>NW_027130698.1:4602500-7162500 GCF_026122565.2 Emydura macquarii macquarii
GGAATTTAACTCCTCCAACTCCTCAGCAGCCTCTGTGGCCCCATCAGCATGACAGGGAGAGCAAGGCTTGCCTACTTCGCAGGTGTGTTGTGCAGAGGAACCAAACTGGAGCTGGGATTGGACCTAGTGTACGTATTTAAGATCTGTTTAGTGCTTTGGCAGAACGCTCACTAAACCATTCTTTCTAGTCAGCAATAGAACACCTCCTTTCTCTGACTTAGTTGTAACAGAATACTCTACGGACCAAGTCAGTCAGCCTTTAATTAGGGAAAATTCCCTCTCACTTCAATAGAAATTTTGCCTGAGTAAGGAGTGCAGGATTTGGCCTTAAAAGACTCAAATTTGAGATCAAGGTTTCCTCCTCCCGGCCCCATGAGCTTAACCATAAACTGGAGGGAACCCCAAGCCAGGGTGAGCACGGCTGAGTCAGAATGCACGTGGAGTCATTCGACAGTGCAGACAGCCGCTCCTAGCTCAGTTGCACTCTCACTCCTCTAATGTTCATTCCGCTCTCATCCCCACTGAGGACACCAAGCGAACACGCTGCAAAGTTGTAAGCAGAGACAGCGGGGAAGAGCAGCGCAGCCCATGCTGGGCCTGCAGGGAGGCTGCTTTGCAAGTCTGCATTTTGGAACATCTTTAAAGCATTTTCTTTGTGAACATATGCAAATTAGCCTCCCCAGATCACCTCTTTCTAGGCCCGCTCCTCACCCATCTGAGCTCCCTTCAGGCACGTAGCTGAGGTTGGGGAAAATGCTAGTGCAAGCTGCGGGGGTCTCTGAAAATGAACGGAATGGTAACTCGGTTGGTATATGCTGAACCTGCCCTGCCCCGCAACAAGCCAAATCCTCGGTCCTGAGACGAGTCTTCGTGAAGCGGGTCAGCACAGAGCTCTTCATGTTGTGGTCTGGCAGGTTGCAGACATGAGAAGCAGAAGTGGAGCCACTCTGAGCCTCTGCTTTAACCTTGGGGGAGGCTGCACGAACCCACGGGGCCAATGAGCCCCCCCCCACAATCCCCACATACCAGGGTTTGGCAAGTCAGTGGGTGCACACAGTTGTGGATCACCACCCCTCTGCCCCTCCCACTAAGTGTGCCTGGGTGGGTGAATTACACAGCAAACAGCGAACTCTCGCTTGCCTCGGGCGCACAAATCTCACAGCCCTACATACCACTGGACTCGTTTCTTGGAATCTGCCAAGGCAGTGACACATTTCGAGGGGTTGCATTGGCTGGGCCCAAGATTCATGATCATCAGATCAAGCCGCACTCAGTGCTTTCAGCCTGCGCAGTGCACTCTGTGGAGTGTTCCTCCAGTTCCTATCAGGCACGCCCTCGCCTTAGTAAAGAAGAGCCCGACTGCGGACAGTTGTGTCTAACAGCACAGAAATGTGGGGCACACGCAGCCCTGGCCTCTGCTCAGTAGAACCATCAGCTTCAACACCTCTGCAATTGTCTAGAAATGAAAGAATGATTGTTGGCAGCCTTCCAGCATAACCACCCCCCACCTCAGCTCTGCCTATGTCCCAACCGGGCTTACATGTTGACACCCTGAGTGACTTACCTCCCCATAAGAATGGTGGTAGATGGGGGCATACAGAGCCCTTGCGGGAATGGGGGAAACTGGTATGGAGGAGGGGAAGAATAAGGGGCACAGAGAGCCCTTGGCATGGGGAGGGGAACATGGGGAACACAGAGCCCTGGGCATTGGGGGGAAATTGGTATGGAAGAAGGGGACAGAAAGAGGGGCACAGAGCCCATGGCATGAGGGAGAGGGGCCTACGGAAAGTCCCAGGGGAATGGGAGGGTGGCACGCAGGGAGCTGGAGGGGGGGACGAATGGAGAAATACAAGGAGCACTTATTGAGAGCAATGAACTCAACCTACAGACACCATGAAGTGTGTGACCCTCTAGCCTTTAGGCTCAGTTAGGTTCAGCTCCTCAAAGGTATTTAGGCACCTAACCTCCACTGAAATCAATGAAAGTTAGGAGCCGAAATACCTTTGGGGATCTGGGCCTTAGTAACTACACAAACCCTGTTGCAGAAATGAGGACATAAAGAAAAAAAGCAGAGGTTTGCTTGTCTCTTCTGTAAATGAAATCACAATGGAGCTATGCTGATTTACAGCCGCTCAGGACCTGCACCATTCACATAAGCACTAATGGGAATGTTCATGAATCAATGTGATCCTGGCTTTCTTCTTGGTGTTCAAATTAATCTTCTGTCAATTCATCTCCTGCGAATGCAGGGAATGATGAGATACCTGAAAGCCAGTTTTGTATCAACATAGAGAGGTCAGATGGATTTATTAATGCATCATAAATTCTTTTTTTTACATCATTAGCTCCATCTGCTCTTTGCGATGCGTGTAGTAATTTTTAGGAAATTAACATGTCTATCTGTCAAGATACCAACTGTTCAGACAAAAACTAAGCAGAGCTTTCCCCCCCAAAGCATGAAAGCACAGAGTAACTTTATACCTGTTTACGTCGTACATTGAGGAAGGTGTATATCCACATATATAGAAGGAGTGTGCAGGCATGGCAGAAAAGAGAGTTAAAGATAAGATGGAAGGACAAGTTTAACTTATTCCCTCATCTCCCATAGCGCAATAAAAAGAAACAAAAAACTTATTTCATACTGACCCCAAAACCACTCTAACTAGCCTCAATGATACAAGAACTGTGACTGTCACAATTAGGGAGGTCTAGTTTAATTGATCAAGTAAGAGCTGCAATTTCAAAATAAAAGTTCAATAAGTTGGTACCTTGGGTGGATTTTGTTTTATTAGAGAGCAGAATCAACCCCATTAAGTTTAGTGTAGCTCAACGTGGGAGTCTTGCTAAGTATGACTAATGTGACCATCTGTGTTTCCATTAAACATATCCTAATTGTTTAATTGTTGATTTCTCTCCTTTTCCAGAATTTTAATGTGTGATCTGAGTACTTATTTTTAGCACCACTTGGCTGAAAATTTTATCTAGCACTTTAAAATGTCCATAGTAAAACTACAATTCCTCGAAGTGCTGCTGCAAAAACTCCAAACACATCATATATCATCCACCAAGATACACACTCAGTACTCTGAGTCAGCAGAAACAGCATCTGAGAATGACTGTGCATAATAAAAATGTGCACATATGAAAATTTAGCATTTGATGTACCCCAGATAAAGGGACAATGTTCTGGTCGGTAGCGCAAAGTTACTCCGTTCTCAAGGGAGCAATGAAGCTTACATAAGATGGGGGAATGGGCTAAAGAACTTTCCACTCTAGGCCAGATCCTGCATTCCTTGCACACCCCAAACTCTCCCTGAAGTATCATAAATCAGATTAGGGGATCAAAGTAGAATGCAGCATCAGGCCTCAAAAAGCATTAACATTTGGCAGCTGACCAGTGCAAAATGAACTGGTAGTCCCAGTCCATTTCCCAGCAAACAGGTGTTAACATTCCATCCCCATGTTAGCCATCTCAGCCATCTAGGCCTGGATTTTCCCCCTAGCAGAGGTGGTACCTGCAGAGAAGGGTTGGGGGCGGCGTTAAGGAAGATGGCAGAGCCTGTGAGCTCCCTGTTCTATCACAGATTTCATATACTCTCTCTTTGTCAAGGACCCACTCAATGCAACTAAAGTACATCTATTTATAGGACTGGAGGCGGAGACTGTGATACTTTATTCAACTGTATCACAATGGGGGTTGGGGGGGGGGAAGACTGGGGAACTCCTGCTGACTAAACAGGAAGTAAGGGAGGAATGGGGCCTGGCTCCATCCCATAATACTCTGGGTAACCCTAGAGTAACCTATCATGATCACTTTACTGCATTATGGGTAGTATACGTCCTGAGAGAGCTACACGTGGCCATTGAGATGCTGAGCCACATTAGGGCTTCAATCATTAAAACAAGACGACAATCGAGACTTTCCCGCCACAGGGCTGTGAAGCTGGCACCTACCCTTTTATCTTAAAAACACTTAACACATTTAAAAATCTTGCAGGATCCTAGCATTCCCCAACAAACAGCCTGCTCGCTGGCAAATGAACTAGCAGTTCAGGGTCACTGCTGGCGTGCAGGGTTGTGACTCTGACTGCAAACAAACCAGCCAGTCCGTTAGTTATCCATCTGAGGCCTGGTCTACACCTAAAACTTCGGTTGCCCTAGCTACATCACCCAAGGTTCTGAAAAATGTCACGCCCTGAGCACTGTAGCTAGGTCGACCTAAACCCCAGTGAAGACGCAGCTAGGTCGATGGAAGGATTCTCCTCTTGACCTAGGTACTGCTTTGTGGGGAGATGGATTGCCTGCATTGACAGAAAAACCCCTTCCATCAATGTAGGAAGCATTTACACTACAGTGGGTAGCAGCAGTGCCACAACTGCGCCGCTGTAGTGCAGACATACCTGAGAAGCTGGGAGTTTTGCTAGTCTGTAGCCCTTAAATATCTATGAATCAGGATTGTTATTTTAAGTTAGTTCCAATTGCAGGTCTATTCATTTTGACACCATGCCTTTAACTGCTCAACTCAAGGAAGAAAACTGATTATCTACTTAAAATGTAAAATACTCAGAACTGATTAGAAATGATATACATGAGGCACAGTTTGACTTAAGTATTATACAACAGGTTAGTTCTTTTGTATCATAACGAACACATTCTGGAAGCCACTCAGCACACTGTGGCACAAAATCTGTAGCATCACAGTACGAGATGAGACTCAAGACAATCAGATGTTTCAGCAGTTTTTCCCACCTAGGGCACTAAAGCTAAACACGTCAGGCCCGATCCTCATGTCACACTGGTTTTACAACAGTGTAACACCATTGATTTACATGGTTATTCCTGATTTACACTGTTGTAGCTGAGAGGAGAATAACATGTGTTGTCCTCGTGATGTATAAGGAAGACTAGGTAAAGCAAACAAATCTCAGTTTTAAGGATACCAACAATACGTGCGTGCATATATTGTGGAAAAAATTAGATGCTGATTTCTCAGACCAGTTCCAAGCTTGGAATCTAATACACTTTCCTGTTGTATAGCACTGTTTTCTATCTCGTGTTTAAATCTGGAAAACATGGCCCTGATTAACTGAGTGGGCAGCATACCAATTATGGGGAATTTTCACATAACTGCTAGGCAGGGAGGGCTGTATGACTGTTTGCCATTCATTAAAACTCCTCTGAGCAATTAGCTATTTCCCCATTCTGCACCTGAAGGTTGTGCAACCCACAAAGGTTAAAAACATGTCAACTGCCACAGCTCTAGGATAAACATTTCCTGAAAGAAACAGATTCACCAACATTCAATTGCTTCATACTCTTTCCAGCTGTCCAGTGGAATAAGAAGCAATGCTCTTCTTAGAATGTGTTTTGCTTCTTTCCATTTTTCTTGGTTCTTTAAGAAGAAATTTAATATTCCCTTTGGGGGCGGGGAAGTGATTTAATGATGGATTCTATGTAGACTGAGGGAACAAATCCTGCTCTTATTGCAGTCAATGGCAAAAACGGCTGAGCAAGCAGCTAGGTAGCAACTGGTCAGGTAAAGTAAGGAGTGTTTCTTTGGAATCAAAAGACAATACTAGAATCCACTCTATATTTATTAAGCTACTCCTCAAAGGGTATGTTTACAGTGGGGCTGGAAGGTACAATTTCCAGCTTGAGTAGCCATACTTGCTACCGAACCAAAAACAGATGCATAGCCACAGCAGCACAAGCAGCAGGGAGGGCTAGCCAGTAGTGCATACCTAATGTCTTGGTCGGGAGTGTGCTTGGTGCAGCTAGTCCCTCCTCCCAGCATGCTGCTGTGGCTACACTTGTATTTTTTAGTGTGTTAGCTCAGTTAGAACTAGCACACATATGTCTACTTGAGCTGGAAATTACTCCTCCATCTCCACTATTAATGTGCCCTTCCATAAGACTATCTCAGTTTTTCATTTCCAATCAGTTACTTGGGGGATATTCACACTTGCGCTGCACACACAAATGGATCTCAGGAGGAATTCTACACAAGGACAAAAACGGAATATGCTCTTTAAAGGCTTCATTCTGTACCACAAACGTCAGTGGCAAAGTTTCCATTGACTTCCCTGATGCAGGATTTGGGTCTAGAAGCCTAAATTCCAACTGTCCCTGTTCAGGAGAGACTGTCCATATTTTGTTTTATTTTAGAAAATAGCACTTTCCCCAAAATGTCTTCGCAGAAATCCTCCAGTTCCAGTACATTTCAATTCTGCTCTTAGTTGCACCAGTACAACTCCACTGGCTTCAGTGGTATAAAATGCGAGCAGAACTTGGCTCCCTGCCCCTATTATCCCCTCAAATATCCCTATTTCAAGTGCTGACAAAGCAGCCCAGTATAGTTCAGGTTGTATGAAACAATCATTGCATTTCATAACACCTTTCAAATATAAAACCCGAGAGCCAAATGTTCACAGTGCAGATGGTTATGCACAAAAATCCCACCCCCTTTCACATGCATCTGCGTGTGCACAACCCACAGGTCTCCTTGGTAAATGGCATGCGAGATGTGTGATGACTTGGCTGGCATGTGCAAATGCAGTGTACCTCAATTTTGGAACTGATTGTAGGTCTCAGCTGATTAACTATTTAGCTCAGAACCTTCACAATGTTATTTTTGTCCTACCACAATCACACATAAAAATTGCATGGATCATTTGGGGTTGAGAACATCTTCCGCTGACATAAAGGGAACCTTGCTACTGATGCTCCTTGAGGCAACGGAGCCAGAATCCTCATGAGAGAGATAAAACACACGGTAACAGCAAGGAAAGCCAGCTGCAGCATCCATTACCATGTTACTCCCACTCCATGCAGAGCTGTCTATGCATTAACTACGCCCAGGAATGGTTCTGCAATAGAGGAGATGATTCAGACAATGACCCCACAATGCAACCCCCACCACCTCAAAGCAGGGGAACTTTGTTTGGAATGGCAAGAAAAAAGGTGGAGGCTCTTTTAAAGTTCCCTCATCTCTTGGGAACTGGGAGGAGGATGGCTGAGTAGGGGCCTGGGGAGAAGGACAGGGGGTTTTGGTCTGCTGTGGGGATTGTGCTCATTGCCTCTTTTGGGACTAGGAAGGGATTTTTTCTCCTCACCACCAAATTGACCAGGGCAGGGAGGGGTTTTTCACCTTCCCCATAGCAGCTCCAGGAGCTGATGGTGCAGGTCAGGAACTATGGTTCAAGAGGTCACCACTTAGCAGGTGGTAAATGTCCAGTGCAGGTACTCGTTCCATAGGTGTCCTGTTCCCAGATTAATTGGATCTGGAAGTGAGCTTAGAGAAAGGCATCCCTAAAGAGGCTGGAGGATGGAGTTGGACCTCCTAAGGTCTGGAACCACAGGTAGAGAAAATTCCGTGTTCCCAGGTGGAGAAATGATTAAAGGAAGAATCATGTCTTGCACTGTATGGATTACTACCTGTTAGCTCCCAGCTGAGTTAAATAATAAAGTTGTGGCCTAATTAAACCACAACCCTTGAATCTTGTCTTTCTTTCCATGTGTCCAGGACACTGAAAGGATGGATGCTTCTCATGCTTGAGAGAGGCCATGGAGTCTCCATCAACCACAAGAAACATGACCTTAATGAATCAGTGTGATTGTTAAATGGCCCACATCTGAATGACTCTTGAACTGTGTTTAGGGACAGCTTGTCCCTTTATTTTAACTTGGATTTTTGCTCCTTTATTTAATTTATTTATTTGTAACAATGTAAAAAGAAAGGAAACAGCTTGTTTTCACTTTACAGGATTTTTTGCGGTGTCTGCAACAAAAACGTTTACCAATTAAGGAAGTTTGTGGAGCTACAACAATGTTTGAGAAAATACCCAGTAACTCAACTTTTCACAAAAAGTGACGTTTGTAAACTTTTGAATGGAAAATCTGACTTAAGGCCAAGCCAGTCCTTAGCTTGCGTACCCTCTTTAAATGCTTTTTCACTGTTTATATGATCGCTACCTGGCTATTCGGCATGTTAATCATAGCAGCAGTATTAATACACTTTGCATTTCTACAGTGCCTTCTATCTGAGGATATGTAAGCATTTACAAACATAAGGGAATTAATTCCCACAACACCCTGGTGACATAAGCAAGGTTACCTTCATTAAAAATATTGCTGACAGAGATGAAAGCCATGTCTACAAGAACATGTCTACACTAGCAAGTGGATCTGGTTTATACTCCCACCAACTCCCAGTCCCACTTTTTGAAATAGTATTGAAAATGGTTTTGCCTAATATACACTTAACACTTTTCCTATTTGCAAAATAAATTCACAGGGAATCACTGGGGAAAAACCATTTTCAGCAAGAGTTTAATTTTCTTACCGAGACAGGACTCCAAGTAGTCTGTTCATATTTGATAACATTGTTCTAACTCTATTCCCTAACCAAAAAAAAACCAAAAAAAAAAAACCCAAACCTAACCAAATCCTGGTCACAGTGATCAAGGCAACTGTATCTGTCTATGAGTTTGTAACCAATTTGGGTTCACTCCCAGTTTGGACAGGGATAGTCAGAAAATTTGCTTATCAGCTGCATCCATTTTTAATTACAGACAATATAAATGTTTCATATAATCAGAGATATTTATCAATTGAGACTGTTTGGGAATAAAGATAAATACAGTAGTTTGTGGTTGATCACTAAATGAAACCACATTGATGGTTGGTATTTTTCCCTGATGAGTCATAGGGTCTTTTCTAAAAGTTTGCTGGCACGCATCAGTGGTGACATTAGTGATTTAATAGAACCATTCCAAAGAAATCTGGGATTAGGTTTCAGTAGAAGTGAAATTTTCCAGTAGGAAGAGAATGCAATGCTTTTTGCACTGCAAACCATTACAGCAATGAATGTTCTGTTATGCTGTTTTATATTTCAGATGATCAGCAAGGCAATGCCGAGTTAATTCCAAGGCCTGAAATCAGGAAGAGAGAGGGTCCTGTGAAAATACATCTGTGGGTATTTGAGGGACCAGGCTCTTAATATACATTACTAGGAGAAGTGAATGTAAAATGCAGTTAACATGATTGATTTCAAACTTTTCTCTCTTCATGGATTTTCCACAAAAAAGATCAGTTTCCTCCCATGTGCTGACTATTAGAATATTAACTAAATATTTTTTCACATTTCACTCTCTCCAATAACCCTGAACATTCTAAATCAGAGTGCTGTGGCTTTACTGCAATTGGCCTGGTAAGTCACATGGCATTCTTTCTGCTTCACCAATTGGATTCTTCACCACTTCTGGCCCAAACGCTGAAATTTGCTTCCCACAACATTTGGGTTGCTCAAAGGTTTGATGAAAGGGGCACAGGGCAAGTTTATTTAAACATTCAACCAAATGCTCCTGGACATTTGTTTGCATCATTTAGCCTCTCCTAATTATTAGCAAATCTTTGTGTGTGCCAGCATTTGGCCTTTGATCCCACTCCCACAGAAGTCAATAGGAGTTCCACTATTGACTTCAAAAGGAGCAGTTCACGGCCTTGGGGTATTTCCAAGTGATGCCACATCAAGTAGGTTTTAGGTATCTACTTCCTGTTAGAACTTGAACATTTCAGGCAGTTAAATGCAGTTCTCGGAAATGAATCGCAACTGTCTTAAGCTACTAATAATGCTTAGAGTCAACCACCATTTCAGTTAATTCTTTTATGCTGTTTCAGTTTTGCTCTGTATAATTTATTACCAATTCTAGTCATAAAAAGTTTTTTGTCCAGTGTTTGGCATAAGGCAAATGCTGTATTATATAATTTTAAATGGCATTCATTCCCTTCAGTCACAGATTAAAGGAATAGTATTGGAACCAAACTAATTTAGAAGGCAGAACTGTTGCATCATTAAACACTATAAAATAAAACATGTGCTTTGAAAGAACCTAGCTGCAATTTACTGGAAGATCTATTCCAATAGAACCACCCCACATTTTCCTACTGAGACATGGAATGTGAGATTATGAGTTAAAAGAATCCCAGTAACTTACTCCACAGAGAAAGAGATGACAACCTTGGAACATCGGAGTCATAGTAATCCAGCCCACTTTCTTATCCTATAAATGTAGGCACAGTGCAACCCTCTGTAAAAAGGTCAGAATCTCCACTCAGCACAAACAGGATGCTATGTTTCCCAGGAAATTAACATAACCAACTTAAACATAGTGAGGCTGTGAGGCAGTGAGCACTATGGTCAACTTCTTGCAGAGGAGACGGTGGATGAAAAATAGAAGGCAATCAAACAGATGCTGGCAAGTAGTCCTTTCATATCTTTTAGGGTGTAAGATTTAGTTACCAGGCCAAGTTCTGAACTCACTATTTACTCAGGCAAAACTCCAGCTGAAGTACATGGGAGTTTTACCCAGGTAAATTTCAGATTTTGGCTCCCTGCCATTAGAGTTTGATTTTTGTTTGTACAATCCTACTAGAAACTTGAAAATGAAAATGTCTTCTCCTGCCAAAACTGTCATTTTAGTATTTAGTAAATTTTGGTGAGTGGGTTGTATTTTTTTTTTTTTTTAAACTAGCAATTGAAATCAATATGGCTGTTTGTTTACTTCCTTGTGTCTTAACAATAGACATCAACTATATTAGCACAGCACTGAATATCAGGTCCGCCACTTTGCTGCTGCTGCACAACCTGCAGGGGAACACAATTATTTTACACCTGGGCACACACAAAAACTGGCTATTGTTTCTGAAAATAGAAATGTACAACCTGGAAGAGATTTCCCGCCAAACTTTCTCAGCTTTATTCACACATTAAATATAGCCAGTTGGACAGTGACTCTTTCATGTAGGGCTAAGTCCCACTCTTAGATACACAGCTAGGCACTGCCACGTAGTTCATAAAATGATTTACTGCTAATGTGTGTAAATTCTGAATCTGTGGTAGGTGATTTAACATCACACTGGTTACGTACCCCCTATATATCTCTGAGGAGACTCAAGCACAGAGACTATACCAATAGCCGCCAACAGGAGTTAAACTCAGATGGGGAGGAAAAAAATCCTTACTCAATCTTTCTTAAGCTGTTAAAATGTTTCTTAAGATATTTTCTTGACCGTGAGAGAAGGTAAATCCTGCCCCCCCCCCCCTTTTTTTATTATTATTTTTTTTAAATACAGAGAATGCCAGAGAATGATCTGAAGATACAGCCAGGAATTTGACTTTTTTTTCCTAAGTCAGCTAGGAGCATAATATAAATCTAGTTCCAAACTGGTGACTACATGCTAGAGATGAACAGATCTAATGAACTGCTCAATATTTTATACATAAGAACTTGTCACTTCAGAATTACCAACAACACAGGAGGCTTAACACACCCCAAAACAAATCAATCTGAAGCCTGGACTGTTCTTCAGCCTTTACAAGCCTACTTCTCTACAAAAGTACTCATTTTTCAACGACAAGCAGAAAAGACTTCTTTCTCCATATACATTTCAAGTATAAATGAAAAACTAATTCAAATCTATAGGACTGAATAACTCATTCCCCCACCCCTTTGACACATGGCCTTCATCATCATGTGGCTTAGAAAATCTGCTACGGTGTTCTCACAGGCATGTGTGCTGGTAGATTTTCCAAACCATATGGCAATAGTAGATGGTCTCTGTCAATTCTAAGAATTAAACAGAGACTTACTATGGTGTGGTAGCTCACATGCTCATAAAATCCTAGTCACAGTCAATTGTACTGAATCCAAATCCCAGGATCTGAAGCCCTGTCTTTAAATTAGCACTTTTAGAACGTGTGACTATGGCTTAGAAATGGCCAGCACCCTCTGTATCCACATCATGCTAATTCAAAATATAAATCATGCCATCAATGAGTTACAGAACCATAGTCAGACTTCCCTGGGGGAATAAGGCACAACCTCAATGAGGAGTCTGACTCTGAGATGGTTTTAGTCGATACTGCTCAGCAAATCAGATCTGGCCTTCTTCATGCAATGGAGTGTGGGGACACTAAATCAAATTACAAAACTTGTTAAGCTTTAGTGCTAGTGTGCACAGAGCTTTAAAAAAAAAAACCCACAGTGTTTGTAGGCTTTTCTAGGTTGCTCATCGCTGTAGTATCGGAGCACTTCACAAACACTAATAGATTTAGTCTCACAATGCCCCTGTGATGTAGGGAATTATAATCTCCATTTTACTGATGGGGAATGGAGGTACAAGGAGATTGAATGATTCAGCCAAGGTCACACAGGCACCTTGTGGTAGAGCCAAAAAATTGAGACCCCAGATCTCTCACATCCTGGTCCAGTGCCTTAACCACAAGGCTCCACACTAGTATTAACTAACTATCTGGTAAATTCCTTGGAGACAGACCTACTCAGCTGAGAAATAAACTCACTAGCACAAGGAAAAAAACTTGCTGTGTCACCCCTCCTCCCCCAAAGCCAAGCTCCCTGCAATTTAAAGGAATGGCACAACTGCCACTGTTCATAGTACACACCGTCAACTGTAAAGTGCGGTCAGTCGACTAGCTATCGAATATATTTTTAATGTAAATTACCATCTCTTTCTCTTGCTTTTCTCAGCCCTTCTATCGCTTCCTAGTTTCACTCTATTTTTTATCCCATTTTTTCCTGCACTGTCTACAGTATCCATTCTCTTTTTTCTCTCCCCCTCCACCCTTGTATCCCTTTCGCTCTCTTTCCCTGAACTGTGTGCTCTACCTCCTCCACTAGCTGTACTCTTTCTATATACTTACCCTACTTTTCTCTTCTAATTTAGCCCATCAATTATTCCCATCTCTCACACACCCTCACCCCATCCATTCATGTACCCACACCCTCTGATACAGGACCAAATTAAAGTGCGCTTCTCCCCCGCGCCCCCAACTTCTCCCCCAGTGTCTCCTCACACACATGCTATGAAGGGGAGGGTTATGGGATTCCTTCCAGAGCCCTACTTTGCGTTGCATCTTGTGTTAGCTCTAGGTAGAAAAATAAATGTGAATGTCCTTCTGGCTCCTGGAAGAGAGAAGCAGCTTTATCCCTCTCATGGCTATTGCAGTGGTGATGGTGGGTCTCTGATAATCAACCACTGCTGCAACGTCTCCCCATCCACGATCCTCTTTTTTTGGGCCCTCTCCAGTGACCAGCTCCAGTGCCTGACTCTACTGTTCAGAGCTTTCCAAGCTGTGGCAGCGTGAAACTGACATGATTCTGATCAGTTTCCCTGGTACCTACAGGATTTCCAATAGCAGCAGTGAGACACCATCAGTCTACTGTAATTTAGCAAAGCTAAGAACAATCCAGAGGCATGGGAGCGATGTCAGGTTTATAAAGAGAGCATGATATAGATCTACATTTTATTTATGTTTTGAAGGTTATTATTGTAACCATAACCTCTAGACACTCTTTGAAAGAAATGCTTAGGTTATGTAGACATTGATGGCACTCAGCCAGGTAGCTTCCTATTCAAAGGTGAGTGAATTTTTCAAGCCTTGGATAAAAAAAGATTAATTAAAGAATAATCCCCAGAATCAGTTTTGCTTACAAAGACAATTAAATTGTATCAATTGTTATTTTTCTGCATTAATATTTTATGAATAAAGCTCCCTAAGAAATTAAAATCCGTCGAGTAATATTTTAGCAGACGCGTTCTGGGACATTAAAGCAGCCTTTTGTCCAGTTCCTTAAGCTGCAGGCTTTAAATTTCTTTCAGATTTACAAATTATGTTGGTAAGTGATCAATAATATCTGGGGCTTGATCACCACTATGAATCTCAAGCTAGCCTCCACTTGTGTGTGCATGCTTTCGTCACACTAATACCTGTGTGTGTATGTAGGCGCCTGTGAAAAGGAAGGGTGGTTTCATAAACAAGCAAAGCCTAGGGCTCAAAAATCAGTCCCTTGATATCATTTAAAATTCCTCATATACATACACAAATACCACATTATAATTTAAAATTTGTCAGACGATACAAAGTAATAAATACTTCAGTGGTCTTAGTACATTTCACAGCTTCATACAGTCCCCTTGGCTCTGTTCAACATTGTATCACCATAAATTCCAAAAATCACACTACAAACTGACTGAGAAACCCTATTTAAGCCACCATTTGAGGGAGACTGTACCCTACACTTTCAGAGAAGTAGACTCACTGCTAGAACATGTACCTGCACATGTTCATGTTACATACCACATATATCATGATATACAAGAGGTCTTAGTTACATGACCAATAAATGAACAATAGAAACAAACAAATGTTTTAGGGCCTGTCTATCAGGCAGTGTTACATTGACCTAGCTTGTTTGCTCTAATTGCAGTGAATTAACTATGTGAACTGAAAGGCATCCACATGACTTCATTATGCAGGCTTACGGTGCTTTCTTTGTGAATCATTGTGTTCACACAGCTCTCCACATGTTCAAACTAACAACATACATTCTGGGAAGACAGACGATGGTGCAATTTCCATCACTCAGTTCCACGCTGTGGGATTTTTCTCATGATGCCTACCAGAACCTACAAGAACTGTAGGACTTGGGCAGGGGGGGTCAAACTAACAAACTCCCATGATACCTCTCCTGGCAACCCGTAATTCATCCGCATTTTGCCAGTGCCATTTTCAAACTGCTGTCAGTCAGCATAGAGGACACACTGCTCAATGTGTTTTAATGACTATCGTGATTGCAAACAAGCATTCTATTGGCACATGCATGGGCAATCATACAGCTGAACGGGTGGCTCGATGACTTTGGGCAGCTTCAGCTGCTGTGACAATACGGCAACAGGGAGAGGAGAAGCAGGAATGTGACACCAAGCAGTTACTCCTGCAGGGCATTTATCCAGAGCAGCTTCAATCAATGGAGCGATGCTTCTGGACTCGGCCAACTAGAAGAGACTGGTGGGTTGGGATAGTGATGCAGAACTGGGATGACCAGCAGTAGCTGGAGAACTTCACCATTCAGAAAGCTACTGTCCTAGTGATCTGTGCAGAGCTCACCCCAGCAGCACACCAACATGACAGTTCTCAGCAAGTTGCTAGCACAGCTGGCAGCCTCTCATCCTCCCCCCACCACTGCTACTGATCAGTAGCTGATCAGGTTGCTATTGGTAGGTCAAGTGTCAGGGCTCATGTCATGAAGATTTGCGATGCTCTGAGTAAGGTGCTGCTGGACTGGGTCACAAAGCCTGGCAATAGATAAGAGGTTATTGGTGGCTTTGCACAGATGAGGTTCCCAAACTGTACGTGGGCTATTGATGGGACCCACGTGCCTGTTCTTTGCCCTTCACAGCAGGGCAAACACCATCAACAGGATCAACAGGGGTATTTCTCCATGGCGTTGCAAGGCCTGGATGACCACTGGGGACAGTTCACCAATATTAATGTGAGATGCTCTGGAAAGGTCCATGATGCCAGTTTCTTTAGCCTTTTTGCTGCAACGCACAAGACAATTTTTGCTCCCCAGACGACTACAGACATTAATGGAGTTATGATTCTTCGCCTCATTTTGGGAGACCCAGGCTACTCTCTGCTTCTCTGGCTGGTGAAGCCTTTTACTGGACACTTGACAAGAGAAAGGAATGGTTTAACTGAGCAGTTGCAAACAATAGTGGAAGACTGAAAGGTGGCACCTCATAACAAGGTTGGATGTTTCTTCTCATGATTTGCCTGGTGGGATAAGTGCTTGCTGTATCTTGCACCTCATCTGTGAGGCACAAGCCAGGAAGCCGGGAGGATGGGCGGGAGCAGTAGGCAGACAGGCTTTCTGATCATTACAGACAGGCAGGGAGAGTGCCTCTGACAAATGCCCCAGGTGGCCAGAGAAACAGGCTCAGGGATGCATTATGCTGAGGCCACAGAGTAGTGGTGAGTAATGAATGGACTGTTACCAAGGAAACGACTGAAATATGCTTGTGTATCGATTTTATTAGGAATTGATACCATGGGGGGGATGTTTTGTGAATGATGGGGGGGGGGGGCTGTTCATAATGAATTTTTTCAGTTGAGTGGTATCAAAAAAAAGTTGAGTTTTCCAATAACAGATAACAAAGACCACTGCCTGAAAAGAGTACAGACTTCAGACCAATGAAACTGCGGCATGCCCACAGTGGAGAATGCTCACAAAGTCTGGCAGGGAAGGTGCAGTGAACTTGTCTTCTCCATCTCCGGGGGTTGAATTCCTGGGTCTGAAGTCTGGCTGGTCTCAGTATGGTGTGTTCTCCATAGTTCACAGGTCAATGCCAAGATGGGTGCTGTGTTTGACCTTTGTAACAAAAGATGCTCCCACACAGCTGTTTGCCTCTGCATCACCTACACTCCTACTGCTCCCAGAAACTCTTCTGTCTCCAAGGCCCTATGTTGGGATGCAGTTACTAGTTCCTTGAACATTTCCTCTTGTCTTATTTTCCTTCCTTCCAAGGTTTGTCAGCCTCTCAGCAGGACCGTGAAAATCAGGGACAAGGACTTATTGTCCCAGTCCTAATCTCCATGCCAACAGTCACAAAATTTTGCTTTCCCCACAATTTTGGAATGCCATTCCCCACTCTAGGGGGGATTCATGTCAAGGTGGTTAGACGTTTTCCAGATTAATTCTCCTTCGTAAAGGGCCTCTGTATAAATATGATGGATAGGTGGCTGGCTGTGGTGGTTTTAGGTGGGTGGAGGGCAGGTTAGTAACTGCATATATACCTCTGCAGGCTGTCTGTAAATTGGAGGATGTTCCCTGAAGCAAATTCTCAGGAGACATAGAAGGGTCTTGTTCAAAAAGACAATGGGCAAACCAGGAAGATATGCAGTGTGGCTATTTGCCAGAATGGTGTCCTTCCAACTGGAGCAGGAGTGGAAGGAAAACGGTAGCTATGGTCAGTGCCGAGAGCTGCACTACCTTGCAATGTGTGTGCCAAAAATACAAGCTTTGCCTTAAGTTCTCTTTTATGACACTGGCAAATCACCACAGAGTGCATTACAAAATAAACAGGACTCTGCAGTAGTTGTTCTGAATCCAAGAGCGTCGAATACCCACAAATGCCTTACACTACCTATGCTTTTTGAAATGTCTGTGAAGCCTGATTTGGGCAACCCATAAAATCTCAAGTTAGCTAAAAGCCCAGGGTATTTATAAAACCGTAAGCCAAATTACTTTGTCTATGGCTCTTTCCGTGTCTGCTGCTACAATAAACATGCCTGCCATGCAATACCTTTGACTGTTTTAACCCTCGTGGTGCTGCTCTTTTGGGAAGGGAAGAGGGCAACAGGGAACAGGGGGAAGGAAAGGAGAGCAAGCAGGAAGCCATACCAGAAGGGTGCACGGAGGTGGCAAACGTGGCTGATGGTTGTGGAATTTGGTATGGCCAGGAACTAAAATTGTATAGCTTCACATCTCTGGCACAGATGCATGTTGAGCGCAGTGGAGGAGTGAGGGGGTTAAAAGCCCCTTAGGTGGAGAGAGGCTTCTAGTTCCAACTAACATGGCAGCAGACAGCCAGTACCCAGAAAGAAAGCAGTTTAAATCCCCTATGCCCTGTATTGTAATACAGCAAACAATGCTTACTGAACAGCTCTCCTCTGCACCATTTTCAGGCTGGCTGATAGCAGAGATCCCCAGTACAGCCATTTCAGTCTTGCTCTCCCCAAATCTGAGGGGTCATACAGTTCTTGGCCATGCAGAAAAATCTCCTCATCAGACCCCGGGGTATATGTGGGGGTCAAGGGTGCCCATGCCATCTGGGTTGCCTTCTGGAAAACTGTCCACCATATAATTCTTGAGCACAGTGGTGGCATCACCTGCAAAAATATGGCTCATGTCCTCATAGTATGGGCAAGTAGAGGAAGTGTTACCAGAGTTGCTGTTCTAGTCCCTTGTCTTCAGGTTCTTCTGCTGAGGCTCTTTTGCTTGAATGCAATGCTCAGAGGCAAGCCCTCTCTCTCATTTGCTTTGACACTGTCTTGTGCATGTCTAAGACTGGACATGCAGCTCTTCAAAGCGGGCAGTCAAGTCCTGGAGCTCTGCAGGCATCTACATGGAAGCTCCAGGGCATAGCTGCTATAGTGGGGATGTGGCTCCGGATGTGTGAACTCACCATTAGCTGTTACTGAGAAGGGGCACACCTGGTTGAATGCCAGCATGTAAATGGAGGGGTGACATTCAGAAAAGATGACCCTGGAAAGTGGAGTGCATACAAGTACACAGACAGACTAATCCAGGTGAGAAGCAACGCAGGGGAAGGACTGCCAGCAGCAGAGTCATAGAATCATAGAATATTAGTGTTGGAAGGGACCTCAGGAGGTCATCTAGTCCAACCCCCTGCTCAAAGCAGGACTAACCTCAGCTATATCATCCCAACCAGGGCTTTGTCAAGCCTCAGCTTAAAAACCTCTAAGGATGGAGATTCCACCACCTCCCTAGGTAACCCATTCCAGTGCTTCACCACCCTCCTAGTAAAAAACTTTTTCCTAATGTCCAACCTAGACCTCCCGCCCTGCAACTTAAGACCGTTGCTCCTTGTTCTGTCATCTGCCACCACCGAGAACAGCCTAGCCCCATCCTCCCTGGAACCCCCTTTCAGGTAGTTAAAGGCCGCTATCAAATCCCCCTCATTCTTCTCTTTTGCAGACTAAACAAGCCCAGTTCCCTCAGCCTCTCCTCATAAGTCCTGTGCTCCAGCCCCCTAATCATTTTTGTTGCCCTCCGCTGCACTCTCTCCAACTTGTCCACATCCCTTTTGTAGTGGGAGGCCCAAAACTGGACACAATATTCTAAATGCGGCCTCACCAATGCCGAATAGAGGGGAATAATCACTTCCCGTGACTGCTGGCAATGCCCCTCCTAATGCAGCCCAATATGCCATTAGCCTTCTTGACAGCCAGGGCACACTGCTGACTCATATCCAGCTTTTTATCCACCATTACCCCCAGGTCCCTTTCTGCAGAGCTGCTGCCCAGTTCGTCGGTCCCCAGTCTATAGCTGTGCATGGGATTCTTCCTTCCTAAATGGAGGACTCTGCACTTATCTTTGTTGAACCTCATCAGATTTCTTTTGGCCCAATCCTCCAGTTTGTTTAGGTCACTCTGTATCCTATCCCTACCTTGCAGGGATCATGGGATCACGTGAACCTTAAAGCAAACTCACTGCAAAGAAGAGTTACTCCTGTCCCAATCAAAGAGGATTACTTACCGCAGCAGCCAAAGCTGCCAAATAATGAGCTTTAGAAAAGGTTACGTGTGGACACAAGGCACTGCAAGGTGTATAAATTAAAGTTATGCCAATGCAACATGTCCCCATGTAGACAAGCCTTCACTCTGAACAGAGGTTATGAGAACTGGTGCTGTTGAAAGATGCTAAAATTAGCAGCAATGTCACAATATCTAACTTTACTTATTAGATGCTTAGGTTGATCCAGTCAAGGAGCATTAAACCATTTCCCCTGTTTGTTAGATTGTTAGGATTAACACTTTCATTTTCTACTGGTGAAATTAAAGTATTGCAGGTGTTTGAAGGTCTTCTGGACTAATCTGATATAGTACTTCCTAGTGGAGTACTCCTTTGGGGTACTGAGCTAGGCACAAAGGCTACAGTGAGGAGGGAGTGGCCAGCCAGGCCTTTAAGTTAATGTATAGGAGAATATGCCAGGTCCTTAGTACTGTGTGAACGCAGTAGTGTATTTCTACTGCCTTTGCTTTACTCTCCGTGAATGTTAGGCGAGGCTTCCAAAGACCGCCTAAGCAATATCCAAGTGACAAGCTACTATATCTGTCAGAAAAAGACCGCTTTCTTGCCCCATCACACTGAACCTCCTAGTACTGCTCTGGCTGTTCTATTTCTTTTCACCCTTTCAATCTTTAGTGACACAGGGCCCAACCCTGAAGTGTGCACTCAGGCAAAACTCACCATTCACCTCAATAGGTGCTTTGACGCAGAAAGAATGGCAGGATCAAGCCCCCAAAGTCCTATTAAAATCAGCAGCAATGAAAATACTACATGGTACAGAACACTGGTAATCTGTGCTATGCTGTTTTAAACCCTATCTAGTGTGAGTCCTAGCTACTAGAGAAACTTGTGTGCCGTTGCAATAGTGAAGGTCTGCTGGGATGTTTGTAGACTCTCCCTAGATGTGAATGTCCAAGCAATGGAGGCAGGACATTCTTAAGAGAGGGTCCTAGACTCGGAAATGTGCTTTTCCCACAGGTCTGACAGAGCCTGAGTCTGTTGATCTTTAGGGCATATTCATATTGTAACAGGTTTCTGTAGAATATGCATGCACCTAGCAACAGTTGCAACAGACAAATTCTTATAAATTAAAAAGTTGTATAATAGAGCTTCCTCCCGCATACAGCCCACCACACACACAGTGCCAGTCTCTTCCTCTGGAGTCACCCATCCTCTCTGAGTTACTCCCATGCCACTTCACTGCACGCTGCACCCTTGAGCCACAAGAAAGCTTTTAGAGGTCCAGGGCTATCAGGATAACGTTCTCTGTTCTAAAAGCATCTTAGTGCTCGCACTTCCACTGAAATCCATTGAGATCTGCAAGGCAAACATTACTTTGCTTAGTGTGATAATTAACATCACAATTCAGCTTCTGTGTATACTTAGTGAGTCAATTATTATTATTGATCATTTATATTGTGGTAGCCCCTTCAGACGTCCAACCAAACGCAAGGTACTGTACAACTATGTAGCGAATGACAATCTGCACTCCTACCCATCTCTGTGTCCTACGTGTGTCTCTTAACCCACTTCCTATTGCTCTTCTTCTTGTTTCACCGGCATGAAAATTCCTATTTCAATTCACAGGAGTTTGAGAATCACAAAGCAACATGTTTATAAACAGCATAAATATCTGCACAAGCCAGGTCCTTCTTGCTGCTCTGAGATGCTCTCTCAGCTATCATAGATGTCCTTCTCAGGTCCTTCTCTGTGCCACTCGGCAGTGCATTGGCACTTCAACCTCTTGCACCAATGTGGCCATGAATCTTTCATGTCCTCCCTTTTCTGTGAGCAATCTATTACACAATCCAGAACGCTCATCACCTTGTTTTTTTTAATCCAGTTAAAATATGGATCCCGGTCCTCCAGAACATTCACATGAGCTAAAAAGAAAATACCTAATAGGTCAGGGCTCTCTCTGTGCCCAGCAGAGTAAAAGGGCTGGGCCCTAAGTGGGAGGAGCCTTCCCCTCAAAGGCCACAGAGCCTGTCTCACTGCTCCCCAGGGGCAATGGGCCAGCTGACTGATGCATCAGTGCATCCACTTGCTTTTTCCTGCTCCTTCGCTATGCACAACCAATGCCAATGCCCTCGGCAGAACCTGGATCTCTAATCCACAGGAGTGCGTGATGCCTATGAAGTCTCCCAAAATCCTGCCTCCCTACCCCACACCCCGTTTGGCTGCATCAGAGACCCACAGCACCTGTAGAGAATGGGGCAGTATTTGCATGCTCTCTGCAGTTGTCTTTCAAATGCAAATATCATCCTGGCCATTTTCTTTCACTTTAAAAATACCAAATGGGCTTAACTTATACTGTGGACTAACTGCAAAATGCATTCATTTGTTTCACGGAGCTATTATTTTCTGACAGACAGAAACACAGCAGAGAGGAAAGAAGATATACAGGCAGGCTGATTTAGCGGCTGCCCAGCAGGAAAGGGTCTCCTCTCATCACCCCAATCATCTCTTCTCACT
Organism: Emydura macquarii macquarii; assembly: GCF_026122565.2. Lineage (NCBI taxonomy): Eukaryota > Metazoa > Chordata > Testudines > Chelidae > Emydura > Emydura macquarii. Next base: position 4,624,151 of record NW_027130698.1, read on the forward strand.
TTCTAGGTGCAAATTCAAACTCTGTCAGACTTGTGTGCTGTGAAGAGCCACGCCAGGCCTTGCAGGCCAGAAACAATACGTGCCAGAGGCTCCTGTGAGCATCTCTCATGTTGAAGCAGACAAAGGTTTTTTTTGAACCAAGTCCTAAAACTGGCTTCTCCAGTTTGGCCCACTGTTTATAAAAACAAAAGTACTGCAGGTGGGCCAAAGACTTCAAACTCCTCTATTTCAAATCACATTAATTTATATGCTAAGCTAGGGAATCCTGAAAAATTAGGTTTATAATGGAAAGACAATTAACCATAACATATCAAACCATACTGGCACAAACAGGTGCTTCTGTAATGCTTTATGCATTGTTTCCAGTCACACCACAGAGGATTAAAACCAAGGAAAATGACAAACTGCAGAAGGGATAAACAGAAGGGGAAAGGCTCCAAAACAAACAAAAATAAACTACAGAAAAAGAAGTTTTTTGTTTTTGTTATTAATCAGATCTAGTTTAATCAGTGGAATGGATCAGGAGAAATGCAATCTTAAACCAGAGGTCTACCAGTAAGAAAACTTTTTTTGAAAATGGGTTCTTTAGTTCTTCTTTAGGAGCACAGCAGACTTTAACAATACGTTCCTGTTAAATAATCTGGATACCGAATGTCCATGAATGTCAGTGAATATTTTCATAAATGTAAAAACTATTAGTAAAAATAAGATCTTATGAGGGATTGATCATCTGTTAACAGTTAGACTTCCACAGGCTGTTGCATCTATCTCATGTTGTATCTTTCAAGACTCTAAAAATCAGCTGGTTAAAAAAAAAAAAAAACCAAAGGATCTCCCGGATTTTCCCCTCAATACATTTTTGGCATGTACACAGCAAGTCAACTTTAAACCAGTTCTGCTCACTGTGTGGAGTGAAAGACATGCTAAGCTCCCGTCTGCCCTGGGCCTGTGGCAATAGCTATGGACCCCCCTGCCCTCTCCCCTGCTGGGCCAGGCACCCCCAGAGACAAGCAAGAGGATGCCACTTACCAAAATATTCCTTCTTCATGTGCATCTCCAACTCCTTCTCCAGCTCCAATGTCAACGCTTCCAGCCTCCTCTCCGCCTGGCTAGGTCCACTCTCCCTGGACGGTGTGACCTGATACGGCAGCTTGAATTTTGGCGCTGGAGCGGCCCCTTTGGTTGCACTGTAGGTGTAGGACGCTAATGCCCCTGACGCGGAGTCGGGGTTGGAGGCAGCAGGATGCTGCTGATGCTCGTGCCTCGGAGGGGACTGGGCACGGACTCGGTGATAGGCGTCCCCGTGCTCCTGCGCGGTGTTTTCTTCCTGCAAACCTGGCCCCAGCATGGAAGACCTGGGCGAGGGCAGCTGCAGCTCTGGGTAGGCGCTCATGGAGCCTCTGGAGCTTCTCGAGCTCCGGGAGCTGTGACTAGAGATGCTGGAGCGGGGGCTGATCACCGACGGGTGGCAGTTCCCCACCGGCCCCGTCCGCCCGTCCTGACTGCAAACGCTGGCCCGGGGGCTGACCAGCGGGAGCCCGTGCCCCGCGCCAGCCCCCTCCAGCTCGGCGTGGCCCGGCGGGCCGTACCTGGAGTCCGAGTAGCTGGAGCGGGGGCTGGCGGTGCACGAGTACTGGCTGGCGGTGCTGGAGCGGGGGCTGGCGTGCCGCTGGTCGTAGCCCATGCTGATGCCGCTGGTGCGGTTGCTGCTGGGCTTGCTGCCGCCGTCGTAGCTGTTCAGGCTGGCCCGCGGGCTGGAGTGCTTGCTGGTGTCGCTGGCCGTGCTGGCGTAGCTCGAGCGGGGGCTCAGGGCGCTGCCGTCGTGCTGCACCAGGCTGGCCCGCGGGCTGGAGAACTTCTCGTGGGACAGGCTGGCCCGCGGGCTGGAGAACTTGCTGGGCTCCGGGGCGGAGGAGGAGGAGGCCCGGCTGGCCCGCGGGCTGGCGGCGCTGTATTTGCCCTCTGGCCCGGCGTGGGCTCTGCTGCCCGGCGGCGCGGGGTACGAGCCGGCCGCCTTGGCCACGTAGATGCCCTCGTAGGCGCTGCCGGCGCTGTGGCGGGCGCTCTCGGCGGAATAGCGCCGGCTGGCCTCGGCGAAGCCCCCGTAGCAGGGCAGCGCCACCTCGGAGCGGGTGCAGAGCCCTTCCTCGCAGCGCGGCTCGCCCCGGCCGCCGCCGCCGCCCGGCTCCTGGCTGCCCCCCGCTCGGCCGCTGCCGTTCGCCGGCCGGAACTGGGGGGCGGCCGCAGCCTGGTACACTTTGCCCGAGGCGGCGGCGGCAGCGGCCGGGGGGGGGAAGGCGTCCCCCGGCGGCCCGGCGTGCGGCGGCGGGGGGGCCAGGCTGCCATTCATTTTCTTGCCGCGGGGCTCCGCCGGCATGTGGGCTGAGGGGGCCCGCTTGGCCTCGTCCAGCCCCGGCTCCCTCCCGCCGAGGCACGGGGCGTCCCTGCAGGGCGCGTAGAGGGAGAGCTCCTCCAGCAGCCGGCCGGCTTTGCGCGCCACCTCCGCCTCGTAGCGCTCCATGCTGCGCCGGCCCCTCCGCACGAGCCCGGCGGGGGGGGGGGGGGGGGGGTGGACGGACGGACAGACACCCGGAGGGACAGAAAAGGCTCCCGCCGCCGGCTGTGAAGTTGGCGGGGAACGGCACCTTTCTTCCCAGTCGACGGCCCCCTGCCCCCGCGCTCTGCAATCAGGAGGCGCGGCAGCTCCTTGCACCCGGCCACCTCACAGGCATCCCTGCAAACGCCGCGCGCGCGCGCGCCCCGCTCCCTGGGCGCAGCCAGGAGAGAAGAAAAAGCCCCCGCGCCCGTGTGTCAATTTCCAGCCTTAAATAAGTTGCTCGGTCCAGTCAATGGCGCGCTGCGCGGAGGAATTTGCACGCAGGGGCTGCCTGCTTTCTCCCCCTTTCCCCGCAGGTTTGCACCTAGACCCAGCGCCGGGGAGGAACTCTGAGCCTGGGGGCAAATGCAGCTCCCGGATCCCAGGGTCTTTGTGGCGCTGGAAAAGATGCACAGAGGCCAGGCGAGGGAGGGACTCCTTTGTGTGGGGCAGGAATGCGAGGAAGGAGACTGGGCGCTGCGTCCCTCTGGAATGTAGTTAATGCTGGAGCCAAACAATGATTTTAACCAAGTCAGCCGGAGAGAGAAAGAGGCTGAAGCTGAGGAGCTGCCTGGAAGCAGAGTTTGCAGGGTAGTTAGCATTCCCTTCATGTGACATTGTTCCTGCTCCTACTTCTCCACTTTCACAGCCCACAGGGGTGCGGGGGGAATGAAGCTTAAGGCTGGAGGAGGTGGGAGCGCTGTAGCAGCTTCACACCTTGAGGGGAGTTCCAGCTTTTCTCCTGAATCTGGGGTTTGTGGGATGTAAACGGAATCTTCTCCCCAACTCTAAATAAAATCGAGCTCGCCAAACAGAGGCAGGACACTCAAAGCTGAGACTGACTTTCTTGTCCTGAATTCACACTCTGCATTGTTCCATCTCTCCCCACACACACCAAGAGGGTGAGTTTAGGACGCGGAGTGTCAGCGTTCCCCCCCCCCATTTACTGGGTTCGCTCTCTGTGCCACCAGCTGAGCCATTATTATTATTAAAATTCGTGGGGATATTGTTTTGTTTTCTTTAAAAAATTCCACACAAGATTATATAAAATACTTGTTACTTATTTACATAATGAAACAGAGAAGAAAGTAATTTTTTTGAATGAATATGTATTTTTATTAATTTTATAAAGTCTCTTCTACTATGGATGCACCAGCAAAGCAGAACATTTTTAATTAAGTAATTAAATATGAACTGCTCATTTAAAACAAAAACACACCACAAAACCCCGTTGCTTTTGTGGGAGCCATTCTTGTCTATTAGGGAATTCCATTAGGGAGTTGAGTTAGAGACTTTATATATAAAGCCCTCTTTTCACTCCTTCTTCAGAGCTCTTCTTTGTGCCTGGAACTATCCATCATTGGGTTCAGCTCCAAGATGAATATTTCTAGAGCAGTTTAAGACAAACCCATTCAATCATTTTTGAGTTAACTAAACAAAAACTGCATCATTCCCATTTTTAAATATACTTTTTTTGCTTACAGATTGTATTTATTTTTGTTAAAGCAAATACATCTGAATTGTTTGCAACTTCTGCTTCAGAGGCACTGCTTTCTATGGTGCAAATCTGCATTTAATAGAGTGTTCATAGGGTTTGCTTGTTTGTTGATGTGGATGTAACATTCTAAACAAAGGAAGCAATCCTGTAACCCTTAGTCATAGCAACAAGTCTCTTGAATTAAAGTTTCTTAGGCCTTGTCCATAATTACTTTTTTTAGGCAATTGTCCCCTGATTGTAGCAGCACCACCAGTGCAGTTGCTCAAGTATTCACAATGGGAAAACAGGCTGGGTAGTGTAAGCTCAGACATTTTTGCTGCTATGTGTTGGACCACTGCTGGGTGAAGTGCTGAATTCTCAGTATAAACAAACCCTAAAATCAAATAACGAACTGACTGGGGCTCCTCAGGTGCTAAGAATGATAGGATCAGCCCAAAGATTACACTCAATTCTGCAATTGGATCATTGCAGAAGACAAACAACTTGCAGCTGTGTGGAGTTGCACAGGGGTTTGCCCATTGGAATCCAATTGCAGGATCAGGGCCTGAGGATGAAAGCAAATAACTTATTCTCAGATATTTATTGAGCCCGTAAATTAAAAAAAAAATGATGTTATGACCCAAAGCAATTTCTGAATCAACATGAGTTAAAAAAAATCTATTTTATTTTGGTTGTATGCCTGTGCAGAAGAAATTTCTACCCACTTTTATTTGATGTGATTGTCTACTTGCCATTTAAATGTATGTGACTTTAAAAATGGTGGATTAAAAACATCTAAAAGCAAACTAAAAATGGTTACTGACCTGAAACCTTTGATACAAAGCTGTAGTCTAGAGTACCTTTTTGCAACAAGTTACAAGCCCCTGAAAACAGTTTGTGTTTATCATAGAAGTATTGAGGTAGCCCTAACAATAGCTATATGAATGTTGCCACTATAATGCTGGATGTTTAGTTGCCTGCAATCAGTGGAAAATGTTGCAAGTCTGAGCTGTGGGCACTGAACAGTGCCAGGAACATTTTATCCTGTTATCATACCTAATTAAACATTAAAAGCAACTGTGTACTTGAAAAAGTCCCTAACCAGGGAGGGTGATTGGCAAATTTTGTGTGTGTAAGGGAAATAGAAACAAATTCTGTATGTGTGAGAGACACAGAGAAAGAGTAAGTGAGAGATTGGCAATTTGTGTGTGTGTAGGGGAAATGGAAACAAACTCTGTGTGTGTGTGTTGGGGGGAGGGAATAGGGTTCCCTATTTGATGTCACTGCCAATGTAATGTGTAGTTTCAAGGACATCTATGTGTAAATACTGATTGCTTTTTCCCTTCATTAAGGTGTATTGTATCTTTAGTCTGAAGTTGTCTGCTCCTTGTAAATGCTACCTGCAATGTTTTATGCATCTGTGATGGCTTTCTATCATTGATCCAAACAACAAATACAGCTAGGGTTGCCAACCCCCCAGAATCATCCTGGAGTCTTCAGAAATTAAAGATGAATCTTTAATTAAAGATTATGTCATGTGATAAAACCTCTAGGAATATGTCAACCAAAACTGGCAACCCTAAATACAGCAGCAGCAGCAGCATGTGGTAGCAGTAGTGCAATCTTCCCTGCAACTCTGACCTGGAGGGAAGCCCACAAAGAGTGAAAGGTGCTCCAATAGCTGGTCCATTCAAACCTTGGGCTTTCTGGGGGGCTGCCAGCAAATATCATAACTGTGGTGTAATGTGGACAGATATCCACCAGGAAATGGACTGAGGCTACTTATCTCATGCAGACCGCAGAACAGCCTTCAAAAGATAATAGGTTCAAATCATTTGTAACTTGGGTCATATCAAACCCGACTGAAGTCCAGTAGTAGGACTGGGGTCTTGGGTTGTGTGACCCAATGCCCTATGGGCAAAAATTCTATCTCCCTGTTTATAATTATCTAGGTCTTTTCTGGTATCTTTTTTTAATAGCTATTTATTTATTTGCAAACATGACAAAGTTTTCTCCTTGGGTAACCATGGGAGTCTCAAACAATATGATGACAAGGGCCAATAGAGAACTTGGATAGATAATTTGACTTACTGAGTGACTTAATTTTTCAATTACTTTTACATGCAATAATCAACATCGGTACTAATACGACATGCTGGACAGGCTAGTGTGAAAGTTCTCTAACAACTGGGGGTCAGATCATGACCCTTGTTGGGTGCTCACGTAAAGGAGTATAAGAAGTCTCCCTACTCCCTCATGTTTTCCTACCTCTGTTGTGGGCAGCAGCATGGATGAGAGCAGACAGCTGGCCATTTCTGCATCTCCTGGGCAGGTGGGTGGGAAGTAGACAAGCCGCTGCAGGGAGTAGTGGCAGTCTTAGCTCTGCCTCCCACTGTGCCAGCCAGCAGAGCTGAGATGGTGTGAAGTGGGAGGGAGTGAGGTGTGGCAGGAACAGAGCTAGGGGAGCTGACTGCCCTCATGAAGCAAGGGGATCTCCTGAGTCACAATTCACTCCTTGCTTTGCTCCTGGAGCAGCATAGTTACATGCTACCCATTGCTCAGGGCAAGATTATAATCTAGTCCTTGATGCACAAGGAGTTAAAGCACACGCTTTCTTCTTTAGCATGAACTCAGAAAAAATATTTGGGACTAACAAGGTCTGGGGAATCTGGGAAAACAGCCCCTTTTGGGAAGCATTTTGGATGAATTACATTTTTTATAAGCCTTCTACAGTAAAAGTAAGATTAGACTCCATACATAAATCCACAACGCAAGGCTTGGTTCATGCCACTGCACACCACTGAACCCCTTTTGTGCCAAAGTATGTCAGCACAATGGTCTTCTCTCAGTCCTTGTATAATAAGAGATGCTGGAGACCAGCTCTTCACAAGTAAATTGTTCTGCTATAGTACACATAGGGAACATGATATTTATACACACTAGAGCCACAGATGTGGCCCACATGGGTGAAATAAATAGGTTTGCAGTGGTATATAACATGCCTGAGTGCTGTTACATTTTCTCATAGAAGACCACATGGGTTGCAACATGCAAACACAGAGGGGCTGAGCTGAAAGTGCTGTAGCTATTATACATGCTCTAGGAGTTCTCTCCATTTTTATATTTATGAAAGAAGCCAAGTAACAAATTATATTTTGATCGTCTTGGCATTTTTTTCTTGATCTTAATTTAGGCTTATTTCCCTAGATTTAACAGCTTATAGAATCAGCTGTAAAGTATATGTGTAGCCACAGGACTCATTCCTGCACAAAGGAAATCCTTCTTCAATAGCTTTCATGGAGCTACCTGGCAGTATTAAGATTAGATCAATAGAGGGCTGAATTTAGCTGCTTTATTTAGTATGTTAATCTTTAAATTTGATTTTTAAGTGATACCAGTAAAACAGATATCAAGGAAAGCCAGCTGCTTCTGTTAAATAAGCTCCTTTGTCTAAGACTTAAAGGGAGGAAAAAAAGCCAGGTGGAGTTACTGATCTGTGAATATCAACTGGCTGGGCCTGGCAGTCACTGGACTCCTATTTCTGTTAATTGCCAGTGCCTTCGAGGAAACACTGGCCAACCAAGATCACAGAAAGAAATCACTCTCTCTTTGTGGTGATGTTGTCTCTCTCAGCTGCAATAGCTTACTCACAGCAAAACTGAAACTCTATAAAGATAATTCATGGGTGAAATCCTGGCCCCACTGAAGTCAATGACAAAACTTCCACTGGTTTCAGCTGGCCAGGATTTCACATCACATGTTTTTACTATGATGAGGCAAGGTTGTTTGTTTTGATTTTGACCTCCCCAATTCAAGAATCTGGAAATGGGTAAGAACTTTTCTGAGAGTCACTTACCAGATTTGATGCTACCTAATATTTAATTTTTTGCTACATCTTCTGCCTTTTCCTCTGCTCCCCAGTACTGAGTGAAATAATTAAATAATTTTATTGGGTGCACTGTTGTGGATTTAATATTATGTAAGTTTACTATTAAATTTTTCCTTTTTAAAAGCAGCTCACATTTTTGGTGGGGAGAGGAGAAATGTAATGATTATTCCTCACCTTTTTTTGTCGTGGGCCAAGATTTTTCAAAATTAGTGATGATCTTTTATATGAAAATTGGTTTGTTTGTCTAGGGTGAAAGTTAAAAATAAATAACTATATAAATACACGAGCAAACCTTTCCAAGTCTTTAGTTTGGGACATTACTATGCATCAGTGCTTAGATGAGTATTAATTGCTTGCAAAAAGGTTATTTAAAGTAAATCTATTTCTTCAGGATAATTTAAAACAGAGCAGCTGAAATACCCTCAATTCTCCCAGTCCAGCTGCTTGACTTTTAGTGGTATTCTAGGTATCTAATTTTACACTGCTTTGGGGGTATAGCTGAGAATATAAGCATAAAAAATGCCACATTTCTTTCCTTTTGAGGTTGACAGAGCTCTGTGAATCTTGTGCTAATATGTTTATAAAAATACTGGAACTCAAGTTATTATGGCTCTTAAATTATGGTTATTGACCATGTTTTAGAGTACCATCTTCTGGTAGACAGGCCACATTGCACATGATCGACTACATTTAACTGCGAGACAAAACTATTTAAAATATTTTTGACTAACACTACTCTTCAAGCTTGCAGATCATTTTTCATTCTAAACCTGCATTCAACAATGTTTAAAATGTTTTACATTCTTCTTATTCTTTTAATATTTCAGTGCAGATGCAGCTAAGCACCAAACTATCCAAATGTAACTGAGGACAGTGCCTAGAAAATACCAGTGATTAGTGACCTGAAGCTTCAACACAGACAGGCAGACAAGGTATTCCCAAGGATTTAAATATACTATTTAATTGTTTACATATAAACATTACCAAGAGTTTCTCATTTGTCATATAGTTTTGCATCCCACTATCCACAGGGAGTTTCAATAGTAAAATTACTTACTAAAACAATTTGTTGGCTAAAATTTTGGATGGCTGCAACACGGGGTCTGTCTTTATCATAATTATACACAAACATAGGACATATTTTCAAACAATCCACTGGCTTCAGACCAGATACTCCATTTGCACGTACACAAATCCCACATTTATTAATTCAAATCAGTTAAGTATGCACCAGATTAGTTCATTTAAATGTGGGGCAAAATTGGAGTCTTTGTCCAAAAAAGTGGCCCCTCATTTCAGAGAACTGAAAAAAAATTGGACATTTAAAGATATAGGACAATTTATCTTTCAATGATAAAAAGAAAGTCATGAAAGGAATACCATCAGGAAATTCTGATGTTCTTACAGCATCTGAGCCCATATACAGTCACTACAGAGGTGTCAATCCTGTGTGGTGTTTTTTTTTTTTTTTTTAAATGTCAGTTCACTGTGGGTGAAATATACACCATTGACTGAAGTCTTTATTTTATTCCCCTCCCACCAAATATAGTAGGCCACTAGCAGTGCTAGCTTGCTGACATTGCCCAATGTGCTTCACGTAAGGGATCTTTTCTAGAAGTGAAAGGGGACTGCAGTCTCTGTTGAGATTACTATTTTCAATAGCGACAATGGTATTTTCCTCTAAACAATTATAACTACCCATTTAATCTTTATGTTCAATGCAAGCAATAATGTATTAAGTAAAAACATCTCAATCTCTCTAACACATTAGTGAAAGTATACATCGGTAATGATGACAAAACATAACTTACATTCATATAGCACTGTTTGTTCCATAGTACCCTCATTAAAATCCCCTCATCCAGGACTGCAATGTAGTCACCTAGGTGGAGAAACATATTAACAGCAAAATTACAAACCTGTGATAGGAGGGAAAGCAAGGAATGTTACCAATAGCAACATCAGGGGAAGTTAGGAAGGTACTTACCGTGACTTGGAATTTGCTCAGGATATTGGAGCCAAACTCCTTACTTTTGTGAAAAATATTGTGGGAACTTTCATGACTAGAACTGGTCAAGGAACTTGGTTTTGTATCTAATTTGAAAGATCTCACCTCCATCAGCACAGCACCCCCAGTACGATGTTTATTGATGTCTATACGGGCGCTGGAGATGTCATTACCTGTGATAGGTTTCATCAAGCTAGCATGCTAAAAACAGAAGTATAGCAACAGCAGTGCAAGCAGCCAGTCAGGCTAGCTGATCCCATCTGAAACCCTTGGTAAATACTTGTGGGGGACTAGCCCCTCCTGCCATTTGCACTGCTGCAGCAACACTTCTATTTTTAGTACACTAGCTCAATCAGAGCTAGTATGGGCATGGCTACTGGAGCTGGAATTACACCTTCAGCTGCAAGACAGATGTACCCTAAGAGAGAAGAGTGTCACCTTCTGTATCTCTATTGCTTTCTGTAGATATAATTTTTCCATGCTGTCCCGACACGATTACCTGCCTTCTTCAAGGCCTTCTCTCACTTTTGTTGCCTAGCCTTCTACTAATCTAAGCCTCCATCGTCTCCTCCATCAATACTTTCCTTAAAACACCTTTCTTCCACAAGGCTGAACTACCTTATACATCCATTCTCCCTCAAAGAAGTGTTAATACAACAAAAGCAGGCACTAAACTGCCCATTTCAGCACTCTACCACTTCACTCTTAGGTACATGCCATTCCCTTTGCTGTATGTCATTCTGCTTAGATTGTAGGTTCTTTGGACAAGGACTACGTCTTCCCAGCTGTCCATACAAAGCATAACACATCACTGATGCTATATGAACAACAACAGTCAGGATTACTGATTCTTGCAATATTTGGTGTTTCTCTTAAAGCCTCAGCTCCTGGAAGCAAGATATTATGTAATCTCAATACTATTTAAAAAAACCCAGCCCTCATAGTTGCACAGCAAAGCTTGATAATGTAACCAGTGTGTACCCAAAAGGCACCTCCCCCCCCACAAAAAAAACAAACAAGCCCTCAAACAAAAAAACAGAAGAAAAATAACTGAGTTTATAATTTGTTGCGTTAAAAAAACCAAAAAACAGCTTGGTTGTCAAAATATTATTTTAAACCAGTTTTATGATTTTGTGGCCTGACTCATATTTGAATGCTTGAGATAGGCAATACTGACACCGTAATTATACTGCTGACAGAGCCTGAATCTGCTTAGGCTACGGGATCCAACAAGAGGTTGGCAATAGGCCTTACTGTAAGGATCACAATTTGAAATTGCAAATTAGATGCTACTTGCCAGCCATGAAAGTCCATAAGCATTGATGAGTTCATTTATGTCTCTGCATGATTCAAAACCGTCAGTGTCACAGAACAAAATGAAGGTGTCGGATGTAACTACTGCAAGCAGTAAATTAGTAACATGAGTTTAAAAGCTGATTTTTCAGGAACCAGGCCAGTGAATTGCTGTCAGCTACCCAACTTGGGCGGTCTCCTGGCTGAAGAGGATACGAAGTAAGTCTCATTTTGACAGTTCAGTGGAATGGTTGGTTAGCCCGCCACAGAAGATATTTTGAGAACCAAGCTGTTGCTTGAGTGGAGGGGTTGGGGAGATGGAAAAGGAGGGAGAGTCCACAAGAATCTCCCCCCACAAAACAATCCACAGAACAAAGGAGAGTGAGCTTCCATTTTAACTTCATGCTAGTTTCCATTACCCAGTTTGGTATGGGAGTTTGAACTGTAAGCACATGCATATGTTCATATTTAATTATGGTAAATACTTCATTGTACTTGTATACTGCTTTTCATTCCAGCACCTCCAAAATACTTCATAGACAATTAAGCTTCAGAATATGCCTATAAAGTAGCAAACATTAAGTATTAACCCTCTTTTACAGCCTTTCTGGCTGCTTTCCTAAGCAACTACATTAGGGAAAATTGCATTAATGTAGTAAATAACCATAGCAAGTTGTACGAACAGAAGAACTGCTTTACATCAGTGCAATTAGCAGCCTGCACTGGTGTAACCACACTGAAGTAATTATACTGCTGCAAAAATCTCTAATGGAGACAAGGCCTTACTTAGCATCATACAGTGACACATATCTGAGAAACTGTGAAAGGACCTGGATCTCTTGATTCCTCTTCTTGTGTTTTATCTACTAGGCCTAATTTTTTCTTGAGTATATGTTCTTATTTTAAAAAAAATATTTTAGTACCAGTTTAACAACTGAAATTATCAGCTGAAAATGAGAAATTTCAGAAGTTCTTTATTCAGTTTTCTGTTAATTTAAAAAAAAAATCTACAGCTGTCAGCTTTATCTTTTACTGATCAAGTTTAGGTGAAAAAATCCAACTGTAATGTTAGATGTTGAGGGGCAAATTAAGGACATCCACACTTCCATCCTTCTGAAATTTAGTCTTTCACTAAATTTAGTCTTTCACTTGCTCTCTTTGTTAGGGTTGTTTTTGGTTTTTATCAAGCAGTGTTAAATTTTAGGTTAGATTTCAATTTGTAAATCAAACAGTGATGCACAGATTACATGGAAACTTCACTAAATAACTTCGCAAATACAAAATTTTAACTCCATTGTTGGCATATAGGTTTTCACATCTAATTAATTTAGTTAAGTGAAGCTATCAAATGCTTCTTAGTACAGAGAAAAAACAAACCCTATTCACAGATAGGTAAAATATTTACCAGTGCCAGGCCATTAACATCTAAGATTCCAAGTTTAGAGCCAAATACTATTAAATTTTAGATCCATACTGCAGATTTCTGAAATCTCATTTTACTGCTGTATTCAAGGGATGGTGGCAATGTGCAACACCCACATACTTTGGGCAACTGTTGTAATACAAAATACAGCATTCCACTACTATACAACAAACAGAACATTGAAAGAATTTGGGGCCAGTGACCAATGAGTAGAATGAAGGTTTGAGTTGTTGTTCTTGTTTCCCCCATAGCCCTCCAGTCTAAGACTGATGATGCCCTTGAACATTCCTTGACAATGGAACATGAATTGTGATGATAAAAAGGTCCTTCAAGAAAGAACATCTGTTACAGCACTTTCCAGTCTCCAATATGTGAGACAATCCTGTTGCTTATGTTGTTTAAAGGAAAATCTTAGCCATTTGGTTCCTACCAAATTCAAATTCCAAGAGATGAAAAACAACCGTCAACATAAGTAAGCTTGATATCAGAAAGTTAATCAAAACTGCAGCTTCCCTGATGAATAAAAATGGTAGATATTTCTCTAAGGTCTTGCATATCAGCCATTGCTAGCAAGCATTTAGATAAAATATGAGACAAGATTACAGCATCTTGGACACATGCCGTCAGCCGAGATGGCATGAGTTTCTGATTGTGGCATGACAGCAAAGCTCTAATATATGGATTAAAAGCAGTACTAATGAAGCCATAAGGTCTCTTTAAAACACATACACAAAGCTTGTAAATAAAAAGTGCATTTGCCTTAATTTTCTGGAAGTACTGAACAGTTGAGTAAAGGAAGATTTACATCTGAACATGTATTCATGACATTCTTTTTAACAAGGACTGCAAAGACATCAAGAACATTAGTCCTCTGTCAAAATTTCTTATCTTCTCTTTTCAAATTGATGCTACTTCGGCATGATTAAAAACTCTTTTGGATCATGTCTTCATTTTCAACTTGGCATCAACTCCTGCCCTGTCCTGTCAACAAAAAAAAGACTAAGCATCTAGATCTGGAATTTCATATTTGGACATTTAAATTGAGAAACTAGTCTTACATCAAAATTATAATCCAAAAGGAGACTAAATATGGAATTGTGGACTCCTGTACTTATTACTTTGTTGGCATCTATATCATTTACTTTGTTTACAGTTGAAAAGGTAGCTTTTACAGTTGCCAGAGCCAGACTCTCAACCAGGAATCTAAGTGTTAAGTAGTGTTATTTCTGTATTGCACATCATAATCAACAGATTCTGCAGAGAATTTCATTTACAATTCTGTTGGTGTGCAAGCCATGATAATAGAACTCATTTGGTCAATTTGGTCAAGTGTTGGTTCAGTAAGTTGGTGGTCTTCCATTTTGGAAATAACTTTGGTAAAATAATAGTAATCCTACGCGAGTTGGTGAACAATCTTTACCTTGAGTTGAAATATGACATATTACAAACTTTGGGAACTACTGCAGCAAACAAAAATGTATTATTTTCAAAATATTGTTCCAAAACTTACACCTTTACCACATCGTAGTTTTTCAAATACCAAACTGAACTACAGAACTTCTTGTTAGCTAGAAATCCATGGTAACCGTAGTTTTAGTGTAATCTAATGAACCACATGAAGACCAGTGCCAGCCTTTTCCAAAGCCATGAAGTGGCAATATCCACTGGAGATAACAACATGGAAAAAGATGGTTTAAATGCTCTCACTGAATAGGCCAATAATTGACTGTCCAGGAAAAAATATTGACATAAAAGTTTTATTAAAAAAATTCCCCTTCCACCTCAAACAAACTAAGTTTTAAGTTCCGTACTATGAGATTATGTTTTTAAAATGAAAATAGTACAGTATTTCTGAAGACTGTATACATTGTAAAATATGCCAAAATTCAGCATAAATTTGGACTGTGCAAACAGATATAGCAAGTATTTCAGATGTCATTTATTTGGTCCATGAGATGTACAGTATAGTAGTAGTATTTGAGTTTTACAAAACATCAAATATAAATAACCTGAAACTGTAACAATACACAAAATTTGCTTCTTACATTGACATATCAGGCAGTACGTGCTGAAAAACTCGAGAAAATTAACATTGTTTTACAGTAATGTACACAGTGCCAGTTGATGTTTAAGATCAGAATTTAAACATAGCACTTCATATTTTTTGTTTTTAAAGAATCTGCTATCTCAAATTAGTTGAGGGTGTGAAAAATGGTTAGAGCTAGACTAAAAATATTTTTTGTCTAGCCAAAAATAAAAATCTAATATTTATAAATCTGGGTATCAAATGATGATGACCCTTTACTAAACAAGAGTAGTTTTTTGTCCAATGAATTATATCTAAAAGTATTTACATAAAAATAACATGCTTTGTTTTCATGACTGTTTAAGAAATACTTATGTTTAAGTATTTATAAACTAAGTGTCTACTACATTTAATATAGCATATTGGAAAACGCTAAGATTCTATTGAAATGAGTGCTTTACCATCAAGAGGAATGGACACAAATTCTGTAAGCCATTGGTGTGATTCTCCCTGGGAACAAAGGCCATAAAAATAGTCTAGTTCTGGACATTTAACACACCCCAAAGTAACATCTTATTGTATTACATTATCTAGATGGTTCTATTGCTGGGCATTTGCACTCAGTCTAGTGCTATTATGTCATCTTGCTCTTCTGTCTGGTCTGTACGCATTCTCTTTGTATTGACATGCTCTCTATCTTCTAGTTTTCTCTTGCGGTTTTTATTTTCCATATCATCATCAGTATTGCTCGAAGGACCTTCGTCATCAGAGTCAACGATCAATACATCATCTGGATCTGGAGCTAAAAAAAAAATCCAATTGGTGTACTCTAAAAACTGACTTTCAGTTAGCAAAACAAAAACAGAAAAACACTTTCAATGCCAAAAATGCACTGATTGATTTGATAAGTCATTCCTACTCCCGAATGCCTAAAACTTTTTGGATGGGATAAGGGTTATTTGACAAGATCTTTGCGCACATACAGAATCAGTAGGAAATGCACGCAGGCCCTCTGTACAGGTGTTTTAAGTCAAGAATAATTACACATTTGAGTCCCAGTCCATCTTCAGCTTTTAATCCTAGTGAATGCACTAAAACTTCTACTAGAAATCATATTCAATAAAAGTGAAAAAGAACCAGGAATAGAGAAAAAGAACAGATGGGAAACTTTTAACAAAGAGTTAAAAGATGACAATGGAAGATGTAAAGAGAACAGGATACATTTAAAAAGTACATTTACACACATTTTAAAAACCCTGTTTTCTATATGAGTAAACTGTAGAAACTTTTTTCAAAGTATTTATAAAAACTGCCTCTACATTTGAAATAATTCTGACAATGCTCTAATGCTTATTCTCAATTTAGAAAAGTGATAAATTAAGCAGCATGTGAATTGTTTTGCACATATATTTTAAGTAGAACCACGAAGAAGTCATATGAACTTCCCAAAAAACTATAAAACAGAATACATATATAGTAATTTCTGCATGTAACAGGCTTTCAGTTTCATATAGTCTATGCTTCTATGCCACCCTTGAGTACGTAGTAGGAAGTTTAAATATCTTAACTCAAATTGTAGAGTCCCATTTCTATTTGAGATATTTCTTAAACTATTTAGATACCTTCATAGACAGACATTCTAAAACTGCAGGAGAAGGTATGAGTATTTTTCTGGTTAGCAAATACTATTTTACCCACGCTTTGCTTAGAGTGGGGAAAAAAGGAGGCAATGTGACCTAGTGCCCAGAACACTGGATTGGGACTCGGGAGACCTGGGTTTTATAGCCAGCCTTGGCACTGCTTGAGACGTTGGACAAATCATATCCCTCCCTGTGCCTCAATTTCCACTGTAAAATAGGGATAATGCAAGTGCTTTGAGATCTGCTGATGAAAAGCACTATAAAATTTAAGAGCTAGATATTATTGTGTTATATATATATATATAATCTTTTTGGGAGGGGGGGGGGGCATACTACCACCAGCATCAACCGATTCAAAAGCTACAACAGAGGAAGTATTTGTTTTGTGTGGGTTCATAAAAATAATTTTATTTATTCACAACACACAGTAGGACGAGTCTATTTTACACAATCATTGCAAATGACACTAGTGCTTTAACTGCTCTTTGCCTGTAAAATCCTTGTCAAACTACATCATGCATATAAATTATTCAAGTAGTTTAGATTTTTAAAAGTTTAAGATAAAATCTTAACATGTTTAATGACAGTCTTAAAGGTTTTGTTTAATTGTACTGCACAATTAACCAGGTAGGTTTCTAGTAAAAAGGAGCTATTTTATTCAATTGCATAACTATTCTTTACCTGTTGAAGTTGATGGCTGTGCTCCATCATCACTTCCATTGGTAATGTTCTTAGAAGTTGGTTCTGATGGTTTGGGGCCAACTTTTTCAGGAGTATCTCCAACAACTTCAAATTCTACATCTTTTTCTAGATCTTCACTGTAGAAAAACCCACAAGCTTTTAATTAAACATAAAGACCAATGTGGATGTGTTTTCACAAAGAAAACCATATATTTGACTCCACTACTAAGGCAGCAATGTGTAATTATCACACAATGATAATAAACGGAAAATCTATTCAAGCTCCCTCCTGACTGACATGCTTTTTGTATTCATATACACACCTTGCTTCAATGGCCTTCCTGCAAATGACTCTTCAAATAAGAACAACGCTGAAGGAAATAGTCATTTTAACTTTTTTCCTCTAGTTTCCTTCAATTTAAATGCCTATTTTTTGTGTCCATCAGAAATGCAGTGTCTCAAACTATTTTATAAGAATGTAAATAATTCACTCCAGTTCCCCACCACACAATTGTGTTTACCTTAGTTCTAAGAGCATTCTATACAGTTAAAAACACAGGCCAAGATTTTCAACTGACTACTGGTTTTGAGCACCAAACTTTCAACCCCTTATTCTGATCACAGGTAGCCAAGAAGTCATCAATCTTCCATTTAGCAGTTTTTGATACGATGGTCCAGAAAGCTACACTCTTTTTCTCCTTTGAGACCATTTGTACGTATTTTGAGCATACCTTCAATTCTTGCTTTGTATATCATAAAATTGTTTAATTAAACTAAGATCTCTCCAAGTACCTACTCTTGCAGTAAAATTGTCAATTATTTCAATCCAACCGTAAGACAAATTTTCCCTAGCAAAGTCTTCATCTGTTTTTAGTCACTTAATGTTTAAAACTTGTGTTTAAAATTCCCCTTAGAACTATTCTATAAACAAATGTTCCAAAATCCTTACCTATGAAGCACATTGATTAAAAGCGTATAGTCCTGCAGGAAATCATCTGCTTGTAGCCGAGTGCCATTTCGAATTCCAAATTCTGATAGCTTCCTGTGGTTATTTGCTAGGAAAACAGTGAAATATTTTACAGGATTTATTTTTACAAAGATTATGTTAAGTACTAGAATTCATAACTATCCCTTGTACTTAAATGAATAGGAGTTTGCTTTTTAAAATGAGTAATTCACTATAAGAAAATGAGACTGTTAAAGTACATTTGATTTACTTTAAATAAAATGTTAACTATATTATAAATTACTTCAAAAAGGCAGAAATCTGCATTAAAGTTTTATAGGTAGAGTTTAAAGCATAAAAATCAGAAGATTCACAGTCTTCTCATTCATTTTCACTCATTCATTCATATTCAATTTATACCTAAGCATTATAATCCTATGACCTTTCCGATACCTTGGCAGAACAGAAGAATAAAGGAGCAGAGAAACATTTCAATTTAGTTTCCTGGTCCCTCTGCATTCAACTAACCCTTAATATTTTTTTTAATACATTTGTACATAACTTTCTGGGGAGGTTTGTTTGATACACAGGATTACTAACAAAGAGGTTCAAACACCACTATACTAGGCCATCTGAACTCAACAGTTTCAAACAAACTATTACTGTTCTTCCACTGAAATCTATGCACCCTCACTTAATTAATTTGCAGGTGAGGTTAACAGTAGTTCCCAGACATGTGGCATTATTTGTTTTGCTGTAGTGATTAGGAGATGCATTCATAGATCAGGACCCAATTGTGCTAGGCACTGTACAAGCACATAAACAACAGTCCTTCCCTAAAGAACTTGCAATCAAGCCCAAGACAAGTGGACACACATAGGAGAAGGTAACCTGTCTATTCTCTCAGATGATACTACCTATTCTAATAGCAGGAATTCTTACAATCAGCATTTAAATGCTTTATGTGAGAAAGCTTGCACAATGTGTCTGCACTATGCAAGCAAAGCTACCAGTTGCAGACCACGACAAAGTCCAAACACTGCAAACACTTACATGCATAGTCCAGTCAACTTCTATCAGACTGTGTACATGCATAAATTTAAATGTTTGCAGGATCTCAGCCGAAGTGTTCTCTTGCTATACTACTATAATATGCATTTTAGTTTCTTCACACTAGTTTCCAGGTATGTGGCACTCAGAAAGATAGTATGTACATACCTTCTGTTTCTCCCTCCTCTGAAGAGATGAGAATAGTCCCTTTTCCATCATCTATCTGTACATCTGGTGCTACCATAGCAAATTTTTCTTTCACTATCTGAAAGGATAAAAATGACAAATATAGAACACCTTATTTTAAGACCAAAACCAGGAAAACTGGAATTTTTTCCTACAACTAGGATGATCTTCTTCTTCTTTCTCATGTCCTGTGAAGCATTTACATGTAAAGTTTTAAAAATATATTTTTACTCATTGGATCAAAATAAATTCCCCAACCACGACTAAACCACAAGACCAGTCAATATAAAAATGTTTACAGTATGTAACTGGGGCCTCCCTTTTAGGCATTCAGATAGGGATTTTTTAGTACTATTTTTAAGATACTCAACAAAGGATAGGATGCTAAAAATAGCTACCATATTATAATAGATTTTATTACTTTAATATAAAAACTTAATTTTAAAAATATTTTAAGAGCATTTTAAAGAAAAACTACAGTATATTGAATATAGAGAGTTTTTTCAAAGGATTATTTTTAAAACTATGAAATAGCAAATCAATTCTTAATCAACTTTTAAGACACCAAACACTTAAAATGTAGGCGTGGTTTTTAAAGTTTTTTTATGAAAACCTAAATATAGCTTGATTTTTGTTTTTTTTTTTGTTTAAAGTCACTGTAAGTTTTAATTTTGTAAACATTCCTCTATAGCGACAGTATTGCACAAGAAGCCCTTTGGGGCCGGGATCATCTATGTTCTATAGTCATACAGCACCTAGCACAACTGAGTCCTGGTCCATGACTGGGGTTCCTAGGCACAACAGTAATACTACTACTACTAAGAATAAACTAGAAATGAACAGACTAATCTAGTTTTACTGTCCTTGCTGAGAAAATTTCAAAGTAAAGAGAAAAAGGTAAACAGGCTAACTGTACTTTGAAAAGTGGACACAGATTTTACAAAAGTAAATTTTTAAAATCAGAGGTGTTACAGGCAATATAGATAAGGAATTTTATTTCAATGTCTATTTCTTAACAAAATTAATCTCTGAAACTGACATTTGTCTTTAGACTTCCCTTTCAGATTTTAGAGTGCAAATTAAAAAGTATATCTAATCAGAGTTTGTGTCCCACATTCTTCTCTTAGAATCGTAATTGCTAACCTCGACATACCTTAATAAAAAGGGTTAAAATATCAACAAAATTTTATCATAAAATAGGTGTACTTAACCTCAGATATAAATATTTAAATAGAAAAAATGAAAAGTCTAAGTGAAAAATTATAGTTAATATTTAAGGTTTCAAAGTCTTTATTACCTTATCCTGTAACGTCAACACAGTAACCTTGTGTACATTAAGTTTCACTGTCACTTCTGGTTTATTTGCACACACATAACAATTGGGATTTGGACGATCCAAAGCACAAGGAACAAGTAGCTTCTTTCTTGGGTTTGGTTGTTTGTTCAGAAAAATCTGAAGAAGAGGAGGACAAAAAATGAAGGGGAAATATATAATGAATAACCTCAAAACAAAAGCAAAAACTTTATCTCACTTACCGTTCTACATTGGTCTATTTTTCCTGATAAAATCTTCAAACCCTCCAGCACTATCAGACCAGCTATCACTGCATTAGTCGTAGCTATAGCAGGGATAATATTTCCTGCCATTGCTGCAGGGGGAGGGAGGAAAAAAGAAGCAAAATTATGTATTTTTTCCAGTACATGAACCTTTCAAAGAGTGGTAGAGAAAAATACTTCATTTAGTGAAGTAATTATGAATTTTATTCTTACACTTGATATCAAATCTGCTCTTCATATTCATACTGAAAATGTGCATCCTGAGGTTTGCAGCAGAAGTAACAAAATCCATTGCAGATGCATCATCCTGCCAACAAGTTTAACAAAACATTTTAGAACAGATTTTAAATTGGAAGAAATGTTTGCAAGTCTATTGCCATAAATACAGACAATTTGAGAGATCTTTTACAATTCTCTAATTCAAATTGATGCATTTCTTCTTTCAGATACTATTGTTTCAACTTTTAGACAGTGTGTTACTTTAAACAAATATTACAAATACTATTTTCATTTTGTAAACGTATTTAAATAATGCTTTGTATGTTCAAAGCAACTTCTAGACACTAATCCTTACAGCATCCCTGAAAGTAGGTAAATATTTTATCCCCCATAACAGATAGGGGAACTGAGAAAGGGCAGGTGGTCAGCAACAGGACCTCCTAACTCTCAAACCTGTGATCATTCCTCTATCACACTGGCATCTAATAAAAATAAAGGTATTTTTCTCCTTCACTTCACAGCCAAGCTGTGGAGTTCAGCATTCTACTTTTATCAAACAACTGCCAGTATGGTAAGTCTCTAAAACAGAGCATAAAGCATTTTTCTGTATTTGGTGCTGATATTTTCAACTATGAAGAAAAACAGTTTTGAACTTATGGCTTGTCAGTTAAGTGAAGATCCTGATACTGCAAGCTGCTCTACACAGGGACAAAGGTCTATTGATGCATAGCAGTATGCAGGATTAGCACTTTAGTGCAAATTTTAAAAAAAAGTGTATTTCCAATTAAGACTTTATATCATCTATTACTAATATGGCATCTTAACTTTTTTTTAAAAAAAGCTTGTGTTTATCTTTTATTGTATGCAGTGTACTTGTATCTGTGTTGGTCCCAAGACATTAGAGAGACAAGGTGGGTGAGGTAGTATGTTTTATTAGATATTACTTTACCCATCTTGTCTCTTTATATTATATTGACATCATTGGATACACCGATAATTCAATTTGAAATTATAGTTTAATATGTTTTCTGTTAGCAGCTCTTTGCCCTTCTTATTTTATACTTTGTTCCAACCATATTTTTTTCAGAAATGGTAGTACAACAAGCCAGATCTTTTACTATACAATTCTACAGCAGAAAGACCATTGTCCAGCTATGCCAGAAAAAGAACAGGAGACACTGGATGTGGTTTACTTACACTGCTACTTTATTCCTAAATGTCTGAGTACCTGGCAGATAAAATTGTACAGTATAGGTAATTCCATAATCAAGTACCTGGGTGCAGGGCTGCTGTCCACCCTCCCACTTTACCCAACTTGACCCCCAGCCAACCCATTGATAGGACTTTGCCCCCCTCCCTGCCAATGATGGTTGGGGGAGGGGCTATAAAAGAGCTGTGGATTGATTCCCTGCTGTACCAGTTACAAGAATCCTGAACCTCTGCCCCCGTTTTCATTCCTTTAATGAGTACCTCCTTTAAGTCCCTGACTAGTCCATTTTATTTGATCACTACATTCCTTCCCTATGGAGTACTTGCATGGGACAATCTCTCCAACCTTACATAATGAGCTGTAACATCATAGCCTAACCCCCGCTAACTTTTTTTTGCCCCAACTAAACCCCCAACCTGCTGTGGGGAAGGAAAAAAAATCCACCTTGCCTGGGCCAATCTTGCAGTAAGGGAAAATTTCTTCCCAGCTCCCAAAGGAAGGAGTGACTAATGTAATGCTCACAGCAATCATAACAAAACTTAGTATATAACTACCTCTCTGGGTGGGTGCTGCTCTACTTGGTCCAGATAAAAGAGGGCTTTTCCTGCAGTATCATGGAGATAAATAGTCCCCCCCTTTCTGCTGGTCACCAGGGGAGGATGGATTTGCATTCCCACACAGACCATGCATGAAACTGCCACAGCAAGTCACTCTCTGGCCTTTTCCGATAAGCCAAACAATGGCCCACACTGCTTAATGTGTGGCGAGGTCATTTTAAAGAGAAATTCTCTGCTGTTCATTTCAACTCAAATAACCACAGCTCACAGACAAGATCACATTATTTCTGATGTTCAGATAATGGCCAGATGAACTCTTCTGTTCCTCACTTTTCTTTAACAAAGTTTCATAATATATCACAGGCGTATGGTTACAGTTTTGCACTAGCTTTACACAATAATTAATTTCATCCCCACCTCTGTATATATTGGACAGGAATTTAATGTATATGACTAATAAATTCAAAATATTCTATTGTTGTTTGCAGTACCGTTGTAACCGTGTTAGTCCCAAGATATGAGAGAGGTAAGGTGGGTGAGATAATATCTTTTATTGAACCAACTTCTGTTGGTGGAAGGAATAAGCATGATAGAAGCTTGAAAGCTTGTCCCTTTCATCAACAGAAGTTGGTCCAATAAAAGGTATTATCTTATCTCTCTTCTGACTAATAAAGTAAAATTATTTTAAAAGCCACAATGAGACGTGGCAAAACTGCCCCACATTGCTCTAGCGGAGATGCCAACTTTTAAAAGTAATTATTTTACTTCCAAGTACTTGATCCTTCTGCTGAATGTGTGATTAACAATAGACTATCTTAACCATTATCGTACATATCTATTAAAGGCTAAGTACAAATTAACATTCACATGAGTAGCCAGACTTATTTTTTGTTCCTCGAAGTGCTACTCCAGAATCAAACAAGTCTTTAATAATTGATTAGCACATTTACTTAGCATATGACCAGTTCCTATCCATCTACTGAACTAACCTTATCCCATATAAGCTCAGCTCCATCACCTTTTTCAGCTAGGTGAACTCTCAGCGTTTCAACACTCTTTGAAAACAGATGTGCATAGCTCTTGACATCCAGAACCTGTTGGTCTTTCAGGCCTAAGGACGAGTCATTCTGCTGATCAGATGTGTTTTTCTCTTCAAAGGAAAGAAAATACAGTTAAGATTACAAATATTTAGGAATTTCATAGAAGTCTTCTTAAAGATGTTAGATATGCCAATTTTAGTAAAATTGTACTCCATTTAGAAAACATTCAATTATAATCCACAAACTACAGTGGCTGAAATATTTTATAACAAACCTGCACTTACTTCCTCATCTTCAAAAGCTAAATTGCAGTACATTTATATCATAAGACTGCTGAAAACTCAAAATTGCTGTAACTAATACAAACACAGAAGGCAGTCCAAAGACAATCTCAGTATGTTATCATCAAGAATGAAGAATAATTTAAACTCTTGATTATTACAGCTCAGGATATCAGTATATTCTCAGGCTTCACCTGTTCACATAGTTTTTAAAAATGAGACTTACAGGATTGTGTACTTATAATAACAAAATAACAAGTGCTTATGAGACTTACAGGATTGTGTACTTATAATAACAAAATAACAAGTGCAAGTCAAATTTAGAAAGGCATTTTCATTCTCCATAGAAACTGCAATCTTCAAAGAATCAAATGATGTCAAAATAAATATTTTTAAACAGTACATTGGTATGTGAAAAGCATACAGTTTTACATGATTGAATTCTTAAACCAAATGTACCATACAAGAACAGACCAAAAATCCAAAAAGAAAACAAAAAGGAAAAAAAGATTACCTTGATTCTGTACTTCGGTCCAGTCTAATGGCACTGGAGGTTTCCTTTTTTTCCACAGTTTATCCATTGTCAACAAGTATCTGATATCATCTTTGAAAAGCTAGAAAATAATATGAAAAATGAAAAGGAAGGTAAAGATATATGCCTTTGTCAACTTCATTTTTAAATCTACTTTAAGATTAAAAATTAGTACTGGATTTGAATGAGTTTGTGTTTCTCTACTGGAGAGTACTTTCAGCCAGAAAGTGACTAAAATTATATAACAATTCCCCTTACCTCAAGAAGGCACTTAGCAGAAACAGATATTACAAAGTTACTCTCAATCCCTGCCTTCTAAAACATTAACTATTTTATGTAAAGCAGAAATAAGCAGTGTACAACACCCAAAATATTTTACACCATCCATGAAGTATCAAGGCAATAGTGCGCGCTCTCGCTCTCACACACACACACACACACACACACACACACACACACACACACACACACACACTGAAGTAGTCATTGCAAGCATGTGCATATGCTGAAGGGCATTTTTACCTATATGTCAACTTAAATGGTTGTCTAATTCTAAGGTCCCTGGTAACCGCTTGTACTGCTTAATATCACAGTCCTTACTGTGCCTGTTTCTACCCTCTGTCCATTAGGGGCAACTCTCTGGAGAGGGACTCTGAAATAGCACCCACTTCCCTGCTCCTGGGACTAGTTCACCCAAAGCACGAAGGGGAGCCTTCCCATACTTAGACTGGCTTCTGTTTATATCGGAGGAGCTCCCACAGAGCCCCAAAATATTTTTTCAATTTTTCCTCCTTAAAAGTAACTAAAAGATGTAAATTTAACTACCATTTATTCATTACTCTGATGCAACAGAGGCAGCTGGTAAGTGTACCTCCGCTGGAGCACAGGGAAGAGTATACATTGTAGGACCATGATACTATACCAAGAACTACTATCATTATCCTGTCGTTATTATTATTATTTTTCTTAAATAATCAGATTTGATTTTAGGTTACTTTAAACATCAAAGCTGAAAAATTTGGCTTAAGTTTACAGTAATGTGCACACTTCAAACAAAAATACTTATCAAGAGCAAAACTGATACCTTAGTGAAAAGTTTAACTGGATCATATCCAGTTGATTTAGCCCATTCCTTTGTCGAAACACGTTTAATATCACCATATTCATTAGATGCTCTTGCTCTAGCTTCTGCTTCTGTTGGCTCCCCTAGAAAAGAAAAGGTTGATTATGTTTTTTAATTAAAAAACCCATTGTGACCCAACATATTTTTCATCATGGATAAACTAAAGGTATCCAGGGAATAGAACTGAACATTCACCTGTATTTGAAGTATTCAGAGGTATTTTCCCTCTGCAATCTGTTGGCCTATTACAGAATCCAAAAGAAGGGAAAGTAGACAGTTCTCACTTCTCTTAACAGACTAGTATTAACTGAATATTATACAACTAGCTGTAAAATAATAAGATTAATAGGACATTTTGAGTAACACAAGCAATATACAATTAAGTTACTGATTTATGTCACTCACAGGCAGCTTCAGGATCAGCTCTGTCAGGGGATACTTCCTGATCAGCATCTTCTTCACCAAATAACTGACTATGTATTTAAAAAACAACACACCGGATTAGTGTTAAAAGATAATTGTTAAGTAAATAGTTCCTTATTTATACCTGTTTTTAAAGCCGGCCATAAAAAATGAGTGATAGATACTTTACTTATCCCAATCTATTCTACCTGATTATCACATCTTTGTTAAAAGTAGGATTCTGGGGTTTTGTTATGAGAATTCCATTTGGCACAGTCTAGTTTTTATATTGTGAGAATTCCCCCCAGGATGAATTCTCAGAGCTTCTATCCATGGAAGTGTGATGTATATACCAGATTTATTTGGACCCCCAAGAATAATACAGAAAATATTAAGAGAGGAGAGCATACTTTGATAAAAGAACAGACTAATCTTAGAAAATCACCTATACACAGTGTGCCAGTCTGTACCCCAGTTCATTCCTTTTTCAAGACAATGATAAATTTTGTACAAAGTATGTCTTGTGAGGTATTATTTGCAAACTCATAATTTGCTGATCATTATTGTCCTGGTAAAATACATGTGTGGCAACACTGTATGTAACGTTATAAGATTCCACTGTAAGATATCACTAAGGCATATTCCAAATCTGGGCAAGCAGCCACAAACCAGTTCCTCAGAGACAAAAGGCAAACTGATGCCTGAGCCAGGAGTCAACAAAATCATGGTTAAGTGGCCATTCTTTGGCAAGAAAAAGGGTGAGAGAGAAATTTACAGGTTGGCAAAGAAACAGCTGGAGGTTCCCATCCCCACAGACTTTGTCTCCAGAACCCCAGCTGGGGATGATTCTCAAAGAAGAGGAAAAGAATAAGAATGAGGAACAGATGTCCCCAAGTCGTTCCTCCCTTTCTCTCTACCCACAGCAACCAGAACAACTGAGGAACAAAGAAACAGCTTTGGATGGAAGGGAGAATCCTATCTGAAAGGTATTCAGCCAGTAAGACTGCTAGAACATGTAAAAAGAGACCTTTTGTTTTGAATTCTCTTAGCTCATTAAGTTAGGTATTAGTTGCATTTTTATCTTTTTTTTATTTGTAACCAGTTCTGACTTTTATGCCTCGTTACGTGTAATCACTTAGAATTTTTCTTTCTGTAATTAATAAACTTGTTTTATTGTTTTATCTAAACCAGTGTGTTTGGATTTAAGTGTTTGGGAAACTTTATTTGGGATAACAAGATTTTTGCACATCATTTTCTGTTAATGAAATGATGGACTTTATGTGAGCTTGTGCTGTCCAGAAGGGGGCTGGGTAGTACAAGATGCACATGTCTGGGAGAAAGTCTGGGCCTGGGAATTTGTTGGTGTTGCTCTGCAGTGTAATTCAAGGATGGCTGGCTACAGCACTCACACAATATATAGCTGGGAGTAATTTACATGCTGGAGGCTGTGTGTGGGCTGGAGTGGTTGCTCTCACAGTGAAGCAGGGTAAACGCACCACAGGCTGGAAAATTTAGGGGAAACAGCTGTTCAACAGGTTATACTGTACCCTGGGTAAAGTCACACACAGTTATAGGGCAAGAAAAAAATGCCCATAGTCTGGCACTTCTACAGAGCTGGAATAAAGTGAAGAATGGAATTCCAAATGGAAAGTTCTTACAGACAAGGGTTGAGACATTAACTAGTCCCACCATGCAGCAAAGTTGTTTATCTTTCCCATGAACAGAAAAATTCCAGAATAAAAAAGTTCATCTCGTGACAATTTTATTTTAAGTCTGTGTGACCTAACCTCTTGAAGGAACACCAAGACCTACGATTGGGTACTTATATTAAAAACAAAGGGCAAGAACCTATCAAAACTACGTCTATCTCTCTGTTCTGTCTCAACAGGAAATTAGACTCATCTATCATGTAATGCACAATTTACACTTGAAAACAAACTAAGGCACATAGGGAGTTAGTATTTGTTACCTTTCAAACATCTGTTGAAAAGGTACTGCCTTTATTACATTTTCCTCAAAGCTTATGATCTTTACTGTGATCAACCAATCAACACGAAACGAAAACATTAATAATAAATCTCCAGCTCGGAAATTTAGTCCTAAGGACAAACTGAGATCTTGCAGGTGACATCTAATGTTAAATGATATTCTTTTCAGCAAGACAACATAGCGCTAAATGGCATCATTGTTTCCTAACTGGAAACAAATGAGCTGTGAAGCCAAGTTTCTCTTAAATTACCTCCTCATTTATATAACTCAAACAGTATTGTGTCTATCCCTTTTATTTATACTGAAGCAAGCTGGTGCGTCTAAAAAGGCAGCAAATTTCTTCAATCAATGAAGTAAATAAAATAGCAAATATGCCTTGGCTTCATACAAAACACGATTTATACTAAAAGAATAAGCAAACACACACCTTCAATCTACCCATATCAATCTGCCTAAGAAACTATTTTGCCAGATTCTCTCTCTGATTCTAGAATATTAGTCTGTTTTTAGAGTTAGTTTTATCATTAGGTGAAACAGATTGGACAAGCTATCAAAAGGTATTCAGTGCTTTACTCAAAAGTGGTAGAAGTTTGGTAAAGAGAAAAAAAAAGGATGCTGTTAAGTAATTTTTAATTTGACTATTTTAATTCTTTGTTGCTGGTGATACATTTAGAAATTAGAAGACAGTGTGCAGCATGGTAGCTATTTTCTTAAAATATGTTTACTTACTTGAACAAATACTTTGCCCACACAATGCAGTGGATAGGTTCTGATGGAGTGTTGCGAATTGTGCAGCCTGGAAAAGTCTTCTGAGTTGGTTTAGGATGACATTCATAACACTCTGTCACTCCCTGCAGATTCAGGAAAAGTTAACTATTTACTTAACTCACACCGTGATGACTACTGATGAGGTATTCATCATTAAAAAGTGACAATGTTAGCAATATCTTGGTAAACATAAAGGACATCCAGCTACGCTGTCTGAAAGAACCAATGAATCAAACTACAACAACAAAAAGTTATGCCATCTAACCTTCTTGATAACTGTTACTTGTCCAAGGTAGCCTGCAGTTCCACTCTCTATAAGAGGGACATCAGCAGCCAGACACATCCTGTTCACATGGTTACGCGCAGCTGGAAGAGAAAGTATTCAGGATTAATTTGAATATTAACTAAAAAAGAATGTTTGACTTTTAAAAGGATGGAGACCAGCATAATATGCATAATAATCTGCATAATATGTATCTGCATCTACCTCATTTCATTATACATATCACTTGCCTCTCTCATAACACCAATCTTTCAGCTAACACAATATATGAACAGCTGTTTAATACAGAAACCTCCAACTAAAATGTAGATATGTATATGTATCAAGGGGACCTCCAACCATGGGGACACACTTTTAATTCTTAGTACTTATCATTTACATCACTGTCCAAACTGTACAAACATTAAGTACATCTTAAAGCTGCCCTAGTGGAATAGGTAAGCTGTAGCCTCATTTTGCCAGTGGAGAAAAAAAACAGAGGCTGAGTGACTTACCAGAGGCTTCAAAGAGCGTTAAGGTCAAAACTGACATCAGAACGCAGTAATTTTTGGCTTCTACCTTCTATGTTCAGGTCACATTTTTTTCATCTCAAAAAGAAAGCCATAAAAAAGTGGAAATCTCACCTCTGTTATCCAAAGCATTCATAACCAATGTAAACTGCCGGAAGAATTCTACATTATAATCAGGGCTGTAGAAAAGACAAATATTAAAACCAGTTTATTAAATGGCTGTTGGTTTTTATGGGACAGCAGAAATTCTACACATACAGACAACGTAAGCAGAAGTGATATCCATGGGATAAACTGCACAGACTATGCTAAGTTTACCACTCACCTTTAACTACTTCACCTGTCTTCTGCCCACTTTAAAGTTTCATATTTCCCAACCTTGCAGGGCTAGGAATAGGACCTTTATGAACTTTATGAAAAGGAGCTATTCCAAGCTTCCCAACTGGACTTAGAAGCCCAAAACAGTTGACTTTAAAGATATGACCTTTTTATATTTAAAAATGCTATTAGTTATAAGTTATTTTGGAAGGGTTTTTTTTATTTAGTTTTAATTTCTCTCCAACTGAGCCTTGCACAGTTGGATGTATGGTAATTTAGACTTCATCTTTATAGGTAGGGAGATACAACTATTACTACTCAGTAAAGTTCTTAACACACCCTAAACATTTCTAAAATTTTCTATAATATACACGCAAACACAAAATATACACAAACAAAATACATAACCACCGACAGTTAAAAATGAAGACCTACTTTTATTGAACAGCATTATGTATTACCTCTCCTGTTATTACTGACAACTGGTTAGTCTGTAAAATTATTGTCTGATGAAAAATGTCCTTTGTAATTTTATTTAAAAAAAAAAAAAATCACAGGGTGAAAATTCTCCTTTTAAGTTCTGGAGCAGTGATTAACTCATCAATAGTATTTCCAGAACTGTGCAAATTTCTGCCAATATTGACAATTATGATTCACACAAAAATCTTTTCAGCTACAAGGAGAGAATGCACTACCCCATTCCACAAGGCCCCTTCTAACAGCTAAGAAAAAACTTGTAAACAGAAAGCACAATATGCATATAAATTCCATTGAAAAAAGGTGGAGAAATGTTAATGTTTGGTGGTTCCGGGTATCAAAAAGCTTGAGAAATACTGTTCTAGAAAACTTCCACAACAGCTGAAAAAAGGAGAAATTGACACAAACATTTGAGTAAATATCATTAAAAGAAAATTTGTAAATTCATGCCCAAACTCAAGTCACTCAGTTTGCTGTAGCCTTACATTTACAGCTAATTTTTCAATATTTAGTAATTTTATAAAATCTCTTCAAGCTACCAACAAACGTTGCATGTTTTAAATAACTAGATATTTACATATATGAAATTCCCAACAATAAGAATATTTAAATAAAATTTAAGACAAACATACTTCATGATACTGTCATGATAAGCTATAATATTAGCTTCTGGATAAAATTGTAACACGCTTTCCTTGGCAACCTGGAAAAGAACAAACAATTAGTAGTCCAATATTTCTACCCTTCATTCAAGATCCAATAAATCTGCAAACACTGTGCATTCATACTGTCTTATGGAGTTTAAATTTTTTAAATGAAAAAATACTATATCAACTAATACTTATTCCATCAATTATTTTAGAAAGCAGACAAGAATATTACAAGTTATTATATATGAATCATACATTTTCAACACTGATCTGCTATGTACAATAACTATTTTAACATAACATTCATAACACGAAAGGTGTTAACTTTTTTCTAATGAATATAATAAAGTTTTCAAAATTTTCTCCTTACCTGTGCTTTTGACCTTCCAACATGTTTCTTTTGAAACAAAAACTGCCTGTTGAGGTTGCTGACGTCAATAGTATCCAAGTCAATCTATAAGTACATGAGAGGCATCTTTCACATTTACACACTAAACAGACCAAATGTAGCGCTTGTAACATAGAGTAGTTTCCTATTCTATCTTCAGAGAGCACTATTTTCTGATCCACTGCAGTTTACCAAGTTATGTGCATGAATAAAAACGTGAAAACCACAACTGGCCTAGCTGGCTGAGTCAACATTTAAGACCATGAATTTCAGAAACGACTTTATTTCACCTCCTACCCCTCCACCCTGACTTAGTAAAAAAGCACAACACAAGCTTTTTGAATCATAAATGTAATTAATAAAAACAATGTGCTTTAACATTTAAAATGCTAAAATTATTAGACTTAACTGTCCAGGGCAATTATATTCACTGTTGCACACGGACTTTAAAGCTCAAATTTTCAGAACTGTGAATGTGCACAATTACTATATCTGCACACCCACAGCTGCAGGTGGTGATCAGCTGCACTTCTAACCAGTCATCTTCTTGCACAGTTACAGTGATTGCACATGTTCAGTAATGTTAATAGCTGAGATAAGTTTCACAATTTAAGGACATGAGAGTTAGACAATCCAGCAAGAATCCCTGGGAAAAATGAAAAACATACACACATGCAACTTCCAACCACATATTAAAAAGTACATGCCAGTTAGTAGGAATGCTCCAATTTCTGATCCTTTTGTATTTGAGGATATGTTCACAATGGTGTGCAAAATTAGTAATGCCATGTTGATATTAAGAACACTAGCAAAAATTCTGCTCATGAACAGAGGGGGAGTCAATAGGCAGACCGCAGGCCAAATCCAGACTGCCAGACGCTTTTAAACAGACTGCGAAATCTTTTTATTTACTTATTATTACTACTGAGCTGTGAAAGATGTTTCACTGCAGTGTTGCTTGACTCTATACCTTGAGCAAGAAATGTGGACCTTGACAAAAAATAATTGACTACCCCTAGAATATATTATATAGTTCTCTTACCCCATATACTTTATTAACTGAATTAAAAAACCCATTATGATTATATTTAAGGCTGCAGTTAAAATAAAAATAGAAAGTGCAAAAGTGAAAGTTCTTAAACCAATATTAACTCAGTCACATTTCAAGTATGCAGTAGCTTCTATTCCTCTTTTCCAGATCAATGCGTAGCTTAGTATGTTTCGGTTTACATCATGAAAGAGTAGCCTTCAATGCAGTCTAATACAGAAATAACACAAATTAGTAGTTCCACTGAACACGTCTGCATATCAAAAACTGATCACATCTGAAAAACTGAAAATGGTTTTAAAAAACTGAGTTAAATGACAATGCTGACCATAACTTAGCAATCAGAATAAAGGACAAATCATGTTCAGCATTGTCACCTAACTTGATTGTTCAAAATCATGTTCAACAACCAAATTTTGTTAGACAAGCCCTATGACCTCAATGCCTATTCATGCTATCAGGCAGACTAAAAACATATTCCACAAAATATCCAAGATGTGCAACATGACCAAAATGACACGGTCAAGTTAAAATTGTCCTAAGAACCTTTACATTTTCATTTTTTGATATTGGACAAAAGTAATTTCTTTATAAAACAACAAAACTATTTTGCACAATAATTATAGCTTTGCTCTCATTCTCCTTGTCCTCTCCCTAGCCCATCATAGTCAAATTTTGGTAGATTCTTTAAAACTGCTGTCCAAACAAACAAACAAAAAAGTTAAGGAAACAAAACGAAGGACCGGATCCAACTCCTACTTACTAACATAGATGGACAGGGTCTTAAACAGGGGAACAAGCAAAATACTAAACATGCCAATGGAAAATTTACCTGGCTTATAACCCTTGATTTTCCAAGCAGTCACAGCAATCTTTCGAACAAAAGTACTTGCTATTTTTAAGGGGTAACAGGAATCCACCAACAAGGTGAGGAAAACACAAAAGATGCCTCACAATGAAGAAAAACGCTGATCTTTGTCCTCCTTTCTAGGCTTGGGTTCATTGGCACAGTATAAATGTTATCTCCATTAGGAACATACTGAAATCAATGAGGCTGCTTGTGGAATAATGTACTTGTGGTTGAGCATGGCCAATGGTCGGGAAACCAGTTGCCAAGTGTCCAAATGTGATTTCAGATAAAGTTCCTAATGTGTTTGTTAAGCAAGTCTGGACATGAACAAAACTTCTCAGAACTAAATTTAAAATCTGTGATCTCTACACAAAATTTCCAAATGTAGACTAGTCAAAACAGTGATGGAAATAAGACAAGCTGCCTAACAGAACTGCACTCTAAATTTATAATTCGCCTTTTTAAAAATCCTTTTACAACTGCATTATGTGACAAACGAATTAAGATCTGCAAACCAGGTTTATTTGCGGACATTAATTTTCTGCCCAAATGAAAGTGCTAGCAGTCCCTTTTTTCATTTTTGCTTCCACTGCAGTGCTTCCATATTTGTCCCTTCTTTTATACTCCAGTTTAGAGATTAGCATCAGGAAATAAAAGCCTGAAGGAAGTACCAGAATTGGACTTTCAAGATTGACAGTTTTACAACTCAGTATCTAAAAATACAATTTTCACCACCCACATATTTCACTTTTAGTGTCACCCAGCAGACTACAACAGCAGTCTGCTCAAGACATTAACATCTATACTAAGCATTAAGCAAAAATTAAAACAGTTTTTTTTTTCTACGACTTTAAGGGAGCAGCTGAAAAGTGGCAAACATGATACGCTATTTCCCGCACGAGTTTTTGTCTAGTGGCTCTCGGAAGTGAGGGTTCTACTTCGCCACGCGACGGTTCAACCCCTGCAGGGAGAAGCCAGAGAGCGAGCGATGCCTCCCCGTGCAGATGTTACTAGTGAATGGTCACAGATAACGACACAGCAGCATTCCTGGAGAGCGGAGGAGCCCACTCCAGTGTCAGGGTTTTCTGGACGGCCAGTACGTAAAGCCGCCAGCCTCGTTACACCGGATTTTACAGCGGCGGTTCCCGGGCGCGGAGCTGTATTTATTTTCTACCAGGGTTTCTTTTCAAACAATCGGTAACTGCTTCCCCCGCACGCCCAGCGCCGGCTCTGCCAACCGCCTCCCACCAACCCCAACGGACCCTCTGGTCTCCCTCCAGCCCCGGAGGCCCATGCGCAGGGGGCCCAGCCTACGGGCGGTGCAGCCCCTCCCCAGTCCCTGCAGCTTTGGCGGGTAGCAGTTTGAAAACACCCAGACAATGAGCAGGGGGGGAGGGGAACGCAAGGCGCCCTCCCCCGGCGGCCCCGAGAGCTTCCACCCGCACCCCGACCCGCTTCATCCCCCAGGCCGGGCACGGCTCCCCGCCGCCCGCCTTCCTCAGGCTCCGGATCCGCTCCCCAGCCCAGGC
This sequence comes from Emydura macquarii macquarii, assembly GCF_026122565.2. Lineage (NCBI taxonomy): Eukaryota > Metazoa > Chordata > Testudines > Chelidae > Emydura > Emydura macquarii. Next base: position 4,659,096 of record NW_027130698.1, read on the forward strand.
CCTGCTTTCCCCCCTCCCCGGCCGGCGTTCGCTCGCTCGCTCGCTCCAGCCCCGGGCCGCACCACGTCGATGTTGTTGAAGCCGGTGAGCACCAGGTCCTTGAGCAGCTCGCAGCCGATGCCGCCGGCGCCCACCACCAGCAGCCGCGCCCCGGACACGGCCTCCGCCAGCTCCCTGCGCAGGGCCCCCGACACCGGCACCGACATGGCGAGGAGGAGGCGGCGGCGCGCGGGCGGGCTGCAGCCGGGCGGGCAGCGACACTCCGTCCGCGGCGCGCGTCTCCTCTCCTCAGCGCCACCCGACCCGGGCCGCGCTCGGGACAACGACGAGCCGCCCGCAACCCGCACCAGAGCGGCCACCGCCGCCTGCAACTGTCGCAGGGCCCCCCCTGCCGGCGGGGAGGAGAACAGGCCGCTCCGAGAGCCAGGGGCAACCCTGCTGGGGCGGAGAGTGAACGTCCTGAGCGCGGCTTGACAGCCAAGGGGCGGGCGGGGGTGCAGGAGACTCACGGTCGGTTCTTCTACATAGATCGACCGTGAAGAAACGCTCAGAGAAATAGCTGCTGGGGAGCTTGGGTCACAGGCTGCTGTAGGTGACAATAGCTTCACTTCCCTGGCAGCTGGGACTCAGAAACTGTGGTCATGTCCTCCTCACGCTGCTTCCCCTCCCCGTATCTTTGCAGTAAAGATACACACACACAGCTGGGGATTTCTCTTGATATGAAAACCACGTTAGTGGCAGCAGGAGTGCTCCCGCGCTTTGATTGCATCTGCCTTAGTGCTAGGCCAGCGCGGTTAAAAAAATTACTCTTTTCCTATAAAATTAGTTTAGCAATGCTTGTCTAAAAAAGAATAAATAGGGAGCTTGAAAACAGATCCCTAAAATGTTTAACTTGTTTCTAGAATGTGTTTGCAATAGAGGCAAAGTTTAGCTCCACCTCTCATTCACCTCTCCCTCCTAACACAACTTGTGCTGTCTGTGTTAGACTTTTAAAATATTTAAGGTTTAGCTAATATTTAAAGAAAACACCTATGAGCACAGGACATGCCCATATGCAGAGTCGCACAGTTTTTACTTATAATGTGATATTAAACCAATGCAAAAGGCTTTTATTTCAATTAAACCAGGCTTGCTGTGGTTTAGTTTAAGTGGAGTAAGAACAGGTTTAAGCAAAACCCCTCAAACCAAAATAAGGGCATGTACTCAGGTTTAACAAAATCCATACACATTTGTATGTGGCCAAAGCCCTAGCTTAGATAAGTACTTAGACCACAAAAGTTAGACCATCCTCACAGAATCAGGAACACAGAGAACAATTCCTACCACTACATCACACAGCTAGCTCCCTATGCTTGTTAAAGCAAAAGTTGGTAAAGAAGAGGTTGCAAGAGAAGGATCAGAAATCCGTTATTTGAGCAGTAGTTTTAAACTCCTCTTCATATCATAGAAGCTTCCCTTACAAAAATGTTCATGTGTAAAATGGAATAGGACTCCAAATTCTTACATGCCTGTTTTCACCATCAATCCCACACCCCACCACTATTCTGCTACTTGTTAATGGTGTTCCTTAACAGAGCGCAGTGACAGGAGAGCCCCTCTAATTGGAAATCAGTTTTAGTATCACCCCACAAATTCCTAAAACGACCCTCATCATCTTTAGTATATGATCATAGTAAGGATGCATTTTCTTGGATCACAAACTACATATTCACTTAATGCCAACTGAAGATAAAGAAATCCAACTAAAATCCCTGTATTTTATACTTAATCTGATTGATACACAACTTTAGAGAGCAGGTCAATTTTCCCTGCTGAAAAGTTTCAGAACTCTAGAACACTGCCTGGCTGATATAGGCCACACTCTAGTTTTAATTTGTGAGTGCAATAAAACAACCTTCCCTCCAATCCCCAGCAGTTTTAAAGTAGTCACAGTTACTAGCTAAAATAGGCACTGCTAAATCAGTATACAAAACTGTGTACATAAGCACAACCAGCAAATTGTGTACATGTACCAATTTTTATGAAAGTGCATTAATATTCACTTTTTGGGGTTTTATTTGCAAGAATTACTAAAAACCCACATCGCCATGTAATTCAAAATGTCACCATATTTTCATTAGATTACATTTTCCTGCACAAATACCTTCATTTTACTCAAATAAGAACTTTATTTCTACAAGAAAATAATCGTTTTATTTAAATAATAGTTGATCTGGATCTTCTTGTATAAAAATAAATTCCTCCAAGGGGTTCTGATGATTAGTTGGCCAACAGCTTCTCTCACATGTGTAAACTATAACTGTTCCAAATTCCACTGAAAGATCTGAAAAAAATATTTAAGAGTTTTAGTGTATTAGTGGTTAACATATTAAAGGACAGAAGATTATAACTGCATTCACAGAAATGTATAAGCAGTATACACAAATAACTATTTACATAACTAAATTTGGGTGGTCATTTGTTCATGTGTAATTCTAAAAAAACAAGATTACTTACCAGTAACTGATGTTCTTCGAGATGTGTTGCTCATGTCCACTCCACTATAGGTGTGTGCACAGCTCTGTGCATGGTTCCCGGAACTTTTTTCCCCTTAGCAAATCCCGTAGGGCCGGCTCTGGCACCCTCTGGAGTCCTGGGCACATGCCGCGGTATATGAGGCGTGCTGGCCCTATGCCCCCTCAGTCCCTTCTTTCTGCCAACTCCGGCAGTGGGGACAGGGGTGGGTGGGTTGTGGAATGGACATGAGCAACACATCTCGAAGAACATCCGTTACTGGTAAGTAACCTTGTTGTTTTCTTCTTTGAGTGCTTGCTCGTGTCCATTCCACTATAGGTGACTAACAAGCCATACCTTTGGAACTGAACTGATCTTACACTGATCTGTTCTGTGCGCTTCTCCCAAGCACCTAAGGCAGCAGTCGTGGGGGTTGCTGAGCAGGAAGGCCTTCATGCAGGAAGAACACAGCTTGAATCCCAGGGACTGGGGCATAGCCAGGCCGCTCTAAGTCCCCACAAGGACTTGCCTTATCTCTAACTACTCTAAACAACACTTAACTATGTAATTAACTAAAACTAACTTAGAATATCAAACAAGTTCAAACAAGGGGAATAGTACTTGCTGAGAGCAAGGCTAGTTCCAGCAACCGTCACGGGCGGAAAGAAGGAACTGAGGGGGCGTAGGGCCAGCACAACCTCATATACCGTGGCTTGTGTGCGGAGCTACAGGGGATGCCGAAGCCAGCCCTACAGGATCTGCTAAGGGGAAAAAAGTTCCGGGAACCATGCACAGAGGCGTGCACACATCTATAGTGGAATGGACATGAGCAAGCACTCTAAGAAGAGCATAGCCCTTTCTCCACAGGTAATTAAAATATCTATTTATAGTGGGGCAGATAGGTAGACTGGCACAATTATAAACAACTCTGGGATGTTAATTAATGCCCCAGTCTGGCAAACAAACACTCATGCACATGCTCAACTAAGCATGTGAGAAGCCCTGACTTAATTATAATATCTTTTAAGGATATGATGAGGGTAAAGGGGCACTAGTAGTAGCTAGACCAATGGACTATTCACATGCCTAAAGGTAAGCAAATGTGTAAGTGCTTACAGGATACAGGAATTAATTCAGTGCTGTTTCTGGCCCCTAAAAGGTTCCATTTAAACTTAGAAGTTCTTTGACATTATTAAAAAAACCAAATAATCTAAAAACTCAGATTCCACTTAATTCAGGATTCCAAATACCAATGATAGGCTGAGAGATATTAATAATTCAGTATCTAAAGGGAAGCTGGACCGCAAAAGCCCAAGGTTAGTTAAAATTGATTTATGTTTAAGGAAAAAACATATAGTTTTGGTTACAACTGTTTGTCACCTGTGCTGCAGAAATGTTCCATTGCTGTGTGAAACTTAATTTGAATGCTAATCATTCTGTAATATGTATATAATAACAGAGCATCTCTTATCATATGCCTCTAAAACATTATTTTCTAGTGAGAGAATATACATTTAATTATCCACCTCATGCATAAAACAGCATACAGTAATTTAGACATTTCAGTTAAAAGTATTCCATAAAATTACTGTAACAGTAGTTATAAAATTCAGACAGAAGTGTGATTTTTAAGTTGTTAATTTAAAAATCTGAATGAAATTCACAAAGAACTTTAAGCAGGCCTTGAGCGTACCATCTTTAACAAAATTCACCGCAATTTAAAAAAAGATTATGGGTCAAATTCTGTTCTCTTACATTTGTATCAACCGTTGTGGTTTCAGGGAGGTTGAATCAGCGTAACAAAAAGAATATAGCTCAGTATGTATTTGAGAATCACAGTCAAATTTGTTTGGTACCAAACTACTATTTGAAGAGACAGGGAACATCTTTACCATAATCCGCAGTGTGGAAGGTTGGTTTCAATGAAACCTAGAGTATCAGTGTTTTGAACTACATTTTGAAACAAATACAGGATAAATCAGGGTTTTATTTAGTAACTAAACCCTCCTCACCTCAAATACTGATAACTCTTAAGGCTTGTCTACACTTAGCTGTAGCGCTTAATGAAGATGCTAGCTATGCTGACAACAGAGCTTCGCCTATTGGTGTACTTACTCCGCCTTCCCAAGAGGCAGTACCTATGTCGATAGGAGGAGCCCTCCTGTTGACATAGCACTGTCTACTCTGGGCATTTGGTCAGTATAACTGCGTTGCTCAGCAGTATGGATTAGCCATACCCTGGAGTGATATAGTTGTATAAGTTTGTAGTGTAGACCATGGCTTAGTCTCCTGAGCAAAAATTGAGTACTTTGTCACTTCAAAATTTTAAAGAAAATCTGCTGAGATTTTTAAACAAACAAAATAAATCTTGTACGTGGCTGCAGTCTTATTTAAAGATATTAATTCAGTTCTCAAGTCTTTGATTTAGAGTAGTATTATAGGTTAACTACTATTCAGGGACATGGAGTTTTCTAGACTCCTCTTATTGGAAAGGCACTAAGGAAAATATGAAGCTTTGATCAAACAGTCCCAATAAATAGAAATAAGCAGCAATGGGAATACTGCATCTCATTAAAAGGAAACTAGCATGTTAGAGACAGCTGAAACTGAACTACAGTGAATCCTGTACAAGATGCTGTCCTTATTAGGCAATCCCTTTTCTCACAAGATCCCCAAAAGCATTGAGTACAACTTAATAGAAGGTTACCTCCAATATCAGTTAGCTTCTTGATTGGCTTAATCGTATTAAAAAGTTGTAATTCCATTCACTGTATACATTTTGCAAGAAGTTCCAGTACACTATAATCATAATCAACAAGCAGACTGAATTATATTCAGTTAAAGTAATAATAAAAGGTTTAACACCTGCATCAACACTCTTCAGCATGCTGACCAGTGCTGGCATCAGTTGAAACTCAAAGACTCTGTTACTTCCACAGTTGTTGCAGGCTGGAACCACTTTATTAATGTTGGATGAAGGACATGTTATAAATAAAGGCTGGCCACACCAGGAGTATCTAGGGAAGAAGACGACCCCTTATTTACATTTTTTTAAACTAAATCTCATTGACAGACACATGACAATGTCATATTAGTGTTTGGGATTCTAATGCTAAGAGGCTGCCTATACAAACAGGGCATCAGCAGGAACCATAATCTTTGCCGAAGTTTCAGAAGTATTCATTTCGCTACTCACTAAGGCTAAAGTGGGGAAAAGATTTAAGAGGGACACTATGAGAGAGCTGGACATGATCAACAATGCAGCCTCACAATATTTAAAAGGAGACAGAAGACATGCAGTATCCTCAACTCTCATTAAATGCAGTCATGCAATTCCAGTTCATTGGGAATGGAGGGCTCTTAACACTTTTGCAAGAATGGGGTGCATAGCAGCACCATTGTGCTTCTCAGTAAAGCACTAGTTCTGGTACAACAGATCACACCTCTCTCAAGAACCATTGTTTAAAGGTAGCTTCTGCTTCAATGCAACATGTAAGATTCTGTTCAGCACCTCTGAGAAGTGTAGCACAGAAATCACAGTCCAAAGGTAGTGGGACTAAGGTGTACCCCCCAACCCCCACATTTCTTGGCTGCTCTGGGAGCTGGGATGGAAGGGCTACCTCAGTTACAACAACCAATCATCAGCTGCCTATGGATAGCACTGCTGATCAGGATCTCCAATGATCTGTTATAATGGTTTCCACCACAAGGCCTGTTCCTCACCATCTCCCACTCCCCATGCCAGAGTTTCAGTGGTTGTCTTTTGGAGGACACCCTGTCTCAGTCATCCAGTTCTTCGTTGGCCAAATCCAGGGCTCTCTGCTCATCCAATCATTTTTACTGACATAAAGGGGTGAGAATCTCACCTGTTCTGAACATGGTGTGTTTTTGTCATCTATACTGTATCACACACCACATTTAAGACTAAGAACTCTTACAAAATTAAAATATTTAAAAACACATTCCATTTTCAGTGATGTCAAATCAAAGATTGGTTCATTCTCACACAAATGACTGACATTCCACCACCACCAAAAACCACGTTTAGATTATCAAAATACCTTAGAATTTGTTCATGACAGGCAGAAATTCTCTTCATAAATTTATGGAACGTTTGGTCCCTATTTTTGACTTCACTCTTTTCATACTTCTCATTGTCACCTTCACCTAGAAAACTACATGAATAAAGGGGAAATTTTGCCAATAAGATCTACAGTACAGTATACATGTTCAAAAATAAGTATGTTTACTCTGAGAAAAAAGCCACACCTTTGAAATTTCTTGTTATATTACAAATAATGAAATATTGAATAATGAAATAATGAAATCTGTGTTTTAAATCAAATCCGCTATGTATTTGTTTATACCTAGAATCATACTTTTTATGATCTCTTAAAGACCTTCTAGTTTTTAATTTTGGGGTTGTTTTTATTTATTCCCAGTACAAAATTGTAAGTCCTCTAATATACTCTTTCAAGAAGGTCCATACAACTGAACAGGAAAATTACTTCAGAAAAGCATGTACATACATCCCACAAGTGATATAATCTTTTGTACCTAAGTACCAGATTGAGCCCCCACTTCTCAGTTGCGGGAGCCTATTTTACATTCTAACAGAGAGGCAATTCTTCCTGATATAAGTGGTCAACTACACAAGTGTGCTACCAGTGTACAATAACTCTGATGTCTAAAATCTATTTTTCAGACTACTTCCTTCATAAAGTCTCCGAGTCCATCGCTCATAGCCATCCAATTCCCCTATTCAAATCCACAGGAAAAGGAAGTTTAAATATTAATCTAGGGAACTACAGGTACACTGGACATAATCCATATACCAAAACATAATTCACTTGATATATAATTAAGATAGCATAAAATTGATTGACGCTTTAGTCATTTAGGATCTGAGTAATGATTTAACTAATTAGCAAGAGTTCAGCAAGCAGGAACCTATCAAATGCCCTTCATTTAACAGCAGAGTAAAAGCCTATTCTCACCTTTCTGATATCAACTGTTCTAAATCAATGCCCTCCCTCTGTTGATATTCCTTTAAAAGTTTGTGTGCATGATCGGTATCAAGGTAGCCAGTGTAGTCTTCCTCATCCACAACACTGATGTAGTAGGACTGGAACCTGGGACAAGAGGTAGGCATTACTATCCCATCTCCACATGGAACAGGCCTATGTAAGGAATCAGAGATATCTGTGGTTTCTGACAGGCTCAGTCCTTGAAACTGGGATGCACACTCTGTGTCTGTGGACAAGGAGGAATTGCTCACTGTGTTTAAACCAAATAGGTGACTCGTGGTTTGCACAGGATATTCTGTTTCATCACAAATTCCCCAGTCATCTGCTCCATCACACCAATCCTTTGTTGCAAAGTTATTCTCTTGTTTCTGAAAATTAAAAAATAAATAAATAAATAAAGACAATTTTCAAGAGCTGTGACCCTAAGACATGTTACAACACTTTTATTGACACAAATGAAGGAACCAAATTTCTCAGTTTAATGCTTACTTTAATTTCCCCCCCAATGCTAGATACTGACACTAAAGCCATGTCTACACTAGATAGCTTACAGAGACACAGCAGTGCCAATGCAGCTGCGCCACTGTAAGAGCTCTCGTGTAGCTGCTCTATGCCGACAGGAGAGAGCTCTCCCATCAACATAATTAAACCACCCACAATAAGCAGCAGTAGCTATGTCAGCGAGAGAAGTTCTCCCACCGACACAGCACTATTCATACTGGCGCTTCTGTCGGTGTAACTTATGTCACTCCCTTTTTCACACCCCAAGCGACGTAAGTTATACCAACAAGTGGTAGACATAACCTAAAACTGCCCCAAACCAAGAAATATGCAAAACAAGTGTTCACCATGGATATATCCTATCCCATAAATAAACTATAACTTCCATTTTTAAAATTTGGATTCTTGTGGCAGGTGGAACAAGGTAGGAGTGTCTACAAAATTATGGTTCACCATTTTTGTAAAAAAAAATCTGGTTTATTGCAACTCAGAGTAATCAACAACCGTATAAACAGATTTTAGGTCTATCAATCAGTATGAAAACCAAATCCATACATTTTTATTCTCAGTTTTTAGCACCCACAGTTGGGGGGGAAAAAAGTTGTTATAGGGAAAAAACCTCCGCTATAAATAAACCAGTGTTTCTCAACGACTGGTCCATGGACCGGCACTGTTCCCCGAGATCTCCAACACACTATAGGAAGCCTGAGATCTCCCTGACACAGTATAGGAAGCCAGTCCCTGGTATCAATACGGTTGAGAGAAACTGAAATAAACTACATATTTTGTTTTTGAGGGTCCTGTTGGAATTAATAATAACATTTGAAATTATTAATATTGATATGGGGAAACCAAATACTAATGTACCCATAACTTCCTTTATTAAATCCAAAAGCCAAATGATATTTATAAAACTGCGCTAAACATGCCTAAAAAGCCTAACTAATAAACAATTTACTACCTCCAAACAGTAACAAAACATTTATAAACATTTGATCAAGATACTTACAAATGGGCTAGAGCTAGACCCAGGGGTGCTGAGACCCCTATTGATTGGCTCATAAATGGTCAGGCAGGTATTAGCAAAGATGAACCCCTTTAAAAGTTTACTTTTTATATCCTTTAACAAACAAGTGATGTCATTGCCAATTACTGACTTCAGCTAAAAGCCAATTTGAGACAATTCACCCTTATTTCCCATCTTAATCCAGATAAGGTTTACATACTCCTTTCTTCCCAAATCCTGTCCTTTCTTATCTACTTCCCGCCCCCTTACTAGCAGAACAGCAGGAAGATTTCTTTTAAGAGAGTTTTTCTTTGTCTTGTTACTGCAGCTGTTTATTTTATTAGTTACCTTTGAAACCATGCATCCTTCTCACACTACAAGTAATACTACATATTATTCTCACAGCCTTCTTTTACTTGCTGACTGGGGACTTCTTTACAACATACATACTGTACATAGATATATCCATCCATTTATAACCAAACTTAAGATAGCTTTAATTCTTTAATTTTATACTGCTCCTACAGTTCCTAAATATTATACTCTGTATATCACACTTAAAAAGAAACCATTTTCGCAAGTTATACCTGCTTTAATTTGCAATCTTGTGTTCCTTTTTCTTGCATCTGCAAATACTGGGAGCGTAACACCTTCCAGCTTTAAAGTGAAATATAAGAAAGTGACAAGAGAAATAAGTAACTCATCTGACAAAGGCAAATGAAGATTACAATATGATTCAGTATTGTATTACAGTAGCACCCACTGTCCCAGAAGAGAAATACAAACCTTATACACACCTTTCTAACTTTCCCCAGCAGCCTTTCACGGTACAAGCAAATACATTAATGACACGGTGGAATTGTGAACCTTCAAGAGGGCAATATATCTGCACTATGTGCACCAGGGTGGCACCGCAGATCCCACAAGAAGGATAAGTCATAGTTACTGAAGGGGTACAATCCTAGGAAACACAAAACAGTGGCTTTGATTAACAATGATTGCAAGTTATACTGCACAGTGTTATTTAATGCACTGGACTCTATTAAAGGGGGGATATGGTGGGAGTTTATAAAATTATGGTGTGTAGAAGGTGAACATGGCAGTATTATTGACCCTTTCATACAACACACAAACCAAGGGTCACCCAATGAAATTAATAGGGAACAGGTTTAAAACATACATAAGGAAGTACTTCCTCACACAGCACAGTCAACCTGTGGAACATGTGGTGAGAGGATGTTGCGAAGGCCAAAAGTATAATGGGGTTAAAAAAAAAGAATTAGATAAGTTCCTGGAAAATAGATCCAACAGTGTCTATGACTTACTTTACATGGTCACGGACATAAGCCCAGGCTCCAAGTGCCCCTAAATCTCTGCCAGAAGCTGGCACTGGACAACAGGGGATGCATCACTCAGTGACTGCCATGTTCTGTTCATTCCCTCGGAAGCACCTGGCCCCAGCCACTGTGGGAAGACAGGCTACTGGGCTAGATGGACCATTGGTCTGACCCAACAAGCCACTCTTATGGAAAACTCCTTCCAATACCAGCCCATGCTCAGCTGAGCTCAGAGTCCTACCAGGCACACCCTGGAGAACTGCGCAGGAACAAGCGCTCCAGAAAGCTTTAGCCTCGGTCTCCAGAAGCCTTTTGACCTCCCTGGTTACCGCTAACCGGAGCGCAGCTCCTGCAGTCAGCTGGGGCGAGCCGACCCCGGCACGTGCGGACAGCTCCCCGGGGCTCTCCCCCGGCCACGGCACGCGCAGGATCCAGGCGTAAAGAAACGCCAAGGAGGAGGGGGGCCGCACGGCGCATTGCACCCGCTGCTCTCTCCGCTCCTGCGCTCCCAAGCAGCACAAGCCTCGCACCGTCCTCAGGGCGCCCGGAACGAGCCGGACGGGCTCCGGCACTGACCGTTCACCCCTCCTGGGGCTCCCACCCTTACCGGGGAGCCGCCCAGCTTGCTGGTAGCCCAGGAGAGAGGCTGCCGGTTTCCCCGGCCGGGGTCTGGGATGGCGGCGTCACGGAGACCCAGCAGCACCCTCGGCTCCGGAGCGCGGCAGGCAGAGGCGGCCATGGCGGCCGCAGCGGGGAGCCTGAGAGAGAGAGCGCGGGACCGTGAGCGTGACTCGGGGCGGGGCGCCCCGCCCACGTGACTCAAGGCAGCCGAGAGGGGACATACGGGCAGCCAGGGGATGAGGGGACGTTTCCACCCCGGGCCCGGAGTCAGAGGGCGGGGCTGGGGCGGGACCTGCGCGCGAGCTGGGAGCCCAACCGACTCCTCCTCAGCCGGCTGCCCGCGTGACGTCACTCACTGAGGCAGCCGAGCGAGGCAGCCGGACCGGAGGGTGGTGCAATATCTGGGGGGCGGGACTGGGCTGCTGAGCGATCAGCCCCACCCCTCACTCCGTCCGTCCCCCGCGCGTGGGTCTTCCCGCTGTCTGGGGCGTGCCGCGGAGAGCCCGGCCCAGAGCGCTGCTGCGCCAGCGCGGCCTTCGCAAATCATTCCAGCAGCTCCGGGCGCCGCCCCGGGAGGCTGCTCGCTCGCTCGCTCCAGGCCCTGACGTTTGCTCCCCCTCTTTCCAGCCTTTTGTTTTGTTTTTCGGATGCACGCGAGACTCTAGTCAAGGGCGCCAATTGGTTTAATCAGGATACCCCAGCTTATGTTGCAGGCAGGTTGCTACAGCCCTGTCCGTCCCCCGCTGTTCCAGAGACAGGGTGTGGGTGAAGTAAGGGTTGGCCCAGTAAAAAATATTACCTCACCCACCTCATCTCTCAGTGCAAAAAGACAGACAGAGTCAGCAAAGAGCCCCAAAGAAATGAGACCTGCCTGCTGCCATTAACATTTACAGTGGTGCCCACAGTGTGGTTTCACAATAAAAAGCCCTTAAGATTCTTATCTCACACTTTCAAGCACTGTATTTTCTCTCTATCCCCCACATTTTATCTTCTTTCTCATCATTTCAGACTTTTCCATCAGGCTAGGTTTCATTGAGGTGATAGAATAATAAATCCCAAAAGGGAAGAGTTAACATGTGTATATAACATTTTATAGGAAAAGGGACTAAAGGGGAAAAAAAGTATAGGTATTCAACATTCAGAAGTGGTCTGGAAAAGGGTAAACAGAGAGGTGGCTAAATTTGCAGATACAAAATTACTCAAAATAGTTGAATGCAGAAAGTTACAGAGCACTCTCACAAAATGGGGTGACTGGCAACATAATGGCAGATAAAATTCAGTGTTGACAAATGCAAAGTAATGCACATTAGAAAATATAAGCCCAACTATCCATACAAAATGATGAATTAACTGTTACCATTCAAGAAGGAGATCTTGGGGTCTCTGTGGATAGTTCTCTGAAAACAACTGCTCTGCATGCAGCAGCAGTCAAAAAAGCAAATAATGTTATGAACCATTAGGAAAGGGAGAGAGAGACAGAAAATACCACAATGGCACTATATACAGCAATGATTCACCCACACCTTGAATACCTCAAGCAGTTCTAGTCCCCCAGTCTCAAAAAATATATTGGAAAAGGTACAGAGAAGGGCTCCAAAACTGATTAATGGGTATGGAACAGCTTCCCTATGAGGGGAGATTAAAAACACAAGGACTGTTCATCTTGGAAAAGAGAAGCCTAAAGGAGGATATGATAGAGGTCTATAAAATCATGACTGGTGTGGAGACAGTGAACAGGGAAGTGTTATTTATCCCTTCACATAACATAGGAACCGGGGGTCACCTAATTAAATTAATAGCAGGTTGAAAACAAACATAAGGAAGTACTCTTTCACACAACACACAAGTCAACCTGTGGAACTCATTGGCAGGGGATGTTGTGGAGGACAAAACTATAACTGGGTTAAAAAAAATACTAAGATAAATTCATGGAGGATATAAGTCTTATCAATGGCTACTAGCCAAGATAGTCAGGGATGCAACCCCATGCTCTGGGTGTCCCTAAGCCTCTGACTGCCAGAACCTGGGACTGAATGACGGCCAGATAGAATGATTGCCCTGTTCTGTTAATTCCTTCTGAAGCATCTGGCATGGCCACCATTGAAAGACAGGACACTGGGCTAGATGGATCATTGGGCTATCTTATGCTCTGAAGTGTCTGGATTTGAAGCATGATCCTGTAAGGCACTGAGCATCTGGGAATGTTTTCCTTATAAGGAACTCAAGAACACTCAGTACATGACATTGAACTTGCATTAAAATCAATAGCAAAACTCATAACTTCTGTGGGAGCAAGTGCAGGGCCTATGAGTGACAAATGTCACTTGAGAGAGAAAATATAGGGGGAATAAAGGGCAACACTGCTGTTCAGGCTCTGCAATGTGTTACATGTACCATCTAGTATCATCATATTGTATTTGAACTTGTTGTAGAATATTTTTCCAGTGCCATATCAAACTCTGATATTTTGTGAGCAAACATCACTGATTCTGCTTAAGACTTGAATGCTCATCCTGTTTTCTGCCTGGTTCACTACAGAGCAGCTCAATCCCTCCTGGGACTCAGTTTTGCTCAGATTCTTCTCTAATACCTCATACATAAAACTAAACTACATTATAATGAATTATAAATTGAGTATTAAATGCCCCCCATTCAGATGAAGTAATCTTGTTTTTTTCCCACAGTAGTAAAAGCAACTGATACGCTTCTCAGACTTTATAATTCTGTGTGATCTCTCTTTCCTTCAGCCATCTGTTTAGGTAGGGTCTTTGTCCAGAACTCCACTCTGTTCTCTTTCAATTTCTTTGCTGCCTTCTGCTTGACATCTATTATAAGGTATTGTTCATCCAGATTATACTCTGGCCATGTCACCAGACCTTCACCATTAGGATTTCTAGAAAAAAATACAAAGAATCATCATCTTGCCACTTTTCTATCATTGTGATGAAAATTGCATCACACAGTGTTTGTCAATTAATTTTCATGGGTCAGATTCCTTCAGGGCAGGGGGAGGTCAGACAAAATTCAGGCTTTGCTTACAACCTCACAATATCTGGATATTTCAACTAAAATAATCAGTGATTAGCAGTCAAACAGCTAACAATGTTGTCATTTAATTTTGCTTCATTAGGCTTCAGCTCTAATGCTTTGTTATGTGAGTGTGAGCTCAGGCCCTTGGACTTATTTTTTTCTGTTTGTCTGCAGGTTCAGTAAGACAGTAGTAGATCACATTTGGCAAGTTTTCTGTACAACCACAAGAATTCAAAACTAGTTTGTTTTTAAATGAAATCTTAAACTCCACAAAAAGATGGCACCCACCAGATTAGTGGTACAGATTAATGTATTTTAAATCTCACCCTTTGCGAGCAAAGTTAGCCCAGTATTTCATAATTGTTCTGCTGAGTTTACTGTCTTCTTCTGTAGCTTCACCTGCAGGCAAGATATGAAACTGTAATGTCAGCACAAAGGTTATACTGATGTAGGTGCACTCGGAATTAATTCCAGCAAAAAAGTATCTATAGTTCACTGCTATAAAACAGGAAACAAAGATCATATTTCCTATATTTCTATAGCAGCAAGCCTGCTAGTAGGGCTCAAGCAGTAATAATGTCAGTTACTGGGCAAACTACACCTCTGACCCTCTCTTGGTTCTGTTAAGTACAGCTCCTGCTCAAGTCTCAGGCCTTTAGCCATCACCTGGCTCAGGAGGGAATCATGCAATTCTCAAACTCTGAGATGAGGTCCTGGGTAACAGTCCCCTGGTACTAATTGATTGCTTCAGCATGTCTGACCTAGGCTCAGACTCTACAGTTCTGTTCCTTCCAGGGCAATTACAGCGGTCATCAATTACCAACCAGGTTCCTTAAAACAAAGTATCATTTAATCAGAACAAAAAGCATTTTAGAGAAAACTTACTTAAAAAACAATAAAACAGACTATATGCATGTCTTAGCTTACCAGGTACCTAACCTTCCGCATGAGGACACTGGTAGGACTAACTCATTTTCAGCAGAGCCTCTCTCTGCATAAGCTTGTTTCCCCATCTGAGCTCACTCCTGAATGCATAGCACAGTTTTTATCACTTCCTTTCATAGGAATCAAATAACTTTGAACTGTTTATAGCCCTTTGATCTGATAACTCCCAGCTCCGGCAAAACTAAGTTTCAATTTGTTTTGAGACTGGAGAGAGAGTCTTAGAAGCTAACAACTTGCCCTGTTGTCTTTCAGGTTTGTGCTCGGGTGTTCTTGTTTGGAAAACAAGCCTTCATGCACTGACTGACTCCCATGAATTTAAGCATTATAGGCCTATAATAAACATTCCACTACCCCCTGTATAATTAGATCAATACAGTCATACAGAAATTCAAATAACCCAACAATAATTTCACCTCACTGACCCAGACACATACAGTATTCATACAGTTGTTACATCTTAGTATTCACAACATTATTAGATATGAGTTCCACATGTGTCACAATAATGATACTTTAATAAGAATTCTTTAGCAAGCATGGATATATCACCAGCTAAGAAGGACTTTCCAAAGACGTAGCCAATTTCGTCACCATGATCCGCTTTTACAAAGTCTGGTTTATTTGAGCTTGGTCGATGATGAAAATCATAAACGTAGACTGGGTTACCAGAATCTAATAGAAAACAAAGTTAAGAAGATCTTCAATAGTAAAAATATATTCCACATGGAACAATACACTTAAATCAAGAGCTACTTTGATAAGATGCTGGCGAAAAAGCCATCTTGTTGGCCAGCTGAATTGATTATTATTACTAAACTGGAATTTAGTTGCAAACATACATTACCAAAGTTTAATGGAAAATACATAGCACAATGAACCCCCAGACAGTCACAGCTGGTGCCAACAGAAAAAGTTCAGAAGTTCATCAGATACTAAACTATGCACCTGATTGTCCCTTAAACAGGAAAAACCTATGTGAAGAACAGGAACCCTCTATATTCACCTTCCTGGGTTTCCACTGTATCATACCCATTGCGGGAGGTATGTGTCTGCTCCTTTCCCTGAAAAACAAGAATGGAGCTCAACCCCCTAAACCTGCAGCTCTTCAGCTTTCCTGTAGGAGACCAATTCTTCTGTTTGCATGCTTCTTCTGCCTTTCAGGGCAACATGGCAGGATTCATACATTTTTCTCAATAAAGTTTCAGGAAAGCAAGAGATTGGGGCTGAAAAACTGTTGAGATGATCCATTATAGACATAAGGAGATGGATAGGAACCTAATTCCTGGTCAGGCTTTGAACAAGGATATTGGCAGGATGGAATTTAAACATTTTAAAAAAATATGTGCTTAACTGGAAACTCACCTCTGTGATATTTAGCTGTTTGAATGGCTGGAACAACAAATACTGCATCTCCCATCAGTTCAAAAAACGCATCTCGTACCTGGGTAGGCTCCTCTGTATTGCTTAAATATTCATCAGATAATAGATTAGTGAATTCAGCAGGAACATGCTAGAATGAACAATGAAGATACTTGTTATAATGATGTTATTTATTGGAAGCAACTGCAGCATTTAGCAAGCTTTATTTCCCCCGAGAGCCCTTCAGCAGTCTTATGAACTAACCCTATGAACTAGGTTATAGCAGATTTTGTGGGGTGACTAATCTTTGGAGGGAGCAGGATTGTGCTTCTCTTCCCCTTCTGCCAGTTTGGCACTTTTTTGTCAGTAGAACATAACCTTCTGTTAAGACGTTTTAGCTCAGAATGAATTTTTACCCCCCTGAAATATACCTTTGCCCAAAAGGACAGTCCTAGCTCAGTAATAAAGCCGTATGTTGTAAGATATTCCCACACACAGAATTAAACATTGAAAGTTGGGGAGGGAGAGCTCGCCTAGGACTATACCCATCATATGTGAATTAATCTGAAATAGTCTCTTACTGTAAAGATCTCTAAGCTCAGTAATAGTGAGGTTACTGTTTTTTTGTCCATCCCTTCAGTGAAAGCAGGATATTTCAACATCTGCACAGTAAAAAGAACATGACATTGCCTGTGAATTCCTATATTACTAAAGAGTTAACAGACTGGGATATAAATAAAACAATTATAATCATCTTACATTAGGAAGTAACCAGCTAAATTCATGGTTATTTACTCCTATTATATATGGGACTGCATTGATTGTTTTTTCAGCCAGTAGCTCCTTGGTACTCTTAGGAAGAAATACACCATCCGTAACTGCAGAGATAAATAAGGACTGCTGAAGAAAGAAAAAAAAAAAAGAAATTCCTTTGTTATTATTTAAAAATTACTTTTGCCTGTAGAAGATATTTCAAACTTCCCACTGAAGACCTCAACCAAGCCTAAGCAAATGCCCAGGTGAGCTCATACATTATTAGTGAAAGTGTAAGATGTGTATGTAAGAGATGAATACACATTTCAAGCCATGCTCAGTTTTTCCTGCATATTTCCTATCCTGCTTAACAATCTGTGTTCTGCCCTTTGTATGTCAAATACTCATGGCACATAAAGAAGTCAATCAAATTCTGTCCTTGCTTACATCATTCCAACCCTACTGGGCCTGCATACATGTAAGTAAAGGCAGAATTAACTTATATTGGGGATTGCAAAACAGCTCAGTAACTGAAGGTAAGTTAATGGGGGGAAACCATGTAAGTGGGGCACTAACTAAATTGCAATTATGAAGAAAACAAAAATTTCAAATGCTCTATACTTCATGCAAAGTTTTGATTAATCCTTAGTAAGCTTCCCCAAATACACAATGTTTACTTCCTGCATGCCATGTTACAAAACCATCCATCCAGGCCCAGTGGATACACTTGGCTGATGACTGTGGTAGCAGTGGAAGCTATGGAAAAATGGCCATTTTCCTTTTGCACATTTTCTCATTTGCTTGTATTCCCAAACCTGCATTTTTCAGGTTTGTCTCCATGGGAAATTGTGAGTGTTGGTACATTCTTGATGTGATACCATCTCCCTTTTGAAAATGGGCTCATGGCAGGACACGAACTGTTCAAAGCCCAACCAGGAAATCAAAAAAATATCACCTGTTCAGAGTCTCCAGATGATGTAGCATTCAACTGTATTGTTGTGAATTCCTGCAAAGTGCAAGGAGCAGGAGAAAAGGATGAATTCTGTGATGGTTGCCACTTTAAGTTATTCTAATCTTACAGCACACATTTTGTTTATTGCAGTAAAAGTTGAAGTGTCACTGCAGACACTAGTTACTATGTCACCAATCACTTCACCATTTCCTCCTCTGTCTGCATCTGCTTAACAGCAAGCTGGGGGACCCTAGGAACTCAGGAATTGCCAAAGAAGAATAGATCAGTGGTCCCTCTGCTGGCCTTCCTGTGAGAGTGCACTACACTATATTTGAGAGGAAGGTGAACATCACTAATAAAGTACTGATGGGGAGGTGGCAATTCATTCCTGATCAGCTGAAGCATAAGGATAAACAGGCCTTGACATTTTTATATTTTCCATTGTAATTGCAGATATTATTTTTGATATACTGTAAGTCTGGGCTAGTGGTTTATTATCACAAGTTATATAAAAAATAGTGTGGTCGTGGTGAAATAACATCTAATGTCATTAATATAGAGAAAAATGTCAATATTATGTTATTTATAGCCAAATGGCCTTTGTTTTGCAATACAAATTGTTTAAAGCCATGCAATAATGTTTAACAGCTAGCTAAGGTTTGAGTTTTCAAAGGAGTAAAAAGGTATGCACTTTTACTAGGAGTTGGACATCAAAATCCCATCGGCTGATCTGAAAATCCCATCCTAAAACTATTGGAAACTGCCATCCCAGGGCCTGTCAGTTCAGTCAAGGAGAGAACCACCTCTTCTGGGCTGCTTCCCTGTCTATCTCTGCCAAGGCTGCAGGGGCAATAGCGATGCCCTGGTGCATCTCACACTTGCCCCATTACAGAAATCATAGAATTTGACACCTCTCCCCGCCACGTCAAACAATTAGAGTTCCTGCTTCCCATTGGAGCCAGACCTTTAATATGACGACTCCTAAGGTTCTCAGAGAAATTGGGTCAGTTTTTTACTGCCAAGTCCACAACATGGCAAAAATCTTAAATGTCAAAGGTTGTGAAAATCACAGAGGCCTTGATTCTGATGACAACAAAGACAGAAAATATACCCTTAACCAGATAAGTCTAAACTTCATTAGAAGATTATTAAGCTACTGTATTTAGCTGTACAGCTTAATGAATATGCACCATGTAATAGCATTGCTGTTTAATAGTGATTGTACTCG
This sequence comes from Emydura macquarii macquarii, assembly GCF_026122565.2. Taxonomy (NCBI): domain Eukaryota; kingdom Metazoa; phylum Chordata; order Testudines; family Chelidae; genus Emydura; species Emydura macquarii. The sequence continues at coordinate 4,678,348 of NW_027130698.1, forward strand.
TGTTCTTGTTATCAGCGAAGGTAAACACAAATGGTCGACTGTCCTCTTATCATTCATTACATTATAAATATCTGTCCTGTCTTCTTTACTCATCTTCTTTTCAAATGTAATAACCCAAGTTATTAGGTATTGTTTATATTAAGATAGACTAGGAAGCCCCAGTCTTAGTCAGGGCTCCATTGTACTAGGCAATGCAAATGCATGGTCCCTGCCCCCAAGTGCTTACAATCTAGTGTCTTTAATTCCTCCTCCAATGGAAACAGAAAGGAAAAAGAGTGAACATTTGGACCCATGGCTGAAATCCTGTTTGTTTGCAGTAAAAGATGAACAGTTGCTGCACACAGTGAGTTACAGTGCCACATACCATATTCAGCGTTATTTTCATTATCTCCTCCTCTGTCTTTTCCCTGAGACAATGAACCATTGCAGCGGAGCTGGTAGATTTACAGCCAGATACACTAGCAATGTTCTGCAATCAATAAAAAAGTCACTTTTTATATATTAGTAGCTCTCCATGGAAAATAAGAACAACAATTAATTCTTAAATTTAGCACTTTACACTGCCAGTGTGCTGTGTACACATTAAGTTCTGGGTGGGTCTGGAATTTTTGGGTCACAGTCTCCTACTGTAGAAGAAAGGAAGCTCAATTGTATGTTCTGGACTTCATATGTTTCAAAAGCATTTCAAGGGACAATGCTGCAAACAAACCAGGGCTCTGCAAGCAGCTAAGCATCTCAATGTAGGAGGGTTTTGTGCACTTGCTGGTGAAATTTACTTTCTTAGAGCTTTACAAACATTAACTAATCATCACAAAACTCCTCCTAGGTAGGAAGATAGAAAAACAAAGGCACAGAGATCAAATGACTTGACCAAGACACAGAGGGTTCTGTATCAGTACCAGGATCACAACATATAAGTGTTCCTGTTAGTCGCATGCTTTACTCCACTACATTAGCTCTTCTCACAACTTGCAGATAGAGGTCACACTTTTTGCTCAGCAGTGGAGTCAGCTAAGCCATGGGCAGCAGAGCTATGGGCAGCCAGCTGGGAGGGAACCCATAGGAGTCTCTAAATGGCCAGCCCAGGAATACCTCAAACTGGCCTAATGGAATCCTCCAAAAACTCAAGTAACACGGGCCCCAGTGTTGTATATTCATTGTAAAAGGTGACACATTCTCTAGAACATTTTTGCCTCCAATAAGTTCAGTTCCAATTTTGCTGTAAACTCTGTTGAATTTGGTTATTGTAGGATGTAATAAAAATGTTTTACATTTGTACAGGGCCTTCCACACAAGGATGTTTCTTGGGGGAGTAGGGCAAATTCCAGTTCTGCTCCCTACTCCTGGCTCCGCAGCAGTGACCCCATTCCAATTCTCACTCGTTGCCCCTCCTCCCCACCTCCTGCAGGGACCCAAGAACTACCTCAGCTGGGGAGTTTCCCCTCTCTCCCCCACACAGCGCATGAGCCAGCGCTGCCCTTCTCGACAGACTCCCCTGTGCTCTGCTGTAGAGGAATAGACTCCCTGTGTTCTGGACTGCAACACCATTTGGCCCAGCTGCCCCTCCATCTGGACAGAGGGGCAGCCAGGCCAAATCTAAGTGAACTTAACTGAAATTCGACCTGGCTTTACAGAGGGACAATTGGATCAAATTTTCATCTTTACAGAGGGGTGATCAGCTCAAATTTCAGTGGTGGTGTGATCATGCAGCTGGAGAGACACTCCTGACTGTTCTGGGAGCTGCTAGAGTGCTTAGGTACAGGACTACTGCTTAAAAGTGGTCAGGCCATGGCCCCTCCTTGCTCTGGGGACTAGGGAACTTTGAACAAGTGCAAAAATAATAGGAAAAGGACATTCGTCCACTCCCCCAGTTAGCGCTACTGCTGTCCGGTAGGTAAGTATTATCATCTCCTTTATTAACAGTCAGTTAAGTGGCACAGTTGGGAATAAAACTCAGATTTCCCACAAGTCAGTCATGTAGTCTAACCACAAAACCACACTACCTTCCTTTACAATGGGATGCCAGACAACTGGGAGCAAGACGAAGCCAAAAACGTGTGTATACACATGAATCTGTGAGTTTGAACATGCCAGTATGATAAACGCACATGTAAATGGATATTTGAGTATCAAAATATCAAATATGCAGAGTTTTCTTATTTCCACACACAAATGTAGAACATTTTTACAGGTGCAAGTCAGGTCCCAGCTTTTACAAATACAGACTCAATATTACAAAGAACGTACATTAGTTTGTGCTTCAGGATTGGCATTAAACAAAGCCTTGATTGCAACTCCACTCTCTGAGATGGCCTTATGGAACAAGCCCTTTGCCAGAGGAGATAAGACCTGAAAGGCAGGAAAAGAGGGAGAGTAGTACAAACACTGATCACTGAATCAGAAACTCCAATATCACGAATTACATTTTAACACCATTGTTTCACTGGAAAGCAAGTATTATTAGATCATGTCAAATGCTCTGCAGACTCAGATCTGATGCTTTGCTTCCAAACTCTCACAGCCTGATGAAGATTATCCTCTTGATTCTAAATATGCTGAGTGAGATTTTCAAAAAAGGTTGGTGTGCAATGGACTCAAATGTTTGTCTAACTGTTATGTGCTGTTACCATGGCTGCTCACCCTGACTATGTGACTGTATGTGCAAGTGACTCTTAATGCAGATCTTAAATGGGGTGTGGGCGCTAACATAGAATCTCTCTACACCAGGGTGAATTTTACTCTGTGGCCTCATTTTTGTTCCCTAACCCAGCAGTTTAAAATAATTCAGTACGCAGGTTAACTAAAGAGGAATCAACACTTAGGTTCTTAAAACAAATTGGTGATTGTATGAAAATAAATTTTTCATCAATCAGAAGATTCTTTAATATCAAACTCTCCCTCAGAGAAGGTTGATGTACCATGGTTCCCAGCTGCTTCAGTCTCCACTAATACTCAACCTTGTCATCACCTCCCTGACTTTTCACTCACAATAAAAATGAGGGGGTGTTTTTTTAAACTCATTAGCATTAGTGATCATTGTAAACCTACAAGAGCAGAAACACTGGCTCCTCCCGCAGACTCTCCAAATATAGTGACAGATCCTGGATCTCCTCCAAAACGTTCAATATTTTCTTGAATCCACTGGAGAGCTGCCACTTGATCCAAAAAACCCCAGTTTCCACGAGCGTGTTCATCACCAGAACTGAAAGCAAGAGAATATAAAGGAAAGGTAGGTAGCCTAGAGGTTTTCCCCTGGATGGCCCTGCAGTTGATGTTACCAGCAAATATTCCCGGTGCGGGGGTCTTCCTTCTCGAGGCGTTGGTGGCACGGGATTTGAGAGGAAGTCCTTGGCTGCTTGGAATGCCTTGGGTGTGGGTGGTACCATAAAGTGCCAAGTGCCTCTGCTACTCCCAGAGTCAGCAGCAGGGCCGGGATTGGGCTGAGACCTCCAAGGGGTGAGGCTGCCACCAACACAAGCGCTGACAAAGACGAGTGGCCCAGCACAGGTCTCGCCTTGTCTTCTGTGCTCTTTTTGTCCCTCTTTGGTGTCAGCGAGTGCCATCTCCTGGTATGTACCTTCCTATGCTTCTTCTTTGGCATCGGGGATGGCGATTGGTGCTGGGAGGAACTTGGTACCAGAGGGCTGCTCCGCACCGATGCCAATGTACTTGGCACCAAGTCTGAATGGCCCGGAAAACTCGCAGTTTACAGAGGGTTATTAATATGCTTACTGGTAAATTTCACAGACTTGGGGTGCAGTGTACAATGTGGAAAAAAAGAATGGACACTATGTCCATTAAGCATGTGGCTTAAGGAGAGATGGATAGATGATCAACAATCACTAATTAGCTTTGGAATTTCTGTTGTGTGAATGACATCTTTATAATGATCCTGTCCTATTATAGCTTCCTGGTTTATTTTCCTTTCTCACTTTAATATACAGCCTACAGATGGGCATCATGGTGGTTTTGGTTCCAGGAAAATATATCTGTTCTCCAATATTTATTTGGCTGTATCAGTGTTATCATATTTCCTTGTCCCTGGGTGAGTGTATATGCAGGTAATTTATTTGTATCCTTGATATTTGGTACCCAAATCAGCCTCATTATGTTTAAAAAAAACCAAACCAAAAATCCACAAATAAGCGTAAGTGCTAGTTCACATCCAAACTTTTCCCAAAGTTCGGGTAATGCTTAGGTAAGGCTCTGGATCTGAACTTTCCCACAATTTTAGGGCACATAGGTCCAGGGTTTTGGTTATGGCCATCTCAAATTAAAGGTAAAACTAAGATGGGTAGGAAACAATTGTATAGTCCTTTCTCTTTTAGGCTTTTATCTGTTTGCAGCAGATTTCCTTAAACTGCATATTGGCACAAGCTAGGTGGTATTAAGGTTTTCACTCAGGTTTCCCCACAGAAGGATAAATTAATTTGTTAGTTGTGAGTTAAGACATGTTATACTGGCTTGACATATGCTTGCCTTTTTCGGACTCAAGCACCGGGGAATTGAAACATTATGCTGTGTGTTGTGTGTGTGTGAGACTTGGTTTTAGATTCTGGTTAGACTTTCCATGGTGCTTAATTTAGTAGCTGAAAAGAAGTCCTGTGATTAAAAAAATTACATTGACATCCACTTATATAAACACTTGACTCAAGAATAAAACATGATGACAAATACAACTTCTGGCAATAAGCATCCAAAAATGGGCCTGTTTCAGAAAGGTTTGAGATAAATCCAAAGAAATAATCATAAAAGGATACATTTTGAAACAGTCTTAACTTAGACTCTGAAACTTTGCCAACATTTTGGAGGTGCAGATCAAATGGATTTAGCTACCTAATTTGCACATGCAAATATTCTGTGCATCTGCTCCCATTGGTTTCTCCACATGCAATTAGATATAATGTCTTACCTAAAATATCCAAGGATGCCTAATCTGTATTGAATTGCTACAACAACCACATTTTCAAAGGCTGATAGTGCTGATCCATCATATGTTGAAGCTGCACCAAGCACTAATCCACCTCCATGGATCCACACCATGACCTGAAAAAAGGCAGGAAGAGTTAGTTACCTGCAACTGTAACACCCTGATATTACTTCAGGTGTAAAAGTCAAATCAGAAGTTGCTATTTTTACTGTGATAAAGTACTATTTTGTGCTATTGCACAACACTAGAATTCTTGCTGGCTCAGTTGCTTGAGATTATAGTAAAAAAAAAGTGGTAGGATTTTTCTGAGTATGGGAATCTCAGTTTTAAAGATAAATTATTATTTTTATTAAATATTTATACTGTGGTGATGGTCAGAGACGATTGCTATCTCATAAGGCTTATAATTTAAAGACACAAACAGACAAAGGGTAAGTGATGGGAATACAACTTGCAAGCAGAAAAATATGGGGAAGAATTGGCCCAGATTTGTTGGTTATATATTGTAGGAATTTTTGTTTTTTTATTTTAAGTGAGGTGCGCGAGGTAGGGAAGAAGGCAGCAGGAAAAAGAAAGAAAAAGAAAGGGAATAGTTATCCCTATTTCTTCAATTCCAAGTATCTTTGCAGATTTCCAGATTGTTGGTAATGGATAATCATATCACTGTTTTCCATTTTTAACATACACTAACAAAGATTCTATTTTCAAAGGACAATAAGATTTTTTCTTAGCTTAATGAGGAGAATAGCATGTGCCCCTAAACTGGCAGGATATATCAGTCTCCTTGGATCTCAGATCTAATAAAGCCACATGGTATGAAATATACAGAATGGCATGAAGAATAAAATAGATGTTTATGAATTGTGGAAACTAATTCTGAGTTACAATAACAAAAAACAGGAAATAAAATAAGAAAACACCAAACTGAGGTGGGTGCATGCAAGTTATTCAGTTATGACAGTGCATTTTTATTATTTACTCAGTTTTTCTCTTTTCAGAGTTTTTGAAGGAAAAATGTGTTACATAAGATAACTTTTTTTAACATCCCAGTAAATATTTAATTGTAAAATATTAAAGGGTTTGTATGTTATAAGTCTCAGAAAATGTTTTAAAAATATGAATGTATAACTAGATAGATTTATCCAGTTTTCAAAAGCAGCCCTTAAAACTGTACCTGCAAGTTTGCATACAGCAGTAAAATGCTGTCAAGTTTTTCTTATGGGATCAAATGGAGCCCTGCAGTATATAGGCACTGACCTCCATGGAAGTTGTGCCTACTTACACCAAGGTATAATTTGATCCATGGAGTTACACCAGGGATGAACTAAGGGCACCGATTTTGCAGTAACGTTGCTTACAGGTAATCTGTCGTTGTCTGATCTGGCAGGTGTGTACACGTTTAGGAACAAACAGTCTTCGGAACATCGGAAAGAAAGTTTGTCTTTTCTGTTAGTAAACACATCCGATAGATGCTGCCCAGCCACTGGGTCCTGTAGGCACCTTAATGATTTAAAAAAATATATATATATCAATAATATTCAACAGAATCATAGTAACAAAAACTCTCAGATGTTTATCCCCAAGAAATGGCAACATAGGGGTTTCCAGATGGTTGGATTCCATTTTTAACATAAAAACGTTTTCTTCCCTGTGACTGCCAGCCAAAAGGGCATTAAGGAGTCATACAGACGATGGCCACAGTCTCTAACAAAACACACTCACCCATAGGTTTTTTCGAAACACCTTAGCAACCTGCCTGCAAATGGGCAGGTTGTTAAAACATACAAGAGCCTCCTTGCAGTTTCTGTCATCCAATGGAAATGCAGCTGGATTCTTTTCAATCTTATATTCCCCAATCACACAGTATATTATAGATATTAGTCACGTGACATAATACACTACTGGAAGGCATGTTGACACTACAGTGACAAGGGTAGAATAAGAAACCTATATAGAATAGACTGCCCTCAACTTCATATATGTAGTATTGGGAGTGTGACTCATATGACATTTAGTCCCTCCAACCATTTCTTAACTGCTCTTCAGGTCTGCTCCTGAGGTATATGGTTCGTAAACATTACTAATTGGAAATTCAAAAGCCCCAAGGGAGAACATCATTGATGAAGAGTGGGAGTGGTCCACCGCTAATGCCAAATAAATATCATGGGATTTACGTTTAAAACTCACCTAATTTAACAATCTACAGGCAGTAACAGATCCCCCAGAGATCATTTTGCTAGATTTATTTTGCTCTAAATGTCAGTATTGTTTGTGTTGATCCATATGAATCACAAATAATTACACATTCCAACCCATCCAAATGTTCATGTCACTGGCTTACATGGGTGGGTAGGAAGTTGCATCTCTGAGACCTTTCCATGGCTCAACTGGCACCGGAGGGGAAAACCTCAAAGGTCCAACAGGTGGCTTTGCAAAAGGAATTCCCAGGAAAACATCTACATGTCTCTCAGCTCCATCAACTCTGATTTGCTGCCCTTGGAGTTTCCCATATTTGGTAATCACTTTTGGGCGTGCAGCATTTTGTCCTGTGAAACATGCATAAAGTCAGATTATATACTGGTAGGTTCAGAATGACATGACAGATTTCTAAGTGCTTCAGATGTTTACCTATGTACCTTTGATTTCTTGTAAAAATTTCATACAGGATATTTCAATAAACATTCATGAATAAGTAAAAAAAAACCCTGCAAACACTATCAACTTTTAAGTCTAACTATGCTTACGAGAGGTTAGGGTTGCCAATTTTGGTTGGACATATTCCTGGAGGTTTCCTCACATGACATAATGTTTAATTAAAGATTAATCTTTAATTCCTCAAGACTCCAGGACAATCCTAGAAGGTTGGCAACCCTATATTGCATTCATTTTTTATCAAAATATATGTTGTTCTTACAGGCAACTTGTTTGCATAACAAATGTATGCCTATAAGGTAGAAACCAGGTTTAAAATTAAACTTGGCATCAATACGTGTATAGTACAAAAATCATTACGTTGATTAATTGTTTAAGGTATGTAATAGCATTTAGCAGATGAGTGGCTATGTGTTAATATAGCATTTAGCAGATGAGTGGCTATGTGTTAAAGACATCACTAGCAAAACAGGTACTTGTATGTCTTTCAAAAGTATGACGATTGTGATATTTTAACAAATAAAAGTATTATTAAGGAAAACCTTGCAGTCATGTTGATTGCTACGTAATTGTGCATTATTATTGTTTTAAAAAACAAGTCTTTCTGTAATTACTTTGACAAGGGGTGAAGTGCTTGCCCCCCAGCAAAATCAATGGGAGTTTTGCCATTGACGTCAATGGGGTCAGGATTTCATTCTCTCTATATACAGATTGACGTACATCAAATATTAATGTCTGGCAACCGGGGACAATCTCTCATCCCAATCATTGCAGTAGCCAGTCAACATCCCTTCTTATAGTCATTCGCAATCAGTCTTTGCTTTCAAATGCACATGCCCATGCTTGTGTAACTTGTTATCCTGGATCTTGCAGAGCAAAACATATCGATTATTTTACTTGCAAGAACAGTGTCACAAATCCTAGGGAGAGCCCCTTACTGGTTTCCCACTAGGATTGCTATGAGGGAAATCCAAGCTCCTGTGCTCTGGATTCCCAGGGTCAGGGCTTAAATTCTCATTGACTATTTCCCAGAGTGCCTCACCCCACCACCATTCAGGGCTTGGGGCTCCAGTCCTGTTGGGGGCTTGGTGCTTCATGGGGGGTACCTGGGCTTGGGACTCCGGGCTTTAGCTGAGGACCCTTGGCACATACTTAGGGCACAGACCTTCTATCTTGAACCCCCTCCTCCAAGTGTTGGAACCCACTGTCCAGGTGCCTAGCCCCATTGGGCACAGCGCTGACCATTCAGACTCCCCAGTACTTGAACATACTCTTTCCCAGAACTCCACCCCAAAGATTTGAAGCTTCTGGTTTACAATGTAATTCTCTTAGGGGCATATAGCGGTTGTGAAGCAGTGAACACTCGCACACATTGCTCAGTCTAGCATCTTTATGCTCTTCACTTAACAGGTAAAGCATAGGAGAGTACAGATCATACGACACAATAAAACACCCTAAACACAATGTCCCTCACTAACTCAACCTTTGCTTGCGAGTCCCTGGGGGATCACCTGTGTTATGACAGACAGAGTGTGTCATCCCCTCCCCCTTACCCCCTTCCTCCTACCCTGCAGCAGCCTCCCTCATCTTAATCTGGTACAAAAAGTCCCTCTGAGAGTCCCTGTCACAGGGCATGGCTCCGCTCCTGCCTTCTTCCCCACCGAAACAGCACAGACTCCAGTGGTTGTGCCTACCATATTCTTTTATTTTAAGCTCCTTCCACCTCTTCTTACAATAATCCCCAAGCAACCGTCTATTTACAGGGCCAACACTAGGACCCGTGGGGAATAGAGGTCTCCGAGCTAAATCAGCCCTCCTGTTTATTTCCGCCCCCCCATTTCCCCACCCCTTCCTGGAGGCTTCCTTCCTGCCTCTTTATCAGCTTGGGGCAGATGGGGTAATTGGCTCCTTAGACCTGCCAGCCAACCAGCCTGATTGTCAAATTATCCCCATCAGCTTTCCCCAGGGGTCACATCAGAGTGCAGGCTCAGCTGTTTGCACCCTGCACTCTGTCACAGTCCCTTCATAGAGTCATCTGCTTCTTTTGTTCTGCTTTTTGATAATGTTCCACTGCTCTCAAATCCCACGCCCTTCAGACAAGGGAAGGAAGTGTCTTCCCCCAGCTAGAGCAAACCAATATGTGACGGGTACAACCTGGCACTGGGGTACAGTTTTTCTCACCCCACTAGATGTTATAGTTCTCAATGCACAAGCTTCTCCCTGAAACTTGGGACCTGTTAAAGTCTCTATGACTCAGTGCTCTCATTGTTTCCAGCTTGGGGGCGGGGGAAGGAGAAAGGCCCAGCCATGCACCCGCTGTCTCTGATTTTATAACTTTTGACCATGTGCCTAGCAGACATTAGTCCAAGCATTTCTAGGTGGGCTCTGCTGAGTCACAAGGTTGCTCAATGCCCCCCACTAAGGTGTCATCTTCCGTGAGTGAGTCATAAAGTTAAACAATCTCCACTGTATAGTCTTTTGCAAATGCCACAGGATTGTAAATCCTTTGTATACCATTACAGATTCCTGGCTGGATAGTAGTTTGCTAACACCCTTCTTGGCGGAGGCTACCTCCCTTGATACACACTAACGATACGCATATTTTGACAGCACAATGGGTATAGCAGATTATGACCTTTCATTAGATATTGTAAGGCTTGAGACTGTTTTCAGCTAACAAGTTGTACATTAAAACTCATGTAAATGGCTAGTGCAAACATCCAGTGGCTCAGGAAGCAGATGTCCTCTTAGTGATTCTAATCCCAATGAGAACAGCACATTTGCTTTTAGAAATTCCTGTCTGCCACCTATCTGTAAGGATCCCCCCACTTCTTCCTCCCCCCTCCCCTCCCTCCCACCGAGTGTAACCCTAGCATCCTTGATGTAAGTAAAGTGATTAAAAGTGTCTCTGCATGTATGTAACAACCATTATCACCTGTTGTTCTCTCCGGATGGGACAATGTCTGTATTTGTAAGTGAATAGATAAAGAATTTAAACATACTATGTAATCAATAAGAAAGGGTATATAATTGACCACTGTAACCCCATGAAGTTAAAGCTGATTTATCAGACTTCCCGGTATCGAGAATAAACCTCTCCAGTATTGTCTATGCTGCCTGATTCTTGGAGAAAGAATCCTTCATGCTTTACAATATCTTATAGGGCATGTTTAGCATGAACTATTACAACCCTACTAGAATGATGAATATGGGGTTTACACAATGCTGCTTCAGGGTATAGTGTGTCATACCATTGTCTCAAAGTGTTTTACTTTGAATAGAGGACTGCTGAGTGCTGATCACTCACCATTGTCTCTGGACTAGCAGACACAGGACACAACCCTGTTAACTCATAGTGGATCCACATACATATAGGCTTTCCATGACACAGTCTCAAAAAATCATCCACAACTCGGAAATGGTACAGACAGAACGCCCAATTTTCATAAACACAATCAACATTAACACTCTTCCGTATAAACAAAGGAGTGCTTGTATGGCTGTTTTCCTTTCTACCTAATCTGGTGGAGAACTACTTATCCAGAGTTTATCTCGAAATATTTTATGTAGTATCTAGTTTTAGCAGATAATTGTGATTTAATAATATTTTATGTGGGGTATTGTTTGTATATGTACAGACTGACAAAATGAATTTAGTGTTACTGTTATGTTTTTACTTAGATTACACAAGTGTATTTATTGAAATATAATGTATGAATGATGGAGTGATTTTTAAATTTTGAGATAGTAACTTAAATCAAGATTCCCTGTATTTTTTAAAGTTTGTGTATTTAATTAATAGAATTCAGCAACCTTAACTCCATTTTAAGCAATGTTGGGTTGGTTTTTTAAAATTTTGGATAGTAGTTTGGCTAAAGCAGGGTGTTTATATCCAGATTAAATTTAGGTTGAGATTTGGATTAAAGGCCAAAATGGAACTTGGGTTTGGGTTCAGTAGCATTGAAATATCATACATTGTTCTCATGAGATGTCAGCCCTAAATGGTTTAAAATTTGCAAGAGTAGTTGTTCTCTCAAGATTTCTGCCATTTTGAGTGAATTTAAATTGGCTCCGGAAAATAGGGCTCTTCTAATTTTAGATTCCACCTGGAACTGAAGCTACAGAGAGAATTTACATCTTGGGATTTGATTCCGCACCGTGAACTCCAAAATGGAAGGGACTGGATTTGAGGATCTGTTATATAGTTATATAATTCAGTTTACAGAACATGTCTATAATTATCAAAACTAAAAAAACGAGGCTGCATTTTATTATTATTATTTATTTGTACTACCATAACACCTAGTAGCCTGAACATGGATCACGATCTGATTGTGCTCACCAATCCACAAATTGAGGATGGAAAATTTAATCTCCCGAGCTGGATTGCTTTATACACAGTGTAATGGGAACTCGTCTGTTGTTTTTAACCCTGAACTGAGTCTAAACCAAGAGAATGCAAAGATCAATGCTGTATTGTACTGACCAAACAGAATTCTGCTTTTAACTCTGCATATAGGGCCAGATTCATTTCCAACAAAACTCCATTAAAATCTAGCTCACACTACAAGTAAAACCACTCCTGGAAATTCAGTCACAGCACTGCTTACTCTTAACCTAGTTACTAAAATATTTTCAGACTATAGTGCAGAGTGGACGTTAACCATATTTCATCATGAGGCTGACCTTGCAATCAGATCAGGTTATGCTATTGTTTTTCCTGCCCCTTTCCATGCATGCCAGCTGCCTCTGGCACAGATGTGAGGAAAAGAACTTTCTGAGCCCTTCTGGGTTGATCCAGTTTTTCTGGTTGACCCAGAGTCTCCTGAAGTCCAAGCTCTTTGGGAAAGGAATGTAGCTCACTCTTTGGAAGGCGCTGTGTAAATCTCTAGCACTAAACAAGTAGTTTTATTGATAATAGAGTAATACTAGTTAATGAATATTAATGCAGCTCTACCTGTCCCACTACAGAGAATGCCCTTCACAATCACATGCGAGTAATGCAGACACTGTAAGAACTAAACTTACAATGAACAGGTACATGCTTGAACACAGGAAAATGAAAAGTAATTAAGACCCTTTGATATCCAGACTTTGTCAACTTTCTGCCAAACAACTGATGAGTGCCCAGCTCCTGTGTTAAAAACCACACATATGTACTAGGCTGCTCCCAACTCACTGGACTGCACACTATTCTGTTTCCCCAGGAGAGACAATAGCACAAAATATTTAAAAATCTTACCATTAGCTGTAAGGATTGTGAACCACGCTGCAAGACTCAGGCACAGCAGCAAATTATTCTTATCAGTCAACATTTTGCAGAGTGCTCCAATAGCGAGCAGTCCCGTTTGTTGCCTTAAAAAGTCAGTAAATGCAAAGGTTACATAAGAGAAATACCTGACATCTCATGCAATTTCAGGCATCGATCATTTGCTGTTTAAAGTACATTGAAATCATTAACCAGTAGCACTTTGGGATTATCCTGAAATAATGGTTTCACCTTCTTTGCTAGTGAAGAAAAACTTGCTTAGATTCTAAAGTCAAACATTACAGCATAAAGCCCTATAAGAAGGAGTGACAACTGAAGACTGCCTGGATCATTTAACCCTGTACTGGGATTAAACAGCAAAATGATTTGGGTGTTTTGCTTAAAAACTGGTAGCTATAACTGTCAAAAATTTTCTGATGGAAGAGTTTACCATTGGAAAATGCTGATTGAACTAAACCAAAACATTTTGCAGGAATGTATCATTTTCATTGAAATTTTCAGTGGGAAATTATTGAAATGTTTTGTTTTAGTGTCTAAAAATGTAACCAATGATTCATTATTAAGAATGCTTAAGAGACCAACTAACCAAACATAGCCAAATTTTTGTCTAGAGTCAAACCAATACAATACGAAAAAGAGAAATATGTACCCTCCTTCCATGAAGCATTTTTTATTTTGCAGTATGTTAATCTTACACAGAAGGTGTGCTTCCAAATACACCCTCCCCAATACCATTTATATTTATAGCACAGTTATACATCACCTAAGAATACTTAAATATTGTTTCCAATTTTGGTTGCCCCATCTCTAAAATGATATAATGGGATTAGAAAAGGTTCGGAGAAGAGCAACAAAGATGATTAAGAGTATGGAATAACTTCTATACATGGAGGGTTGTTCTTAGAAAAGAGACGACTTAAGGCGAGGACATGATAGAGGTCTATAATGTGACCCTTCCATGCCTAGGGTAGCCACCTGAAAATGCCAAGGTCAGGGCAGGCTGCAAAAGGACAGCAGATTCTCCCAACTCTGGTGGGTGACACTGAAGTCAGACTTCCCACCCAGCCACAAACTGCTTCTGATTCCCCACACCGGTTATCAAGAAGCCAACATACAAATATACACAGCCCCCTTTACTGCATTTCAGTCTCCGGCTCCCAATCAGCCAGTAGGTCCAGTAAAGAGACCAGTTATTTAAAACTCTATGCTCTTTACCTAAAAGGTTTCTCCTGACCCCAAAGGGTCAGCCACAGCACCAGATCAATATAAGTTTAGCTCTTACCCAAAATACCACGCTCTCAGCCAATCGTTTAGTAACTAAAACTAAAGATTTATTATAAAAAGAAAGAAACAAACTATAAGAGAAAAAACAAGAGTTCTGTAGCACTTTAAAGACTAACAATTTTAATTTCAGCAGGCATAAGCTTTCGTGGGCTCCAACCCACTTCCTCAGATGTATTGCAAATGTATTGCAAGTATTGCAGCTGTATTGCAAGATGTATTGCATCTGAAGAAGTGGGTTGGAGTCCATGAAAGCCTATGCCTGCTGAAATTAAATTTGTTAGTCTTTAAAGTGCTACAGAACTCTCGTTGTTTTTGCTGTATTCAGACTAACACGACTGCCCTTCTCAAACTACAAGAGAAATGTTAAAGGATTAAAGCAGTCAGATATATACAAATTATTTGAAAGTCCACATATATCAGGTTTCTAGTAGAACTGTGGAGTTTGCAGGCTTGTATAGTCCCTCTGGTATGCATCCAGTACCTGGATGGGTCTCAGTCCTTTGTTTCACAACTTCAGTAGATGAGTTGATCCAGAGGTGGGTAATGACTGAAAGACGGACTGAAGACAAAATGGATCCCGGGCCTCCCCCTTTTATGTCCTCTGGTTTTTTTCCATGCTGCTTGTGGAATTTTACAAGAACCAAAATGGAGTCCCGAGTCACAAGAGTAAGTCCTGGTGACTCATCAGGTACATCCCTGGCTTCTCTCACTGGGCCCCTTGTACCTGTGAATTTCTTAAGGGGCCACCAAGCAGGCTTTTGTTCTGCAGCCATCTAGTCTGGGGTGTGACCCAGGCACAGCACAATTTGAAATACAGATATAGCAACCGTATCCATAACTTCCATTACACATATAACACATGAACATAAACATTAGCATCTTACTTAGCACATTATAGCCTTTTTAACAGTACCTGGCATGGCACATCTCACATGAATTATAATTTTTTACATACTGATGTCAAACAATATAATAAATGCCCCCCCAATCCAGCCAGCGTGACACATATCATGGATGGTGTGAAAAAAGTGACTAGGGAAATGTTATTTACCCTTTCACACAATACAAAAATCAGGGGTCATGCAATGAAATTCATAGATAGCAGATTTATACAAACAAGAATTAGTAATTTTTTACTCAATGCACAACTAAGAAACTCATTGACATGGGAAATTGTGATCTCCAAAAGTATAACTGGGTTCAAAAGAGAGCTGGATATGTTTTTGGAGGACAGGTCCATCAATGGCTATTAGTCAAGATGGTCAGGGACCAACCCATGCTCGGAGCAACCCTAAACCTCTAACTACCAGAAGCAGGATGTAGAAGACAGAGGTGGATCACTCCAGACCTGCCCTGTTCTGTACACTCCCCATGAAACTCTGTATGGGCTACTGCTGGAGACAGGATACTAGGGAAGATGGCCCATGGTTTGATCCACTATGGCAGCTCTTATGTTCTAAGAGCCAACCCACCAGTTTGTACCAGTTCCTTTACTTGTTTCCTCATCTCTGTTTTGGATACTACATTTTAAACCACTTGCCTGTGCAGGTGTCTGTGTTAGGCCATAGAACAAATGCATCTTGCTTTTGACAAGCTTTATATTCGCTAATGCCAAAAGCTACAATTAGCTTTGCAGAATATTGGGGGCTATATAAGTGAGCAAAGTGGACAGAACTGTGGGCAGGACATCATCATGCGGTTAACCCAACTGCCCACATACTGGGTATAACACTGTAAAGCACGAAGGATTCTTTCTCCAAGAATCAGGCAGCATACACAATAATGAAGAGGTTTATTCACGATACCGGGAAGTCTGATAAATCACCTTCAACTTCATGGGATTACAGTGGTCCATTATATACGCTTTCTTATCGATTACATAGTACGTTTTAAATTCTTTACCTATTGACTTACAAATACAGACATTGGCCCATCCGAAGAGAACAACAGTGATAATGGTCGTTACATACATGCAGAGACACTTTAATCACTCTGCTTACATCAAGGATGCTAGGGCTGCACTCAGGGTGGGAGTAGGGTGGAGGAAGAAGGTGGGGGTCCTTACAGAGAGGTGGCAGATGAGACGGAAATTCTAAAAGCAAATGTGCTTCTCATTGGAATTAGAATCACTACGAGGACATCTGGCTTCCTGAGCCATCGGATGCTTACCATTGTCCTTGAACTTCAGCCATTGTCCTTGAAGATCAGGTATGCTCATTAGCCATTTAAATGAGTTTCGACCTACAACTTGTTAGCTGAAAACAACCTCAAGCCTTACAACACAATATTAATATGGTAAGCACTATGCCTAACATATGGATTGGCTAACAGTTGCAACTTTATCATTTTGACTTTTATGTTCTATTGTATTATAATTTATAATATAACATAAAAGTCAAAATGGACATATTATATTATGAGCTGTAATATAAAAAATCAAAACAATAAAGTAGAAACAAAACATTTTTACCCTATCGACAGAATATTTTGATAAGGTGGTAACAAAACATTTTAGCATATTCTGTAACACTTCCTTGAGCGGGTGAAGTTTAGCTCCCTCTGTTACTCTCACAGAAACAAAGAGCCTCTGCAAAGCTAATAGCTACAATGCTTGGATCTAATCATAGACCCTAGAGGATGAAGAGGAAGGGCCAGGGGGACAAAGGTGGTTATATGGCACTTTCGCACTTTCTGATTCCCGGGTTTGTCAAGTCCAGTTCAGCCTCTAGCATAACGCACAGTAACTTCAGGGCTCCTTGACCATCTGTTGGCTGGAAACAGTCCCTTATGGGCAGTTATGCTGGTGGGGATTGCTGGAACACAGCATGCTTTGTTGCACACCTAGCATGTGCAGATAGGGACCACTTCCTTATTAATTCATATATGAATAATAAATGTTCAATATAACATGTGCCTCTTATGTAGCATTAGTATTGGTAATAGGCATTTTTTTTATGCAAGATGGGAGAGTTCTGGCTGGATGGGAGCCCAAGCTGTCGCCACATGGGTGGGAATGGGAACGGGGGACATGACCCAGTCATTTCCAGATGCTTCTGTAAAGGCACATGGGAGGCACAGGTGGTGGGGGTTAGAGAAGAGTTCCCCCAGCCGTGAACAGGGAAGGCAGCTGCTAACGGTAGAGCTAAAGTATGGGAAAGAGCCTTTCTTCTCTCCCCATATCCCCAGCTTCTTCTGCCTGCACCCCTAGCACAGCCACAAATTGCTGCTTCTGGTGTTTTATCCTGTTCAGTCCCCGTGAATGAAAGGTAGCAGTGAAGCCAGGTAGGAAAGGAGGGGTAGGTTGTGCAGGAGACCCCCTTACAGCTGGCCATAGCACTCTTTAAGTGGACATAAATGCAGACAGAAAACAAGTGTTTCCATTTTCTTTACTTGGCTCATAAATTAAATAAGCATAACTTTAAGCCCTGCTGTCTGGAGAAGGATGGGGGGGGAAGTTTATATTCATATTTGTTAAAATTCCCTGTCATCCTTTGCAGAATTCTGCGATCCCAGGAGGACTGGAGATGCATGGAGCCAGCTTACTGATGGCTAACTGTTCATTTCCTCCTGGAATATTTACAGTTTCCATAGGTAATAAGAGTTTCCAGAATGTGTGTGTATATAAACATGTCATATCAAGGGCTGAGTGACCAATGAGAGCAATACTGGGCCAATGGTTTGACAAAATTGCTGGACAAGTATTATCTAAGCAGCACTGTTCAGAGCTTCTCTCTAGAGATGTTTGTGACAGTTTACTCTGGAGTTGTCAGACTAACTGATACAGAGGGAGTACAGGGCACTCAGCACTTGGCAGGGTTGGGCTTTGAGTAAATGTTTAACATATTTTAGATCATTCCAGTCCAATAAGTGTATGATTAGAGAAATACCAGGAAAGAAAAGAAAAAAAGGAAAACAACAAGGCAATTTCCTTTGGATTAGTACTGGGAGCACATTCCATCAACTAAGAGCTGCTTTTATCTTGTTGAGTAGTTTGCAGTAGCTCATTTTGGGGTGTGCAATGATTCCATTATATCTAAAATCCTTTTCAGACTATTGAAATCAACTTGCTTTTGTCTTCAATTTTGTACTCCAAGATAGTCTTTCCCCACTCACTAATTGCTGTGGCAGTGGTTCAGTAGGCCTTCGCTCCAAAAGATCATTCATTCTGTAGCACTGATATAAACAGAGCTTCCAAGGGAGGGCTTTCCATAAATTATTGTCTTCATATACCTGTGTTTATTTAAGTGGGCTGTTTCTTCCAGTACACTAGGAGAAGTAGCTTCAGGTATGTTGAGAACTTGTCAAACTGCTCTGAATACCTTTTGCCTTTCCCTAGATGAAGTGGACTGATCAACTGAGATTCCTCTTGGAGATACATTTAACATTTTAAGGGCCCAATTTTCAAACATGCATGCCCCTAAATTCATGGCCTACATCTGTATTTAGCATATGAATGATGTTAAACATGTAACTAGTCCCACAGATTATGTACATACTCATGTCCTTGCTGCATCGTGCCATTAACCCACTCTTTCTCAGGCTCATTTAGATTTGCTGATTCATGGATTTTCCCAAATGTTCTCACGACTAGTTAGTACGCCTGATACATTTTTAGAATGGAAAAACGTAGGTTTCAACTTTTGGAAAATAATATTTTTGCATAATAGCTCAGTTACAGCATATTTTTATGGTTATGTACACTTCGAGTGACCAGACAGCAAGTGTAAAAAATTGGGGGTGTGGGGAATAGGGTCCTATATAAGACAATGCCCCTAATAATCAGGACAGTCCCAATAAAATTGGGGCATCTGGTCACCTTATGTATGCTCTCTCCTTGAAAGTTTTATTCCTCAGACTACTGGAGAAGATTCTCGCTGACTTTGACAATGGTGAAAAGTATGATATTATATATCAAGAAAACAGAGGGGTGATGTCCTTTTTTCACCATTTCTGGATAGTAGCTGGCTGCATTGGCAAACAGACTGAATAGAGGGTTGCCTTGAATAGTCATAATGAACTGAGATGCTGTACAAAGCTATTGCATCACATGGAAAATATGTGGAAGTTAGATATACTTTGTGCTAAGAGAGACTTGAATTTATGGGTTATTAAATTAGAGACTGTAAAGGAATAATTCTTCTTTCATCTAAATGTCCAAAGTCCTGGAAGAGTTTTAGATTTTTAGTTGTCAGCTTTTCCATTTTTTGTTAGCATTGCATGCATCTGTTATTGGTATCAACATAGTGCCCAGAGGTCTTACTGGAGACAAAAGGCACATTGTGCTCAGGCTGAAGGTTGATTTTATAGGGCAACTATTTTCCTTTACTTTTCAAAGCCCATTTTGAGGATGACTGCACAAAATGCTACATTGTAAAGATGCCCTTGGACAGATATGCATGGGTATATAACAAAGTCCTCCTCAATTTTACACAGCTGAATAAGGGCATCTCATGATACCACACTCTGCACTGTCATTTTCAAGACGTTGGCAAAGAGGGTGCATAAAGGAGAGAAGAGGGATGTGGATTTCCACCCACTGGATTAGTGCACCAAGCAGACCAATCTTCATGCATGGGGCAGACTGAACAGTGTGTCACATGCAGCCTAGGGAAAATTGTGTCTATTCTTGCACAGCTTAGTGCAAAAGAGCAAATGGGTGGAATGACTCAGCAGAAACAACAAACAGTCAAGCAAGTATTTGCTCTGTACAGATGTTTGTAATGTGCATAATAGAAAAGGAAATAAAATGCCCCCACGATGGGGGTCCAACCATTTCCCAAGCACAGTGTACAGTCCTTCCTGAGGGCACTTCTACAAAGGCAAGAGCTAAACTGAAGTCCTCGTTTACTGAGGATCCTGCATCCTCACACATAGTCCAGTCTTGAACACCTGCAGTGATCCTCCTTCATCCTCTTTGGAGAGTTCTTTTTCCAAGGAATGACTTCAATGTTAAAAATCCATGCTAGTGCCTTGTTTAACTTATCTGAACGATCTCCCTGCCAGACCTAGCAATGAACCCTCTGGGTGTCATGGCACCCTGCAAGCTGATCCTTTCCCCCAGATACATGAAACAGTATCAATCTCTGGATAAAACTAAAAAATTTGTTAATTTTTCACATTTAAACCAATTGTATCTGATTTAATTTTGTGACACACACCCTTCTCCCCTGCCCCGCCATGTTATGAATTATAATTCTGCATGCTCGCTCTTTTCCTTTGTTTTCTGCTTGATTTTTTCAGGCAGGGTCTTTGTCCAGAACTCCACTCTGTTCCCTTTCAGTTTCTTTGCTGTCTTCTGCTGTAAATTCAACTCCAGGTATTGTTCATTCACGTCAGCCACTGGCCATTCCACTAAACCTTCACCATTGGGGTTCCTACACACAATAGAATGAAGAGGTGATAACAGACTGGGAATTGGATAGACAGCGCATAACTTCTAGGTCGTCGGTTTTAATCCACCCTAGACTAGTAAAGCCATTCCCTTCTGACAGCTGTTCATTACCACGTGAAATACATTAGTGGGCTCAGGTTAGTTTCTAATTCAAAGCCTTCCATAGCACAGAAGTTATCACATTAATAGGCACTCTGAGGAGGCAGCGTGGTTGGGAGGATAGGGTGTAGAACTGGGAATCAGGAGACTTGGGGTATGACTAGCTACAGGGGCTCAGCTACAGTACTGCAGCTGTGCTGCTGTAACATAGACACTTCCCGCATTGAGGGAAGAGGTTTTTCCATCAATGTAGGTCATCCACCTCTCTGAGAGACAGTAGTTATGTCAAGGGAAGAATTCTTCCATCGAGCTAGCTGTATCTACTGTGCGGATTAGGTTGATCAAACTACATCACATAAGGCGCAAAATTTTCACAGTCCTTGAGGTAGCTAGGTGGACCTAGGTGTGAGATGTGGAGCAGGCTTTGGATTCTATTCCCAGGTCTCAAGACGGTCCCATGTCACAATTTTGACACGTTTTAGCGAGGCTCTATGTAGCAGCTTGCACTGTCATTACCCATGCTGTACCTGTTCTGTGATTAAGTGGCGGACTTAAGTCTCTAGGGCTGTCCAAACAGTTCCTTTGGAAATATTACATGGTCTGCTTCACTGGGTTGTTTAACTGGCTGTACATTCAAACAAGCATATTCTCTATTTGAAAAGAAGTCATGAATCTCACCCATTTCGAGCAAAGTTAGCCCAATATTTCATTATTGTTCTGCTGAGGTGTTTCTCTTCATCTGTAGCCACTTTGGAAGCTGGGAACATCAAAAGAGGTTTTTTGTTTTTTTTTTGCATAGTGAAAACAGGTTGCAGGTGTGGGTTCAGAACCACTTTGCACCAACTACAGTGAACCTTTGGAATCATGGTATTCTGCCAACCAAATGACTACTTTGCAGGTGGGTATGGGTGTGTGGGAGGTGGTGTTAGAGAAAGGGACTGTAAATGTCTACAGCCTCCAAACGGGTTAAATTACCATATGTTGCTGGATAAAAAGGAAGCTTCAAAGGGACAGTGAATCCATGTCAGGTGAGGATTGGCAAAAACTGTCGCAGACAAAAACTATCTTTACTCTCCTGTGCCAAATATAACCATCTTCATTTTGGGGAATCAAACAGAATACTTTGTGATGGGAGGAGAGAGAAGAAAATATATTTTTAATTAATTTATTTAATTAATATGTTTTTAATTTTACAAGTAGAATTTTGCAAGGCTTATTTAAATATGGCCAAAGTCTGCCTTCTTGTACACCTACTTGTGCAATTCTGCTGATTTTAGCAGGTACCTGTCAGCCCATGATATCAAAGGGAACAAAGTGTGGCTAACCTGCTAGTTGTACTGGAACAACAAACATAAATTATATTACAAAATTCCTTACCAAACAGTGATGTTTCATCTGTTAAAAATGCCCCTCCAAAGACGAAACTAACTTCATCTCCATGATCTGCTTTTACAAAATCTGGTTTGAAACTTGCAACTGAACTTGGACGATGTTGGAATTCGTAAAAGTAGACAGGAGAGCCAGAGTCTAATAGAAAATACAATTAAAATTAAAAAAAAACAAAAACCACTACAAATACATGAATCTACCAAACCTATTCAGTGCTGCATGAGGAATGCAAATTGTCCTTTTTATTTAAAAATAATTTTTTTTTTAAATCTACAACAAATTACATTTTACAATGAGAAGCTAAAACAATTCTAGCTATGTAACTGTCAACTGGAATCAATTGTTTCTGACTTGAGTTTCAGATGAGACGTGATTTCCAATTCCAAACATAAAAGGAAGGCTATCAGATATAAAGCAGTTAATGGATCAAGTCCCAGATACACTAAAGACTTAATTTTGAGCACTAAGAGAGTTGTTCTCCTTCAGGACAATGCACATGACAAAACCAAGGACGAGGCACATGAGCATTGAGGGCAAAGCATTCTCAATCCCTACATCAGGCTATGGAACCAGCTTCCAGAAGAGATTAGCTGAATCTAGAATCTGATCACCTTTAGGAGATGGTGAAAACCTCGCTTTGAAAAAGCTTTTCCACCACAGCAAGAATGACAACACCAAAATCTCATTGACACAACTGCCCACTGCCCCAAAAACTAAACTGAAACAAAACCAAACAAAAGAAACCACATACTCCAAGAAGAGTTTTTACCCCTCAAAAGCAGAAGAGCTAACGATGCTATGAAGTCCATTAGAGATTTTGCTATTGCTGTCAATTTTACATGGAAGACACTTAGATACTATGCTGATACGTGGCAGCATAAAATCCTAAAATAGGCAATCAGTAACAAGAGAGACCTGGGTACAAAGGCTTTTCAGCTGCATCTAGTTCCAAAGGAGGAGGAGTCTGGGCACAGTGACTGAAAAACAGTAGGGAGATATCACAGAGAAATAATGAGAGACTGCTTAACACAGGGAATACTTGAGTTCTGAGAAAATCTGTCTTTGAGAGTCAAAGTGTTTATACAAGCAAAAGGTGGAAAGGTACTCACATCAGGTAGGTATCTGCCTTGCCCCCACCTCCCCAGTCCACTATTCAGTCACCAGGGATTAGGAAGAGTGCATTAAAAATGACCCAATAACCTTCAATAATGAATACAACTGAAAATGCTTGGCCTAACTAGAAAGAGCAGTGACCAAACGGAAGTCAGATCATGTACGTATTAAGTGTGCCACCCTGGTCAAGTGATAATTAAGAGTCTTGGTAGGTTTGAACTTGTGACCTTTTATTTAGCAAATATTAACTAGAAACTCACCTCTGTGATAATTAGATGTTTTTATAGCTGGAATTAAAAAGATTGCATCTCCCATCAACTCCAGAAACTGATCCCGCAGAGTGACAGGGTCATCTGTGTCTCCCAGATACTCATCTGTTAGCAGAGACACAAATTCAGCTGGCACAGACTGGAAGGAATGATGAGGAGAAGAAATTAACCAAAGAAATTAAAAATTAGCCATTAAAAAAAGTGTCAGTCTCTAGAATTCCATGTCAGCAATTAGCTTGTAAATACGGCAGGGTTTTGGGTTTTTTTTAATCAGGACCTGACAGCCCAGCAATAAATTTAGTTTTTGGGAACAACAGCTATTTGTGTCCAGCTTTGTGTTAAGTACAGGCAGATAAGTAGTTGCCCAGGTGTGAAAAATGAACATAAGCCCTTCAACATCTGTGGGATTTTAAAAAATGTATGTACTAAAAAAAGATTACCCCCCAACCCTAAATGTTTAATACATTTAAACAAGAGACATGAGACAACCTGCAGAGGTCTCTTACCAATAGCGGCTGCACCATCTGTAATGTTGACAGGATGGTTTCTTTATGCATCCCTTCCTTCAAGCCAGGTATGTCTGATGACTACACGGGAACATATTAAAAATAATTGTTTATGTTTATATAGCCCCAAGAGCCTTAACAACTACATAGAGATTTACATATAAACCCTCAAGCAAAAGGTTCAGTATATAACACAAGAACTGCCACCTATTACAATAGTAGGTCTCCAACAATGGTCAAGACCACGGGATTCAGAGGAAGGTGTAAAAACCACACAGTAGGCAGGTGTGGGGTAATCTGCCCCCGGCATCAGGTCTCATCCTGATCTCTAATAGATAGAGATTGACTTAAAACCTGAAGCATGAGATTTCATATCCCTTCCAAAATGATGGTTAGCATTAGTAATTATAACTCTGGATACTCTTGTTACCCATATATGTGTCCAATCCCTTTTGCGCCTTGCTAGGTTCTGGTTGCTAAGGTTAGAAAAGTTGATACGAAATATACACGAAGAAAAGATTTTGCCAAGATTTTAGGGGAAGGTAGATCTAGATAAAGATCCCTAAAGTTCTGATTAAGATACATCAAAGTCAAGCTATGGGATTTCTCTGAGTACACAGGTTCTCAGTTTGGAGAAACCTGCAGCTGGCGAAGTGGTGAGAGTGGCGTTGTAAACCTGCTCCTGAAGTTAAATTGCAAAGCAAAAAACAAAACATGTTTCTGTGTGTCATTACTTCTTTGTGAGGTATAGATGCCTCAAAGGTTTTATTTATTAATTAACAAAGACAGTGGTTTTGCTCTACTTGTTTCAACATCTGAATATCAACCCAAATTTTCAAGAGTGGCTTGTGATTTTGAGTGCCTCAATTTATTTTTGGATGTCCAGTGTGAGACCCCTTAAAGGGGCCTGATTACCAAAAGGCAGTGCACAGCACTTTTTAACAAATGACCTGGGCATCCAAATTCACTAGTCATTCCCCTCTCTTTGCTGGAGGACCACGGCAAAATATTTGGAAGACTTCTATAGTGACATCAGATATTCCTAAAACCTAAGCTGGAGCTCCTACATAACCAAGTGGGGGGAAGGGGACAGGTAGGAAATGCGGATCATTACTTTGATTGCCAGTCTTTTCTAATTCTTAGACTTGACTTTCCTCTACTCTACCCTCCATCCCAGAGGTGTCCCATGTATGCAATCACTCTGGGATCCTTCAGAATGAAAAGCCCTCTGTGAACATAAAGTTATTTCTTGGGAAGAGTGAAAAATCCTATAAGAAATATGCTGTGTATGCATGCAGGGGGATGGTGGGGGCGAAGTGGCCTCGGGTAGACAAGAATGGGTGACCAAACTTTTTGTTTCTAATAGGAGAGGAGGCTGGTGTCCTGGTATAAAAAGGTTTGAGAAATGCGCCACTAATATGCAGTTAATGCAAAGACTGCTGTAGAAGAGCCATTATAAGTCACTTACAAAAGGAAGCATCCAGCCATACTCATGGTTATTTACTCCTATTATATATGGGACAGCACTGAACTCTTTCCCAGCCATTAGCTCTTCAGGGTTCTTCTGAATAAACACACCATCTGTGACTGCTGGGATAAATGCGACCTGCTGGAGGAGAAAAAAGAACACTTTCAATTGTTACACATGGTTATTGGTTTCCCCGCACACAACATGCAAAGTTTCAACTGAGACCAGACTAGGGAATCACACAAATATGATTAACAGGTTTACAAAAGAAGAAGATGCTGGGCCCAATTCAGCCCAGAGGCTCCTCTACGGATGTCAGCGCCGTTATAACTGTGTACACTATGGCTGCACTCGGTTCGGTCAGTACAAACCACGAAGGAATCGCTGTGGCTATCACAATGAGATAGAAGCATTTCTTTGGAAATCTAAAAAGCTAGAAAAAGTCCAGTACGTAAAATGGCAGGTGCATGTGACAGCCTGGATTTTACCAGAAAAAATAAAAAGGAAACCAAAAATTTGGGCCGCTAATCTCACTTGCTCCCCCCAATTCACAATCCAGTTTCTGCTCTCTCTCCAGCAGTGAAGCTAGAATCCTACATGCCTGATTAAAGTTAGTTCTGGTGTCAAAGCCCTGTCAACCCCTCCCAGGGAAAAACCAGGCAGGAGGGAAGCAATGTGCTAGGAGCCTTTGTGTGCTGAATTACGAGGAGTTTTCTAGTTACTGCTTCCTTTGTGGACTTGGGTGGGAGGGCGACGAGGCCTCTCAGATGTTTGGAGCCTAAGGATCCACACGGAATCCTGTCCTCCACCATGCGAATATTAATGCCTGTACAGGCAGCCACAGTACCTACCAGGCTCTGCTCCCAACATCATCTTGGCTCACTCAGCAACTGCAGTTTCTCCTTTGCTAGCATTTCATAACAGAAAACTGGACTGTTAGCAATCAGGAGGAATCTGAATTAACATCTCACAATCAGCCTCACCCACCTTCTGTTGCTGAAAGTTTATAATCATTTCTTTTTCTGGTTTCTTCATTAGGCAACGAACCATGGCAGCCGAACTGGAGGTGTCACAGCCAGATATGTTAGCAACTATCTGTAAGTATTTACCATAAAAAAATCATTAGAACTTTTAAAATCTTATTAAGTTCTAGGGAATTTATGTGAACTGGTAAAAACAAAAAAGTGTTACAAGGAATAGAACCTGGAATTTGTGAAGTGACAAAACCCACACATTTACAAGTCCATCTTTAATGAGCACCAATTTTTCCATGACAACGTGCATGTGAAAGTGTAGGGTGGGATTTGTCAAAACTGATCACTGTTAGCATAACTGACTTAAGTGGGAGCAGATTTAGTCCTATGTCAGATGCTTTTGAAAAATCTCACCCATAGCATAGAATACTATCTTAATGTGCTTACAAGTCAGCGTGGTAGGTCTGGAATCTAAACAAGAGACCAAATGAGAAGTGTAAAAAACATCTTACTTTAATGGGACATTTGTCAACCTCACAAGAAATGAACAAAGCCAAGAAATTCAAAGCCAAGGCTAGCACTCTAGTTTCACATAACTCAATATCTTGTCTGATCAATGGCATAAGTATCATGCATTTCTTTCCGAACTTCTTGGCTGCTATTGGATTATGTAACATTATTTTAAATATTATTCTAAAAAATATTTTCGATTGTGCCAATAAAATAGCAATCAATTATCTAGAGTCCTCAAATTCCACTGAAGCAAATTTTCTTTCCCCAGCATGAGCCCTCCATGAGCACATATTTAGGGGTATGAAGAAAAAGGAAGATACATACAAAATTTTAGATCAAAAACTGAATCTGAGTGGGGAAGGAAAGGAGGAAAGTCACAAAGGAGGCAGAAGACAATTTTCACATAAGAAAAACAATATGTAACATTTGAAGGATGGAATCTGATCCCTGTGGAATAGATTGCAATGCACATGCCCCATGAAGAAGCTTCAAATAATTTAGCTGAACAAAGAAAAAAATGTTAACTCCTCTGGGACGAGAAGAGCTGAGAGGGCAAATGATGTGCCAACATAGCTGTGCTGCTCCTTTAACATAGATAGTAAAAATGGGTATAACAGAACCTTAGCAATCACTTCAGGATGTGAACTGAACATGGCAGGAAGAAGTGCAACTCCACTCTCAGAGATGGCTTTATGAAACAAGCCCTTGGTCAAGGGAGATAGAACCTGGAAGAGATGGAAAAAAGTAGGGTTCAAGCATTATAGTGAGTTTACAGTAGAGATGGACCCAAACTAAGCTTCCCATTTCAGACGGAGATGCAACCTTTCCCAGAGTTTGGGATGGTTGTTCCTTGGGGGGGGGCTGGTTCAGTTGTCAGACTTAATGCAATGTAGGATGGATACTGATAGTTAATCCCAATTTAAAGTAAAATCAGGTGTCTGGGATTATGGGGGTGTTTTCAAAGCCACATCTGTATCCATTATAGCATTGGAGGGGAAGGGTGGG
Source organism: Emydura macquarii macquarii (assembly GCF_026122565.2). NCBI lineage: Eukaryota > Metazoa > Chordata > Testudines > Chelidae > Emydura > Emydura macquarii. The sequence continues at coordinate 4,706,210 of NW_027130698.1, forward strand.
GCCTTGTGACTAGAGGGAAGTCAGGAGACAGGAGTTCTGTATCTGGCTCTGCTATGTCCCTCTACCTCGGTGACTCTTTTACCCCATCTGTAAAATAGGGATAATACTCCTCTACTTCACAGTGGCATTATGAGACTTAATCAGTCAGTGTTTGTAGCACACACTGAAACCATGGATGGAAGGCAGTACAGAAAGGCAAAGTATTATATTAGTCACTATAAAACCTACAAGGGCAGAAACGCTGACTCCTCCTGCAGACTCTCCAAATATAGTGACAGATCCTGGATCTCCTCCAAAATGTTTGATATTCTCTTGAATCCACTGGAGAGCTGCCACTTGATCCAAAAAACCCCAGTTTCCACGAGCGTGTTCATCACCAGTACTGAAAGCAAGAGGATTCTAAGTAATACCCAACAGGCTTTATTTTGCTGTTAAGTTTATTTTTGTTGCCTGGAGATAGAACCATAATCACTTATGTTCATTGTTTAGAATAACTTTACTGAAGGTATGTATTTCTAAGAGCCTGTCTCTACAAATACCTACAGAAAATGGACCAAGTTCAAGCCTGGGGTAACTTCACCTTAGATTAGTGGAGTTACTTTAGGGATGAATTTGGCCCAGTTTAACTAAGGTATGTAAACTTTTCCCCATTTGCAGTCTGACTTTTGGCTATGGGCGACCATGCATTTCTGGATGATGAAAACAAAAACAAACAAACAAAAAAAGACAGTGAATAATCCCCTAGAAATGCAGAACTTGAAATGGCTTATGGTCTACACTTAAAACACTGCATCAGCGCAGCTGCGCCCCTGTAGTGCTTAAGTGAGGACGCTCTCCTGTCAGCATAGTTAATCCACCTTCTCAATAGTTGGTAGCTCTCCCGTCAATACAGCACTGTCTACATGCGGGGGGGTGTGTGTGTGTGTGTGTGTGTTAAGGTCAGTATAACTCTGTTGTTCAGTGGTGTGGATTTTTCACATTGCTGAGTAACCTAGTAATACTGACAGACATAGGTCGGTAGTGTAGACTGGACCTCAGTGCTGTCATTCAAGGGAATCTCTGAAGTAAGGAACACAGTCAGGCTATGCATTCAATGTACAGTAAAAACATTGGCTATCAGCAGTGTCACCCACTGTCAAAGCACAAGTTGACTCCAGAGAGCTAAAGCTGTTTCAGCAGAGAGGAGGAATTACATTTGCTGTGGGTTTAAAACCTTCAGATTAATGAGAATGATACCAAATGTACCTTGTCGAATAAGCCAGTCAAGTGAAAAACATGACTATAAACAGAGGTATTTGAAAGAATGAATCTATAGAGTAAACATGCTCCTATATATCACACCAGCTATATGTTTTAGGACTTCACGGAGGGTCATTTGAAGAAGCAGGCATGTAAAATAGCTCTTATTGGATAAATATTTAACAGAATGCAGCCGACCTGTGCTCCTACTGTTGATATTTAATATTTTATATCATTAAAATGTTTCACCAGTTATTATATCCTTGCATACAAAGTGTTTGTATTTTAAGATGGATGTGATGGTGCAAAAACTCACCTAAAGAATCCAGTGATACCTAGTCTGTACTGTATGGTTACCACCACCAAATTCTCATAGGCAGATAATGCAGACCCATCAAACATTGAAGCTCCACCCATCAATAAAGCTCCTCCATGAATCCACACCATAACCTGAAAAGAACACATCTGGTTACGGCTCTCTGAAACTGACATCTCTGATCTCATATGTAAAATCCCAGATCAGTACATTGCAGATTGAAGTTCTAATGCAGACGCACAAGCTGAAGACTGTACAATGTTTTCAAACCACCTGCAGACTAAATTCCATCTAACAGGCAAAGCAAGAGCAGAGGCAGAGCAGGTCTACTTCAGGTGTTGTCAGTTACATAAACCTTAGATAAACATGGGCTAAATTGACCTAAGTCTGTGATTTAGATTGGTAAAATGCAGACAATTATATGAAAAGGAAGCTTGGTCCAACAGAGCAAGGGATGCTGGTTCTCATACAGATTCCCTTTCTGGCCATTGGCAAGTCAATTAACCTCTTCTGCCATATCTATAAAATGGGAATAATGACAAATAACAAGCCAATCCCCACATCACTCCTATGAGTTAATTACTGTTTGTAAAGCACTCTAAGTGATATGGCAGGATTTAGAAAGGCTTTTGAAAGACATTAAGAAGGAACCTGTAATAGTTTAGATATACCTCTCAGTTTTGTCTTTCCAACAAAAACAAACTTCACTCCCCAATGCCTAAATAATGAAGGAAGTGTAAAAAGCCTGGAGGAGTATATCTAGGGAAAGGACTAATTTCTGCTTATCTGAAGACCTGCCAGAAAAATTACTCCCGAACACCTTTTTTACAAACTACTTTTTAGCTTTAATTTTGGCTTCCATGAGCACTCCCAGCTCTATAAAATTAAGGGGATACAGACAGTGTCTTGGCTGCTGTCCAGGACTATTGGAAGAGTTCACTGAGCAGTTGTAATAATTGCCCATGTCTTGGAAACATTACAATTGTACAGTAGCTTTGCTTACAGGTAACTTGGCTCTCTCATTGGAATGGGCAGGGGTATAAATATTCAGGTATAAACAGTCTTCAGAAATTGAGAAATGAAGACGTTTAGCTGGAAAAAGGTCATCAAATTTTTCTATTGTCGCCTGGTCTTGTAAGCACCTTAAAGAACAGAAAGGAGAAGAAAGTTCTTTACTGTTATGGTGACAAAAATTATTATCCATTATCAGTTTCACTGGAGAACGGTACATTTCATCATAATAAATTTAAAAAAAAATCATTTAAAAATGCAAATCATGATTCTTTTTATTTAAATCAGATTTTTTTTAAATTTACATGTTACTAGTTCTTTACTTTCTTCCATTTTATAGTCTTAAGTTGCTAATGCGGATGTTTTGTACTTGTTTTACCAATTAGTTTGCTGATTGTTAGCAGAATCTCAGTTTTTACATGGATATTTTTCTAGTAAAAAGTTTCACACTGAGGCCCTGATTCATCAAACACACATGCTTAACTTCACTACTGTAGATAGTCACACTAAAACCAGCTGAGCCATTTACAGTTAAATATGTGTCAGTGTTTGCAGGATCAGGGCATTAAAATACTCATCTCTGTTGAAAAAGATAAATCCAGGGCTTCATTAACATCCTTACTGTGATAACACCACAAACACAACCCCAAAACTAATAGCAAATAGCTTGTGCTTTATTTTAAATAACACTACTTTCCAATATACTGAACTTGCACAAGTCATGAAGACTGAAATGCTTCAACTAGGTTATATTCCTCCATTACAGTTTGCATTCTGAAGTTAAAGGGACCTTTGCTCACTTAGGTATTTTAGAAAAATCATACTTCAGGAGCCTAAAAGAGGCTTCTATTTTGAAGGATTTTGTGTGTGTGTAAAAAAAGTTCACAATAACTTCGTTCATGTATTGCAAGTCTATGTACTTTTCATTGTTAACACAGAAGGAATTTTGTTATGTAGTGACAAAGATTTTAAGCCACTAATAGATTTAAAAAAAAAAAAATACAGTTTTCGCTGCTAACGTTGCAAACACTGTTGCAGATGCTTAACTTTCAAAACATGACTAGTCCCAATGAAATCAATGGACTATTAATGTGAGTCAGATTATGTAACCGCTTAAAATTTGCAGGATCAGGATGTTAATTTTCAAATATCTGGGTTTTTTTGCTTATGGCAGTTTTGTAAAATTCAACTAAGGTACCCTACCGGTAGCATCATTTTTTTTAAAAAAGCATTTAGAATTTAGTTAATTATAAATTTTAATCTAAAGTTGCAATAGCATACATTTTCAAATCAGTTTTACAAAGCCTCAACCTGTTTTAAATCAATGATTTTTTAAAAAATCAAGTGATTTAAATCAATTATTTAATATGCTTTCATTTAAATTTCTCCACCCCATTTCATCAGCAGCTCAATTTTCCAGTATCAAAATGGTATAACTTCTGAAAATTAAAGATTTGACATGAATTAGGTCAGATAAGAAATTAAGGCATTTGTAATTCTTCTTTCACCATATTACTTGTTGCTAAACACAGCCATTAAGAAGAAAATAGTTCAAAACCAGTTTCTCTTCTCCTCCCCTAAGCAGAAAGAGTAAGTACATACTGCATTTCACAAGACCCCACTGACAATGCAGTCTAAAATTAACTGTTTGAGGTGTTAACATCTATCAATGGTAATATTTTAAATGTGTGTAGCACCTTCTATCCAAGAATCTAAAGCAAAAACTCAGTTTCAGCTGAGTTTCCCATTAGAATTTGGTGGATTTCAATGAAGGAGTCTATATGTTTTCCAGTCACATTCCATAGGATTATCACATTTGTAACGGTGTGTCCCTTTAAGACTAGTGTACTTTAGAAATCTGTTTAGAAACACCAGCACTGTTATTTGAGGGGTTTAGAACCACAGCTGTGTAAATGCCTTTGCTATTATAATAGTATTGAACCTACACCAATCCGTGTGGCTAGATTACCATCAGTGCAGCTTTTCTTTATTGTGAAAGCACACTCAATGGACCGAAATCCTCCTCTAGGATAAACACCTTTACCCAGTGAATAAATTCAGTTTATTTCAGTCAATAATGTTACTTTAGAAAAGTAAAAAATACTGTATAATTTGGAGGTTAAAGGTTCTTACAGTGGTGGAAAAGAAGTTGCATCTCTCATACCGATCCACGGTTCAGCTGGCTGTGGTGGGGAAAATCTTAGGGCTCCCACAGGCGGTTTAGCAAAAGGAATTCCAAGAAACACATTTGTAAGTCTGTCAGTTCCCTTGACAGTAACCTGTTTTCCTTGCAATCGTCCATATTTGGTAACCACTTCTGATTGTTCACTTTGTTCTCCTATGTAACATACAATAAATATAAGAAAATTCTAAATAAATAACCAGGCAAGCCAACTGCCTGATTCAGAGCCTTGTAGACTTAATGGCCTTTTTCTCTTAATTGAATGGGCTTTGGATCAGGCTCTAGTAGCACCAAACATTAGCACCCATAAAATTTGCTTTTTTCCCTTCTCTTCAAAGCTTTCCATTGTTTTTATCAACCACAGTAAGTGTAGCTATTACAAACACTAATTTCTTCCTCTGCAGTGTACATCTTCCCCCAATTATTTTGGATATTTTCCTCGGCCATTAGCTTTCTCAACAGTGAAGAAAAAAGAGCCACAAAGGCCACCATTCTGCAGTCAGATCCAGAGATGGGCCCAAACCAAAACCCCAGACCCAAACACCCACCAAACTTTGGAGTGTTTGACATTTGGATCCAATGAGAATGCTGTGGCTTGCACTCATCCCTGTCTATAGCACATGATTAAAAAGAGAGTGTAAAGTTAACTAAGTAGAGTACAATTGTTATTCTATCAATCATTATACCCCTGAGCAGGATAGCACACATCACAAAATTCAAAATCTTGTGTAACCTGATCAATTTCACCTTTGTTTCTGTAAGCTCTAGTATTTAGATTTAACATTTAAAGAAGTGCAGCAAAAATATTTCATAGCTCTGGTCAATACTAGCCACATGCTCCCCAAGCTGCCAGAAAAAGAAAGGCTCGTTCTTTTTTGTGAAAAGAACCTGCTCTGAAACATAGGAATGGCTGGATTTTTTTGGCACTGCCTCCATTCTTCTGCCTTCAGCTCTTAAGCTGTGAGATGCTGTAAAAGTACAGCAAAAACAACCATGGAGTATGTGTGCAAAGATTACTAGATATAAAAAGAAAAAAAAATATCTAAAGAAGACTGTGTGCAGAACACAGCCGGCCTAAGCACGCGAGAGCAGAAATGAGCCTGCTAACACAAGTCAGATCTGATGTAAGCAAGTGAAACTTTATTGGAACTTAATGGATAAACTTTTTAACTGGAGTTACAGCAAGTGGGAATTTGACCCAAGATCTGTGAACAAGCAGCTAGATAAAAGCTGAAGTACTTTGGACTGCTGACCCAACAAAGATAACCATATAATAAAGCAGCCTTCATGTGCTCTCAGAATTTATCTAGAGTGTCAACTTAACATTTCTATTTTCAGATCATGCAGATTTCTTTTCAAATATTTTATCTACTAAAATTAGCCTGAAGACAGACTGTGGTGATAAACTAGGAAATTTACAAATTCAATCACACTGTCTCTGTAAAAGTGAAATAGATCAGTTCATGAGAATAATACACCTTTGTCTGCAGTTCAAACCAGGTCCTGCAAACTGCCAAACAGATTTGGGGAAAAATTAAAATAAAATAGGATTTTGGTTAAAAATAAAACAACCCCACAGAGCCAGACAGAAACTGATGGATGGAATCCCTGAATCCAACTCAGTGTTTGTCTTTAAAGTAAGACACTTTATATCTTACCCTCAATTACAGTTGCAATCACCCACACTGCACAAATCAGGGACCAAAGCAGGGAACTCCTTCCGGGAGATGACATTTTTTTCCCTGTGCACTTGAACACGATGGTGTCTTCCTTGTTTTAACTACTGAAAAAGCAAGTCCAAAAGTCACACTACAGGGGCTCAACTATGAGCTCACAACTACATTCTCTTTGTAACACATGGTAGAAATGTGTTGAAATCTGTTTTTAAAACTCAGTTTTGATCTAAGGTCTGACTGAAAATGAGCCAGTGGTTTCTGGAGGAAGTGGATATAGCACCCGCCACAGAAAAGCTCCTGGGAGCAATGACAATCCTGGGCAACACCCCCTTGCCACTCCCCCATTCTGAGGCACACCTATGCCACAATCTTTCTGAGCTCTCTTTTGCAGTGCTTTCTGAAATGCAGGTGAGCGAGGCAGAGGCAGCAGCTGTACAAACTATCTGAAATCAAGATAGCAAGGAAAAACTGATAGGGCTCACTACAGAATTAGATTGTTTCACAGAGGGTGTATTTCAACAAACCTGCTTTTCTTCCTGCAGCCGGGTTATTGTTCAATATAACAACAATCACAACAGACATCTGTAAGAGCAGCGCTCATGTGACTGCCCACTCCTCAGACCCAAACTCAGACTGTAGGGAGGGGAGGGGCTACCTGGACCCCCCCCCAGGTCCCTCTGCCTGTGGTTTACCCGCACTTCCTCCCCACAGTTGGCAGCACTTGGGGGCACTCTCTGAGGCAACTCCACAGGAGGCAGAGAGTCAACGTCTTCTCTTCCCTTCAGCCTTGCAAGGGATGAGGATCTGTCTGGAAAGAAGGCCAGTCTCTCAGAAAGCTCCAGGATACTCAATCCAAAAGGCTTAGTCTCCCAGAGTCTATTGTCCTGTCACAGTTTACCTTCAAGCCCTCTTCCTGGAGTGTATTGCCTTGTTATCAAGCCTGGTCTACACACTACAGAGTATTGTTGACAAAAAATCAGCTTTTGCTGCCGTGAATCTGTAGGGCAGTTGAGCTCTGAGCTCCCCACGTTGCCCCTCTTAGGTCGGTGGAAGGACTTCTGGTGAGGACATGCACCATCACCCCAAGGAGGGTGGTGTGGACATCAGCCACCGCAGCAATTAACACGGTGGCTGTAAGTCAACCTAACATATGTCAACTTATCTCTGTAGGGTAGACAAGGCCTCAGTCAGGGCAGCTTCAGGAGTGGTGGGTCCTAAAGCTATCTTGCCCCAACTAGACTACCTCTGTTACCAGCAGTCTCTGGATTAAGCAACCTTTTTTCCATTTCATCACCCCTTCCTGTGGTAAATTCCTCCTTTTAAGCTCCTCCTCCTCTAGGCTGAACACGCCTTGCAGGTGCATCTCGTTAGCGTGGTACAGGCACAGAAGAGCTCATTAGCCTCCTCCATACCAATATGAGGGCATGCCCCTTCACACATCCAACCCCTCAAGACAGGAAGGCTGTTCAGGGTTAGGTTGGCTTCATCCTTGCTCTCCCATGAAAAGAAGTCAGTGTTCATGTGGTCATTTCCTTCCCAGTGTGGCACTCAGAAACTATAGGGTTATAGTGCAAGCTACTATCCCATTATACGATGGTTCTTAACTTTCATGATCTGGATCCAGCATAAGGCTGTATTGGTGATCAAGACAAGGGGGCTACTCAACAGGTAATACCTGAGGGCATCTACTGCCCATTTGATAGCTAATTCCTCTTTTTCAATGGTTGAATACTACTTTTCCCTAGGGCAGGGCTTCCTACTTAGGGATAGGTCCCGGTACCCCAAATAGGTTACTTCACTCACAGCCAACTTACATTTTGCCAGGTTGGCTAGAAGTCCCATCTCCTGTAGGGCTTTTAATACCGCTCTTAAATGCTGCAGATGGGCTTCTCAGGTGTGACTGTAGATGACAATGTCATCCATGTAAGCTGCTGCATATTGATGGCAGGGGTTGAAGATCTTATTCATGAGCCATTGGAAGGTAACGGCAGCCCCATAGAGGCCAAAAGGCATAAGCTTAAATTAGAAGTGCCTAAAAGGGGTAGAGAAAGCAGTTTTCTTTTCTGAGTAAAGGGATAACAGGATCTGCCAATAACCTTTTGTCAGATTGACAGTGCTAAGGTGCTTTACTGGTCCCAGTCATTCTAGTAACTCATCCACCCTTGGCTGTGGGTATTGAATTTTGTGATGGCAATGACTTTCCTGAAGTGGATGCAGAAACAAACAGCACTGTCTGGTTTGGGAACAACAACCATAGGACTCCTCCATTCACTTTTGTATTTCATAATCCCCCCATCTCCAGCATCACTTGTACTTCCTCTCAGACTGCATCCCAGTGTATACACCTGACTAATAGAATTGAGCTAATACCCAGGCCAATGTCTTCTCTCTCCTCAGGTGGCCTACGCAGGGGATATTATGCGCCAGCTGCAAGATGGTCTGATGATACCGATACTGTACCAGCAGCTGGTCTCTCACCACCCCAGTTTGCCGATTCTTCTCAATTTGGTACAAGCACTCCTTCTTGAGTGCAGTATTCAAGGACTGTTCGCCTCCCTGAGACTTTGTTACTTCTCCATTTATGGAGAACAGTTGCTCATATGTATGGCTTAACGGAGGGTCGCTCCTCTGTTCCAGCAAGAAATTCCCATCCTGTAAGAGGGCTTCCAAGTCTCAATGCCAGCCTCTTCCTCCTAGTGGGGGGTCTTCAGCTGTGTTGCTCAGGACGTCCCTTCCTTGGGGTCGTTGACTTTCCTGATGTTTTCCAAGCTCCGGGGAGCTGGTGTTGCCACTTGGCCCCTGTTCTCAGTTCTTCTTATCTGGGTAATGAATTAAGGCAGTTCACAGGGTAATTACTCACCTTTCTAGTATTTTTTTGTGGGCTGAGTACCAGCATGTTTGAAGAAGTCCAGAGCTGGGACACACTCCAGGAAGGTTAGACCTTTGTCTATGTGAACTCAGACCAAGTGCCTTACATTCCATAGCAAAGTTCCAGAGGGATAGCCATGTTAGTCTGTATACAGCAAAAACAACAAGAGTCCTGTAGCACCTTAAAGACTAACAAATTTCTGCGGGCATAACCTTCCGTGGGATGCATCTGACGAAGTGGGTTGCAGCCCACAAAAGCTTATGCCCGCAGAAATTTGTTAATCTTTAAGGTGTTACAGGACTCTCGTTTTTATTCCATAGCAAATTAACATCAAGAAAGAGTAGACAAGAAAACTGGGAGAGAAAGGGAGAGGAATTACTCTGTGCAATTGTGTGCATTACAGAGCGACTGCTGGCTCTTTGGAACATTCTATTAAATCATGGGGAAGAGAGAGAAGTCTGAGTAGGTGGTAAGCAGGTTCTCCTCTTTATTTTCCACCAATCTGTCCCCCGTCAGGCCCTCAAATAACCAATATTTGTGCATGACCACAGGCTGTGAGAAGGGGTTGCTTCCTGAGCGATGACAGAACCAAATGATCAGAGTCTGTAAGACTGTAATTGGCATGGAGCTAAGGTTGCTTTGTGTAGCATTCTTAAATGCACACATCTCAATTTTGCCTTCCTGGATATCCCAGGTGTGAAATCAGTTGGTTTTTTTTTTGTTTTTATCTGAGAAATAAGCATTTAACTGTTATTTCCATTCTCTTTCCTATTGACTGGAGGGAAAAGACTGGGAAATGAAAGTCTGAAGAACAGGCAATATGTTATGACCCAGACTCTGCAGGATCCATCCCTGTGGATAATCCTGCAGGTTTGGGTGTAAGTGTGTCATTAGCTTGTTTCCCTCAGAGTTGCCTACATGCCAAAACCAGTTCTAACTGGGCACCTCTCTGTCCTGTGTACTGTATAGATAAAGTAAGATTATATCTGCACATGCACATGGATCAGGCAGGTTTCTCCGGGAATGAGATGATGTGCAGATAGCTTTGCAATGTTTCTTCTTTTCAAAACCTTTCATCTTGTTCCTTTCATTTGTGTTTAGCGCTTTTTGGTTTTCATTTTATGCAGTCACAAACTTTCTCCTAGTCACACACTTCTTGGAGCTGACTTTGACAAGTTGGGCAGGAAATGGTTTCCTATACCACAAGAATTTGAGATTTTGAAACATTTTCCCCTCCTGAATCAAGACAAAAGCATTTCAGATTGGATCTAGCAAAATATTTTCAGATAATCCTGAAACGTTAGATTGTGACTTTTTAAAAATATTTACCTTTTTTTAGTATAAATTAACTAAAATTTCAAAACAAAAAGTAAATTTGAACCAAACAAGAAAACTTTTAATTTCAACTATATTAAATTGGGACATCGACAATTTCAAAAAAATCTCTTTAAACTTTATGCAAATCAAGAGATTTATTGAAACTGGTCTTTCCTGCCAACAGCTTTGGTTTTGATTAATCAGCATTGTCCAACAAAAAATGTTTAATTAGAAAACTCCCAACCAGCTCTCCTGAGAGCCACCTAGTCACTGTGGAGCCTGAGGAACCGTTTTTTTCAAAGAATGGGCACAAATGGTGCACTTACAGTAACTCACCCACAAAAACAGGCACCCCAGGATGGCATTTCTGCAGATGCAGCTATCGGCTATGCTCACACTTTCATGGACACAAAGACAAGCTTTTGGCGGCATAGTGGTGCATTTCTCTTTCCTATTGACTGGAGGGAAAACTGACCTTTAACATGCAACTTTCTGGTGCAGCTGTTTCCCCTCCAGCAATAATAATAAGAGATCTTGAATCTTACCTTCAGTTCCAATACTAATAAGTCCTACAGCACAATTTAGGGTCCAAAGCAATGAAACCGGCCAGCAGCTGCCAGCTTTCCCTCACTAGGCCCTGCAAGTAGTTTTTGTTTTATATGTTCAAAGAGCTGGTAACAAAGGTCCATGCTGAAGAAGATATGACAAAGGGGTGGCAGTTGAATTCAGTTTCAAACACATATTGGGTTAAAATATGTTGAAAGTTGTGTTTAATACCAATGTAAACTCAACCCCGGAGAGAAAGTAAAAAATAATTTACCCAAGTCTGGGAATAGGTCAGATGAAACCTGCCAGGAGCCATCTTGGATCAACAAAAAGACCCCGTTACATTCTTAAATTTCTTTTAATCCCAGGGGCAGGCAGAACACTGAACCTCCCCTGGGCTACTGGTACCTCTTGGCATACATTAACATGATTTGAGGACTTCAATAACTCATTCATAGGTTAGGGATCTATTACAGGAGTGGGTGGGTGAGGTTCTGTGGCCTGCATTGTGCAGGAGGTCAGACTAGATGATCATATTAGTCCATTCTGACCTTAAAGTCTATGAGTCTGTCTTGCATGCATAAAAAGCAGGGATGGCAGATCGCTTACAAACCAGTTGGAATCCAATTCCAGCAACATGTAAACATTAATCAGACCCACTGGAAAGTGACATTGCACTGGGGGAATTGTACAGATACATTGTATCCTCCAGGGACCAAATTTTTCATCTCTAAAATCAATTCTCCCCAGTGTAACAAGAATAAAAGTGCACTTTTCTAAGTCACTGCTGTCTATCTTAGCCAAAGGAGCAGGGGTGTTAAAATTAAGGTCCAGGCTACAGCCACCTTGTGTAGGGTGTGCAAGGTCAGAGAGGACACAAGAAGCCAGCTGCAATGGCAGAGTCTGCTTCCTGCCAGCACGCCACAGGGCACAAACTACCCCCAAAATAGGCAGGGAGGGATGGAGCTATGGGCCCACTCCCTCCCCTGGTGAGTGAAACTGGCTGGCTGACAGGGATGTATGCTGCAGCCTCAAGGGGTGGTGTAGCAGGCATCTTTCCTCAGCATGCCACAGTGGAAATCCAGGATACAGATATACAAAATCCCCTAGTGTTCAGCAGAGGCAGTGCAGCTTGGAGCCACTCCAGCCTCAGGGAACAATCTCACAATACTGGAATCAGACCCACCAAGCTTTTGTTTCCCACAAGCAGTCCTCCTCTCTCAGTCCAGCCCCTCTGCAGGATGGACTTTCCCTTTCAACTTCTGCAGGTGGGTTCTTGTCTTCCTTTTCCCACTTTTGAGTCCTGGAGCTTCCTCCCAAATGAATCAGCCCAGCAGCTTCACAGCAACCATCCGTGCTTTGTGTTGCTTTTGTCTGCTCTGTCTTCTTCATCTAGCTGGGACCATGAGTTCCAGATCACAAGCACCCTTCCTTAGCCTTAATCCACCCTGCAGGGAGACCTATAGAGCCTTATGGATTTAATATACTTGAAAACAATTTCAGAACAGTATACACATCATGGGTGGAGCTTCTAAAAGCGTCTTCCAAGAAGATATTCCAGGCTGAAATATGCAGCACTATATACTTATTCTTCTTGATTATAAGTAGAATCCTGTCTTTGTATGGTGAACATTTCAGTAGCATTGAGAGAGATGCTGGGACGCCTTTTGCTCTATTTTTAAATAGTTACTTAATACAGGCAACTAATTTTTGTTTGAGGATCACATCTTTATTGCTGTTATTGTATTAAAAATGTTATCAGTGTTATCTATTTTTGATCACATACAACGACATAAAATCTGAGGTATCAGTAAACAAAGAAAATTTTAGTGGCTCAGATTATTTCATTTTCCATTGCTTAAATGTATTCAGGGAAGAGTAAAAGACAAACAAATCAAAAAAAGGGGAAATTATCTGATGCAAAATAGAATGTTGTGCAGTTTTACAAGTGAAAATATTACTGAAAAATGTCAGATGGTGAAACAGATCATTTTAATTTCTAGAAAATATGTTAATGTTTCTTTTCTTGATGTTATTTGCACTGAGTTTGTTATGACAGAAGGTGGTTACGCTTTGAACAATATTACATACATGTATATGTACACTGAGATTGGCTAACAACCCTTCCATGTGTGATCTTCCATTTACTGTTCAAAAATAATCTTCCGAAGCATTAATATAAAATAAAAAGCTCTACCTAGCATCATTCAAAGTCTGGTTCAGGAAACAGAAAATAGAAGCAGACATCTGAGGATATAATTTGGCCCTATATTTTTAACATTTTCTCTCAAACTTTTCTGGTATTTGAAATAACTTCTGCTCCAAACATTTTATTCCAGTCCATTAACAAAATGTAGATATTTGAGGGGAATATGTGCTCCCGTTTAAAATATACACACCTTGTTGGTTTCCTCTCTCAGATGATGGGTCTCTTCCTGAGGTATACAGTTCCATCTCACCATACTTCCACTAATACAAGATTATCCTTTTCATTAAATCCCCAAATGCTATACCTAATCTTCTCTCCAATACTCCTAGTGACAGTGCCTCAATTACTTCTGTTGAGGAGTTAATCAATTATTTCAATTGTTAAGATCTCCTATTATCTAATGTAAATGATCTGGAGTTTTCCTGCTTGTCACATATTTCACTAGTTAGCAACTAAAACTCTACAACGTCCAAAGTTTCACTCTCACTTCCCTCAATCAAATTTAAAAATGTGTTAACATGATTAAATGCTTTCTGTTGAACCAATATTATCTGGTACCATTTTGCTGTGACAAATTGAAAGATACAATTTTAAACACTACCAGTTATAACTCTGAGTGTTCTTTCTTGTCTTCAGTTATTTGTTTAATTTTTTCAGGGAAGATCTTTGTCCAGAACTCCACTCTGTTCCCTTTCAGTTTCTCTGCTTTCTTTTGTTTTAAATTTAATTCCAGGTATTGTTCATTCAGGTCATAGACTGGCCATTCCACCAAACCCTTGCCATTAGGATTTCTGGAAATGACAGAATGAAGAATAAAATCCCCATTTAACCTATTGAGACTGAACAAATTCAAATGCCACAACACAGTATTTTTTATATCATTCATCTCACCCATTTCGTGCAAAGTTAGCCCAATATTTCATTATCGTTCGGCTGAGGTGTTTCTCTTCCTCCGTAGCCTCAGCTGAAAGGGAGAATATGTAAATGTAACTATTTTGTAAAGTCAAAAAACAAAACAAAATGTTTGTAACTGTACGTGTCAAATATCAAGGAAAGAGTGCATTAGACTATTCAGGATACAAGTTACAATAAAATTGTTTAATTGGGAACGATGCTTAACATATTTTGTTGTTTAGATATTATGCTTGCCCTTCTAATGCTAATACTTTCAAAGATTATCAGCCAAATGAATGATGAGGTAGCTCATTATATATGTTCATGAACATTCAGCAGATTAAATCATTAAGACCTTGTTCTAAAACCATATATAAATATGTTTGCATCTCAGCAAATCATGTAAAGCTGCTACTCCTAGTTGTTCCCTTACAGAAACAGGAAGGTAGAGTGAAAAAAGACAAAGCTGTGAAGACAAGTTCACAGACTGGATGCATGCTAAATTCAAAACCACATCATAATCCTGATGCAAAAGCAGAAAATTGGTTTGTCAAAATGTGTGTATTTTCCACATATAGGGTTTAAAAGACACAACAGGGTATAGAAAGAGAATGCCATAAGTAACACTTTAAAGATAACCTTCAGTAAAACAAAAAATGTACAAGATAAACTATGTGGAAGGATGAAGGGAAGGATAAAAAAGTGCATCAGTGTTATCCGGCGGGAGGGGGTGGGGGGAGTGTCAATTTTAGTGAAAAAATAACTTCCACATCTTTTCTTTGTTTGCAAAAGTGCTGAGTTCAACAAAATGTGGGTCGTATTTGTTTAAAAGACAAGCATGCATCCATAATTTGAAATAGGTCTACTTTACAATAAAAAAAATAATATCTGAAGGATAAGTCCTTACCAATTATGACTGCATCACCTCCCAAGAATGGCCCACCAAAGACAAAGCCAATTTCATCTCCATGATCGGCCTTTACAAAATCTGGCTTAGTATCTTTAAATGCACTGGGTCGATGCTGAAATTCATAAAAGTAGAGTGGAGCACCAGCGTCTAAAGAAAGTAACATTGAGAATCAAAACCAAGATTACAATTACTGTACTTTCCACAGGGAACCATTAAATCAGATCAATAGCTTCATGCACATTCTGAAATCTGTTTTCATATTTTAAAAGGCTGCAGTAGATTACATTTTGAAATGAGAAGGTAACTAAAATTCTAGCTCAGTTAAGGGTTAGAATCAGCTGTTTCTGAATTAGATTTAAGAAAATACAAGAGGCTGGGATAAGAGCAGACTCAAATTAATTGATTTCAATATCCCTCCCTTCCCCTTTCCCGATCTAAAAAAAACACACACTACGAAAGACCACAAAAGACCCCACAATGATATTGAAACAGAATAATTAGAACTGAACGGACCTGGGGCCAAAGATTTTTTTAGCTGCATCCAATACTAAATGAAGAAACAATGTTTTGGCATATTGACTGAACAACATTAGGGAGCTATCACAGGAGAAACATCCATTAGCTCCCGATTTAGCTGCAAAAATCCATCCTCAGTATAACATGTTATGTTCTTTCACATAATTTATTTCTGCTACATAAAACTTGATTCTGCCTGACCCTAGAGTATTCTCTCCAGTATTAGACACTAAGAAAGGACATCAGGAGCTAGTAACAAAGAAAGCTTTGACAAAGTAAAGGTGGGCTAGACAGGAGAAGGATGACCAGTACCAAGTTTTCCTCTTCAGAAAGCACAGTATTAACTGGAGAAAAATGCAGCCAAAATGTTTTCCAAACAAAGGGAGATAAGGGCATGAAGCCCACTGAAGACAACAGAAGTCTTTCCATTAACTTCAGTGAGCTTTGGATCAGGTCCTAAATGAGGAGGCTGAAGTTTATCTACTGAAGGAAGCAGCAGAGGAGGAGAGAGCAGAGTGGCAGAAACTTATCATGTGAAAGGGCCAAATCCTGAATCAACGAGACTTTTGCCTTAATACAGATTTAATGCTATAATGATTTACTCTCAGTTTAAATGCCAACTGGGAGCTGTGGCAGCTCTGAATTTTGGAGGTTGACTGGAAATTCACCTCTATGATATTTAGACACTTGAAGAGCAGGAATAACAAAGACAATATCTCCCAGCAGCTCCTGAAATCGATCTCGCAGCTCAGCAGGGTCATCTGTGTCTCCTAAATATTCATCTGTTAGCACAGACACAGATTCAGATGGAAACATCTGTAATGAAGGATGGGGATGCAACATGAATGGCAGTGTTTAGTGTGCTTCACTCTTGACAGCTCTTTCTCAGTCATGAGTTAATAAATACTATCCATTGGGTTTTGATTAGTGCTGGAGAAGCTAGAAATGATGTGGCATTTTGGACTCAATGTGCATAAATTCCCCAAGAAATACTATTATAAAATGATGTAATAGCTATAAACAAGAACAGGAAAGGAATAATCACACATAGCTTTGTTTAAAGAGGTGGTTTCCTTTAAGGGGCGGGAGGAACACAAAAGACACCATTAACTTTAGAGTGGGTATCTTCTCTTTTATTTATTCCCCTCTATGCCTCATAGCACAGGGCAGTATGGAGCCCCCAATTCTTACTGTTCCATTGTTTCATTGGGGATGACACTAGAGGAGCCAAAGTTAGGTCTGGAATCCACTACTAGGCCCTTGAATGCATAAATACTGCAAAAATAGTATTGCATCAATGGCATCATATAGCCCCAAATGTGGAACAGGTTTAAAATGAATATTAAAATATCATCCAAATAACCTGCTGGTCTCTTACCAATAGTGACGATATCTGCTGCAATGATGAGATTATGGTTTGTTTCTCCATCCCTTCTTCTATGCCAGGAAAGTTCAATGCCTGTATAGTTAAAATATAGTTTTTCTTTTTATATTGTTTAAACTGATTTGATACTATGTGTTATTAAATTCATAACTACTTACTGCTTTGTTTTATATTAGCCAGTAATGATTCATCATCATTTATTAAATATAGACAGTCTTTAAATACTAACTTACATAAGCAACCAGGAAAATGCTTGATGGTTGAGCAGATGGGCACCAAAAGTTGTGACAGTCTGAGTTACTGAAAGCCTTAAGTGTTGTCATTTGGATATACTGATACCAGAGATCAAAGACCAATAACTATGTTTAGATTCTGTGAGATGTTGGAGAGGACATTAAAAAATTTACTGGTAGATGTCAACCCCAATAGATTTAAAAGAGGGGCATGGCTAATTCAATATGAACCTGATCCACGGTCCACTGACAGCAATGAAGAGAATCCCATTGACTTCAAGGAGTGCTGACTGATTTAAAGGAATAAGAACAGAGTGTAGAAAAATCATTGAAAATGTCTTACTGAAGGAATAAGCCAGCCATATTCATGGTTATTTACTCCTACTATATATGGGACAGTACTGAACTCTTTGGCAGCCAGCAGCTCTTCAGGTTTCTTTGGAATAAACACACCATCTATAACTGCAGGGACCAATGGCATTTGCTGTAAGAAAAAATTAATATATTATTTTATAATTATTTCTTCCTCTGAGTGACATGCAAAATTCCCATTGCCGAGCTGAGCCGAGCCAAGACTAAAATAAGTACTCAGAAGTTCTAACGTCTTAAAATCCAACACAGAAGGGGGATATAAAAGCACTTAACAAGGCCCTACACCTCAGCCTATTTTTATTACTTTCTCATGTGCTTCCTTGTGGAATGTCTACACAGTGTATGTGAGGCACATTATGTCTATTTCACCTTTTACATGTCAGAAATATGGGGGTGCATGGTGGGAAAATATGGGAGAGTTTTGTATATAGGGAAATGAATAAAGAGAGTTACAACAAAATAAAAACTAGCTGTGAGATTTTCATCACTCTGTTGGCCTAACTCTGCTCCCATTGAAGTCAATAATAACACACATTGATTTCAATGGGAGCAGTTAGATTGGGTTGAGCACTTTTGAGTGTCCCCTTCCAGATGTGGAAGATTAATACACAAGCTGAATGTACTTTGGAAATGCCTGTTGTTAGCTTGATTTATATAACATGAACTCTTAATTAAGATATCAATAATATAGAAAAAGAATTTCCAAGAACCTTTTACATGACTACAGAAGACAGGAAGGTAAATTATCAGCAGCGGCATTGATACTGCCGTGTAACACACTTTAATTCCACCTTCTAAGAAAAAACGTCTGTGGCATTGGAAACATTTCCTGTGAGCTAGCTGTATTTCCCAGTTTGACAAGTACAGATAATTTATTTTTCACAACAAGTGATTAACAGCACTGATCTGCAGAGGCTAGCCCAAAAACATGAAAATAATCTCAAGTAAAGGTGTGGCCAGCCTCTTTTGCATTAAAATTAGCACAGGTCCACTCTTTCTGGAATAGGGGATATAATTTCTTGCAATTCCAACATACATTTCTGCAACAACATATCTGTAAATGACAGAATGGAATTTAAAATGTTTAGGGGCCCATTTTCAAAGTGGCCTCATCCAGTGTCTAAAATTGAGGGTCCAAATTTTTTATTTCCATGACTAAAACTTAATGCACATAAAACCTGGTTTGCATATGCAAAATGCATTTGTGGATGCAAGTCTGGTAGATGTCTAAGTCCATAGAATGCTCTGCATATCTCTGTCCCCAGGATGAGTTTAGCAACAACAGCATCACTGCTGATTTTCCACACCCCTGACTGAGGCAGTTATACTGATCAAACCCTCGGTGTAGGCAGCACTATGTCAATGGGAGGGCTTCTCCCATTGACACAGCTACCGCCTCTCAGGGAGGTGGAGTACTTACACCAACAGAAGAAGCTGTCCTGTCAGTGTAGATAGCATGTTCACTGAAGGGCTACAGTGGCGCAGCTGTGCTGTTGCAGAGTTGTAAGTGTAGACAAGCCCCTTAAGTAACAGTAACTACATTACGTTACATCCCTAAAGTCAATGGGAGCCTTTCTATTGATCTTAATGAGCTTTGGGCAGCTCCTAAATTAGCAACTCTCACCTACCTTAATTAGATCAGAACTCAAGGTCATTATTTCCTTATCCATTTTCTTCCTTAAACAGTGAACGATTGCAGAACTAGTTGTCTCACAGCCAGATATATTAGCAATTGTCTGCAACTGTTAAAAAAAGATAAAAAGGAATGGATGAGAGTGGTCTGATAAAGCCAAATCATCAATAATCACAACTGCTGTAGTATGATGGATTTTAAAAATTGCCCACCACAGACAAGTTACCAGTGTGCAGAGGTAATTACCTGCTTCCTATGCCAACTCTCCATGCCACACATCACTTGCCTTAGGGCAAATGGTATGTGTATCGATATATATAGATATGCACACAGATTATGGTGTATGGAGATATGAACATATGACCAAGAGTCTGCAGGCCCCGTGTTTGGTGATTATTTCTGTTTTCTCTGCAATATTCAAAGCAAAACAGGCTATTTTTAAAAGCTGCCTTAATCTACAATAGACATACGCTTTGATGGTTCTCAGTTGTAATTCTGGTGTAAATAATGATGAATTCAATTGCAGTTCTTCCGTTGCCTTTGTCGTGTATAAGACTTTTCCCCTCCCACATTTTTTTTTAAACATTAGAAAAATCAACTTCTATTTTTCCTCCTGGATTAGGAAAGTAACAGCACAGGAGGTTGAAACCTGATGTGCACTTCTCCCAGCTCCCAGTTAAAAAAAAGAATTTGTTGAGTCTGACAGATTATTGCAGCTAAATTCAGACAGCCTAAAACTCAACATTCCCTCTTTCTTTAGTTAGGAACTAGCAGAGTTGCAGCTCAGGAATTAGCCTCTTGTGATGTTACATTCAAAGTCCTCCTATAATTGCTGAAGCCCTACAAAAAAAAAGGGAAATCAGAACCTGATATTTTCAGTCTAAAATGTATATTAAAGTAGGAGAAACTATAAATAAAAACTTGGAGATCATCTTTCTGCATCAGAAAAGAACAGTAGGTTGTTAACTTGAAATTCAACTTTAAGAAGGTGTCAGACATTGGAAATGTGGTATTTTAGAGAAATACTGTTAATGTAATACTGAAAACTTACATAAGCAACTGCTTGAGGATGGGAAATAAAACAGCCAGGAAGTTGAGCAACTCCACTTTCTGATATGGCTTTATGGAACAAACCTTTTGACAATGGAGATAAAATCTACAAACGAAAAACAAGAATATAATCTACATATTAAAGATGCAGGTTTGATTCCATTCATGACTGACTTTACTTTGGAAGCTAGATTTAAAAGTGAGGCTTGACTCTGGACTTACTGAGTGTTCTTAATACAAAGGTATTTATTGGAAACCTACATGTGCTCCAACACTGAATCCTCCTGCAGACTCTCCAAATATAGTAACAGAATCTGGATCTCCTCCAAAAAGCTCAATATTTTCCTGAACCCACTGCAAAGCTGCCACTTGATCCAGTAAGCCCCAGTTTCCACGAGCATGTTCATCACCAGTACTGCAATAAAAACAGCATACAAGGTATTAGTAGTAAAACCACCAGCTATTTATTCCTTATTGTTGGGCATACAATACTGACTCTATAGAACAAATATCATGCTGATTCAATAAGCTGATGTAAGAATAAAGTAAGTATATTTCTGGGCCTCAACACATGGCTTTGAGTGCTACAGGCCATTGTTGATCTCTTTTTGACTTTCAAAGGAATAGTTTTCCACCATACACATGAGCGCTAGATAATATAATATTACAGAGCAAGCATTTAGCAACAGGCACATATTTTTAACTGATGTCAGGGCACCCAGAGCAGAACTGGATAGGTGCTTTTTGTCATTAAAAATGAAAGTAATAATAAAATTAATTATTTGGAAAAAAGATCCTGCAATTGTGCAATAAGAAGGGAAGAAGAGGTTATATGTTTCTTCTTCAAACACCTCAGCTTTGGGCCTGAAGAAATGTATGCCCATTCAGGAGTATACTTCCTATCACAGAGTTTTTATATATACACACAAACACACACACACACACACACACACACACACACGTGTGTGTTTGTGTGTTTTAAATGGAGTATCTTGTTTGAGCAGATTCATAGTAACAAAATGTGTCTCACCTAAAGAATCCAATGATACCCAATCTATACTGGATAGCTACCACCACCACATTTTCATAGGCGGATAATGCTGACCCATCATATATCGAAGCCCCACCTAACTGTAAAGCTCCTCCATGGATCCAAACCATAACCTGCAAAAAGTAGGATCAGTTAGAACTACTCGTAATTATGAACTTGCTAATTTTGTAATAAATGTCAAATACAAATCAAACGGTTGCCAGCTGCAATTTTTATAAACAGGATTATTTTTCTTTTTAAAGCAACAGTTTAGTTTTAGATAGTGCTAAGCAAAAATGTACATCATTTACACTGTTAGAAGTGTAACAGTTGACCCATGCTAAGAACCAATACACTTATTTACTTTTGTCACCAAGAACATAACGTATTTTAAAATACCCTTTTTACCAAGTGTCATTCACTTGCACTTTGAAATTGCAAAGGGAGTCAGAGGTTTTACACTCATCAAGTTTTCTTATCAAAATAATAGTCAGCATTTTCTGTGGCTTAATTGCTTGCTCTAATTCATACATGGCTCTTGACCTTGTATTTCTAACAAAGCAGGTGCTGCTGCTCTGTGACTCAACACAAACAGCATAATGATTTTTATTTTATAGCCCCCAAGGGGGGTGGACACTTTGCAATATAGTTAATAAGTCATGATCCCTATCCTGAAAACCTTACAAGCTAATTTCAGATCCGACACAATGAAAAGGGGTAAGAGAACAGCCGTGGAAGCTGAGGGAGGAAGGACAGGTTAACGTCAGTATTAGCTGGCTCATTACTTGTAGGTGTCATTGAAGAAGTAGGCTTTAGGGAAGGATATGAAAGGAAAGAGCCCCAAAGATCAGCTCAGGAGGGGTTTCCAGGCACAGGGAGCGGCATGGAAGAAAGTGTGGAGAAGGTTGAGAGAGAAGCCGACAAATAGGGTATCAAGGCTGGCATTTGCAGTACAGAGAAAGTGGGTGAGAGGTATACATGATAACGTAAGAGAAGAGGTCAGATAAGTAGGGCGGGGTAGAATTACAATGGTCCTTGAAGGTGAAGGCTAGAAGACTGATCTTGATGCAGTGAAATGGAGAAAGATTCAAAGAAGTGCTGATGTGGTCACAGTGACAGATAAGGAAGAGGATCAAGATGAGAAAAGAAAGCAGATGCATTTTGTATGGACTGAAGAGGGGGCAATGTGGATGTGAGGGAGGTCAGAGAGGAGGAGGATGCAATATTCAAGACAGGAGATAAAGAGGGTCTGGATGAGTTTTAGATGTGTGGACAGAGAAAACAGATTCAATCTGAGAGATTTAATGCTGGGGTCAGACAGGACCATGAACAGGAAATTACAGCTAGCACTGTGATAGATGGGGTCAGGTCAGGTATGGGTATGTGGGGCAGAAGCCTGGGAAAATCAGGACCCTGTGTGGATATGAAGGCCTAAAGCTGCCACTGCAAATTCCATCCAGTGGCACATGGATTTGCTGTGCACGTGCCTCCCAAATCTGATCATCCATAAAAAGAAGCTCTGAGGTGAGCCAAAAGGGTATTTCCTTTTGGTCAACTCAACGTGAGCTCCACAAATCCTGATTCAGCTGAAAATTGATTTTTGAAGATCCTAAGCTGCCAGGAAAAATGGGCATTAAATGAAAAACATTTGTCACCAAATACCCTATATATTACCTGAAGTTAGAGGGCCTCAGTTCACTGGTTTAACACTACAGAGGATTAAGGTGAAATGGACATTACTTCCAGCTTTGCTGGGAAGTTTTATTACATTAACAGAATCTAGTACAGCACAGAGTTGAAGCTACAGATATAGCTGTTAAGTAACTTTGCTTACAGGTAACTTAGCCTTCTTGTCTGAATGGGCAGGAGTGTAAACATTCAGGTATAAACAATCTTCAGAAACTGTTAAGGGAGGACATTCAGCTTTTAACATTGTTGTCATTGTCTTTATCCATTCCATGGATTGTAGGCACCTTAATGATATAATGAAAATGACAATGTTCAGTAAAATGATAGTAGCACATGATCAGAATGTTAGTTTTATCTGATACTATATTACTGATAATAGCATTTCTAAAGCTGAACACATTTATGAAGTGATCCAAAAATATCTATTTCACACCAGCACATTATTTTGAAATAAGGAAACCAACTTTAAGCAAGAATTGCAAATACTGATCTGAGTTACAACAGAAAACTCATGTCACTTATATCCTCCTGGCATTATAATTATGTAGATTTCCCTCTTACTTGGAACACATATCACTTTTGTCTCTGCACAACTCATGAAAATCAGGACATAACCAAAGGAGCTCTTAAAGCTTCAGGTTGCCTTTTCAAAGCTCAACTCACTGGATTAGTGGGGGAATAATTTTGCTTGGAAAAGTATGAAACAATAACTAGGCTATCAACTTATTTTCAAAAATACTGCAAAAGGCATTATTTGGAAATATTCACTATGCTCCTATACAAGGGGCTGCCTGGTCACTCACAGTTCCCTCCAGCTAATATGTTGGAGATGTTAGATAATGAAGTAGAGAGAAACACAGCTTTATATAAATCTCTACTGAGAATAGCCTCCCTGATCTCAGTTGAGTCTGCATAGGAGGAGGAAGTGGGAGAAAACATCACTGATGAACAGTAAGATTTATTTATTGCAATGTCCATAAAATGGAAATTACAGTTAAAATTAACTGCATATAATATCTTCTCCAGACAGCTTGACCCCAGTTAAGATGACCTAGCAGGGTTTATATTCCAGATTTATTTATGGAGGACAACATTAACTAGGTTGCCAGAGTATCCAAAATTCAAATGTAGACTTATTTTATTTTTCTAAAATAAAGCAACTGTTTTCACAGCTAACACTCACATGGATCTCTAACTATATATTAGCCCAAGTAACCCCACAAAGCTATCTTAGTAAAGGACAAAGACATCATTTAATTCACAAGAGAAATGACTGGAGGATTTAAGGAATTTCAAATATACCCTATGAGACCCTTATTACCATGCAAACACATTCAACAAAGCCAAACTCCTTTGCTAGGATACACATTTTCCACAATCTCAGTAATGGAAAAAAGGCATACATGGCTCAATTCAGATTAATTTACTAAACAGGATAGATAGGCAAGGCCTAACATAATCAGATCTTACATTGGTGGGTAGGAAGTTGCAGTTCTCAGACCTTTCCATGGCTCTGCTGGTTGTGGAGGGGAAAATCTCAGGGATCCAAGAGGTGGTTTCGCAAAAGGAATTCCAAGAAAAACATTTACGAGTCTATCTGTTCCTTTCACACTGGTCTGTTTTCCTTGGAGTCGCCCATATTTGGTTGCCACTTCTGGCTGTGCATCTTTATAATCTGTGCAACATATTGATAAGATATCAGCATATTTTCAATGAGGCAGGTTTCCCAGGACATCAAATGCTGCCCAGACAACTTCCACTTTTTTCAAGGAAAACCTGCCTTACAATGAAATTGTAAGAAGTTGTACTGATAAGAAATATCAAGAAGCTCAAGCTATTTACATTATCCAAGAGAAGGTAATGACGTGACTTAATCATAGTCTGTAAGTATCTGCATAGGGACGGGAGAAGATTTGAGATAATACAGGACTCTTTAATCTAGCAGAGAAAGAAATGACAAAATTCAATGACTGAAAGCTGAATCTGAATCTGATAAACCCAGGCTAGAAATAAATTGTAAATTTTCAACAATATAGTAATTAATCATTGGAATAATTTATCATATCTTATGGTGGACTCTCCATTATTTTAGGTCTTTACAGCAATATTGGATGTCTTAAAATATATACATGTTCTAGCTCAGCCACAAAATATGGGTATGATGCAGGAATTACTGAGTGAAATTTTATGGTCTGTATAATGCAAGAAGTCAGACAAGATGATCCTAATGGTCCCTTCTGGCCTTACAATCTATGCATCTTTCTTCTATGCTTTTAGCATAATCCTTTCATTAGTTTAAAATCACATGTCAAAGTATTGTAGAAATAAGTATTTTTTTCCCTTACAGTATTTCACCCAAGAATTTTCTTATATTTCCCAATCTGAAGCAGAAATGTGCTCTGACAGTGAGAGTTGGGGTGTAATTAGGAATAAGCTGCAAGTTTTTCAAAACAAAAAAAAAGATGGGTTATCTGATACTATATTGTTAAAAAGTAGCCAATCACCACTTTGATTACTTAGCATACTCCCCTGCATTACCCTTCATCTATCTCACTGTTTCGTCTCTTGTCGAACATGAGGTCTTCAGGGCACCTCAGACATTGTTCTGGTACTGCTCGAAACAAATAATTATTGTAATAAGTAAGAGAAGGATTTATTCCCTTTAGTTGATCCAACATTGTGCCTAAGAAAACAAGTTGCCCCTTTCATTGTGTTCCCAGACCAGGCCACTTATAAGCCTGATTCAGCAAGGTGCTGAGTATCCCCTTCCTCCAGGAGGTGCTGGGTACCTTGCAGGATAAAAGGATACATAAGGCCAGATTCAGGAATCATAAACAGCTCATGCAGAGCACTAACTCTCAGGCTTGAGGGCTGGCCCAAACTAGGTATTTTACTGATCATTTTTTAAAGCGGCTTTACAGTTGAGAAGGGGAAAAAATGTCTGTACTAGATATTTAGGAACACCTTCAAATGTTATTCACCTCTTGAGTTAACCACTGTTACTGACTGCTTTTGTTTGAAGGATTTCTTTGTTTTGGGTGTTAATCTTTCCTTGCTTCATATGTACTTCACAGAGATGTAGCCTGAAATTTTCAAAGCACCTAAGTGATTTGGAAGTCTAATTCCTATTCATTTTTAATGGGATTTGGACCAAATCCCTTACAGAATTTTGAAAATCTCACCCATAATTTATTGTGTGATTTTCTTTGGTCTCAGCATACATACAATGTAATGACAATCTCCAGAATTCTAGATGGCATGGATATCTTTTAACAACATTTATTCAAAAAGAGTCTCTTCTTGCAAGAAAACAGAAAACTGGAGCTACATAATAAATTCAAGAAAAGACTTACAAAATTCACAACTCAACTTGGTCTTTCTGTACAGATATGTATACTTTTAAAACTAAAACAAATAAAAATGGCAGCTACATTCTTATTAACTGGGAAAAAAACAAACTGGTTTCTTCAAACTTAGGTCCCAACCTGAACTGATCCACTTGGGCATTTGTGAAGAACCTTATTTATTTCAATGGATTTCCACACAGGAGTAAGTGTCTTCCCTCTGCTGATCAAATTGCAGGACAGATGCCCTTGATTGTCAGCTTTGTCAGGCAAGGAATGTACTCATTACAGTCATAAAGTACAATGTAAATTTGCTATGCTACATAAACGATTTGCAGCAAAAAGTAGTAAAAGTGTTCACAAACTTCTTTCTATAGTAAAGAGCTTCACATTATTACTAATACTTAAAGCTACTACCATCATTTTTATAATAAAAATACTCCATAAACCTTTTGCAGTGAGGTGCAGTGTCTTAAGATTTGCTCAACTTTTAAAATATACTTAGCACAGATATTTTTCATTTCTTCCTCTTCTTTCTCCCATTCTGACTCTTCCTTAGACTGCAAGTGGTTATAGTTCAGCCCAGACTGGCAGATGGCAGTGTGTCATTTCCACAATTTATCACATAGATAAACATTTCTTTATCTACCCAACTTTTCAACTATATAAGACAAAGCCCCTGATGCCTGGTCACCCTAGCAAAATCAGACTGAAAACATTTAAAACGTCTTAATGGTCCTATGCTTAATCCCTTCCCTTTTTCCCATACCCAAAGGAGTTTGTATTTACCCTCAGTTGCAATCACAATGAGCCATGCAGCACAAATCAGAGACCCAAACAGCCAAATCCTGACAGCAGATTTCATTTTCATGTCTGCACTAACCAAGCAATTGCTTGTCCTCTTCTTTTAATTGCCAAACACAGCCACAAAGGTCACATGGCCAGAAGACTGACTAAGGGCTTGTTGCCAAATTCTAGCTCCAAACAGACATCAGCTAAAAGGCCACGGAAGTGTGTTAGAAGGAAATTAATTTCCACCCAATCCCTAAGTGAGTTAGAAAAAAGCCAGTTCTGGAGACAGGTTGAACAAGAACTACCAAGACCAGCCCCTATAATTACCTACAACGAAACCCAGGAAAAGGAGGGCTACAATTCATTGCTCTGTCTGTGGCCCCTGGAATGTTTGGCACTTCGGAGACAGACCGGTCCTTGCCCCAGTGTGTCCGCAACCTAAAACCTGCGTGCTTGCAACCGGCCTGAGCAAGCCCCAAACGAGCGCTTCGAAGGCGCTGCCCTTCCTCGAGCCGCTGGCGCCTCACGGCGCCCCGTGCCGGAGTAACGAAGCAGCCAACGACTCGTTTTCACAGGGGTTTTGGTAGGGCGCCCCTCACGTGCTTTTGTTTGCAACCATCCCGCTCCCCCCGCCAGCCTATCAGTGCACGGCCGGGCGCTCAGCGCCAGCTACTTCACGGCCTGGGCGTGCAGGGAGGATGCGGGACGGACGGTATGGCCGGGAGGCGGGGGCAGCCTGGAGAAGGCCTTGGCTTGACCGACCCCCCCGTGACATCGCCCCCGGGGCGGGGGGGGGCCTCAAGGGAGGCCTTGGGTTGAGGGAGCTGTGAGGGGACCCTGTCCGCCACGCCCACACAAGTCAGCCGGGCGGCCCGGCCGGGGCAATGGCAAAGCAGAGCCGGGCGGACGCTCCGCATGCCTCAAAGTGACCGGACCAGCCCCGGTCCCCTCCAGCGCCAGAAGGCCGCCTCAGCCCCGCCCCGCCCCGCCCCGCCCCGCCCGCCGGGAGGAGCCTCGCGCCGGCCCTGGGAACCCGCCCGCGACACCCAGACTCTGGGACGGCAGGGGCCGCTGGAGGCAAGAATCTCTTCCCCGCTACCCGGAAGCGTGCATCCTGCACAATCCTTCCCCCTCCCCGCCCGTTACCGGAAGTACCTCTGAGCGAGCGAAGAATCGCTGTCCCTCCGGCGGTGCACCAGCGAACATCGTCCCCCCGCCCTAGCGCCGGAAGTGGGTGAGTGTTCCGGGCCGGCCGGGGTAATCCGCCCCCCCCGGAAGCGAGCGAGCAGCGGTCAGCGCACGGCTCGGGTTTACCTTACCTTTGCCTTCCCCAGTGCCCCGGGGAGCCAGCGGGGCGATGGTGGGGGCGCCCGGCGGGGGGAGCCCCCTGGAGAACGCGAACCCCCTGATCTATCGGCGCTCGGGGGAGCGGCCCGTCACGGCGCGGGAGGAGGACGATGAGCTGCCCGACTCCATCGACGACCGGGAGATCTTCGATACCCTGCGCTGTGGGAGGCCGGGGCGGCTGTTGGGGGGGAACGGGCAGCGGAGGGAGAGACGGGAGGCAGACCGGAGGGTGTGGGGGGAGTTCTCCTCAAGCTCCCTCATTTCGCTTCCTGCTCCCCTGGGCTCGGGCAGCCCAGCCCAGCCCGCCCGGAAACGTGCCATTTACTCTCTCAGCTTCTGGTTTGACTGCCCTGGTCACAGCTGCGGTGCAGGCCCCTGGGAAGCGCTTAGGGACAGCCCCACACCTAGCAGAACTGGCTGGTCTCCGTTCTTGACAGGGCCGCTGCGCTATAGTATGAGCCTGTCCGGTCCTTATCCTGCCCTCATCACCACAGCATCCGAGCACTTTGCTCTAGCGCAGGTGATGCGACTGTCAGATCAGCTTCCTTCCCTCTCATCCCCTCTCCGCGGGAAGGATTGTGCGTGCTGGACTGCGTAGTGGTTGGGGTATTCTTCGTGTGCATGTCTGTCATCAGAACATTGCACAGGTCCAGGTCCTTCTGTGACACTACAAAGAGATATCTACATTATAGGTAGAAAAGAGAGAGATCTAATGTGTTGGGGGGATCATCATCCATTCACATGACCTTTGCAATCGATACTGGCTGCTGCTGCTATTTCTTTTTACTGCTTTATTTTCCTTTACATTATACATCTTATTCGTTCAATTAATGACCCAGAACATCCCCTTACTTTGGAAGAGCTGAATGTTGTTGAACAAGTTAGAGTTAAAGTAAGTTTCTTTAGTAACAAAATTATAACAGAGAGGACTTAATAGACATTGAGTACTAACCACATTTTGTCTCTGAACTGGCATGTTTGAAGGCATGTCTCAGGAAACATACATAGCAATGTAGAGAGATTTTAAAACTGGAGAAAAGAACTTCCAGTAATGGTCCCATTGCTACAAGGGTGGGGTGCTGCCAATTACTCAGATAGGCAAAGAAAAGTTGGAGCTTTAGTTTTCAGCTAACATCAATCTCTTTAAGAAATACAAATATTAGTTATACAAACTAAACGTTATTAAATTGCCATGGAGCATTTAATGGGATATTTTTTGCTTATAACAATTTGGTTAAATAATTATATGATCTGTATCTATTTTAGCAGTTATTTTAGCTTCTGTCCTCAGTTATGCTTATGTTACCCCTAACTGTCGCCAGATTGAACATGTGTTACAGAGCAGCATCTGGTCCCTTGTCTACTTAGTTTACCACACATTTCTGCTATGGACAGAGAATGTTTAGAGCTGTCATTTGTATGGCAAATAAAACATTGCATTTGAGAATAGTGGTATTGTAAGAGGGAAGTAAAGGAGTTAAGGACTTAATAAAGTTGAAGTTCAAATAAAATTGCTAGTACTGACTAGTGGTCAGAACAATGAATTTTATATATGGAAAATGTTTGTTTTTCAACAGGTGAATGATGCTGAAAGCACAGTAGTGGTGGAGTTTACTCCCACAATTCCTCACTGCAGCATGGCAACGTTGATTGGCCTATCAATAAAAGTAAAGTTAATCAGATCACTACCTGAAAGGTTTAAGGTGAGTAATAAAATCAGTCCCAAAGGAGAAGAGGAAAAGTATTTTAAAGAAGAGAAAAACCTATTGTGAAAAATAATTAGGGATTCTGTTTACCTACTCGTATTCTGGGACAAGGAAATGCTCTATGAAGCCAAAAAAAAAAACCCCAAAAATTTGAAACAGGCACAGAATTAAAAGTCACAGCAGGCTTGAGCCAAATGGTGAATTGGATTTCATGAGTGAGAAATAATACCACTTTAAAATTAATTGATTCCCTGTGGAAGAGATTCTCATTTTTACATATAGGGAACCTGACACTATGAAAAGAGGTTAAATGCCTTCCTCTAGTACACAAGGCAAAAGTAGGATTAGAATGCAGGATTAATTAATAGTTCTGGGCTCAGACCACTACGCTAGGCCTCTGTCCCAAAGAAAACTGATTCAGATAATAAAAAAATATAGAAAGTGACTGGCCCAAGTAAAAATTCCTTTGTGTAGAAATGTTTTCATGTTTAATTATGAAATTGTTTAACTCCAAAATTCCAGAGTTTTTTTGATTTGTCATAATGTTAAATCTCCTTTAAGGGATAGTGTTAACATTTTCTTTTAAAAAATTGATTAATATTGAAAAAACCCAGACTGATAAAACATCCTTCAAATAGTATGTCCAGAATTTTGATAAATGCTTTAAAAAAAAAATAAGGAATTTTTTCTGCTCTCCTGTTAAATGTCTAATCTTTTCAGGAAAGGAGAAACTGGCCATAAGAGTGGGAGTGGAAAAGGAGAGGGGACTCTGAAATTGACAAAGACAAAGTGCTGTCAAGTGCACAAAGTAAACAGCTTTTTTACTCAGTAACTTCAGTATTGAACAAGCTGTTGCTTATAATTATGGGAGGTCCAGACTTTTCGGGCATGAGTCTGAAGCTGATAAAGACCCTTTCCATTTATTTTTTGTGGGAGAATACTACATTCTGCTTTCTGAACTGCTGAATAGATTTTACTTCTATCTCTTTATAGCTTTGTGCAACAACTTTATAAAAACTTTGAGAGTGAAGTAAAAAAAACACTGACCTATTGTAATTTAAAAAGTTTTATAAATAACTTGATTACAAGTAGTGTATTTTATTTTTTAGGTGGATGTTCACATAACACCAGGAACCCATGCCTCTGAGCATGCAGGTGAGCTTTTCTTAAGTCCAAGAGGGGCTCTGAGGTGTTTTTTCATTTTAATAAATATTAGAACTGAGAGATGGAATAGATCTGTCATGAAGTTCACTGACCTATAAGTGCAGAATAGGGAGGGAATTGGAAGTAGGGGAGGCTTTAAATTCTTAGTTCCCTACTCTTTACAGCAACGTTACCCCTAGCAGAATGTACCACTAAATCCAACAGCTGGATAAGCATGGTAGTTGAATAAGGGCTAAAACACCAAGCCGTAAGATAATAAATGTTAAAATGTAGGCCCTGATTTCACATCTTTTTCCAGACAGGAAAAACCCTTGCTCACACAGGGCTCCCATAAAATATTTGGGGCTCTGCACATCACTGGGGTCCAGTCATCTGGAACAAGTTGCAGTATCGTGTGTTAAATCATTAGTTTACACTGCAGCACAATTCTGTGGCACACTTGACAGCTATAGAATTAAGAAAAATGTGGGGCTTGTCTGCCATAGCAAGAGTGTGGGAAGTAACCAACTTGCATGTAAAATGTTATCAGGTATTACTACAAAAATGTGTACTGACCAATCTTTTGTGGGATTCTTTTCACACAGTTAATAAACAACTTGCTGACAAAGAACGAGTAGCGGCTGCTTTGGAGAATTCTCATTTGCTGGAAGTGGTGAACCAGTGTTTGTCTGCTCGATCATAATTGCCTGACGAAGAAATTTTTGTTTTTCTGATGCATTAAGCTAATTTTGTACATAAATGGTGTTTCTAGTATTTAGTTGTATATGTTTCTATGGGCAAAATAAAGCTACTAAAAATTAGAATTTTTAAATAAATGAATGCTCCAATACTACAAGAGTTAACATGGAAATTAACTTACAAGTAAGGGTGTATTGAACATGGGTGAATTTAACATTTATAGTGTATATTTTAATGCAGCATCTGTAACAGAGTGTGACTTCTCCTTAGACAGAAGAAACTCTCATCTTAAAATAAAGATTTGGTTTGGATTGGTTTTACCAGTCATTCCTATCCTAAGCCAAAGACTATTTATATTTTGAATCATTATACACATACCAAACCAAGGAATAGTTTAATTTTTAAATTCACATCATTTTATGCACACTCGTATTGGACTGTTTGCTTATATGCAACCTCAGAAGTTGAGATCTTTACAAGTATATGTGCACAAACTGAATTTTGGATTGAATTATGTATATCACACAGCATATATCCAAGTTGATATGCCGTTTTAAAAATCTGGCCTGTTTCATTACATCAATTCATGTGTCCTGTTCTAATAAGCCCTCCAATATTTACTATAAGGTATAATTAACATATTGAATAGGTTAGTCTGAATTTCTTTGCCTTGTTGATAAATCAATGTCTGTACACACATCAACCTTTATACACATGAATGCTTACATAATACATAGTACAATAGGGCCATGATCCTGACTGAGGCACGTAGGTGCTATCAGACTATACATAATGGAAAAGATCCTCAGAATGGCTTCTTCTGTACTCAGAAGAGGAAAAAAGGTGGCTTACAGCCAGTTCCAGTTCTGCTTTGCTGCAACATTTCATTGTATGCCGCTGCAAATTTTGGCAGCTGAATCATGATGTTAATATTTTAAAAGAATGTGTTAAGTTTCACTATAAAAGTGTCAGCAAGGAGTAAGGCATCATAGCAGGTCAACTCTAATAGCAATACCTATCCCATGTTACAAGGCTCAGGAAGATGGCATTTCCTTAGAAGTATTGTAGATGTTTTCTTTGGCACTGATTGATGACAGTAAAACATACATAGCAGCGCTGGCCAAATGTACTTATCCCCTGAGACTGCCTTTCCACTGTGCAGAATCCTCTAGCCCCACCACCCAGCCACAGGGCAGAAGTTCTGAGCTCCCCACCCCAGTCTGAGGGGCAGAGAATGGGGAGGGCGGGATAAGGGGCTCCGTGAGCTGTACCTTAACTGTAAAAGCTGCATGTGGCTCATGAGCCACAGCTTGGCCAACCCGATATATAGCTTTCAGTCCAAAGCAGGTAAGCAACTGAGTTCAGAGTGGTTTTTTTCAGTGCTGCCTTAAACACAAAACTATTTTTAAAGAAGACAACTAGTCTATAGAGACTGCAAAAGTTGAAAGCATTGGAGATATAGAAAGGTTAACAAACTGTCCATTTAAAAATACAGATAAAATGTGTATTCTAGTCATGATGCCAGTCTGTGTTCAGACTCTGGCATTGTGTGTTTTCAAATTGTGCTTGGGAGAGTTGTAAGGATGTTCCAGTGCTGTGGCTGTTATCTTCAGGCAGATTGCTGTCTTGCTTTGCGAGTGTTAGTTAATGAGTGTTCAGAATTCAAAACAGGAACCTGGCAACCTTTAAATAACATTATACATACCATCAGCTAGTGACTGTGGCACAATGTGGCAGATGTTTATTTTCATTGTTGTAGGTTATACCTCTGTCTAAGACACTTTTACCTCCAGATCCTTCATGTAGAACCCATTTATTTGACATAAGTTCAATGGCACCTCAGGTTTTTGATGAGGAGAAAGAAAACAGCCACAGCATTGACCTGTAATCACAGAAGTTGTTTGTGGGCCAGTTGTTAGTTACAAGAAAAACCCAAGGGAAACCTTGAATACTTGAGTAGCACCTGTCATTTCTGAATGTTATATTACACACCATGGAGCTAGACTGGAATCGGAGAGTATAATGAGAATGAATGGGCAATCCAGTGTGAGCTGCTGTATTTGCAGAATTTGTCACATCATCATCTCTACGAGCCTATTTAAGCTCTTCTTGCCAGGTGATGAAATATGGGGAATAGAAAATAAAATTAAGACACTTACCAGGGAGGGGTGTAACTTTTGAAAAGTTCACATTTCCTGGACTGGATGATGCAAATGTAATCTT
The DNA here is from genome assembly GCF_026122565.2 of Emydura macquarii macquarii. Classification (NCBI taxonomy): domain Eukaryota; kingdom Metazoa; phylum Chordata; order Testudines; family Chelidae; genus Emydura; species Emydura macquarii. The sequence continues at coordinate 4,740,540 of NW_027130698.1, forward strand.
GCTCCTGCAGTACTATCAAACATTGAGATTGTCATGACTAAGGCCTTGTCTACGCTACAAAGATAAGTCAGCCTATGTTAGGTTGACTTACAGCCATCACATTAATTACTGCTGTGACTGATGTCCACACTGCCCTCCTTGGGTCGGTGGTGCACATCCTCCCCAGGAGCCCTTCCACCAACCTAAGGGGGGGCAGTGTGGGGAGCTGAGAGCCCCATCTCTCAGCTCCACTGGCAACTCTCTGCTGGGAGCCTGGCTGCCCCACAGGTTCCTGGGCTCCCTCCCCTCTTCCTGTTCCCTGCCGGGAGCTGGGGGAAGCTGCCTGGGGTGTGAGAGGGTGTTGGAAGGGAGAATGAAGCTTGTGGGGGAATTACAAGGATGTCAAAGAGCTTGTGACGGTGTGCTCAGACCCTATGCTAGAGCATGCAGGGATATACAACTGATGGGCCAGCAGAGCAGGGGTATAAAGAGAAGGAAATTCTATTTTGCCTTACTCTTATTTCAGTGGTGCATGAAGGTTACTCTTGTGCAGTGCATGATCAGATACTGCACTTTTCCTATCCCCATTCTCTAGGACTGTCAGCAAAGCTCCATTTTCCCAGCAGTTTACGCTTTAGTGGATTCTTGAAGAATCACAAAGAATTGGTGTTCAGTTCCATTTGCACTTGGGAATAAAGAGCCCACAGGCAGCAGGGTGTGCTGCTCTTTGCCTGCCCAAGTGTGTGCTAAGCATGTCACACAGCAGCCAAAGCCAATGTCTGGGGTGCTTATGAACGTTCCAGTGTACCCACAATAGTTCTGATCTCTGTGGCAGTGGTATTACCTGGCTCATTATTTGGAATGATTCAACACAGAACAACAGCCTGAAAGGAAACGTTACATGGAAGGACGACCATCAGTAGAGCCAATGAAACCAACATACTTCCCTAGTTCAGAAATGAGATAAGCCATGTGGTTTACATTGCTGGCCAGATTAGGGCCAACACAATGGTGGGAAGGAGGGCTCTAGTCTGGTAGGGAGGGCAAGATGGGGTAGAGCTGGCTGGCTGCCAAAGGGAGCACATGCTACAACTTTACAGGGTGAATTGTCTCTCCTTGCTCTCCCCAGGGACTCTGGCTCCACAATACCCCCTACTTATGAGTGAGCCTTAAATGTAACCTGCAAAAGGGAAGGGAGGAGGATTGGATTTGTGCCCTTGTTTTTATTTCTTTATAGTATATAAATAAAAAATAATACAGTACCTAGCTCTTATATAGCACTTTTCATTCACAGAGCTCATAGATAAAGGCAGGCTGAAAAGATTAAAGTAGATTTATATATCTTACGGTAAACAAAAATGGAGCTTTAACATTATTAGGGGAGCTGACAATCCCCCTGCAGAGTGATGCAAAGATCTCATCTCCTGTCACAGAAATTGTACAGACTAGATGGGTGTGTGATATAACGCCTGTGGCAGGGATACGATAGTCACTCCGAGCACAGTACTTTCAGAGCCCGCTCCTGCATGGCAGTAATCTTATTCACGTGAGAAGTTCCATTGAATTTACTCCTGTGCTTAAATGTTTGCAGGATCAGGTCCTTACACAGAAAGTAAAGTTTCCACTGAAAAGTCACACTTGGCCATTATGGAGGCCACTTCCCTGTTTCCTGCTACATTTTACTTTTTATTAATCTTGGCCTGTTTTCTCTTTGTCTTAATGCAGAGGGAGTAATGCCCTCTCCCTGGCATCGATTACTGGGAAACAGCAGGAGCTCTGGATCTCTTTGCTAGATTGCAGAAATGGTTGAAAATTATGCCATCTGACTCCCCCTGCTCAAACAGTCACTTGCTTCTGATTGACATCATTTAAAGCAAATGTTACGAAGGCACCAGCAGTCAGGAGATGCTTCCCTTCCTCAGTGGAATACAACAGGGGAAGGATTTTCATATATTGGAAGCCTGTAATCGAGTAAAGTAGCTCCAAATTTTCATTGATGACTGAACACAGTAGTAAAAACAAGTAATTTATGTTTTCCAACCCAAAACCACAACAGACACTCTGAGTTATAAGCCAGCTCATACATACAACTGAAAATATAACATCAGTGCCCAGAGTGGGGCTTTGAAATTAGTTCTCTTTATCTGTGTTTGTATTAAAATAAATTCCTTACACAATTTTAAATAAATTGGGTGATATCCTGGCCCCACTGAAGTCAATGGGAGTTTTGCCTTTAGCGTCAGTTGGGCCAAGGATTTCACCCAGAGCTTTCTTTTAATGTCTTCATTATTTATAAAACAATGGAAAACAGAACTGCAATGATTAGCTGACAACTGATGTTTTAATGCTGCCAGAAAGACCCTGGTAAAACCGAGTAGCACGTTACGAAATCTGAGTACATATAATATGCTTGGGAGAGCAGGGAAGAGCTGCTGTAAAAGGTATGTTAAAGGGGAAGGGATTGAGGGATGTGAAAGAAGAGGTGGAAAGAAAGGCCTTCCATAGAAACAGGCTTTCAGCTGCTGTGGGACTCTCTAGTCCCTTTGAACGTTACACTCTCACTGTACTACATCGGAGGTGCAAGTGGAATGAGCCATTGCTGCATACACACAGGCCCTAGTCCAGCTCCCACTGAAATCAATGCAAGTCTCTCCACTGACCTCAGTGAGAACTGGTTAGAGGTAACAAACGCTGTTGCTGTTGGTGAGAATCAAAGCAGGATATGCAGCACCGAACACACAAGTTCTCTCCTTGAGCTAAAGGGAAACTCCTTTAGCTGAGAGCGAATTGCAGAATGTCAACACAGGAGCCAGACCCTGGAGTTTGATATGGTCATGTGAACTAAGCCAGCATATTACATAAGGGCCCTGGGATTGTAGTAAACTATTGGATTCAGTCATTTAAAAGGAGTTGGCCATCTCTTTAAAAGCAGCATAAGATACTTATGCCAGTAATTTTTTCCAGAAGCAAACCAACTAGTCACTAATTTTTCAGACAAATGAAATAACTGATGTATTGTTTATCAAATGAAAACTAAGTGGCTGAAAGCAGTGTGGTAACATGCCATTAGTCTGCCAAAATAAATTCCCCTCAGAGACTACAGGTTTCTATGCAAACTGCAAAATGGATACTGTTTAACTAAAGAGTTTTTCACCACTACATTACTCACTCATTAGCATTCAGCAAGCATCCGCTTCTAGAAACTGGAATGTGAGCATGTTCACTTGCATTTTAGTATTAAGGTACAGTAGAACCTCAGAGTTAGTTACAAACTGAAGAGTCAACTGCACACCTCATTTAGTACCAGAAGTATACATTCAGGTAGCAGCAGAGACCAAAAAAAAAAAAAAGAAAGAAAAGAAAAGAAAGCAAATATAGTACAGTACTTTGTTAAATGTAAACTACTAAAAAACCAATAAGGGAAAGCAGCATTTTTCTTCTGCATAGTAAAGTTTCAAAGCTGTATTAAGTCAATATTCAGTTGTAAACTTTTGAAAGAACAACATAATGTTTGTTCAGAGTTACGAACAACCTCCATTCCCGAGGTGTTCGTTAACTTTGAGATTCCATTGTACATGAAAGTCCTGTAAAGAGAGGGGATGGTCTAAAGCACTGGCAGGAAGGACAACTTGGATTCTATTATCAGCTCTGTCACAGACTTCCTGTGTGTGTGACCTTGGACAATCTACTTAGTTATTCAGTGCCTCAGTTTCCCCATTTGTACAGTGTGGATAATTAGACTTACCCATCTCACAGGAGGATTGCAAAGCTAAAGTTATTAGTGTTTGTAAATTGCTTTCAGATTCTCCAATGGAAAAAAGGCTATTGGTGCATAAATTATTATTATTAGTAGTAGTATAAAGGATTAGTGCAATCTAATTTGCTAAGGCAGTGGGTATTCATCTCTATGTATGCCTGATACAGGTAAAGATGCTGTACTTTTGATGACTATTACTTAATTTGAAATTCACACTGAACTTTTGCATGGCATAAGAAAAACTCCAATTAAAGTTAAATCATTGCTTCCAGTAAAAAGCAATGGGACTCAATGATCCCTAACATCACCTAAAAACCCTTTGGCAATTGGCTGAAATATGAACAATTACACCACATCTTATTTTGTTTTTAAAAGCAGGGGTGCATGTTTTGTGGGAACAGAGTAAATTTTACTGGTTTGAATTCATTTTTTAATTCCATCTAAAGAACGAGCCATTGATTTAAAAACCAAGCAAACAAACCATGACTAACATTTACCAGGAATCTGCTCCTTGACCTAGGCTGAGCTATTGTGCTTTGGGGGAGGGAGGTAGCAGCAGAGGGAAGGCAACAGTTTTGAGATGATTGTGTAACTAAAACTTAAGAAAAAGCTACTGTGCATGTAGTACATTATCAAACCTTATTTTTGATAGTAGCAATACCTTGACCTTGTGAAACTTCACTTATCCAAGTATTTCACATTCCTTTACAAACATTAACCTTCGCAAAACCCCTGTGATGTAGGTATTGACATGAGACATTTTACATCTGAGTAAATTGAGGCATAGAGATCTTAGACTTCTTCGAGGTCACACAGAAAGTAAATGGCAAAGCTATGAAGAGAAGCCAAGAGTTCTCCATTGTTCTACCTACCAGACATGGTTATTTCCCTACCGTCTTCCAAACCCAATATGATCCATCCCAATTCTACTTTCTTGCAAAGTTTGTTCCTTAGGATCTCACTGAAGTTTAGCTGGGCAAGGCCATGGAAGTTTTGAAGATATAACCCTAATATTTACTCATAGGTTTCTATAATACCTTCTTTTCTTTTCTTTTAAACTATACAGTTCATAAATATCTGAAAGGTTACTTGAAGATGTTATGGCATTGCTCATAAAATGTTGCATTATCAGTTATCATTAGTTTTTTTCCATCTCCATTGGTTCGTGGTACCCTGTTGGAACTGATGCAATTCTGTTTGCACCCGACATACTAGTAGCGACAGCAGTTTCACATGATAGCTGCCCATTACAGTTATTCCTACATGACCAAATGTTGGCATTTGCAAGTCTGCAGTCATCACATTGTGTGCTCATAAATCTCGTATCCATGCATTTAATAATGAAAGGAACATGTTGGCACGTGCCATAAAATACAGTCAATAACCATTTGACTCAAAGATATAGACCCTTGGTTTGTATAAATGTAATGTTTTAATAGCCTGGATCAGCCATGGTCTCAACACAACAAGAATGTGATTGATTTTATCAAGTAACGGTTATTCTAACTGCACTGTTGCGCTGGAAAAACATGACTAATGGCTCACATGGTAGAAATTGAGTCTGAGGGGTTCCCATGCAATTTCAGCCACATTTACCAATTACTAAGTCATTAGCAGAGGAAACTAGTTCAGGACACAGTAATTCACATTCCTGAGAAAGAGCTCTGGGGCCATTTGTTTTATCACACTAGAGGCAATAAATATCCTTGGAGATACTAGTTCCAAATGGGATGGTGGGTGTGCCTATGTATCTGCCAGCTGCCTATGTATCTGCCTATGTATCTGTATATACCCTCCTGTTGGAAAGGGATACTATCTCCCGACTGAGTGCACCTGCAGGCAAGATCAACTTTATGGTGACTTTGAACTTATCCATTTGGGCCGGCATTCTCTGAAAGATTAATTCTTGTTGGATTAGAATTTGGAGTTTCAAATACAGCCAATGCTTATGTGGTGCTGTTTTTTGGGAGGGCACAGGGACAGCCAATGTCAACGGTTGAACAGTTGTCTCTCCTCAGTCCCCACACCTCCAGTTGACTTCAGTTTATCAGCACAGAACTCCATAACCATCACAGTACAAATAGAAACCTTGACCATCAAAATGACCATGAGCATCTAATAGGCATGGGTCAGGGGGAGGGAGGGAGGTGTGCAAAAACCCCAGTCAAATGCTGCTTTTCCCTCCAGATCTGGGAAAGTTTGGGGGGGGGGGGGAGTGGGGAATTGAACATAAATTCATCTTTTAAAAATAATTTTCACCAATCTTTGTGTTTTTGAAAGTATTTTAGTTTCTATAATGCTTCATAATAGAGCATGCCCGTTCAGAAAACATGCCTCTTTCTACCAGACACATGGAATACAAGCAGGCTCAGTCAAACTCATGCAGAGCACTGGAAAGCTTTTTTTCTGCTTGGGCACGTATACAGCAAGGTGAAAAAGATGAAGTGCATAGACTCTGTGCAGGGATTTCCACGGGGATAGGGGTAGGGGGGTTTGAAGAATGGAATTCATCCCTCCAAACCTGCAGGACCTCAGTACAAGCCTATCTGTACACTAGTCTAACCTAGACGTTGGAATAGCAGCTGTAGCCAATACTCACACAGAGGAAAGATTTGAGACATTGGATCTGCACAGTTGTGTTTGAGTATCTCTGCTCCTGGAGAGCCCTCAGTCCCCCCACTTTTTACTGACCGCTATATTCTGGACCAGCACACAGAGTCCTGCTCCAGGGGGTATGGAGACACCTGTGTAGCCACTCTGACCATGTCCCTACCTTCTAGCACAGTCTCATCCTGGGGTTTCTGAGAGCCCCATGGGTGGATAATAAAAGGCTTGGGCTAGCTTTGTATCTAGAGACACAGTAAATACTTCCAGGGAAAATGTGTTAGGCTTACCTTTACATGCTGGTGAATGACACTTTCTCATCCCTGGGTGTTGTAACATGTACCCACACACACTTGGAACAGTCGGTAAAAAGAATGTTTTATTATTTTGGTCTTTTGCCTGCACATGAGATTAATGTGTTTACATCCATGGAGCAGTTTGATAAATATCTCCCTCTGGAACCTCATTTTATAAACAACATTTTTTGCAATGATTTTATAGTTATTCCAAATGTTTCCTCTTAGTCTGCCAAACAGGCAGCTATGCCACTTCCCCCTTTCCTAACAAAATATAGTCTGAAACAGAGAGGGCGAACAAGTGATGGTGTATGTTTGTTTCCTCATCTGAAAGCAGAGGCAGTGATAATCCACTGCGGGTTCTAAGTAGGAATATTTTTGAACCCCCTAACACATACTAAAAATTAATAAGGGGCTCCCCTGAGCTGCTCGGGGCCCTAAGCAATTGCTTGGTCTGCTGATGCCTAGCGTCAGCTCTGTCTGAAAGGGAGACTTTTGTATTACAAGCAAAAGCAAACTTTCCCTTGGGAAGCTGAATGCCATCTACAGGAGCCAAATCCTGTGCATTTTATTCAAGTAAGTCCTATTGAAATTGATGCAGCTATTTGTGCATTTAAATCCTCTCAAGTGTCTTGGCAAAGCCATTACCCTTAAGGATAATTTTATGATACAGCCTGTTTCCTGGCTGCCTAAGATGCTAAAGAAATGCCAAGATTTCACATGGCACATCTACCAACACCAACACACACATAGCGAAGAGCTCGGATTGTGCTTACCACCATATTTTCTCTCTAGGAAAGCAGCAACCTTACAAGATGCTCCACTTCATTTGCTGAGAAAATGGCATTTTTACATCAAAGACCTTGCAAAAGTACACCAAGGACTTCTATTCCTGTTTGGTGGAGCCTCATTCACAGAGAGCCCAAAAACACAACCAGCATGTTTACACCTATACAATGAGGAGTAGTGTCTTTTTCATAGGAACCTTTTCTCCACCACACTTTCAGTGCTCTAGACAGCTGACACATGATGATGTCCTTTTATATTTAATATCTTCAGGACAAGGACTTTGCTTTTTGTGTGTTTGGAAACCACCTCATACATAATGAGTGCTACTGGAAACAAATAAATAATAATAATTCTGAGTTAGAGTGAAAGAATATTGTGCTGTATATCAGGACAAGTAAAATCCATTCCAGTGCACCAAATATGATGCTCTCTTGGGTGGATGCTTAGATTCTCCAGAATCTAGGTGGGTTTTTGTTTTGTGTTCTTTAATTAAGTGTCTAGCCCTTTTGGTTGAGAAGATATACTCAGATCAAGTTTGGATGGTTCACTTGATACAGTGCTGTCTTTTTAAGTCTGCAAACTTGCAGCTCCAGTGCCTCTTGTACTGCGCCAGGCTCTCCCAAAGGGTAGCACAGAGTGTGTGGACCACAGTGTTGTCAGTCTACTATTGGGAACCCTGTGGGCAGCAGCGACCCAAGTAAAATCCAGTTTATTTTATCCATCTTATTATGTCACCTTTCCAAAAGCTATAAGCAGAGGCAGGCATGTGAGTCCACAGACAACACGCTTAAATAGTGCAAGTGGGACCTAAGCCTGATATCAGTCCGGGGCGGAGAGGTGAAATTCTCACCCACGATACTCAGAAATTCCAAGTACTTCTCAGAAGTCCTGACACTTGCAAGGGATGATTCTCTAACTCTAGTCTCCAGAAATGGATATTTAGATCAGAGAGAGCATGCGCAAATTTCTCCATTTTCTTATACAAACCAATTCCTTCTGCCACTGTCCTCTGGCCTTCTGTTTCAGCTCCAGCTAATGCCCACAAAGCATCTGCCACAACTACTTCTTGTGCTGATTCAGACTCCTTTTCAGCAGTTGCATGAGAGGCAGCATGCCACCTAATTCCATAACCTGCCTTTGGCAAGGATTTCCTTCCATTAGCCTGTTTTATGGATAGAAAAATAACTCCTTTACGTTAGCTCAGTGGTTCTTCAAAAGTGGTGCAAAGGGAAGCAGATGGGGTACGTTATGAGCAAGAAAAGCCAGAAGGGACTGAGAGAATCAGCAATGCCTAAGCTTCAACCTACAGCTTTCCTACACCACAGCAAAGAGTGGGCATCCTCAGCTGCAAGGAGTCAGAGTCAAAATCACTGGAGACATATGCGCCTCCCCTCCAAACCCAGCAGGATATGCTGGGTAGCATCATTGTACCCCAGAACCCCTTCGGAGCTAATTGGAGAGGTCAAATACACTCAGGCAGGATGTAAAAGGAGAAAGCCAAGCTCCTGGAGCCCTATGGAGGCACAAGTTGTCTGTTATCTCCAGGGTTTCCTGTCTGTACCATGGATATTGAGCTTACATTGTGTTCCTAGCCATGCCCGCACCAGTTCTGTGGGTTGTTGTACCCACAGGATGGGGATGACGCAGTGCACTCCTGGGGCTGTGTCAATCTGTTCATGCAAGTTCTCTCCTTCCATGTGGTTCTCCCCTGGAGTGGCCAATTCTTTACCATTTGAAAAAATAAAATAATCACAAGACAAAGGCCCAATTCTGCTTTCGTTTTTGATTCAAACTGATGTGAGTTAGATCAGGCTCAGGCTCTAGAAGTTCCCCTGGCCCCACACATTACACCTTACATTGTACAATGCCTCTCTGACCATTAATAGCCATGTTGCGTGCTCCTTAAAAATCTGCTAAAAGCCCTGGACCTCATGGGGCTCTGGGGAAAGCCAGGGAGCAGATTCCAGCATGGCAGGGGCACAGGCAGACTTGGGGCATGGTATGGAAAGAGCAGGTGCTGCAGTCCACACCCAAGCCCATTGGGCAAAAGCAGACTGGCAGCTCCTTTCCCACGCTGCACCACAGCCCCGGCTGCCTATCACCAAGACACTCCCACCCGTCCAGCCTCAGTCACCCAGAGCCTCAGCCTGTGGCAGGAGACAGACCTACGTGTGGCTGCTTGCTGTTCCAAGGAGTTCCCACCTGCAGGTGGACCCAAGTAGCCCTCCCTGTCTCATGCTTAAAGTAGGCCCCCCCTGCCCTAGTGCCTAAAATAATGTCTCCAGAGTGAGGATCTGATAGAAGCCAGCTTCCAAGTCATGGCCACACCAAAGACCAAACACTGTGAGACTAATCGGGGTGGAGGTGGAATCAGCCCTCCTGTCCCTTGCAGATAAATTTTGCCCTGTATTTCTCATGCAGCTGTTTCTCATTTCCTTGCCATTTAGGTGACCATGCCACTTCCCTCAAACAGCACAACGAGACAGGAAATCCCATTACTGCCCCCCTGTGGGTCATTCCAAATCCCTGGCCTGCAAATAGCCACTAGGGACATAGAGGGCCAGGAGGGCTGGAGGATGTCCTAGATCTTCAGGTACTGGAAAGTTATGTTGTTAAGATGACAGAGAATATAACCAGGGAGCCCATGACACACAAGCCACCAGACCACGAGTGAAGGGGCCAATGAGAACCAGAACAGGTCTGAATAGCAGCTGCCCACAGACTGGACAGAGCATGGGAGTCTGAGCAAGGGACATGGGCCCAGAGTCTCAAAGATATTGAGGCACCTAGTTCCCACTGAAATCCATGAGAGTTAGGTGTCTAAATACCTTTGAGGAACTGGGCTTTGGTCACTGTGGAGAATTTTCTCCTTTCCCTGCTGCTGGAGTTGGACATGTTAGGTCAGGATAACCCCATTATGCTCAGCATCTTTCACCTTAGAATAACAGGAATAGGAATTCCTCTCACAAAAGCTTCATAGTATTCCTTATTTTCACAATTTACCTAGTCAGGTTTCAGCTGGTCTGCCATCAAATCTGGCACACATAGGAAATAAACTCAAATAGTCTCAAAGGATTATAGAGGGCACCTGTCTTATTAGAAAGAGCTCTGAACTCCATGATGTCAGTGTTGCAATTCTCCAATTTAAGATTATTTGTGCTAATGGAAGTGCTGGCATCTGTTGCTATCTAAGGATTAAGAAGTTACTCAGCCTTTTCTCCCCCCATGCAGGGTAACAAATAAATCATCCAAAACAATCTGAAACCTTCACAGTGGAAGCCAAGGGATGCTAACAGCTTTTTAAATGTTTTTCCAATCTTTTTAATAAGGCCTGGCTAGCATCGTCAATTTAAAATACGTTTGATAAAATTCGTTGTATTAGCATTGTAGTCAACATTTTATTGAGGACAATTGCTTCTGGGAAAGAGAAGAAAAATCTGATAAATAGGGACAAGTAACAGATAGATTAAGCTGTCTCAATTTTGGCTTTTGTTTTCATAGCATAAGGATTTTTTATAAATTGTTTTTGGACGATGAAGGCAGATGCTAAAAAATACCTTGTCAAGTTATGGTTTGTTAACGACTCTTGCTGTTTTTAATAATTGATGGGGAGCTTAAAACAGACATCGGTTTTTTCTTCCCCAGCACACTGTATGCTCAGGGCCTCATTCTGCAAATTCACCAGGCGCTGAATGCTCATTGAGGTCACATACTATTGTTATTGTAGGGTTTCATATGAGTGGTGAGCTGTTGGCATTTATGTATTTATTCTTTTCAGTAAGAAGAGTACTGAGTCATTTGTGGCAAAAATAAAGGGCTAAATTAATCTACAAAACAAATACACAAAAATTTAAAAAGTTAAATCAAATTTTAGCCTTATCCTCTTTGACAGCATCACTTCAAATGCAGTTGATTCATACATTAGGCAGAAATATCTAAATTTCCCTGGATAAGCATTCAAGTCTATCAGACACTGTACTGATTACTGATGTTTCCTTGACTTTATACCAGGACAAAATTAATCCTATAGCTAAAATAGTATATTCCAGATAATATTATTTCATGCACCATTAACTGATGTGGAAACTACAATAATAGATTTCACTAATTCACAAAAAATAGGTGCAATATTGTATCACGGTGGAAATACAGGCTGGATATGCATGGCACCCTCTGCCATCTTAACACTGAGGATGGAGGAACAGTTGAAAGGTGAATCCTATATAAATATTTGTACATAATATCATTTTCCCCCAAAATGTCAGCACTCATTCTGTTCTGTGTAAAATCTCTTGGGGCCCAATCCAACTCCCCTTGAAGTTAACAGGACTCTTCCACTGACTGCAATGGATGTTGGATTGCCCTCTTGTTCTTGTACATAGAACTGGCCACTCTTCTGTTAGGCTGTTGATCCAGAAAGCAGGGAAAGTCAAGTAAAAATAACAACGTGGCATGAATAGCAGCTTAATCCATCATCACCTTTGGGATCACTGGAAAGGCTCCCATTGGAGACGATCTAGGAAAAAAAACACATATGCCAAAGAGAGAAACTGCATGGAAAAAAGCTGCCTGGGGAACCCTGTCTGCACTCTGGTTACCCACATTGGCTGTATGTGGGAAAAAGCACTCGTCACAGAAACTGCTCTCTCACAAATATGGTATAGAAAGTCTATGGAGGAATTGGAAAAGGGCTGACTGCTCATGAGGCTAGTATGGTCAGGCCTCCTGGCCAAGGATACCTCTATTAATATTACAGCATTAACAGTGTGAACTCCAGTAGCTTTAGTGCAACATTGAGTTCTGGATCCGAAGTTTCAACTCCCCTCCCCCAAGTTCAGAGGTGTTTTGATTCAGGGTTTTAGTTGGTGCCCATCTCTACATGTATGTTCACCAGAGCAGAAGATTTAGATGTAGAAAGGGGAAACTCAGAAAAACTGAAAGTGAATATCTGCTTGAAACTTCAAGACAACGACACCCTCATAAAACTAATGCTCCTTAGGTAATGTGTTAGCCTTATACCAGCAGATGGTGCTGCAGTTTCACACAGGTCAGCATTTACTCTGAGATTTAACTCTGAATGTAAACACAACAGAGCTGGGTGGAGAAAATCTTTACCCAGTGTCTCCGACTCCGCTGTCTCCTGCTTATAGTAAGAGCCAGATACATACAATAAAAGCGACTTGTCTTCTCCTTCACCCTTCATGGTGCCAAATTGAACAGCAGGAGAATCCAGTGCCCACACTGTATCTGTTCCAGGTTTTCTGATTGGTTCTTCTGTTTTCACTGAACTGAATCCTCCAAAGGTCTTAGACTCATAGGATCCAGAATTACAGCAGTTGTACCAGAAGATATTGTGATGCACTGGTTTGCACAGGTGCTGTCCATATCATAGTATCTTCTCAGTCTGAAATAAGACACCTTTTTTCAATTCTGAGGCTGTCCCAACTGTACTGGGATGTGATTTATCCCAGCTGACCTGGTAATCACTGAAGCATTCAATTTTAATTAGGATTACAGTTAATGAAATCTACATAGCTAGCTAGTACAGTTTTCAGCCTCTGTGAAGCAAATTACAAATGTATAAAGAGGAGACAAATAAAGTGCAATATACTGGTGTATTGTTTTCTTTCTCAGTTAATCAAAAAAAAAAAACAACCCGTAGTCTCATATATATCCATATGACTTGGCAGTGACATATGGCAAAATCGTTGCTTTAGTTCTTCAATGAACAGTTTTCTTCTTATAAGGGAAAAAGCACTGCATCAGCGTGAGATCATTTAAAAAAACCTTTCCGACAAACTATTATATTCTTTGTTGTTGCCTAGTTACTTGCTTCTATTACCTTAGAAGGCTGTAAAGTCATCAATGATTTTTTTTGTTGTTGCTGCCGGAATATGAGAAGAGGTGTAATGATCAATACCCAATCTTTTGTTTGGTGAATATTATTAAAGAAAAACTGTGAACTGGCACAAATGTGAATAAGACAGAACATTTACACAAGAAGCAATGTACTGTACTCATCAGACTTTCAGTTTTTAGCTGCTAAATAAGACCGTTTCCCCCTCACAATCCAGCCACTACTTCATGAGCTGGCGGTAAAGTCACAGACTTGACGTTTTTGATGTTAGATTCTGGTGTCAAGGAAGTGGTTGTATGGCCTTTTGTTCCCTGGATTTCACACGTAAATCCCATTCATGTTAACTACCATTGTGAGTAGGTATTGAGGAGGTAATTGGCCTTCTGGGTCTCAGCAGTGTACATTAGGAGAGATTCCACTGACTGCAATGGAGTTAGCAAATTAGGCATTATGTCTTTACTGCAGGAGAAGGGGGATGACCTGTCTGCCTCTATATAAATGCAGATACCTTTGGCAATTAGCAAAATTAACAATTTCTTAAAACCACATCTAAGACCCTAAAATGTCTATTGCACGGTGTATTTCAAAGGCATATTTTATTGGAAAGTCCCTTTCCAGGATGAGAGTATAACACATAGAGTGCAAGAATGTGAACAATAATTTCCTGGAACACCACCACAATCCAGTGTAATAAAAATACCATTGAAAGGACTTCATTACATTGCCATTCATTAGAGCTGGAAACAAGTGATTGCTGGAGCAAGTAAGGTTGACAGCAAAATAGAATAATTTCACAGTAGCTTTGCAGTAACTGGTAGAGATGAGGATTACTTCTGGAGATGGGTCCCAGTCACAAAGTTTGATCCCCAAAGTTTTGGGGTTTTGGTTCAGGTCATTCTAGAAAGAAGAGGTGGCTATGATGTTGGATCTGCATTTGGTTTGGGTCTATTTATAAAGATTTTTTAAAGGAAATTTCCCATGTGCTAAGATACACATGCATCACTCTAATAATTATCACATGTCCTCCTATGCATCACAAACCAAGGTAAGCATTTCAAACCATACTATTATTTCAGCCTTCATTTGGGCTCTTTACCCCACATTTTGCAATGTGTTTAGACCTTGATCATTTGAAATTTATTCTATATCCACAAAAGTCAGGCTCATTTATCCAGATTCCATTGGCTCAGTTTTGTGAGAATGGGACTGAAAGTTATAGTTACTGAATCACAAATTATATTAATTATTACAAAATTACAATTTTCTCAATTACAAAAATAGAGACAAACACAAAGCAAAATCACAGACACTCAGAGAACAGGGCTCACATCATCTTAGTATGTTCACAATAATGAGCTTATTGATCTCCATCAAAATATCCCTATTTATGACAGCAGAAACTGAACAGGAAAGAATACACTTTTTAAAAAGACATGGACGCCTATTCCTGCTCAAATCAAATAATCAAAGTTATTACACAGCTGTGGAGCTTAATTTAGTCAGTAACGTCACTCCAACAAAGCAAATTCTGTGTGTCTCCTGAAAGGGCTGATGACATCACCAATAACCAAACGTGGACATCATTTTACATGAAAGACTTGATGACATCACTAATGAGGGGAAAAAAAGAGTCCTATACTGAGGTGTAAAAGTGAATGTCCTTTCCAATTCACTTTAAAGGAAAGAGCTGAGTTCTCCATGACTGGGATTTCTCACACTGGCTGCAGGCTTTCTTGGAATGAAAGGGAACTGGGGCTTTTCCAAAACTAAAAAATGTCATACTTTCCTGCATGAGGCTTGAGGCTAATTAAGTGATCCCTCATGGGTCTACAGCGAAGGACATCAAAAAGCCATGCACTAGGTATATTTCATTATAGGTAGTTAAACTAGAAATGTGCATCAGAAGAGATGGCTGAAACTCGCTGACAGGAGAATAAAATTCCCTTTAATCTTATCCAGCACACAGAAGAGGCAATACAGTTCAAATTTCACTTTACATTGACACTAACATTTTAAATTACATTTCTGTCTAATTTCCTCTGAGATGAAACCTCTGATACATATTCCCATAGGTTTCCTATCATTTCCTCAGAGCTCTCTGGGCTCACGCCTGTGTCCAGGCCAATACATAGTTATGGATTTTCACTGGAAGGAGATTTTCTAAAAACCTCTTTTCCATCCAATAGGCAACGTTTAATTCAGCATCCAATGGAATTGAGTAAAATCAACTCACTGCACATGTCAGCATGTGAAATAACATGCCATATTTCTTAATCAAGAAACCATTTCTCTTATTAAGGGCCTGATCCAGCAATTAAAACACATACTCAATTTTAAGCACACAAGTAAAGTTCCATTGAAGTCAATGAGATTATACATATGCTTACATGCTTCACTGGTCAGAACCTAAATCCAAGACACTCATCCTTCATCTTTAAATCAAAGGTGCCTTCAAAAGGAAGGCAGACGCTTCTATTTAAATTAAAGCTTTTCCCCCTGAAGCTTGCCATTGTAGAGATGAAATTTCAAAATGAGGACATCACCTGTAAAAGGGGTATCATGATATGAGGCCTGGTACTAATGGGGAAACTTCTAAATTAAATACAAAAATATGTGGTAATTGACAATATGGATTTGTCAACATCTGCTCCCTAGACCTCATTTTTTAGGACCATATAATGACCTGTGAGGAAAAGTGCATCATTTGTTGGATCTCAATGAAGAAGAGGAGGTACAGTACGTGGTCACACCAAGTTGCATTGTAGCATGATACAAAATCTACATAAAGTCCCATTTGTCATAAGAAACAGCAAGGGGTACACAGTATTATCCTCAAGAAAGGCATAACATAAAAAAATCCAGTACGAATAATATGAAATCTACCAAAGGTGTGACTATAGGCCACACCACCACAATTGCACATAGGCAGAAAGATGCAGATGCAGATCCCAATGCAGACTCTGGTGAGAACAACCTTGGTGCCCAAGATTACATTTGTTCTCAATAGACTTTTGTCCAGCCACCCATATTCATAAAAGCATCCATCATATGTTAGTCTTATCTGAGATCATTCATTATTTAAATACAGCCCAGATTGTCAGTCCCTGAATCTCAAAGCCCACTCTCCTTTTGTTATCCCCTGCAATGTGCTAAAACAGGACCAGTGACTGTTGTGATTGATATAATCTGCTATGTCCTGGCACCTTCAATGCAGGCTATTGCTGCACAAAGCAGACTTCATTTGCAATGCTTTTATGCTTATGCTTTTACTTTTGTATTTGCTATGTGTACACTACAAATGCTACAGCAGCAGCTATGCTACTTTAGCACTGTAGCGTAGACACTTGCTACAGTGAGGGAAGGGGTTTTTCCGTTGCTGTAATAAATCCATTCTCCTCAAGAGGCAGTAGTTAGCTTGATGGAAGAATTCTTCTGTCAACTTAGCGGTATCTATACTGGGGCTTAGGTCAACTTAACTATGTCTCTAGGGGTGTTAATTTTTCACACTCCTGAGTGACAAGCTAGGCCAGCCTAAGTTTCAGGTGTAGACTGGGCTTTAGCTTTTGCAATTTTTCTTGGGTATCATATGGAAGAAGCATCTACAGAGGTGCCTTTCACAAACTCCATATATTTAGCTGCATGGAAGAAACAGATGTTGTGTGTTGCACCATTTAAGTGTTTCAGCTTGTCATGACATCAAACTAGTAGGCAGATATTATTTCTTGCAGGGAACATAGCAACAGGCTTTTTTGCTATAGGCTGCGATACTCTTCACTCAGCACTCAAGAGCGAATAGCCCTAAGGAATTGTAACAGGATATTTATTATTCCATGCTTAGTCATGGTGTATTTTGCACACACTGGCCGTGACAGTCTCTGACACTGAAAGGGCTTAAAGAGAAAATAACTAAGGAAAAAGCTTAGGTCATGTCCTGATTTTATTCCAAACTTGTAAAGCAATAGGAGCAAACAAATGATCACATATAGTAATGCTCATGATTCAGCTCCACAGAGACCAAAAGACTCAAGGGCATGCCCAAATCCTGACTTTGGTACTAAATCAGGGCACATGATGAAGATTACTGTACCAGTAAGAAATAGATCTGAAGTTTAAACGCTAAAAATAATTTAAGTCTGAAATTAGACTGCATCAGTGTCCCAGGTCACTTTACTCCCTCCAAGTACACAGCCCCGCCACTCTGTGTCATTTTATAGAAAAGAAAATGGGAAATTGCATGGGCAGAAGTGAAACTAGATATACCATTTGTTCAAACTGTCTTTTTTCAGAGCAGTGATTCACCCAATCCAGTTGGCCCTCTGCTTAGACCAGTGATGAAAACTTTAGCGATTACTCAAAGCCATAGGAAGTAAAGAGCAATGGGAAGATGGGCAACACTTACGGTAATCCTCATCCCAAAATATTTTTGAAGCACTTCAGGGAGTTAGTTACTCACAATGACACATCTCATGTGGCAATTAGTGGGGAGTGAGGGGGGAGCATCTGTGCAGTAGTCAATGCCTGTGTTCGTGACTCACTATTAATTCCATAGATACAAGGATTAAATCTGATGAAGTCCCTTTGGGTATTTTCTCTCTCTGGTGAGCTCTGTGACCTTTCAAACGACCTAAGGGCTCCCCCGTTTCACCACAGTTTCCACTCCTCATACCTCATCCTCAAGGCCCCAATTCATAGTTACCATTCTTCAATCAAAGGTGACTGGATATGACTAAACACAATAGTAGATGTGGCTAGAAAGTTTGTCCACTTGTCCCTTCAGTTAGCCAGACAGGTGTAACACCCTCTTTTGAGAATATTCCATGCACAAATTTAGCATGGAAGTCAAATTAATGCTGATAAATCAAGCGATCAGAACAAAGGAAATGCGGAATGAAGGTTGTGAGCTCCGTTTTGAATCTGTACCTTCATGGATAGGATCTAAAATATGGTCTAACTTTGTATCATTCTGTGTTATTTATGAGATAATGCAAAACATGGTACACTACAGACCAGAATTGCTAATGTGCCTTTGAATCCAGTCCACATACTGCCAAATTCTGCCATCATTTACACCTAGGCAGTGCCTTGATTTTAATGGTTACTGGGAGAAGATTTTGACATTCTATATGCACCATGTAATACAGATTCTGCACATAATGGGATATTAGAACAGTTTAGGTGATGGAAATAATCTATTATTTTACTGTGTCTCTTGCTCATGTAAAAAAACCAAGATGCCATTTCCCACTGCTCTCTCCCCCTCCCTTTGGCCCCCATGTCCTACTTTTGTAATTAAAAAAGAATAAAAATATTGCTTCTATATCTTTTTTTAGTCCAGGAATTTGGGAAATGGCCAACCTCACTCTTCAGCCAGAGCAATGTGTCATATAGCTTGGCAATATCAGATCTCTGTGGATATTTCTGCAGTCTGGGTAGAATTAACTTCACCCACATAAAGGCTGATTAATTAGGCTCTAAGCAGTGCAGATGAGTGAGGAGGGATTGAATAGCTGATATCCACTCCTCCCAGTGTGGAGCCAGGCTGATGCACAACGCTCTCCCCTGCCCTGGGTCTGATACTCCAGCCTCTGATTTTGTTCAATACAGTTTGTTGCTTCAACCAAATGAAGATGATGAAACACAAAACACAAGGACAACAGCAATGCAAAGACAAAGGGGTGAGGTAGTATCCTTTATTGGACCAATCTCACTCACCTTCTCTCTCTCTCATATCCAGGGACCAAACATGACTACAACAACACTGCAAACAAATTACAACAAAAATGCTGTAAATATTATATCATAAAATGTACATACTATGCTTCGCTTAATGAGTCATACGATTTGGCACCAATACCACTGAGACAGACTCATATACAGTGAATCAAATCCAAACCTGTTGCTGTTCCCCATCACAAAATTCAAAGGGGTCAAGGTATAAGGTACTTCTTTTGCCCCATCTCCAGCCATTAGCATTTACCTTGCAAAGAGATAAATGTAGCTGTTATTTAGAATGGGAAATGCACCCTACACTTCATATGGCACAAAGCAATCAAGGCACAAGATTTATTCCCAGCAACAAATAATGAAAAAAAAAAATCAGGCGGTGTGTTTTACAATTTCCATATGATGAAGGGTGGTCCAGCCGACATGACATGCACTACAACTGAATACTGACACTTTTCAAGAGCTAGGAAAAGACTGAAAAGGGGAACAAAAGGAGGCAGAGAAGAAAAGGATAGGAGGAGGAAGAAACCAGGCAAGGTAGATAAATGAAGCATCAAGAAAAAACCTTCAGCGGGAAAGCACTTGAAACAAAAAAAAAAAAAAAAACCAAAATTATCTGAGCTAGGATGAAAGAAATAGGGGGAAAAAATACAGACAAATTTCTGATCCTTTACTAAGAGTCCTGTGCTCTGAATTCACCATAAGTGATAGCCTTCACTCACTATATTCCATAGATCTGCTATGCAGGACTTGATGGGGTTTGCCATAAACATCAGTGGACTCAGGGTCTGGCTTTATGCAAAACCAATAGTTACGTAATATCCTGTTTCCAGTTAATTGTGTGAGATACTGAGTGTTACGTTTGCTAAAGTCTACAGTATGTGACTAAAGAACTTATTTAGACAGGCTATTGGTCCAGTAGAAGCAGGAATAAAAAGTTTTTAAAAAACAATAATCAAAATTGCCTTTTAACTAGTGATGAATTATAAGTGACATACTGTTAAAACTCAGGGATGTGGCAGTTGTGACAGGGACTCCCCCAAAGAGCCAAAGACAAGATTCCCAAACAATTAGATGCCTAAATATAAGTAGCTCCATTTTCACAGGTATTGAGCACAGCAATTCCCATTGACTTCAATGAGAAGATTCTCAATACAGGTACTCAACACAAAAGAAAATCAGGCCACTTTTCCTTAGATACCTAAATATGACAACTAAATAAAATATATCCTGGCTCTGTCACTGACTTCCTGTGTATCCTCGGCCAAGTCATTTAATCTCTCTGTGGCTTTACTTTCCCCTCTGTAAAATGAGGATAACAGTAAGTTAGCCTGATAGGGATGTTGTGAGGCTTTATACATTGTCTGTAATGTGAACTGAGTTCCTTTAAAAAGGGTGTTATAGAAGACACTACAGAAGCAAAATATTCGTATTTCATTAGCTCTTAAGTAGGAAGTTTCCGTTATTTAATTTCATCCAATTATTCCTAGGTATAGTCACCCCAAACAACTCCCCTTCTTCCAGTCTGATTCAGATCCACCTTTGGGGGAAGGTTGAAGACTGTTCTATGAACAGCTTGACCCATCCTATGGTACAGCCGCTTTTGCTGCTGATACTTCTGGGAATGATGTAAAATAAGATAATGCTAACAAGTCTGAAAATGCCACAAGTGATAAAGTAACTGGTCTAGCCTAGGCTTCCTGTGCACTCCACTTTGGAGTGCATCAGCGCAGTAGTAGCTTCACTGGATTCAACTGCTTTTGCTTATCTCAAGTTTTAACTCAATTTACAAGAAGGTTGGCCTTTTGGTTAAGTCACTGGCATGGGACTCAGTAGATCAGAATTCAATTCCTGGCTCTGCCATAGACTCCCTGTGTGACCTAGGGCAAATCATTTAGTCCCTCTGTGCCTCACTGGATATTAGAACACTCCCTTTCTTCCACTTTTTGTGTATCTTATCTATTCATGGGCGGACTGGCCATCTGGAAATTCTGGCAAATGCCAGAGGGGCGGCCAGTGCACTCAAGGGCTGGTGGGCCGGTCGGCCCTCTGCGGTAGCCTTTCATCAGGCCCTCCAGCTGGGCCTGGCCGAGCACAGCAGCCGTTTCCCCCTCCCGGCCACCTTCCACCCCCCTATAGACTCAGCCCTGGCCAAAGCGCGGCGGCCGCTCCATTCTCCTCCTTTCTCCCAATCCCACCGTGTGGGGCCAGCAGCACCCTGGCCGCTGTGCTTTAAATGCCGGGGCCGATTTTTAGTCCCAGTCCAACACTATCTATTAGATTATAATCACTGTGGAGCAGGAACTGTCTCTTTGTTTATACAGTAACTAGCACAACAGGAACCTGATCTTGCTGAGGTCACTAGATGCTACTGTAATATATAAATAATAATAAATAGAATCACAAGTTATGCAAGAAGTATGTTGTGATCCATCTCCAGTAATTATCCTGATTTATCTGTTAATTCTTTCCAGCTTCACTGCATAGTCGATCTTATGCCAGTCAAAGAGCATAAAGTAGCTGTATGACCTCAGTCATCAATCTCTTTCTCAGATTCCCGGCACAGATCCAGAGGCAGATAAGAAACAGACCGAACTGCCTGGCCACTGTGCTCCCTCTGTGAAACATCTAGTCATCCCACCAGGAATAAGTGAATCCCCAATGATTTAATCCAAGGCCATCTCACTTTCTGTAAAAAGACAACTCACATAACCCAGCGTCAAATCCCTCAGAGCTAAAAGTATCACGCCTCAGGAGTCCCCACATGCCTGGTTTATTATTAGCTCAGCCAGAGAAGACTCCAACAGCCCTCCTGGCTTGTCAGAGCCACACAACTGGTCTAAAGAATGGATTGGATCATGTGAATCTGAAGTGGACTTCTTCCACGAGGTCACAAATGATAGTTTTATGATTAAAAATATATATATTTTCAATCTTTCTGAGTTTTTTTAAAGTAGATTAATGCTACAGATTGAATTTGCCCCTTTTTATTGTATATTAGGATCTATTTACTGTACATATATGTACACACACACGCACACACACACGATATTTCTCACACAGTCCTGGTTTTCTTTTGTTTGAATCCAGTTATTGTAAATTTTTATTTTTAGTTAATTTCCCTGTAGCATTGTTCTCGTGATGTTTTTATTCAATGGTTGTTGTGACAGGTCTCTAGACATGTTGTCTCTTTTCCAGTGAGGGCTCTATCTTGCAATCTCACCATAAAAATATGTAAGATTTTCATTACAGCAGGAAATGGAACAAAACAGTGTTTCAACAAGTCCCAATTTTTTTTTCAGTCCCCCCCTACCTCACTTTCAATTTTTTTTTCAGTCAGTAGCCATGACATATGGGGTGGTTATGATAGAACCACCTGTACCTCTGCCCCCAATGCTTCACTGATTTCCATAGATAAGTTGTGTGTTTATTTTGTTTCAGGCAGTAATGCCTTCCACGGTATGGAATTGTCAGAAAAGTGGGGGAGAGAGGGGGGAGGAAACACATTACAAGCCAGTTTCCATGGTTTGAATCTCAAATACAAGAAAGGAACTTAAAAAGATTGGCAAGTTCATAAATCCACTCTAAACATCACTTCATGGTAGCATCAAGTTTAGGAAGGAATAAACACTTAGCTCTTATTCATGATAAACTGAAGAAAAGCTGCTTCTCGGAAGGGGACACATTTAATTGTGTGTAGAAGAAGCTTAATCAAGATGTTTTGATAGATCCCAGTTTATCCCAGTTAAGTAACATTCCATTTAAACAGAGTTTACCTACACATTACTTAAAATTTTAGCCTTGGCTTTACAATTCAGTCAGTTTAACTGAAGCATTTACAATCTTTAACCACCCTATTAAAGCCTATAATTACAACTGACAAGGCCATTTTTTGCTTGCCATGTTCCTGGTAGTTAAAAACCTTCTCCCACCGCCATAACTACTGCCACTACTTGAGCCACCATAGCCACCGCCGCTGCCATATGGACCAGAGCTCCTGCCTCCAAAGTTCCCTCCTTTCATGGGACCAAAGTTTGAAGATTGGTTGTTGTAATTTCTGCCACCTCCAAAGTTACTTCCTTCACTGCTACCACCAAAGCCGCCACCACCTCCATTGTTATAGCCATCATAGCTGCCACCACCACCATAGCCTCTGCATCCTCTGGAGTAGCTAGGGCCACTGCCACCACCATAACCCTCATTGCCAAATCCATTATAGCCATCTCCACTGCCTCCATAGCCACCACCACAGCTGCCACCAAACCCACCACGACCACTGAAGTTGCTGCCACAGCTAAAGTTGTCATTTCCACCAAATCCACCTCCACGGCCACCACAAACAGAGAGCTCCAGCTGCGAGCATTTGATTAGTATAACTGCCCTATGAACACCTCTAATTGTAACCGACAGGACAGGCAGGTCAAAAGTCAACCCAACAGCAACTGAGCTATCATAACGATCCTATGCAAGTGGCAGAATGTTCGATTTGAGAGCAAAATATAAGTTCCCAGAGGTTTGTCTCATTATAGTAGTTGCCCTGACTGTGTGTCCCATCTAAGTGGTTTCAACTGCACAGCACGTTACATTTAGGAGCTAACATGCTGTGTACTGAACTGGCTCAACCACCTCACAACCTATTCTGAAGATTCTGTCCTCCCCCTGCTCTGTCTGTCAGCAAAAAGTCTAATCCAGTTTGGGTGCTGTGAAAATAAATAATTGTAAATGATGATCAGGTGAGCCCTACAGAATATAAATATAGATTTCTGGTTAGTTGTATCTACCCATGTGGTTACAGGATAGCGACTAGAGCAGCTCTGTGCTCTTATTTGAGTGAGAACTTCACAGTTACATTGGGTTGCCCAGGTGAAATTGAGGGCAGAATCTGTCCCTTTTTTTTTTAAAATATTGGTCTATAAGAAACTCACACAAGTGCACACAGCTCTTTGGGGCAGGAACTGTGTTTCTGTTCTGTGTTTGTACAGCGCCTAACACAATATGGTCCTAGTTCATGCGTAGGGCTCCTAGGTGCTAGTGTAATAACTCCTAATGCTGTTATAAACAACAGTAATATTTTTGAACTCCTGACCAGTAAAGTGAATTCTGAGAAACTGAGGGATAGACATTTTCAAAAGAACACACCACCTTTGTGACAAAGATTGTGAATGGAACAAGATGCAACACAAACACCCACATGCAAACATTAAATACATCACTGTAATAGGGAACAAGAAAGGAATCAATTAGTGTATTGAGTGAGTAGTGAGTATTTAGTGAGTAGTGTGGGGATCTTCCACAAAGATGTGCACACTTGAGGAGACAGAACCGGAGATGGCTTTGTTTAGATGTAGGACCTAGCCAATTTGCTTTTGCTTTAACAAAAGTTTTTTTAGCTTTATAAAGATTTATATAACAAACATGAATAAACTGAAATGTGGAACACATTTCTTACTGAAAAACTCAGCTTTTAAAGTTATGTTACAAATCAGGTTTCCATAATTTTATAGTGCATTTCAAACCCAAGGATTGGTTAATATGGTAGACTCCAGCCTTTCAAAATATTTTTAATATGGTAGTGTCCCAAATACCAGCTGTTGAGTTACAATATAGACTTTTATGGTCCCAGGGGACCAAATTCTCTTAATCCAGTCTTGCAAACCTGATTTCATACCTTACAAAAGGTACTAGAGTTGTTTTGATGGTCCCCACACCATCATTATTATAAACTGTGCTATTATGGATCATTATTCTAAAATACTTATTTTGGGGATTTTATGGGACATAAATTTGCTGTAATCAAAGTCATTTCCCAACAGACAAATTAAGGGACAAATTACCATCTCAGCTAGCACCTTGTTTGCAACCTTTAGGAAAAAAGCCAAGGATTGAATGAGTAGGGAAACAAAACTACACCCACATAGCACATTTACAGGGCAGAGTTGGGAGGTTTGCATGGTTACTGCTGTACCTATGCTCAAGATAAATTGAGCACCCTCTTCTCCAGAAAGTCCGTTTGGCACATTTCACCTCTACTAAGGATAATAAATAAATAAAAATACTGTCATATTAATTACACTTAAATTTGACTGTAATCTCGTAGGGGCAAAAGTCTGTCTCTTTCTTTACCACTGTCCAGTGCCTAGCACAATGGAGCCTGATCCTGTTGCAGGGCTCCCAAGGCGACTCCACAAATAAACAGACAGAGGCTACCCACTCGTATGTATGTATTTGTAACTAGGGCGAATGACGGCCAGATACCGCAGTGATGACCAGAAACCTCAGACAGCTGGCTTACAGGAACCCTCATTATTAGTACTCAGCTCTTCCATCCTGCCCTGCAGCTTACCGACGTTAACGAATCGATGCCCAGGACCCCGGGTTGCTCGGCAGCGAGAGGCCACAACCCGGGCTTTCCACTGCACCCCGCCGTGTCGCGTCTGTGCAAGCGCGTGGGAGGAACCCGCCCAGCCGAAGCGCTCCCGCCGCCCGGCACCTCCCGGGCTCCCCCGAGGCGGAGGCGCTGGGGGCGGGGCCGGCCTGCGCCTCACCCTCACGTCACGCCGGGGCGGGGCCGGGCGGGCTGGCAGCGGCATAAATAGGAGCGAGGCGCGAAGCGAGCGGTTAGGAGCTGCCAGTGACAGGCTGTAGGTTCGCGGCTACAGGGAGACGCACCACCGGGGAACCCCCTCTGCCGCCTAGTCCCTGTCCCGCGGAGGAGCGTCCCAGGTAAGCTAGCGGGCCGGGTACGGCCCCATTCTGCGGGGGGAGCTGCCCGGTTCCTACCGAGGCCGGGCGCGGGGAGTTTGCTTCACCCCCGGTGCCGGGCGGGCGAGGGGTTTCCCCGGGAGCGGCGGAGCCTAACACCCGCTGGGTCGCTTTCCCCCCCCAGCCAGGCGCCCCCATGACTCTGAACCGGGGGGACAAGCTGCGCTACCTGGACAAGCGGCGCTGCAGCACGCCCTTCGCCGGCCACCAGCACCTGCACCGGCGGAGCATGCCGGTGGACGACCGGGAGCTGCAGGC
Source organism: Emydura macquarii macquarii (assembly GCF_026122565.2). Lineage (NCBI taxonomy): Eukaryota > Metazoa > Chordata > Testudines > Chelidae > Emydura > Emydura macquarii. The sequence goes on from NW_027130698.1 coordinate 4,766,566, forward strand.
GTCCGTCCCGCAAGGCGCCCTGGGCGAGTTCTCCTCGCTGGTCCGCTGCCCCTCGTACAACCCCGACCGGGAGAGCTGGGCGTCCGACTCCTCCGACTCGGTCATCTCCTCCGGCAGCGACTCCGACAGCAACCTCTACAAGGTGATCCTGCTGGGCGAGCACGGCGTGGGCAAGACCAGCCTGGCCCGGATCTTCGGCGGGGTCGAGGACTGCCCTGATGCGGAGGAGGCAGGTGAGGGAGGCTGCCTGACCGCTGTGGAGCCAGGGCGTGGGACTAGCTGTCTGCGAGGGGGACAGCGGCATCTTCCACCGGGGCTAGCAGCACACTCACCGTTCCCAGCCCCGGCAGCCTGGCTAGAACCAGCGAGCCCGCGGGGGGAGCTTGGGCACAGACCCCGCTGTTTTACTTGTCTGCCCTTGAACGAAGACACAGCGTTGGTGGAGAGGGATTTACAGACCCCTTCTCCAGAGGGACATTCAGCATGTCCGTAAACTCAGTTGTGCTCCTCTGTGTAGTACAGATATACATATAGAAGTACAGGCTGTAAATACACAAGCTGTGGTTAAACAAGATGGATATATATTCACACAGTAATATGCAAGCATATTACTATATGACTATGTAGGAGTGGATACAGTTAGTAATTATTACTCAGTCACATGAAATGGTTTACATAGGTTCATGCAATGTAACAGCTAGGGATTATTTGTTACATTTTTAGCTGTAGATCTCAGTGCTTCACAAAGGAAGCGCTATCATTATCCCCTTTTTAGATAGAGTAGGTGTCTAACTTTGTTTTTGATACCTTGACCTTACCGATGGCATTCAATTGAATAGAACTTTGCTTCGTGTAAGTTCTAATTTCAATTTTTCTCTTGGTGTAAGGAAATTGAGGTGCTTTTACAGCACTATTTTTAAAAAAGCCAACAGTTAAGTTTAAAAAAAAAAAAAAAAAACCTCCCTAAAATAATGAGGGTACTCACTTAAACCCAAATAGCAGGCAAATGCAGAGCTAAGGTAGGCACAACTATACAGTGATAATGTATTACAGATGGACTGTAGAGGTTGCGGGGATGAGAAATCTGTGCATAATGTTGTGCACCCTGGGATGCAATCCTGAAGTCCTTACTGAATAGGTCAGAATGCCTTAAGAGTGAAGATTAAAGAGAGAGAGATGCTATAATAAATACAGAGGCACAACGCTGAGTGATGGCCTTAACTCTAAAAGCTTAAGTCAGTACTTGAACATTGGTGCATTTTTTAAAAATTGTTGAAGCCAACACTTGCTAAAGACAAATAGTCACTTCATATTGCACATATCATGCAATGTTCTCTTTGTCACCATAATGAAAATGTCTATAAATAGTAAATTAGGTAAGAACATAGTTGGAAGCAATAACTATGGTAACCTCTCTACCTTAGTCAACCAGGTGTTAAGTGTTCTGATTGCCAAGATTTTTGCAGTCAATGAAGTAGAATAACAGTGCTTTTTAAACTTTTTCTGTCTGTAGGGAATACATATAACAGATCGCTTATAGTTGATGGAGAAGAAGCTTCTCTCATAGTGTTTGACATATGGGAGCAGGTATGTGTAGTTTATATTGTTTATGGGTCACTTACTGTTTTCACAACCCAGGCTGATTTGCGGAATGTGTATGGCTACTTACTGTTAAACATCCTAATAGAAAAGTAACTGGGTTTCTTTGTTCTGTGTTTACTCATATGTAGTTTTTCTAGTAGTACATGTCTCGTAGTTAATATGGTCCAAAATAACTTTAGGGCCAGACTGTGAACCCCTTCCTCCTCCTGCTGCTCGGGAGTTACACAAACCGTTCCTGTCAAACAAATGAGCAGCTATTCATAGAACTGCCCCATCAATCAGAGTAAGGGATTCACAGTCTGGCCCATCCCAGGCCTTGATGCAACTTGTGGAAACAGAAAAGCTTTTATTTTTTAATATATTAAAAACAGGATTTTTCCCTTGCAAGAACTTAATAAAATTTAAGACTGACATACAATCCTTTTATATTACACTTAAGAAAACTAGCTATAGCAGGGTTTCCAAAATCATTCATTTATTATTTAGACCCAACAATGTTTAGTCTTATGCATTTTCAGCACAATAAATGGTTTCATTCTTTTTTCCTTTAGGATGACAGCCAGTGGCTTCAGAATCACTGTATGAAAATGGGGGATGCCTATATTATTGTGTACTCTGTGACCGACAAAGTTAGTTTTGAAAAGGCCTCAGAACTGAGAATTCAGTTAAGAAGAGCAAGACAAACAGAAGATATTCCCATCATTCTTGTAGGGAATAAAAGTGACCTCGTCCGATCTCGAGAAGTCTCAGTAGATGGTAAGAGATGCTACTGAATTGGAATTAAAACCTATGTTCGTAACCCAGGCTGCACTGGATCTTGACCCAGTGGAACGGGGTCCAGTTCTGCTGCAGAAAGGGGCATGATTTGATGAGCATGTATAGGGGTCCATCCCATATGCAGTACAGAAATCTGGCTCAGGCAGTCCATGTTCAAATTGTTCAGGGCAGAGAAGGAGCAGATAGTCAAGTCAACCAGCTCCACTTCTGACAATCCTTGGCATGGTGCCTTGAGGCTGCAGTAGTAAAAAGTGCCTTAGAGCTGCAACCTCAGGGTACTATTCCATGCATCTCAAGGTCAATAGTGATGAAGTGGTAGGCCATCTTCTGGCTGCTTATCATCCTGTTCCTAATGGACAGATCCAAATCACAAAAACCACAACTGGCAATCTGTGCTGAGGGCAAGACAGGATTGTTCAGTCTATTTTCTCCCACAAAGTAAATTTACGATAGAGAGGAGATGTTGGTAGGCCAGTGTGGGGAAGCTTGCCCTGTTCAAGTCCACAGTGTATCTGTTCTGTGAATCAGTATTTCTCTATCAAACTGTCAACCAAGCATCTGCCAACGGGACTGAATCAACTTCATTTGTAGATGTTTGCTTTTATAGTCACTAGATAAAATGTTGTGAAATAGCATCAGAATACTGATGAGATCCTGGCTCTTCCACTCCAGTGATTTTTGTCTTGGTGCTGTTTCATTCCCAGCTTTAGATGACCCACTAGCCTGCACAGGGAGCTGTCACTTACTTGTGGGGGGGAGGGGGGTGGTGTAGTACCCAGAAGATGCATTGCCCTAGTGGTGACCTTACTTAGTGATGTGGTTTGCTCAAGTTTGATTACATTTGCAACTTCAGGGTCACTTTTACCACAAACTGAACATGGAAATTCATATGTCAGCAGTGATCAAAAGCAGTATTTTAATCTCAAATGTTAGAGGTCAACTTTTTATTGTGGATGCAGACCTCACTATACTAAAGTGACGTTTGTCTTGATCTATGATAGGTCTGGTGATTTGTCCTTCCTAGCTGTAACTATTTGGAACTATATCTTAAAATTCACTGGTTACAGCTTTCACAGAATGTGGCAGCACAACCTGAAAGAAATGGCCATACTTGCACGCTCTGCCTTACGCTGGCTAGCCTCTTGTACAATAAGTGTATTTCTAGGTCTCGTGTTTAAAGCATGAACAATTGTGGGCCAGTCTACCTGAGGGACTGTCTGTTGCATTATGTTCCATCAAATTGGCGGAGTTGAGACTTCAGATCCTAGCATGGTATAATCTTTAAGACAGATGCTCAGAAGGCTCTGTTCCCGATGACTGAAAATAGTCATCTTGACTTGCATCAAAGTACATTTGTGATATAAAGGCCCCTAATGTAGTTAAGTTTTAAAGTAACTGCAGCTTTTGTTGCCAATGTTCATGAAGGGAAAAATCTCATTGTACTGTCATTCACTTGCCTCTTTTTCTGTCTTTCCAGAGGGACGGGCCTGTGCTGTGGTGTTTGACTGCAAATTCATTGAGACATCAGCTGCTCTTCATCATAATGTGAAGGACCTGTTTGAAGGTATTGTTCGACAAATCAGACTTCGCAAAGACAGTAAAGAAGACAATGCCAGGAGAATGGCCAACACAAAAAGAAGAGAAAGCATAGGCAAAAAGGCAAAGCGATTCCTTGGGAGAATGGTGGCAAAGAACAATAAGAAGATGGCTTTCAAGGCAAAGTCAAAATCTTGTCATGACTTATCTGTGCTTTAGAAGCTTTCCCCAAGGCCAAATGCTGCACGTGGGTTGTGAACAAGCATTTGACTTATGAAAAATGTGGACAGAAACCTACATGGTGATAAAATGACTTTTTGAACTAATTGCCTTAAGGTTCATAAGCAAGACCTGGAAGTTACATTATGATGTTTGCTTCAGTGGTAAATGGTTTAAGCATCAGTTTGTGCAAGTAAAGAACTAATTTTAAATAAGTGGCTTTATATGCCCACGTTTTTACTGTGTACATTTGTTACATGTCCTCATGTCCTGTGGATATGAGATGCAAAGATGATTATAAGAAAGTGGAAAAACCCCATTAACTGTCTCCTTTGCAGAGCAAAACTTGAAAATGTTTGTACGCAGGCTCGTACACTTTTTTAGTATATAAAAAAGCAATGAAATCTTTTTTAAATTTAAAGGGGGGAGTTAGCAAAATATATAGTTAGATTATTTTATGAAGTTAATTTGCACTTCCATTATCTGTTACTGAATTTACTTGTTTACATGCAGATTTTATAATAAACTATTTCCTGTTATACTACTAGGGCTGTGTCTTTTCTCAGAGCAAGCACAAAGGGACAGCAATATTTTTTTACTAGACAAAGTCAAAGCACAGAACCTAATTAGGGCTTGTCCATGATTAACTGTTCATGAATATCCAGTGTAGACATTCTTCCAGAACAAGGAAATGCATAAAACTTATTCTGGAATAAGTGTCAACATGAGAAGTTAGCAAGGAGTGTTCTCAGCTGCTATAACTAGATGTCAGTAGATCTATGCAGATATACACCAGATCAGATTGAGTTTAAAAATGGATTTAATTGATCCTGGATTAGGAGTACTTTAAATATATAGACCCTGCTTGCCTCAGCAGTAAGAGTAAGCCCATTTATTCCACTAGTTGTACTCATGTCACTAAGAGGAGCAGGATTTGTCCCTTAATGTTTTATCTTCAGCTAAATACCTGTTCCTTCACTTCACCTAAGTGTCAAAATTCACATGAACTTGAAGAGGAGCAGGAACAAGCTTCCTGTGTAATACCTTTAGCCAGATGCAAGTCTCGTGGCTAGATAGTCTATATTGAAGTTCATGTTGTGCTGCTCCTAATGGTGTCCTTGCTTTATGTGAGTCATTTTCCTTCCCTGGCCCTTTTACTAGCATTACATCTATCCCAGCAATTACTGGGATAGCAAAGCCAATTTGGCAAGAGCCATGGGGAACTTTCTTGCTGCAGAAGAGGCAGCCCTGTAAGATCTCTGGGAAGCTCTTCTAAAACACTCAGTTGGGAATCACTATGGCTGAATGAGTACCAGTGGGGTCTATAGTGCTATCTGTTCCTTTTGCTTCATTATCCTTTTGATGTTAGATGGCTTGTCTAGCAGTTGCCTCAGTAGAATCACTGCTTGTTGCATCAGTCTTATAGTTTCCAGGCCTGAACTTGGCTTACATAGAATAACTTCACCTCTGACCTAAACTTTAGTGTTCTCCTTCCCTCACCTCTCATCTAGTATGATGGTTTCAAAAGAGCTTCAAAGTTGCACCCACAAACTTTCATGCCCAAGTTTGTGGGTGGTTTTTCTCCCTACAGCATAACTATTGCATATCCATTCCACCTTGCTACTGCATCCTGTTAGTGCTCACAACTTAAGTGTTGGTTGCTGGTTGGAGTAGGTCAGTACTTGGGCAACCTCCAAGTAAGAGCCAAGTACTGCTAGAGAAGGAAGTGCTTTTGCAGGTGGCATTCATTACTCAGAGGCTATAGTGAATCAATGTTCCTGTATAGTGCTAGGAGACACTGCCACAAGGGTCAGCTATAAAACCAAGTGTTTGAACACTGGTGGCTTCTAAGATCCCAGACCATTTTCATAAGTGTTAAGCTGGGTGTCCTGGTTAGTCCAACTCAAGTGATTTCATGCATTTCTCTAACCCTCTTCCCCCTTATATGTCAGTTGCATGTAGTACTCTTCACTTCCTGCACTAAGCAATTGTCCCTGTTCTCTAACCCAGTCAGAGCTGGTAAAACAGCTACATCTATTCACACTGGAACTTTGTTTGCTGAAAAATGCAAAACATCACAAGTTACATGCACCCACCATGGCATAGAATAAGCATAGTCCCCTTGGAGTCAGTGGTAAAACTACCAAGTGAAGCCTGATGTTTGATGAAGCTTTGCTCTTTTAGTCACATTGTGCTTTCAGAATGACCACAGAAGGGTTGTGGTAGTCTGTCAGATTTAGTCTTTGTTTACAGGACACATTAGGTACAGTTGTTTCAGTGAATGTAGACTCTGAATTCCATTTTTAACAAGCAGAAGGAATGTGCTGTAAGCTCACTGTTTAAAAGATGGGGTCTCAAAGGGCACCATGTATTACAATTGTAGCAGTCTTCATGCTACAACATGAACGTCAGCAAAGCCTCCTCAAGCTCATGGTTAGTAGTTGTGTTCATGAATATTGTGTAGTGTAAATCAGACTTCTGTGTATTCATTAATTCACCAGAATAGGGCTTTGGACAACTGAACTTGAAATATTCATGAACACCCTGGCAGAGATCTTATATAAAGCAAGGTGGGTAGTTGTTCATAGAGACAAATTACAGGACAGGGAGAAAAACAGAGTCTAAAGAGACCTTGACTAGTCTAATCTTTTCTTTGTGAAATACATACAAGAAGATATTCCAATACTTATTGTCTATTTGTTACATTTATGCTGTTCCTAGCCCAAAGGGACCCAATCATGAGCCAGAGCACCCATAGCTGCTACTGCAATAGGGTAATTAATAGCAGTCTAATATCCATTAGTTTCATGTACTAGAATGTTGTTATAATTACTGTTTCCTAGGGACAATACTTCTAAAATCAATTAAATACAACATGAAGTTCCTCCAGCCTCATGTTATTAGATGGAACTTTCAATTGCACCTCAGGAATTAGGTGCCCAGCTTCCATTGAATGTCAATGAGAATTAGGTTCCCACTTCCCCTAAATGCCTCTGAAAAGTCTATCCCACATCTTTAAGAGTATCACTATCTCTAATTTTTTGCACTTGGAGATCTGCAATTGGAAAGTAACCTCAGAATGCTCTTGTTACAGCATGTGAATCTAGTGCTTATGAAAGTTATCAGAAACAACTGCAGGGAGTGAAGTTTATTTCCAGACCATGCATACCATGGGCAGTAGCACTGCAAGCTTTCCTATTCTGCCTTGTCAATGTACATCAGCCCCACCTTTGAAGGGCAGTATGTAGGATAGGAAGGTAATTCAGTCTCCAGCCCCATTTAATCCTCTGCTTTTTTTTGCTTACCACCACTCTTATTATACCATGGTGATGGGTTGTGTGGTGTTGTCATAAATCCACAGGGAAGAGTTCTACTTATCAGCACCTTCTATGGTGGAAGGAAATAGTCTAATAATACCTAAACTACATGTGATTGTGATTCAGTGTTAGTTAGGTAAACAAACTGAAGTCTCCTCAAATTATTAAAATAGCACTGTAGCTTTGCAATATGAAAGATGCTAAACAATTCCCCCCAAAAATATTTACCATATAAAGAGTCAAAGCCCTGGTGCTTTATTATTCCCTAGCTGTCTGTTTCTTGGCTAGATTGTAAAACTACCAAAAATAGTTTCACTCAGCTGTATTTTCCCAAAAAGGTATTACAAAATTCAGCCCAGCATCACCATAGGAAGGTGTAGGACATGATCACACTTAAACTTTAGTTTACTATTCAGTCTTTTTCAGTGAAGAGTAAGAACCCAAAGGAATGCTCACTAGGAGCTCAGTGAAGATAGGATAATTTTGTTATGGTGAAGTTATTGGCCACTGTACCTTACATTTTATTCAAGAATGATGTACAGCTTAACCACACATTGCTACATCTCAAAGATCTCACTGCATCTCTATCCCCAGACAAAGGTGCTTGTCTCTATTTACCATTTTGTCTATTTTATTTTGTTGTTGTCCATCATTGTTGGGACAATTTGGTTTCCTTTTAAAATAAAAATAACTAGACCTTGCAAGTGTTGAAATTTTTGAACATTTAAAACAAATTTCCATTTAAAAAAAATGAAATGCTTGAACGGTTTAAACTGCCTCCTACGCGGTGACAGTTTGCCCTCATCCTCTCCCTCTAGGTGTATCTGATATTTATCCCTAAAGAAAGTTAGACAAACACTATTTAAAAATCAAAGGAGGAAACACAGTTATCATGCCCTTATAATTACATACCCTGAAAACGGTCAGTCTGCTTACCAACATATTACCCTCTCCCCCAATGGATTATTACAACAGAGAAAAATGGATAAAGAACATTTAAAAGATTCTCATTTTTTCTTTGTCTCCTCAAAATGTACTGTTTAAATTAATCAACTGGAAGCCATGTGAGAGTTGGCAAACTTTTTCTATTTCCCATATATCATATGACTGACATAAATATGGCAGATAAGATTCAGCCCAAGAACATGTATTTTATACATAACTATCAGTTTTCCCATCCTCCTAAAAAACACTTCCACTAAGCCCCAAAATGATTCATGGGTGGTAGCTGATGGGCAGGGCTTGAGGAGTGGACACAGATTCTGTGCCATGGCAGAGGAAAATCATTTGGAACTATTGGCCCTGGCGGCAGATGAATTAAGTTGGGGGAGGACATTTCTAGGTGCAATGCGGCTCACGGTACTTCCTGGGGGGGGGAATTCAGCTCAAAATGACCTGACACAAATGAGGCATCATAGCAAAGATGTAGGTCACAAGTTTCACCTGGCTGAACTAGAACCTATAATACATTTTAAAACCAAACCAACTCGGCGGCGGCAGTTCAAACAATGAATAAGAAATGGGGGGGTATCTCAGTAGTGACTCTCTTTTATTACATGACCACTTTATTTTTCCCAGTCTCCATTGCGGACACTCAGCTGTCTTCTGCGTACCACCATCAGGCCCTTGGCAGAAAAAAGGTTCCCCACCCCTGTTTTAGGCCATGTTGCATATGGTCTTTTGCGCTTGCTGTTCACAGAATGGTTTATACTGTTTCATTGTGGCTCAGCCAGGCTACCCAGTCCAACTTGGAAAATATCCTTAGAAACTTGATGCAAGATCTTAAGAGGCGATCAGGTCAGTATCAGGTCACAGTTAAGAGCAGTAGAAAGGCTTCCATGATTTTTTTTTTTTTTTTTTAATTCTAATTAAAACATTTTATTCAACAAACCAATGTTTCTCTGCAAAATTTACAACCTGCACATTGCAGCCTTGTGAGAGTCCATGAGAATCTGGAAATGTGAACTAACTATGAAAATATAAAACTGGTTAGTGTCTATCAATAATCTATATATCATGAGTTCTTCTCTGTATTATCTGAGCACCTGACGTATATTCACTGCCCATGCTGAAATGCGAAGACATCACCAAACACAAATAGGGAAGAGTAGATTAGGCTTTTTAATTCTTTCCATACTAATAAAATAAGGTTTTACTGGTAACATAGGTAAGTAAATAGAATTATATTATACACATGAACTGAGTACATGTACATGTGAGTTACTACTATTTATTTGTATGGTAGTACCTAGGAGTCCTCATCATGGACCAGGACTGTGCTAAAGGTTGTACAAACACAGAACAAGAGATAGTCCCTGCCCCAAAGAGCTTACAATATAAGACTTAATGTGGACATGATACTATGGTGACAGGCAGCAGCTCAAGAGCCTGATAAGTATAAGGAAACACCTATTCTGATAAAAATAAAAATGATTCTGTTATGGTATGGCTTGAACTGAGCTTGGTGCTGAACCAGAGGGGACTTGTGTCTCCTCTTTCTCCTTACCCCCAAAACCTGGGTTTGCCTGGCAGACAGGCTAGACCCCAGTGTAAAATGGAGCCACCGCAAGGTTGTCCTGACTGGCAGGTTCCCATGAGGGAGTTTAGCAGTCAGGGATCACCAGGCATAAGGATATCCTGGTCATGCTGAGTGCTAGGAGAAAAGCAGCCTAAAAACCACTATACTAACCCAACACCACTGGAGAATGTGTCTAGGAAGCAGGGAATTCTCTGCTAAACAGTTCAAGGAGACTGCTTAGCACTGCTGGAGTTATCATCACTTTGTAAACAAAGTTTTTGTAAAGTCCCACTAAAAAAAGCCAACCCAGCTCTTTTTTCTTTTACATGGTTTATAAACTTTCAAACAAACAGACTGCACAGGTCAAATTAATATTAAATTCCAAGAATAAGTGGCAGTGGTCAAGCCAATAACTGCTCCTGCAGAACAGCATCTCATTCAATGCACATTTGGCAATACACGCACATTCACTGGATAGCTAAGTCAGCCATGCATTCATGCACAACACAACCTAACTTTACTAAAAAGCATTGCTAATTAATGTTAGATTGAAGACTGAAATCCATGAAAGTAAGGATTTAGTATGGAAACACATGACCACACACCCTTAATCCTAATGGTCACGAATGTTTCACTTTGCACTTGCATTCAACTTGTATTATAATTCATAGGCCCAATTCTGCTCTCAATTAAATCAGTGAGTAGACTCCCACTGTTTTATGGGAGTTTAAAAGAGAAGGTATGTTATTGTCTAAAAATTCCATGAATTCCCAAAATACTAAGAGCTTTTTGATAAACAATTTCATACCAGTTTTTGGAAAATGAGCTGTAAATGAAATGCATAGTTAACCTCTAGGGATCCTGGTTTATGATTGGTTCACGTTTAATTATAAAGTAAATCATTAACCACCATGCCTTTATTATTTCCATTCTCAATGTTATGTTGTGCCCTTCAAGGAGCAGGATGAGGTAAGGAGCACTTTCCTTTTATTAAGAAAAGTATGGAATAGGATAGATTTTTCATCCCCCTGCCCAAATCAAGAGCTAGATTGTGAACTTCTTACTCACACTGGTCCCATTGACGGGACTACATGGGTGTCCCCTGCTAGTGGGTGAGACAGTCATGGTCTGGCCTCGTGAAAGTGAACCCTAAACTAGCAGTTCCTGTTTCCTGGATTTTAGGTTCTGAAGCTTCTTGTTTTGTGAATATGCTCAGAAACATGCTAAGCAATTATTAAAGTGGGGGACATGGTGAGCAAATGTCAAACAGAAAGAACAAACCACAATGACAATTTTGGAAGAAGTCAAAACTTTATGACAATTGTAAAAGGCATGTTACTATTGTGGATATAAACTTCACATCTTTCTTGCTTGGGTAAAGGTTTTGAACATCAATATTTTGTTGGTTTGATTTTAATGATTCCCTAAGTATTCATATATTGTAGGAATGTAGCTTTATGCTAGATGTGATTTATCTAGATGGCAAACTAATCAGAAATCAAAGCTAAAATCCTTTAAATAAAAAGAATCAGTTTTAACTGGAATTTTTCTTTTAAAGACTTGTCACAGCTTTGGGTGTAAAACAAGGGTGAAACTTTTTGTGCTAAGGGAAGCCATGTAGAAGGGTAAGCAGGTTAACAGAAAAAAGGTGAAATTAGACAAACATGCTCAGCGATTCACTATATTATGAAGTGTACCCTTCATTCTCTAGGAAAAAGGACAACCTATTGTAGACCAAAATTGGATCTGGGGGCATCTCCAGTGTTTTAACGGGAGAGGTGATTATGCACTGATCCACTGCCATTTGGAAAAAGAAAGGGAAAAAAACCTTGACCGACACACACACACTCCCTGCTTTGAGGTGTCGGTTTTGCTTTCATTGTGTAAATTGTTGACATCAAAGATTTTGAATTATGAAGATCAGGTTAGAGATGTTATGGTGTAAAATAATCCCATATCATTTAGAACATTTTGTGCTGTGTGCATTGTGTACATGCATGTGTTCTCCCCTCTAGGTATCCCCTCATACCTGGACACCACATTCCTGGAAACGTCATTTCTTGTACCCCTCTCAGTGGGCACTTCCTTGGCTGGGATGGCCTTTCCCAGCTGCTGTCTTCGCCTCACTTCCTCATTAGGAATTCTGTGGCCCAGACCTCCAGCCATGTCATGTAACAGTTTACTCCCCATCTGGGATTTTAAAAAAAAAGGTCCCACTTAAAGTCCAAATCAAATGCCCACACTAATAGTTCTACTCAGATACCACTGCAGTCCTCAACCCCTTCTCTGGGCCCTTCAAGAGCCCCTTTTATCTTGCTGCTTCTCCAGCAGGAATCCCCTGCTGCTACTTTACCATAACTGACTGCCCTCAGCCTTTCTAATTAAGCACCATTACACCCAGCTGGGTCACTAATTAGCCCTTATTTTGCCAGCTAACAAGTGAGGGATAGCTACTAAATCTTGGGCAAGGCTGAGCCCAGCTTGCCTCAAAGGGCCGACCAGCCATGACAGGGACCAATAATTAACTAATACAGTGGATAAAATCCTTGTAGTCAGTGAATGTTTTGCCATTGATTTCCATAGGGCCAGAATGTCACGCAAAGATCCTATATCTTCCTTGCAGTCCCAGATGTCATAAAATCTGATTTTTTGCATTCCTTGCAGGTTGGGTCTATACAGCCTCCAAAAAATAAAAGGGGAGAAGGGGGAAGAAAGAACACTAGTTTTTGTTTGTTTTTTTAAATTAAGATTTGTGAAAATGAGGAAAGAGATGAGCTTATGAATAGGAAGCATCTGAAGTTTCTTCTTCTTGCTCTGTGTTTTGGGCAAGAATGTTTTGACAAATGCATACATCCAGACAAAGCAACTGAGAAAATGAACTCAAAGATTTGCTGATTAGTCTTGTTGCAACAGTCCTGAATATTTGGATGATCTAAACGTGAAATGATGTTTCTATGGCCTGGTCTACACTTACCGTGAAATTTGGCAGCAGTCAACGGGAGATACGCAACCTACATAGAATAGCTTGCATATCTCCCGTCGACTTCCTAAATTCTAATTAGTGCGGCGTCCCCACTACGCTGCACGGATGGGAAATGCCCTTCCATTGACGCAAGCATTAATCTTTTTCTGAGGTGGATTTATTCAGTCAACTTCCAGATCGATTGAGCGGGTCTCCACTTCCACTCAGTCAATCCCAGAGAATCGATTCGGCAGCACCGAATTTGCCGCCGTGAGTGAAGACATACCCTATGTCTGGGGGTTAATTAACAACAAAACTAGTGTAAAGCCCTTGGCTTTATATGAATAAAAATAGAAACTAAGGCCCCAATCCTGCAAAGATGTACCATATGCATTGCTTGACTTTACTTACATGAATAGTCCCACTGAATTCAACAGAATTACACATCTGAGTAAAGTTAAGCCTAAGTATTTACAGCATCGGGGCATAACTGTTCAAGCCACTATTTACTGAACAATCAAAAATCCAAACTAAATTAACATGCAGAAAAATTTAATTTGACCTAGGTCCTGATCCTGACAGGTACATGGGTGCTTAACGCTAGTCATATAAGAGTCACTGGCATTTCAAGTAAAGCACCTGAGTGTTTTACTTGATTAGTGCCTTTGTGATTCATTTTATCAGCTTGTTCTTTCTTTTTTGACATTACTCTTCTCAGTGTTCAATCCAATATTCCTTCCATGATAAATAGATTTAAAGGCATCAGGAAAACAGGGATAAAATAATAACTTACTATGTCCAGTATTCATGTAAAAACAGCAGAAATCAAAATGATTCATCTGCTGTTGGGTTTGTTGCCCTATACTCTGGGAACTGTCAGCTATTTTAATTTATTGTATGTCAGGGATACAAAGACATCAAGTTTCTCACACTGAGCCTGACAGCAATCATAACTGGCTTTTGAAGAATCAATTTTTTTCCCATTTTATTCTCTTGCTGTTGGTCTTTTAATAAATTTAAACGTTTCTATTAAGCCCAAATGTCCTCTCCTCTAATGCAATTCTCTAATAGTGGCCTTAATTGTGGATAAGAAATGTATTTGTTTTTCATAAACATTTTGCTATTTTAATATTGGATATTTCTAACACTTGTAGAATAACTACAACTTGGTTACACCCTGCAACCCCTTTTTCTTTCCTGGAGGTAATTGAGAATTGGACCCAATCTGTCCAATTTGTGCCCACAATACCATCACTTAGTCTACCTTAAGGGCTAATATGCTATAACACTCTTGCACATTAGCATTCCAAGGACATTAGCAATACCAGCTTCCCTCTATTCAGCAAGTTCTTTTTCGCTGAGATGCCTTATAAATATTTACCCTCTTTCAAATATTTCTGTGTAAGGATATTCAAAGTTTAGAACATTGAAAACATTATCATATCTTTACATTAGATAGGAAGCCCCCAGCATTGAAAGGGGGCAAAACTTTTTAGAAACCATAAATGAGAGCTTAGAAATCCTAGCACCTTATTTTGTTTTTTGTTTGTTTTGGAATTGGTTTGGGTTTTGGTCGTCTTCTTAATTTTTGGCTTAAGGGCCTGCAAGTAAATTAATGTGAGATATAAGCAGTGTTTACGTCAGGTTGAGCTTGTGTGAGCCAGTATTTTCCTGAAGTGAATTAAGCATAGTAAGAGGCCTATTACCAGCTCAAGTTGTTTGGATTCAGGAAGAGAGAAAATAAGACTACTGTAGGACTATGTTAAAGGTGACCTACAGAAGAAAAAATGTGTTTGTGGCTCTTTTTGATTCTTTATGTTGCATAAAGAAAGCTTGAAAGTTTTTTAAAAAGTTTTTCTGTTTGATGTTTTTACATTAGAAACAAGGAATATTAAGTCTTGGTTTTTAATTTTTCTACTACTTAACTCCTTGGACTTGAGTAGGAGCTTTCTCAGTCATCCATTGAAGGAGAAGAGGATGCTTAATCTTGAACAGAGAGCTTTCCTCCCAAGTGTTTGCCAGAAGTTTGAGTTAAATAGGACTTAATACAACTAAATAAACAAACCATTTTTAAACAGCATGTCAAAATCCCTTCTCCTTTAAATTGCTCAGGTTTCAGTCTTGTGAAGTTATAATCCACCTAGCTCTCCAATCGTACAAGTAGCTTTCCAGCAAAGGTAGGGAGTCAAGACCTATTTCTACTGTAAAAAGCAAAGTAGAAAAAAGTGATTTAAAAATTCTTTTCAAGTCTTCATCAAACAGCAGAAAGAAGCAACAAGAGCACACCTATATTTTACCCCCTTTGTAAGTCCCTTAAAAACATGGACACACAAAACAAACCACAAGGCCAAAATTCTGTTGCATTAAGTGACCAAACAAAAATGGCTACAGCTCTCCAAGTTTAAGAGCTTTCTGGTCAGAAACTACCTTTACAGTGGTTTGTTTTGGGGTATCAAACCATTGTGCTGTGCTTCTGATGACCCATTCTTTGGCTGAACCTCAGTCAAACAAAAAAGTGTTGCAGACAGCAAATTCCTTTTAAATAGTTACAGAAACAACGATTCTACATCTGCATGCAAGGCGTGACTTTGCACGTATGGTGAGTGCGAGGTCATGGTGTATGGAGGATGCCATTTTGTTTTACTTAAGCCCTAGCACCTCTTTCTTTCCAAATTAAGCACTACCTAACATGACAGGACTCCTTTGATTTGGCCTTTCAGCACTGCAAAAATAATAGCAGCAGCAGCAACAGCAGCATCTGTTACGGTCATTGACTGAAATCTGATGCAGGTCAGCAGAGATTGAAAGTCATTACTAAATGAATGAAATGGGGTTGGTGGTCTCAAAACTGTAATGCTTGCTGGCAGTCCCAGAGGAGAGTGTAAGGACTGCCCTCTGCCCTGGATGGGTGGTCCATGCAGGGCCAGGCTGAGACACATTGACAGTCATGTGTGGGGAGCCTGCTTTAATTCTGCTGGCTCTGAAACTGTTCTGTTCTGTGGTTAGCTGCAGAGCTTCATACTCTAGTTCTATCAACATGCAGTAACACATCTAATAGATAATAGTAGATAAAGTAATATACAACTTTAAAAATGGGGGTGACCAGCTATACCATATAGCACCTCTTCTATTACATTAGGAGTATCTTCCAGTTCTACATTAGATGGTATGCCGGTTACATATTTCCTGGTCAGCTCATGTATATTTCCAAGTCACTGACTATTTCAAATGGGCTCAGATATGTATTTTTAACCATGTTTCACCACATCAATTTTATCTTATGTGATTTCAGAGGAAAAACAGAATTTAAGTCAGAGGGGAAAAAGGTTGGTTTTAAGTGAATTTCAACTCGTGTTATTTTTCATTTAATTTTAGGGTGTGTAAGTGCATGCCTCCTGTCTGGCTACTGATTGTGTGCTCTTCTGTTATTCAAGTGAGTGATATATTTACATATATGGTGCTTATATTGCATATTAGGTGCCTTGCTTTATGTTAATAACTTTACTATGGCACATGCTGTAGGACTCCATGTACTAAACAACCTTGAAGGCAGACAATAAAAAGCCCTTATAACAGAATGAACACAAACTAGTACAATAACCTATCACAAAGTATCAGATATAGCTCTTGAGAACAAAGAGGAAAACAATATTAAAGTCTAAAATTGCTGCACCATTTACATTACAGGTGTGGGATTAAACAAAACAACAACTTTTAGCTTTAAGAACTATTTTGTAATTCCTCACCCATTCATTCCTCCATGTTTCTAATATCCTATGATGCAAAGTGCAGTGTAAATTTCTTATGCCATAAATCTGGCTTGTGCCTTTTAATAAGAGAAGAAACAGGAATCAGATTCTTTATACCTAGAGAGGTTTCTGGCTCAGCATCACTAATAGGGGCTGATTCTGATCTTGCTTACCAATGTGAGGCCCCAGCTCAGCAAGCTCCTTAAGCATATGACTAACTTTAAGCATGAGCTTCCCACATGACTAGTCTATATACTTATATGCTGAAGGTAAAACACATGATGGAGAATCTTGCTGAATCATGCCTCAGTCAGGAGCTATCCCCACTCAGTCAAGTTTACATTGAGGTAAATGAGATCAGTTCAAGTGCGCAGGCAGGGTCTGATTCTTCACTATCAGGTACCTAGTGAAGCTGTTGTACAAAGTGGGTGTAAAATGCTACCAAATCAGAAATATTGCACTCAGGTGTAAATGGCTACACAAAGATGCAATGCTGCAGAAGACTGGACCCAGAGAGTTAAATTCTGGATATGTAGCAGTCTTTAAAAAAGTCTTAATTGTTCAGCATTTCTAACATCTTCCAACACAACAACTATCGACACCTACAAATGCTGAAGCCAACACTCCTCATCATTGCCACATTTACCAGCTGATCCATACTCATGAAGTTGGGTATGGCTGGGTGAATGGTTTGGGGAGGACTGGAATCCAGTCCCATCAGAACAAACTGAGTTCTAAAGAGTAGAAAACTAAATCCTAATGTCCATGAATTTGGGGTTGGCATACATAGTGTCATAGGGCTGTGTTGTGATGTGATGTTGTTTGGCTCATGATATCGTGACACAAATCTCCCCCTATTACTGGTTCAGAAGAGCCCTCAGCTTTGCAAACACTG
This sequence comes from Emydura macquarii macquarii, assembly GCF_026122565.2. Classification (NCBI taxonomy): domain Eukaryota; kingdom Metazoa; phylum Chordata; order Testudines; family Chelidae; genus Emydura; species Emydura macquarii. The sequence goes on from NW_027130698.1 coordinate 4,784,141, forward strand.
TTGTTGAACATGGGAAGAAGTTTGGTTTGAATCTACTCCTGAAGCATAGTGTGAACCTGCCCCAGGTATATACATCATGAGCAGAGGAACTAAATATGATTAGGAAAGCTCTGAACACAATAAATCCATAATACATTTGATCAAGGTGCACTTACTGATGCATCAGTTGTATAATTAAGTAGAAAAGGGAACAGGATGATAAGGGCAATGGCCTAATAAGAGTAGACAAGTATGGACACAAGTACATAACACTGCAGGAAGTTAATGATGAAGAGCTTATAGAGGTTAAAATAAATCTTTTTTACACCCACACCCAAACACACTGACAAAACGCCTATCCACATCTCTCTCTCTCTCACACACTCAATTTACTTCATTAACATTTCTTGATGTTAGGTAATGATATCTAGACATTAGGATCAAAGAGACACATGCTTCTCCATTTCTAGTTATTAGTACTCCTCTATTCAGCAAAAAAATGTTCGGGGTGTTTGTGAAGGGCTAAAAGAGCAGTCCCTGCTTATTCGAGGTTTTCTTTCCTTCTTGTCATTTAGAGGAGGATATTTTTATATTGCTGTTCTGTGAATCATTTGTATCTTTTGGGATTTTTTAAAAATATGTTCATTGTCCATTAGAGTAGCATTGTACATTATAATACAATGTGGATTCTCTCCAGTTCAAGATTCAGCTATACCTATTATTTCTCTGCAGTAAAATAATGAGTAATAATAGTGTATTTTCCTTTCTCAGTTGCTATTGCATGTATAATTTGTTAACTCTAGTTATCAAATAAATAAAAGAGTGTCACTTGTGATTCCAATTTCTATAGGGTGGTATATACTCTATGTCCACACACAATACAAAACACACATATGGACCCAATCTCAGAGACATTTTTTACTGAAGACTGTAAGGAGTCCCGATTACATTATATAACTAAACAGACTGAGCAAGGCGTGTGTATAGCCATATTCAGAGGTTTCCTGTTTTTCATTTTATATAAGATGGAATGCATGAAACATAAAATACAACAAAAGGAAAGTTCTATATAAGGCTACTCTAACATCTGTCATCTAGGCATTTTATTTACCATCATGATAGCTGATAGCGGTTACAAAGAAGAGGTCTTCAAAACATTCATTGGTGTGTATTGAGGATAGCTTGCAATTGCAACACAATCACTTTAAGGGTGGGGGGAGTGAGTTTCTGGCCCTGCTTTCAGGCTAAGGGGCTCTGTAGTGAAGCCTGTGATCCAGGTCTCAGCAATCAATGTGGAAAGAGCCAGCCTTGAACAAGGTGGAATAGATTGTGCCTCTCTGCCTTAGGAAGCAGCCTGCTTTCTCTGTGTGTGTGTGTGTGTGTGTGTGTGTGTTTGGTTACTGGGAGAGAGAGAGAGAGAGAGAGATTGTTCTGGATTCTAAGAAGAAAAGCTGGGGGTACATTGCAACCTTCCAAAAGGAGTATTTTATTTTTTTCATCTATCTTCTCTGTTTGTATGCTGTGAACGTAACAGATGTAAGATGGGATTCAGCTAATCTATGGGCCCCTTAAAATGTAGTGGCTCTATTACGAGAGCAGTCTCTTGTCTTTTTCTCTTATCCACAAACACAAGAATCAGATGTCTGTTTAATAATCTGACTGAGATTTTAGTCAGATCTGATTCAAGGTTGATGGATTATAACTAGGGATGGGCCCAAACCATAAAGTTTTGATCCTGAGACAAACTTTCTCAGAATTTCTAGGGTGTTTGGATCTGGAGTTTTGCTCTGGGCGTCCTTAATCATATCAGAGCTGTAGCCCATTTATTAAAGGAGAATCACAACCTGACCTTTAGCAGTTCTCTCACATGTGTACTGCTGCCAGATGAATAAGTAGCCCAGACTTTACAGTAGATCAGAAGTTACATCAAAGAGGGACTACTGATTTCAGAGCTGATCCAAGAAGACTAAAATACACCCTGAAAAAAGGTGTTCAGATCATAATGACAAAAAGCTAATACTCAGAGGTGTTGAGAGCATGAAGCTCTGCTGATTTCAATGGAAGTTGTGGGCACTCAGCACCTTTCAAAATCAGGTACTATGTGAGGATCTGATTTTGAAATCAGGACCTATCCCACTTGCTGCTAGAAACAGGTTGAACGTTGGCTGAGACTCTAGCTGTTCTGTGTCAGGCCACTGACAGTGAGGATAAAAGAAGATGGATATGTAATAGGATGGTCTATTTAGATTGTTAACTCATGGCAAAATGATTGCCATTTCCATATCATCTCCACATCTCTTACCTGAGCAGAGACAGATTAGAGTAACACCTTATGGACTCTGTATACACATTTATTCTCACTAGGAAAAGTCTGAGAATACTGACCCCCATCTAATCTCTTTATATTGGTGTCAATCCAGAGTAACTCCACTAATTTCTATGGAGTCACATTGGTGTCAATGAGATCAGAATCTGGGCCATGATCTTGAAGCTAGGAACATGTTGCCTGGAAAAAGATTAAAGAAAGAAATATTTTCATTTGCTTTTAACAAAACTAAGGCTAAATCCTCTTCCACAGGTTTTCCCACTGTTGTCTACAATATATCCCACCAGCAGCAAAGAACACATTGAGGTACCTGAAAATTATGGTGGTTCATTCCCACTGTATCTGAAGAAGGTAGGAATTTAACTATTGTTTCATACAACCAACAAGATGTGGTGTAAAATACTTCAGACTTCAGTTAAAGACCTAATCAAGACTTCATTGGCCTGATCCTCCTCTTCACTGGTGTAAATAAGGAGTATCTCCACCAAAATTAATGGAGTCACAGCCGGGCAAACCTGGCATGTGACAGAGGAGAGTCAAAGGAATATGTGCCATTGTATATATAGGATCTTTTTGTTATATATCAAAAAGTTAATTTCACTCTTTGTTTTCTCTCTGCTTTCTAATACCTACTAGCTCTCTCCTATCCTCAAAGTGCTAGTATCCAGGAGACAGCCATTGTCACATATAAAAATATATTGAATTAAATATATATATGTATTTGGCAATCTGTTTTTTGCTCCATAGCTGATTAACTATTACAAGCATGTCTTGTGTTATTGAAGTGGTTTGAACGTGGGAGTTCAATGTGGCCAAGGGAAAAAGGTTAGATTAATCTTAATTTGCCTAAAGAGCTGAGAACTCAATGGAAATTTTCTACTATATTTTTGTTAATTTCAATGACAAATTGTTGAAATTTTCCATGGAAACTTCTGAATTTTTAGCAAAAAACAAAAAAAACAAAAACAAAAACAAAAACCTGAAAACTTTTCAGCTAAGTAACAAACCATTTTGATTGAAAGCTGAACCTTTTGATTGAAAATGCTGCTGTGGTACATACTGGGAGCTTTAGTTCAGATACCTCATGACCTCATTCTCCTCCATCGGCTGGGGTCCCTGGTTGCATTGTATCTCCCATAATGCACCAGTCTTTCCTCTTCTTGAACCACAACCAGCTGAATATCATAGGAGTTCCTGTCCATGGTGCATCAGAAGAAATGCCTGTCTGGAGAACCCTGTCCATAGAGAAGAATGAGGCTGTGAAAGACCCAAACATCAACAACTCCATAAGACACTCCGCTGGCATTTCCAAATAGCAACTTTTTGGTTTACGGTCAAAATTTTTCAGTCTCCAGATCCTTAATCTTCACAGAAATATGAAGCAGATCCAATCTATTTTAGGTTTTACTATAGTACCCTTTAAGTACGGTCTTTGCATAATGTATGATGAAAAGCAAAAATGCTGACCAAAATTTGAAAGTAAATGTAAACATCATTTAACCATAGTCACTCGGTTTAAATGTGTATTTTAAATAATCCCATGCCATATAGATATTCTTTGCATTAATGGAATCCAAAAAGTCATTCCCTAGAAACGGGGAAAAGTCAAAAATATATAAGAAAATAAAAAGCTAAGTAATTTTAACACAAAAGTCATTCTCCAACCCAAACTACTAAGAGAGCATGTTACTGAAACAAAGTAGGGTCAGTAACTATCACTGATAGTTGCTTTTGTTTTTTAATTCATAACAACCTATTTGAATTAAATAACTGATCTCTGTTAGAATAGCAAATAAAGCGTCATTTTCTTTCACAGTCATAAGCACCATCTGCCATTCAATAAGTGTTTTCTGTGACTCAGTCTGTACTTAAATTGACTTTGAGCAGATCGCTTCCATTTTATTGCTGTTGTTCTCAGCACCACCAATTAGGATGCTTTAAAGTCAGCTTTGATAGTCTGTAAAGATAAAGCCAGTATCAGCACAAAAAAGTGCGGGTATTTCCAGGCCTGAGTCATTGGTGTCAGAATTACTAATAGCAGAACCACTTTCCAGAGCTGGTACCTTCTGAATGCATGAGCATATGGATTGGTGCCAGCTATAGAGACATTTTAAAAAATAAAAATATTAAGGGCCATATTTTCAAATGGCCTCAAAAAACAAGCCTTGCATGTGCAAGTAACGATCCCGAGGCTGGTGCCTGTTTTGAGTGCACAATTGTCCCATTGTGTGTGCAAATTCAAGTTTTTTGCACATAAATGGATGTGCCTGCAAATATTTGTAGGCATATTTTTTAAGACTTTGAAAATCTGCCCCTCAATTTTTATTGGAATAATTAGAGACTAATAAACTCATCTTATTGTGTGTGTCAAGCTGCCTCTTCTCTTAAAATAACTTATAAAATGCACTTGTTTCATGAAGCATTCCAGCTAATCCTTAATTTCCTACTTAGGCAAAATGTCCTTTGAAGTCACTGGATGTTTTGCCTGATAAATACAGAAAGAATGTGGCCTTCAGGACCAGACACCACTCTGTATTTGTCTGTGTATTGTACTTGCTTGCACCTTTAGATTTTAAGGCCTGCATTTTGAGATCTATGGATAAAAAGTGCTATATAAGAGCTAAGTGTTATTGTTCTTCTTGAGACAGGGATTTCTTTGACACAGATTAGGTGTTGTACAGTGCCAAGTGCACTTGCAGCTCTATGTAAAAATAATTTGTAATAGCAACAGAACAGGAGTCAAAAAGCAAAAGAAATTAAAAACAAATATTAATTTAAAACTAACATTGTCAGCCAGGATCACCATCTGAATGAATTTGCAAATGAAGGGTAATAGATTGCTTTGGATCCATGGTGGGGAATGCCATTTCTGGGCATGTCTAGCTTTGAGCCACACAAGATCCCTTGTCAGAAGATCAGAGCCTCTCCCCAATACGCCCCTCTGCCTCTCCCACTTGCTGGCTCAGCACGGCCTCCCACTTTGAAACTTGGAGACTCAAACCTCTCCCAAAGACAAATGTCACTTCCAGTTGACAATACTCTTCTGGTATCCACCAGTGGTAAAATACTTCCCCAACTTCTGCCTACCCCACAGATGTATTGCACTGTTCGGGGAACTCCCCTGAGACCCTCACTCACCTTATCTACCACAGGGCCTCACATGTCCCTGAGCCACACCTGGTGGTGAACTCCCATTAGTATCAGCAGAATCTAAGCATTAATCAAGGGGAATGAATGGCCCTTGTGGTCAGGCATTACAACAGCAGGCATCGCAGTTTGAGAATTAGTAGCTGTGAAGCCCCAAATGGCAAATAAGATGCATCTGCTAGGAGTAAAATGTTTTCTCCCCTTTAGCTTTGCACTAACATACTCCCTTGATTATCTGATTTCCAATTTCAGATAAACATCAGAGTCAATGGCCAGGCTGACATTCATTTGGCTGGAAATGAAGAAGGTCTATTTGGAATAGATCCAGAGTCTGGCATTCTCTACCTCAATAGACCACTGGATCGGGAAAAACAAGCTTTCTACACCCTTCAGGTATGGCATACTCGGATGGCACAAGCCCCATCTCATCTCATCTCACTGCTCCACGACACATCCCCCAGCTGTCTAATGCCATTGTCATTTGTTCTGTTGGAAGCAAATATTGCCAGATGCTGGATGGAGGAAACTCAAGGACCAAATCCTGAGACCTTCCCTCAGTTTTTATTCAGTCTTTACATTGGCAAACTCCCATGGAAACCAATAGAAGCTACTGGTGCTCTGAGCCTCTGAGATTCATTTAGGTGCCTAAATTTAAATGCCTAATTTGAGGCACACATGTTTGAAAATGGTGGCCTGGACCCCAGGCTCGAGGGGCGGAGACTGTGTCCTACTTGTTTCTGACTCCATGGAGGTCTGTTTCTCTTCTTTGAATCCAAGATGCTGTATTCACATAGACATCAAATGCATTAAATCTAGTCTGCTCCAGTTGATCCAGCATTTAGACAGAGCAAAGCTTATGTACTGAGCTCTGTTTACACGCTGAGCCTTACAAAACTGCATAGGTGCACTGTGCATTAATACACTAATTATTGGCACAAAGCTTCTTTTGTACCACCTTGTTCAGCTGTTGGGGCCAGATCAGGAGAGTTATGGAGCACCTGCTGAGAACCTCCAACTCTCACTGAGTTCTACAGGAATTAAAGTAGCTCACCATCATAGCTAGCCTTTCCTAAGAAACATCTGGACTGCTTCCAGCTGGTTCTTCCTGGCCCAATTCCCTTCTCTCTAACATGTGCTCTGTTCTTAAAGGCACGGTACATACTTCTAACACCAATTTCTATTTATCCTTCTTCAAATTCATCATAAGAATCTAATATACCACACTGCTGTTCTAATGCCCTCAGCCCTGATCCAGAGACCTCTCAGGGTGGTGGATAGATAAGCCTGTTTTCCCTAGGGCAGAAATTGTACTTTTTCCCGTGCAGGGGTTTGGTGATGTTAATGTGTATTTGTGATAATCTCAGGTGAGACAATCATTTCAGTGGACTGCCCAGCACTAAAAGAGCTGGGCTGTTTTCTGCATATGAAATGGGAATGCCATTTAATACAGATATTGGGATGTCTGGATCTATCTACACAGCCTTGTCTGTGGACAACCCAAAGGGCCAGATTATGGTTAGCCCTGTCTGGATGCACAAGAGGGTGCAAGGAACTCTCTCCCTTTGTTCACCTAGTCAGGGACAACCACAGTCCCTGAATGTGTGCTTCCTTAGGGGCTGTTAGCACCAGTGACAGTGGTGCAAGACACCCTGAAAGGCCTGGGGATAGGGGAGTGAAGGCAAGGCCGTGCTCCCCTTCCCCTGCTGCACTGGCTGGGGACCTAAGTGAACAGAAGAGCGGTGCATACTGCATCCTCACAAAGGAAGTACTGGAGCTGTCTCTGATCATCCTCTCCCCACAGCCTCTGGAGGCATATTGCCGGCGTTAGCACAGTGGCCAGGAGAGGCCAGAGGGCACCATTGCTTTATCATATAAACCTCTATGTTACGTTTTGTTTTTCTGTTCCATTTTGAGTATTGCCCTCTACTGGATAGAATGAGAACTGATCTGAGTATCATAGACCCCATACTGCTGAAAACTAATTAGGATTCTCCTTCAGTTCAAGTGCTAGTAGCCTGTGCCTTTTAATGCAGGATGATTTTGGTCCAATCCCCACCAGTGTGGTAAATTTACAGGTGGCCACAATGAGCAGCACATTAGTCACTAAGAAATCATAGTTGGCTGGTGTATATACAGTGTATATTAATCTTACTGTCATGTGACAACAATAAAGAATCACAACTGTCTTCTAACACTGAACAATGAACTTTAAATAAAATAGCATTATCCCTAAACCTCTTCTAGCTTCCCACTGCTTCTGCCTAGAGCCTACCTCAGCACCCCTCTTCTTGGCTTCATGTTATAGATTTAAAGAAACAGTACCCATACCTTCACATTAGCCTTAAAAGGTAGCATGTGCAAATGAGTATTATTGAAATGCAGGTTCTCTTAAAATCAGGTGACTGTAAAAGATGAAGACGAGCAGCTGCTTTTTGACCCTGTAACCATAACAATAGCAGTAAAAGATGAAAATGACAACATGCCAGTGTTGACTGAGGATATGTTCTCTGGAATTCTTAGCAAAGGGACAAAGCAAGGTAATAATGACCTCTCTAGCTCCTTTCTATAAAGATCTATTTCATTTTTACTTTCCTCTGCCATTTGACTCATGCCAAGGTTTTTATACACTGTGCGCACTAATCTTGGTACATTTGATCAAATGTTCCATTTTTAACACTATCCATTTATATAAATTGTATCATGTTTGTATTAGAAACAACTCAGAGATTATCTGCTCTCTGAGGACGATGGGGCTAGAGGGAAAATGAACAAGTACAAAATGGCTTCCCTCCTTTGAGATAACCACAACCATATGTGTGGATGTGAGAAGCTGAGTGCTTTACTCTTTGGGATTAGCACGTTCTTTTTATTTGCCGTTTGGCCGATATGTATGCAGTAAACAAGAGAGAAAATATAGAAACCATGTGACAGCTTGTTCCATAGCCTTTTGCACAGGGCTGCTCTGTAGTTGCTTTCAGATGTCAGTACAAAGCTTCCTGATCACTGATGCTCAGTAGTGAAATGTCAGGAAGGAGATAAGAAGGCTAAAAGGAGCTATCTTAGACGCTAGACTGTTCTATCATTAGTTTTATAGATAAACTTCACAATGTATTTTTAAACAAACGTTATTGCCTAGCTGAGCATTAAGTCAAAAAAAGAATGTTTTTAAAATGGAGCCCAAGGTAATGTCAGGGCTTTCATACAGGAAGTCGGAAAGTTTGATCTGGTTAAACCATCACCATAATCTGCCTGTGCATCTGACTCCTCATGTCAATAAAGACATTTGAATGTGAACTGTGTTATCAGAAACACAGGGAAAGGTTTCTTGAAAATTTATTCCCTCCAAAGTCAGGCACCTCAGTGAAAGGAGTTAACTTCCAAGTGATACATCATGATGGCATGAGATGACAAGGGGCTGGACTAGATGACATCTTGAAGTCCCTTCCAGCCCTACATTTCTATGATTCTATGAAACAGGGGCCAAAGTCGGCTCTCATAGACACTAGTACAATCCCACCTTGACTCAGCATCTGCACTGAGTACATGCAAGTTGCTCTGGGGCATTTCCTATCTTGTAGTTGTAGTAGACGTTGAGGTACTTTGAATTTACAGGCTCACAACTGATGATCTCAATGTGCTTCACAAACATTAATCAGTTAAATCTCACAACTCCCTTGTGGAAGAGCAGAGTGTATTACCCACTTTACAGGTGAAGAAACAAAGGCACGGTAGTTGTCTCAATTTGGGCACCTTGAACTGAGGTATCCAACATTAGTGGAAACTTCAGAAAACTTAAGTCTAAGTTAGTCACCTAATACCACAGAGAAGGCCAAGATCAGAAAAGATGTGTAAGTGAGATGAGATTGCCCTACACTAACAGACTCCCTTAGCAATACTTGCTTCCACTCTATCAATGCCAAAGAGGTCTAAGTAGCATAAGTAGGGATAACTCCCACCCTACTTTAACTTATACTTTCTTCTGGCTCCTCAATGCATAAGGATTTGTCTTGAGTAGCATTTAAAAAAACCCCACATTCTAAGCTTCAAGTGGTGACATGGCATGTTGTATTTTAATGTTAGCTGGTTGAGGTAAACTCTAAGGAGGGAGTTTATGTGTCACCTCTACCTGCTAGCATGTTAAAATACAACTTCTTTCTACAGTAGAATTTTAACACGCATTAGCAAGCATCCTTTTAAAAACATCACTCATCCTTGTCTAACATACCCTAAGTGTGTCTAGGTTAAATACTGGGGCTGATTCTCCACTGACTTTACTCCCCTGCAAAGTGAGAGCAAAGGGGGTGTAAAAAAACTCTCATGTAGGAAAAATAGCATTTTATGCTAACACAGGTGTTAGTCAGGACACAAAGTAAGAGGCTGTGGTACTTACACTACTGAAATTCAGGAGTAGCTGCATTGAACTCCTGGTTTATACTGCTGTAAAGCAGGTGTAAATAAGAGAATAAGGCTCTAAATTAATAATGCAATTTCTTTGTCTGAAATCTGTAGTTGCCTTAAGTTTGACAGCTTGCTCAACGCTTTCATGTGGGTTGTTTTGGTCATGCTGCTTTGCATCATATCCCAGGAGGGGGTTTTTGACAGCGTTCTTTGTATTGTAGCTGTTATAAAAAACGTGGAGTGCATTTCCATATGATTACTTCCACATCTCTCGCAATCTCATGCCACAGTAACAGAAGGTTTCATAGTGTGAAGGCTAAATGAGTTTTAATGGGTACTTGTCGTTTGCTACAATTTGTCACAAAAACGGAGGACCAAGGAAAAACAGGCAGAGAACTATACTGCTGCAATCTGAATATATTACTGGCATTTAACCTAACAGCATTTCCTGATTCTATTTTCCAATTTTTATTAGTCCAACTATTAACCCTTATGCAACTATACTTTCCCCTACTACACTAGTAAAAGGAACATAGCAGAAGTGTTGAGCCTCATAGTTCGTACCATTCATCCCCAGGAATGATCCTTAAAGACATTAGTGGACCATCATTATGGCTTATCCACAAAGGAAGGGAGCCAGGTCAGTTGGCAGGTGCTTGGGACTCTGTCCACCTCAATTCCGGTGTGTGTTAACCCGCCAAATGACTGTGATGTCAGTGTGACATCAGCACTTTACGAATACTGATTATATAATCCATTAACCATGTCCTGCTCTCAACTCTGCGTCTGGGCAACTCCACTTAAACAAGGAGCAAAAACAAGGGCAGAACTTGGCTCTTCTCTGACCACTACTTAAAGGCAGCCGGCGCTGCTGTTTTTGAGTCAGGCCTCAAAAATCATGAGATTGTCTTAAAATCAGGAGATTAAAAATAAAATAATAATACTTTTGCAGGGGGTTATGTTTGCCTTCCAGTTTCTGAGCCTTTAGGGTGCATTCAAGTTACATTTTCAAACTTGTCTCTGCCACCATGAATGCCAGACGTTTACTTTTTCCCCACTAAAAGCTGGGAGTCTCACCGAATCAAATGACTCCAGGGATAAGGACTTTAAGAAAAACACGAACTATTGTGAGAGTTGGCAACACAGAGCCTGTAAAACAGGGATAATAAAGGATGTTGTGAGGCTTACCTCACTGCTTGTACAGAACTCCAAGTGCCTTATGTAGAAGGTGCTGCATAACTGCAAAGGATTTAGTGTACCATCTCACGTATGGTAGGCATCTGAGAGAGCCTTGGGATTTAAAATCTTAATTGATGTAAGTTTACAAAAAAATCTATTATACGTGCATGAATACACAAAGCCAGGTTAAATAAAGCAATCGAGGGGAAGTTATACACACACAATACTTACTCTGTCACTTTTAAATTAAAAAAATTAATTCATGTATAAAATGCCTATAGGTACAACACAGTTAAATTGATTCTAGATGGAAAGATTCAAGCTAAGGAAGGAGAACTAAAATTCTGCTACAGAAAGCATTTTTCATGTTGAATTAAAATGTTTTTTAGATAAATCATTGTGCTACCAAATCCAATCTGATCTTTCTAAACCCAGGAACATCTTTCATGTGTGTCAGTGCTATTGACTTGGATGACCCTTCCACACCAAATGCTGATTTACGGTATAAAATCCTCACTCAGACACCAAGCCAACCCTCAGAGAATATGTTCCAGGTAGACTCAAGGACAGGGGCTATTTCATTATCTGCAGAAGGTAAGATACTGGTGGGTAGCTCTGTCCTTTGTATTGAAGTGTCTGACTAAATCTATTCTTTAAGGTTGAAGGGCCCGAGGTCAGTTGCCTCCTTTTGTGTGCACACATGCAGAAAGCAAGCAGGCACAGTAGACAGAGAATATTTTGACAAGTTTGCTTGTGCTCTCCTTTTGAAAACTGGCACATACGTTGTTTATGTACCAATAGACTGGAAAGCCTCATTGAAATAAACTTGCATATGCACTCTGCTGATAAGGCTTCTGGATAGTGGAAATTCCTACACAGTGGAAAAGTAACTGAGTGCAATAGCCAGTCCATGATGGAATTCCTTGTTACATTTGTATATATTACATTTCCAAAAGCATCTATTACCTTTGACATCATAAGAAAGCCCCTTCCAAGAATCTTCACCAGGACTCTAGCATATTTAGAGGATTTAAAAATCTGAATCAATCTAATCCCATGACATTACTCATTTTAGTATCACTTCATCATGACCTATGAGTTGACTAAATCATCTACCATCCTTGGTGGAATCCCTGCCGTTGGCTTCTAGTTGCCTTTCAACTGTGCCACCAGCTACCCAGCCATATTGTCATACTGCAGGAAGCCATTTAATCATACAGATTTCTACCTGGTTTGTGAATAAAATCCTTTCTGTGTGGAACCAGGTTTTGGTTTGTGTTCAATTTTTCTGAAGCTGCAAATTATAAAATACAGCTGAGCATGTAAACATTGTTATCCTTGAAAAATACAGCCAGATGTTTTCTGTCTACCCACACACTGCATCGCCAGTAATGACAGGTTGTACTCGTGGTTCTGTAATGCAATGAACAGCTTTTTAGAAATTCATTTTGGGCACAGACCAGCAGTCGTTGTGAACTGGAAGAAAGAGTCCACAAAGACCAAGTCCATGGAAATGTAACAGCCATAGAAAACTCAGGAAAGTGCAACTAAATTACATCAATACAAATGGAGAGGGGATTAAATCAATCTTTATAGCTTTTTTAAACCCATAATTTGAGTCATGGAACAAACTGTGCCTATTTGATATCAGTGGGGAGGGGGGAACTAAATGGCTTATGAGAAAAATAACTTTTATACAAAGCCTAGAAAAAAAATGGAATAATATTAAATGTTGGCAAAGAGAAGTCCTTACTAGGTTAAATGTCAGCTGCTCTGTCACAATAGAATACCCATCTTTAGAGTGGGTTTCATCACATGCTACAACAGCTGAAGAAGGAATCTCCTTGTGTGGGTTTCAATACTCTTAGCAGGTTCTGCTGGTTTAGACTTCCCTTTCTTTTACAACTGCCAGGTGTTGTAGCAAATTGTCTAACCCAAGAGAATATTAACATGATTTTAATTAAAGTATGCAGGTAGGTTATTATACAGCAAAATGCCCTCAAAATACAGGATCAATATAGCAGCAGCTAGAAAATAACAAAAGGGTGGAACAGAAAGAGATAGTGGGGCCAGATTTACAGAGCCCTGTATGAGCAAAGGTGCATTGTTTCAACAGTGCATGCACATGTTTGTGATACATACTGTGACAAAGCTCTTCTATCTCGGTGGGTCCAGCACTTCCTTCTAGTGCTAGGTCAGGGAACTGCTTCACCCTTGTGTGTTCTTCCACCCTCTAGTGGTGGGGGAGGGTAATGCAGCCTCTCTAAAATGGCTGCTCCTGCTGGGAGCTAGTCCTGTCTCTGGTTCTCACAGGCCCTTGTCTCTTTGCTGGGGCTCTTGCCCCTCCAGTGACTGGCCAGTAGGGGGTGGGGTGGGGGCTCAGTCCCCCCCCTTGACTCCAGGCCCCAACCCAGGGACCCTACAAATAGCAGCCTTGTGCTGTGGCTTCAGGAAAGCTGCTAGCTTCCCTGGGTTACTTCCCCATGCTCCTTGATTTAATGTCTGTACCCTGCTCGGACAGGGGCCCTTCCTGGCCTCCTTGCCAGGGGAAGCTCTGACAGCCCCACTGGGTGTGGCAGTGCTGAGCCAAATGTCCAGTTCTATCTTCCCCTTCTGGTAGGGTCCTTTCCTTCAGGCTTCCAAGCCTAGGAAAGGTCCTTTACCCTCTTCAGGCAGGGTTTCCCCTCCCCCAGTCTCTGTACCTGCAGGGCTCTCTCCTGCCAGCGTGCTGCTCCTTCTCCTAAACCCTCCTGGCTCTTAATAGCATCTTGCCTGCTCACACACTCTCTGGTAGCTCATCTCGCTTCCACAACTCCAGCCACACCATCTCTCTAGAGGGGCGGCTTTTAACAAGTCCTAGGTGGGGCCTTGATTGGCTCCAGGTGCATTAATTAACCTGGAGTAACCCCTGCTCAGCTACCAGGGGAAAAGGGACTTGCTGCTCCTGGGGCTGATATATGGGCTCTCAAGCTAGCACTCTCTTTGGGGGGCTACTCCCTATGCACCCTTTGCTGCTGCTGTTTGGGGGCTCTGCTGGCCTCCCTCCCTATGGGGAGTGAATGGCCCTGCTGCCCCTGCTGCTGCTACCACCACCTGTGGGGGTGGGGCCCTTCCTGGCCGGCTATTTGCTGCTGCTGCTGCCGCCTGAGAGCTTGCTGCTACTGTTTGCTGCTGCCTGTGAGGAGAAGAAGGAAGACCACCACCACCACTCCTGCTGGGGGAGCACTCAGAACTGCACCAGGAGCTGTGGAGAGGGCTTGCTTATTGCAGGACTGGGAGTGACTGTGCCATCTCTGCTCTTGTGGTGGTGGGGGAAGTTACTATTGTTGCTGTGGGGAGAGGGGTAAGCAGCATGGAGCCCTACCCCCAATCCATCTACTCCCCACCCCACCACCACCGCTAGCGCCCCTCCACCACCCCAGCTACCATCTACATTGCCTCCTCACCCTCAACTCAGCTGCCTGCTTTGTCATCTGGACCGCTGCAGAAGCAAGCGAGGACTTTAACACCACCCAGGTGCATCTGACTGCACAATCTGTGTCTCTCCTCCCTCCCCCAGCTACCTGTGGCTGGAGGGCCCCCCCCACCCTCCAGTTTGCCCTCCAACCTTCCTGGGGCAGTTTGCCCCTCCTCCTTTTCTCCTCACAGCTCACCCTGCCCACCCCTTTCTGCCCACTTTGTCCCTCCGCTCCTAATTTTCCCTTAGCGTTTCTTTGTTTTCATGCCCAGCCCCAGCACTTCTGCTTCAGTTGGTTTCTCTGCCCTGCCCCAGCCCTTCAGCAATACATTGTCACAAAACACTGCATCATAACTACTTATGAAGCTGGGATAGCTGGTCATTTGTGAATGGTGTTACGGCAACAGTGACTGCACATAATTTAGGTGTGCAAATGCAAGCCCTCGGGTCTGAAAACTGGGCCCTGGTTTTACTTATTACTTATTTTTACATTTTCAAATGCTAGATAGGAGTTGCTAATGTATGTGAAGTGCCCTTGAAAGCAACCCCAAGGCTGAGATAGTAGCTCTAAGTTTTTCCATGCGACTGGGGTTCAAGAGTTGCCTTGAAAAATAGTTAGGGGTCATCTCTTAAGAGAGGTCTTGTCTGGATCTTAGATAAAGGTTAAAGGTCACAGGAACAGGAGACCAACCACGGGGATTTGTTTGCATCACTTATAGCTGGGCTCTGTTCTAATTAGACTAATCAAAAGGTGCATATTTAGTGCAGCGACAAACCCATAACGAGGCAGGGTCAGCTGAAATGAGGCTAGAGGAATATGGAGGCATCTATTGAAGTATTGCTCCCAAAGTGTCTTAAATACATTTTACAGGAATTGACTTTCAGTGAGATAAAAAGTTGAATTATGGAACACAGCCTCCCTATAACAGGGACCAGGGGACCCCCGGCTTCAATTTTTATTTATTTACTGATTTGACTCCTGGTTCCTATTATTTTTCCTACTAAAAATGCAATTTGAGATAAGCCTTAGGCTGCTGGTGTGAGGCAAAGTGCTGTCCCTGGCTCTCCCCAGGAACCCGCACAGCACCGATCTTTGGATTCATGTCCTGCTTCATTCAAGCACCTCTTTCAGGTATTGGCTGTTTTTGAGACAGAATCACTTATGGGCTTAGACCCTCATGTCCAACTTGACAGAGCTGTAAGGAGGGGGGGAAGGTGTTTTTTAAAGCAAATCTGGGGGCCCCTGCAAAGCCAGCTCCTACTACAAGGCCCAAGGTTCAGTGTGTGAATTTCTCCTCCCCCTACCTGTTCCATACTTCCCTGCCATCCAGCAAGGGGGACATGTTCGCACTTAGACTGGGCTGGTGGGCAGGTAATAATGGATGGGTTCCACCCTGGAGAGTGGGGTGTGACAGGAGCTAGGGAAGGGGGAGATGGTGGTTTTCTGTTAAAGAACAGTAATGGGGGAAGTCTGTGATATGCCCCAGCCAGGGCTGCACTATAGTGAGAAACATCCTGAATCCCTGGGGTTTTAAGTTATTCTCCCCTCAAAAGCTTTCTGTCAGAATGAAGCAGATCAGCATCGATCACTTTCAGCACTACAGTGTGAGCGGCAAACATCACACTGACATGGCCACCAGCCAGGAGCTGGTGGGGCCCAAAGGCCGTAGGACCCAATACAGCTGCAGATGTGGCAGCATTAAGTGAATGGACCCTAATGGGGGGAACAGGATAGTCCTAATGAAAACCACGGAAGCCTTTATTCTGACGTTCTGCAATGGGATAAAGTTGTGCTACACTACACACAGAACAGTTAGTCGGTCACGGGAAATTTGCAGAACAGATTGCAGGTAAGTGATGGCAAATTCCAGTCACATCCTGGACCTGAGCAGAATTCTTCCCTTGCTCCAACTCTCATTTTTCCCCTTCACCTGCCTCCCTGTCACACCCTTCCCCAGGGAGCCTACAAACAGCATTTCCCTCCCATGGTAGGTTCTTCTACAGTCTGCAACTGTCAGATGGTCTGCCCCAGGCAACGCTGCTCCATGTGGCTTTCAGCAGCAGAAGCCACCTTGGAGGGAAGATTCAACAGAAAATATTCCACCACTGCCAGCAACAAAAGATGATATCAGGGAAACAATATACTTACCACCAGTGCCCCAGCTTCCAACTGGAGCGAGCAGAGGTGGCACTTTTACCCGACTTTGTTGTGGCAATGGCAGAGCTGAAGTTAGCTTTCATTGTGTGAGGCAGTGGGGTGGGGGATGTAGAATATAGGAAGTTACAGAATCCCTGACTCCCACAGCAAATTTACTGGCCTAATTATTTGGTCAAACCTACCAAAGAAGGGGGGATACTGTTTTCATGTCCCCACTCCAGTTTTCATGTTTCTGCTAAAAGGGATGCAAAAAGATATTTGACAAGATTATCTTTATTTGCAGGTAGCTCTTTGCTAGACTCATCCCAGGTCAGCCATTATAAACTAGTTGTGCAAGTCAAAGACCTGGGAAATCAGTCTCTGGGATATCGTGCATTAGCGAACGTGGAAATTGCAGTTATGGAGAACACCTGGATAGCTCCAAGTCCTGTTCTCTTTCAAGAACACCTAAATGTGACTTATCCAAAGATCATTTCAAAGGTGAGTCAAGGAGGCAGATTTTTCAAATGCATGTTACTTGGCTGAATTGAGGACATCATGTTCCTTAGAACTATTTCTGAGAGTTCTCCTGCATTAGTAGGATGGGCTTTGATCCTACAAACTCTGATGCAGGTATATGAATAGTGTCATTGAATTCAATATTACTTACACGTGCACTTACAGAACTGAAGCCTGGGAGAGTAGCTTCCTTATGAAAGGATTTTTGTGGTCGAAATATAAAAAGACAAAGTAAAACCTGCATGGCAGCAGGGTGATTTTAATTAGGAGTGCTGAAAAGGATTATTGTTCTGTGATCTTAAAGTGATGACTGATGGATGTATGTTTCATCCACACCATAGTATTAAACACCCATTGGTTTTTTCAGACTACCATATATATTTATCTATCACATGTTAAAGCTCAGCACCAGTGTTTGCCATTCATACCCCTACAGATAGAAACAATAGCTGGTATCACTGCTAGATTTCCCCAGCTTTCTTCATCCCAACCTGCCTGATTTCCTGTAGAGCCCTCCCCATTCCAGCAATGCCAGAAACCCAGCACTGTGTAATGTACAGACAGAAACCTGCTGTTGTTCTGTTTACTGGAACTCTGAAGGGAATCCCTCAGGAATGAACAGATGAAGAGAGGGAAAAAAGGTTGCTTAAAATAACATTCTTATTTTAAACACTGCTCACAGACTGCACTGTCTCTCCTCCTCCTCTCTGGTGGCAAGTCAAGAAATGCAGTAAGGGAGTTTTCAGCCACACAACTCCATGTACATAGTTTGGGAATAGAGTCATCTGGGTTAAGAAGCACAAAATCTAAACAAACTCACCCAAGAAACACATTAGTAGTAACATAAATAAATGGGCGTTTAAATTAGAATAAGGCCTCCATAATGGCTTCTCCCCTGTTATTTTGAGACTTGATGAGGCATTATACTCATCCCATTTATAACAGTTACCATTCCACTTTCTCCTTGTTAGGAACTGTTCTGCTCTGTTCATGGAGCTGAAAGGGTTTATGCTTGTGAAAACAACTGACAGGCCATATTCTACCAGGGCTGTACAATCTAAACAAAAGTGTTTGTAGCTACTACCTTTCTATGGCAACAGTAAAAAATTTGCTCTGAGTTTGCTTGTCCACTTTCCCTTATAATATCTGGCCTACAAATTGTTTATCACTTTTTATCAGTATGATATTGCAGATCTTTTTAGCTCTAGTAATTTAATTTTGGATTTAAATCAATCTCAAGTGATTTAACTTTCAGTCTGTTAAAGAATGCCAGGCAAATCTTTTGCTGATTTGATTTTGCTTTGGCTTGTGAGGATGTACAGATTATACCATATAACTAAGAGGAAACCTGTCCCAAAGTTTCCTAAAAATTTCAGTTATTTTTAGCACCCAGTTATCCAAGCATTATTATCCTTTTTAATTTAATTGATATAAATATTGATGATTGGGATACAGTGGACATTTGCACCTCTTGTCTGAGGCCTGAATAACAACAATATGGCCTTATAGTGCATGTCACTGAAGGATCTCAAAGCACACTTACAAACATTAAGTATTTAAGCCTTGAAACACTCCAAGGGCCAGGTAGGCAACTACTATCCCTATTTCACAATAACAGAGGCATACGGGTTAGGGATGGCCTGATTTTTAGAAGTGATGAATACCAGCAACTCCAATTAAAGTCAATGGGAGCAGCTCAGCTTTGAAAAATCAGGCCATGAGTGACTTGCCAAAGGCCACACAGTGAATCAGACAGTACTGAGGATACAGCTCAGTTCTCTTGATTCCCAGAACCATGTTTTCAGATAATATAAATTGTTTTTAAAAGTTGCTTGTGGCAAAGCACAATGGCTTGGTTTTCAACCACAGCTTCTTTAAAGACAGATGTTACATGTTATCTTGGTGTCAGAGCAATGGCGCTTGTTCCAAGTTTCACCCCCTATGACTACCTCTAAAAAAGTGAACACAATTTTAAGGACAGGTGCTGAACTGGTAACTCCATAGATCAGCAGCCTCCATTCATGCATCACACAAGGCAAGTATGGGTGCTAACTGTGCAAACAACCCCATGATGCTCTGCCAATGTACCTCATCACTGACCTGAATGGAAGACCTGTAGGGGTGAGAAGACAGTTCATTTTCTGTGTGTAGCCAATCTCTTGTTTCTCTACTGAGACTACGCAAAGATGCCAATTAGTGATCATTGTGACAGTGGCTGTTGCTGACCACTTGTCCACTAGGACTGAACTGAAACTATCAACTTGTTTCACTGGTGCACAGTCTGGAGATGGAGCCTTTCCTATTTTAATGACATTTCCCGTGAAACTTGCAATACTTGTCATTTGTGTGACTGTCTGTCCCCTTGATTCCAGGTTAACTGGAATAGCAAAGAAGTCTGTTACTATCTGAAGGGAAGCTTTCCTCAAGGCCTTTTTTCAATTGACCTACAAGGGAATATCTATGTGACACAAGAAGTGGACAGAGAAAGTCAAGCAGAGGTAAATATGAAAATAGGGACCAGATAGGGAGTTTAGCTGAATAAGTCTGAAGTTTCAGTACCCAACCCTTAATTAGCACTTGAAGATTTGACAAAGGAGAAGATTCACTGGATACTTATTCACTAACTAAACTGCATATGTGTGAAACAGAATCTTAAAGTTAAAACCATGCAACTAGAGTCTCTATCTACTTATGTTCTTATATGGCTCTCATCACTGCAAGATAGGGAAGTACTATTATCACCATTTTACAGATAGATAGGGAAATATGGGTTCTATTAAATGACTTGCCCAAGTTCATATAGGAAGTTGAGCCAGGAGTTAAACCTAAACCTGTGCCCTATCCCCTAGATTAGCCTTCCTCCCTTATTAGTGATAGATTCTGCTATCATTTATACCAGAGCAACTCTAGCTTCTTTATATTCAACCTTCGGCAAACTCCCAAGTATAAATAAGCCAATATTTTGTTTTTCTTTTATCCAAATACAATGGATTGCATTAATACTGTCTGTCTTTGTGAGTCAGTATCACTCTGACCTCTGCTTGCTCAGGTAGCTGTTTCCACTGGATTAAATCTTAAAATCTTCAGCCAGATTGTATTCAGTCATGGTTCTGGTGAATGCCATTACTATTAACAGGCATTTACGGGAATAAAATTGGAGTAAGGACCTCAGGCTTTGGCCCACTGAGAAGAACAGAGACAGATTTTGGGCTGTGCTGTGTTGCAAATAATCCCCAGATGAGACAGAGCGTTTAGATGTCTGTTTGGGTGCATTCCTGAGCAAGGGGAGCCTGGATGGAGCACTGTAATTCTCAAGCAATCCCTAGCTGTAATTGGCCTTTGGGGTCTCTTCTGAATTTGCTCCCACCAGGCACCTGGGCCCCATTGTCTGCACATTTTTGAGCTACATGTTGATAGGAGGCAATGTCCTGACCACAATGCCAAGTGTCACACTTTTCCAAGGGGTTTATTTAGGACAGAGTCTGCTGATTGTTCAGTATTAAGGGAACATATGGCCTTTGTATTTATAGAAGGACCCTTGGCCTTCCATGTAGTTGAAAAGCCTGCAAGCTGGCATTTGGGTATCTAATATCTACTTTCTACCATCAGTGATACAATTTTTACCTTCAAACTCTAGATTCTTATCACTAGGATATATAAAGCTGATGTCCAATGCACCATGTCCAATGAAGTGGGGGTCTGAAGATCTGTTACAAAAAGAACCTTTATCTTACTGTCATTTGAACCTTGATCAATATTTATCTGCATAGTTTATAATCAGAATTAAATTCTGGCTCTGTCTTTCTGAGGCATGCTAATCCAAAAATGATTAGCTCATGGGACAAAGTCTCATGTTCAGGATATGACCCAAGATTAACATGTTTAGGTAAAGCTTAGTTTCCAAGTTAGACTGTGCTAGCAATAGTACCAATGTCATGGTTCACATGCAGCACAGAGTAGCATAAGAATTAATTTCATATGGATCACTTCCTCCAGCTGAAGGAACAATCTGTAGAACAGGGAAGGGAAAGGGGAAACAATTTTAAATGCTATGGGTCCAATCCTACACTCTTTTCTCCAGAAGAACTCCCATTGGTTTCAATAGAAAAATTGCCAGATTAAGGAGTGCAAAAATATACACTATGTAAAGCATAAGAAGCTGCATTGAAAAATTCTGTACAACATAATAGAGAATGAAATTAATTTGGCTTGTTATCACACAGAATTATATCCCTGCTATAATATTCTATAGAGATGGCTTAAAATCCTAAAGAAAGCATCTCATTCTCTATTAAAGTCTGTAGACTTTTAGAGAAATTTCTATAGAATTCCCATTTAATTTTTACATAATAGTATTGGTTCCATCTCATTTGCATTCAGTAGGACTTTTCCATAAGGGCAAATAAAAATGTTAAACTCTATTAAATGAATAAAGTTAATTACCTCTTAGGTTAATTATAAAGTTTCTTACGAATTCATTTGAACGTTGTCAGTATGAGATTCAGATTTTTGCTGAGAACAAGGATGGAATGCTGTACACTGATCCGCTGGAGCTCCTGATAACAGTGATGGATGAGAATGACAACAGGCCAGTATTCTCCCAGGAGATTTATCAGGTAGAACTTGAGGAGATCACAGCCAAAGGTGAGAGTCATCTATCTACTGCATCACAGGCAGCAAAATGCTTATTATGGTCAACATATGGCTGGAAGCAGTACTAATAATATGGCCATTCTCTACCCTGGGTCCAGTCATGCAATCCTTAGTACGCAAGACTTCATTGAGAGCTTTGCCTGCACAAGAGGCAGGAGATGTAATTAAGAGTCATAGATTTTTAAGGCCCAGAAGGGCCATTAGGATCATCTAGTCTGAGCTAAAATAAAATTCAAGGAGAGCATTTGAACTCAGTCCCCTTGCATTCAAAGAAGAGTGCTTGTTCCTGTAAGTCATTTTGTAAACTGCATCCAGAAGTGAGTCATAGAAAACTAAATACTTTGTGAATCTGTTATTCACCTTAAAACGTACAAATTAAATATAAACCAATAGGATTAGTAAAAAAGGGAAATGAAAACCTTTGTAAATTAATTATGGGAAAATTTGGCTAGTATATTACCTAAAAGGATACCTACTGGTACTAATATTACCTAAAGTACCTAAAATATCCATGTTCATTTCTCCTATCTCTTTGGTCCAGTTTCTTGTTTTGGTTGTATTCCTGTGAAGATATAATTTGCCAACATATTCATTGAATCCTGTATATTATTAAGTAGAAATTGGTCCAAACTGCAGATCTTGGGAAAAGTTTGGATCTGGTTCTAAACGTTGCAGCTTGGGCTCATTTCTTATGCTAACTGAAGAGTTGAAATGACAAATAAATCACTGCTTTAAAAAGACTTCTTTAACTGCTGCATATACGGTTTCTTTATTCACTGGTACTGGTGATGTTTTTCTGTGTGCAGGAAGTGAGATTATCACAGTAAAAGCAGAAGATGCTGATGATCCAAAGACCAACAATGCTAAAATTGCATATGAAATATTGAGGCAGGAGCCTCAAGTGGCAGAAGGCTTTTCATTTCGTATCGGCAAAGACACTGGAGTGATAACATTACAGGATTCTTTACAGAAGACAAATGCTGCAAAGCACTATCACCTCCTTGTTCTAGCAGCAGATCTTGCTGGGACTGAGGGGGGTAGGTGTTATGAAGGATCATGGGGTCTATTCAGTGATGTGTTATTAAGCTGTTTTAGTGCCCAATGTCAAAAAAACTCACCTAAAACAAACACTCCCTCAGTTAAATACATTGACCAAGTTGCAGATGGCATGAAATTGTCACAACATGTATCACTTCCCAGGACTGAAATTCACTAAGTCTAAAAACAATTGCCTTTTTTGGGAAACTGCTTAGCATAGTAGGCCTCCTACATGTAAATATTTAGTCAGACAGTAGCTGTGACATCCACATTCTGGATACATCTTTGTTATGTGGCCACTGCCATGAATCAAGATGATTATTTAGCAGTCACCCAATGACACAGCACCATTAGAGCTCCTGAACCTGCTGGTTTTAGCCATAGGGTGCAGCTTAGTGACTGCGACACTTGGCATTTCTATAACATTTCATGGGAGGATCTGAAAGCACTTTACAAATACTAAAGACCACTTATGAGTCTGGTAGCATACCTGCACAAGGACGCCCCTGTAAACCCCCACACTGGGTCCTGGCATTGCCGGATGCTGTGAAGAGGTGGGAGGAAAAGCAGCTGCTGCTAAAGTGTAGAGATGGGGTGGGAGTAGAGCCTGAGGTCTGCCCCTCCAATGGGCCAGCCTGTGCAGCTGAGCCGTAATGGAGGAAGCAGTAAGCTGCAAAAGGAGGCTGCCACAAGTGACCCACTCCAGGAGCCAAGCACAGGTCAAACTGCGTCTGTCAGAGTCTTCGTTTGGTACCTGCCTTGCTCTTGGCACAGTTCTGTGCTGTAATTTATTCAGTCTGGATTGTAAAGTTTCACTCTCTCTCCAGTGAAATTAACCTGCTACCACCCTGGGAAAGAAATTAGTATTATTAACAGTTTGTACAAGGTTGGCAGAGCCAGGTCTAGAATTTAAGGGTCAGATTCTCAGACACTATAAAATTGGTGTAACTCCAGTGAAGGAAATGGAGCTCTGCTAGTTTACACCAGCTGAGAATCTGGCCTCAGTTTCATCTACTAACCAATGTATCTTGCTCCATTCCACATGCAGATGATGGTGATAAACACATTACAGCCCCTGGAGAAAAACAACCCAAGTATAGTATAGTATTCCTGAATTCTTCTGAGTGATCGCATGCACGAGAGACATATAGTACAACCGAGTGGGAGGCAGCATTTCAGATTGGAAGGGCTGAGGTAGAGAAGAGGGGGAGGGAAAGACTATTTCTGAGTGGATCTGTGTGTTGTACATGTTAGATATATTTTTTTATATTTGTGTGCGCGTGCACATTGAAATACAGGCAATTTTGGAATTAAGGAACTGCTATTTCAGCTCCCTTTTATGATGTCTGCACCCATAGAATTGCATTCCATCCCCTTGAACATATTTGTTGCTGGCCTCTGGATCCTTTCCAGTTTCTCTACATCTTTTCTATACAGCAGTGACCAAAATTGGACACAGTTCTCCAGCTGAAGCCTAACAAGTGGCGCAGTACTGACCCCAGCATGCTATGCTTCTGTTAATGCAACCCAAAACTGCATTTACTTTTTTTGCAACATCACTTAGACTACGCTCTCCTGGCTTCTGTAGTCTTCAGATAAGGCCCAGAATAGTAACAGATTCCTGAATAGTAATAGATTATCATCTCTCTTCAAAAGCACAATATTGCTGACTCTGTAGCAGGCATTCTAGACACCTTTCCATTACAGAATAGCTGCTTCTGTATCAAACCCTTAGTTTGGTCAAGAAATCTGAAAAAAATCTTCTGTTTTGTTTCCAGGTTTCAGCAGTACTTGTACAGTTTTGATTAATGTTGTGGATGTAAATGACAGCCCTCCTGTGTTCTCACAGACAAAGGTAACCCTCTCACTCAGCATGTGAGTGATTTACAGGATGTGTAGATCAGTGTCTTTGAAGGTACGGTCTAGTCTTAAAGACATCCACAAAGTGATGAATATTACAGAAGTGTAAAGACACATGCCATATTCATCTCTCAGTTCTACTGATGAAGGGAACGCAGAGCACACTAGATTCAACAGTCCAAGCAAGAGAGAGAGAGATGTAGTGTGGGGGTAATGAAATAATGTCTTTATTAATGAAGAAACACAAACCAATGTCCATGAATAGGTGGATGGGGCACACGGGTAGTTGTATGCATGCATGCTTGCAAATGGAGTGTATGGAGGCTTATATTTGTGCATGGATGGGTACATGCATGCTTGTGTGTGTGTGTGTACTGTTGTATTTGTGTCTTGTACATGTGTACTGCTGTGTAGATAAAAGGTGTCTGCAGGTTTGGAGTGGATGCATGTTTGACTAGCAGCATGTAGTTTTGCTAGCTTCATGCGTATATGGGGGGGGGGGGCTGTATATGCAGGTGTGCATGTGGAGATATGGATGGATTCCTGCATAGGTGTGTATGTTGGTGCATAGATGGTTGGTAGGTACTTCTGTTGGTGTGCATAGTGCTGTATTTTCCAATTCAAGATACTGCTATCCTGCCTGCACATCCCAAAGGTGATAACAGAGGGGATGCAAATAACCCCCCTAGAAGAGTAGGGTGTGTGCATGTAGGGGCGCTTATGTACACATGGAGTTATAGTACTGTCAACACCAGATCTTCAAAACTCCTGGAGTCAGGCCCCGCACAGCATGAGATTATTTTAAACACAAGATTTAGAAAAATAAATAAATAAATGTGGGGCTCTTTTTTTCCCCTTCCTAATTTTTGAACTTGTACGAGGTCACACTCAGGTCACAGTTTTAAGCTTTTCTCCACATACATAAGGGCAAAAAATGTTCTCTTCATATTTTTAAATCAAAGTTGAGATTGTCACATACTCTGTCTCTAGGAGCTGGGCTATAAGCAGACCATCACATTTCACAAGACTCACAATAAACTCGCAAACATTAGCAACACTGAGTTGGGTGTATAAAGACACGTAAAGAATCAGTAAAACACTGAGAAGTGACTCATGAAACTTTTAACGGTAGATGACAGTTTGACTGACTGTAGCAGCTTTGACAACATCCCATTTACTGATTGCGACATTATTCTATAAAAGCAGAGGCTTGCTTGCTTCAGACAAACAGTCCTGATGAACTGAGTACTACTTCAAAAGGAATGACGACAGATTTTGCTTGTAATTTCAATGTTTCCCTGGGTTGCTTAAGGGCAAAATAAACACAGCACAAAACACAGAAGCGATTCCAAGTGCTCTCGATTGTTATCAGCCCTGTTAAGATGTTGTCACTCTTATTATAGAAGGTGCAATGTTTGATCTCAGTGGGGACAGAATTTAAAGATTAACACACCAGAGTTGGAAACTTTATTCTGATAGCTAGCTGTCAAAGGAGTGCTGACATCCTACAGCGTGGCACCCTGGTGCACTGAATATAATGCAAAGTAACCCTGCAGTTTAATCACTTCCATATGTAGATAGATATAATAAAGGTTAAGGGTAGGATTTTCAAACATGCTCAGTGTTGGCCTAACTCTGCTCCCACTTAAGTCAATGATAAAACTCTCATTGACTTCAGTGGGAGCAGAAATAGGCCCACAGTGAGTGTTTTTGAAAATCCTTCCCTTAATCTCTATGTATGAGACCTTGCACTTCATCACAAATATTAATTTAATATTTCTAAGGTTACAATAACAAATGCATTTACAAATACATTCAGATACACAGTGCTAGAGAGTCAAAGATCTGTCAGAGTAAAAAATGAAAAATGGAGCATTTGTCTGGATTTCTGGTACTAACATGTTTATTTACTATTTATATAAAGACTGTCTACTTACAAATTGTGCATATGACTTTTCTATGCAACAACATATTTATATTACTGTAACTTTCTCCTTCTTCCCTTATCCCCTTCGTTTGCTTTATAACCACTTGGTATGTTCATATGTAAGATCACTGAGGCGTGGACAATTTCCTCTACATGTCTGTACAGTGCATTGCAGAATAGGACCTCTAGACACTATCACAAAGAAATAATACAAATAATAATCATTAGTTAAACCAATCCTAGATTAAATGAATAGAGAGAGGATGATTATTGGATAGTATATCGTTATAACCACTGGAGCAATCATCATGAATTATACCAACTTCTTTTCTTTTTCTGCACCTAAAAGTAACCTGAGGGAAGGTGTAAAACAGTAGCACAATAAGAAATAGAACTTCTAATTTCTCCTTCATCTTTTTAAATGCAGTATGGGCCATTCAGTTTTCCTGAGGATACAGAAGTAGGTACATTAATAACAACTATTGCAGCAACAGACGAGGATGAAGAGATGAAGTTCAAGTTCATAAACTTTTCTGTGGAATCAGGAAATGAAGATGGAACTTTCAAAATTCTAAGCAATCCACAAAATGGCACAGCCAGCATCTGGCTTGAAAAGGTACTATGTGCTTTTAGTCTGGAATATGGTCACTGAAATCATTAGGAGTTATTTTGTGTGTAGGAATTGCAGGAGTAGGCCCTCTAAGTTTAAATTTGATCAAATCAGTAGCCTGCCCCACTATTTTAATATACTCCTATTTACCTCCTCCTACTCCTACTACATCCCTTTCCTCCAGTCTGTCAATTACACTAATATAGATTCCCTTAGACTTAGTGGGCCAAAATTGGAAGCGATGTGTAACTGGGTGCAGGTCACCTATTCGTAAGCAAGTGTGAGTGTACTGAGTGAGGGCTGGTCTACACAGAGACTAAGTGCATGGCCAGCTGGGGTGGAAAGCTACAGAGCACTAGCTAACCGTACACTAATTGGCCATGCAGATCCTGCTACACTAAAAGTTCTGTAGTGACAGCAGGATGTCAAAATGCGCTATAAAACTTTTAGTGCATGGTAGCAGGATCCACACAGCCAATAGTATGTAGCAAGCTAGTGCACTATAGATTTACACGCCAGCTTGCCATGCACTAATTCTTCATGTAGACAAACCCTGAGTCTTAGTTGGTTTTACTCATGCTCAGGAATAAGGTGTAAATTACAGCAGTTTAGACTCACTTCTGAATTAAAACCCCCTGTGGCAGATTTTGATCTCAGTTCTTCCAAAGTAAATGTAAAGTAATTCCAATGACTTTAGTAGAGTTATTCTGCATTTACTCTGGGGGAACTGAGAACAGCATCTGGTTATTCATGTTGTGTTCTGCATCATGAGACTGGCTCTCCTGAAAAGCGTTAGGAAGTTGGTCGCTGCTGAGGCAGTAACAGCATATTGATGAGAACAGAATTGAAGAGTGATAGCAATTCTAAAATAATTAATTTAATGTAATATACTTTTATTTAGCTGGTATTTAGCACATTCTCTACTCATTACAGTTTACTTATGGTGTAATTTTTCCTCTGTCTTGTGGCATCATGAGATAATGTAAATGCCATTAGCACTGATCTGTCCGAACATAAATGAATCTGACCAGCTCTATATGACATTCCAGATTCTACTCAAAGTGTATGAATTTATCTTTGATGGCAGTCTCACCTGTCCCTAGTTTATGGTTTAATGACGACGGGGATAACTGCGACTTTAGAAGCAGCCCAGCTCCACCTCTGACCATTAATCCAAGGGACTTTTGTTCTGATTTTTTTTTAAGTCTATACAATGTTTGTGAAAGGTTAGACCTAGGACATGTCTTCATTGCAAAAAAGGTGCTTTTTTACCTTGTGGTAACTAATGCATGTGAGCTATCCTGAGGTAAAAACACTAGTGAATACATGGCACTTTAGTTTTATGACAAGTTAAACTAGGCGAGGTCAGAACTATATCCTTGCCTGCCTAGGGTTGACTCATGTAGTTTACCTCATGGTAAACTAAAGTGCCTTGTCTTCTCTGTGTTTTTAACCTCAGGATAGCACATGCACATTAGTTACCCTGAGGTAAAAAATGAATCTTTTTAGCAGTGAAGACAATCCCTCTAAAAAAGATTGTCCCCCACTGCCCTATATTTTAAAAGATAGTCTCATATGATGCCTAATGTTCCATTACCAGTCTCCAAAAAAATGCCACTATGAAACTTATCTTTTTTCTTCCTTCTTCCTAAACTTGATACTTCATTCTTCTGAGGATCCACAAAAAGAGCTAAGTTAATGGACACTGACCTAAAAAGAACATCTGCAACAGGAGAAAGGAGTTAGCATGATCTCTGCTCACACTTTCCTCAACACTTCTGGGAGGAATTCTTTGCTAAAATATCCCACTGCTAAAATACCACTGGTACCAATTATGGGAGCATTAGTTTAGCCAGGGCTCTAAGCAGCTTAGAGCAGCTGCTGATGTTTTAAGCATGGTATTGTCTAACCCTGCTCAAGGTCTACATGACACGCTGCTCATGAACACCAGTGACCACTGATATTATGTCTACACTAGTACTCCTACCAGTGGCAATCTCAATAGGAAAATTTGAAGGAAAAAAACCCAGACGAAGCCACTGTGAGCAACGTTATAGCAAACTCCTTATTCCTATCAGGGATATTTCTTTTACTCTGCTCTTTTGTATAGACTCAGCAGAATGCAATATAAAGTTACAGAAGAAAGGGGGAAAGACAATACACTACTTTTCTAAAACTTTGAAGTTAAACTATTTCCTTTCTCATAAAAAATCTCAACTCCTGGGAATTAAGTTTCAGTTTTTCTATTCTCTTTAATCTGGCAATTTTGTCTTGAATTTTAAAGTAGTAAGTAGTCAGGCACAGACAGAGTAAATAATTAAGTCACTGCACTTGTAAAATAACAAGCAGCAGAATTATTGATATGGCCATCGTCCCTAGGAAAGGAGATTGCCATTAGAGATCTGACCCTGCACTCCTTGTCTTCAGTGGAAATTTTGCCTTGTAAGGACTGTACGATTGAGCCCTAGCATATTATCATGTAACCATTTTTCTTCAGCTTTCAAGAAGGAATAATCTAAGCCATTAAAAGCAATGAGGGTTCTGTCCTGGGACCATATGAGTCACTAATAAATAAAAGCTACAAACAAAGGAGATTATCTTTTAGTAATTATATAATGCAGTACATCCTTATTGGTTTATTTCTGTGTAAACCAGTCTTACCTTTCCATTGACGTCAGTGAGAGAGTAAAAGCTGAAAGTGCTAATACTTTTCAAGAAACAGCAGTATAAGTGATAATATCCTTTTGGTGAAGTCAGCTAAAGCCATATCTTTTTACGTGCTGTGTGCCAATTATTAGGAGAGTTAAGCCATTGACAAAAGTTAGCAGCATAAAGTTAAACATAATATTTAAAAACTAGGGGCTTAATGGCATGGAGCTTAATTTTTAGCATATGACTTTGTATACACAAAGGTGAGAGGTGATAAGTGACATAGGAACTAGTTCAAATAGTTCTTTGTTCAAATTGCAGTGTCTGGCGCATCAATACAGAGTTTGATGGTATCAGCTATATTCTGGGTGGACATTTTGTCCACAGCACCAAATATACCCCAGTGATCAGGAATGATGTAATGAGAACTATTCAGAAAATGCAGATCTTGAATCAACAAATTTCTTTATGGGATTCAGCCACTGACAGACCATTAGACCCTAAAATCTGAAATACAAAACCCAACCCTGCCCAGAATGCTCTATAGGCGTAAGTCATAAGCCATGATCCAGAATTCATTGAAGTCAGTGGAAAGACTTCCATGAATTTCAATGGGCTTTGATCAGACTCCTGAAGCACAAAACTTAAGGAGTAAATTCTAATCTTGATCAGAGGGATATCAGGCAAAATTCCATCCTCAGATTAGCACATCACTGGAGTTAAAGGGGTAGCTGAAGTCACAAACATATATTCAAGACAGCATTTGGCTCATAGCCAAAATGGAAGAATCCCCTTGTATCTAGGCTGGCCTTATGGTGAGTGACATGGAGACCACCAAGGGCGCCGTGGTTAGGGGACACAGTGCACAGCTCAGAGGTGCGCGTTGCCAATGGGCAGGGGAGCACCCATAGCAGTGAGTGACAGCGGGGAGCACCATGCATGGGTGGAGTTTGGAAGGTCATGGGGGTGTTGCCCACCCAAACATTCAGACATGACATGTGGGGGGTGCTCAGATTTCTCCCTGCTTCCTTCCCGTGGAGGAACATTTGGAGGGGAGTGAGCGGTGATGCACAGAGCAC
The DNA here is from genome assembly GCF_026122565.2 of Emydura macquarii macquarii. Lineage (NCBI taxonomy): Eukaryota > Metazoa > Chordata > Testudines > Chelidae > Emydura > Emydura macquarii. The sequence continues at coordinate 4,815,099 of NW_027130698.1, forward strand.
CTGGCATTGCTGCTTGCCTCCCCCAAACATTCCTTCGCAACCCCCCCGGGGCTGGAAGGGGGAAGCGAGCAGCAATTCCAGGTGCTCTGTGCATCCCGGTCACTTTCCTCACCTAGGATATGTGGCATCAGGAGCTGATCTCCTGCCTTCCCCTTACAGAGCCCACAAGGAGAAACTGACCAGTCACCATATACCATGCCACCCTTACTTCTGCACTGCAGCTGCCGCTTTCCAGCTGCCCAGCCAGTGCTTAATTTGTGCCAAGGTTGAGCCCTGGCACCTCTTTCAATACCAATTGAGCACTGCAGGGGGGCAGCAGGGATCGGGGGTGATAGGGGTGCCAAAATACAAGTTTGCCTAGGACGCCATTTTCCCAAGGCCAGCCCTGTCTGTACCAAAGCAGAGGATACGGTGCACAAGGCCAGGAACACCTGAGTTCTAATCCTCTGTCTGACACTAAGTCCTACTTGCTATGCAGCTGTGTCACTTTCTCCCACGTCACAGCTTATTCATCTCTAAAATGGAGATGATACAATTCACTTTCCTCACACAGGTGCAGTGAGAATTAGTTAAAAAGCGTGATGCGTATTGAAAATGTAAGTGTGAAGTGTAATTATTACAGGACTATGGTTAAACCTACTGGGAGAGAGCGTAACCTATCGGAGACCTTCCTTCTCAAGTCTACAGTTCAGAGAGATACTGTAACAGAGGTAGTTACACATAATCACAGAGGTAAGCTGTAGGAGATGGAAAGGAACCCTGCACCAAAGAGTGAGTGTAGCCAATCCCAGAGTGCGATTTCAATCCATGAATGTATTTATTTGGTCTGTGTTTTAAAAGTAGCCCTTGCAGAGTAATGATGATTACATTATTCAAATCCTCTTTTAAATCTTTGAGATGAATGTTAACTTGGTTTTAGTGTTTAGTAAACCAGCACGGTTACTAATAATTCTGCCCCATCTCTGCAAATGTGCTGCAGTATGTGTGCTCTCTCTGACGCAAGCCAGACACAGCTGGAAGTAAATCATCGCGGTCCAGAAGAGTTGTAAAATCAAAACTCATCATTGTTTTCAGAGTGCTCCTCCTTGCTAACTCTGACTTGGGGCCTTTGGTTTTCTTGTCAGAAGTACCAGTTGGCTTGGTTGAGGCCTCTTCTTCCTCCTAAATTCCTACTCCCTTCTCATCCTGTAGACTTTTGTTTTTGGCGAGGGGAAGGGGAAGAGGCTAATTTGATGATTTTTGACATATAAGGAAGTGAGAAATTAAAGCATTTTCTGTATCTAGACAAATAAACACATTAGAACTGAGTTTCAACTAAATTCAGACATGAAAAGAGAGCAGAAGATGAGGCTCTATGGGTATGTCTATACTGGAGCTGGAGGAGGTATAATTTCCAGCTTAGGTAGACATACCTGCGCTAGTTCTGATTGAGCTAGTGAGCTGAAAATTGCAATGTAGCTACAACACTTGGGTGTCAGAACAGGCTAGCCGCCCCGAATACAATCCTGTGTGAAACTCTAGATACGTAGTTGGGTGACTAACCCTTCCCTGTGCCCTGTGCCCTGCTATGGTTACATTGCCATTCTTAGCATGCTAGCCCGGGTGTGCCTACTTGAGCTGGAAACTACACCTCCAGTGTAAATATATCCTAACACCAACTCCTCTTTGTGGCCTGGGGGGGCAAGTGGCTCTGCTTCAGTTTTCCATCTGGAAAATGGGGATAATACTATCAACCTTGTATTCTGGTTGTTCAGTTTCATTAGTGTCAGTAAAAAAACAAAAAACTTGGAAGACAAAAAGTATTAGATCAGTGCTAAGTAGTGGCAGTAGCATTCTGTATTTACATGTAAAAATGTCAGACAGCCATTGCAATTTATATGCAGAATAAAACAAAACATTTTACATAGCATAATAATTTAAATTTATATAGCACCAGGATCTCCCTTCAAAACCATTATTAATTACTCCCATAGGGCTTGACCCTGTGCCCACTGAGGTCAGTGGCAAAGCTCACGTTGATTTCAGTGGCGCAGAATCAGGTCATTAGTAGATATGTATTAGCCCCACTTTACCCCCAGGGAAAGCTGAAGCACAGATTTGAAATGACTTGAGCAAGATCCCCAGTGACTCAACAGCAGATCTGGGAATGGAACTAGTATCTCCGGGCTCCCAATAGTGTGCTTAACTGGCAGACCACAGTTCCTCGCTGGAATGAAAGATGCAGCGTTATATTTTTGCACTTTGGCTCTTTTAAAAGATCCCATATTACAATTGCATCTTCCTTTCAATAATGTTGTCATGCCCCTCATTATGAGGAAGGCAATATGCCATAGTCTCCCCAGGCTCAGTTTACGAGAGGAATGCTTACAGAATAAGTTAGTTTATTAGCAGAGGGATTTCCACACACACAGAGGAGGCAGAATGCTCATGGGGAATTGTGCCATGACCAAATAAGGAAGAAAGAAGATTTCCATACCCAAGCCTTAGTGAGATATTGCGTATAATGGGCATCGCTCTGGTTTGTTCCTGCTGTGCTTGCTGACCTGCAGGTGTACATGTTAAATCACAAATACTAATAATGAAATGGGAAACCCTTTCACAAATGGACTAGCATATTTGATAGTAATGGTCCAAAAATACAACCGTAATTACTGTAGTAGTTTTATAGAAGGGACTAGAAAGATTTATTATACAGAATACAACATAAATGCCTTGAGGGGTAAGCTCCTCAGTCAAGATACCTGAATGCAGAACTGAGCTGTAAGAATGAGAGAAAAGCTAATATCAAGGTTATGTTTAGGCCAGGGTTTGAATTTGTCCCAAGTGGTAGAAATCTCAAATTCTCACCATCTGAAGCTCTCATGGAAAAAAGTCTGTTCCCTAGAAATTTAACTCGTAGACAAACCAAATTTGGGAAAATATGTCCCTTCTAGCTTTGGATCCAACCCAGAACAAATATCTAGGCATAGGTTTGTATCTGGCGATTCAAATTTCCGCTCAGTGAAGTTCAAAGGGCTTTAGATATAAGTTGCTGTTTTTTGTACCTCTCCATTAGGGGTTCAGATGAAACACTTATTTCATTCATTCTTTTTTTTTTTTTAATCATTCAAACTCAGTGATTGAAATGGCTCACCTTTAAATATAATGACTCACAAAAATAGCTCATTCGAAAATGGTTTCTCCCCATAGATATTTTTGACTTTTTGGCAAAAAAATTGAAAACCACAAATTTCTAGTCAGAAATGGTACCACAGTGCCGCATGGGAGTTGTAGTTTGTGTGCCTTCTATCCCCTTTCTCTGTTTTAGGCTGCACTTCTTGGCCAGACTACGTCTCCCTTGATGTACCACAGTCTCCTTTCTTGCTGAGCCACAGCCAGCTGAACATCACTGGAATCTTTAGTTTTGATGCATCTTGGGAGATGTAGTCTGATGCAGGATCCTGGCCCACAGAGGAGTATGGGGGCATGAGGCAGACAGACTACAACCCCTATGAGGCACCAGCATTTCTGAATTTAAACTTTTTGGCTTTTGGGTGTTCAGCTTTTTAATTAAAAGAAAATATTTTCTGCAGAAAGCAGCTGTTTTTAGTGAAAGACTTCATTTAGTCACAAAATCCAATTTTCTGTCAAAAAATTTGTCAGGAAATTTTTGACTAGTCTGACTTACAAAGAAATCCAATGAATGTGATTACAGGAATTTGACTATGAGACTGTTCAGGAGTATGTTTTGATTGTCTCGGTGAGAAACAATGTAGAGCTGGTTGGGAGAGAGCAGGATGCCAGCTCTACAGCTACATTGCACGTGTTGGTTAAGGATGTAAATGAAGCACCAGTGCTTACACAGAAAAGGTATGAGGTCAGCATACCAGAAAGCATAGATTTGGGAACAGTGCTACTGACTGTTAAGGCGACTGATCCTGATATCTTCTACACATCATCATCATCATTAAGGTAAGACTTTCCCTTATCTAATTAGATTGTGCTATGTTGCATCGTTTATGACTGATGATTTTTTTTTTTTGAAGCGCTCTGAAATATTCCCATTTGAGGAGCCTGAAATTATATGTTCATTTAGCATGGTCATTTCTGGTGTCTTTACGTGGTGGTTAGCCCAAGGGCAGGCTTTATTAGAGACAACCACCTGATTCTTTGATATTTGGGACATGACCATCTTTAGTAAATGAATCTGTAACCATGAAATGACAATGTGTTGAACTAGAATAGTCACACTAAGGAATTCATCACACTAAGGAACTGTAGGGGATGATGCCTGGAGAGCTGATTGATCAAAAAGAATAATATGAGATGCTGGTGTGATTTTAGAGGGAAATACATTATTTCAACCCAAAAGGACACTCCCCATCCTGGCAATGTTCCAACATTTGGGGTCAGGCCCTACCCTCAGAAAAGCCCGATAGAGGATGAAGTGGATGGCATTGTGAATTTCCCCTACAAGGGAGAAAACTTTTGCCAGAAGGGTAAAACACCACTTCCATACATTGGAAGATCCATGACTGGAAGAAATATGGCTGGGCAGTGAGGAGCCAGAAGACAAACTGTTCTCCTCAGCACATACCACACTCAAACTTGTAGACATTTCCTTGTGAATGATATTGCCATCTTTAGTCCTGATCCAGGTGGACAGATTGCTGCTGAGTTCAATGGGCAATAGATCAGGCCCTGTGTTAGCAATTTCCTAACCAGGTGGCTATTCTGTACTGTGAAACAACCTGAGGGGCAGAGGTGGGTAGAAGTGAGTCAGAGTGGGAGCAAGGAATAGAAAGGTGGCACAAGGACTCCACACAACTATCCCAGCCCTCCATGGCTCCCCCAATTCAATTCCCTGTAGAATTTCCTGTAGAAACAGCATTACCCATGGGTTTGAGGTCTACACCCACACCTCTCTTGCTAGTAGCAGTGAAGTAAATCCACCCCTTAATGGGATGATCTGTAGGAAACTGAGTTGAAAGATGTAGACTTTTCTGGTCTTTATTCAAGCTTTTCCAGTGTAGGCCATAATCTGACTTCTATTTAGGCAATATAATGCAGTCAGTATCACATATGCAGTACCCACTCTTTGATAAATATAATTACATTTATATCCTTTACTTTCTGAATAAATGTAAAAGCCAAGATGTATAACATATCCTAACTGTGAGATTATTTTGTTCACTGGGACATGTGGCGTTTGTTTCCCTAATGATGCTGGAGAGGTTGTGAAATCAACAAATGCACAGGAACTATCTGTACCTGCATGTGAACGTTACCTTTAAACTGGGGACAATAGATAGAAAAATATATTTATAGATGAATACATTCAAAATGCTAAACTCATCTGCACAAGCCCACGAATCATGGGTTTTGTTTTTTTGGATCAAATAGGAGATTAACAGTTCACTTTTTATTCAAAACCCTAAATGGAAATTGCAATTGTTTAAAGAGCATTCAGGGTAACAGAATGAAAAATTCTTGCATGTTTTAGAGGCATGTGCCTGGGTTTCTGGCTAAAATGGAGGAGGTAAATTATAGATGTCCTGGAACCATGCCAGAAAACAAGCAGGAATTAATGAGCTAGTGTATAATTTCCTTCAAAGCACAGTCTATAGTTCAAATTACCTCTTATTTGTCCCCGTAAATATGTACTCAAACAGCATTAAAATAAGAACACAGTTTTAATCTGATCTTTTTAAAAATGGACTAACCACTGATCTAGTAGTGTTTGTTATTAAATATAAACAGAAAGGGAATCTTACACAGTGGATTCCTGAGGACCTTCAAAATTCTGGATTTCCATTTTGCACTCATATTTGAAATACAGTTTTCCCTGGGAAAGCCAGAGGTAACTTTAGAAAGTGCTCCATGGCTCTATTCCAAAAGCATCCTACAATGTGCTATCATTGTTTTGTCATCTCCCATTCTGGCTATTGCAGTCTCCTCCTCTCTGGCCTTTCTAACATCCATATTGTCCCCACAGGTTCATTCTCTAGCTCCCCTTTCTCCACTATATCAGATATCCTGAGTATCAAAGTCCATGAATATGCAGGTGTTGGGTTCTTTCAATGCTATGGAATTGTCAGCTGGCATAGAGTTGGTGTAGCCAGCTCCAGGAATCCTCCTTGCAGTATGCCGGGATGGAACTCGAGTTGGTGCAGCTGATGATTTGACCCTAAAAATTCCACCACCATCCACCAGTCAGACAATACATCAGATTGAAAACAGATGTGTGTGTTTCTCTCCACCTCTGTCTCTTCTGCCTGCCACCCCTAACTGGTCCATCACTCTTCAGGCCTGCAACTGATTTTACTCATGCAAATTCAACTGAAATTGATCTACACAGGCCCCATACTCCACAGGATAAGAGGCCCTCTCATTGACTTCAGTGGAAATCACCTGTATCCCTCTATGGAGAATATGGCCCCAGGAGAATTTCTATCTACTGTCCCCTGTTTAAAAGTAATGCTCCTTTAAGAATTCCTTAAAGGGAATGTTCACATAAAGTTGTGTTCACATTTATTTATATAATGAAGTGCCTGTTTTTGAAGCTCTGGGCTTGAATATTTCAGACTCATTAGATATTTTATCAATTCCATCTTAATTTTTGATTTAGCTGATTCTTTGATTTAGCAGATTGGAGTTTTCTTCCTTTAACCTCACCTTCGTGATTTTGACTTTACCCGAAAGTCTGAATCTTACTGTTCAATGGAAAGGTAAAGTGAATTATAGAATTAATAGCAGCATCATAAATTTGAATGGTAGGAATAAAGCATGTTCTATTCGCTGTGAACTTGCAATGATATTACAGGTTAATAACTAAACAGAGTGGGCGGTGGTCTTATATTTCATTTAATAAAATATTAAACAAACATACTACAGATTACCTCTATCACATTGCACTTTGCAGTTACTCCCTAAGAAATGATTCAATGAATTGGCTTTCCATTGACGAGCATTCTGGAGAAGTTAAAGTCATGCAGGCTTTGGACAGAGAAATGGTGCAGGATGTTTACATGGTGCAGGTTATTGCTCAGGACAAAGGTAAGAATGTGTGTTTGGTTTTGGATGAGAGAGGTTTCTTTTCCTTTCAAGCAGAGGGAAGAGACAGAGGACTAAACTCAGAGGTGATGCATACGGGGTTTGTAAGTGGCACATTGGTAAGTGGGTATGTGTCTAAATAAGATATTCCGTCCACATTGGTATAACAAATACATTTGGAAAATGGAGGCAGAACAGTTGTACTGACTCTAGACATAGACAGACCTCAGTTTGGCTCTGTGTCTCTCCATGGAGGCTGTCTAGAATCTGATTACAAAGACAGGAGCATCATAAGTCTATGAAACCATGCATGATTTCACTAATTTTGCAGACAGTATGGAGAAAGAGATTTTTAGCTTAAGATTTCATTCCTGCTTACTTTAGAGACCTGGAACTAAAGATTTGTGTAACCAGTGCTGAGCTTATGGTTACATTATGAGGCCAAAACTGAGAGTTTTGTCATGCCCATATATGAAATGTGCAGCAGAACACACCTTTGCAAAAACCCTTCCTTCATGGATTTAGTGGTGGTCCATTTACTACTGGAAAAGGCAGGTTACACTTCCTGGACCTATGCATCATCTACACAACCATGTCTGGGATATATATACAGACTGCAAGGATTACTAGTTGTGATGATCTGTTACAGTCAAATTCTGCTCTCTTTTACATGGTTTAAATTTGGAGTAACTCTGCTAAGTCACCAGATTCACTCAATGTAGTTGAGAGGAGAATCTAATATTTTGTTTCACCGTCAAACCAACCAACTAACCTCAGATATCACATTTTTCCTCCAGGGTATTTTCTTTGCCAATTTTAAAAATAAAGTGGCCACTATGGAGCTGGGAAACTTAAGGGAAATTGCTTAATGTCAGGAAAATTATTTTAAAATACTTTACAACATACCTAAAGAAAAACTATTTACTTTTTCTGTGCTGAATGGCTTTGATTAACAGTCTGTCTTTCCATCCCCCTCCACGCTAAGAACTGTATATGCCTGGCATTACTGAAATGTCTAAACTTAAAATTCTTTCAGTTGTATTTAACAAGAGGGATGGCTGAGTGATATTCCATTCACATTCAGCATCATAAACAGCATAACTTGATTTTGATTTTTCTAACTCTACCACCACTGCAATCAGTGGACACAGGTGCATGATCCGATTGTATGGATGGAAAATGAAGAGATTGTTTTTTAAAGACCAAAGCTGTTAAGCAAAGCACAGTTGCACTTACATAACAGCCATTTAGTCCTACGAAAGCTGCTTCTCAGCAATGATTCACACTTCAATGATGTCACAAACAATTTTACCTAAAAAAAACCCAACTAATTCAGACAAGAACATTTCTCTTTCAGCATATCTGATTCACACCTGTGTCTGACACCAGACAGAGAATTTACTATTGTCATTGTAAATGAAAGAACCATATGTGAACGCAAGTATTGTAATTTACAAAAAATGTTCTGTGTCATATGAAGCTGCAGTCATCTAGCTGCAGTGTGTAGTGGATGAAAGGCTTGGCATTCATATTGCCTAAAGCCAACACCACCACTTGAATGGTAAATCACTGAATGCATTTAAAAGGGCAAGGTCAAGGAGATGACTGATCACATTTCTTTATAGACAATTGCAGTGAGAAACAAATAGGATGATTCATTCCAAAATATAAATAGCCACAAGCGCTCATAAAGTCCAATCCTGCAAGGCACTGAAGCTAGTAGGAGTTGGGTGGCTCAGTACCTTATGGAAGGAACTCAGCGCATCCCAGGATCACGCCCTGATTCCTGAGCTTAGTGTTCCCTGGTTACTGGGGGAGGGTCCATTCATGGTACTTTTTGTAACCGTACACATAGTGTTCTGAATTCTGTTGGCTGACAGGCCAACAGTGGAATCACCTCCACAGTGCGAACACAGACACTCACTGTCACTACTTAGTAAGGGATCATTTTTTACCTACTATGACTTCATCTAATTTATATTGATAAAGGTGTTAGTAACTCAACTTGAGGGTCACCAGACCTACCATGCGATATGAGGAGTCATTCTGGCTTTTGATATTTGGTTGGGGTGTAGAGTACATGGACAGTTTTTGCATTTATCTTTGTCCATTAACTCTGACAAGGATTTCATCATTATAGATCTAATATTTGGGAAATATTGCCAATACATGTTGTTCGTTACAATTTCTAAGAAATATCGGTTAGTTCACCTCAGAGTGTCCTCCTCGCATAGGCTGAAACTTACCTTCTAATCTAACCTTTGAACATCTTTGTCACCCTTCTTTAGATTCTCTGGTCTATGAACATCCCTTTTATGAAGAGCTTAAAATTATAGGTATTCCTTTGAGTGTGGCTGTATCAAGGCAGCAAAAAGAGGCGTTATTATCCCTCTGTCCTACAAGTGATGTCTATATAATATATCACATGATAGTACTTTGGTCTGAATGCAGCCTCAGTTAAAAAAAAAAGTAAAGATTGTTGGTTTTAATTTTAACAATGCACTAAGAAGACAACTGGGGCCATGTTTTCAGTTGTTGCCACTACATGTGAAGCCACAAAAATGCATGCATATGTGTGTGCACAAATGAGCATCTGGTCATGAAGACTGAATGCTGTAATTGAATGCATTTCAATATTTCACTTGTATGCTAGCAATCAACAGGTGTAAATGGTTTGAGAACACCTGAAAATTTGGCACTGGGAAGTCTACACCGAGTCCCTACAGGGAGAAAGGACTAGGATTTCTGATAAAGCTAAATAAGGAAATGGAAATGTGCTTTCATACGCCTCCTTACAAGTTACTTCAATATTCTCAAGACCAAATGATTCATGCTGTATGACCAGGCTGAAAGTGTGAGGAAGCTTCCAAAATACTAGCTGTTATATTATCTAAAATTTATACCATGATTGCATTATAGTGTCTGATTTAGAACTGTATTCTATTAAGGCTTTCTGTGAGCCTCATTTCCTTTATATGACTGTCTGATTTCATGGTTCTACTCAAACCTTGCCACTCAGTAAAAGTTTTATGGCCAAAGCTTTCAAAAGAGCTGAGCAGGCAGAGTAAGGTTCAGGTTTTCAGGGTTCAGCTCAGAATGCTGGATGCCTGTGGGGTACAGAACACTTTTGAAGATCTGGTCCCAAATTTCCAGAAGGGCAAGGTAACATTGTAAACAGATGTAATTCAAGTTTAGAAGTAATTTCACTACAGTTTTATTTGCTTCACTTTGTGGTTTTCTTGCAGGTACCCCATCAATGATGGTCACTGCTGATATAGCGATCCACATTTTGGATGTCAATGACAACTCTCCATTCCTAGTAGGAGACTACTCCAAATCCCACCTCTGCACACCACAGAGGGAAAAGCAATCCATCATTATCAGTGCATTTGACCCTGATGGGGCAGAAAACAGTGTCCCATTCATTTTTGCTCTTGCCAATAGCCCCATGCTTCGGAGAAACTGGAGGATCAACCTAATCAATGGTGTGTGAATGGTAAATATAGGCTTCATTATGGAGAAGTGATAGAATGCCCTCTTTTAGTCCCCCTCTAACTTTGTCTTGGGAAATTTGTTTGGGCTGAGAATTCCTATATTGAACACGAAGGCCAAGGAGAATGTTTGTGTGAAGTAAAATGGGAAGGACATCTGGCAAATTGCTTTTGCATTAGAGGTCACTAAAAAGTTATTCTGATTTCAAAATCTGCCTTGTCCCTTTTTTTTTGGTCTTACACTAACAGCTTTTTTCTACCCCTTCAAACTTTCCACATGGCTAAACCCCTTGAAAACCCATGATGTATTTGAAGGAGAGGAGTTTTAATTAAGCCAAGTGATTCTATATTGTTTGTTATGGATGGGTTTGGGGATCCAATCCAGCTCCTTTTGATTTCAATGGGAGTTACTGACCCAATTCCTGCCCTTAATAATGCCAATGGGAATTTTTGTCACTGGCTTCAAGTAGACGCAAGATCAGCACTTGGTGTGTGTGAACATGCTGCCTTCTATTGATTGGTTTCAGTCTAGACTGAGAGCAATAGCTGACTGCTAACAGAGTTCTCCCTTCAGCACAGTGATGGAGGGCTGTATTTTTGGAGTGGGAAGGGGCCAGCATTCCAGCTCTGCACATAAGGGCAGTTTTATCAGGGAGAAGCAGGAGGGTTTTTTCCCCTAGTTAAGACTGAAAATATAGTCCCAATATAATGTTGATTTTGATCTTGTAACTTTTGCAAAAAAGTAATATCCTCATGCATTCCAGCTCTTCCGATTAAGTCTCAATGGCAACTAGCAGATTTTCTGAAAATGCTGATTAAACTGAGTCAGCACTTGGAGATCAAAAGACTTTAAAATGGCTCCTTGTTGTCCTTGTTGAAACTTTTGCAAGTTGTCTCCTGTATGTTTGTGCCCATCTAACTAACCCATTCGACAACATTACACAGCAAATTTCAAACATTTTAAACTTTGGTTCACACAAATGGCCGTTTTCCAAGGCAGGAATAGTAAAGTGTTTAAGAAATTGTCAATATTTGAAAGCCAGATATGGTTACTTGTCAATGAAGCTTACGGAAAAAGGAATTACAGTAACAGAGAAAGGATTTGTCATCAACCTCTGAATTAACTCAACCTGGTTACGTTTCAAAAGTGACAGAAAGCTTTCGCATCTAGTAAATGGATCTACAAGGTGCTTGATTGATTTACAAAGATGCACAGACCCCAGCTATATAAAACTCTAAGATAGAGAGAGATGGGTCAGTAGGGATTTTTAATATAATATTTGTGTTACTTTGATTTTGGTATCTGGCTATTTTTTTATTTTAAGGGATATTGCTAATGGGAAATATTAGTTAAAATATTTTATTGTCCACTGACAAATATATTAGGAAGTCCTTATTATTGCTGCTTCTTGAGAATAATGTTGTAAATATATTTTAATAGGAAAGCGTATATTGTTGTTATGGTAACATTATATATGTGTCCTTGCAGTTGAGATTGATCAGTGTGTGTGTCCTTCATGGGTATTTCCTCTCTTCTTTGTGTTGCATTTGTTTTTTGAAGTTACTTATGTAATGGGGATTATTTTGGGTCAGAGTTAAAGTTGCTATATTGTGACATAACACGCATTTCTGATAAAAATTATGGGTGAGATCTTCACTGTTGTTCTGATCTCTTTATGCTAGGTAAAATTGCTGGAGCGCAAAAAGGGGTGCTACAAATCCTGGCTCCAAATGGGGGACATTCTCGTGGTGCATGGTCTGTGGAAGACAGCTGTAAGGCTGTCTCCTAAGGACTCCTCTGCAAACCCTCGACAAGAGTGGGGGGTGAACCGGGAGGAGCACGTTGGAGCACACAGGGCTGCAGAGAAACCAGGCAGTGCTACAGACTCTATGGTGGCCCAGGGAGGCTGCCATAACTTAGCCCCAAAGTACACTGGGGGCCTCCTCAGCAGCCTAGGATCAGGGGAATGCAAAGCCACAATAGCCTCCCTCCCTCTGGGCTGTGAGTTCTGTGTTGCACACTTTGGAGGTTCAGCCCAGCATCTTACCCAGGGTATTGTTACATGGGCGATGTAAATTGTATGGTATCCTTAATTCCATTTCCTTCCCTTTAAGTGTATAGGCTTTGTAAACGATGTGACAGGCAACTGCACTGGTGTCACTTGGCAACCTTGGCTGGCTTTTGTAACAAAGATTTTGGGGTTTGGATTTTACAGAGCCGAGTGCTGCAAGGTGCAAAGTGCTTCCTGCTTTTAGAACACACAGCACCTTGCGGGAATAGGCCCTTGATCAGCAACAGCACTACTAGTGTTGATGCCTTGTAATGATGATGGCACCAGAGATTACTCTGTAAGTAGTGGCACTGGCAGCCACTGGAAAGTATACTGAATATTTTCAGTGTAAGGTTAGAAGAGAGGATGTGAATGGAAGCCACAGCTGGTTTATTACTTGCATTCTTTCTTTAAAATAAATCCTCTCTCTCTCTAAAACCACCCCCACCCCAGCTCTGATATTTGTCCTTCTTTTTCATTTTGCATGTTCTCTGTTACTCCGCAGATACACATGCTTATCTCACCATGGGGATCAGCTGGCTAGAACCCAAAGTGCACCTTGTCACCATTATCCTGCAAGACAGTGGAACTCCATCTAAAACGCAACACATTCAACTGGCAGGTAATAAGAAAGCATTTCATAGGTAATGGTGTTGAGAGGGTTCTTACAATTCAGTCCATTGATCTGCTCTTTTCTCCCCATTAATAAGTTAAGGAGTTAAACATCTTCCTTTGTAAATTATGGTCTTTACTAGCCTCTCTCTTTTCTCCTCTTTTTGCGTGGCACCTGTAATGTAGCACCTGCAGTATAATGTTGTCCCATATAGCATTCAGTTTATTTTCTGGGTTTTAGTCTGGAGGGTGTTTTTTATAATCATGCCGGAATTCTGTTATTTAAGCCTTTCTCATTATATACCCCTGTACAGCCCCTCATGCACCAGATGGGAGCATCTATTTTTAAAGCTATCAGTAAAGACATCTGATGGTAAAATAGGTCTTGCTTCAGGCAGTGCAAAGAGTTTGTAATAGAGAGAGATCTGGGACAGGGAGAGACACGGTGTCAAGTGCAACCTCAGGAAAAGTCCCTGATTTGACAAGGGTGCTCAGATGTGCTGGCTGCAAAGTTGGACTGCCAGCTAACTGTGAATAGCAGCAGCAAAACATCTTGGGGTGGCTGATTGCTCATCATCTCAGCTAGAGAGACAGTGCCCCCATGGCAACCCTCTGAAAGGCAGAAGGATCACTAAGGCTATGTCTACCCTGATGGCGGCAAATTCGCCGCCATCAGATCGACTTATCTGGATCGACTGAGCAGTCAGTGAAGACCCGCTCAGTCGATCCAGAAATCGACGTATTAAGACCACCTCCTCAAGTGGCGTAGTGTTGCGTTGACGGGAATGCGATTCCCGTCGGCGCAGTGCATTGAAGACGGAGCGCAGAACAGAAGCACAGAAGTCGACGGGAGTTAGCAAGTTTTTTGCATAGTTTGTGTAACTCCGGTCGACTGCCGCCAAATCTCCAAGGTAAGTGTAGACAAGCCTTAAGAGACAGGATGGCAAAGAGAGGACACAGAAAGAATGACAGGAAAACCCAAGGAACTCTTAGGACCAGTCTTGGTCACTTCCACATAAAGGGCTAAATAATTCCAGCTCCCCTTTCCCAATACCTTAGGAAGGGAAGAGGGTCCAGGGAGCCTCTCCAACTAGTACAGCTGTGCAGGAGCCAGACAATGTGGACCTAATATTCAGGCTGTGGGGGGCCAGTGACTTCATGGCCAATGAGGCTAGCAGTGTGCCCAGGACCCTGCCTCCTCGTGGGTGGCAGCAGATGCTGGGATGGAGAAAAATTCACACTGTTCTTTTTTATAGCAAGCTTCCGCATAATACAGCATGTTCACTGTGGTAAAACACAGGTGTCTGCTTTGCACTGGTGAAAGTCCTCAGAATATCTCCAGCCACCTTCCCCCCTCATACCTCCTTGAGGGAAGCAAGTCCATAACTTGGCCCATAAAGGAGACTCATGACAGGGGGTTTAGACTAGATTGTCAGAATGGTCCCTTTTGGCCTTAAAATCCACAAGTCTGACGTAAGAGGTGAGATACCCATAGCAAGCTATTCAATATGTGCCTAACTCATAGGCTCTTCCAAAGCTCTTCAGCCAGTGCAAATTATTAAGCACAACAGAGAAAGATGTTGTGCTTGTTATGCAAAACATCCAGGTTAAGAACATGCTTAAGTGTTCAGCAAAAACAAAAATGAATTTTCCAGAGAATAAAACCCTATAGCACTGAGCTTCTGGTGGCCTAATGCTGCGGCTGTTCCATGCATTTCCCCTGATGCTATTTTTGCTGCCTTCCTACAGACTGTTCTGAGTGCCAGAATACATTTTTGGGAAGAGCAGTTTTGTTTCTCTGACAGCATGTACGTGAATGCATGAATGATATTTTCACCTTGTGCCAAGAACCAAAAATCTATATTTCTGTTTTGCATCTGAGCTGTTGCCTTTGCATTTGTGAAAACATTTGTAACTTCAACAGAGAGGTATGCAGTACATTATTTTATTCTCTACCTTGTTTGTGCCTCAGTCATTACCAACATCCCACAGTGCTGAAGGAACTGGTCCAAGACTATTTAGAAGGATTGGACATACACAAGTCCATGGGGCCGGATACAATGCACCCGAGGGTGCTGAGGGAGTTGGCTGAGGTGATTTCAGAGCCATTGGCTATTATCTTTGAAAGCTCGTGGCAACAGAGGGAGGTCCCTGAGGACTGGAAAAAAGCAAATATAGTGCCCATCTTCAAAAAAGGGAGGAAAGAGGATCCAGGGAACTACAGACCGGTCAGCCTCACCTCAATCCCTGGAAAAATCATGGAGCAGGTCCTTAAGGAATCCATTTTAAGGCACTTGGAGGAGAGGAAGGTGATCAGGAAGAGTCAACACGGATTCACCAAGGGAAAGTCATGCCTGACAAACCTGATTGCTTTCTATGATGAGGTGACTGGCTCTGTGGATGTAGGGAAGGCGGTGGATGTGATATACCTTGACTTTAGCAAAGCTTTTGATACTGTCTCGCACAGTATTCTTATCAGCAAGTTAAAGAAGTATAGGTTGGATGAATGGACTATAAAATGGATAGAGAACTGGCTAGAGCATAGGGCTCAACGTGTAGTGATCAATGGCTCCATGTCTAGCTGGCAACCGGTCACAAGTGGAGTTCCCCAGGGGTCTGTCCTGGGGCCGGTTTTGTTCAACATCTTTATTAATGATCTGGAGGATGGGGTAGATTGCACCCTCAGCAAGTTTGCAGACGACACTAAGCTGGGGGGAGTGGTAGATACCCTGGAGGGTAGGGATAGGATACAGAGTGACCTAAACAAACTGGAGGATTGGGCCAAAAGAAATCTAATGAGGTTCAACAAGGACAAGTGCAGAGTCCTCCACTTAGGAAGGAAGAATCCCATGCACAGCTATAGACTGGGGACCGACGAGCTGGGCAGCAGCTCTGCAGAAAAGGACCTGGGGGTAACGGTGGATAAAAAGCTGGATATGAGTCAGCAGTGTGCCCTGGTTGTCAAGAAGGCTAATGGAATATTGGGCTGCATTAGGAGGGGCATTGCCAGCAGTCACGGGAAGTGATTATTCCCCTCTATTCGGCATTGGTGAGGCTGCATTTAGAATACTGTGTCCAGTTTTGGGCCCCCCACTACAAAAAAGATGTGGACAATTTGGAGAGAGTGCAGCGGAGGGCAACCAAAATGATTAGGGGGCTGGAGCACAGGACTTATGAGGAGAGGCTGAGGGAACTGGGCTTGTTTAGTCTGCAAAAGAGAAGAGTGAGGGGGATTTGATAGCGGCTTTTAACTACCTGAAAGGGGGTTCCAGGGAGGATGGGGCTAGGCTGTTCTCGGTGGTGGCAGATGACAGAACAAGGAGCAACGGTCTCAAGTTGCAGGGGGAGGTCTAGGTTGGACATTAGGAAAAAGTTTTTTACTAGGAGGGTGGTGAAGCATTGGAATGGGTTACCTAGGGAGGTGGTGGAATCTCCATCCTTAGAGGTTTTTAAGCTGAGGCTTGACAAAGCCCTGGTTGGGATGATATAGCTGAGGTTAGTCCTGCTTTGAGCAGGGGGTTGGACTAGATGACCTCCTGAGGTCCCTTCCAACTCTAATATTCTATGATTCTATGATTCTAAGAGTCTAATTAATTAATTCAAATTAATTCAAATTAATCTCTGGTGGAACCCCTTGTGTTAGTCCTGTCATGTAAAGAAAATGAAAACTTTCCTCAAGGATAAACACTGGATGTTAGAGTCCCAAACAGTTAAGGTGCCCTGCTCAGGGACTGTATTAACAGTGCAGAACGTATTTTTAACTAGTGGACATGTTAACAGTTCACTTACCACTCCTCTCCCAAGCAAATACCCACAATAATTTTCCTACTACAGATCCAGATCCAGATAGGGTAATTGGATGGAAAAGCATCACCTGTGAATTTTGAGAGATGGCTGGGGTGGCTGCTGCTCCAAATACAGAGATTTCTAAAAATGGTAGCTACTTAGAGAGAGAGAAGGGGAAGTATTCAGTCTGGAGGAAGAATGAGGGTCTAAAGAATCAGGGAAGGCAAGACCAGCAAGTCTGACTTCAGTGTTAGGAGAGATTCAAGCTACATGAATAAGAGATGAGATCACAAAACAGGGAAGAAATATGAGCTGGTAAAAACAAGTCTACATAAATAGTAAATCTTATTTGACAAACTTAATGGAATTTATTTTGGGGATAATGGCAGAACACACAGGACTGAACACAGCAAATAATCTATTCCAAGTTCAAAAGACAGCACACACCATAACACAGCACAGTCAGCTAGTGTATAAGGCTAGCAAACCTGTTCTACATGGCACCAACTGCTCTAGAACAAATTAGAACGTTAAAAAGTGAAAGAGCAGCTCAGAAAAGGAGCATCACAGGTGTCATCTTTTGGGTCTGTGCCAGAGTAACTTTGAGCAGTTTATATGAGCTGTATGTTTGAGAAAGGGCCTCGTAGCTTATATTTTATACTGAGCTTTGCCTCTGGGCTTCTTTGTCTTTACAAAACTAGGATTGGACAGCTGTGTTTCCTGTTAGAAGAGCTGCTACTGCACCTTTAATTAGGATTAAGAGCAGATCAGGAAGATTTCTGCTGTTGAGGTGTGCTACCAGTAACAGCTACCAGTCCCATTTATAAACAGGGCTTGAGAGTTACTCACCTGTGGTGGAAGGCTAGGCACTGTTACTGCTGCAGCATAGCTGAGCAGGATGACTTTTCCCAGAAGAGGGAAGGAAGCTGCCTGTTTTGCTTTTATATTAGGACTGATAAGAGGCAGCACCAGAGAGAAAGTTGCACCTGAATTAGGCCTGGAATCTGCTCCTAATCAAGGTGGGCTATATAAAGGGTCATGAAAACTTGGAACATGACTGGTGGATAAGCTCACTGTACTCGGTTGCTAGAGAACACAAAGCTACCCCATGGGCAATGACTTCATGTGGTATTTGTAGGAGACTTTAAACATTCTCTGTGTTTGATGTCAGTTCTTACAGTTTTGTTTGTTTGTTTGTTTTAGCCCATAAATCACTTTGCAGAGACAGAGTTGGACCATCTCCTTTCCCTTGACCTCAGAATGCCCCCATGGACAGATGGTCGGTACTGCTCACTCATCTTGTGTGAAAGTGCCTGACAGGAATAGCCCAGTGGTTCACCCACATAAAGTGTGAATTCATGGGCATGTTTCCTCTCACTGCATAGGTCAGGAGTATCAGACCAGATTGTTGTACCATGTATTGATGAGCCTTAATATAATAAAGCACATTCTTGGCTATGTATCTAGCCTGGAGTAAATCCTGGTCTGGTTCACACAGCTACATGCTGTGGCAGTGCTGAATACAGCCTTTCTGAGACAAAGTGGGGTGCCTGATTCGTTCATCCCTGCCAGTACTCAGAGAGCCCCTCTGGCTCACCACTATTTCATAAATTCATCCAAGCTTTGGGACAAGCCTAAACGGTTAGGACAGACTTGTATTAGCAATGAACAAACTACACCATAACAACTGCAAAACATTTACAGACTTAATCTGGGTCTGATCCTGCAATGAGCACATGTTAACGTCATTAACGTCAGTGGGGCTCTGCACAAGGATTATCTGCCTGGAGCTCACTCCAGGATCAGGGCTGCCATTGGTAGAACCATATTTTAATGTAGACGTTTCCACTTTTACCAGACAGTCTGCCCTACAAAGTAGTGTATTTTTATTTCTTCAGTCTAGGGATTCCTGCAAAACCTAGAAACACGCAATAGATACGAACAACCTACAGCATAACTCAAATACCTCAGGTACATCAGACATAGCTCCGATTCAGCACAAAGTCTGGGACTCACAGGGTACTTTTTTATGTTTCATGTGCTGTTCTTATAGTTCAGTTATAAAACACTGAATGGTGTAACTGGAGATGTGGGTACAGGGAACAGATCCAGTTGCAAGAATCTACTACATGATCCCCCCTTTATTAAGATTTCTAAATAGTTAATGCACTGTACTTTGTTTTATCTGAATTCATAAGACGTTTCAAATGCCCCAGTTACATTTTATAAGGCCAATAGGAAATTACATGTTTGAGAATCCATTGCAGTAGGTGTGCGTGGGTTCAGTACTTTGTAATGTTTTGATGTTTGTATTTAAAATTGCTACACAGATTCATCTGCATGCATTGCACTTGTATTTGAAAGAGAACCATTTAGAGTGGCTATTTTAAGGATCATTAAGTGGAACATCATTAGTACAAACACACTGAAAAGATAAATGGAAACATTTAATATCAATGCATCACTATTCTGCTGCACTCCAGTACTGTGTAATCAGACCACTGTTCCACAACTCCTTTTTAAAGGCTGCAGTAAGAAAGTAAATACATGTAATGAAATGTAGCAGAACCACCATTCATTAACACAGGCGCTTACTTTCAAATAAGAGAATTCTGTGTATTTAGTGGCAAAACCCTAGCACACCTATTGTGCTGGGAAGACAGGAGAGAAGAGTACACTAAAAGATTCTTTCACCCTCACAACAGCATGGCAGGACATTGAGGTATTGCTCCTTTAAGCACTAACGACATGGACCTTATGAATGGAGGCAATGCCCTACAAGGTCGAACTGAGGTCTATCTACTCCATAGTCTCTGATAGGTTATGTTTACACAGGGATAAAAGCCCTGAGGCATGGCCATGGCTGGCCTGGATCAACTGACTCGGGCTATGGGGCTCAGGATGCAGAGCTAAAAATTGCTGTGTATACATTTGGGCTGAGGCCCGGAACCCAAGCTCTCGGATCCTCCCCCATCACAGGTCCCAGATCTCGTGCTCCAGCCCAACCCCAACAGTGTACATGGTGATTTTTCATCCCTGGAGCCCAAGCCCCGCAAGCCTGAGTCAACTGACCTGGGTTAGCTATGGTTTTTTAAATCCCTGTGTAGATGTAGCCATAAAGACCAGTGCCTGATGTTTCAGAGGAAGGTCTAAGAACCCCACAGTAGGCAGACATGGGAAATCTGCCCCCCACATTAATCTACCTATCTAATCTAATAGACATTGGTTTAAACCCTGATGCAGGAGGTTTAATATCCCTTCCAAAATTTTTGTTAGTTTTAACTGCTATCACTTTGGATATTCTTGTTATCCATTACATGATTTTTTTGAATTTTTGAATCCTGCTAAGTTCCTGGCCTCAGTGATTTCTTGTGTCAATGAGATTCACACGCTGTGTATTGTGTAAAAAAGTCTTCTCTTTTATCAGTTTTGAATTTGCCACCTTTTAATTTCATTGACTGCCCCATGATCCAAGTCTTATTGAAGTCAATAGAACAGTTCCCTTCGACTTCATGATCTTGGGACTGGGTCTGTAGTGAAACTGACTAGTGCATCTGTAAGTTACATAGATAAATGTTCAACTTTAAGCACATGATTAGTCTCACTGAACTCAAAAGAACTGCTCATGTGCAAGTTAAGCACGTGCATAAATCGTTTCGGGATGGCTGCCTAAACATTTAAGATTTGGTCACACAAAGCTTTTGTCAAACACTTTGAATCTCAAATAAATGTTTAAAATCACAGATCTGTTTGCAAACAATCCATGAACAGGAAAAATAGCTACATTCATCTTATACATTATTTGCTGTAAGTTGTTCACCTGGTTATATTCATGCAAATGATTTCCCCATGAAAGGGTTAAGACAGATGTCTCAGAATTGAGGCTTTGTTGGTAAGTATGGAGTTGAGTAGAATCCAAGCTCATACTTTTAAAATGTTAGTTTATGCACCTAACTGTGCTCAGCAGAGTTGAAAAGTTGTTATTGCTGAAGATGTTCCTTACTATTTTAAAATAATTTTGTTAATGATTTCTTTGCAATTTTTCTCCCTGTCACACTATTTGTTAGGGCTAAAAATATAAGGAAGATGTTTTTTAATTTGCCAAATAGCTAGGCAAGGACAGAGAAATGGTTCAGGGTGGTTTACACATCTGGTATGCTATGTGCTCATCAAAAACTTGATTGAGAATGGGGATGGGTGAACTAATCTGTTTGAGTTTTACTCATGTGAATACCAGCTCTTTGCTTGTGCTGCTTTTCATAGTTTTAAATAATTTTCTCTGATTCCTGGATGGTCAAGAAGGAGGATTTATTTTGTTACAAATAAGGCAGAATTGAGTTCAGCTTCAAACTCAGGAGCCTCTTTCTTTCCCAACCTTCCCTTACATTTTTACTATGCTTTATCACAAGAATCAGTAAAGGATTTGGTGAAGGAGGCAGTACAGGTATGCCATATCCCACTATTGTTAGTACAGACTATTAAAAAAAAAGGGGGGGGGGCCGAACATGTTAGAGAATGTACCCACTTGGGACCTGATTCTGCAAAGAGCTCCAGGCAGGCATGGGGTCTGCCCACATGGAGTTCATCGTCTTCCCCTCTAGTTGGAGATCTGATGAGAATGCTCTTCTAGCTCAGGTGATTTGTCTGAGTGTTCTTCCAACTCAGGGGATTGTCCCTGCTCACCTCTGATCTCCCTCATGGGAGTTAATCTTGAATTCTTTTTCTTTCCTTTTCTTAAATCCAGTGACTATTTGCTTGTGTACCATGGAAGGAGAATGCATGCAAGAGGTTGGAAGGATGGAAGGGAAGCCTACAGTGATTTCTGCAGTGAGCATTATCATTGGTACCTTGGGAACTATAGGTATGGAATTGACCACAAAAATGAAATAAAACCAAGTCTACTTTGCATTAGAGAATCTATGTCTGCTCATTTCTAGCTGAGGTAGCATTTCAGTGTAACTATTCTTTGATGCAGAAGCTCTGTTTTCATATTCTTCCTATTACCTGCCATTATATTCACATTTCTTTCACTTCCAACATCATTTACAAAAACAAAAACAGAACAAAAAAGAAGCAAAAATAACAAGGTCCGGTTTGTGGATTGTTTTGATACAAAAATGTTGAACACTGACAAAGACCTTGTTAGCTTTAAACTCATTTTGTTTTTCATTTCTCCCTTAGGTTTATTTGTGCTTGTAATCTTTGTTCATTTGACCCTCCTGGGAGCTAATAAAAAGAAGAAACGCAAAGCTTGTGACAACCTTTACAGACCACAGCATAACACAACAAAATGATGGGCCAGCTTATTTTACAAAACACTTCTGAATGGATAGGTGAGTTGACACAGTGTGTGTGTCAAATCACATTCAATGCGGTACAGTCTATGGGATTAGGACACAAGCAGTGCAGTGATTTAACTCCCTATGTAACTGAAATTTCATCTCTCTTTAATCTAGGAAACTTCCTTAAACTAAGCATGGGGCATGGGTCACTTGCTGGTGGATTCTCTGTACCTTGAAGTCTTTAACTAATTTGAGGACTTCAATAACTCAGTCTTAGGTTGGGGGCCTATTACAGGAGTGGGTGGGTGAAGTTCTGTGGCCTGAGTTGTGCAAGAGATCAGACTAGATGATCATAATGGTCCCTTCTGACCTAATAGTCTATGAGTAAAACAAACTGGAACGATTTTTGTCACTGTAAGAATGCTGAATTGGTTTGAAAAAGTAAATTGGGGACAGACCGAGAGGATCAAAGTCACAGGGCCTCCAGGTTTGTATCATCTTCAGCAGCAGCAGTGTGATTCCTTTCTCTCTTTAAGGGCTTGATACAAAAAGGTACTGAATAGGTGTTCTTAGCTTCCATTGAAATCACTGGGTGTTCAGGGCATTCAGCATCTTGTAGGATTGAGCCCAAATAGAAAGCCCTACCTTGTTCCCATTCACATATATGGAGAAACTCCTGACAACTTGAATGAAAGCAGGATCAGGCCCCAAGTAAGTAAGTAAAGAGAGCAGCCCAAGTCTAGGTTAGTCTGGACTCCATGGAAGCCTTGCTAATTGGGCAAAAACTTGTTTCCCCCTTACTTTAGATAGGATGCTTATTATTACCAAATTGCTTTGCATCCCTGTTGTGATAAGCAGCGTTAGCCTGCCTTGCAGTATAATATGATCACATTGTCTACGTATAATTCACTTCAATCCCCCATTGAACTTTTAACGATAATTATTGCTGAAAAACAATCAGTAGTAGTTTGACTTCCCTGTCCATTCTTACAAATAATATTCTGCACTCCCTTCTCCCTGCTTCTTGGAAGTTCCTGGGTTCTAGTTATAAAATGACAAGATTAGAAATTGCAAATGAAAATTGAAGTATTTTTCAGAGCTACCATTCTAGTGGCCTCATTCAGGACTGTGGAAAAATAGTCCTCTGTTCCTTCTACTCCATAGCTTACTGCAACTGAAAAATAATGACTTTTGCTTTAAAAGATATTAAAGAATTGTAGATTTCTGGGAAGCTGTTAGTCATTTTTTACCTGCTGTGAAATTTTCATGGGGCACTAATCAATTTGAGACGCTAAATGGTGACTGGATCTCATGAATTTTATAGTCTATAAATTGTATGAATCCCATAGAGTTTATTTAATATTGTAATTAAATGACCCTTTTGTTTTTCTCTGATAAGTGATCTGTAGACTAGACTCTGATCACTAAAGTATTTCTCTGCTTGTCTTTATATTATATCTAGAGCATGTTGAAAAATGAATATGCACTATAAGAAATTAAAGCAACAACATTAATGCTCATTTCAGACTTCTGCTGTTCACTAAAATCTGGGTAAGGGGAAGGTACTGCTTTTCACATTGCTTCCCATGGCTGTGAAACTTCAGCAAGGAAACACTGCCAGTAAACACGGAGATTTAATATTTACTGGGCCTGAATCTTAGGTCTAACACAGTTGCTGGGAAGCTGGCTGAACTGACTCCCTGAGGAATGTCATGGACCATGACTGACATTGCATTTGGGTATTTAAAGGTGTGGGACAATTTCTGTGTTGACTTACAGCCTCTGCATCCCTGTTGACTTTAACTGACATCATCAGGATTGACGTAAAGGGGAGTTAGGTACTTAAACTACTTAGGTGATTATGTAGATTTCACTAGGCACCTATCTTTATATGCTTAGCTACCTTTGTATATCAGAACCTAAGTCTCCTAAGTCACCTAGACACCTATGGGTACATCTACACTACAGCAGCACAGTTGCGATGCTGCAGCTATGCAGCTGTAGCACTGTAGATACTAGTGTAGACACTTGCTACAGCGATGGAAGGGGATTTTCCATCGCTGTAGTAAATCCACCCCCTCTAGAGGTGGTAGCTAGGTCAACTGAAGAATTCTTCTGTCAGCCTAGCTGTGTCTAACATGGGGTTTAGGTCAACTTAACTATGTTGCACAGAGTACAAAAAATTTCACAACCCTGAGTTACATAGCTAGGTCAACATACATTTTAAGTGCAGACCAGGCCTCAGTAACTTTTGAAAATGTTACCCCCGTGTCTCCCAGTTCTGGATGGCATAACTAACTGAGATTCTATTAAAATACGTAACTTGGATTTTAGCCAGACAAATGAGGTGTCTCTTTCATAGGTAACCACAGAAACGACCTATAAATCAGCTGCAGTTTATAGAGCAGTCTATTAAAAATATTGACTATTTAAGATGGCCTGTGCTTCTGCTTTTCCTTTAATGCCCAAATATGAAGACCGGTTACGTGAGGGCTTAAAACGGGAGGTTGAGGGGGGTGAGAACTTGTGTGGATGCTTGATGTTAACAGTTCCTCTGCCCAAAACTCATGAAACCAAACTGGCGTGTACAAAAGATGGATCAGTGCAATGAAAGCACAAAAGTTTGCATTCATGCATTTCACTGGTAAAAATATGCCTGGCAGATACAGTTGCTGACCGTAATAACAATCCACTTTCTTCGGCACCATGAGGGTGATAGAGGAGACAAGGTGGGGATGGCAGTTCAAATCTCTGGGAGGGTTGTTTGTAATCAGTGCTATTTGAATCTAGTTGTTGGCCTGCGATTTCCTTTATTTTTGCTGTGTAACTAGAATCAGCTACATACATAGAGCGGGCGTGATATTCAGAGCCTGGCTCCAATTTGTGTTAGCACTATTCTGCACAGGAACACTCCTGAGTGTACACTTTGATGCAGCACCACCTACAAGCAGAGGTAATAGAATCTAACCCCCCAGGCACTGAGCTGATGGGTAGGACATGACAATTCTATCAGCTGTAGTTGCACGTGTGAGAATCTCTATGGGTTTCACAGGTCGTAATGCGCAAGGTGTGCATGCTGGTGTATGTTCAAGATTGCGGATGGGGGAGTTTAGGCCTCCCTAGAAACACAGCCTTGTATTTTTCCTAAAACTATATTATTTACTTGATAGATTTGCACAGCTTCTCCAGACTCTGCTGTGGTATCAGAAGTCTATGTATTATGGGCTAGATAGTTGTTTTGAAAATATGTGTGGTTTACTGAATACTCTATGATTCCTTACAGTTACTACAGTCTAACATGTAAAGCTAGGTTTATTCCAAAGGAGCCTAACAGAGTTAGGTGCCCAACTCCCATTGCAATTTGCTGAGAGCTGGGCTCTCAACTCTCTTAGGCTCCTTTGAAAATCTCAGCTCAAGCCAGAAGTAGGCAGTTCTTAAGAAGTAGTCACTTGACATTATTAGCCATAAGAGGAATTGTCACCTGCTGGAAGAAGCCCTTCACTCCTACTCTGTTGCACAGTAAGGATACTCACTCTTCCTGCCAATCATGAGCATTACAGTTGCTCAGGCACTACCTCACCTATGAGAACTCTGAGAGGAAGGAGGAAATCCACGTAGGGTCCACTCTGTCAGCTCGGCCTCCCTTTTCTAATTCACCTTTCAAAGGAGCTTTCTTTTCTGGCCTTTCTCTAACTGGTTTTTGGTTTTCTGTCAGCAAGCACAAACAACCCCTCTTCACGCTCTTTGGATACGCATCTGCTGTCACCATAAGCTACACATTGTCTTTTTAATCAGACAGGGACATCCTATTTTATTAGTCCAAGGTGGCAAATACACTTACATGCACACACTGAAAATGTCACTGCCAATTAGGTTTTCATGATGAAAAAGCAGGGAGCAAAAGCAGCAAGAACTATTTCTGAGGCAAGCAAGAGAAATCCAGGCACCTATTGTTTTCCTGGTAGCTGTAAACACCTCCTTATTAGCTGGCTTCACTGTTGGAGTTGATCATCGGCTTTCTGTGGACATAACTCGCTTATGTCTGACTAGCAGAAATTCTCATTTCACTGCCTGATGAAAGTAAGCTTTAATAACCACAGCCTGTGCCTACAATCCCATTTAAAGCCATTTTCTTACATGGTCATGCTCATGGGATGAAACTTCAGGCCCTTGCTGGTCTGATCAAAAATGGAAAATCATTTTTAGAAACTGATATGCCACCAGTCGACTGAGAGGGCTTTTGCCAATCCAGACATTTGTTTTATAATTCATAAAAAACAAAACAAAAACCACAAAAAACCCCATACACACAACTATCCTGGGGATTAGGAGAGCATTTTTGCTATTTTGTAACAAAGCTCTATTGAAAGATACAGGAAGGGGGGCAGTCATTTATTACAATTGAGGTTGATATCAAAGCTTGTAACTTGTACAGTAATTAAATCCACCATCTGCATGTTGTTTGTCCCTCTTTTTAGTAGCTTTTTTTTTTTTAGGGGGAGGAGGGGGCTGGAAAGAAAAACTGATCTACGAGGCTGACGTGACAGAGTGAGAGGAGCAGTGTACCCAAGGGCACGCAGTACAGCCTGTTCTGTTTAGACTTGGGACTGAACTCCACACAGAAGTCAGACCTGAGACCAGGATATGCTTTGCTCGTTTTCTGGGGGAGAACACACTTCCATGAGCCCATCATTCCATTTCTTTAGAAAGTAAACTACAGTGGAGTTCCTATCTAGCAAAACCAGACAACTGAGATTAAGTAGCAGAAGAGTGGTGGATTCTACCAGCCGACACAGGGATGCAGATCTCATCTTTAGGTGCTAAAACTATAAACGATGGTGCAGTGGGGTTAGTACTAAACCAGACTAATGGTGGATTCAGTTAGCTTCTTCAGGTTAGAGGCTCAGAGCCAAAAGGAACCAGGGTCTGGAATGGAGAGGCATTTCCATCAGTGGATTTGCTATAGCTAGGTAAAGCTTCCCATAATAAATGTGCAACTTTACTGCATGAAAATTTCTCCTCTTGTTGTTGCCCTTGTATTATGCAAATTCATTCCCTGTCCTAAAAAGACACCTATGAGTAAAATAAATCTCTTTCCTAGCTCATGGAATAGGGTCCGGGTTCAAGAGGGGAACACTCTGAGGAGTACCTGTATTTGCTTAGTATTACCAATATTTAGACAGAAAAGCCTGATAAAAGTTGAACCTTTGTTTGAAAAAGTGTCCCAAGAAGATGGATGTACTGCAGCATGGAATTAATACAATATATTCAATTATAGGTCAAACAGTAAAAACATTTGCATTCATTAAAAAAAAATCTAAAGCTATAATTAAACAAACGGAGCAAAGATGTCTCCTCACTGCATAAGAGGTTTTTTTTTTAAAAAAAGAGTGGCAAATAAAAACGCGTTATCTCCAGAATTAAGTTTTACATCAAGAAGAACTTAATTCCCAAGGTGCCTCTCAAGTCATAAACAGGATCTGTCCTGCACAAAAGGTAACAGCTTGTATTGCTGTCCCTCCTCAGGAACTAGTCAGATGAAAGTCTCTGCCCTAGTGATACACCAGTATCACAACTCCATATTTAAATAAAACATTCTGATCTGTCCTGTGGAAGGCCTTCCTTTGGGCAGTCAGATGTTGCTTTGCCAAATGCAGCAAGGTTCCTTCATTCTTTTACAGCTAAGTCTACACTACACCATTAACATTCCACTGAAGTCATTAGGACATACCTCCTATTTTTAGCCGCACAGAAAGTGCATTCTGTCAGAACCTACCTTAGCATGCAGTAGCTAAGCAGTTAAGGGGAACTGAAATGTATTTTTGCTGAAGTCTAAAACCAGACTGTTAAAAGTGTAAGATATTCACTGTGATACACTGATGACTTTGACAGCACATACTTCCCCACTCACGCAACCCTCATACAATTTTTGGAGTCATGGCTGAAACAGAAATTGGGTGATAATTGTCTAGATCCAAATATAGCATCCAACTAAAGAGGGGCCAAAACTAGTTTCCAATCCAAAATAAGCTTAAAAATCAGCAATCAGCCATTAAACAAATGAATCAAAAATGAGAATAGAGCCATTACTGCAAAAGGAATGTAAACATGAAATGTATTTTTAAACTTTTTTCCATCCCCAGAGTGGCTGTAACACCTTAAATATGGTAATTGTTTTCTCTAGACCTGAAACAAATGTAAAAGTTTATAAGCTCTATCTTGATCCTTTTGATTTATGCAGAAGTGTGTCTGACTTGAACACGTAACTGCTGTGTGGGTGAAAGAATGGGCACATTGCTCAATTAACTGCCCCTGGAACAGCTAGGGACTGATTTTCGGGAGCAGGCACATATGCATTTGTGTGTATGTACATACACTCCTACCCTGTGTGGGAACATACACACACCCACACACTACCAAATATGCCAGTGCAAATGCTCATTTTGAAGAGGCACATGACTAGACATAACTATATATGAGTGTACAGAACAGTGATCTGCACTCATAAAAGTACACGCCCACCTCCTTTGAAAATCAGATCCCTACAATGTACTGTATTGAACCAAAAGATGTCAAAATCTTTAAATTGTAAATTGTTCAGGTCAGGAATTGTCTCTTTTCTGTGTTTGTACAGCAGCAGCTTGCACAATAGGGCCCTAAACTCAACTGAGGCCTTTGGATGCTATTGTAATATAAATCTTTATTACTATTACTACTAATAATGAAATTTGGTTCTAGGCAATTTTTCTCCCACGTTCATATACAATATAGCTAGAAGACACCATTCAGTCTTCAACATATAAAGTAAAAATGCAAATACAATAGAGCAACTTAAGGGGACCTATTCTGATCCCTATAACCAGAGAATGATTTGTGTGAGGAAACCAGGGAAATTCCCTTCTGATCTGTTTCAAGGCTCTACATGGTCTCCACCATGGGATATATTCTTGCACCCTTCCTGATATGCTTTGCTGAATATATGATGATACACAATTCAACTTAGTCCACAAATTCAAGATCATTATGTGGCTTCTTCTGCATCTAGAAAATGTCACGATAATATATACTTACACAGACAGTCAAAGCCAACCTCAAGTGTCTGTCTCCATAGAGAATATGGCCATGGATTTACAATATCAAGGTGATCATTATTACCTGATGCATGGCACTATCTCTTACATTATGTGCTCATTCATTCATGTGCATGCAGGGGGAAATACTGATTCTTCAAAAGGTGCCATGAGAACTCTGTTTTTTCATATACAGCTGTGATGAGGTGGGTGTTCCCTAGAAGCTGCCAGGCAATAGTGCATATAGTTGTGTCTCCATCTCCTCCATTGCTTTTTCTCACATATAGGGCTAGATCCTCAGCTGGCATAAACTGGCATAGGTAATAATTTTTCCTCTGAACCATTTTTCTTTAGTGCTTTGTGCTGGGTGTCACTTACTCCTACTGCTTTCCCCTGAGTCTGAGGCACCTTTAATAATATCACCTCTGCATAATTCTTCCCCATCCTTGTGTCTGCTGTTATATCATCCAGCTGGAAAGGAGAAACCTTGCACACACAGGAACTTGAACTACACACACATTAAGGAATGAATTAGTCCAGCACTGTATCTATGAGGCAGGTAAAGAACCAATGCATAGACATTAAGGGGGGCTCAGATTTTTTTAAAGTATTTAGCTCTTGTTGCACTCAGCATAGCAACACCTAACTGATTTAGGGGCCTATGCTCATTTACAAAAGAGATTTAAGCATTTAGGAGCCAAAATCCTAGTGATCTAATCAGGGCCTAAGAGACCTGCCTATAGTGTGGACACTGGAAAAAGGCATCTGGTTAGAAAAGATGTGTGCTAACACATTTTAACTATCAGAACATTAAACACCATTTTGTCCTTAGTATGATCAAGGGCAGTTGTGTTCCGAAATGTTTAGACGGTCATGATTGACCCTATCCTGTCTACACTAAGTGCTGAGGCCCATTGCCATCATGCAAGTTAAACCACACTGGAACAGCATTTATGCATACAAATTTGGAAAATAACAGCTAAAAAAAAACCTCAGATCCAAAGACCTCCCAACTTTGGAAGAATTCAGATCTGGATCTGAAGCTGGCAGCTCAGACCTTTACTGGGTAGTCAACTAGCTTGTAGATTCTATCTTCTGAATGTCAAAGGCACTCTGGCAAGAGATGGTAACAACAAATCTGTGAGTGGAAAAAAACAGCCACGACTCCTTTTTCTCACAATCAAAGTTCTGCCAGGTGTTAATAAGCATGCCTGCAAAAAGATGGATGCAAAATTAAAGGCAGGTTTTGAAAGTATGCCCATAAGGTTCCTTTCCTCAGCTATTCAGGGTTAGTAACCAGACAGAGCAACTCATTACCAGTCACACAAAGAATCGTATTTCTGAAAAATGCAGAGGAACAGAGTCAAGAGAACTATGAGGGGTCAGTTCAGTTTAGACCTTTCCCCTTTGTGTGCTATTTTTCTCCACATACTTAATCCTTTCTTAAAGCAACACAACAGCATCACACAGCAGTTATGTATATACAAACTTCCTTCTTATATGGGAAAGCAGAGATAACACAACATTAATCAAGCTTTATAAATGTATGCATTTAATGTCTAGGTATGAAAGCTTCAGGTCTATTCGAAGGGCTGTCTGGGGAGCAGCTTCAATATGAGAACCATTCTGGACAGGAAACACATGCAGTAAAAAAATAAAAAGTTGAAGGCAAACAAATCAGCCACCGAATTATGCTCTATTGGGTGCCCAGTCCAAGATAGGATTTGCACAGTAGCTTTTCTTATCAGTGCAGCTGTTTTTGTTGTTGCACAATTGATTTGGTAGGAGAGGAACAAGCACTAGATAAACTTGAAGGAACAGAACTGACAGAACTATACAATGTAATCCACACAAAGCAACCTCCCCCACTGAAATTTATAAATAGCAACTCAAATTCGTTACTCAGTTTTGTCAGTCAAATGGAAGGAAGGAAGGAATTAAAAAAGCAATGTAAATGGACAAATGAAATTGTAAAAGATAATATAGTGGAAATGTTATAGAAACAGCCTTACTTAAAAAAAATAATCATCTCAGGAAGTACAATCACAAATTTAGTTTGCATTGCAAATGTAATGATAGGGGATAATTTAATCTAGTGTAAAATTTCCAAAACCCAGACAATAAGATTAGCTGACTCTTTCTTAGTCATTAAGGTGGAATGGAATTGTTCTGTTGATCCATTAAAAAAAATTAAAAAGATTAATTTGCATTTCAATTTTGAGGACAAAGAGGAGAACAACATGCATGGGCTGGGTTGTGACATCAGGTTCTGTTGCTGCAGAGACTGATTCTTTTACTGTGTCAGAACTCATACATCTGTGAAAGAAGTCTGTTAAGCAGCCCACACATTCATGCCTTGGATTTTCTACCCGTCAGTTCCAACTCCCCTACTCATCAGTGGGAGCTCCTCATCTGAGTCACTGGGATAGCTTGTTCAGACATTGTTGTCCTTTCTGATTTCCATCTACCCACAGCTTTTCTCAGACGGAGCAATCCAGGCTCAGCCCTAACCTACAGGACTACTGGCTTTTGCACCACCTCTCGTGCAGAATGCCAGTAAGAGGGGCTTCACAAGGGGAAAGCACCACAGAGGAAATGCTTGGAATGTGTCCACCTGAAGTTGTGCAAATGCCCTTGCAAGGTCAAACTTCTATTACAGAGGAATGGAGTTCTCATAAAAGACACTGGATGATCAATCCCAGAGGTTGCAGTCCTCTTCTTATCCACATACAAGCACACCATGGCTTCAGCTGAGAGTATGCCCTGGTTGGTGACAGATGTATGTCATTAGCATCCTGGAGCTGTTCAATGGCTCTACATGCAATGAGTTTAATGGTCTTATTTCAAATCCCTAGTGATCAGTTCCCACATCACCTAGCCAGCCAGCACAACTGGAATGAACGACTTCCTTGTTATCAAGCCCGCAGATGACAAGAACTAAGGAACTACGGAGGCAGGGTTTGAGGCACATGGGCATTAGCGCCCCGGCTTGCCCTGTTCTATGGATACACAGAGGACTTCCTTCTCTAGAGTGCTCCACACACCACCTTTCACCAATATTCATTTCACTCAATGCTTTTTGAAGTTTAAAAAGATGTTCAGGGGAAATGTGTCCTTCTGGTCAGAGAGCTGGGAGGCAAAGAGTGAACATCCCCTGTCCTCTGTAAGTTCAGCGTAACTTACCTCCCCTAGACACCCAGATCAAACCATCTCTGCCTTACCGCACAGCTTCAGTGTTTGGATGCTCCAGGTCTTTGTCCAAGATTTTTACTAAGTGGCATTCCAGAAATAGAATAACTTTTATTTCTTCCATTACAGTCCACATTAATTTATCAAGTGCCATTGCATAACTGGAATTAATTACATGACTTCCTCATTGCCAATTGTGAGCATAGAATGTCTCCACAAAGTTCAGAAATGTATTTGTGAAAGCTCTTTTCAGGAGAAAGACTATTCAGCCATCAGGCATAAGTAAATGAGGATAAGCAGAGTGCCTGGATTTACCATAAACAGGGTAAATCCAGGTCCTTTCACTGAGGCCAAATGAGATACATCCATATTGGTCTTGACGTTATTCCAGCCATTTGTGACTTATTTTGCACTTTTTCATGAAACACAGAGGATATTTAAGAAACTCTGGACCCATAATGGATTATGCATTTCCTCCAACCACAAACACACAAACAATTGGTGAAATCCTGGCCCAGCAATGACAACAACAATGTTCCCATTGACTTCAACTGGGCCAGGATTTCACCTGGAATCTTCAAGGTAGCAACTGCACATCTTGACAGGCTCAGAACCATAGATGCTGGAGATGGGAAGGTATTTTAAATGTTTCATGCAATACAGGCTTCAACTACTGACCATGAGAGATTACAGCATAGAGCATTGTTGGGAAATTTTTTTTGGTGTTTAATTTAAAATGTCCTTTTCTTAATTTCTTTAGACTGCATTTGGTTATTCCCTCCTGTAAACCACTGGTCAGTGTGCAATAAATACATCATGCTAAAAATTCTTCTTCCTCCAGTCAGTGTTTCCATCCTTCAATATTGTAGATAATTATCAACACCCTTTTAAATCATCCCAGAGACATAGTTAGTTCTTTTAATCTTGCCTGTTTTTGCAGCCCCTAAATCCTTTGAGTTTCTCTTCTCTAAGCTCCGTTACGTCTGTCTATACCTCCCTGGTAATAAGTGATTCAAGCAGTGTTGCTGGTAGTCTCACAAAGGCTGTATTAGGAGGATACTTGATTATCTACCCTAGATCCAGAATGGGATGTCTCAGTGCACGTAACCAAAATTACATTGGCCTTTTCTGCCATCATATTATGTTGTCAGAGAGGAGATTTGCCTGATTTATCTTAGTTGTTTCATTATTCCCTTAAAGAGTCTGACCCATCCTGGAGTGAAAAAGATTTCAGATGAGGGACCAAATTCTAATCTCAGCTATCCTGGTGTAAATCTGGACTAAATCAACTCAAGTCATTGGAATGATTCTGGATTTATGTGGCTGTGGCTGAGACCAGAATCTGGCTCATGGTCATTTATTTATATGATATTTCTCAATGATTAATAGCTCAATTCAGTTTTAAAAACCCAACCTGTCAATGTATGCAGGTGCAAAAGCTGTGCAGGTCCACAGAAACCATGGTAAATAAATCTTTGGAGGGGTTTCCTGCCAGGTGTAAGCATCAATGGTATACAACCCAGGTGTGGCTTTTTACTGATTTGGGTCAGAAAAGGGAACAACAGATATAAAGAAAATGACTGCCTTGTCTTATTTAAGACACGATAGGCTTGTCACCAGTTGGCTTGCTTCCAGTTGGCTGGAAGGAGAATATCCTTTTTAAAGCCCGGTGCATGCAGTTACACTCATACATTTGTGTATGCCTTACTAGTGCATGTATATACCAAATGTATGCGTGTAAATCAGGGATTTTTGAGTGCAACCATATAGCTATCTGCCTAACAGGCCAACAGTATCTGCAAATGCCAGATCTGTGTGCACACACTAGATAGCTGCATGCAAGTTAGGTATGTGCCACTGTGTATATACACTTGTGCCTGTCTCTAAAACTACCACCAGGAGGTAACATTTCAAAACATTCAGTGGTTCAGAGCAGGACTTGGTAATGGAATACACGGCAGTTCCGGTTCCAACTCAGCCCACATCATTACCATCTAAGGCATGTTTGGTGACCTATCTGATGTAAGCTGGTGGTCTAAGTCCAGTTCCTTGAGGACAGCTGTCCATACAATTAAAAACAATATTGCAATTGACCAATAGGCACTTGTGCTGGTTGTCCTAACAGAGCAGCCGACAGGATGGGCTTGGAGACCAAACTACCTTTTCATTCTCAGAAATGGCTTCTCCAAGCAAGGCTCAAAGCACATGAGGTGGGCAGCAAAGGGACACAACTTGTACCATAACCACTCTCTGGATAAACAGCAATCTTCTGCCTTCCAAGCTATCAGCCCTATGCCATGCACAAGCCCTACATTTATTTTAAAGAAAAGGTACAGAGGGAGAAAATAATGGGTTTAGCCCCCATAAAACACATTTTAAAAAACATCGTTATGATATAGATTTTTAGGAATCTGTTAATGAGATTTCTAGTCCTGGGAATAAATATAATTAGATCCCTAAAGCCCAGAGTCAGCTCAGTCAAAGCAAGGAATTGTGCTCTCTAACTATTCCCCACAGAAAGAGTCAGGGCTGTCTCAATTTGGCATGTCACTTTTGTAAGAAAAAAACCCTCAGCCTGATCACAACAATGAATGCATAGTCCATAGTCATAAGGCCCTGAACATCTGTCCACTGCTTGGGGGAAAGGGAGGCAATGAAATTACATCTACTGAACCAAGATCCATGCAAATTAGATAAGCAAATTCTTATTTTTAGCATTTGCCCAACAGCAAAGGCAAAGCAGCAACACATAAACAACCCAGAGTGGAGCAAGTAACATAGGCTAAGCCAGGGCACACTCAAGTATTCAAGTTCCAGTCACACTGGTTGTTCTTATAGTCAGTGCTTAATTTGTAATGAAAGAGGTGCTGGGGATCAAGCAGTTTTTTTACTTTCATAACTGACGTGACAAACCCAGACATGCCGCGGCCATGAACTGCCAAGCCTGGAGGTACCAGGGCTCAGCCCTGGCATAAATTAAGCACTGCTTATAGTACAAGCACAGAAGGAAAACTACAATGAAGGAAGACAAGGTGGGTGAGGTAATATCTTTTATTGGACCAACTTCTGTTGGTGAGAGAGACCAGCTTTCGAGCCACACAGGGTCTGTCTACACAGCAACTAGACACCCATGGCTGGCTCGTGCCAACCGACAGGCTTGTGGGGCTGAGGCTGCAGGGCTGTTTCATCGCTGTGTAGATTTACGGGCTTGGGCTGGCGTCTGAGCTCTGGCAACCTCCCACCTTGCAGGGTCCTAGAGCTTGGGCTTCAGCCCAAGCCCAGAAGTCTACACAGCAATGAAACAGCCCTGCAGCCTGAGCCCCACAAGCCTGTCGGCTGGCACGAGCCAGCCACGGGTGTCTAGTTGCTGTGTAGACAGACCCACAGAACTCTTCTTCAGGTCTGAAAAAGGAACAGTGGATTTATGGCTTATTACAATCTGTAACCCCCTCTTTTTTGTCCTAGGACTGCAGATATGTACAATATGTACTAATTAATTATGCTCAACAATCTATTCCACCATGCATTTAGCTGTGACGCTGATAGTACCTTTCCCAGACCTGAAGAAGAGCTCTGTGTGGCTCGAAGGCTGGTCTCTCTCACCAACAGAAGTTGGTCCAATAAAAGATACTATCTCATCCACATTGTCTCTCTAATATCCTGGAACCGACACAGCTACAACTACACTGCGTATAATGGAGGAAGTTCAACAGGAAAAAGAAAAAGCATGTATCTCCGTCCCCTGATTATCCACACAGGAATTGATCCTGCAATATGCCAGATGCCTTGTATTAGGTGCTGAGAGACCTCAGTTCCCACTGACTGAGTTCACAGCACCTCACAGGATCAGACCCCTAATGCATAGCTCTCACAACACAGGCCTTATCTGATAAAATAACAACATTTGTGCTGATGCATGGGACTGGACCGTAAATATCTGCAATCCCAGAAATAACAGACATCTCAGATGTCCGCTTTCACCTGGGCTAACCCTGCATTGTGTCTGAGGTCTCGAGTTGGCAGGTGTCAGAAGGAGCACTGCTGTGATGCACACCGAGGCTGTGGCCTTGGGCCAGTCACTGGTTACATTCTGATCCCTATAACTATGCAACTTGCTCAACCCCCAATCTCTACAGGAAAACTAACATCCCCATCCTCATGGCTTTCAGCATAGCTAACCTACATCTCTTTCTAAAGGCTCATTCATGATACATATATGTGAGAGTCAGGCTACCCAGTTACAGTTCAGTTGTCCCCTGACCTAGACAGAACACAATTGCAATTTGTAGTGTAAACAGGACCTTACCTTATTAAACATAGTTAAAACATGGTTAAGTCTTGTCCACACAACAAATTGCAGTTATGTTGCAATCATGTCCCTTGATTGAGTTGTGTTTGTAGTAGGGACAGGTGTTAGTAGTACAGAGATTCTGTTATCTGGTATTGGCTATGCTTCTATCTTTCCTACTTGAGCACGTGCCTTTAGTCAGCAAACCTGCAGTTATCTTCATGACCCCTCAAAATCAGTTCAGTCACAGTATTTTCCCTTCTACCTCCATGAATGTTACCTTCT
The DNA here is from genome assembly GCF_026122565.2 of Emydura macquarii macquarii. Lineage (NCBI taxonomy): Eukaryota > Metazoa > Chordata > Testudines > Chelidae > Emydura > Emydura macquarii. The sequence continues at coordinate 4,852,185 of NW_027130698.1, forward strand.
CAAGGCTCATTTAATTATGTTAATCAGCCATGTGAAGATGACATCATTAAGCCAATTTAACTTATTTTGGAATCTTTTACCATGATACCCATCCAAGGAAGGGTAGGGTCCTTCCAATGAAAGTTGAGGCCTAGAGATACAGGGCTAAATGCAAACCTGGCACAAGTTGCACCATTTATAGTAGTTCTGAATTTGGGCCAAAGATTGTCCTTAGGATGGCTGGACAGATTTATTACATGGAGCTCTGTGAAAAAAGGAAACACTAAGTATTCTTTGAAAAAAATCCCGTAAGTTATGGTCCCATGGTCTTAGTATTGAGCAACAAAAATGCTTTCCAGGGTAGGATCACCAAGATTTTGGCCCCCAGATGGAGTTCTTCCCAAAGCTTATTTAAAGCACCCTGTTTTGGAATCATATTTCATTCAGGCCATATCCCAGAATGAGATCTTTTGGTACCTAGTTCCAGGGATGTTCTGCCCTTTCCATATTGTATTTCAATACAGAATGTAGAGAAACAACAACTGTAAAACCAATGGTCACACTACCACCAGCCTTCTATCTAACTATATCATGCTGTTACTATGGCATCAGAGCATTGTTTGTGTGCTTTCACACAAAGCATTGGAGGAAGAAGTAGTAATTCAGCTATTTTCAAAACTCTGCCTGACAATCATTGCCTGTGTTTTCTGTGTTATGATAAACAATTGAGACAGTTTCCTACTGCTGTCAGTCCTTCGCACTTTACCTAACATTCCATTAAAGACTGAATCATTTCTCATTGAATCTATTTAAAATGTAATAGTCTTTACTACTATTTTAGTGGCAGTATTTATTTACATGCCTTTCAGCATGATGAATAACAGATTCATCCAACCTCTTAGCAGAATTTCATTAAAACAGGAATTCTCTTCCATAATGCAATAAAAAGGATAAAAATTCAATAGCACAGTGTGTGAAGATGCTTAGAAATGAGTATACTGTGGAGTAAAAAAGAAGCACGAAGATAGAGTTGTATTAAATGTTTTAAAGCAATAAACAACCTTATTAACAAGGAAGAAGGAAAACACTGCAACATGTGTTTACATTTGCTAGGAGTAAATTTACTTTATATAGATTCTTCTTGAATGAATAATCTCATAAATGGATCGAGGCCCAAGTGGCAGAGTATTCCCTGAAGACAAAGTTGGCAAGTTCTGCTTATGTCACTGCAGAACATATATAAACAACAACACTGTAATGCCTCAAAACATTTTCCTGGAAGCTTTACTTATAAACCCCACCAGAAATAAACAAGTTGAAACAGTTTCTATTAATAAATTATGCAAAGAGCTAAGTCTGGACCTGCTAAATATTTAGCTAACCAGATAGTCACTATAAATTATTTCTTTTGTTCCTTCCCTACATTTAGGAATTTGTTCCAATAACCACAGTGACACCTATGAGTTGATGATATAACAATTTAATGCTGTTTCTTTATCTCAGATCCTAATCATTTCATTGCTAAGGAGCACTGACTTAGAAAAGCAAGGCAATTCAATTTACTCTTTCCATTGTTATATCCTCAGAAGGGCCCTTCCACAGAACCAGAAATCTCCACCCTCTAATGCAATCTATCTAGCTATTTATACTATGCTCATCAGGTTGGTATTGGAGTGCATTGGAAACACTCTACATATACTGAATTTGATTCTGAGCTTCCAGACCTGACACACGGGGCAGGATTTCAATTAATCTGAAAGCAATAAAGTGCCTCAGGCCATAGTTGTCTGGGCATAGAGTAACTCCAACAGAGATTCACCAAAATCAAGGCAGGAGTTACTTAGACCTTTTTTCCACAGTACTTTGATATTTAAATTATGGCCACAAGAAAAAGATCTTTCAGGAAGAGGAAGAGATTCCACTATACTTCTTTGTAAAGTTTATTATTCAGTCCAGAAGAGACTACTTAAAGAACATTTCTACTAAGTTTGTTTTTAAATCCCCCACACAGGCTTTCTGGGCCTTGTTTTATTGTCCTTCCCACACAATACTGGAAACATTCAAGTGTCCAAAGGCCTTTGTCACTGGGACGTGGCCAGCTCAGTTACAAATTTTCTGAAGTGGAAATGTGTGTGCACCAACCTGCCACACATGCACAAACCAAGACTCTCACTCACTGCATACAAGCTACCTGTGTGCAAAAGCATGCTCTGAGATTTGGGCTCTGATAATAATCAGTCACAACACTGTCATGTCTCAGAGTCTGTCTTACATTACCCCATGGCTGCCTTCACTGGATGACATTAAATAGTATTGGTTTGGCAATTCCCTGCTGATGTTTTAAATCCAAAATGTAACCAGAGTCAGGGAACTCTTCCCTTTCAAAACTATGACAGTAATAAGTATGATATAAATTATAACAACTAATGGAAGAAAGAACAATGATGTGAAAATTCAGGCTGTTGCCTGAATGAGTCAGTTTCTGGGAATAGGATTCCCCCTTGCTTTTCCTATCCAGATCAGAGATCTCAGCTATAATCCAGATTCTCTTTCTGAGAAACCAAGTAAAATGGTTACTGCTGATCCTGTGGCCAAATGGGAGAGGCTGAATCATCCAGGAGAAATACCATGCAACTTACCCCAGGTGCCATTTGCCAGTTAACATCAATCAAACAATAATTCCACCAGCAAACAGCATCTTCAGAAGGTTAATGGATCTCCAAATGAAACCCAGAGCCATGACTCTGGCTTGGACAAAGATTTGTAGCCACAAACAAAATCAGAGCAACCCACTGATGGGTGAGGATGAGCTGGAATCACAGCAGATTGAGTGCATTCAAAATAAAGGTCTGCACTTGTCTAGTACAGAGCAGAGATGGGTCTGAACCAAAACACCCCACAGTTTTGAGGAAGATTGAGAACTCTGCAGCTCAGGCCCCTTCCTCAAATGCTCTCATTTTAGTTTAATCTGCTTTCTTTGACAATCTTCTACAGCACACTGATTTAAAGGGCCTGGATCCTTAATGTAGGTTCTGTGCCAGTATGAACCAGTGCAAATTTTGGTGGAGGGCTCTTGCAGCTGGAAAATCTGCCAGGAAGGGAGCTGTGGTGGTGCTTCAGCTGGGCCGGCTCATAGCAAGACAGCATAGCCACCCAAACAGGTCCCCTTTGCAGCCACTGCTCCTAGAGCCCACATAACTGCACAGAACTAAATCTGCTTCTACCCCCAGGATAACTCTTCCCGCCCCTACAATGCAATGGGCCTTGCTGGTACCATGAGATTCACTCTGTGCCAGGAGAGGAGTTGGGGGGGGGCGAGGCTTGCTGAACCCAAAACGGCCTTTTTACTGCAAAACTATTAAAAATTCATTGCTCTGACTTTTTTTTTTTTCCCACTAACACCAGGGGGTTCCCCTACTGTCTTTTAGCACTTATTGTAAACCCCTTTTTATTACCTCACCCTGAAACGGTAACATCTTTTCCCTGTTACAGCAACCCAGCTCCCTTCTTTAAAAATCACATACATGATAAAATGGAAAACCTGTTCTGTTTAGATAGAGGCCTGTTGTCAGCCTCATGCTATTTTGGGCACCACACTTAAATACAGTAACTGGGACGACGAAGTTGGATTAGAGAGAAATGCAGGAATACAGCTGTGTCTAGAGCCCTACACAAGATTCCAATTTTTATCTAGATCCTAGAAAAAAAATTGCAAAAAACTAGTATTATAAAAGGTGTTCAAATTAAATCTAGATTAATTCAAGCATTTAGCCTGTCCATAGGATACAAATCTTACCTATTCCTTTGTATGCATTATGGCTCTGATTCAATAAGGTACTTAAGCATGTACTTAACTGTAAGCAGATGAACAGTCTCACTGAAGTCAGAACATTGCCTAAACACCTTCATGAACCAGGACCCACATTACTAAGAATAAACTATTGAGTCAGATTTTCAAGAAGAGCTTTTTATTTTACCCTTTGTGCAAATGCGTTCCCTGTTGCCTATTGTGGGTCCAATATGGATGCTTAGTAAGAGCCCACTGTAACATTATTTTTATTCAGATAGCTCTGTAGCATCTGTTTGCCTAGTGGAATAAAGGTCATGTTTTTAAAAGTTAGCCTTTAAATTTGTGCATGCAATATTCACCCACAATTCATTGATTGAAGCACGTGCTTAATTAACCATTGATGTCAGTGTTTGCTATATTCAGTGGGATTATTCACACACTTAAAAGTTAGGAATGTGCTTAAGTACCTTGCTGAATCAGAGCCATAATGCCATAGCAAGGTGATGAGAACTATACCTGTTTGGCTTCTACAGTACAGTGCAATAATTCACTGTGGATCTAGATTTCAAAGAGCATATTTTCAAATGAAACCTCACTGCCGTTTTAACTGTATTAATACACAGGTTTCTTCTAAGGACTAGTTCAATTGAAGTAGGGGGAAAAAAATCACTGTCAGCCTTGGACAGTACCCTTAGGAAAGAGGTCTCCCTTTTCAAGCAAAAAATCTTTTTCCTATAGGAGGCTGGGAGTGTTTTTCCAAAGCTCATGCTATTTATATAAAGAAACCTTAAGGCTGAACTCTCTGTAACCCTCCCTGCAAGTAAGGATCTACTGTAGCACGTAGCTGTAACAAAAACAGAACTAGAAATAAATCCAGGCACAGCAGGATTTCTATGAAAAGAAGGAGCAACGCAAGGGCATGCCCTGGGAGCACTGGGGGCAGGAAGAAGAGCTGTTCCCACCAATTTGTTCTTTGGGGTTTTTGAGGGTTTTATGGAGATTACATGAGGGATGGCTTTGCCCCGTTGTGGATACTTCACAGAGTTAAATGGAGTTGCATCAAGAATTCATCTGACTCATTGCATCTCTTGTGAACAGTGCTAGGGAGAGGATCAGTGACCTCACTTCTCCTCCCTCCTCAGAATATCCAGAGATCGCAAGCACTGTCCCAAAGGACAGCAATTCTACCAGACTTGTCCAGCAAAGCCCATGTGTGCTGACCGCCAGAGCACTTGGCAAGATATTTCTGTTTTCCAGAGCTTTCAGAGGGGTGGGGACTGACAAGGGCAGTGGAAAGGAGAATAATTCATGGTGGACAGTGGGGAGGTATATTTAGGGCATTTTTTGAGCCAAACCATGTTCTTTTTAATTTTTGTTCAGTGCCCAGACCTTGGATTGGTGATTTCTATATGGGAATGAAGAATAAATAGTGCTTGTCCACCGATAACTCAAAAAGAGTTCCCATACGAATGGGTGATAGTTTAGAAAAGTCTGCAGGGCAGGATTTTCAGTGGGTCCTACAGGAGTCAGGCACCCAACTTTCAACGAACTTCAATTAATTAACTGCTTTTGGCCCTTTTGAAAATGCCAGGCAAAGTGTCTGTTATTTTTTCCAATAGTTTCCTCAAGTGTCTCTTCCTCTCTAAGATTTGCGTTCTACCGACTGATTTATTTTCATGTACCCCAACAGATTTCCATTGTCATCAGCGTGGCTCTTCCTCTGTCTCTATTTAGTAGGTTTTAAGCCATCTCCTCAGTGAAAGGCCCTGATGTCCCGGAGGCATGTGTTAGCCACAATAAAAGACAAATTGGCTTTAAAGCTTCTTCTTCATCCTAAGTAGGAGATTATTTTTCCTGATGTGGTTGCATGGCAATATGCTCCCACCTTGCCTTGGGCTGTCCTCTGGAGTCTATCCTGTCTACTTTCTAATGTACTTTGGGGCTAGAGTGGGAGACTGAACCACTGAATTTTACTCACTGTCTGACTATCAGCAAGTTACATACCCTCTCTGGAGCTGAGCCCACCCTGCTGTATCAAGGGGATAAGAATTTGCTTTCTGGCTGGGGGGTGGCCAGATTTTTGTAACATACTATGAACTCATCAGCTCAAATGTGGTACAAGGGCCCAATCTTCTCAGCTGCCGCAGAAGTCAATGAGAAGTGAAAAGGTTGCAGGATCCAGCCACAGGGGATGTAAGTATTATTGGTTTATTACAACACATGTACTCAAAGGGCCTTTGGAGCACCTCAGATTTTCCCCTTTGTTATTTGGATGAAATTCAGAGCACTACAGCAACAAGTAGCAGAACAACATTTTGAATCTAATCTCTCATGGCATCTATGTTAAGCAAAAAGCTGACTAGATTGGAAAGAGGCCTCCTCTGACTTACTTCAGGAGACAGGCCAAGCTTTAACTAGAATCAATGGAACTACCAAGGAAAGAATAATTAAAAAAAACTTTAAAAAATGCAGGGGGTTTGGTGATATGTCAGGTTTCAGTGCTCCGGACACACAGTTGGGGATAATTCAGCATCATTAGGATGCCAGGGTTATGACAGGCTCAAGGCTCAGCAAGGGAAGTTACTTGTGTGGCACCTGGCTATCACCAGCACTAAGAGTCCCTCACATCATCAGTTCAGTTTTTATTTCAAATGCTCCACGTTTTCAGAATCCCTTTGAAACTAAGGTCCCAAATATATTTTGGAGCTTATACAGTCTTATAATAATGACCCAGATCCTGAGCTACATCCAGCTCAGATCAGGAGGGGGATGCAGAGGAAGTCTTTTGGTCAGTCACTCTTGGGCTGGATGTGCGTCAGACAAGTTCCCCCTCCCCTGCAAGTTACAGCAACCTGAAGGCTGCTTTAAGTTACACTGACTGCCAATAGTCCCAAGGAGCTGATATTAACAACAGGAATCATTATGACATGGAGGAATCCCAGCCACCTCCCCTTCCCCAGCCACACCCCCATTCCTGGCAGATGCATTGAGGAGGGTAAATCATCCCTTAGAGAAGGAACTGAGACAGAAGGGAGAAGGAGGAGGTAGAAGCTGTTACACCTGTTCCATGTTATTGGAGGATCAGCTACACTGAGGTGATTCTAGCATGGCTGGCTAAGTCACCTTAAAGATCGCTTAGTGCTGGTGGTTTAAAAGACAAAACTAGCAGTAGTGGGGCCCACACAAACCCATAAATGACCTGTCTTCATCTCTGTCTCCCTGACAGTTTCAAAATTCAGAATCCCTTGGGTGTCACTTTCAGAAAGTAATAACTCAGAACATGATTGCCATTCCCCCCAAATTTGGTTTGTGTTACTATCAGCCCCATCCAAGATTGGGTCTCTTGATGCTTCTGTTTTTCTGAAATCAAAGAAAAAAAGTTGATTTCTTCATGTCAGTTCATCAGGAGTAAAGGCAGGAGTAATTACTTTGAGGAGCTGAGTAACAGTATTTACAGAGCTGCCAATAAACAGTAAAGATGCATTGAAGAGGGTAATCACCCCTCAGAGAAGGAACTGAGAAGAAAGATAAAAAGTCTAATGGGACCAAATTGGTGTATAATAATTTTCCCCACTGGTGACATTAACAAATGTTTCATATATGGCAAAAGAAATCCATGTACATTCTGGAGCAGAATCCTACAGCTTTCTAGTCACAGACTTGAGAGAGTGAAGGGGAGCCACTGCCCATCCTCCAAAATCTCCCCTCCAAGAAAAAAGATCCCAGATACTCAATTTCTTCTGTGTTTGCTACTTCCTTTATTGCTAAACTTCACTTTGAGAACTGGCTGTGCCCTCTTGGGATAAGTAGCAGGCGTTATGAGTTCCCACTTTACGTATTTCTGATATTCAGTAATTCAGGAGGTACCACAGCCCCTACCCTATATATTGCATAACGATTTTCATCTTCAGAGCTCTTCACAAATATTAAGTATTCAGTTCTCACACTACTCTTGGAAGGTAAGTAGGAACAATATTATCATCCCATTTTTCAGGTAGGAAAACTAAGACAAACACAATTGATTTATCTAAGGTTGGAGCTAGGATTGGAATTTAGAGTTTCCTGGATCACAGTCCTGTGCTCTGACCACTGGTGTCTAGTGATTAGACCATGACCCTATAGATCATGATTTCCCAACATTTGCACTGAATGTGTTTTTCTTTTGTTTATACAAAAGATAGGTAGGAATCAATGGAATCTTTCTTTTTCCCCCTAGGAGAAACAAGAGATTTTCCAGTATTCCACTATTCAGTATTTTCCATCTTCAGTGTTCAGAGAGGAATTCTACCCTATTTCAACTGCAACAATGCTTATTAATTGAGGGCAGTTTGGGGCACTCCCCTTATGCCTCTGCTTTGACTGTTCAGCAATTCAAAGAAGACCTATGGCTTTGAAGCCCCCTACTGGAATATGAATATATGTCCCATGTAGTCTAGAGTTGTGTTTCTCAATCTTTTAAGTAGCAAGTACCCCCTAACTTATGAAAATTTTAATAGGTACCCCAACCCTCAATAGTCCATGGGATTTTATATTTACAGACTAATGTGAGCCATATGTTGGCAGAAGGGCTGATATATAAGGCCATGATATGACGGATGTCAGATCTAGTGTGGGTAGACTTACCACCTTTACACCAGGGCTGCACAACTCAAGTATGTACCTGGGCTAGAGGTGATGTTGGCCAAAGCTAGCAGGCTTTGAGTGGCATGCCAATGCTGGGGAATATAAAGCGCCGGGAGATGGGCGACTGCCACCCAATCTGAGCTGGGGCAGAGGAGGCTTCCACTCCAGCTGGGGCCCAGGGATGTGAGCAGGGGGCTGCTGCCCATCTTCAAGTCAGGGTGCTGGAGGCTGTCCCTTGGCTCGGAGCTGGGGCGCAGGTGGCTGTCACCCAGTTCGTGAGACTCAGGAGGCTGCCACTGGGCTCCCACCTGGGAGCTGAGACCTGGCGGGAAGTGGGCGGCTGCTGCCCGCCTCCCCCAGAAGCTAGCAGCTGCCACTTGCCTTCCAGCTGGGAGCTGTGTCTGGGCGGAAAGCAGCGGGGGTGCTGCAGCCCGGCTTCCCAGGACTGTAGCGGCTGCTGCCCGCCTCCCATCTGGGAGCTGTGACCGGGCAGGAAGCAGGGGCCTGCCGCTACTGCCCACCTCCTCCAAGAGCTGGCAGCTGCTTCTCACTTCCCAGCTGGGAGCTGTGACAGGGCGGGGAGTGGGCGGCTGCCGCCGGCTTCCCCAGAAGTCGGCAGCTGCCATCCACCTCCCCTTCACTCAGTTTTCCTCCGGGTACCCCCTGCCTGTGTCTCATGTACCCCCAGGGTTACACTTACCACAGGTTGAGAAACTATGGTCTAGGGCATTGGAGCAGCTAACCCCATATTGGTTCCTTCCTCTAGAAAAGCTAGAATGGCTACTAAATGAACAGCTGAGAACGTTACACAGAATTAAGAGGAAGGTACATTTTATTAATCTAATTATATTCTCATCTTCCTAGGAGGGGTAGGGATTCAGCTGCCTCTTAATGGCAGAACCACTGCTGCCAATATGGGCTCATCAGAGATTGCAGCTCAGCATAGGGTACTGCAGGCCTCCTTGAAAACAGGCAAAATCAGTCTGATCTTATTCTTGGCGGGTAACTCAAAATAAAAACAAACACAGCCTATTGAAATGATTGAAAGCAGTTACTCAGCAGAAGGGAAACCTCACTCCACCTCCTCCTCTTGACTCCCCCCACCCCTTTCCTGGTCTGAGAAGTCACCTTGCACATTGCAAGGACTTTCTCTGCATAACTGACGACTTGGCAGCCCTGACAAGAACAATTTGACTTTGGATGGAAGCTGGATCTGTGGCAAGTATATAGTTACAAAGTAAGTCATGCTTTCCTTCCACTGAGTGCATGCTCTATTTATGGCACATTCCAGAGTCTGCAAGGATTCCCAGAACACTGCCGTGTCCAGTTGAAAGTTATATCTGCAGAGCACTGGGTGGTAGGAGTAATATTAAAAAACCCATTGTTAGCAGAAAGGGTGCCTTGCAGTTCAATGTGCAGAGCCAATGGGGAATATATGAAAAGTTACTGTCATTCAATACAGTCGATTTTGTCTTGATTCCAAATGGTAAATCATTGCATCATTTAATGTAATTTAAAGAGCAAAATAACAATTACATAGTAAAATTTCAAGTGCAAAGTCACGTACTTAACATATGGTAGGAAAGTGAGATTTTATAATAGAATGTGAATGTTAGAATTTAAAGGCATCTTAACACTACTTTTGTCTAAAAAGAAAAAGATGCAGAAGTACAACAGACTGCAACCCACTCAGCCATGGGATAAAAAGTTTCAATATTTAATTTGCTTCACTGACAAATGTCAATAATCTATTAGACTTTTGCATTTGAAAATATAGTTCTAATAATAAGAGCTTTTAACTCAATAGCAAAAAAAAAAAAAAAAAGGCAGTGACACATAAAATACTCCCAAGCCATTAGAAAGACTAATGAGGAACAAGATTGGAGGAGAACAATCCAGATTTTCTTAAAAGAAAAACACATAAATCACCGGACTTTCTTAATAGTTTAGGGAATTGGTGGGGCCAGTACATTTCCTAGTGGTCCAAACAACAGCAGAAGCACCATCATAACTGGTGCTGATAAGGATCTCTTGACAGACCATGCAGAGATACTAAGGTTAGAATGGAAAATCCCTCCTCAAAACGAATCTCTTTTGGTTAACTTTTCTCCATTAGGGTTCAAATCCAGTCTAATGCCCAATTAAATCAATGGCGGTCTTACCACTGAGTTCAGAGGGCATTAGATCAGGCCCTTAATATCCATTCTGGTGCTATCTCAACCAGCATTGGAGTCCAAGCTTTTAATAGTCTATCAATAACTTTACTGAAACCAAAACACCTTATATGAGCTGTACCCAGCTATGCTCTCACAGTGGCTGCATGATCTCTGCATAATTTACTTACTCCCTAGTCACATTATTTAGTTAGTTACATGCCAAATTTAGGGCCCAGTCCTGCAAATTGTTGGGCACCTTCATCTCCCATTGCTTTCAATAAGACCGGAACACCCTAAACAAATTTCAGATAATGAGCATGTCACAGGATTAGGCCCTTACAGTTTATGCTTTTCAGGACAAGGGCCTACCTTATCGATTTGTAAAGTGCCAGGCACACCTGATCCTATATAAATATGTAATAATAATGGGCCTTAAACTATTCTCTCACACTCTGAAGTGCTCCATCCATCTCAGAACTGATGCACATTAGACAGAATTTTCAGAAGGTCTCATCACCCACAATTGATTTTGTTACCTAAATAGGAGTCGTGCATTCTGAAAATTTGACCCAGTGATGAATGCTGAGCATATTTGAAAGTATGACTGAGCGTGTATGAAAATCTAGCCATGCTGTACCTGTCCTATGATCAGACTGAGAAAGGTTTGCGGTCTTCTGTGCTTGCTATATATCACTTCTTATGAAAACTTGGTGAGTGTGGAAGGAGGAGGGAGGAAATCACTGGAATCTAAGAATAAAATTATAAGAAAGAAAGCATTATATTGGTCTGATTAGGAGAGTTGAACTAAATTACACCACCTCTGATACACAAATGATCTATCAAGGTCTTTTTCTTCTATTGTCAGAAAGATTCCTCAGCTTCCAGTAGTCTAGAATAGATGGTAATGATAACGATAGTAAGAGTATGTTCTCAAAGCCCTGTTCAAAATCAGAATGGAACTAGCGCCTGTGTGTATTTGTACCCCTGAAATTAGTTGCTTTAGTTGGAAGGTCAACTATATGGCAAGAAAAAATGCTACTTAGAAGAAAATGTTATTTAAAATAGAATAAAACAACAATAAATTGTAAGTCTTCTTCATGCCTGCAAGACATGTTTGAAATTCAAAATAAAAAACCTTCCTACATTTGATTAAAAAAATGATACTCCTAATTATGTCTCAAAGGTTTGTCACTACTGAACTGCACAGGTTTTCATTGGCTAATGTAATAGAGGCATTGCTTTCGGAGAAGCCTAAATGAACATTTAAACCATAAAGAGCATTTTCGTGTCAGTGCAATTTGACATTCTTCACAATCGTGACTGAGAAAAAAACAGATGCATTGATTGGATGTGCTAATGTGTTTTGGATGAGTTGAATCATTCTAGATCCTGCTAACCAGTTTGGTTGGCTGTGAATTCTATATAAGAACAAATTGTACGCTTTAATATTTTGTTGTAGTTTACTACATAGTGGCTAAGCCTTGTTACTGTGGGAGCTAGGGAGTCAGGCAATCAAACATATTTACAAAGAGTCTTTAAATTTATCTTCAATAATGAATTATATTTATCAATATAGCCTGAGCTCTCCTATAAACTTTTTCATAACACTTTAAATGCACTATAAAGCAGACAGTTGACAAATATTGAAATGAACAGCAAACCCTTATATGTCCCTTTTCACTTGGCCTGGTTACTGTACATTAACTGTTGCATAGTAGGAGAGAACATTAAACTGGAAGGTGGCATTGGGAAACAGAGAAAGATGGACTATGTCAAATACAGGCAAAGCTCTCTGTGTACATTTTTGGTACTGAATGAAATTCTAATTATTTATTAGGTGCCAAGCCATGCAGCTGTCACCATTTTAAAAATCAGCATCTATTAAGTCACCATACTGTAGTATCTGAGAAACTGGAGTATTTCCCTATATTTAAAATGGGAAACAACTGGTTGTTTTCAGATGCCATGGTGTGATACTGGGGAAATGTTGCTGTGTTTTTCTTTAGTGGTGACCACTATACTTTTAGTTTCGCTTCATGATATTTAATTGCTGAAGTGCTATTTTTCCATTTTCAACCTATGGAAAAGAAGGAAACGTGAGCTCCCCAGTTGTCTATCCTATTATTCATAGTTAATGTGGTGAACTGCAACGTAAGCCTGCATGTGTAACTTTACCTTCAGAAAGAAGCCGGGTGAGAGAGTATTTTAATTACTTTAGAGTTACCATTTGAATTCTCAATTTCTATACGCCTTTATTTTTAAATCAAACTTCCAGTCTCACACATCGGTTTTAGCACAACACCAACCAGATACTGGAATAATTTACGCAAGGTGTGAAGTAGTCTGTTTTTAGCTATCTGTTACAAAGTTAGCAATGTTACTATTCTTATTCAGCATGGTGTGCAAGATATATTCCCACACCAGGGGTAGTATTTAGTGAGGTCACGAGGATGCCCAGCCCTTATCAAACACATTCCCTGGAAACTTGGCAGGGTCTTCACTTTTACAGGAACTCAGGGCAAATCAATTGTATTGTTTCTAGACTTGTTTGAACTTTTCCATGTTCATACAGAAAAAATGTGTAACCAGTGTGACAAAGAGTTTGTGAGCCTCTAAGGAGAACGGGAGCCGTTTTCCCTCTGGTAACATGTAGACTATAAAGCCTGATTGTATTCTCATGCAAGCTGGTTTTGTAATGGTTTAATTCCATTGACTTTAGTAGAGTTACTTCAGATTTACACCAGTGTAAACAGAAAAGAATCACACCTCATGACTGTTCATACAAAAGAGATTTAGTTTAACTGATTTAATCATTTCATAAAAGCAGCATGAAGCATTCAAACCCGAGTGTGCTGGATGGTTGTAAAGATGCTTACCTCAGGGTTGGAGGCAAATGCAGGCTCTCATTTATGTGAACATTGGATGCACAGAGTTCTCCACATTGTATCATTTTTTATATAACCCAAAAACCGAAGGGAGAGCTTTTTGCATAAATATGCTCCCTGCAGCAAAAAAAAAGACTTGCTCAGAGACTTATGTACATCTCATGTTTTGTAGGATAGGAGTGACCCTTCCCCTCTTGCTCATTAGTTCCCCATCACTCCCTCCTGCACTGTTTGCACACTCTGCATGTCTGTGGGTGGGAAGCTCCAGGGCAATGTGAGGTTCTCGCTGAGGTTCTCCACAGGCTGAGCATGCTGCCTACACAGCACTCCCAGTCCCTGTGAGAGTAGGGAACTTGGAAATCTTGCTGCTAGACTTCCAGGCAAGACTGAGCCATGTATCTTCCAATAGAGCTGCACTCTATTTGACATGCTTCTCGGCTGATCGGAAATGTTGCCACCCGCACGTGGAGGAGTGGGGTTTCAAAAGAGATTTTAAAAAAATAAGGAGGGAAGAAAGCAGGGGGAGTACGGGTCCAGGTTGGCACTGTACATGGAGCTCTCGCTCAATGTAGGCAGGAAATATTTTCTGATTTCCTGGAATTTCAAATTGGGTAATTCATTAGTTTTAATGTATAGGAAGGAAATAAAGGCCTTAGTCCTGCCCTCTGCAGAGCTGACGGGCCAAGATGGCACAGGGACCCTCTTCCCCACCACACACAGAAGCAGTCGGGCAGGATGAATCCATAGCACACAGCAATGCATCAATAGTACAGCTGACTAAGCTGCCAGCTCACACACCATGCTCTCAACAGGACAAATCTTGCTCCACAGTGGCACAGCATGTGTGCTGCCATCAGCAGCAGGCTCTCGCCTGAAGACAGCGTGTGGACATAGCTTGAGTTCAGTAGCCTAGCCTGCCCCACAGGAGGTAGCCCTTTACCCAAAGGATTCCTGTGAGAGAAGACATACCAGATTGTGTCTGTTCTAGCCTTGGCTGCTCTGGTGAAGGGAGTCTTCATGTAATCTCTCTGTCACTTTGAAGGCCTGTTCCCTAGCCTCCCAAGTGACCAAATCATTAGTCCTCATCCTCTCTCTCATCCTCCCTCACTCTGTGTCATCTGTTCCTATCTTCTGTAGAATGATAAGATCTTCAAGGTAGGGAGTCTCTCTTTATCTGTGTTGCAAACCACTGTGTACATCTATGACATCCGCATAATACACAAAAATGGAAATAGCGGACTGCTTCCTTTTTCAAAGAGTTCACAGAATTTTTCAACTCTGCTGTACCACCTCATATTGGCACCTCATCACCCTGTGAGAGGAAGCCATCATTCGTCAGTGAGAGGAAGGATAGTCCAGAGGTTAAGCAACTAGAACTAGGACTTGAGAAACCTGGATTCAAGTCCTTGCTCTGCCACAGACTTTCTGTATGACCTTGGGCAAGTCATTTAACTGCTCTGTGCCTCAGTTTTACAAATGGGAATAATAGCACTGCCCTACCTCACAGAGGTGTTGTGCAGATAAATACATTAAAGATGGGAAGGTGCTCATATGCTATGGTCAGGATAGATCTATAAGTAGATAAAGAGTCTCCATTGATTCAGACTTTTTCCTGAAGCATGGCTTTGGACATCTGAAGAAGATACACAGGGAGCCAGGGAGTCTAGCAGCCATTCACGGAGTCAGAGTTCAATGTTTCCAGGTCAGAAAGGGCTGGGATAATGCAGAGGCTGCAAATTCAGTTCTTGGGAGAATGATATCTTGTGGCACTCAAATATCAAACCACACGTAGCCAAGACACAGTGCAGCATTTACCCCTTCTAGAGTAAAGGGAGGATCACCCCGCTCAAGGGCCTTTCAATGAAGGAAAAAACAGGGATGCTAGAGGACTCGACCAAAACGAGGAGAGGTCCATATTACACCACTGAAGAGACCAGATAACTACATAAAGCTCATGAGTGGTAACCTTCCCCTCCTTAGCTCACATGAGAGTCATGCTGTTCTTTGTACAGTGTTACTCTTGGAGCTCACGGTTCACCGGCTGTCTTTCTATCAGACTTGATTTTCAAGTGGTGGTGTCAACGCTTTCAACCAAAATAAACCATCCTGACAAATGACACGGATATTCTGCAGGCTTAGAGGAGTCTATTTATAGCAACCTTTTGATTTTAGATAGTGAGCGTTTGCTATTTTTGACAAAGACTTGGAGAAACTGTAAGGAACTTTGGCCCATGTGACTAGCTTCATGCACAGCTTGGGCCCTGTCACAGAGCTTATGGCTTCTGTTAAGCTAGTGGAATATGTTTATTCCAGCAGATATTTATATGCACCAGAGAAACAGCTGACATAGAAAATAGAGACTATGCTCTCACACGTGTGCTTTTCTACTTTGCTGCTGGGATATTAAGGACTTGTCACCTCAAGAGGCTTTAAATGATCCTATGGCTTGAGGTTCAGTGCAACACCAAAGAGTAGCTTTGAATTGCACTGCCCAGCTACATTCCCTTACTAATTATCACCGAGCCGTAAGATGTTTTCTCAGTTAACTATATGGTGACAACTTATTTGTACAATAATTTTTAAATAGGTGAACATGGTACTAGTGACAGCTGCCAGATTCATAGCTCTGGAGATCAAAGTCCTGTTTATCCATAACAGACAGCTCCATGCTTCCCCATATTAGGGCCCTGTTGCTACGACACATTTTGTAAACATTATTCAGCATTAGTGCAGCTCTGACAGCGATCGAATGGCAAAAGCGGAAGCTATCAGCTCAGTACAGAACATACTGGAGACCCTGCCTGCAGTACAGCTTCCACCACTGCCCACGTCAGTGGAACTGTGTACCTGTTGTGCACCAGGAGTACGAAGTTCGCTAGTGTAGTCAATGCCAGGGTGTGGGCATGTCTGTTACTACTAGCTGAGTTTGCTAGTGAACATGCAGCATACTGTGCCTTGCTGTTGGTCTGGAGAGACCCTCAGTAGGGAGTTCAAGCTTCTGGCCCCTCACACCTGGACCTCTCTGCTGAGATTACCAACAAGGATGGCAATTTTCATGACAACTGCAACCTGCCTACTGGAAACCAGATTGAGACTACACAGTCATTTTATCTAAAACACCAGAAGATGGGCAACTGGTCACTACAGAACTAGATTGAAATTGAAACTGATTTAAAAGTAAAAAACCCCCTATATTTCATATTAATCTACGTATCTGTCTCATCCCCTCATGAGCTAAAACTGTTCCTTATCTGACTAAGATTTTCAGCAAACATTTTTCTTCTATAGCTCTCATTCAGCTCACGGAGGTCTCATTTTCACTCTAGTTCACTGTTCTTCAGATATTGCAAATTTTCTCTCAACTTGCAGTAAGACGAGGGAGCTGTAATACTAAGCATTGGAACTGTTTACTAATTGGAGTTACTTTAATACAAGTACTAGGTGTTGTGTAAACACAAAGCAAAAGCAAGTCACCAGCCCTGAAGAGCTTACGGTCTGATTAAATGACTTGCCCAAGGTCTCACAGCAAGTCATGAGCAGTGGCAGGAATAGAAAACATTTAAAAAGCAGCACTTACATGAAGGCAGTTCAGAGGCCCTATTTTTTTTTTTTTTTAATTTTTGCAAATTAGTATGTTCCTAAGTACCAGTGTGATAAGGTTTCTTAAATGAGAATAGAATGATTTCAACCAGTACTACTGTAGCAGACATCAAGATACACATTTTAAGGCTGCTGAATGCAATTCATTCCGCAGTTGCTTTGAAAGGATTAGAAATCTGACCCAATTAGCTTCAGCACATAGACCCTCCTTTGCAACAGCTGAATTTAGAACTTCACCTATCTGTTTATTTTTAGGTGCATGATAATATAGATGCAATTGATCATTAAGTTAAGTAAATCCTCCATTAGATAGAATTCCTCTCAGCAGTCCCTTTGTCCAGTGGATTTATTGGTGGAGGCTAATGAGTTATTTTTTCAGTACAAAATCTCCCTCCATTTTAACACATGTCCAATTCTAAAGTTCGAGAGAGATGGCAGCTGCCAGCTCAAAGCTGTTCCTGGACTAAATCAACTCCGAACTGAAGGGGGAAAACCCCGCCCCAGAGAATTGTGACAAAGTTTAGTCTTTCAAAAGTTAAGTGAAAACAAATAGGGCTTTGATCCTGCAATTGGTTGTGTGTGGCTGCATCCCTGCACCCAGGCAGAGCCCCTTTGACTTAACTGGGACTGGTGTAAAGGTTTGGCTAAATGGAATATCTTATAGGTAATAAAACCTACAATAAAACCAATCCTTCACCTTTCTGCATTGCATCTTTCACCAAGTAATTTATTTGTAAAAATCTCAGAAGAAAGGAGAGGGGGCTAGGCAAAGATAGCTTCCAAGTCAGAATGTATTCAGCCCACCAGAATGTAAAGTACAGAAAAATATGTAGCCATGGTGGGGGAGAATTCTTTCCTGACGTGGGGAGCCCCATTGTGCTAAGCTCTGTACAAACACAGATCAAAAGAAAATCATCAGCACTGCAGAGTTTACAGTCTAATTAGACATGTCAGACGATAGGTGGGAGGGCAAAGAGAGATGCCTGCCTTGCCTAAAGTCTTACAGCAGGGGGTGTGAGGAATTTTTCCAGGCTTCATCTACAGATAAATCAATGACTCAAGTTTCTAAAAATGGTCAATGAAAAAATACAAATATTCTTATAAAGTATTAGAGCTCAATTGAACGGCAGCAATCACTGCAGTGGAGCTGCACTCTTTTCCACCAGGTTTGAGTATGGCCCACTGTTTATATTTATTTCATAAGAAATTAAATGTGAATTACAAGATTGTGTAGATGGAACCTTTTCTGCTATAATTTTCTAAAAGAAACCAGAGTTCCCTTCAGACTTGACTGACATGGACTGCCCACTATTCCTCTTACTACAGTGACATATCCTTGCTTGGCAGGCGTAAGTGCTCACTTTAAACACCAGGAAGTATCTACATAGTATTGTGTAGTGTGATAAATTGTAAATGGATCTGGTTTAGACTAAGATCTCCATTACATTAGTGTGCACCCTGAATAACTCCAATGATGTCAGAGCAACTAAGGATTCACACCAGTGTAACAATTCAAACCCTTGATCCATGTCTCTCTCCTCCAGTTTCCATGTGTGTTTTTAATAGAAACCTTTCCCTATATCATAAATTTTATCCTGGGGCTGCCCTGTGTGTCAGTCAAGTGATGATGTACTGGCAGCAGCACAGAACTCTGCAGAAGGTAAGTGGTTCTCAAGCTTCATTGAACTGTGACTCCCTTCTGACAACAAAAATTACTACATGACCTCAGTGTCCTGTGTTAACTCTAGATTAGAAACAGGGCTGGCGTTAGGGGATGGCAAGCAGGGCAACATCTGGGGCCCCGCATTGCTCAGACTCTGACTTTAGCCCCGGGCGGCAGGGCTCAGGCTTTCTGCCATGGGCCCCAGTGAGTCAAACCCCAACCCTGGCACCCTCTTTAAAACAAACCCACAGTTTGAGAACCACTGGCCTAGACTGAAAGGCTGATTCTCAGAGGCTAGCAGAGGCTGAAACATCCTCACTCCAGTGTAAATGGGGAGCAACTCCAGTGAGGTCAGTAGAGCTACAAATGGTGTAAGGGAGATCAGAACCAACACCTGAAACTCTCTTCCCTTGAATGGGAAGGTACTAAAACAGCCAATAATGATGAAGACTGTACAGATGAATGTCATGATGCGGTTTGTTCATGTGCATGTTAGCAGTTCATTTATTAATCTTTCTTTATAAATCTGATGCCAAAGGTGATCATTGCTGTTAGAGGATGCACAATGCAAACTGACAGGAGTCTAATCCTCAGGGAGGCTTTTTTCTGTCCCCCTCATTTGAGGGGATGGTGGGAACAAGGACTCTGCTGAGAGCAACACAGATGACTGATAAATTACATGTTTTATACTAAGTCTTATATCTCACCTCCACCCACTACATACACACACAGACATTTCTGTAATTAACATTTGGCAAGCAATAGGCAGATAAGTAGTCAGTAGGTGTTTTACTCAGAACTGAATAGCTCTAGTCATTTGTGTAATATGTGCACCTGCCAGCCATCAATCGGAGCCTGCAGAGGTTCCTCCAGGCAAACGGTGTCACATGGTTTCCCCTTATTATTTCACAAAGGCAGTATTCCCTCTGTCCAGGAGGAGACACAAATAGACCTCTTAGGAGTTGCCAGCACAAAGGAGATTGCCAGAAATTCTATATATGAGGTATGTGGGTTGGAATCAGAGTAAGCTTAGCATATTCCAAGTGTTTCCATAACCAGGAACTACAGAAGTTTAAAGTATCTATTTTGAAGTGCCAACCCCTCAGAAAAGCAATAGCTGTACTTGAAATATACATTTTCAGCAGAGGTCATCAGGAGGACTCTCTCCGTATGACCCTGACCCCTTGCACCTAGGGTGACCAGATAGCAAGTGTGAAAAATCAGGATGGGGGAACAGGGGAAATAGGGTCCTCTATAAGGCAAAGCCCCTAATATTGGGACATCCGGTCACCCTACTTGCACCAGTCGTGTGCAACTTACTGGATCCACATCTATATTTGACATTCTGTTACTCTGCTCCAAAAGCCAGGAGGACTCTTTCAGGTGGAGGCATGGGAATTCTAACAGCAACGTCGTAAGTCAGAGCATCATCTTAACATTTTCTTAAACAGAAACGGATCCAGAAATCCTGCTCTTCACCCTGACCCTCTCCCCAAGCCTTTGACAATAGATTAATTAGGAAGAGCTAGGATGTTTTCACCATTAGAGCTAACAGTGCTCAGCACCCTGATTTGAATGGGTTACCTGCTTTCTGTGTTCTGAAGTGAGACACCAATGCTCTGAGAAGGGGGCTCCCATTTTTCCTTCCCCAGCAACACCCCCTCACTTGCTGTCTTTAAAAGAAAAAAACCCAAAAAAGTAGCAACTCACTGAAACCTTCCATCACCACACGGCCAGACAGATTGTGGAATCTGTTCCCAGTAGGATCCTTTTTCCCCAAAGAGTTTAGGGTCCTGCCCAATTGACTGATCCAGGTCACATTTATCCTTAATTCACCCACTTATATGTATAACACACCCTCAAAGTAATTGCAAAGAATTAAATTGAAAATGGGTCAGTTTTTTGAGAGTGGAATTGCAAACAAGAAAAAATATATTTATGCTCATAACAGCAGATTAGGTTTAGAATGTGTTATACAGTCCATTTAACAAAGAACAAACTTACATTAGATGTGGGAAATGGGCACAGAGACCATCAAACATGGTTAAATGGATATATAAATAATGATGTTGTATTTCATTTAGCACAGGTCATAATGAAATTCACTGTTCTGTGGCTTTCATATGCTAGTCACTCCACGGGGATGGAACTATTCATTTTTTTCTTTGATATACTGTTATAGCATTTTAGCCAAGCAGATAACTTTGGATGATCTAGTAAACATGCATAGCCACAATCTGATATAAAAGCATAATTTGATTGGCATAGATTCCTGTTAGGTAACTTTAATATTGAATGTTGTCTATTTCAATTACAACTTCTCAAGGAGAACCAACTTGCAACAGGGAACAAAGTCAGCATAGGCCTTTGGAGTATTTCATGTAGGACAAGGCTGTCACTTATCCATAGATACCTGTTCTGAGGAGGAAGGTGCATAAGGCCCTACCCCTACACGGCCTTTCTGGTAGCGAATATGAGTGTTGAGAGGAAAGAAGGCTCTGCAGGGCTACTTCTCCCTCCCCTCTTTCTACCTCTCTAAGCCAATGGGTTGCATCTGGGTTCTGTTCCACCAATGCACTGGCCAGCAGAACTGAGATGACACACAAGGGGAAAAGAAAGCTGCAGCCTGCTGAGGGCTGCTCTGACTTACTGCCCCACTTTGGAACACAGGACGTAGGACAGAAGGGACCTCCTCGGTCATCAAATCCAGTCCCTTGCTATTGCAGGCACCCCTGTCATGTGATCCTATTAATAAATGTATCATGATCCATCTTGAAACTAGTTAGGTTGTTCACCCCTCCTACTGGAAGGCTGTTCCAGAACCTTGCTCCTCTGATGGTTAGAAATGTTCTTCATTTAAAGCAAGAGGGAACCAAGAGGTGGTACAGCAGTTTGGCTCAGTCTTGTCCTTAGAAAGCAACAGAGAACACCCTCAGATTTATTCTAAAATTTTCCTAATCCAAAGTAGTTTGACAGGTGAGGTTCAGGTTTATCTCCAGTCATTGTTTGTTCTGCTCTTCCAGATGTACTCTCAGCCATTCTAGCTGCAGTGTGCGCCATCACGTGAGACAAACAGCCACCCCCACGAACACTAGCTGAACCACATGCCTGCACTGGGAATAGAACCCAGGAACTTTGACTCAAAACAACAAACCAGCTACCACATCCACTAAAGGAGAATCTCCTTTCACTGTTACAGTATGAGAGCAAACACTTGAACATGTCTCATTCTAAACAGCATGCAAGAGTGGAATACATAAACCCAAACACTGCATGTTTATTCCAGGTGTTACACTTGAAGAGTATTTGATATATCAAGAGGGCAAACTAAATTGGTAAAATAAGAACCAACCCAACTCACAGCCCAAAAGCTTAAACTCAACCTTTGAATGTCATGGAAGATTAGGTAGGAATCATCCCTCCATCCCAATCTCATCATCTTTCATTATTTGTGGTTTTCAGCCTCTTTAGGTCCCATGCCAACCAGGAGGAGGAGGTACTAGAGATTTAATTAAACAGCCTAATCCCCTATATGGAGCCACTGAAGAATTGGGGTCTTAATCACCATCTTTCAGGATCCTGCCCTCGAGAGACGTTTAGCCAACAAACATGTTGTCATTCTGATATAGTATCTTGATGGGACAGAGGTCTCTGGGAAACTAAGGGAACAGTCCTTTAGCGTGATTCTGAAGTTAAAAGAACCCCTCCCCTCCCCAACATTTGTTTTTCAAGAATAATTTGAATGTCCTAACAAGAGACAGATGTATGTGCTCTGCTCTGTCAGTTGTAGTTCTGTGTACTATGTGGCTGGTCTGGTACAGTTGTGCTGTGTTTATTCTCCTACAATCCCTCCCCCCATTTTTTGGTTTTGTTTTGTTTAAATTACTCCAGATATCTGGACAGAACAGACTTTTTGTTTGAGCTGTTCTTCTCGTGTTGCTGTTTCCTCACCTACAATTATAATCTTTTGTTTTTCTCATCATAAACATTGTCACAGCAACTAAGTGTGATGCTACAATTAGACATTGTGACATCAGGGGAGGAATATGCAGCAGGAATAAATGGACTGCTAAGGAAAAATGTCTTAATAGAAATGTTCTCAATCATAAATGAGCAAAGAAAAATTGAGGTAACTTACCTTTAACTGGGTTCTTCAAGATGTGTGGTCCCTATCCGTATTCCACAGGTGGGTATGCAGGCACACCATGTGCCCCAGTCCATACATTTTTTTTTTTAATAACAAGCAATGTCCATTGGCCCGCACGTGCACCAGAAAGAAATTTTTCCTGAACCCTGTTCTGGTCTTCAAACAACCCCTCAATCTCTTCAAGCTCATCATCAGAAGCAGGACACACCAATTCAAAGCGGCACCATCTCCGCCAGAACAACAGATGCCAAACCTGTGGACGTAGCTCCACTGATCACGATCAACACTTCCCACAAAACACCTTTCAAGATCCATGGGTCCTACACATGCCTATCACAACATGTGGTGTGCCTCAACCAGTGCACTAAATGCACCAACAACAACTATGTGGGTGAAAAGAGACAATCAGTGTGCTCTCAAATGAACATACACAGAAAAAAGACAAAAAACACCATATCACCTACGGGTAAACACTGTTCACAAAGCGATCACTCTATATTTGACCCATCAGCCCTAATCCTCAAGGAAACCTGCACAACACCTTCAAAACAGACGAGCCTGAGAGCTTAAATTCATAACTTTGCTAGACACTAGAAATTGTGAACTGAACAGAGACACGGGATTTATGGCTTATTACAACAATCTATGCCACTACCTACCCAGCTTTCCCCCCTCTTCTTTCCCACCATGACTGGAGATGTGTTAATGGGCCACTTCGCGTTGAATGGTCCCTTGAACTGTGTGCTAACTACTTATGCTAAACAAGCTGTTCTGCCTTGCATTAAGCTGCAACACTTTGGGTCTGTCTACATTGCAATTAAACACGTTCGGGTGGCCCATGTCTGCTGGCTCAGGCTTGTGGGGCTCTGACTACTAGGCTGTTTAATTGAGGTGTAGACATCCCCCAGCCTGAATGTCTACATCACAATTAAATAGCCCCGAATCAGCTGACCTGAGCCAGCCATGGGTGTTTAATTGCAATGAAGACATACCCTCTAAGTACCTTTCCCAGACCTGAAGAAGAGTTCTGAGTAAACTAGAAAGCTTCTCTCTCCTACAAACAGTAGCTGGTCCAAACAAAGCTATCACCTCACCCACCTTGTCTCTCTAACATCCTGGGACTGATATGGCTACAACACTGCAAAAACTAACATACACAATATCTTTACAGTGATGATGCAGCAAAAAGGAGCTCAGGACGATGGGTGGCACGTGACGCCTGTTTTTGAGGAGGCTGGGTGGGAGGGGCACCACCTCCCCACCCTCCACCCTCGCTTTTCCCCCAGCCTCCACATGCCGCTGTGGGAGAAGTCAGCCTGGCCTGGCCTGGCCCGGCCCAGCAACTACCGCCCTCCAGCACTGCGGGGAATGCAGTGTGGGGGCCTGAGGCAGGCAGGCATGGGCTGTGCCCCCTGGAAAGCCAGGGGCGCTTGCCCTCCCTGCCTTGTGGCATGGAGCCCAGCTGACCTGCTCCGCCCACTCCACTGAATCCTCTCTCCCACCTGCCACTCTCACCACTTCGCCTTCTCCCCCAAGAGGCACAAGCAGTGGGTGAGGATAGGGGGCAAAGGGCGAGTGAGGGATGGAGCCGAGCGGGAGCAGGGCCCGCCTGGACCCTCCGCGCCAGCTGGGTTCTGCACTACCAGGCAGGGAGGGCAAGTGCTCTGCTTTCCATGGAAGCAGTCCAGGCCCTGGCTGTGCCGGGCCCCACACTGCGTTCCCTGTGGTGCTGAAGGGTGGTAGCTGTGGCACTGGGTCCATCCCAGGCTGGGTCTGCCACACACAGAAGCGGCTACCAGGGGCGGGCTGGGCCCACTCCTCCCGCAGCATGTGGAGAGTGGGCGTGTAGCATGGGAGGGGTGGAGGAGCTTCCATCTGCGGTTGGTTGGGGAGGCTTAGCCTCTTCCAGCATAGCATAGCTGGTACCACAGATATAGTAAGGACACTGAAGATTCTAACTTAGACCATGCAGTGGTAAGAAGGAACTGGAGAGCCGTCAGCCTGCGCCACCCTTTATGCCTTTGGTTTGATGTACAAGGAGCACTACAGCGCACACGCAGGTCAACAGACACTGCTTGTAAAATAAATTCCGAACGCAGGCACATAATGTGCATGAGTACCCACATGCTGAATACACATGGGGATCATCACTTGAAGAAGAATATTCTGTCTGTGTTTTTTTACATGTATGTATTTCCGCAATGGTTTGTAATTTTTTTCCTTTAAAAGTTTTCACTAGTCGTGAATGGTTTTTGAATGTTACAACTTTCCCTCCAAGTCATGTCAATGAAAGGGCAGAATCATGTTCACAGATCTTAAACATTGTCATGTCAGCTAAAGGGAATTATCACTCTCTCTGGTGCCAGTGAAAAAGTAGTACCATTCCCAATGGCATCAGTTAAAGGGTATTGGCATTTTGGCTGCACCATGTTTTATTAGAGAATGGAAGTGGTACTATCTGTAGAGCATCAGTGTATTACGTCTGTGCCACTTTAGAGGAGAAAGCAGTAGAGGTTCTGTGATCAATCCCCTGTTTACAGGAGTTTATAGTTTTTTAAAATGACATTTCAGTTTGAATCTTGGTACATACTCATTCTGGGAGAGAATTTTTGTGTAGCTTGTTGAAAAATGTGAGAGTTTGGGTCTGGGGTTTTTGTTGTTGTTATTAGAAACAAATGCCAAAAATAGTTTGACATAAACACAGATTCTATTTAATTCATCTCTTTTTTAAAAGAGACTAGCACTAAGCTATCCTTCAAGATTGGGACTTTTTAGGGGGAAAAAAACAGACATATATTTTACTGAAATAAGAGATGAATGAGGGGGAGTGAGGCTGAATTTCTAAGACACCAGAATAATACAAAGACCTACCTTGATTTCAGGAGAAGAGACAAATGGATTCAAGTTTCTCCCTGAATGTTTGGATAGTACTGAGCACATTTTGGGTGTTGCTGCACTGTAAATAATAATAGGAAAAATTATATTCATTAGAAATCCTCCACTGAAATTAACAGAACATTTCTAGTTAGTGCAGCTTTCTACTGGATCCCAGGAGGTGCTTCCACTGAAATCTAGGGAACATTAAAAACATAAAATCTATGGGCCAAATTCCCTGACACTGTAAATAGGCACAGCTCCACTGTTTCAATGGAATTTCACTGATTTACATTAGCAGAGAATTTAGCCCTTCTTTTCTAAAAAGCTGAGCCAATGTGAATATAAGCAAGAAAGGAAATTTACACTAAACTAGGGCCCTGAATTTTAGCCCAACCTCAACTTAGACTTTCTGCAGCAGCATTGATGTGGGCACATAAATTTTCAGGCCCAAATTATGTCACGTAGATGCTACATTATGAGCACTCCACATAAAAATCACCACTTGCAGGTTATTTTATTGGCTAAGATTTGTCTGGTAGTGTTTAGCTACTAGCTTACTGACAATTATCAGCATGTCCCCACCAGGAGAAGTTGTCATTTTGTGAGAAGGAGGAGATTTGCATCACCATAACCAAAGGTGAAATGAATCAGAAGAACTGTACCTGGTGCCAAACAATCAACCACTCTTCCAAAATTTAGATCCTTAGAAGGACAAAAGAAATTAAAATCCAAACAAACACTCTGTGAAATTAAAAGCTGTTAAATATTGCAGTGAGATAGTTATCTGTTTTCAGTCTAAAACTGAACTGGATTCACTGTCATTAGAGATTTTGCTAATGCTTGTCAGCCAAATTTGCATTGTCATTGGTTTCTTCTAGAAAGAAGAATTAATAAACCAGAAATAGGAGTCATGTTAGTTACAATAAAATGGCATCCTTGCACATTATGGCTCTACTATGGCATCCAAGAGAGACAAATGCTTAAAACTGTCAGGGATAGCTCTTCAGCCAGGCCTGCAACAGGTGGGCCCCCATTGCCACCCCTCTGAACATGCAAAACCCAGCATTTGCACACAAAGCAGCATTTGCACAGGCAGATTGCGTAACCACACATTTGAATGGTAGTTAGAGTTTGTGTTCATGTTTACGAGGCCACTTTCTGTGCCCTTAGCTGAAAATGTATTCCTTGCATGTTGTTGCCTTGAAAATGCATTTGTGTTGTGCCTTTTTCTGTTCTTGTTATAGTTTTTTTTTCCCCACAAAAAAGTTAGGTTTTAAATTCTCAGCAAGTCAGTACACTCTGTCAGAGCAGCCTTAGTACAGCCTATTACTCTTCCCTTTTCAATGTCCTGCATGATCGCATTATCTGGCCATTCTTTTTGTTCTCTCTCTGACAAACAGGAGGAATGCCAGCCCCAAAAACATGATGTAACAATGAAAAGTAAAATAGCTAATAACTGTCCTTCACAGAGCATCAGGGCCTATTTAATGCTTCTATTCTCTCCAAAAAGACCGTCTGGAGCTGAGCAAATACTGTCTGGGTCAGCTCATAATGAGTTTCTGAACTGACTTTTCAAGTTTTGGTTCATGATGTTTGGAAGCAAACAAGGTTCTGTAGGTTCACTAAGCCTTCCAGCCTGAGGTTCTGGTAACAAAACAACTGCTTCAGCTTAATCTTGAGTTGTTGGATTTGGTGCTGTCACCAAAGCTATCTACAGACTAACAAAGACATAATATATTAGTCCATTAAGATATTGGATTGTTTATTTTACAAAATTTGTTATATATTTTTAAAGTCATTAGATAAAAAAAACTCAACAGCATGTTTGGTTTACAAAGGAAGGAAAAAGAGACCAACACATACCAGGAGTAGAGAAGATGTGCATGCAGCAGCAGGAGAGAGAGAGAGAGAGAGAGAGAATTGTTAGCAAAGAAGAAAAGTGTTTATTTCATTATCATGTGTTATATGAAAAAAAAAAATCAAATTCACAAAATTGTGCATATAGAGTAGCGGTTTTGTCTCGGGGTCCTAATGACAAAAAAGCTCTTTTAGCCAAGGACCATCCCTTCTTGTGTGCCTAGGAAGTGCCAGCCACATGGTGGACACTGCCACAAACAAACAGCGATAACAATGACAACTACTCAAGCTTTGCTCTTGCAGTTTATGTCGTCACCTGCACACTTCACTAGAATGACATTTGGATGTAAATAATTCTATATTATAGATGTCTGCTGCTCTGTTACCCTGTTTTTAATGGCAAAGAATTTCTCATAATGTGCAGTGCTAAAGTTAGGAACTGGCACATTCCATATTTCCCAGCTGGCCTTTAACGCAAACAAATGTCACATTTATACAACTGCTGAAATATTTCTCTCTTTGAACATTATTAACTTGTGTGTGTGTGTGTGTGTGTGTGTGTGTGTATATAAACGTGTATGCCTTTTATATTTAGAATATGAATTGCATGATTTTATAAAAACCAATCTTTATTTTAAATTCAATAAAACAGACATCAAAAGTTGTATAGCTATTGTAGATTTTTTTCCTGTCTTTATATTGTTACATTAACATCAATTATTGTTTCTGAAGACAGACACAAAAGTCAAATAATGTCACATCAGACATGTTTTAAAATTAACATACTTAAATGTACAGCGCCTAGAAGCAAACAAAGCAAAATGAAGTGCACTCATATCTCTTGTTTTAATCACAGTTATCAAAACCAAACAATCCTGCAGTACCACAAAATATCAATTGCCAATAAAGGTCCCAGCCATGGCCAGACAGTGTTTATGAAAGTCTCTGTAGCATTTTCAATGTTCAGCTGCCTTCAGATACCTTAAGACAATTTCTGCCCATGGTTACACCCATGTAGCCATATTGACTTAAGTCACTGAGCTTTCTGAATGTAACATAGGGCAAAATCTGACCCCCATTTTCTGTGCTTTTACAGCACAAAGAAAAACTTCACATTATATGAAATTTCCTCTTGAGAAGCCTAAACAGGAACCTCAGATCTGGTCTGCACTACAAAGTCAGGTTGATGTAAGCTGCTATGAATCAACCTACTTGTTGCATGTGTCTACACTTAAATTTGTCTCTGACCCTCATAAGTGCCCCATTACAGCGATGCAGTAACACCACCTCTCCAAGTGGGACTAACGCATGGTTGATGTACTGAGATCAACACTGTGTGAGTGTAGACACTGCAATACTTACATTGACCTAGCAGTCCCCCAGCAGCTTTCTCACAATGCCTGACAATGACCACTCTGCTCACAGTTGTGAACTCCATGGCCCAGGGATCATGGAGACCAGAAGGGCCTTGTAATGATACAATACTGAGCATAGGCAGAAGGAAAAGGAGAGTCTCCCCTGCTTACAGGCAATCAGGTTGAACTTAACCCATGCAGCCACTAGAACTACCAGTCGTGGAGACATGCACCCACAGCTGTGACCAATAAAGAAAATAAGCCCAGTTATAAAGGAGGAAAAACAGAGGGAAAGAGAAGCAGAAAAGTCTGGACAGGTGACAAAAACTGGACAAAAACTGACAGACTAAAGG
This sequence comes from Emydura macquarii macquarii, assembly GCF_026122565.2. Taxonomy (NCBI): domain Eukaryota; kingdom Metazoa; phylum Chordata; order Testudines; family Chelidae; genus Emydura; species Emydura macquarii. Next base: position 4,881,470 of record NW_027130698.1, read on the forward strand.
ACACTGCAACTAGTGGAGTTTAAGGCCTGATAAATTCAACATACAGACTGGTCTAGTGGTAGATGAAATTGAAGGGGATGAATTTAGAGAAAGCTAGAACCCCTAGAGAGACTGCCCCAAGAGCATTTGACAGCCCCCTCCTCTTTAAAGCCCTGCAAATTTGTGAAATGCCTTTTCCAGATAGTTCAGCTTGATGAGCACACCTAGCAGCTCTCCATTGTTGTGTGCATTTGCCCAGCTGACCAAACTCCACCCTCCAAACGTTTTCTGGCTTGGAGTAGACAGGAGATATTGGATATCCTGGGCCTGTGGGGAGAAGAGGCTGTGCAGACACTGCTATGGACCAGACATAGAAACATGGACATCTACAAGCAGATTGTACAGGGGATGAAGAAGAAGGGGTACAACAGGACCAGCAGCAGTGCCACGTAAAAGAGAAGGAACTGCTTTAGGCACAACAGAAGGACAGGGAGGCAAACAGCCAACTCAGTGCTGAGCTGCAGACCTGCCTAACATACCTGGGGGAGACCCCATAGATCACTGTCGCTACCTCCAAGGAGCCCAAATTACAGGCCCCTGGCATGACCAGTGAGGATGAGGAGGAAGTGGAGGATGACGAGGGGCACGCGACCAGGTGGTCCAGCTATGTCACGAGCCACGACTTGTTTGAGACTCCACTCCAGTCCAGCCAGTCCCAGCAGTCGAGCACAGGCAAGCCCAAGGCAGGGGAAGGAACCTCAGGAAAGTGTGTAATTGTATTTCTCATTGCAGTGATGTAGTGATTGAAAAAGTTAAGAATCTAAAAGAAATAAAATAGTTGTAGGTATAGAAAAGTAATATTTTTGCTATATGCATATATTAACTTAGAAAGTTACTTAATCAGCTTCAAGCCTAAGAGATGCTTTAAAAAGAAAAGAAAAGGGGGGGCTAATAGATAAAGAAGAAGTTGAAGGCCAAACAGACATCAAGTGCCTGGATACAGATAAAGGGCAAACCACAAGATGTAGAAATCAAAGTCTACCCCCTTCCTGCTTTTGCTAAGGCTATGTGCCAACCTAGGTTAATTAACGGGCCCAGTAGTCGAGAGTTGTCTTCCTTGAAAGGAAAAACCCCTGACTACGCAATCCCGTTAGAAGAAGGTCAAAAAGGCACCTTAAAAGACGCATGCGTAATGAGGTGTTAGAATATTATCGCACACCCTGCATAGAAAATTGGTTCATTAGCATGAACATGGAACGACGTTTGTATGAAAAAGACAATGTATGTAGTAGGCGGTCGCAAAAGGTGTAAACCTTTTAGTACCCAGCCAATGGGGAACGAAGGGAGGGATTCTTTCGGCCGGGATAGGAAATATATACTGCTGAATAATAAAGGAGGGGCGCGCTCCTTACAGAATAGATTTTTTTGTTCTGGAGTTGTGCCCAGCTTTGCAAACCTGTTAAAGAAATAAAACTAGTTTGTCTTTACTCTTTACCCGCTTGTATCCGATGTTCTTTATTAGACCTTTTTAGTCCTAAGTGGACAAATTGAAAAGGTATTTCTTACATGATGGTGCACCCAACTTAACAGGACACAGCTACTGACTTCATTAATTTACTCACTCAGACTAGAAGAGATAGCAGCACCACAAAGAGGTAGCATTGTCATCTGCTTTTCATTCCCCTGTAGAATTAGGTGGAGGGAGGGAGGGTCACATGAAGCAGTTTGTTTACATACTGTGACAAAGCTCTTCCTCCATCTCCCTGGATCCAGCGCTTTTATCTAGCTTCACCCCTTAATGTTCTTCCACCCTCTAGTGGTGGTGGAGGGTAATGCAGCCTCTCCAAGATGGCCGCTCCCTGCTGGGTCCCAGTCCTCTCTCTGGTTCTCAAGGGGCCCTTGTCTCGTTGCTGGGGTTCTTGCCCCTCCAGTGAATGGCCAGTGGCAATGGAGGGGGCCCGGTACCATCCTCGACTCCAGGCCCCAACCCAGGGACCCTACAAATGGCAGCCTCACTCTGTGGCTTCAGGAAAGCTGCTAGCTTCCCTGGGTTACTTCCCCGTGCCCCTTGATTTAATGTCTGTACCCTGCTCGGACAGGGGCCCTTCCTGGCTTCCTTGCCAGGGGAAGCTCTGACAGCCCCACAGGGCGTGGCAGTGCTGAGCCAAATGTGCAGTTTGATCTTCCCCTTCTGGCAGGGTTTCTTCCCTCAGGCTTCCAAGCCTGGGAAAGGTCTTTTGCCCTCTTCAGGCAGGGTTTCCCCTCCCCCAGTCTCTGTACCTGCAGGGCTCTCTCCTGCCAGCGTTCTGCTCCTTCTCCTAAACCCTCCTGGCTCTTGACAGCATCTTGCCTGCTCACACACTCTCTGGTAGCTCATCTCGCTTCCACAACTCCAGCCACACCCTGCCTCTGGAGGGGCGACTTTTAACAAATCCCGGGCGGGCCTTGATTGGCTCCAGGTGCATTAATTAACCAGGAGTAACCCCTGCTCAGCTACCAGGGGAAAAGGGACTTGCTGCTCCTGGGGCTGATATAACGGCCTTCTGGAACTCTCCGATAGCATCTGGTCTGACCCTGTCACAATACATACATAAGGATGTTCCTTGAATCGTCCCGAGAGATCTTAATGAAATTTTCATGGGAGGGACTCTGCAATCCTCTCCCAAAGATTTCTCAGGGTGGCAGCCTTATTTCTTCCTCTGCAGTAGGACACCTTCCCCCATCAGTCGATGATAACTTCGGCAGCATTATTGCAATACATAAGGTAGCAGCATGTGGGCCTCGGCAGCTTTTGGACACCAGCAGCAGCTATGTTCTCTGTGGTTTTGTTAGCGTCAGGAGTGAGGTATCAGCCAACATCACCACCACCTGTAGAAAATGGTGCCAGTATTCACTGCCATTGCCCTATACTCAGTTTCATGCAACCAAGCAATTCCCTCCTCATTTCCCTTACCGCTGGCAGGCCATGCACACCATGAATGGAGCTATGAGTGGTGCTGTGCATAACACTCAAGCAGAAGCAGCAATAAGCATGTCTTGTTTAAAATTTATGGGGGAAATGGCAAGAGAGTTCTGAATCTTAATTTCTACTTTCCGTTGTGACCATACTGACAGTGGTATCTCTCTGTGTGTTTTATCTGAAGCTGCAGCCATTGCAGCCCTGAGGGGCTCCCCCTCCACACCCACAGAATGTGTGAGCCAGATAAGGGGGAGAAACCAGAAGACGGGGGATGACATGTTCAGTGAAATCCTGCAAGCCAGTGCTGCATCAGACGATGAGCAAAAGTCCTGGAGGGTGAATACTGCAGACAGCCTGGGGAAGGAAAGAGCAAACAAGAGAAAGGTCCTAGAGTCCCAGCAGGAAGAGGAGAGGGAGATGTACCAGGACATAATAGGGCTTCTCCAGCAGCAAACACAGATACTACAGACTCTTGTGGATCTACAGGTTCAACAATCATGCGCTCACCTCCCTCTGCAGTCCAGAGAGAACTCCATTACATCACCTCCCCATAACTTTCCACGTGACATTAGCGGGTTCATCCCCACCCCACCCCGGGGGACATTAAGGACAAGCCCAGCTTCACATAGACTGACCTGTGAAAGCCACAATTGCTTTATGTGTAGGTAAAATGGACATAAATGTTCTTTCCGCTTTTCAAGGTCTGTTCCATTAATTTATTAAGTTCTTTTATGTATTTGCTTTTAAATTGCACTGATTTTGTTACTGAATAAAATTATTAATCTTTATTAGTTTACAACATATGCTGCAGAGTGCCTAGCAGTTCTGAAAGCACCCACTTACTTGTCACACACTGTACAGTAACAATTCATAGGACCAGTGAAACAGAGCAATAATCATAAATGTACAGCAAGTGCTGCAAAATTAACAGGTGGATTGACAGTGTTATGGGTGCACATCAAGCACCACACAATTCCTGACAGGCCCCAAAACAGCAGGGCCAGGCAGAGCACAGGACACCACAATGCATTACTGTGGCTCACTGTTAAAGTGCTCATTCAACAGCTGTATAGCTCCGCATTGAGCTCTTTTAATAGCTCTTGTGTCTGGCTGTTCAGACTCAGCAGACAGCCAATCCACTTCCACCCTCCACCCTAGCTGCAGCTTTCCCCCCTTGGCTTCACAGATACGCAGGAAGCAGGAGGCAACTATACCCATTGGGATGGGTTTTTTTCACTGAGATCCAATCTCGTGAGTAAACAACTCCAGCATCTCTTCAATCTACCTGAGGCGCATTCAACTGTCATTCTGCACCTGCTGAGCCAGTAGCTGAATCTTTCCTTGGTGCTGTCAAGGTGGCCACTGTACAGCTTCATGAGCCAGGGGAGCAAGGGGTAGAATCACTATTGGCATTTCAACATCACCACTGGTCAGGAAAGAAAGTCACTGCTTGTAGCTTTCTGAACAGCCCTGTGTTCCTCAAGTGATGCAAGCGTCATGCACCTTCCCCATTCAGCCAACGATGTCAGTGAAACATCCCCAGTGATCCACCAATGCTTGCATCACCATAGAGAAACAGTCCTCAATGTTGAAGTACTCAGTAGTAAGGTGGTCTGGTGCCAAAATAGGGAGATGCGTGCCCTCTACGGCTCCACCTCCACCACAGTTCGGGAACCCCATTGTTGCAAATCTATCTACTATGTCCTGCACACAGCTGAGAATCTCAATTCTGTGTAGCAGTAGATGATTAATGGCTTTGCACACTTGCATGACAGTGGCCCCCACAGTGGATTTTCCAGCTCCAAAATGATTTCCCACTGACTGGTAGTTATCCTCAACATAGTAGTATTAAAAGCACTACTGCTGCCAAAGAGCATCCAAAATCAAAACAGATCTCTTTTGACTGAGTCACAGGACTAATAAATACTAAATGTCACATTCACATAATAAAAAGAGTGTCCTGCCATGAGTCAGTTCCCCTAATCATATGAGATGCCATCAAAGAACTTTCACAATATGGTACAATTAGTCAGTTTCCCCCAACAGTATGTTAGGCTCCTGGAATCCTCAAACAATGCAGTAAAATATGCAACAGCACAGAATAGAGCATGGTCCCTAATACAAGAAGAGACATTGGTGTGTATTCACAACAGTGTTTGATATGAGCGAGTTTCCAACAAGATTTGATCCAAGTTTCCACTGCGTGGGAGGTAACATGAGTCAGTTCCAACCATAGCACAAGATACAATTGGAACCTAATTCCAATGCACCATGAAACAAACACACATAATTAAGCCTAGTGGTATTCAGATCCTCATGCAGTGTGATGAGTCAAATTCTGTTGTAGTTCTGCTCGGCCACTAAGTCATTATTAAAAGCTTCTAACATTTAGACCATTCCCCAATATGTGAGCCAGTATTAACTCAATATGTGATATAAAGCACCCAAAAGATTTTAAAAACATGTGTTCCAAAGAAAGAATTTGTTTTCAAAGAAAGAATTACAAAAAACCACAAGTAATTTAAATGTTCAGGCTGGCATGCCAGTCATTAGCTCACTCTGGTGTGAGGGGAATAACACTATATTACTCTTGTTATAATGCAGGTGTGGATGTGAAATTCTAATTAGCTTACGGAAGGAATGTAACAGTTAGAGCAGGACTTCTGTGTTCTTGTGCTGTACTCTGCCACTGGCTTGCTGTGTGAAAGTCAAGTGATATGCTGTAAAATAGATATAATACAGTACTTATCTACTTCACAGGTTTGATCAGCATTAATTAATGTTTATGAGGTGCTGAGATGCCCAGATGAAGACAGACAAAACAAAAACTGGGACAAATATTCTTCAAATTAGAAGAGTATTTTTTCCTGCCTAGAATAACTTGAAAAAGTTAAAAGGATTTAAGTTTAAACTAATTTTTAAAGGTTCTCTCTCTCTCTCTTCTTTCCTGAGAATGATGGGGGAAAGTTAGAATAGACAAGAGTCCTGTGGCACTTTAAAGACTAACAAATAATAGAGATTCTCAACCTTAACTTCAGTACAGCATTTTGTGGATAGCCACAAACACTATCCCATATATTGCATGTCTCCTTAGGATCTAAATACTGAAGATGGCATTGAAACATGTTAAGGTGATCATTTTTGAAGTTTTTTTTCGTTTGCTTCTGTGTCTCAACAACTGAATGCCCAGTGTGAAAACATTTTTTTAAAATGTATGTCATTTTACGTTTATTCAGTTTTCACAATCAACTGAGCAATGCCAGATGGTTTTCATTTTTAAATCATATATTTCAGTCTACTAGTATGTACATGTGTGTGTGAATGTAAACTTAATTACAAATGCCATATTATCTATTTGATCTTTTTCCTCTTCAGTTTTTAAAAATATACCACCATAATTATCTCTAAGCACAAATCATAAAAATGTGGAATTTAATCATGGTTAGTTAAAAATAATCACAATGCCAGAATGCATCCATTAAATACAAATAACTGCTCCAATTTCCTCTTGCAAAAGCCAGATGACCTTTAACACTCAGGTGGGCTTGCAAGCTCAAGCCAAAAGCTGCAACATCCACATTGCTATTTTTAGCATGCTTGCTCAAGCCCTGCTAGCAAGAGTCTGCCTACCTTCCTTGGGAGGCTGGCTCCCAGCTCCAATGTAGATGTACCTAACCCCTATAGTTTTTCAAGCGCAGCTGCATTGCAGTAATCAGATCTGAAGGCCACAAAGGAACAGATGTATGTGGCAAGGATCATGTCAGAAAGAATGGTTGCATATAAAGCAGATGAGAAAAGGTACCTCCAGGAGAGCTAAGCCACCTGGGACTCCAGCAGCAACTCAGTGACAAAGACTGAGAAAATTCCCTCCATCACAAGGGCAGAGAGAGTCCTCACCACACTCTCTAGAATGCTTTCCTCAGCAAGCTAGCATCATGCCAGTCTTGCCTGGATGGAGCCTCAGCAAGCTTGCTGTCACGTAAGCCACTCTCTTGGCCAGGTGCTGGAGAAGCAGACACCCTGCCACCTGGTTTCAGCAACAACAAAATTAAGAGGTATGCAACTATCACATAATCTTCACTTGTAGGGGAAAACTGGTTGGACTTCTGCAGCTGCAGTGGAACTACGCCGTCATGAGTGGCCCATTAACAATATCAAGGCTGCACACAGCTGTAGAATTTAATCAGTTAACACACTAAGGTAGTTGGGCTAATTTTGAAAACATTATTCATCCAATGGACTATGATCTTTTTCATTTTCAAAGAAGTCTCTGAATTATTATACAATAGCAGCAGCACAAGGCTTTTGAAACCTTGATTTATTTTCCTAGAAAAATCTTCCCATAAATTAAAAATGGCTACTTTTGTTTTAACTCACTCCCAGATTTAGATCTTATGTGCCAAGTTGCAGCATGGAGCAAGTTTTACAGGCATGTTATAAATCCCTGAAAATAGACATCAATAATAAAAATAATGAGACAATATTTTAAAGTGTGAACAACTACATTGCCATGTAAAAGCTATTCCCAGCATCACCAATGATGAATCAGAGGCCCAACAGCGCATAAAGGTTTTGAAGATGAGTAGTCACAACATACAGTGCTACACAATATATTTTTATGAACTCCACAAAAGCCTCATTATTTATCTTCTCCGAGCTGACAGCATCAGATATGGGTGAGCCCCAAACAATTGGGAGGTTTGGTTCATACTACTATTTATCTCAAACTTATCTAAGCTGCTTTGGTTTGGTTTTGAATTCCAATTTAAAATCTTACGAGAGCAGGATCCCCCTTTAGTACTGCTAGGTATTCGGGTCATAATACTGCAAGAAGCATCTTTCCCTTGATATAACCACTTCACCCAGGAAGTATACAAGCACATAAAGTAATGATTTAAAAAATCCAGACGTTTTGCAAAAATCAGAAAGTTCAAGTTCAGCTCAGTGAGAATTTTAAGCAAACTTTATTGGAAGTGATTCACTCACCCCTCAGTACCCAATTAAATCTGAGTCCAGCCAGATTATAACATGCTATATTGGGGCAACTGATGTCAATATCTAATCTGCTATAATGCAAATCAGCATCCAATACATATACTATATAAGCAATTGAAATTGTGGTCTTACAATGGAAAGTGATAGGTAGCATTCTTAAAATGTGGAGAGATATTATTACCTATTAGCTGCAACATTCTTTGAATCTTAAAATGATCAGTCAGGCAACATTTCTAAATTGACAGAGTTCCTTTAAATAGACCCCAGAAAAGATCAATTTCCTGACAGCTAGAAAAAGTTTTGCAGAAGTTTAAAATGAGAAAATATTAAATTGTGCCCATTCATGATACATATGTGAATATTTGCATTTCAGATTATGCTGTAAAAAGTCATATTCCATTTTTCTGATGTGAAAGACATAGGCCATCAGTTTGTGTCCAGGATGATGATAAGGAAGCAGGATTGTCTCTCATTCTGTGTATATACAGTGCATACCATGATGGGGCTCAATGGGACAACCATGACTAGGGTTTCTAGATATTACTGTTAACACACAACAAAATGGAAAAAAACATTTCTAAACAGCTCTTTTAAACTGATCTGCAGTTCCCTGGATCTTTGCTTGCTGACAGCTGTTTAGTGTGGGACATGGTCTGCTGCCATTCAAGTCCCCCATCTTGTACTTCCCTAGGATTTATTTCAGATGCTACACGGTCATTGCTCAGATCTTTATATTATTTAAAGAACATGACCACAACAACTGAGTTACAGGGAAAACTGTTCCATCAAGAGATTCTACTGGTGTCTGTAGAACCATCAACAGATGTAATTCACAACAGTCCATCCACTGTTTCATCTCTTGTCTAATAGCAACCTATGGCAGAAAGTAAAGAACTAAAATGAAGCTGTTCTAGGAAGATGGTAGTAGTGGGAAGGACTGGTTCATCATCACATAATACTACACTGTGGAAGGAGATTACAATTCCTATAAGGAAGAGGCAATAGGTCCATTCCAACTATAGATAAATTCTAAGATGGAAGGGCCTTCCCTCAGCACGGCACAGCACAGAACACCACTGTGTCCAGTCTCCCAGTTCAGGCTATCGTTTTTGCTAAAGGAAAATTGTCCTTTAAAAAACTGAGATTAACACACTTCATCTTGTTTACTAGTTTAAGATACCAATGCAGGGCAAAACAAATGAACTGAATTGGACGTATAAATCCAACTATATTTGAAATCAACTGCAATAAATCAGTTAGACCACCAAATATCTCATGTCTGTTTTGGATAAGTCAGCTGGTGCTACTGATTTGCTGTTGGAAAACATTCTGTCAAAGGGTCAGTGCTTTAAACTTCTGGAAGGCATTTTATGCCAGATGTTTTTTCAACGCAGTATTTATGCACAGTTATTCACCAATGATTCAATCCAAATACCTTCCTGTACTGAAACAGTAAATCTTTAGTTTTCAATGGGAGTAGATAATTTTAGTAATTCACGGGTCTTACATTAGAATTACACCATCAGAAGCCTGTCCCCTGCTGCACCTTTTATTTGACCCAAGCTGGGCTGTAGTTTTACAGGCTGTTTCTAGCACTAAAAGGTTGCAATTAATAGAAGCATCTGCCTTCCACAGACCAGGAGGAAGGGCAAAGATGCTTTGTACCAAGGCTTTCATTTTGTGCAAGCCTCATCTCTGGAGGTAGATAATCTGCCATACCACAGATCACCAATTTGTTTCCATCACATTCTCTCCACACTTAATCCTTAACATTCACTAGCCCAAGTTTCCTTTATCTTCTCTCTCACTTCCCATAAAGACTTCCTTGAAACCCTCTCTTTTCCAGGTCATTTCATTCACCCTCCATGGAAATACAAAAATAGTCCATTTGTAATGTAACATTCATTTGGTTTAGCACCAATTAGCTAAATCTTTGCCTTTGCCTTCTTTTCATCAGTGCAAAACTTCTGTAGATCAAATCATGTTGTTCTTCTGACAGTCTCTAATGAACTAGAATTTCTCATATAGGTGGCTCCCAAATTCTATTTATAGCATCTTTTCCAACAATGAATTTGTCTGTTCAGAAAACAGTTATGCTCAGAAATAAATTGTAATGAGCCATGTCAGCAAATACTAGATTGTGGTATTGCTGAAAGAGGGAAATGAATACTTTAGGTTCATTTATGATTTATGAGCTCAGAGTTAAAATGGAAATGGGCACATAACAAGGGATGATGGAGATATCTGTTTCTCTGAGTTTGCAGATGACTGGAATTTTTAGGTTTGCTTACATCAATAATCCATCAATAACCTATCCAGTTACTGCTGCAAAAAAGGAGGAAGTCTTAACAAACTAGTCTTGTGTGGCCATGAAAATGGAAATAGAAATAGCATCACTATATTTTAAAATGTGAATGATAATGTTTCCAACTAGTGAAACCTCAAGTGACCACTGAAGGAAGGAGAATGAAACAATCAGTTTCTCGTAGAGGTGGGTCTGTAACCAAAGGTAAAAAAATAAAACAGAACAGGGAAATCAAATCCTCCAAGACATTTGGTCCAGTCCTGTTGAGCCATCCATATTACTTCACAGAAGCTATTGCATCCTACTGAGAAATTGCTGAGCAGCTCAGAAGAGACTGCCATAAGAAACTTCCTCCATTACTGGAAAATATTTATTTCTATTCAGATTCTTTACCCTATCTTAAAACACACACAAACTGGACTTGGAAAGGGTCTTAAATCATCTAGCAGAGAAAATAATAGGTGAAATCCTGGCTCCAATGAAGTCAATGGAAAACACCCATTGACTTCAGTGGGACCAGGATTTCACCCAATGAAGTGACCTCTTTAGGGAAGCATTTAAGTATTTTCAATTGTACTATTACAAATAAGCAGCCATTTTTGTACAAACTGACCAATAGTTCTTTTTCAGTTTAATACCCACTCACCTTTACCTGTACCTTTCACAGCTTGAAACATACAGTGCAGAATGTATACATGTTACAACTATGCAAAATATATTTAAAATCAAATCATGAAATTGTTATGTGATTATGTAAAAATTCTGCAACAGTTCAAAGATATAGGTTTTATTAAACATATCTGCAAAATAGACAAAGTTGAAATGCAGGTATTAGGTCACCAATATGCAGAGTTTTGCCGGTTTCCTGGTATTACTGAAGAGAGGCTGGTAATTAGGAACAGATCATGCACAATGTATTTCCAGCTTTTTTGTTTAGTACCTGTGAAAGGTAAGATAACAAGTCTCTTGACCTAAGCAGAAATTGCAGGGTCATGTAAATGAACAGTTATGAAAATGAAAGATGAGGAGGATGGAAAGATACCACAAAGCAATTACTATTATTTTAATAAAAATTGAGTGAAATCCATTGAGTAAATGGAAGTTTTTTCATTTACTTCAGTGGAGGCAAGATTTCATCCCATGTGTTTTTCCTGAATTCCCTTCTTCATACAAATCTCTTCTAATCCCCTCAGAGTCCCCAAAAGAATGAAAATGGCAGCCAGCGATAAGTTCAGTTCTCATGGACCTTCCCTAGCATATCACCAGTAATCACATTGCTTAGCACTTGATCCTACAAACACATAAGCATATAAGTAACTATGTAGGTGAGAACGACTACTCATGCAAGTGAAATTAAGACTTTAGGCACAGTTGTGCAAATCCATACGACTGAGTTTCAAGATACTACAAAGAAAATACATTTGTTTTTTTATACTGCATTTACATTCTGCAGGAGGAATGTGCACAGATTAAAGATGTGCATTTTTATTTTATCTCGCTATTTTTATTGAGTAGTAAGTGTGGTCTACCCTGTCTCTGACTTCTTTGATTATCCTAAAGAAATGATGTAAGCCTAAAGAAAATAAAAGTATGCTATTTTTAACAACTTAGAAACTTTACTAACATAAGTAATAGAAAATTGTTAAACTAAGTGGAAAGGGAAGCTGTTAATTCTGCATAGAAAATTATGTTGACCCTTCTTTCTGCAATGCCAAGTTTCATATATGATTTTGCTTCTGTTTTCATCAGCAGGATGAATAAAAGATGAATTGGCAGGTGGAGACAGCAGAAGTATCTATTACTAGGCAGGCAAAGAAAATAGCACTAAAAGCTTGAGTGAAGAAACCACTTAAAAAATTATGTGAGCTATCCAGGCCAAAAAAGGAAACAAAGGTAACCTAGGACACTCTTCTTCCAGTCAGTGGCCTGGAACATGACACTTCAGTTATGAAGAAGTTACTCACCTTGTACAGTAATGATGGTTCTTTGAGATGTATGTCCCTATGGGTCTCCAACCCCCTTTTTTATTCAGTATCAGGAAGTAATGAGAATAGAAGCATATGCCCCTTAGATGTGTGGGCACTGGCTCTCTGGCTCCTACACTGAGGAACTGGTTTATCTCCTGATGTAATAGGCTCTCCTGAGAAGGGTCCCTGGAGAGGGACAAAGAAAGGTGTTTGGGAGAAGGGAGGGAGGAGAAATGGAGTGGAATATCCATGTCGGATGATCTCTGGCACCCATTTGGCAGAGGTTATCCGTTCCCAGGTTCTGTGGAATGGAGCGAGGCAGTCTCCAAATGGATGTTTGGGGTTTTCAGCATGAATTGAGGGGTGTGTTCTACAGGCACCTCGACCAACCCACCAAAACTGCCTCTTCAAGGTGGAGGACTGAGAGAAATTTGCTGAGATGCAGATGTGTTCTTCCTGAGGAACCCGGGTTTCTTCCTCGGGGGTTCATATGATCTCTGTGCATATTGAGATTGATATTGGGATGAGTGTTGTGAGAGAAGCTTGAATGGTAGCTGAAAGGTGTACTTCCTTTTATACCCAGGTGTATAGATCCTGAGGGATTGAAGAGTGACCCCCGAATCTTTTAACATGTTGAGAGAGGCATCAGTCTTTTCAGCAAATCGTTTCGTCCCCTCAAAGGGGCAGTCCTCCATCATCATTTGAAACACCTTAGGGAAGCAGGAGAAATGAAGCCACGAGGCCCATCTCATCACAATGACAGCTGAAATAGAACGTGCTGCTGTGTTAGCTGCATCAAGTGCAGACTGGAGAAACGTTTTTGCCACCAACTCGCTCTCGTTAACCAAAACTTTAAATTGATCCTTATGAGAATCAGGGAGCTGTTCAATAAAAGAATTAAGTTTCAGATAATTCTAATAGTCATACTTAGCCCAAAAGGATTGATAGTTCACCACTATATTGGAAGGTGGTGGAGGAGTAGGCTATATTGCTATAGCAGAACGAGTGAGGATACACAGATCTTATACATTGATAAATACTCACAGTCTTCAACATGTGTACATATGGTGAGATTTATGAAACACTTTATATTTTCCATGTTTTGAAAGGGAAAGTACAATATTAAAAAAGTGGCCTTTGTCTAAACAGTGCATAACAACTGGGCAAAAACACCACCTTAAAGTAGATCTTCACATGTAAAACGTAAATATTTTTGCCCTTCAATAAAGACAAGTGCTTGCTACACTGTTTAATTATTCAGCATAGTATTTAAAATACACATGGGCTCAAAAGTATCCAGCCCACCCCTGACTTTAGAGTAAGATCACATCTATGGAAGACTGAATCCATACCCAAAACTTGGAAACTTACTTTTATTACTAAATAGCTGGTCATCTTAATCCCTAGAGTGAAGTCAGCTGGATTGGTGAGATCCCATTTATTTTGATGGTAAAAGCCCAGGATGCCACAAACATATCTGAGATTGCACTTTGGGATCAAACAGAAGGGGAAGCTGGGCTGTTTATTGTGGAATGAGGAATAGTATCAATAGCTCTGGTCCTCCAGCACTTCAGTGCTTTCATTATTTGCTCTGCTATAGTACATCATACTGTGGGAAATTGCAGCTCTGACAAAAGATAAGCCCCAGAAAACTGCCATTTCTAACCCAGGCAGGATATGTCACTATGTAAGCACCTCATTGATAGAGTACCGATCTGTTCCTTACATCACTTGATTTAGCAATCAACAAATGAGCCTTACACTGCGTACACTGTGGGTACAGCCACATTGCAATAAAACCCCTCAGAACTGAGCCTCAGAGACCAGATCAAGCGACTCAGGTTTGCAGGGCTAAAAACTGCAGCGTAGATATTTGGGCTTGGGTTGGAGCTTATGCTCTGAAACCCCAGGAGCTTGAGCCCCAGTGTCTACACTGCACTTTTTAGCCTGCAGCCCAAGCCCCATGAGCCTGTGTCAGCTGACCCAGGCCAGCCGTGGCCATGCCACAGGTCTTTTATTGCAATGTAGATGCATCCTGTGGGCCCTGAGGTAAGGAGGACACAGACTACAGCGGTATTATTAATGATCTCAACAAGGGGATAATGATCTAAATGGGGATAGCTTTGCTTAGGAACTGACTCGTGACTTCCACAGTAACTAACCCAATCCTGATCATTTTAAAGTTGAAAACAGATACTGCAGCTGCAGCAGGTAACAGCTCTCCACATTTTAATAAAGTGTTTCCAGGGATAGGACTCCAAAAAAGTTAGGGGCCTAAGGCCTCCAGCTCTGCAGCCAACAGGTTTGTTTCAGGTTATTTTTAATCTCAGTAACTAAATTATCCAGATCTAAAACACTGTTACAGCTTCAGGCTACTTTTAAAGATCTGCACTCTAAATCCATCAACTTTCTGCTCCCTATGCTACATCCTGACTTTGCATTAATACAGAGACATACACGCATCTACAAGATAAAAACTTATATTCAGCCAGTTGTTTGGAAAAGCTCTTATCTGTACATGCTTATCCAGACCTATGGAGATCCCAGCAGGCCCCAGCAACCCCTCATCTATTGCCTTTGTGAGGATGGGAAAAGGCAGCCTGCCATCCATTTCTGGTACAACTTGGGACAGCAAGTAGCATGTTCTCCTCTCTTCTACATCTTCAGAGGGTGGAGAGTGGTTCTGCTCCTCCATCCAGCATCTTGGTGAGCTATATCCCCCTTCACTGTGTTGCCCATCCTCTCTCACTCAGTCAGTAACTGCACTCCCCACATTGTCCTAGAGGGTCTCATCTTTTCCTTCCCTTCCCCATCAAGATGTCTCATCCCTGTCCTGCTGCGCAGTGCCACATCTTCTCCCCCACCCCATATTCCTGCCTCCTTTGGGAGGCTGAAACTGCCCTGCTGGGGAGGGCCAGTTTTTAGGAGCGTGGGGAAAGAGAGAGTTGTGGGTAAGGCTGGCTGCCTCTTTTCTTGTCTCCTTACCCTAAGTACTTTACTGCAAGCAGTCAGCGGAGGGGGGAAATGGAAGACAGAGAGAACAGCAAGAGACGCAACTTCTGACAGTCATGGCAGCTTCGGGGCAGTTGCTAGTAGTGCACAGTATGGAAAACTGTAGGAAGAGGAAAAACAACTTGTTTTTTTCTCAGTCCCAGCTGGTCAGGAGAGGGCTTAAAAGCTTAAGCCTGTCTCCTGTGAATTGTATTGCTGGCAAGTCTGAGAAAAGGACAGGACTGCGGGAGATGAGCTGGTTTGGTGTGGGATTTTGTTTTGTTCGTTAGGGCCATTTGGCATTCATAGATCTGCCAGTGAGTCTCCTGCACCTCTCCTCAGCAGCCTTCTGAAGGAACAGAGATGCATCAGAATATAATAGCCCTTCCAGGCCATGACTTTTTACTGCCTAGCACAGGGTGAATAATACACAGGGCTGAATGGTAACCATCAGCAACTTTTTGACTGTGCCAGAGTGGGAGCCAGAAGCAGGGATCATGCTACAGCAAAGTCTTCTCCAGAGTAGGGAGTTTTGTCCTTTTCCAATCTATGTGAATTAAGATTCTTCAGGAAATTCAGTTGAGTTCTGCCTGCCCTCAGTGCTATGCCTGTATATGTGGTAAGGTCAGAATGGGGGAGCAATTTTCTCCTAACCCAGGGCAATTTGGGATAACCGGGGCACAGAAAGCCAGCTTGAACCAAGACAGGCTGTGAAGAAGCCTAGAGAGATCTGGGCAGGTAGAGACCATGATTTCAACAATCTGCTCAATAGACGAGCTGTAAAACTGAAGTGTAGAATTTAATTTGGCCTCCAAAAACTAGAGTTTATGTTTCAAATGTGATTTAAAGTCACTTAAAAAAAATCTGTAGATTCTGTCTGCATTCCACACAACCATGTGGAAACAGAGTCAGAGTGGTGAACAGAACTTTCAGCGAGAGAAGAAAACAATCACAGCTATGAATCTGTCTCTCTGCAAGATCAAACACTGACATCTTGTGGTTGACTTTTACTCCACCCTTTTAAGTCCTAGCTAGAGAACTGCCCACCAAACCATTGCAGTATGCTAACATCATTTGTGACTAACAAAATCTGATGGAGGGGCAGAAAATGGAGGTGATACAACTTTTAGAGCTTTGCAGTGGCTTTTGTTTCAGAAAGGATCAATGTATAGCACTTGTAACAAAATAAGAAGGGACTAGATCGATCCATCAGGGACTTGGTAGTGGAATATAAAGCCTCCAGCTTCTGCCACAAATTCAAATCCAACTCAGTTTACAGGCCACAGCAATTGTTGATTTCTGATGAGTATTAGGTGGCCTGGGTGTAATGAGTGTGGCGGCTTCACCTCAGTTTGTAATGGACGTCTGATCACGAAACCACCACAACGGGACTCTTCCAGCCTGCGCTGGGACAGAGCGGAGAAGTCAAGTCAGCAAGCACAGGCATTACTAGCCCTCTCACTCTGGAGGTGGTGTCCTCCAAGGTGCAGCTAGGACATGTTGGCAGGATAACAAGAAAGAATGAGCAATGACAATGCAGGTTATCCTCATGCTGTGGATAAAAGACTTCTAGTGCCCAGGGGGACCCATCCAACACCTTTCAAGAGCACTAAATGCATTTAAACATATAGCAAAACAAAACAAAACTTAAAATATATCTATATCCCTGAAAGGCAAGTATAACCTTAACAGCACTATTCAGAACATGCTTCACCCACTGATTGTTTATTTGTCTTGACTTCTTCAGCCACATCATGCATTGCTCACTCAATACTATGAACATTTCTTTTGCTGCTCTCTCTGCTTTACTTGATAGAAGTGAAGTCCAGCAAAATGCAGAAGCAGGGGATGTTTCCTCTTGTGAAGATAAAAATTGTTCCTAAAATGTAGACTAGGTTTTGTTTTTATTTAATTTCAATAGGAACCCTTTCTCTTTCCATCCCCCCTCTCGTCCCCAAGATCTTCAGGTGAAATCCTCCCTCCCATCCACCTCTATTGCTCCAAGCAGCTATTTTGAAAGTCTTGCGCTCATATGCACAATCCTGCTTTTAGTCATTCCTCAATTATGGCTCAGGGGCTCGTTCCATACAACTATGACTGAGACACTTTTCCAGGAGACAGAAAAGCAGATTAATTGAAGCTCCTATCACTATCCCTCCCTGTGGCAGACCTGAAGTAAAGAAAGAGATTGACAGACAGAGCTGTCAAATAAAAAGAAATGGATATGAGGACTCCATCCCCCATCATCAGAGCAGAGTGCCTAGAATTCACATGTTGGGAACTGGATAGTGAGGGTTAAGTGGATTAGGGATGTGACGGAGAGACTGCCAAAACTTATCAAGTCCTCAGACCGCTACCCCTTCCTGCTCCTCCATGTGGGCACCAATGACACTGCCAAGAATGATCTTGAGCAGATCACTGCGGACTATGTGGCTCTGGGAAAAGAGATTAAGAGTTTGAAGCGCAAGTGGTGTTCTCGTCCATCCTCCCTGTTCAGGGAAAAGGCCCAGGTAGGGACATTTGCATTGGGGAAGTGAATGCGTGGTTACGCAGGTGGTGTCGAAGGGAGGGCTTTGGATTCTTCGATCATGGAATGCTGTTCCAGGAAGAAGGATTACTAGGAAGGGACGGGATTCATCTAACAAAGACAGGGAAGAGTATCTTCGCAGACAGGCTGGCTAACCTAGTGAGGAGGGCTTTAAACTAGTTTCGACGGGGGACGGGGACCTAAGCCCGAAGGTTAGTGGGGAAGAGGGACACCGCAAGGAAGCAGAAGTAGGAGGGTGCAGCAGGGGAAGCCTCCCGATTCATACTGGGAAAGTAGGCCACTCGGCTACTTATCTCAAGTGCCTGTACACAAATGCAAGAAGCCTGGGAAACAAGCAGGAAGAACTGGAAGTCCTGGCACAGTCAAGAAACTACGACATGATTGGAATAACTGAGACTTGGTGGAATAACTCTCACGATTGGAGCGCTGTCATGGATGGGTATAAACTGTTCAGGAAGGACAGGCAGGGGCGAAAGGGGGAGGAGTTGCACTGTATGTAAGAGAGCACTATGACTGCTCTGAGCTCCAGTATGAAACTGGAGATAAGTCAGTTGAGTGTCTCTGGGTTAAGCTTAGAAGCAAGAACAATAAGAATGATGTCCTGGTGGATGTCTGTTACAGACCACCAGACCAAGAGGATGAGGTAGATGAGGCTTTCTTTACTCAACTAGGGAAAGTTTCCAGTTCACAGGGCCTGATTCTCATGGGAGACTTCAATCACCCTGACATCTGCTGGAAGAGCAATACAGCAGAGCACAAACAATCCAGGAAGTTTTTGGAGAGTGTTGCAGACAATTTCCTGGTGCAAGTGCTGGAGCAACCAACTAGGGGCCGTGCTTTTCTTGACCTGCTGCTCACAAACAGGGAAGATTTGGTAGGGGAAGTACAAGTGGGTGGCAACCTAGGCAGCAGTGACCATGAGATGGTCGAGTTCAGGATCCTGACGAAAGGAAGAAAGGAGAGCAGCAGGATACGGACCATGGACTTCAGAAAAGCAGACTTTGACTCCCTCAGGGAACTGATGGGCAGGATTCCCTGGGAGGCTAATATGAAGGGGAAAGGAACCCAAGAGAGCTGGCTGTATTTTAAAGAGACCTTATTGGGCACAAGAGCAAACCATCCCAATGTGCAGAAAGAATAGCAAATATGGTAGGCGTCCAGCTTGGCTTAACAAAGATGTCCTTGGCAAACTTAAACACAAAAAAGAAGCTTACAAGAAGTGGAAGTTTGGTCAGATGACTAGGGAGGATTATATAAACACTGCTCGAACGTGCAGGAATGAAATCAGGAAGGCCAAAGCACAATTGGAGTTGCAGCTAGCAAGGGACGTGAAGGGGAACAAGAAGGGTTTCTACAGGCATGTTGCCAACAAGAGGAAGATTAGAGAAAGTGTGGGCCCCTTAGAGAATGAGGGAGGCGACCTAGTGACGGAGGATGTGGAGAAAGCTGAGGTACTCAATGCCTTTTTTGCCTCTGTCTTCACAGACAAGATCAGCTCTCAGACTGCTGCACTGGGTGGCACAGAATGGGAAGGAGGCGAACATCCCGCAGTGCTGAAGGAACGGGTCCAAGACTATTTAGAAAGATTGGACATTCACAAGGTGGTGGATATGATATACCTTGACTTTAGCAAAGCTTTTGATACTGTCTCACACAATATTCTTATCAGCAAGTTAAAGAAGTATGGGTTGGATGAATGGACTATAAAATGGATAGAGAACTGGCTAAAGCATAGGGCTCAACGAGTAGTGATCAATGGCTCCATGTCTAGCTGGCAACCGGTCACAAGCGGAGTTCCCCAGGGGTCGGTCCTGGGGCCGGTTTTGTTCAACATCTTTATTAATGATCTGGAGGATGGGGTAGATTGTACCCTCAGCAAGTTTGCGGACGACACTAAGCTGGGGGAGTGGTAGATACCCTGGAGGGTAGGGATAGGATACAGAGTGACCTAAACAAACTGGAGGATTGGGCCAAAAGAAATCTGATGAGGTTCAACAAGGACAAGTGCAGAGTCCTCCACTTAGGAAGGAAGAATCCCATGCACAGCTATAGACTGGGGACCGACGAGCTGGGCAGCAGCTCTGCAGAAAAGGACCTGGGGGTAACGGTGGATAAAAAGCTGGATATGAGTCAGCAGTGTGCCCTGGTTGTCAAGAAGGCTAATGGCATATTGGGCTGCATTAGGAGGGGCATTGCCAGCAGGTCATGGGAAGTGATTATTCCCCTCTATTCGGCATTGGTGAGGCCGCATTTAGAATATTGTGTCCAGTTTTGGGCCTCCCACTACAAAAAGGATGTGGACAAGTTAGAGAGAGTGCAGCGGAGGGCAACCAAAATGATTAGGGGGCTGGAGCACAGGACTTATGAGGAGAGGCTGAGGGAACTGGGCTTGTTTAGTCTGCAAAAGAGAAGAGTGAGGGGGGATTTGATAGCAGCCTTTAACTACCTGAAAGGGGGTTCCAGGGAGGATGGGGCTAGGCTGTTCTCGGTGGTGGCAGATGACAGAACAAGGAGCAACGGTCTCAAGTTGCAGGGCGGGAGGTCTAGGTTGGACATTAGGAAAAAGTTTTTTACTAGGAGGGTGGTGAAGCACTGGAATGGGTTACCGGGAGGTGGTGGAATCTCCATCCTTAGAGGTTTTTAAGCTGAGGCTTGACAAAGCCCTGGTTGGGATGATATAGCTGAGGTTAGTCCTGCTTTGAGCAGGGGGTTGGACTAGATGACCTCCTGAGGTCCCTTCCAACTCTAATATTCTATGATTCTAAGTGAATTCCCACTCCCTGATCTTCCAGCTAGTGCAGGCTCATTAGTTTTAGACACATTACAGTATGTCACAAATAAGATTTTTTCAAGAGAAGTTTCTCATTTTTATATGTTTACTAGAATACTTAATTTCAGCAACCATTTTGTGAAAGCTATTTTTAATGACTGTTTAGCTGCAGCTGATCCCGCTTAAATATTTGTAAACCTACCATTAAAAAGCCTTTCGTACACCTTTACATTTTTTACACACACACACACACACACACACACACACACACACACACACACACACACAGAGAAAAGAAGTCTTTCCGTATCACTTTCTTCATGACAAAAATAGCATGATCCAAGGTCTCAGAATTGCTGGCAAAACTGTATGTGTTCCAGTTTTGACAGATTGGGAGACCCACACAAACTCACTCCATTTGATTTTTAAGAGCTGGAAGACAGAAAAACAGCAGAATTGCCCACTCAGGAGGTTGCTAAGGGCTTGCTCCCAAGATATGCCAAGTACCCACAACTCCCAATTAGCTTACTAGAAATTGCAGGTACAGTAGAACTTCAGAGTTATGAACACCTCAGGAATGGAAATTGTTCGTAACTGAACAAAACGTTACGGTTGTTCTTTCAAAAGTTACAACTGAACATTGACTTAATACAGCTTTGAAACTTTACAATACCGAAGAATAATGCTGCTTTTAACTATCTTAATTTAAATAAGAACAGAAACAGGTTTCCTTGCCTTGTCAAATCTTTTTTTTTTTTTTAAAATTTCCCTTTTTTTAATAGTTTACGTTTAACACAGCACTGTACTGTATTTGTTTTGTGTGTGTGTGTGTGTGTGTGTGTGTGTGTGTGTGTGTGTCTGCTGCTGCCTGATTGCCTATTTCTGGATCCAAATGAGGTGTGGGGCTGACCCGTCAGTTCATAACTCTGAAGTTCTACTGTATTTAGCATCATACAGTTCAAAGCTAAAAGCAGCGAAAGGATCACTACACCCCCACTGATGATAGTAGTATCTTCTCTGTCAAATAATTTGTGACTATTGTTCCCCATTCTATCTATGGTACCTCTAAGGCTCATGATTCTTACATTTATTTTTTAAATCAGAGTTTGTGCAGTTGCTGATTGTTTACTATTGATGGTTTTGTTTCCTATTTATATTTGGAAAATGATGGAAAAAAGTAAGACCCGTGTGTGACAAACAGCCCAAGGACATAGTGAGCAATTGGAAATATTCCTTGGAAACCAGAGCTGAATCCCACCATGAGAATAATTTTAGTCTAGGTTCTTTTGCCTTCACCACAACAGTCCCTAAGTTTGAGAATGAAGAAACAGAAGAAATCTTCCTCTTAGGCCACTTCCACAACGTCCCATTGCCTCCCAACATGCCCCCACCACTCTTTCATAGATCGGCACTTTTAAGTGACTAAATTTGTACCAGTTGCCCGGGTATTGCCAATTGAATAGCAGCATCTGGGTGAAGCCTCCATTAGCCAAGAACATGTGAAACACTGAGTAGTGAAACTAATTAATGAGTTCAAAAGGCTTGCACAAGCACATTCAATGTTATCACAATGTATATTCTGCTATACAACATACAGCACTGAGGGATAAGCAGGAAAAATACAGTAAGTTTTGAACCCTTACTACACTGAAATGAGAAGCAAATGTTTGATTTACAATACTATCCCCATTTCAAAGGCTTTAGAAAAACAGAGGTAGTTTTTCCTATAGTTAAGAAAGACATCTCCCCACACCTCCTCCATCTTTTTCTACATGAGACACACTGATGTGTTCTTGCACTTTTCCCCACCGGCGCTGAGCCTTATTATTGGTGTCATGTCCATTGCAACACTAGGGGAAGCGGATTGCTAAGCTTGTGCGCCCTCTGCCGGCTGGCTGCTCCATTAACCACCATGCAGAAGGGCTTGGTTTGTTTTGCTTTGTTTGTTTTTTAAAACCAGGACATACACCGTGAGAAAATGATAGTGTAGCAGGATGGATAAAAATTGATTAAAAAATAAAATTAGAAATGTATTTAAATTGGATTGTTATGTACAGTTTCTTAAAAATAAACCTGTTTTATAATTTTGTATGGAATTTAGATTTAATTTGATCTCTTAAAACATGTAAATAAATATGCTCAGTCCATGAGCCTCTTATCAAAAACTTTGCATTAAAGGCTGATTTTTATATAAAGAATCAGATGATGTTTCTCTGATTTTTTAGGTCAAGCTTCATAAATACAGCACAATACATCATATACTGTATTAAGAGCTTGATCCTCTCAGAGAACCTAGGGGCTCTGCGACTGGGTGCAAGAGACTGGCAGTCATCACTGATCTTGGGACCTGGTTTCTGACATCCAGGAGACATCATGAGGATCTACCTGGGATGTTCTCATACTGTTATTTTATAGCTTTTCCCTACCTGACCTCTGATTGTCACAGACAATCATAATTTGAAAACTGATTCTGACTTCACCTCACCTTGCAAAATTATTCTCCAGTTCATGGAAACAAATTGATCTGCCCAGTAACTTCCAGACCTTGCTTCAGGATGGTATGGCCATTTCAAGTAAATGGCCTTGCTCTGTGTATAAATACATGCAAAGAGACAGAGATATAAACAACCAAACTCATTAAATTTCTCAACTGCCTCCCCTTTTTTTTTCTGAATAAATAAATACTATAGTGGAAAAGGCATAGGGGTTATACAAGCAGAAGTCTTGGATTATTGTTAGTTAATTTTTCTGAGGGTAGGGGAGTTTTGTAACAAAGGAGAAGGAGCAAAGTGTGCAACCAGAAAGGAGCAACACTGGGGTCAAAGCAAGACACAGTGTGAAGAAAGGACAATATTCTTCAGAGTGCTGCCTCCTGCGTTGATTTCAAGACCTGGGGATTGGAGAGAAAAAAATAAATTAGACAGGCTGGTAGACTGTAGAAGAGATCCTATTTGGGAATATTTTCAAAAAATTCCTGTACCTCTGGATTAAAAAAGAAACATGTGCCACATGTAAACAGTGCAACAAACAAATGCAAGGCCAGGTTGTCACAATGAGACATTATGAAAAATGATCCTCAGAAGCCAGACTGAAGATATAGACACATCTGAACAATCTGGATCAATTGATTAGTAAACTTATTTTTGCCCCATTCTTATAGGCTTTTTGGCTCATTCTTCATGTCTTACCATGCTAGCAAGTAACTTAGATTCTCATAAATTTGTGTTTTGGATGGATTACTTACAAATTTCAAAGTGTGGGTATTCAAAATATAATTAGTATGTCAATTTGTTATGTATTTATTAATTACATTTACGTTTAAGTTTTTTTATTGCTCAAACATCCTAGGTGAAGGTTTCCTGTTTAAAAAGTGAAGTTATTAGGCATTTATAAATTAACATTTAAAAAAGTGGAGGATTTTCAGCTATCTGATGTGTTACTAGAGATAAGGGTTTACATAATCTTATGATGTATTATTTATTTTTCCTATAAAACTGCGTTTAGAATAAACCATAATATTTAAAGTGTACAAACAGCGGGAGGAGGAGGAACAGTGCACTGAGTAATATTCAGTGGGTGTTTTTGTTTTTTGTTTGTGATTTGTTTTTTAAACACCATTACATTTCAGGCTCCAGCTGCAGTTTAGACTAAGGGGATAATGAAGATGCATCATCTGCAATGTCTATAACTTCAGAGTCATCTACCACCACCACCACCAGTGATATAACTTATGCTACGTCAACACTACCATTTACGTCGCTCAGAGGTGTGAATATTCCATCCCTGCGTGAAACATTTTGCCGACGTAAGCACCGGTATGGACAGTGCTATGTCCTGCCAATATAGTTTCCAACACTCGTAGGAGGATGCATTAGTTACATTCACAGGAGAGCTCTCTCCCATCGGCATAAGGCAGCTACATGAGATCTTACAGCTGCGCTGCTGTATGCTCTCTAATGCAGACATAACACCTCTGCAGTCACAGTTAAGGTTAATGGGGTGGTCCCTTAGAATATGTATTAGCTGCTTATGCTAAACAAGCTATTACACCTTGCATTTAGGTGTGATACTCAGAGTATCTTTCCCAGAACTTAAGAAGAAGTCTGCGCAGTTCTCTGTCTTTTTGTGACCGAGTGCACTCACCACAGTGGCACCTCCTGCTGGTCGTCTTGGGGATTAGCTTTGCCAGCCAGTGCTCCCTCTCCTCTAGTGCCCCTCTCATCATCTTCCCTGCCTGTAGATCTGCCTCAGTCCAAGTTCCGCAATTGGAACTTGACTTGGCCCTGCTGCCGTGTCACCAACTGTATTTTCGCTTCTAGGGGGTGAAGTATGTCCGTTCAATTGTCCAGCCACTTCCCCAGTGGCAAGTGGGGGGGACCCAGGGCCACCCACGACTCCAGGTCCCAGCCCAGGGACCCTGTAGATAGCAGCCTCCTGATGCCTCTCCTTAACTTCTCTGCCAATACTGCTTCAATTCCCTGGGCCACCTCCCTGCGGCCCCACCACCTTCTTCACCCTCTTCTCAGGGCCTCCAGCCCATGAGTCCCAGCAACCAGCCAGGAGCTCCCTCTTGCTCCCTCCTTCACCCTCCTTGCCAGCAACAGCTCTGTCCAAGGTGCTAACTTCCTGCAGCCCATTAGGAACATGCAGTCTTCTCTTCTCTTGCTCCCTGCAGCTCCTTTTAAGTAAGCCTGCTGGGCCCTGATTGGCTGTTCCCTGCACGGCCACCCTAGGCTGCTTTTAACCCCTTCCTTTCCAGTGTGGGGTAAACACACCATCACGCTCATCAACAGAATTTGGTCCAATACAAGACATTATCTCACCCACTTCACCCTTATAAAAAGCATCAGACAGTAAATTGTCTATCAAAAAAAAAAGTAAAACCATGGATGAATTTATAATTAGGTCCAAGAAATTCCAGAATAACTCCATAGATTAAAAAATTGTTTGATTCATTTATACAACATTCTGCCTTTCATCTTGTTCAAAACATTTCATTGACATGGTTCAATCATGATGACTGTTAGAGGCCCAGTGCAACTGGAGTTGCTTGACTATGGTTTTGAGGCTTAGCGTAACAAACTGCTTGCTTGCCTATTTTGACTCCTACAATATGATATTTTTCGGTTGGCAGAAACAAATAGAATTACTGAGTAACTTTGTAGATGTTTTAGTTTTTGCACACTATGGCACATAAGACAAAATACATAACACGTATGCTTGCAGCCGCATATAGGTAACAGCGAGGGGAATAAGTTATTTTTTAACATTTGGGGGTACATTTTTTTTATTGCTAAGGGGCGTATTTTTTACTGCCCCTTTTATTACTAAATGTTGTTTTAATGACGTCAATTATTATAGTAAAAATAAAAAGTAAAAGTAAAAGCCCAATGTTAATAATATATATATTAAATAAAAACTGTATATAAAAATGTAAAAAGTTATTACTTAAATAAAGGGGCATGCTCCATCAACGCCCGGCTCCACGGGAGGTGCTGCCGGTCAGACCAGAGGATCCACTGACTCCCTGAGCAGGGCCCCTGAGGAAAGCAGTTCCTGTATACAGCCTTCTGAGTGACAGCTTAGCTCTCCAGGCTTAGTGAGTATAATATATTGTAGTTAATTTTAGGCCTTGTATTTAACTAGTATATTTATTAAAAAACCTTACACATTAAACCTTATTAATCTGCAAATCGAACGTACCATGTCTCACTGGTATCCACCCTAACTACTAAGCGTCCAGTATCAACAATGACCAGGCTACACTCCATTTGGCAGAGCAGACATTGCAGAAAATTTGTTAATGAGTCTTGATGAGTGGAACCAAGTATTCAATTTCCACCTCATACACAGCATCCAGCAATGTATATAATGATCCAGTAATATGTGCCGTGTGATAACACAAGATACCTTTGTCTATCTTATAGGAACAACTTCTGCATCAGGAAATGCCTATGTAGCAGAATACTTAAAAATAGCAATAAGCTATAACAAACTGAACAATAATTTTAAGTGTATAGCTTTGTCACAGACAATGCTGCAAATGTAGCAAAGATGAGACAAAAACTAGACAATAATGAAGGGAACCTGAAACTTACATTAGGGCAGTCTCATTTGACATCTTTTAACCAAAGACTTTATTCCTGCAGTTGTACTTAGGAAAAGTGTTAAATATTTTGCAATTTCAGCAACAGGCACTTTGCTTCAGCTTGACTGAAGATAGCAGGAAGACCCAAAACTAATTCTCCCTTAATATGTATGATGGAATTTACTGGTTGGCTGTTTTGTGCTATTTATTAAGAACTGGACTATTCTGATAGCAGTCTGTGAGAACAATTGTGACAAAAATAGACGGAACTTATAACAGCCTAAGTAGTCTACATCGACAAAAGAAAGAAATGTAAAAGATGGTTTCGGTATGTTCAGCATACTTCCATATTCTTAGAGAAACTACAGAGATTGCTACTGCATTGCGGATGCTACTGAAATTTGGAAACAACTTAAAGAGCGATATTGAAGAAAAATATCCAACAATAAAGTTAAAATGCAGGCAGTAAAGAAGTGGATGGATCAAGCACTTACCTCATTTTCTTGCCAATATTCTCAACCCAAACTACCTGGGTAGATGTCTAACCGCTGAAGATGCTGCTGCTATGACATGGACATCTAACAAACACCCTTCAATCATGCCAATCACAATAAATGTCAGGGTTTAGATGACCCATTCAAATGTTCGCTTATAGTGTTTTAAAGAAAGTCACACCACCAAACTGATGGAAGTCACTAGCTAAGCACCTGGAAACAGAGTTTATTTAAGTGCTAAAACAGCAGTATCCTCTTCTGCAGACATGAAGCATATTTGCTTCATTTGGACAAATTCATTCAAAGTTGAGAAACTGCTTGGGAGTTGGAAAAGCAGGAAAACTGGTCTTTCTTTTCCAGTCTATGAATAAAAATGAGGAGGGAAGGAATGAGATCTACTAGTTTTAAAAGTCTGAAGGACAGCCTACATAATTTAGAAGACTGTTGTCTCGGAGACTAAGCAAGTAGGAATTTATGCTCCAGTCACTTCCACTTAGACGTATTTGAAAATTTTCCCAGGTTGACCTGAAGTAATCAATTTAATTCACTGACTATGGCTAATCTCTCTGTTTAAATACATTATTTAGTTGTAATGTGAAACATGTTTTGATAAGAGAAGTTTATATATACACAAAACATTTAAGGTTGTTTTGTTTAATAAAAATGATATATAGTTAATTAAATTCCAGTTACTATTCTAATGCAGCTTAACACAAATCATAAGCAAGATAGTTATCTAGTAAATAAGTAGCTTATCATTCACCATTTTCTAACATACTAAAAACGTACAATTAAGAATCTGAAAAATAACTGACTATACACATTAAAGCAATTGTGTAGCTTTACTGTACCCTCCCAGGTAAAAAAAACTGTACCAAGTCTAGTGTAAAGGCTCTATTTAATTATAAATCAACATGTTTTAATGGCTATATCAACAAATGAGAATGCACCCTTGTTTAGAAAGTAACTGAAGTACAAATGGAAAAGCTAATTAAAAGTCACGATTTAAATCAAGGCTTTCCATTTGGTGATTTAAATTGCTGATTTTTAAAATCTACTCTGTAGTATAAACATCCATTCACACTATTTAAACTCAGGGGATTGTAGTAGAAAGTGAGAGCCTTAGACATGAGGCCTAGTATAACAGGCCAGGTATGAGGCCTGAGCTAAAGAAATAGTCAAGCCTGCTGTTATAAGGCAAAGTTAGTAGAAGCCATGCTGTGAATGCTGGCAGGCTCACAGTAACTGGCAACAGAGCTGATACACATTCCTAAAGAAGCACTAGGTAAAGAAAACTAACGCAAGCACATTCCAGAAAAGTACCAGAACATCCCAATACCCAAAGACAATGAGGGCTTACTGACCTCTCAGAATGACAATATGATGAACAAAGATGTTTTGGGCAAACCATGTGGTACAAGGTAAAAGGTGGTATCTTACTACGTCATATGGTGGCATCTCACCACATAAGAAGGGCAACACGCAACTTCTTTGTATTAGTGTATAAGGGAGGGTCTTGAAGAGAGTGTTTCGGTCCAGCTGAGGCGGAAACAAAGTCCCACCGTTTATTGAGCTAGTCCATTGTAACAAGCCTATATGTGTTAGTGGTCCTGTAGAGTCTCTGGGATATTAAGATGGTGCTTTGTCTACAGTAAACCTGGCCTGGCACCTTTGGGACTAACATGGATCTCTGGTCTTATTGGATAATCCAATGGTGGTTTGGTGTCTCGGTTATCTGCGCAAAGCTGGGACAGCATACACACAGTGAGAACACACACAGCCAACAACTGACAAGGACCATCATCAGACTAATTAGGTGTTTAAAAAAAAACTAAAACAAAAAAAAAAAAACAGTTCTTGGAACTAAAGTCTTCCTGCTTCCCCTACTCCCCTCCCATTCCTATTAAAGTAAATGCAACATCAGTAGAAATTTAGGACTTTCAAGTAGATAAGTGAAGTACAATGAAATATACACAGGAAGGCTGATTGATTCTAACCTTCATATTCATCAACCCTGAAGACTGGCTGATGACATCAGCAGAAGTAGTATTCTGATCTTGGCCGCACTCTAGAGTCTAGTACACGAAGGGTATGTGTACACTTAAAACACTATAGCAGCAGCACTTCAGTGTAGACACTACCTATGCTGATGGGAGCGGTTCTTTCTTCAGTGTAGGTAATCCACCAGGTTGACGGAAAAGTTCGCCCGTCGAACCAGCACTTTCTATACAGTCTACACCAGGGGTTAGTTTGACATAGCTACGTCTCTAATGGTTGTGGCTTTTTCACACTCTGAGAGACAAAGCTATACCAATGTAAGTTTTCAGTGTACACGAGTCCTAACCTAGCTCTCCACATCCACTCTGACCCCCCAATACAAATAAGATTTGGCTGTTAGGGTGGCATTTTGAAATTAATTTTTACACAAGTGCACAATGCATGTTTTTATTTACAAAATATTAATTCACTTTAATATTTAGAATTAAGTTAGAAAAATCAACAAACCCTATGAAGGTTTGAAAACTTAAATACAAATTAGTCACTCTAAGTATAGAGGGAAAAGCATTCTTAAAGCAAACAATGCACAAATACATATATATTTACATAATGTAAAGAAGTTTAAAAAAAAATGCCAGAAAATTATAGTTCATATCCAAGATAAAATCAGGTTTACGTAAAAACATTTTCTCAGAAGGCATGAGTACGTACACCAGTGTTTCAACTAAGACTGTTTTATTTAGATTGAAGAGGCACATTAGAGGGGTATGTGAAAAAACAAGTTCCACAGGCAGTGTAGATTTAGTATTACATTTTAACTAGATATAGCTTCCCACTATAAAAAGATATTGTTAAAGTGAAAATGTTTAATCTCTAGACAAAGTTGACCCAAACTGAGCCAACTGAAGTGTCAGTAAAGTTACAGTAGATGCTTAGAATACAGCAAGGTTTACATATTAAACTCAGCTATCAAGTCATCCTGTAAGTGAGATATGATCAACATATTAACTTCATTAGTTTAGCACTGAAACATGTTACAACTCCAAAGCACGCATACCTTGCATATTAATGCCTAATAGACATGTTTTTGCAGTTACAAAGATAAAGGTATGACCACGCTCTCACTGAAGTTGATGAAGTTTTCCGATCAACTTAATCACCAACAGGAATAGGCCACTACAGTTGGTTTGCAATAAAATGCAAGAGACTGTGCAGCTAAACACCATTATTTGCCAGTGAACTGAACACTCAGCACTTGCTTTAATGTTACCATTTTCCAAGGAACAATAATTACAGTGTTTCAAGTTAAATCAGGCACAAACTGGCATGAAATTAGAGCTAGTACCATTTCTATTGTCAGATGTGACTGCAATCCCCAAAATAATAATCACCAATTTGCAAAAGACAGTTATATTTGCATATGTAGCAGTAACACTTTAGACCATTTAGGACACTCATTGCACACACAGCTCAATTTTTGCACAACAAAACCCTGGACTACTTGAATCATATACAATATTCACAAAATTAAAAACGAAGTCATTTTAACTATACCTTAGGCACTTAAAGTACAGTATTGCAGATCTAACAGAAAAAGGCTTGCATCTACCTCTAAGCGTTTTATTGATCATATTGATTGAAACAATCATATATAAAGTTTTGATTTTATCTACTCTACCACAGTCTAGCACCTTTGTTCTCTTAGCCACATCAGTAATGAAATATACTCTTATCTAACAAGAGGCAATCTAGATATACATTCCTTTACAGCACTATTTTTATGGTTAGAGTCTGACTGATGTACACAATGAAAACATACAGCTGCTCATGCATAGACACTTACAAAAAAGCAAGTGTAGGCACATAAGAAAAAAACATCCCACTTAAACCATTCAGAGATATTAAGGTTAAATGCGAGCTAGAGGTTTGGGGAGGGCTCTCAGAAAACTTGTTCTGAGGCTAGTCCCCTCCTTAGCTTTGCTCACAGCCTACTCTTTCTCCTCCACATCCTCTCTCCTCTTCTTCCAAATGAGACACATCAATGAGCCTAGTGCCACCTCAGCCAGCAGGGGTGGATTAAGACTAAATAGGACTATGAGACACCAAAACTTCAACACCCCCTGCAACATTTCCCCCATCCCCCCCTCACACAAACTATTCCTTCAGCCTCCATCACCAATCCAAGACTCTAATCTTCTTCCTTCAGCCACCTTGTCTGCTGTATACATCAAGCACTGAAATGCCATATTTGATCAGCAGTGTGAAAAAATGCCAACTGCTTCAAAGTTAAATTGCCTTTTGTGCTTCAATATGTGCTAAACAAAGTACTTTAAGGTATGTTGCTTTTATGGTGCAAGGACCCTGATTCAGGGAAGCATCCCTTATTATGCAAAGCAGTTGAGCTTGGGTTTAAAGATAGACACATACTTAAGTGCTTTCAGGTATTGGGACCGATAAGACAGTGATATCTGAGGAAAAGGAACATTTTAGATAATATGGAGAGAAAGCTGTGATGGTTGCAACCGGGGTGCAATAATTGTTAGTGTAAAATCAAAATACATACATTTGATTGTCTCAAGTCTGCCTATGATTAATCATCCACATCAGCATTTTTAAACAGTTTGTACAGCTTCCTAGGTAGCTTTAAAGTAGAATCTTATTTAAATGCTCTGCAAATCATTAATAAATGGTATATACTGATTAATAAATTAATTATTTTTTGAAAAAGCCACATGACACAAATGCTACTAATTTAGGTCCAAGACTTTATCTACTTTAAAGTTACTAGGAGGGGAAATATCCTCTGAACTGTAGATATCTTTAACACCTAACATTGCAAGAAAATTAAGAAAAAAGTCACCCTTTAAAAAAAAAAAAAATGGAGCAGAGGGGGAAAAATACAAAAAAAAGAGCTCCATATATTATTAGCTGTGCAGTACACACACAGCTACTTTCCCAGTAGAAACAGCAGTAAAACTGAGGCCTCATTCTCACAAACAACATTTACCAATGCATAACAGGAAAAGTCATAATACAGTGTATGCCAGATTTTAAGAAAGTAAAGTTAATTTCCAAGCTTTAAATATGGCATTCTAGAAGGTGGAATACAGAAAAAGCTATACAATGCTGATTCTTTCAGTGCAACTGAAACACAAGTGTTTTAAATGTAAAAAAAAGAAATATTCACTAGGAAAATAAGGAGCTGAATAGTAATCAAAAGCATTTAAACAGCATTGTACCCATGGCCCTAAGGAGGGCAAGTGGAAGAAACAACAGTTAAGTTCTCTTTGGTGAAAGGCCTGTATTGTCATCAATTCTAATTTTTAAAAGGAAAAGTAAACGCAATATCTTTTTGAACTGCTACATTTAAGTTTCAGATGCACTTACATGATTCCAGATGCATAGATGGAACAATACCTAAGTTACAGTTTTCACAGATTGATCTATGAAATATTGTGCAATAAAGCAGCAGTTTCTAACATAAAATGGATTTTTAGTAAACCAGACAATATGAATAAAAAAATACTCCAATCAAGTACTGTTGGTGGGGTAAAAGTACTCATTAAATTAGAAATATATAATATTCCTGAAGACAGGATTGTAAACTAGTTTAAAGTGCACTAGAGCTATGGACTGTCACATGTATATGTTCATACACATGCTGTTTCTACTCATTTTCACACTTCAAAGTCAGCCAGTCTGGAAAAAGTATAGTTTGTTTCCTTATAGAAGACATAAAATATGAGTTGCAAAAAGTAATCTGACAGTCTTAAAAGTCCAAATAGCCTTGTTTTCTGTTTGGTTTAAATTAATTTCCAAACTTACAAGGAAACTCTTTAGTTTAAGGGAGTGGGTTTCAAGTATTTAATACAACCTAGTGTCCATTATAGTAATAGGTTTTGACTACTGTGCTTTGCCTATCTTACATGAGGTCATTGAACAGTGGCTCCTTTTTGCTCTGGGTTCTGTTACAAGTGCTACCCATCACTGACAAGTTATACTAGTCTAGATCAATTTGTCTGCTTTTTGTTCACTTTAGGAATTTTTCCATGGGCTTCAATAGGCCCAGGATCAAGCTCACTGTCTTTCGTTCCTGATTTCACTTACATTCTGCTGAGCTGCTGCAGTACACTTTACTTCAGTCAGCACAAAACTGGGAGCCCAGAAAAATGTTACAAACCAGTTGTTTTAGAAAATTTCCAAAAGAGCTCATGGCTCCTCACTATTAAAGAACAGGAGACTTGCAGACAATAGCATTTGTAATGGCTTGACTATTAGTAGAAATAAACATTAACGGCCCCCAGCATCATAGCTGGCAATCATATGGTACAATATTAATGCAAGTCCCTATTCATTTTCTTTGTAATAGCTGTCAATTGTATCAGAATTAAAAAATACCACAGTAACAGTAATGTCATCTCTATACATCCTTGCTAGATCTTCAGGTAAAGTCAACATTGCAGCAAGTTTCTCATGGGCTATCTTTCCATATTCATTATCTCCAACTGCATGCCTTATGAGGTGAGTGGCTATATTCTGGTCATATGAGACAATACCCCTGGCTTTTCTCTGAAGCAGCAGACTTTGCATGTAACCCAAGCTGGCTGGTTTCTCAAAAGTCACTCTTGGTTTCTGCACATTAGCTTGTGCTAGGTGTTCTGCAACAAGTTTTACAACCTCTTCATTGTTCAGCATATCCCACAGTCCATCTGAAGCAATGACTAGAAATTTATCCTGACGCCTTAGTTTATGGTAGGAGACTTCAGGCTCTGCAGTTAAATAAGGAGGTGTATAATAATTGGGAGGAGCATACTGATAAATATTTAAAGACTCAACATCACAACCGTTCTCCAGAACATTGCGTTGCAGTTCTTTACTCCATTTGAATCTGACATCTCCAAAAGCTCTAGAGGGCATGAGAATCCCCAACAGCCTGTTGCTCATGATTACAGTTTCCTCCTCAGATTTAGGATGTTCTCCCTTTAACCTTCTGATTTCTGCTTCATTGAAACAACTGTGGTCTCGAGTAAGAGGGAGCGTAGACCATGTTCCATCTTCCTCTTGAACCCCTAGAATTGCCCTGCAGTCTCCAGCATTTGCAATGTATAAGTGAACACTGTCAATGTGAGCCACGCAGGCTGTTGCACCAGAAAAAGCCACTTGAAGGGCATTGTTTCTCATCACTTCATTTTCTAAGGGAGCCTGAGCTTCCAGTGATATATCCGAATCTAACCTTTTGAATGCATATATCAAGGCTTCTTCTACACTGAATCCCAGTTCCATGTCTAGGTTCAATAGTTCCTGCCAATAAACTCTGAGGTGATCCAAGTACAGTGAGGTTACTTCTTGGTACATGTCGTTTGGATGCTTGTACCACTGCAGAATTGGCAAAACTGGTTTCATGCATTCCATGGCAAACTCAATCTCTTCCAGTGTTTGTTGAGACATCAGGGAGACAGCTATATAATAAAACAACCTCTGATTTACTGACTGAGCACATGCATAACCAGCATGACCATCAAAAACCCCAAACATCATCCCTTTGGTCTGCAAGCATGTGGCTGCACTTCTACGATCTTCATTAGGTGTGTTCGCAGCTAGCTGGTTACTCTCAAATTTCAGCACAGAATTTGTGCTTTTACCATCACATTCATGAATTTTATGAGACAATTCACCTGCTCTTAGTATATAATTTATTTGCGATGGTGTCAACTGAAGATTGAAGTCCTCTTCTTCAGTTGAATTATGTCTGAATGCTTTTTTTAAGGTGAAGATATTGTCTATGCTGCAGTTCAGCACAATACGGGAAAGAAGCCCTTTGTCAAACCCACACTTCCATTTCATCTTGTTTCTGTTTGTGATACATCTTGAGTACAAACGTCCTTTTCCTTGCAAAACAATTATACTGTTTCTTGCAGAACTTAAAATCCAGGAGGATACAATATTGGACATCATAAGATGAACTCTTCGTAGAGTGATTCCTTCAGCAATGGAAAATTTTTCAAGACCTAAAAGTTAAAAATAAGGTAGATGTAAAAAATTAGATGCCACATACAAAATGTTTCACATGTAGACCCTAGAGCTTTAAAAAAAAAAAGTTTAATTTTTAATGTGCTATTGAAGGACAAGAGTGTTATACAAGGACTGGATCATCCATCGTTTACTTGTAAATTCACTGAATATAAGAACCTAAGTGTGAGTGTCTATTTATAATTATCTCACTGGAACAGCTATGGTAAATTTACCACACCGCAAAACAGTCAAAACTATTATTCTCATTCATCACAGCAAGGATAAAAAAAGAAACCGTAAGAGTGGTGAGAAATGCAAGCTTCAATAGCTCACAGATGAAAATAAGCAGATCTAATTTTAAGCCCATGCTTAAGTCCTTTCAGGTACTGGGATCCATAAATCAAGACAGTGATATCTGAGTGAAAGGAACAATATTTAGATAATTGTTTGATTGCAATATGTTAACTATCCCATCCAAGGCCTAAAAATAATTCTCTCTCCCTGTTCACCAGTGCCAACCCTATAAGAAAAACCAATCATTAGAATGATGGCCATGCTAATTATTCATTAGGTGTTTAGTTAGTCCTAGACACCCAATTATCACATAGTAAATGCCCAGAGGAAGCAAGACCTGATAAATTGCATTCGAAGGTGCCAGCAACTACTGTTTGTAGCTTGTGTATCTCCTGTGGAATGCTGCCGAAATTTGCCAGCAGCACAGACCAAGCCAGAGAGACTCAGGATAATCCTCCTAGTATATCTTTTGTTGAATGGCAGAAAATTCTAATCATCAAGAACAAAAGATGGGAAAACAGCAAAACCATTTTCTACACTGGTGATATTTACTTAGATTCCCACAAGTCAACAATGGTTCAGCTGAACTAGAGCTAGTACCAGGGGGAGCATTAGTTCATTCAAGGCTTCCATGACCCAACACACTTCAAAACAGTGGCTCCACTGGGTCTTTCTGTAAGCAGGTTTAACTAAAAATAGTAGTTTAAAAAAAAAAAGCAACAAAAAACAGGTCCAGGCTAAGGTTCCCACTTGTGCTAAATACCAGTTCAGCTGCACCAAGAGCTGAGAATTTTTTTTGAGGGGGGGGGCCCCCCGCAGAGGAAACATTTCACACATGCAGTTCCACCTCCTGCACTTCAACCAAAAGATTTAGACTTTGGGCTAGTCTATACTTCACCTTACAGCGGCACAGGTGTATTGGTACAGCTGGGTCACTGTAAGAGCACTTTGATGGCAGAGAGCTCTCTCGTCGACACAATAAAACCACCTAAATGAGTGGTGGTAGCTATGTTGGCAGGAGAGCATCTCCCGATGACATAGTGCTGTTCGCGCAAGTGCTTCTGCTGGCAAAACTTGTTGCTCAGGAAAGTGTGTTTTTTCACACCCCTGAACGACAAAGTTTGCCAGTATAAGGGTTAGTGTAGACAAGGCCAAAGCTGCTAAAGGGCTGAGATACATTTCCAGCACTGTGACCCTGTATGCCGTAGTGCCCTTCCTCGCCACACCAACACACTTTT
Organism: Emydura macquarii macquarii; assembly: GCF_026122565.2. Lineage (NCBI taxonomy): Eukaryota > Metazoa > Chordata > Testudines > Chelidae > Emydura > Emydura macquarii. The sequence goes on from NW_027130698.1 coordinate 4,918,108, forward strand.
TCAATTCCTTGTGTGTCTATCCTGTTAGCTACATTGGCCTAATTAATTTACTCACTTTGTCTGGGGTGGTTCTACGAAAGAGAACACTATTTGAATTCAATAACTTTCCTTTTGCAAAGCTATAGGAGCCATTAGGGCAGGTCTCACCTATTTGATGCTTAATTATGCAAACTCTGTCGAATTAAACATTGAGTAGATCCCTGCAACCGTTTGCGAGTTCAGTTTTTCCACTGATAGTTCCATATCAAGTATATATTCTATAAAAATGTTTTTTTTTACAGTAAGAAGGGCATTATGGTATAGGTGAGATGGAATGTTTATGAAGAATCCCTTCTACTGAATGTCTATTTTGTTATATCAGAGCCTACTGTACTACTCAACCAATCCATATTGTATTTTATGGCCAAATTTTGCCTAGGGTTCACATGTGTTCATGACAGGAGATGGGAGTGCCTGAACAGTTATAGTGGCACTGTTAACCTGAAAACACCCTGGTTCAAAAGAGAACAGCAAAGTCCTGAAGTTTGCATAGCTATGTCTTGTCTTCCACAGGTGAAACCATCCTGAAATGGAAGGCTTTGCTCAGATGCTGTTCAGAACATGGTTCTGTTCTTCATAATACAGAGATATTGTTGGAGCAACGCTCCCCGGATTTGAGGTTCTTAACAATGTTCTTCAGTACCTCACCTTCAGCCCCTTTATCTTCTTCTGGCACTGCCATCCAGTCCATATAATCCTGTGTTCAGACAGCAGCTGCTGAGATATAAAATCTTACAATTCAACATCCCTCTTTGAAGAGTTAAAGTAGTGCTTTTTCCTTGCTTAGGCCTAAAGCTGCACACTGGTATCTGGGCTTATTACTGGGCACTCTTCTGCTATATCCAACATCGGAGCTGGGTGAAGCTGGAGAAACTGTATGTAGACAAGCCATGTGGGACAGAGGATGTTGAGCAGAGGCACATGAAGCATCCAGTCAGGGGTCAGAGCACAGGTAGATGGCAAGATAAGTATGCAGGAATTGGTTCCCAGAGGGCTTGTGGGAAGGAAATGGAAGACCATCAGATCTTAATTTTTGTGACTGGCCGTGACTGCGCATTTTCAATGCAGCTACCTTGGGTTAGCAATATGCAGGATAACCGAATTCTGGGTGTGCCTTATACCTCAGGACATGATGGTTGCCTGAGCACTTGGATGTCTGAAAAACTCATGGTTGAACCCAAGTCTGTAGTGAAGACAAAGCCTAAATTGCAGTGTAAACCCTGCTTTACATCAATGCATGTATCAATACTAGAGATTTGTACTAGTGTAATTATGTTGATGTAGATACACTGGTGCACTTTTTTTAATGTGAACAGGAACTAACATTCATGCATATGCTGATTCCTGCTTCCCCAACAGCTTGTGTTTCTCAGTGGTAATCTATGTCCTGTGTCATCTGCCACATCGCTGTTGCCATCACTCTCCCTTCTTCAAGGGACAAAGTGTGCACTTTGGCTCTGCTTGGGGCACTGTATAGTTGCAGAGGGAGGGAAAGCCAGATGCATCGGAAAGCTCCATTTTTCAGGACTCTAGCAAAGACCTCAGATAGGAGCCTAAATGTTTAGCTATGACTGTTAGTATGAACACCTCTTTGTGCATTTATTTAAAGATCTAGCAAGACATTTGCCTAAACTTACAGCTTACAAATGGAGGGAAGAAGACCATTCTGTTCTGCAACAACTTTGAGGTTTCACATTTGTTTTCATTCCACACTGAAGTAAAAACAAAACTTTTCAAATATTTTTTTGTGAAAAGGATGCGTCAAAGTGTCTGTTTTCTAATAAAAAAGTCAGGTTTTTTTACTCATCTCTCCTTCTCTGGGGTTGTCCAGAACTCCCTGTGGACTGCAGAAATCTTCCTGGCAAGAACTTAATTGAAAGGTGTGTGTCTGCACAAAACATGACAATGCAGCATATTTTGACAAAAAAAATTGTCTAAAGTGTACCAAACAGATCTAATACCACTACTCCTTACAGTAAGAGGAATTGCCTATTGCCATGAAGTGATATGAGCCTGTGAATACTCTTATATTTCTGCATTCTTCAAGGATGGTTGCTAGAACATTTGTGAAATACACATCTGCACGACTCCTCTTAACGGCATGTGGTGCTATCAGACCTCACCCTGCAGCTTGCTACACAGAACTTGTCTTGTGCACCTTAGTGATTCTAAACACTCACTCTGAAAAGTAAATCTGCAGTCTGGATCTATGCTGTTTGGCTACACTGCATCTTTTTCACACTTTTTACTTGCTTTTAATTTAGTATGTAGTTTTAGTTGTTCAAAGGGAGACCCAGTTTAATTTAGGCCCAAATTCAATTAAAATGTTTCCTTTTTTATTTTTTTTAAATGCCTTTTGAATGTTTTGACTGGATTTAAGTATTCCCCTGCTGAGTTTGCACATTTACTAGCACCTGAGCTAGAAAGGGAAACTCTAGAAACTGACTAAGCTATTTTTAGGAGTGATTCTAACCCCTGAGTTTCCTTTAGGAGTTTTTCCCATTCCTATTTTGAACTTAAATACGTTCTTTAACTCCCCCTGCAAAATCTGCATTTCTCTACCCACTCCAAAAGCTAAAAGTGCCCATAACTGAACAGGAAGGTGTAGGAGAGAACATGGGCTCAAACAAACAGCACTGCACACTTCACCACAAAAGAAACACTTTTTTTTTTTTTTTTTTTTTTAAAGTTTTAAAAACCATCATCAATTCCCAGAAAGGCACATTTAAGACCTAATTCTTCAAAATGACTTGAGCCAGGACTCCACAGTGCAGCATCAATCTGCCTGCATGGTTCAGACCGCAGAACAAGACCTTGTTGGGCTATGTCTACCCTGAAGTTTAAGAAGTTTTCCCACTCTTGCTTTAGCACTGGTGCACCTCCATGAGTGGGAAGGCTAGTACAGTTCAGCTGCTGGCATTTTTTTTTTTTTTGTAGAAGCAGCTTACACTAGCATTCCCAACATTGCAATGGAGCTGCAACAAGCGCTACAGCTCCATTTGGATATTTTCACAGACATTTCAGTATACAAAAGATTTATAGGAAAGAAGGATTGTTTGAGCTACCACCTAACCACCCCTTTCATATTTTCAAAAATGTGCACTTCCAGTTTATTCAAAAAGCCTTTAACAACATCCAAGCAGAGGATGATTTTTTATCTTGAACTCACAGGGTGAAGAGCCAATTAACCCCAAAACTAAAATATTTCAAACAACACACCAGGGTCCTCTTTTTGGATTTAATAATTACGTTTCCCCCTATACTTAGATTTTCATATCACACCCATGCCCAGGTATCTGGGCAAAGCAAATCTGAAAAAACCTTTGAAAAACAACCAATTAATATGGTTTTCTTGTCTCATAAGAACTCTTATGGCAGGCACCTTCCAAGAAGTCAAAGAAGGTGAGCAAGTGCCAAGAGACCCCATTTTTAAATAAAAAATGGATGGGGAGATTCTCTCAGCTGTAGCTTCTGCATGTATTGCCCACAGCTATTCCCAGTTCGGGCTGAGTCTCTCTCATTTCAGGAGGCAGAGGGGACTGGGGGGACGATCCCCAGACTCACAGCGCCGTGCCCGTGGGGAGCTCACGGTACCGGTACCGGCACCAGCCCAGCACTCTCCTGAGCTGCTTCACCAGCCACACCCAAGCTCGCAGTGGCGACTCGGCACCGACATTCGTGGCCAGAGGCCAAGCTCACACAGCACCCGCTTTCCCGTCTCCTCCCGCACCCGAGCCAGCCAGTGACCACGGCCTGGGGGCACGGCCCAGGCCCGGCCCCAACGGAAAAGGATAACGGCCGTTGGGCGGGCTCTGCGCGCGCGCGCGGTCAGCTCGGGACCAGCCCAAGCCGCCGGGCACGTGTTCGAACACGCCATCATTGTTCGGGGCGCGCCTTGCTCTTTGCTCGAGCCCGGCTGGCAGCCCATCCTCCTCAGTCACCTCACCTCACCTCACCTCAGCCGGGCGCTACCGGCCCAGCGCAGGCACGGCCGCGTCCCCCCGTTCTTGCGACTGCCTGCGAGTCTAAGAGGGGAACGTGGCCTCCCCCTCCGCGGAGCGCGACTGGCTCGCTGCATTAGCGCCTGGGGCAGAGCTCAGCGGCGCCCCACGCTGAGAGGAGCACAGGCATAGGCAGCTCCGCTGCCTGCTACGGCCCTTCAGATCACCGGGGAGCCAGCGCCCTCCGACCCGGCGAGAGCCTGCTCCCACCACCACCCCACGCGGGAGCTTCCGTCCAGTCCCGGGCCGGCCCAGGAGGCGGCGCACAACTCACGTCCGACCCGGCCGGTCCCTGAGCTCGAGCCCCCGCCCAGTGATGCGCTTCGGGGCTGGCGCCCTTACCTGGCTGCGGGGCGGCCGCGCTCAGCCCGCCGCGTCGCTGCCGAAAGCGGTGACCGCGCCAGCCCAGAGAGTCCGCGCCGCGAGCGACTCCCCGCTGTAGCGGTGCCGGTTCCGGGGCGTTCGGCGTCTCCAGCACAGAGGGGCCTGACGCGCACACACGGCGGCCAACCAGCTGCTCCCTTTGGGGAGCCTCCCACGCCCCGCCTGCCCGCCTCGGGCAGGCACCAGGCAGCTTCGCGGGGGCCGCTTTCTCTGAGGGGAGCGAGCTGGGCTCGGCGACCTGGGCCGGGCCGGGCCGTAGAGGAGGACTGAAGGGGCCTCCGTCCTGAAGCTAGAGGCTGGCGGCTTCGAGTGGTGCCTAGAGCCCAGAGTTCTGAGCCCAGCCAGCTCCCGCCATCGTCTCCTCTACGGCCGGCGTGGGGCAAATCTTCACCCTTCATTTTTAACTAATTATCAACTGGTTAGCTATGCCTATTTGGAATCTGATTTATGGATAGCTTTGCAGAATCAGAGACATTAGAAATGAAAAACAATCTATTTTGATTGTAAACTCTTTGTGGCAGGGGCCATCCTACTAGTCTGTGTTTGTATAGTGCAGCTGAGTCATGCTCTGTAACTCAGGCTCCGGGGCACTACCCCCATAATAAAAATACTAAAAAACAGGCCATTCCCAGCAAACTTGTCAAGGAGGCTTTCCTCCAGTACATTTTCTTTAGTTTTATTCAACCTCATATTAAACATTTCAAGTGGTAGTGATTTTAGTTTCATAAATAATCTTCCCCAATAGTTTACATAATTTCAAGTACCTAGATGTATGTGCTTTTCTGAGATGGTAGTTTGTTCATCTGTTTAATTTTAAGTAATTGGCTGTCTTATTATATTACAAGTACCCAGCAACAAAAGGTATCTAATGAGCTCCCATAGGATAAGAGCTCTGCCAATCCCTTTAAAACAAACAAACAACAAAAAATCCACTTTTCCCACCTCACTGATGATACTTGATGGTTTTTCTTTTAGTGTCTTTATTTAATAGTTAAATTCTCCTAATACTGACTCATAATTACATCAATGGGACATGGGGGCACTCAGCACTTGTTTTGACAAAAAAAAAAAAAAAAAAAAAAAAACCCAACCTCCACCCCCACCCCACAACCAAACCCAAAGGGTCTCAAATTTTTGAATACCCAGAACTGCCCCAACCAAAAGACAGGCTATTGAAAATGTCATGCATTTAAGGCCTGATCTGATATTAAAATCCATGAGAATCTGTCATTGATTTTAATAGGTTTTGAGCAGGCCCTGAAAGCACAGGCATGGGTTGTTGTTGGTGTGCAGCTTTATCACCTCTGCAAGAGCTGTGACACTAGAGGAAAACTTTGCTAGCTGCTATACCCCTTAAAATAAGTGCAGCACATGCTCATCTCCATAGCCAGCTAGCCCTGCTGACTGGTGTGTTCGCATGGGTGGAGAAATGTGAGGTCATGACTCTGTAGGCTTGAGGATAATGATTGTGATCAATCTTTGCTGGGGGGCAAGAGGACTATGGGTATGGTGCCATATATGCCGCTCCTACCCACAGCACATCCATGCCAAAGCCAACCACAGCCTTGCCCTTAAACTGAATCCTGTAGGTGCAGTGACCCCACTGGTGCAGAGTTCACTGGAGAATCAGGGTCTAAGATTGTAAACTCAGAAGGCAGGGACCTGTCTTCTTTATTTGTAAAGGGACTGAATAAAATGACTGCCTTACTATATTGCTGTTTATGTTGTTAAGTGCATACCCTTTCATTAGGGCTGAGATAGTTACTTTAGGTTCTTCAGTGTTCTGACTCTAATTTTAATTGTGTAACCTTAACATTGAATTAAAAAACTTCCATTAATGCAATCTCAATATAATACTAAAAGTGACCTTCATTAGTCATAATCTTGGCCAGTTCAAGTTTCGTACCAAAAGATTAAGGTGCCATTATTTTTGAATGACTTGTTGTCTATAACAGTCTGAGAGGGATAGCCAGCTCAACGTTAGTTACCGTTACACCAAGCAGGAGAGAGAAATTCTGACAAAGACAATGATATTTGTTCCACTTCAGCAATTCATAAATCCTGATGCTGCACTCTTTGCACAGGCAAAAAGCAGTAACTATGCAGTCTCTGCAAGTCATATTTCAGAGGCTTGGTCTGAACTGGACATCCTTTTTGCAAAAGGCGTCAAATATACTGGAAGGTGAGCAATCATTCATACTAGAAGTAACCCTAGGAAAGAACTATAGAACAACCTTGATTACTCAGCAGTAACTAGGACATTACATGTATTTTGATAGAGGATGCTGGGTCTAGAAGTCTGCAAAGTTTGCGTTTACCATTTGAGCCCTGCAGACAAAAAGGCTGCAGAGATCCTGCTGATCTTATAAACTTTGCTTAAGGACTTCAGTGTCTAAGGCACTCTGCATACAAAGATACAGTTGCTGAAGTCAAGTCTTGGAGACTATTCAACTTGTTGATAAAATAATTTCAGTTAACTGGAGTTTAGATAATCAAGTTTCCACTGTAATTGGATTCATAACAGTTCTGTTACGCTCACTTTTAAAATTCAATAACTACCTAGCAACAGAGGTGCCAGAAACTTAGGAAGAGACAAAGAGGTCATATACCTTTAGGGAAGAAGTAGTGAGTGTTAGCAAATGAAAGTGATTTTGAGGCAACAGTGACATCTCTGAATAGGGTCTCATTTTTGCAGAGTTAATAGATGCACACAGTTCACCAGGACTTTACCAAATGTAAGTGATTCTAAAGGCAAGAAGCAAGGAGTGAATTTGAGATGGAGCTTCAAGCATGGAATCTATATTTACATATTTGGTTACTAAATAACTTTAGAATGCTCACCCTGAAGGGTTGGAAAATATTTGGATCTGGAACAACTTTTTCAAATAAGTATTTCTGTCTGTATTTGGGGAAAAATAGATTGTCATCACCAGATGATATTCTTTTTCAGTTCCACTAGTATCTTGGGGGGCAGGGTGCGTGTGAAATGTTAAACAGCAGCCTTTGAAGTTGGACATCTTTAATACTAGCAGCTCCAGAACACTTGCATCCAAGAGTTTTAAGAGAGCTGGCTAAGGAGATTGCTCAACCACTAATGTTGATTTTTCAATAAGCCTTGGAGCACTGGGGAAATTCCAGAAGACTGGAAGAAATCTAATGTTGGGCCAATTTTTAAAGAGGGCCAACAGGATGACCCCAGGCAATTCTAGGCCTGTCATCAATCCTGGGCATTGATAATGGAGCAGCTGTTACAGGACTCAATTAAAGGAAGGTAATATACAAGTTTGGTTAATAAAAGATAATAGTATTGATATAATCTACTTAGAATACATCTACACTGCAATAAAAGATCGGCAGCACAGTTGTAGCAGGCCCAGGTCAGATGACTTGGATTCCTGGGGCTCAGGTGGTCAGGTTATACAATTGCCAAGTAAACATTCAGGTTCAGGCAAAATGGCCCTGCCTCACCTCACATGCACTTTTGAACCTCCAGGCAGAGGGCAGGCACTGAGCCATGTGTTTATGGTTGGTATTCTGCAGGAGCACATGCTTCACCAGGCTACATTGTCTTCTGAAGTTCCAAAGGTGGGCTTAGGTAACTAGCATTTTAATAGACACAGATCTAATTTTAGAGATCAGACAAATAAAAACAAAGCTGAGGCAAAACGTTTGCTGAAGAACTTCAGAGCAATAACATTACTTTAGTTTCATTAGGGCAAACTCCAAACTTTGAACACCTGTTAGATAAATAATCTAAAACAAATACCCAAATTCCAGAAATGCAAACAAACTGAAAACACTGAAGCACACAGGATAAGCACAAACAGCCACTAGCAAAACTTCATTCCAGTCCTGACCCCACCCTACCCCTGCTGTTACAGCAACAACCATTGTCTACAGACCTAGTTTAACAGAAAACAAGATTTTTAAAAACCGATTTAGTTAAATTGGTGCTAAAGGCTGTGTGGACACTTATTATGGTTTGAACATAGCATATTTTGGTTTATCTTATTTGGCAAGTTGATTAGGAATCTGTTTAAGATGAACTGAAAAAAAAATACATTTATGAGATGAAATAAGGATGCCCACACACAGGGATTTGTACCAATTTAATACCTGATTTAAATTAAACTGGTACAACCTCTCAGTTTACACAAGGTCTCTGGCTCAATCTACATTAAGGAAAGTCAGGCTGGTGTAAAGACATTAATGTAGGTTCACCAGTATTAACTAATACATATGCACTATATTGGTGCAAAGCAGAGTTTACAGCAGTGCAACTTAATCCAACACAAAGTGCACCAGTGAAAGCCCTACTTCACATCAGTGCAGCACATCAATACTAGGTGTTTGTACCAGTGTGACTACATCAATGTTATTACACTGGTGTGAAATGTAGATGGAACAATTCAGAGTTGTTACAGAATCTATATCTTCTTTACTCCAGCATATCCCGACATACATGTGGGCTGCTCTACTATGTTGAGATCACCAAGGGGGAACCTTCAGTGTATGCCAGGCCAAATTTAGACCTGGCATAAATGGGTGCAGTTTTCATTGAAATTCAAACAGTGTTATAAATAGCACATTAGGAGTCGGATTCCCTTCTGCTTTACATTGGTGTAAATTACGAGTAAGTCTGTTGACATCAATAAGTGTGAAACTTGTCTAAGTTGTTTTGCAGTATTGACAAACTTTCCAGAGAAACCTTCTGTAACAAGAGCAGAATCTACTTGGTACAGCTGCAGTTGTCTGTGCCAGTAGAAGTTCTCACCCCCCTCCCCCAAATCTAAAATACATTTTTGAAAAAAACCCTTCACATTTCATTGTGTTCAGTTTCAGATTGGCAGCCTTCAGCTTATCGTGGACAATGTGTAAATATTTCAGTTCTTGTTCAAAAATGTTTTCATATGCACCAGCTCATCATCTAGGTATAACAAACAAGCTGAGAGAAGCATGCCATGTAATATCCTCTCCCTTAGCCTTTCAACTGTGGCTGGTACATTTCACAAGCTGAAAGCCCATCATTTTAAATTGCCACAGGCCTGGTTCTGCTGCCAAAAAAAAAGTTCTCCCTGTCCTTTGGATTCACTTCAACCTGCCAATATCCACTTTTAAGATCCAGTGTGGAAAACTGGATTTAATCTGCCACAGCATCCAAGATATCGTCTATTCATGACAGTGGATAAGAATCCTTTAAAGGGATTTAGTTTATTTTTTTATAGTCCACACAGAATCCGATGCTGCCATCCACTTTCTTAAGCAGAACTATGGGTGAGGCCCAAGGAGCTTATTGGCTATTTTATATTTATCATTGATGAAAGGCAGCTGTTACACCTATCACTTCAGTTAGGTTTGACCTGACCCATAACAGATCTAAATATTGGAGAATTGTTAATGTCTAAACATATTTAGTAGCCTTTACAAAGGGAGCAGGTCTATAAATAGGATGAGCTTTTGCCCTCAGTAGAGCACGCAGACTGAGCTAGGTTTTGCCTGCACACTAGAAGTGTATCGATGGAATTAAATTGTTGGGTTTTTTTTAAAAAAACAAAATACACACAAAATGAGACTGCCTCAGACCACAGACTTTTGTACCTCCCTTGGAGGGCATGCACTGAGCCAGAAACTTATGGCAGATATTGTGCTTCTTGGGCAATGGCATACACTTCATAGACTTATAAGGTCAGAAGGGACCATTATGATCATCTAGTCTGACCTGCACAACGCAGGCCAGAGAACTTCACCCACCCACTCCTGTAATAGAGCCCTAACTTCACCAGGCTACATCATCTTCTGAAGTTTCACAGGCGGGCATAGGTATCTAACCCTTTACCTTTATTGAAAGGTTAGATCTGTGTGTTTAATAAAGACATCAGTAAATAAGATAAATAGCTGGGACAAAACAAATACGCTCAATACTTCAATCAGAGCAAGAACATTCCTTTAGTTTCATTAGGGCAAACTCCAAATTTTGAACCTGTTACATAAATAACCTAACAAATACTCAAATCCCAGAAATGAAAACACACTGAAAACAGGAAATGCACATGGGAAAAATACAATCAGCCACTATCTAAGTGTCATTCCAGTCTCCCTGATCTCATCCCATTCTGGCTGGTGCAGCAAAAACCAATCTGGCTCTATCTACATTAAGAAAAATTGTGCTGTTGACATTGATGTAGCTTCAGCAGAGCAAGTGCCTAATGCAAATACATTGTACTGGTTCAGTGTGGGGCATATGCCAATCAACTTAATCCAGTAATATACCAAAGTAAACTGCATCACTGCAGCACACATATCCTGTTCTAGCCTATCCCTGAAGACACATTGGCTATTCTACTATGTTAACAGTGCTGAGACTAAGGGGAAACTCTCAATACATGCCAGACCAAGTTTAGACCCAGCCTAAGTGCAAGCAGTTTGGTTTTTTTACTGAAATTCAGTGGCTATACATTGTGTTAAGTAACACGATAGGAGTTTGATTTCCCCTCTGCTTTACACTGGTGAAAGTCAGGAGTAACTCTGTTGAAGCCACAGTTTCAAAAATAAAACAGATGTAAATGAGGAAAGTCAGGGCCCACCTGGGAATTGTTGGGAATTGTTAATAAGTCTAAATATATTTAGTAGCCCTTGCAAAGGGAGGTAGATCTATGAATAAGCTGAGCTTCTGCCCTCAGCAGAGCACACAGACTAAGCTAGGTGACTGCACCCTAGCAGTGCACCAATAGAATTAAATTGTTGGGGTTAGCTTGTCAGAAGCCAGGTGTTAGTGGCAAAATAGTACCATTTGCTGATCTGGCTAGGTGGCTATGTAAAAGGACTTCATATGCCTTAGAGGGAGGAGCAGTGTAGCAGGAAAACAACTAACAGGAGATGCAAAATAAAACATCTTATTTTATAAGCTTTATCTTTGTTGCTTTCCTTGATATGCTCTCCTTCTGCCTCCTCAGCCTTTGCACACCATTGAATGCCGAGTCAATACAAATCACCCCGGAGTACTTTGCCACTTACACCGTGTGACGGGGTGGGTTTACCCTGCACTGAAAGAGTTAAGCCTACTCTATGGGCAGCGGAAATCCCGCCCCACAGACTCTGCTGGGCATGCTCCAACTGCTGCCCTAGCATAAAAAGGAGCAGCCCAGCCTTATTCAGGGCCGACCACTAAAAAAGTATGTGGGATGCTCTGAGCTGTTTCAGCCCTGGATGGTGGGAGCCAGGAGACCTTAATGGAAATTGGCTGCCCAGAGCCAGATGCCCAAGGAGCTGCCTTTGCCAGTGGGCCCCCTGATCCATGGAAGATGCAGATAGCAGCTGCACAGATGGGAACCCGGATGACCCCATAGATGACCAGATAGGAAGTAGCTCGGGGGCTTGCATGGTGTAACTATGGATGGAGAGAGACACCAGTCAGTATGTTTTGGGAGGATTCCTGCTTACTCTGTTGGACTACCCAACACTGATAGGGCTCTGGGCTGGGGCTCAGAGGAGCAGCAAGGGCCTGAGCCCCCCTCCCTGGGCACCATGCCCCCAAAGGGGTGTCCAATGGGCTGCCAGCTCATGCTGCCCTGAACTATGGACAACTATTGACTCTGGCTGCCAGGCCATGCTGCCCAGTTGCTAGAGACAGCTGATAGGGCTCTGACCTGCAGGACTCAGGGTTGAAAAACCCAGTCTGGTAGACTGCACCTGAGGGGATGCCCCATTCCCCTCATTACCTCCTTTAACGTCCCTGCTGGGGGTTGAGGGGGAGGGCTTAGCCTGCAATACAGCCATTTTCTGATCAATGTACACCTACAGTGAAGCTTACCACTGTTTGTTACCAATTAACTGAATCCAACATCTCCTTGAAAATACCCAGAAAGCTTTTGTCTGCAGAAGATGGAAAAATTCAAAGTCAAATTTAACTGGAACTATTACTGATGAAGCGGTAGAGTTAACAGAGCATATGTTTGGTTGGGCTGAGGATGCCCCCAGTCAGTGCTGGTGCTAGTCCATGGGGGGCCCTAAAGCATGGATATTTTTACTCCCCTTTCCCATCCCAACACATAATAAAAAGGGCATGGCGGGCCCTTGAGCTGCTTGGGGCCCTAGCAATTGCTTAGTCGGCTTATGCATGGAGCCAGCTCTGCTGCCAGTCTGTCAGATAAAGGAGAGCAGTAATGTGAGGTGATTACTATATACATAGAACATTGGCTTTCTGACTAAGTCCTTACAGCCAATACAGGGTGTTCCAGCCCAGCTACTCAGACCATTTATTTTTTTTTAGCTATCATCTAAATCAAAATCCCCTGGCCACTAGTATTTCTCTATTGGTCACTAGCATTTTGACTAAGTTTGACTAAGGCTAAGTTTTCCTCAAAGAAAAAAAGTTTCTTGAAGTATTTCTTGTATCTTAATGATGTGAAAACAGGCCACTAGATGGCATTCTCAGACTACTAATTATTGAGCCCCTTCTTGTCGTAGGAGTGCTGACATTTAAGCATAATACCACACTTGGCACTTCTATTGCAGCTCTCCCCTGATGATCTCGAAACACTTGATAAAAAATAATTAAGTCTCATAACATCCCTGTGGGGCATTATTAGCCTCACTTCACAGAAAAGGAAACAGGCACAAAGAATGGTTTAATGATTTCCTCAAGGTCTCATGGCAAATCAGTCACAGTGTTCAAAATGAAATGCAGAAGTTCTGACTACCAGCCTCCCAGGCTAACTATAATTAGGTAGCTACATCCGTTTTACAATACCATAGCATTTATTTTTTTCATTAGAAGTGCCATTCTGGTCAAGCTGGAACTACCTGGTGTTAGCAGACCTGCATATTCTTCGACAGCATAGGAGATCCAACAGGAGAGGATCATGCTATATTAGTTCTTTTCCTCTAGAAGCTTTAGGGCCTCATTTTACCTTAATTTCCTCCTATGCACAAGGGAGCACAGTGCACATAATTTGGGTTTAGTTTTTAGGGATCAAATTTGTATTTTTGTTGCGCTATCACAAATGCATGTCCGATGTAATGGGCATATCAGTTAGTGCTGGGGAATATTCCATCTCATTGTTCACCTGGGTAAACTACTTTAAGAAAAATCTGTTGTCCTTTAACAAGTCTGCATCTGTTTGAGTTCATTCACAAACAAGAATCTTTTTACAATATTTACATTTGTTGAAGGCCTTCAGAGAAACAACAATGGACAATCCTAGGCAAGACAATAAATAGAGAAGGGCACACAGGGACACCCTGCAGTCATTTGGTAAACAGCCAAACAAAAGACTGTGTTTGAAATTCAGTGCATTGCAAAACAACACAGAATGCACATTCATGGCCCAGTCCAACTCCCCACTGGTCAATTCATGTTGGATTGGGCCCATAGTGACTTTCTAAATCATGGAAAGGAGTCTGGTATTCTTTGCCAACAGGGCAAGATAAGTGTTCCTTTTACTAAGAGGCTCATGAAACTTTAATGTACTTCAGATAGTCCATATGAAAAAAAAATATAGGGACAACACATGGCTCAGGGATTGGGAATGGGATATAAAGCCTTTCACCTTTAGTCCTTGGTTGCAGATTTGATTTAGGTCATCAGTGATTGACCATCAATAGTGAATGAAGGTTGTTCAGCAACTTAAGTAAATCGGTGTTCTTCATCAAAAAAACTCCATATAGCAGGACTTATCAAGTCTGGATTTGGGACCTGCTGCTGCCTCAGTTCTCCAGGGAATGAGACATCACCCTACACGTATTTTATCCTCTTTTGGGAATCTGATTTATTAATATAAAGCTCAAAACATCATTCTTCTATCCAGCCTTCCTAGCTGGGCATACCTATGGACATTGTTCTCAGTCTTGCTCCTGCTGAGGTTTCTCCTCTCAGCAGGTCTCCCTGCCAGGCCTTCTGCCTCGCAGACCTAGAACATTGCTCAGCCTAGGCTTCCTTGCTGGCCCTTTTCTGGCTGTTATCCCACTCTTTAAAGAAGCACTCACTGCCAGATCTACTCACTCGGGAGTTTCTACCTCTTTGGTGTCCTGGAAGGATGGGCAAAGTCCACCTGAAACTAAGAGCCTTCCTCATAAGAACAGCCATACTGGGCCAAATCAATGGTCCATCTAGCCCAGCATCCTGTCTTTTTGACAGTGGCCAATGCCAGGTGCTTCAGAGGGAATGAATAGAACAGGTCGTCATCAAGTGATCTATCCCTTGATTGATCCTCAGTCAGGGATCAACGGATTACAGGGGAGAACAAATGAGAACAGGAACTGGAGTGAGGCCATTCATTCAGAAGACAGGATCCAAACAGGGACAATGAACCCGGATCATCACCCACTGCTCCACAAAGGAGTCAATGGCCACTGCCCAGCAAACTCTGCCTGGATGCATGAGAAAAGGAAGGAACAGAAGTAGGTTCTGTCACAGAGCACCTCCCCCATCGAGCTTCCTCCTGGTCTGCTGAATTGTTATCTTGGCCTGTGCCAGAAAGAGACTGAGTAGGAGGTCTCAACTTTCATGGGGCCAGCACCTTAGCAGGAGGTTCTAGAGGATCCAGAAAAGTGGCTGTAACCTGACACACTCTAGATAGACATGCATTAGGGTTTCCTTCTTGCCACAGAAGGAATGAGTATCAGGAGACTCTGAAGTTACCACAGTAGCCATGTGCTCATGGCTCTATGGAGGAGCTACCAACTAACATCCCCAGCAGGCTATGGGACCTGATTGGAATATAGGCTGGCTCACCACTGCTTCTTGCCCTCAGTAGGTGGTAAAGCATCATGCCATTTAATGTCAGGGCAGGACAGGAGGGCAAGAAGTGGATGGCATGGAACATGAGTGCATAGTTGTTCACAAGGTGCAGTTCAGACAGCCTAGCTGATAGCATGCAATCCACTCGGATCATGCACTGAAGGCAGCTAGGAGTAGGGGAGGTGAGAAAAGGCTCAGTGATAAGCTCTGAGTGGGCTCCACCACCTGTGCACAGAGATGAGAGTAGTGCAGCCAGGGCTCAGCAAGGTGGTAACTACAGACCTGGTCACTGAATTAAGCATCCCGGTCCCTGAAGTTTCTCCCAAATAGCCCCAGGCTGTTCTTGTGTCTCCCAGCAGGCCTAAGTCTTAGTCACGTATTCACTATCACGTGACCCTTGATCTCATTCTCTCCACCTGGGGAAATGGGCTAAATCCCCTTAGAGGGCCAGCTCATCCTAGAAGAGTCCACAGAATAACCACCCATGCCCTCATTGGCAGTTTCAGTAGAGATTCAATAGGAAAAGAAACTAATGCCAGCAGGGAACATAAGAAAGCTTAGCCTGTGCAGTACCAGTAACTCTCCTGGGGAGGGGCTTTTACACCTGCCCACGTCCTGGAACCCAAATAGGACCAGTAACTCTCCTGTGGGCAAAGAGCAAGCTTGGGCTTTGTTCTCCACTGCCTATTATCTTGCATAGTCATAAGCACCTATGGAAAATGAGTGCACAGTGTATGTAAGACCAAGGCAAATGGTTTGGAGAAGTGTAAAGGAGCATGACCATGTCCAGTCATTCACACAGTTTAAGGCACAGCTATGTTTGAGCCTAGTGAGATTTAACCTCTGTTTGCAGCCTTGAAATACCCTGCCATTGCCCAGAGCTGTCACAAAAGCACCAGGTAGTGGGAAGATACTTGTTCTACCTGTTATCATGATGAAATAATTCATCTTTCATGATGAAAGAGTTCCAGATGAACCGGCTGATGAATAGCAGTGTTACTTTGGTTCACGTTACTTTGGTCTTGCTGGAATTTTGTAAGACTTTTTAAAATTTTTACCACTTTATATAGCGGATCTAAGAAAACTCCTGTTTTATTACTGCGACAGAGCAAGCTTAAGTTGGAAGGTTGTTCTTTGGCCACTGCATAACATTTTCAATGTATTACCGGTATATTGGTATTAAGGGGTACTGCCTTCCAGGACATCCCCCTTCGGGGGGCACATACATTACACTCAGCTCCCACTCAGGGCCTTTCCAATCAGTTACTGAAAGTTAGACATCCAAACTTACCACCTTCTTAGGGTCTGATTCATTAAGTCTTTCTAGAAAGATTACATTACTTTGTTAATGGCCCAGGTCACTCCACTCTACGCTCATAAGGGTCTAGTCAGCTCTCAGTTCTTCAGGAGATCCTCCAACCCCCTTCCTGGAGCTGGGGTTGTACTTCATCTGGTCACTCTCTCAAACAGGGAGTCCCCCACCCTCCTCCTGGAGCTGGGTGTACCTCAGTCACTGTCTCTTCTCAAGACAGGAGCCCTGTTCTCCTCTCCTCGTGGAGCTGAGGGTACTTCAACCCACTGTGGGGCCTTAGTCACTTCTCCCGCAGCTGGCCCTACTTACTCCTCAGGCTCACAGAGAGGCTTCTGCTACTAGCATTATCTCCCTAACAACTCAGGACTCTGCAGAAACCTTCTTATTTTATATAGCACCTGACCTGCTAGGAGGTAGGAAGCAGCATTTATGCTGATCCCCTTCTCTCAGCTCGTTTCCAGTTGGTTGGGGTAAGAAGGGAACCTGGCCCTGTCCTCTCTGCAAGGCTCCTGGCCCTGGGCCCTTAAAGATACAGTGACAGGATTTCATCCCAAGCAGCATTCATTTCCCGCACTGCTTACTCTCTCCGTATCTTCCTGAAGTCCTTATACTGAATCTTCAACCCTTAAAGGGCCATACCATGTGGCAGGGTGGGCTGACCCCTAGGCACTACTGTGCAGACCAACCTGTCTCAGTCGGGTTTTCTTACAAACATTTATTTGGTTTGGTTGCACTCCAGTAAGTTGTGCACTTTCAGCTATAACTACACCCTAGTTAGTATTTTGTCCATTACAGAGAGCAACACTCTCAGGATTGTAAGTGCTGCTTTCAGATCATGGCCCAAATAGCACAGACTAGGATAGATGTAAAGATAAAAGCACTGACAGACTATAATTAAGGATGTCAATACACCAGATTCAGCGGAGGAATGCCTGTTATCCCAGCAGGAGGTGAAGTGATACAACAGTCATGCCATCATGTAATGTAATATTTATCATACTCTACTACAAATGCTGGGAACAGAATTGTATTACAGCATTGCAACTAAGGCCTGGTCTACACTACATGATTAGGTCAATGTAAGCTGTCTTGTGTCGACCTAGCTGCAACAAGGTCATCACTTAAATTTAGCTCCTGCTGATGTAAGGGACTCCCTATGCCGATTTAGTAACATCACCGTCCTGAGCGACATAGAGTCAGGGCATGTCTACAATACAAAATTATGTCAACCTAAGTTATGTCAGCAGACAGCTGCTGCAGTAATTAAATTGCTTTTGTGTGTCCACACTATGCTCCTTGTGTCAGCGGTGTGTGTCTTTACTAGTAGCGTTTGTATGATTGTACTGTCAGTGTGGGCATTGTGGGATGGCTTCTGAAAGCCAGTAACAGTCAGTGTAAGGAATGCAGAGTCTACATTGACACTGCGTAGACCTAACTGCATTGACTCTACACCTCTCTGGAGGTGGAGTTATTAAGTTGGCATAGTGGGATAGTTATGTTGGTGGGAACGAAATTTTAGTGTAGACACTTACATAGTTAAATCAACGTAAGCTGCCTTGCATTAACCTAAATCTGTAGTGTAGACCAGGCCTCACGGTTGATGTAATTAGTTCAACGCAGTGTCAGTGTAGACACTGCATTGCTTAGGTTCACCGTTAGTGGCCTTCAGGACAGGAGCAGTTCCTCAATGCTCTACACTGACAATACAGTTGATATCAGTGCTCCTGGTGAGGACGTGCACTGCTGACACAAGTAGCCAAGTGTGTGCACACACACAAGTGATTTAATAACTGCGGTGACTGTATGCTGACGTACATTAGGTCGACATAATTTTATAGTGTGGACATGGCCTAGGATTCATGCAAAATAGAGGGTTCTTTTTAAAGTCAAATATGAGTTTAAACACTTTATAGATAAAGGTTAAGGGTCTGATCTGAAACAGAATTATGGATCACTGAGAGTGCTAGAGTTGGATCAAGAGCAAAGATACCTGCTGTGACTGCACTCTTGCACTTAATTTTGAAATATTCTCCATTTTCAGTTCAATCTACTTCAGTGTAGACATTGTATTTTACATATAAAGTTCTGTGGCAGCTTAAAAAGTAGCAAGATCTTCCTGTCCTATTAATGTGCATCAGAAATAGTGCAGGATCCTTCATTCTGGGGCCCAAAAGACTCTGCTAGTTTTCAGTGATCTAGACAAGTGAATGTCTTTTTAATAATATGACAGACACATTAGGCTTAGCCACAAGGATAACAAACAGCTTTGTATGTTAACAAATATCTCTGAAATAGTTTTTCATCGTATATATGTATAGATTATTTCTAATGATCCTGGGAACTAACTCCACATGCTTCCCTTTATAGAAAAACTGCCATTTAGAAATATCAGATTGTTCTCCATATCCTGCCCCTGAAGGGGGATAACCTTTCCCCTGTCTAATTCTATGACACTATTATGTGCTCTATACTATTAGCTTGGTGCTTCCTTCCCATTTGCCAAGTAGATTGGGAAGTGGAGCTCAGAAGGGAGCCTGGATCTTCCATTTGGCTGGATTCTGATGTTGCTTCTGGAGCTAGAGAGAGGTCTAGAAGAATATGAAGACAAGAACCGCAGTGGTTTGATGTGCCAGGAACATATGATCCTCATTTGTGTGGCAAGGAAGTTTCAGGCAGATAACTGCAGCCTGTTATGAATCTGCAATTTTAAAGCTACAGAGGACTTCTTAGGTCCTGGGTCCTAGAAGAACTCTGCACTCTTGTTTCTGGTTAGAAATTTCAGGAAGAAGCTAAAGAGATCTGAGGAAGAGTAAATGGGATGGGGGTCCTTGCTGTCTCGTAATCAATTCTGCTTCATTAGCTGACATTTCCAAGATCCCTACTCTGAAACCTACACTTGCATTCAGTGGTACTTACTCACACAAGTAGCCCTATTTTGTTTATTACTGAACATGGATAAAGGATACAAAACTGAGCCCTCTGCGATTAGAGCAATATCAGATCTGAAGCACAAATGCACTTGATAAAGTTTCACTTAAAGTAGAATCCAGTATCTCAAGTGATCTGTATTGGCCACTATAAGACTAGGTGGCCTTCGATCGCAGCTCTTCTTGGAAATAACAAGCACTCTTTCCCAGTTTGTTCTCTCCTGAATAGCTCTAGTCTGAAATAACATGGAATAGATTTTAAAATCTGTCTTAAAGTTTCTGTGGAAGCTCAGCATGAATTTCCAGCCTTTCAACTCTAGAATGTGTTAGACTGAATAATGCTTAAAATAACAACAGAAAATCATTACTACTTGCTTGATAAAGAGAAGACCTATTAGGTTAAAAGGCTCATCTCTTTCCCAATGTGGGCTGCAAAATGAAAGGAAAAGTGTATCTGGAATAAGGAAAGCTAAACAACTGTAGTAAATAAACTTAACTCTGTATTACGAATATATATATCCTGATATATACATAATCATTTCCTTTGTCTGTGTATATTAAACTGTACAAGAGCTGTTTGTACATGTGACCTTTACTTAACTAGCCAAAAGATGGCAGCCTCTAATAAGGGGAGTATAGGAATCTGTTTAAACACAGATCTTTGCTGCCTGAAATGATTCATTTTCAGTTACCTGTATTGTGAGATCTTTAAGTTTAGGAAAAATGACAGTGTTGCTAACTGTTGCCATTTTAGTGTGAGTCTCACAATTTTTGGTTTGTTTTTTTTAAACCAACTCCAGGAGCTATGTGATTGCATGAGAATCTCAGCTAGTTTGTTTTTTTTTTTAAGAAAAATAAATTTCTGGCCTTTGTAACTGCAGAGAAAATTTGAAAATGTGAACACTAAAGGCTACAACATCAAAAGGCAAATATAAAGAACAAAAAGGAACTTCTTATTTTAAAAGAGTTCATTAATTTTAAGCCAATCTCATGATCGTGTGGGCCTGAGTCTTGATTTTGGAATACTTGGGGTTGGCAATATTGTAGAATCATGTATTATAGTCAGAAAGCTGGATTAGGTTACCCAGTCCATTCCTCAAGGTCAGTGTGTGATTGGTCCCTGCAATGTATTCTCTGGTGCTTTTTCTAACCAAACCTTAAGTGGTCCAAGCAGTGCAAACTCCATCACTTTCCTGGGCAGGCTATTCCAAAATCTAATAGGTACAACACTTTTCTGTTTTGCTTCACCATAAAATTAAAATACAAAGGAATAGAAAATTCTGAATGTGCGCAAAGCTGGATATTTCAAATCCCCAAATCCTCCCCCCCAAAATGGACAGTATTTCCCACTGATGGACAAATATGGTTATTGCTATAATTATGGTGTAAATACACTGGGTCAGATTTGCAAGTGCAGCTTGATCTTGCTCCAGTCAAGACAACGGGAGTTTTTCCATTGAGTTGAATGGCAGGATGACCAAACCCATGCTGATTTACACTAGTTGAAGATCTGATCCATAATACCTTATATTTAGGTATGGCATTTCTTTTCAGGAACCACAGGCCACCAGCATAAAACATGCACGTGTTTGCAGCCAGGGATGTGTTTTGACAACCCATCCCTTAGCAGTAGCGATTAGTTATGCCACATTGAAGGAGAAGTTTGGGTAAGTTATATAATAGCAGCATTATAACAGATGATAGAAATACAAGGCTGGCAGTATGCAAAATATTAATATAATTTTTGTTTTGTTGTTTTTTCTCAACACTTCGCACAGCATCTGCCATTGATTTAAGTGTTACGCAAGGAGAGTAATGGAATTTATCAGGGACGGTTATGAATCAACAACATTGTATGGATCAAAATATAGAGAGAGATTAGATTTCTGAGCTATATCTTTCAAGAATCACACCAGGCTCCTATTTCTTATCATCCAGATTTCAGGAGTAATCCCAAACAGGAGATGAGTGGTTCTCTGTGTTACAGTGCCCTTCTAGAGCCAAATCCTGATTCCCACCGAAGTCACTGGTAAAAGTCCCATTGAATTCAGTGGGATCAGTATTTGACTCGTGATGTGACTGAGTAGCTGGGCACTGAGATGAAAGCAACTATCAATGGAAAGAAAAAAGAAAAGCAAAGACAGAATTGTTTCTGGGGCGTAACTGGGGTGACGATATTGTTGATTGGCTGGGATTAAGGTGGGCATATTTTTGCTACAGTTTCCTATGGGAACAAATGTTGTCTTCATATTTAGCAGTATCACTGCTTGCAGGACGCTGTGTTAGCCTTTTACAAAACATACTCATGTTTATTTCTGCAAGTTCTTAATCATTTGGAAGATGTACTTTACTGGAATGTAGCATTACACAATTAATATTCATATTTTTTTTCTGAAAACATTAAATCAAAAAGGAATCAAATACTTGAACAGAAAAATATTGCTTTGATGCAGTATTACAGTGGCTTTCAACTTTTTTTCATTTGCAGCTCCCAAAAAAATTTCCAGTGGAGGTGTGGGGACTGAGCAGTACAAGATGTACATTTATGGGGGGGACAAGGCTGAGACTAAATTTGCAGGTGCCGCCCTGTCTGTAATTCATGAGTGACGGGTCAGAGTGCTCATGTATTTAGCTGGGAGTGAATATAGAGGCTGAAGGCTGTGTGATCAGGCCAGGAGTGGATGTTCTGACAGTAAAGCAGTGTAAAAGGCATCCCAGGCTAGAGAATTAAGGGGATACAGTTTTTCAACAGTGCAGGTTATACCCTCAGCAATGTCACACTCACCCCTTGATAAATGCAAAATAATTACAAAGGGAAGTAAATTCTGGAGTGTGCAGCATATGATTCTAAAACCTGTATTATGGAAAGAATTGTACACTTAGGCTTTTCTCCTGGAAATTCCAATGCTTATGCATTTAGCCTCCAGCAAGAGAAAACAAGGAATTCATAGGGTAACTTTCCTATCATTAACAGGCTACATTTCATCACAAGAAGAATGGTTCATGATCTCTAACTCAAAGCAAGATAGCTCTTAAAATAAGGGCTTGTTTACACAGGAAGTTGTGTGATTAACTGTTCTGAATTCACCCCACTCTTATTATGGAATAGTGCAGATCCTCTACAGAAAGAAAGGAAGTTGAGTACTAAGCACCTCTCAGAAACACTGAGCACATTGTGGGATTGCATCCGTAAATCTCTTTAAAACCATATTTAAGGGCTTCTCTATATGAACACTTAGTTCTTGGCAAGTTGGGGTGTAAATCTATCATGCATTAGCCTGCCCTACACTAAGTGTCCATGTGGACCCTCTTCCCTAGTGCACTTTGATCTCCCCCCTTTGAAATGGGAAAAGATTAAAGCACACTACGGAACATTTAGTGTACGGCAGCAGGGTCCACATGGATTCTTAGTGCACGTCAGGCTAGTGTGGGGTAGATATACACTCCAGCTTTCTGTGAAATATGTGTTTGTGTAGACAAGTTTGTGTTCCTAACCCTCACAATAACTTTGAGAAGTAAATAATATTCCTGTCTCACAGATGAGTAAACCAAGGCAGAGACAAATTAAGTGACATGCTCAAAGTCACAGAGTGCTGTGGCAGAATCAGGAACAGAACACAGGCAACCTTGGTTTAATTAGACAATTCTCCCTTCCTAGTGGGTCTCTGTTCACAAGGGGAGTAGAGGATCCCTTAAATTTGTCAATCATTGTACAATATAAATGTGCAGAATTAGAGAATACATTGAGCATCTTAAATGGTAACCTGACATATAAATGGCTTTTTTTGGAAAGAAGTGATGTTTCATGATGGTATTTTTATTTTATCAATAAGCTATTTGTGGTCAACACAATGTTTTCATTATTGCCTAAGACATGAGCAGGATAATATTTTTATTAACCTCGGGATTATCAAATCTGTTTTATTTTTAAATGCACACCTTACATTTTAAAACGAAGGGGGTTTTTGGTAGATATTAGCTAAATAAGAACAGCCATACTGGTTCAGACCAATGGTCAACAGTATCCTATCTCCGAAAGTGGCTACTACCAGAACTTCAGGGGACGTATACAGAACAGGACAATTTTGGAGAGATCCACCCATCTTCCCCTCCCTGATTTTGGCAGTCCAAAGTTTAGGGTTGCCTGGAGCCAGTCATTAATGGACTTAACCTTCATGAACTTACCTAATTCTTTTTAAACAGACACATATAGCACACATGACATCTCTGCATCATCTCTGTCACAAGGCAAGAAGAGATCTAGCCAAGACTAGAGAAGAATACATCAGATACAGAAAGATGATGTCCAAGAGGTGCTTTAATTTAGATTACTCCACTGAACAAGAGTGGACCAACTGAGCCACAGAAGATTGGTAGGTGCTTTTGTGAAATAAATACGGTATAGGTTAGAAATGCTTCTTAGATTAAAGGTTTTGGAGAATCTGCCTGCCCAAGTAAACTGATTTTTTTAATCAAATGTTTGAGAGGAAATAAACCATATCTGTATTTGTGCTGTTTCACTATGCAACATTACAGGGTCCTTTGAGACTAGAGAAAACCTGAGTCACTAGTTTGGAACCTCCCTTGATCCCAGGCAGATCTTGTACAAACCAGTTCTGGACAAGAAGAACACTCAATTAAGGTGATGGAGGACAGCCGTAGAAAAAGGGAAATACAGAGGGGGAGTGGGCAGTGTTCTAATGCAGCACAAGAATTAGACCTGTTCAAAAGAGATCAGCAAGACTTCACACATGTATTTTTAAAAAATATATATATTTGATTTGTTAAAGAAATTGAGAATACCTTGTATAAAGAATTCCTGCCTTCTGCAATAGCAGCCTGCACTGCTAGCTGTACAAATCACATTCATAATGGTCAAGCCATTGCATGTCCTCATGATTTTCCACTTTAGTAGCACCTTCCAGCCCAAGATCTCAAAACTGAATTAACCCTCACAACATCCCTGTGAGGTAGGTAAGTATTATTATCCCCATTTTACAGATAAGGAAAGTGAGGGATGGAGAGTTTTAATTTAATGCACCGGCTGCATAGGAAGCACCATGTCTAGAACCCTGCACTCCTCACTCCCAGTATTGTGTCAATCACAATACCATGCCTTCTCTCTCTTTCTGAAGAGACCTGCTCATCTGAGCCAGCTCTTCTATTTTTTTAGTTTCTCTGCTCTCCTATGCCGTAGTTTTTCTTATACCGCAGGAGTGAAGTAGGGGGCAGCCTTAGCTGAAAAATACAGATTTGACAGAAGGGTTGAATCATCATTTTTCCATCTGAGTTATACAACATACATACACCATTCTGCATAGGGTCCAACATTTCTGATAACTAATTGGAATGTAGTGATGTCAGTTACAACTAACATCAACATCAGGTTGATTAACTGGGACAAAAGAAGTTGGGTAATTTTGCCACCAGAGCAGCAGAAATTCTGATAATATTAATTAATATTTTGCCCTGCTGGAGCACCTTTCCTCAGAGGAGGTGAAAACACCCAGAGTTGAAGCCTCTCAACTGCAAGGAATGCTCAACTTACCCCTTAAACCTAGGGGCTGATTCACACATCACCTAAACCAGTGTAAGTCAGGACTAATGCCACTGAAGTCAATTAAGTCGTAACTACTTCAGGCCTGTAAAGAGGAACACAGCATCTTCTTAATAATGCACAGCAACATTACAAAGTGTAGGGCAAGACATGAAGGAAACCATGATGCAGGGGAATGCACTGACTTGAGGTAGAATGTGAAGAGGCAACAGGATTAACAGCTGCACCATTACAACAATTGCACCCGACTTCAGTTTTACACCTAACTTACTTGAAGACAGCACATCCAGCAGCAAGGCAGCCCAGCCATTATTTCATGCATCTGGCACTCACACAGAACAGCCCCACCTGCTGGATCCCCAGCACCCTTCAGGCAGCACATAGGTAGATGTTCTTCAGAAATCCTCCTCTCCCAATACTGACAGGCATAACCCTGCTTAGCTCCTAAGAGAAAACAAACTCACAACACAAGGCAGCTGTGAAACTTTCAAGTGGGTGTCTTGCATATTCCAAAACTGTGAACTAATTCTGCAGTGGCAGGGGTGTTTATTTTCTCTGTGATTTGTTCTTATTTCTGTTTTAGTCACTGTGACTTCAAGGAAGATTTAAAATATTTATATTGTACATATTGTGATACAATGACTTCAGTCTGTCTACTTGTGGACTCAGATAGCACTCTGATATTCACAATCTGGCCCTAGCTAATTAAAAAGTCAACTGCCCTCACTGCTTCTGGGTTAAATTTGCTAGCAAACTCACAATCCCACCTGCTGCTCTCAGGGAGTGGAATAGGATTATGGAAATGTAAACACTACTTTTACTCTAGTTATTTTAAGGACAGTAGCAGCTGTCTCAGTCATCTGAATGTAGCCTTATTCCTAAGGAACAGCCTTTCAACTGAATTAAACATTAGGGCATGATAGTTACGCATGGCCTACTGGCTGTGGGTGAATGTTTGTACAATGATGTGCAGGGAGACGGGTTGTTTGTGAAGCACTGAGTGCATTTTTAACACTATCCAAGTTATTTTAAATAATTTTTTAAAATGTTAACACTAAACTTGTCTGACTTAGACTTCAAAGTCAACCTTCATTTGAGGTGAACAGAAGAAATCACGTATTTCTTAGTATATGCTACTGTTTCAGGCTCTGGTTGAACGTAAGAAGGCAACAGCAATTAATCAGAATATAGTCAAAGTATCTTCTAAACCAGAGGACCTGGACAAACAATGGACTCCACAGGAAATCTGCAGGAAGATCTAAGCCTTTGATCTTCCACTATCAGAGCTCAATATTATTCCACTCTTTATTAGATTATAAATAATAGCTCTAAGCATTAGAAGTTATGCCCATCACTATGATTAGATCATTGCACAAGCAATTTCCCATTTTAAAATATTAAGATAAAATCTTAAAATTATGGTTAGTAATATGGATGACCATCACGCTATTCTACTGGAGTGCACCCCGGATTACTAAATTATTCCTGATTTTTTAAAAAAGTTCTCTTTTAGTAAACAAGATCCCATAATAATTATTTTAAAAGAATGGATCTGGCCCATGCAAAGCATAAAACCAAGAGGTATTGACTTTTTTGCTGCACCACAACACAAAGTGTTCATGGAAATGGCCTTCTTGCTTTCTCAACGAGATAATCATCTGAAGATCAGAGATCTTGTTAGGTCTTTCAAAAATGGAAGCACTTGGATGTTTGAAGCTCATTATTTTCTGCTTTAGGCCTTGAAGGAAGCACGAATTATTCTTCCCTTAAGAGGCTGAGGGGGGCGAAAATTATTCACCATCTGGATCCTTTCGTCTCCCTCGCTGGTGAAGAGAAGAGTTCGGAATTTCTCCAGCTGTAAATTAATGTGGAACAACTTTACTACAGTACTTGCAAAGGCAATTGGTGGAAAAAGGCAAGAGGAAAGCATTCAATACTTTCAATCTGATCATAGTACATTTTCAAGCTAAGAGCCTAGAAAGAATATTAAACGCAGATGAAGGCCCCCAGTGGTTACTGAATATTAGATACCTTCAAAAGTAATTTGTTTGAAATGCATGAATGGCTCTATATGTTCTACTGTTTTCTATATTTGGAATCTTTAATAGGTGCAAGTTCCCACTTCTGAAGCCTCAGTTCTTTTTTTTACATGGAGAACATCAATGAAACAGAGTCCAACAGGGATGACTATCATGAAAGTTAGAGATGAAAAAGACCTGTTCGGTCATCTAGACAATACCCCCACCATTATTATACTATTTCCTAAGATATTTTGCTCAATCTAGTTTTAAATGCACCAAATTACTGTATTTCCATCACTTCTATCGGGGAGAATATTTCCAATGTAATATGTCTCACTGCCAGGAAATTTTCCTGCTACTCAACCTAAGGTTTCTCTTCCTTTGGGCCAGATCATACCCTCTATTCCTGTGCCTGGATGGTTCAGGAATCCAGTGGATTCTGGATAACATTCTTAGGTTGTAGTGCAGTGCAGATGGAAAAATAATAAACAGGGATCTAGAAATATTAGAAAACATCAAAAGGAGATTCAGCTTGGAAATCTGCAAGCTAATACATCTATGCAAAACTTATCTGAAGCACACATATCCAATGGGAAGAAGAAATCTGGAAAACATTATTGCTAAATAAGCGAGGGGCAGGGGATATCAAATTAATAAAGAGTTATGATATTTGACAAGAGGTAGGTTTGTTGTATTGACAAAACCACCAGCACCACAGTAAACAGCAATTAGCAATCCTGGGACACTCAGGAGAGAGGCCCAAGTTTGAGTGGATTAGGAGACTAGAACAATCCTCTCACCCTCCGAGGTGAAGCACATTGGCGGGGCAGTGAGGGAAACTGCACTGCCACTACCTGTGCTATATCTGTTTTATAGATAAAGAACTTCAGTCTCCAGGGCTGACAATCAGGCACCTTTCACACGCACTAGAAATTCACACAAAAGAACAAAAAAAAAATCTAAAAAAAGTCACTAAAGTCAACGGGAGATTTACATGAAGAGAAAGTCTGATAGAGGTGTTAAAATTAGGAAGAAAAGAGTTAGAGATGTAAAATATAAACAATGTTTGGAAACTCAATGAATGTGCAAATGTGACTGCTCTCTTGGAGGATGGTTTGTTTGGGAGGAAGTCCGGTCTTGTGGCTAACAAAAAGGATTGGAAAGTAAAGGGATCTGGATTTTATTCTTGGCTCTGCCACAGATATCCTCTGTAATCTTGGGCAAGTCACTTGATCTCTCTGTTTCAGATTCCCTATCTATGAAATGAGTGATGCTTGTACAATAGTTCTGAAAGTTTATAACAAAGCAAGTACCAAATATTTTTCTTCCTATGCCTAAAGATCATTTAAGCAACAAATTTAAACAAGATTGTTTGGAATGAGTGGGCACTGAAGATGGCAAATCTGGGATTGGAGTGAGATATTACGTTATGCATAATGATTTATTATTCACTCTATCGCATCAAGTGTGCAAATATCGTCACTGAAAATTTAGAAAAAAATAAATCCCATTTTATGAGTCCGTGCTTTAAAATGTCTACAGATAGGTTCAGTCTCAAATTCTCCCCTGCAGTCTCAGGTGCCATCTACTTGATTACTATTTGGGAGTGGGAGGAAGTGGGAGGAAACGGATTATATGAACTTGTCTTTTAAATTTGTTCAGTCAAAAATCAAAGGCTAAATCATGCTGAGTTACACCAGTGTTGGTTATGACAGAATTTGACCTAAGGTCCAGATTTGTAAAGATATGTAAAGATGCAGATTGACATGTAGTAGGATTTTTAAAAGGACCTTAGTGCCCAACCCCCACTGAAATCAAGAGGAGTTGGCACCCTGATACTTCTAAAAGTCCCACTAGAGACCCATCTGCATATTTACCTTTTACCTAAATACCTTTGAAAATCTGAACTTATCTTTTTAAGTCATTTTTTAATTCCTGGCAAAAACAGGAAGAGTGAAATAGATCAGAGAATGTTAATTTGACAAATAGCAAAGAAATTCCAACCAAGTCCTTGGATTCAACTAAGACAGGGTTGTCTGAGTGTAAATGAGGGCAAAAATTTGATCCATTATATCTTTGTGGAGGCATAACAAATAAAATGGTGGCTTTCTACTTTATTCACACTGATAACGTATTGACAAAATCTGTCATTCAGTACTTCAGAGGTAGACATCCCAGACCATATGCCATTTCTTAAATTAGTCCCTTTATACAAAGAAAATGATCACTGCCCTCAGAGCCCATTTTGAACCCTAAAAAAATTAAGTCAAGACTATCAAAACTTGGGGATAAGCTGACTGCAAGTTTACCTGTTTCTCAGAAATCCTGACAGGCTCTTTCAGCACTATCCATGTTACACTCTCATATAGAGGAGGTGTTGTTAGAGAACCGGGATATGTCCAGTAATTTAGAGTCAAGGGCAGAAGGCATTTTGGGTTGAAGCTTCTGAACTGAGCTTTTGTGCCCTGGAAAGAACAGATACATTATATTTCTTTTTTTTTTTTTTTAATATGTGTTAAAGAAGATAGATCTTTACTGAGAAACAGAAACATCAGCTGATAGCTTAAAAATTGCAAAAATAATGGGATAATAGTTTCATAGAATCGTAGAACTGGAAGGGACCTTGAGAGGTCATCTAGTCAAGTCCCCTGAACTAAGTATTATCTAGATCATCCTTGACAGGTGTTTGTCTAATCTGTTCTTAAAAACCTCCAATGATGGAGATTGCACAACCTCCCTAGGTAATTTATTCCAATGCTTAACTATCCTGACAATTGGAAAGTTTCTCCTAATACCCAATCTAAAGCGCTCTTGCTGCAATTTAAGCCCATTGCTTCTTGTCCTATCCTCAGAGGTTAAGGAGACAATTTTTCTACCTCCTCTTGTATAACAACCTTTTATGTACATGAAAACTGTTATCATGTCCCCGGTCAGTTTTCTCTTCTCCAGACTAAACAAAACCAATCTTTTCAGCTTTCTATCTAGACCTTTAATCATTTTTATTGCTCTACTCTGGACTTTCTCCAATTTGTCCACATCTTTCCTGAAATGTGGTGCCCAGAACTGGACACAATACTCCAGTTGAGGCCTAATCAGGCTGTGTCTAGTCACAGTAACTTCATCAGAACAACACTAATCATGGTTATATCATGTGGGCTTCTTACTGTATGGTGATCCCAGACCCAATGGCTGGCTTCATGATGCTTAGGGAGTCTATCCCCTCACTACCTGTGTTAGCACTCACTAGTAAATTAAAGGTCTCCACACAATTTGCGCCCCTTTCCCCTACGGGGAAATCAGGGGAAAAATCCCTTCTCTGTATAGTATCCAGCACGAACTGCTGATAACTGTACATGCCTCATTACCAGCATTTGCTTCTATGGAATTGTGGAATTCCTGTGCCAATTACCTGCCACTTTTTGTGCCTTACAATTGTCTGCTTCAGTGATGAGCTGCAGCTGAGGTGCTGCAAGCCGACATGAAGCAGACATTATTGCCTGCTTGGAGTCTGGAGAAGCAAAGCAATCCAGGCAAAGATTCAATCAAACACTGAAAGCTAGAACAAAGGGTATGAAGCTGCCGGTGTAATTTTCAGCTCAGGCAGGCATGTGGCAAAGGGATGCTGAGCTAGGCACTAAGTACAGTGCCAGGAGAGGTTACATGACTATCTTCAGAGTTACTGTGGTCCAGTGCAGGACTCCTGGATCCAGATATTGTTGCTCAGAAGCAAATCAGGAGGAGGGGGCGCCTGCTCACTCACACTCCACAACCGAGCAACCAGAAAACACCAAAGTGTCTGTAAAATTCTGCTGACCCCAGAACCCAGCAGGAGTGAGGACAAGTGCAACTCATCCTCACGAGCAGTCTTGCCGTTTTTAAAAAGGAATTACAAGAAAGCCTGAAGGGGCAATGCTTCTTTTTCAAATGGGGGAGCAAGTCATTGTCATGCCCACACCGAGTTATGACCAAGCACGTATCCACAACCTCAGAATTAAATAGTTTCTTCACAAACACACAGAGGCAGGAATAACAGGGTCACTCATTCTGAACCTCTGGTTAGTATAAAGGGATTATACTGAAGTTTTGCACATTACGGCTTAGAATTTTATGATATAAGGCAACCATGAGCGGTGAGAGACAATACATTAAAATGAAGTTTGTTTAAACTATTACTTTTACATGCCCTTGTATTACGTTATGTACTAATGGTGGGTGAATCTCACGGAGGGATGGAAATTTCTGCTTTTATTGGTTTTTATTTTATTCAAGCTCATGCACCTGTTTATACCATTTAAAAGTGATCCAAGCGAGGGAAAGAAAAAAAGATACAAGAGCAAAAAAAAAACAAAACCCCAACCACCTACTTTAAATTTTACCATATACAAGGCATCAGTTAGTCTGTTCATATTGGCATGTTCTTCTCCAGTCTGAAAGTGAAATGGATAGAGTTGCGTGAGAAAATGGATATTTAATATAGTTAATATAGTTATGCTTTGAATATATATCAGGCCATTTTCAGCCCTAAGCATGTCCCTACTAAAGTAGGTTTAATTGCAGTCTGCCTTGAGTCACTGCTTCCAGTAAAGTCATTTATTTTCCCCAAATGGTTCTTCTCAAGTATGTGTCTTAGTTCTTAAACATTTGACAGTTTGATGCTTCTCAACACATAAAAACACACACCATTATTTTCATGACTCTCACCTCCAAGAAAATACCAACTACCGCCAAGCCATCTGGAGCTGCTGCTGCTTCCCCAAATGTTGCATACGTCCTGGCATTCCAATGAACCAAGTGGAGCTGTGAAGGGGAATCATAAATTAGAAGTATGAACAAGCTAAATGATAAAGGCCCTCACACAGGTTGTATTATGCTTAGTATACAATAACATCAGTCAGCATCACATAAAAATGCCTTTGCTTAAAGGGCAGATTTGCCAGAAATTCTGGCACAAACCAAATCAACCAGGAATGTACCAAGTTCCAAAACAGCAGTCCTTTGAGGGGATTAGTCAATGAGTACCAAAAAAAACCAACCAACCAAATAAGCAATCCCAGGGTCAGCTAGAACTATGTCCCTTCTTCCTTATCTGCAAACTACTATTGGTTACCAGAGCTATGGCCCCGCCCCCCCAAATCATGTTTATTTGGGTAGTGCGTAAGGGCCAACCAAGAATGGGGCCCCTGGTGCTACATAGTGTATAAACACTGTAGTAGACAGTTCCTGCCATGAAGAGCTTACAATCTAAATAGAGAAGACAGACAAGGTGCGGGGAATACACAAGCAGAGTGAATACTGTGAGGGTAGCAAATATTACGTTAGTTCCACAATACATTTTTTGGGGGTGGATATATTTAGGAGGGTATAAGTTAAATGAAAGTTGGGTGATGGGGACAGTGCAGGGGGTATGAAGTGGGTAGGAGGGACAAGTGTGATGAGGTGAAGAGACTGTAACTGAGGAGGAAAGAAAGGCTTGGCACTGTCAGAAAGGGTGATGGGGATGGTCAGGTCTAGTGGTTAGAGTCAGGGTCAAAGCCCGAATCAGGAGTACAAAGTCGGGTTGGAGTGAGAGCAGGAGCAAGGCTGGAGTCTGTCACCACTATCAGGCAGGGTAGAATGCCAAGCCCTGGAGTGATATAGAGCAGACTGAACAGCTGTTCCTCTTGTGAGGCTTTGGTACCTGCCCAGAGAGTGTCACCAGACCAGTTGCTGGCTTGTGGATAGGCTGGAGTTTAGTACAGGAATGACTCCTGTGGTTCAATCAGATTCTAGTTCAGGGATCACTCATCACTTTACAGGCGCCTCTTAAAACACCATAACTATCTTAACAACAGGCAGTTAGTCTCCCAAAACCCATTGGTAGTCAGTGGGACTTGGGTGTCTAATTCCCTCAGGCTCCTTTGAAATTCCCAGCTCAAAAGTCTTAACAACTGTGCCTTTAAAAATATTTGCACATTGACAACATTTCCATCTCTCGCTCTAGTAGTCCAGAACAGAGATCTAGGGGAAAATTATCGTACGCATCTAAGTGTCTTAGGTGCCTAAATTCCTTATTTAAAAGAGACTTGGGCACTTAGGAGTCTAAGTTTCACTGAAAGCCAGTGTCATTCTTAGGTGCTTTTGCAAATGTTACCCCTTGTACCTGGAAATGCTAGATAGAGCTCAGGCAGATATAAGCAAGGTATACTGGTTCTTATTTAAAGTGTGCGGTGCACAGCAATTGTTGCTGGGCATCAGTAAACTATCTTTATGTACTGAGACATCACAATGCGCCATGCCTAGTTCATCAGTTATATTATATCATGAATGCCAACCAACTTCCATGTATAGGCCTAGAGAAAGCTCAGGCTCCATATTAGCATGGTGAGTTTGGCCAAGGTCCAGAAAATAGATTCCAGGCCCACATTATAGCAAAAGCCACATACCCAATCTATCCTTCCACGGCTGTAATAGACAAAGAAGTTTCAGGTAAACATCAGGGCAGTGTTGTGGCACATTGCCTGAATTAATTAATTTCTTTCTGACAACCCATCCTGACAACCCAGCTCCCAAATCTATCTTCTGGTAGCTATTCTCCAGGACCAGCTAACCCTTTCCTAGCCCCAAACATTCCCTGTACCATATTTGTAGTAAAATCATATCCTACCTAGGAACAAAAAGGCCCTACCTACCAGGAATGCTTAATAGGGAAGGGACAGCTTCCAGATTCCATTGTGGATGGAGAGAAATGGTCAACTAGAAACCACATGTAGACAGCATTTCTCTTAATAAATATAGCAACGTATTGTTGGTTAAATGAATGGATGGCCAAGCTGCAAAATTCAGATCTGGATGCAAACTGTTCCAAATTTTGTTCCAGGTTTGCATCGTGGGTGTAGTTAAGTGGTTTTGAAAAAGTTCTTACCTCAGAAGGAAAAGATTTGCTGTCAACTGTATGCTCTGATCCCTGACTGTGCTTCATTCCCCAGTGAAAATGAAACTGCTTCAGCCTATAGGGACCTTCAAGGGGCCCCCCACTGATCACTGAAAATGGAAGTACATAAGAGAATGTAAAAGATTAAATATTACTTTTGGATTTTTTTTTTTTTTAACTTCCTGACTATAGAAACGCGTTGAATCAATAATGGAGAAAAAGCATCTCTCAAGAGTCAGGAAGGAAAAAAATCTTATCTTTGATATATACAGAACAGAAGCCAAAGCCAAAATTAACAAAATACAAAGAAAGTGCTCTATCTTGGCTCCCAGATTCTTAGAATTAATAACACAGGAGCAAATTTATCCCTGATTGAAGTCAATGAAGTTATCTCAACAATGTATATGACCCATGATCCAGTACCACCAGATCTGTTGGAAACTCACAGCATCATCTGTGTAAGTAAATGTCTCATATTAGCTCCCCCTATCCAAAAGTTTAAGACAAGGTGAGGGTAAAGAGTTTTTCCTTCTGGCTGATATCAGAGATAGCAGAAAGATTTATATTAGACAGAGAAACAAAATTGTACAGACAGTTACTTATATAAAAAATTACCATATTCCTATTTCGCCTTTGGAAATGTCAATTCGAGGTAAGAGGACTTAGTAGCTATGCACCAAACAACCAAGCTATGGAGAGGCTTCCTATTGAAATTCAGAAAGCTGAACTGGTTTTAGTGTTTAAGAAACAATTGGAATTAGAAACAGTTTTTGATGTGTTTTTAAATAATTCTTTGGAATTGTAAAGGTACTTGGAATTTTGTGGAACATAGGGAGTGGATCTGTTGAGTTAGAAGGTGCAGATAATTTTGCTACAGTATTTCCTCTTTACAATTGTCTTTTTCCCTCCAACAGAAGTTCTCTATAATCTGTTTTCTGTTAATACCTGATTCTGGTATGGGAAGTTAATGAAATACCTTTTACTTAACACAATATCTTTCATAAGAGGATCTCAAATCACATTACAAAGGTGGGGAAAATAGGTATGGAGATATTATGACACTTGGTCAAGGTAAATACAAACTTTTAAAATTTTAAATAATTTTAAAATAATACTTTTAATAAATGCAGCCCATTAATACCCAGGGGGTGTGGTCTACGTTTATAGAAAGAAAATAATATTTCAGCAGAGTTCTAGTAATTTCCTTGTGCTTTAAATATACACTGCTTGGTGTCCTGTCTCTTCTGTACAACAGAACTGAAAAAGGGTAATCTAAACTACACAGTAAAAGGTACACAGTGTCCGTAAAGCATTTTTTTAACAACCTAGTCCTTAACATTTTATTTGTTTCCAAATTATTCATGTTATGGAATTATTTCACTGCTCTTCACATGGAATATTAACTTTTAAGAGTGCAGTCCACTACCCTAGCATCCAGCTCATGTTGGACTTTGTGCAGGAAACTAGCCTTTATACACCAAAGTACATGCTTAAGTCCCATTGAAGTTAACTTAAGTACATCCTTAAAATTAAGCATATTCTTGTAGGTTTTGCTAAACTGGGGGCCTAAATGGGGGCTTGTAGGATAGATGAAATGCATCCCCCTCATCCAACATTCCACCCCATCCCACCACCAGGCTGGATCAATGACCGAAGCTCCTCCATACCCTCAATACAAAGGTTTTGAGTCACTGGATTTATGCAAGTGCAGCTCTAGTAACCTTTCCTCAGGTTTGCTCTCCAACAGCCTCCTTTATGCCAGTATAGTCAGTGGAGAGTCCCTCCATAATGCACCAGAGGCAGAGAGCCTCTTGCATGGATGCTGCAGTTGTGCCCTCATCCTGAAGAGCAATGCAGGGCCCTCTACTTCAAACCTTATGACCCTAGGTGAATTACACTATTAAATGGGCTGATTTCTATTATTTATAACTAAATTAAAATGGTCTGTGAAGATCATTTTTCCAGATACATTTTACAAAGCCACTTTCAAAGGCGACATGCAGGATCTTTAAAGAAGCTAATTTTAGGCAAGCTCAGATCCATCGTCTTTATTTAAAACTCAGAAAATACAGTTGGAAATTGATCACTCATTGAGCTGTTTGCTTGTCCTTGCGTTTTTTTCTTTTTATAGAGGAGAACTTAAAAGATCCAGTAGCTGTAACTTAAATCCACACCTAATAATGCTCTGACAACCTTATGGGATTACTTCAAAGGCAATAGAGAGTACCTCAGGCCATTGCAGGACACTCATTTCCCAGCAACCATAACATTTGGTTTGACTATCAAACATATCAAATTAAACTGGCATCTGCAAAAGCACCAAACTAGATGAATGACTATTAGTTGCTGACATAAGTTAAAATAAAACAAATAAACTAGCCGATCAGAGACCAGTTATATAAAATCTCCTCTCTTCTTATCAGTTACTAATAGACTTCTGATATTCTGTGCTTCAGAATCAGTGTGTAAGTGAATCAGAGCAAAATTTTCTATAGAGGTAAAAGGAGAATAATCAAGTGCTTACCAGCAGCAAAACTCATGCTACCTAGAGCTGAAGGATAAAAGACAGCTGCAGCGTGTGCAACATGCACAGTCTGCCTCCTAATCAGAACTAACCAGAAAGTCCACATCCTTTCTGAAGAAGCCATTCTGCCACGGGAAAGAAGAATTAATGCAGAGGATCATGTTTCTATACTGATAAGTCTAGGTCATCAAGAGCATTGGAGATCCACATGCTCTCTATTTGGCAGAAGTAACAACTTTTCCATCTCAGGACAATTCAGAGGAACTACCACAAAGGAAATGCAGAGTCTTCTGTCCCCAGATTGAGTTCTTACTTACTGTGTAGAGATGTGGATCTGCTAAGTGACACTTTGCACAGAAACTGAGCACCCAGCCTCTCCACTTTTCAAGCCTCTGCCAGACTGTGGTATTAAAATAAAAAAAGGCAGATCCAAGAAAATGGTAAAACAAAATCTAAGTAATGCCACTGATCTCATATCAGAAGATTCAAATAGTTGCAAAATTGTACACTACCTTTACTTCTCTTTGTAGTTAAGAAGGTGCAGAAATATGACACACGAGATCTTAATTCTAAGCGTCAGGCTCACCTGTCTTGTCATCAGCATCTTCAAAGTCTACCATGACTGAGTGGCCATTGTTGGAGATATCAAGAGATGTACATGATTCATATGAGATAATAAGAGGCTTCAGACTGGGGTCATAAACTGCTTGCGTAGAGACTATATCAACAGGTGACTGACAATGTCCCTGGGCAATGGGATACGATTTGTACCACTCAGAAGGTCCTTTGAAACAAAGGAAAGGAAAGCATTGTTACTTCACTTTTGCCATAGATATAAAAGAATGATTACAAGTTCTTATGAGCTTCGGAGTGAATGCCATGTTCAGTGGAAATCACTTAAGTTTGTCATCAGAGGAGTTATGTGGTGTGCATTGTATTGTGTGTGCTTACAGATACTAGCAGTGCAGCCTGCATCCTGGTGGGCAATTTAGCTCTTTTATGAAATGCATAATGAAGAGAACTTAATACAGCCACAGGCACACCCAGACCTTTCTGCTTAGTCCTCAACTTCCTACAGAAATCAAATGCAATTACAAGTAGATTATTCCAGAACAGATGTGGTTGAGGACTCTCTCTCTCTCTGTTGGTATTTTAAATATATACACTGTGTATTTAAGCTTTCCTGACTAGGAATGGTGAATTCTCGAGATTCAAATTAGATGCAGATGACTCAGAATCTCTCAGCTACTATATGTTTATTTTTAAACCTATTTTATGACTGCAGTAAATCTTTGAGAGACAGCCTCGTTATTCCATAATGCCCACGCTGCTATTTCTCTATCGTGAGCAGTACAGGATGATTATCAACACCTTTGGACTTCCTGACCCCAACAGAGTGGGACTAAATACCAGTTTAATCACACAGATTTCTGTTTGAGGAGCTGGAATGCTCTCATGCTGTTTAAGATAAGATCATCTGTACATCAAAGAATTACTTATTGCTACCTTTTCCTTCTGTTCCATTTTTGCATTTTATTACAACGCACACAGTAATGTAATTCTTCTGCTCCGTTTTGTGAAAGTTATCACATTCACTTTTTAAAAAATAAAAAATAGCTTACATTTTTTTTTTAATTGTAGCATTCTCATTTTTGCTCAAGAGTGGAAAAATGTTAATCAGTCACAGGTGTCAATGACCCCACTTGCCCCAACCTACGTTGATAAAAAAAAAGTAATGTAACATACCATGTTGGTCTTGAGCAGGCACTGAAGCACTGGTTTATAAACTATATATTTTCCTTTTCTCAGTCTGGGGGTTGTTTTTAAAAGAGATTTAGTTTTCAAATTCTATTGAAGTCTATACAATATAACTGTGTCTCCTCGTAAGCTTTGTATCAAAGCTACAAATATACACACACATACAAATATCTGCGGGAGCGATCCATCTTTCTCTCAGTGTTTTAGCTTTCACTCAATCATCATGTATAAACTTGTCTTGCTGGGATAACATCAGTCATTCATCCAACCATTCTCTGCAAATCATATAGATATTGTAAAACTTTGCAAGAGTCTGCATAGGCTCCACGTAGGTTGTCTTTACACATATACTTTTTCAAGGAGTGGGAGGTGCAGAAAGAGAATAACTCGAAATTAAAGGTGCGGTCAAAAACCATAACTTGTTTAATAAAAAAGCCTCCAATGTTTAAATATTGATCTATACAATTTCTTGGAATTCAAGGAACATATATAGCATGGCTATCACATTTTAATCATTCTAGTGGGATCAGAATGTCCATTACACCTTTACTCAAATGATTGTTTTTAGAGGAAGAAATAAAACCCCATTTAATCCTATTTACTATAATCTTTTTGGGGAGGACGTGGCTAAAATATCTGCAGGGAAGAGACTCGATATCCTCCACCCCATTTAAGAAAGATCCAGGTTTCTTAGATACGGATTATGACAGTGATGCTGATTATGACAGGGTGCCAGCCGGTGAAGTTTGTCATCTCTAGATGCCCTTTTTTGGGTGTTGTTTAATATTAATAAACTTGTTAACTGCCTGCTGCACGTTTGATGCCTGCAGACGATGAAATGCAGGCATCTCTGCAGGGATTAGGCAAGGATATTAACAATCTGACGAGAGAAGAGAGAGAGAGAGAGATTAGGTTAGGAAATGATGGATATAACATACCGTCATCCTGTCCGTATCCCCAGCAATGGTGACTGGTCATTATACCGGCTGCTGTGCTCTGCTTTGCTCTCAGCTCTTTGATCCAATTGCTGCTGCTTACCTGCCTTTATAATGGCTCATTTGCAGGATAGTGTCAGCCTCTTAAAGACACAGAGCAGCTAAAGCAATTCATGCAGGAAAAGGGAAGGATCTTGGTTCCTCATGGTCCCAGCCACACAGATTCCCCTCTAACTTCTGCTGCTGCTGTTCACCCCATTTTCAGTGCCTACTCTGCACTGGTACAAAGGGAAATCCTAGAATTCACAGTGCCCCATTCCCTGTATTACAGATGCATTCAGTTGGCCAGAAGGCAATACATTGCTTTGTCAGGTGGTTAATGGCTTATGTCTTATATCCAGGGGTCAAATTTGGACAAAGTAGTAGTATTCTCAAGCTCCACCTGCAAACCAAGCCCTACCCACTTGACCTGCCAATGTTAGACACCATTCACAATCGACTATGCAAATCATCTTAATACCATCTTCTCTCTTCTTTCTTGGGTGCTCTGCATGAACTGACATCATTTGATTGTCATCTTTCTTCTTTTTTGAATATTTTGTTCAAGAGTGAAATAGTTAATAATGTTTACATTTAAGTTATCATTAAGCTTCAGAGTCAGAACACATGAAATGAATTAAAGGAATTTTCCCTTCTCAGAGCTATTGAGTCATGCTGTCTGCAGATTCAGACAGACACTACTATATCGGTTTAGTCTCAATTCACAATTTGTACCTTTTCTTTGTAATCAGGTATTCTTTGTTAGGAGACTTAATTTTTTTAAAAACAAAAATCCATGATAACTTATATTTTAGAACACAAGATGGCAGACTTGAAAGAAAAGTATCAGTCTGCTATGTCTCCATAATCTGGTCCAATTCAGTGCCTGCCTGTGTCCTGCTACACTATAAAGAGGTCAGAGGCAGACAAATGGGATATTCAATCTGCTGCTGCAAAAGTTCACTAACTCCGAAGAATCTTTGTGACAAGAGGGACCACTCTTCATCATGTCATGACACAGAAACGGGGGGTCTGGTTGCAGCAATCCAGTTCTGTTGTGACTTAAAGGTATCAACTCAAATCTCTCTACTATGCCAAAGAGACTATTCCAAAATAGACACTTAAATAAAGCATTCACTTATCCTTAGCTGGATATTTTTTTTATCGGTAGCAACATATACTGTAGTTACCAATTAAGATCAATAGATCTGCACCTGATTACATCTGCTCTGAATTTGTCCTGGTGGCTCCCACTATCTCAGAGCAATTTTTGGTAAAAAGCATATTTTGGGGATGCAGGTAGGCATTCAGATTGATCATGCTTGCAAATCCATAATTTTTGCTAGATTTGAGGATCCCATTTTGTGAAGACTGCATTATACAAATGCATCAGTGGCTTTAATTACAGCAATAGCACACAATGTTATGAACGTTCTTACTATGGAAACAAGAAAAGGAAAGAGACCGGAAGAAAAAAGAAAAATCAATGAAATTATTGGTATGCAGTACTTGCATTCTTGGAGTTATTTAATATGATTTAGTTTCCTTTTTCTGAACCTCTCAATTTAAATAATGAGCCTGATATGAAATCTTTGTGATTTATTGATGCAATATCATCCACTGTAAACCAGCTGTAGACTGATGTAAGTGTGTCGGATCAGGACTTTTGCATTAGTTTTTACATTGATTTTAGCTAAACTTGTGCATTACCTGTATTTAGATCACTCAATAGGCCTGGGAGACCAGATGAGATTTGGGAGATGGAATTTGAAGAGAATCATGGAATCATTTAGAAGCAAAAAGGGGCAGGAGAGCTGTTCTACATCAGTGTTTCTCAACCTTTTAAGTAGCAAGTACCCCCTAACTTCTGAAAATTATAATAAGTATCCCAACACTCAATTTTCCACTCTGAGAAATACAATCTTTTTCCCCTTTACCGCTGGATGACTGTATTTCTCATAAAGCAGGAGAGTTCTGAGTTCTGCTGTGCTGTGTGGCTGTGGCAGATCACAAAACCCCCTGCTGTTTCTCCCCTCCTTCCACCTCCTCTTCCTCCATATAGGAGCAAAGGTCAACGCCACTATGGCCTGATGGCGGGGTCACGTGGTGTTCTCCTCACATAGGAGGGAACTTGTGATGTATGAGCAGACACTAGCGGCCCACCAGAGTGGATGGCAGCCTGGGAGGTGGGCGACTGCCACCGAATCTGAGCTGGGGCGGAGGAGGCTTCCGCGCAGGCTGGGACCTGGGGATGTGGGTAGGCAGCAGGCAGCTGCTGCCCATCTTCAAGCCAGGGCACGGGAGGCTGTCTCTTGGCTCAGAGCCAGGGCACGGGTGGCAGCCACCTAGCTGTGAGCCCAGCATGCAAGGCACAGGAGGCTGCTGCTGCTGCTGGGCTCCCACCAGGGAGCTGGGACCGGGCAGGACATGGGCAGTTGCCGCCCAGCTTCCCAAAAGGCCAATGGCTGCCGCCCAAACCGTCGGCCGCCGCCTGGTGTCTCAAGAAGCTGGCAACTCCCACCCAGCTTCCCAGGACTGGGGCGGCTGCCGTCTACCTCCCAGCCAGGAGGTGGGACCAGGCGGGAAGCCAGCGGCTAATGCCCACCTCCCCCAGAAGCCGACGGCTGCTGCCTGCCTCCCAGCTGGGAGCTAGAACCGGGCGGGAAGTGGGCAGATGCCACCCGCCTCCCTTCATTGGGTTTTTTGCCACGTACCCCCTTCTTGTGTCTCGCGTATCCAGTGAGAAACTATGTTCTACATGATCGGGGCAAAAACAGGAGAAGGATCAGCTACTCATTTGGGAGTAGCTGGGAGGGAAAGAGGAGTCTGGCATTCAAGGGCCATAGGGAAGAGGCTGGAAAATTGTAAAAACTGAGGGCAGAGAGTTGAAAGAGGGACAGTTATATTAGATTTTCAAGAAAATCTTG
Source organism: Emydura macquarii macquarii (assembly GCF_026122565.2). Classification (NCBI taxonomy): domain Eukaryota; kingdom Metazoa; phylum Chordata; order Testudines; family Chelidae; genus Emydura; species Emydura macquarii. Next base: position 4,960,180 of record NW_027130698.1, read on the forward strand.
AAAACTGAAGGTCAAATTCTCCTCTTACATACAGCACAATGCCACTGAAGCCCATTTGACATTATGTAATGATTAGTGCAGTGGTCCCCAAATTGTGGGGTGCCCCCCCCCCATAGGGACATGGACGAATGCTCTGGGGGCACGGCAGGATCGGGTCAGCCCACACAGGGGGCAGGGAGAGAGCGCCACCCAGCCCACTCTGCCCCTAGCTCTGCTGCAGCCCAGCCACTGCTGCAGCTGTGGCCCCGGCACCAACTGCAGGCCCACTCCTGACCCCAGCTCCAGCCCAAATTGTGGTCCTGCTCCCTGCCGCCGTCCCCAGCCACAGCTCCAGTTCCGACCAACCACGGCCCCCAGCTCCTGGCCTCGACTGCAGCCCCTGGCTCCCAGCCCCGACTGTGGTCCTGCTTCTAGCCCCAGCTCCAGCCACCACCCTGCTCCCAGTCTCAGTTCCACTCTCAGCCACAGCCCGTGGGGCCTGGCCTCTGATCATGGCTCCGCTCCCAGGGGAGGTGAGGACCAGGTAAGGGAGGAAGGGTGCAACAGAAAAAGTTTGGGGACCACTGGATTAGTGTATACTTCCTCCATTCAAAACTATCAAGCATTCGTCCCCTCCTATGTATGTGTGTACATGTGGATAAGAATTCGGCCCTAAAAGGGAAAGCACAGGAAGAGAAGAGAGGAAACACGTTCCTTTCAGATATGAGAGAGGAGGTAGACTCTTGCATTTTAAACAGAATTTAGGTTTGGATAGTTGGGACTTAGCAAAAGTGAAAATGCAGGATGACAGTAGTTGAGAGAAAGTGATAAAGACATCTTGAATAAATGTTCCAGCGCAGTGGAAGATATGGTATCTAATGCAGACAGTATGTGATGTAAAACATCCCCAAAAGCGATTCGGATTTGTCTCTTTTAGAGGCAGAAACTAAGCCTCTATTCTGATGCCATGTAATTCCCTTCTAAATGAGGGGGAAGGGTGTGTATCTGATTTTCATATTTGAATGTGTCAGGTAGATTATTGTATAATCTTATTATAGCCATAATTCTGATGGCTCCATTTGCCCTGCATTTTCATTTATTCTGTTCCCGAAACACTTTTTAAAAATGTTAAGATGAGGGTAGGAATCAGATTCTGATCTCACTTGTTTTATAAATATATAAATCAGGAATAATTCCACTGATGTCAATGAAGTTACACTGTGAGTTAAGTGAGGAAAATCAAGTCCTAGATATTCAAATTCTGAGATGTACATCTCCGATTTTGAGCTGAAGGAGCAGCTGTACTTTCTCAATCTACCTGAGATTGTGGTGCTTTTCACATTTTCCATAGGCACAATGGCTATATCCTAATATAATTTTCTTGTTGAATTGTAAACTGCAATAAAATATGAGAATTCCATTTACTTCAGCGAAACATGACAGGTTATAATGGCATTCAACATAATAGCATCTAAAAAATAACCTCTTAAAAATGTCATGCCCTCCAGAGCTCCATTCTATTGACTCTTATTCATCCTTGATGGTAAGAGATCACAGCAATGTGGTCCAATGACATCCTGGACATCATGAGACTTGAGTTCTATTCCTTGCCCTGCCGCTGCTGTGTGATGTTGGACAAGTCATACATGCCTCGGTTTCCCCATCTGTAAAAGGGGAATAATCTCCTTTGTAAATTAATTTGAGATCCACAAATGAAAATTGCTGTATAAATACTAAGTATTATTGCTACATAACTCCAAAGGAGACTGGAACCAGCTCCGTAGGGGCTGAATAAGTCATGTTTTTCAGATTTAAAAAAAATTGGACATACCTGAATTTCAATGAACCACTCCATACTCCAGACAGACTTTGTGTCAGCTGGGACAACACAACACAGCTGGTGCATGCTAATGTGTAACTGTAGAGAGGAGCCAATGAGCACAACTGATGGGGACATAAAAGAAAAAAATAGTTATTAGGTGGCAATGTGGTGAATGGCTAAGAGCAGGGATGCTGGAACAATTTGTATAGTGGAGGTGCTGAGAGCCATTGAACCAAACTGTAAACCCTGTATATGACTGGAAACCATTTCAAGCCAGGCGGTGCGGTAGCACCCCCAGCACCCATTGTTCCAGCACCTATGGCTAAGATGTGCTTTGAGTACATATTGCTAAGATAGATCTTTTATGATTTTCTTTGCAGTCTAACTTTAACAATGGTAGCATTTATCTGAATTGGATATGAATTGCCTTTTTTGTTTAATGCATCTATAGATGTTGACATATAATTGCACAAAATATTGCAGACGTATTATCAAGTGTGGATACAGGCTGTTCACCCTGGAACCTTTAGAGGACATGAGATCGGAGCAGATTAAATGTTGAAATGCTCACCATTTGAGAACCAGCAAGCACCTCAAGTTCCTGAAACAATATCTAGTTTATCCTGACAGTGCATCTCTCCCCTTACACTGGAATTATTGATGCTGTCAGTTTCTAGACAATAGTTATGTTAAGGTTATATTTGGATTTTATGTGTAAGTTAAAAGAAATTCTAACTAGTTGGCAAACTTATTATTACGATACAAGAACTGCACCCAGAACTTTAAAATATATAACAAATTTGAAATAGAAAGTAGTATAGCCAACCTCAAGCATTCAAATATTAAGAGTCAAGTCACCCAAAAAGCATGAGATCAGTTTAAAATTCATGAAATTTAAAAAATTAATAAATTTAGGGTCTTTTCATTTGTCTTTTGATATCTGAGGCTTAGGGTTCATATTGTCAAGTTTTTCTCCACAACCATGAAGGTTAGACACTTCTTTTAAAAACATTTTAAATTGAGATTCTTATGCAATCATATGATTCTAGGAGCTGGGTCGTACAGCTTTTCATCCCACTGTCCAACACCAAATATTACAAGTGGGCAACATTGACAAAACAAAACAAAACCAGATCCCTGCCACTAAAAGCTGATAAATTTTAAGGCATATATTGGTCCAGTCCAACTAAAAATAAGTCATGGGCACATACTACTGCTAGTAGGCCTCATTGAAAATTTCTGAGGTTTCAGAAGAGATTTCAAGGAGGGAAGGAGTTTGACATATATTAAGTAGGCAGCCCTTCTAAGGCAAGAAGGGAAAGATTTAAGAGTAGGTGAAGGTGAGAAAGGAAGGAAAAAGTAGAAGAAGAAGAAATGGAAGCCAAGATATGAAGGTTCTGTTGGATTCATGGGACTGTTTACATAAAGCAAGGAACATTTGGCCATTACAGTAGTACGCTTCTGACTGACAGCTATAATTAAATTGTATGTGCATGTGTTTAAATGAATTATGAAAAGGTGACTTTTAGATTATAATTTGTAATCAGTTTGATCACTGAGAATAATAAAGGAACTGTACAAAGAGAGCAGATAACAAGAATGAAATAAGTTAATATTTGATTTCTGTAAACAGCATATACATGCCAAATATTTTAATAGCCAGATTTACAAGTTTCAACAGAAGGGAAAATTGTATAGGGAAAGTTTACAATGACATGGCAAACATAAAGCCTGAGAAAAATGAAACTAGCAAAGGATATTGAGTAAAAAAAGGGGAAGGGGAATATTTTCTTGCAATAAATCATCTATCTAAATCATAATTGGAGTGTTGTATATTTAATTCAGTGGATGCTCCTTCATACATAGTATCCTTGAAGTAGACTAAATATACCCTGTAATACCTTTTATAGGACAACAAATAGGCTAGAACGAGCAGGTTTTAGGGCCCATCTTTGTTTGGTACTTTTTGCAAAAAGCATGGTTCATATCAGTGTAAAATGGGATAATTTGGTCTGTCTACTCTGATTTGTATCAGTCCAATAATAGAGAGATTTTTATGATGTGAGATACATGGTTACATCAAAGGCTAATGATGGTGTTAAGAGTGATTTTGCATTCAGTGTCATAATAATTAGGGCATTTTTAGTATCCCCTTGATAATACATGTGTTGTACAATACCTCTGCTGTTTCCTAAGTGTGGATATCAGAAAAAGGACTTGTTTCTCATTCACATTGCTATTAAATGTTTCAGAAATTTGATATGGAAAACTGACGTGAGAGTTGTGATGAAGCATGAATAACAAATGTAAAAGTCCAGAAATGAGCTTGCAAAGTTAGGATTACACCTTTCAAGAGCTCAGTCTCACAAGCCTCTGTGCACAGAACTCCCATCAACTTCAGTGGGAGCTCCCTACTCAAAGCACTTAGAGGGTCGGCCCCAAGTGAGATGAAAATTTAGCTTAGTTGAAAGAGAATTCCACACCATCATTCATTTTCTTTACACAAGGCCATGACACAAATAAGATAACTGGATAGCAAAAATAATAATAAATAATCATACTACCAAAGAGACTAAGCAATTAGGGTAAAGCAATACCATTCATATTACTATATTTGCTTTAAAAGGTGTTGTGGGTAGCAAGTAGAACTCTGATTTCAGGAGACACACCCTGGAGTCCCCTTCCTGGGGTTTGGCTTTATTATTAATTTAACATAAATCAGCCAAAGCTTTTTCCCCAAGTTTAGCTATTCCTACCATTTTCCATGCAAACTGTCATATCTTAGTCTGGATTAAAATGTTACTCTAACCCCTCTTAAATCCTGTCTGGAATTAATAAAATCCACCATTTAGCATGAATCAGCAATCTGCATCTTTACACTGCGTTCAAACATCTAACATCTGGGTGACTCAATAGAAAAGGCTTGCATCCGTATGTAGGTCCCTAGAATCTACTGTGTTCTTAAATGGATGTCCATAATCATGGCTACTAGTCTAAGACCCTGATTCTAGAGATGTATGCATGTGCTTAACTTCATGGACTATAAGTAGTTCCATTAAAGTCAATGGGACTATTGACAGATCAGAGTTAAGCACATATGTAGGCTTCTGCAGGTCCAAGGCTCATGTCATTCAAACTCAGCAGCCATGTTTATTTTTGTTTTGTTTTATGGAGTAACTAGGTTATAATTTCTGGGGTTATTTTAGCTTAAATTGGTATTTTCCATATTATTAAAATAATTACATATTTTAAGTAATGTGCATTTATTTATTCAGATTTATGCAAATACTAAAATCGGGAATCTATCCATATGTTTAGGTACCCTTGACATAGCTTAAAAATACATCACACAAATACTCCAAGTGGTTCAGTGCAATTTAATATAACCCACCAGCAATAAAGCAGGAAATTTAAAAAATAAAATTATCCTTCTGCTCCAGTAATTGCTTTCAGTAAGGTCTGTGTGCATGCTGGGGTCCACGCACATGAAACTCCTAGCAGAATTGAGGCATTTGGATGTGAATATAGCATTCAACAAAAAGAGCTCCTCATGTCAGCAAGTAATTTATAACATGACAAATAACTCAGCAAGTGTAAACTGCACTTTTCTCATGGTAATTATCTGTAAAAATATGACACCATAAAAGACAGTGCATGTGTAAACCCAAAATGCAGTATATTCCCATCATTCCCACTGTTCAACTTCAGCAGGTTCATTTGGGGTTTACCATATATAGATGTTTTATATAGAGAATGAATGGCAGAATGGGAGTGTTCTAAAAGGAATGTGAGACAAAACTTTGCACAGTATTACCATGTCCTAATCAAAATGAGTTATTGTTATTTGAGTTTAGGGTCCAGTCATGTATCAACTACATATCTCTCACTCAGTATAGAACAGAAGAATGGGGAATTTGAAAATGCTGTGGAAGAGGGGGCAGAGGAACAGATAACTCGTCAAGACTAGTTAATCTTATGGAATTCTCTGAAAAGCATCTACTTGAGGGGGAAGAGCTTTGGTAGAGGTATGGTGTGTGCAGGGAGCGAGGCCTCCCAACCCAGCAAATACAGCTACCTTTTGACTCCTCCTCATCATGTAGCCAACTCTTGCTATTTAATCACAACTCTCCCAATATTTGTTGCAAGACACAGGGAACACAAAATGTATTGTTGTTTTTTAAAAAAAAACCATACCTCAGGCTTTCTAACCCCATCTCATTATTTTTTAGGCCTAACTCATGATTTTTTTAACGCTTGGAGTTGGCAACACCAGGTGGCAATCATTTCCCGCTGGGGAAAATGGTGACTTTTAATATTGTATCTCTCCAATAAACGTGAATGGAATTTCACGGGACAAAGGAAGGGCACTTCTCTATACTGAGGAGATTTCCCCTATCAAGTATCAAAGGTCTGCTGCAAACAATGGAGGTGTCAGAGCTTCTTTAGGAAAAGATGATAATAATGGAAAATCAGAAGCAATCTAAATAAAGGTGTTGCTACCAGCTCCCCCAATACGAATTTAACAAGTTATGACTCTCAGCTGTGTATGAAATATTTATTAATATCGAATTATTACCACAAACCTGATCCTTATCTAGGTTATTCGATAGTGTCTATGTCTATACCTTACTGCTTGGAAACTGGACCACAACATCTGATTTTATGCTACAAACAACATACACATATTCCAAATTTTTGTTTCTTACCATCATCCCATCTTCATTTTTGTTTTGGAAGTCAATATAGTTGCATATATTCAGTGTTCTCCAAACAGAATACAAAATCAGTATGATTTAATTAAATGACTTTTCTGAGGAAAGCTATGAAAACAAATTGAACTTATCCATGGAGATCATTTATTTCAAAAACAAAATTAACAATTCTTTTCATTTTTGATTGTCTGAATCTGTTTCTGATATGCTGATAATTATACCTCAAAAACAACGAGAGTCCTGTAGCACTTTAAAGACTAACAAATTTAATTTCTGCAAGCATAAGCTTTCGTGGGCTGCGACCCACTTCGTCAGATGCAAAGAACTTTTCATAATTATACCTGTTTCTCATTATTTTTTGGTGCTCTTTCAATGTAAAACATTTTTTTCAATTTACACAAATTAAGCCTAATATTCATGCAATAATCTAAACATAGTGCATAGTATCAAACCTGTGACATATACCACTGTACCTATACATGACATAATGCCAGTCACCCTGTTTACCTTCCCATCTACGCTGGCTTCATTAAAAAATATCTAACAAAAGGTTCTTACTTGACTTATTAAGTGAATTACTCCATTATACAAATTCAGGGTATTTGTATGGTGTCCCCATTGTATGTATTTGTACCTTCCAAATGCATTTCTGGAAACTAATAGCTTAACTTTATTTAAAAATTTATCATAGTTATATATTTTTTAAAATAATCACAATTTTACATTGAATATTTTTAGGATGAGTCCACAGTTCTGCCTACGCTGTTGTTAGTGTCACACGTTTGTAGTCATACTACATGCTACTGTCTTTAGGCCTAGGCTCAGTAAAACGTTTAATCATGCAGTCAATTCTTAAAAATTGAATAGTCCTTATGAAACTGCCATTGAATATATGCTTTTGCACAAATATATGCTGTTTTTATTTGTTTGGGGGTTTTTAACATCAGGAACATATTCTCTTAGTTTTGTTAAATCAAATTTATCAAAACTTTCACACTAAAACTTCATGCAAAGTATAAAAATGAATATCAAAGAAATCATCTCCTATTACTCAGGAAGCTTCTGATATGTGTTTCGTTAGCACTCAAAGAGTCAATTATTAACTTTACCTTTGAATCCATTAATATTATCTATAAAGCATGAATGTACAGCCAGGTCAAAATAATGGTTATAATTCTGTTATGTTGCCTCTCTCGCCAAAAGAGAAGTCATATGACCACTAGACAAATTTGTGAATTGCTATGAGGCTATATGCAGACATTATACCTGTGTAAATTGACAAGGACCTTTTTTAAGCACCAAAAACGTGTATGATCATTATGAAATATTTCAGGGGGAGGAGGGAAGGCAGCTCAGTACATTATTTCAGAGAGAGTAGAGCTGCCTTATCTAGGCACTGGGCTACATTGTCTCTTTTAACACCCATACCCTTCAGGGATGGGTGACCTAGTGAGGAACATGATCCTATCACCCACATCTTAGTTCTGCAAAGGGCCGGGGCTGTCCATAAATGACATAACACACGTTTTTGTGATTCTTCAAAACCCGCCCACAGCTTCTGACACTCTGTAAAACCTGAAACAAACATGCAAAATCAAGGACACCCACACACACCCTAACTGTGCACACCCCAAACACGGCGGATTGCTCCCCTCCACCCCTTCCTATCCTGGGATCTCCCCCACACCCCAACTCCTCATCTATCACTCCAGCTCTGTCCTCGCCTCACCCGCGCGGCTTTATTCCCCAGGCTCTGGACTGGTGGAGTCTGGGGCACGCGCACGCGCTGCCAGTGCACAGACTCCGCCCATCTGCCACTACATGCCGGTGGCTCAGGGAGGGCTGCGGCGCCTGCCCCAGGAATCGCTGAGCACGCCCCCCTCCCCCCGCTGCTGGCGCATGCTCAGTGACAGCGTGGGCAACGCGCGGACTCGTCTGGGTGTCTGTCTGCTGTAGTCCGGCCGCGTCCCGGCTCCGGCCCGGCGGAGCTCGGCACTATGGCGCAGCAGGCCGGACTCAGCCTGAAGGAGCAGAAATACGACCGGCAGCTCAGGTAGCGGCGGAGGCTTCCGGCCGCCTCTCAAGAAGCTGGGTTGGCCTAGGGCGGGGTGGGGCTGCCGGGAGGGCCTAGCGCCCCTCCCCCTTCTCCCGGGGGGCCGGCCTCGCGGTACCAGGCTGTGGGGCCCGCTGCCGCCCGCTGCCTTCCCCCCGCAGCGCCGGGCCCGTGTGCGCCTCACGGCTTTGCGTGACTGGTCACCGTCCCCGCGGGGCTTGCCCTCGCTGGCCGGGGTCTCCGCTTTCTGTGGCATCTGGCCCTCGGCTGCTTCCCTGTGTCCGGAGCGTCCCTGAGCGCTTCCCGGTGCGCTGCGGTGTGCGGGCAGCTCGGAGCCCGGCTGCTTTCTGTGGCAGGGGGTGGTAACACTCGGGAGGGAGCCGGTCACACGTTATCCGGAACAACGGGGGCGTTGAGGGTGTAAATGTCTGTGAGAAACGCCCGCTTCGTGCAGAAAAGGGATTTTAGGGGGGAAAACAAGCCCTGGAAGACTGACCTGTTTTGGCACTCAGCTGTTTTGTTAGAAAATCAAAGATTTCCACTGGGGGGCAGAGGGGAGGCAGTTTTCAACCAGCTCTGATCAGAGTGTTTCGTTTACTTCTATAATCCAAAATGCTCAGTTGCGAACTCCTTGGAGATGATCATAATTCATACTTCCATAACTGGGTTCTTTTAAAAATCCATTGTATGTCAGCAGTTAAGTCGGTATTATAAAGTGTGTGGGAATACAACCGTGGTTAATATTTTGGTTTTTTTTAAAAAAACACTGTTAAGGCTGCAAATGGGGGAGAATGTATTTATTTATTTACTTGTCACATCACTTACAAAATGAAGCTACTTTACTACTCCCCCCAAGTTCCATTTTTGCGTCTGACTCTCCAGTCAGTAGCTCCAGTGTCTCCTTATCCTCAGAGCTTAATAAACTTGTAGTGGAGTGAAAATGACTTGGTTCTTGAGAGAGTCACTGCACAGTTTCTAATAGCAGCAATGAAAATCCATACTTTTTTTTTTACTCTGAATAACAGCATCAATGTTGGAGTTGTAGGTCTACAGAAAACTGCATTGGTTCATTTTTGGTTCATGTTTGGAAATATTTTCTGCAACCATATAGGGTAGAATTTGTCTTTAAAACAAATATCTAGTGGAGGTGTATAAGGTAATTTGGTATTAAACTGGTCAAATAATCCTCTGGAAACAGTTAAAAAAAATCTACTGGGTTATCATACAGAATGTGTTGTATCTTGAAGTCAAAAATTTTCAACAGTGAGACAGGTGCAGGTCTGTGAACCACTGTGTGAAAACACTTGTTCATGAGCTTATTTTTAAGTATCACAGGACAGACAATATGAATGGTTTTCACTGTTGCTTGACCATTTGGAATCTTTTGCTCTGTTTTCTCCATAGACGTTTGTCTTCCCATGTCTGAAGGGACCAAGGGTAAAATTCTGGCCTTGATGAAGTCAGTGACAAAACTCCCAGCTTCAGTTGGGCCAGGATTTCAGCCATGATGATCTGTTTCAGTGTAAATGAAGTTTTGAGGCTTACTGTTTAACAGTGTACAGAGAAATGGCATGCTAAAGCACATGGACTGTTATGTCAGATACCCGCTGCCATTCAGATTGTACTTGCTATCACAAGTTACTTTTTCCTTTGAATGCTTCTGTATTTCTTGTTTTGTAGGCTGTGGGGTGATCATGGACAAGAAGCTTTAGAAGCTGCTCATGTTTGTGTGATAAATGCAACAGCCACAGGAACTGAAATACTCAAAAATTTAGTCCTACCAGGTAAATACATTTCAATCCTAAATTTTAATAAGAATTTCAGTTTAGAAATACTCTCTTAATTATTCATACTGTATTATTTTCTAGGTATTGGCTCGTTTACGATTGTTGATGGGAATCAAGTCACTGGAGAAGATGTTGGAAATAAGTAGGTTTACCATTAGTTTTCTACACAAATTCAGCAGTGATAAGTTTAAATAGCTTTACTATGTGCTGTTTAAAAATAACTGTTGAAGTTGTACTAAAAACAAACTGGTTGTTTTGTTTTTAGGGGGTGGGTTTTGGGATAGTTGTGAAATGTACTTTTTGTTAATAGTTAAAAAGACCATATTTTTAAACAAAACAAAACAAACAAAAAACCCCAAACAACTAAGGAAGCGTAGTGAAAGTCTTGCTCTCCTACTGTGACTTAAGGTTCCCCTAACTTTTTTATATATATTTAAATATAATTTCATAGCTTTTAAACTATTTTGTTGTCAAAATTTATTATTTTTATTTAGAGAGACAAGGTAGGTGAGATATCTTTTATTGGACCGGCCTCTGTTGATAGAAGGTACAAGCTTTAAAGCTACATGGAGTTCTTCAGGTCTGAGGAAGGAAGCAGAGTGCTGTTCCTTCAGTATGCTTCCGTAACTCCTGAAAAATGCATGTAGTTAGGAAAGAATAGAAACCCTTGCATAAATAAAACAATATATATGTAAATTTAAATCAAAATGCAACTTCCATGGACTCTGTGTATATATTAAATGGTAATAACTTAGCCCTGGTCCTGCAAGATGCAGGCAGACTCTTGTGCCCATAGGAAGCTCAGTTGACTTTAAAAGGGGTTCTGTGAACATAGTAATCCCTCTGTATGGAGAACTTAGCAGAACTGGGGCCTTAATTATTTAGCAGGATGAAAATTCACCTGCAATGAGTTCCTCACTGGGAGATTGAAATTCTGCATGTGCTACAGAGTTTGCAGATTGTGAGGCCCTAGGGACTGAGAGGAGGCTTCTTTAAAAATCTGACTTTACAAGATTAAAAAAGACTGGTTTCAAAGAAGTCATGTGAAAGATGTAATACAATTTATATGTGAGGGAAAGAGCTATTAAAGGACTTATTTTGTCCTGTATGAAGCTATATAATGTGTTATGCACTGTAAGGAAGTTGAAAAGCTTTAGTTTTGTGAAAGATTCTATTAATGTCGATTTCTACTTTTTCTTTTCTCAGTTTCTTTCTACAAAGAAGCAATATTGGCCAGGTAAATCAATAGTAAACATGATTTGTAAGTATATTGAGAGAATGATTATATATAAAATGAAAGTTTGATATACATAGATAAAAACTTCCTTTCTTCTATAGTAGAGAGTGAGGAGAACAGAGCTCCAGGAGATGAGTGGGAACAAAAGCCCAGTTTTGGCCATATTGAGTTTAAATTGGTGGCTGGATGCCTACAAGGATATGTTGAAAAGACAGGCTGTGACTTAAACTTGATGGAGGAAGACAAGTCCAGAGGGGATGGGTAGATTTGTCCTCAATAAGAAATATCAAGTACAAAAAGATAAAAGGAGGGTAAGGATAGAGCCATGGGAGATGCACACCAAAAACTGAAGTAGGGGAGAGGGGAATAAGGACGGCCCACTGAAAATACAATAAGAGGTAGTAAAACAACCAGGAGAGGATAAGATTCCAAGAGGAGGGTATGGTTGAGTGTGTCAAAGGGACTCAAGAAGTCTGTGGGAAAGGAGCACTAGACCTGAGTTATGTTTAGCAAGATATCATTAAAAACCTTGGTTAGAGCTGTTTTCAGTAGAATATAGAGGGTGGAAACCAGACTGAATAGGATGTGGAATGGAACTTAATGAGAGAAACTGAAGATGATGGTTGTAGACAATTGTTTGAGATGGGAGAAGAGAATGTGATGATATTCTGAACAGGATTCCGGGCCCGAGGTGAATTTTTAAGATGAGGAAGACCAGGGCTACGTTGGGAGGGGAATAAACCAATTGAAAATGAGAGATTGAGGGGACTAGGAAGGTTAAGAGATGGAATGAGGTCACTGGAGCAGAGAAAGGAGTTGCAGCTGGAGAACGGAAGATGTCTCAATGTCAGTGAGAGTGTAGAAAAATTTGTGCTAAAATGTCATGAGGGATGGAGACACATACTGGGTCGTACTTCTTTTTTTTAACTTTGAGAAATCAATAAGAGTCTGAGTGGAGAGGGAGAAGGGGCAGTTTTATTTAAAAATTTTCAGGGTTTTCTGAAGTATTCTGTCCCTGTTCATCCTATTGCTTCTAGTTGGAACAGATTTTGTAAAGCCCTTCTTTACAAAAGATTAAAAAAGGGAAAAAATCCTACATTATCTAAAAGAACATTGACTTAAATTTTCTAGCTTTAGGTTGATTTGTGCCTACTCTTTAAAGTTATTTTACATGTGCAGTAAGTGAAATAAGTAACATTCTTGGATATTGGTTAAGACCAAAAATGGGTCTTATGAGGGGATTATCTTCACCAATCTGGTAGTAGCTGCTGTTGCTTATCTTCCCCTGTGTAGTCTCCCTACCCAATCGTTTGCCCTCATCATTTACTGGTTCGTTCTCACATTGAGTAGCTCTCTTACGTCAGTACCTTCTTGCCATCACTGTCACTGCTCTGATTTTCATTAGAGCTTGCTTAGCTTTTAATTTGATAGTCCTTAAGGAAGTTGCCACGGGAGTTTACAGAGCTTCCATTGCAGTGATTTTTAAAATTAGAAATAAGCCAGTTATTACATTTTTTCCATTTTTAGACTGGTATTTTTGAAAGTAAAGCACAGCCTGGCTCAAACAAAATCCTTGCTATTACATTCATCTTGAAATCGCTCTTTATGTAATATTTGAAATAGATGAACTATAAAGATATTCCATAATGTACTTATTTGTAATACAGCTTGTGTACTATTGGTAAGGTTTGTAAAACATAAAATCAACTTGTTTGTTTAAACAGACATGTATTTTTAATTGTTTTAAAACAGAACCGAGCCCAAAGTGCCACAGAGCTCTTACAAGAATTAAATAATGATGTTTCAGGAAATTTTGTGGAAGAGGTTTGTATCCTTGAATTGTTGCTACATTCTGATGTTTAATTGCATGGCAAAGTATGACAAAATTAAATCATGAGTTACAAATGTATCTGTATCTATAATTGCAGTGTAAATGGTAATTATGGTAATACAGATCTGGAAATAAGATCTCAAATTATGTGGGTCAAGTCTATTTATGTATATGCTTAAATAACATTTGTAATTAATGATGATAAAGATTCAGAAGCCACATCTAGCATTTTGAATCCAAATCCAGTGTTGAACACACATGTTCACTTTAACTTTGGTATACTTATGTCTTTCTAAAATAAAGTAAAATTAATGTTCCAATATATGAATTTTTTTGTACATTTTAGAGTCCAGAAAAACTTCTAGACAATGATCCTTCATTTTTCTGTCGGTTTAACTTAGTGGTTGCAACCCAATTACCAGAAAGGTAGAGTCCTGTTCGTGTTTTTTCAGTCTTCTTACGACTACAATTTTGTTTGCAGCCTTATTGTGGGGAAAATACAATTTATGTGAAGCAACATTTCTTTTTTGCTGTCATATGCAACATTTATAGACTGGAGAGCTTTATGGTGATAATTGTCATTATACCTTTTGTATGTTAATGCACCAATTTTTTAAATTCTTGTCTTGATTCATTGTTAGGCACTGTCACCAAAACCACTTAAATGTTGAGTACTTTCCTCTAGTGAGGGAATTCTTCCTAATCCATCACAACCATGGCAGTTTTGTCATCTAATTTGAGGCCTTGTAGGAAATGGGATCTGCAATTTTCAAGTCTTCGTGGAGGTCTCTCTATCACCCATCCACCTCCCTCTTTTCTAACTGTATACATAATTGTATTGCCACACATTACTTTAGTAAGAAGAATTCCATGTGGCTCCATCAGGACTGTCTATTAGGAGTTTCACTTTATAATTTAAAGATCCAACTAATCTCTTTCCAGTTGTTGTTTTATTTGCCTAAGATCTTTTTTTTTAACTGACCTTTTAAAAGTTTAGAACCATAGAAATCAGTTTAATGCTAATGAGCCAATGGCTATAAATTATCTGGTAATATCTTTTTGGTATAGTGTTTAAAATCTCTTCTGTTATTTCATACACATTTATGGCATTATTTTGTTCGTTATATTTTTAGCTTTGAATACCTCTTATGTTGAAAACAGTGTTTGTCTCTTTAAAATTATTGTACACCTGATCAACTCTTGAACATTATAAGAATCACTTTATTTTCATTTTCAGTACATTGGTGCGTTTAGCTGAAATTCTCTGGAATTCTAACATCCCTCTGTTAGTCTGTAGGACTTATGGACTAGTTGGCTATATGAGAATCATTATTAAGGAACATTCAGGTAAGAGATTTCTTTAGAAATTAGACTTAGATGGATTTTAAGGTGGATTTGAAAGCTCTTTTATAGAAGTTTTAGTTGTGGTGTCCATGTAGAGGACAGTTGTATGCTTAAAGAACTATTTCATTTTTATCTTGTAAAGTATTTAGTGTTAGTTAATCCTTGGCATTTGCAGTTGGAATTTCCACCCTGAAAATCATTCTAGCAGTGGACATGACTTACTGAAAATTGCATGCAACAAGTAATTAACTTGATAATGCAGCAAAATGGGAAACTTTTGTCCAATGCTATACTGGAATATATTTACAATGAGGCACTACTCCCATTAATGAGTAATTATGTTAGTGGGTCTCATATAGCTGAATATTTACTGTGTTGTAACCTACAGACAATCTATCTTGCTTATGTTTCAAATTAAATTATCTTGTGTAACTCTTTGGCAGTGATAGAATCTCATCCAGACAATGCATTAGAAGATCTGAGATTGGACAACCCATTTCCAGAGCTGAGGGAACATATTCAGTGTTATGATTTGGATCATATGGAAAAAAAGGTTGGCATGAGACTTGCATTCTGTGCTCTAAAATGCATACAAGCATAAGCCCCATTCTTGAAAGTAATTTCATGCAGATAGTTCTCTCCTACCTGTGCAGAGACAGTTGCAGGATTGGAGCCAAAGGGTCTTTTTTTTGAAAGACAGAGAGAGAGTTTGACTGTAATGTCTTTAATGAGTTTAGCTATCACAAAGGCTAATCATGAGTTAAAATACCAAACTTTGTCTGTGCTGCGGTAGACATCACTTCACATAGTGAGTATTATGAAGCCATGTTTTTGGGATGCGTCCTTTCTTATGTTAGGTGGGATTAGTGTAATCTGGCCATAAAAGTAGGGTAACTGGTGGCACAGCACCAGCATGAAGTCTCTTGCATCATTTGTCCCCTCTGTGGCTGCAGGAGGAAAAAGAGGTGTGGCTGTTATGTCCTGACCTATGCCAATCTTTGACTGTGTCTTTGTCCCCTGTAGTCTTTGAAACCCAGTATAAATTAGGGCAGCCTATGGGCTGATGGGATGGCCTTCACAGGGCAGCACCAAGATTAGGAGAGTTTTGAAGTGAAATTTAAAGCACTGCTTTACACCACTTTTTGATCTCCGTGCAGCATGGCCATCCCCAATTAAGGAGGAAAGTAAAAAGGGTTTCTGAGGATGATTGTCTGGAACCCTCAGTTCAAACAGCAAATCCCAAAGCTACAAATTAAAAAATAAATCCTTTGGATAGGATCACTGTATGAGTAGCCCCATAGCAATTAGGAGAGCAAATAGATAATCCATATGGAAAATGTTTTTTCCAGTCAGATAAAGGCAACTGACTGATAATGTGCAGAGACAGGATGGGTGAGGTAATATCTCTTATTAAACCAACTGTTGGTGAAAGAGACAAGCTTTTGAGTTTACACAGAGCTCTGACTTGCACATTCTTCAGCAGTACTTGGTAACTTAAGACAAGGTTTTGTCCTTAGTGCAGGGGGTCAGGTACTCATTTACTTGAAGTTTCTACCCTCATGGTGCTTTAGGCATGCCAGAACTCTGAAAAATTGCTTTCTGCAAATTTGGTCAAGTATTAGTTGGATAACTCAGTTTGATGCAGAAGCCAGATCTGTGGATGTTTTCTCTTCATTAAGTATTTATATGTTGAATCACTTGATATATCCAAGCATATATGGAGAGTCTGATTTGAGATCAGTATGAAGATTGTTCTGGTATGCCAATTAGTTTAAAAAAGAAAAAGGGTTCCTGTTTTCTTCTGTCATGATTTCAGAGTTTATTACATCAGTGCATGAACAAAGTCAAGAAATACAGCAAGAATAAAAATTGCTTTAGTATTTGATATTTATAGTATATATATGAGTACTGACAGAACATAAGTGCATGAAATGGTCTGCATTTTAAGATGCAAATTGGGGAGGAAAATTCTAAATAGTGATTTGTGGAAGTGCAAGTTTCAAGCTTCTGTCACTGATTTAGCAGAAGTCTTTCTTTCCTAAGAGAACAAGTGGAGTTCCAATATCAAAAAGAGAGACATTTTGGCTTTCCTGTAGTAGCTTAGGGTAGGTAAAAGGAGATTAGAAATATAGGGCAGCTCTATCAAAAGTAGGACATCTGGTCTCTACCCTAATAATAATACCAGACTTTTGGATCTAAGAGGGCCTAAACTTAATTAAAATTATTAAATCCACATGAAGTACAGTTAGATGTGCAATTCTCAGATTTACAGATTTTAAACTATATAATGTATTTTTGACCATCAAATTATTTTCTGGATTATTTGCAAGAGTTCAAAATTTAGCACATAATAACTTTTATAGACGATTAGTATTTATTTGTTCTCCCTTCTTAAGCGTTATTTGAAATGAGAAACTTATTTGAAATTTAATTGAATTCTAGAACCTGTTCAAATAATGTTACAGGCATTGCTGGCAAAAACCAGGAAATGTTGTTAAATCAGAAATATTGTTAACTCTCCTGTGGTGCCTTAATATTACAGGATTTTCAAACCGTGGTGATCTAACATACAGTGCTGTCCACTTTTAAAGGAATAACCTATTTCTAACTATTTTCAGAATTTTTTCCAGTGCATATTTTTTTCTGTTTGTTCATTGCAGGACCACAGCCACACTCCATGGATTGTGATTGTAGCAAAGTTTCTAGCACAATGGTACAGGGAGGTATGTTGGTGATTTCTTAGCATTAATCAAACATAGCCTCCAGTCTTTTTAATTCAGACTTCTAATTAAAGTATATCCGCCTCCAAACTAGATCACTTGAGAGCAAAAAAGAATTGGACAGGTGATAAAAGTACCACACTGAATAGTGTCCAAAGATTTATTTTTGGGCACTGAGTGAAAGTTTGTAACTACTGAAAAGTGTCTGGTTTGATTTTTACCCGGTTTCCTTTATTATTTACTGAAACACAAATAGATGTGTGTTAACTTTGACACAAGAGTGTCTAGAAGGTAGTCATGTGACAGGAGAATTGTTATTTTGATTGAATATTTATATATATTTTTTATTTGTATTTTCAATTTAGAAAAGTGAGCAGATACCTAGGAATTACAAAGAAAGGGAAGCCTTCAGAGAACTGATTAGACAAGGTAATATACATTATGAGAATTTCTGCCGGTATGAAAAGACATTATATGAGACACAACTTGTCACTGTGGCTTGAAATTGAAGTTATGTTCCTGCAGATTCGTGCTACTATAGTGGCATATGTAGGAAATCCCCTTCCATTATACAGCTTTCTTGCATAGGTGGGTCTTAGCATCCTGTTTCTTATGAAGTCAGCTGCTAATGCTTGTTTCTTTTTCTAAGCAATGGCAAGCACCTTTATTCTGTTGCAGTTCTTTAAAGAAAAGACACACACTGACTTTGGAAAATATATCTAACTTTGCTTAACATTAACATTTTGCTAAAGTAGGGGACTGGGTTTGTCTTAGTAGTGGAGTAGAGGCTATGTCACTGGTATGAAACCCACCTGAAAATATCTGTTGGCAGATTGACGGATGTGAAATAAGTTTGTACCTATTTCATTTTCAAATGGTTGTGTTCACATCTCTCATGCATGTGTGTGCTTATGCACACACAAGCAGATCAATCCCAAAGTTAGCACTTTTTTAACAGTATCAGCAGAAAGATCAATGATTAGATGAGCATTGAGATTGAATTACTTTCTCAGCCCTACATGTGGTGATTCTATGGAGAGAGACATTGGTGGAGTAGCATGGGAAAGTGTACATATCCAGTGACCATATTGTAATTAGTCTTTGGATCAAGGACTTCACTGTTCAGGGCTGTCAATCTAGCACCCTTCATAAACAGTGAAATTCACAGAGTATTTTTAAAAGAAATGTAAATAAAGCATTTTAAAATCACTATAGAAATAAGGACATGTTCTTTCCAATTGGTATGAACAGAATTAGTTCCTGGTACAAACAAATTGATTTGTTTTTTCTCTTTATATCTAAAACCTATTTACATCACTGGAAGTTATTCATGAAATATTTATGTGCATTGAAATAAAGATTCGCACCCTAATAGAATAGAGCAATGTTCTATGCTAATTGGATTTTGCTGCATCCTAGAGTAGTACTCTGTTCAACAGTAGTGAACAGTAGTAAAATTACTGCTTAAACATTATTTTCAACCTGTAACATTTACTTATCTCCTGTTACATACGTTCAATTATATTTTGTGTTGCCAAGTAAAATGATTGTGCTTCAGTGTTTCATAACCTGCAAGTCATATTACGGATAATATCAGAAGTATTTTGATATGTATATGGTAAAGAAACAGTTGTACGTGAGAAGGATGGTCTTATTTATGTATTAATCTACTGATTAAAGCAGAAGACAGAAACTCATGATCTCTGGATTCTATTAAACTTTGATTTTGACTTCTATATAACCATGAGCAAATCACATGCTCCATCTATGCCTTAGCTTCCCTATCTGTAAAATTGTGGCGATAGCATTTCCCCTACATCATAGTCATGTTCTGACATTTAATTCGTTAATGTTCATAACATACCTTCCATCTTAAGATCTCAAAGTTTATCATGAGCGCAAAGTATTTTTAATACCATATCAAATTATTTGTACACATGGATGAGGGAAAAGAGCCATTTTCATCTCTTACTATGGTGATTGTATATATGTTTTATGATGACAGAACTAGAACAGCGATATGTCACAGATGCTCCCAGAGAAAATCTGATGTGTTGCTGGGACATAGGCGTAATGTGGGAGGAAGAGTTGGTATTATTGCTTCCATTATTTGTTTCTTTTCAAACAGGAATCTTAAAGAATGAAAATGGGATCCCAGAAGATGAAGAGAACTTTGAAGAAGCTATAAAAAATGTAAACACCGCACTAAATGTTACTAAGGTAAAAGGAGTGTATTAAGTTTTTTAAATGATGAACATAATGCATTTGAAGAGTATCATGGTTTTTTAGAATGCTTTATGTACTAGTAGGACAAAAATTCCCCAGTGGATTTACAGTCAAAGTTTAGTTTGATAGCCTTCTCTTATTCTTTTTCTCTATAATATAAACCCAACAAACCTTTTGGAACAACTTGGCAGGACTAGCAGTATGTGCTCAAGAGAGTAGGGTCAGTTGGGCTGTGATACAGTGGCAAAGTTGAACTGGGAAACTTAAAAAGCACCTGTCCACACACTGCCTCATGTGAGCCACTTGTTAAACTGTTCTTCACTTTCATAAACACTACATTCACTAATTTTTTTAAAATGATCCTGATGATGTCCAAAAGTAAGCCTTACTTTTCTTACTACAACACAAGACTATTTTTAATGGAAACTGGATGTTTATGTCTGAGAAAGATGTGCTCATTCTGCTAAGCTCTTTAACAAATGTTAAAGGCCTAGTTCTCCTTGCTGAGGAGTTAAATTAATTAAAAATACTTAGTGAAGTCAGATTGTTCTGCTATCTTTAAAATCTGTGTGGAAACCATTTCCACAGTGTCACTTATGATGAATATGCAGTACTTCCATGAGTATCTAAAAGAGTAAAATTTATTTCATTCAATTTTAATAATTATCTTATTACATTTTAAATATTCATTTTCATAGAACTTTCCAGTTATTTCTTAACCTAAATGAACAGATTCACAGAAAGTTTTTAAAGGGTTATGGATTTCTTATAGCAAACTGTATATGTTTTGGGAAGCATTATTGTGTGGTCTTGGGTACTTGATGTGTTAAGCTTTTCTTAAAGACATGTACAGCTTGCTTTTATTAGCAAACCTCAGGTTAGTGCAGATCTGGTCTAGGCCCCAGTTAACATACTGATTTGTGAAGGACTAAAGGAACATTGATGGAACAAAACTCCTATTTGACCAACAATTTTAGCATGGACATAATTCAATGCCAGGAGCATCATTTGCTATGGGATAAGGGGAGCAGTTGTGTCCCTTCTCCTCCTCCCCTCCCCCCCCCCCCACCCCCGCCCGGACTTTGGACACAGTCATTAGGAAAGCAATAATTGCCTAATTTTTATTTGTTTTGCTATTTGGGACTGGGAATATTCTGTATGCTGACACATCTCCCTCCTCTGGAATTTTTCTGAAATGATGTCCTTGCTAAGTGTATGTAATTCCTAACATTAGGGGCAAATATTTCTATGTCTTAAATCCTCTCCAGGGCCCACTGAAATTGCAAGCATGTTACTAAGGATAGATTTGGTGTGTAATTATTTATTTGGGTTAATTAGAAGTTCACACTTTTCTAAATGTGATGTTGAGGTAATTTCTCCCAGTGTACTTGTAGCCCATGGGACAAATTAATTCTTGGAGGTTTAGAAAAGATGACTTTTGCATAGAAAGTCTGACATCATTTAGATATTGAATTGCCCGCATAATCACTGTTTGGGACTATTCTTGAGCAAGAAACTAGGATAAATACACGTATATTTTTTATTTACAGATTCCAAGCTGTATTGAAGACATTTTTAAAGATGATCGTTGCATCAATCTCTCACAGCAGGTAAAAAAGTGACTGAGGGTAAGTTGTTTGTGTAGGAATATTATTCCACATAATGTGTCTGTGTGCAAGAAAAATAAATTGTTTATACTTACAGACGCCATCCTTCTGGATTTTAGCTCGTGCTGTAAAGGAATTTGTAGCCAAAGAGGGGCAAGGAAACTTACCTGTTCGGGGCACTATTCCTGATATGATAGCAGATTCGGGTAAATTTATCAAATTGCAAAATGTGTAAGTATTTGACCTTCTTCTTTAGAGACAATAAACATTATAGTAATGGAGAGTATTGATTTAGACTTCACAAGATGGGCCAGATTCTCAGAGGCCACTTTTAAAAAATTAGACCGTAGTTGATGGTACAACCTGGTCCCACCCTACTCTCTGGATGAACCCCAGTCTGTTTTGATTGGATCCAGCTGCTGAAGCGCACATGCCTCTTAGCCCTCGGGTTCTGGGAAGTGACCATTGTTCCTAGCTCTGGGTCTCTTAAGAAAGCTCAGAAATGTCAGACATGAGATGTTTACCCTCTTTTTGGACAATAGGACCCTTCGGTCTGGCTTTCTAGACCCCAGAACCATTGCCTTAGCACTCCTGAACCCCATAGTTGTTTAGACGCAGTCTCTCAAAGATCACTTGACTGTGGAAGCTCTGGTTTTCTAGGTAACCTTTTCAGGGACAATATGGTAGTAAACAAAGGAAATACAGGTTTAGCAAAGGAAGTTCTTAACTACAGACACTTACTCTTTAAAAAACACTAGAGTTACAGCTCTTAGGAATACAGCAAACAGTTCTGACTTCATTCCCCCTCAGTGTGACTTCATGACCCCTGTGAGTCCTCCGTGTATTGTGAATTTTGGGCCTGGCTTCTAGACTTCTGGCAGTAGAATTCCTCTCCACTTTATCACCCACCTACCACATGCTTTAAGCAGTCTCCTTTTAAAAGTCTGTCAGCTTTCTTGCTGCTGCACTTCCACTGGGAAATTTTTAGGCTCAAAATACAGTGGGGGAAAAACATTGTTCAGTGTTGATGGCCTTGATTGCTTTGTCACAGCTTCCTGGACATAGCTGCAGCTACAAAATGGATGCACTAATCCACAAGGACAGTTGCAATCATAAATGGCATTCATAAAGCAAAATAGGATTCATAATTCAATGCAGATGTCCCCCAAACTGTCACAAATGGTATTAAAATATAATGTAGGGTGGAGTTCTGTAAAAACTGTTTCCTCAGGGTGGGGTGGGGGGTGTTTCCCCACGGGAGTCCTTCCCTGTAAGGAGAGAGAAAATGAACCTGTTGCATCATCCTGCAAAAATGAAAGCACGGGAAAGTATTAAGTGAATTAATGGAATTGCATGGGTATGAAAGACATTTTTATTTCTCTGTTCTTGATGGCCTAAGTTGTTTTACAAACCTTGTTTATAAAATTAAAAATAATTCCTTGATATGCTTCAGTTTATATTTAAAAGGAGCATTATCATAATGTTCCATTCATTCCAGAAAAAATATTAAAAATAACTATTTAAGATATGAGAAGATACAAGGTGGGGGAGAACTTTTATTAGAACAACTTCTGTAGCTAGAAAGGACAAGCTTCCAGGCTTCACAGAGCTCTTCCTCAGGTTTGGAGAAAGTAACCAGAGAGTGAGCTAAATACAAGGTGGGACAGATTATTAAACATAAGGGTTTCCATACATCCTGTAGGTAGGATACCATTTTAAAATGAAGTGGGCAATTAAGGATTAGCAGGCAGTAGGGTGTGTTACAAATTGTTACAATGAGCCATGTAATGTTCAGCAGAGCTATGAATTTCAATTCCTAGGCTTGTTTTTTGAAAGTGTTGTGCAGGTTTTCTTTGAGGACAAGGATTGAGAAGTCAGGTACAAAGTGATCATTTTTAATAAGTGTTTTGCCCATGGGCTGTAGGGTCTTTTATCATTTTTCTGTGAGAGTTCATCTGAGAGAGAAGTGATTGTCTGGTTTCACCCACATAATTGATGATGAGCTTGGTGAGGTTGGGGGTTGTTTAAATGCTAGAAGAAGACATTTGGGAAAGATTTTTTCAGGATGTGGTCCCCATCTAGTACATGTTTGATAAAAGTATCAATTGTTTGATACCCTGTATAGGTTCTAGAGTGGAATAGCAAGTAATAAGTAGGATTGTGTGGTCAGTGGGTATTGAAGCAGGTACTTCTGGGTTTTTGAGTGGGATGTTGTTGCTCAGTGAAGGCAGTTTTAAGTTTTTAGGTATGTGTACTAGACTTTCTCTTGGGTATCTGAGTGCCTGGCTGTAGATGAAAGACTTCTTTGTGTGTCGGGTGGTTGCTGGCTATGTGGAAGTGTGGTGATCCGCAGTTTGGGGGCTTTTTTTGTGTATATTCAGTTGTAGGGTTCCATTGTTGAAGCTGGTCTTGGTGTCCAGGAAGTCGATGTTGATGTGGCCATGGTTTTCCAGATAGTTTGATGGGTAGGTAGTGATTGTTGAAGTTGTGGTAGAAATCTGTGAAGGAGTTTAGCTCATCTATCCAGAGGATGAAAATATCAATGAGTCTCAGGTATATCATTGGTTTCATGGTGCATTTGTCCAGAAATCCTTCCTTGAGGTGGCCCATGAAAAGGTTGGTACATTAGGGAGCTGTCCTGGTACTTAAGGCTGTTTCCATTATGTGGACAAAGTGTTTGTTGTTAAATGTAAATTTGTGAGGGAAGATGAAATGGATCAGATTGATATATTTGGGGTGGATTTTTTAGCATTGT
This sequence comes from Emydura macquarii macquarii, assembly GCF_026122565.2. NCBI lineage: Eukaryota > Metazoa > Chordata > Testudines > Chelidae > Emydura > Emydura macquarii. Next base: position 4,984,253 of record NW_027130698.1, read on the forward strand.
TCATTATCTTGTAAGTATTTGAGGTGGGCACTGATGCCATTGTGGTGAGGGTTGTGTATAGTGTGGTGACATCTGTGGTGGCAAGAATGGTGTTCTGGGAGAGGTGATGGAGTTCCTTGAGGAAGTCAGTTGTGTCTTGGAGGAAACTAGCCCTTTGTGTGCCGCGTGATTTGAGGATGTTTTTTATGAGTCCTGATATCCCTTCAGTAAGAGTGCTGTGGCCAGATGTAATGGGTCTTCCTGGGTTCTCTTATTGTTTAAGATACTGCACTTGGAACTTCATAGAATGTCATGCTGCTGAGGTGCTTGGGGTGCTGCCCAAAGAATTAATACAGTACAGTTAAAATACCATAAAATACAACATTAAAAATTACACTATACAAATAAAATGGACTATTTGGCTCAGTTTTCTTTAGTGCTGGTCCTCTCAAGGAAGTTAATATTTTTCGCCCTTAGCCTTCCACAATAATATTCCTTTTATGCTTGCTAATGGCAAAGACATTCCAGTGCACTGAGCTATTAAGCTGCAAGTATCTTAGAGCTATAGCAAAACAGTCATGATTGTTATCACTGGCTCTTCTACTGTTGAGGTAGCTGATCTTCCAACTTTATTCATGTTGCTGGTGTCTAAAAAATGTGCTGTTTATAACAGATAGGATAAGAAGGATTATAAAAGTGGTGTTCAATTTCAGGCTCTTAAAATAAAACTGTAGCTTTTTAACTACAATTTAAACTATTAACTATTTCTTACCCTTCACAGATACCGTGAAAAAGCAAAGAAAGATGCTGCTGCTGTGGGTAACCATGCTGCTAAATTGTTACAGTCAATAGGCAAGGTACTTAGGTTATAACATAATTTAATTTTTTTTCAAAAGGACCATAATTTTCCATATAGTCCATAAAGAATGAAGGAAAGGAGGAAAACTGAGGTAGTTAAGTCAGCTCTTTATTTTCTCTTTCTCCTGGAGAGTCTTAAAAGTTCTAATATGATTTCAGTGCACATACAGTGTATTTATTTCTACATTGTTTGTATTTTCCTGTGACTATTTAGAATGTTAAGTGAAAGGGACACTTTAACATATAATAAATTTTTTTCTTTGGATGTTAGATCAAGTGTTACCTATTTCAGAATAATTTTGAAAATGTGAATCTTCTAACCATTATCTTGTGCAGGAACAAACATATTCTTGTTCCTTTGCAGACTCCAGAGTCAATTTCTCAGAAAGAGTTAAAATTGCTTTGTAAGTATCTTTGGATTTTGCATTACATTATTCTTGTCTTACAGCACACACACGTTTTCAGAAAGTCTTGAAATTAGTCATAATGTAGCTATCTTAATATCTAGCTCAGTATTTGAATATCTTTTGTATTGTATTGTATTGTGCCTCTTCCTGAGAAGTAATGGACATATGCATCTGCTGAGTTCAGTGCTTAGCACCTGTCAAAATAAGGTGCATGGAAAGTTATAGGCAGAACCCTGAGTGTTTTATGCCCACAAAAATAAAATACAATTAAAATTAATTACCAATGATTTTGGATGGGAGCTACTGTTTGTTTGGGCAAAGTTTGTTTTACCCTTATGTATTAATAAATACTACAGAATATCCCAAGAAAAAAAGCAGCCATTTGAAACAAGTATTTGTTGTACTTGAAGTGCTGTAGTTGTGGCATGTATATAGGGTTTTTGGTTTTTTTGTTTCTTCCATACGTTCTTCCATATTTGTCTAGTTTTTCTTCTCCTTTCTGCCATTACCACTACAGATTCACTCTTGCCTATCCCCAGTAAGTGATTTTTAGAATGCTGCTCCCTGTAGACTTGTCTATTGCCACAGAGAGGGTAGGCAGTACTATTTAATGCAACTTAGGGAAAAGAAGAAAAGAGAACAAACAGCTTTTGAGATGCTGTAGGAAGAAAATGTGGGGCTGATGCCTGTGGTCCAACAGAAGATCATAAAAGAGGAGGAGGATGGGGCGTCATTCTCTCGAATCTGATGCCACATGTATTGAGAATCATTGTCTTAGTGCAATAGGCAACATGACTGCAATTTTGAAGTATACAAATATAAAACATCTTAATAAAATCGCTTGCCTTCATAGACCTATAAAGTAAAATTACTTATCTAAAAATTTTTATTACATTGCACCACTGAAGAAATAGAATAAAAACTTAAAATGAAATCAATTGGTGATAGGCTTACTCTATAGTGTTTAACAGTAAGTAAATCCTGAAATGCGTAAAGAAAATATTGCATTCCTGCAACCAGTGCTCTAATAATTCTTTTCTCTGTTCTTTGTTCAGGCAGCAACTCGGCATTTCTTCGTGTAGTGCGGTGTAGATCCCTGTCTGAAGAGTATGGTTTAAATACCTTTAATAAAGATGAAATTAGTAAGGACTTTTTTTTACTTATTCATAGTTGTCTTTTAACCTCATTCTTTTATCATGAAAGTATCCTTAAATTGAAAATGTAAAGAAAATACACATTGTAGATATTCAAAGCATTATTTTAAAAGTAAAGTAAGACAATTTTGTTTTAAAAGCTCAAAGATGAGCTACTGAATTTAATGTGTGTGGTGGTTTTCCCTAGCAGATATTTTCTCTTCAGTAGCCATATAACTAAAACATTCATCCGCATCAAGGTGATGGTGTCTTCTTTACATTATATTCTCTGCTGTCTGACTTAAATTATTTGTGACAGGAGCTAGAAAGATAGTTATCTTTTTGAGCCACTGACAGTTATCATATTTTGTAAATAAATTATATGGAAAAGTATCATTTAATAAAAATTAGGAACATAACTGCTACAAACTTTTCAAACATACATAACTCCAAATTCCAAGGTAAATACTAAAAGGGAAACAGTATAATTTATAAAAACTTAATGTCTTTTCAGTCTTGTCATAATGTTTTGGCCAAAATAATTTTTTTGTTGTTCGTTTAGCATTCACAAAGTAAATAAATAAGTAAAAGCTCCTTGAATTCGTTCATATTACATAGTGTATAATAATTCAGGAACTTGTTTAATTTTACATTTAAAAAGGCACAAAAAATGATGTAGGGACAATCCATATTGAACTGGCTTAAGGAGGCTACCATTTATTATATATAGGACTGTACCAAATTCACAGTCCATTTTGGTAAATTTCACAGTCATAAGATTTTTAAAATCTTAAATTTCATGGTTTCAGATATTAAAAACTGAAATTTCAATTGTAACCATGGGGATCCCGACCCAAAAAGTGGTCGTGGGGGAATCACGAGGCTATTGTAGGGGATTGTGGTATTGCCATCCTTCTGTGCTGCTGCTGGCAGTAGTGCTGCCTTCAGAACTGGGCTCCCAGCCAACAGCCGCAGAGCTTCCTGCAGCTGGGGGAGGTTTCCAGAGGTGGGTCTGACCAGGTGCAGGGGAAGAGGAAGTCCCATCTCTCCCCAGTCTGGCTGGGACTAGCAGCTGGAGCTTGGCACATAGAAAGAGCCCCCTGTTGGGGTGCCCTCAGCTCTGGCCTTCCCTGGCTCCAGGCCTATCATTCAGCTACCCAGCTCCTGAAGGCAGCACAGAAGTAAGGATGACAATACCAGGACCCCTACCATAATAGCCAAAATTCACAGGGGAGACCAGATTTCACGGTCTATCACACATTTTTCACGTCTGAATTTGGTAGGGCCATAATTATATAATCATTGCCCTTAGTGTTTCCTACACAAAAAGTGTCTAGGATTTCTTCTGTTAATATGCATTATAAATAAGCTTGAAAAGATTAGATTTTTATTGGTAAACATTGATTTCATCAATGAAAATCAACAAAAAAAAATAGTTTCATTGATTTTACAAATCAAAATTTGCAGATAAGCAGGTAAGAAAAATCTGGAGAAGTCAGAATTTGATTTAAGGATATTTACGTTGAGTATTTGAATGTGATGTTGATAATTTATGTTTTAATGGTTATAAAGCTTTAGCTTTTTGAATCTGTGTCTACTGTCATTAAATAATTGTCTGACAGGCCCTTCCCCATAATTTCCTGTGAAGCAACAAATATTTAAAAATGCTTAAGAATAGACTGATTATCCATCACTATTACAAAAAAAAAAAAAAAATTATCAAGTTCTGCCACGCCTAATTATGAAACTCAAATTATGACTTGAGGTAAATATCACAGCCAAGCAATTGTTGGTATTAGTGGAGTTTAAGTAGGAACATGTGGACAGCTCCAAACAACTGAGATTATATAAAAATATATGTATGTAACATTTGGTATGTTTTGTCACTCATAATTGGGATTTGAAATTACATATCTAAGCAGTCCATCACTAAAGCTTGAAGGGGAGACTTCTCAGTTGTCTTTCATGGGTGTGTTGTGGAGAAAGAGAGTAAAAAATGTATTTTACATTCAAGCAAATGTGAAATATTTTTATCATTCCATTTGTCTTCAAGTTTATTTTTAAACCAATTTAAAATCTGTATTTTGGGGTGGCGGGTTTTTTTTCATTTTCAGTTTCCAGCATGGATAATCCAGACAGTGAGATAGTGCTATATTTAATGCTACGAGCTGTGGATAGATTTTATAAACAGCATGGTAGATACCCAGGTAGGTTAATACTATAGTTTTAAATATATCTGTTACTCTAGGAAATAAAACAATCTAATTTATGATGCCGTAGTACATATGAACTATAAAACATGATTTAGCAAATATTTCAATTGAATTTGAGTATATTTATTGTGCAAATATTACAAAGTGACTTAAGATGAACGCAATACAGATTGGTATCAATAATTGTTCTAATTGCTTGTAAAAATTATAGTTAAATTACATGATGATTTAGCATTGTTCAGTATTAGAGCTCTAATTAAATACAAATGCATGTTACTTGAATAAAAATTTAATGACTGCAATAACAAGCAAGGTAATAGCACAATTTAAAAAAAAGTATTGAACCCATTTACTTTGGCATATTAAAGTCCAATGAGAAGAAATGGCTCATACTTTATGTCCTAGGTGTGTGTAACTACCAAGTAGAAGATGATATTGGAAAATTGAAATCTTGCCTCAGTGGTTTTCTTCAGGAATATGGGCTGTCTGTAACAGTGAAGGATGATTATGTTCATGAATTGTAAGTATTGTATGATAAGAATGTCACTTTCCCTATTTTATTTAAACTGCCCTAAAAATGCAAATTATTTTACTTTTTGTATCTAGTTGTCGCTATGGAGCTGCTGAGCCACATACTATTGCTGCGTACTTAGGAGGTAAGATGCCACTTTATTTTCACAGGTCCATTTAGAACCATCAACTGAGCTATTTTTTAAACAATTTTTTATTATTTTAATGGAATTCCTTTTCAGTATATTTGGAGCAAAGGGAATAATTATGGGCAGCAGACAAAGATGGCATTAGTGATGCAACATTTTAAAGTTGTATGCTATATGGAAAAGTTGACCAGAAAGTGATCAGATTGGAATAAAAGAAATAATGGAAAACGACAAAATGGCCTTATTAGGCCAATTATACTACTTGTGCTTTTGTTACTCTAGTTTAAAATAAAACCTATAACTTGGATGTATGACTACTGAAATTAAAAGTCCAAACAGAAACAATGGTAAAATATGACTAATTTTAATTTAGTTCTAATTTCAGTTAAGACATTTCTAACTCTACAAACTTTGTAAATCCCTACCTAGCCAACACTTATCAATGTGGCTTTTGACTTTGCCTTATTTCAGCCTGCAATAAATATTTATAACCAAGATGTGTAAATCATTTTAAAATGTGCATAAGAGAAGTATTATTGAAATCTTAAGTGTTTTTGCTGTTTGTCTTCCTACAGTACCAGTTACTCAAGTGTTAATATTATATAAACAACTTTGAATTTTTTAAAAGGTTAAAGAAAATTATGTTGCCTGGTACTTTAGAAAAACGTATGAAGACAAGGTTCAGGTTCTTAAGAGTTTATAATTGCAAAGAAAATGTGAGCACAGTATTTTTATAGAGGTATAAAAAAGGGGTTGTAGCAATAAAATAAAATTTAAGAGTTCATTCAACAATTAAAAAGAAATAAAATATTGCAGAGAAGCTAATTAGTGGCTAATTTTTCTATCTGAATTTTCCAGTTGTCAGACTCTGGACTGTGTAATCTCTCTTAAAAGGAAAAGGGATTTTTCAATGAGAGGGGAGGCAGTGGTTGGGGTTTTTTTGTGTTTTAGAAAAATGATTTATTAGGGGGAAAAATCAGTTTGTGGATGTAGACACTTCTCTTACATTAATTCAGAAAAGTCAAGTTTGTACATTTCACTGCTTCACATGATAAAATTGAATTGAAAAACAAATACCAAATCACTTTTGGCCCTGATTCAGGAAAGCATTTAAACTCAGTTTGTCAATCTGGCCCAGATACTGTTGTTTTCTTAATTAAAAAAAAAAAAATTACCTGCTAACTTCATTCTTATTTCTTCCTCCTTTTAATAGGTGCTGCTGCTCAAGAGGTTGTCAAAGTAATTACAGGACAATTTGTAATTTTTAATAACACCTATATTTACAGTGGAATGTCGCAGACTTCAGCAACTTTCCAGTTGTAGAATAACTACAGTATATATGTTTGAAATTGTAATTGCCGTCAGGTTTTGCTCCATTCTGTAAAATATTACTAGTGTGGTGTTTTACCACTAACTAAACTTTTGTTTTCCTCAATATTAAAATCTTATTGCAAATCAAGAGAACTTTTATTTTATGCTGAGGGCAAGTAAATCACGCAATAAACTGGAAGATACTTATTTTAATGTAAGGTGTAGAATTTGCTGATCATTGTCTGAAGACTATTCTGTGGTATTAGAAGTTAAATGTTGTCACTTACACCTTGCTGATTTGTCATAGGAGGGACTTGTTGAACTACTGTGCTTATTCTATGGTTAGCTTCTTGATAAAAGCTTCTAAAGAAAATAATAAAAAGCCCCTTGTACCTGCAACTTATTTAATGCAAGGAAATACTACAACTGTAGGTGAAAGGGTGATATAAGCAGAGAGGGGAAACTAATACTGTCAAAGCTGGGCTCCCTGGCAGAAGAGGGGCACTTTGCATCACTGCTCACAACGGTACAGTTTGGTGTGGTAATAAAATGCTGAAGACTCTGATAGCACTAAACGCATGCTGGAGGGTAAGGGGAGGGGGAGACACGTGCATCCTTATCACCTTTACCAGCAGGAAGTCTTTCTATGTGGCTGAGGAAGACACGTTCTACACAGCCATGAGCGGAGGCACCTAACGCTTCTCTAGGGGCAGCTCTCGGAGGGGAGGACAGGGCAGTGGTCGGGGACCACATTAAATGTTGCTGCTGGGATTACGAGTGGGGCTGGCGTGTTGCGCACATGCCGCTAGTTCTTGCAGTGTTGCCCTGCCTGTGTTTTCAGCGGGAGCCGCTGCCGCGGCAGAGCGCTGCGGCGGAGCAGAGCTGTTCTGGCGGGAGGCGGGAGAAGAGCGGGTCTCTCACACCAGGCGGGGCTGAGGCGGCGCCCTGCGGGGCAGGAGGGAGCGTTCCTCGCTCCCCGGGAGCGAAAGGGCGGGGCTGGTGCGTGTCTGACTGAAAAGCGGTTGCTTTCTGCCGTCCTCCATTAGGTGACAACCTCTCCCATCTCCCTCCCTGCCCTGCCTTTTGCCAGGTCGTCGAAGCGCAGCTGCACTGCACGAGCCTAGACTCGAGCGTTTAGCGAGAGCGAGCCCGGCTCGTAGCCGGCCGCACGTACGCGGCGCTGAGCGCCACCATCCGGCCCCTTCGCACGGGCCGCTTCAGTCCGCTGGGCGGGAAACACCGGCGGCAGCCTGCAGCGCGTGAGCGCTGAGGTCATGCTGTCTGAGGGCAGAGCTGCTGCCCAGGTGAGGGGGGTGGCAAGGGGAGTCAGTGTTGCTAATGGGGGAATAGGGCTATGTCTACACTGCAGTTAGACAAGCCGGGCCTGGCCCTGGCTCAGGCGCTGTTTCACTGGGGTGTAGACATTCAGGCTCGGGCTGCAGCCTGCACTCTAGGGCCCTGCCAGGTGGGAGCGTCCCAGAGCTCGAGCTGCAACGTTTACACCGTAATTAAACAGCCCCGGGAGCTGGAGCTAGCTGGCCCCGGCCAGGCATGGGTATCAAGCTGCAGTGTAGCCATACCCCTGGAGCCTCGTACCCAGCTCGGATAAGCCCCCTCTCCCATAGCAGTCACTGGGGAAGGGGCATAGGGTTCGTTCTGCGCTTGGGCCTGTTACCTGAGAGGTGGGCCCAGTGCGCCTGGCTCTAGAGCCTGCTGCCCACAGTAATGCTCCCATTTTCTTCCCCCACACACTCACCCTGGGAAGGTGACATGTTGTCCTAGAGTCCCCCTTGCTGAGCAGGTAGGCCTTTTGATTGTACAGGGGTGTCCTGAAAGCTCAGCTGAGTGATCATGCTATCCCAGTAGGCTGGGTGGGGGAAAGCACTTGAGTCGCAGCCTGACCTCTGTCTAACCTGAGGCTCTAAAAGCCCTAACGTGTGTTTAAGGGGATGGAGTGGACCAGTAGTTTCGGTGCCTAATACCTGCAATGAATTATTGCCCCCCTCCAAAATCATTAATGGATGTGAGTGGTGGGAAAGGGAATGAACACATAGGTGGCAGACCAAGGGATCAGAAATGCTGACAATCCTGTTGTCTTCACCAAACTGTTACCTATGAATGACAAACACTCTGCTATATTTGGAAATATAAAGGCCAGATCCTCAGGTGCTATACATTATCATTATTTCAATGGAGCTGTGATAGTCTGCACAAGCTGAGAATTTATTCCTAGGATTTTAAAACCTTACAGTTTAGAAAAAGGCTAAATTATGCAGAGAAAATTTTGGATTTTTCCTTTCTATGTGGTATTACTGCAGAATGATCTGAGTCACACAGGTCATATGAGAGCCTGAATTGGGTCATTGAGTGTCTGGAATATTCTCATTTGACTTTGACAAGCATTCCCCGACCTCATTTTTGTAGGTACATTTCTGAATATTATAAGCCAAGTGTTTCCATATTGCTGTGCAAAAATACAAATAGGACTGTATTTGGGAAGTAAATTAGTTGGGTTGCATATCCTTAGCTGACAGAGAAGAATGAACTTTTTCCTTTTCTTCCCTATATCAAATTTATAGAGAACAAAAGTTCTCTGCTGCAGCAGAGCCTGGTGACTTATTCATGTTGACTCTGATCTGTGATACTACAATGAAGCAGATCTATTGATACTTATCAATGGGTTGGTTTATAAATGGTATTTTATGTACAGTCTCTCTCAAATAAAAGTCCACTTAAAAAGTATTCAAGTAGAAACAGGTCTTTAAAATATTCAAAACTTGAATGTTGGCAATGCAAATTACAAAAAGATTATGTTTGTAATCATAATATTTTTTTAAAATTGCTTTAACTGCAATGAAAATGAAACTTGAAGCTCCAAGCTGAGACAGGTCAGTCCTTTGCAAAACAAAATATAGGAAGCTGATCTAGGATTCTGTCAGCTTTGCAATTTGGCCCCTGTGGAAAGCAGAGGGAGACTGGGAAGCTACAGAGTTTTCCGTCAGTGGTGGAGAATCAGGGGTGTTTGTGTTTAACAGTAAAAGTAGGATGAGAATGGAAGAAGAGTTCTTCTTGTTCAAAAATCTCAGTCTCTCCCTCTCAGGTCATTTGTGTGGTTGACTGATTTGAAGGGACTGGGAAGGAACCTGTGCACGAGCCATTGTGTCAGCTGAAGCATAAAATGGGGAAGATGAAGGATTGGTAATTACAGGGAAAACTGGCCTCCTGTATGATAGCATTATGATATTTCTCAAAGGCACTCTGGTGCCACTAACTAGCCATAAAAATAGCTTAACCACCCCCTTGACATTTTCACACTAAGCTGGAGAATCTTCAAGAGGCTTAAAGATGCCATCGTGGCTTGAGGCCAACCTCTGGCACATTTGGCATGTCCAGGGAAAAGAAAATGCAGTTGGGTCATGTCTATGCTCCAGGAATCCTCAGTTATTGGATCAATCTCTTGGAGCTGTGGGCAGTCAGTATAATTTAGAGCACCCCTCTATCTGCTCTAATTTGCTTGTAAGGGTCTGGACTGATGCAGATTGGCCCAACCATTTTGGTGTCTGCAAATGTGGCTTTAAGCCATCATTGTGCTCCCCATTCCTAAGTCTTAATCTGAATGCTGCTCAGTTGAATTGAAGGATCTGGGCTCTTATGGTTATTTTTAGAGTTGAAATTGTGGATTTTCTGATTTTATGTAAAATATGCTAATTTTGCTAATTGGTTAAATATTAAAATGTTAATTGAAGGAGTTGACAAGACTTATAAATTCCCTCTCCAGTCTATCAAGTGTCTTTGTTTTTGATCCATACTGATTTTTAAACAATCATAATTGTATACAATACAACATTTGATTGCTCCTCATCAGTGGTAGCAGCAGGAGCTAGAAGTTGTAGATTTCCTTTGAAAATTTGAACTGCTAGTTTTTAAATTGGTCAGTGGTTCAATATCGTCAGCAAGCAGTTGAAGTAAATTGGCGGCCAGACATAGGGGCAGAAAGTGGGCAGATTTTTGGAGATAAGTAACCAAAGATTAAAAATATGTGTGAGATCGGGAGTTTTTATCTTTACATGCATCAAAATGGTAAACCCAAATTACTTTGGATCTGCAAAATTACATTGGGTAAGAATCCTTGTAATTTCAGTAGTATATTATCTTATAATGATGCCTTTCCAAAAGAAATCTTTGGCATTCATGAACATGATGATTTGGTTGTATGTCATGTGGCAAGTAATTTAAAAATGAGATAACCAGAAGAGGAGGAAGGGTATTTTAAGATAATTGGCATGATGGACTTATACTTGTGTACACTTTTTGTGAACAATGCAGATCAGAACTGCTGAGAAAGTGCATTTTCTTACAGATGCAGTGTAAGAATAGGAATACAATTGAAAATGGAAAATATAGAGGTACAGAACACACAATGTGGTAAGAACTCTAAAATCACTTGTCAGATCTGATGCTGTTTTTCACTGTTTTACCAGACTCTGATGGTAGCTGGGCTACCATGGGGATGGGGGATTGTTGGATGAATTTGTTCATGCTTTTTTACTACATTAATGTTTTTGGATTATATATTGTGATGAAGATAAAAGACAAAACTAATGGTATAATTTCAGATGACAATAAATGATGACAATATGAAATCACATGTTTTTGCTAATTATTATTTCCATATTTCTGTCTATTTTTCTTTAACAATTTATATTCCTTTGAAATCACCAAAGTATTTTGAGAGTTTTAAGAGAAATACAGTAGCTGCTATTAACTGAAGTGGTAAAATAATGATTAATAAAGTCTCCTTGGTAGCACACTTAAGACCCTAAGGGCCATATTTTCAAAAGTATTTAGGCATCTAAATGTGCAGATAGATGCCAAGTGGAATTTTCAAAAGCACCTAGGCATTTAACTCTTACGGGAGTTAGATGCATAGACACTTTTGAAAATTCCACCAGGCACCTATCTGCATCTTTAGGTGCCTAAATCTGACCATATCTTCTCAACAGTTCATCTGTTCTTAGGACGGGATCCAACACACGCCAGGAGCTGGATTAGTCTCTTAGTTATTGAGGTTATGTTCTGGTTGGTGATGAGTGTCCTAAACTTCTATTGTCTTCAGCAAGAGCAAGGGCACTCAGCACCTTGCAGAACTGAGCCCTGAAGGAGAACTTGCTATACCAAACACCGAGCTTCTTCTGATTTGTGCTTGGAGTTTTTATTTATACAGTACATTGTCATGATCAAGATTTTAGACTCAGCATTTGATGTAATTTATAATCATAATCTAATGGGGAAAGTCCTCTAAATTCTGTTCTTTGAAAATCCTACGGCGATGGGCATGTGGTGACCACAACAGGCAGAGGATGCTGGTTGGAATCTCAAATGAAAAACTTGCACACAGGTGGTGCAAGTGTGGTGGTCATTTGTCGTTGACTACAGAGCAGTCCTCTTTAAGGATAGTGCTTCTCTCACCAATCCGGGGAAGGGGGAGAAAAGGATCCCTAATCATCACTCCCTCCATTATCAACTTGCTAATATGTTGCAACTATCTGGTCATCCAGTTGTGTGGTAAAAAGCAACATCGCACAAAAAACACTGAACTCTGCCTCCTAGAATGTCTGCACTCTTTTTGTTGGTGCTGGTGAGGCCTTGAAAGGCACTCATCAGAAAAGAACTTGTCAAATATAACATTGATATACCTGAGTGAAAAACATCTCCCAGGTAAGTCCCATCTTGAAGAGTTCGATGTTGAATACATATTCTGCTGGATAAACATATCTGCAGAAGAGAAGCGACTATCAGGGATAGATTTTGCTATTTGGACATCTATTGCATGTGTGCTTGGTAGTGTACCAAAATGAATAAATGATCTCCAGATGATCCTTTGCCTCAACTTGACATCTGTATGTCATGTAATAGTCATTAGTGCATATGTACCCATGATGACATGTTCTGACGATGTCAAAGAAAAATTCTACAAAGATTTCGACAAGGCCATAAAGTCAGCTTGTCAGCATGACAAATGAATCATTCTAGGTGACTTTAATGCCAGAGTTGGTCACAATCATGAAGCTTGGCCACAAGTAATTGAGGAAAGAGCACTCAATTGGCATACTGCTCTTCACAAAGTGCACACAGAACTAGCTAGTCATCACAGACATGATATTTCAACAAAGCACAAAACATGAATGCATTCCCACTCTGGTCATTGGCATTTAATTGACTATGTCATTGTATGCCAACATGATCATTGGGATGTCAAAATCACTCATGCAATCTGGAAAGTATGCATGTGGTCTGATCATCGATTTGTGAAATGCAAAATTACATTGATTCTGCAATTAAAACAGCACCAGTGTTGTCAGTTTCTAATACCCATGCTTAAAGTGCACGCATTGAAATCTGATCTCACATGTACAAGGCTTGTTAAAAAATTTGATGAAGTTCTTTACATGCTTTCTCTCTTGAACACAATAAACACTGAGTCTTCCTGGTCATCTTTTAAGGAAACTTTGTTTGATGCATCCTAAAGAAGTCTTTGGCTTTATAAAGACGAAGCATCAGGACTGGTTTGATGAAAATGATCGTGAGATAAAGAAACTTGTAACAGCCATGTTTGCTCTTCACATGTTATGGATAAACAATAAAAACTCATCTATTAAAAAGTTGTCTTATTCATGTACAAAGTAATGTGCAAGCTAAGCTTCACCACATGAAAGATAGCTGGTGGAAATGAAAGCTGAGCAGCCTCAATAAGTGGCAGACCAAAAGACTTCAAACATTTTTTGATGAGCTGAAGGCTGTGTATTGCCCACAATCTAATGGTACTATCCTATCTGGAATGCAGATGAGTCACTGCTGCTGGCTGATTATGGACAAATTCTGAAAAGATGAACAGAACACTTTAATGAGGTTCTGAACTGCCTGTTCACCACATCAGCATCAGCTCTTGATAATCTTGAACAACTTCCAATTCAAGACCAACTTGCAATTCCACTGAAAGTATCTGACGCATGGAAAGCAGTCAAGCAAATGTCAAATGACAAAGCAGCGGGTCAAGATAGTATTCCTGCAGAGGTTTTCAAATATGAGGGACATGAGTTATCAGAGAGCTTACTGGCCTCTGCTAAAGGTTTTGGGAACAGGAAGCTGTGCCACAGTAACTTAAATATGCCAATATTATTCACCTTTACCAAAGCAAGGCATTCGAGCTTCTTGTGATAACAATTGTGGCATCTGGTTCCTTGCCACTGCAAGAAGGATACTCACTTGAGTCATGCTAAACTGGCTGATTGATCAACTTTCAGAGAAGATATTTCCTGTAAACCAATGTGGCATCTCTCCTAGGCTTTGTATTTCAGACACTCTGGCAAATTCAGGAGAAATGTTGGGAGCAGAATCAAGACCTCTATATGGATTTTTTTGATCTTACTTAAGGCCTTTGACTCTATAAATTAAGATGGCCAGGGCACAGTTCTGGCACAGTTCGATTGACCTGATAAGTTTGTCAATGTAATTAAATCTTTTCATGCAAGATTGTGTCCTTGACCAAGGTTGCTTCTCAGCTCCCTATGTTGTCAACAATGGAGTAAAACAAGGCAGTGTTTTTGTTCTGATATTATTTAGCATCACGTTTAAAGCTTTTTTAATAGATGCATTCAGAAACATTGGTTGTGGCATTTATATACGGTACCATATTGATGGAGGTGTCTTGAGTTTGCATCACCTGCATTCAAAGACAAAAGTTATTAAGACAATTATTTATGAATTACAGTTCACTGATTGTGTTTTATTAGCCCACAACCTCAGGGACATTCAGTTGTTTGCTGATTGCATTGCACATGCAGCAAAACATTTTGGCTTAACAATCAGCTTAAAGAAGACAGAAATCATGGTCCAACCTCGACTGGCATGTATCAATAATATACCACTCAAGGTCGTTGATAAATTTTTCCTAACCTACGCTATGTTGTTTCATAATATGCAATGATTGATGATGACATTATGAAGTGCATTGGAGATCAGTGACACCTTTAGAAAACTTCAGTATCATCTCTGGAATGAGCAAAGTGTCAGACTACAAAAAAAATTGATGTGTATCGCACCACCGTCAATGCCCCACTTCTTTACAGCTGCATTATGTGGACTATATTAATGTCACATAAAACACATGAACCTATTCAACCTAGAGTGTCTATGGTGGATAGTGGGAATTTAAATAATAAGACTTGGTTCCAGGCATTGAGGTCCTTGAGTGCTGCAACATCACAAGCATTGAAGCTTCTATACTGAGAGTGCAGTTGAGATGACGTGATCAAGTGATTCACATGTCTGACAGCAGAATACCGACGGCCATCTTCTACAGAGAATTGCAGACTGGAACTTGTTTTAGGGGAAGACCAAGAAAATGTTACCAAGGCACTCTGAAGACACTCTTGCAATGTTGACCTCAAGATTTGGGAGCTCTTAGTCCATGACAGGACCCAATGGCAGCGGATCTGCAACTTCAGAGTGAAAGACTTCAGCAGCTCACAGATTGTTGCAATCAAGGAGACACATGCCAGCTGTAAAGCTAAAAGCAATGCACATTTATCTGCAATTGTTTTTACCTGTGGCACTTGCAGATAGCGCTGCAGATCTGAAATTGGTCTTTGGTCTCAGGACCCACAATAAGTGACTGTAGCTCATCTGTCAAATTTGATGGGAGACTCCATCATCATCAATCATAGAAAAATAATAATAGTTAATACAGATTCCATTAATTTGGGGATGCCCAACAAATACATAGTTCTTTTGTCTAATGGCTGGCTCTGCAGTGACATTTAATTGTAATACTCCTAGAAATATGCAGTGATAACAAAATGATAACATCAGCTACTGTATACAGTGATTTTTTTATTAGTGTAAGATAAAAATAGCTACATTAATTTCATCTCTAATTTAAAACACTAAAAACAAAGGCAAAATTGGTTGGAAAATCCTCTGTATTTTAAATATTTTAAAATAGTAATACAAACAATGAAAGATAAAAAAATATTGGGCCAATCCAGTATTCCATAATAAAACAAAATTTGTTCTGGTCCTGATCCAGTATCAAATTCTGCTAATAGAGATCACATTCTGTTGATGAAATCTTGGCCCTGTTGCACTTAATGGCAAATCACCAGTGGACTTCAATGGGTTTCAATGGAGATTTCAGCCCATATCTCTTTCATTATTCCATATTTTCTGTTTAAATTAATTTTGCAGCCATAGAACATAACATTATTATTGAAAGTAATAAGGTCAATATGAAAAGGGGATTGTTCAATTGGCAAATAAAATCATCATCTAGAAACAGAAACTACTTAGACACACATTTCTGGGCTGTGCATAACGTTTATTGCTAGATGGTGAACAAAAAGACTCAGCTTCAATTTGTTCTTTTTTTCTCTTCAGAATAGAAGGTGATGCCATATTTTTATGATAGACTTAATATAAAAATTAATCATCAATATAAAAAGTTGAATTCTAAAGAAAACATACATATTTCTTGTGAAATTCTTCTAAAATTGTTTTTTCTTCATAGAGCTGAAGACAGATCTGAACTTACTGCTTGAATGTCTTAAATACCAAATGGACAGCCCTGCTTCTCAAAAAGAGGCCTTGGTCACTATTTATACAATTTGTCAACAAAACAGTAAGAAGCATTCTACCATGACATTTCACCTGGGGCATTTGTTATTTCCTATCTGGAATATTTGAATATGGCAATAATATAATTTTTTTCATAGTACCTATTAAACATCACTTGTTAAAATAATGTCTAGGAGTCGTAAGACTCTGTAGAAGGTATAAAATCTTGGAAACATTATGTTTTCCATACTGCACTGATTGTTTTTGGATTCCCAAATTAGTACCTAATATTAATTTCCTTTTTTGTTCGTTGTGTGTGCTTTTGCTACAGGTGATGCGAGTGATTATTTCCGAGAAATTGGTGGTTTGATGTTTGTAAATGACCTTGCAAAGTCAAGCGTGCACTGCATAGTAAAGGAAGCAGCCTTATTTACATTAGCAGTTGTAATGGAGAGTAATGGTAATATATAATTCTGTTGTTTATTTTTCCAGGTCCTATATCACTGCACTTTATTGTTCCTGAAAATTTAATATTCCCTCTTCTGCCTATATTTATCATATCAGCCAGTGGTTTAATGTAGTTTTAGATATATTTGTTTATCAGGTTACAACAGATACCAATGTGACTAATGGGACCAGATTCTTGGCTCAACTGTTCCCTTTTTGCTCCATTCTGGAAGCAGCTTAAATAGCCATCTGACAATTCCTCTGGTTTGGGGGAATCCCTTGAGTGGAGTGGCTGGCTATAGGCCCCTTATAGGCCCTGTTGTAGAGGGCATGGGTGGGCAAAAACGGCGGTACACTTCTTCAGTCCCCCACTAGCATAATAGTCTGAGGTTGTTCTGTATCATGCCAAGATCACTTAGAACTGGCTTCAGGATCAGGGAGCAGCAAATAGCAATTCTTCCCTCAGCTGTGCCTAGCACATATGGACACAACTGAGAATCTAGCCAAAGACCTGCAGGTTACATTATCAAGTTACATAGGAAGTTACTGACAAGTGGATTTGAGAATTGACCCTTCAGAGTGAGGCTGAAGCTATACTCTACCTAGTAACTGTTAAACTGTTGCTAGGTAAGATGAGTTTCTAATGTTGTATGTTTTGGAACAGATGTACCAGAACTTCTGAATTAATGCCATTCCATAAGAAGGAAAAATTGGAATGGGAGCTTTCAAGTAGATCTGATACATTGTTCCATAAAATGACCAAATTATTGTTAGTGTATGCATCATCTTTTTGGTTGGTGGAAAGGTTGCTGATAGCCACATCTATGGAAGGGTCAAAAGACTTTTCAGCCTGGCTGTCAGATATGTTAGTTGGGGGAAGGGAGGAGAGAAAATCTGCCTTACAAATAAGTAATGGTATGAAATATTTTATTTTAATCTTTGATTCAGTCCTGATAATTGTTTTTCTCTTTGCCGCCTTCCAGTATAGTTCAGGCTGTATATTTTAGACATAACTTTTTATAAGCCTGTAATTTGTAGACTTTATTACCTAAATAAATGAAGGTTTTAAATGGCTTAATAGGAATTAATATAACTCATTTTCTGGTTTCAGTTTACTGTCAACAAACTTTGTGTACATCTGAATTGTTTGAAGACCTCATTTTCTTCTTAACTAATAAAGATTCTAGTGTGAATTTGAAAAGAATGTCTGTGTATGTTATATTAGTACTGGTTTCAAATAACAGTAAGTATTTTGCTTCCACTTGTAAAAATACCAATAAATTATTAATACTGTGTAACTCATTTTAAAACACACTGTTGTTTGTCAGCCCATACCATTTATCAAAACTTCAAGGTTTCTTTAATATTTTGTAAGATTAGTATATAAAGATTAATTGTGACATGTAATTGAACTTGAGATCACCTAAAAGTAATCTAAGTAGATCAAACACTAGAAGAGTTTCCTTAAAAATAACTGAATGTACTTTATCTTATTTTTGTAAGAAACTAACATGTAATTTTTAACAAAATGTAATGCAGAATGAGGGTTTCTTACATTTTGTAGAGAAATTGAGAAATAACAATTGATCATTATTCATTATTATTTGTAGTACAGTAGTACCTAGAAGGCCCCATACTACTACGGTCTACACAAACATATAGTTAAAAACACAAGGTAACAATTAATTTAGAAGTTCTTGTAGTTTATAAACATAGAAGAACTTTGTTAGCAATTGTTGTTGCTATACAGTTAAGGATGAAAGTACAGAACACATTGTTTATTTATATATGGCATATTAGGGGAGTTGAAGTAAAACTGAACTATCTAAATGGCATTTAAGGTATTAAGATTTTGTTTAAAATTATGTATTGTCTCTCCCAATATCGGTTTATGGTCATTTATAGAGAGTGGGCAAACTCTCATCAGAGAAACAGGCTGCATTGGTGTTCTGCTACAATTGTTCAGGTAAAGAAACAGAGTTTCTGTTAAGATATAAAGTAACAGACTACTTAGATCCTAGATCATCTTTGCCATTATGTTTACCTTTTTCTTAACAGATCAACTCTTTCAATATCTGAGATGAATCTGTCAGATGAAAATATTAATCAGTATTATCAGCTGTGGTCTTCAGTCTGCAGTACTCTATGTGCATGTGTTAACAATCCTCAAAATGGTAACTATTGTTAAATAATTGTATAACATCAGATGAGAGTAAACATAAAAAGAATATTTTTTAAAAAGAGACAACTGACTTCCATTTTCTAATGTGTCTATAAACGTAACCATATATTACATTTAGATGTTTTTGTTATTGTTTGTGTTACATCTTTGCAGAAGACAATCAAAACACTTGCTGTTCAGTTTTTCCACATGCAAAAGATTGGCTCCAAAATTGCATAAAGCCTGAGATAATTCGACCAATTTGTTCATTTGTTGGACTCACAGTTGCTAATAATAGTAAGTACATGTCATCCTGTCAACAATTTAGATTTCATGGAACTTAGTTTCATTGGAAACGATAATTAAATGTTAAATTTCCTCCTCTTTCCCTACCTCCCCAGATTCATTCATTGATCTTCCACTTTCTTTGAAGAAGGCAGGGATCAGCTGCCTTTGTGTCATTGTCCCATCTCCTCCAAACCCCACAGAGGATGCTTGTGGGTCCAGGGTTTGCAGTGGGCAAAGAAGTAGGGTGAACAGGGGGCAGGAACAGGCATTCACATCATCCCCATACTGATCCTATGGAGATTCCCAGGAAAAAATAACACGGGCTCTGGTAGATCAGCTCCAATGGAGCCATTCTACTGGGGGCCAGCTAGTCATGAATCATTTTGCTAAGAGGTATTCAGCTTGTGAGAATGTCTATGTGTGTATATATTTCTCTTATGAAACTTCTTAAGTTTAGATGTAGGCCAGGCCTGAGTAATCTGTGTCGTCAGCCTGCAGGCAGACTGCTTTGCTGAAAATGCAGCTAGAAAATTCGTTGCTGCCCCTCTGCTCCCCTTTTCTGGAAATTCTGAGTCAGTGGATCTATGAAAATGCAAATCCAAAATGCCCTCTCTAGTGCCTACCCTAATAGCCCATTCTGTTCTTGCCTGTTTAGGAGTGGTGAGCACCCCTTTCCACAGTCCCATGAAGACCAGTGGTGCAACTTGTCCACCAGCATCCCTTTTATCATTGAAAAGCAACATAGAGTTTAAGTGGCATAGAGGGCCTTATGTGTTTCCTTTGCACATGGTGACATTTACTCTAAGGGTCAGATTCTGATATCTTTACTTATGTTAAGTAGTACCTTACTCCACAAATAGTCCCATTAGCTTCAAGTTAGTAAAATCTGTAAAACTCTTTGGGAGCCATTTTGATTAAAAGCATTTTCCAAATATAAGTTCATCATTAGTACAACACAGAAAATAATGGCTATAACTAAACGAAAACAAGCAGAACACAAGTATATTGTTTACGGTTTACATGTGTATATTTGCTTATGTATTTTCTATAACTCTTATCAAAAATACATTTTAAATTTGCCATCTCTCATATATTATATTTCCAATTTTGATTGTGTTGTATTGATGGAATTGGAATTTTATTAGATGGCAGGAAAACTAGCATAAACACACAAAAAACCGTTACCATCTTGTTTTATTAATATCATTTTAGTTAATAGAGATATAAATGTTGCAATTCAGTATTTATTCTTTTTTCCTTAAGCATGTGTACAGGAATACTTTGTTTCTGTTGGTGGATTAGACATATTAGCTGAAGTACTTATCAAGCTGGTACCTGATTCATCTAGGAGTTACTCAAGCGCAAAACTTGCAGTAGTGGTGACAAAAACTCTAGATGCTTGCATTGCTGATAACTGTGAGTGAATAGATCCCAAACATTTATATACATGGTATTTCTAGAAAGAAATTAGCATGGCTAGTTTTTAGAAGAAAAATTGTAGATGGACATGAAAGGGCAAATAAATGTACATAGGTTGCACATGTGCAAAATATAGTTTTACATGTCAGAATTCCCTAAACACTCACCAATTGAAATTGGAAAGAGTGAAGAGAATGCACCTGCACCCATTGGGATTTGCAAAGACATGGGGATGTGACTAACAGCTTGATTTTCAGCACATAGATACAAACAAATGTAGGTGCCTCAAGTCTTGAGAGGAGCTTGACTTCTTTATAGGACATGTCTCCAGTTGTTCTGTGGGGAGGATTTTTGACTGATAAACGAAAGAGTCAGATCTTTTCATGTCCTCTCCAATTGCAGTGAGTTTTCCCTGTGCTGCACCTGGTAAAGGATTTGGGGAACCTTTCCAGGGGTCTGCTCCCCGGTATGCAGCAAAGCACCTGCTTTATCAGGGCTTCTTCCACAGCAGGATTTGGGGGATGAGACCATGTTGGGGCTGGGAAGGAGCACGGACAGGACTGGTCCACTGAAAGGAGAGGATACTGACTTCAAATGTTGGGATGAGGGCATGAAAGCAGGAAAAATGGAGGCAGTTTCCATGCTTCTTCAGGGATATGAAGGACATCCTGAAAAAGAAAATGTATTTTTGTTGTGTTGTGTTGTGTACTTATTGTTATAATTTGATTTTGTCTCTTTAAATTATTTTATACGAATAGCTGCCGTTGGTGATGTCCTGTTAAAGTATCATATTGTGTCTAAGCTACTGAGGTTGCTGACTTATGACACCCTGGATTCAGGAGAAAAAATTAGTATTATTCTTACAATTGGGCATTGCACAGAAGGTTGTGGTAAGAGTCTGATTTTTTATGAATTTTGGTTTGTGGCTTTAAACACTTCAATGCTGTGCTCCTCTGCAGTTTCATTAAAATATTGATGCTTCAAAACAACATTCTACCAAATAATTTAATTCAATATTAAAACTCAAAAAGAATGTTCAGTTTTCTGTAGTGTTCTATCTTTGGTTTTGAAGAGCTGTTATCTCAATACAACATACAGTATATTCAAGTGTTAAAAGGAAGTAGAGTATCATGAGGATCACTCGAAGGACCCAAATCCTTTTTTCCTTATTCACATAGGGTGAAATTCATCCTGTCCAGAGGGTCAGAATAAGACCTATGCATCACTTAAGTCCCATTTAAGCCCCAGTTTAACTGCTCCAGTGGTACATGATGCATAGACATTGTGCTGACCCTTTGCACAGGGGTAAATTTCACCTACAAATACTCTTATTGAATTTAATAGGGTTACTTTTGGAAGTGAGAACAGGATTTAGTCTGAAATGCTTTTGCCTGACATCTTAGTGTTTGTCCAAAGTAAATTTGCCCAACTCAGACTGTCAGTCGGTACCCTGTGGCAATGAAAGCAAACTGAGTGGATAGTTACAACATATTGACCATAAGAGAATATTTATTTTAAAATGTACTATTTTCAGAGTTGTGGGGTTTTTATTAAAAGAAAAACTCCTCTCTAATTATATTTGTTCTTTTATCAAAACCCTATCTGCATTATAAAAAATGTTTTTGTAAAGTTATCATTTTACAAGGATATGTGCAAATGTTACCGTGGTTTTAGAAAACAGTTTTAGACAATAACATAAATTATGCACGTGGAGACTGTTCTTTTCAGGGAAAAACTGATCAGATAGGCTCTGTCTACAATGCATATTTTTGTACTGGTATACCTACATTTCGAACTGGAGTAAGCCGCACAATTGTAAATCATGGTTTATACCATGCACATGTGCACTGGTGCAGCTACCTTAGTGCAAAAACAAACAAACAAACACAATCCTAATGAAAAATAATGCCCTAGTCAACAGCTGAAATTCACTTGGGTCTCATTTAATAAATATACAGGTTTTTACTAACTTAAACTAGATTTTTTTTAATGCAGACTTTTAATTATGGATAGTTATGTATTTTTATCTTGAATTAGCAATGTTTACTTTTTAGCTGACTCAATCCTTATTGGATTTGCTTATGCTACTACTGTATTTTTAGAAGTGACAGTTTCATACAGAAAGTTAGAAGTTATGAATCATTCCTTAATGGCTTCCTAAACTAGACAAAAATAAATAAAAGAATTCGTGCATTATATGGAAATAATCCAGATACGATTTAATGAATTTGGCCGATGATAAACAGAAACATTTTGCTGAATTCTATTTAAAGTTGTTTATGCTGTCTTCTAATGATAATGTAAGAAAACTGTTAACCATGGTATAAGTTAGAAATTGATCTATTTTCCTTTAATGCTCTCTTCTTTAGAAGAAAATCAGTATGATCTGCTTAAGAACAATGGCCTTCCAATTATGATTCAGTTATTAACAGAGTCTCAGGATGAAGAAGTAAACAAAGCTGCTGCTTTTGTGCTGCAAAATTGCAAGCAAATCAGTAAGCTTATTGTTGTTTTAAAAAATGAAATGCATTGTTCCCGGTATTTAAGTTTTGTAAATCTTCAGAATAATTGTAAATGTAGTAGCTTGGTGATGCAGTGCATTTCAGTGACCCTTGTTTTCCTTGGGAATGGCTGTATATTTACCACCATAGAATGGTTATAGCATTTAGAGAGTGAAAGAAAAGTTGCAGGGATTCAAGTGAATGCAAAAATGCACAGGCATAATCTGTGCATAAAAGGTTGATTCCATTTAAATTAGCTCTGCAAGGGTAGCCTGAGCCTCGACTCGCAACCTGTGACACTGTCTTTAGAGACTGGAGTGATTTTTAGCAATAAGTGAAGTCCTGTATAGGTAGATTAATTTGTAGACATAACCTCACCAACCTTCTTACCGTTTAGGTGCTGGTTCTTTCTACTACTTGTGTTAGGTTAAAATAATAGAATTGACAGTTATGGCAAGATGTTATACTCTTTTCAGTTTGTTGGGTTTTTTTAAACAAACTGTGGTCAAGCATTTTTTCAGTGTCATGACCTGAATGCAACAGATTCTTTAAAAAACTCTACTTTATCTTTCATTTTCATTTACTTATAAAAATATATTTGTAACATTCAGTTTGTTCTAACATGTGAACCAATTTTTGTAAGCCCAGGATCTATGTGCAACTGTATGCCTTTATTTGTGCAACAGTTATTGTGATTGTGTATGCAATTTGGGTAATAGTATGCACAAATTATATAACTATCTGTCCAGACTATCGCAATAATGCATATTCAAGTATAAGTGCACAATTTCGAGCACATTTTTGCTTGTAAAACTTGGGATGATTACAGAAAAACAAACAAGTGTATTTCCTGCTGAATTTCCAGTTTTTGGTGGACAGTGATAAAATATTACAGTCAAACCTTAACATATGTCCTGATCTTGAAAAGTACTGGGAGGCTACAGCTCTCATTGAAATTCAGATCAGGTCCATAGTAAAGTTATTTTTCAAGGAACAACTTCGGAAGCAAAGGTTTACTATAACTGCAACTCAGTTTGGCTCCAATTCAGCAAAGTACAGAAGCACATGCCTATTTTTAAGCACATGAGCTGTTCCAGTGGCTTCATTGAAACTGCTTACATGCTTAAATATCTTGCTGAACTGGGGCCAATAATGGTAATTACAGTTTGCATTTTGAAATACAATGAAGCTATATGGAACTTTCATTCTACTTCATTATACCAAAATTTACTATAAACAGATTGTAATATATGTTGTAACTGAATTTTAGGAATTTTATTTATTAATTTTAAGCTGTTAAATATATAAACATGAAACATTTTTCAATATACTATTCAATGTAGAAAGACCGCATTTTTATTTTATTTTCAAAGCTGAGAAATTATCTCTGAAAAAAAATGAATATTCATTAAATCTGAATGATGCAGAACAGTTGAAAATGGATCTACAGATCAAAGAGAGGAATCTAGAGGACTACTGGAAGAAAGCAAAAGAAATTTTACACAGAATAGAACTGCTTGAAAAAGAGTGTGATGAGGTAGGCCCATTTATTCAAAATATGGTAAATCTAAGCAAATCTCTCAAAAGAAAGCTTTCTCCTCAAGAGTTTAGGGAGAAGTAAGGGGAAAGACATTATATAATCTCAATGTGAGCTATAAAAGTTGGAAGAATTGGATATCTGAGAAACTACGTCCTGTAACTCCTCACTTTGGCATTACTGTGTAGTAATATAGAGATGAGGGGAGACACTCAGAGAAGGGAATGAATAAAAGGTTGAGATCCTGTTTTTAGTACATAGCAAGAAATTCTATAAAATATATTATATTGTAGAAAATCCAGTTCTGTAGGACTTGGTATGCAGTTGAACAGTGAAGCAGAAAAATAATACCACTTTTGTAAAATGTCCACATATATTTGAACCTACCATTTCCACATTTGTATGTGAAATTATCATGCCTGTGCAATCATGATAACTTCATACACAAATGTATACTCAAGTTAAGAGTTCATATATCTAGCTCTAAAATATAAATTTAAGACTTCTGCTAGGCCTCTGTTTACATCTTGATTGAATTAATAGACTCAGGTAACTTTCATGGTTTATTGAAAAGTAATATTCTACATATATTTAGAATTAACTGAAATGTTTCTTATGTTTAAAGGACATTTGCAGCAACTTTCAAACTATGGAAACAGTACATAGCCATCAAAAGCAGTATCCAGCTAAAAAGGTTGTATACCATATGTAACATAAGGAAACAAATCAGATAAGAAACATGTCAAAAGTCCTGAAATCAACCCTGTGATATAAATGGAGATAAAGAACCCAAATTATGCCAGCCTGACAAAGCTAGAAGACAGTTGTGTGAAATGTGCCCAGAACCATGCAAGAAAAGCTTAAAAGCATATTGGTCTGAGCGTAACAGAAAAATATGGTGGAATATTAATGTATACAACTTACTCAGTGTTGTATAGTACAGTATTTTTCTTGTTTGGCATGCAGTTTAGTCTTTTTTTGATGATTTCCTATGTCTGCCATTACTATCTGGTCCCTTTAGGTAGTCAGTAGCAAAGTGCTCAGTGACTTAATTACATCTAGAACTGTTCTGTAATAGGACCCAGTTTATTGCTTTCAGATCCAAGTTCTCACTAGGTTACTGTTCTTTTAAGTTCTTTTTCACATATTTGCTGGTTTTCTTGTTAATTTTAGTGTCTAACTAGAGCCAGGCACTCTTGGAGCTTTGTAGTTAACAGGATCTACCCCCAAAGTTGCCCTGCTCTGCCTTCTCTAACCCTACAATAGGATTTATTAATGCTTTGTATAGTCATTAATTGGTATTTTTGCAATATAGGAAACCGAACGAAGACAAATACTTATTGATATACCTCAGGAAGCAGTTATGCAAATGATACCAAAATACCATAAAATGAATTCCAGTGACCAAAAAGCAAACATTGAAAGAACATATACAAAAATGCGTTACTCACAGCTAAATTGTAAGTCTGATGATTTGGTTGGTACTACATCTGCAAATAATCAGTCAACCAAAAATGGAGTATTAAAGACTGTGAATCCAGTAAATGCTTCTACCAGAGAGAGTGAACAAAATGTTACTCTACATTTAGCTGATAAACTACAAACAGGTAGTGTACAAAAAGATCATACTACAAATGAACGAACCGCTTGTGAGAAAAAAAAGTCTGTTCCTCAAGCAAGGTACAGTATTTGATGTGTCAATGCAAAGTAAAAATGTAAAGTTGTTGTTCACTTAATGAACATTTCCAAATCAAATGTCATTTTATTTAATTCTTTTTTTTTTACTAACTAGATCTTTATTTTGAGAGAAAACAGACAACTTTTTGGTTGCCGCATCTTTTCTTAGGTGTAGATGTAATGTCTTTGACATCTTAGATCAAAGAAAAAGAATCTCAATGCAATAAAGAAAAAAGAAAGCATTTGCCTTTGTACTCTAGATGAAATGGTTGCATCTATCTCAAATGAATGTATAGGTACTATTTTAAAAATCTGAAATAAGATTAAATATTTAAAACTATAAAATCCATAATATTTCCCCCCCCCAGTTATATTGTTATAGCCTGCTCTGCTTACTCTATCTCACATTATACCTCCTTCACTATTTCATAACATGCCATCCTATCATATAGTTGTTGAACTATACTACAGACACGTTCACTGCCTATGATTTCATTTTCCTTTCATCTAGCTATTTTATAGTTATCCTTCCCACCCAGAAAAATAGTAAGCCAATTAAAAGTGACCTGCAAGGGTAAAACACCAGATTCCAGTAACTTTAGTAATATGTGTTGAATTGTCCCCCAAAATAATCTAAGAGCCTTTAGTACATTACTTACAAACATACTTAATTTTCTTCTTTCAGGTCTCACATAGTGCATTTTTGATGGGGCTGTCTGGCTCCTGCTCCTATGTGTTGCTCCAGCATGCACTATGTTGTGACTTCACAGCTACCACAGAAATTTTCTGGAGCCTAGCCCATGATCAGGTAAGTTCTGTTTGGATTTTGCTACTGTTTGGCATAGTTTTGCAAAGTTTCTTTCTTATTATTACCACCCTTCAGATTAAAAAACAGAAACTTTGGGAAAAACATGTGCTTTCTCTGTGAGTCTATGTGTATGAAATCAGGAATTACGTGACCTCGGGCCGGGCTCCTTGTTCCAGCAGTGTTCTGTGGTAGCTGTGATGGTCTAGCAAAATGGATGCTGGGGCATCACATTAGAGTAGGATCCTGCTGATTGTATCAGGGTTAAACACTGCAGGATCACAGAAAAGAAAATTAAAGTACCTTTTAACCAATTGTCAAATCTAGTGAAGACCATGGCATTCTGGAGCCACAATGGATTCTGGAAGCTAAGGTTACTGGAAAAATTTATGTATTGCTTTCTATACATACTGATATTCAGAATGATATTTTTATCGAGGAAAGGTAATCACATATGCTCTCTAATCAATCTTTTAAAATACTGTAATGATATGCTGAATGTCTGTCCTAGACTAGCTATTTGGGGGAAATTAGCACATGCTAAAATTTCTAGAATTTGGTATTTTACTTTTGGAGATTACTTTTAAATTTGTAGTTAAACATAAATGCAAAGAGAATGGGGAATAAACAGGAGGAACTGGAAGTGTGAGTACATAAGCTAAATTATTAAATTGGCATCAAATAGACTCGGTGGGCTAAATCTCATGAGTAGTATAAAAGGTATAGCTTGTCCAGGAACAAAAGATGGAGGAGGAGAGGTGGAGTGAGGAAGTGTTGCATAATACACCAAAATATATATACACTTGTTCTGAGGTCCAGAAGGAGGTGAGAGGCAGACTAGTTAAAAGTTTCTGAGTAATGATAAAAGGGGGAAAAAAACAAGAGTGACATCTTGGTGGAGGTCTACTACAGACCACCAAATCAGAAGGAGGAGGTGGGTGAGGCACTAGTAGAACAAATAACCGAAATATCCAAAACACAAAACCTGGTGGTAATGGAGGACTTTAACTACCTGGACATCTGTTGGAAAAGTAATATGGCCAAACACAAAATGTCCAATAAGTTCTTGGAATGTATTTGGGACAATTTTTTGTTTCAGAAGATGAAGGAGATAACGAGAGGGACAGCCGTTTCAGACTTGATTCTGACTAACAGGCAGGAATTGGTTGCAGATCTGAAGGTTAAAAGCAATTTGGGTGAAAGTGGTCATGAAATGGTAGATTGAATGATTCTGTGGAAAGGAAGGAGTGAGAGCAGCAGATTAAGGAAAACAGACTTCAAAAAAGCAGACTTTAACAAACTTTAACAATTTTTTCCTTGGGAAGAAAATCTAAGGTAAAAATGGAATCCAGGAGAGCTGGCAGTTTCTCAGAAAGACAATATTAAGATGCAACAGTAAACTAACGTGATAGGAAGAATAGCAAGAGGCCAATATTGCTCCACTGGAGCTCTTTAATGACCTGAAAATCAAAAAGGAATCCTACAAAAAGTGGAAACATGAACAAGTTGCTAAGAATGAGTACAAAAGAATAGCAAAAGCATATAAGGACAAAATCAGAAAGGATAAGGCACAAAGTGACTTACACCTAGCCAAGGACATAAAAATCAATAAGAAGAGGTTTTATAAATATATTAGGAGGAAAGGAAAGATGAAGGGAATTGTAGGTCTGCTACTTAGCAAGGGAAGGAGAGCTAATAATGGACAGATCAAGATGGCGGAGGTGTTTAATGCCTATTTTGCTTCAGTCTTCACTAAAAAGGTAAATTGTGACCAGATACTTAAATACACTATTAACAACAAGGGCGAAGGAAAACAAGCCAAATAGGGAAAGAACAAATTAAAGAATATTTAGATAAGTGAAATGTATTCAAGTCAGCAAAACCTGAAGAAATTCGCCGTAGGTACTTAAGGAACTAGTGGAAGCAATCTCAGAACCGTTAGCAATTATCTTTGAGAATTCATGGAGGATGGGTAAGGTCCGAGGGAACTGGAGAAGAGGAAACATAGCACCTGTCTTTAAAAACAGAAACCAAGAGGACCTGGGGATTTAGAGACCAATCAGTCTAATTTCAGTGCCTGAAAGACACCAGAACAAATGTTTAAACAATAGGTTTATAAGCACCAGTAGGATATTAGGGTGATAAGTAATAGCCAACATGGATTTGTCGAGGACAAATCATGCTAAACCAATGGTTTTTGATGGTGTTACTGATCTTTTGGATGTGAGGGAAGCTGTAGGTGTGATGTAGCTTGATTTTTAGTGTGGCTTTTGACACAATCTCACGTGAAAATCCCTCATAAAATACCTAGGGATATGGGGTCTGGATTAAATTACCATAAAGTGAGTGCACAACTGGTTGAAAAACGATACTCGAAGTGTTATCAATGGTTAATTTGATGTATCCAGTGGGATCCTCCCAGGGATCTGTCATGGGCCTGGTAGAAGTAAATATTTCATCAGTGACTTGGATAATGGAGTGGAGAGTATGCTTTATAAATTTTTTGGATGACACCAAGATGGGAGAAGTTGCAAGCACTTTGTAGAACAGGATTAGAATTCAAAATTACTTTGACAAATTGGAGAAGTGGTCTGAATTCAACAAGATGAAATTTAATAAAGACAAGTGCAAAGTACTTCATTTAGGAAGGAAAATTCAAATACAGTTGCAAAATGGGGAATAACTGGCTAAGCAGTAGTACTGCTGAAAAGGCTCTGGGGGTATGAGTCAACAACATGGTGCAGTTGCAAAAAAGGCTAATATTCTGGGGTTTATGAACAGGAGTGTTGTTTGTAGGACACAGGATATAATAGTCTCACTCTATTCAGCACTGGTGAGGCCTCAGCTGATGTACTATGTCTAATTCTGGATGCCACACTTTATGAACGATGTGGAGAAATTGGAGAGAGTCCAGAGGAGAGCAACAAAGATGATCAAATGTTTAGAAAACCTGACCTATAGGGAAAGGTTAAAAAAAACCAATTGTCCATGTTTAGTCTTGAGGAAAAGAAGACCAAGGAGGGACCTGATGACAGTCTTCAGATTTGTTAAAGGTTGTTATGAAGAGGATTGTGATCAGTTGTTCTCTGTGTCCACTGACCATAGAACAAGAAGAAATGGGCTTAATCTCCAGCAAAGGAGATTTAGGTTAGATATTAGGAGAAACTTTCAAACTATAAGGATAGTAAAGCACTGGAATTAGATTCCAAGGGAGGTTGTGGAATCCCCATCATTGGAGGTTTTAAGAACAGGTTAGACAAACACCTGTCAGGGATTGTTTAGCTTTACGTGATCCTGCCTCAGCGCAGGGGGCTGGACTAGATGACATCTCAAGGTCCGTTCCAGCCGTACATATTTATTCTAAATATTGTGTGATTTGATTTTAACTTTATTAATGTGTTTTTGATCTTTTCAGTGAGCAGTTGTTTAAACAGCCATCAGTAAAAAATCTGAAACAGGCACAAGTAGCAGGTACAAATAACTGAAGTATATTTTTTTCCAGATAATGTATTTAATGGATTTTTATTGAAAATAAAATGTGGTCCATTTGGCTTATCTTTAAAGTTATTTTTTATCATACAACATGTATCATAATTTATGTACACTCCAATTCCAGTATTGTAAAATTGTAAATATTTGCATAGGTTTGGAATTTTATATTAAATAACTATTAAAATGAGAATTTATTTCTTTTGTTTAGATTTTATCTTCTAAAATGTTTTACTTTCGGGCGGGGTTTGTAAGATAATTTCTAATATAACACAAGATGAGTTTAGATAAGTGTTTCTGCTGTGTCTGAAAATTATTTTTAATTACTCAATGGAAGCCATTAATAGTACAAAAATTTGTTTTGAACAGGCATTTAAGCATGTATGTATTTCCATTGATTTCAATGAGACTACTCATGTACATTAAATTAAGCCCATGTGTAAATGTTTGCTTAAGGGAGTAGTATTGATCTCTGCTTCATTATACTCCTTGTATTTTTCATACTTCAGATCTAATCCAGCTAATATTTATTCTTGAATAATCTGTTGGCAATTTACAGGAGTAAGAATTTCTCATCTGAATAAGTGTTTGCCTGATTGGTATCATAGAAAGGGCCAAATTGTGCTCTCAGTTACATTACTGTAAATCAAGAGTAAGGACTACTACATGAGTAAGGTTTTGCAGGACCAGACTCTAGATTTGAAATAAAATACAATGGACCTGATTTCCAACTTCACAATATCAGTTTTACATAGATACACCAGGGCAAAACTGGTGTGATCAAATGGAAAAATTAAGCCAACTTCATACAATGAAGCAAAGATAATTACCGAATTCCATGGAGTTAATGGAGTTTACACTAGATTAACTGAAATTCCCATTTGACCTATAGTTTTTTTTATTCTTTGCTGTTTATGTAAATTAAACACCTATATGTCTTCTATAAATTTAAAATAAAATTGGATTTATGTATGCTGTGGAGAAGTTACCACCAGAAGGACAGTTTGCTTTTTCCATCCTAGTTAAATAGACTTTTTTTTCAAATTTAGAACCAGTTACATTTTGTTCAGACTCAACAAACAAGGAAATAAGAAGTATTCCAACTACTTCTGCATCTCCTAAAATGACAGATTTAAGGTGCTCAGGTAAATGATATTTATCTTAGACTTTTTATTACAATACCATAAAAGTCTTTTAATGCCCCATCAGAAATATATTAAACGACTTGATATTACATCTGATTTGACACATCTACAATATTAATAAATCTATTGCCTTCAACCTGTTTTTCTCCCCTGTAATAAAGTGTAATTATCCCTATATATCACTGGGCGGATTCGCCAGCCACACCAGTCTAAATAAAGCCCCCACAGTCAAGTTTAGGTCCACATCCCTTTCCTGAACAGAAGATATAATGGTTCAAAATAATACAAAACACATAGATATTTTCCTGCTTTCTGTAAACTGAAAGGAGAGAATTTATTCTTTCTCTGCTAGATAGGTGTCCTAACTACTACATCCTCACCCAGCTCCATTGCTAATCCTGGGTGTCTCACTATTAAGCATAGGCTGTCTCTCTGTATAGCAGTTGCTGCTTGCAACCTGCAGTCGCATGACCTGTCATGTACTTTCTGAACTCAGTCCCCTCAGCCTTAAACAAACTGGGATGTGTGTAGATGTCACAGGACCAACACCCTGTCACAGACTCACACTATTCTTTTTAAACATGTTAATATCCAACGTGTTGTCTGATCCTGCACACACATGTTTGTGGCTAAATTGTGGCATTAAATCACAACCGTATAATGGGAGCAGTACAAAACTGCAATGCCCCAGACGGTGCAGTGGCTATGCCACTATTACAGAGGTTGTAGTATTTACTCCCTTTCATCGCTGGCACAGGTGTTAGGAGCATGCTGTCATCCATCTCTGGCCACTTTATACAGCTTAGTATTAGCAGTGTCTCTGGTCCTGGGCACAAGGACTTTTTGTAGTTGGCCCCTGTGTGAGTGAGTAAAGGAAACAGAGGCTCCTTGTGTTCTGTCCTGTGCCTTCCTTGCAATCCTATACGAGATCCATATATAATCTGGCCCTTCGGGGATATAATTTATTTTCCATGGCCTTAATAAAAATAAGTGTATGTTTTTGGAGGGCTACTGCAAAGTGTTAAACAAGCATTTTCAAAAATACTCATTATAGGGCCAGTGTTCCTTGAAATGTGTTCATGGAAATTCAAGGATAAATTGAACCATTATTGGGCAAAAGAACAAACCTGCTGAGTTTAGTGGTGGCTCATAGAAATGCACACTTTAGGACAGGTGTTTGCTGGCTATGTCAAGGTTGAACATTGCAGAACATGAAAGAAGAAAATTAAAATAATTTTCATAATTTAGAAAGACTGTGGCATAAGCTCTACAAGCCAGTCTGAAAATATTTTTAATAAATAAATTTGTTACACCTACATTTTATATATGCTATTTCTACAACGTAAGTTTGTTTGTTTGTTTTTCTAGGATGTGTAACAGTAGGACTGTCTTTCAATAGCAGAAATTTTAGCAAGATCTTGCATACTTGTCCATATCAGTGTGATCGTCACAAAGTCATTCTGGAAGCTGAAGAGAGATATAAAAGGGAACTAAGAAAATCGGTTATCTGTAATAACAATAGTTCTGCAGATTTTAAGAGTAATTATGAAGATTTTTATACTAGATAAGGGTATAGTTTAAAAGGTATTTGTAATTAGTAATTTATTTTGACTGATTCTGATCTAATAATCTTACATTGGTGTAGCTCCATTAACTTAATTGGAATTAGTCATAATTTACAGTGAATTAATACATAATTTACAATGAAATCATAATTAGACCCCTAATTCCTGGGAGTAGAAACTACAGTGTACATCTCTTATGTGTTCCATGGCAATTGGTTATATGTTCTCATTGTGGCCTTGGATGAGGCTGTCTGTCCTTTTAGCCAGAATTAGTACAGTACCTGCCTTTGACCATTAAGAAAGAGGAGATTGTAAAAAGATGAAATGACCAAGAGTGAATGAGAGCATGACAGCACGGCAAGCCCTTTCTCATTCCAGTATCACTTCCTCAAAGATATGAGAGGCTTATAATTCGTGATCAAAATGGTGGGTGAGGGAAAGTACATCCCCAAATACGTGTAGCTTTCTACCGCAAAAAAAAAAAAAGAAAAGAAACTGTAGCTTTTTAGAATGAAATGGTTTTTAACTGCTAGCATTTATGTTGATCAGAAAATGTTTGTGCTGTGCTTTCCAGAAATACTATTGACCCCAGCTAAGAACGGAAGACTGAACACAGAGTTGTCAACCTTCAAGAGCAGAAAAAATTCTCAGGAAAATTTCCAAAGTAAGGACATTTTGCAACTAAGGCTTATGCAAAAACTCCTTACTGTATGAGGAGTTCTGTTGCAGGTGTACACACATGGAGTATTTCTACACAAACCTTCCACCCCAGATTCAGACATGTTGTAACAGGGCTTGTGTTAGCATGCTAAAACCAGCTATTGAGATGTTGTTTTTATGTTCTGGCTCAGGCTGGATTTCTGTCTCTCAAGCCCTCCCACTTAAGAGCCTGAGCTCCAGCTGAGCCACCACATAAAAGCACCATCTACCCAGCTATTTTTAGCATGCCAGCTTGAGCCCCGCTAACAGAAGTCTGTGGACCCTGACTTGGTGGCTTGCTCCAAAGTGCTGTGTAAACATACCCATGCAAGACTTCATTGTGAGAGTCTTTGTATGGGAATTGTGTCCTCCTCTGGATACTCTACAAGCATAACTATACCACTCCAATAATAAATAATAAGACAATATCTCATTTCTGTGTAGCAGAAAACAGAGAGATAGTCATTGTAGGCATTTTTGCTTTTACATTAGAAGGCAAATTTGTCTAGTCACAGACAGTCTAGGACAGTGTTTCTCAGACTGAGGGTCCCAACCCAAAAGTGGGTCATAAGGCTATTGTAGGCAGGTTGTGAGATCATAAAATATATTGCTGGGCGGGAGGGAGAGGAGGTGCTGGAGGTGGAGGGAGGGTACAGCAGCCACCACTCTCTGGCCGGCCAGCTCCGAAGGCAGCGCCACCATCAGCAGCAGCAACCCAGAAATAAGACTGGCATGAGTATGTACAGTAATTTGCTATCTCTTTTTGGGGATTGGGGGGTTGTCATAGCCTGAAATATTTTCAAAGGAAGGCCCAGCAAAAAAAAGTTTGAGAATCTCTGGTCTAGAATACCTGCTCTATGTAATCTTGCGCGCCAGGGATATTAGTTAAGTCAAATCCTATAAACTTTATTAATCTTTTTTCTCCTTCATAATCCTTTTTCTCTTTAAATATAATTGGCCTGATTCTCCTCTCATGCCATTGGCCATGTCTGCACTAAACTTTGGTCAATGCAAGTTACATTGGCATAAAGCCACTTCAGTTAGTATATTGCTTGTGTGCATTCATATTTGGCTCCTTGCATCAGCACGCATGTATTCACCAGGAGTACTTGTGTCAATGCACAGTGTGGTGCACCATTGGTAGGTATCTCAGTGTGCAACACCCCACTATCTAATGCAGTGTTTTCTGGGAAGTTTTGATGATGGTGGAGCAGAATCAAGTCACACGGGTGACTGGAGCAAGGTGTCAATTTCCTGGTGTGCAACTGTCTCCATCCCATAATCTCATCTGTATCCCATAATTTTTGCACCTTTTTAGCAATCCCATGAATACAGCCCTGCTCACTGTCTGAAATCTCTGACCGAAGCATATAGCCTACACAGCTCTGCATTGTTGTCATAAGTGTTGCAAGTACAGGATGCACAATCCTCCAGTATTTGCAGAGTCTTAAGAAGAACCACATCAGCAGGGAACATGATGATTTCTTGGAGGACAGATTGCTGTGGGACATAGCAAGAACCAATTGAAGGCTGTTGGTTTTCACAGAGCAGCTGCAGATGGTGGAGCACTGCTTCTGGGCCTGAGAAATGAGCACCAACTGGCAGAATGGCATCCTAATGCAGACTTGGGATGGTGAGTCGTAGCTGCAGAAATTTTGGATGCGCAGGGCCGCATTTTTGGATCTGTGTGCCATGCTTGCCCCAGCCCTTCAATGCAGGGACAACAGAATGAGAGCGGCACTGAAAGTAAAGAAACAAGTGTCAATCACACTGTGGAAACTTGCAACACTGGGTTACTACCAGTCAGTGGGAAATCATTTTGGAATTGGAAAATCCATTGTGGGGACCACTGTCATGCAAGTGTGCAAGGCCATTAATCATCTACTGCTACACAGAACTGGGACTCTCAGCTATGTGCAGGACATAGTGGATGGATTTTCATCAGCGGGATTCCCAAACTATGGTGGAGGTGGAGAAATAAAGGACACGCATCTCACTATTTTGGCACCAGACCACCTTGCCATTGAGTACCTCAACAGCAAGGACTAATTCTCCATGGTTATGCAAGCGTTGGTGGATCAATGGGGATGCTTCACTGACATCATTGTTGGCTGAATGGGGAAGGTGAATGATGCATCTTTAAGAACACAGGACTGTTCAGAAAGCTACAAGCAGAGACTTTCTTTCCCGAACGGTGGATTGCCGCTGGTGATGTTGAAATGCCAATAATGATCCTGGGAGACCCAGCCTACCCTTTGTTCCCGACTCATGAAGCCGTATACTGACCACCTTGACAGCACCAAGGAAAGATTCAGCTACTGGCTCATCAGGTACAAAATGACAGTTGAATGCGCGTTAGGTAAATTGAAGAGACGCTGGAGTTGTTTACTCACAAGATTGGATCTCAGTAAAAAAAAAAAAAAAATCCCAGTGGGTATAGCTGCCTCCTGCGTCCTGCATATCTGTGAAGCTAAGGGGGAAAAGCTGCAGCCAGGGTGGAGGGCAGAAGTGGAGTGACTGCTGAGTTTGAACAGCCAGACACAAGGACTATTAAAAGAGCTCAATGCAGAGCTATATAACTCAGGAAGGCTTTGAAAGAGCACTTTCACAGTAATGCATTGTGGTGTCCTGTGCTCTACCTAGTCCTGCTGTGTTGGGACCTGTCAAGAATTGTGTGGTGCTTGGTGTATATCTATGAATATAACAGTCAATGCACCAATTGATTTTGTGGTGCTTGCTGTATATTTATGCTTATTACACTATGTCGCTGATCTACTGAGTTGTGTCACACTGTACAGTTACAAGTAAGTGGGTATTTTCAGAACTGCTGGGTAGCGTGCAGCATATGTTATGAACTAATAGATTAATTATTTTCCAGATAATAGAATCTTATTATCTCTCTCCTTTTCCTGCTGGGACTCCTGGGACATTTTCTTGTCTACTTTTTCCTTCTCCAGGCTCTGAAGTACCTTCTCCAGGTTCACCCTCCAGGCCTGAAGTAGTCAATTATCAAGGTCCAGACTCCAGAGAAAATAATTTTAAAACCCCCAATGATAATAAGTAAATAAAAAGATTTCAGGGTCCGTTCAAAAAGTGTCTGGTGGTTCGGATTTGGCCTGTGGTCTGCTTATTGACTACCCCTGCTCCAGGCCCTTTGTGCATGGTCTGTGACAGCACTGGCTTGCAGGATATCATTGAATTTGTCATCCCGGGTCCTATTCTTTCTCCTCCTTATCTGGTTCAGGCGTTCAGGTGGGCGTGGAGGGAGAATCCCTCAAGGTTGCAACAGCAGCTGTTACAGATAAAACACACAGAAGTTTCATTGTGAATATA
This sequence comes from Emydura macquarii macquarii, assembly GCF_026122565.2. Taxonomy (NCBI): domain Eukaryota; kingdom Metazoa; phylum Chordata; order Testudines; family Chelidae; genus Emydura; species Emydura macquarii. The sequence goes on from NW_027130698.1 coordinate 5,021,491, forward strand.
GTCACAATAAAAAGTGAAAGTTAAGATTCAGAACTTCCTTCCCATGTTCCCATAGTTTTAAACAAAACATATTTAGTGTCTCTTCTGCTTTGAAGTGCTTGTGCACATCACCACATCGCTAATAGCTCCAACTGATGTGTATGGTCCTCCAGGGGTAAAGGAAATAAGAAGGGAATTGCTCAGTTGCATGAAACTGAATATAGGGCTGTTGGCACCTGGAAGCTGTGCAGGCCCATATGCTGCTAGCCTATGTGCTGCAGTGGTACGTGCCGAAATTATCGCCTGTTGGCGTGGGAAAGAGTCCTGCTGCAGAGGAAAAAATAAGACTGCCATCCCTAGAAACCTTCAGGAGAGGATTACAGAGTATGTCCATGAAAATTTCATTGAGATGTCTCAAGAGGATTTAAAGGAAATCCCTGTATACATAAACAAACTCTTCTGCATGACCCTTCCTTCCCCAGCCTATCTATGCAGGGGAATGAAAAGCAGATAACAACGCTACCTCTCTTTGTTGTAGTGCTACTTCTTCTAGTACAAGTAAAATAATGAAAAGTAGATAACTGTGTCCTGTTAAGTTGGGAGCGCCATTAGTATATCATCGTCATGGGAAATATAAGTACACACTTATCCAAGGTTCCTTCCCCTGCATCGGGCTCACCAATACTCAGCTTCTGGAACTGACTGGACTGCAGTGGAGTTTCAAACAAGTCCTGGATTGATTATGGCATAGCTGGACCCTCCAGTCACATGTCGTAAAAACATGAGAACAGTCATATTGCGTCAGACCAATGGTTCATCTAGCCCAGTATCCTGTCTTCCAAAAGTGGCCAGTGCCAGGTGCTTCAGAGGGAATGAACAGAACAGGCAATCATCAAGTGATCCATCCCTTGTCATCAACTCCCAGCTTTTGGCAAACAGAGACGCTCAGAGCATAGTGTCACATTCCCGCCATTGATGGACCTATCCTCCATATACTCTAGTTATTCTTTGAACCCTTTTATAGTTTTGGCCTTCACAACATCCTCTGGCAACGAGTTTCACAGGTTGACTGTGTTGTGAGAAATATTTCCTTTTGTTTATTTATATCTGCTGCCTATTAATTTCATTGGGTGATCCTTCATTCATGTGTTATGTGAAGGACTAAATAACATTTCCTTTTTTGTTTTCTCACCAGTCACCAGTCAAGATTTATAGACCTTAGTTTTGCCCCCCTTAGTTGTCTCTTTTCTAAACTGAAGTCCCAGTCTTTTTAATCTCTCCTCATACGGAAGCTGTTCCATACCCCTAATCATTTTTGTTGCCCTTCTCTGTTCCTTTTCCAATTCCAGTATATCTTTTTTGAGATGGGGTGGCCAGATCTGCATGCAGTATTTAAGATGTGGCTGTTTCATGGATTTATACAGTGGCATTATGATATTTTCTGTCTTGTCCCCCCATCCTCCTCTTTTTCCTCCTTCACCTTCTCCTTGTCCTCACTGTTAACGCCAGGAGTCTGTGACTCAGGCTCCTTGGAGGTAACCACAGTGGTCTGCAGGGTGGTGGTGGGGTCTCCACCAAGAATGGCATGCAGTTCTTTGTAAAAGTGGTAGATCTGTGGCTCAGCACCTGACTGACTGTGGGCCTCCCTGGCCATCTGATAGGCCTGACGTAATTCCTTTGCTTTCACGCATCATTGTTGCTGGTCCTTGCTGTGCCTTTCTCCTGCATCCCCCATGCAATTTCCTCATAGATGTCCACATTTCTACAGCTGGTGGTGCATAGCTGTGTCTGCATAGCCTTTTCTCCCCACAAGTCCAGGAGATCCAATATCTCATGTCTACTCCATGCCAGAGTGTATCTGGAGTGTGTAGCCATCATGGGCAGCTGGGCAGGTGTGCACAACAATAGAGAGCTGCTGGGTGTTCTTGCCAAGCTAGACAATCAGAAAAAGGCATTTCAAAAATTTGCTAGGCTTTAAAGTGGAGGGGGCCTTCTGGTCTCTGTGGCCCCAGGGCAATGTAGTTCATAATTGTGACCAGAGTTCTCAGAATCAGGCATTGTGGAACAGTTGCTGGAGGACTATTAGGGTCAACATAAGTAATGCAGTATCTACACTCGTGCTGCATTGACCTCAGTACATTGACCCTGGATCAACGCCACTCGGGGAGGTAGTGTTACTGCGTCGCTGTAACAGGGCACTTACGTTAGTGGAAGACATATTTCAGTGTAGACACAAAGAGGTCAACATAAGGCAGCTTACATCGACCTAACTTAGTAGTGTAGACCAGGCCATTGACTTCATTGACATTCACTCCTGATTTCCACTGATGTGAGAGGAGAATCATGCCAGTTTTGTTGAAATGCACATTAACAGGTTACAAGGTCAGCGTATTCTTACAGGCCTTGTCTGTACATATTCACAATTCTGAATTAAGAAAGGAATATGCTGGTATGTACAAAGTCAGATTTTTTCAGAGTATTTTCAGAGTACTGTTCCTTGAGCAAAAGCATTATACTGTAAATATTAAATGCAAAAAAAAAACAAAAACCCCAAAGCAAGGGAATTTAGTGACCTCATTAAAGAAATGAAAAGTTTCAGCTTGATAATTTAGGAGACTGAAGTCTTCTACCCATTCACAGAACACGCACAGTGCAGGACAGCAGCAATCACCCCTGAAACTGCCTTCCAATAATTTGCATAAATCTGACATGTAGCAATAACTTTTAGAATAAGAAGGGAGTTCAGTATTCAAGGCTCATTCATTCTTGTGCTTCTTTGTCTTTATTCCCAGTTACTGTTGCCATTTGTGATAAGAGGAGTCTTGTGATGTATGCATCTGCACTAATAACTGGACTGAAACTCCCGACCCATATCTCGGCCTCTAAAATCAGTCCCATGATCTCCTTGTAACAAATTTCAGTCTAATGGTTGTGGATCAGTATATGGCTTTACTCCATAAAATATGAGAACTCTCATATTTCTACTTTTAAGATAATTCACAAGGGATTCTTGTTTAAAATGAAGTGATTGTGATATCTTACACACAGCCAACTCTATCATACCATGCTAAATTTAGCAGCTAGTGTCTGACACTGTTTTGTATTATTAATGGCCATGGTTTAAAAATAGCCTGAAGTTATGCTCCAAAATCCATATTTAGAGTCCTAAATAAGTGGCCTGATTTTCAAACTTGCTGAGCATCCAACCGTACCACTGAAGTCAATGAGTGCTCAGTGCTTTTGAAAATCAGGCCACTTGCTTAAGAACCTAATGCTAGGCTCTTATTTTTTAAATCTTGGCCTCATATTAGTGTCCAAATTAACAATTGCCGATAGCAGATCACTAACTAATTGGTTCATTTCTTCTCCAGATTCCAAAATTGATTATCCATTTTTTTTCACAGGGATTGGCCTGTCAGTGAAACCTTTTCCAAATTACTGTCTATTTTTGAGTCAGCAAACCCATTAGATTGATATGACATGGCATCTGGGAGGCAAAGGTTTCCTGCCTGGCACATTTTTCCAGCCCAGATAAATTAATAATATAGCTGGGAAGAAGGTCTTAATTTGAATTTTGATTCCTAAAGCATTACTTTCTTTGTTGTGTTTTAAAAGGTGTTCGTTTGACTCCTATGAAGAAAACCCAAAGTAGTATTTCAAATATAGATGACAACCTCAACAGAAATATTAATATGCAAGAAAAATATAATTTAATGCCTACATGCACAAAAAGTGAGTATTACCATAAAATTATTCACATAATTCAAGAAGTTGTAAAATCACTTTTACTCTGTCTCTGGTTGTGGGGATTGCAATCTGCTGTGCTTCACAAATAGATCCATGCTCACCACTGGAGATCAAGGTATGAGAATTTAAAATGATATTCCAACTTTAATAACTACTGATTTTACTTGTGAGCATGGTCTTCTGTCATCTGTCGGTTAGTTGCTTCTACTGTACCTAAGATATAAACCCTTTCATAATTAATACAAAAATGACTTTAATGTAGCCTTAATGCTGGAGAAAATATACTTTTATATTATTTGAGAATTAGAATTTATAAAATAAGTAGCATTCACATTTTAACTTCTGTTAGAACTGCTGCTTTACAAGTACCACATTCAGTTGTATCTTAGATTTCAGTTAGTTAACAAAGAGATGGCCCTGTTCATAACTCCACAGTTCTCCAAATAGACCAAGATACACATTTGAAGAAACAAACAGTCAAAGAGAGAGACAACATAGAGTATCAAGGCTTGAATGAGAAAAATAAATATTCATTTGATGAAGATGAGGTAAGTTATGAGACCAGATAATACACTCACATGTTTGCAAATAAATAAAGTCAATAGCTGTGTATTTTTTTAAATTTCTTTGTTATTAGTGTAATCACTTGTAACAAGAACCCAGCACCAAGATGAATGACCAAGTTGAGCCCTAGTGTAAGCAAGTGCATCTCCATTGATTGTCAGTGTAGTTACACCCACTTATACTAGAGATGTGTTTAGCACTAAGTTTTTTTCAGCCTCTCACTCTCCTTTAATCATCCTTGGGCCTCCCCTTCAGCCTGGTACCTGATCTCTGTGGCCACAGAGGGCGTGGCTGGATCTGGCAAGTGGTTGAGTCAGGATGGGGTGACTATGGCCTGGTTGCTCCCGCTGGAGACAGGCAGGCTGGGCAGGTCAATGTGGGTCAGAGCAGAGAGAATGGGAGAGGGCAGCAATGGCCACTTTATACCAGACTCTTCTGAAATCATTTCCCTGCCACAGTTTCCACACACAGTTTCCACACACACACCCCTGCCTCTGGGTTAATCATTAATATGCAGTGAGGGACAGAGCCTAGGAAGGTAAGGTCTCCCTGAGGGATACCACACACCAATTGGCTATTCTGCTGTCAGGGCAGCAGTTCAGGGAGACTAGATAGCCACACCAAGCATGAGACCAGGTGATGATGCCCGTTTCTGTCTACCCGCTTTTGGAAAAATCACGGTATTGGGCTAATGTAGCAATTTCTGTGCCATCTGTGAACTCACAGTTTTCCCAGGGCCCTTCTAATCTGACTGGGGGGAAGACACCCTCCACACCTTAGCCATTAGGAGGGTGCTGGCCTTTTAAATGAACAAGACCAAATCCTTTAGGACCTGTCCCAGACTGTTTGTCTTGTTCACAGCCGGAGTTAAAGGGATACCTGTTTCCACCAAAGACTTTCTAAGTAGCTTTCTGGTTGTATTGTGTCACGTTAGGAGGCTTCTAATATCCACCCTCTTCCTAGGATTATAGCCCATTCCATCAGATTTTAATCGACTTCCATTTCCCTGTTGAAGAATGAATATTTTTGCAATGGGCACAAAGCTGCCACTGAGGCTTTGGTTCAGACCTTCTCAAAACACTATGCTTTAGCATCTACCTTGGAGGCGTGCATTATCTTTGTACTGCAGTTCTGCAGACAGTCTTAGACCAGGTTCTGAAGCTCCCACCTCCTTCAGGGAGTATTGCTTGAGAGACAGCAGTGATATCCATAGGGATATAATTCTAAGAAGGAGAGGTTACTTACCCTGTACAATAACTGAAATTCTCTGAGTAATATCCCTGTGTGTGCTCCAGTACCCACCCTCCTTTTCCTCTGCTTCGGAGTATTGTCTTGATGGGACTTTGCTGTAGAGAAGGAGTGTTGGTTCACCCAACACTGCCATATATAACCTTGGTACAGGACACAAGGATAACTAGGGTGTATGTGTAGACCAGCTGCTGCTACCAAGTCTCTAATCAAATGTGCATGAGACACATGTGCACCGGAAGTGGAGCACCCATGGAGACAAACATTCAATTATTGTACAGGGTAAGTAACCTTTCCTTCTCTTATTCTATAGGCCTCTATAATATCATAACTAACATTTAAGAATTATGTTACATTGTATTCTTAATGACTTATCATTTTCCATTGAAATGCTATGTACTTTTACATAATTTTTAAATAAGTCAAAATAAATACTTACAGAGCACTGAAAGTCTTTCATTGGGCACACGTGCAAGAGATTTAAAAAAGAGTAAACGAAGAGTCCGGAAAGATTTTACAACAGAAGAAGTAAACTATCTTTTAAGTGGCGTAAGGAAAATGGGCCATCGCTGGAATTTAATTTTATGGTCCTACCCATTTCAGAAAGGACGGACAAATGTTGATCTTGCCAAAAAATACCACAAATTACAAATGCATGTAAGCGAAATTTAATTTTCTACTAGTCTCTTTATGCTAAAGTTAAAAACTGATTTGAATTGTAACCTCTGCATTTTCAGTTTTGTTGTGAAAAGACAGTGTGAGATTTTGTGCTGTGCCTTTTAGGCACATCACAGAAGTTGCAGCCCAGAGGTAAAAAGGACTAAGGTGACTGTAAGCCACCTTTTGTGCCCAGCCAATTCTGGCTGTTCCCTGTTGTAATTAAGACAGCGCAAGAAGGCTGCCTAAGCTAGAGCAGCCTGTTGTTCGCTGTGACTATCTTCTTCAGGTCCTGTGCTGAGAGAGAACCACATCTGGGACTTTTAGAGCTCTTTAGTGCCATTCCAGCCCCATACTCAATACAAGGGCCAGAATGAATGAGAATCTCACCCAAGGTCCCTAGGATGGTCCAACATATTGAATAGGGACTGGAAGCCAGGAATTTCTGAGTTCTAATTTCTGCTCTGACAATGACTTGTTTGGCCTTGAGCAAGTTTCTCTATGTGTGTGTCAGTTTTCTCCATCTGTAAAATAAAGATGATATTTATTTACCCCTTACGCAGGGATATGAAGGATTAGAATTGATTAGCTAATATTTGAAGCTAATGTTTTGAACAAGTATCAGGTATTCTTCCACTTAACCCTGTTCTGGAATGTATACTAGATCTTGTATCACAATTTAGTATATGAAAATACCAGTTTGTCTTAACATTTGCTTTTTTTTTATTTTACAGAGGAATGAAAATAACGAAGATGTGTAACATCTTTTTAAAGTACTTTATAGTCTGCTAAAGAATTTGGCAGTTTAAAGGACAGAATTATAGTGTAAATGACAGCTAGGTACTGTTAATATGCACTCTACAGACTTCACTTCAGATTTTTTTATTATGATTTATGTAAGGTTAGACTCTTATGTTGTTCAGTGCCAATATTCATCTACAGAAATAGTTTTATTCTGTAGACTTAAGTGAAATTTATTTTGATAGGTGTTTTCAGAATGCTAAGGTACATTCATTAAATAAAGTGTATACCAGTAAAATGAAAATGGTTTAACTTTACTATAGAGGCATACCCAAAAAACCAAAATCAAAACTATATACATGCAATATTTAACTTGATTTTCCAATGCTTAACTGGAATATTTGTACTTGCTTTAAACATCTTACTAGCTGAAATTATATTGTAGATCGTTTTATCCTATTTCATTTTTGTACAGAAGTTTAACATTGCTAAAATTGTTATGTATCAATATGTGGCATAAAACTTTTAAATATTTTTGTTGACTCTGTTTTTATTTTCTTGCTCTTTTCCAGTCCACTGTCTCTTAAGAGGAAACAAGAGCATATCATTATCTTTAAGATATAGCCAGTTCTACCTTTTTCTCTATTTTATATCACAGTTAAAAACTTCATTTTGCACTTGGGTTTAGTACTCTGAAATGCACTAGTTTCTTTAAAATGCTTAAGTGTGATTTTTATCACAAGCTTCTCCTGTTTTGTGTGTGTGTGTGTGTGTGTGTGTGTGTGCGCGCGCGCGCATAGAACTAATACTAAAAGCTACTAAAGTTGAAGAAATCCAATCATCATGTATACCTATACCAGAATGAACAGAAAAGCAGGATGTCGCCACTTTTATTTTTAGAACATTACTTATATGCAGGGCCCAAGCATAATTTTTTGAGCCCAGTACAATCTTGTAAAACAGGCCCCCTTTCCACACACCCATCCTTGGGGGTTGAAGCCTGGGCCGGGCCTCCCAGGGCTTCCAGGCCCTGGTAAAGTATACCCTTCCTCCTCCCCCACATGTGGGGGCCCTGCTTATATGTAGCCCTTTATAAAGCTCAGTCATGGACCCTGTCTTTAGGAGCTTACCATCAAATTAATTATGGTTTGGATGTTCATTTAATTTCCATATTTTACATGAGAAGCCATTCTTTCTTTACTCTGAAAAAACAGTGGGTACATGAAGTAGGTGTTCTTGTATTCAGATTCCCTTTAGACATGGTAGTAATTGTGTTGGGGCATACAAGTACCAGGACAAGCCCAGATCAGAGGGCCCCCGCCTGGGCGGCTGGACTGACCTCTTACTCTCAGCTCCCACAAAGAAGCAAAGCAGAGAGCCAAGCTATCTTAGGTTTCCTCCAAATGTGAAGCAGTAATACAAATGACTGAAGGACCCTTGCAGGACAGAAGAGCTGGTGTTAGTCCTTATTTCTGTTAATTTAGTTTTCTTTGTCACCTTGGAAATTGTGAGTAGGGGTCTAGCCCCAGAACAGATCGCTGCCAACAATGCAACCCCTCTGAGGAGAAGGTGGGCTGACGTAGAAAGCAAAGCAAGAGATCTGATGAGACAAACAACCCCTTGCTACAGGCTCCCTGGGCTGGAATCCAGGGTGGAGGGAGGGATTGGGTTGCTGAACAGCCTCCTAGCATGAAGACCTCAGCCACAAGAACTGGAAGGACTACTGACCCTGGGTCTGGGCTGATGACCTGATGTAAAGTCATGGCAATACTGTTGAGCTGAACTCTGGTTTTCTCTGAAAGAAGTGAGACTAAGCATGACCTGACCGAAGTGCTGAGTCACAAGATGAAAGTAGCAGCAGATCTGAATGGCCAGCCAGGGGGACTATATAGAGTAAAAGCCCTACAATGCTGCACCAAACTACAAAGTGGTGCATCACCTAGTGCAGTGTTTCTTAACATGGGGTTTTAGAGGGGTCGCAAGTGCAGAGCTGGTATTGGGGGTGGCAAGAAAGGCAATTGCCTGGAGTCACAGGGGTGCCATGAAACTAAGTTACATGCCTCAGCCCCGTGGGGGTGGGACTCAGGCTTCAGGGGTACAGTAGTTTGGAAAGGTTAAGAACCACTGACCTAGTGAGTCACTTTGGATATGTCTACACTGCAATTAGACACCTGCAACTGGCCTGTGCCAGCTGGCTTGGGCTATGGAACTATTTAATTATGGTATAGACATTCAGACTCAGGCTACAGCCTGAGCCCTGGGACCCTACCACCTTGCTGTGGATGTCTACTTGCAGTGTTGACATACTTTCAATAACAGTAATATTAATCCTTTGATCATCTGAACAGGAAAGAAGAATTAATAGGATCCACATTCATCTAAATAACTGTTCAAAAGAGGATGAGGATTTTAATACCAAGATGTGACATGGGTTGAAGTCTATCTTGTATTTCATTCACTCTCATAAAATCTGATGACAGAACTAGAACTGCACATAAATAAAGCCATTGTATACCACAGCTGAACAGCAGATAATACATCTAACAATACATTGTGTTTCCATATGAAAATGAATTTACTTTCTCTGTAGTAGTATTTGATAGTCCTTATCATAACATACATACAATCAAGTCGTTAGATATAAAACAGTACCTACATTACATGACAGTTTATTTGCAAATTCTATCCTCAGTGTTGAGAACCCCAGACAGTGTGACGGTCACCTACTGTTCCATTTAATTCCTGCCCACAATCCTGCAAAAAATTACATACACTTAGTGCACTGTGAGTAGTCCTTTTTCCTGTTGGACTTTTAGACCAATATTTTAAATTGACTCTAAAGGAACTCTTGCTACGCGTATTCTTGTCTGAGTTTAATCCACTTTCTATATGCCCATTTACACGACTGTTATCACTAACCTAGTTGTGTGTGTTGAGTCCAAATTTTTTAACTTTGTAAATCCATTGTGCTATGTCAATTTACACCAGCACAGGTTCTGGCACAGTAACTCCATTGATGTCAATTAGTTTACTTGTGTAACAGCAGAATCTGGCCTTTTCTGTAATACTGTACTGACAGTCAAATGTAAGATTGTCACTAATCAATAAGAGTAAATAATTTAGTGTTAGACTTAAGCAGCCATGCTTGTTGTGATCTTATATAATACATTACAATGCTTCAGACAGGGCCAAGAACAGTAGGCTATTGAGATGGGGTGTACAAACCCCACACTGGTCAACAAAGACCCAGATTCTGATGCACCTCCAAGGGGAATAATTCCCCTCTTATTTCCTATGAGCTCCATTTATTTGCATTCATTCCCCTTCCTTTTTTGTTCATGAACTACCCCAGAAGGGGAGAGACTTTACTTAGAGGCAGACCACCACAGAGGTGGAACAACCATCAGCTGGAAGTCCCCAATGGGAAAAGAGCTGCTATGTCATGCCTGGCCACAAACAGGTGCTAGCAGTTAGTCAACCCCTTCACAGCTATAAAATGGTGTATTTCTTGACAATGACAAATTTGTTAATACATTTGTTTTTGATGTAATATGAATAGTGACACCAGGTCCCCAACTAATTTATGCTTTAATTCCAAATGATGTATATAAACTTTCTTGTGTATTGAAGGAATTGATGAAGTCAATGGAAGCTTTTAGCAGTGTGGAAAACTAGCTTAAATACTCAAGGAAAAACTTGTTTGAAAGTTACAGACGTGAATAAAACCATTGCATGTAAAAAAAAAAAAAAAAAAAAAAAAAAAAAAAAAGCAGGGAAGTCAGAGCAACAAACATAGCAGAGGTTCACACATTACAGATTCTAGAAACAACAGATGGGATGTTTTGAGAAAGAGATAAGGTTGTGGGTTAGACAAGCATTGTGATGTATCTTTTGTTGCATACAAAAATCCTATTTCAGAGCTGTTGTAATTTATGCCATAAAAGACTAACCATATAAATGAGCATTTCTAAGTGTATAGGCATTTACAGGGACTGCTGAGCAAGTCTTATCCTGGTAATTAGCAAATTGAAGTAAATTAGTAAAATTAATATATTGTTTGGACTGTTCTACACAGAGAGCCTAAGAGAAGATCAAAACTTTTTGTACAGAAGATTAGGTGTGTCCCTGGCGAGTTCAGTTATAATAGTCCTTGTCTGTTGGTATTGGCTGGGGAGCTGTCCAGAGTACCATGTAAAATTAATTCAATGTTACATGAAATTATTAGAATGCAACTACTGTCAAATTTGACTTCAGATTACAGTTGAACAGGTTACATATGACATTCAGAAATCTGAGTAGACCCACTATTTGCTCTGATTATGTCATATTTATAGAATGCTTTGAAACTATTAGTAACCTAATTTTTCATTTGTAAGTTTAATATTTCATTTTTATTTTCTAATTCTAATTAGATGTTCTAATCATTAATTTTAACATGCAAATAATTTTAATATTCTATAGTTAGTTAACATAGGTTTCTCCTTATTTGGTGTGCAGTTTTCTTAATGCTGCACTAACACATCATTACAGGGGAGAAAAAGTAATTGAAAATTACATTTGGTTTTCTGCTGCAAAAAGTCTCTCAAAAATCTTCAATGGGTATTTTGTAGCAGTTGTGTTTTTAGCTCTGACTGCTATGCATCAGCTGAACTTTTGCATCATAAGCGTCTGTTTTCAAAAACTTATAAAAGGTGTTATTTAAGGGACATACTCTCAAAGACTCAGGTTGTGCATACATTTATGAACGTGCTTACCTTTACTACCATTAATACTCCCCTCAGTGATGTTAGTCATGCTAGTAAAGTTAAGCACTTAGATCAGGGCTGATCACGGCCAAAGTTAGTCACTGGGAGTGTCAGACACACAAGGGCAGATTTTTTAAGTGTTTTACAGAGTCCTTTTAAGAGACTCTTGGCAGGCTTCTTTCTTATTGGTCTATTAAAGTTTGAGCCCCACCCAAATAAATTGCAAGTAGAGAAATCTAATCTGTCATGTGAGAATTGATTAGACTACAATTAGTATATATAAGGAGGGGAAAGAATTACACTGTTGGGATGACAATAATAACATAATGCTTCTAATGCAGACTAATGGCTGAAGACAAATATTTAAATATCCCTCTCTTCTTCTTCTCACACAGAAATTGGAATTACTTTAGTGAGACTTGAAGTGACTAACGTTACTTCACCAACATAATATTAAATTTTAAACTTTGCCACTAATTTGATCCAAAGAGAATGGCATCCTCTTCAGTGGGGCCATTTGGGAAGATGAGTAAGTGAGCTGCACATCAAGTTTAAATCAAGTAAATTGTTTTTATTTTTTTCATTAAGCAGCAAGACAATAGTTCCTCTCCCTATCCCAGTATTTCAAAACATTATATACATTTTGTAATCAAAATTACAGTATAAAAGCATTTACAAGTGTGATCACACAACTTGTACCTCACATGCAAATAAACTGAAAATATTTTCCATATTAATGGAAAGGAAACCCCCTACTTTCACTTGTTATAATTGTGCTTGGCACCTAGAATTGGACATGGTATGCCAACTGAGGCCTCACCCGTGCTGAGTAGACCAGGACAATTACCTCCCATGTCTTATGTACAATACTTCTGTTGATACACACCAGAATGTTATCATTTTCACAACTGCATTACATTGATCATTCAATTTATGATCCACTATAACCTCATGATCCTATTCGACAGTACTACTGCCTCACCAGTTACTCCCCATTTGCAGTTGTGCATTTGATTTTTCCTTCCTAAGTGAAGTACTCTGCTCTTGTCTTTATTGAGTTTCTTCTTGTTGAATTCAGACCAATTCTGCAATTTGTCAAGGTCATTTTGAATTGTAATCCTTTTTTCCAAAGTCCTTGCATCCCCCCCACCATCTGCAAATTGTATAAACATACTCCCTCCTCTATTATCCAAGCCATTAATGAAAATATTGAATAGTACTGGAAGCAGGACTGACCCCAGTTTCATAGTGAACCGTTGTTAACTGCTCTTTGAGTACAGTCATTCAACAAATTGTGCAGCCACCTTATATAGTAGAACCTCAGAGTTACGAACACCAGGGTTATGAACTGACCAGTCAACCACAACCTCATTTGGAACTGGAAGTATGTATTCAGGCAGCAGCAGAACCTCCCCCTCCCGCCCCCCAAAAAAAAAGAAAAGAAAAAGAAAAGCACAAATACAGTACAGTACTGTGTTAAATGTAAACAACTAAAAAAATAAAAGGAAAGCAGCATTTTTCTTCTGCATAGTAAAGTATCTAAGTTGTATTAGGTCAAATGTTCAGTTGTAAACTTCTGAAAGAACAACCATAGCGTTCTCAAAGTTACTAACAACCTCCATTCCCAAAGTGTTTGTAACTCTGAGGGTCTACTGTAGTAATTAAACAAGACCACGTTTCTCTAGTTCACTTATGAGAATGTCTTGTAGGATTGTGTCAAAAGCCTTACTAAAATCTACTACCGCTTCCCTCCATCCACTAGGCCCGTAACCCCATCAAAGAAGGAAATTAGGTTGGTTTGGCATGATTTAGTTTCCTTGTTTACTGCTTAATCTCTCAGAGAGGAGAAAGGATACATTTATATAGCTAAGAGCAGTGAGGATGCGATCATCAAGACTTCAAGTGACTGGGAATTGAAAAGGGTTCTCAGACATTTCCCACAAAAATTCTGCAGCGTATGGTTCATCACACACTATGGCCTCCTTGCCTCTATTACACCCTGAAATCAATGCTTCACTAGCTGCCGATAGGATAACACATAAAATGTCACCGTCAAGTGTTTAGCTGTTTTGTAGGCTTCCTCTAGGCTACCATTTGAAGTCTCATATTGGTCTTTTAGCTCTGGTATCCTCCTCTCCCACTCCTCCTCCTCAGAAGAAGAACCATGGCTGTGGCCATGACCAATAAGTGAAGGTGTGGACAGTATTCCTGGTCACACCTCTCCCTTGGTAACTGTGGCCCAGGAATTTATATATAAACCTTCTTTCTCCTCCCACCTCTCATAGTAATAGTCAGTATTACTACTGGCCACACCAATGTTTCTTACCAAGCAACTGAGAGCAAAGTCTTTCTCTCAACCTCACTCCTTTTCAGCAACTGGAAATTAGGGTGAGTGGGCATAAACAGCCTCTTCCAACACTCACTCACCAGCAACTACGGGGACAAGGAAAAGTCTAAGAACCATGAATCTCCCACACCCTTAGCAACATTGAATCAGTAGTAAGAAGCACAGTAAAAAGAGATGGAGATGGATGTCTCAGATTTCCACTGCTTTGTTTTTGGACATGGCATCTAGTTGTCCACATAAGCAAGTAGTACTAGAGATGTTCAGAAAAAGGCTCACAACTTCTTCAAAGGGAAGAAACTTATCATCTCTGCACAAGAGATCAGAGCTGGAAAGATTCAGTTTTAGAGGTCAAAGTTTCCAAAGGTTAAGAGTGAATTAAAAGCCGTGGGTGAATATGGGGCGCTGCTCTCTACAGACACCAGGAGGCGCTGCGACAGTGAGAGCTCTGAGAGCGCTGAGGACACTAACCCTGTGGACGCTAGGGGGCGCTGTTCCCGGCAGACACTGGGAGCTCTGAGAACCCCGCGGGCGCTAGGCGGCGGCTCCTAACAGACGCTAAACTCGTAGCTGCCCGTGTCGGTGCCTGACCGGATCGGCGTGCCATTCGGGGCCCGGGCCCCCGCAGGTCCTGCCCTGGGCTGAGGACTCTGTTGAGCCGCGGGGTTGAGGGTTTGGGCGGGGCGCGGTGTCTCCCGGGAGAGAGGCGCCGCCAGGACAGCCCAGTCCGGCGGGTCCTCGGCGGGCCCGGGTGAGGTCACTCTTTGTGGTGGCTCCGCTCGCTCAGGCGGCTGTTGGCAAGATGGCGCCGGTGCTGGTGGAGAAGAAGTTGCTGGGGCCGGAGGCGGCCGGGGCCGCCGACATCCTGAGCGAGGAGGAGGAGGGGCAGAACCTGTGGTGAGCGGGGCCGGGAGTTCGCCCCTGCAGCTCCCGAGTGTGGGGCGGGGGCCGGGCCGGGCCGGGCCGGGGCCGGTTGTTGCTTCCTCAGCGGAGCGGGCGGGGGCCGGGTCCCCTCCCGGAGTGCCCGGGGGAGCGGGTGGCGGCTGGGCCGCGGCCCTGCAGTGTCAGGCTCAGGAGGGAGCGGCGGGACTGTGGAGAAGGGAGGGGCTGCGGGGCTCTGCTCCCTGCCTGCTCACGGTGACTAAGGCAGCTTGGGCCGCCAGCGCCGCCGCAGCCAAGGGGCGAGTCTCTGTCTCCCCGTCGTACCGTGCCCCGCCTGCTCCCGGCTTGGCCCTCGGGGCTGGCGCGGGCTCGCCCCGGCCGCGGCTCGGAAGCAGAGCTGGGGCGCAGGGGCGAGAGAGGCCGGTGCTGCCGGAGCGGGAGGGAGGGAGAAGGGATTGAAGGCGTGGGCTCGGCCCTGCGTTGCTTTGGCCAAGCCTTCCTCGGGTGACTCGCCCTGCGGCTTTCCGGGACTGAAGCCCCTCGGCGGCCCTGGCCAGAGGTCGCCTCAGAC
The DNA here is from genome assembly GCF_026122565.2 of Emydura macquarii macquarii. Taxonomy (NCBI): domain Eukaryota; kingdom Metazoa; phylum Chordata; order Testudines; family Chelidae; genus Emydura; species Emydura macquarii. The sequence goes on from NW_027130698.1 coordinate 5,036,969, forward strand.
TTCCTGGATGGGGACTAGGCGAGTGATGAGAATGATTTGCCTGTAGTCACACAGCAAATCATGGCAGAGCTGGGGATGCTCCTTCGCCTCCCAGCCCTTGGCTTTCACCACTAAGTGATCTATCTGATTTCATCTCCTGCTATTCAGGGCAACAGAATAACTGGCTTTCACTAGACATCCAAACAGTCTAACGCAGACCACTCAGGCAGTCAGCAGTGTGACAGCTTTAGGTTGTCTTGCAGTTACAAGGCCTATTCATTAGGGGTTCAAGTTTGTAAAAAAGCCTTTGCTGTTAAATATGTCATTGAGACACTGTAACGTTCTTTGTCATAAAAGTGAGCAGCTCTGGTAGCTGCCTTTCAGATTCATCTGAGTATCTATCTGAATAATTTTATTTAGTAGATAAAATGGATGCCATTTGACAGGTCTGTTTAAATATCTGCTCATAAGGTCTTTGGGGCTGAGGTTTATCTGACTTTTCTTTTTGGGTGCCCCACTGGCAAACTAACGAGTGGTGTTGTCCCCATAGGTCCTCAATACTGAGTGAAGTTTCCACCCGGTCCAGGTCTAAATTACCATCAGGCAAAAACATTCTTGTTTTTGGTGAGTAGTATCTGTAAGCATTGGAGGGTGTTGATTTCTTAGAAACAATAAAGTATGGTTCACACAAAATAGAATTGGGGGGGCATGTTAAATGTTTTTGAAATGGTTCAAAACTTTGTGTGGACAAAACCATGAGTGGATGTTCTTAATTTGACTTAAAACCTGTCGGATATCAGTTTAGCTTGCATTAGTAAAAGTATAGGTGCAAGCTAACCCAGTATAATAGGGTATAGATATGCATTTGCACTGATTTAACTAAATTAGTTTTTAAAGTAACTTTAGTTAAATGGTTGCAAAGTCTGAGTATAGACAAGGCCCTTTTGTTGGGGTAACATTGGTCCATGATGGATGATCATCATTTTTATTTTATTTTTTTTCAGGTGGCAGACGTAGTAAATCTGGGATCCCCAGGTTGGGTGGGATTTGAAAGTTGCTCTGGAACTGGCTTTGCTTATACTGGGGATTAAGATGTGGCATATCAAATATATCAGTTGATGTTAGTAAGATATAAACAAACTGACTTTAATTTCATGAGGGGCTGATTAGTGAACTGTCTAGCCTCATGCTATTAGACTCTGTATATTCAAACTAATAGAATATATATTTGATCAGTGGAGCTGCTCTTCTCACTTGTCAACCTATAAATTAACAAATTTAGCTCCCATACTTGAAGAAGGGGAAACACAAGAACCCTTTAAAAATTCTGACTTCTTAAGCTTTCTTAGAAAATCTTACCTGTAATGAATAAACTTCTGAATTTATCTTTTTGCTGTACAAACTTATTGACAGGTGATGACGGTTCAGGTAAAACAACACTTATGGCTAAAGTACAGGGAGCAGAGCACAGCAAGAAAGGAAGAGGACTGGAATATCTATACCTAAATATTCATGATGAAGACAGAGATGGTAAGTTACTTACTTCCACAAGTAATCTTTTGCTGCAGTTGAGTAGTTGACACATTTTCATAATCATTATGGGTGTCCCTGGTGTATCTGGATTACAGCCAAGTAGCTGGTTCAGCATTCCCTTGCTGTATACGTTGTAAGATATTGATATGGCTCATAAAAGAAAAATGCATTTCACACGCAGAGTATGGTCTCTTTCTCTGCCCTTCTCATAGTCTGGCCAAGGAAAAACACCCTAGAACAACTTGTTCTCAGAGGATCCATTTACTTGCAGGGTGGCTTTTTGCTGATGCTGATTTACTAGTAAGTTATCCATCCTGCTCACACTCAAATAAAGGTGCATACCCAGTCTTGAGCTACAGGAAAGATTCTTAATACATCTAAGAGCAACCAGGATATTAAACATGGATTTTATAACTTTTTTTGTAGCCAAAAATTTTTTTAACAAAGTTTTATGTTAGGTTATACTCTTCTGTATCCTGTGCCTTTGGTTAGGTTGTTTCCATTGACTACATAATGGAGAAATTCCAGCAAGCATAGTTAGGTGAGTGAAAAGGCGATCTTAAGCCTCTGACAGAACCAATATTTCCTTTTCTCCAAACTGGGGCTTGTCTTTCCTCTTTTCTTCCTCTTCCACTTCCCAAAACTTGTTGCTAGTTTTATTACAGCTGTTCTCCAGCACACTGGAGGCAAGAGACAAGTTAACTAAAAGAAGCAGCACGGTCTAGTGAGTAAAGCACTGGTCTGAGGGTCAGGAGAGCTTGATGTTCTGCCACAGACCTGCTGTTTGGTCTTGCACAAGTCACTTTACCTCTCTGTGCCTCAGTTTCCTTATCTGTAAGGTGGGAATATTGATATCAGCCATTGTTTGTAAATGCTTTGAGCTCTCTGGATGAAAGTGATAATGGTATTGCTCTTCTGTGCCCCTGAAAATAGATGACCATGGTGGAAGTGCATTGGCCAGATTGCTGCTTGTATGTAGGACTGACACACCTCATGCTCACATTGTTAGTCAGCAGAGGCTCTGTACCTTCCTTGCCAAAGGTGACTTATGAGTCCTGCTTCTTGATTCCAGAGACCACTAAAGAAGTCTGCAGTACAGCCATGGACTTCAGACTTCCGTGCGCACCAAGACCTCACCAGCTCCAAAAAAAAAAAACCTTTTGTGCTGAAACTTTAAGTGCTGAGGCCAATCTTAGCTTCTCAGGAACCCATTTGATGCAGCTCTTTTATCAATGTTGAGAACTCCTTTAGTATCAAAGAAGATACTGTGCAAGCATCTACTGGTGTGTTGGTGCTGGAGACTACTTTGATATCAAACAGCTTTTTTTGTTATGCTCTGAAAAAGATGGTACCATAGCATGAAGCTGTTGGTGTGGAGCTGTCTTTGGTGCTGTTTTCTAAACTTCAAGCATGTCTTTGCTTAGGAAGTACTTTAGGACTGCTATCATCAGCACTTAGATGCAAAGGCAAGAAAGAAAGACATGCCGATGGGATACTAGTGCTAGAATTCTTAGCACCAACTTCAGAAAATGAAGACTTACAAGTTCAGGAACCACATGGCTAAATTGGCTGCCTTGGCACTGTCAGAAGTAAGCTTCGTTTGCTGTTGCCAGTCTCTAGGATTCCTGTGGTCATCTCCACTCTGACTAGTGTAGAATCAGCAGGGCAGGTGGTTGGGTCTCTGAGTGCTCCTTCTGGAGAAGGCTATGTTAACTTGTTGTCATCTGATATGGATATCAAGGAGGAGTCTCCACTAAGGCCTTGGTTTTGTGTTGTCCTGATTGATAGGCCGGAAGGCTTAATGAACAACTTTCAAGGACAGGTGCTTTGACATCTTGGCTCTCATTCTTGGGCTCATTGAGGCAACCCTCTTCAGGCTGTCATGCTGTATTTGACCCATGGGCTATGTGGTCTTGCTGGCAGAGATGGTTCTCTTTATGCGTGGGGGTCTGGTGATAATTAATCAGTCATAAAACCTGCTGCAACTTAACCACCTTCACTGCTTTGGGAAAGGCAGATGGGTATCTTCATTGCTACCTTGTTTGCCACCCAAATGGGTGCTAACATCTGCAGTATTGTCCATTCTATTGGTCATTGTTCCTGACTGCTTGCCTCCTTCAGAGGAAGATGGGGAAGGGACTTGGGATCTGCAACAGTACTTTCAACTATTGGGAAAGGATTGCTCGCTTCTCAGTCTCTCCTAAGCATATGCTACTGGGTAACTGGGAGAGTACCAATTTCCTCTTTGGGGACAAATCCTCTTTAATCAACCACCTTTCTGAAGAGCAGAAAAAGGCAGCAAAGGAACTGGGACGTGAAAGGCATGCAGTGTTAATAACATCAATTGAGTAGCTTATGGTGTTTCAGACTTGTACAGTAGCATCAATATCTTTTCTGAGATGGTATGTCTGAGTCGAGTCATCAGGGACTCAGTAGGGACTCAGGTCTGTGTTAAAGATCAACAAGACATTGGTGGAAAATGAAGGGCACCAAGTCAACACTAGCTCCCTGGAACTCCTTCAGTGAAGCATGAAGAGGATGGCCTTTTGTATCTTTCTTTGGTTCTAAAGACCATTATCTGATACGTTCAGGTGTTCAGAAGAGTCTTAATCTTGGGAGGAAAATGCAAAATACTTTGGGCAGAGAGATGGCTCATCTGCCCTTCCGACCTTATCTAGTCTTAAGCAATCAAGTTTGCAGTCTTGCTGCTAATGAGTCCAAAGCCAGATAAACTCTTATTTTCCTCCTTTCACCCCTTTCTTTTCTCTTCCCTCCCTCCAAAATCCTATTTAAGCATTGTTTAATTCATTTTCTTGCAACTTTAAGTAGAATAACTATAGATTGCAAGGCACTAGAAACTTACCTGGAAGATGTCATTCTTATTTTTGTTTTTTCTATCATACCAGTAGTATCTGCCCAATTTTTGGGAGTGATTGACATCTGTCTTGGGTGCCAAGGTATTCATGTAGTCCTTTATTTTGATAACTGACCAATTCAGGCCAGTTATTAGTCATTCAACATTACATGCACAAAATTGTGGTCCGTAGGTCTTCAGACATATTGGAACAAATCCACGACTGTATCTCTACCTGAAGAATCTCCTTCATAAGGTGCTATCCCCTACTCTATCTAGGCCAAGGCCTCATTCCAGAAAAGAGGTTCAGGGACACTTGGCAAGCAAGAGGATCCTCCAAGATTAATGAGACTCTACCTGAAGTTAATGTAGTTTCTTCCACATACATGACATTTCAGCTGATGTGTACACTGGTTGTTAGCAAAATTCACTCAGAATGTGAATGACCTGGGAGCTCTATATTCCTTTGAGAGTTTCCTAGATCCTCTATTGGTGAGAGTTCCCAGGCAATGTGATGGTGTTAATTTCAGTCTCTTTCCCTGCCTGTTGTGATCTCAACCAATACATCTCATCCAGGCAGGGGAGCCCATTTTCAAGGGCTAATGTAAACAGTGGAACATGTGGGAGATGAGCTCTGTTACAGCATATTTATTTATAAAGTGGCTTTTAAAATCTTTGCTGCCACTGATCAAGGGCAGTGAAATTCAGGTGATAATGAACAACAAGACCGCATCATATTACATCAGGAAGTGGTGAAGTTGCAGCAGACAGTGGCAGTGTGGGATTGGTGCATAGCGTATTACACTATAGATAACATGTAGAAAGAGCATACTATCAGACTGTTTCATACTGCAGGAGCAGTATGAGCAGATTTTGACCATGGCAGACATGGTTAAAGTAGGGCCATTCTTCTATGGTTGCATTGCTATTTGTCACAGAGATTAGTCTTAACTTCAGAGCAATTCTGGGCAAGATTGTAGCACAGATGTGTTCTGGTTGGACTAGTTGCTCCAGCATGAAACAGATGCCATTAGTACACATGCCTCTCTATTTCTCTTGTGATGAGGCTCCTATGTCATTGGAGCTGCCATTTCAGGAAGATTGTTTTGTCTTGCAACCCATTTTGCAGTTGCTTCACTTCATGGCTTGAAACTTTTGACCTGATATGCCACATGTAAATGCAGGAGATTCAGCTGCAATAGAGAGAGCCTTTTCCACATTTGAGTGACATTTCACTATAGATGGTTTTCTCAGTTATTCTACTACCTGAAATCTGTTTCCATATTCTGCCTCCATTAATTTTTTTATTTTTTGTACCCTAAATCCATTTGGCCTCCTTTTATCTGAACAAATTGCACCTGTCTGCCATTTCAGTATATGATCTGCTAAATGTTTGATTCTGCATTCAGTCATCTCATTGTCACAACTTTCCTGAAAGATCTGGTTAACATCTTCCTATCATGGAAGTGGTTCTGACTGGTGGGATGTTGCCATGATGCTGATAAAGTTGATAGACACACTATTCAAATCTTGCAAGAATGCTCTTTATACTATTTGTTTATATGTACTTACACCTAAAAGAAATGTGAATTGCAAGCTTGACTGCTGATCTTCTTTGTCCTTGTCCCTCAGGACAAAGTACAAGTTTTGTCCTGAATCTTCATCCCACATTAAACCGAAATGGTGTCTAAGTTCGACACAAATTAGACTTGTAGTGTTCTTCCCAGCAACTTGATTTTACATAAATAAACTGTCTCCATATACTGGATGCTAAGGTAGCTTTGAGCTGCTGTTTAGATGGGACTAAGGCATTTAGACTATAGCTGTTTGTAAAGCCACTTCTTAGGCACATGCTCAGTGGATTAGGCTGTGTAATGAGACATGATTTGTTAGCTAGAGTCTTAGAGCCCATGCTACCATGGTTAAGACAGCATCGATTTAAATGTTTTTCTATTGTAGAAGTCTGTGCAGTTGCTAGCTGGAATTGTGTACGTGAATGTATACAAAACCACACACCTTGTATGTAGAACTTCATTTTTTATGTTAACTTTGAGAAAGAAATACTACAATTCATGTTTTAATTAAAAATTCTCAGTCCACCTTTCTGGAGCTTGTACCATTTGCTAGACTTCCACAACTGGAAATGCAGGTGACACTTCTAAAAAATAGAATATGGTTGCTAAACATAACTTTGCCTCTGCATGTTTACATTACCCACCCAACTTCCCCTCTGTACTCTCACAGGACTTCTGGGTTTAGCAGAAAGGATTGAGGCAGTAGGGCTGCGTGGCCTTTGTATAACTTCAGCTCTAAACATTCAGTGCTGTGAGAGTACTTCTCTGGCCCCAATGAGCACTGCTTTCTAGAGGTTCCAGAAGCTTGATAGGTTCTGGGGGGAGCAGATCTCTCAAGTGAGAATATGCAGCAACAAAACTCCCCAAGAACCACATTTATTGTGGTAAGTAACTGTTTCAAGTAAGCGGATACTACTAGGAAGCACAGATGGGAGACCAGACATCTTTAATCTAATTAAAAGCATAACCATTGACCTATTTTCTGGGTTGATGGTACTTGGATAACTTAACTGAACTAAAGCCATGCAGTAAATCCACTTTCGTCTATTCTTGAATTCTTAATTTTTTAAGAGACTGCTACTTAAGTCACAGTTTAAAAAAAAAAAAAAAAAAAAAAAGCCACTGTGATATAGAAAGTGGTAAAAAAAAATTTTAACCATATAAGTTCTCTGTGTGCTCAATCTTTTATCCTATTCATCTTTCTAAAGTATCCTGATAAAATCTCAAGTGGGTAACTCTGGCTTAACTATGTGAGGATGGCCAAATTCACTGTACTTTAGATCATTTAAGCTGCAGCTTGTGCCAACTGAGTTTTAAAAACAAAATGTGGAGTCATCTTAGAATATATACTGAACAGTAGACTTAAAATAAATACAGATCTTAAATGGAAAGTTTGAATTCTCATGTTGCAAGTAAGTATTATCATGAAAACAAATCTTGCTACAAGAGTGGAATTCAGTGATTGGTAATATTACTTCCATGTTCTTTGCAAAATATTGGCTTGCATAAAAGATTAGAGGTGCAGGTGGAAGAGGCATTATAATTATATTTAAATTCTAGTTAGGCTTGTTAGTAAATTAATTGCTTTGATATCAGTATTTTCAATTTTATTAGAAATGTGTGTTTTAACCTCTTATGCTAGACTTGCAATACTTTGCAGGATTCTGGCTAAAGTTACTAGCAGCTAACACAGTGAAGCCTTAATCATATGCACAACTGTAATGATCTCATGACATACTTGGAATCCAGGTATGTGTACATATGCCAAACTCAGCAGTGCTGTATAACATATAAAGTGAATGTATTCAGTGTAATACACTAAGCAGAAAGTGTCCCTTTGTAAAAATAAAATATATCCTTGGCAAAAACCAGAGAACACAGATGCACATACCTCTTTGTTGCTATGTTAAAACCAAGATTCTTCCAGAAAGTAACAACTTATTTTACAGGGCCACTCCCAAATTGCATTGTAGGTGCTCTTTTTCTCTAAGGGATGGGCAGTACACATACACTCATTATGTTAAATGCGAACAGGCTGGTCTTGCTGGTAGCTAGCTTATGCTCATCTTCAATTTGGCATTGTAATACCATGTTGCTTTGCTGCTTACTGATGAGCTAATATGGCTGTAGCAAAAGGCACATTGGTTTGAGGTACAACTGCTCCTTTTCCATTTCAGATCACACTCGCTGTAATGTTTGGATTCTAGATGGGGACCTGTATCATAAAGGGCTCTTGAAGTTTGCTGTTTCTGCAGAAAACCTGCAAGAGACTCTAGTAGTCTTTGTGGCTGATATGTCTAAACCATGGACTGTTATGGAATCTCTACAAAAATGGGCCAGTGTCTTACGTGAGCACATTGATAAGTTGAAAATTCCCCCGGAAGAGATGAGAGACATGGAACAAAAATGTAAGTCTAGTTTGATTTTTTTTCTTAAATGGCTTTTTGCATTTTGATGACAGCTTGTTTAAACCATGTCTTGCTGGACTACTTCTGTAATGCATAGTACTTAAAAGCAGGAGCAGGCTAACTGTAAACTTCGAAGTTTTGACTGTAACACTGATTTTAAGTGAATGGGTTTTTTATCAAGAGTTTTAAAGAACTCTTCCAGCTTTTGATTGTACAGTATCTCGCTATAACACACTTTGAAATAGCAAATGTGGGCTATAGCAAATGCGGTCCCTGAATCCCACCTCCAGCCCCGGGGCTGCAAGGGAGGGCTGAGAGCTCCTCCAGCCCTGGGGGGCGAGGGGAGGAGGGGGAAGGAAGGGATGCTTTGAGAGCTCCTCCCACCCCGGAGCCATGGCAAGAGCTGACCGCACTCCTCAGGCCCTGTAGCCAGAGGAGCACTCTGTCCCGGCCACATCTCTGGGACCAGAGGAGTGCTGTCCCTTCCCTTCTCCCACTTCGTCCCTTAGAATGAGCCCTTGGGTATACCGAACAAATGGCTTGAATCCTCAGGGGTTTGTTATAGTGAGAATATGATGTATTCAGTATCAGAATACTAGTTGAGTTCATCATTCTTTGAGTAAAGGATGTAATGTTTCAAGCTGCCTTGTATTTGAGCCTTGGTGCTTTCATTGAAATAGACCAGTATTTAATCAGCCAATTTTATATATGATTAAGCTTTTTAAAAAATATCTACCAGAACAGACTCACACTTTTCTCTCTCTACTCAGTGTTGTGTGTAGCTATCTGTACATAAATGTAATGCTCACAGATACATGCTTTCTCTAATTCATTTCTACTTGCCTGGTTCTTTAGGGTTGGGCATCCATGGTTGTATATTGCAGTGTCAAACTCTGGAGTATGAATAGGTGAAAGAATGCTGTAATAGGATTTTGCAAGCTATAAACAAACCAGTCTTTAGTGTGGTGTAGAGAGGAAGGAAACACTAAAACACTGCCATTTTGAGGCTGGTGGTTTCGCTGTAACATAGTTTCTAAAGAACTACATTCCTGATTTGAAAAAGCTTCCGGATATATTCATGTGGCTGATCTCCTCAGAGGAACTCGTTAAAGATATTTGTCATTCTAAAATGTCAGCTGTCATTGGTCAGGGTTGTTTGCTACCTGAAAAAGCACTAAAAGCCTCACCAAATTGTGGGTTTCCCTGGTGCATATGTTTGTCTAAAGAAACTGGAATGATGCGTGATGTTGAGAGTGGAATGCAGTGGTACATAGGTAGAGCCCTGAAAACAGTTTGAACGCTTTTTTTTCCCAAGTGTGACAATAATTCTATATCTGGAGGCTCTTAAAGATTTTTAAGAGATTTCCAAGTGGAATGAGAAGATACAGTGTAATAAAGGATTGATGTATAGGAGTGAATTCTTAGGAAATAAGGCCAGGAGACTCACCATGTGGTGGTCCACAAAATGGTGTCAGTGTTGGAGAAAGCCTTCCCCTCCCAGTGAGGAAGTAAGCAGCAACTCAAGCAATACAGCATATAAGGAAGCCACCTAGCTAGAGAGCAGTGTGAGTGAGATGCATGTACTATTCTGTAGCTGGATGAGAGAGTAAAGTTACCTAGGCCACATCCATACCACGAGCGCTAGAATGGCAGAGAAACGGCTCTGGAATTATACTGCTGTATCCCTGTAATGTAGATGCAGACCACAGTGATAGACAGGGATTTTCCATTGCTGTAGCAACTTTACCTCTCCTAGCAACAGTAGTTAGGTTGACAGAAGCATTCTTGCTGCATCTACACTGGCATTGGCATCTGTGGTGCCCAAGAGTGTGGATTTTTCACAGACCTGACCACCCACTCTGTCACCCTAAGTCTTAAGTGTGGACCCAGGCCCATGGAAAATGATTTGGTGGTCATGGTGGATTCTGAGCTAAATGTGAGCTCCCAGTGTGATGCTGTAGCCAAAAAGGCCAATGCAATCCTTGGATGCGTAAACAGGGGGGGTCTTGAATAGGAGTAGAGAGATTATATTACTTCTGTATTTGGCACTGTTGCGACCACTGCTGGAATATGGTGTTTAGTTCTGGTGTGCACAGTTCAAGAATATTGGTGAATTGGAGAGGGTTCAGGGAGGAGCTGTGAGAATAATTAAAGGATTAGAAAACATATGTATTATAGTGATAGACCCGAGGAGTTCAATCTATTTAGCTTAACAAAGAGTAGGCCAAAGGATGACTTGATTGCAGTCTGTACATACCTACCTTGGAAACAAATACTTAATGGGCTCTTTCATCTAGCAGAAAAAAGATATAACATGAGCTGAAACTTGAAGTTAGAGAAATTCAGACTGGAAATAAGGCTTAAAATTGAGAGTAAATAACCATTGGAACAATTTACCAAGGATTATGGTAGATTCTCCATCACTGACTATTTTAAAATCAAGAGTAGATGTTTTTTCTAAAGGATATGCTCTAGTAATTAATTGCACACCAGTGGTAGGGTGGAGGTATGTTAAGGAGATAATGTTAAATCTATAATAGGCATTTTTAATGTGCCCATTATAGTGGTACCTTCTGTTGTGGGGGGCCTATTTTGTTCTACCTCTCCTATTTAAAGCAGAAGAAAAGTTGTTGGTTAAGTTGTAGCACTTCAAACCCACAAACTTGTTCTTTCCAATAAATGCCATTTGGCCGTGTTTTTTGAAAAGGCCGGATACATTATTGGAAATGATGAGGGAGCATGGAAACTATCTTTTTTGTATCTGATTCTTTGGTTTAACTGAGTTTTTTCAAACTTTTTTTCTGTTGAATCTGCTTTTAAAAATACTGTTGGGTGTATAATGCTATTGTAAAACTAAGTGCTGGGGAACTAGAGCTCTTGCAGTCTCTCCCTCCTCCTTCCTGCCACATCTAAGGCCTGGTCTACACTTACAATGGTGATCGACGTAATGCGGCTTACGTTGACCACCTAAAGCAGTGGTTCCCAACCTTGTTAGCTCAAGGTCCACAAATACCAGTGTTACTACTCTGAAGGACCAACAGTCTCCACCAGCAACCCTCCCTATGCCCCCCACTGTAGCCAGACAGAAGGAGTTCAGCGAGGAGGCTGCCTCCCTCCTCATTGATCTCCTGTACCCTGGCTGCAGCAGGCAAACCACACACATCCTGTAGCCCCATATGCTCCATGTCAGCAAAAAAATAAATTAGATATTTACGAGAAGATATTGCATGGTATGCTGGAGAAGGGCCACAGCAGGGATGCGCAGCAGTGCCGCGTTAAAATAAAAAAGCTGAGGCAGGCATATCAGAAAATTAGGGAGGTGAACAGTCGTTTTGGCTCATCACTGAAGATGTGCCGCTTTTATAAGGAGCTGCATGCGATTCTCGGCAGTGACCCCACCACTGTACCACTGCGCAGCATTGATACCTCCGAAGAATCCCAATCCAGGATGAATAAGGAGGACTCTGTGGACAAGGAGGATGAGAAGGGCAGGGGAGCAGGGTATCCATTCTCCCACAGAGCCAGAACCTGTTCGTTACCCCCAGAACAGCACAGCCGGGAACAGGACAGCATTACAGACCGAGATGCCGGGGAAGGCACATCTGGTGAGTGTGGGTAGCAAATTGCATTTCTGTGGTCATGTCCCCAGTCTAGCTTCTTATTTTGGGGGGAAAAGAGTTTGTGTTTTTGTGGGAATGGGCTTCCTGGGAGTTGGTAAACTTCAGCAGAGGGTTACCCCCTGAACAGAATATTTATGTGCACAGGGATGCTCCAAGAATCCTCCATGGATATCTTCAGGAAACTTTCATGTAGGTACTCCGCAATTCTTTGCAGAAGGTTTCTGGGGAGGGCAGCCTTATTTCTTCCACTACGATAGGACACTTTTCTCTACCACTCTGCTATTAAGTGAGCAGGCATCATTGCAGAACACAGCATAGCAGCGTAAGGGCCAGACCTATACCTCGATACTTGCAGGAAATCTTCCCTTTCCGCCTGCATTACCCTCAGGAGACTGATATCACACATGGTCACCTAGGGAAGATGGTACAAGTTTACAGTACCCGACCAGTATAGTCACTGCGTGTTATTCCCCTGCCGTGGATGGTGTCCCTGGGCCCCATACACAGACAATTCCAAGCCATGATACTGTTGGCATGGGCGTTATGGGTCTGGGAACTGGTGCCCCCCTTTTTTTTCTCCAGTGACACTTCACTCACACCCTCCTCCAATCCCTTTTGAGCAACTCCTCCCAAACCGGTCCTTGGGATGGTAAAGGATAGCCCAATGATCCTTCTCCTTGATTATATGTGGATTGGGGAAATTAGTACTATACAGACTTCCCTGTAATGGATGTAAGGGCCCCTTGCTTACCATGTCTGGAGCGGCACTCTGACCCGTTCAACAGGTACAGATTGATATGTGGGTCTGGCTTTGCCTTGTGAATATGTAAGGGAGTTCTTGGGGTCAGCTAACAACAGCAAGTTTGTGTTTGCTTGCCTTACAGTGGAAATCTCAGCCTTCACCCCATCTTCCACTCCAGCAGAGTGCCTTTTCCAGATTAGGAAGCGAGGGAAAAAGAACTCGGGATGACATGTTCAACGAACCAATGAAACGCCTCCACGGCTGCTGACATAGAGCTCAGAGCCTGGAGGATGTCCTTATCAGAAAAACTAAACATGGACATGGAACACAGAAAATCAGTGCAGGAGCATGCAACGCAGCAGAAGATGTTGAGTATTATCAGGGATCAGTCTGACATGCTGAGGCATCTGGTAGAGCTCCAGGAAGAACAGCACAGGACAGACTCCCTCTGCAGCCCCTGCACAATGCTCAGCCAACGAGCTGTTTCCCAGCCCCTACCCCCAAGCACTCTAGGAGGAGGTTGAGCAGGGTGCAGTACATGCTGCACTCCATGTCAGTGGAGGCGAGCAGAAAGAGACGACTGCCCCTTTAAGAACTAGGAATGTGTGTGATTTGCTGTTTGCACAGTCACACTTTGCACTGGCTGCCCAAGCAGCCTTATGAGAGTGTTAAATTATCTCCCCCCAATAACTGATCACCAATAACATTTTACTACTTTAAAAAACATTTCGCTTTATTCATGGAGAGTTTGGGGATCGCCAGTGGGGAAAGAGGGGGAGGGGGCCGATGGTGCAAAGGTGGGGGATGGGAACGGAAGGCACAGCACTGACAGAGACGTACATTACAGAGACGTTCATTCAAAAAATGGGTTTTCAATGCTTCCCTGAGGCGCATCGCTCTGCTGTTGACTTTTAACATAGCACTGGAATCTGGCTGCTCAAAATTAGCAGCCAGCCTATTAGCCTCCACAACCCAACCCTGGGGGAACTTCCCCCCCCTTTGTTTCACAAACATGGAGCACACAGCAGGCAGAGATAACTGTTGGGATGTTGCGTTCGCTGAGGTCTAACCTAGTGAAGAGGTGCCCGGTGCAGGGCTTCATTAGTCAAGAGAGCATGGGGTAGGCAGGATCTCCCAGGATCACTATTGGCATTTCAACATCGCCAATATTTATTTTTTGGTCAGGGAAGAAAGTGCCCACGTGCATCTTTTTGAACAGACCTGAGTTCCTAAAGATGTGTGTGTCATGCACCCTTCCAGACCACCCCACATTGATGTTGGTGAAACATCACCTGTGATCCACAAGGGCCTACAATGCCATTGAGACGTATCCCTTCCAGTTTATGTACTCTGTGGCAAGGTGATCTGGTGCTAAGATAGGGATATGCGTGCCATCTATCACCCCCCCACACACACACAGTTTGGGAACCCCATTGCGGCAAACCCGTCCACTATGTCCTGCATATTTCCCAAAGTCACCACCCTCCTTAGGAGAAGTCTGGTAATGGCCCAGCACAGTTGCATCACAGCAGCTTCCACGGTGGATTTACTGACTCCGAATTGATTCCCAACTGACCAGTACCAGTCTGAGGTTGCTAGCTTCTACAAAGCGATGGCCATTCGCTTCTCCACTGTCAGAGCAGGTCTCAAGCGAATATCCATGCACTTTAGGGCTGGAGACAGCTCTGCGCAAAGTTCAAGGAAAGTGACCTTTCACATACAACAGTTCTGCAGCCGTTGATCATCATCCCACACCTTCATAACAATGTGATCCCACCAGTCACTGCTTGTTACCCGAGACCAGAAGTGGCACTCCAGTTACTGAAGATAGTGCATGACAGCCTGCAGCAAACGGGAATTGGTTCGGTCTATGGCTTATAGCAGGGCAGCCTTAGTAACATGGCAATTTTCTGTGCTGCGACTCCTGTCTTGGCCTTGAAAGTACTGCAGGATAAGTCATGAAGTGTTGGTGACGATCACAATGATAGTGCAGAGCTGAGCAGGCTCCATGACTCTCCAGCAACGGCGTGCGTGTGGCACAGACTGAAGTGTTTAGAAAAACAGCACGAAAAAGCATTTGTCCGTTTGTTTGGGACAAGAAGAGCGTGGGAGGGAGCACGTTGCATCATGGAGGACGACAACCTTCCCAAAAGCCTCTGTGTCTAGTTGCATTGTGGAATAGCTACCCACGGTGCACTGCTTTGATGCAACACCCCGACGCAATGAGCGTGGCGTAATCTCGTTCCTGCAACTTCTAAAATTCGGCAGATGAAAGTCGATTTAAAATAAATAATATAAATAATAAATTAAAATCACTCGGCAGTGTAGACGTACACTAAATAAAATAGCGCCATCACAATAGGATTTTTATTTAACATGCAGCCCTGAAACATTTCAGAACTTTGAAACAGCAGAGCACAGAGAGGTAAAAGACTTGCCGAGGTTACCCTGGGATGCAGTCTCTGATGTCCTTTCAGTTGTAAACTGACCGGTAAGGCAGTTTGAATCAAGACACAGCTGAAGCAAAATTGTTAGGATACAATTTGAAGATCTTGAAAGATCATAGTGACCTTGT
The DNA here is from genome assembly GCF_026122565.2 of Emydura macquarii macquarii. Taxonomy (NCBI): domain Eukaryota; kingdom Metazoa; phylum Chordata; order Testudines; family Chelidae; genus Emydura; species Emydura macquarii. Next base: position 5,052,254 of record NW_027130698.1, read on the forward strand.
TTTGGGATGTTAATGAGTATTACTTACTATTTCCTAAATTAATAAAAATCAAGTTATCTAAAAAGTTACACAAAGCATACCCCCCTAGATGTTGTAAAATGCTGTATTGAGTTGTAAATTAACGTTTTAGTGATCAGATTTGCACCATTGTTTAAAAAATATGTGAAGAAGTATCAGTGGGAAACTTGATTTAAATCAGTGATTTTCTCTTGGTGATTTAAATCAATCCACCCTGCTCACTGCACGACCCCACTTGATACGCCCTTCCAACCTGACAAAACCACTGATAGCTACTTTTTGGGAACAGTTTTCCAGCCAGTTAGGCACTCACCTTATAGTAGCTCCATCTAGATTGTGTTTCTTTAGTTTGCTTATGAGAAGATCATGTGAGACAGTATCAAAAGTTTTTCTGCCTTCTTTGGCTGTGCTTATAAGATGCATTTCATAAAATTGATGGAAGAGTATTTATTCAATTGCACACTGATGGGAAGTTGTTCAAGCTGTAGTGCTTTCATGCACACATGAAAGTGGCAGATTGACTCATTGAGGAGCTTTTATTTACTGATGACTGTGCACTGGTTGCTCACTTGATAGATGACAGTTTTGTTCCTCTTCTCTGTACTTTTTCCAGTTCTACTATATCTTTTGAAATGGGATGACCAGAACTGTCCAAGGTATTCAAGATGTGGGCATACCATGGATTTATATAATGGAATTACGATATTTTCTGTCTTATTATCTATCCCTTTCCCAGTGATTCCTAACATTGTTAGCTTTTTTGACTGTCAGTACACTTTGAGCAAATGTTTTCAGAAAGCTATTCATAATGACTCTGAGATAGGGTGCGGATGAACAGAGGAGTGGCCTGGGGCAGGCCGGCAGCTCTATTTCTCCTCATCTCCATTTCCCCCCGCCCCCAAGGTAGTAAAAGTCAGGAACAGGTCCTGGCTTCCATTAATTTTTGTTTATTGCCCGTGACCTGTCCCTGACTTTTATTAAAAATACCTGAGACAGAATCTTAACCTTATTCATAATTGACAGTATTTTGCAACTTATCTAGTGTATAATCCAGTATAAAATGATTATCAATTTTGTGGAAACTAATCTTAACATTACTTGTTTTTCTTAAATATTTTAATGCAAAACCATTTTTTTTAAATGTTGACGTCATGCAGGCTATTTACCCAGGCAGTATGTGCTTTTGTAAATACAGACCTTGAAAATTTGGCTAATCTATCTATGGTGAAAGGGAAGGACTCACCACTTACTGCTTTTACCAGTATTTTTACAGTATTCGTTAAATATAACAGAAAATTATTGTAAATTGTAATCATTTAAATAAATGTAAATTGTAAAATTATTTTGGAAAAAGAGAAGCGAACAATTCTCACCCGCGTTCCTTGTGGATGAAGTAGTGATGTGTGTAGTAAAGTCTGGCAAAGGTCAACTTTTTGCAAAAATTTGCAAAAATTTCAATTTGTGGGTGTGTTGTCAATCCTTTGAATAACAAATTGTTTGGATGGGGTGGGTTTTTGCATGGATGTCTGTGTATTGAACGTTGTTATCTTGAACTACAATAGGTTTACAAAATGGAAATTTACTAACTGCAGGATATTTAAAATAACCAGTCCCACATATGCTTGCTTCCTTGTTTGTGAATCTTTATCCCTCCTTGTGTCAATTTTTCTTGAATTGTGGGTGAATAGTTACTATATTTTTAACCACTTAACTAGCATAGGGCTAATAGGTATTCTGTGTGTATTGATATGCAGTTCAGCCAATCTGTATTAAATTGTTAATAGTTACAGGTTATGGATATCTTTGCTGCCTAAACCAGAAAACTTGTGTAAGCCTATTTTTTTCACTGAGTAGAATAGTCTTTATAGACATTTCTGTACATCCCATAGTGAGTGTGTGTGTGATAAAATGTTCAAGGGGGGTGTACCTAATACAATACACTTTTTACAGCCTTGTATTTTTTTCAAATATTCTGATACAGTTGGCTTTTAGTTACTTCTAATGCCATGGGGTGGTAGAAATCTTTTTTTAAATGTGTAGTACTTAGAGGTTAGCTCTTTTATATTTACATTTGCTTCTGTTACTGCTTTTTTTTATTTTTTTAAACGCTTGGATCCCTATGTGCTCTCCTAGGAGAGTCTACAAAAGAATTATTACCCCACTGGAAAAAAATCTATTTTGCTAATGCTGGTTGGTGATCTACCAGAGACTATATGCAACTCAAGCTTTTCCTTTATATATTGAAACTGAAATAAATGTTTTTCAACTACTTTCTTTGTTCTATTTCATATGAGTGCTTATGATTGCAGCTTGCTCTTAAGGGCTGATTTCTGGCACTTTTAAAAAAAACATTTGGTTTAAGGAAGAACAAAGACTTCACAATATGGGAAACAGCGGTTTAAAAAAACAGTGCAAATCTGGGTTGTATAAGCAACTGATAATTTCTGAGGTACCAGTCTCTTAAATGAAACTAAGTATATCTAAGTTTAATAGCCAGTAGTTTGAGCTGCTTGAAAGTGTTACACTAGTGTATCTCTCCTCATAACTGCATATTGGCTGATCCTGCAAAGACTTTTGAGAATTAAGTACTGGATGCCCTGTGCAGGTTTGGGTTGTCCATACCTGTTAGTGTGGATTTTTTGTTCAAATTGCGAACAGCCCTGAGGCCATATGTTGCTTTTACAGAAAATATAGTGCTTTTAGTAGTGTAATAGCAGTTGTTTGGTATCTTGAAAAGCTTCTGCTTTTTCATACTTGAAGGTTTTTGATAAATACACTTCTTTTTAAAGAAACACTTTCTACCATGATGTGAACACAACCTGGCAGATTACCACTGATAGCTGCTTTGTTACCAATATTTTAAACTGAGCACAAAATAGTGTAAAATATATTAATGGTGATTGTCAGGTTACCCCCATCATGATTTAAATATGTAAGTAGTATCAGATTGTGTGGAAGAAAGGAATCATTTTAGCCACAGAAATACATTTGTGTTCATGGAGCATTACATCACTCCATATTTCCCTCATGAGAGAAACCATGAACTCATATTTATTCAGTGGTGTAATGAGATGCGTATTTTTTGGTCTTTGTCCCTGTTAAATGTTTTGGAATAAATTATTTCCTCTATACTTCTCTGTGTAAATATACATAATACTCCTGTATATTCCACATGTAAAGTTTGTGGTGCTTTCCATACTGGTATTGGAATTTAAACTTGCAAAGTGTTTGATTGCAAAAGAGTAAGGTGTATCCTTGATACCAGCATTTCTGTGGCCTCCATGTGGGAGGGCTTCACTTTAATTTTGAACAAAAAAAAACTGTTCTTCAAGTATCAATGGGAAAATGCAGTTGGAGTTTTATTACTGTAGGGGATCTGTCTCCAGTATCTAATGTTTAAATGGAAGGGGGATTCAATAAACAGCCTTGGAAGGAAGTTTTATTTCTGAATTTCTCTTGCCTGCCAGTTCAGTTAATGGTGATAATTAGAATTGGTGGCTGAAAAACTCAATATGTCACCTTAAAAGTAAGCAGTGGACTATTTCCCTCCCTCCTCCCCTGCTATCTTGAATGCTTTGGTGGTGGTAGCGAACCTTAGTGTTGAGGTCCTCTTTCCTTGGTGGTCTTCCTACCACAGTCCTTTCAGTCATAGGTTGCACACTTCTTGTGAAGCTTATGGTGGTTTTGTTTTGACAGCATTGGTTTATTACCTCTTCAAAGGTTTTCCACTTTACAAAGCTCAAAATACCAGTTGGTGTGGCCAAACTTACTGACTCCTGAGATCCCCCTCCCCGCTGGGCAGAATCCTCTAGCCCCACCATCCTGCCGCAGGGCAGAAGCTCTGAGCTCCCCACCCCAGTCTGGTAGATGGATAATGGGGTAGGGTGGGGAGGTACAGGGGGATCCGTGAGCCAAACTGTAAAAGAGCTGCAAGCAGTTCATGAGCCACAGTTTTGGCCACCTCTGCTATATTGCATGAGTCAAGTATTTTCATTTTTCATTTTTTGAATTATTTTAATATTCAGTTTCAAAAAAGTCTTCAGAACCACTGTCTTTGCCAAATAATTCTCATTTTTCTACCCAATTTATTGCCGCTCTGCCACATAAATGGAGGGCTTTCCACATACTTTAGATTTCATGTGCCACATACTAAAAAGAGCCTTGAATATAATCATGCATTCAGTGTGCAGATAGTGTTTGACTTCCTGTAAGAGACAATAACAAAAAATGAATTGTTTCGAAAACTAGGAGTGGCTGTTGAATTTGGTGTTTTCTGTACTTAGTGCTTTTTTTTTTTCCCCCCAAAATGTAAATTTCTCCAAAGGGTGTGGCTAAATAGCATTTGCTTTGCAGTTGTAGAAGGTCTTTAGTAGAATTGTAGCGAGTACAAGTTACAGCCTTGCTTTGCTGTAAGTTACAGTGAACTGTCTGATGTGAGGCACAGAAAGATATTTTCTGGGGGCTTTTTGGCCTGACCTATCAGAGCAACACTTTTCTTGATGCTTCTGTCGAAAAGTGCACAACTAAAATATTACGAAGTTTGTTTGCTTTGAGTGCTAATTTCATGTTCTGCTCTTAACTTCAAGATTTCTTATTTGTTTGTTTTGTGCTGTTGTTAAACCTTCAGTACCCTGAATTGAATGTGTAACTTTTCTGATCCTGAAACCATTTTTCGGAAGCAAAATTTTTGGTCATTAGGGCTCTTAAAATATCAAATTAGAAATCACTTGTTTGAATAGTTATGCATCTCATTTCCTTTACATTTTATGTACTTGTACTTTAGCTTTATTACAAAATTCTTTGATTATTTCTAGATTTGAGGATCAACCGTCATATTAATTTTCCTTTTTTTAAACTACTAAGACTATGATGATTTTTGTCTCCATTGGCTTCCCCTGTAAATACAAAACATAGAGATCAGTATCTTCATATGTTGTCCAAGTTATTCATAAATATAATTTCAGAGTTTACTTCAAGTTCTTAGATTGTTCCGTGGCATGAAAGCTTTTTGATATTGATATTATTTGATTTTAATGGTGCACTCTTTTGTAGTGATAGCACTACTTGATTTAGAGATGGAAAGCACCACTGCTTGAAGAATCTGGGGAACAATATCACTTTCCTTTAATAAAACATTAGCCAATGTACTGAATGTCATGTAACACTTTTCCTTACATGCTCAGTAGAGTACCATGATAATATAATGGAATATAATTACTACCATTGACTTCAGTCAGTGCTGAGACCAGGCCGTTACATATGCCTAACTTTTTAAAGTGAACGGCCACAAAGCCTCATAGTGTACCTTGTTTTTGCAAGTGCTGCATTAGCAGAGTTGTCATTAAGTGCTTCTACGTGATAGTGTGATACAGAAATAAACATAAGTAAATCTGGGTTTGCAAGCTTTCGTATTCATTACTAAGAGGTTTGATGCTTATGAAAGTTGAGATCTAAGTGGAAACATCCTAAAGGATCCTAATTTGCAGAGGATATGTGTTTAACACTTTCTGAATATCAAACTTTCACAGTGAGTACCCAAAAATTGAAGCACTGAGAATCACTAAAGACTCCTGAAAATGTTGGCCCTTGTATTTAAATTACGGATATGCTTTTGGGTTCAAATGCTGAAAGCTAGTAATAGCCAAATTCCAAAATCTTACTTTTAATTTGGCTCAGTTGAAATTTTACAATTTCTTGAAGCTCAAATTCTGTTCTCAATTCATGCCTCATCTTAAAAAGGTTGTTGAGATGATGTCGCAACTGTTCATAAACATATAATGATCTGAAACTATTTCACTTTAATACAAAATTTAAAAAAATGTATTCCTGTCTCTTACCTTACAAAGATCTTTTTTCATAGTTATAAAAGAATTCCAGGAGTATGTGGAACCTGAAGAAGGCTACCAAGGATCACCACAGAGAAGAGGTCCTTCATCATCTGGCCAAGAAGATGAAAATGTTATTTTGCCTCTTGGAGAGAATGTGCTGACTCACAACCTTGGGATCCCTGTGCTGGTGGTTTGTACAAAGGTGAGCTTGAACTTAAATTTATTAGACAGGTTAGTCACTTTTCCTTTTGGAAGATACATTTGGTACAGATGTTTTCAAGGTGAAAATGAAAGTTCTGGGTTTAGAGTAGATAAATGTGTTGTTTATACATCAAATAAAAAAGACCTAAAAGTGTTTAGATTTTTTTTTTAACTATAGAAAGATAGATAAAGACCAGTCTAGTCTTTCCAGTTTGACTGAAAGATGTATTGGAGATCTAAAATGTGGACTTCCTCCTATATGTGGCACTGTATGTGAAAGAAAGCATAGAGTCAAATGAAATAAAAACCTTAAACAAATCTAATTGTGCCATAGAATCTCTCTGAATAGTAATTCCATGCTTGAATAATAAAAATATAGCCGTAGGGATATACTACTGACCAGGATGGTGATAGTGACTGTGAATTGCTCAGGGAGATTAGAGAGGCCATAAAAATAAAAAACTCAGTAATAATGGGGGAATTCAACTATCCCCATATTGACTGGGTACATGTCACCTCAGGACGAGATGCAGAGAGACAGTTTCTTGACACCTTAAATGACTGCTTCTTGGAGCAGCTAGTCCTGGAACCCACAAGAGGAGAGTCAATTCTTGATTTAATCCTAAGTGGAGCACAGGATCGGTCCAAGAGGTGAATATAGTTGAACTGTTTGATAATGGTGACCATAACATAACAAAATTTAACATCTCTGTGTGGGGGGGGCAGGTGGGACACCAAAGAAGCCCACCATAGTAGCATTTAATTTCAGAAAGGAAAACTACACATTGGAAAACATAATCCCAACTATACATATAAAATGATGGGTATAAGTTAGCTGTTACCACTCAAGAAAGAGATCTTGGAGTCATTGTGGATAGTTCTCTGGAAAACATTCACTCAATGTGCAGTGCAGTCAAAAAAGCTAACAGAATGTTGGGAATCATTAGGAAAGGGATAGATAATAAGACAGAAAATATCATATTGCCTCTTTATAAATCCATGATATACCCACATCTCAAATACTGCGTGCAGATCTGGTCACCCCATCTCAAAAAAGATATATTGGAATTGGAAGAGGTACAGAAAAGAGCAACAAAAATGATTAGGCGTATGGAACATCTTCCATTTGAGGAGAGATTAATAAGATTGGGACTTTTCAGCTCGGAAAAGAGACAACTAAGAGTGGACATGATAGAAGTCTATAAAATCATGACTGGTGTGGAGAAAGTAAATAAGAAAGTGTTATTTACTCCTTCTCATAACACAAAAACTAGGGCTCAACAAATGAAATTAATAGGTAATAGGTTTAAAACTGACAAAAGGAAGTATTTCTCCACATAACGCACAGTCAGCCTGTGGAACTTCTTGCCAGAGGACATTGTGAAGGCCAAGACTGTAATGGAGTCCAAAGAAGAACTAGATAAGTGCATGGATGATAGGTCCATCAGTGGCTATTAGCCAGGATAGCAGGAATTGCTGTTTGCCAGAGGCTGGGAATGGCCAACAGAATGGATCTCTTGATGATTACCTATTCTCTTAATTCCCTTTGAAGCCACTGTTGGAAGACAGGATACTGGGCTAGCTGGACCATTGATCTGACCAGTATGGCTGTTTTTATGTTCTTAATTGAAAGGGGGAAGGTGGTACATTTATCAAAAACATCTTTTCTCCAGGTGTTTAGAGGCTTTTTAGTTAAATAGATGATAGTTCAGCAAACAAAAGTTCGACATTTGAAATAAATGTGTCCTTTTTCCATGAGGTTTCACTTGCGTGGTATTTCAGTCATCCCTCAAATAATCTAAGGGTGGTAGTGTAGATGAGATCTGAATTTCTGTTGTAAAAAAGAGTCAATTGAGAAGGGAACTTTCAAGTTGTCTTTGTACATCTTATAGTCACATACCAATTTTTGTTGTCTTTGTGTGTTACCTTTAAAGAGAAGATACTTAACTACTAATGACTTAATGAAAATAGCATTTCAAGAATACACCTTTGTGACATCAACTTCAATTTCTGGTTATAAAGAATAGATATTTGATGTGGCTTTAACTTTTAATTAGACACTTTTTGTCTTTGGTCGCTTGTGAGCATTTTACTCAGTGGTTAATTAGTGCAGTCTCCCAAGCAAAAGGCTTGAATTGAATGCTGATTAATACAAGGAAAAATGTTTATATCTAAAAGCTTGAAGAAAATGCAGGTAATATGCAAGGAAGTGGTAAGTGGCTTTGCTTTTTTTTTTTTTTTTCCAGTGTGATGCAGTGAGTGTACTAGAGAAGGAACATGATTACAGAGAAGAACACTTTGACTTCATTCAATCACACATTCGTAGATTCTGCTTACAGTGTATCCTTTCCTAATCTGAGGATGTTGGTAGAGTAAAATCTGGAAGATAGGGAATATATTTTATTATAGAATACTGTGTGAGGGAAATAAAATAACGTAAGGAGAAACTGCATCTCAAATTAACTTCTGGTATTTAGTAACTTTATATATAGTATTTGGAGTGTAGTTTGTGAAAATAAGTTTTCTGTCTGAAGCCATGCATTTGATCTTGAGTCTGTTTCATTCCTTGGCAACGGACTTCAGTTTTGAGATGAACCACGTTACTCTTTCTCCCAGAATGTGGATTTCCATTCTAAACTTGTAGCCTGTGACACTTTATAAAAAAAAACCAAACCAATACTCTGGTGTCTATTGGTCAATGTTTTTAAAGCTGAATTTCATTTTCCTAGATGACCTGATTCTCATCCTTTTTCCCCCTCCCTCCCAAAAGTGCTGAATGCCTATAGTTTCCATTGATCTTTAAAAATTGAGCTGTTAGGTGCCTAACTTTAAGCATTCTACTCTGAAAATTTTGGCTGTTACTCAATAGAACACTTGAAATATTATTTTCAGTTGAATTTAATGTTTAAGTATTGTACTTCATAGCTTTCCTTAAATGAAGTAACTAGATGGAGCTGCCTTGATTTATACATCAGTTAAGGAAGAAAAGAACCTTGACTTGTTGTATAAGTACATTGTACATAAAACATATGGTTTTCACTTTACCACACCCGCCTTAGTGGTAGAAAAGGATGCAGTTTTTATGTAAGTTGATGATGTAAGAAATACATTTTTCAAACTTTTTGTTTCTTTATGATGCCCTTATCATTGAAATGTTATATTTCCTTATATACACAAGTAAAACCAGTGCACCCCAAGCTAATTAGTGCATTAAATTCTTCAACAGGAAATAAAATCACCATTTGGATGTGAAATACTCTGTTCTAATGTGTGGAATTTAAACTTGTTAAAGTAGAAAGAAAACAAATTATTTCCAAATATACAATTCTTCATTAGATCCACAATAGTTTATTTTTTTTAGCCAAAAATAATTGTCTCATTCTGTGAAACACTTCAATATCTGGTAGGCCACTGTTGGAAGACAGGATACTAGGCTAGATGGACCATAGGTCTGACCCAATATGGCTGCCTCTTATGGTTAGAAATTAGTCTTCCCAAATCATATTTCACAAAGAAGAAGAATTTGCATCATTTTCTTAAATATGTTTTCCATACTTAAACAAGGCTAAAGGTAATTAATTGAAAGGGATGTTTAATTGAGGAGCATTTCATACTATAGTTTATTGAAATGAAGTTACTCTGTAAAGAATCTGATATCTAGTAGTTACATTCAGCATGCTGGAAGGAAGTTAGAAACACCATTTAGGCTAGTTCCCCAGCAGGTACTGTCTGGGTTTTAAGGGGGAAAAAAGAAGTACTTGCATTGTTGAGTGCTCACTCCCAAGATGTATTATAGTCTGACATTTGTGCTTCCTTGTGTTTCACACTAGCTTAAAAAAAGTATAGTGGCTATAGGTTTATTTACCCAGAGCAATAACGCCATCTCAACATCTTGGTAAACATAGCCTATGTTTGCAAAGTGAGGACTGTGCAATAACTTTTTAATGACATGATACAACTGTTACAGTGGAAGTACAGTAGTATGGTAATAAGGTTACTCAGTTAAATATTCAGTCACTGTGCCAACTATTGTTTGATTCTAAAAAAGCAAATCTGCCCCTAAAACTCTTTCTCCCCGTAGACCTGCTGGTTGGGACAATGAAAAGAAAATAGCTATTTTACATGAAAACTTCACAACAGTGAAACCAGAAGATGCATACGAAGACTTCATTGTAAAACCTCCAGTAAGAAAGGTACAAAAGAGTTAATTTTTGAAGTTCAGTGTAAAGAAACTACAAATCGCTTCACTTTGCTTGGATGGCTGCTAGTGACTATTAATGTAGAACTTCAGCTCTTATAATAATATGCTTTTCTTCTAAATGTTAAACCTCTTTTGGAATACTGGCTTACATTCTCCAGTGATCTAGGGATATTTTGTTAGTGTCAGAATGTTACTTTTTAGCACAAATGGTAGCTGAATGACAGCCCCAAAAGTATTAATTTTATTTAAAATTCTAACTTCAGATCAGTTTATATAGGACAAAAACACTTAAGTGAAGTTTGGAAATATTTTCCTAAGTTTAAAAAAAAAAGTAAATTGACACGTGCATTCAAAAATCACATTAGGTCCATAACTTGAGTTCTACAGAGGGGCACCTTTTTTATTCTCATTTGTTTTAAATTATCACCAAAATATATTCTGTACTACAATATTCTATTTGTAGAGTAGATGTGGAGCAGAATCTAGGAGTGGAAATAAATATACTGCAGACTGCATATTGTCTGGACAATGGTCAGGTAACTTACAAATAGAGGAAGGATGCATTCTTCAATATTGGGGATGGAATAGGGTAACGTACAACTTTTAAATGCTATTTGAGGCTGTGTTTGACAACTCCCCAGGGTTTTTACTTCCTGTCTTGGCATTTGCATTCCCATCTAAAACCCTAGTAAATTCGGAAAGAAAGGAGGAATGGTGTCATTTGAAGACACCTGTTGGGGAGGGAGGAGGAGAGAGGAATGGGCCTACTGTTCTCCCTTAAAGGTGCTAAAGACTATTGTAGCACACCACTGACAACTGTTTGTTAAGTGGGGGTCATCTATTGATCTGTTGTGGGGCGGGGGGGAGAGAGAGGCAGCCCTACCTAAGTTCAGGCAACCATCCTATTTGTACCTCAAACTGTTTGAGGCTTTGATAAATAATATATTAAAATTTACTGTATACAGCTCACTTCCAGGTCCTCATCTTATCCAGGGAATTGTCCTCAGAAAATATTTTTTTTGCAGCTATGCCAGGCCAGTCACGCTAAATCCAAAGTTTTTATTGGAAGTAGTTTCATTGCTGCTTAAAGTAGTAGAGAGAGCTATTTTTTTTTTTAAAAAAGGGCAGCACATCTTTTTGCGGTCTAATATACTAGGCAAGTGACTGTTCAGTTCTGATGGGTTCAGCTGCCTGTCAGAGCTCTACTGAAATGCCTTTGCAGCGTAGGTGCTGGAGTGAATCTAGTGACACTACTAATTGGCTATACTGTGTGGGTATATGCATGAAATAGTTTGCTTCAGATATTAAAAAGCTGATGGTATTTGATGGAAGGTCAAATATTTGCACATAAATACAGCACTGTGCTAGTTCTATACTCTCCTTTCTTGAAAGGAAAAAAACTTAAAATATTTTTACAGCTGTGCATATGTAACCGGAACAGCATGGATTAGAGATGCATAGAAATATTTGTTCATTAAGTACAGATGCGGTTAATCTGTCACTGTTATTTTACACTTGTTAACTATTAGAAAGATGCTATAATTTTGGTCTTGCATTTCCTTAAGAGCAACTGCTGCAGAAGTGTCCCTCCTTTTAAAAGCCGGACAGAAGAACATAACAAACCTACTGTCCAGTTAGTAATAGTAATTCTTCACCTGAAACAAGTCATAGAATGGACATAGAAGATGGAAAGGATGTAAGAAATGGAAAGGTGTTGAAGTTAGGTTTTTGTTTTTATATGCTGCTGTAATTGTTTATAGTTTGAGTGGCCACCTTCTGTTTCTAAAGAGAAATGCATTGTTCAACAGCTAGTCCATGAGAAAGAGATGGCAGCAGAAGATGAGCAAGTGTTTCTTATGAAGCAGCAGGTAAGAATGTGAAAATGAAGCTATTTGAATGAAAGATTACTTGAATAAACAATGCTTCACTGAACTTTTCAGTGTTATACGAAGTTTAGGGCAAAGTACATTGTTTTTAATATTTCATTTTTGAGTGGGGTATCCATTGTTCTATTTGCAGATTAAAATGGAGTCATGAGACCTTTGAGTGCATAAGAAATATCCATTTTTATTTTATTTGCATGTATGTGAATAGAAAGTATGGCCACAATTTTCAGACTTGGAATGCCTGTTAGTTGAAGGTGAGTGCCAGCAGGAGTTGAGGTCACTCAGCACTCTTGAAAAATCAGACCACTTTTTGGTGCCAAAATACGGATTTGGTTGCCTAATTTTGGGCACTCAGGTTGGAAAATATGTGCTTATGTCTTCTAAAATGGAATCCTATGACCCTTTTGGATGTTTGATATAACTGAAAATATTAGATGTGCCTTCAGAGGCTTCCTGTGAATGGGTGTGGCATGCTGGGATCACACTGGTATATTTTTCCCATTTGATGTATTCAGGTACAAATGAATGTTAACTTGTATAGCAGAGAAGAAAAATAAATGGTATTAACATAGGAGCAGAAGTAATAGCAGAATGTTTTAAATTGGCTGTATAGCTATATAAACCCTAAACGTGATGTGAAAGTGTTGTGTAAAACAATAATAATAATGCAGTAGCCAACCTCCCAATTAAAATGTATCGTTCAACAGAGGGTTTAATATACAAGCAAACACTTTGGCATGGGCTTTCAAGGTGTTAGGAATGATCAAAGCCAGTTTCTGGACATGCTGTGTATTAAGTAATAAGTATTTACAGTAAAGAAATAAGAACAAACCGATACTATACAGTTGTATGTATTTGGGTGGATGTGCTTGAGAGGCTGTAAAATGAGCTCTAAGGAATGTTATAGGTTAGGTTTGAGGTGCTTAAATTGAAACTGTATATGGAAGCTTTTGTGTATTACATAGTGTTTAGTTTTTGTAATCGTAGTGCCCTCTAATGGTAACATTTGGAAATATGTCTAAATGTTGTTACAGAATAAATGGTTAGATTAACACATGGTCAAAGCCCGCTTCTCTGCTTTTATTTTGAAAAGTACTAGTTTCACTGAAGTATGTTTACAAAACACTGTACTGTCTTTGCAGTCTCTACTTGCCAAGCAACCAGCCACGCCTACAAGAGCATCAGTAAGTCTACACTAGTAGTGTCTCAAGAAAGGGGGGTAGCTTTTCCTAGACAAAGAAGCTATTCATATAGTCTATAAACAAGGTATAGACTAGAGCCCCTTTTCTGCACAACCAAAAATAATGAACCCTCCTTTATAGTGAATGGTTCTAGTCTGTGTGGGGCATAGCATGCAGCTCAAAAATATAATCATGAGCTAATAAAAAGTCTTCCAGTGCCACAGAAATTGTAAAGTGTCTGTACGTATTCAGATGTAATGTGACAGAAGGGTTTTAATTGTGGAAACACGGCATAAAATGATCTGGAAATTGGTGATGAGTTGAATTTAGAATATGCTGTGGGAATTAACATGTATATTAGTGTAGAGGCACTGTCCCAAGATTGGTTCTTGTAGTGACATGTTTTCAGTATAAACGTGTATGTATACATCACAATATCAAAAGTAAAAAGCAGGAGGTTTGTAGTTAGTGCAATATTTATAGATTATCATAAATTAATCTGTTAATACACTTACTTGAATTTGGACTGTTTTTATCTAAGGAATCTCCTGCAAGAGGACCTGCAGGATCCCCACGAACTCAAGGCAGAGCTGGTCCTGTCAACGTACCCAGTGCCTCACCAATAACATCAGTTAAGAAACCAGATCCCAATATTAAAAGTATGCATTACAGTTTTGGTATTTTATCATGCAATGTTTACCTTTAAAAACGGAAAAATTGATTCTTTGTTGATAAACCTATGTACGTTGGTTTTGAGATTGACTCACTGATATTTTCATGTGACACACAGAGTGACAAATCCTTAGAATTCCAAATTGTGTTCTGAGACACTTGTAGCTTGAAGTACCTCTTCACAGTGTACCTAAAACAGCGTAACATGACTGATTCTGCCAACAGGTTTGCTTCCCTCTCTTCCCCCCCCCCCTTTTTTTTTTTGTTTTTAACTTCTTCCCTCTGATCCTACATCTAGTTTCATGTTCTCTGTCTCAACTGTTCCTTCTGGGACTCAGAATTGACCTTCTCTTTTCTCCAGTTTTCATAGACATTAAAGCCAGAAGGGACCATCATGATCATCTAGTCTAACTCCTGCACATTGCATGCCACAGAACCTCACTCACTCCTGTACTAGACCCCAGTTTCCATAGTGCTTCAGAGTTTAGTACTTAAAAATATTCCTAAGAAGATGGAGCTTCATTTTTCCTACTGGGGTCCCCAGGGCTGATTCATAGAATCATAGAGTTGGAAGGGACCTCAGGAGGTCATCTAGTCCAACACCCTGCTCAGAGCAGGACTAACCTCAGCTAAATAATCCCAGCAAGGGTTTTGTCAAGCCGCAGCTTAAAAACCTCTAAAGATGGAGATTCCACCACCTCCCTAGGTAACCCATTCCAGTGCTTCACCAACCTCCTAGTGAAAAACTTTTTCCTAATGTCCAACCTAGACCTCCCCCACTGCAACTTGAGACTGTTGCTCCTTGTTCTGTCATCTGCCACCACTGAGAACAGCCTAGCTCCATCCTCCCTGGAACCCCCTTTCAGGTAGTTAAAGGCTGCTATCAAATCCCCCCTCATTCTTCTCTTCTGTAGACTAACAAGCCTAGTTCCTTCAGCCTCTCCTCATAAGTCTTGTGCTCCAGCCCCCTAATCATTTTTGTTGTCCTCCGCTGGACTCTCTCCAACTTCTCCACATCCTTGTTGTAGTGGACAAAACTGGACACTACTCCAAATGCGGCCTCACCAATGCCGAATAGAGGGGAATGATCACTTCCTGTGATCTGCTGGCAATGCTCCTACTAATGCAGCCCAATATGCTATTAGCCTTCTTGACAACCAGGGCACACTGCTGACGCATATCCAGCTTCTTATCCACTGTTACCCCCAGGTCCTTTTCTGCAGAACTGCTGCCTAGCTCATCGGTCCCCAGTCTGTAGCTGTGCATGGGATTCTTCCGTCCTAAGTGGAGGACTCTGCACTTGTCCTTGTTGAACCTCATCAGATTTCTTTTGGCCCAATCCTCCAGTTTGTTTAGGTCCTTCTGTATCCTATCCCTACCTTCCAGGGTATCTACCACTCCCCCTAGCTTAGTGTCATCTGCAAACTTACTGAGGTTGCAATCTACCCCATCTTCCAGATCATTGATGAAGATGTTGAACAAAACCGGCCCCAGGACCGACCCCTGGGGCACTCCGCTTGTGACTGGCTGCCAGCTAGACATGGAGCCATTGATCACTACTCGTTGAGCCCTATGCTCTAGCCAGTTCTCTATCCATTTTATAGTCCATTCATCCAACCCATACTTCCTTAACTTGCTGATAAGAATACTGTGAGAGACAGTATCAAAAGCTTTGCTAAAGTCAAGGTATATCATGTCCACCGCTTTCCCCACATCCACAGAGCCAGTCACCTCTTCGTAGAAAGCAATCAGGTTGGTCAGGCATGACTTTCCTTTGGTGAATCCGTGTTGACTGTTCCTGATCACCTTCCTCTCTTCCAAGTGCCTTAAAATGGATTCCTTGAGGACCTGCTCCATGATTTTTCCAGGGATTGAGGTGAGGCTGACCAGTCTGTAGTTCCCCAGATCCTCTTTCCTCCCTTTCTTGAAGATGGGCACTATATTTGCTTTTTTCCAGTCATCAGGGACCTCCCCCAATTGCCACGAGCTTTCTAAGATAATAGCCAATGGTTCTGAAATCACATCAGCCAACTCCCTCAGCACCCTCGGGTGCATTGCATCCGGCCCCATGGACTTGTGTATGTCCAATCTTTCTAAATAGTCTTGGACCTGTTCCTTTAGCGCTGCGGAATGTTCACCTTCTTCCCATTCTGTGCCGCCCAGTGCAGAAGTCTGGGAGCTGACCTTGTCTGTGAAGACAGAGGCAAAAAAGTCATTGAGTACCTCAGCTTTCTCCACATCCTCTGTCACTAGGTTGCCTCCCCCATTCTGTAAGGGGCCCACACTTTCCCTAATCTTCCTCTTGTTGGTAACATACCTGTAGAAACCCTTCTTGTTCTCCTTCATGTCCCTTGCTAGCTGCAACTCTAATTGCGCTTTGGCCTTCCTGATTTCATTCCTGCACGTTCGAGCAGTATTTTTATAATTCTCCCTAGTCATTTGACCAAGCTTCCACCTCTTGTAAACTTCTTTTTTGTGTTTAAATTAACCAAAGACTTCTTTGTTAAGCCAAGCTGGACGCCTACCATATTTGCTATTCTTTCTGCACATCGGGATGGTTTGTTCCTGTGCCCTCAATAAGGTTTCTTTAAAATACAGCCAGCTCTCCTGGATTCCTTTCCCCCTCATATTAGCCTCCCAAGGGATCCTGCATCATCAGCTCCCTGAGGGAGTCAGTCTGCTTTTTTTCCTCTCCCTCTGTCTCCAGTACGTGCATTGAGGGGAATACGGAAGGGGGCATTCCGCAGTGTCATTCTTACTTATGCACTTGACCATGTAGACTGCTCTTCAGAACCAAGTACTGATCTACTGCCAGGTTACTGCTATATGTCTGGATCCTCATTCAGAGTAGCTGTATGTTGAGCCATGTGTATTCAACTCCTGTGGGTCTTATATGTACTCAGGAAACCTTTCTGCCAGCAACCACAACAGGTAAAGGAGGAAGCAGAGTTGTCTACACATAATATCTTGTTGCATTCAAGTCCTGAAACACACAGCGAAACTGAGAATAGCAGTTAATTCATAGAAGTAAAGTCCCGAATATGTGGGGCAGAGCATACTGAAAAGATAAGGGAGACGCTTAGTAAACATTTAATAAATAAAACAGAACAGAGAGACATTGAAGCTACTACTTATTTAAAATCTGTTTGAGCTTTAAAGACTCATATTGAAATATTACAACTAAAAAATGAAGAGTAGCCAGGATAAAACTAAGATTTGTAGGATTTGGCCAAAGTGCATAGGGGAGAAGCTTTCAAAGGCAGAAGACAAATTCATAACAAACTAATGCTTTGTCTAAACACAAACATTCATCATTACAACTGACTTGGTTTTAATTCAGTGTAGTTTCAGTGTAGATCTGTCTGTAGACACTCTTGTTTTGAGATGTCCTATTTTGATTTAATTTGTCAATTTTTACCAATTTAAGCATAATTGAAATGGGACACTTTTTTGTTCCAAAACAAGTGTCCACACACAGACTTGCATTGAAATAACAAAAGGTATGAATTAAAACTGATTTAGGCTTTGTCTAAACTAGGCTATAAAGGAGTGGTGTTAGCACATATTGGGTAACGCATTCTAAAAGCCTAGTGAAGACAAGGCAGTGTAGATGTCAAGACGTGTTAAGCTGGTTGAGTGAAAACCTGGTGGTAATCTAGGCTGCAGGCTTTAACATGTTTAACACATATTAGTAGACTTACACATTCACAATATATCTTCATATTTATTGTCCTACATGCTCCATGGGGGAGAGCTGATCTCATATAACTCTGGCTATATTAGCCTTTATAAGTTATATTTTTGGTCTAGATACCTGACTTGCTATTTTCATTTAGTGTTGTAATAGTAGTGCTTTTTTCTCCTATGAATACACAAGAGCCTTGTAACACTGATGTGCTTGTTTGTTTGCCTCCTCTTTAAAATCAAGCATATGTAATGGGGCAGGGTGGAGGGGGGAATGAAAACTGAACAGTTCAGTCTGAACTTTCCACACAAGTTATAGCACTAATATTAATTTGACACTAGCTAGCTGTAGATGTCAAGGCACATCTGCTATATACAGCTTTGCATACAAAAGTTACTGAAAACCTCCACAGAAATTCCACTTTTGTTTTAGAATGAGGCTGAAGAGCAGCAGTGTGCTTCAGAAGTACTAGGACAGTTAATTTGCTAACAGATTTTTAGATAAACCTGGTGTACAGACACCGTCTAGTTCGTCAGACTTACATTTCTCATCTAGACAAGGAAAAGCTGAAGTGCATAGATTTAGGTTGAAATTCTTTGCCACGCCTTTAAGAGGCTCAGTACACAGGGCAAAGTCTGAGTAGCAAAGTGCTTTAAGCCACACTTACACCCATGGGATTGTGGGCTACTTCAGGAGCTCATGCATCCCAGAATCCTCCCTACCAATCCATGCTACAGCCCTGCCCTATATGCCTCCTCTGCAAATGCATGGTGGGGATGAAGGAGGGTCTGGGTAAGTGAGACAGTCTGTCCCATACTTGAGATTTTTCTCTTTTGGCCAATGTGTACGTGTGACACTTTTTTCTAACACTTAGAGAAATGTAGGGACACAAAAGTTTTAGGATTCATGATTTTAAAAACTGTTTATATGAGTAATAAGTCATTATTTATTATTTGTTTTTTACTTAGACAATGCTGCAAGTGAAGGTGTGTTGGCTAGCTTCTTTAACAGTCTGTTGAGTAAAAAGACTGGCCCTCCTGGGAGTCCTGGAGCTGGAGGAGTGCAGAACACAGCCAAAAAATCAGGTATTGAAAATCTGTGGTGTTGCAGGATGTTTTGCATATTTTTAATGTTTGACTTGGACCACATTTAAATCAATGTGTTTATCATTTAAGCTGATCGGTCAAATAGCAGAACTTGAAGGATATGATATGAGCCAGAATAGAAAGTCTCTTAGAAATTAAATAGACGAGTACAGTTTTGCAGACTTTGGGGTTGCTATTAAACTTGCTATAGCTTGACCCTTTTAATGGAGTTACACTGCTGGGAAATAAATAGCACTGAGCCTTAATTATATTCGGAAGGTGTTAACCTGCCTTGTAGTTTAAACTTTATTTCCAAATTCTATCTTTGTGGCATTTTGCTACTACTTGAGAGGAAGAAATTTTGCTTATTTGTTTTAGGCTGCTATTTCCAATCAAATCCCTAAAATCTCTCTGGCATTCAAATTTAAATTAATATATAGCAACTAATATGAAGGAATATCTTAAAGCTGCTGTAATAAGTATTTAATTAAAATTTAATCAAAAGTAATTGGCAGCATTGATCAAAGGACTTAATCATATATATATATGTAGTTGTGGCTCTAATGAGCAGTTACAGTAGGTTGAAGGAACAGAAAAGTAAACCTTCAGGATTTTTGGCGCCTACATCATGAAAATGAATGAATTCAGTTATCTAATATACATAGTTGTTGCATAATAATTCCATCCAAAACACAGCTCTCAAGATTATCTTCCTTTACTGCTGCTCTAACTGTCTCTCCTTTCAACTTTGGTGTTGGCTTTCTCTCTTCTTTTTCCATTAAATTCATGCTTCTATGTATTGTGACAGGGTCAGACTAGATGGCTCCTGGAAAGTGCTAGAAGGCCAATATATCAGCCCCTTTTCCCGTGGTAGCTAAGTAGGGGTTAATTAACACACCTGGAGCCAATCAAGACCCCGCCCAGGACTTGTTAAAAGCCTCCCCTCCAGAGAAAGGATGTGGCTGGAGTTGAGAGTGAGGTGAGATACCAGAGAGTGTGAGCAGGCAAGATGCTGTCAGAAACTAGGAGGGTTTAGGAGAAGGAGCAGAAGGCTGGCAGAAGAGAACCCTACAGGTACAAAGACTGGGGGAAGGGAAAACCCTGCCGAAGAGGGCAAAGGATCTTTCCCAGGCCTGGAGGCCTGAGCGAAAAGACCCTGCTAGAAGGGGAAGATAGAACTGGACATTTGGTTCGGCACTGACATGCCCAGTGAGGCTGTGAGAGGTCAAAAGCTTCCCCTGGCAAGGAGGTCAGGAAGGGCCCCTGTCCGAGCAGGGTCCAGACATTAAATCAAGGGGCACAGGGAAGTAACCCAGGGAAGCTAGCAGCTTTCCTGAAGCCACAGCATGAGGCTGCTACTTGTAGGGTCTCTGGGTTGGGGCCAGAGTCAAGGGTGGGACCAGGCCCCCACCCCACTCCCTACCAGCCATTCACTGGAGGAGCAAGAGCTCCAGCGAAGAGGCAAGGACCTGTGAGAACCAGAGACAAGACTGGGACCCAGCAGGGAGTGGCCATCTTAGAAAAGCTGTATTACCCTCCCCCACCACTAGAGGGTGGAAGAACACTAAGGGGTAAGACCCACCGAGGTAGAGGAAGAGCTTTGTCCCAGTACTTTGAAAACTATTCATAACCCAGTGGATAAATATATATATATAATCTTGTTTCTTTTTTCAAATTTCTCAAGCCACTCAATATTAAGCTGTGAGGCCGGAATCACAGGTTTAAATCCTGAGAGGGTAACTAAGCCCCAAACTTCCTGAATTAAAAATAAATAAATAAAAGTTTAGTCACTCAGATACCAATTGATAGCTGTAGTAAAGGAACTAGTATAGAATACTTAGTATAGAGCTTGGACATGTTACTTTTTGCAGGTATTACTTAAAAATTCAAAGGTTCCTCTCACCCCCATTATATTATTTTCCATCCGCTCATAACTCAAAAGGCAGCAAGGATTTTGCTCAAAAGTTAAAACAAAAAACCTTCAGGCAAAGATTGAGCATAGAAACTTTCAGTTCAGATTATGAGTACTTTGTGGAATATGAAAAAAGAGTAAAATGGAAATTTCTTGAAAACTCAATCCAGGGGGTACTATTATAAATAAACATTGTCAAAAGTTATATATGAGATATGGGTGGATAGTGTAAAAGTAAAATGTGTTAGTACATTGTGTAGTAAAAGTGGGTGTTAATCCTAAAAGAAATAGCCTTTTAAAAATGGCTCAGTGCATTTTCTATCACAAGAAAAATCTTACCTCCTCTTTGACAGTATATGCTTTTGATTCTTCTCAAGCAGCACAAAATTAAACTTTCACCTGAGGCAAGGGCTCCTAATAACATTGGTTTGTGAGGCAGTGATGCTGAGGATACAGGAAAGGAATTCCATCTCTTTCAAGGAAAGCTGAATAATGGTCACTGAGGAGCATATCTTAAAATGACACTGACTGTTGGTAAGATTAGAAAGCGTGTTATGCTGTGGCACTCTACACTAATAAACATGCAAAAGTAGACTTGGTGTAGTGATTTTTGGCTGCCCCATCTGAAAACCCCTTAGAGCAGCGGTTCTCAACCTTTTTTTCACGAGTACCACTCCGGTCAGGTAGAGTCAGGCCAAGTACCACTTCACCTGACTGTACCTGGCCTGAGTAATACTGGGAAAAAAAGCGCTGTATACGCTTTGAGTCAATACCCTCCGCCGAAACCCTTTTGCCATTTGCCCGTTTTCGGCGGCAGCAAGGGGGCATGATTCAGCGGGGGGAGGGAAGAACGGCAGCGGCGGCTTTTCTTTAGCAGACGGGGGAGCAACGGTGGCAGGTTTTCTTGGTGGCAGTGAGGGGGGAATCAACGGCGGGCAAGTTTCTCGGCCGTGGAGGGGCAGCAGCAACGGGGGGGGGGGGAATCGGCAGCAGCAGCATTTGTGGGCGGGGGCGGGGGGATTCGGTGGCGGGGGGGAACAGCAGTGGGCGGGTTTCCTGGCCGTGGGGGGGGGATCAGCAGCAGGGTTTCCCGGCCGTGGGGGGGGATCGGCGGCAGCGTTTGGCGGCGGCGGCGGGGGGGATCGGCGGCAGCGTTTGGCGGCGGCGGCGGGGGGGATCGGCGGCAGCGTTTGGCGGCGGTGGGGGGGGGGGGGATTGGCGGCAGCAGGGTTTCTTGGCGGTGGGGAGGGGGGATTCGGCGGCGGAATCGGCGGCGAGGTTTTGCCTCGCATACCACCGAGCTGGCTTCCGCGTACCACTAGTGGTACGCGTACCACCGGTTGAGAACCCCTGCCTTAGAGGGACCTAATTTTCACAAGATTCGTACTCAGTACTTTCTGAAAGTCAAGACCCTTTATAGTGCCTCATGTTGGGCAACCAAAAGCACTAGTTGCTTCTGAAAATACAGACAAAGATTTTTCTCCAGTCAGCTGTGCTGAACTGCTCTAAATCACAGAACCAAATTTATTTAGAATACTTCACGTATTTTAATCAAAGTAGCAATTAAGTGACAGTAAAATGTCAGATATCTCTCTTTTTTCAGTACATCTGTTTCAGTAGTGAACTTAAGAACATAAATAGGGCCATATTGGGTCAGGTCAGTGATCCAATTAGCCCAGTAGTCTGTCTCTCTTGACAGTGTCCAATTCCAGGTGCTTCAGAGGGAGTGAACAGAACAGATAATCCATCTCCTGTTGCCCATTCCCAGCTTCTGACAAACAGGATAGGGACACTTCAGAGCATGGTTCTGCATCCCTGCCCATCCTGGCTAATAGCCATTTATTGACCTATCCTCCATGAATTTACCTACTTCTTTTTTGAACCCTGTTATAGTCTTGGACTTCACAACATCCTTTGGCAAAGAGTTCCACAAGTTGACTGTGCATTGTGTGAAGAAATACTTCCTTTTGTCCATTTAAACCTGCTGCCTATCAATTTCATTTGGTGACCCCTAGTTCTTGTGTTATAAGAAGGAGTAAATAACAGTTCCTCCACACCAGACATGATTATATAGACCTCTTATCATATACCCCCTTACTCGTCTCTTTTCCAAGCTGAAAAGTCCTGGTCTTATTAATCCCTCCTCGTATGGAAGCTGTTCCATACCCTGACTCATTTTAGTTGCCTTTTTCTGTACCTTTTCCCATTACAAAACATCGTTTAAGATATGGGGTGACCAGATTTGCACGCAGTATTCAAGATGTGAGCATACCATGGATTTATATAGAGGCAATATGATATTTTCTGTCTTCTTCTTGATCTTTTTCCTAATGATTCCCAATGTTCTGTTAGCTTTTTTGACTGCAGCTGCACATTGAGTGGATGTTTTCCAGAGAACTATCCACAGTGACTACAAGATCTCTTTCTTGAGTGGAAACAGCTAATTTAGACCCCATCATTTTATATATATAGCTGGGATTATGTTTTCTAATGTGCATTACTTTGCATTCCCAGTGTATTGTTCTGAAGAGATCCATCAGTGTTATCTTTCAATGGGAGGAATTATAGGATTATGTTTTGGGTTGAGAGAAGTGCCCCAGATGGCAGTCCATCAGAATGATTTTGAGTTGTATTATTTGCTAAAACTTCAGCTCAGGTTTGAAAGAAGTTCCTCACTTCAGCAGATGGTGCTCGTACAGTCTCTGCCTGCCTTCTGTGCAGCCAGCTTCTGGCACCTCTTATTTACTTTTTGACGTCTTCAAACATAGACCTAGTTCTGTTTTGTGAGCAGGGTTTCTTTGTGCCTTTTTAAGTCAAAGGTCTTCATAAGATGCAAAAAAATGGGCTTGTGTTAATAGTAGTTTGTGTACACAAACTAATTTTAAAATAGGTACTATTCAAACAGATGCTTCAGTACTTGTACGGCTGGTAGGAATATCGCTAAGGGGTTTCAACTTGAGTTTGTATCTTAACCCTTTGCAAAAATTAAAGATAGCTGTTTTTAACTTGGTCATGCCTTTGTACTTTGGAAAAAGTGCTTAAATCTCTGAGAAGTCATATCTTGCCACTTAATGTTTTCAGCATGTTTCCGGGGAAAATATTTCACATACATCTCTGAGCTGGAAAACAGATGCTTGTTAAATTCTTTGGCTATGCAAAAAAGACTATTAGAGGAAGCTATACGTAGTTATATAATTAATCTATTTTTTTATTTTGTGTGCCTCTCTCAAAACCTTGGTTTTATACCTTAACAGTTGTGTAGTTTAATTTTTTTTTAAATTGTATATTGTATATCAGTCCAGATTTAGACAGTGATAAACCAGGCTACAAACAAGCTAAAAAATGAATTAGTTCATATATTATGCATAAAGAGAGAAGAAAATAAAACTAACTCCAAATTGCTAGTGATCAGTTTATAACTGAACTGAATACTAATCCTAATATATAAAAATCAGAATAATAAGATCTCCCTTTTGTACACCTACTCTAGAATATCCATTGATTTTAATTAATGAATGAAACAAATTTAAATTCTAACTCTTCATGCAGTATTAAAGAATGTGCAAATTGTGCCCCTCTAAGAAAAAGGAGAGAAATATGGAATGTTAATTAAACTTTTGATTCCTCAGAGAGATCAATACAGTTAATTATGAAGAAAACAATGAGTATGATTAAAACCAAAATAATAACACTTTGTAGCAAGTTCTACATGCATCATGATTTTTTCTTGTGCAACTTATTAAAAACTTAACAATTTCCACATAAAATACTGTTGGTTAGGACAGACAAACTATAATTCATACTAATGTTGGAAGAAAAACCATTTTATTTTTTTTGGAGGAAATATTTTAATGTGATTGCTGTTATGACAGCTGAAATTTTAACAGTGTACATCATCAGGCATCCTTTAAAGCTGAATTATTCAGAAGTTTCTCTTATTTTAAGGCCTAATCTATTTCTCATTGAAATTAACAGGAGCCTTTCTATAGGCACCAATTCAGAATTGGATCAGGCCCTATATTCCTAGCAAGATGGATGAAATAATGAGAAGTTAAATAAAATACCGACAAAAACAATTATTATAAATATTTGTGCTGCTCATTTTCAAATAATGCATTTCAACTGTATTACTTACTATTTGTCCTTTCTTTTTAGGACAAAAGACTGTTTTGACAAATGTTCAAGAAGAACTGGATAGAATGACTCGCAAGCCCGATTCCATGGTAACAGCAAACTCTCCAACAGAGAATGAAGCCTGATAGAGCTTAAAAATGCATATGTAAATGACCAAATAACTATGTATATTGATCTGATAAGACCAGGATTTTTCTGCTATGGCAGATGCTATCAGTTTTCTTGGGGCAGGGGAAATGAACTTAAAACTTCATTGGCTTGTCCTAGTATAAAGTGCACATTCAGGAAGTTTGCATATAAAATCCCTCTGTATAAGATAACCATTTAGAGTTTATATAGGGCAATTCTCTTGATTTTTGAGATAAGCAGGTACAGCTGCATTTCTTGTTATGAAGAGCACAGAGAAGCAAAATGCAGAATTCCTTTTGCAATACTGCTACTGACTGCACACAAAGCAAGAAAGACATGAAATCCCTTTTCAGAGTTACTGGAACTGGCCATTTGTATGTTAGCAAACGCATTGGTATACTTGGAAAGGTGGTGATATAGCACAGCATTAATTAGATGGAGGAGAGAGAAATCCAGGTAGGAAACGCAGCACTGGTAGGGGGAACGCAAGATTTGGTTCAGTAGAAATAAAGAATGCTGACTGGGCTGGAGAGGGAGCACCATTACTAAATCCTGTGGTCAACATAGGGCAAATAATCACTGTTTAAAAATTCTTTTTAAAAATTAGAGAATTTCCAAGCCAAACACTAAGCATCATGGGAATTATTCTTGTTATAAATTGCATCTTTACTTTAACAAAAGATGTATAAGATGTGGGGATGCCCTTTTTGATGTAGCTGACACAGGAAGAAACTACGACTTGCTTAGATCCAAGTGCCTGGCACAGTATGTGATGTGTCTATAGAAGGTGCTTGAACTTACTGTGCACTGTAGTACAAACAGTCACTGTTTGGTTTTATTTAAAAATCAGTAGTTTTGACAATTGTATTTAATTTCAAATCCTGTTTTCTGGTATCTCCTGCCACGTTATTTAAATGCCAAGAGGCTAACCTATTAAAAGTGATGGGTGACATATCATTTTCCCATAATGAAATGTGCTACAGAATACTCAAATACTTCTTGTTTGTAATTAAACATCAGCTACCAAGCTTAAACTGATTCCTGCCTTATACCTGTGGAAGTTTATAGACTTTCAAGGTTCTTGTTCCAACCATGTAGGCTGCAATCTGCAGCACTCTCCTACTCTAACAATAAACTAAAGAGTATGAATGTGTACACTGAAGAATATAGAACCAGTGACTGTTCAGTTTGTATTTTTCCCTAAATGTAGCATTTTCATACGGAAAGTTGCAGTTGTCCCCCGTTGCTACACAGAGTAGTGCTCTTGGTCACTTCAGACCATCGTTCTATAAAAACTTCCACAGTTACTGAAACGGCACTTTGATTTTATCACGGTATATTTGTTTTACACATAAACACTACCATAAGTTAAGAGTTATAAGCATATTCTGTGCTCTGAAGGGGAAAAAACCACAATTTGAATTATAGAGAGTTTACTTTTTATTGATTATGAACTTGTTTGTTGTACTAAATCTGATGTCTGGATATAGCTTCCCTAATATATATCCTTACTTAAGTATACAGAATTAGTTTGACCATTAACACAGTCCTGGACATAACTTCAAATCCTATGTTAAATCAAGAGGCTGTTTTTCCCCTGTTTTTTAAGTCTGTCTGAACATAACCTAGAAAGCTAAGAGTATTTACTTGCCTCTTTGATAAACATTAACTTAAAAGCATGTTACTTGTGCTAGTTTTATTCTTGAAAATATACTATATTTTTCCATTTTTTTACTTTTTTAACGTTATGACTTTGAGTTACACATGTGTCTAAATGGTTGAAAACTGAGAGGCTGTGGACAACAGAATAGGTTGTGGTGTAACAGGTGCCAGTCACAAGATGAAGTAAAAAAAACAATCCTGTTACCACACCAGAAGAAGCAATTGCATACTGTCTTTGTGATATTTAGATTGGGGAATAAAACATCAAAAGCAAGACACGTAAATTGAAAAGGCATGTGTTTCTAATGGTACACAGTTGTAATGAAACCTGTGCAAAACTGCATATTTTATTAATGTTTTGTCATTTGAACTGATAAGCACTTTCATTTGAACTAATAAGCACTGTATCAATATGGCTAAAAGCTAATAAAATTTATACTTAAATTGAAAATCTACTAAAATTGAGCAAAAGCCAGTAACATATTCTACAATTTGTCAGTTGTGTAAAGGGGATGCTTCTGACAAAACAAAAGTTGGATTTCCAGTTCTTCATTGCAAGTGAATGCTCCTAGTTCATAGGAAGGAAGTTGTAAGTAATGTAGTGTCCACTGTTTGCCAAAGTCTAGCAACTTGAGAGCTACACAGTTGTTTTTCTGGTGTTTTCAAGCATTGGAACCAAAGGCCAAACTGCAAACAGCCTTTACATTTTAAAATAAAATTAATTTTATTTGCAGGATACATTTGTATGGTAGACTGTTAAAACTATTCTAGAACTATATTTATATGCATTATAGTGATTGCATCTACTGTTCTGTTTAAACTTAAGAAAATAAAACAACTTATCATCTTGAAGGTAAAACAAATATAAAGGTTAAGGATTGGCCCTCCATAAAAATGCTATGGTTATGCTGCTTGATTTTAAGTTTGCACTTTTTTTATTGGCGTTTTAGAAACTGTTTAAACTGAACAGAATTTGTCATATTTTATTTAATTTAACTACATTGAAAGTGACTGCTCTGTACATCATGAACTTAATAATATACATGCTGTAAATGAAAGTTAACTGTCCTGTATACTAAGTTTATTGATGTTTTTTAACTTACAATTAGGACTTCAGATGTATCAAACACAAACCTTAGTCCAGTTGTATGGCTTTAACTGGGTGCAGTATGCAGTCATGTGGAATCTTGCTTTCTAGTGCTGGCAAAAATGAGGACATGTCTTTAGTTACTGGCTTCAATAAACACGAATCCAGACTGCTTAAAATGTTGTGCCTTTTTTATTAAACAAGACAAATTCTAGAACTCTTGGAGGGGGCAGAATCTTATCTCAAGGCATGTAGATAACAGCAGGCATGGTTGACTCATAGCTTAGAAACAACAATGGCTTTCTTAGCAAAGGGTCCCATGGCAGATCTTACTCATGCAGTAGTTTCACTGAATTTAGTGGGAGATGTTTAAGTGAGTATGGCAGGTCTATACTACAGATTTTGCTAGCATAGCTATGTTGGTTAGGTGTGTGATCTCTGACCAACGTAAAAGCCCCTAATGTAGATGCCTTTATTTTGGCAAAACTGCTTTTGTGAGTATAATTTATTTTGTTCGGGGGGGGGAGGGGGGACTGAAATAAGCAAAAGCACAGTTTTGCCAGTATAACCTGCTGTATCCATACTAGGAGTGCTTTGCAAGTATAGTATACTAGTATAGCCATGCCAGAAAGGGTTCCAACTGTAGATGTGGCCTTAGGTCTCCAGGACTGGAACCCAAGTTACTAAGGATTAAAGTAAGGAACTGCAGGGGCAGTGCAGTTCCCCTTTCTCTCCTAAAAGCAGTAATGAACGCCCCTTCCTTTCATTGACTTGAGTAAGCAGTGCTCCACCACAGCTCTCTCTTCTCCTTTAGCTGATATGATGAGAGCTGCCCCTCCTTCAGTCTACCTCAGATATTAAAAGTTGATTTCATTTTGGCTTCAGTGCACACCGTTTCTTACTTTATTTCCTCTGCTTAAAGAATTCAGTATCTCTATGAAAGCTGGCTTTTATAACTTGGACACCTGTTCCATTTTTTGTCACTTTCACCAAAATTCTTCTTATTCTAAAAAGTCTTAGATTTCTTTGGTCATTTTTCCATTATAATAACTGCCTTCCATGCCAAGGTTGACAGGTTTCTACAATAGAGTTTCTGTTGAATTCAATCCCTATGAAGCCCTGTGCAGAAAAAATATAAGTTGTTGATATAGAAGATAAACTTAAGCATGTCTCACTTTTTTTAATTTTAGTTCATCAATGTACAGCAATGAATGTAGCACAGCAGGCTGAAAAGAAATGGGCTAAATCAATAAGGTGAAATTTAGAATGAACATGAACTGTTTATTAGCAGTAACAGAATTACCCAATATGTTAGTTCTTGTGCATAGAACTTTGTGCTATAAGCGACTAGAAGAGCTCTCCGTTTCCAACTGCGGCATCATTGAAGTGACAGTTTTCAAAGGGAGCAAGAGAACACTGGCAAAAAAGGAAGACTGCCCATATTATGCCTGTTATCCTGCTACAGAATCAACAGAACCTCGGCATAAAGAAGCAGTTTTTCCCATGCTAACCACAGTTTGAGAGAGAACTGTCTCAGCCTTGCAAACGGCAGAAGTGTCTTCATTGAAGATACAAGGTGGGTGAGGTAATATCTTTTATTGGACCAACTTCTGTTGGTGAGAGAAACAAGCTTTCGAGTTACACAGAGCTCTTCAATTCTGGGAAATGTACTCTAAGCCCTTGTTTACACTAGCACTTATGCCGACAAAACTTTTGTTGCTCAGGGGTGTGAAAAAACCACACCACTGAGCAACAAGTTTTGTTGACATAAGTTCTTGTGTGTACAGCGCTATGTCCGCGGGAGAGCGTCTCCCACTGACATAGCTACCACCACTTGTTTAGGTGGTTTTATTATGTTGGTGGAAGAGCTCTCTTCTCCCATCGACATAACGCGGCTACACAAGCACTCTTACAGTGGCACAGCTGTAACGATACAGCTGTGCCACTGTTTTAAGTGTACACTAGCCCAAAAGGTCACAGCTAAACACAAGATAGAACAGATTGCTTAGTACAGGGGTGGGGAACCTTTTTTATGTCAAGGGCCTGATGGTGGCCCTGGCGGCGGGGGAGAATTCGGCGGCGGCATGGTTTCACGGTGGGGGCGGGGGGCAGTGCCCGCCGCCGAAGTCCCCCCGCCGCCAAAAAGGGGCAAACAGCGGCAGGGTTTTGGCGGCGGCCACTGCCCTCCCCTCCCCCCCCACGGAACCGCGCCGCCACTGAATTCCCACACACACACCCCCCCCGACGCCAGGTCCAGACCAAATCATTTCGTGGGCCTTATACGGCCCGCCGCGGGCCGGACCAAATCATTTCGGCCCGCGGGCCGGATGTTCCCCACCTCTGGCTTAGTATAAGTGGTTAACACATTTCAAAGTCCCATTCAAGGTGAAGTGGACTGTAAATACCCCTCCAGTTAGAGGGGGAAAAGAAAGGAGGAAAAAAAGCTGGGTGGAGGGGTTAAGCAGGTAATAAGATGGTTGTAATAAGCCGTAAATCCAGAGTGTCTATTCAGTCCATACACAGGAGCAGTGACTGCTACTGAAGACTATTCCAGACTACTGTCTAGTTCTAACACCTGTATTCTCAGCCACGATAAACCCAAACTTCAGTGTTTTTACTCCATCTAATACATTAAAAATTTCATGGAACGTTTACTCTAACTGTTCATGTTCACTTACTGATTGTTTTTCTCTTGCTGATCAAAGGAAAAATGTCTCCAGGGAATAACATTGTCTGATAGAGAATGTAGCTATGTACACCATAGGGCTGGAAATAGGCACAATTTTCAATAGCCATCAAATTGATGAAGAAACAACTTGCCAGACCCTCAGAGACAGACTGAAAAATTACATTCCGATTAAGGTTTCAGTTCATATTATTTTAGAACAAATATTAAGGGATTCGTCAGATAATGTGGTTTGGCAATCTTAAATTAAACATTATTGCAGTCAATATTAGCTGTACTGGAGTAGAATCTGCTCTGTGGACTAGCTATAGCTCATAATTAAACTTGGGCTACTACACAGCCAGGAGCTGAGCTGCCTCCTCCCATTGCAGAAGGAGGAGACATCTGCTGATCTCACACGGGATTTGAGACTCCCAGCAGCTGTTAACTTTGTGTGTGCATAAGGCTGGTTCTGACTTTTGCTTCTAGTTTTAATTAATTATTTAAGCAGCTGTAACTCATCATTCTTGAATATAACCTGTTCAGTATGAGAAATGACTACTTGTTGAAGGGGCATCACAATGATATCGAAAGTGTGAGTATCAGATTTATTATTCACCCTTGCATATGCACCCTTAAAAACTGACATTGTACGTTGAGGGGCAAACATCCTTTGATAGAAAAATTGATATTCTAAAAAGAGAACCTTGTAGCATAAAAATGTATAGTGTCAACAATATATTTGACACTGACTGTGATGCGAGAATATAATGCAGATAGCCATTGACCTAAATTGCTTAAATCTAAAAGACAACAGGGAAGAAGGGTCACATAAGGAAATTTAGAGGGGATGCACTCAGAGCATGGCATAAACAAACTGGCAGCTTAACACATTGCTATAATTCAGTTCCTATATTTTAAACTTAGCAAAGTTTGAACTTACTGTCTGGGCAACTGGAATACAGCATAGACATACTGTTGTGTATAATAGGTTCTATATTTTATATCACGTCAGTCTTTACCATTTTAATTTTTTCCCTAATTCTTTTTAAAGAAGTATTTTCATAAGTGCACAATATGGACTGAACTTTGTGCTTGACATTATTCTCTGGTGATGTATCAAATGTATTTTTAATATGCACAACAACTTTTAGTATTTTTTAATTATACAAATGAATTTTTTTCAAGGAGTCTACTGTACACCGGTTTCCAGTTCAGGGAGCCAATGATTACAGCTTGCCAAAACGTTTCATTTTTAAGATAATGCCTGGATTTCAGCAAATAAAAGTACTATTGGGCTAAGACCTAAAACCTGGCTTTACTCTAACTTTCTGAATTACGAGCATCTGAGTTTAAAAAAAATAAAGGCAAAGAAGATCAAACTAATATCCATTACTACAATGTTGGTCATGTCAGGGATTCTTTTCTAGAAGCATGTTAACCTGCAAAAGTTTCTTTTTTTAAATTTAAACCTAAGGGATGTAACCTGTTGATTAGTGTTGGTTGGAAAGGGCATGATTGTTGCGGGGGGAGAGGAGTGGATGAGGAAGGGCTCTACAGAATATTTCAACTTCTGAGTAAAAAATCCAATGATACTTTTTACTAAAAAACAAAACAGTTTTATTTCAGAAATGCCATGGTGTTGCCTGATACTCCCATTCTCTGTAGTGTTGGTTTCCTGGTTGGGCTTGGTGAGGGGAAACAGTGCACCATCGAAGTCCTGTGATCATGGTGCAGCTGTCTTCCTCAGGCATACTTACACAGCAACAGTTAGATGGAAGTCTAAACCTGGAAGTTGGCCTTATCTGGAAAGGTGCTGAGCACCCACAACTCCTACTGAAGTCACTGGGACTTGCAGATCCTTGTACCCAGGAGGATTAGCCCTGTTAGTGGTAGCTGTTCATATACATTATAACTGAAGAGCAAAATCCTCTGATTTTTTTTCTTTCTAGTTTTCAGATCAGAATTATTAAACATATATAATGACACAGAAACATAGTCATTGTAAAAATAAGGCTAGCAAATGGGAAGAGACACTGTCCTCTTTAGTTAAAAAATTCTTACAACTATTTCATTGAGAGGCTCTAGTTACCTCCATGTTTTGGAGCAGGGTCTTGAATGAGCATAAGATCTAGCCCTGAACGAGGCAGGGGTCCTTTGGAGAAAAAAAAAGTAAGTGTTCCTTTCATTACAGACTGTACCATGATGCATATGTCTCACATTTCCTGAATTTTGAGTGCTTGACTTCGCACCCTTAATATTCTTGTAATGCATTTTTTGTATGTAATGTTATTTATATTGCAATAGCACTCACAATCTTTCTTTCTTTGCACATAGGAAGAGACAATTGTTACCCAAATTGTTTGCAATCTAAAGTCCCAGTGCTAGGGAAAAAACATATAACTGGGTTCAAAAAATAATTAGATAAGTTCATGGAGGATAGGTCCATCAGTGGCTATTAGCCAAGATGGTCAGATGTATAACCTCATGCGTGGGGGATGATGTAAACTTCTGACTGCCAGAAACTGGGAGGTGAAGAGGTGTGGAACTCTCCAACTTGCCTTGTTCTGTACACACACCCTGACACTTTGGCACTGGCCACTCTCAGAATGGACCCTGGATCTGACTCAGTATGCCCATTCTTGGAAACATGCCTGTGGGCAATCCCATTAACTCAGTAAAATTACTTGTCAATATAAAGATATGCACTTGCATAAATGTTCACAGGAGCGTCACGAGATTGTAAACTCTTTGGGAAAGGGCTAGAACATACAAGCAAAGTATTGTGGGTGACTGACACTCTGTTAGATCCACAGCACCTCCAAAAGCAGAGACTTTTTAAAGTGGAATGAGGGGAAGTGATAGAAGGGGGTGAGTTAATAGAAGCAATGAAGAAGGAAATGAAAGGAAAACTAAGAACCGCTGAAGGGGATGATGGAGATGATCATGGAGGCAGGGAGAGTAGGGCAAGCACCACAGTGACCAAGGGAGGGAGACATACTAAGCAAGCAACCAGCTATTTACACATTTGAGGAACACTCCTGTGTATCAACAGTAAATCAGTAATTAGGAACCAGGACAAACCCTTTCTTCAAAGGAATAAATGACTATCGATAAAGGACTGCTATGTACTCACAACACACTTGAAACACACTCCACTTTTCTGATGATTGGCTGAGCGAGAAAGCAGGCTTCTCCTATGGCCACCCACATGCAGAAACAGAGACACGCAGAAAACATGACTGTTTTTTCTTTAAATGGAGATCAGCTTAATATTTGAGAAAGATGCCATATTGACAGCCCTGGAGACCAAAGGTCTCTAAAGAAAAGGTATAATCAGAACAAGCATCTCCTGCCACGTCCCTGTGTCCAGACCTAGAACTGGACCCACATCTAGGTCAATAGGATAGTTTAGTCTCCGTTCCCATCTGATTTTTATTGTCTCTGCTAAGGCTACCAACAGGAGTGTGAACTGTGATGGAGACACCAGTCTGCTAGGAAGTGGATTGGGACCACTGATTAAAAGTTCATGTAAGTCACCCTAAAGCAGGGGTACTCAGACCCCTTGGGGTATGCAGAGGTCTTCCAGGGGGCACATCAACTCATTTAGATATTTGCCTAGTTTTACAACAGGCTACATAAGAAGCACTAGCAAAGTCAGTACTAACTACAAATTCTTACAGACAGAATGAGAAAGTAAGCAATTTTTCAGTAATAGTGCACTGTGACACTTTTGTGTCTTTTTATGTCCGATTTTGTAAACAAGTAGTTTTTAAGTGAGGTGAAATGGGTACGCAAGACAAATCAGACTCCTGAAAGGGGTACAGTAATCTGGAAAGGTTGAGAACCACTGCCCTACAGCAATCTGATGACTATAACTTCTGGTTACCCCTGACCTGAGCTTGTTTTGAACCAGAAACCTAGACGTAAATGGTTCAATATCCCATTACCAGTTCCCTAGCATTACAATTTCAAAGTGTACTGATTATTAATTATAGATATTAAATATGCACAGCATGCAAGTCTTTTGTGAAAAAATATGCAGGGCAATATTGTGTCACCAGTTTTAAAGCACTGAACCCAATAGAGATCTCTGTTCAAAAAGCAGTAGTGTAGTAATGTTGAGTAATGATGTCATGCTGGACCAAGAAATTAACAGCCTAGTATGTGAAATAAAGAGGTCTGAGTCTGTGGCAGGATTGCAAACATTTCTAAGGTATGGCTACACTTAAAACTCTACAGCACCACTGCAGCTGCGCTACTGTGGTACATCAGAGTAGACACTACTTATGCCAATGGGTGGGATTTTCCCGTCAGTGTAGGTAATCCATGTGCCCCAGAAGGCAAGAGCTAGGTAGACGGAAGAATTCTTCTGTTGACCTAGCACTTCTACACCAGGGGCTAAACTGATATAGTTATGTCTCTCAAGGGTGTGGATTTTTCACACCCTTGAGAGGCATAGCTATAGAGATGTAAATTTCCAGTATAGACCTGACCTAAATTAGCAAAAACATACCAAGCCGCCTCAAGCCACCTTTGCACTCGAATGGCAATCAAATACAGCACACACACATTTGAAGGGGGTGCTGCCAACTTTCAACTACTATTTTCATTTTTAATTTGACTAGATTTCAGGTCCTACACCTGCCCTGGAATCTCTCAGCCAGCTTTGCTATTATTTTCCTAAACATTTATTTAAATGTTCTTCTCTTCCCTATTGCTGTGTGAAAGACTCACATAAACAGAAGAAATTACCATGCAGGAGAAACAGCCAAAAATTGTACAAAAATTGCTGTCAAATGTAGAAATTAAACACTTTAAAAAGGAGGATATATTTTTTCTCTTGTCTGTTTCAGTTATGGTAATCCTAGGTGTTATTTGTAACAACAGTAGATAAAATACATTCAGACAAAAGAATGACTTGGAAGTTAGCGGCAATCCCTATAAAAATAAACCAATATTTGCATTGCTCCATCTGAGCAGTGAATGAATTGGATTTGTTACATAACACCAAACAGTTATAAAACAGTTGCAGTCAATCATTTTCACTGGCCCCTTTTGTCTGTGGAAAGAAAGAATGTAGTAAATGAACTTCAGCCTTCTCCAAACCTGCTATGAGGCCTTTAAAACTCTGAAAGTTTATAAAACAGAGTTTACATAATTTTGTTTCCTCCCTTCAACTCCCCCTATCTTCTCCCCCCAAAAAAGCACATTTCTTCCAAAAGTGTGCCTGTAAGCTCTGGGTCTTGTGTTTTTGGCTAAGCAGTAGCAGCCATATTAGGAGAGAGAGCAGCCATAAGCTAAAATGTATTTCACATTCCTGAAATTACATCAAGACAATGTAATATTGGGCTGTTAAGAAGGTGCTACTGTCCTAGTCGTATCTACCACTACCAGGTAAAGAAACAGATCTTAAGATGTTAAAAAAAACCTTTGTTTGATAGTCTTTCTGGCAAGGAATCACTTAACAACAACACAAAATCTACACGTTTTACTATTTTGTCTTTATGGTACCTACTTCTCTATTGTTTATCTGAATGATTTCTGTCTGGTTCTTTGATTGTTTCTGTCTATTGCATAACTATGTGTACAATATTTAAATCAACTAAGCTGGTGGGATATGATTAAAATACTGTTTCCTAGTGGGCTAGGATTGATGCTTTGTAGTACTTTCAGTTAAAATTATTGGTTAAGGTATAGCTAAGCAGGACCCAAGTTTTAACTATATAAACCAAGGTCCAAAACTCCAGAACATAGCCCAAGATCAGAGCTGCCAGACCTCAAGACCCTGCCAACTCCGCTGGAGTGGAGTCCCCAGATGATCTAATCCTGATTGGTCACCAGGAGAAGTTTGTCTGCCTTATGGAGAGTGGTGAGCTCAGCATGTGTATTCTATTTTGGTAATTGTTAATAAATTGAGAATAAGGATATTACTGTGTAAGGCTCCTTCACTGGTAAAAGACCCCACAAGCACCCAGAAAATTACACCCAGAGCCCTACGAATTGGGAAAGGGTGACCCTGAGCCCTAGAGTGTGAATTGGGTAATTCCCCCAGAGCCTTATGGATTGGGATAAAGGTGGGGTTGCCCTAGTGTGCGGGTAACATGGCTGTATCCTATACACTTTGTCCATTCTCTCACTATAAAAATATTACACATCACATGGAGAGCATGAGGGCATCCACACTGCTTTCTGACCTCCTTTGTGCCTGTGTTTTCATGTGACCGTTCAAGGAAATCTGTACCCTTTTTCTCTGCCCAATGCTACATATTTTCCCAAGGTCAGAGGCCTGGTTGCCTTGAATAAACTAAGCATTGCAGCCTGTCCCAATCCACTTTTAGAAAGCTATTGAAGACACACATTTTTCCAACACACTTTATTGTGTTGAGCTTTTTCAGAGGAAACATCATGACCCAAGATCTTGTCTGCTCTTCAGCCCTATTAAAGGGCTCATGGTACGTTCCATGAAAGTAGGAATTTTTACCATAGTGTCTTTAAAGGAAATGGCAGTTCCCTTCACAGTTGTGCAGCTGTTCACCCTAGAGGTGGGGGCATTATGTGGCACTTTTTTTTTTTGAAGGAGGGGGGCAGCTAGATGAGATCAAAAGATGTCTTAGGAACTTCTTGATAGTTATTTGGATTTGTAAAGGATAAAAAGGCACCCGCAAAGCTCTGAAATCCCCTGCCATGACTTAAACACAATGGTGAGATTCATTGCTGTGCCTTAAACAGGTACAGCTCGCTACGTGCAGCCCAGAAGGAGAGGGGCCTGTGTTGGCTTGAAGCTACCTATGCATCTTTCTGAGCCATGGGAGTTGCAGAGGCCCCTAGCATAATTTAGACAGCTCTAGAGGGCTGGCTACATTACAGCAGCCTCCCCTGGCTGCCCTTTGGGCCAAAACACTGCCTGAAATCTCTGCCGTGCTGGTACTGCAGCCTTGTCCCCAGCATGCTCCATATGCCAGCGCTTGTGAGGGAGTCCTGGGAGGGCAACCGTTCTCCCTCAGGCCCTGCATTGGGGAACTCCTCCCCCAGCTGCCCAGAGGGATTTTAGGGCCCCTTTAGGCTGCTCTGGCCTGTTACTCAGTTCAGAGGGGCTGAAGCAGCGGTGAGGAGCTCAATCATACAAATTATACAGGTAGAGGTGTTATATCCGATACAGTGTAGAGTGTGGTGATGAATAGGATTGACTAGCTCTCCCTATTATTATTACAATGTATTATTCTTGAACTTGTTTGAAGATCCTGGGATTTATTCCTAAAATTAAATGTTTTTCTCTTTTGAGTAGAACACTGAAATTTTTGACCCATTGAGAATAGTTTTAGTGTGTGACTTTATGGCAACTCCACTGGGAATGTTTGTCATTGTCTTTCCTGATCTTTATACTCTAACATGAGTGCATTATAAAATAATGAAATCAATAAAATTGTCTAGAACAATGATTATTCTAAATGACCAATAGCATTTTCATACAGAGAACCAAACATCTCAGACCCTTTCCTTTCTTTGGGTGAGGAATCTAAAGCCAGATTCATATTTTGCAGCTGAGACCCTCACTTATTTATGCACATTATCTTATCATGTCTGCTTACAATGTGAATTTGTAAAAGGTGGGATGAACAAATTAGATGCAGTTTTCCTTTAAGGTCTATAGTTGACAGAACTTTCAAGCAGAAGTTGAATGCAAGCTCTGATGAGACTATCTGGCCAAAGAGCCTCAGTCAGACACAGGTGAATGGTGTCTGTTATTTTACATAGTAAGCTCTTCAGTACATTTCCAGGGTAAGTTAGGCAGACCTGCAGGTCTCAGAAAAGACCACTTAATTCTTAACAATGTCTCAGCAGTTCAAGGATCCTCACTGGAAGATGCCCCTTCTTTTCCACATGCTGTCTTGCACAATACTTACTTTCCCTTGCCCTTGTCAGCCTGGCCTTTTAGCTGAGGAGAACTAGACTCAGTTCTCTGCAAGGTCCATCAGTGCTGCTCTTGGTTGACCAGAGGGATCAGCACTGAGTGACACACAGTGCTACCTCATCCCGGTGTTCTGTGTGTGGTTTCCGCAACCCTAACAAAGTGACACTGAGCTAGATCCTCGAGCTGCGCCTTTGGCCTGCTAGTTAATCCTGGATTGCTACACCAGTCCAACCACGGTCCAGCTCTGCTTCCACTGAAGCCAAAACTTTCAGTGAGAGCAAGATGGGGTCTTTTGTCCTTACCACGTACTGTATTAATCTCTAAATCTGATTTAACAAAAAAATTATACTGGCTCCCATGCTGGCCAGGGCTAGAGAATTACACATGCACACAAACTGGCAAGCTACGCACCTGCATAGTGTGAAAAATGATTGGATGTTTTGCCTGAATTAAAGAAATTAAAATACACTGGCAGTCCCAAATGAAATTCCTTTATTGGCATTTAGTGCATGTTTTTGAACTTGAGAAGTGAGAGGGATTTGGAATTTTTTAAAGTGGGGATATCAAAAGAAAACATTTCTCTCTGGTGCCAGAGTGAAACACTAATCACTGCTCAGCTCTCTTGGAATTTGGCAGCATACCAGTGCTCCTTCCCTTCAGTAGGTCATGTGGAAATACTAGCATGTTTTCTTAAAGAAACTCTCAGTTCTTTTCAAGTTCTTACACGGATGCTACTTTCCTGTTGGAATTGGGGTCTAACTGCTTCAGAAATCAAACTGCATTTTCCCTGAAATAAGCAGTATTCACATCTACTGCATTTTATATGTAATCATTACAATATTTCAAATGCATTAACACCAAAAAATACAACTTTTAAACTCAGTTTTTTAGGTTGACATTTGTATTTAATTACAACTGAATCAACTATTTTAACTTCGAAAATGTTAAAACCATACTCAATATATTATTGTGAAGTTCAATATATTTTAATGTTTGCTTCATTTTTATATGGGTTTCTATTACTCTGAAATTGTCCACACGTTTACAAAGGCTGTAGATCTTACATATGGACAGCTGGTACAC
Organism: Emydura macquarii macquarii; assembly: GCF_026122565.2. Taxonomy (NCBI): domain Eukaryota; kingdom Metazoa; phylum Chordata; order Testudines; family Chelidae; genus Emydura; species Emydura macquarii. Next base: position 5,091,598 of record NW_027130698.1, read on the forward strand.
ATGCGCTATTTTGTTTCGTTATAAGGGTAAGTGACATATGGTTATGGCTTCTCTTCCCCCTGGCTCCTTTTGTGCCTGGATCATTGATTGGCTTTTACCTATAGCCATGGTACTGGAGATACTTTCTGATAGGTAACAGTTAATCCTGTCAAAGGTTGGATTAACTATTCTGTGCTAATGTGAATCTTTGACCAGGGTGAGTGCCTGATCTCAGCATTCCCCTGTTTATAATTTGTATTCTCCTAGAATACCTGCCCTTCGGTTTTTCAGAGTTTCATCCATTGGTTGTAGCTTCCATGCATAGAATTCCACCCCTCTCCTTCCCCGCACCCACGATCTTTGTTTCTTACTGAGGTACTGTTAAATTCCAGCTGGGTATGAAATTATTCTGGAAAGATGCAGTGGTTTTATTATTTATTTAGTATTTGTATTGTGGTAGTGCCTACAAGCTCCAGTCATAAATCAAAGTCTCATTGTGCTAGCTCCTTTATGTACATGACACACACACACACTCTGAAACCTGTCTCTGCCCCAAAGAGATCACAGTCTTATTTTAGAAAGTTATTTTAATGCAACATAATCTGCTTTGGATGACTGCAATTAACTTTACCCTGGATCAATATCTGAAATACATGTATTTTCCTTCAAACACTATATAGCAAAATCTATAAAGGCGCTGCCTCTGTGTCAGGCAAGGATTTCTTTATTAAATGTTGGCAGAAACCACAAAAGACTTTGCCAAGTTGGTCCAAGGAAGCCAGCCCACCCACCATTCCCTGAGAATGCCAGCATGGCTCAGTATTGACTCCATGCCCTCTATAGCAATCCCGGAAGCACACTGTACTGATCTTGGTGCCAGGAAGGGTTTGGTGGCAGGAGCTGTGTATGCTGTGCATGATGGTTAGAATGACACTATCAGCATAGTTTGTTAGGAAACATTCCTCACCATTGTTAGTAATAACCGGAGATTAGCAGAATGGAAGGAATATTAACAATGCTTTCTTCTCCCCATGTTTACTCACTTTTGATAATAAATAATACTGGGCACTTCAATGCTTTCATCCACAGTTCTCACCATGCTCTATAAATATGAAGTTAGACTCCTCATCCCCTGTTCCCCATTTTACAAAGTGAGAAGTGAGGTATGGAGGAATTAAGAGACTAGCCTGAGGCCACGCAGGAGGGCGGTGGCCTCCCACTTGTTTCACTCATGTTCCCCAACAGCAGCAGGCGGTGGGTTCTCCTGCAGCACGCAGTTATGCTCTGGACTGAACGGCAAGGGATAATTGACAAAAATGTGAATGGATTTTGTAAATGTTTTTCTTTAAACCATTTTGTTCATGGTAATTTTGTAAAAATCCCGCCTCACCCCCTCCTTAACAAATTATAAATGTGGTGTTGACAATGTCCCTTTGAGTTGCGAAAGGAGCAGCTATGAAACTTACTTTACGTTAAACAGAATCCAGAATGAAGCTACCGTGCATTTAGCTCTGATGTTTTCTGCAAGCAAAGGAAGCTTTGGGAGATATTCTTGGATGTCCCTGTGGACTCCTAGAAATATTGAAATTAGAGATGGAAAAAATCTATTAGTCCATCATGGGCAGCCCCTGCCAGTTCAGGATTTTAGCCCATCCTACATTTATACTAGTACATTGACATGCATGTCCCAAGCAAAGTGGATACCACTATTTCCCTTGGGCGACAATTCTATGATCTAACAGTTTTGTAGGACAGCTCCGTGTTTATGCCTGCGGTCCTGTTGCTCCCTGGTTTATCCAGCATCTTGGAGGAGATAGAAATGCTGTTTTTCAAGTCACTTCCAGCACCACCGCAGGGTGCAGAGGAGCCATATGGCAGCCCCCACTGGCCTGTCAACATCAGCCTCTTCCTCACATTGCTACCCCTGCAGTGACAGAGGGTAAGGGGTGAAGAGTAAGACAGAGAAATGTCCCTTGCCTTCAGGGGTGCCCCGCCTACGTGCTCTCTCCATCTTTCTCATTCTATCCCTGTGGGTCCTGCCTCTTGGAGCCTTGTAAGGTGTGACAAAAGGGGAGAAGAAAATTCTGGGAAAGTAGTTGAGGGGATGGTGAAGAGAATCCCATGGGAGTGATGGAAAGATGATGAAGGGAACTGCAGGGGAATCCAAAGGGAGGGGGGAGGGAGAATCACAAGAGTGGATAGTGGAGGGAAAATCCTAGGCGGGGCGGGGGGAAGGAAGGGGGAGGGAAACAAAGTGGCAAACAAGGAAATGCTAAGTATGGAAATCCCAGGGAGTCAGGGGAAGAAGACAGTTGACGGATGGTGGTGGAGGAAGAGAGTCCTGCAAAAGGTGAAAGCTTAGAAGGACTAATAAATATGAGAGAATACACTGAAGAGAAATGTGAATTAGAAAAAATGGTGAGAAGACAGAGAACGAGTTAGAGATGGGAAGGGAGAGTAGAAAGGGCCAAAAAGCTAGAAGAGACAACTTCTAGGATAATTTTATTTTAAGTTCTCTATTTGCTTATTGTTCCTTTGAAGACACTGGGGAAAATAGACTATTTTGAGTAATAATATTAACATTGCTAGTTGTCTACTCTGCTTACTCTGTGGTATATTAGTGCTGTTTCTTCATTTTTACCTACTTTATTATTAATTATGGCTATTTTGTTGTCTTATTTCCTCCCCATGTTCATATTTCTGTAGTGGACCCTGAGTGAGTTGTTGGAGGATCATTGCCTCTTTTCTTAACAAATACTCTCGTTTCCCCTCCTCTGCATGGGATGGATACCTAAGTGACAGTTTGCCTGCTTTCTTGAGAAAAAGACTTCTATGGATCACACGCCCTGTGTAGGCACATTTGTCTCCTTTTGCAAAAAAAAAACCCCAACTTTGCTATACAGGTGTTAAAACTGAATATGGGGAATCAGAAGGGGGACTGCCCAGACTTCTCTAGATACTGCTGAAACATCATTCACTGCCAATGAAGACACAAATCTCTGGATGATAAAGATAGTTCAGAAGAGCAAATATTTGCTTTTGGAATACACTTGATGGTATCAATTACAAATATATATTTTAAAAAGGAGAGGTTGACCTTGTAAGGATTTTAACCCCTCCACCTTTGAAGTCTCAGTTCAGTCACTGTGACAGTACTATCAATATGCACATTCTCTCTGAATGTATATGTAAGATTTTAGAAAATGGCTGCAGCTGCATTTAATATACATTTTTGGCAGATTATGTTGCACATATCTCCTTGGTTGTGATGACAGCATTTTTGTGTAAATTACAGAAAAAATGGAATGTGTCTCTGAGTGTTATCCCTCCTAAGCCTGTACAAAGACAGTGATTTTGTGGCTGTGGAATCTACTCTTTGCACTAGATTTTCCTATTTAAAATTGTACTTAAAAATATTTCTAGCCCTCATAGAAGATATAGCTGAAAGTGTTCAAAGTACAAATTAATGTAGTGGAATCTTCTTGAGTTTAGAGACATTCTGAAACTGTAGTTCTAGAGGTGTAAACTGCTGTATATGTCTCAACTGATCAACTTTGAAACCTAAAGAAAATTTTGAAAATCTCAACCTTGTTAACTATTTCACTGCTGATCAGCAGTAAAATATCCAAAGAATTGTTTATCCCACACAACTTAATTGCCTTGGATCCTTCACTGCATGCCAAATGGTTGTAATCACCAACTGAGATTTATGGCAGTGTTATGTGTTGTCAAACAAAAGATTATAGCAAAATGAAAATTTAAAGTGTGGAGGGGACAGCACAAAATAAATTGAATGTAATAACAAAATAACACAAGGGCTACTATGCTGACTTCATACATTTGGATGAATTTAATTTTTGGATTTAATACATATATAATTAAATTGAAGTTTGAAATCTTTAGAGAAGATTAAGGGTGAGATTTTCAAAAACTGCCTAAGGGAGTGAAGTACTTGGGCCCAGATTTTCCTCTGTATCTGACCCTCAGTTCCCATTGACTTTGTTTTTCACTTGTTGGGGAAAATCCCACCCTAAATCTTTAATCTTTTTAATTTAAATGAAGTTATTGTAGAATTGCCAATTTGCTGTGCCAGACTATTGCAGAATTCAAGTTTAGTTTGTCACAGAGTAGAGGAGGCTGGAAAACAGAAAAAACATTGTGAGATCTTTTCCTATTTTTTATCTTCCTTTCATTCTGATTTGTTTTCTGACCTACTGTACTGCAGAGGAGATGGCATCTTGGTTATACTGCCATCTACCACCATAAATAGTTCCTCTTTTTCCTTCTTGTTTACCCTTCTCAAATACTTGCAAACTGGGATCTCATAATCTTCCCCCTTCACCTCTTAGATAAGACAACGACTAAGGTCAAAACGCACAACTACCTGCTTGGAAAACTTTCCGGAACGAGGTGGGTCGCCAAGGCCCAAACATTACACACTTCAGCCTTGGGACTCTTATTCAGCAGTGGAGTACTGGGCTCCAGTATGGGCTTGCTCCTCTCACACAAAGATGATGGACGTACAACTTAATTTCATCAATGCTATTATTTCAGGCACACTTAAATCTACTCCTCTACCATGGTTACCGCTTCTCTGCAATATTACTCCTCCCAGAGGAAAGCATAGCAAAGTCTGTGACGAAACTACATGTAATGCCACATTTATCGTTGATTAAAAAACTTGTTTAATCCATCACATGGTCATCTGCCCTCACACCGCCCCCATTGTGGGTAAGTTTACTGAGTGAGGGATTTATGGCAGGCTTCATGGTCTGCAAAGAAAGAGACAAATAATTATCTTATATCCGACCCCACTCAATGGCAACCCGAGTTTGATTTACCGTGAAGGCAATGGAGCCTTCTGAACCAGTTTCGTACCGGACATGGAATATGTGCTACAGTGGAATTTCAGTGGCATTTTAGAGACAGCTCACTATGTTAGTGTGGCCAGCCACAAACTATGACACATACTGCTGAGGACTGCAACTTCCTGGAGGTCCTTGTGCATTGCACATAGGTGATAAGAACGCTGTGGCTTGGCTTGTGCGGATTGCATATGCCAAGTAATAATAATAAAAACCACTTAGTAAAATAGGATTTGACTAAACTAACAATTATTTGAGGCTCCAATCCTGCACTGAACACTGTGTGAGTCCCATTCACTTCACTGGGGCGCTCACACAGCTCTCCTTGCAGGATTAGGGTCTTAATCTCTATAAATGAGTCCTTCCAGCTTCCTAATAATTCCTGTTGCTCTTCTTTGTACTCTATACTCCCGTTATGTGACCCCTGCACATACAATCTGTGACCCATTATTGCTTTGTGGTTTTGTTTTAAATATTAACTTCACATCACTTTATAAAACCATGATTTGCAGTCTGCTATCCTAAAGAGAGGAAAGCGGGCCTGCTGTGGTGCTTGCTGCAGGACGAAGTGGGAGTCAGGGAGCCGAGTTCTTTGCCCAGCTTTGCCACATGCCTCCTATTTGACCTTGGACAAGCCACAAAGTCACTTGCCCGTCCTATGTCTTGGTTGCCTCATTTGCAGAAGTGGGATCATCTCACCTGTTACTCTCACAGAGACATCGAGGCCAAAGTCCCTTATGTGTGCGAAGTGCTTTGAGGTATTTGGTGGGAAGCACTAATGAAGGGCAGGAGACTGCCTTCACCCCAGGGTCTGCTTCTGCCTCCTAGGTTTCTCTCCTTCCCGGCCATACCTGTGGCAGGACTCGCTCTTCCCCAAAGGTATCAACGTGAACTATTCCCAACCACGCTTGTTTTGCCCCTTCCTATCTTCCTGCTTCTCCCGGGATGGGCAGGACTCCCCCAAGACATGTGCCCAGGGGTGCCCCTGGGGCACTGGAAATTATCCAGCCCATTTGCTGGCGGGAGGGAATCACCCAGGCAAGGATCCGTCAGCGCTGCCCTTGCGGGGGATCCCCAAGGCTGGTGCCTGCACCAAGCTCTGTCTCTGGGGAGGGGGCGGCCTGTGCTCAGGCTATGGGCGAGGGGAGCGGGCTGTTCCCCGGGCCGGGGCGGCCATCCCCGGCCCGTTATCGGCGGACGGGGCTGTTCCTCAGAGCGGAGCCCGCGGACCCGACCCGTTTTCTGGGGAGGGGGGTGGGGGTGGCCCAGGCTCACCGCGCTGCGGGCCGCGCAGGTAACCGCTCCGCTCCCACTCCGGGCAGGCGCCTCCTGGCCCCGGCCGCACCCCCCGGCCGGCGCGCCTCGGGGCGGGCTCTCTCCCCGCCCTTTCCGCTGGGCGGCCGGCAGGGGGAGGAGGAGCAGGCGGCGGTAGCAGCAGCAGCTCAGCAACCGCCGCCACCGTCTCTCCGCTCCCGGCCTGAGCTGAGCTGCCCCGGCGTAGGACAACAAGGGAAGCCGCAGGGCAGCTGCGCCAGGCCGGCCTAGAGGGAGCGCCGGGCTCCCCCCCCCCTCACCCCGGCACTAGCGGGGAGGCGGCTCCCGCTCTCCCACCCTGGGCTTGGGGAGCAGCGGCGCCCGGGGGGCGGGGAGCTGAACGCCCTCCCCGGGGACTGCGGTGCCAGAGGCGGGCAGGGCGGGGGGATCGCCCGGGGTCGGGGCGTCCCTTGGCGGGGCTAGGGCGCTGGCGGAGCGGGGCCGGGCGCCGCACCATGCTGTCCCCGCTCTCTCTGCGCCCGCTCCCGGCGCCCCGGGCTGCCATGCCGCCGGCGCTCCGCTAGGCGCTCCCGGCTCCAGCGGCGGCTCTGCACCCGGCGGGCGGGGATCGCCGCGCCTCCTCCAGAGCGCTCGGCCGGCGGCGGCGGCGGCACCGGCACCATGAGGAACGGCGAGGAGCTGGAAGGCTTCGATGGCGAGGCGTCCAGCACCTCCATGATCTCCGGGGCCAGCAGCCCCTACCAGCCCACCACCGAGCCCGTCAGCCAGCGCCATGGGCTGGGCGGCCTCCGCTGCGATCTGGACTATCTGCGGGGCGCCTTCGGCAGGATCAAGCTCAGCGAGGTGGTAGGTACAGCGCCCGGTACTGGGACTGGGGGGCAAGGGCGGCCCCCCCCCTCCGCCCGCGCCCCTCCGCCCAGGGACGCGGCATCGCCTCCCGCCTCCGCTCCCCATTCCCTCCTGTGCGCCTCGGTCAGCCCGTGAGGAGAGCCCTGCTATCCGGGTCCTCTGCCTGGCGCCGGGGCATTGTTTCTTCCCCCCACTGCCTCGGCGCCTTGATCCAGTGTGTGGGCCGGGGGGAGGATGGTGCATGGGGTGGGGGGGACGAGAGCGGCCCGTTCCTTGCCTCCTTCCCGGCCCGGCCCCGGGCTTCCTCCGGTCCGGGTGAGACTCGCGGTAGCTGGAGGCGAGCTCTGCTGCCTTCATTCTTCAGGTGAGACTGTGACCTTCGTTCCTGCCCTTCCGCCTGCACGGCCCTGCTGATAACTAAGCACTAGCACTGCCTAAATTGCTGCTGTGGGGTGTTTTAAATCACATCGGGGGGTGAGGGGGGTCGGTAATACATTTTGTCTCCCCCCCTTTCTTTGTGTGGGTTAGTTTAAGTTTTGCTAATGGTTACTTGATGGTCTTAGTTTTGAGAGAGACCTGGGGGTTTTGATCTTTTGATATATAAGGCAGCAGCAGGTGAGGGCCAAGTTTGAGTCCCTCTTCAGCCTCCCATGGATTCATCATCTGGTAACAATTCGCCCATTGTTTCAGAGTAGCTGAATCAAAGGTGTGTATGAGAGGATGGTTTTGATATTTTGTAGGTGTATGCACCAACCCCAGACTGGCTTGGGTTGGCGACTGTCTGTACATGTGCTACTCAGCTATCAGTGTTCTTTTGGTTGTAAAGATGTATAAACACACAGGTGACATACTACTTTGCATGTTAGAGCTCTATTGGGTAGATGGGGACCCTAAGAAGAGTGGAAGTGATATTAACTCTGTTATTCTTTGCGTATTAGAAAGTCTTACTAAAAATGTGTTTAGGCCACAAACTCCATTTTACAAACATTTCATGTTTTCCTAAATACTACTCAATCTTACTTGTTCACTTTCCTAAATTGCTGTAGGGTGGATTCAGCATAAAATAAATTGTGTACAAATTTGTCACCAGCCAATATGGAGCATTTGATATTGTTGCAAGTGTTTGTCCAATTTATGAAGGTGATCGGATAACCAAAGCTTTTTAATTTAAGAAGAATATTATTTTTTATTTAAGTGTGACTGAAGAGAAGTAGGATTTGTACACCTGGATACCTGTACAGTTCCAGTGTGTCTTGTTTGTTGATTATTGAAGGAGTAACTAGTTGTGCAGCTGATTGTCTAAGGTCCAAATTTTGCTCTGTTATATGGATCCTACTCCTACTGACTTAAGGCAGTACTACAACTTGAATTCTAGTCAGCTCCAGAAATGAATGTAAGTAGTTTTAAGTCCTACATTTGCTCTTGAATCCCACTGCTAATTTGTGTTTTGATTTGCAGGAAGACATGGGGACTAATCATTGTGCTAGAGATTGTATAGACATACAGTAAAAAGATAGAGTGGACGATGTAGAGCCTCAATCCCACACAGACTCTGTGTGTAAAGTTAGCACATATGTGAGTAGTTCCCTTGACTTTAGTTTGACTACTTGCAGCATATAAAGTAAAGCATGTGCCTGCATCTCTGCAGGATTGGGACCTTAATTCTGGCAAGATGCAATAGGTACAGGAAACAAACAGGAGAAGAAAGGGAGGAGGATAAAGTAACCATAAATCAAATAAATTGTACCAATCAGAAGTCCTAATTCTTGTAGTTTTTAACTTTTTTTGTTCTTGTTTGTTTGTGGAAGACTTGCACAAACAGGATACTAATGAAAGGTTGCAAACATACAGGTGAGTAAGTTCATTCACAGGAGCAGTCCCAATGGGCACTGCTTGCCTGAATACACGTTATTCACATCTGAGCTTGCAAGTTCAGGCCCTAACTGGCTGAAGTGGTGTCAAATGCACAAAGAAAACAAATGGAAGAAATAGAAAAATATTTTTCTAATTTCTTTCAGCTAATAAACTTAATGTATTTACAGTTGTATGTAACAATTAAACATTTTTGAACAGAAGTGTGATTAAGATGATAGTGTCCCTTTTGAGCACCAAGGCAGCACAGTATTATATTGTGGTTTTCTTGATGATTTGCAACTTTTTGTGTGTGTGCGCGCCAGGGATGCTAGTGTTTGTCTTTTCCATCTGCTTGACTTTATTAGCAGGATTTGCTTTGGCAGCTCTGTTTCAGATCATTGCAAATTTAAATTTAAATTTTTTCCTATCTTCCTGGAGCTGCTACTTAGTAATTTAGAAATTGCTTTTCCAGTTTCTTGCTACGGTATGAGCAATGCATCAGGGAAGAGATCTGTTTGAAGTTTTTTTTCCTTCTTTCTCTGTTATCTCTCTCTCTCTCTCAGAGAGGAAGCACGTTGGCTGCTACTTGTGGAATTTGGAGTCCATACTGTCAGATTATTGGCAGGAGGTTCAGAAATTATAGCGTGCACATAAAATATTAAACATCAATAAAGCAGAAAGCTTGTATTTTCAGGCTTGATTTAAAATATATTCAGGGTATTTTTTCTTCAACGTCAGGCAGGTGTTAATTTTTCAGATCAAAAATCCTACAAATTGGTGACAAAATCGATATTTGAATAAAATAGAACAGTTATTATATTGTCAGTCTCCCTCTTCACCTTTCACCTTTCCCTCAAATACATCATGTTCTATAGTGTTCATCACTATAGATGAACACTGTAGTGTTTACCATCACGTTCAGGCTCCACGACCTGTAAACACTGAAAGGCATGCTTAGCTTTACCACGGTGAGTAGTCTCATTAGAATTAATGGGACCAGTGATGTGTTTGCAGGGTTGGGGCCTAAGAAACTGTCATTAGTGTGCAATATCTACCTGTTTTGAATTGTTGGTTCCAGAAGTGCTGGGGGTGGTGTTTTCTAATGTGTTTAAATAATCTGCTATAGGGCTTGTTGTTTCTCTGGTCTACTATTTGCTCTTCCTGCAGTTACAGCAATAGACTTTTTTTGGCAAGTCATATTAAATATTTGAAATTTAAATGAAGATTTGCAGACTATAAATAGGTTTCTAAATTCTGATTTTGTTTCAAAGAGCAAGCCTCAAAAGCATAATCAGCATTCATAAAAAAACTTAAAAAAAATCCTACTAGGAAAGAAATAGGAAGAACAACACATTGTACGTAAGTTACAAATATAGGAGGTTTCTTATCTGTTTTGCAAATATTTTGCTACATTTAGTCCATTGTTGAGGAAAAGGTGTGTGTGTGGACCAACCTTAGTGGAACCAAGAAAATGTTTTGTGTGTTTTTGATAAATGTAGTTTTGTATTTGTCATATACAGTGGGCCAGAATTTACTAAGACGTGTAAACATTGCTGACATTGGTCTGAATCATATTGACACTTTAGCTTGGCCTGGCATATTTGACTTCTGGATATTTTAAAATAAAAGAGAATTTATCTAATTTGTATTAGTAATTAGGAGACCCAGAGCAAGCATCTGAATTTTGCAAAATGTCAGGTAAGCAAGCAAACTGTTTCGGAAAGGAGGTGGCAGGGAGGGGAAGAGCAAAGATCATGCATTCCAGAATGTAGTTCAATCACTTACTTGACAAGTGTATTGTGTTAATTATTATAATGTTTAACAGTATACAATCAGTGTTCTGTAGTAGTTTGTAAATGTAACAGGCCACACTACAGCACTCTAAGGGTATGTCTTCACTGACGGTGGCAAATACGCTACCGTGAGATTGATCTCTCCGGACTGATTGAGTGATCAGTGAAGACCCGCTCAGTTGATCTGAAGTCAATGTGTTAAAACCATCCCCTCAAGTGGCTTAGCGCTGCGTCGACAGGAACACATTTCCCATCCGCGCAGCACAGTGAAGATGCCACATAGAAGAGGAGTTATGAAGTCGACGGGAGTTATGCAAGCTACTCTGCATAGCTTGCGTAATTCCTGTCGATTGCCGCCAAATTTCCAGGTAAGTGTAGTCTGGGCCTAAGTCTTTGAGAAGTGGGACGAGACTCTCATTTCTTGTGTGTGCAAGTAGGAGTATGTGCAAATACAAACTGCTACAAGAAGGATTAAAGCAGTGTGTTTAATGTATATATTGTAAGCCAAATTCTTTTATTTATTTATTTATTTTATTTATTTATTTTACTGATTATTGATTGATTTTATTGATATCTGATAGATAGAGAGGGAATGAAGAAAAAGGCAGGTGCTGAGTTTTACAGTGCCTTGACATGGAGGGAGGATGAAGAGTTTAAACTTGAAGTAAAAGGCAAGGAGAAGCCAGTCTAACTCTATGTGATTATAACATGTTTTCCCTTCTGCAAAATTAAAATTCAGAAGAAAAAATCTCCTTGGTGACTTTTCAGTGGAATACTTCCTTTTCAGACTTGAGATCTCATGCAGTCATTCTTGGGGACTATCGCAGAAGTGTTTCTTTAGTGGTTATTTTTCAGTGTTTTCTCTGGTCTGCTCGTACATTTCTCAAGCTGTTGGGGATCTCCACTTTCCCTGGAGACTATTTCACCATTGAACGGACCTTACAATTAAGATATTTTTCCTAATATGCAACCTAAAGTTCTCTTTCCATATTTCATCCAAATACTTGGTATGTTTGCACTATGGAGACTACATCAACTTAGCTATGTTGGTGTAGTTATGTCAGTGTAACTCTGTAGTGTAAATGCTGCCTACATCAACAGAAGGGTTTTCCCCTTGGTGTAGGAACACCATCTCTTTGAAAGATGAAAGCTACGTTGGCAGAAGCATTCTTCTGTCAACTTAACCACATCTATGCTGGGGGTTAGGTTGGTATAGTTGTGTCAGTTGGGTTGTGATTTTACTGCAGTGTTGGAACTGAATGTGGCCACCAGAGTAGGATTCTGTCTTTCTTGTGACTTCATATCTGTGAATTTTTATTGACATATTGAGAACCTGAATCCTCCTCATACACTATCATATAATCTTGTGGTATCCCCTGAATATGTTTACCATTTACTAGAGCTAATTGCTAGCTGAGAAATCAGTAATTAAACTCTGGAGAAAAATGACTTTCATTTCTAAACAAAAGACAGGCTGGTCAGTAATTCACACCCTGTTGCAGTGAGAGCTCCCTTCTCTTCTGGTGGATTTAAATTGTTTTTCTTTCTCTGATTTCGCTTTCCTTCTGTGTTTTCCCTTGTACTAACTTTTAATTCCCTTCCATTCGTCATGCATTTATCTGCATTATTATCTCTTCCTGACTGCATTCTGTCCCTTCAAGGGTCTTATTGCTGACAATATATTTAAGCATGCTTTTCTAATAGGCACTTCCCGCACCCTACCTTACACAGAGCCTTCTGATTCCATCATTCTGTTCCTTCTGAAGGTCCTTAACTGAACCTTCTGATTACAGTGTTCCATATTTGCTCCTGTTAAATCTACTTTATCTTAACCATTCTGTTGGCTGTTCAACGTCAGAGAGATTTGTTCCATGTGTTACCATCATTACCTATGCAGCCCAAGGTTATTTAGAAAGGAAACAAATAAGAGGGGACATGATAAAAATAAATAAAATAATGAATGATATAGAGAAGATAAACCGGTATCTTCTGTTCTCCCTGGCTCATAACACAAGAACAAGGGAAAATTCAATTGAACTAAACATTGGAAAATTCAAACCTGATAAAAGCAAATACTTTTTCACACCAACATGTAATTAGACTGTGGAACTCATTGCCACAGAAAACCATTGAGGACAAGAAACTAGCAATATTCAAAAAGGGATTGGACACTATATGGAGATCAAGAGTGTCCAGAGTTGTCATAATTATAACAAAAATGTTGGAAGGGATATTAAACCGCATGCATCAGGGTTTAAATCAGTCTCTAATTATTAACAATCAGAATGAGGACTAGTGTGGGGGAAGATTATCTCACATCTGCCTACTGTGGAGTTCTTACACCTACCTCTGGAGCATCTGGTTCAACTAATATCAGAGATGTGATACTGGGTTAGTTGGACCTTGGAGTTGGCAATTCTTGTGTTCCTACTTTATTTTTTGCTTATAATTTTAAATATTATAATTTGATGTGACTTTCAGTTTTCATAAACATTAGCTTTTGTTGTGTAGGATATAGGAAACTTTTTACTCTATTTAGACTGTAAGCAGGGACAATGTCATCTTACCTGTACGATGCCTAGTAGAGTTTTGGTACTGTAAAAATAGGAATGGTCGTTGAAGGTAGTAATGAAGAAGCATGAAGATTGTTATTACTTTTTTCCATATTAATGTAATATCATTAATTACCAATAGATTTTTTTGTACATAAATATGGTGGTAACTCTAAAGGAGTAGGCTGTACTGTCTCGGTGCTTGCCTGATGAAAGTAGCTACCATATTTGTTGAATAGTAATGTAATTATTAATCTTATTCTTTGTTGATACTTTAAAAGAATACCCAAGTGCCTCTTGGGGCTCAGTAATCACTATACCATGATTCCATAGACCTGATGTTTTGTTGTCTAGTACAGGGTATGCTCATCACCTATCCTAAATATTGGTTGTATTGTGACATCAGTCTTATAAGTGGTCCCTTTGAGGTGAGATTTCAGTAATCTTTTTCTAACAGATAAAATATCTCTGTTGTAAACACATTTAGTAATTCTACTGGGATAAATCACATCTCTTTAATTTCTTTGAAATTCTTTTCACAATTTCCTCTTGGGGGAAAAGATCTGTCTTTAAGATTTTGAGTTCGGTTAAACATGCAGTAAGATTTTTATGTTTATATATAGCATAGAAGATAATTAAAGAAGAGGAATGACAAAATAACAGTCTTTACCAATTTTTTTGAAAGCTCCTGCTCACAGCTAGAAAAAAGAATCTTTTGGAGAGTGTTGATGGCTGCGTGCAGAAGAGTGAATGATTCCTTCAGGTTTGACGGACATTCTTGCCACCTAGCAACAATACAGAATAAATAATGCCAGCTTTGGCTGCTAAATATTCTCTCTCTCTGACCTTTGGAATATGGTGATATTTTCATGATGAGCTCTAACCTCCATATTAAATATCTGTCTAAGTTAACTGATAATTTTAAGTCCTGCATCTCTGAAGAAATTATCTTCTTTGGCTGAGGTTGTTATAACATATATTCTGTTTTTGTAGATTTATTAGATTTACTGCTAGGATATTAGCATAGTGAAGAGTGTGGCTAAAGTGTGATTGTATTCTGAAAAGTTACTCTCTTGGTTCCCTTGCAAGCTTTCTGGTGGAGAACTTCTTTTTTCTGTTGTTGAGCCTTCTTAGTGACTTAATTCTATTTTGAGATCCGTCTCTATAAGGAAAAGGACTAGAGATTTATTGTAGGTTTCATGTTTTTTTTCTCTTCACCCCTTCCCCCGCCAAAACAGCAAGTTGAATGGAACAAGTCTACTCTTATGTCATAGTTGTGTCCAGTTCACTTCAAGTTTTCTTTTAAAAAAATCTAGCTTAGTCTTAGTGTTATTGACCAAAATTATTAGTTAAGATCTGTGTGTGGATTTTATTTGTGGAGTTAAAATTGAACACACAGTGGAAGTTCAGCTATAAACTGTAACTCTGGAGCTGTTGCTGGTCATGCCATAATAGCAGCCATTGCTATTAAATTATAACTGGGCAGAGGGATTGTACTTTTGTTTTTTGATATTCTGATAATCAGATGACTCACTTTTGAGTTTTTTCATATGGAAAGTGCAGTCAGTTGCTTCTAATGCAGCAATCTCCACCAATGGGTGGAGGTTGTTATTTCTGGTACTAATGCAGTGCATTAGAAAGGGTTTAATGTTTACTCTTGTTAATGATAAAGAAGCATCTGGATGGACAAACTAGGTATATTTTCTGGTAGCTGATGATACTGGATGTGCCTAAAAACCATGAATTACTATTACTCTGAAGTGATGATTGCTGTACTGGAAGAGCTGTAATCTCTCTGGCAGCTACTCTATTCCATTTTACATAAAAGTAGTGCTAAAAGATTCTGAAGAAGAACGTAGAAACCATGTGTTTTAAAAGCCTTCTAGTTTCAATTGCCAATTTATAGGTTTCCCTTATTTCTGTTTATCATCTTATGTTAAGAATTCTTTATTTAGAACTAGCAAATACCCATAAAGTGAGCTCCAAAGTCTAGCTCTAATATTTTTAATGGAATAGTACTAAGGCTGAAATATGGTTTCAGGTAGAAAGTAACCAATAAAATGTTTTAAAAAAAAAAATCAATCATCATATGCAACTTAAACTTAAAAATATAAACTGGAGTACCAAACATTTAACTTATGGATGCTAATTTCACTTACTGTTGAATGAAGCTGCCTGTAAGAGAACAGGATGCAGAGAAATAATTCTGCACAAACAAGGACTTGGAAAAGAGGCAAAGTGTGATAAAATATTGAGATGGGATGAGTAAGCACTTGACTCCAGGGGGAAGTAATAATGAGCTATGAACTTGGTGATGTATGATAATGCCAAGACCTTGTAGACCTCTAACTATCAGGAATGAATCTTTGAATTGGATTCAGAATCTTTGAATTAGCTATGGAGCAGCAGGGCTGAAGATGTGGAATTTATATGGTTCCACTTCTTGGAGCAGGAGTTTGATTTGTCTAGCCAAGGGACTTGCATTATTAATCTAGAAAGACTATAGGAGAAAGATTTGCAGATGGAATGTGATTAAGACATGAACATAAGGTATTCAGCAGAGACAGGATAGAGGTAAAAATACATGGTTGCAATAGGTTGATTTCAGATAAGAGGGATGGGGGAAATTTGCATTGAAGATGATTTTGGAATATAGTCTGAAAGTGAGAGGACATTTTTAACCCTACTTTGCCTTTGACAGCTGTAGAAGTTCCACTCAGATGTTTGGTAGATTTTTGGCCCCAGAATTTGTGTTAATTTATATATGTGGAGTTGGTTCCTTGGAGGGTAAATAGGAGAGGCTTAAGGTATTGTATCCAGATTTCTTGTGTGCTAAGTCATTAATCTTTTGTCATTTTGACTTGCAAAAATATAGAAAATAGACCGTGTGTGTGCCCTGTTAAACTAGATATAAATATTTATTATCTAGTTGACATTTTAGATGAAAGCTACCACTTTTGGAAAACTAAGTAAACTGTCAAACAAAAATATCTAGTTGAAATAAGGCTGAGAGTATATATAAAAAAAAATCTAAGAATTTGAATTGAGATTATATTTATGATGTGCAGACACTTGAAGGATTTTTGCCCCCAATACTGCCCTTGAAAGACTGTTCCAGAACTTCACTCCTAGTAGCCCCTCTCTGCACTTGTTCCAGTTGGAATTTATCTTAAGAGAGAAGACCAGAATTGCTCAGTTTTCCAGATGAGGTCTCACCTGTGCCTTGTATAATGGTACTATCGTTTCCCTATTTCTACTGGAAATACCTCATCTGATGCATCCTAGGACTGCATTAGCCTTTTTCATGGCCACATCCCATTGGTGGCTCATTCATCCTGTGATCAAGTAATACACCCCGGTCTCTCTCCTCCTCTGTCACTTCCAACTGATAAATCTCCATCTTATAGCAGAAGTTCTTCTTGTTAGTCCCTAAGTGCATGACCTTACACTTTGCCATATTAAATTTCATCTAATTTCTGTTACTTCAGTTTACAAGGTCATACAGATGTTCTTGTATGATATTCTGGTGCTCTTCTGTATTGGCAATACCTCCAACTTCGTGTCATCCACAAATTTTATTAGCACACGCCCAGTTTTTCTACCAATGTCATTAATAAATATGATAAATAAAATCGGTCCCAAGACAGATCCCTGAGGAACTCCACTAGTAAGCTCCCTCTAGTCTGACAGTTCGCCTTTCACTGACCACTGTAGTCTCCCCTTTAACCAGTTCCTTATCCACCTTTCAATTCTCTCATTAATCCCCATCTTCTCCAATTTAACTAATAATTTCCTTTGTGGAACTATATCAAATGCCTTACTGAAATCCAGGTAGATTAGGTCTAATGCATTTCTTTTATCTAAAAAATCAGTTATCTTCTCAGAGAAGGAGATCAGATTGAGATTGGTCTGGCACAATCTACCTTCTGATTAAACACTGGAAAGTAACCACAGTTCTTTCCAAAGCTGCTACTATCCAAGAGAATCAGTACTCCAGTCTGAACAGCATACCCCCTTTTTTCTTCTCATTGTGTAGTTATTTTCCAGTTGTGATTTGAAAGTAGGTGGGTGAACATCCATGGACATTTAATTGTCATTTCAATTTCAATAGTCCCAATTCCAAGCATTCAAAAATCAGAGACTTTTTAAAACAAACATTCTGGATTTGCCTTCTGGTTTTTAAGTCTTTAAATGTGCATTTGGGTCACACTTTCAAGCTTTTCTCTGCAGCCATGCGAGTAGGAACTTCTCATTTTTGTAAATGAAATCTGAGATTCTTACCTACCAAGTGCCTGCTGGAGCTGAGGCTTTAAGAAAAATGCCAAATATTGTGAGATGTGATAAAATCAGGAGTTGGCAGCACTGTTAAAATTGACCTACTGTTAGATAAAATTGTCTTTCCTGTCATATATAGTGCTTTCTCATCCTAATTCTGTTTTACAGTTGTGGAAGTGGCAGGGCAAGCTGGAAGGTTTTAAGCATTCCCATTACAATTGGCAGTGCTCTTTAACGTTGTGGCCTACATCTATTTTTTAATATTCTATTTTACCAGAATGTGTAGACTCTTAGCCTTTTAAGGCATGACATCTGAGGGGGCCGTTAGATCGCAATTTTAGGATGCTTGGGATTACAAGTACATTTTGCACCATTTCTTTTTTATTGTTAAAATTCTTGCCCTAATGGATTCAGTTTGGACTACTTTATGTACTTGATTGTTTACCCATTTAAATTCCTTTCTCAGTATGGCATTGGTAGGATGAATACTTGATATTTACTCATGACTAAACTTAAACAGGACTTTTAAAGGGTATAAAGTGATTGTTAGTTTTAAATGGTGCTTTAAAAGAGTTCTTTGGTTTGCTGCTTTCAAAGCGTTCTTTGGTTTGTTGAGAAATGAATTGCAAAGCTTTTACATTTTGTCTTAAAATAAACCTTGTTATCCTTGGTTAAACAGAAAATATACATTGATTTAAACATTACAAATCTACATTTTAAAACAGAATAATTGAAAGCCAGTTCCATCTGCTTTGGACTTCGGTTTATATTAATTGAAAAGACATATATTGTGCTCCCTCCAGGCACTGACTTCAGGATCCCACCAGTGAAGGAGTGACCAACATCAGATACTCTGTTAACAATCCCACAAGCACAAATTTATTTACTGTGTTTCAAAGGTGTGTGTGTGTTGTCACAGTTTCAGGGTAACTGCTTCTTGATGCACACACCCTTCCCTCATTGGCTGCTCAAGGAACGCCCACTAAAGTTACAGGCCTCTAGCTGTCACTTCTCCTTGGGTTGGGCCCCTCATCCCTCCCACTTTTGATGGGTGGATTAGGCTTCAGCTCTCCTGTAATTCACTGAGACTCCCAGCAGGTCTGACCAAGAGTCCAGTCCCTGCATTTAGCTTTCTCTCTAAGTGCTGTGACCATGTTTGCCAGCGCACAGCTCTATCAAAGCAGAGTACATATTTAAGGACAAAAGCCTGCAGAAAAAACATAAAACAATAAAAGGGGTCTAATGCTTTACCAGTAGCTCTTTATCAGTTGTATGGAGACCCCAGAAGGTTCCCGTTCCTCCAGTCCTTCAGCAGAGCTGAGTCCCTTCTTTGGGCAAAAGGTCGTGTGTCTGTCTGTCTGAATCAAAAAGAAGGCCTCTCTGTCAGGTTAAACTCAGGCCTGGCCTACACTACAGTTAGGTCAATGTAAGGTAGCTTACGTCAACCTAACTCTGAACCTGTCTACCTTACAGTGGTGATTTCACTGATGTAAGTCACCCACTAGTTAGCTTTAATAACTCCACCTCTGAGAGAGGCATAGCGCTTAGGTCAATTTAGTTAGGGTGACACTGCATTACTTACATCGCCTGTTGCAAGGGGAGCCCTTCCCACAGTGCCCTGGGACAGACATCTGGAGCTGTCAGCCTGGCTGGGGAGTGGGGGCTCAGTTTTACACCAGGGAGCCTACCAGCAGTGAAATTCACATTCTTGTCAGTTTCGTGGCTGCTGTTTCACATTTCCTCCCTGCTGCCTGGTCTCACAGCTGGAGCCCTCCACCCTGAAATGTGATGTAATAGCAGCTGTAAAACTGACAAGAATGTCCCTTTCACTGCTGTGAAATTGAGCCCTGTGGCAAGCACCTAGCTCCATCTGTCAGCCCTGGGGCAAGTGGACTCCAGCTGTGAGTCAGGCCCGCTTTCAGTGCCCCACAATGACCAACTTCAGTCAGCAAAAGCGCTCGTGGTGAGGATGCACGCCACTGACAGAAGGAGGCAGCGTGGGCACCCAACAGCCAGTTTAACTGCTGTGGTGGCTGTAGGTTGACTTAACTTGTTGACATAATTTTGTAGCGTAGACAAGCCCTCACTCAACCTTTTGTACCAAAAGCCATTTCTTTATATCTTTGGGCATCTGGTACCTGATTGAGCCAGTATATGCAAACCACCCCAGGGGTGGTACTTCTCTGGAGCTGTTTACAGGCTCAGAGACTGTAATAATTACCCCTGATGCTTTCAGTAGTTTCTGGAAGAGCTGAAGTTAATTCTCATCCATGGACTAGAATACAATCCCTGGCCCACAGTGCTTAATCTAACCTGTGCTGCCACTGGGCTGGGGATGCGTGATC
The DNA here is from genome assembly GCF_026122565.2 of Emydura macquarii macquarii. NCBI lineage: Eukaryota > Metazoa > Chordata > Testudines > Chelidae > Emydura > Emydura macquarii. The sequence continues at coordinate 5,111,385 of NW_027130698.1, forward strand.
TCTGCAGGTGCAAGGTTTGGGGAAGACTGAGCTCCTGGAGGAGCAGAACAGACACCCCCCTCCATCCCCAAGTACTGCGAGGAGGATGAGTCGCTGGCTGAATGACTCCATCCCTGGCAGCCATTCACCAGTGGGGTGGCCTCCTCCATGGCCGAGGGTTTGTTGTCCTTCTCTCGGCCCTGGCTGGGAATCTCTGCTCTACCCCCGCCTGGACTGCAGCCTCCCTCGCATCTTGCTTCTGCAGGACTTGTGGCCACAGGGCCAGTGACACTCACAGGGAGCCTCTCTGACTCACTCCTGTGACAGCAGGGCTGCATAGGGCTTCCTGCACGGCTGCAGGACCCATGGCAACAGATCACTGCATGTGCAAGGTGCTTGGAGGGAGGCTGCCTTCACGCTGACTGTTACTAAGGGATATTTTTTCATCGATTTCAGTGTGTCAGCTGAAATCTCTGTCTACTAACATCTGTGGATCTAAATGGAATCGTGCCAAGCCTAAATATAACACTGATCAAGTTAATACAGTAGTCCCCAGAGATACCACGTATGGTTGCAATATCCATCACATCTCACCCATAAAGAAGTGGGTTTAACTAGGGTGCCCAATTGCCATCCTAGAGGCGCCCCCTGGCTCACTTCCTGGACAGAGCATTGGCTGCCAAATTTGCAGTCCTTTCAACATGGATCACCGCCATATCATTATTTGGAGATCCGGCTCCATCTTAGCAATTTGGCATAAGTCCCTTTCATATGATGCAACCAAGTGAGTGGTGAATGGTCAGTATATACAGTGAAGAGATGTATTTTGCTAAGGGTCCACACCATGGTGTGAGATATATATTTTGGTATTTACATAGTTTTTTCTCTTGGGGGAGCAATGGTGGGATGTCTCTCCCACTTTCCATTGCTTTGCATCAGCACAGCCCTTACTCCATGTCAGAGGTGTCTGTGAAACCATAAAAGGTTTGTCATGGTCTGGGTTTACCAGCATTGTGCTCTCTTCAGTTTACAGAAGGCTAGTTGACACTGTGTGTGTGTGTGTGCGTGTGCGCATAAACAAAGACAAACTGAAGACAAAAATACAGTAGCTGTGATATGAACATAATGCTTCTAATGACTCAAATGAATTGTAAAATAAGTTATAATAGCAAAAGGGGGAAATTGGGGGGGGGGGGGGGGAACCTGTGGAAGCACAGAGTTCAACGTAAAATACAATTTTGAAAAACCCTGTTCACTGAAAGCCAGGGCATGAGACTGAACTTGGTAGATCTATTTAAAAACACTAATTCTGGGTTCTGTATTCCTACTGACATACTAGCTACTCTTGCATGTTGGGATGTACCATATGCACTTTATGATCTTGATTTACTAATTGAACTGCCTTCCATTGCCATGGTTCTCTGGGACAGTCTTTGGGTCAGTTCATGTGCCTGATAGCTTATAATTTGAAGGGTGCCATCCAGATGGTGGTAATTTTGTTTTCAGATCATATACTCTCCCTCCAGATTTTTGCAGTGTTGTAAATCATTGCAGGGTGATTCTTTATGAACTGGTAAAAACTCTAAAACAAAAAAACAAACAAAAAAATACTTTGTATGAGGTTAAGTGATGTAATAAGTATTTTAGTTGCCAGAATCCATCTTTGTTCCTCATTACCAATTTTTATTTTACAATATTCATGTTTTGCCTTAATTGAAACTGAAGTAAGAAAACAACTAGGTCAGATAGTGGTAATGTTCATGTTTTGTACACTTTTACGGTCTGATCACAAAGAATATTTCTTAGAATCTGTGTGTATCTTTGATTCTAAAAATTCACTAAAATAGTTGAAATTATAAAACTTCATTATAGATATATTTTTCTTAACCATCAAAAAGGTCAGTTTGGGGGGGGAAATATTTAATAGGTGTCCTTCCATAATTGTATAATTCTTAATGCCTGCATAATCAAAAACAGGGAAAGAAATGTAAAGAAATTCTCATTAACTGTGGTACCATTAAAAGGAAATAGTTGTACTGTAATTCTTTTAGTATAGTGTACTCATTGAAAACATATTTTTGCAACTTGATGAGTTTTGCTTAGGGCCTGATTCTGTGAGTCCTCCTGATGCAATTTCCACTGAAAGCAGTGGGAGTTATACTGTCTGTCATTGCAGTTTATGACCCAAAATGAATTTTTGTTTGTGTATCTTTCGAAGAAAAAGCATTTAAAATTTTCAGTATCATTCCCAAACAAAATGTATTCAGTTTTTATGTATAAATTATAGGTGGAGCTAGTTGTTTTTGTGATGCAGAAACTTAATTGTTTTCAAAACATATTAGTCAACAGAAAGACTTCCTTTGATTTTATTGGGCTTTGGATCAGTCCCGTGCCTACTAAAATGACCTTCAGATAGTTACGACTTTTGGTTGCTGGAAATTGGTGACCTAGAGGTGAATGGCTGTAATATCCATTTAACAATCTTCCGATCCCCACAGCACTCTTGAATTTCCTTTTCTTAATCTACAAATCAAATCTGGATGTTAAACAGCTGGTCTAATAATGTTGAAAAGGGAAAAGTGCGTTCTTCATAGTTAATATTGTGATGATGTGAAGAAAAGTTTGGGTTGAGGTGGTTGTGGGAGTGGAAATGGAGATGGAGTGCACTTACTGCTATTTCAGAGATGTTTCCTGCAGAAGAATTGTGCTATAAATGTTCTATACTAAATTGAAGCTAGAATTTCTTTGCATCATAAACAATCTGCAGAAGTATTGAGGGTGAGGATAATATCTGTTTTAAAGTGTTTGTTTGCTTTTAGCAGTATCCAGTGGAAATCTGTATTGTGCAGTTGCCTCTGTTTTTTAATATATGGAGAAAACAATATTGTGTTATAAAAGGTTTCCAAACTAAATGATAAAACAAAGTGCAGGCAATCATTCAAAATATAAATGACGTTCTAGTGCTACGATCTCATTTCCCTGTTCAGAAGGGCATTTAGAATAGATTTTGTTCTCCTTATTTGACAGTGTTCATTTGATTTTCTCCTCTATAACGTCATGTATTAAAATGTTCTCTTCATTTTAGATCTGATCTAAAGACTCCCAATTGTCATCACAGGGCTTTATTCAGACACCTCTATTATTTTTGAAGTTTATATATTCTATTAATAATCAGCAAGGGTCATATTGACAGTTTATTCCCAGAAGTTGCCTGTCTTAAAGTCACAAATAGCGTGAAGCTTTATGAAAGACTGTCCTGTATCTCTTAATACAGTAAAAAGAAGGTTAATGGTAACTTTTTAAAAATTCAGTCTTGTATTTTTGTAAGCATTTTTTCTTTTTGCTTCCTATGGTCAGTTGTTATCATACTCTTTTAAGCTGACATGCAAGTAGCTCCTTTAGAAACCAGTACTGTTAGGTTTTTTCCAGGCTGGTTGGCAGTTGGTATTGAGGAATTGAGCAGTTGGCAATCACTTCTTATTGAAAGACTGAGTCTGCACCATAATTTACACATTCTTCATCTGCCCAGGGCCTACAGTGTTAAACTTGAGTTACCATTTGGAATTAAAATAGCCAAGTAAAACTACTAATTTGGTCCCAATGAAGAGAATACTATCATTAGTTTGAAAAGAATCCTTAAAGAAGCCAGTTATTTGGACTTAAAATTTATGGGAGTTGATTATTTCATAGTATTTCAGAACTATTCAAACTTTCAGAACCATTATTATTTAGCAGGGAATGTATGTGATTGTTCATAAAAATACTGTTCAAGCCCATAAATCTGTCTCTTATTTTTCAATAATGCCCAGTAGAAATAGGACTTCTGGCAAAACTTTTTAGTTTGTTGTTTCAAATGTCATAGCTTTTACAGCTAGAAATGAGTGAAGAAGACACAAGGGAATGAGTGACATGTCTGTGAAAATACCTAATGCAGCACTGAAGTAATGCATGAACATCCTTGTGACATATTTGTATCTAGCATTTGTGTGTGTTTGAGGGATGTGTGGTCAATGCTACTCAAATTATGGCAAAAAATTGAATATTGTTCAACAGTTACACTAAGGCAGAACCAGTTGTAAAAGTAAAGTTCAAGTTAATGGGAAAGTGGCTTTTACTTCAGTAGAAAAAATGGTTGACTTTAGGTTGGGCTTAATTAAGCAAAACGAGACAAAACCTTGGTCTTCTGAGCAAAATGATGAGAGAGAAAGTTGTGTAAGAAGAATTTGTGAGTGAAATGTAGCACCTCTTGAAACCTCTTTGTTGCTCTAGGCAGCAGAATGGGCGATGACAGGTAACTGTAGGTTCAAGATTCTAATACAGAAGATCGTGGTGGCAGAGATGGATGCCCCAAAGATCCAAATATAGTGATGGAACCTCAGACACTCTTGGTTCAAAGTTCTGGTCTTAGGCGTTGAACTAAATTGTGACTGCTCCAGAAGGGCCTAAGGCATGCAGCAATAATATAAACCTGTAGTCTTACACATGCAGACAGTTACGATGTAAAAAATGTGAACTTATTATTTACAACATTAGAGCAATGCACACACATAACATGCCAAAAAGTTAGGGAAGTTATTTGGGTTCGTGATAAAGGGAGGAACCAGTTGTGTTTATATATTAAAAATTTCCCTGACACTAGGCCCCTGGGGAAGTAAATATTTCCTTATAGCAAAATACTATTTTTTAAATACCATTTAAAATTGAACAAGTCTGCCAGAGAAGGAAGTACAAGGACGTTCACAATTGAGATGCTTCCCAACAGTATATGGAATGCTGTTTAACAGGAAATAACTCATTACTGCACCTTGGCACTTTTTTCTTTTCAGTTGCATTGGTGATTTGCATTTTTAACAGTAATTTCTATTTCCACGTTAGTCAAGGATCTTTTTTTAATTCACCTCAAATCAGCCCTGTTAAAATAAGGCACTTGGGTTAATGTCATTGTCACAGCCCTGGCAGAGCTCCCCCAGTCAGACTTTCATCAGGCTGCTGTGTTTGAATCTGACTGTGCTAGACCTGAGTGCTTTAAGCTCTGGGCTTGCCTACCCTGCAGGCTTTGTTGGCACTGCAGCAATTAATGAAGTGGCAATAGACTGGGTGGATCTGGTGGAGACATGCTCAATTGATTGCCAAGCCAACTCTGGTACTCCACCGGAATGACCTATGGGAGAGGAGGTTCCCATCAACACAGTGCAGGAGTGGGCAAACTACAGCCCGTCTGAGCTTTTAATCAGGCCCTCCAGCTCAACTGGTGGTTGTGGCATGGCAGCGGCCACTCCCCCTCCCATCCCTCCCCCCCCAGCTCCTCTCCCATCACGTGGGCCCAGCAGTGCCCTGGCCGGAGGGCAGTAGCCGCGCCCCCCTCCCAGTCTCACCCCTTCCCTCCTCTCTCCCCCCCCCCCCCTTCTCCCACCACATGGACCCTGCGGCACCCTGATTGGAGCTACTCCCGGCCCCAAGCAGCCGCTCCTCCTGCACAGCTCCGTCCCTTCCACCCTGCCCCTCTGTATGCCCGCCATACAATTTCTATATGCAGATGTGGCCCTCAGGCCAAAAAATTTGCCCACCTGACATAGTGTAATGAAGACAGTGCGGCTACTCGATGCAAGGTACGTTGACATCAGTCACATTACTATCATAAAGTAACTTGCTTGCATCGATGGAGCCATGACAAGCCCTAAGTAGGCTCCAGCACTGTCTTTCCTTGACCTCTCTGGCACACATCCTGAGCAAGTACTCTGTCTGCTATCCCTTCATGCAAATGGGACCTCATAGTCCATCTACTTTATACCCCAGGCTGGGCTGATGAGAAGGTGGGAAAGAGGGGACAATTGTACTAGGCGCAGGGCTCCTCCAACCATCTGTAATGTCTGTGTAAATAAAGAAATTGGAGGGGATGCAGCCCCAATGAACATGATGGCCCCAAATGTATCTTGATGGGCCTTCTCTCAGGATCAGTGCTGACCTCCATAAATACCCCAGGTGCTTAACCACCCCCTTTACCACAGCTCTAACCTGTGTGAGCTTTTTGGTTACAGTTTACCCCTTCAGGGACATGTGAAGTGTAGATGAAGCACATGACACACAGTCTTGGAAAAGATTCCCAAACCAATCACTCTTTACTTTAGATAGCACAAGAGAGATACAAATCTAGATAAAACACCTATATGCATCCCTGCCTCAGGCTCCTCACCACTCTTGAGCATTCTTTGGATTTGGTAAGAGTCCTCTAGGGTGTCCAGGATCTCCTCTCCTTACATACAGCTTCTCCTTTGAATTATGGAATCTCTCCTCCAGTCAGCTTCCTTCTTCCTCAGCTGGTCCCACAGTTAGAAAAGGACACCCCTGCTATGAAAGCATGTCTTTGTTCCTCTGTTCTTGAGTTCCTCTGAGTTTTTAAATCCTAGTGTTAACCATGAGTTTGTTTGTTCTGCTTCTGGGATGCTTCCATTTCTTCAAATCCCAGCCCCTTCATGTCTCCTGGATAGAACTATTTTTCCCAGTTCATGCACCCTGCTTAGCATACCCATTGTTCAGCCAGAGCCCAGTTATTAAGGTTAACAGCTCCTTTTGTTTGTTTTGTAGCCTCTGGGGGGTGAGGGTAATGTGTCAGGGACCCTGTGAGTCCATGCCTAACACACTGAGGCATTCGATGATACAGCAATTTCATAAAATTAACCAGAATTCATAAGTTGTATATAGACAGATTTGTTTTAGTGTGATTGAAGTGCACAGGGGCAGAGACTTTTGTTAAACTAAGTTTAGTAAAACACCATTGCTGTTAAAATATCTTCATCCACGTACTGTGTACAGGCCAGCTGGCTTTTTATAGCTCTTTTATTTATGTAAAGGACTTACCTAGTATTTGAAAATGGACTTTCTGAAGAACCTTTCTTGTTTGACTATCAAATGCTCTATAAGACTGTGTGGCACAGTTACCAGACTAGCTATCCTCCTTTGTAATGGTATATTTGGAAATAAGCAGCATGTAAACTTTCTGATACTGACCAAAAAAAGCTACTTCCTTCTACAAAATTGTTTAAAAAAGAAAAAAACCAACCTGACAAAACTGATTGCTCCCCCACATATGTCCCTTCTCTCCAGTACACCCTAAAAATGTTGGTCTGCCTTTAGAAGTATGCCCCTGATATAAAGGAGAGCTGATATTTTCAATGAGTTTTGTAAATCAGATTGATGGATGGATAGGGCCCAGCTCTGGATTACATTTGGAGGTAGGTTTAAAGTGGAATCAGGAGAAGTGGTTGGAATTGGCAGTGCCCAAAACTTGGAAACTGTTGTTGAGAAATTTTGGTCTAACGTGATGGAAATATTACTAGATCAGCTGAACTCTCAAGACTTCCGTAACCTTGAATGGTGGAAACTTTACAGCTGTTATTACATCCAAACTCAAACTATAAAATGAGACACTTTACAGATCTGGATTAAACTTGGGCCCAAAACTGTAAGAGTGTGGTTAGGCTTTGGAGAGTCGGACTTAACTCCACTACTTCCACCATCACGACCAGCACAAAAAAAATTCAGGGGAGGCTGAATTCGAGATTCTGGTTTTGATTTCTTCAGACTTGCTCACTAATTTATTTTGTGTACCTTGAACACAGTTTAGCTTATCTAAGATGCTGACTTACTAATGCTTGCTGAACCTTCCCTTTTTGTTAAATACCTTTCCCTAAAGTTCACACTTTATATGCAGAGTTAAAGCTCTCTGAAGTCATGTTAACTGAGTTTTTGAATCTTAGTGATGCAGAGTAGAAGTGGGCAGGAAATCAGTCATCCTTCTGTTCAGGGTAAAAGATGGTTTCTTGATGGAGAAGCAGTACTGTGTGTTAAAGCCATATTATTCAAACTATTGATTTTTGTGCCAGCTCTTTTAGATGTGGGAAATGCATGTGCTTTACAAGGAATGAGACTTACTTGATTTCATACATTGAGTTAGAACCACTGGTTCAAGTGAAATGAAAACAATACATCTATATTTGAATGCAAGAAAGTTTAATGTTTTCAGATTTTTTAAGTTTTGTAAAAGCAATTTATTTCTTGTATACTGTATGTACGTATTGTACTATACCACTAATCTAAACAGTCTGGAAATAAAAAATGTCTTGGTAGTGTGACAGTTTTACTAAAATTCTGTGGGTATTTTTCAGGCAGAAAAAATGCTGACCATTTTGTGGTTTTTCTGAAATCATGTGCAATTATGTCATTTAACCACACAATAAGGCTTTCTGTGGTGCTTTTAGATAAACAGGAAAACTCGTTTTTTTACTTTGTTTTCATTGCAGAACCGTCCTTTAGTTTAATGTGTAAGTTGTTTGATACTCAAAAATAAAACACATAGCAAATTTTATTGTTGATAGGAAAATGTACCACCAGTACAGCTCTGACAGCTTCAAAAGCTCCTATTCAAGTTTGGTGTCTGTTGCTACAGGTTGTTTTATTTCATTTAAGACAAAATAAATTATTGTATTTAAAATGGATGTGTATGCGTAATGGATGCAAATGTAATCCATTTGCTTGGCCATAGGACATTTGTCTTTTTTGCTAAAGGTAATTTTCTTCTACGTTGACATTCCAACATTTTAGAAACCCTACATATTGGGATCCACTGCAAAATAGAATGAAAACTCCAGTTTTACTGACACATCTAGTCTTAGTGTTGGGCAGAGTTGAGCACTGTATGCCAATCTGACAGTTATAGACTAGCATAATGACTATACACAGCTTTAAAATTGTGTGGCCCTCTACTGGAAAAACATGAGATTTCTGCCTGCAGGGGATAAGGGAAGCTTGAAAGAACCCTCTGCCCAATAATGGATTGTCCTTTAAAATTTTCCTTTCCATTTTCTTTGTAGCTTAATCATTATGTTTTTATTCTTCAATAACTTCTCTATGAAACTGAGTTTTCGAAAACATTTTCTACTGCTATTTTCCTTATTGCAGGCTGGGCTGGTAGCACTGCCTATTGTTAACATCTGACATTTCCCATCATAAGACCCTGTTTTTTAGGTACTTTTAACTTTGCTTGCCTTTAACAGTTTGGACTGAAATTCTTCATGCCAGGTGTATGTCTTCCTCAGGCTGAAATTTTTTTTAGGAAATTTCAGGCAAAATGGTTCAGCTGTTTCTGAAAACAAGGCTGTGGAAAAATACTGTTAAAAAAATTCTGGTGACCTTTTTCTTTGAAGAGTTTTATTACCTGTAGGCTTTGGAGCAGAGACTTGAAAACTGGCAGTGGCTTTTTTTTTTTTTTTAAAAAGGGTTTTGCCATCCCTATGAAAATCTGCCCAGTTCGGTCAAGTTATAAGCCTTTGAAAAATTGCAGTTTCCATGTGCTTATTAGAGACTCTATGATTTTCAGCAGCTAAAACCTTGAAAGATTCCATCTTCACTGAACATGTGCAAACCACTTGTAGTGCTGATCAGATTGCAGGTGCACCATCTCCAGGGTGATTGAGCCTGTTCCCACCCAAGGCTGCAGGGGTTCAGAAGGACTTTCTCTGTAATGGCTTGACCTAGCTGCTTTAGGCCACACACTGGAACTGAGTATAAGGAGACTCAGATTTGTCACAGGTTAGGTGTTGGCCTAACTCTTCTCTCAGTAAAGGCAGTGATAAAACTCCATTAAGTGGGAGCAGAATCATGCCAACACTTGAATGTTTTTCAAAATCTCACCTTTAACTTTATTTTCAGTGTTTATATATTAAGCTGAAGCAATTGCAATTATTTTTATCAGTTTTTAAATCACATTTTTCCTCCAAGAAATATCCAAGAAAACTTGAATAATTCCAAGTTTATGCAATAACATTTTACTTAACTTTTGCTTTACCATGTCATTTTGCTTTCAGTTCATTTATATATGAATAGCATTTTACTTACAAGAGCATGTCATACAGGTAAATGTCCTTTCTCCTATACTGAATAATGAAGTGCAGTCTACCAGTAGGAATTGCTCAAAAGTTTCAGTAGTTTCTTATCTATCATAACTCAGGACTTAGGAAATTAACATATTTTGTGCAAAATTCATCATCCTACATGTCTCATTTACCATATGTTTCTCTAATTTTGTGTAGAGGGATGGTTGCCTTTTGAGCTTACTGTTGAGATGAATAGATAAGGGAAAAGAAGTTCATCAGCAGAACAAAAAGACTCCATATGCTGTACAGTGATTGCCAATTGTAATGATCAATCTGATTCAGTTTTTATCTCCTGAGTAATTTTTTTTTTGTTTCTGTAGCACAATTATGTATTCTGTATATTTTAGGAATGGGTTAGAAATGCACAGAATCATGTAGTGTAATCTATCTTGAGAATGTTGTAAAATAGATTTATTATAAAACACTTAATGAAAGCAATTTTTAAAAGGCTCTTGGAGCTATTTTTGGATTACAGTTATATAAATCATGTGTGAAGCTGTTCAATGGAACTTCTAAAAGAGTTTCAAACTTAGCCAATTAACAGCTTAAGTTTAGTTGCAAAAGCTTGATATTAATGCTCATGAATAAGTTGAAGACTCATAAAAGCTCTTTTCCTTTGAAGTTACTAATTCAAATTACTGTCAGTTGTTAGGCAGCTATTTACAGTAATGTCAGACTTCACTAAGTGTTAATAATGCAAGATGAGGCCACCTCTGGCAGACTATTCTGTTTTTAGTTAGCAAACTATTCAGATCAAAGTTTGACTTTTGTATATAGCAGTGTGATTTGACAGGTTTTCTTTTTGCTATTTAATGTCAAGGTTAGACCCAAACCTTCAGTTATATTCAGTGTTCTAGCATGTTTGTTTATACTGTGCTCACTTAAAACTATTGTTTGAAGGTGATCAACCTTCTCTGTGAACTTCAGCAAATGTCTGTACAGCATGTGATAATATCCCCTAAAGAAAGATGGCTGAATTAACAGTCAGCAAAGACCAGTCTTTCAGTGTAATTTGATTTTTCTTTAATAAAAACTTGGCTTTTATATCGTCTGACAGCTTCTCCTTACTGAAGTTTGTATACTAAACATATTTGAAACTATATAAAGTATACAGTATATTAGTAGTTTCCCAGATTTCTGTTCCTGATAGAGAAAAAATTGGAACAGCCCCCTAGAAAATATTTTTTCTTTCAGTTATCAGTCTTTGTTGAACAAGATTATGGGGTAGGAGGGAGGCAAGGGGAACAAGATGTAGTTTAAGGTATATAGTGCAATAGAGATGTCACCAGTTGCAGTGGACAGTGTGATTACAACAGGTGTAGACAGACATTCCTAAGCTAGCAGAAATTGATTGTGTACTGGACTTTTTGCTTAGGTGCTTTTTGTAGTAGCAATGGAGAGTCTGTGTAAGTGCCTTTGTCCTTCAAATCTAAATGTATAGTCACATCACAGTGAAGAAGTAGACAGAACAAGGACTTAGTATGAGTTTTCTTGAAATTATTAATATTTATATGGGAAACCACCAAACACCAGTTTAACCGTAAATTCCTTTATTAAATCCAAAAGCCAAATGGTATTTATACAATTGCTCTAAACATGCCTAAAAAGCCTGACTAATAATACTGCATCTAAACAGTAACAAAACATTTATAAGCATTTGATCAAGATACTTACAAATGAGCTAAACCCCGGGGGTGTTTAGACCCATATTGACCAGCTCCAGTCTGGTCAGACGGGTATTAGCAATGAACCCTTTTAAGGATTTAATTTTTATACCCTTTAACAAACAAGCAATGTCATTGCCAATTACTGACTTCAGCTAAAAAAACAACTTGAGATAATTCACCTGTATTTCCAGTCTTAATCCAGATAAGATTCACAACCTCTTTTCTTCCCAAAGCCTTTCCTTTCTTATCTTCTCCTCTTCTCCCTACCTTCCCCCTCCCGTCCCTCCTTGCTGACTAGCAGAACAGTGTAAAGGTTTGGGCTTATTTCTTTTTAAGATGGTTTTTTTGGTCTTGTTACTGCAGCTTTTACTTTATTAGTTATTTATGGAACCATACATCTTTCCCATACTACAAATAATACTTACTCTTCTCATGGCCTTTATTTACTTGCTGATTTGGGGCCTTTTCTCTGATGGCCAGGAGCTGTAAGAAGAAAATGTTATTTTCTTAACCATACTTAGGCTAACTTTAATTCTTTAATTTTATACTTATCCTACAAGTGCTTATATGGCCCCATTACCACAGTATTTGAACATGCTGCAATTTTTAGTGTTTACACCTTGGACACCCCTTCGAGGGAGGGAAGTCCTACTATTTCTGGTTTAGACGAGACTGGGAACCAGTGACTTGCATAAGGTCACACAGGAAGTCTGTGGAAAAGGAGGGAATTGAAACCATGTCTCCTGAGTCCCGGGCTAGTGCCCTAAGCACTGGACCTTCCTTCCTCTCACAATATGGTTTCTCAGCTGAGAAGAGGTGAGTATCTACCTTAATCAAGAATCACGTTGTAGAGGAAGAATAGGGAAGAGAGCAGAAAATATTCTTGTTTTTCTTCCTTTAAAAAAAAAAAAAATCTCTAAAGGCGTTATACAATAATTACAGAAAATCATCAAGGATATCTAAAAGTGGTGTGGAAACTGATATTGGACATGAACAATTCTGTTTTCACCGCCTCATTCCTTTTGGCAGAAGTCCTATGATCCCATAGCTAATTTGCTGTGGTTAATTTAATGTTTCTAACTACAACAGATGTGAGGACCTCACAGAAATTGTTGAGAGAGCTGAAATGGGAGATCACTTCAAAAAGTGCTAGCCTGATTAAGTCCTGATCATGCCTGATTGAATTGATGAAACTGGTGATACTAGCCTTGAGGTAGGCCAGAGGAGAAAGTGTGCTTGAAATCAGAGTTGTATAGTGTTCATTAAAGAAGTTGTGTTTGCCAAAGTTGTAATTGCTGACTCAGTCTTTAGAGTGTAGAATAAGAATATGGGAAGAGAACTGTATGCACAGTATTGCCTCTTTGAAGTCTCTGCGAGTTTTGTCATTAAGTTCAGTGGGACTAAAATTTCCCCTTCTGTTATGAGTGCCATATTTTTTTATATGCTTTGCTGTGTGATATATAAAGAAGGCTTGAAAGGTATATTTCTGCTTGTGTTTTAAATTTAGTAACTAACACAGAAACAGAGGTAAACATACCACCCCCTCCTCAATTGCTTAACTTCATCTCTTAGGACTTTAGTGATGTTACCTCGCTAGTTCTCCAGTCACTGTAGAGTCTTCCAGGCTAAACAGAATTTCTAAGAAGCCAGGGAAAAAGACCTTTTTTTGGGGGGGAATCAAAATCAAACACCCTTTAAGATGCCTTTATCTACATCACGGATCTGGCTGAACTCCTCCTGTTGGACACTCACTAGACTGCTGTGAGGGGATCCATCGCAATGGACCCCTTGTGCTTTAAGCCTCCAGAGTCTGAATGGAGTCCAGATGTTGTCCCTGGCATCTAGGCATGTTGTTGGGGTATGGATTCTGTCTAGCACCCCATTCGGAGAGCTGATAACCCACGGACCAACTGTCTAGTCCTTGGGGCCAGTGCTGGCCCCTTAGACTCCCTCACAGTTTAGACATATCATCTCCCAGAACTCCAGCCATGTGGGAACTCTACAGTTTACTTCTTCAGGAGCATGTGGTAGTGAAACAAACAGACACAGATAGACCTGGCACAGGCTTCTAAAACACCATTGTTCTTTACTTGAGAGCGTGAAATACATAGATCCATGTAAAATAATAAACACACCTAGAGGCATTTCCCTGCCTCTGGTTTTTCACAGCTCTGGAGTGTTCTTTAGACTTGGGGAGAGCCCTCTGGGTTGGCCAGGATCCTTCCTCTCCAGCTAATGACTTCCTTTCAGAGACATGGAGCCTCCCTCTAGGTCAGCTTTCTCTGACCGTGGCCAGTTGCAGTTAAACAGTATACCTTGCTACAAAAACCTGCCTGTCTCTTTCCCTCTCGTGCCCAAAATTCTTGTTTCTGCCTCAGAGTCTCTCAAGTTTGTGGCCCCCAACAAGCGCCTGGTTCCTTTGTTCTGCTGCTGGTGTTTTCCATCTTCACTTTATCAGCCCCCTGCAGACAAGTGGGAGGAAATAGCTTCTCCCTTCTCCAGCCAGCCTTCTTAGCATACCAATGGTTTGGTCAGAGTATAGTTGTTAAGGTTAACGACTCTCCATTGTGCCTTGTCTCTGGTACATGCTTCAGTCTTTGTCAGTAAGGGGTGGATTCCACATTCACATAGAGGCTTTCTCTGATATAGCAATTTTCTAATGACTTCATAGTAAAACCAGGATTCCTGCTGTACAGATAAAGTTCCCAAATTGTCACAGCATACAAAGAACCAAGAAGGCACCAGCTCAATTCTTTTTTCTTCACAAGTTATTTTTAAAGGGGAATTGTCAACTTGAAAATTGCATTTATGTCTGAATTAGACCTGTTATGGTTAAGACTACTATAGGTGAGAGATTACTTTTTCTAATATTGTAGTTCTGTTCATTTTACAGAATAAGTTTCACTCTATCCCCTGTATAGTCAGTTAAGCCCCAATCTCGCAAACACTTAGGACTTATGCACATGCTTAACTTTACACCTTCATTGAATTCAAGGGGACTGCTCCCTGCGCAAAGTTTAAAGAACAGTTCCAGAGGGATAGCCGTGTTAGTCTGTATATAGCAAAAACAACGAGAGTTCTGTGGCACTTTAAAGACTAACAAATTTAATTTTTGTAGGCATAACCTTTCTTGAGACTCGGCTCACTTCGTCAGATGCAGAGGTAGAATGATACAGTAAATAGGAAACATAGATATACAAGTGCATAGAGAGCAATGGGGGAGGTGGATGAAAGCTGGGTACTTGAAGGCAAATGACAGTCATTGAGTAGGAGGTGAGAATGGGTGAACAAAGTAATTTACCTCTTGTAATGAGTTTAAAGAGTGTAAGCATTTGCAGGATCAGGACTTGACTCTTTCTCCTCTTTAAGTGAGTCTTTCACTCAGCAACAAGGGATGGGAAGGGGGAATGAAGTATTTGCAGAAGTAGGAAATTGTGATTTTTAAAATCATAACAATAGGCTGAGGTACATGGAGGCAGGAGTAACACAGGAAGTTACTCTAAAATTTTTATTTAAACTGACTAGATTTTTAAATAGACTGTGACCCTTGAAATAAAAATAATGGGAAAAGGCATTTAAAATAGTATTCATCTGGATGTTGTTGATACTAATAATCAAAATCAGTTGGATATTTTCTCCAAGTTCTGAAAAGAATCCTGAAGAATTTAAAAAGGAAATGTTTGTTTTGTCATTTGCACTTTGTACTGTTGGGCTTAGAAAAGATGGGCTCTTTTTTCAGTAGCCCAGGACCAGTGGTTACATTGACATTAGCTCAATTTAATTTTGTTAATATAAATTTTGTGATACATGAAGTACCCCCAAAAGTGTTGCATTAATTCCTTTTATTCTTGCTTGCTTTCAAATAGTGCCCTATTCAAAGTAAAATTGCACTTTCTTGAGAGTAAACTGATCATGTTCCCAATGGAAATTTCAGGAATACTTGTGGCTATTTTCAAAATGTGGAAATCTATTTATATTTTTTCCATTTGTTTTTTTTCCCTAGGTTTTGGCACTGATTGCATTCATCTGCATAGAGACTATCATGGAGTGCTCCCCTTGCGAAGGCCTTTATTTCTTTGAGTTTGTGAGCTGTAGTGCATTTGTAGTTACTGGAGTTTTATTGCTTATGTTCAGTCTAAATCTTCACACAAGAATACCACAGATCAACTGGCATCTTACAGTAAGTTCTCATCCAAATCTTCACATAGCTGAATAAACATTGAAAGATTGTTCTTTAAACTCTGCCTTTTACTGAAACTTAAGATCCTGAATAAACATTATTTATACTGAGTAAAGTATATATCTTACTTGTGTCCAATGTGAACACCCACAGCAGAGTGAGTCTTTAGAAATGTAATGAGATTATAGGATGTTAAATTAAATAAATATGGAATTGTCTGCTAGCAATTTCTCCTCCTCTGAAAGAAAGCCTTTTTAGCAGTGCCAATGGGCAAAAAATACTCCATCGTTGTGTAACTTTGATAAATGCTGTCCCAAGTAAAAATTAGGAATCCATTTCATTAGATCTGTAAATCAATACCAAAAGTAGTTGAAATTTGTAGTAACCTGCTGCTATTTTTTTCACACTGGGAGAGAGAGTATATGCTAAATCTCTTGTAATCATGAACATAGGCATTGTGTTATAGTGGGGGAAAGAGGGAAATTGCAGTGTCAGCAATGAAAAGTCAGCTGCCTTGACTTGGTTACATCCCTAGAGGCTATAAGAAACATAGACTAACAATCCTTCATGTGGGGAAAGCACTGCCGGCAACTCGCATTCATTCTGGATTTGTCTTCATTTTCTTGCTTGCTCTGAGCCTAACTTACAGACTTGGTTGCCTGAAATGAAGCCCCTAAGTCAGCATGTGGAGCCTCCATTTAGCACCTAAATCTGCATTAACTTTAGGACACATCTCTATTCAGTTCACCTGAGGGAATGAATCTATACATTCCTTTGTTCTGGCCCCTGTTCTGCTTTACTACCAGCACTCTAGTAATCTAGTATAAATTGCTGTTGTAGTTGTACATTTAGGCCTGCAGTCCAAGTGGATCAGCCATACCTACGCAAAGCTGCCAGATTTTTGCTGCTCCATGTGTGACATTTTTTGCAAATTACTTAACTGACAAATTTGCATATTTGCAAACAACTTGCATATAACCATAAATGTCAACACACCTGTCCTGAACAGTGCTGGGGGTAGGACATGGAGATGGACAAAAACTGGCAGCTAGGGATGCATAAATGCATGGGGAAAAGTGTCTGGGGCTACTAGGTAGCTGGATTAGTAACTGGTCGGGAAACTGGGGATGTCTGAGGAAGTGACTGGTGGCTGGGTGGGAAGGTGGATGAGGGGGAATAGTGTCTGGGGCAGAATCTGAGTGAAGTGTGGGGGAAAGGCAATTGGGGAGACATGAGGCTTTTATCTTGTCCCCTCAACTTCTGTCTCCATTCTGCTCTGCCTGCTGTCTGTTCCTCCTGGCAGCTCCTGCCCTGTTTGGGTTCAGCATGCAGAGGGAAGATAAAGGAGTGGCCCCTGTCAATAGGTAGTAGCAATGGCAGGCCTTTCTTGTAGCCCAGCTGGATGCATGACATCTCCACTGTGATCTGGGAATGCCTGACAGTGCTGCCAAGTGCACGAGTGTCACATGAGGGTACATAAGACTTGGCAGCTCTACATGATAACCTCATCATTGCCTAGGATGTAGGGTAAATACTAGATTTCATGCATATTACAGTGTAAGCAAGCCTGACAATGATTGTTTCTGTCAGGAGACTGCTGGGTAGTACACATAATATTCATGGTTCAGCTTCCTGCAGAAGCCCAGTTCAATAACCTTAGATAGTCAAAGGTCTATTTATTTATTTATTTATTTTTATATTTCTAATAGGAAATAAATGAATTCAGCATCTACGGATCAGATCTGCCCTTGTGTACAGCGGTGTAACTCCATTGACCTCAGAGGTTTTGTATAGATAAGAGTAAATAATGGCATGATTTGGTCCTGCATATTAGTGTTTTTAAACTGCTTGCAAGAAGACTTTGACTGTATCATCCATGCACTTGGGTAGAGAAGGTTGATTGAGGCTTTTCCCCTCAATAATGCAATAAATTTGAACTGTTTAACTACAAGGTCCTTTCAGCTGCTCTTGGTACTCATTGGTTTGAATAGCCCTGTTGTTGTATTGCAATTCTAATACTGAAGGTTTATCTTAAAACTTCATTCCATCTGCCCAAATTAAAAGGTATAATCTCAGTGATAGTGTAGTTAGGATATGCAGTACTGGATTTAGTAGGATATGTAGTACTTACTTACTGCAAAGATTTCCCCCAGGTTTTCATATATACAGTATGTTTGACATCAGAGAGCTTATCAAGTGCATGGATCTACTTTGTATGAAATAGTGATACTCTTTGAATTCAGCTGATATGACTAGGGTATTTTTGGCCAAATTTTGAGGCCTTGTCTTAAGACTCTGTGCTGAAGTGTGTCTGCCAGTAGGTACTATTTAAGTGCAGTATATGGTGTACAGTAGTGCACTGAGTGGCCAAAGTGCAGCCTGAAGGTGAAACGGAGTGGATTGACGATGCTCTTGCTTGACTACATAAATATGATCAACGGAGACACACAGTACTTCATATTTCAGTAGCACTTTCCCTTCAAGTATTTGTGTGTGTTTTACGAACACCAAATAAACTTTGCACTCATACTTTTGTGAGATAAGTACTTTTATTATCCACGTTACGTAAAAGAGGAAACTGAGACTGTGGTTTGGTCTACACTATCAACTTATGGCAGTATAACTACATCGCTCTTGGGGAGGTGGAGTACCTATGCAGATGGGAAAAGTTATCCCTTTGGCTTAGGTAGCATCTTCATTAAGCGCTACAGCGGCATAGCTGCAGCGCTGTAAGTGCAGACAAGTCCCAGAAGGGTTAAATATGACTTTTCCAAGGTTACACAGGAAATCTGTGGCAGAGTTGCAAATGCACCTCGGAATTGCTGACTCCCAGTAATCCAAGACTGTCCTCCATTTCCCAATTCTCCATGTTGAGCTAAGCGCCTGTTCAAAATGCTATGCTGCAATCTTAATGATTAGGATAGCTCCAGGCTGCTCTGGTATGCATGCAAATTGAGGATTTCAAGGTTGGGCAAAATTAGGATGGCCCTGTAGTACAAAAATAATTTTATCTGTGCTTTCTGGCTACACTGATTTTTGTTTATGCAATTCAGGAATGCAATATGTTTGGTATTTCTAGTATAGGCTGTACAGCACACATTAGCCCTGTTTTGTTCATGTGGCAGATTGTGTGCTTCACACTTTTTCTCAGAGAAAATATTTTGATGCTTTTTCTATAACCTGACAGTTATTTTAGGAATTCTGCAGACTTTCATGTTTGATGCAATCCTTTAAAGGCATTTTCAATAATGACAAGTGTCATCATTTTTTAAGTGTTTCAGGAGACATGCATATTCCTATTTATTTAGAGTTTCATTAGTTTCAGTACCTGGTCAATTCATCATCAATTTCAGAATGGTACATCCATGTCTAAAGACTAATTGAAGATTTTTGAAGTTTAATGTAACATCACTAAAGAGGCTGCTTTGGCAGTGCAGAGGTTCAAACATGCCACATTCTTTTTAGCCTTTTGAGTAGATTGTAGTGTTATGACTCTTTCTTAATCTTATCTGAGATGCATCCATCTGTATAGCAAACTTCCTGTGCAAACAGTTTATCCTCAATAAGACTAGAAATTAAAGAGGACGATAACTATTAGGTCATCTAGTCTGCTCTCAGGGGCCCTGTAGTGTGTTATAAAAATTGGTCTTCCCTTAGAGATAAGTTGATCAGTGCCCCAACATTTTACCACGGATTATATAGATGGTAGTAAAATTGGGCAAAGATGCATCAGCTGCTGCTGGTTGTGTATAGCAAACTGAGAGTATGCAGATTTTCAGTAAATAGCCTTTTTTAATATCAGGAAACATTGAGACCATGTCTTTGTTTAACTCCTATTCTATCTGCTCTTTGAAATAGTACTTGAAACCCATAGCATAAGAGCACAGCATACAAATATTAACTCTTCTTTGGGGAGCAAATTTGCTTCTGTGCCCTTACACCAGTCTTGTCCCTAACCAGGCCAGCCTGTTAGTGAAAATAATCCTTACTAGCAGCACCAATGTTCGCTACAATAAGACAAAATACTCCTTGGGGTCTGCCTGACTCCTCTATCTATAGTAAAAATGCACCAGTCTCTGCCAGCATCTTGCACAGATATTCAAAATTTTACAAGATCCATCATTTTGTGGCTTTTACATTTTCAGCTATTTCAGCAACAGTGTTTTGTTTTCACCCTAATTAGAAATTCAGCTGCCACCTACGTGTTACTGAGACACACAGTATATGAAAAGAACATGAGATTGCTGCAGGTAGGAAAGAAACTTCTCTGGAAAGAGAGATAAAAATTATATATCTGTGACAGTGAGATAAAAGAATGGATCAGTTCTCCTCCTGTGCTATGTAGGATTATCAACATTACCATGCGATATGAGAACTGGGAAAAATGACAGTGGAAATTTCCATTTCCCTCTGTGATGCACAGCTGAGATGGATCCTGTTTTGTAAGGATACTTGCACATAGCAGCAAGGAATGTGGTGTAGGCTTCTACACATGTTCCAGATGAGCTAATTTAACCAATAGGCATTGTAACTGCATAGAAATGTTTCAAACAAATTATTAATAACAAAGTGGTTTAGTATAACTACAGTTGGCAAAATGTGTTCATTATCTATTTATTATTTGAATAATGAGCTACTTGGACAGGGCGAAGCACATAAGTGAGATAACAGTGGAATTTGTTGTGGGTTTGCATACAAAGGGTCATGGTTTGGTTATCTTGAAATACCCAATAGCATGGAACTAGTAGGATCAAGAGTAGAAAATGTAACACAAGAACATGCAGTAATCTAGAAGTTCTGAATGCCTGGATTACCAGGTTTATAGCCCCTCAGTACTAAAATCTTGTCTTCTATTGCCATAGAGGATGATAGTTATTGCAGAGATCTGCTGTAGTTTTGCAATGATTTCCCAAAGCCACAATGTGTCTGTGTCAGAAATAAAATAAATCAAAATCTTCCCAGTAAAAAAGGGGGTGGTGAACTTGCAGATGGTACTTCATTAATTGCTGTGGCAGGCGGTCCAGGATGCTAAATTTTGACAATCTCTTCGGTGAGGGAGTATGTGGGGGAGAAGACAACAGAGTTGTGGTAGATACAAATTTAGTTATTCCATCAATAAAATGGACTTTTTTTGTGACTTTGTACGTCACGTTTAATTTCTACTTACATAACGAATTGTTCCAACTAGAACTCTTGTTATACAGTCTGTTGATGGTCTGATTTTGGTTATATCTATTCATGTTAACTATTTGTTTATCTCTAAAACAAACACAAGGCCAGCAATTGTCAAGAATGCTTGGAGATCAGCGTGTATTAGGTTTTAAAATTACATGTGACTGGATTGCAATGTGGGCTCATGTCTCCCTCAACACTGTGTCAGATACCTTGTTTCACAAACACGGATTTAGTGAACATGAAGATTGAGCACTGGATTTTCATGTTTCCTGAAAACTTACTACAGCAGGTTAGTAGAGTCCTTTAGAAAAGCTGCAGTGGGGTATAATGTGTACAGATGTCCAAGTAGGTGACAGCAAAATTATTGATGTTGCTCCAAAGATGCTGTTTTATTGTATCAGACTTGACTTTAAATACTGCAGTTACAAAGTTGTTGGTTAAAGAGCTTCACAGAGGAGACTGTTAAAAAGCACCAAACTTTTTTAACTTTTAGATAATGAATGGGAAACTGAAAAAGTCGTCTTTTATTTTTTACTCCTGCCAAGAAAAAGGTTATCACAGTTCAGAGCAACTGTACCTGTATTCTCCCTCTGTGGCTCAGCAGAGGCACCTGTTCTTAGGATTCTAATTCTCCACTCATCACTTCTCTTGGGCAGAGACCTGCATCTCTCTCCCTCCTGAGTGGAGTATTTCCAGGCTGCATAGTTCCCTGCCTACACTGTGAATTCCCCAGCAAGTCAGAGTGCTTCAGTTGACCTGCTCTGCCTTCTCCTCAGAAGCTATAAACAGCATAATTGCCCATAGATATGAGCTACCATACATGGAGGTAGAAATTACCACATCTGAGGTAGAAGCCAAACTCGAACTGCTTAATGAGAGTAAATTGGGCGACCCAGATAATCTCCATCCAAGGATATTAAAGGAACTGTCATGTGGAATTGCAAGCCCATTAGCAAGCATTTTTAGTCAGTCTGTAAACTCAGGGTTGTACCTTATGATTGGAGAATTGATAACATAGCTCCTATTTTTAAGAAAGGAAAAAAAAGTGATCTGTGTAATTACAGGCCTGTTAGTTTGACCTCAGTAGCATGCAAGGTGTTGGAAAATTTTTTGAAAGAGAAAGTAATTAAGGGACATCAAGGTTAATGGTAATTGGGACAAAATACAACATGGCTTTACAAAAGGTAGATCATGCCAGACTAACCTCATCTCCTTTTTTTTGAGAAGATAACAGATGTTTTAGACAAAGGGAATGCAGTGGATCTAATTTACCTAGATTTCAGTAAAGCATTTGATACGGTTCCACATGGGGAATTGTTTGTTTAAAAAAAAAAAAAGATGGGGATTAATATGAAAATTGGAAAGTGGATAAGGAACTGGTTAAAGGGGAGACTACAACGAGTCATACTGAAAGGTGAACTGTCAGGCTGGAGGGAGGGAGGTTACTAGTGGAGTTCCTCAGGGATCGGTCTTGGGATTGATCTTATTTAACATTTTTATTACTGACCTTGGCACAAAAAGTGAGAATGTGCTCATAAAGTTTGTGGATGATACAAAGTTTGGAGGTATTGCTAATACAGAGAAAGACTGGGATATCATACGACAAAATCTGGATGACCTCGTAAACTGGAGTAATAGATATAGGTAGGATGACATTTAATAGTGGAAAGTGCAAGGTCATGCACTTAGGGACTAATAACAAGAACTTCTGCTGTAAGCTATCAGTGACAGAGGAAGAGACGGACCTGGGCGTATTGGTTAATAACAGGATGTCTGTGAGCCGCCAATGTGATGTGGCTGTGAAAAAAGCTAATGCAGTCCTAGGATGCATCAGGCGAGGTATTTCTGGTAGGGAGGTGTTAGTACCGTTAAACAAGGCATTGGTCAGACCTCATCTGGAATACTGTGTGCAGTTCTGGTCTCCTAGTTTGAATTCATCTTTCTGAAACATGGACCAGGTGTAGAGAACGGCTACTAGGATGATCTGAGGAATGGAAAACTTGCCTTATGAGAGGAGACTCAAAGCTTGGCTTGTTTAGTCTAACTGAAAGAAGGAGATATGATTGCTCTCTATAAATACATCAGGGGGATAAATACGAGGGAGGGAGAGGAGTTATTTAAGTTCAGCACCAATATGGACACAAGAGCAAATGGATATAAACTGGCCATCAGGAAATTTAGACTTGAAATTAGATTAAGGTTTCTAAACATCAGGGGATTGAAGTTCTGGAACAGCCTTCCAAGGGGAGCAGTGGGGGCAAGAAACCTAGCTGGCTTCAAGACTGACCTCAATAGGTTTATGGAAGGGATGATATGATGAGACAGCCTAATTTGGCAATTGACTGCTTTTAGATTACTAGCGGTAAATATGCCCAATGGCCTGTGAAGGGATGTTAGATGAGGTGGGTTCTGAGTTACTACAGAGAATTCTTTGTGGGTGTCTGGCTGGTGAGTCTTGCCCACATGCTCAGGGTTTAACTGATTGCCAGATTTGGGGTCAGGAAGGAATTTTCCCCCAGGGCAGATTGGCATAACCTGGGGGGTTTTTTTGGTTTTTTTTTTTTTTTTTTTTTGCCTTCCTCTGTAGCATTGGGCACAGATCACTTGCTGGTGGATTCTCTGTACCTTTAAGTCTTTGAATTGTTATTTGAGGACGTCAGTGACTCAGTCTTAGGTTGGGAGTCTGTTGCAGGAGTGGGTGGGTGAGGTTCTGTGGCCTGTGTTGTGCAGGAGGTCAGACTAGATGATCATAATGGTCCCTTCTGACCTTATAGTCTGAGTCTATGAGCTCTTCCTAAGCAAGCACACTTATTCTTAAGGTGAAAGCATTACAGAGAAAACATTAAAAAAAAAAAAAAAAAAAAAAAGAACCCACATACATACTAGTAAGCTTACCAGAGATCACCTCAACTCCAACAAGGGTTCTGGCAGGCATCAGACCCACCCAGGGGTTTTTCTGCCATTACAAGTTCATAACTACCTTGGCTCAGAACAAGAACACCCATGAGTAGGTGTTCACCCAAAGGAAGGATTGGTACCTCCTTTAGACAGGTCCTGTTCATTTGCTGGATTAGGCCCTGAGTCAGTTTAAACTCAAGCTGTTTATCCAAAAGTCCTTTCCTTGTCTGTTGGTTTGCTAAAGAATCCAGTTTGAACCAGAATATACAAGCCTCTCCAGGTGGTGGTACCCCTTGGAAAGTGTTACAGGCTATGTCTATACTATCCCTTATGTTGCTCAGGGTGTGAATAAATCACCCCCCCCCCCGAGTGACACAAGTTACATTGACATAAATGCTGATGTGGACAGCACTATGTTAGTGGGAGAGCTTCTCCCGCTGACATAGCTACAGCCGCTCATTGGGGGTGGATTAATTATGTCGATAGGAGAACTTTCTCCTGGCGGCTTAGAATGGCTACACTAGAGCTCTTACAGCGGTGCAGCCGCATTGGTACAATGCCGTAAGTGTTCTAGTATAGACACAGCCACAGTCTGAGTGAATTTTCCTAATCACCACTCATTACTCTTAGTTCTTGGAGGGCTGTGGTCCTCCCCCCCATGAATTGCGTACAATCCCTGGCTTACAATGATATATACTATTTAATTTAGTAAGGTTTAACTTAATTTGACTTAAAGTTTATCCATGATACTACAGGAAATTGCCATCTCTGTCACAGAGATGTCCTTTAAGAAAATGCATCCTTTTCGTGTTCTTAACTTATGAACCATTGTCAGGGTTTATTCTATGCTGCAGGCTTGTGTTCTACGTGCGTCATCTCCATTTAATGTTGCACAGTTTTCTAATCATCATGGGACACAGTGGTGCATTGTTCTGCTAAGGATACACTAGTAAAACTTTAGCTTAAATCCAAGAACTTCTACTAGCATTTGGCATCTATAGATGGTAAGGTGTATAATAGTAGACAGTAACTTCCGTTGCTGTCCAGGACTACAAACACTTGGCAGAAGAATAAGGAACGACAGGAGAATGGTGAATAGTAATGTGGAAGGGGTAGAGGGAATAGGAGACTGAACACCACGGAATTTAAACAACACACCAAGATAAATTAGAAAATAAAGAGGTGGAAATGTGAAAACACTGAATAAAAATGGCATACGTTGTCACACTCATTCAAGAAGCAGTGCTTCCAGCAAAGCCTATACAAAGAGCCAGAAATGGCAAGAGCCATTATATAATGGCAGGAGCCAAATAAAGACAAAATCATCTGACTCTGACCACCTCTTCCAATGCCACAAAATCATTAAATGTTAGCCAAGTTTTTCAGAAGTAATTAGTGATTTTTTTGGTGCCTGGTTTTTCTGTGCGCCCAATTTTTGAGATGCCTTAAAGGGGCCTGATTTTCAGAACATATTGAACTCCCAAAATCATTAGTCATTTCTGAAAATATTGGCTGTTGACTGTCTTACCATGGGTGGGACCCTGTCCCTTCGGACAGATTTCTAACATGAATCCTGAATTCTTTTAGTTGCAATATCCAGTATTTGAATAAATGCTTTGTTGCATGGGTAAAAATAAATGTGGAATTGAGAAGGATGGGAATTTGGATTCTAACAATGTTAATTTGGTTATTTCTTTATAGGACTTATTTTTACTTTGCAAACCATGTTTCCATTAGTAACTGCCCTGCGATTGATCATATGATGCTTAATAACATGACTACAGAGTAAAATTATGGGGTGATCAGAGAGATTGGGTTCAGCAGGCTGACTGGTATGTGTATAAACTTCAAATTGATGGCTACACAGCAGAACAAGGAGAAAACAGCCCAAACTTGGTAAAGTAAAGTGATGGTTTGGGGAAAGAATTAGAGAGTTTGGACAATGAAAATGAAGCTAAAAGGAAATGTTTGTTTCAGCTATCTATTTTGCAGAAACTAACTTGGAGCGTGGTAGACCTCAAACTTCTATAGCAGGTTTTTGACAGATTCATCCATTTGAAGTGCAGGTTTGTTTTCCAGATTACATACATTTAGATGGAGGTGAAAATAGTTAATGTCAGCTTTTGGATTTCAAGAATTGAATGGCAAAGAGAAGGATTCTGTTTAAAAAAAAAGAGCCCCAATAAAATAAATATCCGTGTAAATGAATTTTTTAAATGCATGAATCTGCCTTTATGTAGCTTCTGATGGCTTGTGCAGTTTCTTATCTGTTTTCATCCAGAATTTCTCTAGAGAATTGCATGTGTTCAGGTTTGGAGGTGAATAGGTAAGGGCATGTGGCTGTCACTGCTATCATTGGGCAAAAGACCCAACTCCTGGCAATGGACCCAACCTGGAATGCTTAACAGAAAGGCTCTTTCCCCATCTGTTCCCTTGCAGCTCTTCAGAAGCTGCTTCCTGCCTATCCGCAGCAACAGACTTCTTCAAATTCACAGCCTCTGTTCAGTTTCCCCACTCCAGTTAGGCCTGTGGTCCCTCTGCCTGTCCATGCTTGACTCTTAAAGGTGAAAGACTGTGGGATGATTGTTGCACATTGCAGCATCCTTGCATTGCCTCTTCTGTCAGCTGCCTGGGTACTGTTTTGCTGTGTACTGCTCTGCTGCTTATGTCATTCAGCCCTGCCTCAGGAAAGACAAAAAGTCTAGAGACACAGAAATACAATTAAAGTAAAACATAAAGTCTTAATTTCACAGTTGAAAAATTGGGTGGTAATGTAGGTCACCTAAGATTAAACTCAGTGGGCTGAAGATTGGATCACAATGTTTTTTAATGAGGCTTTTATCAGCACATCCACTGTTGTGATCTTCTGCTTGTACATTTGCCTGCAAGCGTTTAATTTGTTCTAAGGCAACAACTCTGTAAACATCTGCAAAACTAACTCATTACTGTCTTTCAAAACTCACCTAAAACTCTCCTTTTCTATGATGTCTACAAAGAAATTGACAAGTTAGGCTGCTAGTGTGTTGAGACCACTGCCTTTCATGCTGACAAATATTGTCCTGTTTCTTTGTACTCCATCTTCGTCTGTATCCATCTGTTGTCTTTTGGCTTATATTGTAAGATGATTGGGGCAGGGACTATCTTTTTGTTCTGTGTTTGTATAGCACCTAATACAATGGGGTCCTGATCCATGACTTGGGCTCCTAGATACTATAGGACTACAAATAATAACTCCAAACTTCTCGCCCCCCTTGTCCCCTATTCTGACATCCCAGCGTTATTTAGATTATGACCCAGATTTTGAGCCTGTGCCCATCTTCATGAGGTAGTTTGTCACCCAGTTACTAATATTTGCACCTTCAATCAGTTGTGGGCACCAAAAAAAAAAAAAGGATATGGTGCAAAATGAGTAGATCAAAAGGGGATCAGCTTTTGAAAATATAGCCCTGTGGGCCTACTGTTGTTAGTTAAACGTCTACCCCAGGGATACTGTATTGAAAGTGTCACTATCTGGCATATTTTAGATACTTCTTTCATTTTGATTAGAACCACTATATGACCATTGGTTAACAAATCATTAGCCAGTCACAGCAAATCACTGTCATTAAATTATTCCTGAGAGGTTAAAGGAACAGTAGCAGTCTAGAGTGGATTTAATTTAGATCCTAGACTTTACTCTGTTATGGACAGCAGCTTTGAACACCGTTTTATGGCACAGCTTGCTGTCTCATGAGGTTGCTGTAATTTCAGCTGAAATTCTTCTGTCTGTATGATGTGGTTTTACTTTGTCTATAAATACAATAGTAAAAACTTCAGCTACGCTGTGGCCAGATTTGAAACTGCATCTTTTTTCAATTAGTTTATTCTTTTTTATTGTTATGGTTACTCATTTTGTCATCTGTATATATATAAAAAAAATTTTAGGGAACATCTTTTGCCTCTTGAATCCTCACTGTAGCTTCCTCTCTTCTTTAGAGCTTTAGCGTCTTCAAACCAGACTTCAGCTTTTAAAATTTGAGGCTGTTATGTTTTTTTTCCCCCCTTCTTGATCTCCCTGCCCTGATGGTCTGGTTGTGGCAACATGTTGGATCATAAAGCCCCACAATGACATCAGTGTACTCTTATGTAAGTTTGCAATGTTATCAGTATATGCCCCAACATCACTTTCAGACATATTTTGCCCCCCTATTCCTCGTCTCCACCCAATTCCATCCTCTATGGAAGAGTGGTTTATAAAGCAGTCACAGCTGGGATGCCTAAGAAATAATGTGTAAGGTTTAATTAAGGTTTAATTATATTAATGGACTTTGGGGATCTCCTGAATCAGAAGAATGAAGATCCAGAAGTTTATTCATAAACAAGAACTTCAAAATGGAATTAATGTGGTCTCATTTAAATGAGAAGCACTGCCTTCTTCAGAAGGAGAAACTTGGCAACTTTCTTGAAAAATACAGTAGAACAAGATAATAAAACTTGCTTTAGAGAGTCTTTCCAACTACCACCCTGACTCCAACCTTTCCTACCTAAGAAAAATCATGGAGAAATGTAGGTACAACCTAACTTCAGCCATATTTCACATTCAGTCCTGGACCTCTCACAGTCATGCTTCACACCAGCCTATGATATGGAGATAAACAGAAAGCTCTTGAGGCACTGATTGGTCTATGGACGGCCAGTACTCCTTGCCTGTACTACTCTGCATTCTTTGACATAGATGTTCACATACGGAGAGTTTAAGGCCATGAAAGATCATTAGATCATCTAGTCTTATCTTCTGTATACCACAGGCCATTAAATTTCACCCAGTTATCCTTTGTTGAGCCCAATGACATGTTTGACTAAAGCATACCTTCCAGAAAAACATCCAGTTTTGATTTGAAGACATCAAGAGATGGAGAATCCACCACTTTCTTTGGTTGTGTGTTACAGTGATTAATCACCCTCACTGTTTAAAAATTTGTGCCTAATTCTAATTTGAATTTCTCTGGTTTCAGCTTTCAGCCCTTGGTTCTTGTTATGCCTTTGTACTATAGTCCGTGTTTCCCAAACTCTTTACTAGGGTGATCCACCAAATACATTTTCTTTTCTTTTCTTTTCTTTTTTTTTTTTTTATGACCCACTGAAGTCCAAATTCATGGGAGAAGGGGTGTGTGTGGAAAACCATAGGCCAGTGTCGTCATCGCCCTGTGATGACCAACCACCCCACCTGTACTGGCACCAACCACCTGCAGCAGCATCTCTGCCCTCCCACTTCAATTTTAATTGTGGCCTGGAGTGTAGGGGAGACTGGGGCAAGCAAGTTCACCCTACAGTGATGGTTCCAATCCTGCAGGGCTCGGCCCAGCTCTGTGCTCTGAGTGTTTTGGCTTATTCCCCTTCCATCTATCATGATGGAGGGGTGACTGCACCAAATTTGAGTTAGTGGTGCTGTGGCCTCATATGTTAGGTCTGAGAGTCAGGCTCTTCACTCTAGCAGAGAGAGGTACAGTGGGCTCTTCCATCTAGCAGAGAAAGATATAACAGTGATCTAATCACTGGAGGTTGAAGCTAGACAAATTCAGACTAGAAATAAGGTGTACATTTTTAATCCCAAGAGTAATTCATCATTGGAACAATTAACCAAGTATCATGGTGGATTCTCCATCACTGGCAATTTTAAAATCAAGATGATGGTTTTGTAAAAGATATGATCTAGGGATTATTTTGAGCTAGTTCTATGGACTGTGTTTTACAGGAGGTCAGATTAGATGGTCTTTTCTGACCTTAGAATCTCTGAACCACATCACCTGGAAAGGACAGGAGTCGCCACTGCAGGGTGGACTTGCTGACAAACCCCAAACCACCCCCACGTGGGCCATCCGCACTGGGCCACAACCTATCTACAGCCTTCCCAGTCACGACCCACTGTTTGGGAAATACTGCACTAAATTAGACTTTTTAGTACCTTCTCTCTGTGAAGCTATTTATCTGCTGTAAGTAATCGTCACCTCTCAGTTCTTTCATTCTAGTTAGTTAAATTGCATATGTTGCTGAAAGTGTTTCTACATTTAAAAAAAACCCAATCAAATTTCTTTCTAATCCTGGTAACTTCTTGGGGAGAGTGTGTGGTTTTTTTATGGACTTATATAAATAGTGTCTGGATATTACATATACGAATAAGAGGTGTGTGTGAGAGAAAATACAGACATTCTGTATTATTGATATAGTGTCATAAGGTATGGAGGACTTTTTTACAAATAAGACAGTCTGGCTGCAGTGGCTTGAAAGACAGGGCAATCGTTTGAGTCACACATGAGAGCTGCATTAAGGTTAAACAGTTGGAATGCTGCAGATTTCTTCAATGTCAGCTGTAGTAAAATAGTTTTATTCACTGTTTGCACTAGCAGTGCTTTTTTTGCTTCTCAATACTAACTCTGCCTATAAATAGGTATAACATTCTGAATCTGCAGCGATGATTTGCAAATTGAGCTCAGATAGCATGTACATATTTGTGTGTGTGTGTGTGTGTGCAGGGCTGGCCCTAGACCAAATGGTGCCCCAGGTGAAGAGCATCTTTGGCGCCCGTGCCTCCATTTCGGCTTCCCACCTCCCTTTTGGTGCCCTCCCATACGTACACTTTCACAATTACATAATAAAACAAGGTTCACAATATTGTAGCTGGGCTCTCGCTTCACTTCACTTCGTTCTTATATGTCACTGATTGACTGGTGACGCCCCGCCCCCTGTATACCCGTGGGGGAATGGCCGACAACATTCTAGGAGATTTGAGGAAAATGTAGTTCTTGGAAAGTCTGGAAGGTTCCATGAGATTCTATAAAGGTCCAGAACATTCTAGGAGGTTAGCAAAAAATGAATCCCCATATGGAATACCCGAAACATTTTACTTCAAACATTTTATTTTCTCAACAAAAACAGCACCCAAAGCCTGGCACCTCCCAAGCCTGGCACCCCAGGTGGTCGCCTGCTCCTAAATCCAGCATTGTATGTGTGTGTGTTTTGAGTGTAATGTGCTTCCTGCATAAGAATCATTGCCTCTTTTGCAAATGGAAACTACATAGAAGTTGGGGGAGGAAGTGGTGGTGTTGCAGCTTCTGTTCTGATCTTCCTCTGTGTTTCATCCATTCAGTATAAAACAGAAAAGGATGATTGTGTAGTAATTCTAATAACTTTATTTTCATAGGATCTTGTCAACACTGGACTCAGCACTTTCTTCTTTTTCATTGCATCTGTAGTTCTTGCTGCTTTGAACCATAAAACTGGAGCAGAAATTGCTGCTGTGGTAAGAAAACAATTCACATTTCTTTACTCTTGACCATTATTTTTTATCAGAAGTAAAGGGTGACTTTTTCCTGCACCCCACTGGATACTTCCCCGAGCCTTGCTGACACATCCCCATATACCATCCCATCCATATACTTTTTATGATTATCGTCTACACATTTTTGGCTAGAAGCGGTGTTTTGATTTCAAGGAAATCAGCTCACCCTTTGTGACTTGAGGGGGAAAAAAAAAGTTTAAATGGTGATAGTCAAAGTAACTGACTTTTAGGCTTAGCTGTTCAGATATTCTATAACTTTAAATAATGATTTGTAAATACATTATTTTTTATTACCTTTTAATAAAAGGTTACAGATATACATGAAGTCAGACCCACTTTAAAGTTGTTACAGGCAGACCTGCAATATTCTCCTTGCATGCTCTTTAGTAAGTTTCTTTTATGGATGAATAAAATAGTATTAATTTTTTATTACCACAACCATCATAAGGGCAAGTGAATCGATTTATGCCTGCGTTGGCAAATTTTAATGAGTTTTGTGAGGCTGGATATAATAATTGTTAGTCACACAACTACTCCACAGAACCTTGCAGAGATGAAGTTGAGGAGAAGTAAAAAATTAACTCCTTATTTCCTCTGCTCTTAGGGGCCTGATCTTGGGACAATGATCTCTTCTCTCCTTGCCTTCCAGTACCATATGCCATATGGGAATTATGACAACACTAGAGTAGCAGCAATCAACTTGCATTGCTTCACAGCATAGTAGATAAGGAAGAGTGGAATTCTCATTGTGGCACTAAGTTATTTATACTTGCATCACTGGTTTGAGGCCAGATTAGCTCCATAGTGATCAAAACCACTACCATTTGCTGAGTTTGTATAAGCAATAAACTGGTAGCTTCTCTCTTCTTCAGTCTCACAAAACCCACAATCTGTGTTGAGCATTTTTGTTGTTAAATCCCGCAGAAACGTCTAGGATTTGATGGGAGGAAAGAACTATCTTCTCTCTCTTTAAAGGCCCCTTTGACACGAACATTGTCTTACACTGCCAATGTCAAGGAGTTTTCTGGGGCTAGAGAACTTCAGTCTCTAAAATCATTAATCCAGTACCTTTCACAAATGCTAAAATGCATTTAAAAATAAAAGGCATTGCAGCTGATTTCATAGGCCACAACGTGTCAGTGCTAAGTACAAAACCAAGTTCTAAAAGTTTTGTTGGGAAGCTGTTACTATTTTGATTTGGATGATTGCCTTTGACCAAGTTTTACTGCTGTTTCTTTTAGATATTTGGTTTCTTGGCGATGATAGTATATGCTGTGAATATGTATTTAGCTGTTAAAAAATGGCGAATGAACAGCAGACAGCAGAACAGCCGGCAGACAAGTGATTACATTCGTGCTCGGACAGAATCAAGAGAAGTAGATCACCCACCTGAGATTCAGCGTCTGGAGGCATGAAAGCTACATCTGAATGAGACTGCAAAGGGGGGGGGGGGGGAACCAACATTTTATTTTCTCTCATCATATAGTTTGAAGTTTTCATTTTTTTAGGAAGAGTGTCTTGGCAGAGAA
The DNA here is from genome assembly GCF_026122565.2 of Emydura macquarii macquarii. NCBI lineage: Eukaryota > Metazoa > Chordata > Testudines > Chelidae > Emydura > Emydura macquarii. The sequence goes on from NW_027130698.1 coordinate 5,144,063, forward strand.
CAGCTGACCATTTATGTACAGAAAGAGAAGACCTACGTTTATTCAGAAGCCATTGACTTAGAGGCTATAATTATTGGCCACTCAAAAGCATGTTCTTTATAAAATGATTACATATATATCTGATGTATGGTTAATATTTTGGATTAAACACCCGTATAGTACTTCTTTCCGGTTACCAGCTCAAGAGAGAAACATGAGCGCTCTGCCACTATCTCATCGCCCAGTAGGAATGTTATTCTATATTGTTCTGTTAAAAGAAAGAAATCCTCCAAAAATTAAGTACATTTTATTGCATATGAAAAGAAAGTGAGGGACAAATAGCAATAACATAAGCCAAGTTTAGTGTACACCAACTCTGTGTACACTTCCTCATGTAGCTTTGTCGATACAATTAACTTCTCACCTGCAAGACCTCCTGCAGTTCCATCCTTGGTGCATTTTGTAGCTGAGACAGGCAACCATGTCAGATATTTGGGCTGGTGGATTGGTGATATGGACAGACACACTATGGACTATACTAAAACCACCAAATTCATTTCATGTATTACCTCAATCAGATTTTGAATTGGGACTCCTACTTGTGAAAGATTAGCACTTTTACCCGCTGCACGGTCAGTGCAACCCATCCAACACAAGTACATAGGTATCTGCTCATGTTTGAATATATATTACATAATTTTCATTCACAAAATACTTTTGAGGAGTTTGTCCACTAATAGACTCTACACACCACTCAAGGTTCATTTTTTATTCGTCAGTTCAGCAGTCTGGGAATTTTAAGGAAATCAGGAGCCACCCAAAATGCATGATGTATATATTGTAGGATATTCTAAGACTACAACATTGTGTTTTGTGTAGGGTGCATACACTTTTATGGCATATTTTGGTTTTAGATTGGTGGTTCTGTTAAAATTGGTTGGTAATAGGTTAAATAATTTGGTTTGATGCCTAAATTGGGCCTAACTCTAAGACATTTTTATAATGTTCCTTTAAAGCTAATTTTAGGTGAGGAAGTATGTATGGTAGAACCTATTGTTTTTCACTGTTTTTTATGTTTACAGACCATTCTACATAGCTCAAATTTTCTCACGTCTATTGATCTTTCAGTGAAGAGAAGAATATGTTCTGTGCTTAGAGAACTTGAATTCTGCAATAAGGTTTAGAACCTTAGTCGGAATTTTAGTAGGGAGACTTCACCAATATCCTGTATGCTCTGTAATTCTGGTGTGTCTCCCATGTAATAATGGGTTGGCATATTTATAAGTGTTTTCAACAGGTTTCTCATTTGTTGTAGATGGGAACACGACGCCACCTTGCCCCCAGTGGAATCAAATTCAAACCTGATGTAAATGAGTGAAATCTTCATGGAAGTCAGTGGAGTTGTATGCACTCACACCAGATCTGAGTTTGTTCCACAGACTTTTAGTGTATTCATGTGTGTAACTATTCCCAGTGTGGGTTGATGTTTACACCAGTACTTAGTTGCATAAAAGATAACAAAAATTCATAGACGCTGTCAAGTCAATTTTAAGTGCAAAATGTAGATTTTTTGCAAAGCAGTTTTTACCAATCCTAAAGTTAATGGAAATGTTTCCATGAAACTTCATTTTTGTAATTCGAAAAGAAACAGGGAAGGCTCCAGATTTGAACATTCAGCACTGTTCATTTCTCAGGCAATGCAGCCTTGTGCTGATGCATCAAAACCAGAAAGTGAAACTGTTTCTCTTTTGTCATTGTCCAACTTATTTGCATTCCACATAAACTAGATTTTTTTAAAAAATTCTGGTTTAATAATTAGATTAAAGGAAACTTTAATTGTTTTTAATCTCATAGTAGTCTTTTATCATATATTTAATGTTATATTTCACTGAAAGTTGTACCTGAAGGGAGTGCTAAGTTTAGCATCTAATAGCTGAAGCTCTAATGATCCTCTAGCGTGATTAAGAACATTGCCATTTGATTAATTAAAGCTAGTCTTCCCTGGAATTAATGGGTTTCACTGACCCATAACTCAGTGTGATTAGTAGTTCTGAATGATGGCATGCACAGTGACCGTTGGATAAGCTTTTTCAGCATGCTGTGCCATGTGTTGGAGGGATGATATAATTAGGGTAGTTTGTAGATGCCGTTGTTTTTAAAAAAAAAAATGAATATCCATAAATAAACCTTAAAAATTAAACACTGTGATCTTTAGGGTGACTTGCAGATTAGTTTAAAGGAATACACTGAAATGTTATCAAAACCCTCAAAAAAGGGACTCAGAAGATGTATTGTCCTGCACCATAGTCATACTTCTTGGGTGAGGTCTTCCACTGCAGTCAAGTAATGGAGGAATGGTATAATGGTATAATAACAGAGACTTGTCAATATAGCAAAAGTGTATCCTGTTAGCTGATCAGTAAAAGGAATGAAATGATATGTTATACAGTCCCTTTGTGCTTTGCTAGTTAATTGCTGACCCTAAGTAATGTTCTGGTTCCTTAGAAATCTAGAGAGAGATCCATTTACAATATTATGTACTTTTTTTGGTGTCTTTTAATGTTATGTGCATTTTACTAGAAGGGAAAGGAGGAAAACTGCATAGCGCTTTGTCAGTGTTAGAGAGGTCACAGAAGGTTTTTGTTAAAGTGTGTGCTTGGTCTGCAGCTGGCTAGTTAATGTGAATTACTTTTTTACAGTAATCTGATAATGATCTCTAATATAGTATACTGTACAATCATATAGTAAAGTGTCTGAAATGGTTACACATGAGATACAATGGTCTCTATGTGCTAAGTACAAAACCTCTATTATTTACACCATGATTACGTAGTCAGCGCAATTACAGGAGAAGATATAAAGTGTTTTAGATGAGCTAGGACAGAATACAAATTAAAAAAACATTTTCTGAAGACAAACCTTAAATAAATGTAAACAAACAGAGAAACTGATGTAACTTCCTTTTAACTTTTGGGACCAAAGATGATTTTAGTGTTGTATAGATACACTTTTTTAAAACCAAATTAGTCTAGGAAAACATTATTTACGTACGTCATGTAATTTGAAGGGGATGGCTACTTTTGGCTTGTGGTAGAAAATTTAAATTAATATATTGATATCCTACGGTATGTACACAATGATTTATTTTTTCCAAACTGGACTTTTTAGTGGTATAATGAAATATCAGCATCTTGCCAGTAAATTTTAAAATCTAATAGGCCAATATCAGTATTTTTGCATTTTGGTTATGTGTGAAAAATGGAGCAGAAAGTTTAACATTTGTGCAACTTACCCAGGAAACTCAAGTTAAAGTGCTTCCCCCGTCAGATTATGATTTTGCTTTACTACCAATTAGTTTCACTTTAAACTGCTTGTTAAGCATAAAGGGACCACTTCCCTAAGTCCATAAGAGTGCTACTTAGCTCCACAAAAGGATCCACAACATTGCACATAGAGCTAAAATTAAAAACAGACCATTCAATCATTTCTCATCTATGTGGTGCTTGAAATTGGGCTTCTGGGTATTCTTTCCAAGGCAAATTCTGTCCTCAGATACACAATTCCAAAGTATTTCAGTGTGTATGTGTAGCTGAGGGCAAAATTTGCCACATTTGTGCACATTGCATAAGAGCACATGAATGAAATAGGCAACTAATGGTAGCAGCTGCGTTTGCAGAGTGCTGGTTTTGTTTGTTTGTTTGTTTGGAATAGTTCCTTTACACACAGCTTTTTGTCAATACCATATTCAATTTTGCCAGCCTCGCTACTCACTCATCTTCTCACAATTTATGTAACTATAGCAACATGCAAAAACACTCTCTATGGTAGAAATAGTTTTGCAAGAAATATAGTGGAGAACCTTTTTTTGGTAATTTACTTGCCCAGTAGTGAAGCTGGTTCCTCCTACTTGCTCCTTTCTCCCCATAGAAATGATTTAATAGTTAGCATGTTTCTGTAGGGAATTTTTTTGTACGTTCTTCTCCACTGGACTAAATGGGGCAGCTCCACATTTGGGAAGATGAGGGCAGATTGCTCAGCACCTTCTCTTTATTTGATTAAGTACTTCCCTTTGTGATCAGTTTGATGGTTTTTTTGCTCCCTCTTTCAGAAATTTGGAAGCTGTGTGAAATACTTAAGTCCCCTATTATTTGTGTTTCTCCTGTAAATTATGTCGTCTGTCAGAAGCACTGGCATAGAGATGAAAAGAATTGAAGACCCTTTACATTTTCCAGAGAGAGAGACAACTAGCTGTGAGATCTGATGCCAGTGCTTCAGAGGACCACAAGCTCTCTAGCATTTGGTGGTCTTTAAACACTGATCCTGGTCCCAACAGTGTCTGACCTATCCATCGAGTCCTCATAGACTTTTGAATACTTTGGTTGGCTGTGGTAGCAAAGTTTATTTTGCTCTCCTTTCGTGGTAGTGTATTGTCTGTTAGGTAAAAGATGTTCATAAAATTAGAAGAGAGCTGTTCCATTGGGATTGGCAGATAAAATTCTGTTAGAAATTAACTTTCCATTAATGAGGGAACTACTTTTCCTTTGAGGTTTTGTATCACTTAGCTTAGTTGTGTAGTCCATCACTTAGGATGGTCTGGACCTCTTTTGATCTCTCCACTTGTACTTGATAGTTAATTCTGGTGGGAAGTGAGGGAGATGGACAGTTGTCTATCTCCAGTGTCTTCTAAATTAGTGATGGTCTCAACTCTTTTTTTTTTTTCTGTGAAGTGTTTCATAAGAGAGAGATCCTGGCATGGTCCTGCCCTGTCACCGCAAGACTCACTGGTTCTTAAAATACTGTCCTTCAGACTACTAGGTAGAGCCGTGTGGTCTGTGCCCAGTTTGAGAGTTGTTCTAATAGACCCAGGTAGTCCTGTGCAACTGGATTGTAGCATTAATCACTCAACTTTTCAATTAAATGTCCAGTTTGGCCTCCTTAAACAGGTGAAGATCTTCCCTTATGCTACTTAACCGCCCCAGATACATTGGTTTGAGGTATCCAGGCAGACCAAGTGTGCTTAACTTGCCCACTAGAGATTCTTTCATCCCATAATTTTGGCAAGAACAATTTTGTCTTTCAACAAGGAATCTTTTCCTGGTCTTAAAACTCCCCACCTATGTTCTAGTTTCTTCTTTTATGACTTTTCTCAAATATTCTAACCTGTTTCCTTTCTGGAAGTGGTAATTAATATTACAATGGTAATGTAGAGCACCCTTCACAAAAAGCCTGAGGCAGTCTGCAGTTCAAACACTATTAAAAATAGCATCAACCATCCTCCTTCAGATGTGACGTAAAGACAGCTTTCCACATCTAAATAGCATAAACATGATAAGCTTGAACACTGAAACTTCTAGAGCCAAATGTCTTTGATATTTAGGACAAAAAAAGGTTGACAGAATCTGACCATGAACCTAAGAAAAAAGCTGCCAATCCTTTTACATAACTCTTTATTTTCCAAGTGAGGTGTGAATATTATTAATTCTCAGTACCCTAGGGAAGGAGAAGGGAGGTGGGTTTTGTGCATTTTACAGAAGAGGAGCCTGAGATGCAGTGAGTCAATGGTAGAACCAGGTTTGGAAATCTGGAAATGTTTCTTGTTCCTAGCCCATACGTCACATATCATCCCTAATCAGAAAATAAGATACTAAATCAGAGATTCTGTGCTGACACTGTGAACGGTCTACTTTAAAATCTGTGTCGGAGCTGTGCTGTTAAATCAGCCAGTATGGTAATTGAACAACCCAATTAAAAGCCACTAGTTGGTTTGAAGAAAAAAAAAAAAAAAGGTCACTACAGAATGCAAGTATTGCTTTCACCAGAAGTGTGAGTTGCCCAATTTTAGGTACCAATCCTGCAGCGTTTTACATACAGAGTAGTCCTGCTGAAATTAAAGCTATTTGCATTGTATAAAGTTGAGCATGTGTGTAGGTCTCTGCAAGATCAGGATCCTTAGTCCCTAGCTATGACCCCCATCCATAGTGTGGTGGGCTCCTGGGAGTCAACTAAGGATCAGACACATTATGCAGCAATAGATAGTTGTTTTTAACTATTGTGTTTAAACCTATTTTAGACTTAATGGTCATAAAAATATCACTTTGAAATCAACTGAAATATATGTATGAAAATAGCAGAATGCTGTAATGTTTGTCAAAGTAAGGGATCTAGAAAGAAATATTTGAAAACTGCTAATAAAAGTTGTAGAGAGTTCTTCCTTTCAGTAGGGGAAGTTATCAAGACTCAGAAGCAGGATTAAGTTAAATTGCTCTTTAGAAACTATTTCTTCTTCAGAAATTTGCTGGATACTTCATTAGGGTTTTTCTTATTATTACTTTCTTTACCATCTCCATAGTACACCCCCCCCCACACACACACATACACACACACACATGAGCAGAGAGGTTTCAGTCTGGCTGGGAGAGTAGGAGGATAAAGTCTGACCCTAAAGTTTCGGTTTTTGTGTAAAGTAAAAATAAAAAGATCTTTGTCCATATTTTAATCATTATGTTCTAGAAATACGCTTTTACAAGAAAACCTACTTAGGCAGTGATTTATAATATTCTTTGACTTAGAGTGGATGACGCAGTCCAATTTTGTTTGGGGATGTGCAGCTTTCAAAAGTGTTCTTATTTATGCCTGTAAGTGAAAGTCACCCGTTTTTTTTTTTAAAAAAAAATGTGATGAAGTACAACTTATGCTAGCAAACACTATAGTTACCTATTCATAATCGCACTGGAACTCTTTCAGCCCTGCTGGATGAATGATCTAGTGAAAATTTTTAGTATCTCTGGGCTAATAAATATTTGTATAACTAGTCACAGGTGTTCCTTTTTAAATTATACTTGGCAAAGAAAATATTTAATTTTGTTTTTATATACAGTATACATAGTTATCTTGATCAACGTATTTATAACACAGAGCTTTGAACTTACCATGATGGTTTTATTTCAGTCCCATGGATTTCATGAGCTAAGTAAAAGCTAATTAACATATAATGATATAAGGATATGGAAATTGTTGTCATAAATTCATAATGAAGACTCAAGAACATTTGAAAAGGCAGTGTCCAGAGCTTGTAAACAGGATTTTGTTGGGGCAGGTCCCTAGAGCTATATTAATAATCCGTGGATGAGAAATATTGAAGGAACAGGATGAAATATAAACATCTGCTTTTGACTTGCAAGGACCTGATGATTATCCAGAACATGGTACACTTCAGGGTGGTGTTCTTTAGACAAATGTCTTAATAGACACATTTAGTTGAAAGCTTCACAAGTTTGAAAGGAAATATCTATAACTAGTTTGATTTACTATTTTTAGTCATCTTTTAATCCCAAAAGTATAATAGTCTAAATATTTTAGCAATGCTGTATTGTGCCTGATGTCGATAGGTTTAAAATGGTTCAGGCTAGCATCTTGTATTTTGAAAATTTGCTACCTTCAGTTTTCTACTTTTTATACTTTAGATCGTGAACATTTTACTGGTTCCTAGTTGTTGGATATTGTGGAGGGATAGTGCATCTTTTCATTATCATTCATGCAGCTTTAAGTCACGCTGCAGACCTATAGTGAGATCATACTTTTTATTTGCATTGTGACCAATTTAATGGATTTTAAAATACAACATTTAGGACATCCTAGGATGAATGATATAGCTACTTGAAAGGTGTTCCCTTGGCCAGGATTCTCCTCTTCTACATTAGTGTCCATTGAAACTGTTTGTATATGTTGAAGTTTGTACGGGTTCAGGAACCCAGAATAAAATAGTAAAGTATGTATTTATTACTCACTTTATTGCTCAGTTTTGGTTTGAAAAGTTGACATTTGTTATGCCTTTTCACATATTTGTAAACAGATAATGAAAAAACTACTTCACCTAGGGTGCCTTCCATGTTTGGGATAAGTATTTGTCAGTCATAAAGACAGAAATGTAAATGTATTAAACCAGTAAACACTATTTTTGTAACATGACTTACTAACACATTTCCAGCGTTTTGTTTTATTTTCACTAACACTAGCCTTAATGGTAACGGCAGCCATTTTTGTTTCCTTTGTTCACTAAATAGTAAAGTTCTGAGCTCAAGGTGGAACAGGAAAACTGTACCTACTTTGCTCTGCTCTGCTCAAAACTATAACCTGAAAGGTGAAAAGAACCCAGACTAACGGAGAAATATACTTGAAAGTACTTTTTCCCCCCTTTAAGACATTTATGGGATGCATATGCACCCTTGAATCTGAGCTCAGTAAAAGAGCTGACTGGTGCTGATCCAAACATTCCTGCATCTAGACCACTATTAAGCTAGAATATAACTTTTAAGAAGAAACATCTAGTCTTGACTGAAAGACTTTTTAAGTGACGGGATCCATTCCTATACTGCCAGAGTTGTAAATGTGAGCAGCAGAAGGCTCAGTCAGAAATTCCATCTAAAATAATGTTTTTTGTTTTCAAATCTGTGTAGGTTAAATCAGAGTTAGAATGATCTGTCTTTGAACCTGTAGACTGCTGGACTGGGCAAAGGGGGTCCACTTTTCCTTTTAATATTAGCACAACTCCCCTGTGTATTTCCCCTTTTGGATAAGGAAATTGTAATTTTCTGCCAAGGAAAATACTTCAAGCATTTTTGTATGTGCCACTGCAAACGCAAGGGCCTGATTCCACAGCCCTTACTCAGGCAAATCTCCCCGTTAACTTCAAGGACCGAAGGCTCAGACCCCCATGTGATTATCTTGCTTTCCTGTATAAAAGCATGTTCTGACCAATGAATTTATAGTTTTAAGAAAATTGCGTTCAAGCAAAATTTTATGTATAAAGATAATTTACAGTCTGATACAATTAAACTAATTTTGGTTGGTGTTCTTGTATCTATTTTAGATCAGCAAAAAAACACAAACAAGATGGTCAACAAATAATATTGAACGTTTCTAGCACAGGTACTTACCCACTAATCCAAACTGGTGTCACCTTCACTGTATCAATAACTAATTTAACCTGATACAGTAAGCGTAGTAACTGTCAGGCTTTTTATGCAAAGAAATTCTGTTGATGCTTTGGACAACTTTAAAGGCAAGAAAACTTTACGTGAGCAAGAAAACACTTCCTAAATTTGTTTTGTAGCGACAACTGATTAGTCTTCTATATGTTATGCACTTCTTTTCTGTTTTTATTAATGTTATAGTATAAACAAAAGTTGAAGGATTGTAATAAATTTACTGATGTGATATAGAAGGCGATCTCTAACTTGCTGTTTGATCTTGTCCATATGTTTTTAAAACACATGCCTTTATAACACAACTTAAATGGTGTATTTTATCAGTTTTAAATGCCATTTTGCTTATTCAGTGTTTTGTATATGGGCACAATAATTTTTTTAAATTTTCCAGTTTAAAATGTAGTACTTGTGCTGCCTTTTGAGTTTGCTGTCTTCTCTTTGCTAGCTTTTTTTCTTTGTTCTTTTGACATACCAAGATAATGAGCTCTAAAAATTTTCATGGTACTCTCCTGATTATGTCTTCATAGTGGTAAAATCTGTATTTTTGTATGTAGGGAAAATAGTTTTCTGAACACTAATTTCTGATCAATATAGTATGGAATCATTTGTGAAGGATTTCTTGATTAATAAATTGACATGTTAAAGTGTTTAAAACATTTTGTCTTCATCTGTAAATGTAATGTACAAATTCAGTACTAGGTGTCATGGCTGGCTATTTAATTTAACTGATAACTTTGATGATGATTATCTAAAATTGCCATCCACTATTATAGCAGGTGTAAACTGGTTTTATTCGATACTTAAAGAAAATTGATTGAATTGATGGGGATGATAAAATACCAGGAAAGAGATTGTTTGTTTTTAAAAAAAACAAAAAACAACCCACTTTTCAGTAGTCCTGATACATCCCATGTAGCAGAAAGCTCAAACAATCTAGCTGTCAAAGTGTGTGTTTGTGGCAGGCTTGCTCTTGGGTATTTTTTTTTTTTTGTCCTTGACAGTTAAATGCTATTACTTACTGTGGTTTGCAGTGTTGTACTCTGAATTGTAAATAAGGCTGAGACTGAAATCTTGGGAAATGGATAACTGCCTCATAGTGTAAGTGGCATGAGCTATTACCCTGGGAAGTGGGATGATGAATTTCTTTATTGCTTAGATGCTTCAGGTGTGAGATGAAGGCATTGAGTTTCTGAAGGCGAGGGGAAAGCCCATCTCCGGGAATCTGCTCATTGAATGAGTGTTGTGAAAAACTCTGGGAAGCATGGGAGGCAGGCACTTTAAAGGCACCTGTGATTAAATTCAAACTGTAGATAGCTACATTTTAGTTGTAGGTGAAGTGACAACTTATATCAGTTTGTAAATGCTTTGAGCATAATTATTGTTATAGAACTAAAATGTACGGGGTTTAGAAATGTAGAAAACAGCAGTTTGATCATAAAAAGCTGTTACGCTGACAATTTCAGTAGAAGAAACCTCTGCACTCAGAATAACAGCTGATTCCTTCAAGGTCAGATTTTTCAGGGCTACTGAGCAGCCAGAGGTTCCATTGACTTGAACTTGTCAAAAAAATCAGGACTTTGGTGCAGCATGGCTATCCCCAAGCATTCAAAAATCTTCTTAGGCCCCCAAAAATCGTGATTGGTTTTAAAATCACATGACTTTAAAAATAATATAATTTGGGTTCCCTTTATTTGACTCCTGCGTTTTCAGGGATAGGTTTTTTCAGCCATCATGGAAGCTAGAAACTTCTTAAAACGAAAGCTGACAGTCTCATATAATCACAACTCCTTTAGCTGAGGCTTTAAGAAAAACACCAAATATCTCAACAATAAAGATAAAGTCATGAGAGCAAGCAACACAGTGTATTGTTAAAGTGACACTGAAATATCTTAGTCATATTTTTGTATGCATCTCTTGATTTTTTTTGAGAACATCAGCATAAAACCCAACATTTTTAACCTTCATTTTGTTTGAGGAATAATTCCTGAATTCTAGAAATACTGTGAATAAATTGCAAACCTAAAGAGGAGATTTGTTTACAAGAATTGACAATATCAGATCCCAAAACACACAGCAGCTTATTTACTTCCAAGGACTGCTGAAGAGACCATGATAACATGTATGGTGACGTCCCTTTTGTGCATGGGTTAGAGGAGTGCACTGCACTCTGCAAAGAGATACAGTAGCGAGCCTGAAATCTCCCAGTGCTGAGACGGCAGACCATTGTAAGAAGTAGTGAGAAATGTGCTAACTGGCACGATTAACCCAGACCGTATTAGTCTATCTGGTTTACAGAGTGAAAGGTTATAAAAATGGGATGGTAAAATAAAGAACATGTAAAGGAAAACACAAAATTCAGCTTCTATTAAAGGTTATATAATCCAGGATGGTTTATAAATGTCAATCATGGGCTAGTTTCCAGGGTTCACATGCAGTACATAAAAAAAAAAAAAAAAAATTAAAATTACAAAAAGAAAATGTGTACATTAACAGCGGTCCCCTAACGTCACAGTAAATGCCAGTAAACATATTAGAGTAAAAGAGAGCCGTCATGGAAATGCAGAATTCCACACTGGAAAAAGTCCAAAGGGCTCTTTCCTGAAATAAGCGATGATTCCTTATCACATTCAGGAATAAACATTCATTGGCAGTATTATCCCTTCAATGGTCTGGAAATGTGAATTGTGGAGAAGAGGAAGGTTGTCTTTTCGATATCTCCTTATTCAGCCAGACGGTTCTTTTGCTACACCTGTGCACTGCTAATAGGTACCTTGCTTCTGGATGGCTAACAGCCAGCTGCTAGCAGGTCACTGAAACCCAAGTGGCGTATGTTTGTTCCCGGCGAAAACTGCCTATTTTTTAAGCTCTGTTTTCATTTACTCTATTGGTACCATCTGCTGTGTTATGAAGTCTTCACACACAAAAAAAAGAAAAGCCACCAATCCTGGGACTATATGAAATACTTGTTTAACATATGAGGGTTTCTTTGAAACAAGCATATAAATGCTGTACATGGAGTTTGCCATTCTTTTAACTAAGTTATTGTTTGGGATGTACATATACGTTCTCAGAAGGTGTCACTACTGCAAGTAAGTGATGTTACCCTCTCTCTAAAGAGAACCCTTTGAAATGCAGGAGTTTCTTCTAGAAACACCACATCAAGGGACAAATCTCCCCTCTCTGAAAAGCCAGAGAGGGCTGGGAAAGTGAGATTTGTTGCACTGAGATTTCTGTCAGGAGGCTAGGTTTGTCTCTCCATAAGAGTGTGGACCTTCTACACCACAGAAACATAGATAATGTAAGATTTGCAGAAGCCGTTGTATCTGTTTTTTCCCCTAAGCCGCCCCATTCTCTGTGGTAGCCTGGCTTTATCAGGAGCTGTAAGCTTAGTGGTTCCCTGTCTGGGATAAACACTACTGTCTGGAGGACTGATGTTGTGCACTGGTCTCTCATGTGGAAATCCCGGCAGGATTGAGGGGGTAGGAGATGTCATGTGGATGGCTCGGAGCCAGACCCATCTGGCCATGGCCCCTGAAATTGGAGTTAAATATGCAGACTGCACTTAGGGACTTCTGCACTGGTGGTAGGAAAGGGAGGTTAAAATTATGTCTTTTATGCTCAACCTCATTTTTGCCATAAAATTTGAAGGGCGTGATGTGGCCCTAAAGAAGAAGAGTGATTTCTCCTCCAGAAAATCTTACAAAAGGACAGAAAACTGAATGTCCACTGAGCCAGCTAACCAGCATTTTGAGATTTGCTCATATTGCAGATTTTCAGCTGCCATTTTCATTGTCACATATAGGCAGCAGACACAGTTAAATGCATTCTGAAACCTACCCATCCAGTATAACCTGTGCCTTCAAATGCTTGAGATAGCAGAGGCAAGGAGACTATCTAAAGGAATACTGTTGGCTTCTTAATATGGAGAAAGGAGGAGAAAAAAAAAAAAGCAAGAAAGATCAGACTCAGAAATCGAGGTTTAAAGTCTGAAATAAAGCAAGCGTATTAAAAGGTAAGTTGATTACAAATTTGAAATATTAAGTTCCTGTTTACTCAGTGTTTTGTAGTGCTGAACAAGGAAAGGCCAAGCAGAATTTAGATTCATGTTCAGACACAGATGCATCTATGTACATGGTTGCACAACAGAATGGTCAGTTTCCAAAGAAATGTCCTGTGACATTGGAATATTCTTTCCCCCACATCCTTGTGTTACTGGCTTTGGTGACTCTGTAAACAGTGAGAGAGAGAGAGAGACAAAGAATATACTGGTTGACAGAGACCAAAACAAGAAAGGGAAATGTTTCAACTGGCAGTGATATAGCAAAGAGGAAAGAGCTAGGACACCTCTTTCCTTTTGACTTCACAATCCTGCAGGTGCTCTGTTCTTCAGTTCGAATCCGAATCGGAGTCCTCGTCTGGGGGGGAAAAAAAAGAAAAAAGAGCAGTGAGGAAAGTAAAGCTTCAGTGCCACCTTTCACTCCTGTTGAGATAGATTTGTTGCTGGTTTAGGTCGCTGCTTTAAAAATAAAAAGAATCTTAGGAGGACGTCTTTAATTACAGCTTTTATTTCCATAGCATTGCAAATTGTGGTGGTGCTTTAAAAGACACACACAGCCCTGCCCAGAAGGAGTTAGTTTCGACAAATACAAAACAAAGGACAACAGTTCAAGTAAAAGAAGTTACAGAGATGTTGGCAAGGTCACTGCGAAAAGGAAGCCTTCACAAAAGATGTGAGTTTGTTTAAAGACCTTCTATAAAACTTATGCTTTTATAAGTCTGGTATTTTGCCAGCTAGAGTACCCGCTTGTTGCTTTATGGTGCTCCCTTCTCTTCCTAGAGGGCTTGGCTCCTATTGCCAATACAGTATGTGAGTGTAGCTGAAGGGAGGGAATTAGAAAGCCTGGAATGCGGGGCATGAACATCTTTTAGGCTAACAGGTATTAACTGTTAAAATATTAAGTGAAATGTAAAAAAATTAATTTGTTTGTTTCTTACTAGATAGAACCTTTTTGTGGAAAGAAGAAACTCCCTGGCAGTAAGATCTATTAGTCTGTGGAATTATCTCCCAGAGGAAGTGCCATCAGTGGTCACACTTAAAATTAGATTAGACCTAACACTGGGGAATGCTTGACAGAGCAGAGATTTAACTTTCTCTAGTCAATAAGCCTTCGTTAATGTGCTATAGACAACAATGGCTTTGTATCATGGAATAGTTAACACACACGAGTTCTGGGTCACTGAGAACACAGCCTGTGTAGACTAGTTAATGTTGGGAACTCTCACGTATGTCAGATGCGTGTGGGATTTTGCTTTATGACTTGTAAAACGTAAAGGAGGCATTCACCTACCTTCTGACTTTTGTGCTTCAGTGGCATTTTCTGAACCGCCTTGTTTGAGAAATGCGACCAGGTCATTAAAAGTAATGTAGAAATCAACAGCATATACTATTGTGGCTATAAAGCCAAAGACCTAGACAACAGAAGGACAGGCTCTTCATCAGCAGTTCATGGCAACCGGCAGTGACAAAAATGGGCTAATCTGAACTAACGATCGGGCAAATTGTTGAGGAAACAGGGCAAGATTCTGAGCTGCGCCATTCGGGAGGAGCAGCGGGGGGAGGGACAGCCGTGGCTCTAAGCCACATTTGAACCTACTAAATTATTAGCTTATTTGGGGGTCTGCCTAACAACTCATGAGGTAGATCTAAAAGGGGGCTTCCTCCAGCCACTTATGGGCTATTCCATAGCTCAGAATAGCCAGAATGTTCTAGCCACACGCACCATCAAACACCTGGCATGCCCCTATGTCTGGGACTACAAGGGCTGTCCCTTGGGGCCCAGCAGCACTCTGGAAACCCCTTTGTACTGGAGGAATTCCCATCTGGGAGATCAAGCTCCTTTCCAGTCTCCTTAGGCATAGTTCTTGCCATTTGGCCAGGCTGCTGAACGAGCCATGCTGGGTGCAGTGTCTCTGGAGTTGCCTAGTTAGATGAACAGGACAAGTTGGCTAGAAAAAGTAAGAAGGCCTTTGTAGCTAAGCAGGCTAAGACTCTGTCTTACAACTGCAGCATAACAATAGTGACACAAAGGTAGATATAAAATCAAACCCTTAGTATGAAATTCTGTTTACTTTCCAATGATTTGGTTAAAGTGTTTGGCTGACAGGGAAGAACACATCCAAGATATCTTTTAAAATATTATGCAAACTTGATTTATATTATTTATGTTGCATAAAATACTTTTATCTCTTTGGCTTCGAGTTACAAATGGAAAGAGACTGCGTCCTAGTTCTGAGCACAGAATGCTAACTGTGATCTCTCTCCCCAGCAAAAGCACTTCACGGTCCATGTACTAGTGACATGGTGTTTAAAGGGCAAAATGGCATTGCTTTTGTCTCAACTACTTAGTGCAAAAACAGGCAGCAGAGACTCAAGTCTGAAAATATTTGCAACATGGATCATATTTTCTGAAATAGAATTATAACCCTTGGTAGCTATATAGGGCTTTTCATCCAAGGATCTCAATGTTTTTTACAGGAATGGCTAAGTATTACTATCTTCATTTTACAGATGGGAAGACAGAGGCAAGAGTAAGTGTGTGACCTTGGCCAATTCAATGAGTGAGTGGCAACATCAGGTCCCCTGATTCCCAGTTCCTTGTTCTAAACAATAAACTGTTTTTCCTCTCTTTGGGCCAAATCCTGGCCTGAAGAGATTCAATGGTAAAACTTCTACTGATTTCAGTGAGCTCCAGATTGGGCTGTTTCTAAAATATATTGAAGTACAGTTCATCAAGATGCGGAAGTGGAAAACGCTTTTGCACTCTTAGTACTTACTCCAGCTGCTTTGGATGCTCCATCGGAATATTTTGAGACTGCAGCGATTGAGATGGCAAAATATATAATGGCAGCAGTGACACAGCGCAAGAAATCCTGTATAACACAATGCAGTCTTGATTTAAATAGTCAGATTACTAGGACACATTAAACTCTTGTTATAATTGCTTTTAAAATGAGGACTTCAAAAAAAAATCTTACTTTGTCATCAGACTTTCAAGATTATATAGTTATAACTGTTTTATTATCTGCACGTAGACCTGCTATTTTCTGGGTATACCTGGGAAATCAAAATTTAAAAAAACCAAACGTGACTGGGATCCCAGTCCAGTAGCCAGAATCTGATCTCTGTGCCAAAAGTCAATGCAAACCTTAAATTGGACTGAGAAGGATATCTTCCCATTGACTTCACTTGGGAGCAGAGGCATTACTTTGGATTTCTGCGAGTGTTCCTGAGATCAGAAGTTGGTGCTTTGTCTTAATGAGTGTGCATGGAACATGTTTCTGCTATAGCTAGAAATTATTAAAGTGATTCTCGTTGGAAAGCTTCTGTTAGACTGAGGATAGTCTCTGTAGGAAATTACGAAAGCCCTGCCACTTGAGACGTCAACTAGATGGCCAAAGCACAGCAGCACATAATGTATAAGCCATACCTTACATTGTCTGGGCCAGGCACTGGATTACCTATTCTACTTGTAATGTTTCTAGTGCTTCTGTCCCTCTGGTTCTCTTATATACACTGATGTTTTTACCATCTAAGAAAAATAAATTATAGGGCTGAGAATCTAATTACATTACAAAAAACTGTATCCAAACCAATGTGATTATTTTCTCCCCAGGCAACAGTTGTACCAGCGGAGGAGGCTGAGTGGTACAGCAAGCGCACAGCAGTGTACTTAAATATTTCTGACTGTATAAATGAAAACATTCTCTTCAGTACCGGATCAGAAATGTTTGCCTAGCGCTTAAGCTGTAGCTTATACTAAATGTGCACTGACAAGTAAAGGGTGAAAGGTCGAGAGAGAATTCTGTTTGTCAGTGAAATGTAGAGTATCCAAACTCGCAAGGAAGTGATGGTGGGAGATGAAATCTTTCATTCTGTTAGGTAAAATGTGCTGTGTATATATGATTGACATTGTAGGCTCTGTGGGGCAGGGGACAATGATTAGCTAATGTTCATGTAAATCTTGTGAGACAGGGGACTGATATCTTGACCGCTGTTCATATTTTGTCTTTTCTGAAGAGTTGGACAACTCAGATATTGTCATAAGACAAATCCTCCAGAAATTCCTTTGAGGTCAAACATTGGTCAGCAATCTGCATTCCGAGGTTGGTGCACATTACCATAATGGACATAATAAATATGCAACTGAGTTTTTTGCTTAGATAGTTTTGTGAAGAGTCCTATAAAACAGTAAAAGATGAGCATTTATTTGAAAAGAGGGGGAAGGGCTCTTGAGTGGAACTAATCACAAGCTCTGAAAACATGCAAACTGTCCCTGAGATAAAGAAGTTCCTGCTATAGTTTTATCCACCAAAAACTCTACCAATATTTAACTCAAAGGGCATTAAGAGCAATTATCCCTATGTTGCACTAACAGGGAATCTAAACTGAACTAGTTTGGGATTTTTTCCCCAAGCAAAATAATTTGTCCTGCTAGATAAATGTTCCTTGTAGTGAGTGTTTGGAGCTACAGAGCCACCCAGTGGGCAATGTGAGTAATAACCTGCAACTACTCCCTAATGAACAAGTCAGATATTTTTTCCATTTAAAGGTGATTTTTTTAATACGAACTGGGTATCAGCTGCCAGAAGGGTCATCTAGCTCCTCCAGCCATCATACAACAAATACATTAGTACTTTGTTGTGGGGGGGAACTGCTACTCTGACCGCACTGACACAGCTCATTCCAACGGAGAATTTTAAAGCGCGTTATCCAGGCGATATTATTACCCTCCCATCAAAGAATGGGGAAACCGAGACACAGAGATTAAGGGTTGGATTTTTCAGAAGCGCTTAGTGCTGGCCCAAAGCTCAGTGCAGCTGAGGCTGGGTGTTTGAGAACACAACCTTAAAGTCCCACAGCAAGTCAATGGCAGAGTCAGCAGCTGTAGGCCTGAGCTCAAACTACAAGGCTGCTTCCCATAAAAAAGGGTAGCTACAAAGTTACAGTGTATAATCCATTATAGTTTGTAAAGTGACTTTGAGTCCCGTGAGATGAACGGCACTATAAAAAATTTATTAATAATAAAGGTCAAGTTGTTAGCAATTAGTCTAAAATGCAGCTCTGTCACAGCTCTGTCCCTTTTATCTTCTTTCATACTGTACAATTGAAGTTGTGTGTGAATTCACATCCCACTTACCGTCAAAGGCCAGTAGATTCCTTTAAACTTCTCATTAAGCTTAGAGGAATATGCAAAGAAAAGAAACAGTGCCAGCAGAAATTCTATGAGTGGTGCCATCATAAAAGATGCAGCTGAAGATGCAATATAACAGATAAAGATGATAAATGACAGCACCTAGAGTACAAGGAAAAACATCACTAATTATTCACATGGTACAACAGAGACAGAGCTGCTCTCTGAGGCTTTGAAAAGAGATTTCTTGTGCATATTTCAGTCGAACCAGTGACTGATGTCAAATGCTACTTTCTACATTTTCCTGGGGCTAATTACCCCTCTTGTTTAGGACTGTGTAAATTTAAAGTAACTCCATCGATCCAATGGATCTGAAGTTGGCTTCCAGAGAGCCACTCCAGATTTACATCTATCTAAGTGAGGCTATCATTTGGCCCTGATTTGTAAACAATTCTGGGAACAGAGTTGGACTCTTTCAGAAAATGAATTTATAAATTTTAAGCTTTCAATCATAGCAAAGCAGTTCCTATCTGAAATCCAAGTCATTGCTCAGACGGCCCAGAGGTACTCAGCCTTTCTAGTCTTGTCAGTAGAGTTAAAAGAGAAAAAAAGTCTGCTGCTCCTGCTAAACACAAGCAAACCTACAAACAAAAATACTTTGAGTTGCTAATATTCTAAGGTTCCTGTGAGTCAAAGGTTCTTGTTTTTCTTCCAGTACTGACTGCTTTGCTTTAGTAAGAACAGACTTGCGTAAGATTTTTCTCAGGAAGGAGAAGATGGTGGTTCAGATAAAATGAACCTACTATGTGTGTTATTTAAACTGTATTTATCCCACTCTGCCTTAAACCTCCAAAAACAACAAAAATTGACACTTTTTTGGCAATGTTCTAGCTGCAAGGAAAGACATAGCTATATTACGGCTCAAAAAGGAAAGCTCCACAATGGAGACGTGCCTAAAGAAAACACATCACAACCTGAAACACAATCCCACAATAGATTTGAAGAATGGTGGGCTGGACTGCAGCTAATACGACACCCCTGTGAGGATAAAGTCAAGTGTCATTTCAGTTTTACGGATGGGAAACTGTACCATGAAAGCCATGGGTTGTATATTCTTAGTTCAGTGAAGGGAGGAAGGACATAGACCAGATGGATACTATTATATATTTTTAAAAATTAAAAAATAATTTACCTTTATATATGAAAAATGGATTTAAATCATCCATTTGAAAAAAACTCTGCGCCCAACCCCTCATTTGTTTTGGGAAGTTCTGGCCTGACATACTTGTCTAAGGATTGGAAAGCAGTGTTATGGGTCTTGGGCTGTGTCTGTCTTTAGCTCCAGCCAGTCAGCCTCTCCCCCTTTAATTTTTACCCCTAGGTTGTGTGTTGGTTAAAACCATTAAAACAATCCCTCCCATTCTAAACTAATACTTTTTCTCTCAGCCTGCTCCGGCAAGAAGGGGACACAAACACCACCTGCCCATGAGAAGTCAAGGAAAGACAGGGTAACAGTCAAACCAAGTATAAACCAATATTTGGCAATTTTTAATGCAAGTCCTGAGAAGCTGGAATACAACATTTCTGTGCTGATGGGAAGCCAATAAAGCAGCAGCATGTCCAGGTCCATGCCCAGAATTCCAAGATGGCACCATTTAGAGGGGTGAGCGGCACAGCTACCCTTTCTCTGGACCAAACTGACTTATTTGTTTCAAAATCTCTCTAACAAAAACCTTGAGAATGTTAATTATTTGAATGGCAAGCCACATCCCTTCTGAATCATTGCCAAATGCAAAATTTTAGATGTGCTACTAAGATCGTTCTGGGTGGTATCATCACTGCTATTTCACTGGCTTCCTTTTCAAATGGAATGGCACAAACCTGCTCCTCCTTCATGGTCGTTTTGTTCACTAACTGGACAATAGGAGATCAGTAAAGTTTACAAATGCTGTCTGCTAGGGCTTGGTACTGGATTCCAAGTCTGTGCTGTGTCTGAGAGTGGTCTGTGAAAGAAGAAACTACTCCACAGAGTTCTTGTTAAATAAAATGGCAGTTTATTATTTATCAATCAAATGTAAAAATGTATGGGGTCCAGGGGCTGCTTTTTTAATGGAAATCTAATTCAAAAGTGCGCTCTTGAAATGTTCATTTATTCTCAGAAGTGTGATTATGCCATGGAACAGCCTTGAACAAATTCTAAGCACAGATGAATAGGTCTGTGATACAGGTCTCTGATACAGATGGGTCCTAATTTCCCTTCCAGAGCCAAATTTTGAACCCAACAAAAGTCAGTGATGTTTATAGCCACAAAAATCAGATCAGAATATGAGTTCAAATTCCTCCTCCTAAATGTTGGAGGTTCCAAGCCATCTCTAGTGCCAGAAAAGTGAGGGGCATGCATGTTTTTGTTTGTTTAGTTTTTAAAATGGCCTTTTCTGAAAAGGAGACACTACTTGAAAAACAGACAGTGTTTAGATAGGAGGGGTCAATGCCTCATTGAATTTCAGATCTATTGGTTTGGCTGCCAGCAGCTGCAACATATTCCCTGGACCCAGTTGTACATCAATTAGGGCGTGTAATATTTGCCATATAAATCACTAATTGCACCAATGAGAGGTCATTCCAGTGTTCTCAAATACATATACCTGAAAAGCACGTTAGGTTGAGAAGAGAGAGCGCTAAACAGTTTAATCTTGTTGAGGTTATTTACTAATGTATGAAACTAACAAACCTTCATACTGATCTCTAATTGCCTTATTAGATTGTTCCATCTCTGACCAAAGGTAGAAGGAACATAAAGAGAGCAATAAATCATCCCATGCATTTGATATCAGATGGATTTGTTCAGACTTATAAAGGAATGAATGATTCGGTGTGTAATACTCATGGCTTACTCCTGTATCCAGTTCTGTTATGTGATGGCTTACCCTCATGTTCTGTGTATAATATTGCATTTGATTCTCATGTATCTAAGGGACTCGGCTTATCCTCCTTGATACCATGGAAGTCACTGTTAGTAATCCCATTCCCTGTTCAGCTTCTGGCTTTTTTGATGCGTTAGTTATTTATTATGAAATGCAATTAGTGCTTAAAGTGGTCTGAAAAAAGTGAGGGATCTCGTCATAATCTGGGAGCAATACCTTAGGTAAAAGAGTACTTAAAGTGAGCCCCTCAGTGACCTAGCTTGATTTTTTTTTTTTTTTTAAAAGCCAGATGTGTGACCACTTGCAACTGCCCCTTCCCTTCACAGACACACTTTAAGCAGTGGATATGATAGATCGAAGTGGATACTATAGTAAAGATTGAGAAGGAATGCAGAACACAAATAGTGATTCTGACTCCATCTAGCACTGAGGTTATTGTAGAGGAAGATCTGGAGGCTTCACACAAATGCTAATTTAGAATTAAGGTTGCTAAATTCAATTACCAACTATGCAATTGCTAAAATAATCCCTGGGAAATCACCAGTTTAGTTCCTTCTCTCCCGCTATGTCACTTCTCACATTCCCCTATTTCCATTCACTACCCATTACTTGTAGACTTCTTTCGTCACACATGTGCAACCTTACTCTGATCCTACTGAGTATAGACAAGTGAGTGCTGAGATTTTGATGGAAGGAGTAGTAGTTTCTGGGGCCTGGAAGACAGCAGTTTATGATGGAACATGTCTTGGTGTATTAGAACTGTGGTGGTAGACTGGGAGGGGTGGTATGAAATTCCTTGGAAGATGTAGGTAAGAATGTATATGAAATTGTTTTTGTTTCATTTTCGGAACCTGTTGTAAGAAACTGACACTGTTCGCAGGTGGTGGATGACTCTTGTGGCTCGAGTTAGTGTTGCACACTTGATGGTGAAGGATGAGGCCTGTGTGTTGTGAATTATGGGTGGGTGTAGAAGAAAACGAGAAGTGACATATCCTGTGGAAGAGGACAAACTGAAAGGTGCTGATTTTGTTCCCCAAACCTACTTCTTCCCCCAGAAAAGTCTGGCCACTGCTCTCTGGCTAGGAAATACAAAGTCCCATAACTTTGTGTTATAAATACATCTGCTGCACTTGCATTTGCAGGACATGACATGGACCCACTGTTTCATTTTGAGTTGGTTGGAAAATCCATAATATTGAGAATACGAGAAATAATATGAGAAGTATTGTTTTTCACTTCTCTTCTGCTTAAAAAACTCCTGTTCTTTTTCAGGCTGAAGTGATGGGGGAAGGGTATAGGTATAGGGCCATGCATGAGGCCAGACAAAACAAGAATAAATAGGTGCAGCAAAGATGGGCCCTCCAAATCCAAATACTGGAAGAGTTAGACCCAAACTGTACTTCATAGCTTAGCCTTATCACAAAGAAGTAAGCACAATTTAAGTAGTGACTTAAACTACAAAGAGCACAGAAGAAAAAGCAAGCTGACCTATTTCAGAGGTGAGTGGTCCCTGGCAATGGAGGAAAATAACAGAGCTTCTATACAAAACTTCATTAATTTAGCATGTTGACACCAGATTTTATTGTGCACATTTCAATCATTCCCTCCAGCAGAGCAGAGTTTTTCCATTAGAGGCATAAGCTAATTCAGATGGGTTGGATATATAGAGGAGACTTTGCATTCTCTTAACATCAACCTTTTGGCAACAGTTAAAGCAAATGGCAAACCACTTTGAGGCAAATGAAGTTAAGTGTACTTTAAGATCCACATAGTCAAGGATACAAAGTCATAGGAATAAACGGAGAAATATCCAGAGAGAGCTTATGTTCAGTGAGATCTTTGCAAATATCAGAGCAATGATTCTGTACCTTCAGGCACAAAACTGGGGTGTGTGACACCTTGGCAGTATATGCTTGGATTGCAATTCAAGTCATACACAAGTTATTGGGCTCAATACAAGGGTAACTGAGTGAAATGTAATGGCCTGTGGTATACAGGAGGTTGGATTAGGTTATCTAATGGTCCCTCCTGGCCTTAAACTCTCTTAATATATGAAATCACCAACATTCTCTGCCTTATGCCGGAATTTTGTTTTGAAATAACAATAGCTAGACGCACACTTCCTATGTTGGCCTCATTTTATCTTCATTTTTCTATTTTTTGTTGACACTAATTAAATTCTCTAGATGTAGGAACTTCAAAACAGAAATGGGTTTTTTGTCTGATGCGGTTTTTGGAGCATCTCAGGGCTCCAGCAAAAGTGTCAAGCAAAGTAGGAAAGAACAGGCCTTTAAAAATTAACTGCTGTATGGACTCTGGGTTGTTCAGAGTCATTCAGTGTTTTAAAACTTGACCCCTTTTGTCAGTATTATTAATGAAACTTGAAATGCTACTTGTCTCTTGTTTTTAGTGATTTAAATGTTGGGCTGATAAAGATTTTAATTCTATAAATTCTGCAGCCCTATAAAGTTATTACATTTGACAATATTGGTAACACCACCACTGCACTCCCAGGTGGATACTAGATAGAACTCTTTCCACTAAAGGGTGGGTGATGGTTTTACCAGTTTTACCATCAGCCAGCATAATTGCTTGTAATACATTAATAGGAACAAACTATCAGCTTCCAACTTTTAACAGAAGGCTTTGTTCTTTAGATTCCTACCAGGACAGTCCTAAAAAATGTCATAGTGAAAGCTTACAATGATCCACAGTCAAAATTCATGAGGGAAAAAGAGAGGAGTGCATGTGCACTGGCAGAAAAAAAGTCCTATATTTGTGCTAACGTGCCGGAGGGTAATTCTCTAATAGTTTGACTGTAGAAAATGTATTCATCTGGGTTAAAGTGACCCACCTAATTAGCTATTAGAAGCAAAATTTGGCACAAATTATAGGATTATGTAATAGTTCTTTGAGCAATTTTAAAGCCTCCCCCAACTGAGGAGAGAGGCTTGTTCTTCCATGATAAAAGGGCCCCCACTGTGCTGTGCCTTGCCGTCATAGTAAGGAAGTGGTTATAATGGATCTGGGTCTGATCCAAAGCCCATTGAAGTCAATGGCAAGCTTCCCATTGACTTCCAGTGGACGTAGCTGGGGACTTTAATGAGAAAGAGACAGCATTTTAGAGACAAGTTCAGAAGAAAGCTGAAAGGAAATAGAAACCATTGTAATCTAACCATTTTTTTTATTTGCTTTGCTTGCTGACACTCTTCACATGCTAAACTTGTATATGAAAAAGGGGGTTTTCTATCTGCTTCACTCTATATACATAGCTTGTCTTACCTATCCAAAAGGACAATAAAATTCATGGTCTGACTTTTATACTGGCCACAACCTAGTCTTATTTTGCAAAAGGATTTTTACATCCAGAATGTTTTGTTGCAACTCCACTGAGAATATTGAGCTGCCTGTGATTGTGGTACCGGAATGTTTGGTAGTCAGACACTTTACATAATACTCCTCCCTTCTCTGAAGTCACACTTTTAACCATTGCTTTGGGAGAGGGACCAAGGACACGTAACTGATCGGTTTTTCTAAAAATCTCTTGGCTTTCTACTTCTACGCCAACAATAGAGAGAGAGAGTTTGTTTTAGTCAGAGAAGAATTCATAAGTCCCTGTTCTAAGACATGCACTACTGAAAGCTCCACTGCTCCTAAAAATTCTCCAAACCGTCCTTAATCATAGTAAGTAAAAGTAGAACAGTTTTCATAGCGAGGGTGTATTCTGTACAGCTGGAGTCACGAGAACCCCCAAAATACAAGACTGACTGCTGAAATTACCCCTTATTTGCACTGAGATGACTTAGATTGCTTTACTGTGCCTAAAATTGCTGTTGAGAGGTTAGCCAGCTTGCTACCCTTCCACCTATGCTGACGACTCTAGCACACCAGCCCATCGACAGGACAGAGTGAGTGGATTGCTCCACAACAGCAACACTATCCTGTTGTAAAAGGGTCCCATCCTAAACGAACAGGCTAATGAAGAGACTGCTCTTTAATATTAACTGGTTAAGGAGCCTGATTTTGTTTTTTATTACTGCATTCAGAAAGGTATTTTTCTTCTGTGTGAAACTTTCTTAATCTTATGTGTCTGGGGCTCCTAAATTTTTATCAGTAATAATTCCTATTTCTTAGCATTACATCATTCAGTTACAGGTATAAAAGGTCATTAAAATGGTTAGAGTGGATTATGCTTCTATTAATGAAGGACCTCTTGAGGGGTGAGGTCATGAGCAGAATGAGGTCTTTTCTATTATCTCTGTACCGAGTACACACACCACTGCAATTCATCAGGAATTATACTGAGTGCCAGGAAATAGTTTAGAGCTTTGCACAGTTATACATAGTCTCACTAGGCCCCAGCCACTAGCCTGAATGTTCAAATACATATTATTTTCCCCCTTCATGGGAAAGAGCAGCCTTGCATATTCACATTGCTTATTGAATAGGGTCAGCGAAGATCTCCTTTAGTCAGAGTAAACACCAGCAGCTCTGATTTTCCCAATTTCATCTTGTTTACAGGCTTCATGCAAATGGAGAAACAAATACACATAGTGGACTTTATGGTATTCAGTTACTAATTCACCACCATATTTGACACACACATGAGATTTAGCTGCAGAGGTCACCTTCTATTTACTGAGTCACAGAAAGGCATAGGGGTCTTCTTCAGAAGAGGCATTGATTACACAACCTTTTCAGCTCGAAGTTTCAATTATTGGGCTCACTTCAGAGAAGAAGACTGAAAAGAGAGAAGAAAGACAGAAGACAAGAAAAACAAACATCACCTTTTCTGCATCCTTTGTGTAGCAACATCCCCCACACATGAGAAGGGGCAACTTTGTGTATTTGTCCTGTGCTCCTACAAAAATCTATAATGCTTCCGGGGGTGTGTGTCAGGCATAGAGGAGTTGGGTAGAGGTAATGCTTAGTTTAGGTAGAGAAGCAGGGACCAAGACAACCATGAAGGTTTGACTTAAATATTTGGAGTGGAGAGCAGAGTGGATAAGAATGAATGTGGGTCAATGAATCTGGAGGCCAGCAGCAGCGCTGTCTGTTCCATGATTCCCTGGCATGTTTTTGGGGTGAGAGTGTGGAGCTTAGCTAGGTTTCCAAAATCTGCAATAGGGAAGAGACAATGGTTTGCAGAAAAACTGAATGGATAAAGAGGGGAAAGGTTTTACAATATTGGAACATATAATGGATAGAGAAAAAGGAGTAATTGAAAGATTATTAAAATAATTAAACAGAGTAAGGGTTTGATTGAAGGGTGAGAGGAGAGGCAGCAAGAGCCAGCAGGATCAGAGGAGAAGGCAAAGCCCATGTAGCTGAATTCATGTACCATGTTACTGCTTCCTTCTGCCTGTGCAGTTATGCCAGCTGAACTCATGTTAAGACCAAAAAGGAAAGCGAGAGCAGGGGAGAAGTTCTTCATGTGAATAAAATTTAAGATACTAATTAGCTTTTGGCATTAATTAGCTTCATCACTAGCCTAATTTTGCTAAATGAAGTAATGGATTTCCCCCAAGCTGGCAACTCAAAGTGCATTACACTTTGCTGCCTCTGACAGAAATTACAGCCAAAAAGTGGAAATAAAACCTGTATTTTCAAAAATGAATGTAAATATTATAGAAACTCCTCATGGCTGTTTCATTCAATATGAATAGCGTGCAGCTCACTAGCTGATCAGAGCTCACAATGCTCCTGTTCAAACTGCTAGCAGTGTGACTCACTTTGTAACACATGATCGGGTGCATGGGCAACTGCAGACTTGGGTACCCAGTATGCTGTATAAGACTAAAGACTGGGTGCCTTTTAGCCACCAGAAAGGTCTGATTCTCTCCTGTGCTGAGACCTGAGCAGTACTGGCAAAGGAGGGTGGGGGAGCGAGGGAGGCATTTCTGGCTCCCTGATTCTCAAGTGGCCCCAGCCCCGCTATAAGTTGAGTTGCTAAGAGGCTACTCTAACTTACTGGCCATATGCCAGTGGCAGTGGGGCTGCACTGGATGAATTTTTGAAGTGACAGTGTGGCCAGCGTTGGTCCCCTTTGTGCAACTCAGGCAGCACAGACAGCCTGGAATAGGGCAGATAATGTGCCCCAGAAGTTCAAGCTCAGCATAGCCATCTAACCTCTTCACGGTCTGTTTTTAACATTCCTTTTTCTATGGTGATCACTCTTTCATCTTTTCAGTTTTGGGTTTGAGAGATCTGTGAGATACTATATAGCTGAACAGAGAAGTTCTAGTCTACGCTGAGACATGCTAGTAAGTGCATGGCTCTGACTCTTCAAACTGAATAGATTTCTGCAATTTACCAAGCCATTCCATAACAATGTGACACAGCTATTCAGTGATAGCCGCATGAATCTCATTTTCATTCTGAATAAAAGATATTATTCAAAATCCTAGCCTGAAACACCACATTTGTTTATTTACCTATTCCATGCAAAAAACCCTCTTAATATTAATGTAATACTGAAGCTGAGAAATCAAGCATTCTGGGCAGGAAATGCAGAGTTATGGTTGAAAGATCAACCTTAACTTGCCCTTTTGTGCTTACACATAAATTATGACCTTGTGATATTTACTTGTGAATTAATATGTAATGTAAGATGGGATTTTATCACCTTGTATCCAGTAAGTAACCACACATACAAGCGGGAGACTGCTTGATTTTTAAGTCTGAGAGGTTTGAAGAAAATTACACTTTAATTATTTTGAAGTCTGGAACACCTAAAACTAGCAAGCGGAACCATTTTTACCCTTTTTTAAAGCTCAGTTTATAACTGAAGCACCATAGAGCATCAGGCGCCTCAAAGTTAAGATTGCCTTAAACCTAGCAACATAGTTTCTTAGCGGTCTCCAATGATGGATTGTCTTAATCGCTCAACTATTTTCAAACTGGCCGCATCTGAAATGTGAAAGCATTGGCCCATCTTAACCTCGACCATATAAAAACTATACTTGTTCATAGAACAGAGTTATTGGGGGGCTATTGGCTTCTGCCCAGAAAGACCAAGGGATGGAGCCTTGGTTGCAAAGTCCACTTGGAGTAGAAGGCCAGCTACTGCAACCTCTTCCATGGGCCACTGCAGCCCAAAATGTGGGCTGGCTAGGGAGGACTGTGGCTAGTAAAGTCAAGATGCAACTTCCACTGATAGGATTTTACAGCTGTCTTCACGCAGCTAACCCCCCATGACTGAATCTGGGCCCATGACAAACAATATTCCTTACACATCTTTTGTAGACATAAAAGCCACCTTGTCTAAAGACTGCAATTGATTGCTTGTAAGAAGATATAGGAAATCCCAGTTAATGTTGTTATGTAACAATTTATAAGAAGAGAGAATATTTTAAGTCATATGCTCAAGGGAGCAAAGTTAGGTGAGCTGCTGTGTTTCCACCATAAGTGCTTGATTGCTCACCCTGTTTTCCATACACAAGACAGCATGCTAGCCCCAGCAGCTGAGATCCTAAACCCACAGGAGAGAGAGGAGCTGTCAGCCATTCTTCTAGTACTCTCTTCATTCACAGTGTGTAATTTCTGGAAACTGTGCAGTCAGTGTGGTGTCCTACTGGATCTTGCTGCACCACAAATCAACTTCCTTTTCCTTGTATGAGTTTCCTTCCCCTTAACTCATATAGTGGGTGAGCTCATGTGCATTGGTGATTTAATGATTGTTCAATATATTCATTGCCTACTGATTTTGGGTGCCTCCGTGGTTGAGTGCCTACTGCTGAGTTCTCAAAACTCTAGTTAACTTCAATATTTTAAAGGATCTGTTTTGAACAAAAAATGAAAACATTTTTGCAATGGGAGAAGTGTGGTGTTTTAATCCTCTTGCAATTCAAAAACTGCTGAAAGGATGTTCCTCGCTTTCCAAAACAATTTACCTGTGAGCAGAAACTAAGGAACCCTTCCTGCCATGGGATCTGCTAGCATGGATCCCTGCATATGCATGAAGCCAAGGGACCACCATGTGAGCACAGGGCTCCTTGCATGCACATCTGGATGCAGGACTGGGACCCATGCATGTAATATTTCAAGTCCAAAGGTGAATGTTTTGGAAAGTTGTGAGTGTGTGAAAAAGTGAATTATAGTTCTGTCCAGCATCATAGTTCTGATGTGCTCAGGCAACACAGAATGGGAGTTTCCTTTATAAATACCTTTTTCCTGATGGTATGAAAGGCCAAGAACCTGTCTATCTAAAAATTAAAAAAGTATTTTTCCCCTCAAGAAGAAAAATCCATTTTTCAAGTTTGATGCTTTTACTAACCTGCAGAAGCTCAATCGGAAAAAAGTCAGAAAGAGCTTCGTGCTTACATTTTTGGCTATTTCCAGAATAACTGATTGAAAATGGAGTTTCAAATATGTTAACTCCCCCCAGGTTTTTTTCATTGTTCATCATATACACTTTTACAATCTTAATGCTTTTTTTTTTCCTGCCCTACTAATGTGGTGCTGTTCCATCTGTCAAACTTAAAAAATAATTAAGTATACTGCCAGACAGTATTGAAACCTGAAGTCCTAGATTCATACCCAACACAGGTCTCAAATCTTGAGCTAGAGAAATACTGCAGTATAATTCTGAGTGAAAATGAACAAATACCTTTGTATTTTCAATGGATACCATAACCTCAGTACTAGTCACTATTTTCCCCTGCTGACTTGGCAGCAGTAAACCCGTGACTCTATAAGAGGGAGCAAATGCATCCTCCCCTTAGCATGTGATGGGTATCTGCAAAATTCTCTATTTATTAGCAGTAAATGGAACTTCACCACAAGTTATGCTATGGCCCAGAACTCAATGATGATTTTTAAACTGAAAAGGGGATCACTACCAAATGAGTTGACATACGCAAAAACATATTTAAAGCACTGTAAGCTTATGAAACCAAGTTACAAGAAATTACATGAAAAATTACAAAAGGAAATACAGTGGGAAGGTAGAAACATGCCCCCCTGCCCAGGCACAGTGGAATAACTACCTCTGACTTCTAACCCTGAAGTGCCCCATTGTCCCTAGCTTTGGCACTGTGGGCTATGTTCTGACCTTACTCTGTGTGTGTCTGCCCATCATCAGTATGTATGTATGTATGTCGCTAACAGACAAAAGGACATGCAGATTACCTGGAGGAATTTCTTACAAACAGCAAGACAGGGCCACACGCTGCTCTTGTTTACTCTAGAGTAAATCCCTTGATGTCACTCGAGTTACTGAGGCGTTACACGTTTGAGGAGGGAATGGAGCCTGTGCTCTATTGGTTTCAAGCAGAGACCTCCTCGCCACTCAAGTGTGTCTGTCAGCTGGTTCCTATTTTCTTGCTTGAGTGAGCTTTGCCTAACCTTGCCAGCTAGGGGCGAGCGAGCGGCTGAGCTCTCGGGCAGCCTGAGGGAGAGCTAGGGAAGGCCACGCTGGAGGCAGGGCTCAGGCTGTTGCTGCTACTGGACAAGGAACTAAGCTAAGTTGCATGGTTGCAGCGGCAGCCCAGTTTCCTGTCCTCCTGCACGGGGCATGCATGGCAAGCGGCGCGGGGCGGGGGGCACCTCCCTGAGGCCGGGGTGTGTGGGAGCGGGCTGGGTGGGGTCCCACTGTTTGAAATGAGAGCTGCTGGGGGGGGGAAGCAGGTCCAGGCCCGCGCTGAGCTACCCCAGCCCCGCTGCGGTCCCCCCACCCCGGGCCGTGCCTAGCACGCTGCAGAGGGGAAGCGGAGGCTCCCGGAGCCCTTACCGACTCGGCCAGCAGGAGCTGCCCTTTGCGGGAGCAGAGGAACTCCCTGGAGGGCAGGAGCATGCGGAGGCCGGGCGGAGGCGCGGGGGCATCGGGCTCCTCCGAAGCGGGCAGGTCCATGGCCGGGAGCGGGGCTTGGCTCGGCTCGGCTCGCTGCTGAGCGCCGGGGGATTTGGCCTTTTTTTTTTTTTTTTTTTTTAAAGGAGGGAAACGGAAATCGTGACACTGCGGAAATGTGAAAAAAGTGTCAGGGCATCTGCAAATCTGGGGAGTGCCCGGCTCGAGCGCTGCTGCGGCGCGCGCTCCGGTTCTCCAGCCCGGCCCGGCCCGGCCCTGGCGGACCTGCTGCGCGTCGCCTGTCTTGGGGTGCAGCTGGGCTCTGGCAGCCGAGGTTTGTTTGTACTCCAGCCCCCTCCCCCCACAGCAAACACAGTAGCTGCTTCTCTGCGCCCCAAACGTTTCCTTCCTGAGCCATCCTGGTGCAACAGTGCTGCAAATAGGCCCGATCCAGGCGCAAGAGCTGGGTTTCTCCCCATCCCCGCAAAAATATGCCAAAATAGAAAAGTGTAGATGCTCCAATTACATCAATAAATCCAGACTTTGATGCTCCCTGGCATGATAGTGCTGGAAACATCTGCACCCAGCTAATTTTTGGCCCAACTCCATAAATTCCAGTGCCTAAAATAAACAGAGAACAAGCTTAATTGGTAAATGTATTTATGCGGTAGGGGCAATGTATTCTGGTGCAACAGCATTGCAAAACCCCAGATCTAGTTCCCGAATCTGGCTAATTTTGGCTGCATATCCTCCTAGTCTTTACCATCTACATTTAGTACATATTCAATTTCTCCTAATCCCCCAGAATAATCCGAATTCCAGTACCTCATGCAGTACACATTGCTGCAAAACTACAAGGTAGCGATGCATATTTCACCTTCCTTCCCTTACATGCAATGCTAAACATACCATTGACATAGCAGTAAATTAGCTATATGTAATTAAAAGTTAAAGAGCTGCAAACAATTCTGACCTGAGATGTTTCATAACTGACCAGACATTTAAATTGTGAAATATGCAGAAGTTTGTATGTATTTATTATTTTGATGAAGACGAATAATCAGAGCATTATTTTCTCGGGATGGAACAGCAACAGAACCCTAGCCAGAAAATAGTAAGAATGGCAGATTAAGTGCAGATTGATTAGGAGTTAAGTATCAGAATACCAGAAGACAACTTTGTTTGTAAGAATAAGAGAAGGAACAAGCGACTAAAATGTAGGTTGTGGAAACAGCACCTCAAGCACATGTACTTCTGAAAGCATGGCTCATCATTGCTAGAGGTGAAAGGCAAAAAACTATGGAGAATGCTGCAGAAGTTATGAAAACTATACTGCCACCATGCAGAGAGATTAGCAAGAGGTCAATTCTAAAACAGAATTAATCAAATTTATGAATGGAAAAAATATGGAAAAGTACAGGAGCTAATTTAGTAGTAGTAAGAATCTATAATGGAATTTGCAGATGGGTCCAGAGCCAGGGTCCAAATGCTATCTGTGTCTGTCTCTTCTACAGAAGAATTTTCAGAGGCTACCTCTTGCAATTTTAATCTATTCACTTTAGCCTCCTTGTGTGGGGAAACAAACCCTGGCTCCTGACATTCCTCACCCTGGCAAATAATGAGAAGGAAACAGTTGCAATTCACCAAACATTCACTACTTATCTATCCAGAAATCAGCTACTCATGAATGAAAAGAGCCCTTAGTGAAATGAAGTAATTGGTTTGGTTATAGATGCAAAATATTTGCAAAGCTCAATTTTAACACAAAGCCCATTTTCCTTGTTTTCCTTTACCTTCTTTTAAGACAGGTTCTTTGCATCTGTCAACTTATGACTATTGCACTGTACTTGCACTTACAAGTAAATGGTAGTTTAAAGCTATCATGGGAATGTTATTCAGTTTTTTGAACAGATAAGCTCTGGTTCTGAACTGTGCTTGACCTTTAATGTACGCTGCACAGAGCACAACCGCTTAAGTAGCTACTTTCATTGAAATTGCAGTGCTGTTTGTAGAAAATGTAATACATCTTAGCCCAAATGTTGTCCAATACTTTCATTGCACATTCATACTTACTATTGATAGCACTACTATTATTGTGTTATACTAAGATCATGTTTTTAAGTAAGATTGGATTTCTTTGTTCTGTGCTCTTCAGAATATGAAGATGAAAACTTAACAGGTTTTAGTAAAAATGACTTATGCAGAGTATCCCTATACTCTATGAATGTTTTAACAGCCAATCTGAGTTATTTTTCACAAGAAATTAATACACTTTTGGCATCTTTCTTGTACTTTTTAGCATTGCCTTTCTTATTTGTTATACAATTTTGGGGCTGTATTTTTCCAGATGGATCCAGTCTCAGTGAACAAAATTCCTGAGTTTACAAAATTGTAAAGAACACAATTGTTAAAAAATGTTTAGTTAAGGAAAGGAATGGTATTTCAGAGTCTGCTTTGGATTACATAGCACTAAACTGGGGCTGTACTGGTCCAATGAGAAATAAGACTAATCCTAAGGGTCAGATTCTGATATCTTTACTCACACCAAATAATACTTTACTTCACAGTGATCCCATTAACAAGCCTACCTGTAGAGTAAGATAGTATTTAACATGACTAGGGATGTCAAAATCTGTCCCTAAATATATTTTGCAGGAGGAGGATATTCATGTATTAATTCAAGTAATTCTCATTTAAAGTACAGATATTACTTACCCACTAAAATAATATATTTAGATTCATTTGTATTTCAGTTTTATTATATAAACACTTTTGTAGAAAATTAGATTTTTAACACAAGTGAGAATGTATCAAGTTTAGCAAAACACACAGGACAATAATT
Organism: Emydura macquarii macquarii; assembly: GCF_026122565.2. Lineage (NCBI taxonomy): Eukaryota > Metazoa > Chordata > Testudines > Chelidae > Emydura > Emydura macquarii. Next base: position 5,177,773 of record NW_027130698.1, read on the forward strand.
TTAAGTTAACACTGGTAAAAATGTGTATTCTAGAAAAATACATGGGAATGTAAAGAATGCTAATATGCATGAAAAAGTAAACTAATTTAGAAAAATACAGAGGACAATATTGTTATTCTAAGATGAACATATTAAAAACGTTAAGTCCTTTAGGAAAAATACATAGGCTAATAATGAAACAAGTATCCTATTGATCAATAGGCATTTATAGTGGAGAATAAATAAGTCTTTTGGTAAATTGGTCATTCTTATCTGGTAATAACATTCCTTCCTCTTGGCTCATTAAATGTAATCTTCTTGAAAAGAAGAACAGAATCTGCAACACAAAGACCAACCAATAGAAGACCAAAGACCTACAAATAAAAAGAAAATTGCTCAGTTTCCTCCTAGCACATCATAGTTAGTTATTTATCATCTTTACCTTTCACTTTAATAACTCATTCATTACTAATTTTGAGCAGATGCAGTTGGTATAGGTCACTAAATTGGTTCTGACCTTCTAAATGTTTCTGGATGAATATTTGGTTTGCGATGATTGAAAAATTCAGTGTTCTCCGTACCTTAGGCCAGATACACTGCAATCTCTGATAAAATGACTTTCCTCTTATGCTCTGGCAATCATCTTTACCCTGACTTTGCTTGACCTTCATCTGTCATGTCTAAGAATAGGCAATGACTCAGTCTCCATGGAAACTAGACTACAGATATGCTGCTTTATGCAAGATTATGCTTTCCTCCAGAACCAATTATGTCTATGTAAGGGCTGATCTACTTAATGGTTTTGGATTGCAGTAAACCCAATGTTTGCAGATGCAAGACAAGAAGATATTTTTCTCTTTCAGCAGTTTTTAAATGAAAAACTCTGAATTGGTAGGAAGTCACCTTATTTAATGTTTAAAATGTGAATACTTGTTATTAAAACGTGGGAAATTTCAGCCAGATAGAAGCAAATCACGTTTGCCAAGCAGAATTCCTAGGGTATGTCTTTACTGCAGAGTTAAATTGGGTTATTTTCAGGGTGTTGCCCCTAAGCCCCTGCCCATCTATACACAAAGCACCCCAGTTTGGTGGTGCTTTAATCCTATGCTAGTTGGTCTGGCTGGGGATACGGGCTAGAGCTTGGGTGCCACTTTAATTTGGGCTGATAACCCACCCATTTTACAGGAAGGAATCAAGCCAAATCACAAGCTCCTCCAGTACCTTTCCACGATTTCCATGTGCCCAGAAGGCAAGACAAGTTCTCTGACAATTCTCTGGGGAAGAATCATGGAGCAGCTCTGCTTCCTGCAGCACAAAGAACCTTGGGATATACGCCCAGAAGTCTAGAAACATATGTGGATGAATATAGCACCAGTGAGGACACAGTGGGTGTTCTGCTTGAGCTAGTGTGCTAAAATTAGTAGCATATCACAGCAGAATGGGCAGCAGCTCAGGCTAGCCAGGCAAGTACAATCCCACCCATCCCCCTAGGTATACACTCAAGTGGCTAACCTGAGGCACTGCCCATCCTGCCGCAATCACGATGCTATTTTTAGGAGCTAACTTGAACTGAGCTAGCATGTATACCTCAACTGGTGCTGGGAATCACACCTCCCAGCTGCTGGGTAGAAATACACAGTAACTTGAGCATGGCTTTGCAGTGTGGCTGCTCACACCTTGCCGGCAATCAGTCAAGTTAAAACTGCAGTGAAGAGGCACCCTTCGATCATCACGCCAACCAGCACCACTTAGCACCTCTTTGTTACTGTATATTAACAATTGAAGAGCATGTCTATACTTGAGCTGGAGGTGTACCATACATGTGCTAGTACACTAACAGTAACAGTGTAGCTACATCGGTGTAGACAGTGTGACAGGCTAACCATCCCCAGTACAATCCCGCCCAGGCTCCTAGGTACTTACCACTGTGGCCACACTATGATTTCATGCTGAGATAGTGCATATATATCTACCTGAGCAGGAAATTACTCCTCCAGCTAGAAGGTATCACTTGGACTTATGATAGATGCTTTGTGTGCTAAACCACATCAATCACCTCTAAATAATCTGTTCTTTGAATGACAATATTTGCTCTAATTTTAGTTATAAACACTGGAATGGACCATGATCACAAGCACACTTTAAAAACTGTTTTGCATTCATCTTTAGGAGAAACAAAAGAAAACTAGCTTACTAAGTATACACTCTTCTTTTGCAAATAAATTAGCTAAACATGATAATCTGTAAAACTATATATTAAGATTTGCTGTGCTTTTTTACTTGTTACTCAAGTCTTATCTGCTTGTTACTCATTTCCTTATGTGACAGTCCTCCATTTGTATTTGGAGGGAGGGAGGGAAGTACTGACTCTCTACTTAGATGTTCCTTTTTCAAAAGATAACAATACACATTGGATGTCTAATATTTATGTTAGTAAAGGTAATTTAGCAATGCAGTTTAAACATGAGATGCATTCTAAAATATATTTGTCATCTAGAACTATAACTTCAACTCAATACTATTTGCTACACAACATGAACAGTTTCAAAACAATAGTAATTTAGTAATAATAAATCATTGGCAAACATTATCTGAAGGAGATGATAATTCACCTCATTTCTCTTTCTTGAAGATGGGAAGATCTTCAGATGGTTTAAATTAGTAACTAGCTACGCTAATGTGTACATCAGCTAACTTTATATTTAATTATAAAAGGCATTTGGAAAACAAACGGCACAGAAACAAGTAAACATTTCTGACTAAAAAATTACAGGTGCTCATGTACTGGAAGACAAAACAATCCAATAAACTTTTTCAATTGCCCTAATAGTTCACTCTCAGCAAGTCATGCAGATCCATTGTCTGTATTATGCAATTTGGGCCTTATCAGAAGTTTTTCTACAGAATGTTAATTCCCCAAAGAAGTATTCTTTATTTGACATGGTGATTCTCTAGTTAGCTGGAAAAAGAATGATTATTTCTTAGCTGTCACACAGGAAGAAACCATTCTGTACTATTTCCAGTGCATATAATTTGGCTTGAGTGCCTGTACTCAAATTTGGAAAGCAAGAATCTGGTTTCCTTAAGTACATCACCTTTTTGTGACATAGTTGCTGCTAAAATGCATTACTTGTTTTATGTGTACTAGTGAAGATTATATTTCTTTTAGAATGGGCATGACTAAATCCTGATTTGTAAAACCGATTTCTCATGTGTGTAATTTGTAAAACCAATTTCCCAAGAGGGGGAGGAGATAATCCGCTTCTTTCCCTCCTGGCAATCTTAATATCTTTATTCATTTTGGTCAAATATCTGTTTTATTAGGCTTGGCTTTAGTCTCCTGTATTGTAGCAGCTAATAGTAAGTCCTCAATCTTTTTATTCTGAATATGTGCAGTGATTTCTGCTGCTATAGCTTTTAACTCAACTTTAAATTCTACAAATTGCTCACCAGGGAAATAATCCTATCAAATGTTTAATTCAGCACAATCAACCACGTACTTATTTTGGAATACTTGTTAAAACTTCCTTTTAATTTTCTTCACTTGTCAGCACTGGAACAAAATGACAGCTTTGCACACTATGGTTCATAGTTGTATGTACGAAGAACTCAAGGTGCAAGTTCTGGTTTTTATTGCTTGACATATTTTAACAATTTTTGTTTTCAGAGCCAAAATATTTTGACAGATGAGTTTTTAGTCCTTTATTAGTTTTTAATAGTATATTTAAACATTACAAGAGAGTTTATCAACCTCACCAGCACTTGCTCATTTTGTGTGCTGGCCTTCTCTGATATTGTTTAAGAATATTGTGATTGGGTCTAATCTTAAATACTCACAAACTACAAGCTGAACAACAAACTTTTCCTTATAGAAAACCTCTTCCATTTGTGATGCTCTGCATAGTATGAACATGGAGATCTGGGACTATCCTGGTTTCTCACTTGATTTTATAAAAACACACAGGATTAGGAATTAAAAACAGAGAGGAGAAAAATCAGTGTATGTCTACTCTTGGGTTTCAACTATGTTTTAATAAGAGTATGGGCACTTCTCAGGAAGGATACTGTAACAAAATTGGATATTCCCAAATTAATTCACTTCAGATCATCCAACCTGGAATTTCAACTAATAAGAATAAATGCATTTATTGTACTGATATTCAACATTTATACTCTCCCGCTTCCATAGCAAACCCAGAACAACCTAGTGGTATATTAAAATAGCAACTTGTATGGTCAACAAACGATCAGAAATACGAATCCTGTAATTATTATATGGTAAATGGAATATTAGTTCTATGTAAATTTAAGGAATACAATAATAAAAATACCAGTTAGCTCTTATGTTTGTAGTCAAATATGTCTCATTGTATGTTAAATTTATTCTGTTTGTATATTCTGTGTGCCATATGATCAATTGGATAAGGAGTTTGACCCTCATGTCCATGTTAAAATGTCAAAAATTAGGACAGATTTATTTTGAGAAAAAAAGACAGTAATTTTGTTACATGAGAAAGATAACTGAATATTTAAACATTTAAAACATCTCCATTTTAATTATCTAATTTAGTAATACTACTATAAATTCCTCTACTTACTCCTCCAACCAAAGTCCCAGTCGTGGTCTTGATTATTATTGCACACAGGCACACAATGATAAAGAACACAACTGCAATCAGTGAGTTGAAAATATCCTGAAAAAGCATTATGAAACACAATTAACTTCATTAAACTCCACAAAACACTGAAACTTGCATACTTGTAGTGTACTGCGGTCTGATTTTATTCCTTTAAGGAAACCAATGAAAACAAAATATATTTGTCATGCTGAAAAACTTTAAATTATTGCAAATATTCTCAGAATTGATATTACCTACCAAGAAACAAAATCTTTTTGCCACTGAAATGGGATTAGGTAATGTCCAAATCTGATCTAGAGTGACACCAAGTGGTGTGATGCTAAAAACTGCATACCTGAAATAACCCCTTTTGTTTGAGCCTGGGTCCACATTATGAATTTATATTGGTATAACTGTGTCACTCAAGGGTGTGGAAAATCCACAGCCCAAGTGACACAAGTTATCGACCAGATATTCTGTGTAGACAGTGCTAGGTCTGCAGAAGGGCTTCTCCCATCGACATAGCTACTGCCTCTCCAGGAGCTGAAGTGCCTTTGCCAACAGGAAAGTCTCTCCCATTGGCATAGTGTTTTCACTAAGTGCTTAAAACATGCAGCTGCAGCGGTACAGTTGTGCTGCTATAGCATTGAAAGTGTAGACAAACCTTAACCATCTGGGTGCTTTAATCATTAGATATTGCTAGTAGCAAGAGTTTAATTCAAATATACTTCCTTGTTTAAAAATATACCTCAAGTTAAAACAAAAAGGGAACTAATACAAGAAAGCAATTCACATAAATAACTGAATAAATCCAAAATATGTTTACTTTGGGGAGGACAATTACAGTTACTACAGTAGAAAACTGACATATCAGTGAGAAAAATGAAACTCAGAACACTAGTGACTATTAATCCTGATAAACGCATTCTATTTGGTGGTGAGGACATTTGTGATTTTAAAATTCTAATCTATTCAATGGAACATTCTGATATTTTTCCATAGACAGAATTGTAGTGTATCTTACCTTTACACAAACAATGCTTATAGTGTTTTGGAAATAACATGGAGCGCTGTTCACATCTGTTAATTAATCAGGTACTAGCACAAGACTTGCATTTATGCATAAATCACAAAACATATACATACACTTGCAGTTTAAAAGATACAAATCAATACTTACAGCTAAAGGCCAAAATAAGAATTTCATCTTTTTATCTAGTTTTAGCAAGTATAGCAGAAAGAAGAACAACGTGATGACAACTTCCATGATTGCAAGTGCTATAAAGGCTTCATGGGATTTGGAGGCAGCAAAACAGATGAATGTTACAAGGGCAACACCCTGAAAGAATAAAGAGAGTATTTACTAATGTGGTGCATTGTAATTTTCGCATGTGGTGAAAATGTTGATATATACACTACATGGCAAAATGCAGGGCTGCACAACTTCCCCCTGCCCAGCCGTCAAAGAAATGAAAGGAGCAAATGGAACTTTCTGCCACTTCCGGCCCTTTCTCTGCTCATTCAAGGGCTGAGCAGAAGCCAGTGGGAGACTTTTAATTGACTTCACTGTGTTAGGGGTGAGCGAGCGAGCGCTGGTGCTCCGTGTACGGCGGCTCTTGTCTCTATTGATGTCCGTGCAAGCCCGATGGACGCTGCATGGCTTTGCCTCGCGCGCTGTAGCGCTGAGCCTCTGGGCAGCCTCATCGGGCACGAGCAGAGGGATCCGCTGCCCAGAGGCAGTTCCCGCCGTGCAGCGCCGGCCGGAGCTCTGGGCCAGCGGGGCTGATGCGGCTGGGCCGACAGCCTCGGGCAGCCCCAGGGTCTCTCCGCCAAGGGATCCTCCCCAGGCCGCGTCACCGCCCAGCAGCACCACGAGCGCGGTCGCGGGGCAGGCGGGGGCCCCTCGCGACAAACCCGACATGTGGCGACGTCACCTATCGCGGCCCTGGCCGGTCCGACCGCAGCCTGCCCCGCCCGCCGGGCCCAGCGCGGACTGACACTACAAAGCCCTCCCGCGGCCCGGCCCGGCCCCTCAGGCGCTCTCCCGGGCGGCGCCTGCCCTGGGCTCTCGTACCAGACGGGCGAGCTTCAGCGCCCCCGGCACAGAGCGCGGGTAGGCGGTGTTCACCTCCACCATGGTGCGCGGCCGGGCCAGGCTGGGCTCGGCTCGCTCCCCGGGCGGGGCGGGGCGGGGCAGCGGACGGGTACTGCCGCGGCGGTGCCGGAACTGAAGTGACCGTTGGGCACGTGCGCGTTCGAGGGACCTCTTAACCCGTCCGTCTCCTCTGCCCCAGCCAGTGCGGGCGGGGCGACTCGCTCCCCTCCGGGCCCGCGCACAGCTCGGGGGTGAACAGGCCGGGCCAGGGTCTCGCTCCCCCGTGCCTGCCCCGCCCCGCTCCACCAACACCCGGTCCCCAGGCACAGACAGCCTGCGGCTGCCTTCCTTCCAAGCCACCCACCCCTGTATAGCCAACCCCCCCACAACTCTCCAGCCCCCCACCTGTATAGCCAACCCCCCCACAACTCTCCACCCCTGTATAGCCATCCCTACAACTCTCCACCCCTGTATAGCCACCCCCCACAACGCTCCATCCCCCCCATCTGTATAGCCAACCCCCCACAACTCTCTACCCCTGTATAGCCAACCCCCCCCCCCACAACTCTCCAGCCCTCCACCTATATAGCCAGCCCCAGCCCTCCCCAACCCTCCCGCCCTATTTAGCCACTCGCCCGTCAACGCTCCAGCCCTCCACTCCACGCATAGCCATCCTCCTCCAGCTACATACACGACGTTCAGCATTCATCAGCTGTGTAGGTCCCATTTACAGATGGGGAACGAGTGACCTGGAAACAACGCTAGCCGCACGTTCCCCCGCAGGGACTGCACTCCAGCCCGAACATTGCCGCGCTGTTGCCAGTGTAAGAAAACTAGAACGGGACATTAACTAGAAACAAAACCGACACTGATTCATTTGTTTTCATTGTCCGGCCGGAGATGCTAACAGCAAAGCAGCCGCTGCACCAGGGGTGACAGAGCACATGCCAATGCTTAGTTCGACTCGGGGTGGCTTTTAACGGAGGCAGCATGTGTAATGAGTTGCAAGCACCTCCTTGAGGGAATGAGCATCTGCCAAAACCAAACAGAAGAAAAAAACCTGTGTAAAACCGGAGCAACACTGGGGAGTGCAGTGCACTGTGTCTTTAAGGGCCTAACTGGAAAGCGGCCGGCAGTAGCTGGTTGGTTGCTCAATGCTTAAAATACAGCAGCGGAGGTGGGCTCAGACAGGAAGCAAAACATTACAGCGGAAATGCGTGCAGGGCTTGTAAAAAGCAAGGATCGTGCCGCTCCAGTCTATAGCTAAGAGCTGTCGGAGATGGGCTATGTGGTCATTGAAGTCGTTCTGGATCTGGCCTCTCCTAAACTCCCAACGCACCAGAGGAGCTCAAGCTGGCCTCGGATTTTCTGTTTGCAGGAGCCAGCAGAAGCAATTGCTATATCCACTGATGGCTAATCGCAGCCGCTGTACGGCCGGCTGCCCACAGGACGCCTCATGTACGTCTGGTACTTCTGCAGCACGCACCAGTCAGTTGCGTTTATATTATTGATGCCACCCCTGCGCCGTGGTAGATGTAGCAGCAGGGCTCTCGCTCTGAATGGATTTATTGTTTGAGATGAAAATACTGTAGAGGGAGAAATAAAGCAAACCCCAGCCCACTTCATTCCCCAGAGTAGTTTAACTGCTATTGCTTTTTCACAAAGGAGTCTTTGGCGCTTGATTGAAAGGTATTTCGGAAAACACATTTAATCCAATTCTTATCCAAAATTTAGCGACTATCGTGGTACTAGATTATTAAATGTTGTTGCGGCCAATGATTTAGCTTTTCTTAAATATGGAGCTGTATCTACATTAAATCTGCTGATGCAGTAGACAGGCATATAGTGTTTGGCCTCCTGCAAATTACCTATGATAGTGTAATTACAGAGGAATCCATCTGCCAAATAGGGAAGTTTAAAAAAAAATAAAGAAATGCAGTATATTGAAAAGGTTTCACACCATACAAATATATTCTCCTTTCCCCCCCCCCCCCATTTAAAAAAAAATGAAAACAGGATGAGCTCCACTTCTTACATTTTTTTGTAGTGAAGGAAGAGGTAGTTTGTGAAATGTTGAGTAATCAACAACTTTAAAAAACCCTTTTATGGCACTAGTCAGTACTTCTCTATTTAAAATGCACACATGAACAATATACTGTCATTCAATGCCCTGAATCTAGTAAACAAGTATTCAGTGAACATCTTAAAGGGACACTGTCAGTTTCAGAAGATGAGTTAAAAGTAGTTTTAATGATAGCTGTCCTGAGTCCCCTGTCAATTAATATATATATATATATATATATATATATATATATTTTTTTTTACAATCACAGTTCCCTTTTTTTAAAAAATGTGCTTTCCCTCCACTGTGATAAAAGCCCATATAGCCAGAAAGAAACTGACTTTGCACAGGCTCTGGAGTCTGTGCTACCGGTTTGAATTGTGGAGCTGTGGTTTGTCAGACTACACACAAAGTGCTGTCAAAGGTGCAAAGTGTATATTTTTCTCTACTCTTTTCAGTGATAGTCTATCTTAGATATTACCTGTAACAATAGTAGGTAAACAATTATAGATAGAAGAGTAATGTTTAAATTGACTCCTTAATATCTAAGGGCCTGACCATGTAGAGAGCTCCGCACAGATAGACCTGTGAAGTTAGTGGTGCTTTATTCAGGCACAGGCATCTGCCTGAAAATAATTCATTGCTGATTTGGGGCTTGTTTTCTTATGGTGAGAATGAGATCTAACAAAGGAACAACCATACAAATAAATAATGCTGCTCAATGAAGGTAGGAGCTAGCCATTGTAGTGGTATAATAGAAGGTAAAGCATATGAATTATAGCCATGAAGGGTTAATATAACATGTTCACTATAATCTATAATCAGTGAACTTAAACTCTTTACTATATTTGTTCTTACAAGAGTCCAGAGAATGGCTGGATCTATAATCTAAGTGCAGTTTCCGAGTTCTTCTTAACAGTGTTTCTTCCTATTCTAGATAAACACCTGATAAGTGGAGGGAGAAAAAGACAGTTGTAAGTATAATATTTTGCTCAGAAAAATAATGTATTTAGCATATTTTTATTGCAATATAATTATATTCTGGAAATGCCCACAGGCTAATGACTGGGTCTTGGCGTGAGCTGATGCACAAATCTAGAGGCTAATCCTTCATTTTGTTCCATGCAGGCAGATCCTTGCTGAAATCATTGAGGTAACTTAAAAGACAATCAAGAGGGTTTCTGCAGGTGCAGGTGCTGCTTGAGTGGAACACACGTCGCTAGATCAGGGCACAGAAGTAGTAATCAGCATTCTGAATATAGCCCCCTTCATTTACACTACATGTATTTTGGCTGTAAATTCTAAGTACTCAATTCATGGTGTTTTAAATCTAATTATTTTAAGATCGATTAGTAGATGGGTGGCCAAAATACCTTTCACTAATTTTAGAAACCTAGATGGCTAAAAGAAATTGTAATTTGCCTGAGAAAAATCTATTATTCGGTGTAGAAGTGTTAGTCAAAGTAAGGTTAAAGTTTTTTGAGGTGAAATTTACGCAAGCATGGACAGCTGTGTAATGGGTACCATAAAGATGCAGCACTGCAGGAGAACCTCTGCAACCCTGTGTGACAGGGGAAGGGGTACTGCACTTCTGAAAAGGATGGTGTGGTGGGGATTTGGGAATGGACCAGGAAGATCCAGTGGCCCAAATCCTGCAGGCTTTGGCGTTCCACAGGTATAGAATCAAACTCTTACTATTTTAATAGTCACACTAACTGTAACAATGCATATGGAACTGGGATGTAGGTGTGCAGTTACACATGTGGTTTGAAAGTCTGGCCCTGTTGAAGCCAATCCAGCTCAGTTTGCTTGATTGAGGCCCAAAACTTGTATCTCTAGATATTAAAGATATGATTCCCCATTTTGTTATTCCATATTTATTCCAGCACAAAACTCCATTGCTTTCAACATGCCATTCCATTGGAAAGCTTGTGTATTGCAATAGTGAATCGTACCCTAACTCTTGAAACATAGGGGTTCTCCTGGAAATGCCTTAGCTATAGTGACACTAGAATTTGCTCTAATGTATTTATAATGCTTATGGATTATTTTTAGGCTATAAGTACCTGTTTTTGCATTTGCTGTCAGTCATTTCTTTGCAGTAGCATTTCATTTAGTTTTTAAAGGTTGGTGTCTTCTTTCGCCAGATCTGTATTGAGGGGAATATTGCAAGTGGAAAAACAACATGCCTGGATTATTTTGCCAAAACTACCAGCATTGAGGTATGGGGCTTGAAACTTCTTAATGTTCTGTCAAGTCAGCAAGAGTTTTTCTACTGATATCATTGACAGTATTCAAGTCTACTGCAGTATTTCCCAAGATTAAGTGAGAGTAAGATATATTTAAAGGCACAGTGCCAAATAGTTTCTCATTTTTAAACTATTAGCGATAATATCTTAGAAGTTTGAAAACAACACTTTCCCTTCTTGATGTTACCTGTTTTCATTTGGCAACCAATAATTTTTCTTGTTTTATAGTTAATGGAATGGAAGCCAGTATAATCTATTGTATTTTTTCCTACATTTGTGCTTGTATTAATTGTTGCCTCGATCCTATAGTCACTTACACATGTGGATAGCTTTGCTCATGTAAATAGGCTATTGACTGCGTTGGGTCTGCCTCCTTCATTAAATATATACATGTGAGTGTTTCCATAATTGAGATCTAAGTTAGTATTTTTTCTTGGAATATTGTTAACTACTTCTAGAGAGTCAGTGGAAGAAGCAGTTTGTGGACCCCACTTAAATATATATCTTAGATAAATTCTTAATGGTTGAATGGGAGATGTAAAATATATACAATTCAAAAATATTCAACAATGGGAAATAGTATATTCTGTCAATCAAATTTTGTCCCTCAATAAACTAACAATTACCAATAGAACTACCATTTTTATTCATTGAATTTTTAAAAATCTTAAATATATCTGCAAATAAGCAAAGTCAGAGATAATTCAAGTAATGTAGCTAAAAGGTATTAATCCCATATAACTGTAAAATAATTCAAATAAAATAATAATAATAATATGCTGGGAAATAATAATATTTCTTGGGAGAAAAATACTTTTGTATAGTTACTCTTTGGAAGCTGTTGAACAAACATGGGATTTGATCCCATGTCCATAGGCAAAATGCTTTTGGATGAGGAAAAGATAAATCTATTGTTAATAATTGCTTTAAACAAAACAAATTAAGAATAAACTTCAGGAAGAATTTATATCCGTGTACATAAAATCTTAACGAAGTTGATAGGTCTTCTGAGAAGAATATAAATACAAAAATATAGGATTCTTCATGGGGATACTTAGTATTAAGTATCTTATACCTAGTATTAAGAAGGTACTTGGTAATTTAAAAGGAATACATTGTTTTGAATAAATAGCCATTAGTCCAAAATGCCTTTTTTTTAAAAATGTGTATACAGTGCAAAAATTTAAAAAGTAAATGCATGTTGTTTAGCAACCCAATCTCAGACTCACAATAAGATTTTAAAGTCTTTTAGGCACTGATCATGCAGTATTGGTGGATCCTCATGCCCAGTGGAGCCCACTGGAGACTCTTGTGGTTTCCCCTATTTTGGGCAGAATAGACCTTCTTTATTTTCTCTCTATTTTTGATCATTATTAAAGTTCTAACTGCATTTTTTTAGATCCACAGAAATAAAATGAGAATTATGTATAATGGCATATTGACCTTCATTTTCTATTCCTTTGTCATTCAATGCTGTCCTATGGGAAGTTAATTTGTGAGCAGATCTTTTGCATGAAATACAAATCTACATTCGGCTGTCAATTATTCTTCCTTTATGCTGTTACTGATAAATGAGAGTGAAGGATAAATACTTCTACATGGTATCAGTCAACAATTGCTTTGTTTTGGTGGGCTGATAAAAATAATTATAATTTTATAAAAACAACTAACCACCAGGACATTTTGTAATGAAATAAATCTTTTTCATTTTTATAATAGCTCTTAAATATTAAATTGGGTATTTAATCAGTGCTTTTTTAAAAAAGGGATAGATCCTGCAGTCCATGTATGCAGTACAGATCCTTTATTATTCATTCATTTTAAAACTGGTTTTGTGTTGCTACATTGAGATAGATAAAATAAAAAAATTGAAATCGCTTGGCTCACATGGAATGTCATGTTTTAACTCAGATTTTGACGGAACCTGTGCCTAAGTGGAGGAATGTCCGTGGTCACAATCTCCTGGTAAGTGGCAGGAACTAATCCTGTGATTACTGTCTTGTTAAAGGTATGGATCCTGACATTCTCAAAGTCTTGTGTCAGGGTTTAGATGTATTAAAGTCACTAGCAAAGATGTGGCCACAATCTTATGCAAATTAAAATTCATACCATGAGGGTGATTATTTTTTTCTCTTATTGAGGGATGGGCATTAACCTACTGTGTGCAAAATACAGTACTGCGAAAGACTTGGGCTCTGATTTTGCAAGCAGCTCCATGCTGATGGACACTGTGCCCCCATTGAGCCCCATTTTGAAATCAGTGGGCTCTGTGCAGGCATAATGTGCTGTCTGCATGGAACAGGTTGCAGGATTGGAGTCTTAAAGTGATCTCAGAGAAACAGTGGGTCTGTTACTGCCTGGCAGTGAAGTTCTTTAGGTCGTAAACAAACTAAGGCTAGGAAAGCTCTTTAAAATACATTTATAATGTTGTTCAAAGCAGGCAGGAAAGTGCTTTTTAATACTAAACAACGCAAGTAGAATGTGTAGCAAGGTGAAAGGAGTTGGATTTGGCAGTCAGGGGGTGCTGACTGCTGAGAAAGGATCCTGCAAGGTGTTGAATTCCTGTGTTGACTAATGAGTGGAGGGCCCTCATCACCTCACGGAATCAGGCACTTTAAACGCAGTGATGCGGCACAGTTTGAGACTGCACTGTCTGATTGGTAAGTGGCATTAATGCCAAGAGCAGGGGATCAGAAATCAAACTAAATGAATGTTTCACTTCCAGTGTAAATTGCACATACAACCTGTTCAGAGAACCTGCACTTTAGTACCCACAGTATGCATTTTGGCTCTGTTACTAGTAGCAGTGTGTTCTGAGGAAAGCAATTCCCTTGGGTGGAGGTTATTGATGCTCTGCTATCTGTTTTTCCATTGGCAGTGTAGTAGGGGGATGCACTACTTCATGCCTTGCTCTGTCACTAACCTCTTCCCAGTAAATCACCTGCTCTCTTTCATTCTTATCTTTTTTGTGGGAAGGGAGGCCACGTCTGTATCCCCAGGCAACTTAGATCACTTTAAGCCTGGATGTTTGCTGTTAAGCCATTTTGCAAACCAACACTTGATCCTAAAAGCTCACTTTATAGTAAAAGGTGTTACGCTTTGAGTTTATGGGAGATGGTGATATTTACTGGTGTAAAAAATGGAAGTGGGGTGAGAGTCCTGGAGATTAGAAAAATGCTTTGAGGAACCCCAGGGGGAAATAACCCCATAATGTGATGTGTAAAGCACATCTCTTCTCAGAGTCATAGTGGATACTGTGGACACATCCAGATACTCCTCTATAGCATCATTCGGGAGCTCCAGGATATTTTTTAGACATTGGGAAATTTACCTTTTGCCTCAGAGATGAGACTTTAGGTTGTGACTCTCATGAGTTAAATTAACTCCTTGTAGGTTCTCATCCAGAGAGGTGCTGAGTGTCTGTAACTCCCGTTGAGGTTAGTGGGAGTTCTGAGTGCTCAGTGTCTCTCACGATTCCAATATGTGCTCTGCCAAATGCGGATGAGCCATTTCATTCTTGCTAAAGCTGGTGTTTGCTACCTTAATGCCATTATTTCAGTAACTCTGAGCAGGTATAAAATACATAGCTTAGCTTTATTTGTTACTCATTGGAATAGTCAAAGTGGTTTTATTTTTCTCTTACTCTCTGCCCCCATCTCCAACACCAGGGCTTAATGTATCAAGATCCTTCACGGTGGGGAATAACGTTGCAGACATACATACAGCTTACCATGTTGGATCAGCATACCAGGCCAATGGTAATGTAAAGATTTTTTTCTTTTAATCTGAAGCAGAGTTATTAAGGAGCATTTATGGATCAAAATAATTTGATAACCCTGCATCCAGAAGATAAGACCCTAGGTTGACTTTCATTCTGTGTTCCTGAAGCTAGTAGGAATTTCCATGTGAAAAGGCAACACTGATATACTAAAGTCAATGCTCAGTGTGGTTTGGGACCTCTGCCTCTTACATTTACATGTTTTTCATTCCCCATGTTTTCTCTCTATGCTTACTGTTAAAATGCTGGCCCATGCCTTGTTCATCTCTCAGCTTGACTGTTATCTTTGCCTTTTTATTTATTGTTGGGGTATGTGTGTATGAATTGTGAGAAACTCAGAATCTGGGTTCACATATGATAATCTTAAATGTGAATATTCAAAATCACGCATTGGCTGGTGTCACTCAGAATACACCCTGTTGACCCATGTGATTCTAAACACCAATTCAGCTATTGCAGCTCCCTGCTTCTCACCTCTTCCCAGTCTAACCCATCCAAAATACTTCTGTCAAGATCATTTACTTCTTCCTTTTGGATTGTCTACACTTCTTTCTCGTCATTTGTTTTCCTTCTGTTCCTTCTCACGTTCTCCCCAGTTCTTTCTCCTATGTGCATTCTTTGGGCTAGATCCTTCCTTTTCTCTTGAAAATCCTTTGTTGATGTTTTCTAGTTTGTATTTATTGTTTCCTGCCCACTTGATAGCATCTCCAGTTACTTTTATACCTGAACTGTTTGTTATTGTATTATGTTGTCTGAATTTGCTTTGGAGCAGGGGTCTTTCTTCGTAAAGTCCCATGTACAGTTGTGGTCCAATAAAAAATTATTAATAGTAATTTGACAGAATACTTATATAAGGCTGTGACTTGGGGCTTTACATACATAGTTTGTCCTTTCTTTCTCATAAAAGTGACATTTTAAAAGTTCCAGTTTTGAAGTGTGTCCAGTTCTCACTACTCTGTACTCTTGAAGATTTGGACAGATCCCATTAACTTTCTAGTCAGTGTGTGTTATGAGACAATTATGCCATAATGCTGGGTTCTTCTTTGATAAAAATACAAATAAAAATGATACTAGTATCCTGGCTGCTATGTAAAGGAGAAAAAGAGATAGGATTGATAACTTCAAAGGAAAGATGCTGAGACACTAATCTCCTAAATTGAGCAGACAGTAGCCTTTTATTATGCCAATGTCCCTAGCAGTAACAGAACATATCAGATTGTGGCTGCTTTTGCACAGATACACAAAGAAGAGAGGCCACATGGAGACCTTTTCCCATCTTGTGTATTCATGAAGGAGGCAGCACATTGGTGTTGTGCGGGAGGTGGATTAGTGGGGCCAGAGGCACTCCACAGAGTGTGGCTGGATGGGGGTGAAATCCACATCCCAGTCTCCTCTGCACTTGTTAACAGTGAGCACACTGGGAGAGCACATGCTTCACCCATTTAGAGGGTGTCATAATTTCCACTTCTGAGTGCAATCCCTCCCCATCCTCAGGTCCTCTCTCTGTTTCTGTGTTCCATGAGCAAAATGCCTTCCACGTCTACACCTCTGTGCCCTATAGCACGTCTTATAGCACAGCTCTGGCTCTCAGAGCCACAGAAGAGTTCCATGTTTGTGCAGCTTCAGGGTGGATGGAACTTTTCTCTCTCTCAATCTTCCCTGTAGATATAAAGGAGGCTAAAGAAGCAGGAAGTGTTCCAGAGTTCTGTCTTGCAAAGCACCTTGAAAACTATCACTTCTGTGAAAGTTGTGAGATGAAAGCTTCCCGGGAGCTGCCATGCATGCCAGGCCATGCAAAGGAGCATATTGAACAGCAGACAGCTGGGGGTGCTCAGTAGGCCTTTCAGTTCCTTTTTATTTCCCAGCACAGCTGTGGAAAAAACCCAAAAGGCTTGGGTGTGCTTGAAAGTGCAGAGAGTTTTTTTGTTTGATTTGCAAAATGTTAAAAGTTCCAGTGTCTCATAAGAGCTCATTAAAAGCTCCCAAGAATTCCCCTGCATTCTAATCTGTATTCTGCTGCCAGTTCCTGTGTCAACCTTGCAGTAGCAATTGGTACTGTGTGACCATTAACTCTGTACAGAACAGCTGATTAGAAAGAACTCCTCCAGCTCCACCTCATTCTTTAGAGACCAAAGAGAAAAGCTTAAACAGTGGCAGGAAATCATCACTCACCAAAATTGAAGCCCATTTGGGTGGTAGATCAGATGAAGCTGTGATACTCTGCCAATTACAGTGACTGCTTTGGCCTCCCTGAAGGAGGAGTAGCACACTTGAGACAATTCTAAAATTCTGTTTTCTTTCTATAGTGTCTCTGATGATTGCCGTATGTAAGAAGCACAGTAACATATCTGAGGAAGGCATCACTTCAGGCAGTGACAGTTCCTATTGCTTTAATGGGTTGGAATTTATTTCTAGTCAAGTATCCTCTTGGCATTGGTGGGTTTGACGCTTCTGCAGATAGTTTTAATACATCTTCCATAAGCCTTAGCATGTCAGGAAAATCTTGCTCCTGGAATCCCAGGTATATATACATAATTTTTCCTGAGTGTAAATAATTTTTTTTCTCTGACCAAGCAATTAGTCTGTGTTATGATCAGCATAGTCTAGTAGGAGTTTAATAATGTAGTGACCATAAAGAAGATTAATCAATGATGGAGGTAAAAGGACATGCTGTGTAGCATTAAGGGGTGACAGAAACTAAGAACACTGGAAAATGTAAAACTAGTGAATGGCTCTTGGTTTTATCTTATAGATTTCCCCCCTAAGAATGATGGAGAGGTCAATTCACAGTGCAAAACACATTTTTGTAGAAAACTTATATCAAAGGTACAGTACATGATTTACTACGTTAACTTCTTGTTTTAACAATAGATTTTTTTCAAATAAACCGATCATCTGAGTTTTCTATGGTAATTTGCATTTCAGTAGTCCATGAAACCTGGCATTAGTGTATTACAGAGCTAGTGGTTGCCTACTCAATCTATGGTGCCGTTATCTTTGAGTACTACAGGTAAGTATTTAAAAAAAAAAAAAAAAAAAAAAAAAAAAGGATTTGTATCTGTATATATGACAGTCTTGAGGAGCCTTCTGGATGAACTATACTGTGCATTTAGGATATTATTTATCAGTTCTTTGTGTGTGTATCCCCTCTGGGCTGAAACAAAACAGCTATTTAGTAGCATTCAGAAAGATACACTACAATTTAGGACAGGACATGAAGAATAATATGATAGGCAACTGGAATGGGGAAATTAGATAAATACAATGTATATTAATTATACAAATTAGATTTGGCCAGGGTCTGGATCTTATTTTGCCTACATTTATCTCATAAAGGACAAATTTTGGGGATTTCAGTTTTACAACTCACCCATAATTTGGCACATACAAGAAAACGGTGCCACTAAAACCATGCTAGGTCATTGAGTGAGTGAAGAGTGGTGCCTGCTGAATTACAAATACCACTTCCTGTAGCAGCCTGCATTTTTTCCTTTGTGTACCATTTGTGTAATGACCAGGCCCAACCATAGTTAGCTTGTCAGAAGTGATGAGATCACAGCCGGATACAGTGTAGCTGAAGACAATATTTCAGGCAGGTAATAAGTGCCTTCCCATCTGAAATAATTCACTCAGTATTGCTTGTTCTTTACAAAGGTGGCTTTTTAATATATTTGAAACAATCTGTAATGGGTTATAGTTTGTGAAACCTCAGACTGTTTATAGGAAGAATGTTTCTTGTCCAAATCTATGGGGAAAAGAGCTGCTTGCCAGTAGATCCACAAGATGGCATCCATGCCACATAAGCTTTTCAGTTGTGTTTGTTCCTGAGTTACTTTGAATGTTTACATAAGAGATAAGCTAAGATGTAAGGCATATAAAAACAGTGGAAAATAGTAAGAGTCACTGTTTATCTCAGTCTGTATACAGAAGACTAAACTTAGTTCTTTTTTTCCCTTGCTTTTAAGCTACTGATTTGCTTTTTTCATATTGGACCCAATACTTATATCATAAAGATTGAAAATCTTGCCTAATGCTAAAAGGCTAAGTATTATGTGCAATGACTTTATTTTTTGACATTTTTTAAAGGCAGCTATGACTTTTGGCATTTCTGTTTTTGTATCTTTTCAGTGTTGGGGACCAGGTATTTGCTTTGTGCCTCATTACAACAAACTGGAAGCTGGGAGCATTATTGATTGCAAATTTTGTTTGTTCAAGATTCAGAGTCTGTGAATGGGATATTTAGGTGCTTGGGAAATAAATTAATAAAATATGGAAAAGGAGACATGACAGGTGAAGTAGAGGGACAAAAAGTGATTGGTCTTATAATAATGGATGGGGTTTGACAGTTAATAGATGACATATGTAGTATAGGACCTACTTTGGATCTCCTAAAATGGGGCGAATTGTAACCACAGACAATCTCATTACGTAGTGCATATGTGATTATGACTTAGGAGATTTTTGTAACAGCATAGCCAGTGTAAGTACTCTTCAACTCTAAGATGCACCAAGCTGTTTATTTCTGGTTTCTTGTAGAATCATACAATTGTAGGGCTGGCCTTAAGAGGTCATCTAGTTCCTCCCTCTCCCTTCACTGAGGCAGGATTATAAAATACTTCAGAGGGTAGTGAGCCTGGCATGAAACCAAAGCCCTGAAGATATTAAACCATCTGAGATGTGCAGTAGTTGCACTGAAATTGTTACCACAAAATAGTTTCCCTGCAAATATCAAGAAAACAAAGCCATGCATTGACCTGGCATAGGTATATTACTCACCATGTTTACATGACAATCATATTTCTTGTATTGTGTCTTGATAAGAGGAGATTTTCAAAGTCATCAGTGGGAGTTAGACACCTAATTGTGATTGGTATCTTGAAAATCTTCTCCATACTAAATAGTTATTACTACTGTTATGATTCGGAGACATGGGAAATATGAGTTCTATAGGCATTCTCTATTTACTTGTGTGACACAGAGACCTCTTGGCAAAGAGTCCCCTATTCTTTGTAAAGAGCTCTTACCTCAGACCTGACAAATTCCTTACACCGAACAAATATCTTGCAGAGTATTTCTCCATAAGGGATATCATGTAAGGTGCCTGCAGGAAGCTCATAACTTGTCAAGACTCATAATCATTGTGAGATGTATGTACAGGGTAATATTTAAAAAACAGCATGTTTATACTGAAAGTACGCTTTATGGACCTGGAGTAGAAATTAATCGTCGAGAGGAAATGGGGATAGTCATCCAAGCAAGAGGGAGTTGTCACCCCTCCCTAATCAGCTGACAAGGTAATGCAAAACTCAGTTGTCCAGCCTCGCTCCATCCCAGAACTGTCCATGGAAAACCATCAGCAGCACCACCAAACAATGCAAACCTCTTACAGGTGAAAAAGGAACTTTATATCAGACAGAGCTTCGCCCTGGCTGGGAATAGAAACAAGACTGTTTTCAGAATCACAGAGTGTAGGAAAGACACTCTGGATCCATTGAATGAGGAGAACCCCTGGTGGGAGATGGGCGTTTTAATGACCATTTTGGATCTCGGTTACTGAGAAACCAGCCAGCTCTGCAATAGACTGAACTCAGGGGGAAGGAAATCTCCTTTATTAGATAGGAAAGGTAACTATTGATAAGTGTAGGCCCAGGTTCACATTCCATGATTTTATTCTGTACTGTAACCACTTGTTTCCACTGCTTTCTTGTTTCTAGTTAAATCTTCATTCTTCCTTAAATAAATCACTTTTTTTTTTTTTTTTTTTAAATCATAAGTGCTGTGTGGGTAACAGGGGCAATGATTTAAGGAAAAACTGGTAAACGGGGGTACCCTGCACCTTTGTGTGCAGAGGCTCTGGAAATTCTGCAAGTAGCCTATGTCAGGGGCTGGATGTCACAGGGGAATGATTCAAAGGCACTCGGGTGGAGCTATTGTTAACCTGCAAGGTGAAGTTAGGTCTGGCATAAGCCCAGAAGAGAGTGCTTGAGTGGCTGAAGGACTGAAAATGTCAGGGAGCTGCCACCCAGCTACCACAGGAAAGACTCCCTCTCACTGGAGGCAGGAGTAACAAGGTGACGCGCAGGCTTGGGTAACCTGAGGACTGGCACATCATGATGCTGACAGTTTAGTGGAGTGTGGTATGTGAGCATGCACGTGACTAGATCAGTATGAAGAGAGACTGTCCTTGCACTGGTGAACCTAGTGTGTTGGAGTGATGTTGAAGAATCTTCTGTCTTTATTTCTGACCGGAATCTTGTTCTCTGCGTATTCCTTCCCAGCGAGTAACTAAATTACTTCTTGAAGACACATTCTACAAAGATGTAATCACAACATCTTACATTTAGATTGCACCTTTTCATCCAGAAAGATCCTCAGTTACTTTAAAGCTGGTCACATCCTTGAAATGCAGCCATTTCTTCTAAAAGTGGGTGGTAGCTACCTGCTGCATAGCACACTGCATCATGGTGCAGTGAGGGTTTTTGTTTGTTTTGTTTTAAGATGTTCATTTATTTTAATGTTCTTAAGAACAGTGGCTTGTCCATTCTCCTTTCACCATATTGTGTGATATGTGAACTAATTTTTTGTGCAGTGGCATTAGCCAGAGATGTGGAACAGAATTCCTACTCATGTTCAGTAGATAAACAATAAGCTATACACTAGATATCCTGGAAGAGAGAGAGTTCTGAGCGTTGGTCTGTACTGATTAGCTGTGAGAGTCATGACTTAGTGTTATACCAAGATTATTGTACTAACTAAAATGGAGTCCTTGCTGTGGAAGCTTTTAGCACAATTCTGGGTCGTTTAATGGAGAGTTTGAGCTGTGTGGTGTTAACATGGCAATTGCTTTTTAATAATGGCAAGGTGGGATACATTACTGGAAGTTGGCCCTTATTCTTTTTCTGCATTGATGACTTATCTGTAGTTTCAGTTAATGGTGGTTCTTTCAATCTCTGCATGAGAGTTAGTGAGATTAAAGAAAACCATTGAACTGTTGGAACTTGTAAAGATCCAGCTTAAATGCTCTGGAGTGTAACCATTTACTTAACTAATAGTCTTTATAAAGAAATATACCTCATTTTCTGAGTGCAGCCAAAGGAACAATTTCTTCTGCCTTAACCTACTGTCTGGGGGATTCTGATATTCAGTTCACACAGGCTCAAAGATCCTTATCCCCAGGCAGGTCATAAATCAGTTGTCTTAAGTAAACCGAACAAGTGCCATAAAGGGAGCCCAACAATTGTTGCCAATGGTATATCAAGGGAATCTGTTGTTCAGTATTGAGCATCCAGAAAACCAGACCAACCAGACTGACATCTGCAGGTTCAGGCTGCTGGAATTTTATCGAGAGGTCCAGGTCCAAGCTATTCAACTAACCTTTCCAGCAAAGATTGTTTACCAAGTATATAAACTGGATGGCAGAAGAGGAGTCTTTGTTTAATATCAGTGCAAGGGAATATTTATTTAAGGGATTTGCTATCAATTACATGAAAGGCATATTTTTGTTAAAAAGGGGACCTTGAATCTTTTGAAATAAAGACCCAGCCTGCTCTGAGGTGGATAGGTATGCTGTGTAAGAATAGAGGACTATGCTTTGTTTATAGAAAGAGGGTATAGTAAGGATCCCTGACTCAAAGCCACAGAGCAAGTGGAGGTCCATATCTCTAGTCTAAGCATTTTTCCTTTCTTTTCCCATTGTTAGAGCAAGGGACTGGGAGCTCAGAAATTCCAGATGTTGTTCCCAGCGGTGCCATTGACTCTGTGTGGGCTTCTAAAATCATTTTACCTCTCTGTGCTTCAGTTCTCCTATCATCAGAAAACTGCAGAGGAAGAAGAAGAATATTTACAGGAATGTTGCAAGGCTTAATTCATTCACATTTACCATGAGATTCTATGATGAAAGTCACCTCAGAAATGCAAATGATTCTGTATTCTTATCACTATTACAACTCTGTATTTAGCATTGTAATAGAAGCAAGTATTTGTGTTTTAACAATTTTAGACATAAGCATTTGGATATGCATTTTATGACTGTAAACCATAATTAAGTTAATTTTTCCATTTGAAATCAGACTGGTAGTTGGGTTAGGAAGTTGCTCCCATTCCTACATAGCCTTGGCAGTGAGGACTTTCACTTTGGAAGAGTCATGTCCTCATCAGCATGATTTCAGATGAGATGAAGGAACTTCTGGTGCTTTGCACCATGAGCTTTATAGACCATGAGCCTGATCCAGAGTGCTCATGCAACGTTTTTCATTGATTTCAACGGCACTGCTTACATAAGCAAGGACTGCCTGAGCATGAGAGAGGTTTTCAGGGTTGGCTCCCTATTGCAATATATATTTCATTCTGGGTTTTTTTGTTTGGCTTGTATTTCCCTTTCTATCCAGCCTTCCCATTTCTCCTTTTCTCATATGTCTTGGAAAGGAACTGGCAGAATCAATCTTGTTTCTCCCCCCCTTCCCCTTGGCTTCTGCAGTTAGAATATAACCTTTATAAAATCATTGTGGGTGGTGACACAGAAAAACATTTGCTAGTTAAGGGTATTTGAAAAATACAGTTGTTTGTTCACAATGAATTGTTACCCTTTTTTTTGTCTTTCTCCAAATTGCAGAGGCAAGCTGTTAATTTGGTTGGCAGACAAGAAATGTGGGTGGTATCATCTCTGCAAGGTTTTGCTCTTTTTCTTGCTTTTCTCCAATATAGATATTGCAAATGCCTTCATATGCTTCCTTGTCCACCCTGGTGATGACCAAAACATGTTGCCAAAAGAATGGCAGAGAAGTCTGTCTCTCTTAAACTCATCTGAAAGCTGCAGATGGTCATAGGTCTAGTAGGGGACTGGAGTTCTCCACATCAGTACTTTTTGTGTTCCATTCTCTGTTATGGAGTCATTTAGCAGAGGGTACATGTTTCGGTGCTGTTAGAGAAGATGGGTTAATCAAAAAGTGTAATAACTTGATATTTTGTTCTTAATACACAAGTTTTGTATTGACTCATATATGAGTTGTTTAATATTTTACTATTTGTTTTTATCAAGATGATCATTTTGGGATAGTTGTCTACAATATTCTTATACTATATGATGAATGCATAGCTCAAATTAACCTTCCTGAATATATCAATACTCCTCTGTCCTAATAAATATTCCTCACATGGAAAGTAAAGGCTAATTCACATGATGCCATTATTATTTTTGCTCTTTCTTTTGGCGAGTGTTACAAATTGTCGCTGTTGCTTAGTCAATCAAACTTTCATGGCAGCATGGCGTGTAACAATTTAAATACATTCATAACAGTTCCACAGTGAAAAATTTTAAAAATATCATTGCTGTTAATTAACTGTTACAATGTAGATATTAATGTTGTAACATTTTGCTACTTAGTTCACCTAGTCACTGTATTTTTGTTTAAAAGCATAAAACATTAATTTGTATTACAAAAACTGTTGAAACAGTGGCTTATATTAGTCAGTGTTTCATTTTTAAACATGTTTTTCTTTTGTCTGAACTGTGAACAATATTTCTGTGTGACTGGAGACATTATGGGACTTGACTTCACTTCATTGGTATAAATCAGGAGTAATTCTAGTCAGGTCAAAGGTGTTACACTGGTGCAAATCATCTGTGAGATCAGAATCAGGCTCTCTGTTGTACAATGTATGATTTTGTAGTGAAAGAGGTAATAAAAAAATCATTTTCTTATTGATGATTGCAGTGGAAGAATGCCAGAAGTGGATTACATAGTGCTAACTGAATGGTTCGAATGGATCACGAAAAACATGGATGTTTCAGTTGATTTAATAGGTAAAAAACATGCTTACACTGGTGCCTTTTTAAATTGAATATATTTGTGTTTTATTATGAAAAAGGAGGAAAAAATTGTTTTCCTAGTTCTGTTTTCTGTGCCCTAAATTTCTGTAACATAAGAAATACTTTCTAGTGTACATGTTAAACAGCAGTAATGTCTTTGGAACATTGGTGCTGTTGTTACATTGCCATACTTCATCTATATATCCACAACGTTTGGAGGTAACTACCTTCCTTCGAGAGCTGGTGTTTTATGGATTGGCCAGCAGTGGAGCCACTGTGATGTTTGTGGCTGATACCCATGTCAGATATGTCATTCACAGATGGTTTTTCTGTTGGTTGGGGAGGAGATTCCTGCCCTACATTGCTTTCTAACCTGACCCCTGAAAATGATAACTATTCCAATGTTTTGTCAATGGCAGTGTATCTACAGACTTCTCCTGAAACTTGTTATGAGAGATTAAAGAATAGATGCAGAGAAGAGGAAAAGATCATTGCTATGGTAAGGAAATCTTCTATCCTAGTAGAGCAGAGGCTCAAGATGCCTGTCAGGGCATCATCATCTGTTTGTATCTTCATAGTTTTTAATCCGTAGCTCCCCTACACCTAAATATAAAAATCTTATACTGTAGTCAGTTAATAAAAGTCAGGACCTTACCACAATGTAATCCACATGTTTCTACTGATGAGTGCTATTTAGTATTAGGAAGAGTGAGTAGGGTTCAATGTAGTTTATAGTCTAGTAGAGACAACTTAATCCTTACTTATTTAAAATCAAAATAATTTTGGACAGTGACTACCCCAAGTCCTGTATATTTGCAATTCTGGTAGGTCATACATTACAATTCAGTGAACATAGGGAAGAAAATGAAATCCACCACCAAAATTTTCAAAGGTGTGTCCGCCTGCTCTTCTTTTTTGCATGCACTTCTTGAATATGAGTCCCTGTGCATGCAGGTGATATGATTTACATGTACAAACTTTATCAGCTGTGTGCAGAGGTGTTCAGGCTTGAAAAATACCTTGCAGGTGATTGCCTGTGCCCCAGAAAAGGCATTGTTTGGAAAATCAAGCACGTAGTGAAACAGGAACCTAATAAAAATAAGCTGTACAATTAGATTACTGCATCTCCTAAGCAAAAATTTATGTGAAGGCCCTGCTTCAAACAGGTCTTTTTAAAATGAATCCCTAAGCCAGGAATAAATGGGGTAAAAGAAGGAATGTGCTGCCTATTATTAAAGTGCCTCTATTGGAAGGTGATTTAGTAAGAGCTGTTGGTAGGTTGAACATATATGGTAAGATAAAAGCCAAGAGCTAAATCCTGAGCCATGTGAAATGTCCCCTAGGTGAATAAGCCCTAGCTATTATTTTACTACAGTGGCTTTGAAGAGACATCATGTGTTGCACTTCCTCTGTCTTTCTCTGTTACTGAGAGGAAAAAACCTATAGTGAATGAAAAAGGTTAAGTTCTCTCCATGAAAATCTAATAGCTGCTGACAAGCAAAAATGCTTTTAAAGGAAGTGAGTGGAAGTAGTAGAAAATCAACTGGGAATGTTAGAAAAACCTTATCCACATAAAAAGTAGCTCTCAAGTCAGTGTTCATTTCAGTTTTCCCTTTTGTCCTTTCCTCTTCTGTCCGTGATATTCATCTCTGTGTAAGGTTTAAGTCAGACTCCTCTCATGGGAGTTAAAACAAAGGTCTTGATTCTGCAAGGTGCTGAGAGCTATCAACTCCCATTGACTCAATAGATTAGATCCATTGTGGGTTAAATCCTTACAATAGGGATAAATTGTGGCAATGACATTGCATGAGAATGATGATGTCAGCAGGAGCTAGGATGGTAAACTGGAGTTAGGGAAATAAAATAAATGCTTCATAGGAATTATTTTGGGGAAGCTCCATGGCCTGTGCTGTACAGGAGGTCAGACTAGATGATCACAATGGTCCTTTCTGGCCTTAAAATCTATGATTTCAGTCAAATACAATGTTGGATGAAAACTTCTGATGCACTTCACTCTGTAGTGACAGTGCAATGCATAATAAGGACCTGTCTTATTTGTTAAACCATGTCTGAAAACAGGATTTTAGTATCAAGTGTTTGTTGGTAATTTTCTTGTTTATACACAGTTGGTTGAAGTCAATGACCTCTTAGCTGATTTGGTTTACTTAAAAATATGTGAGTACAGAAATCAGAGTGTGTTTCACTTCTGTAAACATATGTTTTGAATGGCTTTTTTATAGGAATATTTAGAAGCTATCCATCAACTCTATGAGGAGTGGCTCATTAAACAAACACTATTTAAAGTTCCTTCTCCAGTGCTTGTAAGTATATATTGATCAATTGTAACCAGGTAAGCAAACACGCACACATGGAAAATTTCAATTCTCAAGTGCCATTTTAGTTGTAAGAGCAAAACCTATTTTTCTAATATCATTTGGAGGAGAAAAATTTCCAGAAGTGTCCATGACTCTCCATAGGATACAGCATTAGAGTTTGATCTTGCAAATGATTCTTACTGGAATTTCATCACCGAAGGGCCTACTTACAGTAGTAAGCATTGTGCTTGTCGGTAAGTGTTTGCAGGATCTGACCCATTGCTTGTAAACACCCATCCCAAACCCTTCACTGAAAACAAATTGACCAAGGGCCTAGGAGTAGCTCGTTTTGAGGCTCAGTGGTAGTGCTTGCTTTTCAAATGCTAGCAAATTGAATGATTTTGGGAAAGAACACAGCAGATTTTTACAAGGCCTCTTGTTCTAATTTTCATTTTCTTGTTTTCAAGGTGATTCAGGCTGACAATGACGTGCAGAAAATGATAGAAAAGTATGAAGAAAATCGGGACCGAATATTAACCCCATATAATATGCAACACTGTCTGTAGAAATCCAGTTTTATGGTCATACTTCAAAAAACATATGTCCATTGATTTAGGGGAATTCTGATGAACATTTCCAGTGTTTTTCTATGATGTGGTCTCTCCGTTGAGATTTTGTCTTGTAAGGTGTCAATGACTTTAGCTAGGAAAAGGCCACAAACAGGCCATATTCTGTTTACCTTCAGCTTTTTGCACTTTTAAGTTCAGTGCAGCTTTACTGATCTCAGACTGCCTCTGACAGGAAGCTGCTGTATCTTGCTTCTCTACTTTACTTCTGCATTGTATGCATACCTTTCTGATATTGCATTTTCTCATGATGATGTGCTTTCCTTCACTCCAAAATATAGCCCCATACACGAGACAGGATATCCTCTCCTGTAACTAAAAGTCAGTGAATAGATCAAGATCATGTAGTCAGTAAGTGAGCAAATTCAATCCAATTTTGTAACAATTTTCAGTGGAAAAGCAATGAAATACCTAATTTTGCCACTGTTTTCAACCACCATTTTCATAAAACATTATTCATTGCACTTAAAATAGGAAAACTAAACAGTGAATTTCTCAATTATGGGCCTGATTCTAATCTCACTTGCACCAGTGTAACTTGATTGACTTTAATGGGATCACTTCTGATTTAAATGAGATCAGATTCAAGCCCTGACCCTGCAAACATTTATGCATCTGAATAGTCCTATTGAATTCAATGGAACAACTCAGGTGCATAAAGTTACCCAGGCTTTATAAGTATTTGGGGTCTAAGGCTCTATGGGCCAGATTTTCAGAAGAGCTCAACATCCAGCAGCTTCCATTGGAATTCTGCCCCCAAATGTAAATCTCTCTTGAAAATCTGGACCCAGTTGTGCATGTATGCAGCACTTTTGAAAATCTGGCCCTAAAACTTTTTTTTATCATGTGATAGAATTTGTCTCATTATGGATTGAAATTGGATAGTAATTCTGATACGGATTATTTGATTTCTTAAACTTTTTATGATGCTCTTGTAGATGGTATGTCATGTGTAAGTTTAAGAATGTGTGAGGGGGGGTGATACATTGGGTCATCTTGGTCACAGATTCTCGTGGTTCCTGACATCAAGAAGAGAGCACACAACATCTAGTGAAAGTTAAATTCTCACTTTAATTCTTAAGCTGCTTTGTGGTGTTTTAATGGATCACTTATTATTTACCCTCTCTAGTGCTATCCTCAAGTTGGCACTTTTAACTAAGCAGTCTTAACACTACTTACACTTTATTTTCTCTTTAAATTGAAGGGGATGATCCTTTGTTTATTGTTCTATAAAAGTTTGGGTAGTTTGAACTGGTGTGAGCATCAAAATTAAAAATGCTTTCAGGAACACCTCTGTTTAAACCAACATAGCAAAAAAAAAAAAAAAAAAAAAAAGCATTTACTTAACTGGGCATGTGTCATAACTGTATGGTTTTAAAACCAGCTCATTTGTAAAATTCCAGTCAGTGTTTAGCTCAGCTAAGATGTTTTCATAAATTTAAATATGAAGTGATCAATGTCTATAATGTGTTAGAAATACAGAGGATAGTAACTTTCAAATACGGAATTCTGTCATGTACTTCATTTGGTTAAGAATAACAACAATCAGATACTATACAAAGGTGTATCTTTAGTTTTAATTGTAGTTATGTATAGTTAATGTATAATTTCATTGTAATCGTTTATTTATTCAGTTTTTATTTGAATTGGATGGCTGCTGATTAAGGGAGGAAGCCCCGTGTCATGGGTTTCACTCTCTACTAGGGTGCTTTCTCCTGGCTGCTCTGAGGATTAGCTTTTTCCAGGTCTGATGCCTGCTTGTTCGCATGCTCTGCCATGCTCTCTTGCTTATTGCAGGTGCTCTCCCTTCATAGCTTGGTCCTCCAGCCAGGTCACTTTGAGTTTTACCCCTTTTGGGGTATCAAAGTCTTTCCATAGAAAGTATCTCCAGCAGTTTTCTCTGTTGCTACCCAGATGTTGCCACTTCCCAGTGGCTGGTAGAGGAACCCAGGTCCACCCTCTACTCCAGATTCTAGCTCAGAGAGCCTCTGATCAGCTGCCTAGGTCTGTACCATCTTAAACCTTGCTGCCATTTCCGTGAGACTTTTCCTACACCATCTTTCTTAGGCTTTCAGTCCACCACCCTTTTGAGTAAACCCTTCCTTCCTTCCTTCCTGGCCTGGATCCCCTGAGGTTTCTACTCTCTCTCCTTGCGTTTTCTTCCTTCCCTCTCTCACATACAGAAAGTGACCAGAGGCTCCTCAGTACAAGCCTTTTTCTGTTGCCAACTTCCTGGCTTTACACTAGCTGCATCTGATCCTTTCCAGCTGGGCTCCATGTTCTATTAGGGCTTACCTTGCAAGCCTAATTCTCCCCCAGGTGTAGCCTGTTAGGTTTAATTAACTCCTTCCCCACTATCTTAACCCTTTCATTTGAGGGGTGAGGTGAACACCCCATCACACCTTGGTCATTTCTTCTTTTTTTGCATCAAACAAGATTTTTGTTTTCTGTTTATACAGTCTAATGCTGGTAGTTGTACAGAGAGTTTCTGAGTGCAACACTAAATTAATTAATCTTCTAAAGCATGTGAATACAGTGCCTAGGTTCAGTGGTTCTGTTCTAAAGCTTTAGTACTCTAGCTGAACAATAAAATCCACCATTTCTAATTGCTTAAGTATCTTAATTAGAGATTTTAAATGTAGAGGAAAAAGTAATTATACTTGATTGCTTGTTGAAAACATACAAGCTGGGCATACCTTAAGAGAGACCAAAAACAGCCAACTCCTTGGAGATTGTTCTGTATGTTTGAAACGTTCAATTAATTATATATTTCCTTAATAGAAACTCTTTAATGAGCAGGTAAGTTTTTACTTTTTAGCCTTCATTCCAAATTTACTATGTAAATTTAAACAGTAAATGTTTCATCAAAAAGGCATTGTTTCAGTTATTTGCTCAAATTGTTGGTTGTTACTCTGTCAATGTTCAGGTGCAAAAGAAAAAAAAAAAGTGACAATCAGAGTAGTGTATTTTAGAAACTACTTTTTTGTGTTCTAAACAACTCAATTGGGCACTGGAAGCCTAAATATCTCTATCAGACAGTATCACAAGCTCTTCTGAATCCCCCGTCAGTTCTTTTTTTGTTTCTTCCTTAAACCATTTGTTTCATAATCTCCTGCTTTATAAACCTATACTTACTATCCCTAAACAAATTATAATGTGATGTTCTCTATTGTCTTTGCTTAGTGGTTTTTAATCTTCCCAGCACTGAAATTAAATTTTCTTGCTTCTTACCTTTTCAAGAATATTTGTTCTAAAGCAAAGATATGCTTCTTCAGTACCCTTAATTCTAAACAGCACAGGGTCATGGGTGTGATATGAATGCTAAGTGAAAAAAATGACAAGCTCAGGGAACCCAGGGAGAGAACTTGTGTGAATGAGTAGTATCATCAACTACCAGATTCTACAGCCTAAAATCTGTTTCTACAGTGATCAAAGG
Organism: Emydura macquarii macquarii; assembly: GCF_026122565.2. Lineage (NCBI taxonomy): Eukaryota > Metazoa > Chordata > Testudines > Chelidae > Emydura > Emydura macquarii. Next base: position 5,208,740 of record NW_027130698.1, read on the forward strand.
AGAATGTTTGTAATCCGAGACACAGCAGTTAAGCCATTCAAAGGGACCAGCTCTGTGTAGCATGTGGCTTTGGGAATAGGCTGGGACTCAATTTTGTGACAGAAAGACATCCAATCAGTAAGTAAATCCCCATTCAATCCACAATCAGTACCAGCTGTAGCACAATTAAAGTCAGTCACTCACAAGAAGATATGCACACGTTTTTCCAAAAGAAATATACGTCCTTTGGAAAGAGACATAGGCAGTCCTCGTACTGCCTCTCAGCTAAGTTCAGGTGCTGACTGTGGTATAATTTAACTAAGCAAAGAGATGTGCAGCATTCATTAACTTGTATGCAAGAGCACGCTGGCAGAGGGTCATAAATTGCTTGGCCCTTTAGAAACCTCCCCTTCTGTCTGTCCCCAGTTTCTGTCCAGAGACAACGCATAACTGTTGATAGTGAGCAGGCACAATTTTAAGCAGCAGTTCTACTTCGAGCGATTGCTCATATCCATTTCAATATAGGTGAGTGCATGCCACAGTGCACTGGTTCCTGGAACTTTTTTCCCCTTAGCAGACCCCATAGGGTTGGCTTAGGCGCCCCCTGGAGTACCGTGCTCATGCCACGGTATATGGGGCACTGTGGACCCTCAGTTCCTTCTTTCCGCCCGTGATGGTTACTGGAACGTCTTGCCTCTTGCCTTCTAGCAAGCAGCAATCCCCTTACGAATTGTTTCTTGTTGTTAATAGTTGAGTACTTAGTGTTAAGTGTTTAAGTGTAGATAGTTTAGTTAGAATAGAAAACCGCCCTTAGGGGCTTAGAGTCGGGCCAGGCCCAGCTCTCCGGGTTTTAAAGCCTGTGCCGCTTGCGGCAAACCCTTGGCTGTAAGCGACCCCCACGATCATTGCCTTGAATGCCTGGGGGAGCAGCATTGCCAGGACAAATGTAAAATATGCAAAGCCTTCAAGCAACGGACTCAAAAAGAAAGAGATATTCGGCTAAAGGCTATCTTGCTCTGCCCGGACTCTGAACCAGTGCTTTCTCCCATGGCACCGAGCATCTCCTCGGTGTGGAGCGCTCCACCGGCACTGGAGTCAACACGTCGCCAGTGCCCAAGAAAAGGAAACGCCAGGGTACTGAGCGCTGGGACTCCCCCGCACCGCCTGCACGGCTGGGATCGAGCCAGGAGATGCCCCAGCCACGGCCCATTGAGTCTACTCCGGCGCCGGCATCTCCATGCGGGGAGCCTCCCCCGACTCCTGGGGGTGGGAGAGGCCACTGCAAGGACCGTTGATGCTGGAGGCATTCCATGCGGCATGCACCTTAATGGCCATGCTTACGCTTCCGTCCCCCCCTTGGCTGAGGGCACTGGTGGGACTGGTGTCCCAAGGTAAACCCACGCTGGGTGCCTCAGGTGCGTGGTCGAGACCCCAATCAGGGGTGAAGTCTCCCCCCAGATGGCCAGAGAGGGTAGAGTGTGCCGGCTCCCCGCATAGCTCCGACTGAGTTGTCAAGCTCCTCTTCACCGCGGCACCGAGGAAGGTCCACGACACCGGAGGCATCATGTTTGAGGCAACGCCGATCCAAGTTTGCCTCGCGCAGTTTGCACAACTCCCGCTCCCGCACCCTGGCACTGAGCCCCTCGCCTCCACGGCACCGGTCCTGATCCCCGGCACCGACAGTTCAAGCCACCTCGTCAAGTTACCGATCATGGTCCTCTGAGTCGGGCTCGTCACCAAGGTGGCATGGGCGGCACCACTCCTGGTCTCTGAAGAGAAAGTGGCGCTGGAAGTCCTCGGCACCGAGACTGAGATCTTCTTCCAGCTCGTTGAGCTGCACATCTGCCCACCGCCACCGTTCGTCACAGCACCGACGCTCCTCAACCTCGTCGGGGTCATCGCGGGGCAGGTCCCTGGCGAAGACAAGCAGGAGCCGCAGGCACGGTGGGCACCGCTCCAGTGGCTCGGGGTCCCGCAAGGGCAAGTCCCGTCTTGAAGTACCGCAGCCAGCACTGATGCCGGCACCGGGGTGACCGCAGGGGCCATGGCAGTGGCCATACTGGGACCCATGGGGGGCGCAGATGGGACAGGGCACTGTATCTGTCCCATCTTCAGTGGCACAGCCGGTACTCCCCCCCCCCAACTAGCCAACCGGCTAAGGGTCATTCCTCGGAGAAGGAAGCAGACCCTGAGAAGGGACCCTCCACAATGCCCCTTCCACAATCCTTCTCCTCTTCACCTGATGAGGCAGCCACCAGGGATCACAGGGCACCCCTCCCTGACTTCAGGGCCCATCAAGAGCTCCTTAAGAGGGTGGCCAGCAACTTGAATATCGAGGTTAAGGAGCTCTCGGAGGAGGTGGTCCCCTCTTCCCTCAAAAGGCACGAAGAAGAAATACTATGTAGCAGCAGAGGGGTTTGAATTCTTGTACACCCACTTAACCCCCGGGAACGCTGGTGGTTGATGCGGCCAACCAAAGTGATAGGCAAGGTGGCTCGGGCACCACGCCTAAAAACAAAGGTAATAAAAAACTAGACTTGTTTGGCCGCAAGGTATATTCCACCGGGGCTCCACAACTGCGGATAGCGAACCACCAAGCGCTCCTATGTCGTTACAACTTAAACCTATGGAACTGGATGAGGAGGTTCGCAGAGGGGTTGTCCCAGGACCAGGCGGCTGACTTTGCCACGGCCCTGGAGAAGGGCGCCACGGTGGCAGGGGTGGCCTTGCAGACTGCCAGTGATGCTGTGGACACCGCCAGCAGAGCCATGGCCTCTGCAATAGCCATGTGGCAGTGTTCGTGGCTGCAATCTTCTGGGCTGTCCCAGGAGGTGCAGAAAGCCATCCAGGACCTGCCCTTTGATGGGGCAGGCCTTTTCTCTGACAAAATGGATGAGAAGCTGCTCGCCCAAAAAGATTCAAAGGCTACACTCCGGTTGTTGGGTCTGTACACCCCCCAGGCCTCGAGGCGTCAGTCTCGGCTGCAGCCCCAACGCCAGGCCCCACTGCCCCCCAGGTCATCTCCCAGACCCTCTCAACCCCGTAGGGGCCGAGACAGAAATAGGGGGTATGGGCGCTGCAACCGCTCGGGATCATCCACAACCTCCCAGCAGGGGCCCTCTAAGGGGCCCAACGCAAAGAGACAATTTTGATGGTGCGCCCGAGGGTGGCACCGATACCCTTCTCTTGGATCCACAATTTCCGTTTGTGGAAAGGCTCAGACCCTACTATGCTGAGTAGCAGAATATTACATCAGACCGCTGGGTCCTCGGCGTAGTTCTCAGGGGATACGCCCTTCAGTACGTCTTTCCCCCCAGACTCCCTCCCCACCCAGTCCCTCTTCAGGGACCCCTCTCACAAGCAATTCCTTTTGCAGGAGGTGAATTCCTTCCTCCTCCTCAGGGCTGTGGAAACAGTCCCTCCACAGGAAATAGGGAGGGGATTCTACTCCAGGTATTTCTTTATTCCCAAAGCAAAAGGGGGCCTGAGACCCATATTAAATCTCTGCAGACTGAACAAGTTTATCAGGCGTCTCAGGTTTCGCATGGTTTCTCTAGCTTCCATTATCCCTGCTCTGGTTCCAGGAGATTGGTATGCCGCCCTCGATCTAAAGGATGCGTACTTCCACATTTCCATCCTGCCCAACCATAGGCGCCTCCTCAGGTTTATGGTAACTGGCTGCCATTACCAATTCTCGGCCCTGCCCTTTGGCCTCTTGTCCACCCCCAGGGTCTTTATGAAGTGCATGGTGGTGGTGGTGGCCCACCTGCGCCGCAGAGGAGTCCAGATCTTCCCCTACCTGGATGACTGGCTGATCCGGGGCAGGTCCAGGGACCACGTTCGGAACAGCCTAGCCCTCACCTGTGCAACATGCATCAGACTGGGGCTGCTCATAAACAAGCAGAAGTCCACTCTCACTCAGTGCAGTGCATAGATTTCATCGGGGCCATCCTGGATACTACCCAGGCCAGAGCCTTCCTCCCACAGCCTCAGTTCAAGGTGATGGCCCCAATAATCGCACAACTACACAGGTGTCCCACAACGACAGCCAGCCACTGCCTGCAGCTCTTGGGGCACATGGCGGCCTGTACGTATGTGGTGAGGCTGGCTCGCCTCAAACTCAGGCCTCTCCAGGCGTGGTTAGCTTCGGTGTATGCACCAGCCAAGCACTCCTTGAACAGGGTGGTCATGGTTCCCCCTCAGGTCCTGACCTCCCTGAACTGGTGGAGGACTCCCGGGGAAGTGCTGAGAGGGGTTCCGTTCTGGGATCTGGCCCCGTCAGTCACCCTAATTATGGATGCTTTGGATGTGGGGTGTGGGGCCCACATCAGCACTGACCTGAGCACCCAGGGGCTCTGGTCGAAGGAGGAAAAGAGCCTTCATATCAACGTCCGGGAGCTCAGGGCAATCCGGCTGGCCTGCAAAGTGTTCCTCAGATTCCTGAGGGGCAGGATGGTGCAGGTCCTCACAGACAAAACAGCGGCCATGTTCTATATGAACAGGCAGGAGGGAGTGTGCTCCTCGGCCCTTTGCCGGGAGGCCATTCAACTTTGGGACTTTGCAGTGAGGCACGACTTCCATATATCTGCCTCTCACCTCCCTGGGGTCAGGAACGACGAGGCGGACCACCTCAGCAGGTCGTTTCTACCCTGACACGACTGGTCGCTACACCCGGAGGTGATAACTTTTATCTTCTGCAAGTGGGGTGTTCCCCAACTGGACCTGTTCGCGTCATCCTGGAACAGGAAGTGCCCGAGGTTCTGCTCGCTCCGGGGTTGCGAGCCGGGCTCCATCTCCGATGTGTTCCTCATAGGCTGGACGGGGACCCTCATGTATGCATTTCCCCCCATTCCGCTTCTGCGCAAGGTCCTCTTGAAAATCAAGAGGGACAAAGCGGATGTGATACTGATTGCCCCAGCCTGGCCGAGACAGCATTAGTTCAGCATGCTGCTGGACTCATCGATCACCCCGCCCATGATGCTCCTGAGGCGTTACGACCTGCTCTCCCAGGACCAGGGTCGTCTGCTTCACCCGGACCTGGACTCCCTCCACCTGATGGCGTGGAGACTCTGTGGTTGACAGAGGGAGAGAGAGCCTGCTCAGTGCAGGTCCAACAGATTCTGCTAGGCAGCAGAAAACCTTCCACTCAGGTCGTGTACTGAGCCAAGTGGAAGTGGTTTACCTGTTGGGCGGAGTCCCAGGGCATCCCACCAAGCTGCTCACCTATACAGGCGATCCTGGAGTATCTGCTCCACCTGAAGCTCCAGGCTTTAGTGCTGGCCTCCCTGAAGGTGCACCTGGTGGCCATTTCGGCCTTCCACCAGCTGATGGAAGGGAGGTCATTATTTTCCCACCCTACATCAGTCAGGTCCTCAAAGGGGTGGAGAGGCTATATTCGCAGGTCCGTGACCTGGTGCCTCCCTGGGATTTGAACCTGGTCCTCGCCAGACTAACGGGACCCCCCTTCAAGCCCATGGCTACATGCCCGCTGCTTGTCCTCTCGTGGAAGGTAGCCTTCCTGGTGGCCATTACATCGACTAGGAGGGTTTCAGAGATAGGAGCATTAACCTCGGAGCCCCCCTACGCCATCTTTTATAAAGATAAGGTGTAGTTGAGACCCCACCCTTCCTGCCTAAGGTGGTCTCCCAGTTCCATTATAACCAGGATATCTTCCTCCCCGTGTTTTTTCCAAAACCGCACGGGTCGGAGGAGGAGCGGAGATGGCACTCGTTGGATGTGAGATGAGCCCTGGCCTACTACATCGAGAAGACATCGCAGCTGTTCGTGGCAGTGGCGGACCAGATGAAGGGCTCACCTGTCTCCACCCAGCACATCTCCGCCTGGATCACTGCCTGCATCAGGTGCTGCTACAGCAGGCGAAGTTGCAGCTTCCAGGAGCTGTTTCAGCGCACTCGACCAGAGCCCAGGCCTCGGCGGCGGCTTTCCTGGAACGAGTGCCCCTGCAGGACATCTACAGAGCAGCTACCTGGTCGTCGGTGCACACCTTTACGTCCCACTACGCCATTGTGCAGCAGGCGAGAGAGGATGTGGGATTCGGCAGGGCCGTGCTGATGAGAACAGCTCACCGATGACTCCTACCCACCTGCAAGGTATGGCTATTTAATCACCTATATTGGAATGGATATGAGCAATCACTCGAAGTAGAAAACAGGGTTACTTACCAGTAACTGTTGTTCTTCGAGGTGTGTTGCTCATGTCCATTCCACACCCACCCTCTGTCCCCGCTGTCGGAGTCAGCAGAAAGAAGGGACTGAGGGCCCTCAGGGTTGGTGGTGCCCCATATACTGCGGCATGTGTGCGGTACTCCAGGGGGCACCTAAGCCGGCCCTACGGGGTCCGCTAAGGGGAAAAAAGTTCCGGGAACCAGTGCACGGTGGCGTGCACACACCTATATTGGAATGGATATGAGCAACACATCTTGAAGAACAACAGTTACTGGTAAGTTACTGCTCCCTCACTGTTCCTTTGGTTTGAAACCTATGATTTAAAGGTTCTGGTGGTTTGCACAGGGTTTAGGGCAGGGCATATTAATCCTGTGAGAAATCTGGGGGGCACGGGACCCCATGTGCCTCCCTCAGGCATCGCCTCTGTTTCTGTCCATTTATAAAATAGAATTACAGACTACCTCTGCATAGTCTGTGCTGTCTATGTAGCTGCTACTTTGACCATCTCAGAGTTTTCATAGGTGCAGTGAGAATACACATGAAGTTGCATGCACACAAATGGAACCCAGTTCAAGGCCATATCAAAATGTGGCTTATTTGGTCTAAACCAGTCCCTCAAATCACACAAATGGCATTAAATGTTCACATCTCAAAGTATGGCCACTTGAGAGCTGTAGGATTATGTGTAATTAAAATGTGTTCAAAACGGTTTTAAATTAGTTTTATTATTGAAGCAGATTCATTGGTGTCACTATGATTTGGTGACCTGATATACTGCTCTGGGGCTGTGTGAGGTGGGCGCTGAGTGAAGGAAACGCTTTTGTTAAAGACCCCTTGTATGCTTTCAGTTTGGACTTCAGTCTTGCTTCCTGTTAAGTCTTGCCTCTTTTCCAAATGTAGTTTGTTTTCTGTTGTCTTTATCACAGTCTCCTCCCTCAGCAGACATGGTCCACTCAGACCCACTCTCTTCCAGCAGTGTCACCCATACACCTCCCTGGGTAGCTCTGCACTGCACCTGTGAGCAACCCTCCTAGCCTGGGTAGACGGGCTCATGTGAGCGGGGCCCAACGTAGTGTGCGAAAAAAATACCTTTGTGGATGTTGCAACTCCCTAAGCTTGAGAGCTTGATCTCCAGCCCATTCCACAATGTCCACATGGCCCCTGAGCCCTGCTAGCGCAAGTCTGTCTACCCGGGCTAGGAAGCTCCCTCCCAGCTGCCATGTAGACGTGGCCTGTGTGTCTACAGAACATATCCTCATGTGGTGAGGATGGTTTTTGCAGCTTCCCAGTCAGAGCTACCCAAATAACTCTTGCTAGACACAAGCCTCAAAACAGAAGAGGAACTTTAATAGTCCCCAGTGGGAGGAAAAATGGATCTTATAAAAAATATAATAAACTAAACAAAGCTTTAGCAAGAACATGAATGAGGACTTTAAAGAAATATAAGCAGATACTTTTGTGTGCCTGTGTGTGTAATGTATACTTCCCTCAAAGCTCAGGTGCAGTCCTGCCATTGACTTCAGTGGAGCCAGGGTTTCACACCTCCTAGACTATTACAACTTCTAAGAGCTTCTCACTGCAGGGATTCTCCAGGTAAAAAACTTTCCCTGTTTGAGTTCTTCAACTTTCCTGATAGCCCACTTTTTCATTCATCCAGTAAGAATCCTATTTTTCTTTTTCTATGGGCCCAGGACCACAGTTATACAATCCAAATGTTAAAATTATAAAGAACTTGACGTACTAAAATGATCAGCAAATATTTCTCTAGATACAAATAAGCAGCTCTAGGAAATAATTGATATTGGAAATACCTAAGTTATAATACCTTTTACTAAGAAGCAGATTGCTTAAGATTTCTGAAAAATATATTGATCTTAGTATTAGAATCACCTTTTTATTCTGTTTTATACTAAGTAATATTTTAAAAGACACTTTCAGCAGTCAAATCTACTGTGTTAATGTGCAATATCAGATGATGTGTATCTAAATGAACAAAAATTCAAATAAATGCAATATTTGCATACTGCTTCAGGCACATATTTGTATTCACATTTAATAGCGAAGATTTTCCATATAAGGAACCTAAAGTTAGTCTCTCACTGCTGTCAATTCTTATTTTATTGCAATATTCCCAGTAGTTGGTGTTTTTCTTAAATCCTCAGCTCTTGAAGTAGGGTGACCAGAAAGTAAGAGTGTGAGTGAGTGAGAGAGAGAGAGAGAGACTGGCTTCTAAGCAAGACAAAGCCCTGAATATCAGGACTGTCTCTATAAAATCAGGACATCTGGTCACCCTATCCTGAAGTCATGTGATTAAGAATCTCAACTTTTTTTTTTTAAAGTGTGTTTCTAGCCCTCATGGAGAAAAACTTGAAAATGTGAACCCTAAGATTCAAACCCAGAAGACAAAGCAAGACATTGAAATATAAATACAAAAAAATTGTATTATTCGTTGGGGCCTGACTCATGATTTTTTGAATGCTTAAGTTTGACAATACTAGACTCCTCAATAAATGACCTGAATTAAAACCAAAACCAACTGCCACTGACGTCAATGGGTGGTCAACACTTAGGTTACTTATTTAGGAGCCTACCTTTGGGATCTAACTTTAGCATGTATTTTTGAAAATCTTGGTGCATATGTACATGAGTATATCTGGAATATGGTACATCAATGTATTGCTAAAAAATTAATAGAAATCAAAGTATAGTGCATGAGAAGCATGTAGTTTTCAAATGGTTATAACTTCAGTAATAAACAATTTTTGTCCTATCAGTTAAAGGCATTAGTCCTCATTAAGGCGCTCCAGTCCAGCCATCCGATTCATGAGGAAAGGCCCTCTTCCTGTGCTAAACCCCACTGACTTCAACAGGTTCTGTACAGACATAAGGGTCTGGGTGAGAAAATCAAATTTCAGAACTGGCAAAAAAACCCACCCCTTTTTTGGTATTATTTGGTGGTACCAAACAGAATCAAGTATGAAAACCTATAATTGTACAGAAATATATTTAGAAGACCCACAGGATTATCCTAATGCAAAAATATATCTGAAGATGTCTTAGCAGAATGCGTTTTACATCAGTCGTTATTTTTTTTTTTAAGTTAAAACAGAATTTTATCAAACTTTCTAAATCAATTAGGACTGAGAACAAGCAAGAGGAATGTTAATTCAAAAGTTAACGTAATTGAAATGGTATGAGCAACTGGAAATGAGCTTCAAATGCAACTTCAGTGCGACATGGGAAATAGTGAACAGTGAACCTTAATTTGGAAGCCTCTATTTCTGCCATTGCACATTTTAGACTTTATTTAATTCTTTGAGGAAAATTTGCTGCCTTGTTGCAAGAATTACTTGTTTGTTTGAGAGAAAGAAAAAGTGGCAGTATATGCATTTGAAAAACCTGTCAGAAACCAAATACACAAGCTCTGAGGTGTCTAACTTATTCATCAGATCAAACACATTTGTGAAATTATCCACATTTTTAATACACACAAATTAAAGATAGATGACCATTCAGGTCTGAGCACCTGAGTGTCACTGTGATCACTGAAGAGAAATATAGTTAGAGCAAACTCTAATGGACCCTTTGCTTCACTACCCAAAAGCACCACATGCTTTGATATGACAAATCTTTGCTCAAGAGAGGACCAAGACTAGCCTGGAAATACATGTATGTTGCAGACCAATAGTGAAGGGCATTGGCAGACTCATTTGGGCCTGGCATTTCTTACTAATCATCTTTGCTGATAATTACATAGGCCTCGTGGTTAGTTTCATTCACTTTTAAATTGTATGTCTCAAACTTTCCTTTGTCTGTAGACAGAGAGGACTCAGGAGAGCCTCCTTCAGGGTGTAAGTTGCTCTTCATACAATTCACAGTGGTGATGCTAGTACCTGAAGGTTGGACATCAATACTTCTGGGAGGGATGTAAGTGAGATTAGGTGGCTCTCTAATGTGTCTGAAGCCCTCTGAAGCTGCATATGCACCAGGCGTATCCATTAATAGTCTCTTGTTATCTGAGCCAGTGGTAGGACACTCTGTGCCCCCACTGGCATTACCAAGTAGCTTTGATGAGGACTGACTTACACTGAAGGGTGCTTTATTTGTTGTCTGAGCACTAGCAGGATATGTGCTGTTCATCTTGGAATGATTACATTCTCTGATGTCTTTATCACCTGTCTTTACACACATTATAGACTCAGGTTGTGCAGTTTCCTCTATTGGATACATAAGCTCTTTGTCACTGGCTGCCTGGATTTTTAGTTTGCTAAAAGATGAAGACAATTCACAGACTTTGTCGTCCATGGTTAATTTACATTCAGTAACAAGTGTATCACTACATGGCAGGGACTTCAGCTCCTGGGGTTGATCTGCAGGATTTGTGGGGGTGTCTATGCAACTCATGGCATCACTGATTTCTGCTTCAATTGTGTCTTCAAAGATCCCTTGAGCTTTGTATTTATCAAGGACATTGCTGCTTTCAGAGGTAGTCTCAGTAAGTATTGCAAAGGCTTGTGGGCCTCTTGCTCCTGGTGAGAGTGGATTGGGACTAGCTTCATTTGCTGTCAAATGTGCTGAGGTCACCAAAATACATTCTTCACTCTGATCGTCTCTGAGCTTCTTTTCAAATGCTTTCGGAGAAGAATTCTCCCTGGAGATTGGCTTTTGTCCTATGACAATATCACTGTATGTGATCAAGAAGTCTTCGCTGTCTGAGCATTTGGCATGAGAGTATGCTGAGTCACTGGCTTGCCTTTGGTGTACTTGAAGCCTACTAGTGGATTGAGTAGATGCTAACCAAGGCATAGCAGGAGCAAGTTTAAAATGATATTCATCTTTGGTCGTACTATTTCCAGCAGCTTCAAAGGATTTCTCACTGTTTGTTGAGGACTTCTGTTGAGCACCAAGGCAAGAAGGAGTTTCATTATTTTCTTTGTTTCCCAGATTTTCAGGGTCCTCCCTTTGGAGAGGTTGACTCTCTTTGTCCTTATTCTCTTCATGATACCAATGCATTTGTGCTCTCTTCTGTAGGATATCCTCCAAATCGCTGTGTTGTACTTCATTTGTCATTTCAAGGATGGTTTCACACTCGATTCTGGCAAGAAATATTTCAAAAGCAGTCTGTTTTGCTTCTTCCTCATTTATCTTTCTGACAAGTGAAAACTCTGTTGCTGTTGTTGCAATGTAACCTATTTTCTCGAGTATTGTTTCCACTATGTTTTTTGGGAGCACTGACTGAACACAGTAGACAAAATTACCTGTAAACGTCTGGGGGAGGAAAAAAAAAAAAAGAAACATGATGGACATTGAGGAAAATTGTAAAGGGGAAGAGGTTTTTTAAACAATTTCATAACTAATTTTTAACACTATTTCCCCAAACTTGTGTCACTAAGTTTTGAATTTTGAGTTTTTATACCAGCATTATTGGCAGCCTCCTGAGAATTATTGCTTTGCTCAAGTGTAATGACTTCTGTGGCGCTACGCCCATTTCCACCCACTGAGAATTGGGCCCGTTACCTCACTAATTGAAAAGGACAGGGCAGCGGCAGAAGGAGATCTTTGTGACCAGACTAGAATAGTTTAAAATGACTAACCATCTTTTCTTTTCTTGTGTTCCATTCAAGAGCCACGTCTTTTTCAATTTAAAAAATAGAAAACCCTGGAACACTGAAAATCTGGCCTTTTCCTAGGAGAAAAAAACCTTACTTAGCCCATTAGTGAGACCATTAAATCTGGGTTGGTATCATATCACTTCCTTGCTCCATAGTTCAGCCCCATCTGAAGTCACTATCTTTCTGAAAGAATTTCCTTACTCCAAGAGAGAGAATTCTATGTATGGTAGATGATGCCAGAGCATGTTCTTGTTATGTATGCAATACACTATACGTACAACATGAGTCACATAAATAATGACATTGCTGTGCTATGGCCTAAGTTAAATTGTTGAACATTGAGCTGAATTGCTTCACAAGGCAATATACTTCTGATCTTTAAAAGAAAGTAACTTCTTATTAGTCAGTTCTACTAAATTAAGGAGTATATTGGCCAGAACTATCTAAGGCTATGTCTGCACTGCAGCACTAATTCTAATTAGCTTAATTCGAATTACAGAAAGTGATTTATAGAAAGCGCTGCAGACTGTCCACACTACAGTGTTTGTGCTGGTTTCTTGAGTCCACACTGGCCAGCCTTAATTCAAATTAGAAAGCAGTGCAATGTGGGAAGATATCCCACAGTGCAACTAACCATAGAGGCTGTTGTGATGAGTGTCATCATCCCAGGATGCAGCGCTGCTTCCCCCACCTCCTTCCCCCATCCCCAAACAAACAGGAAAAGGATTTTGATTCTGTTTTTTTACTTCCCCAATTGCCATTGCTGCAGGCACATGGAGCCAGCTGAACTATGCTCTCATTTTGACGGTGACAAATACATCGCAGCTTATCCTGGATTACTTTAGAACTGTATGCTGTTTGCCTTTTATGCTCCCCCCACCACCTCCTGTATATTGCTTGCCTTTGATTTTTCCCTTCACCAAACAAACCCCCCCACCTGTATGCTGTTTGCCTTTTATGCTCCCCCTACCATCTCCTGCATAATGCTTGCCTTTGATTTTGATTCTACAGGTGTCTGTAGAATGTAAGATAAATAACAAGGGAGTCAGTTAGTATGTTAATACAGTGATACAAATGTTTCCATTTCACTGATGGAAAGCATGATATAGTGTATCCACATGTAGCACTGTGAATAAACTCTTAAGAAAGTATCAATTTCCATGATTGGCCACTGAAACAATGTAGCAAAGAATTTCCTTTCACTGCTGGCATTTAAAACTCATTCACCACACAGGGAAGGGGGTGGGTGGTGAAATCTTTTAAAGGGCTAAACTTTCAAAGGGACAAATCTTAAAGGGACAAACTGCAAAGGGCTTGTTGTGTGGGGTGGGGGGGGGGGGCGAGCACAGCTTGGATTTTAAACCCATTCACGACAGGAAATGAAGATTTAAATCTTCCCGGGGCTGCTTTGGGGGAGGGTACATGGGGCATCATGGGATACAGTCTGGTGGCCAAGTAATTTGAATTAAGTCCCATTGCGTCCACACTCACAGTAATGCAAATTAACCGATGCACTTTAGGTGCTAATCCATTTGCAGAGGTGGTTTTATTAATTTGATTTTAAAGGCTCCTTGATTCGAATTAACAATGCACAAGTGTAGACGTGGGAGTAATCAATTCGAATTAAGCCACCAGTGTAGACCAGGCCTTAGTGTCCACACAGCAGTAACAAGATGACTAATGATGGGCAAATCAGAATAGAAGTTGTTAGAATATCCGGTCAAGATTTTCAGAAATGATTCTGGGTGCCTTAATTTTAGGGTGCCCAACTTGAGACACTTTAAAAGGGGCCTGATTTTCAGAAGGTGAGAGTGTGAACCTCCGAGCCCCTCAGTGTCAAGTGGCAAAGGGCTCATTGTTCTGTAAATACAACTGTTGCCAAGTCCTGAAAAACTTACTAGACCTAACATGCTGTTGTCAAAATATTTATCCAAAAAGTATCTTGTAAGGTATCAAATGAAAACTGGTGACCCTCTGGTCATTAATATTATTGCATGATGTATGTATGTTTACAGCATAAAGGATTATGAATGTGCTGGAAATTTGTTCCTAAGGGCAGGTCTACACTGAAATCGCTGCATTGGCACAGTTGCAGCCCTTATGGGAGAGCTTCTCCCCTTGGCATAGTTAATCCACCTCCCCGAGAGGTGACAGCTCTCTTGTCAATTTAGCATTGTCTACATGAGGGTTAGGTCATTATAACTAAGTCGCTTGGGGGGGGGGGGGGGGGATTTTTCACACCTCTGAGAGAGATGTAGTTATACCAATATAGCTCTGTAGTGTAGAGCTGGCCTAAAATATGTTCGGAGCAAGCAATCTGAGTAGAGTGGAAAAACAGGTTTGTCATAGATGAAGGAATGTGGATTTGCCAGTCTCCCTGAGTCAAATTTTGTAAGACAGAGACAGTGCAAGTTTGCATCCAACAGAAAAGCTAATTAACAAGAGGACAAGAAAGGGACAGGCACGGGTACTGTGAGGAACAAGCAGCAGGGAAGATTTTTGTATGGGGTTACTTTTCAAAAAAACTCTTTTTGAAGTTTTTCTGAAATATAAGAAGGGGGAAAATGACATTGTGGTTATCCATCATTTAAGGGACAAAGGGGCAGCGTTTTTGGGATCTGTGAAAGGTGGATTCCTCAGCCATGTGGATTGAGAACACTGAGAACTGACTGTAAGTGAGAAATTGCCCGAGACCAGGCTTGTAATTTGTTAAGTTTTAGACATTAGAAAGCGTATTTTATTTTTGTTTTGTTTGTATCCATTTTCTGATTCTGTTGTCCTTGTTTACTGACACCTAACTCTCTGTTTTTTAGGAATAAACCTATTTTTGGTTTTACCATAAAATCATCTCCGTGCTATGGGTCCTCAGCTAAATAGCCTGGCGTGTGTGCTGTCTCTTTGTAGGCAGTGGTCTTGGTAATTTCTGAGTGTGTCCAGTGATAGGGGCTGGATACTGCAGAAGAATGCTCTTGCAGGTGTTTTGGGAACGGGTTCACTGAATGGTACCTGCAAGGCAAGGTTAAGACTGCAGCATCTGAGGTGTTTGCTGGTGAGGTGGACAGACTGGTGTGGCAGGGATTTGACAGTTTAAAACTCCAGCAAAGCTCTTTCTTGCTGAGTGGTTTACAGTATTGGGTGCCCCAAGAAAGCGTCACAGGGTGCTCAACCCTTTCTGGAAATCAGGCCTTGTTTAAGTGTGCCAGGTTGGGCACCCTAAAATTGAGGCACCCAAAATCAGTAGTTACTTTTGAAAATCTCGGTTTAAGGCCTTACATGTAAACACTATTGATAATCACTTCCATTGCCTGTATTTGTCCATCTCTTGCCTTATACTCAGATTGTAAACTGGGGAAGGGGCTGTTTTTTTTTGTTCTGCCTTTACATGGTGCTTGGCACAGTGGCATCTTGGTCTATGACAGAGGCTGTGAGGGGCTATGGTAATACAAATAATAATGCCATTGTTGGGTTCATTTAATGGAGCTGTATGAATACACATGCTTCACTGTTTCTGGAGCTTCCCTTGGTGTTATAACACTAGATTTCCCTCATTTCCCCTGAGCCTAGTCCAAAGATATAACAAAGAGCTCCAATGAGCTGTGGTGGTGACTCAAAATTGTGACAAGTATTTAGAAAGACTGCTCAAAGATCGCAGAATTAGGTAGCTGTCTCAGTCACTCTGGTCAAGCAAACTCCTGTTTAGCTATCTTGCAGAGGAGACTCTCTGTATTAGCTGTATCATTTTTCTCCAGTCTGTGTTTCAGGCTCCATATTCCCTCAGACCCTCTTCTTCCTCATGAAACATTTCTGTTCTCTCAGGGTGGCATTTCCTTCCTATTTGTTTGTTTAGCCTTTCCTTATCTCCTGCCTTTTGATATTTTATTTGATACATCATATTGTTCTCAAGACAAAAATATGAGCAACATGTTGTGCTAAAAGGCTTTGTGCTTAGGGAAATCAGGCCACGACACCTCTGTGGAATCTGTGGTTGTTAGTTCCCACTTCTTCATGTACTCTTTGGCTCTCCCAACAATTCCCTATACCATCACTATCCATGCATCAACCCTGTGTCTGCATAATAAGGATGGCAGCAGGCTAGAATGAACAGGGAACAGAGTAAGCAAGACCTGTATAGAACACACAACTGCTGGAAACTGTGGCTCAAGCCCTCCACAGAGCTAATGGCCCTCCACAACACTGGCAGTGGGGTTGGCTCACATGCCATGCCACGCCCCTATTGTGTCTGTGAACTGATTTGACTTGTGTTGTGATATTTATTTGAGCATTATAATGAATCCAAATTGGCAGCCATGCATGGTTAAAAGGCATTTCCCAGCTCATGCAATAGAGGCAGTGTCATGGCAGTTCTTGACATGATGTAAAATTGCTTTCTTTTGTCTGATTGTAGAGAACCCAATTTGCATTAAAAGTAGCCAAGGAAGAGTTGTAATGTTAGTGGAGCTAGTGGAGCCTGGGCTCTGGGACCCCGTGAGGGGGGAAGGTCCCAGATCTTGGGCTCCAGCCCAAGCCTTACACTGTAATTTTATAGCCCCACTGACAAAGCCCCTGGCATGGGCCAGCTGACTGTGTTTCATTGCAGCATAGACATACACTTTAGCACTTTTAAAAATTTTATCCCTTGAGCATAATGGCCTGATTGAAAGCCCACTGAAATCAATGGGAATTTTCCCCTTGACTTCATGGAACTTTGGATCAAGCTCTAAATCATTAATTTTATTTAAAGGTGCTGCACATCGGGAATAAGGTGCTACCCTGAGGATTGGATTTATAGCTTTCTGATCCTGTTGCTATGCCATTGTTTTCATCTAATATCCTACCTTCAGCGACTTCATTTCTTTTCTCCAAGGATAGAGGAAAAGGTTGATGCAGAGCAGCTCCAGGAACTCAAAAGCTTTGATGAGGTTTTTGAAAACATTGCCTCCTTGTGTCTTTTTCATCTTCAAACAATTCTCTGCAATGCTGTAGAAGCTAAAGCTGCTAAATCTCACAGCGGTGCAAGCACCAGCCTCCAGGAAGTGTTTAGCTTTTGCTTTTATCGTTGTGTCATTGCATATCAAAAGTTTTCCTTCCGACCACTTTGTGCCATAGTATTCAACATACTTCATTAAAATGTCTTCTTTGGCTGGTACTGCTGCTTTAGGGTCCTTCATTGTTTTCCAGGACTGCCACAATAGTAAATACTGCTCTTTAAATTTCAAGCCTGGGTTGGAATTGTAAACAAGGAAGTTCCTATCGTGCTTTACCTTTGCTGATTCTCTTCTGTAATCTGTTATTGGCTTCCTGATAGCACTGCGAAGAATTAAATGGCCACATTGTGTGTCAGTCAGGGCTCAAGTTACAAGGACTGCTCTTGAGGAATCAGGAAGTAAAACACCAGTCCAAAGCAAAAGCGAAACTTGCTTAGCTCTCAGGCGTTGCTGTGACTGTTAACCATTTGCACCTACAGCTTCCTCGCTGCTATTACTTACAGTAATGGAATAATCCTGGAAATTTAGCGGCAGAGTAAAATAAACTGAATTTAATGTCAAAATAAATCACACAAGGAATAGGCTGCATTATTCATAATCCTATTTCATTCAGACTCTCCAATCTTTAATGTAACTGAAGAGCTAGGGTTGCCAACCCTTCAGGATTGTCCTGGAGTTTCAAGGAATTAAAGATAAATCTTTAATGAAAGATTGTCATGTGATGAAACCTCCAGGAATATGTCAACCAAAATTGGCAACCCTCCCCTGAAGCTGCTGCAATAGTCCAGAGGACTACAGTTTGCAGCAATGACTGCTGCATTTTGGACCATTGCTGCACAATACTGAAAACCATAGTCCTATTACTTTTTATACAAGGGCGTGCAGAGGAATAAAAACTTGGTCCCTTTTAGAGGCGCACATTCTGTGCCCCCTGTGGCTGGAGGAGCTCGTTCTCCGACCTGTGGCAGGGCTGGAGGAGTTCACTCTCCATGCCCCAGCGGAGTTCTGTGCTCCCACTGAATATCGGGAGGTCTGCTTGCCACCCCTCTTGTGCATGCTGCTGTTTATAAGGGATTACTACAAGAAGTCTTACTTTATTGAAAAAGATTATAAGCACTTGTAATATTAAACTAAGGAAACAATTCCATTTGTGAAGAACAGCGTGTCCTTTGTAGAGGACCAAAATTTTCTCATTCTACACTCACCCATTGAACTCAACCGCACTATTCACATACGGCTATAGATCAGGCCCCAAAACATAAAATACTTGTAAGTGTTCAAGTGTCTGACCTGGCAGTCTTTATACAGGCAAAACACCAGTTGACTTTATTTGGTGCAGTATTGGATGGACCCAGGTGGATGCAAGTGGTCTGGATAATGTCATTAGAGCAGCCCACAAAATACTGAGTAATTTGCAGCAGGAAGGGTAAAGTCCTCGGTTGCCTTTATTTAATCATTTTATTTTTCATCCTTTACATCACAAAAGCAGCTGCTACTTTAGAAACCTCTCTTCACTGTTTCTTTTATTCCCAACAAGAACATAAACAAACCTATTGCTGTTTTCATCTAGCTGGTCACTTCAGTTGGGAAGAAATGCCATCAAGCCTTAAGGTATCACTAAATATCTGGATCCAAAATTCCATTGCAAGAAGCTGCTGAGCCTGTCCCCAACTCAGTGGAAACGTCTGAACAAGGTCACATGATTTCCATGCCAAGTTAGACCTTCATTGTACAGGATGCCCTTGGTTTCGGCAGCAGAAGGGAAACTGCAACAGTTTCAGGTACGTTAAAGCTTGGAGGGTCTGAATGAAATAGGATTATAAATAATGTGGCCTATTCCTTGTGCTATTTATTTTGACATTAAATTCAGTTTATTTTGCTCTGTCTCTGAATTTCCAGGATTAGAATGTTGGCTGTGTCTTGATTTAGGAGTTCCTTCTCTCACCTGCCCCCCTTTGGTGGGGTAGTTTTGTAATCTGGATTTTGGATGGAGGGTGGATGCAACACCTGGAAGACTGGTTCAGATCTGGATCCAAACACTTCCCAAATTCAATGATGATTGCATTTGGAATCTGGATTTGGGACACATTGTTTCTGGCTAGCACAGTTCTCTGTGCCAGTCTGCTTCCATCTGTTAATCTCTGCTCACCCTATTCTTTTTCAGGTCTTCTAGGACTGTGATTTATATTAAGACCAAATCAGGGGATGGTGCAATCAGGCATTACTCCATTGATGGCTTTGGAACTGCACCTGCTGATAAAAGGTCTGAATTTGGCCCCATAAATTCTTAATGGCATAACTCAGATTATCCCAGTTACAAGATAGGTATTCATTTTTCAACACCTATTTTCTTGTTAAACCCTTTGAATAAATTGTTCCCCTTGATTAATTTTGTGCCAAATCCCAGATTCACATAAACACAATCATTGCTGCTCCCTCTTCTCATGCACAAGACAGTTGTGCTCTGCTGCATGCAAACCAGTTTTAAATCTGACATCTCAGACTTCCTAGAAACATGTGCCTTGATCATCATTCCAAATGAAATGTCGTCAGGAATTTATTATGTAGAAATCATGCATGGATAATTGCTATATAGAAATTGCTAATTTAGCCAGGGATCAAGACGTGAGAATGAGGCCAGCTGGCTATCTGCTGCAACATTTCGATGCCGCCTCCCCTACAATCCCTGAGTCAGAGGCATGCACTGCTGTGAATGAGGAGCCTACAGGCAGCTCAGCTGCACCATCAACATATGCAGACAGTTATTGACCCAGTGTCCATGTTTTTGCTCACTCCCCCACCATTATACTGAGGTGAGCTCTGGATTGTGACAGGGTGCTAAGGGCTGGTGGAGAAAAAAGGTAGCCAGGACTGAGATCTGATGTGATTCAGGATGAATGAGCATGGCAGAGAGAGTCTGAGGGCCAGTTATGAGGATGAGCGCTTAGAGAGGGAAGATTAAAAAGCAGGACCCTTATTCTAACTCCTGTATTACATTCTCCTAGACAGAGGTAGTTCTTTTTGGTCGCAATTGAGGCACTGTAGCAGGGCAGGATGTAGCCTCTTGCTTTGCTGTTGCTCCAAGTGGTCAGGTTTACTTTGCAGTACAGCTGTGCATGGAAGTGGGTGTTTGCATGCACACAACATACCGACAGTCACCTCGTCCAATCTTGCATTTGTTGAGGGGTGTTCCCTGAAATATATTTTCTACTGTCACAGCTCTTTAAACCTCTCCAAGGATGGTGTAGCTGGAGATTTTTGTTTCAAACTATTTGAATCTGCTAGGAAGAATAGTCAGGTAAAAGGAGGTGCAGAAAAGCCTCAGAAGGGGTTTAAAATGATAACAAAAATAACAGTAATCAACTGGATAGATAAAGAGGGGTATCAGTGGTTGGACATTCTGCGGTATTTAAAATATTGATAAGTTTTAGGAAAAGGATCTTTAGGATAAAAATTAGTAAAGTGAATCTGGCACTGGCAATTAGAAAATGGCTCTCTGTTCTTCTTAACTCCCGCCTCACTCCTAGCCCCTCCCCTATCCATTGTTGAGGTTCCGACTCCTAAGGTAACACCCCCATTCCCTGCCCCACCCTTTTAATTAGGATGAAAGACAAATCTAATTATCATATTAGACATTGATTGGCTTAAGAGCCTTTTGACATCGGAACCTAATTAACATGGCAGGTACGGCCTGATTAGCATACTGGGTAGCCTTCAAGCTGATTGGCTAAGCTTGGGTGACCTTTGGATGAACTCCCTCCTAACAGTCACTCCTTCTCTATGCCCTCCCAATCCAACATTCTGGCTCCTAACATTCCCCCTCTCCTCCCCATTCTGAGGTTCCAACAAGCTATATATAGCCAACTCTCAGCAGGCCAGCTTTGCAGAGAGCTGAGCTCACCTGAGGAGGAGAAGAGCTGGCCATCGAAAGAAGGAGAGCTGAAATCACTTGGAAGAAAAGAGCTGGAAAGAACCACGACATCCCGAAAACATCTGAACAGCGGTGAGCATCACTGCAGCAAAGGTGCGCCTTGGGCTTACAGGCAACCGGGCTAACTGAGTCCCCGCTCTGTGTCTGAGCCTGAGGTAACTCTCCGGAGAGCTGCGTAAGGTGCCTCTGGGCTTACAGGCAACCGGGCTAACTGAGTCCCCGCTCTGTGTCTGAGCCTGAGGTAACTCTCTTAGCATTCTTTGGACAGAGCAGAAGGACCTTCCCTGACGAACAGAGGGATGTTTTAAAGGTCGTGTAAGTAAAAGGCAACCTGAGTCTGCATGTCAATAAAGTTGGATGCTTGTGGTCTGTGTGAGATTCTCCCTCTCTACCCATCCAGCAAACGCCCGATCCACACTTGCTGGATGATAGATGTTTAGTGATAGAATGTTAAGTATATTCTTTTTAAATTGATAGTGTTAAGTATTGTAGAGTTAAGTTATAGTCTTTCTTGTACCACATTTGTTCTATAATCACTTCTAAATAAATTTGGTATCTGTTTTCAAAGTATCACAGTTTATGTATTCTGTCTTGATCGGAGGGCTGTATCCATGTCCTTTCAAGGGAGGATTGTCTCCCTGCAAATTTCAATAGAGTAAACTACTGTACCAATAGTTTTTAGGGGTAATCCTGTACTCTAAAGTTCTCTCAGTAATAATAAATTGGCTTCCCTAAATTCCTCTTCGTAACAATGGGATTTCTACTCCTTCTTTTGGGAGATTGTTCCAAAGGCTTAGAAATCTGGCCTCTAGAAACATTTCTGAGACCGCCACCTCAAAACACAAAATGGTGCTTGGTTGATACCCGCTCTCACTCCCAGCATGGCATGGCTTTGTGCTGGTGACTTCGATGTGCAAGATGCAATAGTCCAGTTACAATTCCTGAAACCAAACAGACTCCCATCCGATGCAACCCTTTTAAACAAAAGCACATGAAAGAGTTTGTTGCCCTGTCCATGCTTTGTTCTTTCCTTGGTTTCTTTTACAGTTTGTGACACAGCTTTAATCCCTCACCAAAATAAAATGTCCTGTTGGGAGTAAAGCTGTGCCACAACAGTCTCGATTTTACAGAGATTTTATGTTGCTTCAGTTTTGTTGATGGCAGAAAGAGCCTCCCCACCTTGAATTTATTGGATTCATTCAGCACAAAAGAGCAGAGGGAGCCCACCAGAAATACATCAGTAAACAAGTGCTTGTCACTGCTGGAGTGATTACTGTAATATTTATGTTCCAAAGACTACAACTAAGCAAAAACATGGTCATTAGTCCCAAGAGAGAAAGAATGATGATTCTGAGGAAACTGAGACCCAAATTCAGCTGTGGCATAAGCAAGCACAATCCCCATAGACTCCAAGGGGGTGTTGAGCCCACCTACACCAGAGCTGAACTGAACCTGGAGATGAGAACGGTAAGATGCACAAAGGTACTTAAGGATTTGAAGTCAAGTTGCCTACATCCCTGGTGAGCACCCTGACCACTGGGCTATTGGCTACTCCAGGGACATGTACATTCTTGCCCTGGGATGTCTTGTGTACAGGGATTGGTCCTGTAGGCAGGCTCTGAGAACACCTGCAGGACCTACAGGCCTGGATGGGAAATGAAGTGGGAGAAACCCTCATTTGAGACTCCCACCTGGCCGTGGGCATGAGTGAGGGCTCCAAGCTGCTCGGGTGACGTCCGGACTTAGTGGCTTTGTGCATGCCTGGCAGACAGGTGCCTACAGGGTTAGGCAACAACTGAGTGGTGATATTGAGAATGTCAGAAGCAGTCAGGTGCCTAAATCCCTTTGTGAATCTGGCCCTGCAGGCCTGATTCCTCACTATATTAGGCCAGTCTCTGCCAGAGGGATGCTATTAAAATCAATGGCTTCATAGATTTATGCAGGAGTAAAACTAGCATAAAGCAGGGGGGAATCAGGCCCTAAAAATGAGCTGGGAGCAAATTGTCTAATCACGCCACACACCTTTCAGCATCCTTGAAATATCCTCCTTAGCATTGGCCATGCTGAACATTGAAGCCAATGTGCCTTTTCATCATTCCTGTGAGTTGTCTCTCTACAGTGAAGTGAGAATGCTTACACAGAACCAGACCTGTCTGAAATTGGGGCTGTGATGAAGAGTTTGACTTTGCTGTATGAGAGATGCCTGTTGCTGTATATATTGAAAAACTAGCTAATGTTCAGCTGTGTGAGGAAGTGAGCTGTGTATATAACAGCAAAATCAAGTTGTAAATGTCTAAACTTTGATATGTTCTCTATGAGGGTAAGACAGGTGGCTTAGAGGACAGGACAGTGGGCTGCAGTTTGGGAGACTTTGGTTCAGTTTCTGACCCAGCAACAGACTTCCTGTCTGGCCAGTGACAAGTGACTAAATTTAACCTATGCCTTAGTTCTCTATCTGTGAAATGGGCTAATATCTCCCTACCTCACAGGGGTATTGTGAGAATAAAATCCATTAATGGTGGCGAGGTGCTGATGTCACTATGGTGATGAAGACCATATGCAAGGAAAGTTTGGTGGCTGTGGTATATTGTAACACTGAAAAGTGTATAGTCCCTAGTTGGGTCACCAAAACAATCTGAATTAAGTAAATGTCTATTTCCTGCTTTTTCTAAAGGATATAGACAGGGCGCCCAGGATTTGGAAGGGAAGCACCAGCTGCTACTAGTGTCCTACAGATACAATTACTA
Organism: Emydura macquarii macquarii; assembly: GCF_026122565.2. Lineage (NCBI taxonomy): Eukaryota > Metazoa > Chordata > Testudines > Chelidae > Emydura > Emydura macquarii. The sequence goes on from NW_027130698.1 coordinate 5,232,179, forward strand.
ATTCGGAGGCCAGGAAGTACTCATGCATTTTCTTCCATTATAAACTAATCAGAATGCTGTTATCTGACTGGAAACTCTCTACCAGAATAAACTTTACCTCTGCAATAACTTAAGGGATCCTCCCTCCCCCTTTAGATCTTTTTTATATTCTTCTTTCCCCCCACCTTGTTTGTTCCCATTCTGGCATCTTACCTCTTGACAGCTGGGATGGCTGATGAATCCCTGCACAGAGTGGATTGCTACAAATTGTATAATGAAGAAATCTACCTCTGTGTAAAGTGTCTAGCACACAGCTGGCACTGTACAATGAATAGCAAAAAAAATCAACAGTTGTGAGGTGACTGGCTTGACATCTTTATTTTGAAGGTATAGCTGGAGTAGCAAGAGGTTCTTGTAAATTATTTTATTGCTGGCCTTCTGGAAAAGTACTGGAGAATTTATCAAAGGATTGTGTCCTGACTATGGGTTTTTTTGAACCATACTCTAGATTCTAAATCAGGGAGATAATTCTATTAAATTCTATGGAATGTTTTTTATTTTTTTAACTATAGCAAGTTTACATAATTTTCTGTTACAGTCTAGGACTTTTCTATAAGGGTAGAAAGGGACTAAGATGTTTATGCCTGTGCTTATTCTTCACTAGGCTCTATTTCTTCATTCATCATCTCTAAGAACAAGAACATGGTTAACACATAACATTGTTATTAATAAAGTTGACCTGATAAATGTGTGTAAGGAGAAATGTATTGGGAATTGCCATGAAAGCAGTTACTAGAGCATGTACATCACTGATGCCTCAACCTGTCTGCAGGTGAGAAGAAAGACACCTTTTAAGTAGTTTGACAGTAAGCAACTTGATTTATGGACAAATGAAAACATTCTAGCTATGAGCATGCAGAGCTACTTTGCTACCTCATGTAGAGAGATCATCAAAATGTATCCTACATAAACAATTTGTTTTACTCCTCATTTTGGTTAACTAATGAACAACGTGTGGAAACTTTTTACTTTTGTGTCTCATTTTGAACCTGTGACAGCACAAGGATATATTTTGCATAGAAGAAGCCTGAAATGTACCAAATATTCTACATCTCATTGGGAAGGCACATGAACAGATGCTTAACAACAAATGTGGTGAAATATATTGTGTTTGCCTATTTCAGTTATTCAAATGGATGAAAATCAAAGATCTAGGAAAAAGTATAAAATTCAAGGTGAATATACATTAGTTTTGTGCAGACACTACAAATGTCACCATATTAGTTTGTGCATAGTCTCTATGGAAAATAGTTGTAGCTGTGAAAATCTGTTTGAGAAAATTTTTGAATATAAACTTGACATAGAATAATAGAAGAGAGTTCAAACACATTTCAGTGCTGTAACTGGTGAGTTTAGGTACTTAAATCTGAAGTTATCAGTAGTTCATTACTGTGGAAGGTGCACTGGGATAATGCTTTTTCAGATGAAGGTAACATTTGTTGAAATTAAACGTGACTGGAAATAAGGACCTCTTTGTGCTGCTGTTGATGCTCAATTTATGTCATGATTTCAACATAATTTCTGAGGGAGTCGGTTCGTACACGAGTTGGGGAAGAGAATTCCATTGCTATTCGTGGATCAGGCATCACGATGCTTCTGCTCATCTGTGTTAAAGAACAGGCCTCTCCTATGCACAGCTGGTAACATCTGGACTGGTGGATCCTATACGAATATGAGGATGTTGTGTTTTTGATGAGATGTGCATGTTACAAGATCCACACGTTCATTTCTCCTAGTAGCAGCAATCCTGGCTCTGACCAGATAGGTGTTTTGGGACTGATCTAGCTCTCAAGGAAGTCAATGAAAGGGCTCCACTTTACTTCAGTGGGAGTTAGATCTGGCTGCTAAGGAGGCCATTTATTTAAGTGGCTGGGCAAAGATTGCCTTAGATGAGAGGCACTCATTATTTATAGGGGTTAGATGAAAAAGTATATACATGAGTCTGGTACTGGCTAATATTCAGGCATAAATTAAGGGCTAGACTGTTCATTTCCAAGGGCTAGCACGTATCTGCATTGTCCCAGGAGCAAACCAGGGAGGAGCTGGGACTCTCTCTTTGCTCGGAGGGTGGGGTGTGAGGTAATCTGCAAGTTTAGCCAGTTCATTGGGGGTAGGGAAATAGAATCAAAGCTCCGTCCACTCCCCTCCCAACTGTGAAGGAGGAGGAGTAGTGAATCCATTGAAGCTGCCCTCTCCTGTGCTTTGACCCAAGGTGTGAGTAGCCCAAGAATGGGGGAAGGTGTGTGGAAGGATTAGCTGAATTAACCTAGCCAATTGACAGACAACTAAAGAAGACAACGAGCAATGCCAAATCAGTAAGACGCAATAAAAAGCACAGGAGTTCTATGATTTACTAGTATGTTCTTTACTAAAAGTTCTGTCTGCAAAGGTCAGTATACTAAAAATACCTCAAATAAAGGACATGAATACAGACATGTGCCAATGTTAACAGCAAGAAACATTGTGTTCAAACTGTTTTTCCTGACATTAATAATGCGATAAACAAAGGGTCATGTCCTGCGCTCAGCCTGCTCATAGGGCACCTTTTGAAGTTAAGAGTGTCTGAGGCAAAACCTGATAGCACGATATAGTTTTCTTAGGGTCTAACCCAACTCCCATTAAACTTCAGAGAAAAGAGTCCTGTTTTCAGTAAGTAGTGGTTAGACAGGACCTTTAAATAGTCCTGTGTTCTCTAAGAAATTAGATTTCTCTGTCATGTCATTAAAAAGAACTACAGTCAACTCTTTTTACTTTGGTGGTGGTAGTAAAATTTACTGGAGAGATGCTACAGTTGCATACACACTTCTGTTAATGGTATTCTCTGTCCTGAATAATATCTGAGTCACTTCCATTCAGACTTGTCCAACTGTTATCGCAACAATGTTTAGCTTTCTCACATGTGTAAAAAAAAAAAAAAAAAATTACAAACAAGTTTTTAAAAAGTCACTCCTGGAATTCATTTCAATGAAATACTAATTGCAAAGTTACTTAGTACAATTAATAACATACTTTTACTTCTAATTCTAATTTGGAGGAAATTTAAAAAAAAATTAAATACTATTTACTAAAAAAGCACTTTTGTATTCGTCACTGTTTAGAAATCAAGTATTTCTTTATAGTAAGTGTATCATAAGATAACATACCTGTGTATTCAGTGCTAAATTACTTATAGAAGTACTACATTATTATTATTTATTTTACTTAAAACATATAAACGACAAATCATTGTTAAAGCCCAAACCAGTAGAATTATGTGCCTAACTTCTATTATGAACATGAGTATGGAAGTTGATGTTCTAATTGGCTTCTGTGTCCCTCTCTGAGAAAGAAGCTGGACATATTTTTGATGGATTGGGCCCTTTGAGTGACATCTACATAGTATGATAAACAGATGAGTTTATTTTATAAAACAATACACCACAAGGGGGAGCAGACAGCTATTTGTAAACAATCCTGCTATCTGTAATCCAGACTACAGTACTAAGAATATTTGTTTTAACTCTAGTGGCTGAAGAGAGAGTTTGATTAGATAGCTAGTTTCAGAACTGGTAGATCTCCATCACTAGACAAAATACAAACCTGACAATTGCCACTGCCTTCATTAAAATGAGATTTTTGAAAAAAATCTTAGCCCTTTCACCACAGCTGGAATATTAATGGAGGGGAACGAAATAAATTAAAGGGATACTGTCAGGTTAAAAAGTATTTCCTTAGATGTATGTTCCTAACAACAGATTAGAGGCCTTGTCCTGAGAGGCACAAAATGCTCTCAGCTCCAGCAGACACTCCCCAGCACCACAATTTTATAGTTACAGAGGAAAGAATTTTTTAACTCTCATTTACTTTCTAATATTTTTGAGTCAGATTCTGTCACCCTTACTTGACTAGTACCTTGTTTTGCAAGTAGTCTCACTGATTTCAGTAGGCCTACTCTGAAGTAAGGTCCTACTAACGTCATAGATTCATAGAGTATAAAACCAGAAAAGACTATTGTGATCACCCAGGCTGACCTCTTTAGCACAGGCCATGGAACTTTCCCAAAACAATTCCTGGAGGATATCTTTTAGAAAAACATCCCAATCTTGATTTAAAAATCATTAGTGATGGATTAATATGAAACTAAAGGAGGGTAATGAAATTAATGCAGATCTACATGGATCTATGGAAAATAAATCTTGTCAAACTAATTTGAGATATTTTTTGATGAGATTACAAATTTGGTTGATAAAGGTAATAGTGTTGATGTAATGGACTTCTGTAGGGCATTTGAATTGGTATGGCAGGACATTTTGTTTAAAAAATTAGACTTGACATAAAATTAACATGGCACACATTAAATGGATTCAAACTGGTTAACTGATAGGTCTCAAAATGTAAGGGTAAAAGGGGAATCATGGTCATTGAGCAGATGTGTTTTCTGGGGCCCATCCAGGATCCTTTCTTGGACCTACGCTATTGAACATTTACATCAACGACCTGGAAGAAATCATAAAATTACCACGGATAGTTTTCAGGTGATACAAAAATTGGGGGTGGTGGTAAAGAAGGAAGAGGATAGGTTACTGATTCAGTGCAAGCTGGATTGATTGGTCAATGGGGCACAAGCAAACAATATGCATTTTACTAGAACTAAATGTAAATGTGTACATCTAGGGACAAAGAACGCAGGCCATGCTTAGAGGATGAAGGAATCTATTGTGGAAAGCAATGACTCTGAAAAAGATTTGGGGGTCCTGGTAGATAATTAGCTGACCATGAGCTCCCAATGTCATGCTGTGGTCAAATGAGCTAATGTGATTCTGGGATGTATACCAAGGGGAATCAAGAGTAGGAGTAGAGAGGTGATTTCACCTCTATTTTTGAGACTGGTGCGACTGTTGCTGGAATACTGCGTCCAATGCTGGTACCCAAAATTCAAGAAGGATGTAGATAAATTGGAGAGGGTTCAAAGAGGTGTCAGGAGAATGATTAAAAGATTAGAAAACATGCCCCACTGTCACAGATCCAAGGGGGTACGTCTTCACTGCAATTAAAAACCCAGGGCTGGCCTGTGCCAGCTGACTCAAGCTCAGGCTAGAGGGCTGTTTAATTGTGGTGTAGGTGTTCGGGCTCAGGCTGGAGCCTGGGATCTAGAACCCTGCAAGTTGGAAAGATCCCAGAGCTCGAGCTGCAGCCTGAGCCAGCTCATCTGCACTGCAGTTAAACAGCCCTTTAACTTGAGCCCTGCGAACCCAAGTCAGCTGGCATAGGCCATTGTCTAATTGCAGCATAGACTTACCCAAAGAGCTCAATCTAAATTGATTAACAAAGAGAAAGTTAAGGGGTGATTTGATTACAGTCAAAATATCTACATGGACAACTGATGTTTAATAATGGCCTCTTTAATCTAGCAGAGAAAGGTCTAATAGCTGGAAGCTGAGTTTGAGAAATTTAGACTGGACATAAGGTGTAAATTTTTGATAGTGAGGATGATTAAACATTGGAACAATTTATCAAGGGTTGTGGTGGATTCTCCATCACTGCAATTTTTAAATCAAGACTGGATGTACTTCTAAAAATATGCTCCTGGAATTAGTTTGGGTAAGTTCTATGGCCTTTTTTGTACAGGAGATCAGACTAGAGGATCACAAAGATCCTCGAATCTAGTAAGACACCTTTAGGAGGGTCCAGAAGAAAATCCTACTATCTTTTCACTTCATCCACGTATGCTTCAGTCAACACTATAATTTATAGAGCAAAAATAATCATGTAATCACACTTCCAAAGTATTAACTGTAATTGTTTCAGTCTTTGGAAGGTTGTGTGATAATTGTAATTGAAAGCTGGCATCATGAACACCAAGTCTAAGTGGGAATCTTTATAATTTGGATGGCACTTTCAGTAATTTAAAGCAATGAAATGTATTTGCTGTATTCATTTCCATACATACTTGTCCTTCAGAGGGGATATTAAACTGAGGTCCTTTCTGCCCATGTGAAAACTGAAGAACTTTTGCCATGAAAATATTTTCAAGAGATTAAACAAAATGGGCCAGATTCATTGGCTTCAAAGGAGCTACACTGATTTACACCAGTTGAGGAGCTGGATCTCAGCAGGTATCTCCACAGAAAGGATGTATGCTCACCACACCATGTAAAGTCCAATCTTTATATTTACAGCGCTTCCCTCTGCTATTGGTAAAATGAATCAATTTATCTCAGATGTCTGAGTGATAGAGATCCAAGAACAGATGCAATTTTATAGACAGCTAAATTGCAATGAAAGGGATCATGAACGATTAAAGGGGCTTTTTCACAATGAACACAGTAAGATTCACTATGTCATTGTGCATGCCAAGTGATGGCATCTATTATTTACTTCACACTGTGGCAATTACTGCAGGGAGAGATCATGATCCCTTGTATGTACTGTACGCTCATAATTGAGAAAGACAAAGCTAATACCTGGAAATGCAGTTTTGTACCATGAGAACCAGGACTAAAATACCCTCTTGTATTCTAAAATACCTTTCCAGCCATCGCTATGCCAAGCCACCATGCTGAGATATAATTCCCATAGGTAGCAACCCCCAACCCCACCAGGCAGAGCTTCTAGGAAGGCTGTCATAGGCCTTCCTAATCAACTAGAATTTCTGGAAACCCATTGCCGTAGATCTAGCCAATTAGCATTTCTGAGAATCCATTGCTATTTCTAGCACTCCTATTTTTTTTTTAGGGGGGATTGGCACTTTTTGGAATGGCATCAAAACCATGTAAAGGTTAAGAATAGCAAAATACTATCTTTCATCACCTTCCAATAACTGAGTAGCTGGGATAACCACATTTTCCAGCTATTCTTTAGCTTGCCTACTTGAACTATATTTTTTAAAAATGCTTTATAAATTGTAGGTTTTTCTCTTATTTCTAAGACATTTGGTAAAATGTACCAATGACATACACAAACAACAAAAACCTCATCTTCCTCCTTTTGTTCTACACCATGAAAATATCATAAAATTGACAAATAGCCTCAATTGGCTAACATGTATCTACATTAACAGTGGCTGACTTTAATGTGTTTTCAAATGCTTCTAGAAGGTTGGATGCACAGCTTGTTGCTGTTTTATTCTGTGGTTGTTTACACGTGACACAAAGATGAAAATTTACCTAAACTTTCAAAATTCACTGTTTTTAAAAAAAAAAAAATCCAGCCTCATTTAAAGATATAAAATAGATAAAAGTTTTATGCAGTTTATTCTTCCATTTAAACCCCATTTTCTCATCCCGACAGACTCATCCTTAAGAGTGGGTGGGGAGAGCCACTTTCATTTACATGATTTGATTGAGAAGGGTCTGACAGTCAGTTGAAGAATTTTTTAGAACATCCATTGGAACAAGTGGAATGGGGATATTTTGTTCACATACAACCATTTCATATGGGGGGGCAGCCTCCAGCATGAGAGATGTCAAAGATATTGATGAGATGGGTTGCTGCAAGTCATGCAGTCTGACTGGATAATTAGAAGACCTTCCTGTAGTCCCAGAAGCTGCCTCTTCTTCCAAACTAATGTTTATAGACAATTCATTCCTTTGACAAGGGTCCATCAGAGAATAGGGTGGAGGGTCATCTGTAGGAATATAGATTTGTGTCGCTCCAGGCCCAATGCACTCATCGTAGCTGAAAGAAAACAAATTCACTGTTAGGTTTGTGGGCAGACTATATGAGACAGTTGTGTTCAGTGGAAAAGAGACAGGTAAAACAAAGGGGAAGCGATTATTTGATATTCCTTCCCTCAGATTGCATCCTTGACCTGCAACAAGAGCTGAGTGAGAGTCCGGCCCAACATCCACTCCAACAGCATATCTCAACTCAGGTAATAGCAACAGTCATCTGGAGCCCATTAGAAGTCTACTCATGCTCTCCAAAAGCCCCAATATCTCAGCTCTTTGCCTAAGTAAGGGAAAACTGCCAGACTTTGCAGGGTATGTGTTTGAGATACGTCAAACCAGCTATGTAATGGGGGGAGTGAATAGTAAGGCTGAGGACCAGACCCTGCAAACTTCAGGGTGCTCCACTGTTGTAACTGTGTCAGTACTGCACAGGAAGAGGCGAGGCAGCCTCCCAAATAAGCAGGTCTCAAGCTGATTACAACTTTACAGGTCAAAACCGACACCTTAAATTCTACCCAGAAACCAACAGGCAGCCAGTGCCTGTCACAGAGCATTGGCGTCCCATAGGCAGAGACTCAATTTAGCAGGAAGGTTTCCTCAGTTTTCAAAAGATTATTCTGCAGTGCCAGGCAGAGTGGATTGCAGTGATGAGGACAATATGGATCAGGGTAGTGAGGGAAAGGTTTACATGCTGCTGACCAAACAGGGAGGAGAAAGCAGCAGTTCTAATGCCTGACTGAAGTCATTGTGAATTCTGCTATTGACTTAAATGGGAAAAGGGCACAGAATCAAAGCCTAGTCACTGCTATTATCTGATCATCAACAATTCCTTTCCTAGGATTCAAAATCATCTCTTTTAGTATCTGTGATGCTGAGCTCTGTAAAACTAAAGTGCTGAGTGGGATAAACATCAAAATGTTCCTCTGTGTAGTAGTAGACTTTGAAAAGGCTTGTAAACATCAAAATGAAACAAAATGACCTTAACCAATACTTGCTTTTCAGTGTGTTTTATGTAAAATAGCAATATATTGTTCTAAGGATTTTCCCCTCTATACATGCTATGGAGAAATTAAAAAACAAACAAACCACCACTGCAGATTCAATCACCTTGCTCTTTTGATAATCAGGATCACATTTTAAAAATCCAATAGGGAACACTTGCCAGGTTTTCAATGAAATATCTTCTTGGCACTCTCCATGCTGAATTTTCAGATTATCATTGCAAAGCAGGCAACTATAAATCATTCAAATAGTGTGTTTTTTACTCTGGAAGCTAGAAAAACACTGTTGTATTTCATTTGCATTTCATGCTCTTGATATTAATGCAGTATTTTTGTATCCAAAAGCTGTCAATGGCCCTGGGCTGAATCTTCCCCATTCTAGGCTCTGGCTTGGGTAATTTTGGGGTGAAGTTCTACATTTGAGGAAAGAAGCTGGAACAGGCCCCTCCACTGTACTGGAGGCTGCCTGGCTTGTGGAATAGTGTTGTCAGGCTGTGCCCTGAAGGGTATGCCCTGCTAGCCTGCACCTCTGGGCCACTTGCACCTTGGTCCTCGCTCCCTGCACCGCAGCAGACAGACCAAAGTAGAAGGAAGGGAACTGCCCAGCTAACAAGGCATTTCAAATAGAGGTGGGGCAAAGAGGCAGGAAGTTGCTGGGCTGACACTTTGTTGTTCACACCAGAAGGGTGAGGAGAGGAGTGACATAGGCTAGCCTTGAGCTGGGGGGGAGTCTTTTTACTCACTCCTCCCCTCTGTGAAAATAGTATTCGGTCAATTTGCCTCTCCAACTTGAAATCTCTTGACGCCTACCCTGCTCCTTGCCCTACTCTCTTTGCTCCCTGGAGTGGAATAGCTCTGGGACAGCAAAGCATATGGTGCCTCTAGGTCCTAGAAAGGCAGTGTGGATACAGCAGCAAGGTAGGGAGAGCCCAAGTAACTGGGGGAGGAAATAGCATTAATTTTGTGTATATGTGTGTGTGTGACAGCGGGGGAGGGTTTGCATTAATAATGGCTGACAGTGTGTGTGTGTGTGTGTGTGTGTGTGTGTGTGTGTGTGTGTGTGTGGAGCTGCAGTAATTGAGGGGAAAGGGGGCACCTGTATGTGTGTGTGTGGGGGGAGTTGCATTATGGAACTGGGGCAGCTTAGGCAAGGGCTCCAAATGATCAAAATGTGTGACCCCTATGCACTGCTTGTCTTGCTATAACTGACGTAATTTTTTAAAGTGTAAAATTTGTTTTCTCTCTGGGTGAATTCAGTTTTGCACTCTCTAAGAGGTTGATTTTGGGGAGGAAGGCTGTTACAGCTCACTAAAATGGTTTAATTTACTCACATGGTGAGAAAACAACCTTAAAAGCCAGGCTTTGTATTTAAAACAAACAATATAACCAGTCAATTATGGTGGAACATGCAATAAAACCCGGTGTTACATTTTGGTCACTTGTCACACACTTGATAACTTGTGTTACACACTGGAAGTTTTGGAGGCTGAGTGGTACGAGACACAAATACTTCTATGGCAGGTTGATTAAAAATTGGTGGTGGTTTGAAGCTGATGGGTGCTGGTGTTAGAATGGTACAGCAAGGCCTAGGGAGATGGATTAATGGGCAGAGGGTAGGTGTGGTGGTCGAAGGTGCATAGTAGATTCTGCAGTTTATTAAACAGATACACTACATCTGTAAAGATGGTATCAGCACACAGAGGATATATGCAATTTTATTTTCATTAACTTGGTACAAAAGTGTGGGTCACTGTGGAGGGATTGGGGAAGGACTGCATTAAAATCTTCCATTATCATATGTAGTGTTGTTGTAACCATGTTAGTCCCAGAATATTAGAGAGACAAGGTGGGTGAGGTAATATCTTTTATTAGACCAACTTCTGTTGGTGAGAGAGACAAGCTTTAAGAGGTCTGTGTAAGCTTGTCTCTCATCAACAGAAGTTGGTCCAATAAAAGATATTGATTACCTCACCCACCTTGTCTCTGTACATTAAAACCAGCACACTCAAGCTTGGCTCTATTTATTCCTTTACTTCCATAGTAAGACAGTATATATTTTATTTTACAGAGACCTAATTAATAGTATAACTATGCTAAGAAGAGTCAGTGCCTGTTCTTGATATTATCTGCCAGTTCTATATCTTAACTAAACAAGTGATGTTGTGTATGATTTGTCAAGAGCTCAGTTCACTCAGACCTCAGTCACGCCATGCATTCCAACTCACTTTTCTGCCTGAATCACAGTGTCAAGTTCTTGTTTGTTCCTTCCAGAGTTCACATACATCCAATGTTTAAATTGGTTTTTTAAATGTTAGGAACAAAAGTCACATTATTCTTTGGTGCTCTTGTTCCATTTATTTTGTAGGGTAAAATGTCCTATTACATTCAGGTTAAACAGAAATGTCAACAGCAGAGCAATCTAACTAGGGAAGGGTTGAACTGGAAACTTGAATACAATAAGAACCAAACTGACCCTTTGAAAATGGAACCTGGTGTTGATTAAAAAGTGTGGTTACCACTTTTCCTGATTGTTTTCATTTTTATGTGCCTTTGCACTTCCTGCTTTTCCTTGGGATTCAAAGCGGAAATACCCCCACTGCACCTTGTTTACATTCTACATTGGCTATCACAGAAAAATAATCAGCATGTACCACATCAGTATTGTAAAAAACAGTTCACCCTACACATCTGGTTGAAGGACAGTGTAAAAGAAGAAAATGTCTTTTCTCCTTTTAAATAAGGGGAAAGGGGAAAAAAGATGTCAAAAGATGTAAAATTCTACAAAAGAAGACCCTAATCCTGCAAACACACGTACTTAGTTTTACTACCATGAATAGCCCATCAATTTAAATGGTACTACTTACAATAGTGAAACTACGCATGTATGTAAGGATTTGCAGTATTGGGGTATTGCAGTATTAAGTGCACAATGCCTAAAGGAGTGACCACTCAGACATAATTTGATACTAGAAATACAGGAAGATGAAACTTGCATAATTTTACTCAGATTTTTGCATGCTCCTTTGACCTTTTAATCTGAACATTCACGCCTCAAACTAATACTGAATTAAGTTCTTGTACTTTTAAAAATATAGTTGGCACATGAGGTTCAATGTCACATACACAGATTAATCCTTCTAACCAAAAGAGGAAATACTTCTAGGAAGGACTGTGTTATTGCAAAATGATGAACTGGGATCATAGGAATTTATTACACATGCATCTCTCCTGAATGTTGCTGTTTTCATTCCTGAAAGAAGTTGCAGAATCAGTTAATCTTTTGTTTCCTGACTCGTCAGTTACAGCATTTTATGAAGCATTTATGTTAATCCATTATTTTCTTAATTGCAGCATATTAAGATACACCTTATAGACATTCCTGACTGGGGAAGAGGGTCAATGACCTTGAGGCATGCTTTAATCTATATTTCTCTGGCCTGGTTTCTGACAGAATGATAACTTCTTTCTTATTTTAGATTTCACTTTGCCATCATTTTTTAAGAGATGATGATATCTTATTCATTATAAGGAAAGGAAAGGTATATGATTTTAGGTATGTCCATCTTTAGCAAGAGGAAATTTATTCTACAAAGGGGAAAATATCACTTTCTGATTTAAAAAAAAAATGCAGTGGATCTTTAGTCTGCCCCCGTTGAATCAAAATGTAGTTGTTCTAAAGGGGAAAAAAAGAATCACTCCATGGTTTTGTCAGGTCTTATTGGAATGAATATTAAGATAGATTTGTTGCTAAGGAAACACCAAAGAGCTTATTTAACTGGCTGTCATTCATAAATTATGACCTTCTCACTAGGAAGAGAAGAAGAGGGTTTTGCTCACAGAATTTGTTAAGAGGCACACAAACAAACTGATTAAAAGAATCTGGTGGTGGGGGGAAACAGGGCGCTTCAAAAAAGGATTAAAAATTTGTGAAATACACAGGGCTCTTTGTTAGCAAATATTGGGCCTGCTTCTCCACTTCAATACACTGGTGTAAATCCACGGAAGTTACTTGTGTCATAATAGTGTAACTTAGCTGGAGATCCACTGTTTTCTTTTAATATCTGGTAAACAGAACCACTCACCCATGCCTAGAAAATACTTCTGTTGACAATATTAAGCTCAAAATAAAGGATTTCTATGTGATGTGCTGCCTAATAAAGGAAAGCTGAATCTTGATGGAAATGCTGTGCCTTCCTAAAATGAATATGGAAAGAAAAGCTGTAATGTGACTGAGGTTAACTTGAAAGGTTTGGATGCTGATGGTGCTTTATTTGATTCCATAACTCCTGAATATAAATAGCAGGGTTTGTTGGACAGTAGTTTGAAAATCAGTCATTATTTCCTCTTGAGTGTTTCTTCTTAAAATTGGTAGACAATTTAGTTGTGTAACTGTAATGCAGAAATAATTGCAGCGTTGTTGTAGCCATGTTTGTTCCAGGATGTGAGAGAGACAAGGCAGGTGAGGTATATAAGAAATGGCCATACTGGTCAGACCAATGGTTTATGTAGCCCAGTATCCGGTCTTCTGACAGTGGCCAGTGCCAGGTGCCTCAGAGGGAATGAACAGACCAGGAAATCCATCCCCTGCTGCCCATTCCCAGCTTCTGGCAAACAGGCTAGGGACACTTCAGAGCATGGTTTTCCATCCTTGCCCATCCTGGCTAATAGCCATTGATGGACCTATCTTCCATGAACTTATCTAGTTCTTTTTTGAACCTTGTTATAGTCTTGGCCTTCACGACATCCTCTGGCAAAGAGTTCCACAGTCTGACTGTGTTGTGTGAAGAAATACTTCCTTTTGTTCATTTTAAACCTGCTGCCTACTCATTTCATTTGATGACTCCTAGTTCTTTTGTTATGAGAAGCAGTAAACAACATTATTCACTTTCTCCACACCAGTGATGATTTTATAGACCTCTATCATATCCCCTTTTAGGAGTCTCTTTTCTAAACTGAAAAATCCCAGTCTTATTAATTTCTCCTATGACGGAAGCTGTTCCATACCCCTAATCATTTTAGTTGCCTTTTTCTGTACCTTTTCCAATTCCAATATATCTTTTTTTGTGATAGAATGACCAGATCTGCACGCAGTATTCAAGATGTGGGTATACCGTGGGTTTATATAGAGGCAATATGATATTTTCTATCTTATTATCGATCCCTTTCCCAATGAGTCCCATCATTCTGTTAGCTGTTTTGACTGCAGCTGCATTCTGAATAGATGTTTTCAGAGAACTATCCAGTGACTCCAAGATCACTTTCTTGAGTGTAATGGCAGTTTAGATTAGGGATACAAAGTATCAAACAGTTAAACATTTAACTGCATTAACCGTTTAATTGTTTGCTGCATGAGGAGGGGTGGTTCTGCACTTGGGGGGTGAGTGGGGATGTGCTGTTGCAGAAAGGACGATGGGGGGGGGGGGAGACTGGGACACGTGCTTTTGTGGTGGGGGGTGGATGGGCTGGGGTGGGTAGAGCGTAGAGGTGCCTTATTGCCCCCTCCAGTGGGCTGGGGTGTGGCAGGCTCCAGGGGTAGTGGCGCCCTGGCTCTGGAAGGCACGCCCTGGGATGATAGGAGGGGCCAGGGCCGCATGTGGTGGCAGGGCCCAGGCGCGTTGGGCTGCCCCCATCTAGCTCCCGGGTGTCCCCTGTGACCCCCCCCAGGGATGTAAAATATGATATTGGTTAACCATTAAAATGATATACATTTTAATCGTTTTATATGTATAATTGGGATTATGTTTTCCAATGCGCATTACTTTGCATTTATCAATAGGTGATATCTTTTATTAGACCAACTTCTGCTGGTGCAAGGGATAAGTTTTCGAACTTCACAGAGCTCTTTATTAGAACTGGAGAAGAGGGTTCAAATTAAATACAAGGCAGGAGAGAGTGTTAAGCATAAAGGGTTCACATATGCTGTTGAAAATCACTCAAAATGAAGTGTGCAGTTAAGGGTTACCAGGCAGTACTGTATGTGTTACAAATTCTTATAATGAGCCCTAATACCAGTGTCTCTGTTAAATCCATGGTTTTTAGTGTCCAGCGGAGTTATGAATTTAAATTCCCAGGCTTGTCTTGAAGGTGTTGTACAGGTTTCCTTTGAGGATGAGGACTGATAGGTCAGATGTGAAAAGTGTTCACCCATGGGGGATAGAATGTTTTTGTCTTTATCAGTTTCCTATGTGAAATCATTTGAGAGCATTGTCTGGTTTCACCCAAATGCTTGTTGTTGGGGCATCAGAGTTACTGCATGAGGTACACCATAGGCTGTATAGGACTTACGGATCTTGAAAGGTATGTTGTAGGGGGTATTGATCATCGTAGTAAAGGAAATGTGGTCAGTTTCTGACAGTATTGCTCTTATTTGCCAGTGAAACTTTTTATCCTAGTGGACTGTGGATTTTTCTTAGTTGTCTATATTTTTAAATCACTTGAGATGTAATTTAAAAAAATCTATTAAATGTATTTTGATCTTGCTTTTGTATAGGTTTCTATTTTGTTGGTGACTTAGTAAGCATTAATGTACTATTTTCTCAGATACAAAGTTTAAAAAAATCCACTCCATATGGACAGATTTCAGATGCTTGTGGAGCGCTGCACCCATTGGAAGTGCTAGCCATATTAAAAATCACCAACTGTCTGTGCCTCTTGATGTAAACCATAGAAGTTATGGATTCCATCACCTGCTTTAATTATCAAACATTGGTCTACAATGAAGTAATGAAAGTCTATTTTATTTGAATAACTACTAGATCCCTTTCTGGAAATATCAGTATCCATTGGCATAGCACCTGTAACATGCAGCTTTATAACACACCCATATTGTTTCTGCCCTCCCAGCTATAGCTTTATAGCCTCATCATATCATACCACTGAAATCAATAGGTATTCTATTGGCAGACAGATCAATCTCTCAATAAGATGGCCACACATGCGCGGAACATGCAACTATAACCAAAACAGAAAATTCTCTTTTAAAGAATACTGATTTCTTTTCTAGAACTGTGAGAAACTGGCTATGTCCTCTGAGTGAATAAAACTTGTGAGACTCATGAGTCTTTTGGAGCGCTAAATTCAAGTCAAATTAAAAGACAGAGTGAAGTGGCACACTCTCACTGTGGTGGGGGGAGACTAATGAGCTGTTCTGGGCTGGTTCATCACCAACCAGGTGCACCTGTAAGGCTTGTGCTGCCTGGAGGGCAGAAAGCTTAAAAAGGGAACCCCCTCCACACCCCCCCCACAAGGGGAAGATATCTGTATCTCAGGGACTGCTGATCACCGAGCCAGATCAGCTTAGAGGGAGACAGTTGCAGACTTTACTACGCCTGAAACTGCATGGATCAGCTATAAAGCATGGTATCCCAAGAGTAGGGACTAATTAAAGACATCGTACTAGCTGATAAGCCAAGCCCTAAACAGGTAACCCAAAAGACTGCCGAAGGGGCAGACCCTCTGTGCCTTTCTGTTCTTTTCCTCTGATTTCCCCCTCTCCCTTAAGGGAAAGAGAGACTAGGGACATCCTTCTTTTCTTTGTTCATTTTGTTTGGAAAACCCCTTGTATGTTACAAAAAGGGGAAGGATATTATAAATAACCTAAACTGGGGTCTGATACAGACTCAGGGGAGCCCGAACCCCCAAAGGTGGGGAAACAGACACTTGAAAGAAAAAGAAATCAGAAAAACAAGGTCAGTTAAAAGCAGAGCAGTGTAGAAAAATCTTTAGCGTTTTTTCGTAATTAATCCCCTTCTTTTGACTTTTGGTGTTTTTTGTAAGAGAGTTTACAATAGCATTACAAACAACTGTTACAGATCTTAGAGAGAGAGAATATTCAGAGAAAAGAAACCTAAACAGTGAGAGAATCCATGAAGGCTGAGTGTGAGGGGAGGAGACCTGCAATTTAAATTCTGATCTACCTTACTTAATTGGAAATTGACTAATATGAAACTTCCTTACACTTAGAAAAGGTGCTGTGGTAAGTATGAGCACTGTCTCTCGATTCTGAGCTTCTTAAGGCATGCATTGTACCTGATCTCCATTTAGAAAGTGCTGACCATGTCTTGGGTGGGGGTGACCGAAAATAAGTAATTACAATAACGCCAATTTTAGACTGTCTAGGCCTCTGGAGAGTAGAAAGATGTGGGAGGTGTGGTACAAGCAGATGCCAAGGTTCTGTTTCCATCTCTGCAAGGGACTCATCCTGTGTAAGTTACTTAACTTTCCTGTGCATCCGTTCTCTCATAGTTAACAGTCAGCCAAAATAATTCTACTATCAACTTCAATTTTTCAGAAGAAAAGTTTTCATTCAAGATGTAGTTAGAACAGTCATACTGATAAAGTACTTGGGATTCAGTCCTCCAGTCCTGGGGGATGTGAGTAGTATATTAGTGGAGTCTAACAAATAACATTAGTCCCATGCTTTCAATGGGATTATGTGGATGAATAAAAGCAGCAGGACTGGGACCTTACTTTGCAGTATGCATGGAGGGAAAAATTCTTTCAGAAAACAGTTGTGGCTCATGGACATTGAAAACATTTATAAAAATATTAAAGACTTTGTCAAATGAGAGATTTTAAATGGATTGGAAGCACATGCAAGCCAGTATCTTAACTAGATAAATTATTATTTTGTATATTATCATGCAGCTTTAAAATGACCAAAGCAATTAAAATAAATATATTCCAAAGAAAACCAATCATTCTGTGATGAAAATTTTGTATGACAAATTTCAGTCTGGAAATAATTTTTTTTAGATACAAATTATAAACCCTTGATAAGCGGTGTTTAGTGAGTGTCTGAATTACCATTATAAATGACAGTGAAGCTATGGGCACTGCCACTGTAATCAAAACCAATTAAGAAAATTGTGCCTTCTTAAAATAATCCATTATGCATTTAACTCCATTAGAACTACAAGGCCTCCATGGGAATATAAATATCCCAAGACACCAATATCCATTTTAATACATCATCACTGCAATGGTTAGGATCTCTCATATCTGAGGACCTCTGCAAAATGACACACATTATTATGATGGGTGAGTGTGTAAAGTTATGAATAGGATCATGTTTCTAGGAAAGGGCTTTGTTTTGATTAATCTATAAATGTGTTTTCTAGCAGCTGACAGAAAATATCCAGTTTGGTAGGTAACAAATTCTAGCCACTGGAAAACCAGAGGAGAACTCGGCAAGGATTTTATTCTAGGGGGGGAGCTATCTTACTTTTTCAGTTCTGACTATTGAGGGCCTTTTAACAACTTTATTATGGCCATACAGCATAGTGCAAAGGATTTCTGGTTAGAAAAACTTTGGCATGCCAGTGGGTCATGAGGTATTGCTGTTTTATTGCTATAGCATATTGCATTTAATAATACTTTGTACTTCTAGGGTGCAGTTTTGTAAAACTGATCTGTATTTTCAGAGTTAAGCTGTCAATGGGAATTTTACCACTGACTCAATGGGAGCAGAGTTAGGCCGATGCTGAGTTTCTGGATTTCACATCCACAATGTGCCTTTTGTCACTGAATTTCAAACATTAATTACATCTCATGGCATTTATTTGAGGTAGATATTAAACTCCATTTTATAGGAGAAACTGAGGTACAGAGAGGCAAAGGATCTGATTCAAAGCCCTTTGACGCCAATGGGAATCTTCCCATTGACTAGGCTGGACTTCAGGTCAAACCCTACGAGAACCGTCCAAGATAACAGAGCAAGTCATGGCAGAGCTGGGAGTAGAACCCAGAGACCCAACTCCCCACGGTTCAGCATAAATTCTTAAAACATAAGTTTAGACAAAGGTACACTGAGAGAAAGGTGTTGCCTGCTACTGCTTGCAACTGGCAGCACCGTTGGTGGTGACAATGCTTCTATATCATTTAAGAAACCTGTGCATGGAACCCAGTGATTTAAGAGATTCAGTTCTCTTTGAGTGGGTTGGTCCTTTCCTTGAATATTTTCTCTGATTCCAACTTCTAAGGATGAAAGATGAAGAACTTTGAAATACTGTGATAAAACTGTAATAAAACCCTGCGGGTTTTTTTTGCTTGCTATTAGTAACACCTGAAAGTAAAACACATTTCCTAAGAGATCAAAGGAAAAAAATAAAGGAGTTACCTATTAACTGCTAATCCATGGAGCCAGCCCTGAATGGGTGCCTGGAATGGGGCATGGAATCAGATCTTTTGAGACTTAGTGTAACTACCAGCTAGTCATTGCTCTTCCTGTGCCCAAAGGCCCTGGGAGCTCTTGCTGGTGGAAAACATCTCTGCTCCCTTCCACAGGCTGCAGCTTAAAAGCCATACTATAGCCCTAAAATAGAAACTAAGGCTTTATTCCTGCTCTCATTGAGGCTGATAGCAATTTTGCCATAGACTTCAATGGGAGCAGAATTGGGCCATAAATTGGCACTGCCAAATTGGTTGAGAGAGCTTCTTGAGGAATGATCTTTAAATTACATAGCTTTTCCATTTATTTAGCGGAGTGAAGGCAGAGTGAGAGAAACCTTTTGAAACATGGGGCCAGATTCACAGCTGATGTAAATGGATATACCTGCCATGCAGTTAGGGGAGAGGTGCCAATTCACATCAGTGGAGGATTTGGCCCAGTGTTCTCCTTACAGCTATACTGGCACCTGAGGAAATCTGAAATACCAGCCTAAACAGTTTTGCCAGTTGTTGGCCTCCAGAGAACTTGTGCAATATCTAGGAACAAGGCAACTTTCCTGCACTCACCAGATGGGCTGTTAAATGTATGAGTCATCTAAAAATCCCTTAACAGCAAATATCCACAGAGATAATCAAAAAGCAATTAACCTGCTTCCATGTTGCATATTAATTAGATATTATACAAGGGGAGGCACCTTCGTGGAGCAGATGCTGAGAATTCTGACAGGGATGGATCGAGTGCTTTGCATCAGGCTGTGAAGCCTAGTGTGGCTTTCCTACACAAAAAGGAAAAGTTGAACTTAGAGCAACTTCCCACAAATTTATACACTCTAGGATTTCTTTTATTTTTCTTGCATTTGTCCACATCTTTCTCAAAGTGTGGTGCCAAGAATTGGACACTGTACTCCAGCTAAGGCCTCACTAGTGCCATGTAGACTGGGACAGTTACCTCCCGTGTCTTACATCCAATACTCTATTAATATACCCCAGAATATTAGCCTTTTTCACAACTGCAGATGGGGCGATTAAAACATGATCCGGGTGTAACCAGGAGTTCCCATCTCATGCTTGGCAAGCTGCCGGTGCACTGTGCCAAAACCTACTTGCCTGGTACGTTTGCCAGAATTTGCTGTTCTTTCTGGGGAATAAAACAGTGTAGAATGTTTTCAAGCTTATTTACTTTGGCCCTGATCTTGATGTCAGTGGGATCCTGGAAAGCAGGATCAGGTGCTCCACTCCACCTAATAAATACAGCTTAATTTCCTCATTCAGGGAGTTGATGTCTGAACAGGAATAGTTAGCTGAAACATTCTTTCAAATTTAGAGGGCTCTTATGCTGGTTTTCGAAGACAACATACAGGTATTTTTGGCACTTAAAATTGTTTTAAATGGACTTACCTAAACAATGGAGTTTCCCCCATGTGAATTACTAGTCTGCTAATCCTTTTACTGAACTGGTGAACATCTTATTTTACAATTATTTGTTTAATACAAATCAACATTTAAGCACACATTCACAACTGATTTTATATATGTATATACACATCCTATTAAACTATATGCAGTATGTGAGTGTATGCAAAAAGAAGACTTATATGCAGTACTATCCACATATAGAGAATGAAGCTACCAGCCTTTAGGAAACTCCAGCTACTACAGAACACTGCAGTGTCTTTTCATTAACATGGGCTACTGCAAGCATGTGAAACTTGCATGGCACTCTCTGTGCCAACTTCCTGTAGAATATTAAGTCAAATTCAAGATCTTAGCCTTTATCTTCAAGGCATGTCTGGGCCCAGATATCTAGAAGATCACCCACGTCTCCATGATGAAGACTGAAGTTGACAATTCTGCTCCTTTGGCAAAATAGAACTCCCTACCATAAAGGTAAAACTCTTCTGTGCAGATGACAGAACTTTTTCAGGGGCTGGTTTGAGACTGTGAAACAGACTTCCACAGGAACTAAGGACTACCACCATCATGGCCATCTTCTGCTCCTAGTACAAAGTGCACTTCTTTGACTTGTCTTTGTTAATACAAATACAAAGCATCATGTACCTTTTTAAAATAAAAATAAAATTCACCAAAATAAAACCCTACTAAACACAAAACTACATTCTATATACACAATTCTTCCCTTGGGGAGAAGATGAGAGAGCTAACAAACCTCATATGACAGATGTCAGTTATGTTGCTTAATACACTACTGGAAGGCATTATGGTGAGGAGGGTAGTATAAGCATCTCTATGGAATAGAATCAGCATCTGATTAATCTTCATCTGCAACAAATCTAAGTACTATAGCTATTAGAGTTCATTAGTCACTTAGTGGTTTGCCTAAGCAGTAAATTTCTATATAGGAATTAAGAATATTATTTGGAGTAATTGGACAGGGTGGCCGGTGATGCATCCATGATGCACAAAAAAGGAATTGCTACTACTGCTTTTCGTTTTGACTACTAAAATAATGGGGAATTATGAGGTATTCATTGCAGTGTACCCTTCAGCGTGGAAATACGGGGGTAGTTATGTTGTTTCCATTAAAATGATTCCTGCAGTTATATCCCACTACATCTCCCTCAAAATGCACTCCTCAGTGTTATAACAGCACTTTATATTAAAAAAAAAAAAAAAGCAAAGCACAGCGTGGCATGAATCATAGATATGGGGAAGGTGTTAACCTTCGTTACCTAAAGTACTGTGCCTACCATTAATATCCAGTCAGTAAGGAGTGAAAAAGCACTTAGTCAAGAAGGGTGAAGCAGATTTCCTCTGGGTGGGGGTTGGAAAGATAATAACATTCTTTATATGCAAGCAGGCATCTTAAATTATCTTATCACTAGGATTAACAATAAATAGTATCTAGTATCAAGAAAATGCCATTGTATAATTTTTCTGCTCTTTGACTCATGGTGTACCCTCTGCCATTATGTATGTGGTTTTTATTTTATTTATTAATAGAGTGATATTAACTTTACTTTGAAATGTCTTGAAAGTGCATTTCTTGCTATTCTATTTGTAAAAAGTGACTACAGGTGCCCTTGTTACAATGACCTCTGTTCTTGACTCCTATTTAAAAATATATTATGTAGATAATGCGCAACCAATGTCCTGATCCAGTATGTGTTACGGATTTTTAAAATGTGTTTAAATGTCTTTAAATGGAGCTTGATAGAGAGGGAGATCCATTGCCTGGCACATAGTTTGGGAATTCCAAATTATATTCTTGATTTCCCCCCCCTCTCTTCTAGCACTTGAAGAGAGCAGTTAATATAGTCCAATCAACCCCTAATTGAATCATATCTATGTAGGTATTTACCCATCATTATGGTATTAGAACAGCCAACATAAATCCATATGGCTGATGTACATATAAAGCTGAATTGTCTTTTCTCTCTGTTTTTAAATGCAGAATGTTGTTTTTAAATTCATTAAGAATGGCCATACTGGCTCAGACCAATGGTCTATCTAGCCAAGCGTCCTGTCTTCCAACAGTGGCCGGATGCTTTAGAATGAATGAACAGAAGAGAGCAATTATCAAGTGGCAATCAGAGGTTTAGGGACACCTAAAGATGCATCCCTGACTATCTTGGCTAACAGCCACTGATGGGCCATTAACTTTTTTTGAACCTAGTTATACTTTTGACCTTCACAAGATTTCCAGGCAACAAGTTACATAGGTTGACTGTGTGCTGTGTGAAGAAGTACTACTTTTTTCCCCCCCTTAAACCCATTGTCTATTAACTTCATTGGGTAACCTCTGCTTCTTGTTATGTGAAGGGGTAAATAACACTTCCTTATTTGCTTTCTGCACTCCATTCATGATTTTATAAACTTCCATCATATCACCCCCTTAGTCACTCTTTAAGCTGAACAGTCCCTTTTTTTAATCTGTCCTCATATCATTTTTGTTGCCCTTCTTTGTACCTTTTCCAATTCTAATATCTCTTTTTTGAGATGGGATTACCAGAACTGTATGTAGTATTCAAAACATGGGCTTTAGTGGCATTGATATTTTCTTGTCTTATTATCTATTCCTTTCCTATTGGTTATCATCATTCTGTTGGCTTTATCAAGTACTACTGCACATTGCAAATTCATATTATGGTGATGGGTGACTGCTGCAAAGGGCTGGATCTTGCATTTTGTCCTGATGGTGTTTGGTTAAGTTATTTTTTCACAATTCCTGTGGAAGAGAATTCCATGCTCTGGATTCTTTGTGCCAGGTGACATGGATCTTCTTTCTCAGCAATAATGACTAGAGTTCTTTGAAGTAAATATCTTGCCCTTTTTGGTAAGAGAGGATTCAAATGTTTCAGGATGACATAACACCATATGAAACTGCCCCAGCATTGTAAAACTTATTTATATGTGATAGGAACAGGCTATGAAGAGCATCCAAGTAGCATTTTGATTCTGCTTCATTAAGGACCTGTCAGTTTTTTCTTCTTCTCATGTAAAATCAATTTGACAGACATTCATGCAGCTCTCGGATTCATTAGAAAGTCATTACGTCTCCTAAAGGGATATTTATGGATATGAGCAACATATATTTAGGGTTGTCAAGACGAATTGACCAAACTGCTTCTGTTCAACTGCCCTGTGAGTGTGGAAGGGCTATGACAAAACCGAGTGCCTGGTATTCCTGTAAGTCTAATGTAAGAAATGATTAGAAAAAGCATCTATAGCGATAATCAAATTGAGCCCTAAATGAGATTTGCAGCTCAGATATCAAAGCAATTAAATTATTAACATCCCAAGGCATCTTTCATAAATGAATTTTCCCCAATTAGAGGTTATATAAATAGTATTCTACACTGGCCATCTCACTGGAGAGCTCTGTGTGGATGCCACACCTTGAATAACTATAGCAAAGTGTAGATTGATTTTGCAGACTGTTCCCCCAGGAAATCTAGGGTGTTGTGCTCTTCACTACTCAGTTTGAGCTATGAGATGCATCAAGTGGAAATTTGACTTTCCGTGAAAGAGATTCATGAGATATAGAGGAAGGTCAAATTGCATTTCAAGGTATCTCAGTTCTTTTTTTCCCCTACTAATGCTCCTGTTCTGATTTTCAGCTAAATATACAAGGCCAGATACTCTCCTGCATCAGGATAGTTTTGTGCTGCCTGAACCGGCCCCTTATGACTCTTACGTAGTGGGATTCTCAGGATAGCTACTGCCATGCAGATGGCATAGTCAGGAGAGAGAGAGCATGGCTTGGCTGTCTTTCTGTCCTGGCAAGCTCAAGCTATAAGCTTTCTGGGGCTGTAGACAGCTCTGCAATTTCACTCCCACCCGCATGTATGCAAACACTTTTACCTTGTATTTAGGTGTAATTTTTGTTTCCAGTCACACAGCTTTTGTCAGCTGTTCGGGGCATCTTTGTTTTTGATTTAATTGCTCAAGACTCTGGTTCTCTGGCTGAATTAGTCTTGTTTTTTAGGAACAGCTGTGCTCTGCTCACAAAGGCAACCCCTTTCCCTTGCTTGATGCAGAGGTTGTCTTCCCTCAAACTGGTGCAAATGGGTGTCAGTCAGGGCCGGTGTTAGACTCGCTTGGACCCAGGGCAGAAACTCCCGCCCTGCCTGGCTGAAACCCAAGCCTGAGCTGCTTGGCGTCGCTGCTTGCCGCCAAATGCTCCTCTGCACCCCCTAGAGGAGTGTGCACCACAGCTTGAAAACCTTGCCTTAAATCTGATTTATTTCTACTTTCAGAGATTAAATTACTGTAATACTCGCATTACATTCACCCACAGTGACTCTGTATATCTGATTTAATTTAGCTTTGTGGGGCCCTGTGTGGCCCCAGGCAACTGCCCTGCTTGCTACCCCTAATGCCAGCCCTGGTATCAGTAGCATTGGCTTGATTGTGCATCTTACTGAAATGGGCAGTCCCACTCACTTCAGTAGAGCTATCTGCATGGGTAAGGGCTTGTAGAATTGGTGTTCAGGGTGTGGTTTCATAACTGAATAATGCCATGGCTCCACAAATTCAGCTGCAATACCAGAGAGCTTATTTGTACAATCTGACTGCTGTAAATTTCGGAAGTCACTTCTCTCATACTTCAGGCACACCGGGGTTTTGGGATGCTGTCTAACTTTGGGATTATAAATGATGCACCCATTGCTATGTTAATTTCTCCTCCAGCTCATGACTGGCTAGCATAGCAGAACATTTAGCCCTCCCCTAACCTCAGAAAAAGGGAAGTCTATCTTTTGCTCTTGGGTTTTCTTTAACCAAACTACCTAATCCCACTCACTTTCTGGTTTAAGGCCTGAATGCAAAACATAATGGAAATGATGGTCTGAAACAATTATAGTCACCCCTTGGGCACAGAGTGGCTCCAGTCTTGCTGCTCCCAGGAATTTTTCAGAATGTATGATTTTTAGCAAAAATATATTCATGAATGCTCAACTCAGTAGCACCTGATATGTGGTGGTGATGTAGCACTTGTGCCTCTGACAGGACAAAACATTAGAACAGCATTGCTAATGAAAACTAACTTTTCTGGTGCTTGCCCATGGCATTAGAACATTCACTTTTACTCTGACTCCTTTCACACCAGGTATGTGCTCAGGAGGTTTTAATTTATCACTGCTGTCAATGCAATAACTCCTATCATATATTATATTGGTCTTCCATTTATTTCTGTTCCTCACCCTTTTTCCCTCATACTTCTGCCACAACAGCATTATTGATTTGTGAGTGCCTTAGATTAACTTTACATTACATGTTCCTTTATGAATTAGAAGGAGAAACTCCAGTAATTTAGCTAACCTGACATTCTGCTATATCTATTATTCAAAATTTTTATTTCTTACATAGTAAGATTGGTGCTTAATATTTTACATTTTATAGTGACTTGCACAAGGACAAACAGTAAACAAATGCTAGACCTAGGACTAGCACTCTCTGTTCCCCTAGCTTTGAATGCCCATCCCAAACCCAGTAGAACACAGCACCTCTCAGAATCCATTATCAGGGAGAAGAGCCCTCAATTCAAATAACAATAATTTGGTTGGTTCTAACACTCTCTATTAGTTAGAAAACAGAAGCTTTGATACCATGGCCACATGACATAATGTTAAAGTGCTATGAGAGAGACTATACTGAATCTTACCCATCATATAATGTTTTTATATTATGTATTGCAACACTTCTGTGAACGGAAGTTTACAAAGCAGTAAATAATGCATTCAGTGACGTCTCACTACATAACTTTCCACATTTTACTTTCAATTATCTGCTAACTCTATTCTTCCTGAGATTTGGTCCCAACCATGTTGCTAAGAAATAAAATTTAAGCTTTTGACTATCTGCCAAACTATTCAGTGTTTTCTGCCTTGAATATTAACTATTGTAGCAGTGAGATAGTGAGACTACAACAAAAACTTTAATAAAAAAATTGGGAATGTTTAATTTGGGATTATGATGCAGAATTGATGGCTAATTTGGTTATCAGTGTTTATTTGCACATAGTCACATCCTGGACCACAAAACAGCTGCACTTTGTACAGCTCAGGACTGGGACAGGGAATGGAAAAATGGCTTTCTGATCCTGGTCTGTCAAGATGCTGGGCTGGTCCCTTAGTACAGCGTAGAGCCCCTCAGAGCTGCTCTAAATGATACCAAATTGCTCCTGGCCCCAGGAGCCCACATGCAGCTGGGGATTGCCAAAGCACAGAGGTATTCTGGCCATGCAACTCTGTGTTGTCTTGCATAAGGGGAATTGCCAGGTAAGTCCTGAGGAGCAAGTTAAGAAGCTTTCTGGCTGCTTTGTACTGACTGTGGAGTATGGCACTTCCAATGCTGTGCAAACTATCTGCTAATAAAAAACACTGTTTTCCTAGTACTAAGCAGGTTCAAAGTAAGTAGCTAACCTAGGATGCTATGGATTTAGATGCAGAGTTCTGACAGATTTCACACTTCTAGTCTAAATGCTTTGGAAAAAAAAAAAAAAAAAACGTATCTGGAAACAAGCATTTATTGCTTGGCATGGCTTTGAGTTAGTTAATAGCTCATTTGGAGGGATCAACAAACTGTGCAAAATGTGTGTTAGAGCTGGAAGAAATAGAGAGCTATTCACTGTACAACAGTTTTATGGGATAAAGGTGTTTGATTGTCCCTCCTCCCCCACGCACAGCAAAATCAGAGCAGGCAGCAAAGTGCAGTGCCAGCAGGTCAAAAGGTGGTCAAATCATGTGCTATCATGGAGCTGTCTTGCAGGTTGATCACATGGCTATATGTCTACCTACATATCTATCCACCTTGTCTGTCTTCTAACTTAGTGGTATCTACTTATCAGGTTCTTGCATGTTTCCATTATGTGGACTTGTTACTGAAAAGATCTTACCATGGCCCATTTTCTCTGCCATTGATCCAATTCTCTCTCATGTTGATACATCTTTGGTTAGTTCTTGTGGCCCCAAGAATTTCCAGAAAGGTCTTCGCAATCACAATTTGAAGATAGTGACTGACTATACGCAACAGAGTGGCCAAAATGTATTGTTTACAATTTTTATTCATTCTTGATAATAGACTTTGGTATAAGGTAATAAAATTATCCAAATATATTTATCTCTTCTTTTTGAGTTCTTTAAAAAAAAAAAAAAAAAAAAAAAAAAAAAAAAGAAAAGGTAACAGTCCCCTTTCACAGATGCTCAGTAAGAAAAATGTAAATATAATCACAACATTCTTTTGCAAAAAGAACTACCCCTCCTACGCATATAAAACAATCACAAAAAGGGCTGGCAGAAACCCAGAAATGTGCTTACCATGGAGGTGAATCAGAATACATGATGTTGACCTGAGAGAGGGTCTCCATGTAGGAACCAAAGTCAAATGCTGGTGGGAACTCCTCAGTGCAGGTGGATCTCAGTTCTCCAATTGAGCCACCATAGGAGAAACCGTCTGGAGCTATAAAACAAGCAATTAATACTGAGTCTTTTCTCCATGGTGGATTCTCTGCAGCTCTGCCATAATTTATAACTTTAGTCCACAAATGAGACAGCAGGATTGTTCATGTTTTGGGGGAAGCAGATCTTAAGGAAATAAAACAATGGCCTGCAAGGGATGGCTAGCCTGTGCCAACTAAATCCAAGCTACTGTGTATCATGGTGTGAGACTAGGTATATATACCCCATGCTACTCCCCAAATTGTGAATGTCATTAATGCCCTACCCAAATAGAATACAAGGTCTGTACATGATCTCAAATGCTAGCACTGCTTCTCCATAACCACTGAAGTTATTGGGAGCTGAATATGCTCAACACCTCTGAAAACCAGATCATTTCTATGTAAGTGTCTATATAAGAGTTCGATGGCTCACTTTAGGCATTTGTGGGTATGTCTACACTGCGGTCGAAGATGTTGCTGGAGACATATGTGAGTTAGCTTTGATCTAGGTAACCTGAATAATAATAACAGTGAAGCTGCAGCAGCACAGGCTAGCACCTTAAGTACACACCCTGGACGGCTTGAAAAGCCTGCGTGGCTGCCCGTGCTGTCATGACTTCACTGCTATTATTTGAGCTAGCTCAGGTATGTCTACACGTGCTGCAGTCACACTTCTGATTACAGTATGGACATACCATAAATTTGAGTCCTTAACACTTGGGCTCACATAAAGGGGGGAAAAACCTGAAGAACAGGACTGGGGGAAAAAAACCCAGTCCCAATCCGGTTACATGGCTCAGATGGTAGCATTATGTATCGTCAGGTGGGAGATTTGGCTCCCAGGCAGCTACCGGGAAACTGGTTCAAGCAGGGAGCGCTCTGACAAGTGGCACAGTCTTCAACTGGAAGTTTGAAGCCTTGGAGACAAAGTGGTGGCGCTCTCTTCTCAGCAATGAATGCTATGCATGCCTGCACGTAGGCTTCGCTGAGACAGGGACAGAATATCAGCATAAGCTATGAAGGTAAGTGAAGGGCCTATGCCCAAACTTCTCAGCTGCACCATTTTGTGCTGTAGACTTGGCATCGACTCTGTTTCATCCCCCCTTCTGCAGCATCACTTCTCTGACTGTGTCCCACAGGGCCAGGGGAGCAACAGTGGCTGGCTGGCTGAAGGAAGGGGGAAGATGATGCTCCTCCAGCAACTCCAGGCTCCTGCCCCCTTTCCCTCAAGCACCAAAGAGAGGCCCCTAGGGAGGGGAGTCAGGTGCTGACAGATTTTTTTTTGGTAGGGAAGGGGTGAGGAGGTAGGAAGTCAGGCCCCTAGATTACTCACAGAAAGGGAGGGGGTGCAGGCCCTGAGGTGGTGTGCTCTTCACTTGCTGGGAGGCTCCACTTGCTCCCTTTTTCTCTAGCAAAAAACGAACTAGTCCAGCCTGCTCCCTCCCGCCACACCCTGTCCTTCTTTATGGAAAACAGTCAGCTCCTAAGCAGCTCAGGTCCCTCTTTAATCCACAGATGGGAGAAGGAAGAGCTGCAGCCAGCACCCTCAGGGGAACAGAACCTGCAGATGGAGGTGGGGGCTAAACCTAACTGAGCTGTAGAATAGGAATCACCTCACCTGAATTAAGCTAATTGTATTGGGGGTGAAATCTGGGCAAGGACCACCTGTCTTTCTACTGGTGCCCTTTCCTCAAACTCACCAGTCCCTTGGCAGGAGACCCCTTGCACCTTCTCCCCTTGGTAACTGATTACACAACTCATTTAACTCCCAGAGTAAGGAACTATATTTGTGTATAACTTCAGAAATTACAATGCTAACAGCTTCCTAGAGATTAGTAGGGAACTGTTTCATAAAACACTGTTTTGTGTAAGTGCAGTTTGAAAATAAAATCAAAGTGCGGTTTTCTTTTTGGTAGGTAGTAAAATAAGGCTTGGGTTGAACACACAGCTTACCTAAAAGATTCCACAAAACGGAAAGTAATACCAGGATTGTAATGTGTAAATTATGGAGTTATTTTCCTGCTGTTGAAAGCTAATAATGTATTTCTTTTGGAGTTTGGGGGTGTATGGAAATAAAGGTGTAAAAGTTTGAAGTGACGGAATCATAATAACATCTATAAAAATACCTACCCCCTGCAAGCCATAGTACGAAGGGACCAGTGATAATAGGACAAGTCAACTTTCAGGCAGAACAGCCAACATATTTTTAATAATGAAGCATCTGATCAATATAGTGAGCCAAGAAACACACTTAGCTATTGTTAAAGGCATCATGTTCTGTGCAAGGAGAGTGTTTGCAGGTGGTCTATGCACCTATCCAGGATCCCCTGCAGCTTTTCCTGGCAGTTCAGCAATATTAATTCCCCTTGTGGCAGCTAGAACTAAGGGAGTTCCCAAGTGACTAGGTAGGAAATTTAATACAATAGCACATTTCCAGTAAGATAATGCTCCACTCCATAGCTCCACCTCCAGCCCTCTCCTTTGTGAACAGAGGAAGCAAAATCAACCCAATAAAGGACTTCTGTGATCTTTCCCCAGCTCTAATGGTAGTTGTCTTCCCTTCTTGTCCTGTGAGAGTTAGCAGTAAAGCTAGTCAAACTTTCATATACAGTAGCACCGCACAAGCTGCAGACAGAGCTTTCAAAATCTGCTGTATTTTCCTATGGCTATTTTTATGTGAATTAAAATAACAAGTACAAATTGTCCTCAACTCCCTTAAGAAGCCAACAAGAGGATGATTTTATTGTCCGTCTGGTTTTATGTTAGAGGCATCATCCAGAACTTGATTTTGCAGGTGATTACTCCACAACCAGGTACACTTCATGGAATGTCAGCGTTACTCAGAATCAAGTGAGGCGGGTTCTTTAGTTAGCTGACAAGAGCTGTCATGTTTCACAGAGAAGGTTTAATTCACTGATGTAGAAAACTAGTGTGGATAAAAATTCATTTGTGAATAAAAAGTAGCTACTGTGAACTGTGTGGGCCTGCTTCCCATTTATTAAGCTGTCTACAATGTGCATTGCTAAGTGGTTCCTTGCAATGATTACTCAGTCAAGGGCCAGATCTGCAGCTGATATCAAGTAGCATAGGTCTATTGGAGTCAATGGAACTATGCCAATTTATGCCATCTGAAAGTCTGGTCCCTGGAGCGTGCTCTCCTTGTTGGCACTGCTGCTTTGACATCAGATTTAAATTAGACTTTTCTTTACCACAAACACATTCCGCAAATCTCCACAGATCTTCAAGGATACCCTTGAAAAGTCTTGTCTGAAACTCAAAATAGCGGTGTAAACTTACTAAAGGTGTTCTGAACTGTAGACAGGGCAGCTAAGATTATAATTTATGCCCTCTAATATGAAGCAACTCCCCTTAGATCCGTGAATTAGGGCTGTGACTGTAAATAGAGATCCACATTTTTCTCTTATTTTGAGAGGAGTCTCTACAGAGTAGTGGTTTTTGTGTGATCATTGGATAGGGTAGGAACACATTTCAACAAGTTGGGGACTATTTATGCCTTCCTCAAGCAGTTTTCACTTCATTTTTCAGGGTCAATTTAATGGGCTAATTTATTCCCAGTGGAACCCCACCATGGATGAATTCAGCCCACCATTTTACTACACCTCCTTTATGTTTAGTACACTTACTTAGCCAAATTCACAGTGACTCCTGGTGCTATCACTGAAGCGAATGGAAGTATGCCCAGATGCCATGGTGATGGCTGCTAAGGTAAAACCTTAAGATCAGTAGATGAGTACCACTGAGCTCAAGATTATTTTGATTTTTCTTAAAAGATGCTGCCAAGTCCTTTCTTACAACTTAACACTTATTTTTAATAATCAGTAGAAGATGGAAAAACATTTTTCTGCTTTAGATTGTCCTTTTCTCTAGGGCTTTTCTTCCCCCTCTCTCCTCCCCCCCCCCCACACCTTCTGTGTTTGTATGGAGCTGAAATTAACATAGCCATTTTTGTTCAAACAAAAATGACAATTTCATTTTATATAACGTACAGCACCGTATAATGCCAAAACATCTGTGTACCAGCTTTATTGATGATATTGTAACTGTACAGCTCAGGGATTAGTGTCCTAATTGCTGCAAAGCCAGAAAAATGAGCATAAAAATGGGTCTTACAGGAACAGTAGACAGTGCTTGTCATTTATCTGCAATAGACTAGGGCTTGTTTGTTTGTTTGTCTATTTATTAAATAGCCATTCTACAAGAGGTGAAAAATGTGACTCTAAAATTGGGTCCTAAAACCTTGACAATACTTACATGCTTGGAATGAATTATTTGAAGAAGCTGAGTGTAGACACATATCTACTCAACTTAGACAGACTGAACACAAAAGAAATAATTATTACAATAAAAATGCCCCAGATTGAAGCCCCATTGATCTGAATGGGAGCTTTGTTAATTACCTCAGTAAAATCAAGTTTTGGTCCAATGTACTTTTAATGGCCTGAGAAGTATTTTCCAAAAATCTAGAAAGTTTGTTTTGGGTAGGTAGCTTTTCCTCCAAATTATAATTTTTAGAATTGTTTTATTGTAAAATCCCAAATGAAGAACACCTTGGAAGCAACTAGAATTAAAAAACCCCCCTATAAATAAACTTTGTCTCATGACAAACTGCAAACTTGTGGGGCTAGTTCCTTAGCTGATATAAATTGCCAGTGCTCCATTGAATTAAATGATGCTCAACTTCAGTGGAGCTATAGTGCTTTGCACCAGCTGAAGATCTGGCCTGTGGGTTCATTTTTTATATCCATCCCTAATATTTTCTCTTTTTAACTACAGAAGCATATTTTCCGTTTGTTTTTCTGGTGTAACTGGGTCTCAACCTCTTCTGATCTGCAGCCCTCAAAATGGCCAAAAACATCATCCCATGCCCCTTCATATCTCATAATACTTTGCAATCACAAAAGATTTCAGTCACAGAAAAAAAAAGGGACATTTTTGGGTGGTAGGTGGGTGGGATGACTAGTGCTGCTGGAATGGGTTTAAAGTCTAATGTAACCCAGATGTCCTGCCATGTTGCCAGAGTAGCATCATTACATATAACTTTTCACTTCTATAGAAAACAAAGGGGCAATTTTCAAGGCTGGTATAGACTGGAAGATTGAGAACTCCATTCTTTCTTGTTCTAAAAACTATTATATCGTGGTAGTTCTCTAGCAGAGAGAAATTAAACTGGGCCCACAGACCAATGGAAATAATGGGATTTCAACAGAGTGCTGCAGTAAATCAGGAGGCAAGAGGGAGACAAATAGAGAGGGAGACAAAAATATGTACAATACCAAAGAAAACTAAGCAAACAGGAGCTATGCAGTTGGCTTTCACATATTCATTTTGACCACTTAAAATGTAGCTCTCATTACTTGACTTCAGTGCCAGCACAGAGATGCAACTAAACAAAAATGCCAGCTGTATCCTCCTTTTGTCTTTTTAATCATTTGCTTTGCTGTGTCTGCATATCCATAGGAGCTGTGCACCAAGATGGGGAAGCACTCACTATCTCACCATAACTCGCATCTCTCCTCAGGTATGGGTGTCTTAAGCGTCCATCCTTTCGCAGGCTGCCAACAATGATTGTCACACAGGATAGAAACAGCACAAGTCCGATCACTACTCCAGCTACCAGGAGGGGTGAGACCAACAAGCTGGTGTCATTGCTGTTTTCACTGTAGCAGGGAAACTCCCTGATAAGGCTGCTCTGGTTCGAGTGAACGTCTGCACAGCAGAGAGAGAAAGAGAGGAGAGAGCATACATAAATGATGCTGAAAGGAAGGGACAGACTGTGTTGATTAAAGCTGCTGCATAAGCAACAGATATCCAGAGCAACAAGTTACAAATGGATTTCAACTTGGTCAGTTATTTGCTTCGTATACATTACACCTTGCCCCTAATGATCTTTTTGTGGAGTTGTTCATATTTTTTTTCAAAAGATCATTGTGGAATAAGAGAAGGTCCTGGCTCCCACACAGTAAAGTGTCCTGTGTAGAAATACACAAGGGTTAGAAGCCATCTGTAGTGTTTTTTATTCCCCCCTGCCCCCCTCTCCCCGGACTCCGGGCGTGATCATTGCTTCATTATCTTCACAAGATTATAGTAATTTTATTTCTGTCTGAATTGTTTTGGTATCAACTAATAAAGTTCTAGTGAGTCTAAGGAATAAAGGTAAAAGTGTCAATGATCTCTCTAATGGAAATAACTGCCATGAATCTGAATAATTTGTCTGTGTCTGCCTGGAATACTTGGATAGAACCTTTTTGGCTCATCTGAGAGATGAATTTTCCCTCTCTTAATATTAGTGGGCACTTGGTCAGCCTGGTTTGATATGTTAAATATTAAAATAATAAAATCAGTCTGCTAACCTACTCTTTCTGCAGCAATTAATGGCAGTGCAGTTGCACTACAGCATCTGTGCAGGCATCCCATGCTAAAGTCTAATTTAGCAGTCATGATTATCTAGTCATTCAGCATGTCTGTTTAACAGCACAAGGTTGTTCTCTCATGCCAAATCTTCTACATGTCTTCAAGGAACATGTGCTATGAAGAGTGACCCTATTACCTAAACAAGTCCTACATTAATACCCATCCAATTAACAAATAATTTTACATTATGGTTGTCACTTAACATTACATTTAAAATATATGTATAAAGGAACTTTATAGTTTAAGAAAATCTAAATATTTAAACTATGGCAGTGAACAGTAAAAGGAAGATAAATATTCAAATATCCTCACAGTTCATACAGTCTCTAAAATAAATGTATAAGTAGCAATGGGCTAAAAGCAATGGATGAATCTGATCTTTGTTATGCAGGAATTCAGACAAGATAATCATACTTGTCCCTTTGGACCATTAAAAACCAATTAAAAAACAAAACAAAACCTGAAACTTTAAAAAGTAAATTTCCTTGGGAATTTCCTGTTAATTTTTAAAATAAAGTTTATTAACTAAATAAACTTCAACCATAAACAGTTTTATGCAGACTTTATCTAATAGACTTCAACACAGGTATTTATATGCTGAAAATAATTAAAATAAAATGTCTAATGTACATAAACTTTACTTCCGTGAACTTCAGCTTTTCAGTTCTCCATAGGTACCTGTGAGGTTTAAAAGCTCCACAAAATCTCCTGAAGGGTTTACATGGATTCCTACATACAATTGGATTTCAGCATATGAAACTTTATACTACTTTCCTCTCCCTAGACCATATGAAACCTGGTCCCCACTTGCTCTCAGCAGAACTAATTCATGATATTATTATTTATAAGATGCACAGGAACAGATGCAGAGCTTTGTCACATCAGGTACCGTTCTGGTGGAAGTTGCTGAATTGAGACCCCAGGTTTCCTTTTGACTGGGAAGCCAAACTGGCTAGAGGTCAAGTGAGGACTAACAATATTAGGTGAGTATAAGTATTATGTTTGATGTCTGTCTTTCCCAGTAACAAAAACTTTCCAATATCATGAACAATTCTACCAAATAATTTTGTGGGGAGTTGTTCCCTCTCCCCCAGGGAATTCTTATTTAATGTTGAAACTGCTGTATGACTTTGTCCTCGAAAACAGTGTAAATAAATGTATTTCTGGCTTTCCATATTTATTATTTCAGAAATGTTTAATCTGAAATTTTTCAGGATGTATATTTAAATTGTTATTGATTTAAAAACAAAACATTAATTTACAGATAATTTTATTCTATTCTATATAGGTTTTTATACCACACTCATCACTGTAGTATAAACGCCTTCCAAAAGTGTACTGTATTAAGAAAGATAACTAATATCTGTCACTGGGTTTGTTTGCTCATTCTCTCCCTAGGGGAGAACTGTGTGCAGAGTTAATTTTGGAATTTATATATGTGTGTGTGTGTTGCTAGATATTTATGTAAGAGAAGACAAGGTCAAAGAAATGTACCATGCACTTAGGATGGAAGTGGTGAGATTTGTGGTGATTTTTAGTTCTTGTAGGAGTTTGTTCCACAGTGTTGGGCTAGCCCCTGAGAAAGCGCTGTCTTCTGTATGTTTCCTTCCTGTTAAGATTTTCAATTAAAAAAGATCTCACTGAATGTAGGAAAAATTATTTTTTAAAAACGCTCTGCATTTTCCAACTCCATTTCTAGATTAATTGTTTATCTCTGACAGCAAATCCAGAGACATAATTTAACAGAAAAGTTGAATAAAACAACAAAAAGTTGAAAAGTTAAAATGACTGTAACTAATTATTTTCAGTGCAACTCTCATTCTAAGACAAGCTAAGGATAGTGTTCCAGAAGTTTAACCTTGGGTTCCCCTAGAGCTTCTACCAGTGTCATGTGGATGAGCATGTGTTGAGCAGAGTTGATATTCAGAGAACTGTAATACTTTCACAAAAAGGTCTCTTATATATGGAAAGTATTAGAAATGATGGGTTTGGCTAATGGACAAATGGTCCCTTACTAAGTAAAGCTGGGGCAGTGTAGTGGGGGCAAATTGGGACATAAAATAAAACAGTCAAAATTTCAGGGACAAAATTTTAAAGCTCTGCAACAGGGATTGTTTTCATGACCTGTTACCTCATATTGCCTTGATCCACAGGAAGAACTCCAGTTGACTGCAGTGGGTTTTGGATCAGGCTGTCTTTGGGGATGAGGGGAATGCAGGGCTTTGTGGCTTCAAAAATGCAAGTGTACCCAGGGGACACACTTTCAAACATGGTACAGGCTAACGTGTCCATTTAAAATCTGTGTATGCACTGCATTCTATGTAGCAGTGTGACCTGTGTATATACATGGTATATTCCCTTTCTGTAGACATTCTTGCTAACAAAGCGTTGCTCCCACAAATGTTCCTGGAAAGCAAATAAAACTGTGCTGTGTGAGCCCCATCAAAGTATATATGCCCTTTTCATTGGAATGGTGTTAACAGATAATTTTCTGCAGTATTTATCCCGTTCTTGCTACTGTAGAATACTCTGTTAGTGTCTTGAGCTTGCAAAGAGGAGCAATATGTACATGATGGCCTCATGCCAACATGTTTTATCAGTGCCTAACGCTTGACACTTAGAGAGCTTACTACGGGGGGAAAAAAAAAAAGCCCTAGGAAATCTGTGTGGTGTTTTTGTTAATTTATAGCAGCACTTGATTGTTGACTGAGAATATTTATGGGCATTTAAGGCAGCTTTCCAAAAACTTACAGAGCTCTTACAATGTTTTGTGTACCAAAAGATTCATTATCCTAAAGAGCAAGTTGACTCCTTAGTGTGATTTTTTTCTTAATCCTATCCTGATTTTACACTAACTAAAACTCTTGGCTCACCACTTTCTCAGCATGTAATATGCATTTGGGTTTAGCTGATACTGTGGATGTTGCATTAGGAACCACAGTAAATATCACTTCTAAAGATGGGTGCACAGTGTAAAGTTTGGATCTGTTTTGAACAACAGACTTATTGTAAAGATAGGAGCCAGCTGCAAAGTTAGGTTCCAAATCTGGATTCGAACTTTCCTGAAGATTGAGATCTCATCTCTAGTAATTGCCAAAGGCTACTGATTATATGAAAGCTTTACAGGGCTAGCAGCGATAAGCTTACAGAAAATGAGGATTGATTTTTACAATGTAGTTTTCCTGCTGTTATCATTTTATTCCACCTGAAAAGGTATCCGGCACATTCACTGCACTAGAACATGATGTATAACTTTTTTTTAATGCCAGTGACTCCCTCCCCTATCCCCATGCTGTTGAGCAAGTGGCAAAACCCAACACATAGACTTTGCAACTGGTCAAAATGTTTAAATTCTGAGTGAAAATAAAATTTAAAAATTATTTTAAAAAATCAGGATTTTTTTTTTTAAAAACCAGCTGTACTTTGCAACATTTCCAACAAGCTGACACTGGCACTGTACTGTAGTGACTTTGTTCTCACTGCTACACATTACCCGCAAGTTCTTGCAGGATTAAAAAGCAAAAACAAAAAGCATTTTCAGAAGGGCTGAACCCTGGAAGGTCCAATTGGCTTAAATTGCAGCTTTGAGGACAGAGCACCTCTGAAAATCAGGCCAAGGTATGTGCAGACAGGTTTGCACAAATTTTGTGCAAGTTTTCAAAGATGAAAAGAAAGTGTTAACATAGTACCCACAATAACGACAACATGAGATTGAGTCCTGATGTGGCAAAGACACTACCAGGCAGATTGTCAGCCATTTGAAGGAGAACAGCATTAAAACTAGACAGACATTGAGATGTTGACCTCCAAATATTTATTTTAACCAATTAGCAGATGGGAATATGAGATTACTAAAGCAGAAATTCTACTCTCAATTTGAATGAAAGCAACCTACACTATTCAACTGCCAACCATTTAACAATTCTTACAAAAGGTACATTCTCAGATAGCAGAATTGAGAAGGTCAGGAGAGAGTTATAGACTTGAAATCCTTCCTTGGCGCTGTTGCTTTATCAGTCAATTGTTTCACAAGGCAAGTTTAATACTTTCACATTAGGTGTGGCACCGATAATACTGATGATATACATCAGGTTGGTGATAAAGAATGTGTCAGCCCTCTGAAGATATTTCACATCTGAAATACTGGCATAATGTGCAGAGCCTATTCATTGTGCTAAAATTTCACTGAATGCTAGGAAACTCCACAAGAATATGTCAAAGGCTTTTCATCAGATTGATTTTAATTTGTAATTGATGCAGGATTCAGAGTGAGATTAGATTTAAATTTAATGGCCAAGTCTTTGATCTATTATTATTATCTGTGAAACACCAGCAATGTGCTTGGTTCTTTCCAGGACCTGAAAGAAGTGGACACATTCTGCTTTCATTATCCTGGTGCAAACCCGGAGTAACTCCAGTGAATTTGAATGTGACTGACACGTCCTAGGAGATTACTTTCACACTTTTATTTACTTAGAAACATATTGGGAGATCCAGAGGAAGGTCCCAGCTTAACTCTGTTCTTATTTTTGGTAGTGGGTTGCAGAATTTTGGATGAAGTGTTAACTTTTATGGACTTCACAGGAGAAGTTCATGGTTGGGAATTGGGAATTTCAAAGGCACTCATTGTTGGCTTACTTCTGCTCCCATTGAACTAAATGGGAATTTTGTCATAGACTTCAAAACTGCCTATGAGGAGCAGTTTTGAAAATCCTGCCCAGTTTATTCCTTTTCACGTGCTCAGGATAAGTTTTAAACAAATCTGGCTCCTCACTGTAAATATGTACATAATAATCAGCATCAACAGAGTAGAAAAAAGTACAAGGAATATGAAGTCTTCTGATAAAGATATGGGAAAAATATGCAGAGTACTTAGCCGAGATCATTGGAAGGATCATGACCTAAGGTATTTACATTAGTTTAAGAATATAGGTAGAGTGGGCTATTTTGAATATCCATAAACTTCTATTCTCTCCTCTCCCATAATTTTCTTTCATAACAGCTAAACAAATTCAGAAGATTACTGCAAGTGAAAAATGTCCATTGAAATGTCATTGAAATGTACAATGTTACATCAGTAGATGCCTCTTGGAAGAGGTTTCTGATCAATTTTATGGAGGTGGAATTTATTCCAATAATTACAACAGCCAAACTAGAACATACAGCCTTTACAGAGCAGTTAGTGGTTTTATTTGGAAGGGGGATAAAATGAGGGTTCTCACTTTTCCCTTTGTTCTTTACCCTGTCAAATCTTTTACTCACTCAATCAGATAAATCAGTAACATATCTTGTATTTAGATCAATAAGACAGGGCACATGTTCAGAGCTGGCCTTTGCGGCAAGTGATTGAGTAGCAACTTCCAGGGATGCAGTGACGTATTAGATGATTTTTTATTTTGATTTGTTTTGTTGTTTGCTTCAGCCTGGGTGACAAAACATCAAAGGCCAGCCCTGAATGTGCTCATAAGACTTTAATTTGGTGTTGGATCCAGCCATCGTTATGCCTAACCTAATGAAATTCTGTGACTCATTTGGTCAATGTTTAAGAATAAATCAGAAGCATTGGCAATATTCTTTCACCAATAGATTTCACTTACCCCAGTGGGTAACTGAAGAAAACAGGCCATTAATTATTTGGGAGTACAATTTATTGACTATGGTGCAGAACTACTCCACAAACTATGATTCTCTGCTTTTCAAAATAATTATAGATTGGAATACTGGAAAAGTCTTAGCCATCTTGGATGAGAGACACACACGTGTGCAAAGGATAAATATTGTACCATAGTTAAACTAGTGCTGGTGGATTGATCCTTTTTAAAAGAATAATGGCTACTTAGAATTACTATTAGCCCCAATAAGTTTAATAGCTGCCTCAAACTAGTAAAGAAAGTGTTTATCAAAGAAAAGTAAAGGATGGGTTGGCATTGTACAACTTTTATACTTTATTTAGCTATATAAGCTATAGATCAGATTCTGATATCGTTACTCACATTACATAGCACCGCACTGAAGTTAGTATGAGGAAGGGTATCAGAATCTGGCCCTATTTTTGTTTATAGGAGTTTAAATCCCCATTAGCAGTAAGTTGAAATAGCAATTACTTCTGAACTGTAAATTCCCTTTTTGTATGCAAAGAAGTATTTCTTCTTATAAGACAAAGAGCCCATTTATCTAGCACTCTCTCAGAGCTTTGAAGATTCCTAACCTGTTCAAACTCTCATCCTTTTATCTCCTGTTACTCATAATCATGAATTTTTCCCTTTTATATACTTATTAATCTAGTTGAACCCAGTCTCTGGCAGAAGCATGATATATTACAATTACAACTATTAAAAGGAATGAATTGCCCTGAGCTCAGCTTCTAAAACAATATGCAGTTGATAATCTCCTTCTTTTACAGTATTTTAAATTCTGAGCCTAATCCTGCAGACTTTACTTGATGAATAGCACTGACTTCAATGGCAGCACTGAAGTGAGTAAGAGGTACAAAATGAGACCCCTTATTTCTGAGAATTAAGAATTTCTGTTAAGAAAGACTCTCTAGAAACAAAATATATTCATATTATTCCAGGCAAAGAATAACATCAACATTTTATATTTTTCTCTTACCCAAATTCCTCTCAGTTAGTAATCTGCATATTTATGCATGGCAAAATAACTTACTTTTTTCCACTTTCATATTAGGAAGATGGATACTTATGCAGAGTCCACAAATATCCATAACAGAGTTCCTAATTATTCCATTATGTTAAATTGTTTGTGAATGTTTTCATGCAGTTGTATTTCTGTAGCTTGTAAATTGTTAATTGTGAATATTCCATATTAATCCTTCAAAATTTGCACCATATTGGTTACATAAATCACATCTATTCTGTAATGGGGTAATTTATGTAAATAACCAATATGGTGCAAATTGCACACCAAACTACACACCAGCCAGCCAAGGGCTAATGAACTGCTCTGGGCTCAAGCAGCTCCACCTTGTCACACCTGCAAGCATGTCCAGCTTAGAAGAAAGTCCTAAAATGGGAAATTTGGCTGAGTTAGCAGCTGGCTGAGGAGGGGAACACACCTTCAAAGCTCGGCTCCCAAAGAGGGGCTGGGACTGCTTCCCTGATCATTGCCTGTCTGAGAACCCTGAAGGGAGGTGGGCCACACCCCAACAGTTACTTTAAAGTACTTGTTATGAGTGATTCTCATGAGGGTGTTGAACTGGACTACTAGTGGTCAGAGCCCCTTTGAAGACAGGGATGCCTGGTGCTGGTTTGTTCTTTGCTTTTCTTTTTTGTGGGCGAGAGGGGCCTTTGATAGTCCCAGAATGAGTAGATTCCTACAGACTCAGACGGAGGGCTGAATCTTCTACACCTGGCCTGTGCTGACAACTACCTTGATGTGGGAGGCTACTGACAGGGTGAGCACAGGGCTGCCTCACACCCTAGGGGGACATTGTGGGAGACAGCAATATACACAATTTGAATAATCAAGCATTTGAGCTGAACTTTTTTTTTTGTGCTAGCAAAGCTCAGCCACTTACAGATCCACAGAAAACAAACATTAAATGAGTGCAAATGTAGCTGAGGCAAAGCTTGTTTTAGAATGAGATTGAATATTGGTGGAAAATTGCCTACACTATTCACCCAGCTTTAGACAGCAACATCTGTCTGCAAAGCCTATCTAATACCTCAGTATAGAATTTGTCACAGCCCTTGTACCTTTCCTAACAGACTGTTTTATATACATAACTCCATTCTGGTGGAGGAGCAACTGTTTTTGAAATGTTATCCTAGTTAGCTATTTCCCCTGTCATGAATCTCTTTTGAAGAGAAGCCTTTTTACACTGTTCCAATTGACTTTGGGGGAGGGAAATACAACTATTCTGGATATGATCCTAACCTGGTATCCAGTACCTCTGACGTAGTACTGGACACTTCCTTCAAATGGCTTTAATGGGTGTTGAGGCTGCTCAGTACCTCACAGGATATACCCTTTAACAGGGCTTAAATGGGCTTTCCTCTTCTTACAAACTGCAAAAAGGTAGAACTGTATTGTCATTGGGGCAGAATAGAGGCCATATTGAAATAGTTTCCTGAATGCATGTCAGCTTCAGTGTAATGTATATCTGGAATTTGTACTGGCGG
Source organism: Emydura macquarii macquarii (assembly GCF_026122565.2). Taxonomy (NCBI): domain Eukaryota; kingdom Metazoa; phylum Chordata; order Testudines; family Chelidae; genus Emydura; species Emydura macquarii. Next base: position 5,274,507 of record NW_027130698.1, read on the forward strand.
ACATAATGTTCTTTCTAGTTATTGATGTTTTCTTTACCTGGAACCATAAAAGATAATCTAGACAATCCTATAGGAAATGAACTGGTTGCCAAGTAGAGAGAAAGGGAGAGCAGCTGGTCGTGATTTATGTAGTGTTGTGGTTATCGCATTTAGCTAACATGCGAGAAGTCTAAGGATCACTACTTGGCAGAAACAAGGACTTTCTGTGCTGTGCAGGAAGGTATCTTCTTTCTGCCAATGGCCTCTGCCTTGTCATCAGTCCTGCACACAAAAGGGCAGTGACATCACTCAAGAGTGTGCCTTTACATCAGCCTGGGCCAGCGAGGGGGGTTAGGCCAGTCACTTCCTGAAAACTTGTGCCTTGGCCTCCTCTGCCTTTACAGATTGGCATATGGAAGCAAGCTCTTTCTGCTGGCCTCCTTGGTATTTTCTTCCCAGTGGAAGAACTAAGGCAGGAATGGAGCTAGAAATGCAAGCAACAGTTAATCTTGCCTTGCTGTGCTGGCTAGAATGTTTTCCTTCTTGTGTGAAATGGCTGGAAAAAAAGCCCCTGAGAGAGTAGCCCCCTCACATCACAAAAACCATGATTGCCACAATTATTGCCAGTCCCAATTAAGAAGCAAAGGACTGAATGATCATGGAAAGCAAATCTCTTAGCCTAAAGATAGCGACCCTGGTCAGAGTTAAAGCACATTAAGACAATACTGCATTGACACTGCCCATGCTGAATTTGTTTTATGGATTAATAGAAAAATGCATCCATTAGGACTATAAATCCAGCACTTTCCACGATGTTTAAATATACTGAATAAACAAACCCCTATAGGATTGAACATGGGTGGAGGGGGTTTATGTACATGTACAATGGTATATTATGTAAACATTATAAGTAGGTGCCATATTTAACACAACATGTTTCTAAGCTATTCAAAGTATACTACGAGATCTTCATTTTCTCTAGCTAGGATAAATGTAGATTATTTTTTCAGAAATGATGAGACAGACTCCTAGGTACTACTGAATATGCAGCCTTTTAATCAAGGGGATGAGACTGACAGATGGCAAAGAAGAAATTATAGATATGGTAAATTAGTAGAACCGATAAAGATTTTGTTGCTTCTGCTTTATGAGCAGTTCTTGTTCAGAGGTGATTTAGTTCGGTCAAGAGTGACCAATTGGATTTTGTGCTCTCTGCTGTACTGTGAAATAAACCTCTGGCTACCACAGCGATCAGACGATCACACTGTTTATTCCTATAGCTTCCGTGCAGGAATCCACAAAATGAGCATGGTAGGTGCATTACAAAAATAATCTCTCACACTTCAAACCACAGAAAACTGGCTGTGTGTCAAGCAGCAGTGTTGCAGGTGAAGTGATATGATTTATCTCATTCATGCAACCACATCAGGGCCAGATCTAGAAAAATAGGTCTATTGGTTTCAAAGACACTACACCTTGGATCAGAAAAAAAGACTGATCTTGTCCATAAGGCCAGACATGCCAAGAGGTCTCTTGTCCAGCAGAGTCCATTGGACCTCAGCTACACCAAGTGTAAATCCAGAGTAACTCCAGACTTAAGCCAGGCTTGTATTTGGTTATGACTATAGTCAGCCTATTCTTTCACTTGTGTGCCGCCAGGGGTTGGTAGTTGAATTTAAAATCCAACATGGAGCTCTAGGGTGCATCAAGCAGAGGTTTTTAAACTGAACGGGCAATTTACTAAGTAGGTTTGTTTTCCTTTAAACTTTCAGATCCTGAATTGTAGTGAAAGCATTTAGAAGACTTCCATGATATTTTGGTGTGATGTATGATGGTTCCATTAGAGGGCTCATAAGTGGCCTGATACAGTACTTTAGCCATTCATAAAGCAGAAAGAAACTTTAGTTTTTATTAATATCTTTTTTTTTAAATGGTGTCTTTCCTAAATTGTAGATCAGAGTGAATGTTTATGACTGTGCTCTTGGAGTTTTCTGCATGCATATTATCTACTACAGGAAGCTTGGAGCACTGCTCAGTAATAGTTGTCCTGATAGTGATATCAACCAGATCCCAAAGCCACCTGTGTTTATTTTAATAACAGGACATGGAGGAAAGTAGGCCTGAATTTTATGCCTGTGGGCAGCTCTCCCCAGCCCCTAACTGCTAAAAAACCATATAGGTGCCTCCCCAATCCCACTGACCGGTGTTTACTCCTGCGAGGACTCTCCCCTCCTGGCTGAGCAGTGGACAAACAATACTGTCTGGCATATGCCAGTCTGAGTGTGCTTGATCATAGAAAGGTAGGGCTGGAAGGGATCTCAAGAGGTCATCTAGTGCAGCCTCCATGTGAGAGTTCAAAGCAAATGTGCTGGTTCCCAGCAAGTTCTCATCTTAAGGTAGGGAGAACAAGAGGCCAGAGGGGTTTGGAAGCAGAGAAAGAGGATTTTATGGGGAGGTACCGGTTACTGTGGGAATCTGGAGGATGAAAGATCTCCCAATCGGGGGAAAAAATGAGAGAAAATGAGAGGTCTTGCAGATCTGGTTAATGTAGTGGGTTTTGTTGAGTGTGATTGATGGGTTGTGCCCTGATAAATTTGTCCAACATTTGGATGCTTATCCAGACCAACCTCTTGACCTTTGAGATTTACTTGTCACTAATGGTAAGACAGCTATGGTGTTGTGAATAACAGTGCCTCAAATATACAGTTTGTCTGCAGTTAAAAAAAATTACTAACCTACCAACGAACCACTAATTCTGTAATAGGAACATCATGCAACACAATAATCCGACATATTAATCTTAACACACACAAGATTCTGATATCGTTATGGAAAGTTTATCAAGTTTATGGAAAGAAGAAATAATATGGACACCAGAACTGGATGCAGGATTCCAGTAGCTCTCTCAACAATACCCTATTCAGAGATAAAATCTCTCTTCCTCTGCTCCTAATTGCCACTAGAAGGCAGTTTAGCTCTGTCCCTTGGGGGAGAGGAGGTGGGGTCTCCCTGAACCACAGCGTGGCCCCTTCAGTATCAGGCCTCCAAGCATGACTGGGTCTTCACTGAGGGGCCCCTGTCCAGGAGCTGCAGACCATTCCACCTACAAGCTCCATCTCAGGTTTAGAACACCCTAAACAATATTATTACAATGATGGTACTGCAGTTTCACCATGATGCTTTTTAATAGTGGTAGATCACAACTGCGAAATTGAATGTGCACCCTTTCCAGCTCTGAGGCATGTTTATTATTTTAAAGTTTGGGACAGAATGTAGTAAAAATCACTACTAAAAAAAAAGCAGCTGTTCTCACAAGATTTCTGCTTTTTTTGAGGAGATAATATAGGCCCCAGCACTGTGAGCACTGTGATGTAGGCCTGAACCAGAGCTGGCCCAGACCATGGATACTGTATTTGAAGCTTAAGGGTTAATCCTCACACTGGAAGAGAACAAAACTAGGCATTATAGATAAGGATGTTCTGGACACATTGGTTGTTTGTTCATGCCACCCCAGGCTTCCCTATGATAATTAACTGAAGTGGGAACATCCTGCTTAAACATTCTGTGATTTAACATTTATGACACATTGGGGCCCTGCTTGTAACCATCTATGAATGAATGTTTGGGAACATCCTGAAATCTGATTGTGATAATTTACAAGTGAAGGAAAGTGCCCAATGCGTATCAGGAATGTGGTTGATGTGTAAATCATGGGGCAATAAGAGGGCAAATAAGATTTCTTGTATTTCTTTTTAGTAAAATGGTATTAATAAAATTGTTGTTTGTGGAAGGATTTTATTAAGTTAGTAAGTAAGTATAAGATAATTGTTACCGATGTAATGGTAATGTAATGGTAATGATTTTTAGTAAGTATGAATGAAGAGTGAATGCAGTTTGAGTGCTAAGATAAGACCACAAGAAACTAATTGCTGAGGTGATGTTCTTAGTCTCCAAGGGCAGGAGGCAGAGAAGATGTTTTTGTTTAAAGAACTTTTATAACCCAGATGACCGAAGATCAAGATAATCCCGCAAAACAGGAGTTAGCACCCAAGGACAGAGACAGATAAGGTATGAAACAGGAACGAAGAAATAATGAGAAAGCTGTCACACGTGCAATATCAAACGTAATTGATGATTACATCAAACAAGGAGTCTATCTGACATGACAAAATCCATAGACCCGAATGGGGATGGATAAATATAAAAGTGAGGAGAAGAAACCTGGACTTTGGGTTTGTTCTGCATACCCCAATAAGCATCGTGTCGCGACTGACAGAGCCTGGCTCCACAATCGGGTCTGAATTACCTGGCCAGTGATTCAGCCCGGGCAACAAGGGACTGGTAATTATATCCCTCCTGCAGAACTCTCTCTCTCTCTCTCTCTCTCTCTGTGTGTGTGTGTGTGTGTGTGTGTGTGGAGTGTGTGTGTGGAGTGTGAGTGAGTGAGTGTTTTAGGCCATTGCTTTTTGAAATGTTTTTCTTTTCTGTATTGATAATAAATGCTGCATACTGCCTTATCCCCTGAATAAGATCCTGCTGTTTATTTTTTAAGTATAACAATATTTCAGTACCGTATAATCCAGATCTGAATCATAGCCATGAACTGGACAGAACTTCTAAATTTAGAATAAACCCGCTCCACCTCTAACCACCACCTCTTTGGTACACCTCTACATTTTATATGTTCTGATTATAATTAAAACTTTGCCACTGTGTAGTAACCAACAAATCAATATCTCATTCAAAACATGTGACTGCTAGTATTAGGAGCATTACAGGTTTATCAGATGCACTCAATACAGATAGCTTTAAGTGAATTTGGAGCATGCTTGCAAGTACAAAAGCTACCAGTGACCTTGAGAAGCTCATCCAATGCAAAAAAGGTGGTCCATCCTCTGAGATATCTAACGCTGCCTTTTTTATCATGTCTGCTAGCTATCAGATAATGACTTTTCTCTTCTTACATTGACATCCTTATTATAGAGCCAGAATGAATAAGATTGGATCACCAGCAGCCTTGCAAATTGAGAATGTCAGAAGCAAAGAGAATGCAGCTGCATATAAGGGTTCAGAAAATAAATCTTTTCAGATGCCATGGCTTTAAGGTATTATGTTGATGTCACAGCAGCATGTATAAGTGCTGTTTCAAATTAACAGGAAAAATCTTCCGATTTTCAGAACCATGGCCTCTTTTATCAACATGATAAATATCACTGCAGTGAAACAAATCACTCTGGCAGTAAAGCAGCTCACCTTATGATGGAGAGTATATATTTTCCCCCCTTTTCTCCTACTCAAACAACTTTGAGCTAATGCGGTTTTATAAACAGGACTTGAGCCTACTATTTCTTCTTTCCATAAACTTGATTAGGGCTTAGAAATAGGTAAAATATTATGTATTATGAGCCTATGAACCCGATAAAATAAATTACCATCACCAGATTAAATCCAGCTCAGGCCAGTCTTGACTAGAACTTGTCAAAAATTGGAATCTTCATTCCATGGAAAATTCTGATATTTTGACATTTTATTTTCATCCTAACTCAGCCCAAAAAATCAAAATAGTGTGAGGGGGTTCTGAGGGATGGAAAGTTCTGAAAAACATTGATTTTTTTTTTTTAAATGTGGAAACAATTAGTTTTGTCTTCATTCAAAACTCAACTGTGTTTGTCACAGCTGCTGTGGTGCCTTATGGGCATTGTAGTTCAGGTGCCTTATGCTCTCATTTTCCTCCATGGGCTGGGCTCCCTGGCTTGACTATATCTGATGTATCATGGTGGTTAAGCCAGAGGATAGACAGTGATGCATCTGGGGAAATGTAGGCGAGACAGGGAGCCCAACCCATATTGAAAAATTTCTGCAAAATCAAAATTTTCACATGTAAAATTCTGATTTTTGCAGACGCTGCCTTTTTCATCCAAAAAAAAAAAAGCATTGTCAGAAAATTCCCAACCAGCTATAGTAGTGACCAGTAGTTACCTGCTGTTGGCTTGCTAGTGCGTTATTGCCAGCTCCATGCATTGAAAAATCATGGGTTTAGCCCCTCCCCACCCCAAATCATGAGATTGGCTTAAAAATCATTAGCTTTAAAATTATTTTTTGATTGTTTTACTTGTCTTCTGTTTGAGACATTAAGGTTAACATTTTTCAGCTTCTTCCTGCACATGTGAGGGCTAGAAAATGTACTTTAATAAAAGCTGAAATTCTCCTCTATTAATATGATTCCAGGAACGGTGGCTATTAGAAAAACATCAAATAATGCAAGATTTGCAATAAAATTGTGAGAGCTGGCAATGCTATTAGTGGCCTATGTGTAATGAGCTTGGTTGGTGGCCTCAAATCTGTTTGCAGGGGACAGGTGTTCATACTACAACTCCCAAGTCACAATTCCTTCCCTGGGTTTCTCTTGGGTTGCTGATGCCTTGGGCTACTCCTTATACAGGGCTGTGCCTGCAGGAAAAGTCTCACCCCCCTATTATTCCCCACAGCTCTGGTGTTTAAGGGTGACAAACGCTGAGGGAAAAATCATGAAGAAATTATTGACATTTCTACCTTTCAGTTCTGTATTACTTTACAGAAAATTTAGTAGCTGTAGAGATGCTAGTTGGTTGTCTAAGCAACTTGGAAGAAAGACAGAAGCTCATTAGGAAATGGTTGAATCTACACATCCTTCTCTCTCAAGACAATGAATCTTTATTTTCAGCTCTGAGATTTGAAATTTACACTCTGATTAAAATTATTTTGAAACTTTGTTGTGTACTGTCAGATAAGTCATTATTACTGGTGACAAAGAGTGCAATAAATCAACAATATGACACTGGTGTCCTACCATTTAGTACCCCTCAAGCATGAGAGAGCCAGGTCAACATCTGACTGCAGACCTAGCATAGAATAGGTCAGTCTTCTCCTAATGCTTTGAAAACTATTTCATTCATTCACATTTTGTATCAACAGCACCTTGACTTCTGTTGAGAGAGCTGCAGGAATTTCAGTAATACTGAAATTCACATGAGTTTGCAATCACCCATTCTCTTAGTTGGAATCACCAAAACTCAAGTACACTTAATGGTGTCCTGCAGAAATTAAAATGATGATGGCTGTGAATAATTTCAGGACTGGAAAGAAATCTGTCCTTAAAGTGTTCTGCATTGTAAACAGGAATACAGGACTGACCATGAGCAAAACATCATTCCACAGGCATGAGTGCATATGGGGCAAAAATAACTCATTGAATGGAGTTAGGGACAAGTTCTTCTCAGTGATGGGGTCTCACTCCAGAGTGCCCTCCCCCGTCCTGTCTGAATCCCTCTGTGGCTTTTTTCAGAACCCTTTATAATTTATGGTCATTTAACTTCTTCTATATCCACTTGCCCTTGTGCACCACTGGGGAAAGATGTGATGTTGAAGGTCAGTTGGCCTGGTTCATGATTTTTACTTGCTGAATTATTGTACGTCCTTCTTGGTAACAATGAAACAGCTTCATTTCAACTGAGTTTAGGTGAGTTGTAATGGTGAGTGGCCTTCATGTGGCCATGCAGGGAAGTAAGTTGCCTTCACCTTTATATGGCTGTGCTAGGGATCCTCCAATTGCGTGTCTGGATTTTGACAGGGAGGGAAGAGGAGTTGCAGGTTCTATGCATGCAATACATCCACCTGCAAGTGGATAGGTGGACTAGAACCTGGGGGAGGGCAGGGCATGGGCTCTACCCCTAGCCCGAATGTGCTGGCCAGCTGAGCTGAACTAGTTCAAATGGGAAGTAAGCTGCAGCCCGTAAAGGGCTGCAGAAAGTTATTTCCTCCTTGGAGCAAGAGGAAGGCAGAAAAAGGAATTGTTTCTCCTGGGATGGCACAGAAACTTGCTACTTCTTGCACAGGGCTGATCTTAGAAGCTGTCTGCCTCAAACTCAATAAATAGTGGGACTGTAGTCATGGAATATCCAGTATTATAGGGACAGTAGAGAGATTTCTTAAATAATACAATTACCAAAATATTACATACATATAGTGTGTGTGTTCCAATCTAAAACTTAGTTTCATCACAGGGTTTATGTTGACACCTGCAGAGATTGCTATTGGCACAAAATCTGCTGAGGAGGTGCAGTTTGCAGAGAAGTGTCGATGACTTACTCTCTTTTGGGAGACCCAAAATTGGAATTGATGGCTGAAGAGGGGTCTTGTACAGGGTGGCCAAGAGATTGACTGAATTTGTGAATGCCTTAAGGAGAGTCCACTGGCAGCACTACCTGCTGACTGTGCTGGACCCCAGTGCAGTCTGGTTGTAAATTTCTCCTCCCTGCACCAGCTTGGGTGGAACCTAGAACAGGATTCTTTTTTAATTTAATTTGTTTTTAAAAGCAATAGGAAATTGCGAGTGTACTGATCAGGTCTGACATCAATGCTGCTAAACTAGAATGAGAAAGAATAGAATGAGGAACATCAAGCAAGATACAGAATAAGCCTAGAACTAGAATCTTCCCTTGTGAGTACACTGTTTCTTAGATTTGGTCTGATTTTAAATATTTTTGTGTCTCGGGAAGTTAATTAAATTTTGCCAGACAAAGGATTTATAACCCTTTCATAATGCATGGTATTCCATATATGTTTGAACTCCTGCTATACCCGTACTCACACAGCAAACTTGACAATATCTCAAATGGAATACAGAATATTTTCTAAACATTGCAACCCTGTAGGGCATTTTGAACAAAAAAACAGGGTTACTTACCAGTAACTGCTGTTCTTCGAGATGTGTTGCTCATATCCCTTCCAATATAGGTGAGTGCACACCACCATGCACTGGTTCCCGGAAGTTTTTTCCCCTTAGCAGACCCCATAGGGTCGTCCTAGGCTCTCCCTTGAGTACCGTGCTCATGCCGTGATATATGAGGCGCTGCCGACCCTGCGGGCCCACAGTCCCTTCTTTCTGCCGACTCCGACAGCGGGGATGGAGGGTGGGTATGGAAGGGATATGAGCAACACACGTCGAAGAACAACAGTTACTGCTAAGTAACCCTGTTTTCTACTTCGAGTGATTGCTCATATCCATTCCAATATAGGTGATTAAATAGCCATGCTTTGGAGGTGGGTAGGAGTCAACGGTGAACTGCTCTCATCAGCACAGCCCTGCCGAATCCCGCATCCTCTCTCACCTGCTGCACCATGGCATAGTGGGATGTAAAGGTGTGCACCGATGACCAGGTAGCTGCTCTGCAGATGTCCTGTAGGGGCACTCTCTTCAGGAAGGCCGCCGCCGAGGCCTGGGCTCTGGTCGAGTGCGTTGAAACAGCTCCTGGAAGCGGCACCTTCGCCTGCTCGTAGCAGCACCTAATGCAGGCGGTGATCCAGGAGGAGATGCGCTGAGTGGAGGCATGTGAGCCTTTCATCCGGTCCGCCACCACCATGAACAGCTGTGTTGACTTCTGGAACGGCCGCGTCCTCTCGATGTAGTAGGCAAGGGCTCATCTCATGTCCAGCGAGTGCCATCTCTACTCCTCCTCCAATTTGTGCGGTTTTGGAAAGAACACTGGGAGGAAGATATCCTGGTTATAATGGAACTGGGACACCACCTTAGGCAGAAAGGCCAGGTGGGGTCTCAGCTGCACCTTGTTTTCATAAAAGACGGTGTAGGGGGGCTCCGAGGTTAAGGTTCTTATCTCAGAGACCCTCTTAGCCGAAGTAAGGGCCACCAGGAAGGCTACCTTCCAAGAGAGGACGAGCAGCGGGTATGTAGCCATGGGTTCGAAGGGGGGTCCCGTTAGTCTAGTGAGGACAAGGTTCAAATCCCAGGGAGGCACCGGGTCATGGACCTGCGAGTACAGCCTTTCCACCCCTTTGAGGAACCTAACTGACATAGGGTGGGAAAATAATGACCTCCCTTCCATCGGCTGGTGGAAGGCCGAGAGAGTCACCAGGTGCACCTTCAGGGAGGCCAGCAGTAAACCCTGGAGCTTCACGTGGAGCAGATGCTCCAGGATCACCTATATAGGTGAGCAGCTCGGTGGGATGCCCCGGGACTCTGCCCAACAGGTAAACCACTTCCACTTGGCCTGGTGTACACAACCTGAGTGGAAGGTTTTCTGCTGTCCAGCAGAATCTGTTGGACCTGCACCAAGCAGGCTCTCTCTCCCTCCGTCAGCCACAGAGTCTCCATGCCATCAGGTGGAGGGAGTTCAGGTCCAGCTGCAGCAGGTGACCCTGGTCCTGGGAGAGTAGGGTCATAATGCCTCGGGAGTGGCACTGCCGGGGCGATGGATAGGTCCAGCAACATGCTGAAACAGTGCTGTCTCGGCCAGGCTGGGGCAATCAGTATGATATCCGCTTTGTCCCTCTTGATTTTCAAGGGAACTTTGGGCAGTAGCGGAATGGGCGGGAAACACATACATGAGTGTCGGAGATGGAGCCCGGCTCGCAACCCCGGAGCGAGCAGAACCTCGGGCACTTTCTGTTCCAGGATGACGCGAACAGGTCCAGTTGGGGAACACCCCACTTGCGGAAGATAAAAGTTATCACCTCCGGGTGTAGCGACCAGTCGTGTCGGGGTAGAAATGACCTGCTGAGGTGGTCTGCCTCTTTGTTCCTGACCCCAGGGAGGTGAGAGGCAGATATATGGAAGTCGTGTCTCACCGCAAAGTCCCAAAATCGAATGGCCTCCTAGCAAAGGGCCAAGGAGCACGCTCCTCCCTGCCTGTTCATATAGAACATGGCTACTGTGCTGTCCGTGAGGACCTGCATCATCCTGCCCCTCAGGAATCTGAGGAACACCTTGCAGGCCAGGCAGACTGCCCTGAGCTCCTGGATGTTGATATGGAGATTCTTCTCCTCTGACCGGAGCCCCTGGGTGCTCAGGTTGGTGCTGATGTGGGCCCCCCACCCCACGTCTGAAGTGTCCACAATGAGGGTGACCAATGGGGCCAAATCTCGGAACAGAACCCCTCTCAGTACTTCCCTCGGAGTCCTCCACCAGTTCAGGGAGGTCAGAACCTGTGTGGGAACTGTGACCACCCTGTTCAAGGAGTGCCTGGCTGGTGCATACACCAAGGATAACCATGCCTGGAGAGGCCTGAGTTTGAGGCGTATAGGCCGCCATGTGTCCCAACAGCTGCAGGCAGTGCCTGGCTGTCATCGTGGGGGACCTGTGGAGTTGGTCGATTATGGTGGCCATCGCCGTGAAGTGAGGCTGTGGGAGGAAGGCTTTGGCCTGTGTGGCATCAAAGGTGGCCCCGATAAAATCTATGCACTGCACCGGGGTTTATGAGTAGCCCCAGTCTGGTGCACGTCATGCAGGTGAGTGCCAGGCTGTTCCTCACGTGGGCTCTGGACTTGCCCCGGATCAGACAGTTGTCCAGGTAGGGGAAGATCTGGACCCGTCTGTGGTGCAGGTGGGCCACCACCACCGCAGTGCAGTTTGTAAAGACCCTGGGGGTGGACGAGAGGCCAAAGGACAGGGCCGAGAATTGGTAATGGTAAAGTACGCATCCTTCAGGTCGAGGGCGGCACACCAATCTCCTGGAACCAGAGCAGGGATAATGGAGGCTAGGGAAACCATGCGAAACCTGAGACGCCTGATGAACTTGTTCAGACGGCGGAGATCTAATATGGGTCTCAGGCCCCCTTTTGCCTTGGGGATGAGGAAATATCTGGAGTAGAATCCCCTCCCTATTTCCTGTGGAGGGACTGCTTCCACAGCCCTGAGGAGGAGGAGGGAATTCACCTCCTGCAAAAGGAGTTGCTCGTGAGAGGGGTCCCTAAAGAGGGATGGGGGGGGGGGGGAGTCCAGGGGGAAGGCCGTAAACTGAAGGGCATATCCCCTGAGAACTACACCGAGGACCCAGCGGTCTGATGTAATACTCTGCCACTCGGCGTAATAGGGTCTGAGCATTCCCGCAAACGGAAGGAGTGGATCCAAGAGAAGGGTATTGGTACCACCCTCGGGCGCCCCATCAAAACTGTCTTTTAGTGTTGGGCCCTTTAGAGGGTCCCTGCTGTGAGGCTGCAGATGACCCTGAGCAGTTGCGGCGCCCGAAGCCCCTATTCCTATCATGGCCCCTCCTGGGCTGAGAGGACCTGGGCAGTGACCTAGGGGGCGGTTGGGCCTGGCACTGGGGCTGCGGCCGAGACTGGTGCCTCTAGGCCTGGGGGGTGTACAGGCCCAGTGACCGGAGCGTGGCGCTAGAGTCTTTTAGGGCGTGCAGCTTGTCATCCGTTTTATCGGAGAAGAGGCCTGCCCCATCGAAGGGCAGGTCCTGGATGGACTGCTGCACCTCCTGAGACAGTCCAGAAGACTGCAGCCACAAACACTGCTGCATGGCAATTGCAGAGGCCATGGCTCTGCTGGTGGTGTCTGCAGTGTCGCTGGCAGTCTGTAAAGCCGCTCCTGCCACCGCGGCGCCCTCCTCCTCCAGGACAGCCGCAAAGTCTGCCTCCTAGTCCTGGCGTAACCCTTCCGCGAACCTGCGCATTGAATTCTAGAGATTCAAATTGTAGCGGCCCAGGAGCGCTTGGTGGTTCGCGATACGTAACTGTAGGGCTCCGGTGGAGTATACCTTGCAGCCAAAGAGATTGAGTTTTTTATTATCCTTGTTTTTAGGCGTGGTGCCTTGGCCACCTTGCCTATCTCGCTGGTTGGCCGCGTCCACCACCAGGGTCCCAGGGGATGGGTGGGTGTAAAGGAATTCAAACCCCTCAGAAGGCACATAATATTTATTTTCGGTGCCCTTGGAGGTGGGGGCAACCGAGGCAGGGGTTTGCCAGAGAGCCTTGGCCAGCTTAAGGACTCTCTCATGAACCAGCAGGGCCACTCTGGATGGTCCCACCGACCCAGCCACCCCAAAGAGGGGGTCCTTCTCCTTGGAGAGCTCCTTCAGCTCAATATTCAGGTTGCTGGCCACCCTCTTAAGGAGCTCTTGATGCGCCATGAAGTCAGGGAGGGGGGTCTTACGGTCCCTGGCAGCCACCTTGTCAGGGGAAGAGAAGGAGGATTGCGGAAGGGGCCGCATGGTGGGTCCCTCTTCAGGGTCCGATTCCTCCTCCGAGGAATGGCCCTTAGCTGGCTGGTCAGGTGGGGGGGGGGGTACCGGGTGCGTTACTGAAGATGGGTCAGATGCAGTACCCTATCCCATCTGTTCCCCCCATGGGCCCCAGTATGACCCTGCACCTCTGAGTGGGACTTGCCCTTGCGGGACCCCGAGCTGCTAGAGCGGTGCCTGCGGCTCCTGCCCGTCTTCGCCGGGGATCTGCCCCGCGACAACACTGACGAGGTGGAAGAGCGCCGGTGCCATTGTGAACGGTGCCGATGGGAAGGCGTGCGGCTTGACGAGCTGGATGACGATGACCTCTGTCTCGGTGCAGAGGACTTCCAGTGTCGCTTCCCCTTCGGGGACCGGGAGCGGTGCTGTCCATGCCTCATCACTGCCGAGCCCAACTCCGAGGAGCATGATCGGCAACGAGGCGCGATGGTCTTCGCCGTCGGTGCCAAGTCCTTCGGCATCGGGATCCGTGCCGTACTCCGTGCCGGGGATCAGTACCGGTGCCATCCATGCTTGATAGTTGATGAGGCGCAGTGCCGGGATCTGTGCCAGACTCTGTGCCGGGGACCGGTGCCGCAGAGGCAAAGGACTAGGTGCCGGGGTGCGGGAGCTGTGCACATTGTGCGAGGTGGATCTGGAGTGGTGTTGCCTCGAGCGCAAAGCCTCCGATGCCATGGACTTTCCTCGGTGCCGCGGTGAGGAGCTCGACCACTCATAGTCGGAGCTGCGAGGGAAGCCGGCACGCTCTACCCTCTCTGACCGTCTGGGGGGAGATTTGGTTGCCGACTGCGGTCTCGACCATCCACCTGAGGCACCCAGTGCAGGTTTACTTTGGGACACCAGTCCCGGCACCCTCGGCTGAGAGGGGGACGGAGGCGTAGGCATGCCATTAGGGCACATGCCGCGTGGAAAGCCTCCAGTGTCGACGGTCCCTGCAGGGGAGCTCCCCCACCCCCAGGAGTTGGGGGAGGCTCCCCGTGGGGAGATGAAGGTGCCGGAGTGGACTCAACGGGCCATGGCTGGTGCATCTCCCGAATTGGCCCCGGCCGCGCAGGCGGTGAGGGGGAGTCATAGCACTCGGTGCCCTGGCGCTTTTTCTTCGGTACCGGGGTCAACTCCGGTGCCGGTGGAGCGTGCCGCACTGAGGAGACACTCGGGGCCACGGGGGAATATGCTGGTTTGGAGTCCGGGCAGAGCACCAACTCCATCAGAATGGCCTTCAGGCGAGTGTCCTGCTCTTTCTGGGTCCTCGGTTTGAAGGCTTTGCAAATCCTGCATTTATCCTTCCTGTGCTGTTCTCCCAAACATCTTGGACAGCGCTCATGAGGGTCACTTACAGGGAAGGCTTTGTCGCAAGCAGCACAGGACTTAAAACTAGTTGAGCCAGGACTGGCTCAGCCCTATGCCCCTAAGTGCTTCTTATCTATTCTAACTAACTATCTACACTTAACAACTAATTAACTCTAGATACTTAACTACTAACAACAAGAACAGTTCAAACGGGGAATGCTACTTGCTAGAAGGCAAGAGGCAAGATGTTCCAGTAACCGTCACGGGCGGAAAGAAGGAATTGAGGGCCCGCAGGGTCGGCAGTGCCTCATATATCACGGCATGAGTGCAGTACTCCAGGGGGCGCGTAGGCTGACCCTACGGGGTCTGCTAAGGGGAAAAATGTTCCGGGAACCATGCATGGTGGCGTGCACTCACCTATATTGGAATGGACAAGAGCAATCACTCGAAGTAGAACAGGCCATTGTTCAGTGAAAAATAAATTAACATGAAGTACAGGGATGAATCTAATAAGAAGACATAAATAAGAGGTATTTAAATGATACTGCTTGCAATGACAAAGAGCGGGAAATAGCATGCAGCAATCCACTCTTCTCACTGATGTTATTCATATCAAAGAAAGATGTTTACGATTTAGCCTAATGTTAAAGGTCATTAGTTAGTGGACTATGGATATTGCATGGCAGTGATTTCATACATATGCAAGTAGTTCAACAATATTTCATCTGGGGAAGAAGGAATGACGGCCTTTAGGATTTGACCCAGCACTGGGACTCAGATAGTGATGGAGCTGGGGGCATACAGTCCAGACCAACACAAAATGATACTTTGGGCAAGTTACTTAACACCTCTTTATCTCAGTTACTTCCTGTAGAAAATGGGACTACTAAATCCAAACAATTTTCCAGAGTGGCATGAGGGTTAATGAACACCTGGAAAGTGATTTGAGATCCCTCAATAGAAGGATAACATATTGAGGTGAATGTAGTCAGCCTTTAAACTGTGGGGAACTCATTAATATTGTAGGCCAACAGTGACCCTCTATGCAGTATGCTTTGTATTTTGCATATGTCTCTGAAAGGCTCCCAGATAAACTTGAATGAATAAGGATCTGACTTGTGTAAGGTTTTTGCATTCTTAAATTCAGGATTCCTAGCACTGAGTCCAGATTATAGTATAGTTTTGGCCAGGATGATTCCAGTATTGCCAACACCAAGAGTTCAAAAATCATATCAGATGCCCCAAAATCATGAAACTGACTTAAAAATGATGAGGTTTCAAAAATACACTTTGGTTCATTTTATTTGCCTTCTGGTTTTTTTAACCTTTAGGGGGCACTTGAGTCACATTTTAGAACTTTTTTTCTGAAACCATAAGGGGTTGGAAGCTTTTTAAAAATAAAAGC
The DNA here is from genome assembly GCF_026122565.2 of Emydura macquarii macquarii. Classification (NCBI taxonomy): domain Eukaryota; kingdom Metazoa; phylum Chordata; order Testudines; family Chelidae; genus Emydura; species Emydura macquarii. Next base: position 5,290,206 of record NW_027130698.1, read on the forward strand.
TGAGATTCTCATGTGCCTCCAGGAGCTGGGGCTTTAAGAAAAATACCAAATATCACAGATGAGAGTTGGCAACACTGCAATTCTGTATGATTAGTGGACAGCTAATTCTAAAACACCTTTTGTATCAAAGGCCCAGATCCTCTGCTGTAGACAGTTTCCACAATGTGCCCTTACCATATCCTCTATTCTGAGGGCTGCGGTGGAGTGGAAGTGGTGTAGTCCCTTGGGGGCTCCTCCATGCTGGGGGGAATGCCATCGTTTTTTCAGACTGGCAGAGAGCTGCGGGAGGAGCAGCCTGGGAGGTAGGAGCTGACCCAGAGTGTTTTGTCTCTTGATAAGGATGACATGCTGGCATCTAGACTAATGTGGAAAACTGCCTTGCTCTAGTACTTGCAGGTGCCTGGTCAAAAACATTTGCACAGAGATGCATTAAACAATTTTATAACAGAGAAGTAGGTTACTTCCGTCCTGGCTTTCCTTAATGTACATTAAGACAAATTTGATTTCCATCTTGACAGTTTTTAACAGCAAGGGCTTCAACAATCACAAATTAACAAATTAATACAGAAGTGTCTTAGAAAAGAAATTGCTGAACCCTCTTTTCAATTTTCCCTCTTACCTGCCTTAATGATACATTTTATCTACATGCTGGTAGATAAGAATTACACTGTTACATTCATAAAGGGGCCAAGAGATAATTAATCTTGAACAATAAAGTACACTTATTCAAATTAACTAAACATAGCCTCTTTCTAGGGAGAGAATATTTATTACACTAGAGTCCTATAACACATGGCTGTTCAGAGTGTGCTTCAATACTAGAATAGTACGAAAGATTCCTGTTGAACCAGATTTACAGCTGGCTAAAGATGGTCTCTAAATTTGTACATGAAGAGTGCACACACATGTATGTACATAGGTAAATGGATATTTATGAAAGCTAACTAGATACTTGCATGTATAACAGCTTGGCTTGATGCATGTTACACACACACCAACTCAATTTTATATGCACAAACAAGTATCGGCTTCAAAGATACATTCCTAAATTAGAAGCAGGTTAAAAATGTGGCCCCTAGAGTGTCAACTTGCTTTTATTTTAAAAATTCCATTAGGCTAAATACAATTATAGTTGAGAAATAGACACCATTTTTATGTGACATGCCAGAAATACAGTGTGTGAGCTGTTAACAAGCAAATGCTGTTCCTTGAGGGGCACTCATCCCTGCTGATACCATTGATGATGCTGATGCAAAGCCTCAGGAGTAAAAGGAAAAAATAAAATGGAGTGTGCCCTCAGCAGTATCCACTTCAACAAAATACAATGGGGGTCTATTCTCTCAGTGATGCAGATGGCAACTTCTTGTGATTTTTATCTCCCTATGACTCTTTGCAGAAGTTTGGAAAATCCAGTGCTTTTAATCTCACATATTTAAGCCATTAGGAAGAAATCCTTCCAGCAGCACTGGAGCCACAGAAAGCCCGGAAAACAGTGGAAATGCAATTCTACCTGGTGGTTGTCTTTGTGGCAGGGTGGACAGGAATATGGTTGCTGGAAGGGATATGGCCACTAGATCTTCAGCTACCAAGATCCATTATTCAAAACCCAAAAACAAAAGCAGAGTCCAGGGCTGTAATTGATCTTTCTGCCATAAAATTCTTATAGATCACCTGTATGAAGCCTATTCAATAGGCCCTTGTTTAGGAATCCAGAAGTTGTGTCTTAGGGCACTCATACATTCCAGAATGGTAGCCAAACGAATGCTTAGAAGAATGTGCATTCACAAATCTTCAGCTACAAAAGGGTTATGTGTGAGAGCACTGTAATGACTGTTTGATTGCTCAACTGAATACAAATAGTCCGCTCTGCTTTTATTAAAAACAGTTTCACTTTACTGGCAGCATGAACTTCATGGCATCATAGTTGGCATTCAACAGTATCTCCAGGTAAGAAAGCCACGTTAAGCAACATTTTAATTAAGAAACCAGCAGCACTTTCTGGCTCTGCCTAAAAGAGAGAGTAACAAAGTAGTAGCATATAAACTCACAGCCACCTTATGGCTTTCAAGCAGATGTGGTAGACACAGCTTTAAATAGATGTGGTGGCCAAACAGATGTTTATCAGAATTTACAGATCTATAAACTCTGCAGCACATCATAGATCCAGCTGTGCAGGCACAATGCCTTCTTGAATGGTTATTTGATGATGTGATTGCCACATATTTTTATTAAAGGTACACTCCTTCACTTGAAACAAAACATTAAAACCTCTTTTAAGAACAGGTTATAAATTCTTTAATCATGTCAAATAGTTTCTTACATCACTTGCTTTTAACATGGGGTATCACAAATTTTCAGGGGGTCATGAGCACCCTCCCTTGATTGATGACTACTCCATAAGGGGATTCCTACAATTTTTTTCTATTGTAAACATGGGGGCACAAGAGCCCCTGCCTTCTTCCATAGGTTGTCTCATTGAAGTCAGTGGAAATGCCTCTGAAGTAATTTTACTGCTCACTGTGAGTAAGGGTATCATGATCTGTCCCTAATGAATATGATCCAGATATAAAATCCTGTTTGAACTTCTGCCTACTCAGATAGCCAGATGTGCTGGCATCATTTGGAGAATTGTGCTATCAAATAAATATTATCAGCTGTTCACTATATATCATAGGACTGAACATATATTCTAAATATTTACACTGTGTATATAGATTTATTATACGATTATATTTTTAAACTGACTTTTCTGAGGTTCACCTGGGTATTACATGGGTCAAGGAATATAACTTTAGATCCTATCTCTGTTTGTTCATTAATGCACTGATAGGATGCAAGAAATAAAGAGAACATTTTACATTGTTTTGGGGATTCTGTAGATTAATATTTTCTTATTTACTGTCTCATTCTGATACAAACATCCTGTCAGCCTCTTCTGGGGATGAACTCACAGATTCGGCCAACCAAGAAGCTGTCCCATAATTTCATAAAACACCAGATTTAAGGGCAGGGACATGAAAGACAGTATCCATGATGAATACAGATAGTGACTTTGCTAAGAATAAACCTGATCCTGCAAGGTACTGAGGATTTATTTGAGGTTCTGAGCAACACTCTACTCCCACTGATTTCATACATTGCAAGATAGGGCTCAAAATAATATCTTTGCCTCCATTCATCTTTTGTGTTAATAGGGGATAAACAAAATCTGTTAAGGAAGATTAAGGTATCTCTAATGAATGTATGTTTATTCCTAATGTTCTACTTTGTCAAATGTTAGATTATCCAGAAACTCATGAGGAACAAACACCAGCCAAGCTTAGAAAGTTACTGTGGCTGAAACGTAAAGTGAGAAAGGAAGCATGATACATTAATTTATGACACTTGCCACAGTGATTGCTGACTGCATTAGTTATAACCCCATTTCCTCTGATGAATCTGGCATAAGATGGCATTTTTACTACTCCACTTCATATGAGATGGATATCATCAGTGAAAGATATGTTCTCTGTAATTTCTTTCACGGTGCCTTCATAATATCTGAAAAAGCTTCCATTATTCACCAGCTACTGATCCCTGGTAGCAGCAATCAATACTTGAATGTTCTAGCAAATTATCACTGTGCAGTATTTTCATTATCTGTTCATTTCTAAGTTTCACAATTATTTGCAAACATAAATTGCAGAGAGGCAGATGATAAAGTGCCCTGATATTCCAAATGGCAAGGATGCTAAAAGGTTGCGTTACAGAATTGATTTTCAAAACTGTATGCATACAATTGCGTATGTAAAACTGTGTGTGCAGTTGCATGCCTAATTTATTTGCATAATTACCAATGTTGTAGCCACAGATCAGGTATTTGCACACACAAAAATAACTAGTTAGATGAAAAGCTGACATTTTTGCATTAATACATTTGATTGGCCTATGCAAACATCTACAAATTAGACAACCAACTTCATTCATGTTTTTACATAAACAACTGCATTTGATTTTAAATCAAAGCACTATTTGTTCTTCTTTTAATTTTTCAACCAATTTTTCTATCTTGCTGTACTGGGATCTTGGCAAGCTATTTCTCATGGTAACATGTTGTTTTAGTAAATGAAACAAGGAAATGGAGGCAAAAATGCTCTTCCTTTCTGGTTAAATCTACATTTTCTTGAAATTCAAAACAATTTAGTATGGGGGTTAATTTTTCCAAATCAGTACAATTATGTTAGTGTTCGTCACACTGAATTAAAAGCAAATTAGAAACCATATTGGACCCTCTTGCAGAAACATGTGTAGGTGGGGACATAGGGCTCAAAATATTTCTGAGAGTTTGACCTTGTGGCATTCCCCTTAGATCTTTCCTCCTCGGCAGAGAATGGAAGACAGCATGAGACGACTAAGGGTGCCATGAAGGAGATGGTAAGGAAACCCCAGTCTGGTGGAGTTGGCTCTCCTTTGCCTTTTCAGACATTCCACACCTATGCTCATTCACACACACTCTCTCTCTCTAGCATTAACCTGTGCAGGAACAGCCAAGTGGCTAATGATGATTCTGGAGAGGCAGATATTGCAAACTCCTCTTTCCTCCTTCTCTTTCTCCTGCCTCCAGCACCACTTCCTGCTCTCCTTGTGATCCTTGCACAGAGCAGGTTCTTTAGGGTCATGAGGAAGAAGGATGCTGCAGCAGAGATGATACTGCTCTTTTTTATTTCCCAGCATCCTCTCCACTTACAAAAACAGAGGGACTCAGAGCACCCGAGGTGTATGATTTCTAATAAAGAAACTAGGGTTAATGATTGATACAAAAAACGACTTGTAATATTAGTCCCCAAGAAAAAGGAGTCAAAGTAGATGATACGATCACTTTAATTGGACCAGCAAATAATCTATAACACACAAGCTTTGGCTTAACAGGCTGCATAGAAAAGTTACGTTTTTGGTCTAAGTGCTTATATAGCACAAATTATCTGTTATGTTATCACATCATCTACCTTGCTGCATTTTTGATGATCACTAGGGCAGCAGAGCCAAGAGGTCTCCATCGCAGAGCACTGTGAGGAACTTAGCAAAGATGGATGGCCTACATCTAGCTGAGAGCTATGAACTGTCATTAGAAACAGGGTAAGCCCTTGGACATTAAATTATTCAAATTACAAAAGAATAACGGTGGGGTCTGTGTCTATCAGTCTCATTCACACATACAAACGTGGTAAGTATCCAACTAAACAGACCAGTTAGTTTGGATCAATGACACCAGAGCTGGATATGGCAGGAGCTATATTACTATGGGGGAAAAGAAAAGAAAAGAAGGAGCCACAAGAAACAACAGTAGGGATTGGACATCTGTGGCAGGAAGAAAGAACAATTATTTTCTCCCTGGGTGCTAGCAGCTGTTTGCAATTGTTTGGATATGAAACAATTTTGGCTGTAACCCTCCAGCTCCCTCCCCCACACCCCAGATCAATTTTGAATCTGTGGCTCCAAGATTGAGAGCTGCTGAGATGAAGGAGGATGTATAGAGAACTGATCCAAGAGAGCCTGGATTTCCAAAATGAATATCATGCAAAAATAACAAGCCAGATGGAATTTCTGGAACATAGAGAAATGACAGGAGTGTTCAGGTGTGAACATAATTTACCTGGACTTCAGAAAGCTATTGAAAAAGTTCTGCACACAAGACTATTCTGCAAGGTTCAAGTTAGGTCTAGGGGATGAGCTGCTGGAATGGATAAAGAACTAGCTTGGGGAATGACGATTGAACAATCTAAACACTGAATTATGCATGCAGATGGCATAAAAGCCTCAAGGATCAGGATTTCTGAATGTCCAGTTTTATTATTATTAAAATTTAGCTAATTTTATTTATTATAATGTACCAACAATAAGTTGGAAGAAAGCAAAGTTTGAAAGGCGAGCAGGATCAGGATTAATAGGATGAATCAGGAATACGCACAGACAATTGATTTATGTGCAATTGAACATATGAGTATTTAGTACTGAGGTGAGGGAGCAAAACCATTTATAAACGGGACAGTACAAATGACATATACCCCAGTTCATTGAGGTGTACAGGATTTAGCCTCATGACTTCCATTGACCTTTCTTGTTGACTTTAATGGGAGTTGCATGGCTGAATCCAGTTCAAACCTTTGAAACTGCAGGGGATACAAATAAGTACAAAGCATGAGGAAGATGGGGGGGAGGGGCGGATTATAGTTAACAGTCTGACAACACAATACTTGGATGAAATAGAAATTTTAATACACTGGGATACAGAAATAAAATAGTGGTCTGAGTATATATTTGTGTAGCCCTAAATATGAAAAGGCTTTAGTTGAAATCTGTGTACATTGGAATACTTCAAAAATCTTAGTTATAGAAAAGAGCTAAAGAAACTAGTGTTTTTTGGGTTGTTTTTTTTTTTTTTTTTGCAAGATTAAACTAAGGGGAGACCTGGCTGAGGCTTACATAAAAGCTGCCATATGATATCCTGTGTTCATTGTGAGAAGTGTGACAGCTTTTAGTGATTCCTTCAATAGCCAGAATATAAATAGCTTAAATAGATCCTTTTGTACTCTCCCTGAAGGCTAGTCCAGTTTCAGTACAAACATTTTTTACATAATGCAACAGTTTTTATGCAACATGTGGTGAATTAAACAACACATGGAGAAATATGAGTAACAGAAAGAAGAGCAGCATATGTGTTAAAGGCCAGAGTACCATTTTTGCTTGAACAGAAATTAAGCAGGTTTTTATTCTCTGTGATTTCAAAATTATAAATAATTTAAGACCAGATTCAACCCTGGTGCAATTCCACTAAAGACAGCAGAGTTGCAGTAAGGATGAATTTGGCTCATAGCCTGCAGTCCTTGAATCTAGACGGGCATTTTTACTGATTTTTTTAAAATGAAATTATGTGTTCTGATGGACTTCATTATTGAAAAAGTTATTGGGTTTGTCGTTAAGCTTTGCATCAGATTCTTGGCTGCATATGGGGCTTTCTCAAAGAATGATTGCTAGCGTATAAATGTCAATGGTATGGAATGAATTCAGAAAAACAATGGAAAGAGACTTGAGTTCTCTGTGCTATTAGCCCTTTTCCCTATATGCTTATTGAGTATTGATGCCACACGAAAAATATGAGTAAATCAAAAAGTTATAGAACTGTAGAAAGTTTCAAGTTAACAACAATGATGATTTAATATCTAATTTCTTTATTTGATCAGTTATAAAAATGTACTGTATGCAAAAGAAATTCAGTAGTATGTTGGCTTTGGAAAACACTTTCTCTCCTTCTCTTTGATAATAATAATAATACTTCTACAGCATCGTGTCAAGTGATGAGGGCCAGGAAATAAAACACAATCTCTTATCTGCAAGCCTGTGTGTTTTTCTACAGGTTGGAATTTGTGGAATGCTGTGTTTGCTGACTTCACCGCCTCCTTAGCAGTCAATCAGCCAAGAAGACCCGGACCATCTAATAAGTGTGTCATCTGAAATATTCATGTCACATGGCAAGGATCATTGTCCACTGACTCTAGTAGACAATGTTACTTGCCAGGCAAGGGTATCAACTCTCCCCAAACTATGACATATAATTTGGGTTGGATGTTACCAAAACAAAAATTGACTGAAACCTAGTGTTAGGAGTTGGAGATATGAATGAATCAATTGTCCTACCACACATGGTCATGTCTGGGATTTCAGCCTCTGTGGAGGCAAATTCATGATATCATGACTATTGCATCAGGCCTCTTGGTATCTAACTTTCTAAAATGTATTTTAGGACTGGAGTTAGTGAAATGCAAACTATTTATAAGGATCAAAAGAAGCGGAATGTTATTGACATCAATGGATGCTAAGCATTTTTGGCTTCAAAGACAGCAAAAGTCTTTCCAAGCAGCTTTTCAGGAGTGGGCTTCGTGCATGACTGAACTTACCATTTTGAGGATCTTAGTCTACCCTAGATTGAATATACTCTTCTTAACTATAGACAGACTTAGGTGACTTCAAACTCTTATGGTAATTATTGAATAATATACATCAGGCACTATTTTTCCATTGGGAATATGGAATGAGGGACTGTCTTTATATTTTCTTTTTCTTCTTATGTTGCCTCATGTATTGTTACCTCCTCTGTAATATTTACATCTCTCATATGTTTTCTGAGTTAAGGCCTGAGTCTCATTTTACATACACTGATGTATATCAAGAGCACCCTTCCTGAAGTAAATGGATATACAAAAATGTAAAACTGATATAAGAATCAGGCATTAATGCTTATGGGTAAGAGTCTGATTCCCCATATGTGCTCTGAATTGTAATTTCATTGGGCCCGGTGAAGAAAGATGCAAGTCAATATGAGTAAAGGTGGAAGGATTAGGCCATTAAATAACTTATTTTTCAGAATGGGGAAACATTATTTGAAATATTAAGGTGTATGTGTCGGGTTGGAGAGGAGAGAAGGTGTAACTGTTATAAGTGGCCACTAACATTGTCTTGTTTTTCATTTCTGGACATTTTGTCTTTGGATGAAAATTCTCATTAAATATACTATTCAAAGCTGTGTGTGAGGGAATGGCAAAACTGCATCTTCATTAGCCTTCAGATTTTATCATCTTAGTGCAATCATGATGTAGATCAATATTACACTTCACACAAAAGCAGCATTGCATAAATGATTCAATTATGCAACAATCTGCTTATTAAAGTTTCTGGCCAAAGAGTACAATTCCAAACGGTGCCAGCATTTGGTAAGCAAAGAAAACTCTTAGGAGTTTGACTGAGTTTTGTAAAAAATGACTGTTTTGTAATATTGTCTATAATAGATTGTCTAACCCCACTAGAGACTAGATAAAACAATTGGAGAATTCTAGGTTTTTATTACATTTGTATGTTCCCAAACAGTTTTACTTTCATAGTGACAGAAACAGTGGCAAGCTTATTTAAAAGCCCTGTCATAAATGCATCAAGATTAAATGTCAATAGATATTTACAGCATTTGAAGTAATATTACTTCTGATTTTCTTACCATGCTGTATTGTGAAATTCTTCTTAGCAGTAAAACTGTAGAATAGCTAGGGGATTGCCGATGGAAGTTCTTAATAAAGGGCAGAGAGTTCTTCTGCTTTAATCTGGCTTAGCATTTTACTTATTTTTCCAGCTGTTCACTATCATTCTAAGAAGAATTCCTTAGTGTAGATCCAAAGAGTATTCTTTTTAGTACAAATTGCCTGCCCTTTGCAAGGAACCCCGATAGAACTGCAATGCTAAATGGCTTGGGTGGGAAACATGTAGCTTAATTCACAGCATTCACGAAAGCTAAGGAATTGACCTGTAGGTTAATTCTTAAAGGCCAGATTTTACTTCGGCTATACAAAAGTCTGCAGTTTTGAGGGAAGGGACCTATCCCCCTAGCCTGGCCTGCATAAGTGTCAGCAGAATTGTAGTCCATTTATTCTGAGAGTGAAAGGGCTACTTTCTCTCTACTCATTTGGGGTACATGGCAGCTTCAGGGGAGGAGGGGGGGAGGACACGGCAGGCAGGCAGGCAGGCAGGAGGAAAGGTCATGACTATTCTTCCTATGTGTTAGCCAAAGGATGCAGCATACTACACCCCACAAAAGGAAGTTCTCTGTGTGTCCAGTAGCCCAGGAAGTATTCTGCTTCCCTGCATACTGCTGGGACTGTTGACTCCAAACCCCACTTCATTATGGTTTGTGCATAAATAGTACAGCTGTGTCCGTAATGATAGAAAGTAAATGTGGCTGCAACTGCTTCTGCTCTAGGCTCAGATTTAGAAGTGATATGAATGCAAGTTACACATCAGTAAATTAGGGTAAAATGGGATCATTTACATACCCAGAGGGTGGAATAGAGGGACTGTAGTGGGGAAAGCAATCAGGCTTTGAATAAAGAATAAGACATAGGGCCTATGTGCCCATACCTGGAGCATAGCCTCTGAAATCTCATGATGACATTAGAATCTCAGCTTTCATTTTAAAAACATGGGACAATAAAGGCAAAAGAAAACAGTAAACACAGTAGTAGAGCTGGGTGGGAGGTTTTGTTTCATGGGAAAATCTGTGAATTCAATTCTATTTTTTCAATCCGAAATGGAACACAACCAAAAATATTTGAAATTTCCCATAAAACAAAATTCTGAAAAAATTCATTTTGGGACGATCAAAACATTGTGTTAAATAAAATCAAAATGTCTCATTCCAATATTGATTTTTCCCTCATTTTTATTTTAACACAAAGATCACTTCAAGATGGAAAATCAAAACAGCATGTTCCAAAACGGTTGATATGGAAACTTTTGAACTTATCAAAACACTTTTTTCACTTTTCTTTTTAGACAAAATTTTGTTGAAATTGATACATTTCTACAAAATGTTTCATTTTGACAAATAAGCATTTTCCCATGGAAAAATGTTCCATCAGAAAGTTTCCATCCAAGGTCTAAAATCCATGAAGAAATCCAGTTTTGGCTTCAGTGATGGGGAAATGGATGTCATTTCTATGGACCAATTGCAAGAAGCCCTGGTGGATAGGGAGAGGTGATTTGCAGCACTGCTAGCAAGGCAGAGTATGGACAATGGCTGCCCCGATTCCAGTAAACTCAGCTGCACTGAGTCCAAAACAGAGACTGAAAATGAACTTCTGAATTTCAGCCTGAAGGAGACAAATCAAATTTGGAAGCAGCTTGGCATGAAGCCGATTCAGAGAGAGAAAAATTTCCTCCATCTCACAATCGGAGACAGATGGTAGCAGAAAGAAGACGAACAACATCCTGAATGTATTCCTGTTGTTTCAGAAGGAACTAGACACAGAAGGATTAGGGATCATCCACCAGACTTCAGCCGTACAGAAGGCAGTGCTCCTGAATGAGAGATGGTGACCATTAAAAAGTCTTCAAAGCAGCCAGGACTAGCACCAGACTTACAGCCCTGTCTCTAACCACATGTTTTGGTGTGCAACAATCTGCCAATTCCAGAAGCAGGCGCAGTACTAGTGTAAAGAAGAGACCCAGTGTGGAGACCTGTACCGCGCTCAGCCAGAGCCTTCACAAATACAGATGTTTAAGTTTATTTAGGTAAGGCTGTATGGAGCAGCTGTCATTGCTGTGTAATGATGTGGGCATGGCTGCAGAGGTGAAACCAAAGTCAAGCTTCATTTCGTAAGCCAGGATGATCTGGATGGCAGGGAGCTGTAGTCAGCACCAGGCTTTGGCTGTTTTATAGTCCTCTAATTGTTTTTTTTAAAATAATTTAGTTGTTAAATACAAGCGCTCTATGACTTAAGAAAGAGCCACAGCACAGTGGTGATAGGTCTATGTGGTAGGCTCCATCACTGTCACTTAAGGGAAGAGCAGGGCCAAGGTGCAAGGCAGTGCCCATAAGGCCCCATTTAATGTGTGTCTAGGATCCTGGATTCTTTAATCTCACCCTGTATCAAGTAACAGGAAGACATATACTAGTCCTGTTTGATTTAGACCTTGATTGTTTGACCTACAACAGCTTGCCTCCTGACCGTTAGTGTAACTGACACCTTTTTACACACACGCTTCCATTAATTTATGCCCACTTACCAACATGTAAATTATACCACCATTCACATCATTGCTGATTTTGGCCTTAGGAGCAGGGCCTGTGTGTGTGTGTGTGTTGCTTTAGCTGACATTGTCCAGACCAACAGCCAGATGAATTCTTAGGAGGATGCTTGTGTGTCTTGGTGATCTACAAAGGATTAATATTTTCTGGCCTCAGAGCCATCCCCAAAAGTATATGCACACTCTGTGCATATATCAGATCTTGATATGTTTTCATCTAGACAAACTTTATTATTAATTAGTAACGTTAACTGGGAAAGATTCCAATTTCTCCTCCAAAGCACTCTGGGAATCTGAATTACTTACCGTATCCTAGCAGATCCTCACTACAGAGCCTTTTTCCCTGGAGTTGCTGACAAGGAAGAGGTGGGTTCAGATACAATCAGAAGTGAATGACCAGAAGAGTCTGTGTTTTCTAGTGTATAACATTGTGACTGAGACCCTGTGAATCTCAGTGCAAGGAGTGGTGTCTCTCGGAAAAGGAGTGCTGTAAACACATATTCTTACTAGGGGATGGGTAGGTAGCCCCCACTCTTCCCCACTTAACATGGTGACATGACTGCCTCATGGTATTTCTACTCAGCATAAATGGAACATGGCAGCTGTCCATGTACAATCATTTGTGCCATTTCTTTCTGTGTTTGTTTCTTCTGCTTCAATTTTCATGAACATCACACGACATTTATAAACAGGCAAGCCACATTTATAATGTCTCCTATTCCTGCTAAATTTAGTGTCATGAATAGAAATTATATGTTTATTAATTGGTGCTCTTGAGTCAACATGCAGTGTCTCTTCAACTCAAGGATACTCACTGACACAGAACATTACTGTGGGAGCAAATGAATTAGTGACTGAAGGAAGGCACTAATGAATGATGAATGGCTGAATATTCACTTGTGGTTTGTGCTTGTTTGTTTCACATTTAAGATTAGTAAACTGCCCTCTCTCCAGGCCAGACTGGGCCTAACCCTTGCACAGGTGTGCAGTAAGCAGGGGCCTTCCCTTCCGCTTGTTAGGCCTCCACAAAGGCTTTCCATACAAAGGTGGTGAGGTATGCAGCAGTTCCCAGGGGAGAGAACATCAACACCCAAAAACCACCATAACATTAGTTGGGTGTCTCAGCACCATTGTCAAAGGCTGATTTGGTTGAGAGAATTAACCACTCTGCTACACTTAGAGGAAATTCCTGGGTGTAATACACATGTAGGGCCATGGGGGAGGCCTGAGCTATACCTGCCTTTTGGGTAAGCAAAGTATTTCAGTCTCCAGGCACCTTGCATGGCAGAACATGCATGTGAAAATTTTGATATAATTTATGTTGAACGCCTCTGCTGGCCCAGTGTTATACTGTGATTCTTTCACACTCCAGGTTTATTCCTTAATTACTCTCTTTTGGCCCTTATCATTATTAATTACTATATAATATTAAAACTAATTTAACATAAATATATCAAACCTACAATGCCCTGCTCTGCCTCCTGCAAATACATGTTTATGTACATGCATTATTACAACTAGTTGCTGTACTATGTTCCCAAATCAAGACTGATCTGAAGCTGCATTGCTTCACCTCAGTGTTCATCTTAACTTTGACTTCACATCCTTTAATAAAGAGCAGTTCCCATTTCTAATACAGCCAGCTTTGTCAGAACAAGGCTTTCTCATTGCAAGCTGCATGTTGAGAGAACACTGACAGGTTGACGTGAAGTAGTAGAAGATGCTGTTCAATAAATATTCTGTTTTGTTCTCTCTTTCTTCAATAGTGTAGATGCAAAAGCCCCTCCAAGACAAAACACAGATGGGATGAGACTAGAAGGAAGCAGAATCAAAACAGCATTACCCTCCCAAATCTTTGATCTCACGGTAATCCCTCTCAGTGAATATGTCCTCACATGCACTTTGTGGCTCCTCTGTTTAGAGGGGCATGTAGCTGGCTGGGACAAATTCTGTGGAGCCCTTCTCCATTGTGCCAAAACCCGTCGTTGGAAAATAAGAGCTTTCTCAAGGAAAGTGGAGTCATATAGCTAGAGGTCAGGAGGACATGTTCCTTCTTGGATTTTGCAATGAATCATGGGATAGCCATATCATTGGAAGCCCACCTCTTACACAATACTGCCAACCCTGCTCCCCTCCCTAGACTAGGATGCACCAGGAATTTACAGAGTTCAAGGCCTAACTCTACCCTCTCTGTGAGTTTTTCTGTGTAAAAGCATGGTATTAGTTCTAGAAGTTATCACACCACGTGTTAGGGTTTTCTGAACACCAAACCTGATGTTAGTATCAATACAAAACAAAAATCCCTCTTTCAAACAGAAAAAAACAGAGTGAACACGCACCGCAGACAGTGACAATGTTTGGCTTGTTCAGTCATGGAATCCCATGTTGACTTCTATCTGTACCAGCATGGCAAAATGCTGTCAGGAGTGTGCTTTTTTTTAGTGGTTGCTGAAAAGACTAGCAATGTGCTAACCGCATTGTAGTTTCCTGAAAACAAATGGTTCTGCTCGCCTATGAGTCAGTGAGCCACCATGCCAATGAATTCAAATAGATCGGGGTGAGGTTATCCTTTTGTTTCAAATGAACATGTCTTTCCTAAAACAACAAATACAACAGCAACACCCTACAATACAAAATACAACACCCCCTAACTCCTTGCAACTATCTGTTTTGTGATTCCAAAGAAAACTACACAATTGGTGCTCTGCTACACTGCACCATTGCTGTCTGATGCTCTGCTTTATGTTATGCTGCAATTTACTGCTTCTGCATATATTTATTTTTCTGCTGTGCATTTCCTCATCTTTTGAAGAGATATGAATTATCAGCACTATAGCTGTTTCCTTAAACTAAGGCATTTTTGATTAATATTACAGGGGTTGTATTAAAAAAGGAAAACAGAATTAAAAGAGAAAAGAACACATTTATAATGCAGAAAAAGATTCCCACCCTCCCCCCAATATTTTCATTGTTTTTCTTTATGGATTGTTGTTACTGTTTTATTTCTTCCACAACAACCTCTATAGTAGATTTAGTTTATGAGAGTACGGCATTTTATCTGTTCTGATATTTCTTCTTACTTTGGTTTATATTCCCTGAAACTTGTGAATCCTAGCTAACATTGCTTAGATTTTTTTTTTTAGTTTTGTTTATCCCAATGACATCTCTTTTTCCCAGTGTGCAGAGGTTAAGGGGTTTTAACCTGCTTCTGTAATTTATTCATTTCCATCTCTAGATTAGCCTTATGTCCTTCCCTTTATCTATCAAGATCTATAGTATGTTGTCAAAAGGAGATGAGTAGAGTACTTTGCATATGTTCTTGTCAGCAAGCTCGGACAGAAAACATCTGAAGCCCAACCAAAACTTGTGGGAATTGGGCTCAACAGCTAACCTCCCTCTGTTTTATTAACGTAATGAGTCTGCCATTTGTATTTAATTGATTACCTCCAATTCATCCTCCTCTGTTTCCGTACTTCCATCCATATACCCCCCTCTTATCCAGAATTAGAATTTCCTTGAGCAACGTACTAATGCAAAACTAAAGCTCACTGACAAGCTCAAGATGCAAATTTCATCCCCTGGGCACTAACCCACTGGTCCCAAGAAGCAGGAATGCATCTTGGCTCTGCTGCCACTGAGCCAACTATTACAGACTGAGAGAAAGAGAAAGAACAACATTTGTCTTCCCCTGCTTAAATGCAAATAAGAAAGTTCTGTCTCTTTCTACAGCCTTGCTGCTCTGACTCAATGTGATAGTTTACAGTTAGTGTCAATTATAAAAATCTTGCCAACAAAGCTGATTACTACAAACAGTTGACATTTTTCCTTTGTGAGAAAATTCCTAGAATGGCTCTTTGTTCACAATAGATACAAAGGGCCAGATTTTCAGAAGTCTTCTGCACCCACAACTGAGGTGAGATTTTCAAAAGAACTCGGTTCCTATTTGCTTAAATGAAGTAGTCAGATTTTCAAAAGCACCCAACAGTCAGAAGCTCACGCCCTTTTCAATAGAACAATGAGAGCTTCTGCATGTATAGTTTATTTACACTTCATGCGTCCTTTCAAATACCACTCAGTACACGTGTAGCTTTGTTCCCCTCCCCTCCAAGCTCTAGAATAGGGGGTTAGGGGCTGTGTGCTTGATCCAGTTTTTTGCCTCCCTTCGAGGTAGACATATTCATTCTTTTTGTTCAATTACAAACCGTATTTACCAGTTCTGGTGAACTGCTATTGCTTCATCATGAGTGGCTCTAGCGTTGGTGAGTCTCACACACTGAATGAGGTTTTGCAAGGTTGTCCATATCTGCCAATGCATCTTTATCCTGCCCGGCTTTTTTACTACTGCCCTCTCTCTGGAGCAGAGACTGGCAGTTCTGAACATTCCCTGTGTCCGTATCACTATGTTATCAGAGCTTCTCCATATGGGACTCAACTGAAACCACATAAATTATTTCTGTCATTACCTAAGGCAAATCTGAACTCAGGTTTTAAAGGGACCCTTTGTGTCCCCTAGCCCCTTTGTATTTTTTTAATTTGCTCTCCTAGCCATTTTTCATCTTGTTTCCAATTACATTGTGTTTAGTGTTTCCTAGGGCTATGTTATATCTAGCCTCTTGGGGGCTACATGTAAGAAACTTCAAGGACCTCCCTGCTTTATGTTTATAATTGCAAGGTAAGACAGAAAAATGTACCCGAACTTGGAAGTATTACTGTATGTTGTGGCAAAAAAGTTGTGATCTCAGGAGCTGCCAGTGGCTTGCAAGGTTCACTGAAGAGTATAGTGAAAGCATAGGGGTGAGAGTCAGGAGTTTCTGATCTGTATTGAGCCATTTATTTCCTGTGACTTCAGTTTCGGAAAGCACTTAAGCCCGGAGAGAGACATTACACTCCTGTTGTTGAATTCAACACTAACAATGACATTGAGGGAGTTGGAAATATGATAGAATAGTTAAAACATAGCATAATTACAGTTTCTATCTTAAAAAGGTATCAAGAAAAGAATGGGAAAAGCATATACATTTTAAGTGCTACAAGTCAGCACTGTTTTGCTAAGTGGTGGTATTTTCAAAGGAATTTATAGTTAACTCTTGAGCAAAGATTATACATCTGATTTCCTTTAACAGCAAGGGTAATATTAGCTTATTTTCTCAACTGGAATAAATCCATGCATTGCTTTTTAGAGCTGATTCTCTTGAGTACAAGCAGTACGAAGGCTTTTGTTAAGACTTAGCAGTAGTTCTACGTGTAGTGGGTGAGGATTTACAGCAGAAAATTGCCATAGAGTAAAATACAAAAAAAAAAAAAAAAAGTGAGAGAGAGAGATTTAAGAAACCACTTGTTCATAGAGGAGTTCAGCTGATTGATACAGGAAGCTAGAGAAGGCATATTCATAGTAGAATGCAGTTAAATAATTCACATTCTGTCACAACAGGGCAAATTTCATGGTAGCTGTGCAGATTAAATTAAAACCCTGTATTTGGTGCTAAAACTGTACTACTCCAGAGTATGCTAGGGAAGGAACTCCATTACTTCTCTGAAAGTAGACAGAACTGCTATATTGTGGAGGAAGGAAATCCAGTTGAGCTGCAAGGATTCCTGACATTGCAAGATGGAATTAATTTATTTGTGTGTGTGTGTAATTATTATTAAAAGATACTTCCTATAGAAGGCTGGGATTGCTCTGCTCTCTGAATATATCTGACCATATCTGGTTCACTGAAATAAAAGGCACTGCTGTGGATGCACACATGCAACTACTCACACTGATGACTGTGCTCCATGCAACACACAATACTGAGACCACAGTATTCATGTTTAATACATAGGCCTGTGTACTGCGATAGAATTTAGGAGTCTCCATCATCGACCAGGACCCCATTGTGCTAGGTGCTGTATGAGCACAGAACAAAAAGAAAATGTGTCCCAAAGAGTTCACCCTAAGAAACTGTGGTCAAGAGTGAGGATATGTCTTCACTGACAGCAGCGAATCAATCTTTCTAGATCGATTAAACGGTCAATAAAGACCAGCTCAATTGATCAGGAAGTTGACGCAGTAAAACCACCCCCTCAAGTGGTGCAGCGTAGTGAAGACGCCGTGCACAATGGACATTAAGAAGTCGACGGGAGTTATGCAAGTTACTCTTCGTAAATTGCGTAACTCCCATTGACTGCTGCCGAATTCTGAGATAAGTGTGGACCAGGCCTAAGCCTGGGCCTTCTGCCACAGTAAGTCTTAAAGATGGCTGGGTATCCACTGAGAACAGTTTGAGCCTCTGCCATCCTCCTGCATGGAGATATGTGATGAGTATATAAAAGCAACCTCTCCTGGCATACATCTATGCAATCCCCTGACTGTAAGCCTGCTCTGACTCTAGACAGACACCTTGAAAGATTAATTTGGGGACTCAATCTTTCTCAATCCCTCTACTGACAATTTCCCAGATCCTCCTCACCTCTTTTGGAAACCACTTAAGCTTCCCAGTGACAAGTTTCCTGATTCCCTTCCTGACTAACAATGCCCTGCGTCTATTACTGGCAAGCCACTTTAGCCAGGCCCCTAAATCCTCTAAGAACACAGTGCTATGTGGGCTACCATAATCTGCATTATTGAAGTGCATGTCATCATTCATTCATTATAACTCTGCTGAAATCTGGGCTCAGTTCTGCCACTGAAGGGGAATATACACAAAGGAAGAGAGACTGGGGCTCCGCCATTCACTTTTATGTATACAACAATTAAGCAGCTGGTACATTCCCTACTGAAATAAATGATTGATAGGCACCTTCTAAATACTATGACCTGATTCTCCACTGTGTTACACAAGTATAACTCCACTGATTTCAATGGAGCTACACCAAGGTAAAACAGGATATAATAGGGTGGAGAATTACGCCCCATCTCACTTTCTATGTAAACAGTGACAGAGTAGAGAGAGAGTGTATGTGCATGCACTGTCAACCATGCTTTCCCTTGCCTCGAATCTCCTCTCCAACTTTTATGAAATACACTATTTCAGACTTTTAGAGGACCATGATGTAATACTATTCGGTACCATGCACTGCAGTTTAAAACACACTCATGTTTTTCATGGTAATCACAGCTCAATGAAACATCAAAAGTGAAACCAATCCACTGAATCAAATTGAAATGAATGACTAAAAACTTATTTAGTAAAAGCAAACCAAAGGCAGTAGCTTTTAAACCTCTCAGCTTCTCCCATGGTCAACTCTTAAAGTCTTAGCTCAGTCCTTATTCAGACAAAGCATCCACTGATCTTAGAGAGAGTTTTGTCTGAGTAAGATCTTCAGGATGTGGGGCATGATCCTGCAAGATGCTGCTCAATTTCCCCCTCAGCCAATAGCTTCAGTGGAAGTTGAAGATCCACATCACCATGCAGGATTGGCCCTGAGCCCCAGCATCTGCTATTCCAGACCAATGAATCCTTTACATTTCCATTATTACATCACTCTCTTCCTTTTGACTGTCTCAGGCAAGCACTTCATCCAAAGCATAAATTTATATTCTACCTTCATTAGTGATGGCAAGGGGTGTTTTGCACAAAGATTGAGGGTACAATGTGGCCTTTAATCTCTTGGTAAAATATGTTTGTTCCTTTTCATGTGCTAGCTACATGTGACAGGGCCTTTGGGTGAAGAGGTGATTTGGATTTTGCTGGGTTTTTCTTCCTATTCCATCTCCAGGTTTCATTTTACAGGTCTGGGTAGTTATAGCCAAATACATGCACCTGAGAACTAGATGCTGGTTGCCAACATCTACTAATGACTAGGAACTGGGAGAGTCTCAGCTGCACCAAGTTAACAACTTACCAAGTCAACAGGAAACTTTATAAAGTATAGCGAAGAAGCTGAACTCAGCAAGTAGTGCTGCATCTGCTGAGTGATTATAAGTGGAGGTATGTAGTTGGCTTATTTTTGCTCTGGTTCTTTCCCCCCCAAGTTGTGCAAGGAAAGAAGAAATAAAGGAATCTTCTTCTTTCCCTAATTAAGTGGAAAATCTATTATTAATTATAAACTGCCCTAGCTGTTTAGACCCTTTGGGTATTGACAAGAACTGACAGCAGTAAAATATCAGTTAAGGCTCAAGAGGAGGCAGCTATGTTGCTTCATAGTAAACATACCATGATACCTTCATTTTGTCCTTGGAGTAGGCGAGGGCCTTACTGCTTTCTGTAGAGAATACAGCTTTTTGCAAAGTAAGATGTCTTAGTAAACTGTAGGGGTGGCAGGTACTAATGTCCTTGTCATGGCAACAAGGAACCCAGTGCCCACTCTCTCTCTCTCCTGAGAGTCTAGAGGAGTGTGGGAGGTGATAGTAAGCCCCAGCTGACTAAAATACTATTTCCCCACTTTTCCTTTTTTTAATATTTTAGCATTCTCACAATGTCAGTGGAGAAAGGACTTTTTGCTTGCTTGCTTATTAAATTCCCAGCCCAGTACTTCTGAATATGGATAGCTGTTCTTCTTTAAAATGCATTTACTGTATGGCCCCTTACAAGGAAAGCATAGCTGTCATCTGCTGTTACTGCAGAATGATCAATATGGCTTTTTTTTACCCCTAATTCAAAAAGCTTTGTTTTTTGGCTGCCCAGCAGTGATACAAATGGATTTGTAGCTAAGGCTGGAAGGATCTAATACATCCCATGTGTGATACACACATCCCTTCTATTTCTCCCTATTCCACCAGCTCTGCTTGCAGCTATTTTCTCAGCACCATTGTTCCTTGGTCCTTGTGCCTCCAGCTCTCAAAGGGATATTTTTTATGCTGAACCTTTTTTTGGGGGGGGGATAATCTTTGCTTCACTCTCTAAGTGTCTGCCTCCTACGCTGGATCCTCTACCTACATCTGATCAGATTTGCTTGAAATTCTTTTACACGAGCTAGCTAGATTGAGAATTACAATCTTGCCCAATTTTGCTAGATTGAGAAACTGAACTCAAACTTTTTATTTAAACGCTTTGTTAGTCATCACCTTCCTCATGACCCAATCCAGGGCGATTGGGATTGGTTCCATGTCCTCAATCAAGAGAATAGATGCTCACTACTGTGAATACAAAATGATATAATTTCTGTTTTTTAATGACCTTGATCAAAAAAGCAGGGGCATATAAATAAGAATTTGGGTGCTTTCCATATTTTTTTCTTGGGGGGAGGGGAAAGGGACAGCATATAGGGCCAGGTCTTGTGAGGTATTGGGCTGCTACACCTTGCACTGCTGCAAATAAAAGTTGTGCACGCTGAACACACATGAGGATTTGACCCAGGAATACTAGGGTCAAAAAGACCATTTAGGCTGTCAGTAGTACACAATTCCTGCTAAAATATTTTCTAATTTGATTTTAGATGCATATGGTAATGGTGTCACTTCACTTCCCTTTGGAATCTATTCCTCTGCCTGATTTCTCATATAGTAATTAGATACTTCCCCTGGTATTTGTCTTAAACTCTCTCCTTAGCTCATCCCATCTTTTCTGGCCTTTCCATTTTTCTGAGGCTTTCACTATTTGCATATTTGAAGTACCATAGTTATTCCTATTCTAAATGGGCCCCTCAGGTTCCAACACGTTGTAGTAACTATTGGTAAAGGTAGCATCTCTGATGGACACCACTAGATATAGTTTTATTTAAAAAAAGAGAGAGAACAAAATGGTCGTCTCTTTTCTCCCTCCTCCCCTTTTTTCAGCCACTGACTGAATGGAGACTATTAGGTTTGACATTAATGACACACTGGGCAGGTGGTGTTTTGTGTTCCCATTCACTCTGACATTAGTCATTGTGCTGCCAATGATTTAACAAATGGCTATCTCAACAATTTCCCTTTAGCCTGGGATAAATCCTAGTGTCCCTAAGGTGTGATTGCATATAGACAGGAGAATTAATGGGCCAGAAAATCTATTCATTTGTTTCCCCATTTAAAGAAAAATGCTTTCTCAGAAGCATAACCAATGAAGATGGCAAAAACACTGGGCAAACAAACTTATATTAAGTTTACTAGCTGGAAACGTTTGATTTGTTCCTGGAAGGTGAACTGAGACTATTGAATTTAACAAACTGTTAAATGTGGATAATTGGACATGAGGTGTGGGCATTGGTATAAAGGTGAATGACCGTGGGTATTCATGCTGTGAATAATTTGTTTAAAAGATAGCTGCTTTTGGGACAATCTGGTCTGTTCTAAAGGCAAAAGATATGTGCTCCTCTGAAATACTTTTAAGAGCCCTTGTGGTAAGACCTATTTGGCAGGGATGACTTAGCAGGTACCATCCAGGGTGTGCATGATTTCCCTCAGAGAGGCAAGGAAACCACCCATCCTCCCCTTCAGTTTGGTAGTGGTATTTTAGGTAGGCTCTCCCGTAATATCATATGGTATCTGTGACTGTTTAGCATCTCCACTATATCCTTGGCTGATTTATTTTTTTACTTCTCCGAAGGTGCTAAGCAATGGGAGTTGCAGATGCTCAGCCCCTCGGGACACTTATGTATATCTGTATTTTATTAAAAGAATTGTTCAAATGATTGATAGAATTGTCTCTAACTAAAACTATTTTAGAAACCTCATTTCTTGTCCTGAATGCAGTGACATACTAGAAAGTGCACCTGCTGCTTTCCACCCACTGTCAGATTTTTTTTTTTCAGTTGTAGCTGTTTCCAGCCTGGTTGTGGCATAAGTTAAAAATGAAATAAGTGCCTCAGACTTCACCGATGTCAATGAGTAAGGGGAGTATGTGTGTTATGATACTTAGACACTGACTTTACTCAATCCGTCTCTGTCATGCTATTGCTCCAGTACCAGCTTTATTTATAGGCATTCTGTCACTTATACCCACTTCTAAGAAGAAAACTGCTGGAGAAGTGGAACAAAACACAATGGAGTAGCTATTCGCATAAAAGGATGTTTTGGGCTGATAGAAATTCCATAGTACCAGTAAAATGCAGATGTGTTCTATATGCTCTCTGATCATATCACCAGCTGCTTGGTAGTGCAATTAATTGATCCTATTATAAAAGTGCCCTACTAATTACATGGAAAATAGTTTTCTTGCAAGTAGCACTCAGAGGATTCAGCTGACATCTGTCTTGTTCGAGCCATGTACAACATGCTTAATTCTTCACTTCTTCCTTTGGAAATAGGGATGCCAACATGAACAGCTCTTACTTTTAACATGTGCTTCTTACAGGGAAGAGAATTAAACATTCCATTATGGCCATAGCAAACTTTCTAGCATCTGTGACCTCTATACTCTTCAAGAGGATTGGAAGGATTGGCTGGTGTATGCAAATAGTCACAGATCCATGACTGTACCTTCCCCAACACACCTCCCTTATTCTCACTTGTCCAGCATTTGTATGGCCATCTCTTACACAGTACCTGAGAGCCTCACAGTCAATATATCTGAGGTAGGGAAGTGTTAGTCTCTTCAGCTCTAAAATGGGGATAATAAGGCAGAGGTTAGTGACTCAATCAAGGTCAGATAGGAAGTCTGGCAGAGCAGGGACTTGAACTCAGGTGTGATAAGTGGTAGACTAGTGCTCAAACCTCTGGAGCAGCTTTTCTCCCCACAGCTCACTTGAGAGGCCTCTCTCTTCCACCTTCCCAGCCATCCTTTAGTAGACAGAACATGCTCTGTGTGATCCAGGGGTGCAGGCAACCCTTGTGCAGGTTAAGGGCATCCCACCTCTCCTCAGCGCCATGTTTGGACCTTCTGTACCCCCAAAGGAGTTACGAGAGCAGGATTTGGGCTTGAGTATTTAGATTTATGAATAAGGTGATATTTGCCCCTGTGCAGAGAGCTAACACCAGAGCTGTGTACCACTGAAGTCCCACTTAAAGCAAGTCCTATTAGGGGCTAAATGCTGTGCCAAGCTTATGCTGGCCCTCTTCAGAAGGGAAAATTTCACCCCAGAAGCACAAAAGCAATGATTATAAAAACACTAAATCACAAAGGAATTATATTAAGCAAAGACAGGAATAGAATTACATTCCCATCATGTTGCCATTTTTCTTCTTTCTGTACCTGTGGAGGGCTGAAAAAAACCTTTAAAGGTTCCTGTTTAATCCACTTTATGCAGAAACCCATCAGTGATGACATCCCATAGACTCAGTGAAGCTGGTGAAGGCGGAAATTCATCTGTCCATACGATAGTCTCTCATCATGGTTTATGATGAGAATTATAACCCTATATCCCAAAGGAAGCTCACTTTCAAAATCATCTGTTTAGCATCCACTGAGACTTTTCTCCTAAGGAATGCCATATCACATGGTAAAGATTTGGACCACAGCTGTGTTTCGTTTGGGGAATAGGAAAAAAGACAGCTGTTCTTTCCTTCTATCTAGTCAATTCATCAAAACTACAGAGCAAATGATTAATAGGATCCACTGCAGACCAATAATGTGTGTTCTCAAATGCACAGACTTGTGATGGAATTGCTGATTATTGGTATCCTAACAACATGGTTTGAAATGCTAAATAAAGGCAGAGACCTAACCTCTGTGGACTTCTGGTTTCTCTAGATTTGAACCCAGAACTCTCTTGATGTAACAATCAATCAAGCTTTTAATACTTTTATTTCTACTCTTTCAATTATGCTGCCTCTGAGGACCCTTGCAGAGCAACTCTGGTTCAGAAGGGAAGATATTAAGGCAGCATTTGTCCTTTCAGGAAAAGAACCCAGCAGAACGTCAAAACCCTTATCATGAAATCTCTTTATTTGTCTAGCATCTGCTCCCCCAGGGGAGAATGGCAATAAGGTTTTTCTAGTGCTCGTTCATCCAGCATTTTGCATATTGTTACAGAGCCGAAAGACTATTGAAGATATTACAACCAAACAGCCAGGACCAGATTATGATGAGTTATACCTGTTTAAATTCAAAGTAACTCCATTGACCTCAATATTATTACTCCTAGATCTTCTTTATTGTAAATGAGATCAGAATATGTCCCTAGTTCTCTAACTTTTGCAGAAACTTTCATTAATAACAAACTTAAACAGAAATAGTGCTGTTTATCTACCCTGTTTGAAATGTATATGAAATAATTCAAATTGTTGTTCTGTTTTGTTTGAAGGCTGTTGCAATCTTTCTGTATAAAAAGCATTTTCTATTAACCCAGCATTTAAAAAAAACTGGACTGTCTATTCTCTTTAATCTCAAATTAAAATGTTGATATTTATAGTCTTCTAAAATGCCAGCACACCCAATAAAGCTCTTGTGTGACAGATTTAATTGCATTTTTAATCCACAACTTTAAACAGCATGATACTTCATATGTCCCTGGACTAGGAGTAAGGTAAGGCATGCATTATAATGCTATCTTAAACTCAAACAGCTATTTTTAAATGGTAAATTATTGAAGGAACTGCACTTTTCCTATTGTCTCCTTATCAGTAATGTGAGGTTTTTGCAAGAGTTGACGCTTCCCCCCAAACAGATTTAAATTTGATATTGTATGCTATACTATCCTTACTGAGGAGCTGTATATTACAGTTTAAAAACCACAGTACTTCTGAGCTTTAAGAAAGCATTATTAATTTATGTCTAAATGCCTGATTCTTGAAATCAGACCTAAAGATTCCAGGGTGTAGGTGCTTGAAAAGTCCATTGACTTCAGTGGGAGTTGCTTTGCTCAAGACCTTGCAAGATCAGACCCTGGTTAGAAGGAAGTCCATAATTAAAGCATTTTACTAGTCAAAACAGAATAAAGGTCCTTTCCACTCCATTGGACACATTTTCAACTGGTCTCTAACTTTGCATGGACAAATTCTACACTTGCCTATGTAAATCAGGTTTAATTTGTGTGACTAATTGCCTACATGCCTGTGAATGTGAGTTTTTCACTGAAGCTGTGACAAGCTTTGTCTGTTGATTTTAGTAAAATGAGGAAGGTAAGGCTCAAGGCAGTGCCAACTCAAGCTCCCTTAAGCACATAGTCCAATTTTCTCATCCTATTTTGAATATGCTAATGTGCATGGAGTTGCTGTCTATAGTTATTGATGGTATTTTCACTACTTTTGGGGAATCTCATTAGGTTTTTTGCATGATATTTGATTTAATTTGTGACTCTTTGAATTAAAACCCAGTTACCATTACATCTAAGCCAGGAAACAGAAAACACCAGATCCTTGTTTGTTGCAGAAAGTATGTTTCACATTTGAAACTATTTTAGACCAAAAATACTAAGTGGGGATTAAAAATAAAACAATTTGCGGTCTTTGAGCAATTTTTAATTACATTTTATGTTGCGGATAATCCAAAATATCTGATACAGCCTCAAGCTCTGCATGGTATTTAAAATATAGGTGTTGAATGATAGATTTAGAGAACTGGAGTCCTCCATAAATAACTGTCTAAAATACCACTGAAAGAAGTAAGTTTGTACAGAATGTGAGCAGATGCACCCACAAATACACACTACATGGAAAGGGATGAAACAGCTACTGTAAGCAGGCACCATTGTGTATAAAAAGGCTGTGCATGTGGAAGGCGGTTCTGTAAAGAAGACTGGGCTGGGTGTTCACCTAGGAGAGTTTACCCCCAAAAGACTTCCTAAGGTCAGGCCTAGGCTGAACCAGGAGCCTATGTAGCCAATTTTTAGCACAACTGCCTAAAATACCCCATTGAAACCTAAGAGGTATTGAAAAGCGAGCAGTGAGGAGAAAACTTTGTAAATGAACTGGAGAGAAGGAAGCTGACGTGATCAGCAGCTTTTTATTCATGAGAACATCCTTCCAGTGAGCTATTTCTAGGTCAGGTGCAACTTCGCTTCCTCCTCAGGTAAGATAGCTTAATAGAGGTTTATGTTATAAGTGCTCTTGTGCTTTACTTCATGTCCTAAGGTAAAATCACTGAAAGTTATTTCTGATTGTACTGTGTGATCAGATGCAACAGTGATGAGTGCAATGTAAGAACCCAGATAAACACGGAGATAGGATTTTCTCTTAGGATGTGTTGGGAGAAGAACCCTTAAGTAACAAATTGCGTATGGTGCAAATGGATCAACTCTTGCACATTTATAGCAATAAAGTGTATACACAATGCAGGTATATAGTATTGAATCTAAAGGCCAACCAGCTGGAAGACCTACAGAAAAATTTGTTTACTCCGCCCAATTGCTTTTTTCTTGCACACATGGCTGAATTTTCAGATATGGTCCCCGCTATAGATGGTGCCTACATCTGAAAATCTGTCAGTGCTTGAACTATAGCCATACGGCCCATTACTATCTTCCCCATTCCTAAGTCACTGAGATTCTTCACCCTTTATAACTAGGTGGCAATACTGTTTGGGGTGGTGGTAGTAGGTGGGCATAAATAGCATGCTAGTTCAAGTTCATACAGGCTTTTTATCTAGCTCTGTGCTGGTATTTTAACAGCTGTTGGTATAAGCAAAACCTTCTTAGACTGGCAGAGATGCCTGATGTGGCAACTGTCTTGTCTGAAGCTCTTTTGCTTCTGTTGTATCTCTTTCCCAGGAGTCTCACCAGTACCTTACTGCAGTAGTGCACAGTCTTACACAAAAGGGTCACATAAACCTAAACACAACTTTGTTTCTATATTTTATTAAAATTTAAAGTCCCCTGTATTGATTGATTTTATATTTTAAGTTCAGCTAGTTTCATATGTATTTAGATAAGTGGTTTCTAGGTACAGTGTTGTTTATTTAAAAACAGAGATCAGTGGGGGAGTAAAGAATACAAAGTGAATGAATCAGCCATTAGTACATTGTGTTGAAGCCAGCTGCTAGCCTTATGAAATGCTCGGGTGGGCTGTGTATGGCTGTGGGCCATAGGCTGGGCACCCCTGATTTACTGTATGATGCCCTGCTCTCAAGTCCAGCTGCAAACAGCAAATCAGGCTTTCCATGGAAATATAGTGAATTCTTCCTGTAGGCAAGTTTTGATTTGTTCATGCTTCCACTACACACTTCTGTGGCTATTTATACATGATCTGTTTTATGTGGCGTTTGTTGCCCTGTGAGCTTGTTACAGGAGAAGTGCTAAAATGTGACTCTGCTTAACTCTGTTTTGTTGATCAACATGTTTTATAGGGTGTATTTTTGCACTGAATTGATAGCTTTGCAAACAAATTTAGAAGATCTTTTACATTTGAGACGTACCCCATGTTGCTTGGTATTTATTACATAGTTGAGACTTAAGTAATCAATTGCTTTAATTCTGCTCTTTATAAAGTACATCTTGAAATAATATGCAACTTTTAAAACTTTTCTGTAAAATGAAGTATTTCAAAAGGAACTGAATGCGCTATTATGCATATTCCGACTGGCTTGCATAAACAGTTCCCCCTTGTCCAGCATCTAAGTTTTTTTTAAATTGCCATGTCTGTCCCAGGATAAAGGTGTTTGGGGTTTTTTTTTTTTTTTTTTTTTTAAATGCCCTAGTCAAACTTTCACCTCGTCATGACATGGAATGGATATCATGTAGATATTACTCTTCCTCATTTTTTTTTACTCACCCCTTTGGATGATGTCTGTGGGGCTTTTCTTACAAGTGCAAGGAATGGCAAGCGGTCTCCTCCTCAGTTAGTGCTGATTTGTGGCACAGATGGAGGGAGATGTTTGGGCAGTGAGTGCCCACATCATTACCTTTGAACACTTGTGCATTGTTTTACTACAGCACCTCAGATCCATTAGATTGATGGGTGAGAACCTGAGGGTCCCCCAAACCCAGATCTCTTGCATCCCTTACAGAATATGATAGTTCTGGACATTATGAAATTCTTAATTATAAACACACAATCCTTCTATGCTCAGTGAGCTTTGAGTCAGGCCCACGGAGGGCTTGTCTACACTGGCACTTATGCCAGGAAAACTTTTGTCATTCCGGGGTCTGGAAAAAACCACACCCTTGAGCAACATGTTTTGCCAACATAAGTGCTAGTGTGGACAACGCTATGTGGGCAGGGGACGCTCTGTTTAGGTGATTTTTATTATGTCAGCGGGAGAGCTCTCTCCTGTCCACATAATACAGCCACACAAGTGCTTATGTCTGGAAAACTTACGTTGCCCAGAGCAACAAATGTTTTGCTGGCATAACTGCCAGTGTAGACAAGCCCCGAGTCTAATGACCTTTGAATTAGGGACTATACTGCCACAGTGCTTGTGCTGTAGGAATGCTTTCAACTTCACTTTATGTGCATTGCTGCTGGCTGTCAGTTTTTTGTCCCTAGTGTAACTCTGGCTCCTAGTCAGTCCTCAAACTTGTGGCTATCTGGTTGTGTGCATGAGGTTGTGTTAACTGAGAAAACCAGGTCAATAGACACGTCTGACTATGAATTAAGGACAATAATGCACCCTCAGTTCCATTTACAGTTTGTAGAATAGGGTTCTGACAACTCTCCTTCTGGCAAGTTTATGGCAACAAAATATACATATTAAACTGAAGGTCTTGGAGTTCAAACTCCTGTAGCTTGAAATCAGCAGTTTAGCAACGCCAGAACAAAAATCAAGGAACAGGCTAGGCTCAAGCTGTTAAAATAACTACTTACCAGTATATGGGCAATCACTGAAATTGCTATATACTTCTGTTCATAAAACTTGCACCTTTATATTATCAATTTATAAACAAGACTAAGCAATGCCTCAAGATTTTTCTAGGTACACTGTCTACAATTACCAATCCTTTGAATACGTTTGATGTCTTTGCTTTTACAGTAATTTTTTTTATTCTGTCCAACACTGTTTTAACCAGCTGAGGGTGGGTTGGTTGGTTGGTTTGTTTGCTTGCATTAGTGGTTCCAAATGCAAAGATACTAGCTTGCAGTTGCTCCTTTATATTGATTTTTGCATAGCTGCCAATGTTTAATAGGTTCCAGCACTGATGACTGGCTTAAGTATTCTCAGCTTTTGAATTATATTCCCCTTTTTTAGTTGCAGCACCTTTCATGATACATTAGTTAAATACATAATGAGCAGAGCTAAATCATCCATTCCCACTACTGATATTTGCTACTATTCCGCTAGAAATCGGCATGCAGTATAATCAGGGGATTTAGACATAAATAAGCCCACCAAAACACCCATATCCATGCAGCATCAAGCTTAGAACAAATCTAATGTGAAGTGCAGTATGCAAGCTTTGGAGAATGATTCGACAGGAGGTGGATTTACACTCCCAAGACATACTCCTTCCATGATAGTGGAAATTGAAGGGTAACTCACTTGAACATGTTAGTTTGATGGACATGTAGTCTCTGCTACAGTCCTTCTTGTAGTGACAGCGCAGCCTTTTTAGGAGACAGAGTCCATTGCCACACTGTAGTTGTTCTTTTCTGCAGGGCAGAATGCTCTGTTCATCTGAAAGGAAGAGAAACTATGGATGACTGTTACTGAACTAGGAAATGCTTGCTGCACAATGCCACAGCTCTTCTGAAAGCCAGTCTTCCTCTTAGCAGTCTTTAAAAGTCCTGTGAGAGGAAACAGGTTTGTCTGTTCTTTGTCAGCTAGTGAAAGGGGGGGCCTCTGACTCAAACAAAAGCTTGGTATAGTGTTAATCACTCACACAGTGTTATAGGCCTATGAAGCACTGCACAGAGGGAAAATGTGCCAAACAAATCACAAAAGGTAACATTTTCAGAAGCATGTAGGCACTTAGTTTTGAAAATGTGACATGAGTGTTTTTGAAAAACTTACCTACAGTGTTTGTCCCAATTTGTATACAAAAGGGATGATAGAAAAGAGGATAACTCAGAGGTACTTTAACTTCCATGATCATGAAGGAGAGAGAAAACTGAATTGATAGAGCCATGGATGGGAATTTCTCACAACTCCTTTCCCGTTTGAAAAGTAAGGATTGGAATTGAATCTCATGGCATATAGGCTGAACATCCTAAACATCTGAACTTGCATTTGTACGAACACTGGAAGAGCATCATTCACGTTTGGGTTCAGAGATCTTTAGGAGAAAGCAGGGTATGACTTGGCCTTACATTTGATATCTTTTTCTCCTACCATATGTGTAGTGGGGGAGAATAAAGAAGAATCCACTCTTCCCTTATTTGCTGCCAGGACCATCTCTGATCCTTGAGGAGGAATTTAATAGCTAACCACCCCACATCTGTATAGGGAGAGGGAAAGAGTAACTTTGTTGCCCCAAAACACAACTGATGATCTTGTTAAACTCCTCACAACATCACCTCAATGGGAGGGAGTGGGAATAACAGTTGTAGTACAGCTGTGGTACAGCAGCTTTGTTGCTGTAGTGTAGGAGACCCTTGCTACAGGGATGGAAGTGTTTTTTCTGTTGATGTAGTTAATCCACCTCTCGAGAGGCGGTAGCTAGATCAAGGGAAGAATTCTTCTGTTGACCTAGCTGCATCTATAGTGGGAGTTAGGTTGACCTAACTGTTGCACAGGGTGTGACACTTTTCACAGCCCTGAGCGAAGCAGCTAGGTTGACCTAAGTTTTAGGTGTAGACAAAGTCTTTATTTCCAGTCACTATGAAGAAGCAGAAGTTTGGTTAATAGCAGAGCACCAACAATTCTGACTCAGGAGAGATGGGGTTCAGGTGAGGAAATGGGTAAAAGTTTTGGGTTGGCATTATTGTAACTGAGCAAAGTCACAAACCCCTAGTCTAAAGGTTGAGTTGTGTAAATAACAGAGTGGCTATTGCAGAAGCAGTGAATACAAATACATGTTCAGCTCCTCAATGTGACTATTTTACCTGATATTCACAAACAAGCACTTGAATAGACACTGGCTCACACCACAGTCTTGGGAGCAGGTGCTCTTCGTACCCTTGTCTGTGTGCAAAATCAATGTTGGTATCCATGTGCAAAGGAAAATATCCATTATTCATCCTTAATTATTCTCCTGTTTTTGAAATGTTAGCCATCCATTCGAGGAAGAGAAACAATACTATGTGATACAGATGACTAGTTAAACCCTGCAAATGGTGCTGAAGAGAATGGTTTGTGAGTTTAGAATCTGTACAGACAATCGGTTCAATACTTGTGAAGAACAAATAGATTCACAGAAATCGGGATGAGTTTGCATACAATTCAGAAATAAAAAAGAGCTGTGTTTGTCAGAAATTATGAATAAAGATAATTTGACTAGCAGCACTACTGACACTGGACTTATTTTCACTGAAGATGAGAGGAGAATTTCTGAAAGGTGTAAGTAATTTAACTGCACCCTTGTATGTATGCACACGTTTTGGCAAAAGTTTTAAAAACGGGAGAAGTCATTTTATTTACCACTTAACTGTTGCTCATTTTATCTCTACTGCTAACAGAATTAAATATTAAGATTCTCATGTTTAATAATAAAGAGCAGTAGGAATAGAAAACTAGCAGAGTTCACTTCTCCACTTTCAGTGCCTATCCCATGCCCTAAAGCTGAATTCAAGTAACTTTAAAACGTTTTATTAGGAAATGTTTAAGCACAAAACAATAAAGCGATAGTCAGGGTTCAAAAAGCATAGCAATACAGCATCCGGGGATGACACTCAGTGGGGGGGAATGGGGGCTGATCGAGGATGAGCTGTGGACCGTGGGAGGGGCTGGGGGTGTGGGGCTTGTGGGTTGCAGGAGGGTGTGTGTGGGGGAACGCTATCCAGCATGGAGGGAGCGTCTCTGGGGGGCATTGCCAGGGAAGGCGCGTGAGTCCATGCGTGGGGGTGGAGGTCTGGGGAGTACCGTGGCGTACAGGGGGATATGCGGGTTGGGGGACGCTATCCATCGTGGGGGGATCCCTGGGAGGTTGAGGAGGGAGGGTCCCTGGGGGGTATTTGTCAGGGAAGGCAAGTGGTCCATGTGTGGGGGTGGAGGTCTGGGGGTACAGTGGCATGCCATCGTATGGGGGGGTCCCTGGGAGGCGTTGACTAGGGAGGGCGAGTGAATCCCTGTGTGGGGGTGAGAGTGGAGGTCGGGGGAGAGGCGATAGGAGTTACATATGTGAGCATGAGGGCACATTTCAATGCAATGCATAGTAAAGTCATTGGGGGCAGCATCCAGCAGGAAAGAGAATATATAGGTCCATATGGGGTGAAATGACTCTCATTAGTCCAGCGTTCCTTATGGTCGACTGGTGGGTCAGTCCCGTCGTCTTCCGTGGCGAGAGAGTCCATGCGTGGGGGTGGGAGTGGGGGCCTGGGGAGGGATATCAGCTTTAACAACATGCCAACTAAGTCAGACCCCAACTTGAAAATACCAGGTCCTGGAAGCCAAGGAGCAGGAGAGACCAGTGTGCAAACTGACCTCCAGCCAAAAAAAAAGGCATTCTGATTAAAGACTTTTGTTTGTTCTCCAATATTCTTAATTCAGAGCCTTTGTCAGCTTTCATAGCAGGAAAACCATGCAGTTAAGAGTAATTGTTCATGATTTCCAATTCTCCACACACAGCTGCTCCAGTGGAAAATGTCAGAACCCTCAAATGCATTTATAAATAGCACCAACATTGACAGCACACTTTCCTGTATGTATTAGGCCATACCCTGTAGATTGCCAGGTTACAAGTGTAATAGTCAGATAACTTTGTTTTGTGTTTCTAACACCTCTTGGATAATGTTTCCTGAACAGCTACAGTCCCCGTGACAAGTACTTGAACTTTGGGAATAAGGGCATTTCCCAAGTAGAAGAAAATTGAAATTTTTTGCAGGAGCTAAAATACTTAAAAGGGAAGGTAGACTAATGTAACTTTCCACCCTTTCCCTGGTGGAAGTGAGGTCAGACCCATTGACTTCATACAGGTCTAAGTTCAGAAACATTTGCACACAGGTGCAGGAAAAATGATAATGAAAATTACTCTCTCAAAAAAATATTAGAGGAAGTAGCACACCACGTGTGAGTACTCATTCCCAATGTGTAACTCCACTGGCCCCCCATTTATTTCAGGATCTAGTTTTAAGATTTCCTAAATTTTTTTTAAAACCCTCTGTGGGCTTGTTCCAGTTCCGACACTGGGCTCCCTTCTAGAACTCCATACAGTTTTACAGCTTTTGGTGCAAATGCACTGGCCTCAGCTATTTTACGTATCAGGTACTGCAATCTTGCCTCTCTCCACTGCTAGGATTCTCTGCTTCATATCACATGAAAACACATCCCCTGATAGGCAAGGGAGCAGAGTTCTAAGCGTCTTTGCCTCTCAGCTATTAGTTTAACTGTTAACTCACGTTAGGATATAGTTTGTATGAAAGATGCTATAATTGAACTGTGGTGTAACTGGGAGGAGAGCTCTTATGATAGTGAGCTATAAAGAATGGCATGGGCAAAATGTGCTTCCTTGTACTGAGAAGCAGTGGAGACTGGTGACACCTAAAAGGGCAGGCAAAATTGACTCTCAAAAGTGTGCTTACAGTCAATCTACAACAGGAGACACTGTCTTCAAACTGTAGAGGCAGTCTATCCAGTCCAAGGGGCCTCTACTGCTGCAATTTATCTATTAGGGAAAATGTAAAGGCACTGTTTGGGGACAAAATATGGGCAGGGGTTAAATTCTGTTTTCATTTACACTAGGGAAGCTCCACTGAAAACAAGTTACTCCAGCAATCCAGTGACAGTGTTGGGCATAGAAAGGTGACTCTGTCAAATTATTATGAGCATTATAATGTAATGGCTCAATCTTAATAATGACAGGATGAAACTGGAAATGCTGAAATTTCATTGTGATCAAATATTTTCCCCAGTGCACTTAATTTCATGCATCTTCTGAAGTCACAAGGATCTTGAGAAAAATACAGCACTCTTAAACACAGGGTTATATGAAATTATGCCACCAAAATTAGTGGATTGGTTTTATTTATCTTTCATGACATCTGGTATAACAGCCATTTCCGTTCCTAGGCATTTTAGTCCTCCCTCTATTTCTAGTCTCTGGCCTCTTTTGTACATTTGTATTAATCTTTCTCTTGGCTTGCTGGAGCCAGCACTGGAGCAGAGATTTCAGTTGGCCACAATCCTGCAGAACCAAGTCATTTTTAGTGTTTTCAAATCTGATCTCACATTTGCAACTTGAGTTACATGCAGGAATCACTGAGTGAATTCTATGGCCTGTGTTATGCAGGAGGTCAGACTAGATGATTGTATTGGGCCCTTCTGGCCTTAAATCTATTTAAATGTTTTTCACTTAAATAGGGAAAATTTTAAATGGTGTCATTAACGGTGGTAAATACTGTGAGAAGGGATATGCATTGAATAGCTTTGTGCTTCGTGCAAATCCAAACAGTAAATCTCGCACCACACGTTTACTGCCCTTCCCTCTGAAAAGGAATCAGCTTGGCATGATTTACATATCTACTTGCTAAGTAATAGTGATCTTGATTGATATCTTAGTAGCCAATATTTGTGTGGATACAGTACAAGGACAGCATGTATGCTTAAAATTCTCTGAGCATGGAAACACCATATTTTTATATGCTAAGTGAATGGATTCTAATTCCCCAAGACACTTTCCTTTCTGAAACATACACTGTAAGCAGAAAGGTGTAATAAAAATGTTCTCTTACCAGTACATAGTACTCTGCAGTGTTGCAATGCTTCTTGACAGTGACTTCACTAGTCATATGATAAATGTCACTCAGAAAAGAGGTGGTTTGGAGTCTTATTCACATTTTTATTCCAGTGGTGGCAGACACGGAAGCAATTCAAATTCATGCAGTACCTGGTGCATTTGATCAGCAAAAGGACCTAGCATTCAACTAAACAGAATCTGATCCACTTAAACATGCTGGGTCAGATCCTCTGCTGGTGTAAATCAGTGTAGCACTATTGATGCGAGTGATGCTACTCCAATTTACAACAGTTGAGGATGTGGCCTCCTATACACTAAACATAATCATAGGGTTTCTGAAATGCATTAAACAACATAGTGATTCAATATTGATTTTGATATTTTGGGTTCAAGTGCTGTATTTGTTTTAGCACAGAGTGGCTTTTAGCTTTATTGGGTAGTCAGTGAATCTGATCTAAACTGAAGGTCAATCTGATTGGGTACATAGCCTTATGTGTGTTGTGAGCAACGGATTGCCTTCCAAGATGATGTTTTGATTGTGGCACAAACCAGCAGAAATTAAGTGACTCTTCCTGGTGATGGACAATTGATCAACAAACAACTTTTTACAAGTGTCAGGGAGCTGGAAACAAGTCTGGCAAGTCTCTCTCAGGTGGAGCCTATGACCCTACCTAGTGAAACCTGCCTCTCTGTAACTCTAGAAGTGCTGAGCAGAGCTGGGTGGATAACTGATTTTATCTCCCCCCACACTGTAAATTCCAACATCAGGAAGTTTTTCATCCCAATCAGCACAGAGTTGAAATTTTTCATGGTTCAGAAATTCTGAAAAACTTCAATTTGGAAACGTAGAAACTACTGTACTGAAATGTTTCAATGTTGAAACCTCCTAAAACGACACGTTAAGTAAAAATGAGAACTGAAAATAATACTCCATTTTGAAACTTTCCATAGAAAACATAGTCAAAACTGACACATTCCCTTGAAATACTTTGATACAATTCTCCCAATGCAGACACTGTAAGCCAGCTAGGTCCATAGCACTAAAGGAGTTCTTAGATACTGGCTGCTTCCCACCTTGCCTGGGCTGAGAGTTCCGTGCTGCACTAATTCTGTTCCTTTAACTTAAGTATCCTATACCAGGCCTTTTACCCTTTGTGCAATTCATCCCTGATTGGTAGTCAATGAGTTGTTACCATCTGATGATTTGGTTGCTGGGGAAATAACTCTGCATCTCCCAGCTCTATTTGAAACCAGAAGTTGGCTAATCTGGACTGTCAGTCTAAAGGTTAGAGTAAAAGGTGAACTTCCCAGGACTGGAACAACTTTCAATTGTCAGAAAAGTTTGAATTTGTCAAATTGACAACTAGTGTGTAGACGATCTACCCAAATGTTGAAAAACTATTCCATGCTATTAAAATAAGCACTGCTTTCATATATCTTGCATCATCCATTTATGTATTTTTCTACAGCAAGTACCATAAAAATCCCTTTTATTCAAATGACTAATTGGATTATAATCTAATTTAATTGTGTACTTGCTTTTGGTATCAACTAGCTGAGTCTGAAAATGTGCTGATTACTCACCAGCATAATCTGAGGTTCTACATGACCTCCAGCATGTCCATAGTTAAAGAAACACTATCAAATTTAAAATCATGACCCTGATTTTCCACTGTTCTGGCATTGTAGCCAGCTATGGGAGAGTCTCACCAGTATAGGTGGAATCATCTAGAGATGTAGAGATGTAAGAACATTTGTGTCTGGAGGAAAGGGTTAGTGGCTGGGATATTCCTGCACTTCACATATCCTCAGCCTCTTTGCACTATTGGCAGCCAATGAAATTTAGAGCAGCCTTTCATGGGAGTATTGTCCAAGCAAACAACTATCCCAGTATTGGCCAGGTAGCTTAATACCACTTTTACGCCCCACTCCTGAGTTACATTATGCAGTCTTTGGCTGAAGCAGAAAATCAGAGCTTGATATATTTGGAAACACAAACCAGATTTCCTTACTCCTGTTTCCACTGATGTGCTGGTACCCAAACCTCAGGTCTTATATTCTTGTACCTTGAGTTTTGAGGAAGTTCTAGGCCCTAGAATCTAGGGTCTGACTCACCACTGCATTATTCCACTTTTGTACCAGTATAAACTATTGAAATCCATAGAAACACCTCAATGAATGAAGTCTCTAATGCAGATCTGAACTTCACAATGGGGCCCCTTCTGTCTACAAACTGTTGAATCAGAACTCCAGATCTAAAGATTTCCCAAACATAAGGAAAGTTCAGATTTGGATTTGCATTTCTCTCTGGCTGGACAACGGGAGTTGGATCAGGACCCCATAATACATCCACTCAGATATTTCAACTAGGAATTGTTTGCCTTATTAAAAAACAATTTTCTAGTTTCTTCTGTAATTGCTCAAACGCAATCCCCATTAAATTGTCCTGTAAAATATAAAGTTTACCAAGAGAAACAGGAGTTGTGATAGACACAGGACAAAGGCATACTGATGTTCTGCTCTTCCTAGGTATTGTGAGGGCTTCCGCTCGGGGCATGACGTTAAGTAATGTACCATACAGTTTGTGCTCTGCCACACAATGGAATGAATGCATAACTGCTGTGTCAATCTTATTGAACATCTTGGTTTCCGTCCCAAGGGAACATTGGATTTCAAGCAAATTTGTTTAGTTTACGGAGCTGGATTGTTAGTGTAGTTTAACATACTCTTCTAAATGATGAAGACTAAAACAGCAAAGAAGTCATTCTAAAAGAGTTGCTGTTTTTTGTTGCAGAAGGAATTGAGCTCTCCATTACAGTGCACTGGCTGTGCTGCTGGTACTGCATTCCAGATGAAGAGCATAGGTCACTTTGGATGCCACTGTGGACAAATCTATGACAAACTACTGGATCTGGATCCTAGATGTTATAGTGATGGATGCTCTAGCAATACCTACGATAGACTGATAGCAATAGAACTATGGATGCAAGTTAATGCTCACTTGGCCTGCAGGTTCAGTGCTCAGTTGCAGGATGTAGAGTCCATGTCAGCATGGCCACAGGCCTGACCATGTTCCCTGCAGAAGGAGGGATGGGGCAGGGCATAGAAAGGAAG
Organism: Emydura macquarii macquarii; assembly: GCF_026122565.2. Classification (NCBI taxonomy): domain Eukaryota; kingdom Metazoa; phylum Chordata; order Testudines; family Chelidae; genus Emydura; species Emydura macquarii. The sequence goes on from NW_027130698.1 coordinate 5,328,408, forward strand.
ACATTCTGTGCTGATGCATGGGGATGGGATGGGTTTGTAAATCTGAAGTCCTGGTGCATTCTGCATGGTCTCTAATTCCTGTTCCTGAAGTGGGATTTCTGTGCAATGATTTTTCTTTTTTAAATGAACTTTTTCCTCCTCCTAAGGGTGTCTTAGATTATCTCTAACTGTGTTTGTACAGCAGCTAGTGCAATGGAGCATGATCCTGCTTGGGGGGCTTTGGCTGCTATGACAATCCAAACAGTAAATCACAATAAAGGGGCAATTTGGCCCACAATATCAAACTGTGCTTAAAAGTCTAAAGGTAAAGATTGAAGGACCCACTCCTGAAGTAAAGCTCAATAAGAGTTTTTAGCCTAAGTGCTTTAGGACTGTGCACTAAATGTCAAGTGTTAATGTAAACCACTAGTCAGTGTGTCAGTGTCCACCTCTGTTCCAAATTCACAGAAGTTAGAGATTTGTTACAGCTCTTCATTTAAGAACCTGGCCCTGTAGTTGAAGCTTTTAGCTCTGGAGGTCCCTGCTTCAAACCTTAGTGTCTACCATCATGTAAGTGGAGATTCATTCAGGATTCAAAAACAAGAAGCAACCTTACCCTTTCTAAATAAATCAAACAGGAAGCCCAGGGAGCTACTGTGTATGTTGTAAAAAGTCTGACTTCTAATGCATAACTTTTTACATTTTTGCACATCTCTGCACTTCTTGGTTTAGTCTGGGGGAGGCAACACCAAAACTCTTCTAGCATTTTTGGTCTGACTGGAGCAATCATAAGAAACTTGCCCTTATGCTGAATTTGGTAGACTTGAGAGACTGGATTATCCCAGTTTTAAAGTGCTTATCTGAACCAAACGTCCCATCCTTTCATGACTCTCCAAGCACAACTAACAATCCAGTTACTTTGAAAATCATGTGCAGAAACACAAATAAGATGCTTTGGGAACTGTCTTACAGCACTTCTCACATATGGTACTTGAGACTAGTGAGGCATTTCATTAGAGGTGATAGGATTCACACCAACAGTGGAAATGTATTCACTGAAAAAACAGGAGAAGGAGCAGCATGCCAAGAATCCCCAGTGTGGGACTTCTGACAAACAAAGGGAGGTACAATATAAAGAGCATGTTAGTCTTCAGAAGAGAGCCCCATCTTCTTCCTCATTATATATACATACTTCCATGCTAACAGCATAATTATGAGAAGTAGATAATGAGGTATAAGAAATCCAGTGGTTAAAAACAATGGAAAGGAAATGTCACTTAGATTCTACCAGGCAGACACATAAGGAGCAAAAAAAATTCTTAAAGGCCTACAAATTGGTGCCCAACTGCAGAATAAGAATCTCACTACATCTCTCTGGATTTTTTTTATATAGATAACCCTTTGAAAAGCAGTTACTGAGTTGCACACTATGAAACTGGGTGTGTACGTTCCCTCCCTGCATGCAAATCATGGTGGTAAGAAAACAAGAGAAGGCTAGAGTTAGCATGTCCACCCTTACTCTATTTTTCATAGTTATGAGCTCCTTTATCCTTTACATCATGACTCCCTGCTCCGCATGCTCACTTTTTTTATTATTGGTATCCTTCTCTGCAGTCCATCCATTATTTTCATGTCTCTGTTCTCAGTTAATCTACTGCTACTCATAATTGTAGACCTGCTTTTTCTGAATCTCCTGTGCCATTCTCATTCCTTCTCAAGTCACTCCTGGCCCCTCTCACAGCATTCCTTTGCTTTTCTTTTAATCCAGTCCCTCACCCACAGCACTTTGGATGCCTATTCAAATCCTCTGTTGCTTGCTTTGTCAGCTCCCAGTGTCCCAGTCTCTATTTCAGTCATCAAAGAACTTTCTGAACTTCATATGACCCACAATCTTCATATCCTCTCATAACCCCTGAAGAACTTTCTATACTGAAACTCAACAGAAGAATTCCCTGTTGCTTCCAGCAGATGACGACATGAAGTCATTGTTGGCTACTATTCCCTACACCGACCATGATCTGCAGATAATGGCGTAAAATTGCCCTACCTAGGTTTATCCTGATTCTATGCTGCTTCATCCTGTATGCTGGAGATAATACTGAGCCCTGGTAAAAGAATAAAACCTGTCTGTCTCCCCACTTCTGTCCCCCCCACTTCTTAAACTATGCAGCATTAACTTGCCAGCACCTCTGATAAAACTGTTAACTGGGTGGGCTGAAATGCAGTTTCAGCACTGAAGCAGCCCTTCCTGTAGGGATTTTAAAACCAACCAACCTCCAAACCTGCAGGGTCAGGGGAAATCTGTATTTCTGTACAGATTCCTCAGTGCCTGGAGCTTTCTGACCCCTGCAAAGAAGAATAACATCTTACTCTTATAACATAGGCAATCCAGACTGAAATGTAGGAACAAAACAGTCAAAAGAGATTATAGGAAAACTGCTAAGAACCTGCAGGCAGGATGACTAGAGTAGACTTGGAAACTGTGAGGACAACAGCTGGAATCTAGGTTCTCTTTTCCAGGAGACCTCATTAACCCAACAGTGGCTGAAATGAAAATAATAGCAGGGTGAATGAATGGAAGGGCTCTCTATGTCCTTTGCCACTACTGAGACGTTAGTCTCCAAGTGCAGATTGTCAAACAGTTGGATTACAATCACTCTGGGGGATGCACCCATCCTGTCAAAACATTAGAGCCTGGGGGAATTGCAGGGAGCAATGCAACAATAATCACCGGTGCCTTACTACCCAGATGTCCCTTCCCTTCATGAATTTTGTAAAGGTCATCCTGGCTTACCCATGACTGGGACAGACCAACTCTAAGGGTGAGACAGCAATTGGTTACCTCTACCCACTTGAAAACTCTACTGACGCTGCCAGAAAAGGTATAAATCAGTAACTACACAAGGAATTGGACTGAGACCACCAACTCATCTCACTTATTGCAGGACATTGAGCAACCATTATATAACAACTGCCTTAAGTTGTCTCCTACATGGACTGGGTCTGAACCAGTGACCTAGCTGTGAAAGCACCGTATCCCATTGATGAATACTAAGCCCTCCAAACCCTTCACCACAGCTCACTGCAATGCTAATTAGAGGGGATGCTCCTTATTACTGGACAGCGAGGTAGGGCAGTAGTTACCTTGTCCTGTTTTGAAGTACTTGGGAGAGATTTGGTATGATAATTTGTCCATCGCTTAAACAGATTCTATTCGCCGTCACATGGGTGAAAAGGGAATTCTAGATTTTCACCAGTGAAATGAAGAAAAAATTTGTCCCATAGAATTTGAAAAACAGGAGTATTTCAAAAACACAGGATCCTGTGTACAGAAGAAAATGGAAAAACAATTGTCCCTCCTCCTGAGAAACTGCTATGGAGGCAGGGAGACTGCAGCCTTTCAAACCAGAAAGGATTAACGACATTTATGTTACAGTCCAGTATAGGGGGCAATGTGGAGCCACACTGCCCCAGCGGAATGCTGAAGAAAGCATACCTGCCTTTCCTATGGTCTCCAGGGATGTTCCACATGCACTCGGTACCATGCATTGTTCCTCCAAGTGTGCTAGCCAAGCTCCATGGACTGTGTGTGTGTGTGTGTGTGTGTGGGTGCGGGGGGGGGGGCATGACCCCACCTCTTCCCTATCCTCTTTGGAGTGCTCTGCTCCCAGGGAAGCAGGGAGTGAGCAACTTCCTTTGCTTTGGGGAGAGCAGAACTGTTGTGGGAGGCCTTCCTGTGGTCCTGCAGAGAGTGGGCATGAGGCTGCTTGCACGTCCCCATAGACAACACCGTTCCAATCTGTCTCTTTCATGAAGTAGGAAATGAGATCTGACCAAGATGGAAGGAAAGACCCCAAGAAAATAGTGGCTACATTATAAAGGATCTCTTCTCTAGGCATGTAACATGCTGCTGGGGACATGCAAAACTGAGCCACTGTTATCCTCTGCCTCAGCAAAAGTGAGCCTCGCTAGAGGTCAGACTCAGCTTCTGCCATACCAGCGGGCCTTCCTCACCAGCAAACTCTCCTGGCCCAGATGTTGCTTAGCAGGTAAAAATCGGTGAACTTCAATCACTGAGCTCCTCAGATGTTTCTCTGCAATGCACAGCTCCGATGACTGTTCATTCACAAATATTAAGTTTGTTGCTCTTTTAAGGAGTCAGTAAGTTACAGTTTAATTTAACTGAGGCAAATACACCCTTCCCTTCCAGCACAGCACTGAGTTGGTTTATAACTTATGTCCTTTTGTTAAGGAACTTAAGTGATACCAAAAAGCAGGACAAAGGTAGAAATGGTTACAAGCAAAGAGAGATCTTTTCACTTTCAAAAGATTAAAACTTAATCTAGCAAGATGCAGTCTTTGTTCAAGATGGCTTCTCTCACCCACAGCCTCCTTTCCAGCTTTTACTGGCCAGCTTGCCCAGGATCCATCACATAAGTGAAATCACTTGGTTCCTTTGCTTCCTAAAGTGAAGGATAAAGATGGCACCTCTCTCAGTTCCTTATATCCCCATAGGGATTTCTTTATATTACAAGTCAGGAAGGCCTCCTGAGACCTCAGTATCCTGTGTCTCTGGGGTGCAGGAGCCATGTTAATTTTCTGTCTCAAGTTTCAGATCAGAATAACCTCCAGGATTTAGCTCAATAGCATTTATTGCTAATATGTAAACTGAAGTAAACCATCATACCTTTGTCTAGGACATATCTGTTTATCACCTTCGAGTGGGCTAGGCTGCCTGGTTTTAAACATGTTCTAGTAACATCATACAGAAGGAATTCATGACATCACATATAATACTAATGTGCATTTTACAGTGATCATCCAACATTGTCTTAGTTTTTTAATAATGCCTTACATGACACCTAGTTGATTCAGATTATGACATTAGTGAGTTGCGGTATATGGAACTGGCTTGGTCAGCTGAAACTCACTGCTAAACCCCCTCTGGCATTGGGATGGTGTTACAGTCATGGAGGCAGCATGGTCTAGTTATGATAGGGCACTAGCCTCGGAGCCTGGAGAACTGGGCTTAGTTCTTGGCTGTCACTGACTTGCTGCCTGGCCTTGGGCAAGTCTCTTCTCCGCATCTTTTCCTTCCCACCCTTAGTGTCCAGTTGTTTAGATCATACATTCATTGAGACAAGGAATGTCTCTTCTGTGTTTGTACAGATCATAGCCTAATGGGGCACCTATCTTGATGGGGTCCTTGAGGTGTTACTCTAATACTCAAAGTGACAACCTTGCAGGTAATAAAAACAAAATTACAATTTTTTTGCTCTTCACATTTTTATCGCACAGAACAAGCTATTTGCAATGAGTTTGTTCCCCCCACAGCCAAATCAAAACTAAAGATCAGCTGTCATTTTAAGATGGGGGAGGTAAAGAATAATAAAATGGCCCATATTTGACCATTACTTAACATGTAATGTATCTCTCTTTAAAATGAAGGAAAATTTTTGTCTAAAGTTGTGGGGGGGGGGGAGGGGAAGCATTGATTATGGTGATTAGAGGGTACAAAGGAGTCGTGTGTACAACTAGCAGCAATTAAAAGATAAGACTCTTAAAATTAAAAAAGACATTGGCTCTGACAACATGCTATCTAGCCAGCAGCACAGAGAGCCAAAGCCATCCCAGTGTGTGACTACAATGTTCAGAAGCTCATTTAGCTTAACACAGATCGTAGGTGACTGAAGATTCCTCAATAATTCCATTATTTAAGTGCCCAGGGAGATTCCAGGAAGCAATAGGACATGGGTAAAATCTTGGGAACAAGTTCACCACTTACATAAATGGGCAAAATTCCACAGGATTTGGAGCCTTCTTACTCATCTAAGAACCTGAGGGCAGATTTCCAAAGGTATTTAGATATCGAAAGATGCAGATTATTTACTCTTGTAAATCCTACCAGACATTTAAGTGAGTTAGGGACCTAACTCCCTGACTTTGAATGGGATAGAAGTACTTAAACTGCTAAGGTGCTTTTGTAAATACCAGGAAGTGCTTATCTGCAGCTATTGATGCCTAAATTTTTGGAAGTCTGGACCTCAGCCCTTCTACAATAATAGAATGACAAGGTGCAAGAGCTGTGGAAAATCAGGCCTTGTGCAACTTAGACATCTCCTGGTCCTCACTGCATCTCAGTCCTTGCTGTGTGGACCTGCTCCTGCTCCCATCAAAGACCAATCTTTCCTGCATTGGGAACAGTGTCAGCCTGAGGAAAGTGAATTCTGATTTCTCTTGTGCTCTCCACTATTCTAATAAATGCAGTAGGGAAAAAGGAATTGGTGAAACCAAGTCACCTGTACCAGCAGAAATAAAAAGAACTTGGCAGACTCATCTCCAAAATCAAATCAGTGCAATGATAAATCACTCAGGCTGGGTGAGAAATTGATACCTTCCTAGAGCTGATTTTAGTCATGTAAATTCAAAGGTGGGGAAAAATAATCCTGAATATGAATAAGGTAGGATGATCTGAAGCCATTGTAAAATGAAATGCCTGCATGATAATGAATAGGGTATGATTTAGTAGAGGAAAGGGGTGAATGCTGGGGTTTAACTTTGAGGTTTGTCCATGCCCCTGACTTATACACACGGTTCCAATCAGAGTAATTAAGGGCCATATGCTCCCTTATAACATGCTATATATTTAGGGGTCCAAATGGTAGCAAAACTGGGGAAATGCGGGGTAGCATGTGAGGAAGAAAGGTACAAAATCCCCTTCTTTGGCAGCTGCCTCAAACAAAACAGTCACATGCTGAAAGGGATTTGGGGAACACATACACATGGCAGTCAGGGGAGCAGGCCCTGCAGCACAGTTCCATGGGTTCCTTGCGTGGGTGGAGGCTGGAAATGGGTGGTGCTGGTGGAACTATCTGCTGCTTCAATCACCAATACACTTCCACCAGCCATTCTGCATTCTTATTTCGGTGCACAGATTTGCAGAAGCCTATGCTCTTCCTGACTCTGCAAATGTTCACTTGTCTCAGGCTTCTTGATTCCTGGACAGGGCAGGGGAACAGCACCAATTTTATTCTGGCTAGGGGCCCACAGCAGCTGGAGGGGATGGGGAGAATCAGGACTTGTCAGGCGCAGAAGCTGAGCCTGCAGTTGTGGCTGCAGAGTGACTATTTTGGTAATGTGGGAAAACAATTTGGTGGTTCATGAGTTAATGCTTATTCAACCTTCATCCTCTTCATGGACTCACAGAACACAGCTGGCAGCCCTGTAGTCAATGACAACACAGCCTGAAGCCAGCTGTGCTGCTGCTGTGTGCATGCGGGGACTCAAGTGGAAGCACTGTGGCAATGGTCTCCTGAATGTCTATTCAAGGATATGTAGGATTAGGGGCAGGATATTCTGCAGAATATTCTCAGCAGCTATTTTTTAATGGTCTTCCCCTTTTCTGGCTCCATTTTCATGTAGCAAGGGACAAAGCCACAGAATTTCTGAATGTTTCCCTTCATGTTTTTTAAGCTAATTCTTTTAAGTAAGAGCAAGTTTTTTAAAACCTGCCAAATTCAAGATAAGAATCAGAATTTTTTTAAACTAGGCCTGACCACCTGCCTACCTAAATTGTGCATGCATTTATCCTGATAAACACACACACAAACAGTTACCCCTCACTTTGGCCCTTCTGACTTGCATTTACAAGCTGAATAATTGCATCTGCAAACTAGATGCACAACTGCACTCATTTTTTTTTTGCCTGCTTCTAAATATTTCCCCGGGGAAGGGGGAAGACACTGGGAAATGAAGAAATCACTGATTCTCAGGGGAGGAAAGCTATCTTGGAAGAGTGTCCTGCTTTCCTAGTTGTATGAACAACTTTGGCCATATTCACCAAACTATCATGAGCATGGAGCTGAGGTTCATGGCTCCAGACTGAGCTGAAACTATTTAAAGTCATTTGTAGAGCTAGTTGGGATTTCCCCCCATCTTCATCTAATTTTTCCAGTAGAAAGTTTTGACTTTTTAATTGGAAAAACCAAAAGCTTTCTAGTTTCAATGAAAATTTTCCATCTGAAAAACTTAAAACTTTGGGCAGGATCCAAGTGTTTCTTTGTGGAAACACTTTCATTTGACAGAAAAATAGGGTGTTCCACAAGCCCTATTAATATGCAATTCAAGTCAAACGCTTCACACATTTATTTTAATCTCATTTCCTGAATTTTAATCTAATCTCTAAACTCCTGCTCTGCCATTCTCCTACCTCTGAGTGTCCTGACCACCAAGTTATTGGCTATTCTGGAGGTAAGGAGGCTGGTTCTCCTATACTGTTTTTGACCAGAGATTGCATCCTGGACCTGAGAACTTTCCCAACAGAAGTTTTTTGGCTATGATAAATCAATATTTTCTCACATGCACAAAAGTTTCATCATTTTTTGGGGGTATGTTAGGAGGTGGAATCAAGGCTCTACTCACTCCCACCCACCTGCTCAGGAGGGGGGAGTAGCAAAGATTACATCATGCAGGACTGGACACAGTCTGAGTTTCTGGTTTGGCCATCTCTAATTAAATAACAGAACAGAGAGAGTCAGCTACAGAAGAGTTTTACAATTCTCATTACAACTATTATCATAATTAAAAACAATTCCCAATACATGTGGGGAAGTGGCGGGGGAAAACACTGTGCATGGCTGCTCTGTGCCTGACCCTTTGTGCAAGGACGGGAGGGAAACAAAGTTGGCTTAAAGACAGAACAGCACCTGGGCTTCTCAAAAATATGCTACTCCAATGGTTCTATTGCAACAGAATGCTTCTGCTGGCCTAGATTCAGTGGGGACACAAGGTACTCTGACTGTGCTTTTTCCTATCCTGGCCAACAATTGCCCCTATGCAAGGGGTTGACAGGAGAGTGGAGAAGAAGCCTGTATTGTCCCTATCAGTGCTGTTCTTGCTATATGGATATAGAGAGGACTTCAGTCTCCAGGACTGCCAGTCTAGCAACTTTCACAAGTAGGAAATTCTATTCAAAAGTTATTCTTTAAGTTCTAGTAAAGAGTTTTATTTCCTAGTGCCATTATTGAAACTCGTGCATATGTGTTTTATTTTTTAGTCATCACAGCATGGGCTTCTGTGATACGCATGGCCAGGAATTTTAATTCCTTCTACCCTGCTGTATCACATTTTGCTGTAACTTTAATGGCTTTTTGGGATCAAGGCTCACCAGTATGCAGGGATCTAATGCAGCAAGGCTCAGACAAATACATATTTCCTCTGGAGTGGTGGAGATGGAATTTGGAGGGAAGAGGACGGGGAACATGAAGGAATCCTGTCAGGGGAGTAGGAAAAGTCTTTGGGAGAGAATGGGATGAAAAATCAATTCTGTGGGGGAGAATATCAAGGAATGTGTGGATAGGAATGGATGGAAAGTGTGTGTATTCTGAGAAGGACCCTAAAGGTTTAGCAGATCTGGACCATATATGTAGATTAGTGCTATGTACTTGAACTGTGAATCTCATGCACAGTTAAGTGAACGAAAAAGATTGGTTAGAAAATAACAGTATTTATTCAAACTACAGACGCAAGTACATGTTGTAACTAGTTTATAGCAACAGATTTCCCATGAGATTGGATGGCTTCCTACTATCAATCCTGTTTTCTTAGGCAGCCATGAGTAGCTGTAATAAGGTGTTTTTACAGTTGTTCATATCTTTTGGAAGGCCATTGTTGGAAGCCCTCTCTCACTTAATATGTATTAATTTGTTTTGTTTGGGTGATGGTGGTTGACTACTATATAATTAGCAATATTTAGTCAATATCTGCTGATTTTTTTTAACTTGCTTTAGAGCCCTAGACTATCATGTTTTTGCTAGGAGTTCAGGCTTTGAGCCAAACTGAAGTTATAGCAAATAGCTAATTAAATTTTCTTTTCAGAGAATGAACAACTGAAAGCCAGGCAGTTTGATCTCTTTAGATTTGGCAAGTAATCAGCTTTGTGGGTCAAATTCTATACTCTGTCGCAGCAGGGCCCAATCCTGCAAACATTAACAAGAACAATTCTTCTGCTATGTGTAGTCCAACTGAGGTTCATTGTTCATGATAGCAAGCTTTTTAAGATTGGTAGTGTTTCCAGGCCCCAAATGTGGAGTAGCTCCACTGACTCTGGAGTTTATCTGTATTTACACCTATGTAACTGAAAGCAGAATTTGCCCATTGTCTCTGATTAGGTCTGAAGTTTAAATTATTGATACCATGACTAGAGTACAGTTCTTAATGTACACAGAGTAACTCTTCCATAATAAAACATTATTTCAGCAGTGCTTCTGATGTTTGTTCACAAAGACATCCTGGCAATTTAGTCATCCTTCGTGTCTTTATCTTCACATTTCTTTGCTTAGTAGGGTCCTGATCCAGCATCAGAACCTAGCACAGAACCCTGCATCTGTCTGGATTCCCACTGAAGTCAATAGGCTCAGGGGGTCTATGCTAGAGCCTTAAACTTTATATTCCCTATTAAGATTTTTCATGCAATGACTACAAAAAATTCCAAAACAAAATGAAAAAATTAAAGCAGCAATGGCTCATTTCACATCCTGAATTCTGATTAATTTCAATTGTCATTCTGTAGCCATTTCTCTTCCTATGATAACTGTCAAAAATGGTGTGGAATTTCTGAAAGTATGGGCAGTTTAATGTTAATCTAGCCAGATTGCAAATCAGTTGTCAGAAAAGGAATTATTTTGTTGTGGTTGAAGATGATATATTTGCCTTCTTTCCTACTATTTATCTAAAATTTTCACAGGCCTTATTCTCAGGCAAATCTCACTAACTTCAATGAGAGTTTTGCCTGAGTAAAAATTGCAAGATTTTACTTTTAAAAAGGGCACAGTTCTGTTAACACACTTGTTTTCTTAGACAGAAAGCTATTAGCTCTTTACTGAATTGATACCTTATCTGCTGAAAGACTTTAAATATAATATTTGTACAACTGTACATGATTGCAAGGCATGCCATTAAAGCAGTTTTAAAAAAAGATTACTTACAGAGACTGGAATAATTGCTGCCTATTCCAATGTGGATGGAGCTTCCAGCGATGAGAGGAAGATGTAAAAAAAGAACTAAGGAGGGAAATAAAATTAAAATCCTTAATAGCAGTTTTGTTTAGGAACCAGATGTCACTTGATGACATATGTTGGTGCTAAAGTGCACCCACTCTCTAGTGACAGAGCTGTATATTTCAGATTGTGAATCTATAACAGATGCAGTGTGAATGTTTAAATAAAATGAGTTGTTTGCTTCAAAATTCCCAGCAATCAACCTATTTTAGGAAGTGCTATTATACAAGACTTCAATGCTTTAAGGATCCAAAAAAGCCATGTTTAAACAATGTCATGTAAACAGGCTAATTATTACTGTTAAGCATTTAATCAATTACTGAAATGGGCACCTATCCCCATAAGGCAAAATAATGTATTTAAGATATTAAGCAAGTTAGTGTGCCAAACTAGGCTGGGAATAGTAAAATGTATCCTGAAATTTATACCCATCTTCCTGATATTGTTACTATTAAACCTACTTTAAAAATTTAGACATTTAAATAAAATATACATGTACCCTAGCAATGCAACAAAATCCCTACAAAGTAGCCTAAATGACCACATGTCTTTTCAGTAGGAGTCTGACTTTTGTATTTCGTTACATATATCCATACATCCTATAAAACATGAGCCCTTAGATTTTTAGTTAGATACAATGAATGATTTGTACAAGGTTCTGTACACTCTAATGCTATAGGTCCAAAACAGTGCCAGGACCCTAGCATGTAAATATTTCTGATCTTGCCCCCTTATCTAATAAGTGGGGCGAGGAGCAGCAGCCTCTGTCTTTCCCGGTAACCTTCCCTTCCGGAGCAGCGAGCCTGTATCAAGCATAGCTCCTGTTTGTCTTTTTTTGTTTTGTTTGTTTTTGGGTGGAGGGGTGAGTTACAGCTCTTAAAGTTTCTCCCATCAATCCTTTACCCGCCGATGCCGCACTTTATGCTGCACCCAAAAGATGGGTGGCAGGAGCCACACCCGCCCCTTCGCCTAGCGGTTCTCCGCCCTCCCCCGGCGCCCCAAGACTGCCCCAGCCTTCACTAACCCGTACAGCACGATGCGGGGCTACCTGCCTCCCTCCGCAGCCGAGGGGCATTGGGCTCCAGGGAGCTGGGGTTTCACCCTGGGGGTTGGCGGTGCCGCTGCAGGGCGCTGACCCCCCCCCCAATCGCGGGGCGGGGGCGAGGGGCAGCTCCGGCCCACAGCCCCCCCGGCCCTCTTCTTACCCGAGCACACCCAGGCGGCGGCCGCGCTCTCCATGCGCCTCGGCGACAGACAGCTGGCGGGGCTCCCAGGCGGCTCATGGGCGGCGGGGCTCCCAGGCGGTGACGCTCCCTGCCGCCTTCTCCTGTCGGGCGAGCCGGAGCAGCCGCAGCAGCGGGCGGGCCGGGAGGGACCAGACGCCCGTGGGCGCGGGGCGGGCGGCGGGTGACCTCAGCCCGGCCGCGGCCAGCCAGCGGCGGCTCCTTCCCAGTGGCCGGGGGCCATCGCTGTCATCCCCCGCCCAGCGCACGGGGGGGAGAGGCGGTGGCCGGGGCGGCGCCAGCAGCAGAGCGGGGGAGCTGAGCTCGCTGCCAGCCCTCGCCCGGCCGCAGCGGCGCTGGAGCGTCAGTCCTGCCGGGGCCGCGCGGAGAGGGCTGGGCGCGGCTGGCCGAGAGCCCCGCGCCGTCGCGGAGGCTGGAGGGGGGCAGCGACTTGCCCGAAGCCAGGCGGGGCGTGCGACAGAGCCGAGGTCTCCTGGTCCGGTCCGCGGCTCTGCGCAGGCGGAGCAGCAACGCCTCTTGCAGCTAATCTCCAGGCTCCCGGGGCGCCTCTTAGAGTTTGGCTCCATGCTCTGGGGGTCAAACTAGCCCCCTCTAGTGCTGGCTTTTTGTCCTTTCTCTCGCTCCCTCGGAGCCCAGCCTGGGGCCAAGGGTACTTTGAGAACAGCCGGGGAAGTCATTTCGCGCTCGGTGATTCCGTTTTTCCTTCCCTCCTCTTCTCACTGTCACTTTGGGGAGCGGGTAGTGAGGAGTACTGGGTGAAACTTCTTGCTCTGAGGGAGGTGCTCAAGGCAGAGTCAACCTGTGCTTCTTGCCAGGGGATACTGAGAAGGCCAAAAGTATAACTGGGTTCAGGAAAAAACTCGGCATGTTCCTGGAGGATAGGTGCATTAACAGCTGTTAGCCGAGATGGTCAGGGATGCAACCCTATGCTCCAGGTGTCCCTAAATCTGACTGCCAGGAGCTGGGACTGGACAACAGGGGATGGATCATTTGATACTTGCCCTCTTCTGTTCATTCCCTCCAAAGCATCTAGCATTGACCATTGTCAGAACACAGGATACTGGGCTAGATGGACCATTGGTCTGACCCAGTATGGCCATTCTTATGTCTTTATTGACATCCTAGAAGCCTGAACAGTTATGACTCCAACCAGGATCCACTGTGCTAGGTGCTGCATAAACATCGGGGAAGACACTGGCACTGCTTTGTTATTTAGTAGTGACTAAATATTAGCTAAAAGGGAAGTAAGTATGAAAATAAGTAACCATCAAAGAGGGAAAGGAATTGGTTTGATGGTGCAAGAGAATATGAGAGTAACTGGATTAAATTAAGGAAGAACAATTTAGGCTGAATATCTGGGAAAAACCACTAAATAAAACATTTTTGAATGGTCAAATCTATTGGATCATGGAAAAGTCTCCGAGTGCAAGCTGCAGAAGCCTCAATGCAAGAGACATTTAAAATGGGGCTGTAATACATTCTAGAATATATACTGTAGTAAACACATCAGCATTTAAAAACAACGAGAGTTCTGTAGCACTTTAAAGACTAACAAATTTAATTTCAGCAGGCATAAGCTTTCGTGGGCTTCAGCTCACTTCCGCATCTGAGGAAGTGAGCTGAAGCCCACGAAAGCTTATGCCTGCTGAAATTACATTTGTTAGTCTTTAAAGTGCTACAGAACTCTCGTTGTTTTTGCTGTATACAGACTAACACGGCTACCCCTCTGGAACTCTTCCACATCTGCATTAGTAATTATGATCTCAGTTACACCTGTCTACAGAGCCTGCAAACAGTTATTACTCTATATGTTGTACTTATTAGCATGGGTAGTTTCACTGAATTCTTTACTCAGGGGAGTAAGCAGCAATGGGAATAGATGAAATGACCTAACCTTGAATGATAGGCCTTACCCCTCCACCCCTCTCCTTTTGACTAGCTCTGTAGTTCTATGAACAACTTCCCTGATCTTTCAACAACTTCTTTAGGCTCAGTGCTGAGCTATCTGCATTTCTCATTGGTTCAGTGGTGGCGTTTTTAGGGCTGTAATGAAGTCTGCAAATGGTCCCAACTTCGGGAATTTTGAGATCTTGTTTACTGGATGGAGAGCTTGCTGCTGCTCTAGGGTTCTTTTTACCTTTAGTGACCAATGACATACTAAGGTCAGTTGAACTTCAGGTTGTTCCATGGCCTTCAGAAGTATATTTTGTTCTCTGTCATCGGTGACTTGTCTTGGTGACACTATATGTTTTGTGTAATTCCCAGAAATCCTGGCTGTGAGATGCTGAATAGCCTCAACTCACTGATTTCCACAGGATGTTGAGGGCTTTCAGCACCACGCAGGACAGGGCACTTTGAAAATAATGCTGTCTCTTCTGTACTATGTACAGTGCCTAGCACAATGAGGCTGGGGCCTCTAAGAGCTACTGTAATACAATTACATAATAATGTCACCAAATACCCCATCCTAAAATTCACCCTTGAAAATAGTCAGTTGCTATCTTGTAACATCTTCCTCACACTGTGCTGTATAGAGATTTGCATCCTGTTTTGGCAGAACAGGTAACAAATTATGGCGTGTGCTCAAAAGCATATGTCTACATTTCAGCTGGGAGTATGTCTTTGAGGCTAGATAGCCAGACACACAGTAGTTCTGTTCAAGCTGCCATGCTAAAAATAGCAGTGTGGACATTGCAGCATGGGTTAGCTGGCCAAGTACAAGCCTGTCTGACCCCCGGTTCCAAACTCAGGTGGCTAGCCCTTGTTGCAGTGTCTGCTTGGGCTAGGAGTCATGATTCTAGCTGCAGTGCAGACAAATCCAAACTGTCTTTCATCCAGATGGATCCCAAAGTGTTTCACAAACTATCTGCAGTATATAGGAACAGCTTCATCTAGCAATAAAATATAGTTAACTCAGGGGCAAAAATGTATAGTGTTAGTGTGCACTGTTAAACAACTAATCAACAGTTTAGGGCAAGATATTAAGAATATTTTATCCACTTTAAACTCCAAGAGCAACTCTGGGTAAGTGTCTATGCCAATTTTGGTGATGTACCCCTGTTAACCAGGACATCAGCATTAGTACTTTATCTTGCAGAAAATGCTAACCCTTGCCAAGATTATTCAAAAGTATGAGACATAAGTTTAGGCTTCTCAGTCCACATTTAGGCACTTAAATAAGCTGATTTTTAAAAGTGCAGAGTATACAGCTGCTCCCCTTAACTTCAGAGAGAAAACTACTTGGTGCTCAGTACTTCTGAAAAACAGATTGCCTAGCCTCAAGCCTCTGTCTTTGAAAATCTTGGGCCCTGTCTGTATTGAGAGCTGTGGATGCTCTATGCTTCTGAGAAACAAATCACTGTTATTTAGATGTCAGTTTAGGCACCCAAGTTTGGTAAGTTTGGTCTATGTCACTTATCAAAAGCCCTGCAAATCAGTATTCATAGCAAGGATTGGAATTGTGGAGTTCCTGCTCCCCAGGCCTGCAGACCACTGTCACTTAGCGGAATTAATAGTTTTGTGTGAAGGAGAAGCTGTAGAAAATGTTGACATGGGACAGTTCCTTATTGAGCTGAATACTTTTTAAAAAAAATGTGAACATCTATTTATGAAAGACCCCTTCCATTTGGCAGCATATACTCTGACTTAGCACAGCTTTGTTTCTAGGTCAGACCATACAATGTATAATATGACCCAATAAAATCTACTGTACCACTTTCGCAGCACACAAATAACTTTTCTGCCAGTCTGTAACACTGACACTGAGCACACATTAAGTGGTATAGATTTTGCTTATGGCTCCTGACCTCTTAATGATTAAGGAGATCATACAATACTTTCTCCCACATTCCATTGTGTGTTTTCTGGGTCAGTGATGCACCTGAATGAAACCAGCACATACTGCTGAATTCAGGTCAGACTCTTAT
Organism: Emydura macquarii macquarii; assembly: GCF_026122565.2. Lineage (NCBI taxonomy): Eukaryota > Metazoa > Chordata > Testudines > Chelidae > Emydura > Emydura macquarii. The sequence continues at coordinate 5,344,614 of NW_027130698.1, forward strand.
TTGCACACTTCGTGCAGCAAATCAGCAATAATGTGCATCTCCTGGGCTATCCTGGGGGAACATTTATATTTAGTTAAATTTATATTTTTGTTTTGGCAAAACAGACTTTTAATTATAAAGAGAATCTCACAGAAAATGAATGAATCACACAGTTCAGTTTGCTGTGTTGAACATTGCTAAGTTTTCATATGAAAAGGGAGTGTAAGGACAAAAACATTGAGTTTCAGCTACCAAGGTTTGTTTATACTCAGACTAGCATGTCTTGTTAATATCACAAAAAAGGGAGCATCTGTATTTCAAAACAGTCTCTCTTCCTTGTAATTTACATTTTGTATTTCCATTTTGTTTTCCTTTAGTCATGCCAGAATGTGTGTTTTCCTAATCTTTTGAAATATGGATCTTGATTGACTGTTGGAAACGCAGCTGCATTCACATTAGGATCACCATGATGTTCTCTATGAATGGAATTGTGAAGGGGTGACATTTACAGTGACTATTTCCCCTTGTACTAATAATAGGCATTGAGTGAGAAACCCTTGCTAAAAACAGCTAATTTTATTTCTGGATGATCTTACATTTTTCTTCTATCCAGGGACTTCATCGTGGTTAAGGTACACAGCTAGTACAGGTTATAGAAATGACAGGGGTCTTCATGTTACCATCTTCTGCAACTAAGAATTTCCTCTAGATTGCTGTGGCTGAGTGCTGAATTGAAGCTGAAGAATGGTAGCAATGTGATGATTCATAGATGGGGTGCTTTTTGAAATGAGCGTCCTTTTTTTGTAAGATAAAATTAATATTTTAACCATGTCTCTAGTTGACTAGGAAATGGAGACTGACTGACTGAGACAGGCTGTGTCCTGGGGAGGAAAGACCCACTTGGGAGTGTTTTCCAGCTACTGTGGTGGCTGGCTGCATTCTGGAGCAGGTGGTCAGGGAAGCAGCCCCGTGGCTGTTGTTCTAGAAAGGGAGTAGAGCTGACTGAAACTGGGAAGCTGCCAGGAGTAGGAGCGCCAGAGACCCCGGGGAAGGGTGACCCTGAGGCTAAGGAAAGAGTTAAAACTGTTTTTTCTGCTTGCTAACCTCTGTAGGAAAATCAACTTCCTTGCAAAAGACTGCGTGTGGCAGCACATGCTTTGGAGCTGGAGAGAAGCCTGGCCTGCTGACACGTGGTAGCAGAAGAGGGATTCCAGCCCACCTCTAGAATAAGGGGAAAGATGGAGGAGGTGATCCACCTGTTAGTGGCAGGACAGCAGCAGCAAGTGGCTGGTATGTGGCAGCAGCAATAGCAGACCCAGGCCCTGCAGATGCAATTGATGGAAAATGAACAGAAACAGCAGGAGACCTAGTTTCTTGTGCAGTAGAGGTGGCAAGAAGTCCACTCCAAATGTAAGTTGATACAGAAATAGTTAGGCCATGCCACATCCGGTAACAAAGTTGGTGATAGGGCTAGGGGATGGCTAGCTATGGGCCTGGTGAAGCTCAGAGAAACTCATTTGAGGATGGCAAAGGCAGCAAACTGGGAGAAGTTGATGTGGGCAGCCTGCATAGCACTGTTCCTGATGGGCGAGGTGCAGGTGGCTTACTGGCTGATAAGTGAGAAGCAGGTGAACTGGTGCTGAAGGCAGCCATCTGAATTGATTAGGGCTGACTGCTGAGGCTTATAGACACAGGTTGCGGGTAGAACCGTTCCCACCAAGGGCATGACCACTGGCAGTAGTCCAGAAATTATGGGACTTTGCAATGCGGTGGCTCTGCCTGGAGACCATTTCAATGGAGAAAGTCCTGGATCAGGTCGTCTTGGAGCCGTTCCTAAAGGTTCTACCCTGGGGGGGAGTGCAGAGCTGGGTAAGGCCCTTCTAGCCAGCCTCAGTGAGGGAAGCTGTGGAGTGAGCTGAAGCCTGCTGTGAGGCTGAAGGAGACAAGTGGCTGGGGCAATATGGTAAACTGAGGGGAACTCTCCACGGGATGACCCAGAGAAGCTTTCAAGAAAGAAAGAAAAACACAGGGGGTCACACAGGACCTACAAGAGACCTGGGTAGCCCCACAGTCTAGTGCAAATACTCTTGGGAGGGGATTAGGGGGCCCCATGATTTGCTTCAGGTGTGGCCAGTCTGGGCATATTAAAATGAATTGTCCAATTATGGATTACCTAAACTGTTACTACAGTGGGACCAAATGGGGGTCCACTCCAAAAGTCAGGGGTGATCCACCATGTGTAGTATCATTTAGAGTGGGGGGAATGGTAGCTAAGAGACTTGTAGACTTGGATTGTGGGTACACTCTGGTTCGGGAAGATCAGGTGAGAGTAAATAGCCTGGTTCAATACCTCCCAGCACGTGTTTCATGTATCCACGTGAGACCTGCATCTGTCCCACTGCAGAAGTTGAGCTGGAGGTTTGTGGATTGAAGCGCTCAACTGCATGTTGGGGTGGTCAAGGGCCTGCCTTGACCCATAGTTCTGGGGAAAGACTGGGTGGGTTTCTCGGCTGTTGTACAACAACGGCTAGACCAGCAGCCCAGGACTGGGTGGATCCGGGGCTGACTAGAGAAGGACGTAAGAGGGCTGGAGTGAGGAAAGAAAAGGAAGACCAAGAGGGAGATCGTGACTTTCCCAAAGGACTGAGGGATCAGGTTAAAACGTGCCAACAAGAGTTGGACGATGCAAATCCCTTAAAGTCTTTAAGCCATGATTTGAGGATTTTAATAACTCAGTCATATGTTAGAGGTTTATTACAGGAGTGGGTGGGTGAGGTTCTGTGGCCTGAATTGTGCAGGAGGTCAGACTAGATGATCATATTGGTCCCTTCTGACCTTAGAGTCTTTGAACAAGAGTTAGCTCAGAGTCACATGGGGGCTGAGGGGCAGAAGCAACTATGCTCGGCCCTAAAGAAGGAATTGGCCTAGGCCCAGATAAAGAGAACTGAATAGGGTACCATACAGACCCAGCCAGAGTCCCAGGCTCAGCAGGGTGCCGTAGAGACCCAAACTGAGTCCAGGTTTGATGGGATGTTATGGGGACCCAAATTAAATCTCAAACCCTGACAGGATACTGTAGGGACCCTAACAGAATCCTGAATTCAACAGGGTACCTTGGGAACATAGGCTGAACTAGCCATTAAACAAGCTGGCTGGGGACTCAGACAGGACCCCTCCAACAAGTAGAGGCCCAGATAGGGGGCCAGGTTGGGAAACAGGACTCCAGTGCAGGGAAAGAGCTAGGAGAGGAGCCATAAAACAAATCTGTTCCAAGGGCCCATGTTCTTACAGAATGACTGGAGTTAGCAGAAAGTGGATTACAGAGCCTCAAGTTTGAGAGAGAACAACTTGCAGAACTTTGCAGATTTCTTTTTCCATATTGTTGCTTTTTGCTTGCTTTTCATATTTCACTTGTGTTTCGAGGGTCTTTGTTTCACTTTCTGGTTCTCATTCACAAGTAAAATACATTTGACTTGCAAACTGTACAGGAGGATAATTAAACCTCCAATTCAGGTTTAAGTTACCTAAGACTTTGATAGAAGATAGATTAAAAAAAACCAAAAACAAACCCCTTTTCTCTTCTAAATAAACATGTTTCACGTGTAGCTAACCTTCAATGTTATAGCTATGGCAATATAGTGTCTGACGTGTAAATATTTGCTTTACAAATGCTGGAGTCAATGGGATATTTGCTATCAACTTCAGTGGAAGCAGGAGCAGATCCTTGGTGACTTTAATTTCTGCATGTGTTGTAATGTACAGGTCAGGTTCTGTTTGCCTTACTCATTGAGTAGTTCCATTGACTTCAGTGGGTCTGCTTGTGTGAGTAGAGTGAGCAGGATTTGTCTCATGTGGGAACAATACCATGTGTGTGAAGAATGATGTCTTTAATGGGAGCAGAATCAGGCTGAGATTTTATCTGAATTTTCTAGCTTTTTATAAGTTCAGCCCAAGCTAGTAACATGCTTGTGATATAATTTTTTTGTTTCTTGGCAGGGAGCTTGTGGTACTGTTGTGTTTCCTTTAGATATGTCCTTCCCCCTCCCTCTTTCCATTTTTTTTAATGTAGTCTTTTAAACAGAATTAACTTGTAACAGTGAATCCATTTGCATTTTGAGATCTGTTGTAGAATGGATTAGGATTTCCTGAAGAGTTGGTACAAAGTGTTAGCTTTTTAAATTCTACTGTTTATTTAGGGTTCTCTAGAACACATTTCCAAGAAATCTCAGGATGAAAATAGTCTTCAGCAATCAAAACAATTTCAGCTGTTAGGCAATTTTCAAGCAATGGGTTTGATTGTAATTAAAGACACATGAATTCCCAGCATGATACTAAATATCTACTGAGCTTGAACATATACTGTAGAATTATTAATAAGAGAACTGCACCTGTTTTTGCTTGAGTAGATAGTTTTAAAAACCTGGTTTATCGATTAGTGTATACAAATTTTCAACCAACATTTGCAGGACACGTGAAATTAATATGCTTACAGGTTTAAAAATTAGTTGCTAGAGGTATTCTTCCTGATGATGTAGATCTTCAGGCAGAAAAGTTGTCAGGAGGAAAAAAAATATATATAAAAAATTCATAATATAGATAAAAATACCAATAAAAAGCTATTTTAAAGTAATACCATGGCCCAAATTCTGACTAGTAACTGAAGTAATGAAGCACAGAAGTAAGACTGAAATTGTTCTAACATTAGTTCAGGAGACAATCCTCTACAGGAATCTTACACCATGCCAGAACCTCCAAAGTCTAATTCTGTCTCCCCTCTCTTTTAAAAGCTGTCAGATTTTTTTCTTCTAGACTTCATAAAAACAAAAATTGTTCCTAAACTAAGGAATGGTGCTATATCCAGTTTGCTGCTCACTCACATGCATACTTCTCAGGGAGACAGTCACATACACCGCACTCCTCTTTCTGTACACGTTTCCTCCTGATTACACTCGTTTGTGCACCAGGGAACAACTGGGTCCTATGTCGTTACTGAAAAGAGAGAGCTTTGTGTCTGTTTTGGATTTCTTGGTGCCAGCCTGGCAGTAAGATATTAAGGAGAAAATGTTATCTCTGTGTTATCTCCTTTTCCTGTCACTCTTTGACTCCTTAATTAAATTTACAGTTAATTATGCAATTTATTTTGTGTTGACCTTTGCAGGACATAAAAGGAGCTGCCTAGCAATAATGCACATTCTGAGTCTATTTTCTTCATTCCTTATATAAATTAATCACAACTTTTAGTGAGGCTCAAGCATGTGGAAATAGGCAGAAAATGGTCAGTAGGTGAATAATAAATAGTATATGCAGAAAGCACACACCTGTGAAGGATCTGTATTATAGAATACTCTGTCATGCACTGTGTTTTATGTAAGAAATTGATGATGATCATATGTATCTTTTCTTCCTAAATATCCCAAAGCATATTAATCAATATTAAGATGCCCCTTTTTTAATAGGACATCTTCTTAATCTGGTATGTGGCTGTTCGACTTTGCACTTAACTTGAAAGAGAAGCCTTATTTATCCCAAAGGGCTGATCTAATTGTCCAAAGGCAGGAGGTGGGATGTCTAAGGGGTGACCATATCTGAGAATTGGTTTACTTAGGTACAGAGACCACTTGACCTACAACTAGAATTCATCCATCCCTATGGCAGAACACAACAGACATTCTTATGTTGGAAACAGCACAAGAGTTTCTAGGAGGTAAAATGAAGAGAAAGGGGAAACCCAGTGCTGGGAAATACTTGGTTCTGAACCCCTTTCACTACTGCTCTTCACTGCAGCCTGTTGTGAAGATTCTGGGTCTTATGCTGCATTTCTGTGCATCTAGCAATCTCTTTTTAATAGGCTTTTTGTTAGAGAGCTTTCAGGAAGAATGTCTGGCACACAGGATTGTTTGTGTAGATTTATCTTAAGAGTCTAGGGAAAGTTTTATTAAACTCAAAAGGAAAGAAGTACAAATGAGAGAAAGCAATCACAGCAAGGAGAAAATTGGTATTTCTCCTACCAAAATTGTCATGTGTCTTAATAGCACCAGTGTACTGACCTTAGTGAACACAGAAACTACAGTAAGCATTAGGTCTCTGGGTTAGACTGCTATTTAGCTGAGATCACATCTAGGGTATCTCAGAGGAAATTCAGAGGCAGAAAGAGGTGTTAAAGGAATCTTCCAACTGATACGTCCTAGCACAGAGATTTGTCAGTATCGGAAATTCATTCAATCTCTGTATCAGTATCATGCATTGATCTTTGGTCTAATAGTATCAACTGTTTAACTTTTTCCATATTTGGGAGTTCACTGTTACATACATGATAACATTTCTGATTACAGTGAAAATATGTTCAGAATAAAAGGCTGGAAGGTTCATATCCTAATCATCAGTTATAGAGCAGGGCCTCTGCATTTCTCAAGTGGACTCCAAAAGAACCTTTCCATGTAGTGTTTGTCCTATGTCAGTCAAAAAGTTGTAATTATTATGACATTGGCCTTTTCAGCTGTGAAGCTTCCAACCCCACAGTGCACTCCATTCTCTTCTTGCAGATTGTCCTGAAAGGAGAATTATTTTAGAGCCTCATGGATGAGTAAGCAGAAAGTGTTTGAGGCTGCATCGTTGTATCATCATAACAGGCTTCTTTTTCCTCCTTCCCCCATTGAAACTTTTTCATTGTCACAGTGGGACAGAGCAGTGCAGCTATTCCTGCACTATTTTAGACCTGTACAATTGCAACATTCTCCAGCAAAAGACCAAACGAATGCACATGCGCAGCACTAAGCACCCCTTCCTCACTGGCGCTTAGTAAATCACCTCACAACACTCTGCTGATTTGGGGGGAGAGAGATTAGGATTCAAACTGTTGGATGCCATATTCTGCTGTCAGTCAAATTCATGTAACCCCACTGATGTCAGTGGGATTGCACAGACATAAATGAGGACAGAACTAGGCCACTCTTGTCAGCTGTAAGCCCCAGTTTAGAAAAGAAATTGCTCAAAGGAGCAGAAGATACTGGAGAGAGTAAAAGATTCTGAAGGTAGGTGGTTCAAAGCTAGCCTGTGTGGGTTCAAGTTGCAATTTCTGAAAAATCTAACCATTAATCTCCATAAGCATTCCTTTGTATCCTGCTAGATTGACATAGTTAAGTTAGACCTTGTGTGAGTTTTTAAAAATCTTGGATGGTAAAAATGTCAGGTGAGTCCTTATGAGAATGTAAAATAGTACTTCAGTACATTTTAAATAACACTAACCTCTAAAAAAGAACATGCAGTCAGATGATAAACCCAGCAGTTAATATAAAATCTCAGGAGGGGAGAGAGGGTCATGGATACAAAAGAGAAGCACAGCAATACATGATTTTGGGTGAGATTGGGAACAACGGCAGCTAAGTGGCTCATACAATTCATTTGTAGAGAAGTTGGAGGCAGGCTTTGGGGGTGTGGAAAAAAAAAGAAAAGAAAAAGAAATGCAACCCCAGGGCCATACAGAACAAAATTGTCTTAGAAGAAAGATCTGGGGTTTAGAGGCAGATAAAACATTGTCTATGACAACTTTGGCATGGTGTTTAATGCAGTACAGAGAGCAAACAACACCATGGCATGAACAAATAGAAGTCAGCTTAAATGTCGTTCAAGGACTGGTGAGCGAGGGCACATTTAAAAGTTCAGGTGCATGAATTTTATTCAATTCCTGTTTTTCCTTTTAACAAAATCAGATATTCATCAAAACAGAGGATGAAACCCATAGAGAAGCAGCCAGAATAATAGATGAAAGATCTTCATCATGAAAATACATGGGCGAAAGCAGGTCTGAATTCTGTGAGAAAGGGGGAGATTGCGACCTCAAAGGGGTGAACAAAACTTCAAAAAGAAACTGAGGCGACGACTGCTGGAAGGCGATGTGAGCTAGTGACAAATGATCTCAAATAGAGGAGGAATGGTGTAGGCTCCTTAGCACTTCAGAGAAAAACAACCCTTCATCAGAAGCCCAATGAAGAGTTAAAATGCTGTGAGCACTTTGTTCTGATATAAATCTCTCCAGCCCTAGCTCTTTTAGGGCTTGATCCAATACGCATTAAAGTCAATGAGAGTTTTTTCCATTGACCTTCAGTAGGACCTAGCCCCTAAACCAAACTTGTCCTGGTCAGCCAGAGGTCCATCAAGACCCATAAACATAGGCCAAAGAAAGTAAAGCGCAAGTAGGTTTATTCAATACAACTGGCTTTATTGGTTGCCTTCTTGAAAAGTCACTTTTCTGTTCTAGCATATGCTTTTTCTTGTGTATATCCTCAGATGGGTATGTTAAGAATTGCTCTGTTTTGGTTGTTCCAAAGTGCTGATCAGCAACTAGGTTTTATTAAAGAAACATTTCTTTAAAAAAAAAAAAGTACAGATTAGAGTGCACATCCTGATGACACCTGCCAAATGTATCTTGTTTATGAAAGTGATCTTTCTAGTACATCACTTCTAAGGCTAATTTGATTATTCTGATTTAAGCAATAAAAAATGTTACCATGAGACCACCATGCATCATCGAATCTATGCTTAATGGTACTTTCAAATGGATTAAGAGATGCAGTATGGAAAGCTGAATTGGAGATGTTTACTTTGGTAATAAGTACATCCAATTGACATGAAATCTTATACATTTTACTGGTGATTGGTATACCTCAAAAGGGTTGCATCTGCAGTTCAATTTCGTTATGCATCCTGAAGAAAAACTGAAGTCCTAATCATTTGTGCTCAATTCACGATGCAGTGGTTTTAAAAAATGGAGCTGTGATAATATCCCTGGCCAAATTCCAACTCAGGAAATTGCATTCTACCTAACTAAATTCCTGTTGCAGCTTCCTCTCCTTTTTAAAATCGCTATTACATGTTGATGCTGGAAACAATGGGCCAGATCCTCAGCTGCTGTAAAATCCACGGACTCCACTGTAGCTGTATTTATTCATGGTGGACCTGGCCCAGCATTACCAATGCCATTTCTGCAGTGCGTTGGATTTTCTCTAGAGATCTCCCATCCAAATACACACCATCTGACAAAAATCATAGCCTGAGGTGGTATGTCTGCAGAAAACAGCACAAGATGATCAGTATCTTGTATATGAAATAATTAGGTTAGTCTAATTGGCTTTAGACAGTTTTTCAAACTTCCAGCATCAGTGTAAGGACACTTTTATTTTTTTTAAATACTACTTTTTGTCAGTGGGATTTCTAGCATTTGTGCATCCACCTGTCCTTCTGTCTGATGTAGTAACCATCCAGCAACTTTCCAAATTTGGCACACAACTGTGGAAGCAGGCACAGCAAAAACTGCTGCCATTTCAGATGTCCATATTTTCACCTCTTGATTATAAAGCTGTCATCTAATATAAGCAACACTGATGTGATCTTATGCTGACCTAGCCAGGGCCACTGAGATTTCTGGTCAGGATAAAGAGACCTTTGATATTTTAGTTTTTCATGTGTTTCTGTTCAGTGACATATCTGATCGGAGTCTCTAACATTGGTTTCTTCCCAGCAAACTCCGTTCTGCAGAGCTGCTCAAAGAAAGCTAGCAGAGACTTGGAAAAAGTCCATGGAAAGTTACATGTTCTCTGAGGCACCCAGAAAATGTAACAATAGGTTAAACATTTACCCCTCTTTTAGCCTAAGTGATTAGCCAATATTGAGGGTGTTGCTGATTGTTTCCATTAGGAGGAGAAATTAATGGTAAATAGTATTGCCTCAAAGAAATGCCTGAGTCTATTTACAACGAATCTACAAAGATTTGTTTCTCTGGACAAAGGAGGAATCAAATAGGATGCAGTTTGTTTGCTCACCATTCCTAGCTTCCTTCCAGCCAGCACTCTGCCTAAAAAAGCTCCCTCTCTTGACTTTCTCTCCAGTTAATGGTATAAATGCTTCTCTTGCTGTCTGGTGCTTCTGCTGCTTCCTTTGCCTGATTTCTAGCCACTTCTTGCATAGACATATACAGCTTCATTAAACAATACCCAGCCTCTACATTCATATCAGACCGCAGGGAAAAGGCGCTTAGCTTCTGCTCCAGCCTTACCATGCCATGCCATGCTGGCCTTTGGCTTGAGCAGTGGCTTCTATTGCTTCTATTGTTGTCACTAAACAGAGACATTTAGCTGCTTACTAGCTTCAGTGAGGTTTGTGACTGCCCACCAATCAAACATACACTCCCTGGGAGCCACCCAACCTCCAGCATAACATTATGTTATACAGCCAGAGACACCTTGCCTTTATAGAGTTATTTGGTCCTTATCTTGTTGGGGGCAGAAAAAGGGTAAGACCCAGTTAAGAGGGTGATAGAAATTCTAGCCCCTTTCTGTTTTCTTTTCTTTTTCCTCTTTTCCCTGTCTCCTGTAACATTCTTTTGCTCTGTGTGGGCTAGTGGCAGCTGCAGGAAATATGAATTAAGTACTATGTTTCTGGGTGGTCCATTCACCAAATCCTGTTAACTGACTGGGTGTAGAATCTGCTTGTCTGTGATGTATCACTATCCTGCCTTGGTTGCTGCATGAGGGAGTGTTCATCTTGTTTAGAACTCTTTAGTTAATTCCGTCCTCTTTTTTTTCCCCATTGCTGGTTACACATATGTGGGGAATAGGGGTGTATGGAGGGAACAAAACCAAAGGAAATGTTAGTGTAAGCTGCTGATTTCAATGCTATTTTGAAACTTCCCCTGTACAATCTTCTCTGCAACCAAAGTCCCACTTAAAAGACCACTGCTTTATATCAGAGACCATTACACAAGTCACTTTCCCCCAACTCTAAAAGGTGATCTGCAGAGGAAAATCACTGAACATGCAATATTTTTTATTTATTTATTTTTGCTATTGGATGTGTGTGGCTTTTTTTAAAGCACCAACAAGCAGCTTAGTTGAGTTAGAACTGCAAAGAACAGGTAGGTTTCTGCAAGAGATCTGAGGTCAAGGAAAAGGGCTGGGTTTAACTTTGTTTTATGGTGAATTGTTTGGATTTGGAGAAATAAAACTCAATTCTGAGGAGAAGGGACTGAAATCTTGCTGCTGTTGGGAGTGTAATCTGTTGCCCTGGCTGGTGAGCTGACCTGGTATACGATGCCTTATTGTATACAAATCAAAGTAAATAAATAGATAAGAATAAAATCTTACCATATGGAATTTGCAAGTAGCTCATCTCAGTCAGTGTTTGATGGTACACAGTGTTTGATGGCATCTCCCTCACTTTTCTGTCACTGTAGGGGCTCTGAAGGGCTTACCCAAGATGTAAAGTGGATTTAAAAAAAAAAAAAAAGGCTGCCCAATTTTGAACCGAAGAGTATCACGACCATCAAGTTCAATCTTTGTTTTTGCTGGAGGCCTTTGATAGTTGACGTCACTTAAGGCAGTTACAGTTGTGGGTATTCAGTCCTTCTGAAAATCAGTTCCTAACTGTCTCAAATTGAGTGCCTAATACGGATGCACCCAAAACTGTGAATGCTTTTTTTGTTTTTAAATTAGGTTCCAGAAGTCTAGCTGTTGGTGTCCACAAATCAAGGCATTTGGATGTCTGCATTGTCATTCCTGCCCACAGTTTACTCTGTGTGTAAAGTGAAAGTCTGGGTTAAGCCCCTGTTCAGATTTGGCTTGTAGTGTGTTGTGTGTCTATTAAGGAGAAATATTTCTAGAGCTCTCTCCCACTATTTGCAATGTAATCTGTCACTTAACAGGCAAGGTTCCTTCATCACTCAGGGTCACGGGTTTGTATTGCGAATCTGTTGCCGCTGCCATCTGCTGTGTTCCAGCTGTAACTGCTGCAACACAGTGAATTAAGATACAGTTTTAAAGGATCACATTCAGCCCTGTCTTAAATGAGTAACTTCTGTCGACGTCCATAGAATTGTAGCCACTTATTGCAGGGCTGAATTTGGTCCCTAATAAATCAGAAAAGGGACTAGAATGGCATTTTCTTATGCAACATATTTGCTGCTTTTGGGTCTTTTTAAATAATGTCTGTTGACAAGCAAAACCCCAGATTTTATCCCTTTTAGTATCAAGAAAGGTCCATACTGAGAACCAGATAAGTTGAAGTTTGTCGAAGGTAAGATCCAAAGTGAAGCTTCCTAGCTTGGGCATTGCAGAGCCCCTACAGTCATGGGAAAGTGAGGGAGATGCCATTCAGCCTTGTGCACCATCAACACTGACAGAGATGATCTAAGTGTAGAGTCCGTATGGTGAGATTTTATTCATCTGTATTTACTCTGAGTTGTGTACAGTAAGTGTATGCAGGCATCAAATCACAGTCCCAGCAACAGCAGGATTTCAATCCCTTCTCCTCAGGGTGGTGTTTTATTTCTCCAAATCAAAACAGTGCAGTGTAAACCAAATGGATAAACCAGGTCCCTTCTGCTAGTCTGGGGTCTTCTGAAGCTCTTATTCTGAACTGGCTGCTTGTTGGCCCTTTATCTAAGGACCAGTTGGCCTGAATCCTATCCTACCTGATCCTATCCTACCTGATCTGTGGCCCCACTCATCTCCAGGGAAGCAGCTAATTTAGTCACAGGTGCAGCTAAGTCCATCTCCCTTAAAGTTCCAGCTCACCCTGTGATGCACCCGTCCTGTGTTCTAGCTGCTCCTTTAAGTTTTGGATGGATTCTGTTTTCGATGAGTGGATCCTGCAATGAGCTCCTTGAAAAGAGCAATAACACCCTCATAGCTACCTCTCTTTTCCTCCCCAGATCTTTCAAGCACTACAGCCCTCCCCCAAAGTTCCAGTTACTTAATGGGCCCAAAAGGTCCCAAATTTGGGCTACTTCAGACCAAGTGTGATAGGGTGAGTTCCAGTGCTGAAGAACCTTCATAAAAAATGCCCTGTCAGCTGCCCACTTAGTTTTCAACTGGACAGCTCTAGCTCTTCTTCTGACTGCAACTAATGCAGTATCATGGGGGTCTCTCAAGGAGGGATGCTGCAGGCCATTTAGGGATTTATAGGTCAAAATCAAAACTCCTCCTAGAAACCAATAAACTGATCATGTACGTGCAGTAAGATATACGGCTTATTTTTATTTGCAGACCTGGACTCCATTGTGTTAGGTGCTGTGCAAACACAGGACACTCAGCAAACAGATAGCAGCATTCTCCAGGACCATTAGTTTATAAACCTATGGGTGGCATCTATATAGATAAATTTAGTTGTCTTCAGTTCAGCTCCGTCACTGATAGCACTGGTGGAAACAGAGCTCAGAAGCTTTTAGCATTATGTTGTCTAATCATGCTTACAGCTATGGGAAGCTGCACCAATGGTGAATTAGGGCTACTAATTTTCCTAGCATTGACAAGACCATTTACAGTGCATTGCAGCAGTCTAATAATGGGGTAATCAAGGCATCTAGTTCTATAGCCAAAAGAAATAGTTATAACTCATGACTGATTTAGGAGGCAGATAGAACACAGGTGGCTTTCTGGCTCCCAGGTTTGTATTTGCTGTATGCCAAAGAGGATAAAACGCTACTTGTCTTGTAAACACAGCAGACTTGATTTCTGAATCACAGAGAGGATAAATCTGGAGGTTTACAATGTCATTTTGACTTAGTCAGTTTCCTGATAACTACTGCCCTTTCAAGAGGCAGGACGTGGCTCTGGTCTGTCACGATGTGACATGTCACCTTGAGACACACCAACCAAGACATTTTCATGATAATGGTCCAGAGAAAAGCTGGCATCACCCTTTGAGGGGTTGTGTTTAACTCTGTGTTGGTAGCATAGCACGCAGTGAACATGTGCAGCTGCCAAAGCAAAGTAACACTCCGTGTGCATCTGGCATGGAAAGCTTTGATATGAAAGATCACTGAGATGAACCAACGTGAGAAACGTCACATTTATGTCACTGAGAAAACAGAGGTTTGAAGGGAGGAGGAGGGTTGGGGGAGAAGAGAATAATGCTGAAACATTAGACACAGGCAGTCCTTGCTTTTGCATTTACACATGAAAAGGACAGGATTCCTCTCCGGAGGGAAGGAAAGTTTTGCCAATAACAATGTCAGCAAGGTAACCACAGCTAGTGCTTATTTGCCCTTCAGTCAAAAAGGGGCATTTGTGCCAAGTTCTGACCATTTCTTAGTAAGATGTGGTACTAGAAAAGTAAAAGACAAACAATCCGCATATTCTGTGCATGTATACTGAGGGCTAGAGAGCCGGTTGTAGAGGCAGTCCACAACTTGGGGTGGAGCTCCAGGAGGCCTTCATGAACTGCCTGGTGTGTTGGGTGAGCTTCCCCACTACTTTATCTTTTATGGAGTGCAGCATCCCTCTTCCCATGAGTGCCCGTCCTGGTTTGGAGCCCAATGCACCATGTGCCCCAACGGGTGCTGTGGGAATGTACTGGAGACTCTAAAGTATCCTCAGGACATACTTTGCGTGTACAGGTACATACAGCCTAACTGCAGTCCATGGCAACTATATACGTATATATTTATCTTTGATGTTGCTAATGTTTGTTCTCAAAACACAGTCCTTTAAGAGACTAAATGAACATTTTTTTCAATAACAGCTATAGAACATACATTATTTAACACATGGCCTTGTGATGATATTTAGTCTGGAACTGTACCATCTTTGGTTGTAATTGCATATTTGCTTTACCAGTGGGAGCCTCGTAAATGGATTTCAAAACCTTGCTGAGGAGGGTTTTATGGTACTGTGTCTATATTACTTTCAAAATCACTTTGTTTCAGGCAATGTGAACTGACAACAAAATGAAAATGTGTCCCACACTATTAGGGTATTTTGCACATTTTCTTTCTTTCTCTTTCTTTGTTTTTGTTTTTTTTTCTTTCTCTCTTTGGTACTTCAGCTACTCCTGATTACAGAAGTATGTCACGTCATAATTAGCCCTGTGCAGAGATAGCCCTTAATAGAAATCAATAGCCTGTGTATTCAAATTAATACAGATATAAGTCCCATGGCTAGACGTTCCAGGGGGAAAGAGCTCCCTACTTTCCCTATTGGTCAACAGAGAAAAGTCCTGCCATAGAGAGCTTCATTTGCATAAAGCTACCCACAACTCCATATTGACATCTAGTGGTCACCATAACTTGCCATGAAGTTGGGTTTTGGGTATAGAGGCTCCTAGAAAGGCTTGGAGAAGAGCAAATAGTTGTTACTTTGCAGCAAAGAGCTTGTTTCTAAGCAGGCTTGCTTCTTATCAGTGACACTAAATACTCAGGATTCCCTTCCTATGGGGCCTTCTGGAAGAAATGATGTAGAGAACAGCGGTAAAGCAGAGTGGACTTTGGTGAGGTCCCTCCTTACTTAGCATTTTAATAAAGTTGAATCACTAAATGGAATGAGGGGGTAGTGGTGCCTCCTTTGAGACTGGAGATAGACTTCCAAAGAGATCTTTGAACTACTGCTCCTTGCTGATCCATGCTGTGAGTGGGGTTTGGTGTATGGGTAAGGTGGTTCTGTCAAGGGACTATTATCTGTAGGACATTCTCGCTGGCAGGAGGGAAGGAGGAGGAGGTATTTTACTTTTTATTTGTACATGTTCTGTTGCCTTGTCTCCCAAGTTCGACTGTCCCCTTTCCTCTAATAATGACTCCTTGTTTGTGCACAGTTTTGGAGTGTTTTTGAGTGGGGAAATTCTGCCAATTAAGGACATGCAGGGAGGGGATGTTTAGTTTTCCCAGGTTCCTGGGTGGGGTTCAAGCCATTTTAGGGTCCCTTGTGATAAGTAACTAGATATATTGAACCATTTTGCTGCTGTTAACCACCTGGCAGAAGGGTTGTACAGGTGCAATGAAATTGCACAGAGAAACCTCAGAGGATCTGGATTCAGGAAGAAACTCTCCTTTGGTTCACACTTGTAATATGAAACACCTAAGCAAAGACATACTAATTTAGATGGAATGGAAATCTTTTGTTTCTAGCCTGGACATCAAATATCTGTGAAACGGAAGGAAAGGTCAATTGTACTATCAAGGGATTGTGCTAACTGTGTAGCTGATGGTTGGAACAGTAGAAAAAAGGCATGAGAATGAGCACAGTGGAGACAATGAGACCAGCTGCTATAGTGCTTTTCAGGTAGCAGGCCTTGCCTGGTAGATGTTTAGCTGAGACTGTTGCATCATGAACTATTATAGACTGGTCTTAAATGTCTTGCCTAGCAGAGTGCAGCATATAGTAGTATCCCTATAATTAAACTTGCATCAACATTTCCATCATAAATGTGTTTTCAGGGATTTATAATACCCTTTAACTATTCACTGCTCCCTTTCCCATCCTCCCTCTGTCTCCTCCCCATCTACTTGCTCTCAGTGGAGATATCAGTAACTCACTCTCACCTGCACAGGAGGGGAGTGGCAGTGGGCAGGTAGGGCTGAGGGGGCCAGGGAGTGGGCAGAGTTTTGGTTCTGCACCCACCCAGTGCACCAGCTGGCAAAGACGCTGTAGCAAATTTCTCACTCATAGGAGCAAAGGAAGAAGTAGACGCTATAACTATGATTTCTCCCCAATTCCTTCATATGCAGGGTACTGATCAAAGGCTCAATTCAGCTCTTAATGAACATAATGTTTTCTCTTTGGGTGTGAGGAGGCCTCAGGACAATGAGTGCCCCCACCATATCTCCATCTCTCTAAGGTACCACATTAGCTGCAGGTAAAACTCTTTTACACAGTATATACATGCTAGGATGCCTTCCTGGGCTGTGAAGGTATTTAATATTCAGTGTTATTTCTGAGAGGCAATGAGATGTACAGCTCAGAGTGTGAATTTCCCTTCAGGAACGCTTTGTTAGTCTGTCTGGAGTTAGACATTCTCCTTTCCTCTCTTCTCTTGTCTGAGTTAATTCATATATTTTAGAAAAATATAAAATATTCAATCAGGATCCTTACCGGGCAGCAGCTCAGAGACTTAAACTGAAGAGTACAGCAGTTATAGAGACTGGAAGCTGGCTTTATAAGAGTGTTAGTATGTGGACCTCCCTCTTTTCCTGTCTCTGAGGCATCAGATCACATCTCTCTAAATCCTGCTTTAAAGCCCTTCTTTTCTCTTCAGCTTATGATTGACTCTCTGTATAGTGTATTGTGATTCTGTGTATTAAGGACATATCCTAGTAATTCCATCACCAACTCTCGCAATTATGACATACAGAAAACTCCCAATTACTTCAGTGTAGACTAAGAGCTCAAGCTCTGTTTGTAGTGATGAATTTACTGGGCATCAGTGGCATGATAAATAAAAAGCATTATGTGATTGTGTTGTAATGTAACCCACTGGTGGGTGGGCACAAAAAGAGAGCCATAATTCACAATCGGCACAGGATAGGTCTGTTACCACCGCAGCTGGAGAGCCTTTCCATATGCTCTTTGCCATGGATTTTCTTTTTAATTGATTCCCCTCAGAATCCACAATAAGTAATAAATAAGCAGATGTAATAAGTTTTCTGGCTGGATCAGCAGCAGTGCATGTAAAAATGGGTGTATTGGGGACATCTGGCTGTTGATTGTGAACTGTACTTCCTTTTACATGGATCACACACATTTGTGACAGTGAAATGCTCATCTACTAATGCTTATATTCATCATAATCTTCCTCCAGAACTTATCCAGTGCTTTAGACCTCTGATATTAGGCTTTGGATATTCTGTTATTTCTCCATATTAATTAATAGATTAATGTGGAGATAGCTTTGCTAGGATAAAGACCTCTTTCATATTGGTAATGAAATAAAAGCTACGGGGAACTGTGTGATATGGGAGACTTTAACTTCCCAGATATAGACTGGAGGACAAATGCTACTAATAATAACGCCCAGATTTTCCTGGATGTGACATCTGACAGATTTCTTCACCAAATAGTTGCCAAATTTACAAGAGGTGATGCCATTTTAAATTTGGTATTGGTGAGTAATGAGGACCTCACAGAAGAACTGGTTGTAGGAGCTAAACTTGATTCAAGTGATCAGGAGCTACTTCAGTTTAAACTAAATGGAAGGATAAACAAAAATAGGTTTGCAATGAGGGCCCTTGATTTCAAAGGGAAGGGGACTAGGCTGAAGAGCTCAAGGATCTGAATGTGGAGGAGGTTTGGAATTACTTTAAGTCAAAGTTGCAGAAACTATCTGTAACCTGCATCCCAAGCAAGGGGAAAAAATTCGTAGGGCAGGGTTGCAGACCAAGATGGATGAGCAAGCACCTCAGATAGATGATTAAGAGAAAGCAGACAGCCTACAAGAAATGGAAAATGGGAGGGATCAGCGAGGAAAGCTACCTCAGAAAGTGTAGGGAAAAACTGAGAACTGCCAAAAGCCAAGCAGAGTTGGACCTCGCAAGAGAAAGTAAAACCAACAGCAAAAGGTTCTATAGACCTGTAAGTAGAGAGAAAACAAGGAAAGAAGAAGTTGGACCGCTGAGCATTGAGGATGGGGTGGAGAGTAAAGATAATCTAGGCATGGCCCAACACCTAAACAAATACTTTGCCTCAGTTTTTAATAAGGGTAATGAGACACTTAGGGGTAGTGGCAGGGTGGCTAATGGAAATGAGGATATGGAAGTAGAAATTACCATATCTGAGGTGGAAGTCAAAATCAAACAGTTTAATGGCACTAAATTGGGGGGCCGAATAATCTCCATCTAATAACATTAAAGGAACTGGCACGTGAAATTACAAAACCAATAGCAAGGATTTTTAATGACTCTGTAAACTTGGGGGTCATAACCTATGACTGGAGAATTATGAATATAGTACCTATTTTTAAGAAGTGGGGGGAAAAGTGATCAGGGAAACTACAGGCCTGTCAGTTTAGCCTCAATTGTGTGTAAGGTCTTAGAACAAATTGAAGGACATAGAGGTACATGATAATTGGGATAAAATACAACATGGTTTTACAAAATGTAGATCATGCCAGACTAAGCTGATCTCCTTCTTTGAGAAGGTACTGATTTTCTAGACAAAGGAAATGCAGTAGTTTTCATCTATCTGGATTTCAGTAACACATTTGGTACAGTTCCACATGGGAAATTATTAGTTAAATTGGAGAAGATTGGGATTAGTATGAGAATTGAAAGGTTGAAGAGGAACTGGTTAAAGGGGAGATGACATCGGGTTAACTGTCAGACTGGAGGGAAGTTTCTAAGGGAGTCCCTCAGGGATCAGTCTTGGGACCAGTTTTCATTAACTTTTTCATTTATGACTGTGGTACAAAAAGTGGGCGTGTGCTAATAAAATTTGCAGATGATACAAAATTGGGAGGTATTACCAATATGGAGGAGGACTGGAATATCATACAAGAAGATCAGGATAAATTTGAAAACTGGAGTAATAGAAATCGGATGAAATTTAATAGTGCAAAGTTCAAAGTCATGCACTTAGAGACTAACAAAAGGAATTTTTGCTATAAGATGGGGACATATCAGTTGGAAGCCACAAAGGAGGAGAAAGATCTGGGTGTACTGGTTGATCACAGGCAGACTTTTAGCTGCCTATGTGAAAAAGGCTAATGCAGTCATAGGATGCATCAGGTGAGGTATTTCCAGTAGAGTTAGGGAAGTGTTATTACCATTATACAAGGCGCTGGCGAGACCTCATTTGGAATACTGTGTGCAGTTATGGTCTCCTCTAAGATAGATGAATTCAAACTAAAACAGGTGCAGAGAAGGGCTACTAGGATGATCCGAGGAATGGAAAATTTACCTTGAGAGAAGACTCAGGGCTTGGCTTTTTAGCCTAACCAAAGGAAGGCTGAGAGGAGATATGATTGCTCTCTCTAAATACATCAGAAGGGTGAATACCAGGGAGGGTGAGGAGTTATTTAAGTAAAGTGCCAATGTTGACACAAGAACAAATGAATATAAATTAGGCATCAACAAGATTAAGCTTAAAATTAGATGAAGGTTTCTAACCATCAGAGGAGTGAAGTTCTGGAACAGCCTTACAAGGGGAACAGTGGGGGCAAAATCCTAACTGGCTTCATGACTGAGCTTGATAAGTTTATGAAAGGGATGGTATGATGGTATGGTATGGTATGACGAGACTGCCTACATGCCATTGTAGGCAATCTGTAACTGCTAGTAGCAAATATCCCCAATGGCTGGTGATGGGACACTAGATGTGGAGGGCTCTGAGTTACTACAGAGAAGTCTTTCCTGGTGTCTGGCTGTTGAGTCTTACCGAAATACTAAGGGTGCAACTGACTGCCATATTTGGGGTAAGGGAGGAATTTTCCCCTGGGTCACACTGGCAGAGACCCTGGGGGTTTTTACTTTCCTCTGCAGCATGGGGTAAGGGTCACTTGTAGATTTAAATTAATGTAAATGATGGAGTCTCTGTTATTTGAATGTTCTAACTGCAGGGCAGCCTGTTGGAAGTAGTGCCATAATTGGAGCTGGTGAAATTATTTTTGCAATTGGGCAATTTAACCTTCTGCTCTGTTTGTGGATTATGCACAGAGACTTTGATTGTTTTCATTAAGTAATTTGCTGTTTGTAATTAGGTAAAAATATTTTAGGCAAACTAATTCAGCCTGTGGGTTGTTAGTGAAGGGTTCACTTTGAGTAGCTGCCCTTCGTTTTATATGGTGTTTGATTATGTATGTCACATGGGGTTGTATCTGCTCTCTGCTTGGATGACTGATGCCACTAAAATGACTAACAAATGATGGTTAATGAATTGTGCACACATGCTCCTATTCACGCACAAATATGCTTATTGATGTACAAAGAACAGCCATTCCACAAAATGCTTGGGAACAAAAACTGATCGATTGTTAGTTGAGAAAAATAATAGATGGTATATTCTGGATGTGTTGTGGGGAGAATTGTGGGTAGCAGGGAGGCCAGAGATAAGAATTGTGCAGGAGTCTTGGAAGGAGATAAGTGGGACATGGACAATTACTTTTTGTCCATGTGGACAAAAAAAGGAAAGGGTAGGTTTTCAAGATTTTTGTAGAGCCAAACTGGCAAGATTTGGTACTATACTGCGCTGGGGAGTGAAAGATGAACATAAAGTTGTGATCCCGAATGACAGGGAAGGATGATGATGATTGATTGATCAGGGGAAGAAAAATAAGCATGTAAGCCTGCTGGTGGCACTGATCTTTGTGCCTTTGGGTTGTGTTTTTTTGTTTGTTTGTTTAAGGTTTAAATTATAAAAGGGCCCTGGTGGCACTCACAAGCTTTCCCTCAGACAGTTTTCAATTAATACTGATAAGGAATATGAAAAACAAAATATCATGATCCCAGGAGTTTTCCCACTGCCCCAGTATTTGGGAAGCTATCTCTAAGAAAAAACCCCATGGGGACCAAATTCTGGTTCTGTTTAAAAAGAACAGAAATTTAATTTACTGATATCAGTGGGATCAAGCTTTGATCCTTAGTGCTGGGTAATATTTGATTCATATTCCTCTTTTCTCCTCCCACTAACCTTGTTTGGCGTTCCCCTCCTCCACTCCTTTCCTTCTCCACCACAGATATTTCTTCCTCCCCCCACCTCTCCCCTTTCTTGTTTGGTTTGAGATCATGATTCAGGAATGCCTTTCTGAATGTAACACTTCGTTTCATCATTTGAGCTGGCACCACAAGCCTTAGGTAATACATTTGAGCATGACATAAAAAGTGAGCATCGCAGGCTACCACAGCAAGACACTTGCCGGCTTGAAAGAGTCTGTATTCTTCCAAGTTCACTGTCAAGGTAATGAAACAGACTGTAGTGTTAACCAATATCTTAATAAAACGTCATGTGAGCTGTAATAACAAAACAGCAAAGAGCAGGTGCCCTACGCTGGTTTAACGTGGTCCAAAAGCTAGAAGAAAGAGCAGAGTTCTGATTGCAAAATACGCTGTGTGGAACCATGCAATGTAATTATGTTTCTCTCCCTTGGTAATGCTGGAAGTGAGTGCCACCAGGTGTTCACTGCTGAATATGACACAAAAAATGCTGATTACATTTAGGATCTTTCTTTCTTAATTTATTAAAGGACACAGTGGCCTGTGCTGTAACATCACCGGCTTCACTGGCGTTAGATCAAGGTGAATTTGGCTCACTGCCTCATCTTGCTTCACCGCTGTAGCATGGAACATATTGCTAGTTTTGTGGAGGAGTGGTAGTCACACCATAGTTAAAATGAAGATAGCTTACCATTATAACTCTGTTTTCAATCCCACAGCCCACCCGCTTTACGAAGAAATCAGCCCTGAAATTTTGCACACCATATCTCACTGTAGGGGAGACTCTCTTACTGAGAAGTTTTTTCAAGGGAAAAACAGAATAGTAGATTTAAAGTGATAGGGTCAGGCTCATGGCAGGGTCCCACTCTGGCTCCTTTGTGCCATTTCAGTAGTTCAAAGGGAACACAAATTGGCCAGATTTGGGTCCAGGGATACCCTCAGTGTAAGGAGGGTGTCAGAAGAGCAGCTGTAATGGTTACATGCTGCCCTCACTTAAAACCTCTAATGTAGAGGGCATTAGTGATGCAGGGGACATGGGGACATTGTAGGTCATGGCCAGACCATTTTGGCTATTCTTGGCTGCCAGAGGGGTGTAGCCAATTAGTTAATTTTATCATTTAATTGTGTTGTAGTTAACTCCCATGTTATTTCACGTGTAATCAACATGTGATTAATAGATAAATAGGATGGGGTTATAGGAGTAGAAGACTGGCAAGTATTTAAGAGTGACAAGTGTGTATTAAGGATATAAGAAAGGTAAAGCTGTAATGCAAGACTTACAGATGGAACCTGTAAGATTTTTGCTTAGCCACACTAGGCCACAGGCTTAAGAAGACTTGATCTGAGTGGGTAACCGAAGACTGACCCTATCCAACAAGATCACAAGATTACTGTAAGAGATGTGCCAACAGGTGATGTTTCATAAAAATAGATCCCAAGACACCTGATTGTAACATCATGGAAAGTTCTGTTCTGATCGCAGGTTACTCTGGAAATAGGTTGACGAAAATATTAATAAGATGCTAGTAAGGGAAACTGTGAGAACAAACTATGGCAAGTGGGGCACCCCAGAATTTATGGAAATTTAATCTGTAAAGCATCTTGAGATACTTCAGGATAAAAGAAACTGTATAAATTGAGGGTTGGTTATCATTGTCACATGCTTTTCTTGGGAAGGAAGGTTTTATTCGGCTTTTCTTCTTGGCAGGGCAGGATTGTGGCACAAGCTTTAGATCTCTGGAATTTGACAATGAATGATTCAATGCAAGATCAAGTGATACAATGAGCTATATGTGGTCTATGACATGAAGCTGTAACTTTATGCATCATGAACCCACAGGAAGAGACTACGTCACAAGGCTTTGTTAGCATCTCAAAGCCTGGTCCTGACAAAGTGGTCTCTGATATTTTTTTTGTTTGCTTTGTGCATAGCAGACATTAGGTGGGACAGTTTTTGGTCCCTCTGAAGGGTAAAAAAGGTTTAACTAAGGCATCAAAAAGTCAGAAGGAATCCAGTTAGCCCTTCTCACTCAGACTTCAGATGTCATCGCATACACTGGATTTAGGTTACTGTTTGGGTTATTTTTACAGCTAAATTTAAATAGGATGACACAGGTTGGTCATGCTGTTCTACTGGGACAGTCCTGAACAGCACAAAATATAACAGACATGAAATGGAGGATAGGTAACAGAAAACGGGTGGGAGGAAACTGCTCTTAAACAAGTCTTATTTATATGGAATAAATAGAATGGCACATGGTCTAATGGATTTAGTGGGCAGGATAGATGGGTCAGGAGGAATGATAAAAAGTTCCTTTTTTGATATGTCTAGTCTGAAGTGGTGCAACATCCAGGAAGAGGTGCCTGGTGGCAGGGGGAGATGTGGGATTTGAGGAAGGGCAAAGGTTCAGCACAGATGTAAATTTGATTGTTACAATTTCACCAGTATTAAAATTAAGTGCCTGACCCTGAAAGAGATCCGATCACTTCCGGATGCGATGACTTGCCTGCTCCCCGAGCTGCAAGTGTCCATCTGCCCAGTCCTTTGCTTGCTGCACCGGCTCCCCACTGATGACAAAGATCAAAGCTTCCACTTGTACATTCAACAACTTATGTGGGATTGGCCTGAGCCAAGAGGCTATCTTGACCTCCTACAACAGTTACGATCCACTGGAACAGCAACACCCAGCTGTGTGAGCATGGGAGAAAAGTTTACTAGTCAGCTGGTCCACCACTGCAAAACTTTTAACTGAGATTAGAATGAGCCTTGGTGCATTCAGAACAAATTGTAAAACTCACTCTCACGAAGAGAACAACTCACTCTCATGAAGAGAACAATTCTATTCAATAGAGATGAGATGAAAAGAAACATAAGGGACCAGACCTCGCAGTGCCTTGCACCATCATCTACTTCTGCATGCTGGGTGTAAAATGCTACAAATCAGAATGGCAGCTTTTCATACTCACTTTGCATAGGTGTAAATAATCGTGCAAGAAGCGAGGCAGATTTGGGTCTAAAATCTTTTGGAAATCTAATCTTGTAAATCATCCAAATACCATTGATGTTGAGTATTACATGCATGTGTAGAGGATAAATTTGTGAGCCATGATACATTTCTGTGCGTATTGCTAGCCATCCATCTACAGACAGCATTACATAGCATGTGCCAGATGTAGGCTTCAGGAGGGGAAACATGAGATGGGTTTAGGGAGGATTCTTGGATCCAGGCACTAAATTCCAAAGAAGCGCCTGTTGCTCTGTATGACTAAGACATCACAGCTAGGGCCGACCAGAAAACAACAATCCATTTGATATAAAATGTCAAGTATTTGAAATTTGGTTTTGTTGCACTGTGAGAGTGCTCTCCCTCTCTCTAGAAATTCCATCATGAATCCACAAAACCTTCCAGATGAATTTTTCATTGAAAGTGATACATTTCCATGAACATTTTTGGTTTTGATGAAATGACATTTCAGCTCTAATAACAATGTTGACTGGACCCCTTCTGGAATTAATTTGTATTGCTGCAGGGGAGGTAAGAAGGGAATCCATTAACAAGAAAAAAATCCCAAGAACAGTTAAATGCTTTTTTTCTTCTCGTTTTATGTCCTCTTTCCTGGCTTTTATGTGTTTTTAAATTTCTCCCGCAGGTTACAGTAGCTGTGCTGAATGCTAATAACGTAATACTTGATGCAACTACAGGGTTCATTTTTTAGTTATTCTTTCCCTCAAATATTGAAAACTCCTCTGAACTATTTGGAGTAGATGTGTCAATTCATTGGATTATTTTGGAGCACCTGAATGGTTCAGTAAATGTTACTATTTTAACAGGTATTCCTTGCTAATTTGTTTAGCAAATATTTAAAGTATAAATTACTATTTCATAAAAAATCCCTAATGAGGGGGATATAAAAATCTTTATTAAATGCATTAGTTCCATTGCACGACATTTTATTACATGATAGACTGAGAATAAAAATAAAATGTATATTTTAATTAAATGAATAATAACATGAAAATTCTTGGCAAAAGCAGAATTATTGCAGACAGATATTTAATCAGTCTTTCTTTGGAAAAATGCATATCATAGTAACTTAATTGACATCCGTATTATGCTTTTTATACAATATGTGCTAAATTTGTGTAATCTGAAATTTATATCATTCTGCTCCTGACAATTAGCGCTGAAAGAACTGACAGTTTTTCACTTTATTTATATCTGTGTAAATGCCAACAGTCAGAGAAATTCTCTTTAACAAAAAAAATTGGGATGATCTTTCTTTTGAGAGTGAACAGAGAAAAAAAGATAATAAAGACTGTTGTCTGAAACCCTGAATTTAAGGGTCTTAGAGTGTGAGATTTAAGTATTTGCAGATGGTTGGTTGCAATATCGTGACTTACAACATCTAGTAGTAACATCTGCAAACACAACTTCCTTTCCTGAGTCTGTCCTGCCCTTTCTGCCATGGCTGTCTATTCATCTGTTGTGTGTTGCCTAAATCAAGGGTTATGGGCAATGTGGGGAAAATGACTGGTCTGTGTTGTTTAGTACAGTGCTATGCACCCTTGCTCAGTCCTTTGCTTCTGAAGTGGCAGGACTAGAAAGACTGGGGAGACATTGGGCCATGTCACTGCTGAGGGGTGATGGCAAAGAGTGCTTTGCATAGCTTGAAGGAATGAAGATGTTACTGGAGAGTAACAGTGTTGATGGCCTGCAGAGGGGTATGTTCATTCTGGTTGGCAGCTAAGTCATACACGCAGGGATAGGAGTTGGGACTTTCATCTCCAAAACCAAAGTCCCTATCAACTGAAATAAGAAATTCTCCTCTAATGGCTGGCGAGATCTGAAACAGTTATGCAAAATTCCCTGTAATCTCAATCAAGTTCATATCCCCAGCTATCTGTTAATTACACTGAACATGTCTTCCATTAGCAGAAAACTCTGGTCATCTAAATCTGTTCAGTGTCCACTGTTACATTTGATAACTGAGGATGGAACTGTCCTAGAGGTAGCTAATGGAGACTCCCCTTTACTTCAAACAATAGAAGATTGTGGCTTTGGATGTGAAGGTCCTGGTTTCTGGGCTCCACCCTGCATGTGTATGATTTAGCTGCTATCGTAACAGTATTGCCTGTCTGTGTATCTCCTTCTGGAACCTTATAGATTCTGTAGCCAAATTTTCAAGAGATCTTAGCATCCACTACTGGGCCAGATTTTCAAAAGAACTAGGCAAAAGAACTGAGCTGTCTTGAAAATCTGATCCCACATGACAAGAAAACTGCTCTACACTTGAGAAGATGTGGCATTCCTTGAAACAGGAGGCAGTCATACTCATGTACACTGACTGGTACATTGCACCATTCTGATTTGCCTGACAAGGGGTCTCAGTGAAATAAGAGGGTCTGAGAATGAAAGATTCTGTGGGAAGGTTTTAGAATATAGCTTCCCAAGTGGGTGAAAAAAATCATCTTTACACGGAGTTCCTCCATGAACCCATGTCTACCATTCTCTGGGATGATGACTTCCTATCACCTTCACTAACACATTCTAGTATTCCGTTGACTGAGTTCATTGCAGTAAGTTCACCCAAAAACTTATTTATGTCTTCTGCATGCATCTTATTAATAAGCAGAGAAAAAAAACCACACTCGAATTTGGCTTTTATGTAAGTAAAAACAAAACAAAAGTACAGCAATATAAAAAGAAAATGTCCAGTGCAAACACCTTTGATGTATAGTAGAGATCAGTACACGGTTCCTTAGAACAATGTTTATAACGCAGACTGCAAAATCCTGTGATAATAGGAAATGTTATCTGGGTGTTGTTTACAACAGAATCTTTGGCTGTGGCACTGGAATAATATTATAGCAAACTTTTCCTATGGGATAGCAACACCATAATTACACATGAAAATCTTAAAATATAAGTATTATTAGTAAAAACACTTTAATACAATCATCAGTAGAACCTCACTAACTTGCATTGAGGACTGGATTTGCAAATTATGATTTAGTGAACAAATACAATAATAAAAAAAGCAAGGCTAAATCATCCAAAAGGTACGTTATCCATATAGGGCCTGATCCAACAGTCAGTGGGAAAACTCCCATTGGGCTTTGGATCAGGCTGATATTTGGAAAGTGTAGTATAATTGAATAATCAATGATAGTGTCCTACTAAATGTTGTGTAGTATATTTTGAAAAAGTAGTGAAGTACTAGTAATGAGACCACCCTACAATGCCTTGCTATTAAATCTTTGCTGAAAAAAGCCTGCTGGCTTTTGTGCATCAGTTATGGGGTATGTGGCTTTGTGAAATGCAAATCGGTGATGTTCTACTACACTGATTTAAAAAAGACGACTTTAGTATTTGGATTAGCTATTGTAATATAAAATCCAATCTTAAATCAACAGATCAGCTAAACTAATTCCTACAGAACCTGCAAAACTGGGTACGTCATTGGCGGGACCCTGCTCCCATTGATCTCGATGGGAGTCTTACATTCGTGAGAGTTGGAGCCAGCCCATTGTCATCACTTGCCTAGATCCTGAAAAACATACACATGTGCTGAACTGTGTGTGCTTGCATTCAGTTGAATGGGATAACTCCCTACTGGGCATGAAGTTAAGTATGTGCACATGTCTTTTCAGGATCAGGGACACAGTGGCTATGATACCCATAACTTTGCTTATGCTCATGCCTTGGTCTTATGAACAGACAGTAGAGTACACATATACAATAGTCTGGTCTGGAAGTCCCTAATATTTTCTTAGGTGGAAAATACCCGTTTTACAGTACCTGTTTAAAAACAAAATTCACAGTAGTGAGACCCTTTATTTTTTTCCCTGAAATAGCTGAATTCCTTCAACTATGTTAAAAAGAAAACTCCTAAAATACCAATGCCTGCTTAGCCTGTAATAAATGTGATTTGGTTGTTGCAATCCAGTGAGACCTATAGTTCTGGAGCCTTAACCTTCCCCCGGATCTGCAGGTTTCCTGCCCTGCAGGGTGTATTCCATTGAATAGCACTGAGATCCTAGTTAGAAAAAATACTTTTTTCTTTCCTGAGGATAAAGAGAGATTTTTAATACTCCAGGACTGTGCCAGAAATCCACAGTCAGGCTTTTTAAAAATGACCAATTAAAATCACTCTATTGGTCTTCTGAAAATTGCAGAAAGTTCTGTCTTCCTCCAGTAGCCTATTTTTGGAGTGGAAGGGTAATTAGAGAATTAGGAAGAGGGGAGAAATCATGACTCTCTTTGACTATAATGGAATCATATTTAATATTAAATGATGTTCTTGCCCTCTGCTGTGTAAGCAAAGGCATGGATTATCCATGTAAGATGGTTACAGGAGGCATGGCAGACTTGGGGTGGAGGTGGTTACAGGTGCCTCCATAATATGTTCCTTCCCAGAGACTCTAGACTCCTTCATTTTTAATTTCCATTGATAAAAGGGGGTCTGACTGCATGGACTGGGGAAGTAATCAAAGCCATGCTGCTGTAGGCATAAGCATATACATGGAAAACTTTCACTAGTGCTGGGCAGTAATGATCCATAAGACATGCTCTGTGGAGCCCATCTGTGGGTCATAGAGCACTAGTGTCAGTGGGAGAACCAATGTGCTAGCTGGGCTACCCTTGCTGGGGGAATGGGACAAGAATGTTTTTGGTTTCTAGGATCACAGTTACATCCTGTGCTGTTTGTGTGAAGAGCTGTTGATCCGCCTTTTGCATAATTGGTTGCGTCCTGGCTTTACTGTCTGTCTCTAAGGAAATAACACAGTTGATTTGAACTTAATACACAAAGTCTTCATTTGGCTCCAATCCGTAAAGCTCAGCTAACATTTTAAATCTGGGACCCCAGTCATTTAGAAAGTCATAATTGATATCTGAATCTGAGGACCCCGACTCCAAAGAGCTAAGAGATTCTGCAATGGACTCAGCACCTTCATAGCCATAAATATGAAGGGTGTCGTATGGCAGCAAATCCCCATCATTGTCAGCTTCATCCTTCTTCTCCTCAATCATAATTGCCATTTCCCCAGTGCCAGACTGTCCAATTCCTGTTGGCTTCTGGACCTGTGCATACAGACAGGGCCCAGTCTCCAGGTTCAGTCTACATGGTTTCCTGCCATTCTTGCGGACGGAGTTGAGCACAGACACATCGTAGCTGGTGGTGTCCATTTCACCACCACCTTCTTCATCGTAAGTGACGAGTTGCTCATGGATCTCTGCCACATTCTTCCTGAGAACATTCAGATCTTTCTTATGCCTCTTTCTCAGAATGATCAGCAATGTGATTACTGCAGAGAAAACATATCCCAGCAGTTGTAAAGAAAGGCAAATATAGGGAAACTCAACATTGTTAAATTTTAAACATCTAAAGTTCTTTTGCAGGCAAAATGTTAGCTAATAACATTCAAAAGAGAATTTAAAACATTCCTAATATAGGGTTGATATGTTCAAAAAGGGGCCTATTTTGCATTCCATCAATCAGCTTTATTATTGATTTCTTCACTAGAACTTTATTTTTACAGCACCAAACTGTTAGTCCTCGAGCCTGAAGTCCTGTATTCAGTGACAGAGATCAGGCAACAACAGTGCAAGGTTTCCCGATGCTGTCCTGCTGATAGGCCTGAGCCCTGACCTGGAGGGTATATCTCTAGCAGAGAGACCATAGTTCATCCTTCATAATCCCCTCTTTTGCTGAGGCTGATTTATGGGTGTGGCTTTGTGATGTGGACACCTGTCCAATAGGAACTGAACTTGGGCCATCCAATCATTTAACATAGGCTATCAAACAATACCCACTTTCACACTTACCAGTTCATGTTAAACTCAGACTGATGACCTGAGGTGAACAGCTCCATTACCCAACCATTCCCCATGTGTCAGCCAGTTCACCTTAACTGTGATATTTTTTTTTAACATTATGCATTCTTATGCCACCCAAGTTACAATCCTGGATACTAGCTTTCCATCCACAAAAGCTTCAAAACGCATACATCAAGTACAGCAGCCCATTGTTGCTCCATTACTGTATTATGCAATATCACTTATACTGGTGTCTTATTGCACTGTTATGTGTTGTGCCCATACCAATTCAGTCTTTTGAGACAGGGACCCTGTTATTTTTCTGGCCCAGATTGTCTCATGTACAGCTCCATTATACCTAAGGTGCTAAAATAAAAACTATTAATACATGGTGAAATGCCCACTGCTCCTTAGTTACAATACGATAACTATTCTAATAGGCCAAATACAAAGTAAATGCAAGAGTTTACTGAATGTGACTGACTCTTTAAAATGTTCCTGTCTTCTTGATTCTGGATAAGCACAAAGCTTCAGATGCCCCAATTAGAAAGAACATGTCAAAAGTAGAGTATGTTTGAAATCTCAAATATTTACCAAGGATTGTGAGAATGCAAATAAAAATTGCCACCAGTGCCTGAATGCTAACTCCAACTTGCTTAGCTGCTTCTTCGCAAAAAGTGAATTCTCCTTTATCATCACACTTGCAGACACTGATGGAAAGTGTGTTGGTGCTGCTTAGCATAGGCTTGCCATTGTCAGAGATGATGACAGGCAGGTAGTGGATTTTCGCCAGCTCACGATTAAACTGTCCATATTTGACGGTGACATTAGCTGTGTTATCTGGAAAAGATAATGACATCTAATTAAGAGATAATCTCAATCTTTGACATTCTTTATAGATATCAAATATTTGGCACAATCCCCTGAGGGTAATTGAGCTTTTAAGGAACCCAGAAAATACTTGGGTGGGCATAAGCAATACTTTATCTACTGAAAAAGCCTTAACTTGTTTATAAATAACAATAGCCCACTTGGACCCATCACAGGTTATCTCTGTAGCTTTCATCTCATGTTTCCTAGTGCCTCTCTTTTGCTATTTGCTGAAATCCACTGAGGGGATACACTACCGTGATTGTCAACCAATGTGAAGTTGCTATCTTCGGTGGTCAGGGAATATTTGAAGTTAACTCCAGGCAACATTTCATCCTTGTCAGTAGCTGAAATCCTGATTATTACCTATAAAGATTCAAAAGTTCATAATTTTCAGGTATGCACTGCACACAGTGGTAAAAACGCTTGTTGTGTAATGCAATAGCTTAGAGCAGGCTGGCCCTTTCATGGACCATTTGCAGTAAGAAGTAGTGTGAAGAGGCATGGCTCTAGAGGAAGCCCTCAGAGAGGAGCAGTGCCTCCTGTCCTTCACAGTGCAATAGGAGTAATTTGCTTAAAGCCTGCTTCAAAGAGCTGCTGGTGTATCTATTCCCTGCCTACTTACTCTCTGTGGAGAACATCTGATGGCACAGCCTCTCTTCTCCCTGCAGTAGCAGGTGCTAAGAGCCAGATAGCTTGAATCCTGCCACACAGAGAGGAAAGGGATTTTCTCTCCTACTCCCTTGAATGGCTGTGTTATGGCCAGTTTGTGATTAACCATAAAGAGAATAAATTAATATACATTTAAATCTTGTGGTATTTTTCTAAAGTGCCTAATGGATTTAGGAGCACTAATAACAGTGACCGTCTGAGACTTCTGCTCCTAAATTCCTTGCTTGCTTTGAAAATCTCCCCCTAAATATTCAACACGCAGAAGACAGCTACTGCATGTATGGCAGATGAATAATATATATGACATGAACTATAAATGATATAGCAAAAGTATTTCAAATCAAGTTAAAGGTCAAATACTGCCCCTGGTGTACACACACCGCTCCTATCAAATGGCATGATCTGGCTCTAAGACTGTAAACTAATAAAAATAAATAAATAAAAAATTACATGTAAAGGCTGCAGCTGCATCTCTGAGGAACCCATGACACCTAAAAATACCAACTCTATTTGTGCACACACATTGGGTGCTGATGAAATTTGCAATTTTAATGCAGTGATAAACATATTTTCTCATATTTTCTCCTACCTATTTAACATAGCTCAGGTTTTGCATGTATGCATATTAGGTAGATGAAAATGAATTGCTGGTGCTAATTGCCACCTGATAGGGTTAACTGAACTGTAATGTAATGGCTAATGTGCATGCATACTGCCGACCTTCTGCTAGGTGGGAGGAAGAAGGACTGAAGGCCAGCAATGCAATGTGTGTGTGTTAAGCGATAGAGGTCTGTACTGTAGCAGCAAAAAGTCTCTAAGCAGACATGTCCTGAGTAGCTCAGAAGTCAGTGCAGTAATTGAGTATGGAGCCACTGGAAGCATATGCAAATCAGTGTTTAGGATGAGCAAACAGGATAACTCTTACCAAAAGAAGTTTTTAATTTGTGGTTGAAGGTATATAGTTAAGTATAAACGGAAACGTCCCTCTCATGTGTGACCTACCTTTCCCGGTGCAGCATTTTCACACACTTTGGGCTCGTAAGGATGAGCAAATTCTGGAGCATTGTCATTTTTATCAAGAACCTGGATATAAACTTGTGCATGTGATTCTATGTCAGACAGTCGATCTGAAATGATAAACATAAAATAATGGAGGATTATTGTTCAATTGTCTAGCAACTGAGTCCCATATAGAACCTTTGTCCTGTGCTTTGCATCCATTCATGGAACTTTTGCATAATAAGCGTGGACAGTACTGCATATCACACTTTGATGCATTTACATTCTTTCTGCTTTTAGTTATTAGATGTGAATTTAGGCCCAGATTTGTTCCTGCCCAGAGATCTGCTAGTTGGGATCGCGTGGGATGGGGGAAGCTGGTTATGGCTCCTTGATTCACTGTGCTGGACTCTGGGTAGGTTATAGCAACCTAGGGGCTGCTCTAAGGTATGCCAGCTGTCTATAACCTCAAAGGAATGTATGCCAGTTGAAGATTGAGTTGAGTTGGCCATACCTCCTTCCCACTTGCTCCTTGGCTCTTATGGCAGGATTGAGAGCTGCTGAAGGGTCTGGCCTAGGAAGTCGTTATAATGGCTCCACATATGGATGTGAGAGGGCTTTTGCTCCCTTTGTACTGTGGGAGTAGAATCAGGCCAGATGCTTTTTCTAAGATTTATGTTGGAGATTAAGGCATAAAGACTAGTGATTTCAAGGGATTCTTTGCATTTGTACTGAAGGCTACAGTGTTAATTCTGGTTTCTGGATTCTAGCTGGAGAAGACTTATTGAGCAGCCTTGAAATGAAAACATGCACGTATTTTACATAATCTATACTTTACCTTTTAATGCTGAGCAGCCAGTGTTCTTGAGCATCATTAAAGTGCCATATTGAAAGTTACATTCAGCAAATCCAGTAGAATGTAGGCAATGTGGATTCTTCCTCCCCTGCTCCCCCAATGGTAATTTAGCTTTAGTTTTACTACTACTTTGAACTAAGAGGAAATTATTAAAGGTGAGATTGCCTCTAATGGTGGACTGTAACCAGGCCACTTACGAGTGAAGTTATGCAGGGCTGCTGCTGGCCCAACATCTATGTAGTGGGATTCGTTCTGCAACCTTGCATGCTTTGGAGGGGGAGCTCTGTGCCATTCCTTCTTAAGGAGGTGTGAATGACAGTGATGTGGCAGGCTCTGGGGCTGCCTCTGGGCAAATCCATTTGCCTTAATACACTGGGGGAGTGGCTGCTATTCCAGACTACTTGCTGGGTGTCAGCCACACACTGGCTTAAAGGTAAAAGGGAGAAAGAGAAACAAGGTATATTCTGGTTTACGAGCTGAGTGAATTTGCATAATAATAATAAGCCAAATTCGGGAAAAAACACACTCCGCTCACTTGCTGGAGTAGACATTGTTGGATTTGAAAGTTTGCAATGCAAAATCATTCTAAGGCAAACGTAGGAACTTTTGATTAAAGGGGTGCATTAGCTTGCGTTGGCAGGGTTTTATGGCTTTTTCTTCTAAACTACAGTCATTCAGAAGAAACATACTGATTTTTTTTCTCAAATGAAACAGTTTTCTTCGTTAACACTTACTGTCTGCCATGATTTCTTGGGCTGCTACAGTTAGGTTATGCCAGGCACTGGTTTCTCTGTCCAGATGTTTTGAGATGAAGATATCTCCACTATTGGATACTTTGACATAGTCCCCACTAGGGCTGGATCTTCGGAGAATGTATCTGTGTTTTGTTTAAAAAGGATAATCCTCAATGAAATAAGAATGTAACAGAGTGTATAATATTTCAGTTACTTAGAGCAGAAGGTCTGAAAGTTGTTTAAAGTTGTATGATAAACTGCAGATCTGATCATTTGCATTTACCATGCACTTTGATGACCTCACCTGCAGTCTGCCCATCCTCTCTTCTGCACGACTAACATTTTAAACAGCTTCAAACACATGTCAGAGAAATATTTTCTTCTATTCTAGCCCTCCCCATCATATAGAATTTCCCCCCAAAACTAGGGGGAAATAAAGTAAGTCGTCTAATATATCTTATGTCAACTAGAACATTTTCCAAATTTGCTGTTATATAATTTTATTTCAGTTAACTCCTTTGCTGATTTTAGATTAGTTCACTTTGTTTTAATTTTGAAGCATATACATGCAAAGGCAGTAGTTGCAATATAAAAGATTGCAACAATAATTGAACATACACAGAGTGTAAGACATATAGAATTGTGCATTTTCACTTGTCTGCTAATCTGTCTAGGCATAATGTGCATGTGCTATCACAGTGACTGTAGATGGTATCTGCATGTGTAAATGACCAGATACTTAACTTCTGTGCAGTTATTGCACAGGGGTAGTGACTGCCCATGCAGATTATGCATTTTTGCATATGCAGTTCTGACAGTCTAACCAACTTCCTTATGTCCTTAAAATGGTTGAAAATTTAACAATGTAGTTTGCTAGAACTGGTGTAGTATCGAGCATCATTACCTAATTTTCCGTTTTGCTGCATCAGGATCTACTGCCAAAACTGTGCCAATTGGGTTTTTTGGGAGGTAGTTTTCATCTATTTTATAAACATATGCTGACTGAGAGAAGATTGGAGGCTCATCAACATCAAGAACTTCAATGGTAACTGCCGCAGTTCTGTTTAGCCTATCAGGCTTGAAATGGCGCATATTAACCGTTGGATCAGTTGCTTCAATGTCAAACTTGTACTCTTTTGTTTTTTCATAGTCCAGTGGCTAAATGAAAATATAAACATTCTCAGTAAGTAATAAAAATGCTATATATGCAAACTAAAGTACTCTACTGGAATTTGTGATTTGGAAATGCTAGTATGTTGTACCAGAACTAATTATCAGAGAATCCTTTATTCAGTGAATGTCTCCCATTTTCTGTGCATATATTATTTGAGCAGTTTGATTCTTTTTTCACAGATCTAGTCTTTATTCAAAATTCAGCACATAAATGTTTAGTCTGTAGAGTAATTTTATGACTACAGC
Source organism: Emydura macquarii macquarii (assembly GCF_026122565.2). Classification (NCBI taxonomy): domain Eukaryota; kingdom Metazoa; phylum Chordata; order Testudines; family Chelidae; genus Emydura; species Emydura macquarii. The sequence goes on from NW_027130698.1 coordinate 5,380,368, forward strand.
CAGCAACCCAGCCAATAGTAGTATGCCCAAGGTCTGATGGTGCTCTGCCTACCAAAGAGAGGCTGGCCGCGATAGGCCTCTCAGCCAAACTTGCTCACTGTATGAGCATTAGTACTATATGTGTGAGAGCCATTGAACTCGAGGAGATATTTGGACTTTTTGCCACAAGCTTGGAGTGGTGCAATATTATCCGTGGTTTAAGGTAACTAGAAAAGTCTGGAAGTCAGCATGTCCAACAGATGGTAATTTAATTTACAATTAAATGAGAATCGGCTGGTAGCTTTTTTTTTTTCTTTTTTTTTTGGGGGGGGGGGGAAGGAACGGGAAGGGGGAGGGCAGTGTAGGGTGTGGGTTCAGAATTGTTTTTCTGTATACTCTTAGCATCTTCAAGTGTTGTTTTTTTTTAATGGTTTGTTTTTTTAAATGATGCATATTTAGGGCAGTAGGAATGCTGGAAATTTCATCTTATGCCTTGCTGTAATTTGAACACACTAAGCCTATAAAATGTGTATATTCATGATTCCTACTGGAAAACTGGTTCACTTTGGAGGGACAGTTGATAAACACACTGATAGTTTGAGCAGCTAGGCATGGGCCTGAATGAAAAGCTTGACCTGACCTGAACATTGGAGGAGAGAGATGTCACAGCCTGCCCAGGAGTCAAGAAACGCCCTCCCCACTCCCCCCACCATGTCCAAGTGGCCATGAATGTTGAGATGCTCATAATCTCTGAGTTGGTATTCCATCTCAAGCATTCAGAAACCATGTAACAATTCATCAGGATTAAGAGATTTTGATAATAAATAAATTTGGGTCTTTTTCTTTGCCTTCTATTTTTTGGGTTCACATTTTTTTTCTTTTCTCTTCAACTATAAATACTAGACACCTATTTTTAATGAAATCTCAGCTTTCCCTGCAATCACATGACTCCAAGATGTGAGGCTTTAAGAAAAATACCAGCTATCCCTAATTTTGCTGGTTGAGTACATCTCCACCTTGCAGCTAGTGTAGGGGTAGACAGCAGTGCTTGAACTATGAGTTATTCCTCATATAATACACAAATCTGAAAAATGCTAATTAAATATTGATATAGGTTTTAAGATAATGACTGAACATGGTGGCAGTGACAATGATCTTGTAGCTGTTACATAAGCATTGATGTTTTGCCTCAGATGACAATGCATTTCAAACTTATCCCTGAGACATAAACATGGGGTCAAAATTCATTCTTCTGGAAACTCCTCTGCTTCCAGTGTATTGCACCAGGAATGATTTTTATCCATTACGTGCATCACACGATGAGCTGAGACTTTAAGTGGTGTAAGTCCCAACTCAGACCTGGGTATGGGTTTTCCCCCACCACCACCTTCTTCCAGATCATGTGACACAGAGCCATGTCTGCTCTGTCCACTATGGAAGAGGTCTGCAGGGAGTGGGAGATGCTGAGAGACCTGGGGAAGAGCAGCAGTTTGCTGGAGATGTGCTGGGAATTGTGGTATTAGCGGCTGTGAAGCTCTTGTTATGCTCAGCCAATGAGAATCAAACTCAGAAGAAAGCGCAATAAATCTTGCAAGCACTTGCCACGTCAAGCATTGTGTGATCACTGAACACCACAGGAAGAGTCCCTGGAGGAGGCCTCGTGATAAGGCCAATGTTACCAGCTCTTACGGTTTTTACAGAGCCTTTGTCTGTGGTTAAGCTCCTGCTGCTAGAATCCAGAGATTATGAAAATCTCAGTTTTCATTTAAAAATAAAAGTTTCTAGTCCTGTTGACTACAAAGAAAAGCTTGAAAACGTGAAGCAAGTATAATCAAACAGCTCAGGAACTGGGAGGCAAATAAAAACCAAACCATATTTATCATTTTAAGTTGTATGATTTTTTTTTTTTGTCCGGGGGGGCGGGGCTTTTATCATGATTTTTTGAATTCTTGGGGTTTCAAGGGCTGCAGCTAATGAGGAAATGTCCTTGGTAGCAGTGAAGCAGGTCTGGGAGCTTGAAGTTAGGTAGCTATCCCTGGAACAGGGGCTTGGGGAAGGCTCTGGCTCCTTGATCCCCCTACAGCAGTACTTGGAAGTAGTGTGGAAACCCTCTTGTTTGTGCGGGAAAGAATGGAAAAGGCAGTGGAGGCACAAGGAAGACAAAGTGCTGTTAAACCTTACAGAAGGGAGAAGTAGAGAGATTAACTGAAAGATTTTGAATTTTTCACTTCATTTGGACTTTGACCCCTAAAGGCGGTCTGGAAAGTCAAAGCATTAAAATCACTGGCCTAACAAAATATCCAGATATGTGAGGACAAGGGAAACTAAGACACCAGCCTGAGGACAGTCTGAAGTGTGCAACCTGGAGTCTGATCAGGCAAGTCTCAGTTATACACTGTGTGGGAATCAAGTTTTTATCCCAGTAATAATAACAAATCCACTCACTTAATAATATATATTTGTTACCTTGAAACTAAAAAAACTGGATTTTTCTCTTCCGTACTGTTCTTAAAGTATAGATTCTAATAATAGCCTAGATATCAACTGTCAACATGATAAACAACAACATTTTTCTTTGTCACTAGGAATTGTACCTTCTTTGGCTTAATTACTCCTTCGTTGGTGAATGCATTTGCTATAATTTCAAAGGTATCTCTATAGGTTCCTCTGACAAAATCATATTTTGTGTTTCTGTTTTGTGGTTCATCAATGTCTTCTACTTTCAATCTGCCAACTTCACTTCCTACTCGAACGTTTTCAGGGACTTTAAAGTGGAACGATTCTGTTTAAAAAAAACAAACACACACAAACCACCCCCACCACATACACAAGTAAGAATTCTGTTAATGAATTGTTCATCTCAATTTGTTTATTAACGAGAACATTATTTCACAGAGAATACTGAGATTTCTTATCCAAGCATATAGTCTTTTTTTTTTTTTTTTTTTTTTTAAAGGCATTGATGATCAAAATTGCATGAATGAGTTACTATTGAATGGATTTATTCTACCATAGATGTAGAGCTTCATTATAAAAGTCAGGGACTTTAATCCGACTTCTGCATACAGTGCTGGGAGGTGGGGGCAAGAGGCAGTGGGGTGGGAGGAATGAAGGAAGTTCTGTTCAGCTCAAAAGATACTTTAGCAAGTGTTATAAAGCAATACATCTTGATTGGATAAACTCTGATTAAACCATTTTGTTTTAATCATGCCCACTTGTGCTTTTCAAACAAAAAAATGACTTTCACAACTTACGCTGTTTAAATCTTGGGAAGTTGTCATTGATGTCAGACAAAGTAATGATGACTGTAGCAGTGCTTGAATCCCCACCGTGAAGCCCTGGAGAATCTTTTGCTTTAACAACAATTTCATATGTAGACTGAGTCTCTCTGTCTAAATTAGCTGTGGCTGTAGAAATCACACCTTTACAAAAAAAACCAAAAAACAACCACATTAAAAAGGATAAACTAGTCTAGCATATTTTACTTCACTGCAATCTTCTGTTAGCAGGACATCTATTGGCTTTAACTATCATTTTGGCTATTGTTTCCAATGCTGTGGTTACAAAATCTGATCTCTAGATGATGGAATATTTTGGATGTTTTGTAAATCTCTGTGCAATATTTTGCACTTTTGAATACTTTGATTATCACAAATCCACAAATGCTGATTAAGTAGTACTATCCTATTATTTGTAGAGGTATTTCAGCTGGAAAAAGTAATGGATCCTTGGATAGTGTAGTTTGTGACCCGTCCGTGCCTAGGGTAGCTACCTGAATGCCAAGGTCAGGGCAGGCTGCAAAAGGAGAGCAGATTCTCCCAACACTAATGGGTGACACTGAAGTCAGAATTCCCAACCAGCCATAAACTGTGCTTCTGATTTCGGGTTTCAGTTAAGTCCAAAACCAACTTTGAGACAACTGACACATCTTCAATCAGTATAAGCTGAGAGGAACACTCTGTCTGCTCTTTAGGCAGAAGTTTGGAGACAAGCCCTCCCTCAGCAGATAAACTGCTATTCTTAACATTCAAACAGTTTGAAATTTCCTCCCCTTTGTCCCAGCCCACATGGCTGTTCCCAGACAAACATTTGGAGATTGGGGTATCTCCCTCCATGGGCAAGTCATTACCCCCAACAGATAAGCACTTGGAGACAGTTTCTCCCTCAGCAGATAAACTTCTTTTCTGAACAGAAAAGCCACTATTTTCCACAATCCCAAGGCTAGAGACACTTTCTTCCTTGTCACAGCATACCTGGCTAGACACAGACAACTGCTTATAGTCATGCACTCCCCCCGCTTCACAAAATTTCCTGTTCATTACAGGTAATCCAGAAGATTTACATTTATACTCTTTCAGGACTGGGTGACATTAACCTGGTTACATATATTTACCATGTCAGTATCAAACATCTCAAAATTGCTATAAGCTGTAAAGATTCTCTCCCAATAGCTGTTAAGAGAAGCTGGACTTCCAGGTGAGGTCAGACCTTTTTTCTTTTCCAGGATCTGGAGTTGGATTCTGGCTTTTTTCATCTGCCTTTGATGAGCCCTCTCCTCAGCTTGCTCAGCTTTCTCTTTAGCTTCATGTTCCATCTCAGCTGTCTTTTGCTTTTCCCACAAGCAAAGTTCTGCCATTTCTCTCTCATGCTGAAGATGTTGGCTATCTCTCAAGGCTTGCAGCTTGATTGCTTTATCTGATTGTCAATCACTCATCCTGACTAACTTTAGTCTTTAACACTCTCAATATCAAATCTTAAAATTTGGAATAGCGTGAGGTTCTGATCCAAAACCCAAATGTTCTGGTTCTGTGGATCCTGCCGACTATGCCTCTGTGACCCGTCCGTGCCTAGGGTAGCCACCTGAAAATGCCAAGGTCAGGGCAGGCTGCAAAAGGAGAGCACATTTTCCCCACACTGATGGGTGACACTGAAGTCAGACTTCCCAACTAGCCACAAACTGCTTCTGATTCCCCACACTGGTTATCAAGAAGCCAGTATACAAATACACACAGCCTCCTTTACTGCATTTCAGTCTCCAGCTCCCAGTCAGCCACTAGGTCCAGTAAAGAGACCAGTTATTTAAACTCTATGCTCTTTACTAAAAAGGTTCCCTCTGACCTCAAAGGGTCAGCCACAGCACCAGATCAATACAGGCTGAACAGGATGAAACCAGAATGGATCCCGGGCCTCTCCCTTTTATGTCCTCTGGCTTTTTTTCCATGCTGCTTGTGGAATTTTACAGGAACCAAGATGGAGTCCAAAGTCACATGAGTAAGTCCTGGTGACTCATCTGGTATATCCCTGGCTTCTCCCCCTGGGCCCCTTGAACCTGTAAATTTCTTAATGGGCCATCAAGCAGGCTTTTGTTCTGCAGCCATCCTGTCTGGGGTGTGACCCAGACACAGCACAATTTGAAATACAGATATAGCAACCGTATCCATAACTTCCATTACACATATAACACATAAACATCTTTATTCTGGATAAGATCAGATGCATGCACTTCCCCCTATATCTATTTATCATGGGAATAATCTGAGATGGGGCTGGACACAGGGAACATAAACAGATCAAGCACATTAACATGCAGACAATATCCTTTCAAAGGTCCCAGAGGCATGTAGAGTAAGGACTCCATGGACTTATTGGGGAAATCAAGTTTAGTGCTATGTTGCATGTGTGTACATCCAGCCAAACTATGTTGCCATGGCTTTGTATGTGAACTCATCTGATGCAACAATGGAAGTCGTGGCAGTAAACAAATGATGCATCCTTATTCTTTAGTGAAGATCAGTTGATTGTGGGTGGTGAAGAAATGCCCACTGTATCCTAACACAAAAGGTGTCCCAAAAAGCATTCCGACTTCCTTTCGGTTAATCTATAGATATTGTACCAACAAAACCTCAGCTTGAAGCTGTTATTTATGTGCATAAATGTACTGGGAAATGGTAAGGTTTGTTTACATGATTGGAATGATGTACTTGTGTAGTTTGAATGTTTATCAGACCCTTCCTGCTGTACTATATCATCAAAAAGGTGACAATTGAGACAAAAGGTGACAAAAGAGAAAAGAAAACATATTGGAAAGATTAGTGAATCTGTGCCTCACTATAGGTATGAAGATAACTTTTTTTAGACATTCTGCTTTACCTCAGTCTGTTTTATGATTACCATCATGCTGTCTGCTTTATGGAGCACAGAGTTAACTCCAATCCTTGGTGGTTTTATGTGCCTCCGGGAAAGCAGACAACGACTACCTCAATTGCCATTGCTCAATGGACAAATCGGCTGCTGGAAGCCTATTTCTTATCCCCCCAGTTTAATACATAAACTGAATTAATCAGGTTCAGGGGTCCCAGGGCACAGACACTTTGACATGGATGAAATGATTACCCCCCCTGTGAGCTCTGCTGGGGGAGACACTGACTGAAAGTCAGACTGAGATGGGGGCAGAGGCTGGAGAGGTGCAGATTATCTCGCACTGGGACAAGAAGTCCTTGCAAGTTTAGGCAAGTCAAGGTTTAGGTGAGATAACAAAAGCCTATGTGTATATTGTTTTAACCCTTTTCTGCTCTGTTATGTTCCTATGGATAAATATTAATACTTTGTTTGGAAGAGGCTGTTCTGTGGCGCTGCATTTACCTGTTGGTCATAACTGCCAAAGAGAAATCTATAGCGGGGGCCAAACCCAGCTGGACCAGCTGAGGATTCACAGCTGGTGAACAGGAACACTGTGACCTGCGGATCCCATCTAAAAGTGGTGTTATTTGTGGGATTCCACTCTGAGAGAAATACAGGCATAGGCCTGTAACTTAGTAGTGGTGCCAATGGAGAGATTGAGTGAAGGGTCTAACAGTGCTCAGCACCCACCCTTTGAAAGACCCACCTTGCCCCAGAACAGGTTTAAGAATGTCAATGATGTACAATGTTTCTGTGCTACCTCTTTCTTATTCCTGGTCAATGACATGAATGATATCACACCTGAAAAAGTAGTTGTTGGCTAAATTCAGCTCAAACTTATTTGCTAATTTCAGCCTTGAACTACTGTGCCTTCCCTGGAGGAAATGCAGCCTTTTATCTTCCCCTGCAGCATTTAGCACCCAAACCCCTTTTGGTTTTTCAGTTCACTTTCACATTCCTAAATAATACAGACAGTGACCCTTTGTCTCTGTCACCAGAACAAAACATCTCTGTGAATACATACATTCTTGCTGATAGCTAAACTTCCAACTCATTCTCCAGCTTGGTGAGAATGATAAAGACTTAAACTTGTGATATTTTGTAAAGCATAAGGTAAAAGTTGAAAAGTGTGTATCATGCCTACCAGATTCATCAACTGTGAAATACTGCTCCCCTTGAATGACTTGGTATATGACTGTGGCATGACCTGCAACTGTTGGGTCATCGGCATCCACTGCTGTCACTTTGGTGACTGAAGTTCCTAGAGAAGGAATTATCAAATGACATATTTACTAAAAATCCCCTCTGTTAAACAGAAACATAAGAAGAAATGAGTAGTCAAAGAACTTACCTACTGGTGACATTTCTGGGACAGAACCATTGAACATTTTTTGTACAAACACAGGAACATTGTCATTAACATCAAAGACTTTGATAATAAATGTGGATGGTGGCTCCAGTGTTTGGTTAGTTGTTTTGTCAATAAAAAGAGCTGTCAGCTCATACTCTGATTTCTTTTCTCGGTCCAGCCTTTCAAATGCATATATATCTCCGGTGTTGTCTTTGACTCTAAAGATGCTGTTGGCATATTCCCCTTGAAGAACATACACAGCATTCTTATTCCTTGTGTCTGATGTGATCTAAAAAGCATAATTCAGAGAGTTAAAAGTGAGCTTTAAAATCTGAAAGCAGACCACTTTCTGCATGGAAATGTACATAATAGTCATACACATATAACTATACAACAAATTCAGCAACTAGTTAAAGCCATTACTTTGGCTCATCTGTAAATAATTTGCAGCTGCTGGTTTGCACAAATTAAATATAAATCAGGTCATTTCTGCCTCATTTCCCCTTTGAATCATGGGCAGTTCTCCAATTTGCATTCAGAAAGGTGAGATTTTATACACACAGAGGTGCACCAGCAAACTTTATAGGTGGGTTTTTGAGGCCAGTTGATTCCTATATCACTTTTTCACTATCATCTGCTCCTAGCTACTCTGTTCATAAATTAGATCCAACTACTAGCAATATACATTGTTTTCAGTCTCAACATTTAGATCTGAAAACGCAGGCCACCTGGAGTGGGACATTCTCCAATTTTGTTTTCCAATAATGTTGTTTTATCCCAAGACTTTCAAAAGTGACTAATGACTTTCTGATTTCCAGAAAGTGCCAAGCATCCACCCTCTGAAAGTCGGGCCCTCTTTAATAATGTTTCCTAAGTTGTCATCTGAAATCACTAGTTAATATTGAAGATCTGGGCCTTAATGTTTAAAGTTTCTTGATTTTAATGCCATTTTTGTAAGCCTCACCCAAATGTTGAACCAGAGCAAATGTGTGAATTTCAACTGAATAAATAAATGAACTTGATGATACAGTTGAGGATTTTTATAGTGATTCTGTAGTGGAAACCTCATGCAAACACTCATTTTAGGATTGCTATGATCATCAGGCAAGTGTTCCATTTATCACAGATTTTGAATCACATGGGGAAATCCTGACAAATCCTGGCAAAACACCCATTGAAGTCAATGGGATCAAGATTTCACATGTGGAATCTGAGGCCTCTTGGGGTGAAGGATCATCTGTCACACTCTGGTATTAATAATATATTATTACTACTACTACTATTTGGGTTATAGCAGTAACCTCAATGTGCTAGGCACTTTCAAAGCATGTAATAAGATTCAGTAACTTGCAATTTAAGACGATGAATAATGTAAGGGGGGTGGGGGGGGGAGGATGGATAAAATATACATCAACTTTTAAAAATAATTGAATCCAGTTTCTGTACTGGTCCTGTACATTATTATTAATCTGGAGGTAACTTTATGATTCTCTCTTTCCACATCTTATCTCCTGATTCCTGACAGGTGATTAAAACCACTTAAAAAAACACTTATTGTACAATGACATATGCACTCACTATATTAGCACTCCTATTCTATTTATTACAGTTGGATATTCATCTGTAGTCACTATAATTAACCAAGAATTTTCAGTCCTCCATTTCTATGTTATCAGAGGTTGCAGTTGCTATTGCTATTAAACAGTTTTTCCCTTTTTGTAGTATGCCATGGAATTCTTCTTCCATTATTCCACATTTTAACTCACATTTTATGACTCCCTGATCCTGGGGCTGCTGAGGAGTGGCTTCCAATCATTGCAGATACTGTACCTCTTTGAGAAATCTGATTTTTGTATCCAAGTTTCACCTTACTTAAAAAATACTTGCTTACAAAATCAGACATAAAAATACAAAACTGTCATAGCACACTATTATTGAAAAATTGCTTGCTTTTCATTTTTACCATATAAAATAAATAAATCAATTGGAATATAAATATTGTACTTGCATTTCAGTATATAGTATAGAAAGCAGTATACAAAAGTCACTGCTTGTATGAAATTTTAGTTTGTACTGACTTCACTAGTGCTTTTGATGTGGCCTGTTGCAAAACTAGGCAGATATCTAGGTGAGTTGATGTACTCCCTGGAAGACCTCTGTGTACCCCTGTTGAGAATCACTGACTTGGAAATCCTGAAATTCAACTTAGGGCAGCTTGAATTGTGCTCGCTGACAGTGACCCATAGAGGTCATTCTGTCAGCCGAGGTTTCTCAGGTTATAGGGATGCCCCAGCCACATCTCCTGAATCAGGGACCTTGCTGGGGTGCCCAGAGCCCTTACACCGGCTCTGCACCATCCACAGATTTCCTTACCGAAGAGCATATTCTAATGATAGCTTCAAAACTATTCTGATTAAAAAGCCCTTAAGTAAAAAGATTTTATGCAAGTATATGTATATTTCAACACTCCTTAGAAGTTAAATTTGTGATTGAGTTTGTGGGAAGATAGCTCTCTTCATTGAAATGCTTCATAACCTAGTAAAGAGTACTTAGGCCTACGTGTGATGATTAATTTGATATTACAGCCTTCCTAGAGAGGGAGAGAGTGTAAATTATGGGGGGAGGAGGTCTAACACTTCAACTTTTCATTAGCTGTTACTTTTCTCACTGGTAGAATCTGCCCATTGCCCAGAGTTCATGGTCTGATCAGTGGAAAAAGCTTGTTAGGTTGAGTAGTCCATCCACACAGGGACTAGTGCTGGATTGTTCCCCATGGCAGTCTTACTTTAAATATGTCAGAAAAATTAGGCTTCCTTCATGTTGTTGTGGGTGTTTTCTAGTTCCCAAGCAGATGCCTGAAAGTTATTTCTTCATGGGATAAGTACTCCTCCACTGAAGTTTTTGCTTTGGATCAATCCTTTTCCCTTGTAATGCTCCAAGGAAGTGCCCTCTCTTGATACATTTGCCGGTGACCAATGATAAGACAGTCTCACAGGATTTTGGCTAGCGTGTGCATTCTTACTATAACTGAACTGTAAAGACTAGAAGATTGCTCTGCTGTACTGTATGAATTCTTTTCTTATTACACTTGGCGAAGTAAATAATTTGCCTGTTTCCCACTCCACTCTTGTCCTATTAGCACGTGGGAAGAGCTCCCACCACATATTCAAAGGTAGGAACATATGCTGTGCCTTCTCTCTCACTCTCTATTTATTGATTCAATATAAAGCATAGGATTTCCAAAATTGCCTTTGCTAATATTGTGGGGATGAGGAAAAGCATTCCAGGTCATAAAAAATAAAATCAAAGCGTGTAAGCATATTCCTGCTGCTGTCACTCAATTCTACAGGCCTGCTGCTGTGGCCTTTTTTAAAAGGCTTATCAAGTGTTCAATCCTGCAAATGCAATGCATTGAATGCAGACATTGCAAAAGTAATCAAAAGCATTCCACTGCTGGAAGACCACAGCGCACCATACAAAGTGAATTATTCTCTTATTTAGGACAGCAGCAGGAATAGAGGTGTTCTCCTCAATCTCCTATTGAATTGGTCTCAAATGAAACAGAAATGCCCTGTGTGAGTTTGAGTGTACCCTCTGGCCTCTTTCTGTCTCTTGCTCTCTGCCAGTAAACAGCGCTGATCCAGAAAAGTCTGTTTCACTTTACCAAGGCAGACTGAGAGATGCCGATTGTCGTACACTGGAAGAAACGTACAGCTGCATTTATCAGAAAAATGTCAAACTTGTTCAGATTGAAAGACTACATTTGAAGAACTTTGCCAGGGTGATGTGCAGTTAATCATAGGATTTTATGAGCAGTGCCCTATAGAAAATGAGTTTGCAAGCAGGTCAATGCTCATTTAAAAAAAAAATTTTTTTTTAACTAAATTGTGGAAAAAACTCAAGGGCTACATTTCCAAATACAGCCTTGCCTGTTTTGGTCTAATCTGAGACCTGTAGGTTTTGTTTTAAAGAAACAGAGCCAGACAAATCATTACCATAACTGTACCTAAGGAGGTATTATCAACTCATTGAGTCAATGGTAAAACTTTACATTAATTCTAACAAGTAGATTTCAAGAGTGCTTGGTGATGGCCTAAAATTCCACCCCTTGTGTATACCGAAAGGGAACCTTTAAAATGTTGTTCACTCTTGCACTGTGCAGCAAGCATGCCAGGTTTAGCTGCCAAATTTTCATGGTTCTAGTTTGATGGCTTGATGAGTAAAAGAATAAAACAAAACACAAAAATTGGCAACCTATTTGAGATTAACCATGAACACAGCATGCCTGAAGAATGGCTGAGAAGTTAGAATTGTATCCCTTTAGTATATTTAATTCATCTAGAGTTCATGACACATATTTATATGTCATAGTGACTGAATTTTCTTATTACAGAAACTTTCAGTCAACACAGTTTAATTAGAATATGCAAATTTGGCACACACAGAAATAAATTGATTGAGTGCTGATAATGATGCTAGTCTAAATACAGTATAACTTAGGCAGTTTACAGATATAACTGGTCAGGATTTAAATTCTTCTGAGACTATAAAAAGTTGAAGTTATAGTAATATATTTTTAGAAAGGTAGATTTCCCTTGGATTTGCAGTAAAGTTGTAGATCTGATCTATGACTTTGAAATTAGGACCTATTAATGAAATCCATAAAGTAATAACCAGAAAGAACTCTTCAGATTTTATAGAATTATGTTTTTGGGCTCAATACAACTCCCATTGAAATCAATGGAACAATTCCTATTGATTTCACTGAGCTTTGAATCAGGCGTTTAGTGAGGCTAAAGTCTATTAATAAACTCATTAACTTCTGAATTCTGATTTATTTACACTGATTATATCCATTCCTTAGCTATGTAGCTCCATTGCCTCTTTATAATTCATGTGTGCACAGATAACAAATCATCAAATTAAATGAGCATACAACACAAGAGTTCTGTTTTTGCATCAAATATGCTCTGCACATCTTGACTTTTGGCATAATTTAAAAAAAAGATGAGCACAAATAAAGCATCTCATTCAAATTACTCTTCATTTTTTTAATCTGCACAGATTTGTATCTACAATTAATAATGAAATGCAGATGCATGAAGCTACAATTATACATATGAAGCATATCAGAGCTTTCTCATTTTAAAAATGAAGCAAAAGTTAAGTAATTTTATATGTGGTTTTTTAGGGGGCAGCTATGAAATAATTAGAATATGCACTTCTGTTGCACTATGAACAGATTAAATCTATTTTCAGAAAAACTGGATTCTCAAAGTATACAGTGTTGCTCGTTGGTGGATCAGTTGTTGCTTCGAAATGCTCTGTAGGATAATTTGTTTTGTGACTGCCACATAAATCTATCAGAGTTGCAGATTATAGGTGCTCTTAGCAGAATTGACTTTGGTGAGTCAGAGCAGAGAGTAAATAAGATTAGCATAGTCTACTACTTAAATAGAATGAGGGAATTTTTAAATTTGCGTGTGTATGTCTATGTGAGAGAGAGCGAGAGAGATTGAGAGAAAGGGAGAGACCTATGAAATCAACTTGTAACTTACTGCAGGCATCTACAACTAACTCTAAAATACCCAAAGCAAACAAACACAGGCTGTAAGTTTGGTTCCTAATACTCCTTAAATAAACTAATGTAGTCATTGGGGGATGAGAAGTAACATATGTGTTTCTAGGGAGAGAGACTGACATGCTAAACTTCCGAATCATTTCTCTACTGTCTATAGAATTAAGAGTTTGTCTGGTAATCAAGTTTTGTCTCTGGTATTGAACCAACCACAACCACTTTGAATATCTGCTATCTTTCTCTCTAAAAGGAGAACAGTAGCCAGAATTTATGAATATTGTAACTCAGACACAAGTTCACTTCTCAATACATTTAATTCAAACTAAGAGCATGAGCCAGAATCTTAGCTGGAGTAAACTGGTGTAGCTGCACTGAAGTTAACAGAGCTGGGACAATTTATAGCAGCAGAAGATTTGGCCCTTAAAAGACAGAATTCTGGCCTGTGCTTCAGGAAGAAGATAAGTTGAGGTGTGGGAAATGGTAGTGTAATATTAATGCAACTAATTTGCCATTCATCCTTTCCATTACAACTGCATGTCACCAAAACACTGTCCGGCTTTACAGATTCCCCATACTGACCAATCTATGAAGCGTATTTGTATTTTACAAATAAAGTAGATTTTCTTTCTGTAACATTATTCTTGGTTTACTACAAGTCTTCAAATTGTTAACATTACCCTTCTCTTGTACTTTTGGTATTAAAACCACATTACAATTCTTCTTTCTTCTATCACACCTAGAATGTCAAAAAGTAGCACTGTTCATCATGCCCTGGCATGGTATTAATTCACCTGAGTCAGTAACTACTAACTGATTGCTAATAAATTATTTACCTTCCCAACATGATGTGGTAATGGTGAGTTAATCTCTTCCATGATATGCATTTGATTCCAGATCCATGCTCTCTTAAGTCGTTTATGACTCTTATTGTTTGGTGAAAGATTTAATTTTGTCTTGAAATCATCTTTGTAAGCAGAGGCTGGAGCCAAGATCAGGGAGAAAAGGATAATAAGATTTTTCATCTTCCTTTGCAACCTAGAAAACATTGTAAAATATGAACACAGTAGGGAATATAGGATAAAGATTTCTTAACAATGGTAAAACAATGTTAGAGATGGCCAGATTCATGAAGGCTCAGAGTTGGCTCTGGCTAAGCTCAGCATCCAAGCCAATAAACCTACAGAGCCTACATTTTTTCCCCCTCAGACCATGTCTACACTTACCTCCGAGATTTGGCGGCAGTTGACGGGAGTTACGCAAGCTACACAAAAAACTTGTGTAACTCCCGTTGACTTCTCTGCTCCTCTTCAGTGCGCTGTCTTCACTGCACTGCGCCACTTGTGAAGGTGGTCTTAGTACGTCGATTTCTGGATCGACTGAGCGGGTCTTCACTGACCACTCAGTCGATCCAGAGAAATCGATCTGACGGCGGTGACTTTGCCGCCGTCAGTATAGCCGTAGCCTCATACCAATATAGGCCATGATTAACTCCCACTGAAGTTACTGGATTTACCCTAACAAAGTTGAGAAGAGTATCAGGCCAATTAATTACAGTATAACTAGAGTTGATCAACAAAATGGATTTCCATCCCACAGGAAATTCTGATAATTTGACATTCATTTTCATCCAAATCAGGGGAAAAAACTGAAATACTGTATCAAAACTTTTCATGAAAGAAAATAATTTCAGTTAGAATATTGTTTTGGTTATTGTTCATAAGAACATTTCAACATGAATCAAAACTTAACATTTTGTTTTGTTGAGCATCTGCCTGAACTGCCTCAGTTCATCATGAGATCAACTGCTTAGCCACAAGGAGAAGCTCCTGCATTACAGGAGATGTAGTCTGGCCAGGACGCACAGTCCAGAATGGGGACAGGAGGCAATATGACAGTTCAGGCAGAGGCAAAGATTAATGTCAACCCAACCTGAAACAAAATATTCTGGCTCGATGAAATGAAATATTTTGATTTTTTTCCCCACAGTAAATTCTGCTGCAATCAATATTTTTACATGGAAAATTATTGACTTAGACAAAACCCCATTTTTTGAATGAAAAAATGTTTCACTTGAAATGTTTCAACCAGCTCTGACTACAACATAGGAATAAGTGAGCCAGTTCAGAGAAATCTTTTGGTATTGCTGTATTTGGAAAAGTTTAAACCAAACACACAATTCCCTCTGCCTTTTTATTCTTAAATTGTACAAGATATAGAGATGATGTTTCTGAGGCTGTTCTCTGGAACAATTTTAAAATCATACGTTATTACTAGCTAACTTTAGACCTGACTTTCTTACCAGATTGATAAGTTTATATAATGTAGCAAAGCTGCCAAATTTTCCTTCTGAATCTCCCCTTCTACAGTACAAAGGAATGTCAGTGAAAGTTAACATTCAAATAACATTCAAATAAGTTAACATAAGTTAACATTCAAATAGTTGGAGAACTTGAAATTACACGTAAATTGCTTCTCATTACCTGTCAGTAGGTACATCAAAAGAGAAGCAATTATTAGTGATAGAAAAGTAGACACCACATGATTAGCTGAATGTTCTATTAAGCCAACATTTTGGGAGGTAAGGTAGTCAGACGTATTTCAAAGTTACTCTTCCGTATCAGGCAGTTACTGACCAAGCAGTTTTGTAGTGCTGTAGCATGATCGGAAAGCGGGGTTTTAGGACCTCAGTCTCATGGTGATGTGTGTTTGTTTTCCTGTCCCTTTATTCTGCATAGTTGTACACGAGCTACATTCACAGTATTTCTCATTCTATGTGAATGTATAGGAAACTGCTGGGCAGATTGTAGCTTCTTTAACAACAAGGCTGTTAAACTATGTTTAAGATGCACCTCTAGGAAGCAATTGATTTTGTTTGCAACTGAGACACCTTACACTGCAAAATGTAAGGGATCTTTGGGGATTTTAATGCTCAGTCATTATGAACACTTAACTGTATCTGTCAACCCTTAATCTGAAGTACGGCTGATCAATCTGAAAACAGCTGGTTAATGTCCATTAGGATTGACTGTAGCTTTGGGAAATATTTGTGAAAAAGACCCCTCCATCCCCATCCTCAGAAAAGAGAAGGACAGTCTTGAAATCTGTCCTTGCACCAGTCTGTTTCCTCCCATGGGCTGCAGGGAATGGTGAATTAATCATTCTGTTCCAGCCCTAGTATGGTAATTATCTTGTTGTGCATTGCTGTATTATAGTGGCTAGTTGAGAAGACTGAAGCACTACACTACATACTTAAATTGCTATTAACTTTACTAGAACAGACATTTACAAAGATTCTCTCAGAAAATGTTATCAACTTAAGTGGTGAGCATCTTCATTAGAGCATGTGGAGGGGATAGAAACTTGTCTTTCACATTATTCCTATCTTATCTAAGGGAGAAGAATTTACTCTTGTTAGTTTGTTTTGCTTTTTACAGGAGCATATCCACAGGCAAGAGATAAGCCTCTGAACCAAAACAACCTATCCAATGCCAGCCGCTGGGAAAGTTCAGATATGGATCTAAGCTTTGAGGCTCTGGTCTGTATATACCAGAGAATACCTTGCTAAGCATACCTTTCATTTCAATCAGCCGTAGAAATATTCTGTCTAGAATGGTGGTCTCTTTTCTAAACATCCTACTCTATGAAGAGCAATTTCTAGAGAGAGAATAATCAGTATCTCATCTATCTCAATGGTGATCTGTGGGCAGGGAAGTTGAAGGCCTGGCTCCAGAGAAGTCGGAGTGGATGGGTTTATCTGTTGTATGAACTCTGGGTCTGCTGCACTGTCCTGATCCTTCAAAAATTCATCAAGCTGTCACAGAGCTCCCTATGAGGGAATACGGGGCACATATGGCCTTCACCATTTGGGCCTCTTACCATATGTCCATCATTAACAAAGAACGCATACAAGAAGAATAAGCCGGGAATGTCCCTGGAGGCAGGTGGGAGGGGAATATTGCTGTAGTTTACACAGTAATAATGCAAATATTACTGCAGAGCACAGTAATGTTTTTAATAAGTGGTGAATATCCCAAAGCACTTTACTTTATTTAGGGGCCTTTGTCACCTGTATATCAGACTGAACCTCTTAAACAGATGTACAGTTTAGTTACAATACACTCAGAAGACCCCTTTCCATGTTCTCCCAAGTTTGAAATGTTTTTGCTTATGCTGGCTGCTTGTTAACAGACTCTGTCTCCAAATAAAATAGGTTTGCTGTCTCTTGACTTAGTTCAGAACTGCAGCTCTGGCTCCTTCCTTTGTAAACAATTTTTTCAGTTAAGCTAGTACCCACCCTTCCATGTGTCTTTCAAGTCAAACATGTAGTGAAAATAAAACCCCGGGACTTCTTGCAAAAACACTTCCTCCTTTCTTCTTGGCAGCTTTCATCATTTCAATCAGGAGTATCACTGTATACGCTGCAATTCCTTCGTATCTTTATGCGTGATGCTTGGCTCCATAGGACAGCCAAAGTCTGCAAGGAGATACTCATTCCTGGCAACTCTGTAATTATCTCCTTCAGCAAAAAATCCTCCTCTGCTGGTGAGCTCAATCATGGAGCTCCTCTTCTTGAACTTGGGGATGTGACCACTCATGTTCAAGTATAAAACATGTCTCCTGTCCTAGCTTTAGTGGCTCTTCAGAAGTAACTGTGTAAGGGCATGAGGATCAAGTTCTGCAGATGTTAGACTCCTGAAGAAAGGCTATGTAGTGCACTATTTCAGTCAACAAATCCCAGAGACAGTAGCAGGAGAGAGGTCATGTTGAAAGTGAGCAAGGGAGTATGCCTTGTGCAACATGGTGCAGCGCGTTGGAGTGGCCAGGAGTGAAGCAAGCAGCCAAAAATGCAGGGCTAGATTACTCCTCTGCTTACATGGGTAGAAACCTCCCCAAATGCCCCCTTGCTCAGCCTACCTGTATCTTGGGTGTGGTTTGGGATGGAGCGCACTCTGCTGTCCTCTAATACTTGCTGTGTCAGCAAGAGGGTGGGAGTGCATAGGGCAGAGTAGTCTATCCTATCCTATCCATCCTCATTTGCTGCCAGGAGTAGTTGTCTTGGGGCCTGGTGGAGTGGGGGGGAGTGAAGGAGGAGTAAATTGCACTCTTTTAAGTGCTGCAGGAATTTACTCCCTCCTCCTATCACCCTTTCAGAACACGAGGATAATAAAAAGATGAATTGTGACTGAGACACAGTCCTTCCCAGGCTGTTCCTGGGGCAGAGCTATACTTTAATTGGCAGCCTTTCATCTGTGAGAAACTATGGAAATGGCAGCTTATAATATAGATGGTTTGCAAAGTCTCATGTAACTAAATAGTCTAATCTGAGATTTGCATAATCTTTGGCAGTTATTGCAAATATGTGTGTCTTGGTTGGGAGTTGCCAGCTTCCTATAAGCGCTTTTCTCTTCAAGCTGTAGGAGCCAGCTCCTGTCATGGACTTTGATGGAGACAATGGTGCCACTTGTTACGATCACTTGCCAAGGTTTCCCATCGGTCAGGATCAATTTCAGATTCCTTCATATCTCACTTGCATGTGTCTTTATGGCAAAACTGGGGATGTCCTGTTGTCCTGGTTCCCTCTGATAGCTCGTATATCCTTAGGTATGAGTCCATCTTTTTCTCCTGATGAGCATAGGTTGTCCATGTTTTTGCCCCTCTACATGAAAGTGCTGAGGACATAACCTAGGTGCACTAGCATTTCGGTCTTGATGGCACGCTTTGAGTTGTTCCATGCTCTTTAAGTTAGCCTACTAAAGGTGGTGGCAGCCTTTCCAATGCGAGCCTTTAGCTTTTCAACCAGTGAGAGGTTGGTAGTCACTGTAGAACCTATATAGCTGAACTTTTGGACTACTTCTAGCGGGTTTGTATTTAAGGTGATTAAAGGATCTTGTAAAACCCTCTGTCATAATACAACTATTTTCTTAATACTGATGGTGAGAGCAAATGCCTGACAAGCACTTGAAAGGTGGTCCATGAGTTCCTTGCAGTAGATCTTCATCATGGGGTATAAGGGCGGCAGCATCAGCGAATAAAAGTTCCCTGATTAGCACCTTTTTTACTTTAGTCTTTGCCTTAAGTCATGAGAGATTGAAGAGTTTCCCATCTGATCTTGTGTGGAGATATACTTCATCTTTCACGTCCTTAAACACACAGTTCAGGAGTACTGAGAAGAAGATTCCAAAGAATGTAGGGGCAAGAACGCATCCTTGATTCATTCCATTTTTCATCACAAACTGGACATTTGCTCTCATGTTGTCATGAAATGAACGTATAAAACTTAAGGTTGATGGACATCCTTTCCTTTCTAGTATTGCAAATAGACCTGTTCTGCTGAGTGTGTCAAATGCTTTGGTTAGGCAATGTACTATGGTTGGTTTTGCTCTCTGTATTTTTCTTGAAGTTGACACAGAGAAAACATCATGTCTGTTTGATCTTCCAGCCCTGACTCCTCCCTATGATTCAGGGTAGACATGATTCGCCAGGTGTTGTGGGTGCACTAAGATGACTTATGCAAAAGCTTTTCCTGCTACACTTAGTAGTGAGATACCCCTGTTGTTGTTACAGTTACCCTTTTCACCTTTGTTTTTATACAGAGTGATGATATTTGTGTCACGCATCTCTTGTGGCACCTCACCCTCTTTCCAGCATTCAAGTAGCAACTGATAAGAGAGATGGTAGTAGGCTTTCTTTCATGCACTTCAAAACTTCCTCTGGAATGCTATGTTTTCCAAGAGCCTTGCCACTTGATGATAAATCAATGGCCTTGCTTAGCTCTTCTACAGTGGGCTCCACATCTAGCTCTGGCATGACCTGTAGAGTTGGTATTTGATCCAGTGATTCACTGGTGATGTTCCTTTCTTGTACATATAGCTCTGAATAATGTTCAATGTAATGAGACAGCTGCTTACTTTTATCTGTAATAATTTCATCACTTTGCTGTTTAAGAGGGGCAACCGTATTGACTTTATTGACAGTGGGGGCCTAAAGTTTTCTTCAGGCCATCATACATGACTTCGAGGTTTCCCCTATCTGAAGCTGTCTGTATCTTTTCACAGAGCTTGGTCCAGTAATGATTTGCACAGTATCTATTTGCTCACTGTACTTCAGTTTTTGCATGTCGAAGTCTCACTTCGGTGCTCTCTGTTGACTTCTTAATTATGTTCCAGATAGGTGCTGTTCTTAATGTTAATAAAGTGTAATAGTTCCATTTCATTTTCTTCAAACTAATCCCTTTTTAGTTGATCTTTCCCCCAAATATAGCTAAAACTGTTTCATGGATTGTTGTTCTTAAATCTTCCCAGAATTCCTCTGCCTTCTCTGGTAGTAACTTCTCATGCATACTGTGTTCAAAACCCTTCACAAAATCCTGGCATTTCCTATGGTTTTTAATGTTAGTAGTGTTGATTTTAGGCTTGCTTCCAAGTTTTGCTCTATATAGTGTCTTAGCTAATGATCAGATAGTGATCAGTGTCACAATCAGCAGTGTGAAACGTGAGAGTGTTCTACACTGAGGGTAGGTCTTTCCTTCTGATGATAAGGTCTAATTGGTGCCAGTGGCCTAATGTTGGATGTTGCTATGACACTTTGTGGTGATCTTTTCCTGCAAAATATAAATTGGTAATACATATTTGGTTTTGGGTGCAAAATTCAAGAAGTCGTTGCTGGTTCTCGTTCATCTTGTCCATGCCAAAATGTCCTAAGCAATGTGGCCATGAGTTGTTATCTGCGCCAACTCCTGCATTGAAGTCACCGAGGAGGAAAAGTTGCTCACTTGATGGTATTCTTTTGATGACTTGATAGAGTCGTAAAATGTATTCTTCTCCTGGGGGCTAGATTTGAGTATTGGTGCAGAAGCACTAATGATGTTCACAAAGCTGATAATCATCTGAAATTTAAGTGAGATAATGAGCTCTGACTTCCCAATAGGTGTTTCTAGGAGCTATACCACTTATTTCTCACAGCAAAGCCAACACCATGCAGATGATTTTCTTCGTTGCTTTTACCCTGCCAAAAGCCTCTTGACAGAACCAGCATCTGCAAGTTTTGTTTCCTGAAGTGCTGCAATGTCAGCGTTGAGTTTGCACAGCTAACAGTCTATCAAAGCTGACTTCCGTACGCTGCTTGTGTATTGTAGGTCATCATCTGTCAATTCCAGACACGTAGTCCTAACATTCCAGCTTCCAAGCCAGAAAATTCTTATTTTTTTGGAAAGTTTTGCAAAGGTGCTACAGGACTCCTGTTATTTTTTTGCAGGTGCAAGATTTCCATCTGCCTTTTGTGTTATGTCCATGCTGCCAGCAAGGATGGAGTGTCCTCTCCATATAATATGGCTGCAATAGCCTGGGCAATCAATATGGAGTCGTTGCTTTGCCCATGCATCAGGGTCTCCGTTTTGGCTTCACTGGTTTGGACCAAGGGAAAGACAGAAGTTGATACATTTGGAACCAGCTACGCTGCAGGAGTTGTCAGTGCAGAGACCTTCCATCTGCTTATCTTCGGGGTTCCACACCTAAATTGGTTAGGCCCATTCTGTCCAATCTGGATGCCATTGGCAAATACATCAAGTGAATTTACTCATTCGCCTTTTGATGGCATTTCCCGCATCCAGGGTTCCACTACTCTCCTCAGGCACTCATTCGTCTGAGACCATTGTCGCTTCCTATGGGTTCTGTGTTAATTAACCACCACCCAGCACTTGGCATTGACCAATATAGGTTGTACCGATTATGATCATAGTGGTATCAGGTTCTCAATTCTAACCTGACCTGACTTGGAGGGAACAACTATGTGCAATCCTTTGGTCAGATCTGAGATTATAGGCTCAGTCTAGGTTTTATGTCTGACTACATATACCAATAGCTTACACCCCATTAGTTTTAAGCAAGGACCTTAAGTAGGTCCTGAAGAGAGCAGGAGAAATAATTGACAATTAGTTTATTCAATTAACTGAGTTTCTCTCTATGCTCAAATCTTCTTTGAACAGATCATGATTTTCTCAAATGTATTCATTATTTAAATGATCAAACACAATTTCATCAAATAATTCTCAGCCTGCAAGGTATAAGTGGAGAGGTCACTGAGAGATTTTGATATTCAGGCAGATTTATGAGATACTGATGTCACATGGTATAATTGGAAGAGTATAATTCTTTAGAATCAAGTTTTTGGTGCAAATGCATATAAATACTGTACTAATCAGAAATTTGCTTTCTGCAAGTAATTCTGCAATACTGGCTTTAAAATGTCCTGTTTTGGTGATAGTTCTTTCAGGTAACCTCATTCACAGGATTATCCAGGAAATGTGAATACAATATCATTAAAACAAATTCCGTTAAATTCTCAAAATTTCCAGAAAACTTTTGCAGTCCTTGTCCAGTTCTGTTTTGTTTTCCTGTCATTCTTTAAAGTTCATTTAATGCTTAAGTGAAATTAGTTTAATCAAAAATAGAAGATACATATATCCAGGTTCTCAAGTGCACTGTCCTATAGTTCCATCATGTATAACCAGTAAGCCAAGTCCAATGTATGGTTGATTAAATAAATGATGAAGCAGTCACAGTTGATGAAATTTTTATTGCCCTGAGTGGGAAGGCTGAAATATCTCACAATGATCTCATGTAGAGAATCATTTTGATTTTTTTCGAATGAAGATTCCTTTAAAAGAATATCTCCAACCTAACTGGAAAATAATGATTAATATCCCATGAAAGAAATTTGACAAAAAACAACAGCCATGAATCAGAACAGAACAGAACATGAACAGAAATTTTCTGACCAACTCTAGCATCTTTTAAAACGTATCTTCTTTTCAATAAAAATTTAAATTGAAGACCACTTTTTTTTTATTTTTGTCAATGGCTTTTGTGGAATTTGCTGGATTATGATTGATAAACTTGAAACCAAATTTATTTGGTGGTCGACAAAGCTAAAAATGTTAGGTTTTTCAGTTTTTTAATAAGAACTGAAAGATGTTGAGGAAAATGGAAGTTCTCTTCCAAAAATTTCAGTTTAACTGAAACAGAATTTGAGGTATATATAACCAAGAATATTTCAATCAGTTTGAGCTCTTGTTTGAGGAACTGCAGAAAATCAAACCTTCCCATCACACAAAATATTACTATAAGTTATTGAAGGAAATAGAAACATTTGCCAGTATTTTAATAAGAATGCTGAAACTGCATTGGAACTACCAGATACTTATAGTGCAGGCCCTTCATTGATGTAGTGCACAAGCCCTCACTCGTTAATATCAATGGAAGAACTCCCATTGACTTGGCATTAGATCAGACCTGCAAAATATATAGGGGTCAGTGCATCTAAACTGAAATGTTCCTCAAAAACACTGGACCAGATTTTGCTCTGTTGCACCAGTGTAAATCCAGAGTAACTACTGCCCTTGGTTAAATTACACTGGATTTACACCTGTGTAACTGAGAGCAGAATCTGACCCAATATCTATTTGTACAGTAATAATACGTATTTCTACATAGACTCAGCATTATAAAGTTTTTTCACTTTATCATCTAATATTATATCTATGAACTTCACAAGGTAAAGGCTCATGAATAGAATAATTGGCAATAAATAATACAACAAGGTAACCACTAAATGATACAAGGTGAATAAATTACTTTCTAAGGTGTGTGGTGGAGTGCACACCCTATTTATGTAATAGACAGACCTTCACTGCAACACTTAAATAAAGGGATAAAACCTTAGTAAATGAAAACAAACCTAGCAATAATTTGCACTTCAAAACCGCCTTTCATCCAGGGACCCCAAAGAACTTTGCAGAAATGAACTAATAAAGCTTCCTGAACCTCCTGAGTGGCACAGTGGATGCAGCATGCATTATGTACATCTTACATATGAATTAAAGCACTGGCAGATTCAATGACTTGGCCACGTTCCCACAATTGATCAGTATCGGAACTAGCAATAGAACCCCAGCATCTGGTATCCTAGTCCCTTGATCTAATCATTAGACAACATTCCCTAGTGAAAATCTAACAAACCTAATTAAAAAGAGAGGCAGCACAGTACTGCAATAAAATTAGAGAATTGTTACCTTCACTGTAGCTTCTGTTAGAGAACTATATCTAAAACTGTAAAAATGAGCTACTTTGTTTCCCTGGGCTTAAAATGTAGCAATAGCTGAGGCAGTACATTCAGTTCAGTGCAAAATGCTAACTGGGTAATTTTTTAAACTCTAATAACACTCTCTTTGGGTAGGATCCACAATATTATATGTGACCTGAGAGTCTCAGAACAGTCATAACTTTACAAAATCATCATTTTCTGAGATTCCAAATGGGATAAACATTAGTTTTTTAAAATGATTATTAAATCACTCTCAACAAATGTTCTAAGCAATATACAGAAGTTAGAGTATTTATAGGCAGCGACCTGTTTTGGCCTTTTTTATGAGAGTGGTCTATCATCTTGTGTTTGTCAGATTATTGAGCTGATCAAAATGGTGACATGGTGCTTTCCTTCATTGTATGACTTTATTTTGGAGCATCATTTTCACCTCCTGGTTTACAGATCACAGAAGTAATCTCTTTGGGTAACCAAGCATTCTGGAATGTTTGATTATCCAAGAACTTGTCACTGTAGGTATAAACTGTTATTTTGTTTTTCCTATAAACCTAAAATGGGAAGAAAAATCTTTGCTAAATTCATTCCACATTGGTGTGGATGGCTCATTCTGCTTTGTTTTTGTTTTATCCTCTTAATATTTTCTCCAGTTCTTTAGTCCATGACTCAGTAAATCAGGACTCACATTCTGTGCTGGTCACTGGGATTTTGCGGTAGCTTGGTAGTAGTAGCCAATACTACCTTTAGTTATCTGTCCATTTGCTTGGTGGTTTCATTAGAGCCTGCTGGAAAACTGACAAAAATTGAAATGTTGATGAAAAACCCAGTCGCCAACACTTCCCCTCCCCTATTCTCCAATCAGCTCTATATTTTAGGCAATAGTTGTAGGAAAACCAGATGTCCTACTTCTGTTTGTTTTGATCTACTTTCCAGCAAGCCTATATGTGTTTTGCCTGTCCTGGGATAAGAAAGCAAATATCCTTCTTGCTGTCCTACTTTGTGAACATAAAGCCTGTGACTATCTCTGATAAGCATAGTAAACATTCACCATATTGCACATGACTACAAATGCTTGCAACTCCTTCTTAACCAAATTTCTTGAGATGTGAAAAAAGTACCAATCCTGACTGAAGACTGTCCATGAAAAGCCTGAAGTTTTAAATGCAATTGTTTGAGTTTTAAGTAGAAAGACATTTCTAAATAATATTTGAGTGTACCCAACAAGTGGTTTTCGTTCAGTTAATTCAGAAATATAGGAACTTTTCTAAAAGTTCCCAGGAATCATTTAAGGGATGAAAACAGGCCTGGGAAATTTCAGCCCATACACTTCTTCTGAAAAATTATACAAGCACCTGCAAAAAGGGCCGAGAACAAAAGGGTAGTATTGCCTCCTCAGCCATAATTAGACATGGTCCTTTCTTCCTGGGACACAGAATTGAGTGAATGTGATGCAAAAGACACTGCAAAGGCAGCAACGTTGGGTGACCAGATTTTTAGGGGAATTATGGTAAGGATATTGAGGCACCTACATATTCCAGTGTAGCAATATCTTTCCTATGAAAATCCAAGTATAAATATTCTTGTTTATATTTCAGGGGTGGCCAAACTTACTGACAGTCCCCGACTCAGATGAAAAGATTTGGCAATGGGTATGAATGCTCAGCAACAAGCGCCACTAAAATGGCCCTCCCTCCCCTTCCCCTACCCTCAAGTGGGTTAGCAATGAACTGCAACCTACCAAAATTATCTGAGTTCGTCTAGTAAGTCAGTGTGTGGCAGCCAAGTAAGTGCACCTCATCTCAATTTTCATTTGGCTTGCAAAAACTCCTCAATGCGAAGTATTTACTTTGTTGTTGAGAGAGTTCAGAGTAGGGTTTAGTCTATGGGGGCAGCTATCCGCTAACTGCTTCTGCATCATCTCTAAATTTATAATGGTAGTACATGTGTGTTTAGAGTTTAGAGAGTACTATTTGTAGAACTGGTGTTTTGGATATGAAGGATGTTTTTGTTGGCATACACTCTTCAGCTTAGCTTCATGCTCACAAATATGTGTTGGTTGGCTTATGTTTTGATTAATTTATCCACCTCACACTTGCATGCATGCCTATGGCTATGGGACAAACGTTTTACAAACTGTGAACCCGAGGAGGAACATGATAGTTCAAGTCTGACACAGCCATGAAATTCTTTGTGGAAGCAAAAACCAAAGCATGTGACAGTTCAGTGAGCTTTTCAGACTAGCAGACTGCATAGATTTCCTCCTCTCTAGATATAGAGGGCCAAATTCACCTCTGCCATAACTCCATTAATTTCAGTGCAGTTGCACCAGTTCTGAGTGTGGCCTGTGTTAGAGTAAAATGCAATCAATCACCACTTGCCAGTTAGCTTATTTTAGTTATTCTTGGAAAGAAACCGACAGACACATGGACCCTTGGGAGCCTGTCAGAACTTTTCAGGGGAGATTTGTGTTTAATCATGGGATTTGTGTGTACTAGGTTTGCCAGAAGCAGAACTCCCTTTTAAAAAAAAAAAAAAAAAAAAAAAAAAAAAAGCTTATATTTGCCTGTATAGTACTTATGAACACGGGCAGTTACCAAAATGGGGTTAGGATGTCATTTAGGGCATAACAAATAGCCTTATACAGGGAAGTTTAAAAACAAAGCTGTGTAAATTTATTCAGAACTGTACATGCACAAACATCATCTAATTAAACAATTATTCCATTTACAGGCTGCAGGGAAGTAGGTTATATTTTTAAACAATACTTCCTTCTCTGAAAATGTTGCTATAGCGTTTAAGGTCATCTAGTCTGATCTGTTGCATATCAAAGTCCACCAGCACCCATACATTATGCCCATGATATTGAACATGAGGTTATTGGAAGGAAATGGAACTGTGTGTGTTTTATTCATTGAGCTAAGCTCTTTTTAGACTTTGCAAGAGGCACAAATCCTAAAGACTAGGTAAACTGACATTTCTGGGAATAATTTTCAATGGTCTAAAAGGGGATTACTGCTCTCCTGGAGAAGTGAGGCATTGTTTACTATGGTAAGAATGACGCATATATCATGCAGGCAATGGAATAAATTTAAATCACAAAAATGGGCAGTAGAGGCATTAACCAGTCTCGGCCACTTCTCCCCGGATCAGTTATGCAACGTAGTTGTCATTAAAATGGATGACTATTTTCATTTTATATGAGACCCTCAACATGACTAGCAAGTAATTCACGAGATTTTATGAGACTGCCAGCTTTCCATCTGTCCCAAGAGACAAACGCACACAAAAGGCTATTAGTGCACTGCTGCATAATGAGGTGAGTTTGAGGAATCTCATATCATTTCACAGTCTTAGTATGCAGATCATGTATCAAGCCAGGTGCAGAATCAATGATATCCTTGCCCAGTTTCCAGGATAATGTTATTTGTCATCATAAAGACTACGGACACTTGGGAACTGGTGGAAACCCATTTGAGACTGCACAGGTATAGTGCATGGAGCATTCTATGTACATTTGTTTTGGTACTGACTAAGAGTTCTTGTTCCCGGTAAGCTCTTGAATGATGTATTGTAATGTCTTATTCCAGAAGCTTTCTCTGCAGTGAGCCACAAATTAGATTAGAACACTCTGAAGGGCATTATTATTCAGAACCGTACAGGGTTTCCCTGTGCACGTAGCCCTTAACGTCACATGCAAATGTATTAGCACACACAAAGGATGCTGCATGCCTGTATTGAAGGCTGCTGAAGGGAAGTACTGGTGAGGAAGAGGAAGTAAAGAGGAGAGAAAAATCCAGCAGTTTTGAAAGGAGAGTAGAGAAGGGTGAAGTAAGTGAGCATTGAGGGAGAGGCCAGAGTGTAGGGAGGGAGAAGAGGGACCTAAGAAGGTTAGGCTCTGCTTCATTTGCTGGGACTGAACCAACTGCTGAGCATTTCGAAGTTCACTACTTAGCATTGCATCAGCCCAAAATGCTCATTAGTCTCTATTTGTGACATCATCCTTTGTTTTGTAGTAACGAACATGTCACAAAAAGAGGATTTTGATCTCTTGCGTGGAGTTAGTGGCATGACCAACAAATTACTTAGGGCTAAATTCTACTTTCTGATATGCATCCACAGCTCCCAAGAATGGAGGGGCACACATCTGCAGGTAGAAGTGACTCTGAAGAAACTAACAGAATATTTTGTTAATGCACATAGAATTAAATAGATCAGCAGAACTTTTGTTTTTGATACAGAATACTGTCCCTTGGTGCTCTATATTATTCACACTGTCACATAGTTCTTTATATTTTGTTGATTCAGAGGATTCCATTTTTAAAATCAGAACGTTCAAGGGACCTGTGACTAATGTGATTTCTTGGCTCAGAAAATATTGTAGGAAAATAGTAGCAAACGATACAAGATTTACATTTTGGCCATAAGCATTTTGATGACAGTGGCCAAATGCAATCAGACTGCGGGCTGTGTTTTCATGGTCAGATTACTCTGCACCTCCACCACCCGTCTCATTAGATCACTCTGCAAGAAAAGAGCTGTATTCAATGCACACAAAAAATAGAAAGTAAGCAATGTTCTCCTGACGAAGTCTCCTCCAGAAGTGATAAGGCAAGGAAAAGT
Organism: Emydura macquarii macquarii; assembly: GCF_026122565.2. Lineage (NCBI taxonomy): Eukaryota > Metazoa > Chordata > Testudines > Chelidae > Emydura > Emydura macquarii. Next base: position 5,409,173 of record NW_027130698.1, read on the forward strand.
TATTTTTAGTCAAAAAGCGAGTAACTTATTGGTTAAGGACAGATGTAGAAAAATATGACAGTGACCTAATGAGAGAGAACAAAGTTGCAAGGGATATGTTATTTTCTGTGTGATCAAACCAGATGATCTGACAATTTAAGTTCACTGATCCGTGAAGAAGGCCTCGCCCTATTTGGAGAGTTGCTTTGGCTGAAGGCTGGCACTTATTTGAAATTCTAAAACAACTGGAGTCTCTTCCTTTCCTTTTCCCTAGCACTAGCCCTTGCTTTTAAATACACACCTCTTAATCATGGCATTGGACTACTAGCTGATCTCCTGCAAGTCCCCTCTATCAGGATCTTTAGCTGCTTCCGACCAAAGCCTCTCGTGTTTCAAAATGCAGTGACTTGGGAATCCTTTAAAAATCCTTCTGCTCTGGGGAGAACATTTATATGAGGCCTCATGGGTCTTTGTTCTCTCTTCTGGATGTAGATTTTGCCCTGATAATCTTACTGACTCTTGTGTTTCTCTACCAGAAACACACAGCAGTCCCTGGGGCTTGTTGATTAGTTAGGAAGTTGCATGCTGCCTTATCCAAACCAATACAAAGGTTCTAGTTCAGGTAAGACTGGGAGATGGATTGAGTTTTTGGCCAGTAGAATCTCTAAACATTGACCATCTTTTTTTCCTTTACACAGCCTTCCTGCCACAGGCCCCATTGTCAATACAACAGCCATGAAATGTAACTCTGAGATCACTAACTGTGAAGGATGACTTTTCCCACCACATGGCAGAAGAATTTTAGTAAAACTTGCGTTATAAATAATAAAGATCTATATCTCTATGCTTTGCCTAGCTAGGCTGCTATGAATAAGAAGCCCAAAATATTGCAAGGCATTATCTGTTCTTGCTAGAATGAATTTAATGTGTGTTTTGAAAATGATCTAAGTTTTGTGCCTTCCCCTGGCTAATTCTGTTGTGCATAGAGGTGTTAAATATTAGCTAGAGTTGTTGCTGAATGTTAAGAGCTTGTACAAACCAAAGCAGAATAAGGTCCACTCTGCCCATCTATAATAATGTATAAGAACCTATATAGAATACAACAGAATAAAATGTATGCAAAGCTTTTATTGCTCTTCCTTTGTTTCCAGATGGAGGCAGCCCTAAGTGGGGTAGAGGCTTCCAGCATGGTTTAGTGTGGAATGCTAACTCTGTGTTCGTGATCAAGGAAAAAAATCTCAATGCTCCAAGACCCGTGTACAATAATTATCACATTTATTAAAAACAAAAACAAAAAGTCTGTGTTTACAGCAGACAAAATTGCCTGGGGTGGACAAAGTGGCTTAAATGGTGTCTGGTTCTGTTTCAGGTTTGAGATTCCCTGGGGAAGAGTCTGGGACCTCTCTCCCACTCTGAAAGAAGAGTGGGATTGAAAAGGAACCTTGAGGGGCAGAAGATGTCATATCGATAACTAGTGTCATATGGGACACTGATGTGGGACATTGATACCATGGAAGAGGACTATAGTCTGACCTGTCTGGAGGGTCATGTCACCACACCAGACCAAAGAAGCCCTGAGGACAAGAGGAGGCAGAAGTACTACAATGTTGGGTTTCAACCCAAGGGGCATTCTGGAACGGTGAGTCTGTCATACAGCTATTAACCCCCTGTTTACATGTTGATACTCATGGCTAAATAAACATACTCTGTTATAATTTTGAAAAGGAAATATTAAAGACTCTCCTGATTGCACAAAGATAAATATTTTTTGAGGAAGGGGGCTACAATGTATGGAGAAGGTGGACCTGCAGTGTATTTTGTTGGGTGCATAACATAACCACTCTGTAGTCTTCCCTTTTTAAACATTCAACTCAAATCTCCATCTCTTCTCTACTTCCTGGAGATAGTCAGCTAGTTCCCCAGACCACGCCTAATCAGTGACTCCCAGCATGTGGGAATATAAGAGTATGTCTACATAGTGAGCAAAAACCCCCAACAGCAAGTCTGAGCTCAGGTCTACCAACTCAGTCTTCTGCTATGGTGCTAAAAATAGCTGTGTAGACATGGGGGTTTGGGTGGAGCTCGGTCCCTGGAACCTAGGGAATGGGAAGGATTTCAGAGTCCAAGCGTCAGCCCAAGCACCTCCACTTCTCTTTTTTGTGCTGTACTGCAAAAGCACAAGCCTGAGTCTGAGACTTGCTGCTGCAGATGTCTGCTCACTGTGTAGATGTACCCAAAGAGGCCTGTCAGGAGTGCCCAGCACTGGGAAACAGGACGGAGGTCTCCCTCCTTTCCCACAGCTGGAACACCAGCCACTGCTGCTGTGCCACATCCAGAGCTTGAGACCTTAAACACCCCAACATTTGGAAAGTTCTTGTTCAAATCTAGATCCAGATCCCAGGTTTGTGGTGTGCTCTCTGACTCTGAAAGATTGCTAGCTGTATTTATGATTCAGAGGCAATTTTTACTCCCTTTGATTAATGCGAGAATCTATGGTAAGTGTTCATGCCCTAGCTCAGTCTTTTAATTATAAATTTCTTATGTAACTGAAACATTTGTCTTTATTTAGAAAAGTCAAAGATGAGACCTTATAGGGAAAGTGGAGCAACTCACAGCCTCTCAAACTCAAGTCAACACAAGGGAAATGATAGAGTGTGTTATGACAGGAAACTTGCTCATTTCCTTCTAGATATTCTAGTCATTTTGCAGTACTGTTACTGGAAGATGGAACTGTACTAATCTGAAAATACTAGCAAACTCTAGTGACAATTCTGGCTACAAGAATACAGAGCTACTGTGTCTGTTAAACAGATTACTTTGTTCCATGCAACTTTGTAATGGTTTAGTCATCTTCCCAAATGGCGTAAGATTTTCTCCCCTTCCATTCATTTCCATATTGGACAAGACTTTGTTTTGTCATGTTTAGAGGTATCCCTGTATAGGCAGTGGCATTTGTTGACCTTTCATAGGGAAGATGAAATACCAGCCGAATTAGTGAATAATGGAACATATATCTATTCATTGCAAGTTTGGGCCCCTAGATACCACAGTAGTATAAAACTGAGAACACATCAGTTGGTCATAGTTTTAGAATGGCTTTTAAAACATATCTGGGGAATCCTGGGAGATGACCATGAAAACTTTCTGTGAGATGCTAATGTACCATAGCAGCTGTCCCCCTCTGAATTCAGGCTGAGTTCTAAGGGTGACTGGGAGTGTTCCACAAATAGAATGGAATGATTAATTCTGAAACTCTGCCCCAGAGGAGATTAATCTTTATAAGCAGGCTGCCCATTTGTATGGGGCCTGATCTAGCTCCAATGGTAATCAGTGGCAGAACTCCTCATTCTCTTCTCTGAGAGCAGGATCAAGCCCATCACCTATCTGAGCAGTAATCACAGACCCATACATAGAGTAGAGAGTGTCCTTGTACTCCTAGAATGTTTTCAGAGCACAAGCTGAAAGTGGGTAGCACTGCGAGGGGCAGGCGATAGCGATGGCAGCTGAAAGGTGAAATCAAGCACCTCCTCCAAACACCACGTGAAGCAGGAACCTCCTCCCCCAGCTTTACTGGAGCAGAGACAATGAGCTGTGGTTGCTGTGCAGACACCATGTCTTTACAGCCCGGTGAGCCTCCTGTGACATCAGGAGCTGTTATTCTAAACTCTGGAGGTGCAAAGGGGATGGAGATTTGCACAGAGGAAGGGGCTGATCTCAGGAGGGAGGTGTGGGGAGGATTCAAGGAGCATGTCTGGGCTCACTGTATTAAGGGAAGGCCAAGAGTTATGTTGTGGGAGAGAGACTAGAGGTTAATGGGTAAAAGAATAGCTTGTTTTGGTTTTCAGTAGGCTTTTCTTAATGTATTCTGGGTTTAAAAATTTAGGTTTTGGAGCTGGCCTGGAACCAAAACTGTATGGGAAAGTTTGAATGCAGGGTTTAGATACCAACCCCTACCTGAAATTCAAATGAGTTCAGATTCTGCTTTTGGCCCATCTCTAACTGGAATGCTGCTTTGCAACCAGCCTTCCCACTTGAGACCCTGCGGCTAGTACAGCACAATACTCCTGGTCTCTATTGGCCTGTGAAAGAGCTGATGTTGCCCGAAGTGCATCTCAGGTGATCATGCCTTTCCCTACCCTCTGAAGTAGCAGGCTTTTCACTGCAAGCTGAGTGTTTTGATCCTTTCAAATGTAATCTATAGTAATACTTTTATCTGATAGTCTTAACTTTTGAGATCATTTACTTACTTGGCCACATAAATATATCTGTGCTGAGAAGAAGACTGCTCAAATGCTTGGGCTTACTAGGCTATGAGTAAACCTTTGCTAGAAAGGTTAATTGCCAGATGACTGACCTACTGACTAGTTTTGCACTATGGCAGGCCGACAGGTAGAAAAAGTAGAAAGCCAGATAAAAATATACTTCAGGGAAATTATATCCTTGATCTTTATGTTCCTTTGTTCCTTAGTACAGCTACTGTTTTCAAGAGTTATGAAACTCAGATGTGAATTGAAATGACTCAAGACCCTGATTGCTGAAAGTTGACTTTTTTTCTCCAAACTATTTTTCATATAAATTATAGTAAGTCGCATATATACCAGGGCATACCAAGTTCAGGCAGTGCCTGAAATGGGCATGGAATAACAGGTACTGCCTTTCAGCAGGTTCAGCTCTCTGCCACAGGACAAAACATGATGTGTGTATATATATCTGTCTAGCTCACTGACTTCCATGAGTTCTTATGATTGTAATTAATGGCAGAATTTGGACTTACACAGGGTCCAATTCTGTAAGGTATTGAGTACTTCCTGGGCACTTGTAATTCCTATGGATGTCATAGGGAATTAAGGATGCTCAACACTTCAGAGGATCAGGTCCAAAATACCATCTTTGCCTGCCATACTGACATTTCATGCAGTGCAATGAACTCCAGGAGGTAGTATTGTTTTTGTAAGAACTATGTCATAGAGCTTTGCAAAATGTGTGCAACGAAACCACACATCTGTCAAAATTTGCCTGGATTCATGCTTTGTTACAAATTTGAAATTCAGAGCAAGTTGACTGAAAGCTATGTTAAAGCTCACAATCTTTTTGAGTAAACAAAAGTTCAGTATTCTAATGGGCCAATTTATGTTTTTAAAACAAACTTGTGGTCTTTAATGGAAAACTTGGCAGTTTTGATGGAGTTTGTTTGAGTTTGGGGGGTTTGAACAAACCCAGAATTCAAAGCAGAACTTGGGATATGGGTGGATCATGATCTTAGGGGGGGCTGAAACTAAATAAAATGTTCATGGAAACCCCTGATACATGAAATATGTTGAGATTTACATAGCCCTAACTATGGCATCATTCCTATCCATGATTCTACTGCAATACCTAGAATTCTTGAAGTGCCAATTTCCTGGCAGTATTTCTGAGACTGGATCCCAAAACTTTGGAGCTACCTACAGTGAGTGACATGGTGGCTTCAGATCACCATGTCTGCTTGCGGTTGGCAGTATGCTGGCTCCCTGTGTTTTGGTGTTTGCAGTAGACATGGCTCTAAATGAATTCCTCCAGACCTGTGCACTCCAAAACGTTGTAAGTCTTCAAAATCTGAATCCAGAGTTGTTTACTAAACAGTTGCTATCTTTGCAGTGGGCCAAACCCATATCTCTGGATCTGAGCATAACCAAATCTGTTCGGAATCCAGATATAAATCCAAATTCTTGGGATGGTTTTCAAAGGAACAAGTAGGAGATAAGCATCCAGGTCCCAATGAAAGTCAGTGGGGCTTAGTGTTTGTCTGCCTTTTGTGCCTTGCAAATCTCCCCCTTTGTGTCCTGGGCACGCCTCCAGTTTGCACAACTAATCACTCTGACACAGTGCAAAAAGGAAACTAATCCGACCAACACGTGTGCTGAGCTGTTGGGGCTCATCTAATTTTAAACATACGGAATGAAGAATGGAAAATACTTTGTATACCTTTTGAAATGTTTTCCTCCATCACAAAATATTCTGATTTCACACATCTCATGAAATAAGTCAGAGAGACATTTTTCCCCACTTGCGATTAGAATTTTGAACCTGTCTAAATTAAACTCCAAAGTGATCTGGAATGTAGTTACTCTTACATCAGAAACCAAAATGATACACAAATGAATAAAAAAAAACCATATAGATTAATCCTTTTTAAAAACCCAACCACCAGCAATAGCCCTCCTCTTCCCCAAGATATAAAGTACTAATTCCTTGATTTTAAACTCAGTATTATTACAGACAAGAAATAGGATTATTTTTTTCTATTTTTCACTGGAAAAAGGAAGACTTTTTCTTTTAAATATTAATTTATATTCTTATAGCCTAGCTCATAATCATATGAGCTTCTAAGGTAGAAATGATACAAGTCCCTTTACCTATATCCTGTTTTCAATTACTCTATTCTACTTCAACAAAAGCAGGATATGAGGCAAACATGTTCTTTTGGCAAATACCTTCAAAACTGTTAACTGTTTAAGTGAAACTCTTTTTGCCTAAGTGTCTTTAGCAGTGAGATCTGAACCTAGCCCTATAACAAAAACCAGACTATTCGATGAAATGTGTCTCTTGTGGCATAATTTGTATTTTATGTTAAAAACCTCATTTCAATATTAAACTTTTAAAAAAACAACAACAACAACATTGCATCAGCTGACAAGTATCTGTTTGCAGTACAGCACCATTTCTGGAGCTGAGTAAATCTGTGCACTTCTTACACCTTGTGTCATCTCCTGTAGGTTGCCCTTTATTTTAGAGGAGAAACCCATCCTTGAAGACACCATAAACAATTTGTGAAGTAGACATTTCTCTGGCTTTTTTGTGCATGCGCTCTATTGGTGGTTCTGATCCAACGTATTTATTAACTTAGGATGCAAATCTTTTGTATAAGCATCCTGTCCTTATATATAAAATAAATTTTCCCTGCCAAACAAAGAGCTATGGCACTGGATGCTTTTACAAATGCTGATATAATTATTTACAGTTGCTGTCAGAAGTACATCAGTTAACCATACCTATGTTTATTTCAGTAGCAGTCAGTTTTAATGCTCTTAATGGCTGAGAACTGTTCAGGTTGCCTCAAAAAACAACCCAGTCCATAATTTTTTCTTGCATTTCATGTTCTTTCCTTTTCTTTATTACAGCATACATGCAGCACAGTAAGATACTGTCCACATGCCAGTCCCACCACTACAGAATATAATTCCAACAGAAACAAAGATGCATTGATTCATCTCTTATGCATAAACATTTGCATCTTTGCAAGATGTATGGAAAACCTGTTAGCTGAGGGACCTGCTACATAAAACATTATAGTTATAACAACATAAAAGCCCTGTGTTAACAGATTTCTTGTCTCAAGGCTCTCTCCATGAAGTAACTCAACAGAAAAATAGTAAGTTTGGACAGCTGAGAGTCAGAGGTTTCTACTTCCAGACCAATAGACAGTGATAAGATCTAGATACTGTTAAAAGCAACTTGGGAGAGCGAGTAAAATTTTCAAGAGCACCTAAGTACCATTTTCAAAAGTGACTTAGGAACTTAGGCCCCTAAGTCTCATTGAAAGTCAATGGGGGCTTAGGTTCTTAGTGCCTGAGTCACTTTGAAAATGGGACTGGAGCTTTAAATCACTTACTTGCTTCTGAAAATATTACTCCTAGTCTTTAAACAAATTAACCTTCACCTATGTGAGATCTGCAAAGTGGCTGCCTTTGAGTATGAGAGCTCTAACCCTTTGGTTCTTTGCTCCAGTAGCATTAAAATTCCTTTAACAATTTTAAACAGGAAAAAAATACCAAGGACTTCTGCAATCTTGATCCAATTTATTTTTGTATAAAGGAAGCAAGATATAACGTAGCGTACATTTGTCCAGTGATAAAATAGTAACCCTATTACTGTCTGCACTGCAGCTGAAAGGTCTCCAGGTACATTTGTAGTATTGATCCTGTTATTAAGTCTCATTGTAAAACTCCAGTGGCAGCATACCCTGGTGTCTCAGTTTCCATCGTGAACTGGAGAACACAAAAGATCCATTTCTTAAAGTCTAAATACTCCTTACAGTGTGGGAGCATTTTGCTGTAGGCTCAGAGAGCCTGATTGTCTTCTCACACCAGAGTAAATTAGGAGTAACTCCACTGATGCCAATAGAATTATGTACAAGTGACAGCAGTGTCAGATCAGAGATGCTGCAAAGATGTCTAATGCACAGAATATTAAGTAAATAGCCCATCTCATAACTTTAAACAAAAATCAAAGCAATTAATCAGGAAATAGCTGTTGAAATTAACCTACAAAGAGCAACAATATGCCATTGTCCCTTACCTGAATCACAAGAGTCAGTGAAGCTTCAGTTTTATCCCAAGTTAGGCAAACTAAATCAACAATAACCAGAAATCTACATAGCACTACACAGAGTGAAGAACAAGTAAGGGGGGAAAAAAATCAGTTTTTCATTTCATTAAGCAATACTGGGAGTGTTCAGCTTTCCAGTCTCCAAGGTTCCCCAGCTGGGAGTCAGCCTTTTCCCATCCTGCATCCCTGCATCCTGTTATTGTTCCAAGCCTTACTAATGCTAGTGAGAGAAAGGAGTGGAGGAAACCAGATAAACTTAGACTTATTATTGCTATGCTTACCTTTTCAGAGGGAGCCACAAATTCGTGTCTGAATAAAGGGAAATGGACTGTAAGAGAAATACAAAGCAAGTGCTGGTGCTTAATATGTTTAGTACGAACAGAAAAAAAAATCCAGAATGAATACTTAGATTATTATTTGAATGTCTGATCACTATGATCAGTCTGGTTTATTTTCAAATGTTTTGTTTTCAGACGGAACAGGATTTTTTGGCATTTTGGTGAGTCCCAGCCATCAGGACTCTTAGACCAGAAACAATAATGGACTGAAGCTTATGTCCGTCAGAAGGGAGTTCCCATAAAATGCCACTACTTCCCTTGGCCCAAAATTGAGGAGCCAACCTTTGCTAGTAGCATGAAAAAAAAATTTAGTAGATCTGAAGTATATTGAAATTGTGGGAAAGAAACATGAGCCAAATTCTGCTCTTGATAACAGTGGTGTAGACTTGAAGTAACTGGATTCTGATAGCAGTTCTGGATTCTGAGAGCAGAACTGGGTTGCATGTCTCCAATTAGGACCTGATTCTCCTCTGCTTTGCACTTTGTACAGGTGGAAATGAAAATATAAAATGGTGTAAAAACGCTACAGTTCTGATTTAGTTGCTAGACAGTAAAGAGTCAGGCCTCAAAATTTAAGAAAAAAAATCTTTACAGGGAAAATTGTTGAATTAAATTGTTGCCTTAGACATTTTTAAAGCAGAGGAATACTTAGGGGAGAGAGAAAAGGGGACCAAGTGAGTGGTTTGAATTATGCTAGTGGGCCTGATTTGCTCCTCAGTTGCAGTCCCAGGTTTAGGCCACAGTGACTCTAATGGGTGTTGTACCCATGAAACTTAAGGTATTTCAATGTGATGAGTAGAGCCTTCCTAGAGTTCAAGTGGAATATTGATGCTCAGGTCCTAGACAGCAACATATACTTTAATTTCTCCTCCTACCCTAAACACAAAGAAAAAATATAGACCCACTACCTCTTTTACCTTCAAGCCAGAGAGGAATTTCTTTATTAAATAATTCAAGAGAAACTCTAAGAAGCAGGAGATTAAAAAAGAGACTAATTTTGAGGTCTTACAGGGTGTGTTATAATAAATATAGCCAAATGTGCAACGTATTTTATAGGAGACTTTAAATAATAGCATCTGCAGTGAAATACTCTCTCACCCCTACTCTTCATCGCAATTTCGCAAAGGTAATGGGATTGATTTTTTTCCGGTTTTCTAGAAGACTGGTCTTTGGTTACATTATTTCACATTTTTATGACATGCGGCGGCAAAGACGAATAGCTCTTTTAAAATTTTGATACATTAATTATTCAGGAAGGTTAAGCAGCTAATGAGGGGACATTTTTCAAAGTCGTCTTTAAGGAGACTGATTACAATTAGGTTTCCTCATAAGAAAATAAGCAGTTTCTATTTCATTGCTGAGAGAAGAGGAGAGGGAGAGGTGGGAAGGGTGTTAACTGCGGTTCACTGGAAAACTCCAGTAATCTGCTGAGGATGCAGTTTAAGCGATAGACTCTGGTACCCAGAGCAGATGGCAATCCTAAATATTGTTTACTTTTGCAAATAACTCTAAATTTGTTTGACTGATATAGTCATCTTCGTTGCTATCAGTCTAACAAAGAATGGGGGATAAGATAGTCTTTCATGCCCTTGCTTTCAAAAAATGCTCATGTTGTCTTTATTGGCCATTTCTAGTCCAGGTCTCATCAAATCCACACAATCATCATCTATTTCCATCCCTTTAAGGATCAGTCATATAGAGCTTGATCCAAAGTCTATAGCAGTCAATGGGAATCTTTCCATTGCCTTTGTCCCATAGTGACAATTTGGTTAGGTATTGGAGAACTTGTTTCCTCTGTCCTTTCTTCCTGTGTGTGTCCTGGGACCAACAGACCTACATTTTCCTGTGGATCCTATAGAACTTAATGGAGAATTGTCTGCTTCAGAGTTCTGAAGGAGAAAAACAAAACCAAGAAACACTATTTTTCTATTGGTTTTTAAGTCTTCGAACCTTACTAAATTTCCATAGATCCTTTTCTCACTCTATAGATTTCACCTCTACTGAATGCTATAGGAGGATTTAAGAGATTATTATGAGGTAATGTGATCTTGGATATTTTAGGATAATCAACCCATCTTTGGATACTTATCCAAATAGAAATGAAATCTCCTGAACTTTCAGGCACACTCTCTTCACCGATTTGAACCCAGGCTTTCTCACTGTTGTGCTTTCTGGACAACATAGTTCAGATTTTCAAAAGAGGCACCTAAAAGTGGTCAAGTTTTCAGAAGTGCTGAACACCTGCAGCTCGGGCTGACACTAATGCAACCTCAAAATCAGATCCCTGTTCCCAGACGTGCTGGCATGATGGTTTTTCCTTACACTGTTTTTTCAAACTCTTCTATAGGCCTTCAGGGTAAATTCACTAGTCTGTGGGAAGTCCTCTGCTGATTGGCTGTTTACAAGTTAATGTAATTGTATGCAAATCTAAAAGGTATTGTGTTTTGTCAGAAGATGTTGGTAGACTCACAGAACCATAGGGTTAGAAGTGACTGCAATGTTCATCTAGTCTAACTCCCTGCCAAGATTCAGGATTGGTCATGTCTAAACCATCCAAGACAGATGGCTATCCAGCCTCTTTTTGAAAACCTTCAGTGAAGGAATTTCCATGACTTCCGCAGGCAGTTTGTTCCATTGTCTTACTGTTCTAACAGTTAGGAAGCTTTTCCTGATATTTAATCTAATCTACTATGCTGTCGTTTGAACCCATTGCCTCTTGTCCTGCCCTCTGTGGCAAGAGAAAACAATTTTTCTTCATCATTTTTATGGCAGCCTTTCAAGTATTTAAGACTGCTATCATGTCCCCCCCGTCATAATCCCTCTTTTCCAAACTAAACATACCCAGTTCTTCAGCCTTTGCTTGTATTGCTTGCATTCCATCCCTTTGATCATCTTTGTTGCTTGCCTCTGGATGCTTTCCAGTTTCTCTACATCCTTTCTATATAGTGGTGACCAAAATTGGACACAGTACTCCAGCTGAGGGATAACCAGTGCCAAGTAGAGCAGTACTTCACTTCCCATGACTTGCATGCTATGCCTCAGTTAATGCAACAGAAAATTGCATTTGGTAGGTATGCTTTTATTTAGCTGCCTAACTTTAAGTACACAAATTTGAGACTTTCGACCTCTGTGTCTAAATAGAAGAACTTGTAGAAGTGGGTAGGAATGTCCAGATGCAAACAATGAATGGAATCCTCAGTGAGTAATGCGATGCACACAGAATTGAGGAGAATTAATTAATGTTCCTTAGGATATGGAAGGACTCAGAGAAGACAGACTTTATGCCAGCAAAAGATTCTGAACTATTCACTTAGGACCCATGGTAGCTGTCTGCATCTGTAATACTCTTCTACCTCCAGGAGCATTCTCTGCCTTTTCCGTTGATGACGTATCTCTTCAGCATTTATTCCACAGCGCATTTTTCAGTTAACCGTAGCCAGCTTTTTCATCCTGACAGCTTTGCTCCCTTTCTAGTCTTTGCCCCTTGGATGTTCAGCAGCTGCTTTGCATGCTGTTTTTGTGTAGCGCAGTCAGTTTAGTGCCATCTGGTTCAGAGCAGCACCTCTTTCCATCACACACTAAGGTTTCAGAATCATCCTTATGTTAGATGTTCAAGTACAAGCAGATGAGCTGAACTATTTACTCTTGTAAAGTTCAAAGCTTTTAAATAGTGTTTTTACTGGACTGAATAAAGTTCCAGTTTTATTGTTGAGAGCTGTCTGTCTAATCCAGCACTGTTTAAACTTGACATTTGCATAAATCCTAACAGGTATATATGGTTTTTCTTTTATTAAAGGGAGTAACACATTACAGTGGACTGTAATTGATCTTCCATTTAATATGGTAAATACAGGCAATCGGTATTCATTTCATAGGTGTAAATCAGGTGCAACTTCATCAAAGACCCTGTCTACACTTACCTCCGAGATGTGGAGGCAGTCGACGGGAGTTACGCAAGCTATGCAAAAAACTTGTGTAACTCCCGTCGACTTCTCTGCTCCTCTTCTGTGCCGTCTTCACTGCACTGTGCTGACAGGAACCGCGTTCCCATCGACGCAGTGCTACGCCACTTGTGAAAGTGGTCTTATTACGTCGATTTCTGGATCGACTGAGCGGGTCTTCACTGACTGCTCAGTCGATCCAGAGAAAACGATCTGACAGTGGCGACTTTGCTGCCGTCAGTGTAGCCGTAGCCAAAATCAATGGAGTGACACCTGTGTAAAACCAACATGAAATCAGAATCAGTATAGTCCGTTTTAAAATTTTGCAGGATTTTTTTTTTAAATTAAATTGTTTTTATAGCATGCTGGGCAGCTGGCTTTGTTTATTAATAATCATGTTTACTCTGCTAGTTCCTAAATGTCAGCTCAGAGAGAGGCCTCACTGTGTTAGACCAGGGGTTATCACAATACGTTGTTTGGTGGCCTCAGAGGTAGGCATCAAATCTTGCTGGTGACCACTCTGACAATTTTTCCTAAAATACTTAATTAGCTTTGGGAAAAACAAACTAACAAATGTGCACATAAACATGTCCAAATTATTGTAATTTATTCATGTGGCAAGAATTAGAGCTCCCCATTCAGCACCCAGGCTTTGCTCCTATTCTTGTGCTTGGAGCGTATCACGGAGCAGAAGCTCCTCACCCTGCTGGGGAGGGGCCAAGCCCTGAAGCCACCTGGAGCCACTGAGTTGCTATGGTAGCTACCACAACTGTAAACAGCGAATGTGTCGCCAGGCGGTGGAAGTGCCAACCCATCTCTCTGCCCCTGCCGCCCGCGGGCCGCTAGCGACTGCCTCCTCCTGGGAAGGTGGGTCGGAAACTCACTGGCTGCCTGCAGAGTCCCAGGCTTCCCCTCCCCTGCCGGGCGGTAGTGGGGGAACTGTCCAGGGGAGAGTCCTGGTGACTGAACGCCGCAGCCATCACAAGAGCCATCTCAGGCACTGCCCACACCGGCTCTGTGTCTCCAGAGGCGCTGCCCGGAGCTCTTGAGAAGGTTATGTGGTGCAGGGTGCCAATCCCTGCTGGCAGTGCCAGCGCAAACACCAAGGCAGCACATTTCACTGCCCTTGGTAACAGCTATTCAGGAGCAACAGCTGGGCACTGCAAGGAAGGGCTGCTGGTTTGCGCCACTCCCCCCCACTTTCCACCCATGCTTTTGAGGCTGTTGTGGCCACAAAAAAATCTGCTGGTGACAGTGGGCAGCCATGGTGGCCACATTTGAGAGAGGCTGTGCCAGACACTGTACAAACACAGGCTACATTTACGCTTGGAGCTGGGAGTGTGATTCCCAGCTGGCACAGATGTATTCTCACCTTGTTCTCATCAAGCTAAAAATGGTAGTGTAGTCATGGTAGCATGGACAGCAGCAAGGCGCAGCACGGCCTAACATCTCCAAGTTCAAACCTGCCCGGACCTTATGGGTATATACTTGGGGTGGCTATGCTACTGCAGCAACCTTACTATTTTCAGCACGCTAGCACAATGAGAGCTAGTGTGAGTATGTCTGTTTGGAATCGTGGGTGCGATTCCCAACTCAATGTAGCTGTTGCCACAGCACAGTAGACAGTCCCTGCCCTGAAGAGTCTGTTACTAGAAACTCAGTCTTCGTTTTTGTAGCCAGCACAGTGGTGTGAAATTCACTGTACAGGACAATATATTGGGCCAGGTTCTAACCCCCTGATAGGACTGTTGCCTCCGTCTTTGCTATTACAGTCTGCATCAAGACTGATCACTGCGCTACTTCACATGTTTCCATACAGGGAGCCACATCCTCTGTTACATTAGCGTAAATTCAGAGTAATTCTATAGCTGAGCACAACTGGGCCCATAATGTCAATACTTTTAAAGTTGCTTCTCATTATTGTTTCCCGTCCCCTCCGCACAAATGTGGAGTTTACATGTCAGTAAATGACTTTTTGTGTTTTAATGGAAGGACTGTCCTGACATGCCCTGACATGGCAGTTAAAAATTGACTGGAAAAGTTGTGCGGTTGGCTCTTGGGGTAGAAGTCCTCCACTTTGGAGACTTCTCCTCTTTGGTCACCAAAGCCCTGGGAGTTGGTTCAGGACATGTTATAAGGAAAGAAATAAATCATTTTATGCTTACTTAGTATTTAAATAATTGGTTTTGATTGTATCTAGTTTTGTTTAATTTCATTTTAATTCTTGATTTGGGTTGTTTTTGATCTCATCTGACTTGTCTGTTGAATTTTGCTGGTAACATTCCTGAGAACTGTAGTTTTAAGGCCAAATTCACTGCTGGGAGAAGCAAGAGAAATTCTGCTGTTGTCAGTGTCTGCTTTTTGCCAGGAGTGAGTTTGGTTCTTCGTTTGTGATGTCCCCACCTATTATAAGTGTCCTATTTAATTTATGCAATTTAATTTTTTTGTAAGGAAACTATTTACCATGACAGCTGTTGGAATGATAGAAACCAATATTATAGCAATTGCGGATTCATTAATTATAAACAGTTGCTGTAATTTTGACTCCTTCTGGACTGGAGCTTTACATTTGAGCAGTACACCTGTAGTTTGTTCCCACTGTATGCCTTGTAAATATAACACAAAGATCAGGGCCAGTACACAGTTCTCATAAAACTTACCCACAATGTACAGTGTAAGTGAAGCTGTGCCAAGAATTGACATTTAATCACAGCTGTGATATTTGTCAGTATTTTTAAGACCTGCTAAGAATTATGGAGAGAGAACTTTGCACCAGTTATAAAAATAATCTCTAAACTGCTAATTTGAAGAATTTACATAATCATTGTAAAATTCCTCACATTTTAAATGGGGCACAATTGTATGTGACAGCTGTCTGAGTCCTCTCCGACAGCAACATAATTTACTGTTTAAAATAACAATTAATGTGCAATGTGGCAGGTTTAATCTTACTAAAAAGTTTTGTTATTATTTCTGGGACTTTTAATCAGGGCTCTGCAGTTTTATCAGTCATTTCCATTTACTAGCTGTTTCCCTCTGTCACAGATTGAGGTTTATATCCTGGAGCAGATCTGATCTCAGCTTCCTATAGTTAGATTTGTTAAATAGAGGAATGTAACACTGAATGTACAGTTTGTAGAAAATGCAAAGAAACTTCAGTTCAGCAGGCTAATGGAAGCTGAAATAAATAATTGTCTCAGAAATGTTTTCAGTTTGGGCTACTACAACTGTAACAACTGCATTAGATTAAACTAGACCCCAAATTAAAGGCCAAATCCTACACTCATTAATCAGGCAAACTTTCCACTGATTTATTGAAATATGAGAGTTCTGGCTGCATAGAGACTAAGGATTGAAGAATTTGGCACTAAAACATTCAGTAGTGCAGGTTCCTATCAGGCAGACTGTCCTATTTCCTTGTTTATAAATGACAGGAACAAATAGATTTTAGAAAAGTGGATTCATATTCCACTTGGACTCCTAGTAGCATTGTCAGAATGAGCTGTAAAATGAAACTCTACCTTACTGCTGAGTGACAATAAGAATCTAGTAAGCATGCAAGATGAACCCCTTTGGTTTGGTTATTGAAAATACAAACAATGATTGTAACTCACAAACATGCAAGCTAACCCAGGTCCCATAAACCCTAATATGTAATGTAAATTTGCAAGAGGCAGCTGAACTCTAATGAAGGAGGAGTGGTCAGAAAATTTCCATCACAACCTTTTTTGAAATGGAAAATTGCTTTTTTTTTTTTTTTTTTTTTTTTTGGCAGAAAGTGGCTGTTTTCCTTGGCATTTTTTGATTCGCTGGTGGAAAATTGAGTTATTTGAAAATTCTTTTTTTCCCAGATGACAAGTCAAAAATTTATGTGGAAAACTTGAACAAAAATGAAAAATGTTTTTAGTTTTTGTTCTATGGACCCTTAGGTATCATTCTCTGACTAGAGGTGTAAATATGCAGTCAGGAGAGCTGCACTCTTTTCCCAGCAACTGATACTGATTTGGTGTGTGAGAGAACTTGTCTGCCTCAGTTTTCCCATCTGTGAAATTAGGAGGATAATGCTCAGCCACCTTTTCAAAGTCCTTTGAGATCTTTGGGTTAGAAAGCACTATGCAAATACCAAGTATTATGAATGTTAATCATAAAAGCCACTCTCATATCATGGATATTGGAGAAGAAAAGGGAAGGAATGCTTGTTAAGACACACAATTCTCCACATTAATGGGCCAAAATCTATAATTTGTGGGTATGTCTCACTGCTGGCAAATTGGGGGTGATGCAGCGGGATCGATTGAGTGGATTGTTGAGACCTGCTCAGTCAAGCCCGGAAGTGCTCTCTGGTTGATGCCATTAATCCAGCTCCCGGAAAGGAATAAGGCTGTGTTGACCAGAGGACATCCGTCTCCCGTCGACACAGCGCAGTGAAGACACTGCGGAGCAGCAACAAAAGTAAGTCGATGGGAGATACACAAGCTACATTTCGTAGCTTGCGTCTCTCCTGTCGACCACCGGCAGCAGTGCGGACCAGGCCAGAGATGTGCATGCAGCTCTAAAGGTGGTGTTTAGTTGGCCATTTGTAGTGATCTGCTTCCCTATAGTCCAGTGATTGCATTCAGAAACTGCACTCAAAGCTAAATGTACTCCAGGGTACTCCAAAATGAGAAGACACATAAAAAAAGATTGAAAAGAATGCTCAAAAGGTGCTTACTTTGTTTTCCTTTTTTTATTTAGGAGTTTGTAGAGTAAACCAAAATCTGACATTTCAGCATCTCACTGTTTTCTAAGAGAGGCCAAGAGGAATGAATGTCAGATTTCTGTTTTATTCCCAACCCACTAAACACAAAAGAAAACAACAACTGAAGGACCTGGGTTCTAGTCCCAGTTCTGACCTGACCTGCTGGGTGATCTTGGACTAGACCTGGTTGGAGACTTTTTGACAGAACAGGGTTTAGTCAGAAAAGGCCAGTTCATTGAACCCTGTCTGCTGGACAGGTTTTGTCTGAAACCTGCCTGGTTTCCTGCCAACTTGCCAGATGGCTGCTGAGAAACCTGGGCTTCCAGGATCCCTGGGTAGCCACATCATGTAGATGGCTTCAGGACTGGGGACCCCAGGGTTCCCAGCTCTCTGCAAAATTGCTAGGAGCTCCAGTTCTAACTTGTGCTTGGCTCTCAGCTCTCCAGCTTGAGGTTGGATTCTCAGGATTTTTGGGGACCGCTGCCATTTATCTGGGAGCATAGGAACTCCCAGGCTCAGCCAGTGCTTCTGGCTCCCTGTGAGTTCACTAGCAATGGAAATTCCAGCTTTGGAGACAGTTTAAGTGTAAAACTGACTTTCCCCTATGTACCGTTCCTCCTCTGCATTCTGCTTTGTGCCTCCTTTGAGCCAGTGAGAGTATGCATCAGAGCTCTTCAATGGCTTGGAAATCAGTCAGTAGAGAGAGATTTTTCCCCAAAGAAACTGATCCATCTGATTGGTGATAATTAGGGGGTTTTTTTTGGTTGCATATTTGAGGCCAGTTTCAGCTCTTTCGTCAGCAGGCATAACTCCACCGATGTCACTGAAGCTGCACTCATTTACACCTAGGCTGAATTTGGCCTTTGGCCTCTAATTTGGAATGAATGGGGAATTTGCTGTAAATAGGGTTTCACTTTACCCCTGGACTGATGAAAATAGCACAATTTATGTAATGTTTGATGGAAGACTACTTCCATCTGCCAAAACGTTTTTTAGCTGGCATCCAGCAGCATAGGGGGCCACATCTTCCTTTTAAACTAACTGAAAGAGATGCCCTGAGGGCGGGGGGAGAGAGCACGATTGAAGGACACAGTTTATAATACTCTTAATTCCAGGATTACGTTGTTCTTGGTCATTGTTGGGGAAACATCAAAAGCTGGCAAGATGAGTTGAGCTCTAGAGCGCACAAGTCGTTTAGCTGAACTCAGCCTCTTAATTTTTACCCCCATAGACTGCAGCATAACCCCAAGTGCCAACCCTTCTGCCATCTCTAGAGCTCTTTGAATGAATTGTTTGTTGCCTGTTGTATAATTTGTTTCCTCCTCCCTCCGCTTCCATTGGTTTCATCCAGCTGTTTTGTCATACCTTAGTTTGTAAAACCTCAGGGCAGGGGCTGTGGTGTCTATTGCTTGTCTGAACAGTGCCTAGAATAATGGTGCTTGATTGGGACCCTTAGCTGTTATCCCAATACAAACAAATATAATATAATTGTTGTGAATAAAATTAATTGCAAACCCTTTTCTCTCTGGGAAACATTTGCAAACTGATCCTGACCTCTATAAATGCATTTGCTGCTTATAAGTATTCACCAAATTCCACTTACAGTGTGAAAGAGACATTTTTAGCATGCAGTTTGGCTGTGAAGTGCTTACTTTGACTATTTGTGCTATGGTGTGTGACTGGTCTCCTATATCACATCCTATTGTTTCTGCTTCCTAACTGTATCATTGCAACTCTTTTAACCTAGAGTATAATGAAGGATGAATAATGCATAATGGATAGCAAACAAGACTCTTCTGGTTTCAATTTTTGGAAAATAATCATTCTTGCTGAATTGTGTGTCCCTGGATGGCTTTCTTTTGCTGATACACTCTGTATGTCTAAAATGAAATGTTATCCATTGCTCCCCATTCATCTCCAGTACCCTTTCCTAGTTTTTCAAACAGAAGCCTAAAATTAGACTCTTCAATTCATACTTATCTAATGCCACCTAAATAAGTGGGCAGCATAAAAGTACTAGATAACCAGCAATGGTACTCTTCTGGGTGCTTAGAACCCCTGGAAATCTGAAGTGCTCAAGTATGGATTTAGGAGTAGAGCTGAGTGAATTATTGACTTTGTTTTCAATTCAGTAGCTGAAACTAAAACATTACATTTCAGGTTGTATGAAACATTCATTCAACGCAAAATGACTTTTACAATGTTTTTTCATTTCTTTTTCAGGTATTTTTTACCTGTTTTTGTGTTAAACAAATGGAGCTAAATTTTGAAACAAAATGTCTTTCAAAAATAAAAAGTCAAAACATTTCATTTAAAAAATGTCATAATGAACCATTTCAACTATTAAAAAAAAAGTTCATTTTTTTCAGTAGAAACTATTTGCCAATTTTGACCTGAATTCACAAATAGTTTTGGTTGACTGTATGTTTTTGGTGAATAAACTGTTCATCTGAAAAACTTCACTCTTTTAAAGCTTTTTTTAACTGTAGAATCCTATTTTCAAAAAAGGCTCTTTAAATGGTGCAAATTTATCTTTTATACTTTTGTGAAATCCAGCTAAATAACATGCACTATATCCTCCTGTCCCACTCATTGAATATTGCACTGAAAAATTCAAACAGATCGTTCTTGCATGTCTGAATCCATGATGATTGTCTCTTACTAAATATTTTCTGGCAACAAAAAGCAACAAGCTGGTGAGTGCCTTCCCTTTGCTTCTCCCTAAATAAAGTAGTAAAAATCTTTTACAAGCATATCAGTTGGAATAGAAATTCTGTACAAACAAAGAAGACTTTTTCTCTGTCAGTCTCCTTCACTTTCTCATGTTGGGACAAATTTTCATATGCAGAAATCAGTCTCCAGTTGTGTGTGTATTGGGTAAGTAAGCACCCTACATTATTTACACATGCAAGTGTTGGTGCACATGCTGGTTTGTGCATGCTAATTCTTGTACCTTTCTGTGGGTGTTAAATTTGAGGCTGATTTTGAAGTGATCTGAAAACTTGGGTTTTTAGGCCAGGCTTTTGTCAGGGAGGCAACAACTTTCAATCTCATACTTTTGGGCTATGCTTAAGACGTTCTGCCCGAATCCATTCTGCCATTCACTCCTATTTCTTTTGAGACATTACCAATGCTACGAATCTAACTCTTCATTCACACTAAGTGTTTGTCAGTGTCGGACATGTGGAGTTATGCACATTGTGCCAATTATTGCTATGGGCATTTTTGCACATAATCAAATATATACAACCACAATTCAAATATGGCTGATAATACATTAATATCTTATATCTATATAGCTCTATTCCTCCCTATAAGATCTGAAAGTGCTTTACAAACAGTATAAAAGTACTGTATGTTGAGTTGACATAAAAATGCTGCACAGAGGAGACCCATATGTAGTGAACAACAAAAAGCTTTACTGGTCCTACAAAACCCTGGAACTATGCTACACATTCTTGAGTGCCACCTACTGGCACTTTATCTAGCAATTATTTAGATATATACTCTTGTAGCACAAACTTTACCTCCCGCTGAAATGTAGCCCTGATGCTGTGTTTAACAACTGTAATATGCCGTGTTTAACAACTTACAGCAACACCACAACAGTTTAGGACAGAAAATGGATAAAATTCTTTTTTCAAATTAAAATAGCAAAATATAGGCAGGCATGCTGGCTTTGCACCATCTGGGATTTCACTACACTGGAAGAATCCCATGCCAGCTTTGAACGGATATGTGCCAGTGCAGATAGCAAAGCAGCTGCAATCTCTGTGGGGGGCCAGGATCTGACACATGGAGTCCATATTTGATTGAGATAAATGTCCAGATGTTCAGATGTTCGCCCAGTGCTTATTTGAGCTATCACAGAATAAGTAGTTTCCAAAACTGGGCTGAAATCCTTATGGGAAGTGTTTTTCTTATGACATTTCCAGTATTTCCTGCTTCATCAAGTTGGCAAAACAGCAAGAACAGCCTTTCTTGAAGAAGTTTTTTGTTCCCACTCCTGGCCTTGGCTGGAGCCTGCAGGGTCAAGAGTAGCTCAACAATGGGAAAGGGTCTCATAAAGGTTTCCTTTAGACTTTTAGGGAGATTTGGTTTACACTTGGATCAAATGTGGGGGATATGGATAGCTCCCCCTATTCCTAATTGTTTCCATGCAGTATTATCATGTACTAGGGCCACTATATAGGAAATCAGTGTAAAGCGCTATGTGATATTTTGCATTAAAATATAATTTGTTACAGTCTGAGCCATTCTTTAAAATCTGGCTCCCAAGAAAACAAAAGTGCCTCTGTCCAGATGCCTGTAATACTGAATCAGTGAACTGGAATACTCTGTTTAAGTATGAGCTGCTGCTTCTGCCTGGTGGTTGATTGCTCTGTTGGCCTCCATGTGGGGTGGGGGGTCTGATGATTAATAGGGAAAGAGCAGATTAGCTATCTGCAGTGTTTAAATTTTGACTGAGGTAAGAGAGATAACATAGCCGAATATCACACCCTCCTACTCACGGTGAGATTCATTACTCTCCCCCTGACAAGGCTGAATTGTGAGTTACCACACAGTGCAGTGCGGGGGTGTTCTGGGCCCAGTTTGTAGAGTCAGATCTGACTCCTCCTTCCCCATCGCTTGAAAAAAACGACATAATCACCACTTAAGTATTTTTACAAAGGGAGCTTCCTAGCCTTCTTTTCAGCAGTTTCTTTAGTTAGCTGATCCCCATCTATGTGTATTGCTTCCAAGTTTTATATAGAAATAACTGCCAGATCACTTACCTTTTCCTGCCCATGAATGTTCTTAGATAAGTCTTGATGAATTTTTCCTTGCTGAAACTCCTTTCATTAGCAACCATAGTTATATGAAGAAAGCAAAAAAATGCACAGTACTACTTCTGCATTAGGGAAACTTTCATCTAGAGATGTTTTGTGAATGTAGCTAAGGAGATCAACAGGAACCTTCATTTCCAAGTCCTCCTTGAAAATTCACCTGTAAAAACTGGTGAAGAGCTTAATCTCATTCTCAAAACTTTGAGTTTAAATCCTCAAGAAGGCTGCTTGCTAAGGTTTGAGTGTTGCCTCTTTAGGTCTTTGCTGCTGAGATTTTTTCAGTTTCTCACCTATCAAAAAAGCAAACCTTTTTCCAACTCCATTAAACTTGCACATCCTATTGTCCAATTGTGTAAATATTGTGCCTAAAACAGGGCTGAAAACCTCACTTTCAAAAATGTTTTCAGGATCTGATGCAATTTTGCCTGGCATTACTTTCCTCCTTTGAGATAATTTCTTTTTGAATCGCTTGGATGTTCTAATGTTTCAGCCTGTGAAGCAGCAGCTTCCTTACATGTAACAAACCTAGAAAACTATAATTCTGATAAAGCATCTTGAAGGTCATCAAATAAACTGTGAGCCATTTTGAATGTCAAGTTCTGGATCAGCAGTTTTTTTTGCTTGCAATGTTAATTTTTTGATAAGATACAAGCAAACACACAAATTTTTGTTTACAAGGTATCATCAGAAATTCTGGCATAAGACTGCGTGAAGCATTGATCTCGTCTAAAGTGTCAAGGACACCCTCAACTTGATTTCATGGTGGATGGATTGCCTCTACCTTTGCGGATTCTTTTGCCATGCTTTACCATTTGAATGTAATGCTAATATGGTTTTTGTCAACACATCCAAATGACTAGTAGAAGCAGGAAACAAGATATACACTCTTGAACAATTCCAAAAACAGAACAACTTGGGGAACAACCATTGCAACTGATTCTCCAACAAGATTCAGTGAAAGGGCAGCACATGGGCTGAAAGACCTGTATTGACTTACTTGCTGAATTCAATTTTGAATAATTTTGCATGCTGTAGTCAAGATAGCTCCATTGTTGTAGCTTTGTTTTCTGCAATCAGCCTTATCTAAATCATTTTTTTAAGTTTCTCTAAAACAACCTCTGTCATACTCTCTCCTGTTTTGATGTAGATATCAATGAAAACTACAAAGCATGAAATGGGGCCTTGAATAAACCCTTTGGGGCATTAAATGGATAAAATTGGTACCCCACCATGGAAGAATAGAGTGAAGTGCTTTTAAGGGAAAAAAAAACAAACAAACAAAAAGAAAGGAAAAAAACCCCAAAAACAAGCCACCAACAACAAACCACGGAGCCCTTAAGAGGCCTCTGACTTTCCTGGGCCGAGTTCCACTGGAATGAATTGAGCCTTCCTTCTCTTGGCCCTCTTATCATGTGTAACACAAACTGTGGGAAATACAAAAAATGATTCATGATAGAAACCTAGAATTTCCTCCTCTATCTGGGTGTAAGCCAGGTCTGAGTGTCTCAGTGGCACTCTCCCCGCTCAGCAGCTGAAAGGGGGGCACTTTATTTGCATGGGCTTTGTATCTGCATGAGTACAATTAAGTATTTAGCATAACTTACCTAGGTGCTGAGCATAATGGGAAATGGTTAGCAGAGCTGGTTTTGGGCTACAAACCACTTTTGTGTTAACTGCTGGGGTAATGAAATGTTGTCCTTCAATTGTATGAACAGATGTCAGCAAAACTGTGCTTAGTCTGTTATGATAGAATCTGCACCCTAAACTAAACAGCTCCACAAGGGTGGCAGACAGATGTTTCAGCCTCAAAATGGGGAGGAGGTGGAACAGTCTCCTATTGGGATTGCACTGGTCCTGGCAAAGGGCTGCCCCCAGGCATGGAGTGACTCTCTCTTCCCCATTGTTAAAAGGTAGAATTAATGATTCATCTTGGAGTCTTTTGTTTCTTGAAAGCAGGGACATCTGCCTGTATGTCAGCAGAAGGTTTACCCATGAGCTGAAACCACTAAGTGCTGAACCAGTAGAGGATCTGGGAAACCTTGCCTGGCAACTAACAGAGCTGAGTGAGCACCAGGCAACTCTGGTGGGAGGCTGGCACAGTCAGCAGAGAGGCCAGCGCAGTTGGTGCCGGTGTGGTCGGTGGAGAGGCTGGGACAGTCGGTGCTAGTCTGGTGTGGCCAGCGGTCAGCAGAGAGGCTGACACAGTCGGGGCCGGTAAGGTCACGGAGAGGCTGGTACAGTCGGTGCCAGCCTGGTGCAGTCAGTGGTCGGCAGAGAGGCTGGCACAGTTGGTACCGGTGCGGTCAGCGGTTGGCAGAGGGGCCAGCACAGTCGGTCCCAGCCCGGTGCAGTCAGTGGGAGCCAAGTGCGGTCGGAGCCAGCGGTCGGTGGGAAACAGGCGTGGTTGCTGCTAGCGGTCGGGAACTCAGCGAGGCCCGAAGGCGGTAGGAGACAGCAGCAGAGGGGGCCTGGTCAAGCCTGTGTCAGACAGGAGCGGCATAGGGGGTGGAGCAACACCCAAGAGGTGGACATTGCAACTACGCCAGTCAGTACAGGGGGAAGAAGGAAGGGAGAGGTGAAGGACACACCCTGTACTCTGGGAGGGGTTTGGCTCATTGAGTTCATGAACTCTGTTTGCACTGTTTTCCAAACCAGTGCTGTGTTACCTCTCTTTTGCTATTAAAAGGTTTCTTTCTACACTCAGACTCTGTGCTTGCGAGAGGGGAAGTATTGTCCTTTGGGGCGTCCAGGGGATAGTGTGTGATTTCCCAGGTGACTGGGTGGGAGCTTGAGCCAGTTTGGTGTTGTATCATTGAGAGGGACCCCTAGACATAGAACCCGGCCCTTGCTGCCGACTCGGTCTGGCAGAAGGGTTACATGGCTTTGCGGCCCCTCTCTCACTCCATGAGCTGCTGCTGCCTTTCTGTGACTTGGCCCTCCAGCTAGGTCACTATGCGCATTTTCCTGTTCTGGGGTATCAGTCTTTCCTTGCCAGCAGTCCTAGACAATCTTTCTGTACACTGCCTCCTTGTGCCATGCCCTCAGTGGTTGGCAGGGGAACTGGGGCCCGCCCTCTACTCTGGGTTCTGGCTCATGGACCCTCTAGGCCAGGGTTCCCAAACTGTGGGCCTTGGCCCAAAGGAGGGAGACAGTGTTGGGTGTCTGCCAGTGTAATTGCATTCTCCAGTCACACTCAGTAAATCTTCAACTCCACGTGACTCGTGTAAGTTAAATAAAAGCTATATAAATGTAATGTTTTGAACTGTAGATGTTGGACAGAGTATGGCAAAAACGTAATTTATTTATTATTTAAAAAAAACCCAAAAAACAAGCTGCGATATGTCGAGTTTAATTCTTGTGAGTACAACCGTGCATTTTACTTAGCAAGAGCGCACAGGCTGCCATTTACAGCTACGACAAACGGCAAGCAGTATTTCAATCTGACAGGGATCGATTCATTTTTTGACAATGTGAAGGGTGCACTGGTGGAGAAGATAATGAAAGTCCTGGACCATCTACAACTACATGAAATGAGCCCACGCTCCCTCCCTCCTTCCACCCCGCCCTGTCCCCCCCTCAAAAAATGCTAAGAAAATATGACATGTACTTGAATTTTGGATTCTCCTTTACTGGATAGGATGAGTGAGTACCTGTTGCCTCAGAGTGTTATAAAGGCAAAGGAAATGTGTACATTGTTTATTTCCAGTGTAATAGTTTATATGTTTGCAGTAATGACAATTAATCATTTTCCTCACAAAGCGTTAATAGAGGGCTGCAGTGCCTATGGCAGCTGCACAGGTGGGCCTCAGGGAAAAAAGTTTGGAAACCCCTGCTGTAAGCCAGCAGTCAAGTCTGTTCCCTTCCAGACCTTACTGCATTTCCCTGAGCCCTTCCTAACCTTCTGGCTCTCCCTTCCTTCTCTGGGTCTGTCAGTTTCACCACTCCTTCTTCCCAACTAGTGATGCAGCCTTTCCCAGCAGCCCCTTCTGCTTCCAATTTCCTGTCTTTATAGTCCCAGCCCAGCTCTTTCCTGCTCAGCTGGGCTCCTTACTTAGTCAGTGGTTTATCTAAGAAATCCAGGGTTTCTTATAAACAGTTCCTCCTCCCCTCCCTTGCTTTCATCTCCACCTTTCCCTCCCCACCTCATTTCCGGGTCCCTGCAAAACACAGCAGCAAATCAAGTGGAGGAGCTAGGGAACAGAACAAGAGGCCTGATTCCCAACTACTAGAACTCACAGCACATTGCAAGATAGATCCCTGATCCAAAGCCCATTAAATCAATGGGAGTCTTTCCACTGATTTCAGTGGGCTTCGAATCAGGCCAGCGGTTCTCAACCGTTTTGCACTGGCGACCCCTTTCAGACAGCAAGCCTCTGCATGCAACCCCCCCTTATAAATTAAAAACAATTTTTATATGTAACACTATTTTAAATGCTACATTTATAACCCTGTTGTTTAAAATGAATTTACCATTTCTCACGGCTGTTAAATTAAGACTAACCCACATGTTTTATCAAATTGTTACAAGCAGAAAAGTTATTTTTAAATAGTTTAATATTGGGGGCGGGGGGGACACAAAGAAACTGTCAATATCACTTTTCACAGCAGACTTAGCACTGCATTGCCATGCTTACTTCTGTGCTGCTGCTGCTGCTGCTGGCGGCAGGTGCTAACTTCAGAGCTGGGTGGCTGGACGGCGGTGGCTGCTGGCCAGGCCCCCAGCTCTGAAGGCAGTGCTAGTGCCAGCAGCAGCACAGAACTGCAGCAGTAAGGGTGGCAATGCATAACGTTTGAGCTTTGCACTGGGGGGGCTAAGGCAAATGTTGGGGTTTCTATTGCCCTCTCAACCCCTCCCCAGTGCCATCCCTGCCTGTCTGCCTGTGTAATTACAAATTACATGTGTTTTGCCGATCTCAGTGTTCTCATTGGTCTGTGCTCAGATCTTCAGCTGCTGAACAACGTTGTCTCAGTCCCACCCTTTTAGTCTCAAGATGACAAACTGCACGCACAATACTGCAATCCCCAGAGTCCAATTTCCTTAAAGTGGTGATAATACAAATATACATTTTGTTTAGAAGCAATGATCGCTGCATTATACATTTACAAGGTTTTTTTGAAGCAAATACACCACTTGGCGATGGAAAGAGGTTTGTAATTTTCTAAACGCTAGGTTTAAATTATATGTTTTATAGCAGTAGCTCTCTGTTTTGTGCATGTACTCATGACCCCCCATGTAATAACCTCATGACCCCCTGAGGGGTCACAAGCCCCAGTTTGAGAACCCCTGACTCAGACCACTGAAGCTGAAGTTTAGCCAGTGTAACATGTTTGACTTATCCCCACTCTAGCTTAATTAACATTAAAAGTGGGCTTGCTTTAACTTTGACTCAATGTGCACCGAATCTTCTGAAATAGAAATTTGGTTGCTGCAAATGTATTACTCAAATGTCCTATTGTTGACATTCCTTGCAGACCATATTGCTTTAAGAAAGGCATAAACTGCTCACTGTCTATTCTGATCTGTGCACTGTAATTTTATTATAATACATTGCTAATCCTACTCACTTTACTTAGTCTCATTGTCTTTAATAGAACTGCTTGTATGAGTAAAGTAAACTGAATTTTGGTTCTGAAACTGTAGGTTGACACTTTGCAATGCATCTTTTTTTCTTTAATCACTCTGTTTATGTCTGCTATGTGATTTGCATTGGTACATTGCAGAAGGAAATCAGAGAAATTAAAATACTGTAGTAAGACACAGAGCATTGTTTTTAAGGACCCTTATTACTCTGTAACATCAAATATTGTGTGCATTTGCCTGAAAGCAGAAGTTGATGTTTTCCTTTTTTTTTTTTTTACATTTTTTACTCAGATATGGGTGATATTTCCATTTATTTCATTTCATTCATTACTCGTTACATGCATCCTGTAATTCAGCAGAGCTGCTTCTCTGATTGTATAAACCATTAAAATACTCACAAAGTCCTCCATTTCATTTGCAGTAAAAAAGTAGAACTGGTGATGCTGTGGAAATGTATGACGGGAAAGGGAGGGTTCATATTCTCCTCTGTTATGCTGAGGTAACTTAGAGAACCTTGTTGAATGTAAAAGAATACTTCTTGATTTATCCCCGTGTCACCAAGATCAGACTCTGGCCATTAGGTAAAGCATTGATGAGCTGGTGAGGGCTCTGGAGGCTTCTTGTTAAAATTCCACTACTAAGTGA
Source organism: Emydura macquarii macquarii (assembly GCF_026122565.2). Taxonomy (NCBI): domain Eukaryota; kingdom Metazoa; phylum Chordata; order Testudines; family Chelidae; genus Emydura; species Emydura macquarii. The sequence goes on from NW_027130698.1 coordinate 5,437,588, forward strand.
AGGGGCAGTTCGGGTGGTCTCTCTTCCCCAGTGGAATTCACCCCCTCTTTGCATCCTGCTGACTGTTCCCTGCCAGACAATCCCTGGGGCTAATAAAAACACTTCTGAAAGAGCAAATTGGGATGTACCAGATGGTGCCAAGTGTCAGATATGTTGAGAAACGTTTCCTGGCTGAAGATGAGTGTCTTCACCCTCTCTCTCCTCCCCCCCCCCCCGCCGCCCCCACTTGTCCCCAAGGTGAAGTCTGTGCTGATACTAACAATGTACTCCGTATAGTTCATAGGAACAAAGGGTAATTTCTAGCTAAGTGCACTTCATGTGCATATTTACTAAGTGCTCTTGCTTCCCTCCTTGGTTGTATGAGAGGCTGGGAAAAATAAAGGACTAATTCTCCAGCCTCTCATCCCACTCTCAGTGGGCACATATTCTTCCTGTACCCAGGGAATTGATCCGCAGGATAAGGGGGAATGTTACTGGGTGAGCCCCTTGTTAAAACACATCACTGTGGTACAGTAAACACAGGAAAGTCCAGCCCTCCCTGCCACCTGATGCAGAAGGCCACCTGGCAGGGGAACAGGTCTGGTTGTGCTATATAGGGGGCAGCTCAAGGGGTAATAAGTAACTGAAATATTTTGTGCAGAATTGTGGAGTACATGGCCCCTGTCATGTGCCTCTCTCCTGATCTGAAGGGGCCATTATTAGCGTTAAGCGGGATTCTCTTCAGGCACAATCAGAGCCCACAGCTCAACCCCGATAGCTGAGCTTGGATCTTGTAGTTGCAGTCCCTTTCTCCTGCTCTCTAGGGGGCACCATGTAAGACAGGATGATCCAGGTCCCAGCAAATCATGTGGCCCCTTACTCCTCCAGGCTGCCAGACATGCAGTCTCTGCAAAGCTGATCTCTGTGCCAAGCAGGGATGCATCTCCTGCCAATCACACCATAGGTGCAAGAGACCTGCATTCGTTCTGCCACCAAGGGACTATTCATTGGTGGGAAAGTAGGCAGAATTTGCTCTTCTGTGGCCTTGAAAGTATTGAATTTCTAACCTTATAAATCTTGCTAGCTCCTTACAGATGGGAAGAAGTATTTGGAATCTTTAATCCAGAATTGGGCAGTTTTAAAAAGTTTACAAATTTTTTTTTTTTTTTTTAATTTTCTTTTATTATAAAGAGCTTTTCAGAAACATGACCTATGCCATCTCTGGGTAAGACATCAAAGCTCTCCATTAATTTCTTCATCTCTGGTGGACTGCCCTAGACTCAATGTTGTTACTCAGCTGTTGGGGTAAAATAACTTTAAAAAATACGATCCAAAATACTTGACCAGTTCTTTTTCTTTTAGTTTGTCTGGTAAACTAAATGCTGCATACAGTTATGGGAAGAATCTTTCTTTCCAACATTCCCTTCCCCCTGACTTTTTATCTGGTGAATCTTTTAAGGTATTGATTTCCTTTTCCTCTCTATACCCAATTTTAAAGAGTTATATTTCAGTTAGATACTACGGTATATTTGCTAGCACTTTACTGAAATGCTTTGAAAAAAGGAACTTCTTGTTTCCTTTGCTGAGCATGTAGTTTAGCTTGAGTTGACCCATCTGAAAGGATTTCCTTTGTATAACAAAGCTCGGGATGGGGTATAAATGACAGGAAGCACATTGTATTTGCACTCTTGCTGAAAAATGCTGTAGGCTGCTGTAAGATTAATGCATATTAAACCCTTGATACTGAAAAGTATGTTTTCTTTTTTTGAATTGTTTCTTTCCACTTTAGAAAGAGGCTGTTAGGGGAACAAAAGCAAAAGAAGCAATACAGGAGGCTAACTTCTTGCTTTCAATGTCTGAGTAATATTTATACACTAACAGAGATGGAAGAGCTTGGGAAAGCGAAAAGTGTTCTCGCTTCAAAAATAAAAAAAATCTCTAGCTTTGTTATGTTACTGCATTTACGAGGCTACAAAGAATCAGTGGGATTTTTAGCAAACCATTTATCCAGTATATTTTTCCTTTAAAAATTTATCCCCAAACAGATGTTGTTGTAACAATTTTGTTTGTTATTCAAAATTGTTTGAGGAAGTTTTATATGCATCACTTCAATCTATGGATTGTCTGTGACCTGGCTGTGTCTTTAATTATTTGCCACCTGTTCACTGTGTATGGTTTGTTGTACTCTCTGCTTCTGAGGAGTGAAAGTGGGTGAAAGATGGTAATTAGGTCATGTTAATCTATAGTCATGGCCATGTAGAAGAACTGAAAGAAAGCAGAGAATGGAATCAATGAAATTGTTGTTGTAGGTTTGAATTAAAACCCTACTGATCGATTGTATTCAAATCTTCTGGTGATATGAAAAAATTGCTACAGCAACGAGTCAAAATATTCTTGAAATGATTGGCAGCATCCATATGTTGGCTGCTGGAAATTGTTTCCACTGGAAATTATGACGGGAAAAGGTTGCCTCATCTTCTGATGATTTCTTTTCTGAGCAACACCTGAAAAGTTACTCACTTTGAATGAATATTCACAAATCCTTTTCTTCGGTATTCATCCTTTTCTAAGCCTGGGTGTTAGTCAATTGGGCAGGTCAGTTCCTGGCTGGGACCATAGGGGCGAGGAGAGTGCGCCTTTCTGGCCAAAGGAGCTCAGAAGATAATCGGAGTTTACTTCTGGATGCATTTGCTTAAGCTGGGTTTCCAGGGAGAGAAAGGACCTAAGAACCTTGAGGTAAAAGTGAAGCTAATAGGGGCCAGGTAGATAAATGCCCATGGTAGAAGTAGCAATGAATTGAAATTGAACAGTGCATAGATGCTATTTCTAGGGTCCTGGGTTGGAACCCCGAGTAGTGGGATGACCCAGGTTCCTCTACTGGCCACAGTGTCATAAGCCTCAAGAAGGGGATGGGGCTGAAGACCCTAGCAAGGGCATCAGGACTGTTCATCTATTGGACTGTTTACTATCCTGGGAAGGGTTCATTTGGATTTTGTGACTTGGCCAGAGGGCCAAACCACTGAAGGACCCACCTGGTGTGCAGAGGGCACCAGGGATGAAAAAAGGACTGTGGTACCACACCCTGCTGCTAGTAAGTTCTCAAGCGGCGAGTGCCCCATTCCACAGTCTATGTGTACATCATAGAAACGTAGGGCGGAAAGGGACCTCAAAAGGGAATCTAGTCCATCCTCCTCACTGAGGCAGGATTGAGTATACCTAGACCATCCCTGACAGGTGTTTATTTAACCTTAAAAACTTTGACAGATCAGGGATTCCACAATCTCCCTAGGTAATCTGTTCTATTGCTTTACTATCCTTACAGGTGGAAAAATTTTCAAAATCTCTAATCTAAATCTACCTTACTGCAAACTAAACAGCTTACGTCTTGTCCTACCCTTGACTGATGACCATCCTTTTTATAATAGCCTTTAACATATTTGAAGACTTTTCTGTAGCACTACCACCATAATTAGCCAGTTTTCCCCATTTTGTATTTGTGCTTTTTGACTTTTCCTTCTTAAATATAGTGCATCTGAGATAAGGGGCTGAATGGAGATATTTTGAGGTAGAAAATAATGATGTAAAAGAAGTCTTGTCAGATGCAAGAGGTTTGCAGAAATGGTCTGTCTATAAAGTCAGGAACAAATTTTTATGGGCCAAGATAGCATCAGTCTAGACTGTTTATAGGACAATTCACTTTTTTCTGATGTTTTTCCCTGAATAGGGTCTCAAAGTTAGAAAATGTGGAGTTTCTATATGATAGGCTGTGTGAATTTCATTCAGTTTTAATATTTTAATGAGATACTAACTAGGGAACTGGTTGAGACAGCGGAATTTTCAACTGCACATATAGAAAGAATGGTTTGAACCACTGTGATTTTGTATGATTGGAGACATTTTTCTGCACTCTTGATGACCCTTCCTAAATCCTACCCCGGAGCTGCTTTCACCACAGTTTTATCTTCTTCATGCTGTTTTGTACACAATGTGCAGGCCAGCCCTCATTCCAACACTTTAAAAAATGTACCACACCTTTTGTGAGTGAATCAACTTTCAAGTTCAGGAGGAAAAACACATTGTATCCATCTCTGTGAAGAATCCCTTGGGAAGCTAAAAGTTCAGGGAAGCCATAAGAAAGTAAACTGAAAACCAGAGTGTTTTAAACATAGTTTTTAACCTTCAATGGATAACATTTTAGGTAATTTAGTGGATAGTTATCTGTGGTCAGAGGCTATCACATATCTCAGCAGACCGCAGTGGACATGCAATTCATTATTGGGAAAAGTCATTACTAAAGATAGAACAATGGTCTCCCAGGTTCCTGAGCAAAAGCTCATTTACTGAACTTAGAGCAGCTAGTTTTAAGCTAGCATGTTTCTCATGCACAATCAAGAAGTCTTCAGATGTCATAGTGTGAAAGGGCTAAATGGAGATTTATAATAGGCTACAGAGCCTTTCACTAGTTCTAGTATCTGACTGGTGAGTAGTAAATGGCCATTCAATGCCTTAGGAAAAATGACTTCATGGCTTCAGAGTTGTTCCTAGGGAAAGGGCAATGTCTTGGCAGCAAAGCTAAAGAAGTGGATGGGCATTATGGAATTTAACCTACTATTTCTCCTTAGAATGGGAGCAATGTGTGGGGTATTTGAACAAATTCTGTCCTCTAATCCCCTCCTTCCCCCCTCCCCAAAGGGGGCTTAGGGTTGGCAATTCCAAACCATTCATGAGTGCCAGTTACATGGCGTTAACTTTTTAACATGAAATTGGTTCCCATAACTAAAATGCCAAACTTCCCCATGTATATCAAGCACTGAGACTCTCTTCTGGAGCTTGTTGGGGGATCTGCAGGTGTTAGTTACTGATAGCAGATTCAGTGCCATACTGTGGAGAAACAAATTTGCACCTTTTATGAGTGTTAAATTCACTTAATGAGAAAAGAGGAAACTGCTAAAAAGTTTTCTCAGCAAAAATGCTGACTGGTTTTCAGGTTTTCAAACAACTGATTTCATTAGTCTCCTCATGTCCTGTGAACGTCTCAAAAGGGCTGAAACTTCTCTCAGAATTACTGAACTGCTGATGAAACAAATAGTGTTTTTTCCCCCTGCCTGATAGCTTCTGATCACATCAGTGATGTGTTACATGTAACCACAAAATATGTTCTAGCCAAATAGCTATATGGCTTTGTTTGCCATCCCTCTTTCTGGCCCTTTTGAGCCTGAGTAGAAGTGGTGCTAGCACCATTTTTTTTGCTTATAGGTGACACGTTCCTTTGTGAAAGTTGTCTCATTGGCATGGCCGTGAAGTTTGCACCACAGTTTAGAATTATTTCATAGATTACACTTTCATTTCTAGACAGCTGAATGCATCCCAGCTTGGTCTGTGGCTAAACAGCTTCAAGGCAGCTCTGTTGTGAGAGAATAAATCAAGGCAAGATAATGATTTCTTTGTGTGGAAGATCATGCATCACTAAGCATGATTCATGACAAGAAGCATAGTGCTGGCAAATGAGGTACGTTTTTGATACCCCTTTTTGCAGAGATGTATTTATTCCTTAACCTTTATGTTAGCTTACTAAAGAGATAAGCCTTTACTTATTTTGTCTGTGTTCTTTGTTTTGCTGCCTGTTGGCTTATATCTCCTATTTAACATTTCCAGACTTTGCTTCCTTTTAAAATATACAGTGAATAAATACATAGGTCAAATGGCATTGATACTACCCAGTAAAGGATAGAAGATCTTAAACTGATTATATATGTTAGAGGGAGTTAGTTATTGCTTAGGTTCGCATGAAGGAAGTGTGCAGGCAAGATAATCAGTTTGAGCCATGGATCAGCTATAAAGTTGATTGCTTCAGAACAAACATCCACATACCTTTCTATACCCCACTTTATCTGATGATCTGATAAACTTCTTCTTCAGCTTCAATTTACACATTGAGATTTCTTATCTAAAATGTTCTATCCCATACTTAATACTTACTGTTGGCAGGTGGAGTTCAGGGATTTCCCATTGATGGTAAAAATTCCTGTTAACAGCAAAAGGTGCAATGTTTCTGGCATCAAGGTGTTAATTATGTGCAGCCCATCCTGTTCCCTCTTGTTGGTTATGCTTTCTTTGTGATCTTACGCTCAGTATTCCCATTCTCCAGGGGATGATAGGGTTCATATAACAGTATTTGGAAGGGTAGGTAAAACAAATAATGTAAATGCTAATGTATGAGTCAGCTGGCAGAGCACTGCTGAAAGCAGCATGCACCTCTGAGAATGAAACTTGGAGATGGTGTAAAGATTTTTGGGTTATCTGAAAAAGTGTCACCTTTAGCCATTGCTGCTATTCCTCTAGCACAGTCAGCAGATCGCTCCAGCAGTTAAGTCTTCCATCAGTGACTTCTCTCTAAAAGTGATTTGAATGACGTGCACAGGACAGTATAGTTGTTTGACTAAATTTGTAATTGTTTGTACTGTTGCATCTGTGCCTGGAAGATATAATTATAATAATAATTTTTGTGCTTATCTGGAAACACATTCTGATACCCTTATGTTGGGTAGCGTCTTACTCCGTGATTAGTTCCATTGATGTCATTGTGTTATTTGTGCAGTTAAATAATATTCATTGTGAGCAAGGGGATCTCTCTGACCCATAAAGGTTTTCATTTGAGTTACTCAAAGTACTCTAAAAATATTGTGCGGTATCCTTAGCTGGTAAATTGGTGTAGCTCCATTGACTTCACTGATGGATTTACCATCAATGTGCCAATTAAGAGGTCTTTAAATATTATATCCATCATTTTATCCTTTTAAAAATAAAGTCTAGCGCAGTGGTTCCCAAACTTTACTGGTCCATGTACCAACACCTTTAAAAATGGATTTTTGAAGTACTGTGTACACATTTCTCCTTTTTGTGCACATTAACTTAAATCCTTAATAGGAATAAGTATTTCTGGACTCCTAGTAAAATAAACACTTAAGGAAGCCTATAGTGTTAGCTTATAACATTCTTTTTTAAATATCTCAGGTTTTTAGACAGTGCATTATTTGTGTTATGTGTTGCTCAGATTACAGAAAACAATTAAATCTCAAATAATGTCTTGGTGTCTTTTTTGGTATGCTGTTGAACTAAGTCAAGAGTTTGACTTGTCAGTTTAAAATTAAAGTTCCTCATAATTCTTACCTGGATTTTGTTGAGCATGAGCTGAAGTCTATTTTGTTGTCTTTTTACAAAAGTTAAATCAAGAAGAATACAAAATATTTAGAGTAGCTTTCAGAGAAAATTAAAAAGTGCTAGAGTGTACTTGCTTCACAGAACATAGTTGCTTTGTCAGGTGAGAGATTGGTAAGTTTCAGGTGGAGGACTGGTTCTGCATTGAAGTTTGCACTGTAGTTGTTTTCAGTGGTCACCAAGGCAGAAAAATTAGTCTCACACAGATACATAGTGCTGAAGAATGTCAAAATATTATAGCTCGGTCAGATATCAGACTAAACTCCTCTCTCTCCTTCTCAATCAAAAGTCAATGAGCTGCACTTTATTGAACTCCAACCTTGAATCCCCCATCTCATGTAAAGTAATTCTTCCTTTTCCGGGAACCCGTCTAACTGGTTGTCTTCTACTGAAAATGGGTCCCTGATCCTGGACACCGAGCAACTTTAGCTTCAATTCATCCTTGTTCCAATGCTTCAGATTCCTGGTTGCCTTCCAGTTCCCTCTGAGCTGGGGAGCTCTCCAAGTCCCTACCTCTCTGGAGAACCTTTTCTACAGAGAAAGGTTTCCTCCTGCCATGTCTTAGATTTGCAGTTTCTTGCTCTTTGATTAAGGGATTGCAAATACCACCTTCATGGGGCTGAGGCGCAATTCAAGAAAGCTTCCCCAGCTTACCTGTTCCCATGTTCTTGGACTCACTCCCTTTTGTTTCAGACCCAACAGCCATCTTCCTTGGATCTATGCTGTGACTCAGGCAAGCTTCCCCAGCCCACCATTCCCTTATGGTTTTGGTTCCCATCTCAGGGAGACACTTACCTGACTTAATGCTCACCTGAAGTTCTCCCTTCCAGACTGTCTGCCCTCTCTTGTCTTGGGAGTCACCTAACAGCAGGTCTTCATCATGTTAAGGAGGTAGCTCCTGATAACAACTGTCCCCCTTTCTTCAGATAGTCTACTGCTCTCTCAAACACCTGTTTCTTTAAAGAGGTCATGTCATGGAATGGAAGTGGGCTGACCCCAGGCCTCACTAAGCTTTAAAGGGGACAGATCATCCTGTTACTGCATACCACTTCCAACAGGCTCACACATGGCCAGCAATACAAGTACTACAGTTTGGGAACCCTGGTCTAGCTTATTGTGTCAAACATGCCTTAATTATACTTCTGAAACCCCATTAAATCTGTACAACCAGCACTGATGGAACTAAATCTTACATGGGATGTAATCAAAGGGATGTAATCAAAACAGATTAGTTGCCAACTTTATCTTTTTTGTTCTAAAATATTTATACCTGGAGAAGATTCTTTAGAAAATCTGCAATAAGGTATTTGACACTTAACATGAGACCTTTAAAAGCGTAAGGTGTGTGCAAAGCTGTAAACAGATTGTTTTGTTTTTCAGAAACCAAATGAGGCTAGCAGCACCATCATCCATAGATATAATGCCACAATGGAATGGGCATTTTGTGTATATTTTGCTGTTACTCGAGCAGATGTAATGCTAAGAACACCTTGTTGCACTGACAGCATTTATTCATGTTGCTTGAATGTTACTGAAAAACATATATAAGGCTTTTGGGGAAACTGGCATAGTTACTATGACAAATATTTTATTTGGGAATATATAGACGTTAGTCAATATGACTGTGAAAGAGATGTGAAATGAGTCCTATATGATGATAGTCTACTAATGGTGCAATACCTTGCACTTTTGTAGTACCTATCATCAGGGAAGCTCAAAATGCTTTAAATACGCTAATTAATAAATTATGCCTTATGGGTAAGTAGCAGTAATCTTCAAGTTTTTAATTGGCACAGAACTAGTCAGCATTAACTTACTCTCAAAATACAATGTCCTAGAAGGTGATCTGATTCAATAATTGCTGAATAGCTGCTGTCCCCTTTAAAAAATAAGTAGAAGGTGTAGGACCGGCAATTCCAAACCTTTCATGAGTTCTAGTTAAATGGTGTTAATTTTTTAACATTAATTGGTTCAGATAACTGAAATGCCAAATCTTCCCCATGTATATCAAGCACTGAGACTCTTTCCTGGAGCATAGGGGATCTGCAGGTGTTGCCTTCAAGCTTTCCCCCAAAAGTTCTTTTTTTTTTTTTTTTTTTTAACTTTGACCAAATAGAGAAAATTCTCCAAAGAGCAGAAATATTCAGAAAGTGAAATAAGCAAGTGAAAATAGATTGTTATAATGGATATCACTTTCCATATGTCTTAAAATTATGTGTAGCATTTTTTTTTTGTGCTAAGGAGGATCTGTACACATTTTTCGTGAAACTATATTTTGGGCAAATCATTTACTCCATTTTAAGGTCAGGCTGCTTTTAAATCACCATCATCTCTATTACTATAACTTGATCTGGAAAGTAGTCTTAAATTTCATTGTGTAATATTAGCATAAAAATGTTAATGGATTCCCATTGGACTATAAATGGTGGTGGTTGGAAGGCCTTCAAAAGTCTGTGGCTTTGCCATGCTTGAATTATGGGCATGATCTTTTACTAGAGAGATGCATATAAATATCTATAATCATTCTGTATTCAGTTATGTATCCTCCATTATGCCTGTTATGTATCCTCCATTATGCCTGTAATATACTTAGCCGTAAAAACATGGGAATATAAATGAGACCATAGTTCAGGAAAAAATACATTTGACATTTTTGCTGCAGAGGCTTGTGCAAGAAAGGGAAATCTTGCAGTAGTACCTTCCTCCCTTTTTTGTGTGGATTCACTGATATGAGAAGTACTATGGGCATAGTCAAACATGTTGCATACTCCTTGAGAACAGCAACTCCTTGAGAACAGCAACCACCAATATTTATCAGCCATCAACAGCATCATCAGTTTTTAATTTACTGGTTTCATCATTTCCAGCCCTTATCATAGTGTTGTCTAGGTATGTTGTCCAAGGTACCAGAGCCTATTCATTCTCTTGGCTTCAGCACTTAAGATTTCATTACTTCGATGGGTAAAGAATAGAACAGTTACAAACTGTAACAAAAGATAAACAGAAGAGACTCCTATGGGAATACAGTGATTATGTTCCTAGTTTGAAGAGTGGAAAATTGTCTGAGTAGTCATAAAATCTATAATGTTCAGCTGCCCATCATTGTTACAGAACACTCTTTGAGTTGAATGAGTTCATATTCAAGCTCAATCTTTTGCTTCATGTTGACATCCAATGTGCACTAAACCAGAGCTGGTTATAAACCTTCAGGCTGGCTTTGTGGTGAAACTGAGGACTGACATAACATTTCACTGAAAATAGAGAGACAAAACTATGCAACATCCATATCCTCTTTGTGAAACGTGTCAGCATTTCATGAAATGTCACCCAATATAATTCAAATGAAGCACTGTCACTGTAGCTAGCAGTACTAACAAAGACCACTGAAGAGTGAATCCAGGAACTTCAATACCAAATACTTTAAAGATATATCTCATTGATCCTCTTATAGAATCTTGTAGGAAAAGAATATTCACCATTCTTCAATAAGCACGTGCAATATATGTTTGTGCATTGTATATGCTATATGGACATATACCTGCATATATGTATATGGTAGTTGCGATGAATCTATTTGACATTTGTAATTTTTTTTTTATTTTGTATGTGCACATATCTTGAAGACATCAGCCCTGCACCTAAATTATTTCATTTGGAAAGAGACTTGAATGGGGGGAGATAATTGGAGGGGAGAATTCACTTTACTTCTGCTTAAATAGTGTCTTCAAAGAACTGCATCACAGCTAACAGCAAAGTATTTCTGCCAGGGCTAGCTAAGCACTATGAGTAAGACTATCTGTGTTGGCACCATCTGGTGATTCTTGGAAATATTAAAAGCATGATAGCCATCCCAAATGCCTAATGATAAAAACCTTTATACCGCACCACATAATAATGTACTCATTCTCTCTGTTTCACTCAGGGTATGTCTGTACTGACAGTGGCAAAGTTGCTGCCACCAGATCGATCTTTCTGGACACTCTGGACATCTTCTCTAGACATGCTCAATTGATCAGGAAATCGATTGAGTAAAACCAGCCCCTCAAGTAGTGTAGCGCTGTGTTGACGGGAACACAGTTCCCGTTGGCGCAGCACAGTGAAGACAGCGCGCAGAAGGGAAGCACAGCAGTCGACGGGAGTTATGCAAGCTACTCTGTGTAGTTTGCGTACCTCCCATCGACTGCCGCAGAATCTCCAGGTAAGTGTAGACCAGGGCTCAGCGATGCCACATTATACCCTTCAGGTTGCTCCCAATGTGGGGCCGTGCCTAAATAACTCTTTTGTCCTTTCTCTTCAGATTCTGTTTCACAGAGAAGCCCCTTTACCACAAAAGAGGAAGGGGAGGAGGGAACAGCGAGGGTAATCCAGAACAGTTCTTCTACTAATAATCATTTCAACAACAGGAAGAGACGCAGGAAGCTATTTGTTGCCATAGTCTGTGCATATTTTTGCTGTGATTTTGCTCGTTGTTGAGGGAGCTTGCAATGACTTTTCTTTGTAATGACTCATTTAGTTATGACTGTGCAAAAAAACTCCTCTCCTTCACGTGAAAAAGTTTGATTTCTAGAGAATTCCAAGTTGGCAGGCACCTCTGAATACTTAAGAAGCTTGCAGTTCATTTATTCTGCTCTTGTTGTTAATGAGCTTCACTTTTTACAGTTATACATGACTGCAACTTTTTTGTTATGCCAGTGAGACCTGGATGAAATGATGCAGAAGACTGAAATTATTCTTGAGGTTGTATTCCCAGTCCTCTTATGATTCTTCCCAATTTGAAACTTGGGAATGAATTAACTTGCAAGTAGAAGAAAAACAATTTTCACTTATAAGAGCCATAGAATAAAATACTGCACAATGGACACCGTTGCTTGGCAAATTTATAAAAGCGTGAACAGAAAAATGCTGCCCTTTCACAAGAGGCATTAACATGTTGTTCTCAGATTTCTGTTAAATCTCCAGTAGCTGAGGATTTGTTTTAATGTCGTTACCTGAGGAGTTATTTAAATACACTTCCTCCTGTAATACCATCAAAAGGTGTTTGTAATACTCTAATTAATTATTTCAAAAAAGAAAATGAACTTTAATACGTCCTTCTGCACTAAGTATTTCCCCTGTAGTAGAAAGAATGGTGCACGTTAAAATTTTCATGCACTAGATGATTGTTTGTACCAGGTCTAATACAATCTTGAGTTACAGTACATCAGTATATTTAGGAAGTCAGTGACGTTAGTAATTTGGACTATGTTCCTTTCTCAGTTCCTGTTGTGAATATTCTCAGGTGTTTTCATCATATAGTCATATGACTTTTCCAGCTAAAAAGGCTGAATCATGAACTACCATGGTTTACAATGTGGTTATTGTCTAGATATGGGGGAAGAGACAGTTTTGTTTCATGATTCGGCCTTCACTTTGTAATAGTCTAAAGAAATGCATCACTGCAATTTTTATTTTAATGAAACATTTTTGTACACTAGAGAAGACATTGTTTTTGTGAAAAATGTGGAGAGGTTCACTTTGCAATCTCCCATGAAAGTTTACCGTAGCCATGCTCAGCCCATATTTTGTGGAACTCACTCTAATAAATGAGCCGTGTTGCTGTTACAGCTGCGGTCTTCAGCTTAAATAAGCATGCTTTTATTTCCTAACTGCTCCTTCCACAGATCTTGTTGTGCCATGGCTTCACCTGTAGATGAACACAGTGTCTGAATAAATACTAACAAGCACTGTTAAGATCAAACGAGTGTTTCTTTAAGTTGGTGAATATGCACTCATGAAGCAAATTGCACAAGTTAGTGCAAATCCTGAGGCCAAGGGTCAGTAGTATTTGTAGAGCAATATATTTTCCAGAATTGACATGGTTTACGGTAAGCCTGATCTCACTTAGGAGCTTTTATTCATTAATTGTTTTGGCTCATTAAATACTGCAGAAAGGTTCAATGTTTTACAACAAGACTGCGTGTTGATGTTATTTTCATATCTACTTAAAGTCTAAAACCCAGCTTTTGACAGTTGCCCTTTAAAACTGAGCTTGGAGTTTTGCATGTGTCCAATCTGTATTTGCACCTGCTAAGCATGGAGCTGGGTACTTAACTGGCTCGTTTCTGCACCAGATCCTAAGCTGGTGTGTAGCGCCATTGTAATCAATGGGTCTGTTCACACAGACATTAGTTTGGGATCTGGCCCTTTGTGTGTAAATGTGAGGCTTACTAGGGGGTACGCAATTGGAGGTGCAATTTTGAGTGCAGAAGTTTAGAGACTGTGGCTGAGAAGTTGGGTCAGGGTAGGATAACCAGTATTCCATGCAATTGTTGTTAATGAAATGGATGGATAGATGACAGCATGTGATCAGAGCATACACTCTCTCAATATATATCTGGTTTTATACTGCGTTCATCAGCAATATTGTCACAAAACCTGTATTTGCTTAGGAAGTTGGGAGGAATATAAAGCAATCCACATAGGCACATTGTCCCAGTCTACTTCCACCGTCCCCATTGTCCCTCCTACATTTGAATCAGGCAGCTTCCCTCCGTATTGCCTGGGCTTAACGGGGTGTGTGTGAACATCGGAGAAACAGGCTCATTGCTCTCCGTTCCAGTGCCTCGTTGCGTATTTAAATCCAACAGGATCAAGAATGGTTTTAAAAAAAAATCTATTTAATAGATTTGTATAGTATGGATATTATAGATTGAATAGATTTTTTATATTATGGTATGTCTAGCAGAAGTGGGAGTCTTTCTGTGGGAGTCTGGACAAAACCTCTCTGTAATGTTTGGTATATCACACATTTTCACTATGCGATGTACATCACAACAAAATCCGGCAGGAAGAAGATCTCTGCAAGTTCTGAAGGGCAAACAAAGGAGGAATAAACTTGATTAGTGAACCTAGTTTGTATTACAGAGGGATCAAAGGGGACAAAACTGCCTATAGCACTGTTTGTAAAATAAAGATTCCAATTACTGTAGGTGGTGCAGCAGCTGTGTCTCTCTGGCAGTTAAAAGGAGAATGAGAACAGCAGCTCTTGTTGCATTGTTATTAATTCTTGCTAGAAGTAGGCAGTTCAGGCATTACATACTTTGTTTTCTAAAGGCCAGTCTGGGACTAGGGATGAAAGGCTCAAAGGTGACAGTAGGCCCAGATTTTTCAAGGTATTTAGACATTGCTGTGTGCCACTCTGCAATGTCTACCTCATCTAGGAGCCTAAATATCATCTTCAAAAGTGATTTTGACACTTAGGAGCCTACATCCCATTGACAGTTGATGAGATTTAGGCTCCTAAATGCCTAAATCAGTTCTGACAATTCTATTTAGGCTCCTAAATCAGGTAGACATTGGAATGCTGAGCACAGCAATGTCTAAATACCTTGAAAAAATCTGGGTCTTAGACACTTAGGCTCTTAAATCTCTTTGAAAGTAAATGTAGGCACTTAGTGACTTAAGCTTCTGGTTCACTTAGGCTCTGTGGAAAATTCTATTCTATATGAATAGCTCGTCATTCCTAAGTGTTGCCCCCTTTATTGGCTAATATTGGTTAATTTTGAAGTACTCGGGTGCGCACAGGGATTTAAATTTCAGTGCTTCTGGAGGGGCATGTTGTACACACACACCCTCCTGCCCCACCAAGGTCCTGGAGGAGCTCTGTGCCATCCCTCCCTCCCCATTGGGGGCCAAAGGAGCACTGAGCCCCTCTGCTGATTATTAGGGCGGGGGGCACACCCCTGCTTGCTTCCCCTTGCACACGCTCCTGAAAGTACTTAAAACATGTTGAGTTCATCTTATTTATTCTACATTTTAGGATGCTTTGATAGAATGTCTCTCTTTAGAATCTGAAATACAAAGCAGTCATACGGTGTCTGGGCAGCTAGGATATTTATACCCCAAGCTCCTGTACTGGCCGCTTGTTAATATTACTGCAACTAATACTGAATAATCAGTTGGCACTTCTATGGCACCTTTCATGCAAAGATTTCATATCCCTTTATGAGCACAAGCTAACAGTATTTCACAACACACTGAAGTTAGATATCGATTATTGTACCTATTTCACAGGTAGGGAAACAGGAAGTAAAACAAGTTTAAGGCTAGATTGCTACTTGGACTATGTACCTGTGCAGGGAGTACGGGGGAATAAGAATCTCCTTCTAGTTGTGCATGGGCAAGGTCTGGATGTTTGGGAATGAGCTCGTGTGCATGAAAAGAGGGTAGGGAATGGGCAGAGCATACTGTGCACCATCCATTGTCCCGGAGGCGGTAGGTGCTGGTGGATGGTGAGCTAGTAATTTCCTGCTGTTGTAGGCTAGCAACAAATTATTCTCCCTCCACCTCTAGCTGCCTCCCTGAGCAAGGGGAAAGCAAGAAAGGAATAGAGCCTCAATGGGTTATGTGTGAGCCACAGTTTCTTCTGGGGTTATTCCTGGGGAAGTGCAGCATATATTCATAGCAGGGCCTAATGACAAATATTGCCCATTCAAGTCAGAGAGATTTCAGCTGACTGTGAATCAGGTCCATAGAGTCAGTGGCCTGACCATTTGCTCGTCCCTGCACCAACAGGAATGAATCTATGATTAATGTGTCGGTTGTGCCACTCAAAGACAGGAAGACTGTAGGCAATTCATGTGCAAACTAACCTTGCAGCATAAGCTGTGGTGTATTGCATGCACCACTGTATATGCAGAGAGCTAAATTGCAGTTTGCTGTCGAACTGTCATGCTCATTGCTAATGTGAGACTGTATTCTGCTGAGAGACCTCGAATTGTTAATTTCTGCAAATGGCTGTGTATTTCAACACCGTATTATATGCACTGTTAATGCTCTGTCAAAGCTTCACGAGGATGCTGTATACTACATGGAAAACAGCTTTTAAAAATGTTACTACATGGTACTTGCTTGCTTGTTGTTTGAGAAATGCTTTTATTAGTTGGTTATTATATGGAAGCAGATTGGGCCAGGCCAAATGTGCTTTTGGCCTGATGTTGTGAAAGTGTGTTTGCAGCTCCTTACGCTCACCTTAAAGGACCCTGTGCATGACATCATTCCTTGCACTTGCATAGTCTACTTTCATCAGCTGTTGTACCTGTGCCAGCGATGTTCCAGTCATAACCTGCTTCAGTGCAACCAAGCCCTTCATAGCCTCCAGACTTACTCCAGTTCTGGTATAAATCATCTCACACTTTTCTAGTTCTTATGTCACTGTTGAGACAGATCTTCAGCTGGTGTGAATCAGTGGCTGCATGACACCAGCAGATGGTTTGGCCCAATGTTTATCAGCTATATAATACACAGTGCTGTTTAACTATAGCTTTTTGTGAACATTTATAAGCTTTACAGTAATGAGACAAAAACAGTGTCTGGAAAATTATATTTTGATGCACTAGATTTCAGTCATATAGAATTAATCAGCTTATGGCTGGCAAGAGTAATAGGATATAAAGTTAATTCGGGGAATACGTTTAAAAAAAATAAATTGCATCAGTACATTGAAAAACAGGAACTCACAGACTACATGCATTATTCACAACAGCAACGGTCTGTTAGTATTTGAGCTGTTTGTTTCATGATGGTGCATAACAAATGAAGGATTAACCCTTTCTTCTGCTCTGCCATGCACTTCACTGGGCAAATCTGCAAACATAGCAAGGGTGTGGATTCTGTGCAACTGACTTCATTAGGAGTGTGATTGGGTTCCTGGGCCTCGTCTGCTGAGTGAAAGGAAATAACCTCATTGAACATTTGCCAGAGATTTAGAATCAATGTACTGAGACCATCCTTTTTTCCCCCCCCAGCTGTGCTAGAGGATGATGTACACTTAGGCACATGATGGCTAACAGCAACATTCATGCGTACTTCCAAATTCCATAAAACACTTGAGTTTTCATTTTGTTTTCCTGTGAAAAATCTGGAGATGTTACCCGATGCTTTGTTGTTGTTCTGCAATACCAGTTTCATTGGGATTTAATACTACACATGTATTTTCCCCTCTGCTTTAGCTTAAATCATGAGTAACATCGGTGCTTGCTTGAAATATTCATTAAAGAGTAAAAACAAGTGTATTAGAGGATTTTGAAAATGGAGAGGAAAATTGACCCTAGCATAAATAGTTGTAATGCTGTTGGTGTGGAACTTGGGAAGGCTTTATAGTAATATATTATTGGTGGTTATTTATTAAAAATTAATACAATTAAAACCTAAAAAGATCATGAGACCTTTTTCACCAATGTTGTCTAGAAAACGTATGGCACTATTACTGTATGTATAGTATTGCAGACCTAATCCTGAGCCCACTGAAATCAGTAGGAGAATTCTGACCTGTAACTCTGTTATAATAATTGATTAATCATATTTATTACAGTAGTGCCTGAGGGCCAGTCAAACTAGTTGTGTAGGCACCGTACACATGAGCAGTAGATGGTCCTTGCTCCGAAGAGCTTACATTCTAAATAGACAAGACAGATGCAGTACGGGGGAAGGGATATAACATGCCAGCAGAGTGAATAGTAAATGTCAACTTAGCCCCTTTAAAAAAAATCCTGGAATTGGGGATAAACGAAGTGCAGCAGAGAAGTGAGGGTGTGGGACAGGTGTGGAATAAAGCTGAGATGGAGAGACTGAGGGAGGTGGAAGGTTGACACAAACAGCTAATCAGCACAAGGCAGAAATTCCCACCACAACTGTATGAAATTCTCTGAATGTCCAAAGGGCCCTGCTTTGGCTGCTTCTGCTGGAGTCTTTGGCTGTTTCCTCTCGGAATGGTTTCTCCCAAGGCTACGTATCCTAGAATCATAGAGGATTAGGGTTGGAAGGGACCTCAGGAGGGGTAAGGAGAGGAACCACTTAGGTCCTAGGGTCGCCAAAGCAGAGGGGTCTCCCCTGCACAGTTCTGTGTCCTGCCAGGTGCTTGGGAGAAGTGAGGGGTAACCCTGGCTGCATCCCATTTCACCCCAATCTCCAGTACAGCTGTGCTTGCTTTGGCTGCTTCTGCCCCTACAGCTGGAGTCTCTGGCTGACTCTTCTCTGCAGTTTTCTCTCAAGGTCACTTTAACTGCAGTGTTGCAGTTTTGATACCAGGGAAGCCAGTCCAAGTTCAAATTTGCTGTAAAAGTGGCTTCCATTGATACAGAATAAAATCCCCCTTCCTCTCAAATTTTAATTACAAATCTTTGTTTTATACTCTGGCTCCTTATAGACGCTCCATTAAAGGCATAAAACTGCATCAATACAAACATCTTGTAAAAGTGTGATTCTTGAAACAAATGCTCCCATGTGGATAGTATGTATTTATATAATGGGTATCCAGGTAGGGTTTAGGTCTGCACTGAAAATTAAAGATTTATGAAGATAAATGAAGCTTTACTATATACATATAAAAAATAAGTACATGCCCTGCAGTAAGCACTTGTCAGACACTAAAGGACATATTCTAAGACATTTACTGATGTATAGAATATTACCTTAGTCCATGAGTAACACCACTGAAATTAAGAGAACTGCTTGCAGAATAAGGTACTACTCAATGTCAATGAAGATGGCAGAATCTAACCAAAAGCAGGCAAATTTTTACCTTTTATTAAATTATCAGTCGTGTTATGAAACTTTTTTCATACCTCTACATTGTAACAATGCACAGATCTAAAGGTTTGCCTGGCAACTAATAGATTCAATAGCTAACATGGAAAAGCTTAACATCAGTTATTGGCAATGAACATCACACGTTATTCTATCAGAATTGGCATGTCACTGAGTGACAAATTATAGTTGATTTGGGTATTCATTGTATCATTTCTGGTGTGTCATGTCAGCATGGATTTATTACTGTTTTTTTATTTAAGGGCTAAATTGTGGATTTACCATAAGCTCCGAGTAAGGGACCAAGAGAAGACCAAGGGCCATAATACCGCAACTTGTCCTTACTGGCCCGTTGCTCTTTGGGAGCATAGTCAAGGCAACTTGGAGTTTTTTAAAAAGAAGCTGATGTCAGAGCCCTGTAGGTGCTGTTCTACAGCTCCATGTGATGGGGGAGATGAAGGGCTTGTGTTTTGGGCTTGGTTCCTTGGAGTGGCTACTGCTGGTTCAACTGAGGCAGTGGGAAAGCTGAGAGGGCTAGTTGCTCCAGTGGGGCTGGAAGGCTCTGCACTCACCAGCTCAAACCCTGCTGCTGGTTTGAGGCATGCAGCTGTGTTTAGGAATGACCGTGCCATGTTCTCCAGAGTATCCGAGGACTTCCTAAATGATGGACTGCAGCCCATCTCTATTGTTTTAGTGTAAATAAATATTGCAGCAGCTTTATACCATCATTTGCAAACCAATAAATAATGGTGACTACTGTATAAATAAAGTCAACCCTTAGCAGACTGTGTACATGAATTCCTTTAGCATTTCTCTTATTTAAGGATATATGGTGGTATCTTAGATATCATTGTATGGTAACTGTTGATATTTGTAATGCTGATGGCTGTAGTTACTAGAACAAATCTCTTACCTATGGCAGTGCCTAACACAATGGAACCCCAATCCTGGGTTGGGACTTTAAGTGCTACTGTGATACAAACGATGATGATACGTGAATTAGGAGTTATGTTTTGGGTTTGAGTTACCCGAGAAATTGCGGCTAGGAGGTGAATAGCAGAGCTCAACTATTGAGTCTCCCACTGAGTGCTCTGCATGAGACATTTTGGAGGTTCTCTGTACTTTGGGTGCAGTAAATTTGATGTGATTCTTACGGTTGACTAAAGTGGGCTCTGGATCAGGCCCTCTGTGGTTCAGGAAAGGGTTGCAATTATGGGCCAGGTTACACAGTGTGTGTTTTAATGTGGAATCTCCTCCGCCCACCAGTGGCTACTCTGTACTCACCCCTACTTGGATTTGGATGACTTGGACTCCTCGCATAAATAACCTATGTGAGCATCTGTGAGTTGCCCAGATAGAACAAAAGTGGGAAAATGACTACCTTTGCCCATCCTAGAGAGATGAAAGTTAAGAGAATCAGAATTTGGCTTTTGTATTCTTCAGCTGACCTGGTGTGTGATCCTGGGCCAGTAGCTTCACTGCTCTATGCCTGTTTCTTCATCTGTAAAACGGGAATAATGATACTCTCCATTGTAAAGCACTGTGAGATCTCTAAATGAAAGTGGCTATATGTTGATATTTAACAACAAATGTATCTAGCGCCTGTATCGTGCCCATCAGTAGTGGGAAATGACACACATACCAAGACAATGCACATAGGCAAAGCAATACTTCATGCTGCATATAAAATGAGTTATTTAATTACAAGTGAATATAGTTTATAAGCAAATTAATCTGATTCATATACATTCCAATATCCAGGAAAGTGATGTCTGTGTCTCAATATATGCTGCATATAAACCAAAATGTTATTCAAAACGTAATATATGATATTTCATTCTTAATTTGTGTTTTAAGGTAATAAATGTTAACAAGTTATTGCATTTTATTAAGAAAGAAACATGTTGGAGATGCGAGCTAATTGGTTATGCAGAAGAATCATTCCTGGGTGTAAACACAATATATAATATACACAATTCTTAGTGCCTTTTTTTACCTTACTGTTTAAAACTTCAAATAAAAGAGTCGCTATTAGCAACTTAGCTAGTAAGTAGAGAAGAAGCCATTTGAAACTGCTGCACAGTTGTCTTTTACATAGACTCATAGACTTTAAGGTCAGAAGGGACCATCATGATAATCTAATCTGACCGCCTGCACATTGCTGGCCACAGTACCTTACCCACTCACTCCTGCCTCCAGCTGGGTTACTGAAGTCCTCAAAACAAGATTTAAAGACTTTAAGTTACAGAGAATCCACCGTTTACACTAGTTTAAACCTGCAAATGACCCATGCTCTATGCTGCAGAGGAAGGCAAAGAACCCCCAGGGTCTCTACCAGTCTGACCTGGGGGAAAAGTCCTTTCCAGCGCAAAATATGGTGATCAGTTAGACCTTGAGCCTGTGTGCAAGACCCACCAGCCAGAATTCTCTGCAGTAACTCAGAGCTCTCCCCATCTAGTGTCCCATCATCAGCCATTGGAGATATTTGCGGCTAGCAGTCACAGATTGGCTACATGCCATTGTAGACAGTCTCATCATATCATCCTCTCCATAAACTTATCAAGCTCACTCTGGAAGCCAATTAGATTTTTTGCCCCCCACTGCTCCCCTTGAAAGGCTGTTTCAGATCTTCACTCCTCCGATGGTTAGAAACCTTCATCTAATTTCAAGCCTAAACTTGTTGATGGCCAGTTTATATCCATTTATTCTTGTGTCCACATTGGTGCTTAACTTAAATAACTCCTCTCCCTCCCTCTTTATTTATCCCTATTCCTATTTATTCCTCTGATGTATTTATAGAGAGCAATCATAACACTCCTCAGCCTTCTTTTGGTTAGGCTAAACAAACCAAGCTTTTTGAGTCTCGTCTCAAGGGAGGTTTTCCATTCCTCAGATCATCCTAGTAACCCTTCACTGCACCCGTTCCAGTTTGAATTCATCTTTCTTAAACATGGGAGACCAGAATACCACACAATATTCCAGATGAGGAATTACCAGTGCCTTTTATAATGATACTAAGGCTTCCCTGTCTCTGCCGGAAAAACCTTGCCTGATTCATCCGAGGATCGTATTAGCTTTTTTCACAGCTGCATCACATTGGCAGCTCATAGTCATCCTGTGATCAACCCATAAACCCAAGTCTTTCTCCTCCTCTGTTACTTCCAACTGATACGTGTCCAGTTTATAGCAAAAATTCCTGTTAGTCTCTAAATGCATGATCTTGCACTTTGCACTATTAAATTCCATCCCATTTCTATTATTCCAATTTACAAAGTTGTCTAGATCATCTTATATGATATTCCGGTCCTCCTTTGTACTGGCAATACCTCCCTACTTTGTGTCAGCCGTAAATTTTGTTAGCACACCCCACTTTTTGTGTCAAGGTCAGTAGTAAAAATGTTAAATACGATTGGTCCCAAGATTGATCTCTGAGGAACTCCGCTAGTAACCTTCCTTTAGTCTGAAAGTTCACCTTTCAGTATGACCTTTTGTAGTCTCCCCTTTAACTGGTTCCTTTTCCGCCTTTCAGTTCTCATATTAATTCCCATCTTCTCCAATTTAACTCATAATTTCCCATGTGGAACTTTATTAAATGCCTTGCTGAAATCCAGGTAGATTAGATCTAATGCATTTTCTTTGTCTAAAAAATCCGTTATCTTCTCAAAGAAGGCGATCAGGTTAGTCTGGTACGATCTACCTTTTGTAAAACCATGTTGTTTTTTATCCCAGTTACTGTTCACCTCTATGTCCTTAACTACTTTCTCTTTCAAAATTTGTTCCAAGACCTTGCATACAGTTGAGGTCATACTAACAAACCTGTAGATTTTCTGGGTCACTTTTTCCCCCTTTCTTAAAAATGGGAACTATATTAGCAATTCTCCAGTCATGGGGTAAAATCCTGAGTTTACAGATTAATTAAAAATCCTTGATATTGGATTGCAATTTTAAACTGACCTGTTGAAACTGAAAAAAATGGGGGCAACATGGAATATAGGGGGAGATGATTTTTAAAATATAATCACAAATGCATAACTACTATGCAAATCTGCAAATTTAACTGAAGCAGGAAAATACTGTGGGGTGCTAATAATCCAGTGAATAGACAGGAAAGTGTAGATTATTTATATGCCCTATCAAAAAACTGATTTCTGTGTATGCATATAAAAGTGACAATGAAATTCCATTTCCTCTTATGTATAATAACATAGCTTGTTAAGCATTTGAAGCTTCACAATAAACAGACAACTTCCCATCTTATTAATAACTGAATGCACAATATTTTGTGCACTGTTGTAGCTGTGTTGCTCCCAGGATATTAGCGAGATGAAGTGGGTGAAATAATATCTTTTATTGGACCAACTTCTGTTGGTGAGAGACAAGCTTTTGAGCTTATACAGAGCTCTTCATCAGGTCTGAACTTTGTGTAAGCTCAAAAGCTTGTATCTTTCACCCAAAAAGTTGGTCAAATAAAATACCTGGTCTCTCTAAATATGCATTAGTCAGTTAAGCCTACAGTCTGGGTCTCGAATTCCATTACAGCTCATCTGTCTGATAGTGTGATACAATTCTTCAGGCCTCTGTCTTACATATTGGTTAGTATTTAAAAATATTTTTAGCCTTAGAAAACAGAATAGACAAAGGCTAGACTGTGTTCAAGTGAAATAAATTATGCTCAGTAGTGTGGTGGTAAACAATAAACATGAAGATGTAGAGTAGTAATATATTCAGCCGTCTTCCTTTATTTAAAATGACTGGCAAACAGCCAAAGTAATTCAGACTATTGGGTGCTGTACACTTTCAAGGCAGTGCGCAGGATTTTAGCCGCATGACTTCCATTGACTTGAAGTGCTAACTGAAAATGGATCCACAACTCCAGCCCTGAATGAATTAATAATACCTATATCTCTACTTATTTAATACTGCAGGAGCTGTTTGGAAGTACAAAGTGGTGGCTTGATCTGATCTGCAAAATTTTGCAAGATGATCAAAAGAAAAGAAGTCAGCAGGCTGACATTTTACTAAAAGGGTATGATAAACTGGGCTGGATAAATACCAGTAGAAGCCGCCTAAAAGGAGAGACTATCATCAACTGTTATGAGGGGCTAAAACGTCTATGTTTCAGATCCTGTTAAATCGGTCTCTCCAAGCTTTGCTTGGTGGAGCATAGAGTGCAATGAACATAACCATATTCTGAAAGAAATCTCCGTATCAAAATCAAAATCAAAAATAGATCACCAGTACCTTTGCATAGATTATCACCCATCCCGCGTTTAGGGTGAGAATTCTGTGTGGGTGGTTTTATCCCTAATCAAGTGCCATTGCTCTGATGCTTTGGCTGTCGCTTTTTGTGTTCCGAGATAAGAATCCACATACATCTGGGGAGCACTGCACAAATATTTTCTGCTTTTCCTTCCCTGCTCATCTGGTGATATCAATAAGCTTTTGACTGAAGATTTATATTTGCATTTGAAACCAGGGAAAGGGGAAGTCTCAAAAATGATATCATGCAGGAGTCATGACACCATCCTGTTTCATTTTTGCCAGGTCTCCTTTTGGCAAGTAGCAAATCTTTGTGACGTGCGTTATTGGTGGGGGACATACATTAAACTTGGTTTGTGTCACTATATACCTACCTCACTGAGAGCTCAACTGTCACAGCCCTAGCTTGGCCAGGCAGGCCCCCATTCCACCTCCCTATGGAGGAGAGCAGGGGCTACTGCCCACTGTGACCAAGTGGATGGGGAGAATGGTGGTAGTGAATGCTGGCTTCACCTGCCTACCCCCTGCTCACTGGCCAGAATAGCTGGCCAGGCCTATGAGGGTGAGAGTAAACTGCTCCATGGAAAGAAGTAAACTAGCTTACTCCTCACCACCTTCAAAGCAAAAGGGGAGCATGGAAGGAATTGTGACTGAGTCACAACTCGTTCTGTGGTCTGTTCTGAGGTCGATGTAGCAATACACCAACCTTTAGCTTTCATTCTGCCCTTACTACAGTCTAGTCCCAAAGAATCGGCAGTCAGGATCCCCGTAAAAGTTCTGCATTGTTCTTATTTTTCTGTGGAACTATTCTCAGAATATAGGGGAGTCATGAGAAGAGACTGATTACTCTCTTCCATGATATGCCATCTGTTAGGGCAATAATTAATTGCAATTCCCTGTATATACTCTGCAATTAATATATCCGGGTGAGGAAAGAAACTGGATAGAGCATCTTAAAATTGCAGATACCTTTACATCTTAAAAATAGCCCCTTAAGAATGGCAATTTAAACTAATTTAGCTATTTAGCAAGTTGTAATCTCATTGTAACAGTTAGCCTTTTTTGTAGTTAAGGACACAACAGCACATATTTAAGAGGAACATTATTTTTTTTATAGATGGAAAGCTTTCCCATTTTACATGTGCTAGATGATTTCAGCGTCATTTCTGCATTACACTGTAAATCTGAATTTCCTCTATAATTTGAAGTAAATTGAATAGAGATTTGAAGAGGAAATGATCTTTTAAACTGTATTTACCAGAGATTTAGGGAGTGGGGAAGGAAGCATATGCTGGCCAATGTGGTGTTGCCCAAATTAGTGCAAGGTATTGAAATTTACAAGGGTATGTTGCAGCAGTCCACATTATTCAGAAGACCATGATATGGTTCATTTTCACTTGATCTCATTTGGTAACTCAGCATTTACTGTGTCTACTCAGCTGCCTTCATATCACCCCAGACATCAGCTCTGCTCTCTGGGTATGGTCCAGAAATCAAGCTATCCTTTTTAACTCATGAAGTGACGGGGGAAAATGTGAGACACCGATGGTCTTAAGTACCAGCAATATGCAATTGGTTCCCAGTGTTACATCTGTTTTCTCCAATACAAATATCATGATCTCCCATCAGTCCTTCTGCCTGGCTGATTTGAGCAGCTTGCTGAAATGGAACTGGGCAATTAATGCTCCTGTTTCTGTCATTTGAACTGTCTGAAAGGTCCTAGATCCAGGTCATCAGAAGTATTCGGATCAATTTGGGTCCACAGTCTTAAGAGGAAGACAACTGAGCAAAATCCTCCCAGAAACTTGAAGATAAGGGCAGTTGTTATTCCATAAGATAAGTCTTAGTATTGCCTTTAAAAAGATAGGTGTAATAATATTCTGTGCTTTATTCTCATGTAAAAAATAAAGAATCCCAAATATGGAAAATGGATTTTTTGAGGGTATGGGTAACAACCAGTATGTCTGTCTGAAGAAAAAATGCTGTCACTGGAAAGAGAAGATATGCAAGCTGTTATTTAAAGAAATCATAGTTTTACCCAGTGCATGAGAAATTGTTCAAGTGAAGTTCATCCAGCTGAAAAGAGGATCCCTGTAATGTTGCTAAGGTCAATGAGACATTGTAACCTGCTGGGAAAATGCTAGCTTTGCGAGTTAAAGCTGCCTGAGGGGGCATCAATGCCTGCACTCAATTTTCAAACACTCAAAAAAAGAGAGAGAGACTAGAATAAGTAAATTGCTCATGTCGGTCAGTTCCTCTCTTTTTTTTTCTTTTTTGCCTCCACCACTGTTGAAATACCACATGTGCCTTCCAGTCACAACTGGGAAGTTTCTCAAAAAGCCAGAAGTGGAAAAATACTGACTAATACTATGAACTAGAGAGAGAACTTCAGATTTTCATCCAATTTAAACTTCATTTGGTTAAAACTGGATGAAAATCCAAGATACAGAAAACGGTGGATCAGAGTGAGTGAGAACCAATATTTGAGTTGTTTCACTATGTTAATCCTTAGCTCGTCTCTGTTGTTAATAAGAAAAATATTGTAATGTGTTTAAAATATTTAAGGTCTTAAAATCAAATAGCATAATCTCTCATCCTCCAATTTGTTCATATGCACACATCTATGAAAGCTTTGGTGCACTATCATCTATGTGCACATGTAATCAAACCTAATTCTTAACGAGTAGACTTTTCACCTATAGATGTTAATCCACACAGACATGCCCACACAAATGCATGCGCCAAATTGCACGTGCATAGGTGAATGCTGGGTTAAAGCCCTGCTGAAAATCAAGCCCCTAAACTCTGAAACAGGAATGTCTGAATCAGTAAATGTTGTTTTTCTGCACAGATAATCCATTCGTAGGACTGAACAGAGAACATGATTGAGAAAAAGCTCTAAGGATCAAGGTCTGCCCTTGTATACACACATGGCTCCCGTAACTTCCATGGCAGCCATCCACATGAAGCTGAGGGCAGAATTTGGATCTTAGTAAACACATAGGGCCTGATTCACTACTGCATTAATCCAGTTGACTTCAAAGATCGTACAGTGATGTAAAACTGAACTCCCACAGTCATGACTCAGGCCCATAAAACGGCTGAACCCATAAACTGTAAGAATAATTTGGGACTATACCACATGCAATACTGAGAGCCTTTCCTTTGAAGGAGTACAGAGCAGGGTCCGAACAGTTCACAACATTTCAAAAGCCTACAATTCTCAAGTTGAGAAAGTTGGGCTTTTTTGTTGCTAAAATGGAAGAAGGAATTCATGCCGACTGAAGGGATTTTTTTTTTTTTTGTATTAACCAATTGATGTGGGGGAAGAAAGCATTCGAGTAAAGTCTTAGGTTTGAAAAGAAAATAGAACAAGAGAATACAATCTAAACAAATTAGGATCAGAAAGTGTTGGGCAAATCTATTTTATGTAAAAGGAAAACAAATGTAAGGAATACATATTGCTATTTAAGTGCTGTGGTAGCAAAAAACATATCAGCATATTTGAGAGAGAGCCAGATAATCAAGTTTCAAAATGAAGTGAGGATGGATAAAAAAACAATATGCTGAGGAAACAAGAACAGAAAAAAGGGCAGTCTATGTAAATAGAGGTGGAAAATCTTTTCTGTTCCCTCATCAAATGTATACATATCTTTGACTTCTACACAGTGGATGTCATTCCTAAAATTAAAGGGCCAAATTCTGCAGGGACTTATGCCCTGGGTGTAAGTCAACCATGAATTTCCTTTGCTATCTTTTGGAGGCAGTACAGCTAGGAATAGCCTCAAGAAACATTTCTTCAGTTAAGAGTTTTCTGCAGTGAAGTGGAGATGCAAATTTCACATGCCCTCTAGTCACAGGTCTGTGGGCACTTTTATTTGGAGGGATACTCAGTAGAGCTATGCTAAATGTGCTGGTTTGGGCAATTACATTTTTTCCTGTTTTCAGTTCATCTAGTTTCATAGCCTCTGAAGTTCCACTTTAAGATTTGGGATCATTCAAAGAGAGAGAGATTAAACTTCATTTTCATTTTCAATGACAACTGTGAGATACTGAACAGAAGAGTTTTGTAAAATTCTCTACCATGTGTATGAGGACATCATCTTCAGAGTGATTTCTCAGCAGACATGCTGTCAGGCCAATAGTTAAAAGTTTCAAAATACAATCAAAATGAAGACCTGAAACTGAGTCTTGAAAGATTCACTTTTATCCACTGATGGCAAGGAGTTTGACGTTGGGTTTCAGTGAAGGTTCTATGGACTTGTTGAAATTGTGCCCAACAGTTTGTTAGTTTTATGCTTGAAGGTGGAATTGAACTATCTGGAAGTTACATAATTTCAGGATTATGGTGTAAGGATTGCACAGTTCTAGGAAATGGGCATCTATAAAAGTGGTAAATAGGTTTTCCCTGGTGTTTAATGAATTATGTCCTTGTAGGGCTTCATTTTTTTTAAAACCGGTCTCCTATTTATACCTATCATTAACTGTGGATGAAAATGATAGTAAATAGATTTTAACTACCAATATTTTTACATATTTGCAAGTACAAATAATGTTGGGACAGGTTGATGTCACCAAGTGATGCTGTTACATATAGTCTTCCAAGTCTTTTCATACTGAGTGGGCAAATGTTCAGTCTTGTGAAGATATGGCTTTTTTTAAATTCTGTTACGTATGGTTCTGGGAAGAGAGAACTGTACAAGCAAAGGAATGTGCTCTCTGGAGCACATTCCTAAGGCTGAGTTGTTCCCTGGGGACTGGTGTTGATCTGAGATTCCAGAGAAAAGGTATTGCCTATATGCTATTTGTGATCACCTCAGTTCCAGGACTGCTACTATGTTGCAGAGGGACCATTACGTTAGAAGATTACTTCACTCTTCTATAAAGCAGTTTTCATCCAGACATCGCAAAATAAGTTAAGTATTATTATCCCTGCTTTATCGATGGTGACACTAGAATAGAGAGAAGTGACTTCAAGTTGTTGCATTTAGCACCGCAGCTGTCACTGAGATACAAAGCAAGATTATCTGTATTGGAAATACGCTTTAAAATGGATTTTAAGCCCTTTTGCTGGACTTTGCTGTTCTGAGTGCCATGCAGATGATTAAAAATAACACTGGCTAAATGTTTAAACGTGTGCTTTATCGTAAGCATTCAGGTATATGGCTTTGTAGCTAAGTGTACCTATTCTGATGACTTGACCGGAACAGATGTGCTGAAGAAGGGCTTTGTGGCATGAACAGCTCTGGAGGGGGAAGTGTGTTAGTTGTAAATAGTGACCATGGATAACTTAGGAGGTCAGACTGTGTCTTGGTTTTTCTGTACCATATGCCCAGTTCCATGCAATTATAACTGTCAGGATTGTTTTCTTTGGCCTTAGAGATTACCATTCACTTGAGGTTAAACTAAGGTAAGGGCTATATGAGGACGATTTGTCTGACAAGGATAAGATGTGTTATTCCTCCTTTCCCTTCTGCATTTCATAGAACTAATGCAGCTCACATATTTCTACAATGTGGCTTATGATCACCTTCATTATTAATACTGAGGTGCTTGCAGAAGCTGTTGGTTCCAGCATGCGGTACTGCCTATCTCGACAGTGATGTACTGCCAATAATTTAAGGAGATACTCTTGCAGAAATCTACCTCACTAAGCCTGTGATAAACTCAGTCTATATAGGGCTCGTGCATATAAAATGTATTTATTTGTTTCTTATTTAATTTAAATGCTCTCTCCTCTAAGCAAGGAGGAGTGGGGTGCGGGGTCGGGGAGAGAGAGAAAGAGATGATTTGTTGTGTGGTTCATAGAGGGTAGGGTGACCAGATGTCCCAATTTTATAGAGACAGTCCTAATATTCTGGGCTTTGTCTTATATAAACTCCTATTACCCCTCACTGTCTGTCCCAATTTTTGGCACTTGCCATCTGGTCACCCTAATGTGGGGGCATGTTCTGATTGGGACTGTTTAATAGCTGAAGCATTGCATCAGCTGGTGTGTGTCAAAGAAATTATTTGCTTCTTCAGAAGCATTTTTGTGTGTTGCAGAAAGGATGTAGTAGGAGGCAGAAAGGGGATGAACTTCTCTTTGGGGGCTGAGGGGAAATCACTCCAGCCCTTTCTGCTATATGAGGACAGAATGTCAGTATATGGCTCCAGCAAGTTTCCAAGAGCCATCTCCTAGAACCTCAGTCTGTAACTTTAACTTAAGTATTTGGATCAACCGGAAGCATTGCATGCTGGTCTTTGGAGTGTCCTACTTAAAGTGAGGAGAGCGGCAATCTGTTTCATGACTTCTATAACTTCTGGAAAGTGCCTTGTATGTCCCTTGCTTGATCAGTTTGGGAACCTGACAGAATAACCACAAGAAATAGAATTCACCATTCTAGAAGATTTAGCATGAGCTTTGCCTGAAGGTGAACCACTGAGACAACTGCTTAAAGGGTTCAGTCCGTTGTAATATTGATAGGGCAAGCCGTGAAGTCAGGATCCTGATTCAGGTGTAGATTATGAGCATCCAACTCCAGCCTTTCAGTATCAGAGAACTCTTAATTACACCCATTTCCATATATATGTTGTAAAGTGTGAAAATTCATCATTTTGGCAGGAAAAAAGCAGCTACTGTAAAAATATTAAATAATTAACCTTTAACCCATAGAAATAGGAAGTTTAAATATGAGTTTTACCATCTCAAATTTCAACAGAGGGCAGTATGACATTATAATGTATTTCCAGAGCATTTTCAGTTGTGATTATTTATGTGAAGACTCTTCCTACAGTGTCCTCATTACGCTTATTATAGGAGTAACAGCACTGCTGGAAGCACAGTGAGATGTAAAACAGGAAACTTTTTTTTTTTTTTTTTTCCCGCTGTGGGTAGATGTTTAAAGGCTGGATAAACTTGAGAAAGTTTTAAGGTAATGGCTAGAATCAATTACTGCAGCAGCTGAGAATTCATGTGTAGTGACATGGAGAGCAGGTTGCTCCTTGGGATAAGTTTGTAGTCCTGAAATATTTCAGAATGTTTATTTACTGTTCAGGCCCCAAGTAGAACAATAGTGGAAGAAATTTGACATGCCACTATCAAGGTTTCAGGCCTTGAATTTCAGCTACATTAAAGTTGTTATAAGTCATGTAGTAACATAATCTGGTTTTGAGAACCAGACTATGTGTTCTGCTAAGGTCTCTGTAGCAGCATTAAGGGGTCTGTATAGCTAAGGGAACAACTCCCCTAGGAACACCCCTGGTGGAGCACTCCCTCGGAGGTGCATAGCTGCCAGAAAAGCTCCATGTCCCCTCCTGCTGCACCTGACATATGGGGCATCCCAAAAGTGTGTAAAGTGGGTGTGTCTGGAGCCCCGGCTTTCCATTTATATTTTGGCCAGTGTAGCAGCTTCTAGGGGGCAGTTGAAAGCAGACAACAAACAGTGCAGCCCTGGTGCTGCTCTAAGTTGCTCCAGGGGCTGAACTGGCATCGGATGACCCCAAAATATAGGAAGGCACAAAGCCACCTTTGCACCCTCTCTTCTGCTCCATTACTATGTGGAGCAGAGTTCTGTCAGGACAGAGAACCTGGCCCTAAATATCTATTTCATTACTTAATAGAAATAATAAATGAAAATAAATCTGCGAGCCAATAGATGTTTTTTTTAAAAAGGAAAACAATAAGTATTAGTTTTATACACCCCTTAGAAACACCAGGTTTTGTACTCTGCTTGCTAACTCTACAGCAGCAGTTAATTAACAAACACAATTCCCAGAGCTGTGTTGACATTAATTGTTGATGCTGGTGCACAAACAAAGATGTTTTGGCATGAAAAGGTGCTTTGGTAGTTGAAGTTGTTGCTGCTGTTAAACAAAACAGCCGCATTAATTTGAGCTCCATTCAAAACATAGGAAAAGAAAGCAATGTTTCTAAATGGAAGAGAACAAAAGTGCTAGGGAAATGGATGTGTCGCTCAAAGTTCTTGCTGTGAAATGTGAACAATGGTGAGCAAAATAATTAAAAGTACTTGTGGTAGATACTCAAGCATTACTTTTAATAGCACGTGTCAAAGAGAAGGATAAGGTCCTGATCATGCCAACATTTACACGCAAGGAACTTAATGCATGTGAGTAGTTTCATTGAAGTAGCTCAGATGCTTTCATGTTCATGTGACCACCCCAGTGTTCTGAGCATAGAGTTCCTGTTGAAGTTAATGGTACATCTACATGCCTATATCTTGATCAGGTTTGCTCAATTTGTACCTAAAAAGATTTTTTTCCCTAACTGTTAGAGCTGCAGTTAAATTGGGCTCCAGAAGCTAAAGCTGGACTCTAGCTTTTCTTATCCATTATCACCCCTAATAATGATTCTGCAGGCCAGATTATGCCCTGACTGAGTTGCACAGATATGACATAGAGGATAATTGAAAGCCACTGTGTAGAGCTGTGTAGAGGAAGCTGTTTCTGATTCTATTCATTCTTCTCTCTTAAACGCGCCCTCTGAACTCTAACTGCATGTTATGCCTGCAGACAGGATGAGAGAAGGGACCATGCCATGGTCTCACCCCTCATTCTCCATTTGATGTCAAAGGGAGTTTGGGTGGTGAGCCAGGAAAGCAGGATCAGACCTGAAACTATAGAAACCCTTTGGTGGGGTAGGAAAAGTGAATAGGGGAGGGGGGAAAAAAAATCCTTTAAAGAGAATCTCTTAGGATGGAAAATATAACAAGACAAATTGTAAATAGCTTTGAAAAATCAGTC
The DNA here is from genome assembly GCF_026122565.2 of Emydura macquarii macquarii. Lineage (NCBI taxonomy): Eukaryota > Metazoa > Chordata > Testudines > Chelidae > Emydura > Emydura macquarii. Next base: position 5,470,351 of record NW_027130698.1, read on the forward strand.
ATCAAACTTCATCTACTAAGTAGCTGAAGTTGGTTCTCTCTCTCTCTCTCTCTCTAATGGAATATACATTTACAGCATGAAAATCACAACCCAGATTTCCATGGCTGTAGTTCATTTGCATGCTGGATTTGTATGTGCAGTCACAGTAGTTGTAGCCACAAATGTTCATCGATTCTAATTGGTGATTTGTACATGTATTTACGAGGGATATCTGAAGAATCATGGTAATTACAAATGCAGATGCATTTGTGCATGTACATTTTTTTAAAATTTGGGCCAGCACTAAAAGTTTTGTCTAACATTTCTCTGATTTTAGTAAAAATTCGGAAGCAGCCATCCATTCCATTGGAAGACAGGTCTTCAGCACTGCCCCGACATCATTCTCATTGTATGGCTGGAACCTTGCTATGTTCAAAAGGCAGTGGGGGGTGGGTAGAGGAGGGATGCTGCTCTTCAAGTCCCTGTCTCCACTAAAGCTACCAGATACCATCCTCATCATTTGAAAATCCTTTGTCAGAGCTATTGATACTGTTCCACTGACTAGTGCGTGTATTTCTAGTTTCTGAGGCAGAGGAGTCTTCATCAGATTTCTATTTTCTCAGGTTGCACTGCAGGCATTTAGAGAAGCTAATCTGAAACATCATTGTTTGTGCACATACTGTACATCTTTTCTGTAGTCCCCAATTCTGGAATGTTAATGAAAAGTCATGCTTTAAACTCAAAGGAAGAAAAGATGCAATATGTAGGGTTGCAGTAGTAAGAAGATCTCTGCTCACAGTTTTCAGTATTGTCAGAAAAGAGCAAAGTTCATCTGACTTTCCTGGACTGCATTTGTAGTCACTGTGCCTGCTTACAGATACGCTCTAGGAGATTTGTGTTTTTCTGTGTCAACGCAGAGGGACCAGAAAGGTCCAGTAGAGGGCAGTAGAATTCTAGGGTTCATGTGTTGCTTTCCATTAGCTGAGAAAGTGCCATAGCAAAGTCTTTGACTCCTTTCCTCCATCTATCAGCACCAGAATTTTCCAATGTATGACAATGTCAAACTGTAGCGTTTTATAAATGTGAACAAAATACATTTTAACAATCTGATCTCACCCCCTCTCCAAACTGCTTGCAGACATTTTTGCCTTGACAAAATGTCTGTTGAATCAGAATTCACTTTGCAGTTGGATTTAAAAACATATGTATTTTTTTCAAATTGGAAAAAAAAAAGTGCATCTTTCTAACTGGTCATGTGGAATGACAGATAAATTGTTTCAAGATATTGTAGCTTGCCGTTCTAGTATGATTTATTGTATTAGAATACTCAATGGCTGGCGTTGGTATTATGTTCTGTGTCTTTGCTGCTGTATAAAGCATAAGGGCTGTTCACATGCCTAACATTTGGAACAATGCACCTTCTGTGAAGGTATTATAAAAGCACTGTCTACTTGCACATTGAGAGGGAGGACAAGCTATTATTAAAAGATTCTAGTGAACGGGAATATTTCTTTTCACCCTTAGGCTAGTATTAAGTATTCTCAAGGTCAATTGTAGGAGAATATAGAGGAAGACAAAAGCATAGGTGCTGCCAGTTGAATTTTCTATTTTCATTTAACTGCAGCTTTCAAATCGGAATAATTTATATCTCAGGTGTATCTCACTCTGACCATAAAGTAAATTCCAGCTGAGTTCAGGAGAGCCCTTTCCTTTGTGCTGAAAATGCAGCTGCAAGTTCTTCTGATTCACTTCCTCTTATACATATCAGGCTGCTAGGAAATGCCTGAAGTTTTCTTAGCCTGATTATGCTCCCATTTTTAATTACAGTTTTTCTGCTTGTGTGCTTTATTTGATCATCTTTGACACCTGGAGAGTTTTATATACCAAGACTGTATTCAAGTTAGCTCAAATGTGACCTCTGGTCATTGGAATCTAGACTATTGATCCTGGCAATGATTTATATTAATTTAAAAAAACAAAACCAAAACTCTTGCGCTTAAGAAATGCTTAGCCTGTGATCCAGAGGAACAGAAGCCAAGAAGCTAAGAGTTAAAGATGGAATTACAATTTTGGCTCACTTGCTTTTTACATAGACTGCCCTCTATATATGTTTTAACTTCTTTTGCAGCCGTGTGACTCTCCTGCACTTCCTAGGGATGCACATGCATAAATGAGCGCAGAATCTGTCCCATGCTGCAACATAATGCACTTATTTGTAATCTCCCTTCAGTATAAATGTGCAGTGGGACAAATTAAAGACAGATGACCAGTCTTCTCTTTTGAATTTACTTGCTTTAATTTATTTGATTCAATAACACTGATAATCAGGATAAATCTTTAAAACTGTATGTTAATTCCTTGTTATGACTGGAGGAAAAATCAAATGTCAAAAAACCCAGACAAAATGTCTAAAAATTAGAGACTCTTATTAAACCATTTCAGCCCACATAGTTACAGGTTATTAAGTAGAGGGATTATTCATCCACCCATCAGGGTAGCTTCATTTGTTGCTAAATTCCACTAATTTGCTGTGTCCTTAAGCAAGTCACTTAAACATTTACCCCAGTTTCTCTTTTGTAAAATGAACGTCTCTAATACCATTTGCCTACCTCACGTGGGTTATATGACACAAAGTAGTAATTATTAATAAAGGCCCAAATGCTGGTCATATTGAAGTAATGGCAAAACTATCATTCCTTCAGTGAGATCAGGATTTGGCTCAAAATCGATTTTATGTCCAAATTAGCTTGACAGTGCAATATAATTATTAACAAATTTTAGATTATTGCCATAAATAATATTTAAAAGGTACAAATATTAAAAGGTAAAATATTAAAATATTAAAAGGTAAAAATATTTCAGGCACACACACACCAACTATGGCTTTCTCTGCTCAGCGTATGTGAAGCTGTGATTGTCTTTTATGCCTCTTCCTCCACCTGGGTGGAATGATAAGGGTGGTTCAGTGACCCCGGTCTCATGTGGAATGGTGAGGGTGGGTGTAGGAAGGTCCCAATATTGAGTTCTCTAGGGCTGCAGAGGGAGGCGAGCACGAGATAGTTCAGCCTGCTGGTCTATCAGAGGCTGTGGCATCTCTGTCTGCTGTCTGAGAAGCGCAAGCATCTCCTGCTGCACAAGCCTCTCCTTTTCCTGCACCTTTCTCCGCTCCATTCCTTCTCCAGGCTGTCTGCAGGGGTGATTCTCCAGGCCCTGTGCTCATTCTCTGCAGAGATCTCTTGCAGGATCTCTGGAACATGTCATCCCGAGTCCTATTCTTTCTCCTCCTCACCTGGCTCAGGTGTTCCACGGGTTGGGAAGGGGGAGACTCTGAAGGCTGCAACGGCAGCAGCTGCAGATACAACACATCAAGGTATCTTTGTCACAGTATTCACGATGGAAATCGAAACTTGAGATACAGAACTCCCTCCTCCTTGCTCCCCAAATATTGTAAGCACAACATTCTCACTTCTGCTTGGGACTGATAGAGCACGGGGGCCAGTCACAGCACCGGCTATGGTGAGTATGGGCCTTGGAGGGGGTGGGGGAATAGTTTGCTGGCGTGATTATAGTTGTATAGGGCAATGGAACTGAATACTGGCACCGTTTTCCACAGGTGGGGGTGATTTTAGCTGATATTTCACTCCTGAGGGTAGCAGAGGCAGAGAGAGGACAGCTGCTGCTAGTGAGCCCCAGTGCCACCCAGGCCCATATGCTGCTAGTCTCTATATTGCAATGGTGCCCGCTGAAGTAATTGCTGAGTGGTGTGGGAGAGTGTCCTACTGCTATGGAAGAAACAAGGCAGCTCTTCCCAGAAACCTTCAGCAGGGGTCAGAGTACCTCCGTGCAAGTTTACCTGGGGTTTCTACGGAGGATTCATGGGACATGCCGGTGCACATAAATAAACTGCTCTGCATGTTTAGCCTAACTGTAGAGGAGAATGAAAAGCACATAGCAATTCTACCTCTCATGGTGGTTCCATTACCTCTTCTAGCTCAAGTACAAATGAGTAAACCAACCAATGTGTTCTGCTACTTTGGGGGTTTCAAAGCAAACTGCATACTTGCCAGAGGTTCCTTGGCTTTCACGTGGCACTGCTGCTGGTCCCTGTTGTAGCCCTTCTCCTGCATCACCATGAGCTCTGCTGCTGGTCCCTGTTGTAGCCCTTCTCCTGCATCACCATGAGCAATCTGCTCACTGATGTCCATGTCTGCAGCAGGATCAGAGCTGTGCTTGCACAGCTTCTTCTCCCCACAGGCCCAGGAGATCTAAGGGGGTGGTGGCTTCCTGTCTCCTGACCCCTGAGCAGCAGAGATCTCAATGGTGACCAGAGTGGTCAGTGTGGCACGTTGTGGAACAGCTCCTGGAGGCCAGTGACAATTGAAATAATGAATGCAGTGTTTACACTATCACTGCATCGACCATGACTCTACGCCGCTCGGGGAGGTAGTGCTAAGTTGGCATAGCAGGGCACTTATATCAGTGGGAGTCAAATTTAAGTGAAGACACGTCCACAAAACTGGGTCAATGTAAGCTGCCTTGCATTAATCTAAATGTGTTGTATAGACCAGGCCATAGATAGTACATGTTGTTAGTTCAGTTGGCAGGTGCATTTGATAATAGGATCCTTTTTACCATTATGAGCTTATGGCAGAACTTTGAAAGGCTAATTATTCATGTGTTGATCTTCCCTATTCAACAGTGCTGGTGTGTTACATTTTAATGGGGGCTTAAGTTGATCCTAGGGTTCCTTGGAGCTTTTTTGGGAACACACTTATACTCACTGGTTGTGAAATGTTTTGCCACTTGAATTATGAAATACTTTACAACTAATTGATGGATGTAAAACTTCAAACAAAATACTACTGATTTTATTTACCATATTTATAAAAGGACTGTTTTTAGAAGTTGAGTGTGCCACCTTCTCCTTTCAGTGCTAGGGTTCTGATTTAGCAGTCTGTCTCTATTTAGCCAGATACTTTGGCATGTTTGTAACTTTGGACATGTGCTAAAGTGCCATCAGTATCAATTGGATGCAAGCACACTCTTATCGTTAAAGCTAGGATTTTGGCACGGTAGTTTTAGTAAAAGTCATGGACAGGATGCGGACATTAAACAATAAATCACGGAAGCCAGAGCCCTGCCGTCCGGAGCCGAAGTCATGGAGGTCACGTAAAATTACAGAATCAGTGACCTACTCATAGCCTTACTTATAGATAAGTATGTGCTTAAGTGCTTTGCTGAATAGGAATATGCTTAAATACTTTGGTAACATTTAGTCCCTAATTTAACTTCCTATTACTTTGCATGTAAAATACCATCAAAATGCATAATTGCGCTGTATTTTCCTATCTTGGTCATGTATTTCACTAAAAAGGTGGTGCTTTGTCTGTAACTCTGCTTGCTGTTTTATATTTAGTTCCGTTTCTACTCACGTCCATTTCAACACTGAATAACTCAGTAAGAACCAATCAGGGACTTTGACAAATGTTTTAAATGTCCATATCTTTCTTCACTGCCAGTAGAACACTTATTCTCATTTCTGTATGTCAACTGATGTGTACAAGCAATTTTTTTCTTTCTTCCGTACGACATTTGAAAAACAACGGGTTGGGATTCTAATTGAATTTTAAGATTCAAAAACCATTCTAATGCTTATGGGTTAGCTAGGTGGACCCCATGTACCATCACTGTAAGCCTGAATGGGGCAGTTGTCCATGATGAGTTACATAGTTTGTACCTCACGACAGTCACAATTTGGTAATTCTTTGATTTTTCTATTTGTGGAGGAAATATCTGCACCTTCTGTGCATTGTCTGAACATTGCTGAGTGCAGTACACTGCCTGCAGGGAAGGCAGAATCCCAGGACTTCTTTCATTAGATTTTCAGTCAGGTCTTGGTTTGGAACATCACAAGTGGCCCATGATCTGCGCCAGAAAGTGCTGGCATCCTTTCTTTTGGTCCGGAGTGTTGATGCGTGGATCCAGAAAGGATTCCTGGATTTGAGTCAGGAGAGTGGCAGTGAATTGAGGCCTGGGTGTATTGGCAGGTCCAGAGTGGGCAGGATCCTATTGTACTCCTGGACCATAGCAATGTCTCGCCTGATACTGACTGGCACAATGCCTGCCAAAACTGGGAGCCACAGTATTGACATTGTTTGAGAAAGCCACTAACAATTCTGAGCGTGGCATTGATTTCAGTGTCAATGAGACCGGTGTGGCAGCTGTTGCACCAACTGCTGCGTAATATTCCTCCATTGAGAGAACCAGGACTTGAAGGGTGCATGTATCACATCCTCAGGATATGCAGGTCAGCTTCTGAATGATGTTAACCCTTGTTATCTTCTTTTTGGTGTTGTCAAGGTGTTGGCGACCATCAGTGTCCAGTTGAAGGTAACTCTTAAGGCACTGTTAGTTATGGTCATGAGATAAAGGCAGACAACAAAAATCCACTTTCAGTGACATTTTGGCTTCCAGGCTGTTCAAGTGGAAGGCAAAGATGAGTGTTTTTGAAGCACTGGGTTTCAGTTGCCAAGCTTTGAAATATGCCTCAAGTGTCTGGAGGTTGTTGTTCGTGACCTTTTCTGTGGCCTTAAGAGAGGACGCTTGCGCTGCTAGCTCAATATCATCTGCATAGATGAAATTATGGAGTGATGTGACCAGAATGTCGCTGGTGTAGAGATTGAACAGTGCAGGTGCTAAAATGGATCCCTGTGAGAGGCTGTTGTTCAACCTTTGTAATTGGCTAACAGATTCACCAAGGTGTACGGTGAATCTTCTGTTACTCAGCATCTCGGTGATGAGTCTGATGGTCGATTGGCATGGGAAAGCTAGTGATAAGTTCAGCTGGAGACCTTTGCACCATACAATAAACATGTCTCACATTCATTAGGGGAAGTAAATTAACTATGCTTATTCCATATTTACAGATTAAACAAATACGCAAATATTTCAGACTCTTTTTGAGTTAGTTTTTCCAAGGTTTGCATATTTTTTCCATATCTCTCCTGTTAATAATTTAAATGCATTGGAATGTAAATGAATATTTGTTTTTAAATGTGTCCTATAATTAGATGGGATGGGAGTTAGTTATACTTTTTCCTCCAGCCTCTCCCTTCCTCTAAGGACAGCTGACAAAGTCAGGGTATAATGTAGCCATACTGAGAAATGAATCCTGGCATTCTAATTTGCCATACAGCACCTGGATCAACTTTCAAACCAATTTTTACATGGGTGCAAATCCTCAGACTCTGCTGGAGGTATTCCTCTTTTCCACTGGTGTAAAAAAACCTTCATCTCTCTCTCTCTCTCTCAGCAGTCACCATCACTATTTTAAAAAGGCTATGCTATCTATTCATCTCCCCTACATTTTTTTAAATTCAGTAGAGACTTTTTTCTTATGGAAACAGGTTTTACCTTTCTATTTGATTCAACATCAAAAATAAAGGCCAGATATTGCCCTTGATCCCCAGTGGAACTCCAATAGATCAAGGCACACATGGATTGAGGGCAGTATATTGCTTTAAGAATACAAATTACCTGATTATCATGGATTGTGTGCTGTGTTCAGATCAAAATATACACTTACAACTCTGTCTCTAGAAAACATATAGGAAATAAAAATAGTCCTTGGTGTACTTCTCAGGTGTTGTAGATCTACATTCTGCCTTCAGTGTAGAAACAGCCCAATGTAGAAACTGTGTGTGTGTGTGTGTGTGTGTGTGTGTGTGTGTGTGTGTGTGTGTGTGTGTGTGTGTGTACCTTAGTATGTTTAGCACTTTGGGATGAAAGATCCTATGTAATATAAAATAGCATTAATTTGTATTGACTGTTCAATAGTAAATTACACTTCACCAGATTCACACACAACAAAAGATTTGGCTGTCTTTAAAGTATGAACTTCTATATCTGTTATATATGTAGGGAACATTTTAACAAGTGTCCTGTATCCTGTTCCCAATCAAAACTCATTGGGAAAGTTCTCATAAGGGCAATATCCTCTTCTTGGATCCACTTGGTAGTACTGGGCACTAATTCACTGCTCTCCATATGTATTTTGATTTATCATTGATGTCAACAGGAGAGGCACACAATACTACTCAGTAGCTCTGAGAGGACAGAATTACTCTAGAAGGATATTCCTGACTAATCTGATCTGCAAAAGGATGCCAAACAATTGCAATTTCAAGAAGCTGGAACAGGTATTATTCAAAATATCAAGTTTGAAGATGAACAGAGTTGGGGAAGTCTACTACAGGCAGATGTCAAATGATAGGGGCAGACTTACATAATAGCCCATTTCCTTTGATCTACAGTGCTGAGAGAAAGCTGGAAGAGGTGAAACTGGCATTTACAAGTGAATAGTGAAATGCATGTTTTCTCCACAGGCTATCTAACTAAGCAGTACAAGCAATGTTTAGATCTCCCTTATGCTATTGTACATTATTTTATGGAAAAAAAACCTCCACTTTTCTGCTTTACTAGCAGTAGTATTCTTAGTAGAGAATGTACTGAGCTTCATCTGATATGTGACCCATTTATTTACACCTTTTTGGGGGTTTCCATATAGACAGAGATCTGAAGATGAATGTGTTCAAATGACAACAAATAAGGAATAGTGTAGTGGTTTATTATATTTAAGGCAGAATTGTTTACTGATGCTATATTCAGGTTATGGAGCAGAGCTTACTGAATATTATCTTCCTGCTGTTATACAATGCTGCAATTAGCAGGTAGACATACAAAAATATACCTAGCACTGGCAAAGAAAATGAATGGATATCAAACATCCATCTCTGTATTTTCTCTAAATAATGGCGCATGCGCGCACCAATTCTATCTGGATATAAATAACAGGGATGTGAGGAGAAGTAAGGTCCTGCCCCCATTTACTCCCTTTTCTGGTTCAGCTGAGGCTGCAGGGGGCAATAAAGGAGCTGCTCTTTCATTTTCCTTTCTGACCAGTGAGGGGTGGGGAGTTGGAGAAGTTTTGACTCTATCCCTTCCGTTGGCCAGCCATTGCAGCTTCTCCACATGTGTAGGGTGGAGTAAGCTGCACCAGAGAAATGGGATGAAGTAATTTACTACCCACCCGAGCAAAGGAGGGAGCAAGAGAGAAATTGTGTCTCTGAGGCGCAGTTCCTTCTCTGAGCTCCACCTGAGGTGATAGTTACACATCCCTCCGACAAGTAGGCCAAGCCTAATGGTACCCGCTAGCCCTTACAAAATAAATGTGAGGGTGATAAGACAACTTGCTTTGCAAAACCATCTGAATAGCTCTGTAAAGAAGGAGGAATGTGCTGTAGATTTTTTTTTAAAATGTAACTCAAGCTGAGACACTTTTTTCCCATGAAGATATTGTGCTTGACTATCTGTAAGAAGCCCCAATGCAGCATCAGTACAATGGATTGATACTGTGCCTTTGTATAAAGTTTTCGTATTGTATCTTAGGAAGACAGTGAATAACCTGAAAAGTAAAGGCTGAGTCCCAGTGAAAAACAGCACATTAGCCTAACTGCACATATAAGCTGGTAAATATACAGCCTTCTGTCAAAGAAAGAAGAACTATAAATGTATATTAGCTAAATCTATGCCAAGCAGTATGACTGCAGTTGCATCGTCTCTGTGATAGAGAGTGTACTACCTGATGTCAACATAAATTCTTATATTATTTTCACGGTGGGAAAAACAGAACTTATTTTAGACCCGCAGCTAGGCTATATATCAGAAATACAAAATGCTGATTGTCTATATTTCAAACCCAGGACTATCTGGAAAGTTGAGATGCTCTAGTCATCTTGTGGTATCTATGGCAATTATGTGCACCTACTTTCTCAGAGAGGTTTATTTGGTTTTGTGTAGTTCTTGAAATGAAAAAAAGAAAAGGAAAAGCACTATGCAGAGACTCAACCTGCAGTAGGGAATCTCAAAGGACTGTGAGGATAATTCAACTTCATTATTTTCCACCGAGACAAGTACAAAGTAGAGAGTGGGCAAAATTAGTTTATCATTTCATTTACACAGAGAACAAATGATTGTGAATTAACATTAAAAAAATCTGTGTCTGAGAAAAAACCAGCAGAATTCAAGTAAGATTTGCATTGTGTTTATGCCTCATTTTCTGCAGCAATCCCCCAAGATAATCTGAGAGTTATTCTTCATTTTAGTTTTAAAAAGGGGGAAGGGCTTAGGTAAGAGGCGTAATTGCTCAAACCATTAAGGTGAAAATAGCTGCTGACTGCAGTTATTCTCCTCTATGACAGGCTCTAGGAATTACAGTCTAGGGTGCGATAGCCTTTCATTAACATCAGCACCCAAGATAATGATACAACTAAAACTGTTGTACTTTATTACATTCTTGCTGTCATTTAATTGCCCGATAATAGGTTTTCATAACAATAAAAGCCCACAGAAAGTTGACTGGAGTAATCCCAACTGATGTATTAACTGCAGCAAAGTTGCCATTAACAAAGCAGGTTGTTTTGGGAGGTCATTCAGAACAGATGGCCATTATTTAGGGAAAATAGCAGTGGAGTCTTGTCTCATGAGAGGAGCTACAGTTCCCATATTTAATAGCAACTATATGAAAAACATGCGAAAGTGTTCCCAGAGCCATATACACAAAAGAAATTCTCGGATGTAAACACTTCACAGTGGAACCATTGTGAACAATACAAACTCTGTTAGAGGGAAACTGATTTTAAAAATATGGACATATCATGTTAATCTTCCTTAAATAGATAGTTTTACTATAACAGACTTTCTCTTGTATTTTATGTCTCTGTTTTGTGTGTATGTATACCAAACCCACAGTCTAAATGAGGGAAAGCAACTACCTCTGAATAATAGCATTAATCATTATTAATAATACATAATGTGTGCATGCAAATTTGTGTTTACATGTACAAATATGGATGTTGTACATGCAAATTTTGAAATGCTGGTTTCCATTTGTGACCTCTAACTCTCACTGAATAACATTTTAAATGGATGCAAAAAACAGCGATTACTCTGAAAAAATATTAAGTAACAAAAGTCTTTTTCAATGTGTTGGTAAGGGAGACATGATGATCTCTGTTTCCACAGACTTTCTGAAATTGCCACATACCAGTTTTTCTCTCTAGAGGATACATTTCTTAACATCACAAGAGGTAAGCCGCATTGCTTTTTGCAATTCTTTAAGTCGTCTTTTTTTTATAACAACATTGTGAATCACTATGAAAACCCAAAGTAATAAGAGATGTCTAGCCTGTTGAATAAATCTTTTCTACCCCAGGATATTTGATAGCAATAGAATTAAATCCTTACTAACCATGCAACTCTAAGACTATCTTTTATTTCAGTGGCAGTGTGGCACATCAGCACTTGGCTGTGTCCCTTTCTCTAAGGGAGGTGAACTTCTACTTTAATAGAGTTATGGAAGATGGAGTTGGAATGAATTTACTAGATAATTAATCCATTTTGCCCTACTGTACATATACTTGCTTTTTGTATTTTAGAGTCAGTTTGAATTGTCTGAGAATATTTCAGACACAATACTCTTGAAGTACACTTTGTACTTGGAAATCAGAATTTGTAATTATGCAATCAAACTGTGTTGGGCGATGGTCTTGGCAGATCCCACAAATTTGACAGGCTCAGAGCTTGTCCGTACAACTCCAGTGAAATCCTTGTGCGCTCCTGGAAGTGGTGCTCATGATCCAGTGGGTGGCACTCTTGCCTCTGGTTTGCCACTGAGCTAGTGGTCCAGTAGGGGGTACTGTGCTGTTGGAGATGCTGGGCCTGATTCTGAGTTCCTCCCCGGTCCCTGTACATAACTCTGGCAGTGTGAAAAGACCTCAAAGTAAATATAAATTATGGTTGTACCCACTTAAAGGCCCTTTACTTTGGCAGAGTGGTGTAAAGTGGCCTTAATGGAATTTTTGGATGAGATGTAAGACTGGCAGTTGTGAAAACTGCTGGATCACTTATAACTACAAGAGTAGGGGTGCTAGCCCATGTTCTCACTATCATGGGGCTAGTTTATGCTTAAAGATAAAACATGATCTTTGCTGGATCATGGCCATAACCTCTAGACAATACTGCTCCTTAGTGAGTTTCATCTCCCACCCAATAAAAATGACTATTTAGAAACCACTTGGAACTCTGCTGTTTGTTAAACTACATTTACTACCGTATCCGTAATTCATAGGCTCATCTTTAAGCTGTACTGAACTTTCTTTTATTGTACACTTACATTTTACATCATGAAAACGAAAAGTTCCGGTACAGCAAGATGCTTAAGTCCATGCTAAACTTTTAAGCATGAGAGTAGTCTCATTGGTTTCAGTGGGACTACTCATGTCCTTAAAGCTAGGTGTGAACTGAGGCCAGAGTGAAGAAGCTGTGTGACAAAGTTCTAAAAATGTTTTAGGAGAAGGAGAGACCCATAATACACCAGTAGAACAATGATTCTCTTCTGATCAGTAATACACATCCTGATAGCTCTTTGCATCAGTAAGCAAGCGGACTTAAGTGGAAAGTGTAGTTATACATTATCTATAGAGAAAATTGTAGATAGCCTGTATGTACGCTCTGGAGCCGGGGTGTCTCTTGACACATTCTTAATTTAATGAATTGACACATTCACCTGGATACAAGCATATGGCCAAAGCCAGTGCATTTAATTTGTGTGAAGGACAGTTTGCTCATTTTTAGAAAAAGGGCAATAAATACAAGGAAAGTAAATGGACTTGTTTAATGTGTCCATAAAAGTTCCTTTTGTAACTTACTATTTTAAACAAATCTTGTACAACAATATTTTGCCACAAAATGCAATGACAATGATGCAAAACATTTTTCAGCAAAAAGTTAATCATATGCAGAAGTAGATCAATGGCCTCTTTGGACCAGGCCAAAACAATCAAATATAAGTCATAGAAGTTAGAGATGGAAAAGCCTGTTAGATCATTGCATTTGTCTCTCTGCAAATGCAGAAAAGCTTCCTGGAGATGAAGGACATATCAACTGAATTTTAAACTGAATCAGAAAACGCAATTATCTTAATCAATCTCTACCTGAGCTTTTCCTTTTAGGAAAGAACTATTTATTGTACTTGGGTGGGGTGGAGCTGGAGATTCAGGGTGTGGGAATGGAGAAGGGGATGGAGAAGAAGAGAAATTGAAAACCTGAGGAAGTTTGATAAATAATCCCTAGGGTGGAATGAAATCTGCATCTTAAATGACATATTTACTTGGCACCATCATTATAGTATAAGGGTCTTTCAAAGCTTAAGGCTCACAGTTAGATAGGTCCAAGCAACTTTGCTGACGTTAGTGGAGTTACACCAGTAATGAATTTGTTCCATGCTATTTTTAGGTCTTTTGTCTAAACGATAGAATCTTTCTTGAAAAAGGCAGGTGTCAAGAACACATTTTCTAAAGTAGTTGATTTCGTTTTGCACTTTTTCTGTGAATGATTAGAGCATATTCTGTCATGGAAGGCCTTGTCCAAATTCCATTGAGGTTAATGGAAAGATTCCTGTTGATTTTAAAGGAGTTTGGATCAGACCGTTAAATCGGGATGTTTCTTCTAAGAGAAGTCCTGAAATTTCCACTGCCATAATAAGCCATTTTACCCCCCAGGTTTGATGCTTAATGCTTATCTCTTGGTTTGCCTGCTGTACATTTTGGAGATACATTTACGGAATGCTTGCCTTCAAGGGATGTCAACCTATCTAAGATAAAAATAAGAGTCTCTTGCTTTGAATTGACATTTCTTAATTGAATTTTGGGCATAGCTTTGTAATAATTTCTTCTTAAAGAGTTTTGCTGTGCATGTGCTATCAAAAATCAGATCTAACTGAAGGATTCTGTATATTTTATACAAACCTTCTTTAAGTTCATGAATAAATCCGTGTCTTTAATCAAGGTTTGTTATAATGGTGGGGAGCCTTATTAATAATTTATAAAAGCTATTTCATGTAATTAAAAGTGGAGAATAAAGTATTATTTTACAATTACTCTGACAATCTGTCTTTGATCTTGGAACCTTTGCCAAGCTTTGTTAGTAATGAAAGAAAATGCCCTCTTACTTCAACCTCTGAGTAAGCTATCATTATGTTTACTAAGGCAGAAATGCCCTGTGAAAGCAAAGTATTTCATTAATTGTACTCCACAATAGGATCTGCTTGGCTTTTTTAACCTTTCTTTCCCAGATCCTGTTACTTTAGAATCACAAAGCTTCAATGAATAACACTAAAAAAAAAAACAGAAATAAATTTGCCATTGCTTTACAATTTTGCAAAAATTTAAATAATATAAAAGGATAATAAAACACCAATGCATCATGAGCTGCTTATGTCAGTTTATAATATCATTCTATTAATGGTACATTTCATAGTTTGATTTAAAGTACAATACGTGCTTTCTCTCCTTGCTTTCATGGTAACTTCATTTCACAGCAGCATGATAGGTAGCAGGTGATGACTCCAATGGAAGTTTAGGATACTCTGAATATTTAACTCTCTAATAAGGATTTAGTTACCTAACTTTAGACACCCAGGTTTGAAAATGTTAGCTTTAGCAATCACATTAGTCTAAAACAAGAGGTGTAGGTGGGGGTGCTGGTGGCGGTGTGTGAAATATATTGTTTTGTAAAGAAAAAATGGTTACGATTAAAAACAAAACGTAACCAGAAACAAACGCCGTTTCAATTTCTTATATTATTTCCTATTAAGGTTAAGAGGCATCTTTGGAATATATTTTAAAGGACCTCCTTCTTATTTTATTTGGTGTTTCAAAACTAATTTTAAATCAGAGTAATATTTATTAACAGCTTCTCTTGCAAATGATTTTATTTTATGGATTTTATTTAAATGAGAGCATGGAAATTTATGTACTGAAGAAAATTGGAAAGTTGAAGAAAATATGCACTGGCATATTCTACTGTATAAAACAGAGGAATTGCTATTTTGTATAGTTAGATCTTCAGATGGCTGCTATTCTGTTCTTACATATCTTTGGGAGTCAGTGGATCTATGTGGATCTTGAACCAACACTAATACTTTTGGCCTGCCCCAACTACACTGTCTGCCCGGCACCCACGGAGCTTGAGTTCATGGAGTGCGGGAGGCTATGCAATCCCCATGATCCATATTTTGCCACACACAGTCATTGTTCTTCACTTCATGGACCTTCAACAGCCCTCCTTGTCCTTCCCAACTAGGATTTCACCTTTAGTGAGCAAAATTCCTTCTGCCTGCTTCTACCGCCAGGTAGCAGCACAATACCTGTTATCCATAAGTTATTACCTGTTTTTTTTTCCCTGTGTTTATCATGTTATTAATTCCCCTTCATAATATTAAAAATGTTAATTCAGTGTTTGCTAAGTCTTCTGTTTCCCAGTGAGAATAAGACCAAGCTGTTTAATCTTTCCACACAACCCAATGTAATTTTTGAGAATTGTTATCATTTTGATTACTCTGTATTGCACCTCCCAGAACAATTATAAACTCTGTAAACTAAAGCTGCAGCAAGCTGTTTGTCAGAGATTCAGACTCTGGTGAACAAGCTTTTGTAAGCTTGCCTTAAAAATTTGTGCTTTCCACTGTGCTTGTGTATTAGGTATGCTGTATTTGTAAGGCCCTGGAAGACATGTCTGTAGTGTCACTTCTGTGCTGTGGGTCTGTAACATGAGAAGAACTAGGCCTGTTTAAAAGCAGTTTGGATTGATACAAAGTCAGGATAATGAGAAGCTGTAAGACAATTTGGTTCCGATTATGAAATGCAGCAGAGTTCAGTGAAGAGGCCAGGGCAAGAAATGGACTATTAAAGGTATCCCTAATGGGTGGGAAAGGAAAATGATCAGTGCAAATAAAAATGCCATTATTATACAGTCATTTGGATGGCTGGCCTCATGCAGGGATCTAGTCAGTGCTATGCGTATGTAAACAGAACCAGTACTCCCTCTGCTGTTTGCATAAGGTAGTCAATTCATAAAACACGAGTCACTTCAGAAGGACTGATTGCTCCCTAATCTTAAATGGCTACCTTTGTACCTAACCAAACAGGAGCTTTGAGGAGCTGTGAACCTTCTGAATTGACTCAGAGATTTTGTGAGTTTACTGATTTAAAAAAAAAAAGATGATGAGGCCTTTCTGCCTCCTATCAGGTTTTCCAGGCCTGGTTTACACTGCCGGTGAAATTCGGCAGCAGTCAACGGGAGTTACGCAAGCTACACAAAGTAGCTTGCGTAACTCCCGTCGACTTCGTAACTTCTGTTTAGTGCGCTATCCCGGGAAATGTGTACTCGTTGATTCAGCGCTATACTTTTTGGGGAGGTGGTTTTATTAAATTGACTTCCGGATCGATTGTCGGTGTCTTCAGTGCTGCTCAATCGAACCGGGAAAAGTCGATCTGTCGGCGGCGAATTTGCTGCCGTCATTGTAGACATAGTCTAAATCTCTCATAGCTCCACCTGTTTCTTGTTTCATGTGTTTTGTCCCTCTATTGTTAAGGGTAAATTTTCAGAAGGGTGCCTTTCCTTTTGCAAGGTGAAATCTGCACCGGCAATGAAGTTGTGGGTACAAATCAGAGTAATTGCACCTCTACCTGCCTGAGTGCAGGTGCAGATCAGGTGGCAAAAGGTGTTGTTATTTGATTTCTCCTACGGGCACAATTTGAGCCCACAACGAGGGAGGCCACTTTTGAGCCCAATTGACAATACATCCCCTCTAAACTCAATAGACTTTAATTAAGCTCTTGCTGTGGTTGAAAGATTGGGAGATCTTTTCTCTTTAAAGAGAACTTACTAACCAGGCAGATTTTCTCAAGCTCTACAGTAAATTGTACTCTAGTGCCTCACATAATAAAACAATCATCCCATTTGATTTATATCACAGACTTCTAGCAAGATGGTGTAATGTCCTGTTTGCTTGTTTCACAGCACATTGGGCTGAAGGTTTTAGAGATGGTTCTATAATAACTTCCATATAGGTGGGTATGCTGTAACACATTTCCATTTAATAGAGTAGATATTTTCCCTTTTGCTTCTTTGCAGCCAGACTTTTTAATCTATATTTAACTCTAGTGCTATGTATTTGAAATCTATTGGCTTAGAATCGTAGCCTGTTTGCCTCTCCTTGCCTTTTTTCATCACGGTACATTATAGCTCCCAGTTTAGTATAGAAATGCTACTGTCAATACCTGGCTTGCCTCTGTAAACCAGGGCTTTAGTCATGTACCCAATAAAAGCTATTATAACACTCCCACACAGGAACCTTTCAAAGTCCTGTCCCGAAACCATGCTACCAGGAGCTAACAGCAATCTTCGCCACATAAAAGCTTGTTTTCCTTTATGTCTGAGCTACTTCAGTGCTAAGGGCAGTAGAAGTACCTAGCTAGCTACCTAGACTGATTCCCCCAGGCAGATTTGCCACTGTCTCTTCTGCATTCCATTGCATGTGCCTCTTACTTTCAGCAGTGGAGTGGGTTTTTTTTAATATGTATGAAGATTCATTTTGATGTAATTCTCCTCTGATGATGATACTTCCCTAGCTGATAATACCATCTGTAAAGATTCTGTTTTCTACATTCTCCTTTTAATCTTTCACAATTCCCTAGGGTTTGGATAACCCTGGAGACATGTGACAACCAACTGCAATGGAGAGAGAATCATCTGGTCTTTTAGTATGGTTTTGTCTTGCAACAGAAGCTGGTTTATTAAAAAATATAAATAAATAAACTCAACACACTGGGAAAGTCTGTGTTTGTATAGGAAATGATTCAGGGAACTGGGGCTAGGTATGGTAATGAAGAATGGAAGCCTAAGTGGGGAGAGGAAAGATTTGAATATCTGAAACATTTCTTATGGCATGTAGATGAGATTGGAATTCTGCAACAAAGGGGTACATTACATTTAAAATAAATTTAGCCTTGTGAAAGGTGCTGGGTTGATACTTCTTGTGATTTAAGCCATCCAGAAGACTCCAAACATGATGCCAAATCAGTTTGCTAAGAATTAGACTGAAACCACCAAATAATTTCACGTAGTCCATCAAAGAGACTTTAGATGGAAAATTGTTTTCTCTTCCAACCTTGGTTGGATTAGCACTAGACACTAATTGGCAATCACATAACATTTCACCTGACTCCTGAACCATCCAGTTCCCCGGGACACTTTTATATTATGACAGTTTGATACAGCTTGATTGTGGAAGCCATTTGAATCATGAAAGCTTGTTCTTTTAAACAAGGCAGAGACCATCTTACACTGTGTTTTGCATGGTATATAGAATGATGGGTTCCTGTTGGTGACTGGGCATGGTAGGTTCTACTTTAATGCCAGGATGTAATAGTAATATTTATGTCCAGCAAAATTTTCAGTTGGCAAAATTAAAGTGAGAAGACAATACAGAATTTATTGCAATAATTCAGACACTACAGTCTCTCCACTGTACTTCCCCAAGCTAGTTTTTCCTCCATTCTACATCTCAGCTTTATACCACTGAGTGAAATGGCAAGGGATTACAACTTGAGAATTCTATCACTTGGGAATGCTGGTGTTAGATTCTGCAAGAGAGAGAGGTTCCTGCTGCCAAGTTCAAATGGCGTCCCAAAGATCCAGAGGGATCAGAGCCAGTGTTCCTATTCAGGCATATCTCTGCACAACAATAGCAGTAACATTAGCTAGACAAACCTGGTTAC
This sequence comes from Emydura macquarii macquarii, assembly GCF_026122565.2. NCBI lineage: Eukaryota > Metazoa > Chordata > Testudines > Chelidae > Emydura > Emydura macquarii. The sequence continues at coordinate 5,489,010 of NW_027130698.1, forward strand.
CTAAAGGTAGGCCCCTAATTTCATATTTGGCACCTACATAAAAATGACCAGGTGTTATGTGGGAAACATGGTTGGAAACAAATGGATTATCAGGGAGATGTTTCTGCCACCCATACTAGATGTTGTGTCAGTGCCCAGTAAACACAGGAGATAAGCTCTGCCCTCTGCTGCTTGAGACCACCAAGTAGCCCCCTCAACACAAGTTTTGGATCTACAAAGATGACTGCATTTACATCTACATTTCTGGTTGGAAATTTTTTGTAGAAAATTGTGTTTTCAACACCAGAAAGTATGAAGTAGTTCCCCTATCCCTTCCACCAGCTGTGGGGAAATATTTGTTGAGAAAAATATTTTGATTGAAAAAATATTTTGATTGAAAATAAGAGTAATGTATTTTTGTTCACAGTATGTTAGATTGTATCAAGTCAGAAGTACCCAGTCTTTGCATACACTTTAGACTGTATTTTTTTACAAAAATATGGTAGTTTTGAAACTCTCATTGTATAGATTTTGAAAAACAAAACCTCTGTTCAGTCGAGTGTGTGTGTAAAATTATACTCCCCATTCCTCCAATGATGCATCAACCCTCATTGTCATCTGTCTGGTGTTGAATTATGTTTTGCTAGTTTATGTTGTCCAACATGGATCTCATGAGTTGTACTGCAGGCTCTCAGGCTTACCCACTTCCCATTTGCTCCAGTGTGGATTCCTGCATCTGGAAAGAGGCCTCCCACAGAAAAGGAAAGTAGATGCAGTGCCATGAAAGGAGCCTATCCAAGAAGGGATTCCATGTGGGAGTGGGGGACTTCTGTGTATACAGGGCTTCCTTCTTACCCATGTCCTTGGTGTCATGTGATAATTCTTTTGTCTGAGATTGAGTGTGAGCTGTTCAGGTAAAGTTTAAAAAAAAACCCAAAAACCTTAAAAACCCAAGTTGTAACTGAAACACATGCTAAAAATAGAAAAATGCTCTTACCACAGAATTAGTGTCACTATTATATCTGTGCATGAGAAGGAGTTTGGGAGTGAAAATGAATAGAGCTGCAGGTAATCTGAATAACTACGAATGTGTAAGATACACTGAACACCATGAGTTAAAGTATGTACTTTGCTATCCATGGTGGCTTACTTCAAGTGGCTTACATTTGGCACAGTATTTCTTTAGATTACAGAGGGAAATACTGTACATGGGGCTCTTATTGCTCCTCTCAGGCTTAGCAATTAGGAAAAATAAAAAATTTACCAGAGCCTAAGCTCTCAAAGTAGTAAACATGGGGAAAATTAAGGGACAAGAAAATTATAGCAGCTTCAGTAAACCACTATAATTAAGGCTGAATTGCTTTTTACATTATAACATTCATGAAGCAAAATGTTGAAATAAGTGAGAAATGAAAACTCAGATACTAGATGAGGCTGAAATGTGGCAGAGCAAATCTGATATATTCCTCTTTCTCTATCAAATAAGTGTGTAATTATTTTCAGTTTCTTCCTTACACATCCCATTCCCAAAGGGATGATTTGACATCCAGAGAGCAAGGAGGACACAGTCTTTGAGCTCCTACGAGTGCAAGTATTACTAGGTAAGGAAAGGCTACCACACAAAGGCCAGGGAGAATCCAGCCTTTGATAGGGACAGAGTGGGATTTTTAAAGGCTTCTAAGTCACTTAGGTGCTTTTGAAAATCCCACTGTGTATTATATCCACTAAAGACCAAACCATGGGCACTTTTACTTTTTGACTTTAGGATCTGAGCCCAAGCAAAAATTAGTTCTCTTAAATAAAATGGATATTTTTTTATACCTTCACTTCATATACATTTGTAATGGCAATAGATTCTAATGTGAGAATTTGTAGGGAATTACAACATTTTAGAGAGAGGTTATCTTCCAGAGAAATCTTTATTTTTTATTGTTTGAAATTACGTTAATATCCCATAGGAACCAATAAAATACAGAAAGAAGCAAAATGATCTTGCAGCAGAGAATTCTCAGTGATGATAAAGAGATGCAGGCCAGCTGTCAAAGGTAACAGTGGTTCCACCGTATCTTTAATCTGTATTTAATCAGACATGTTGGATGGCATTTTCAAAAGTGCTGAGGATTTGTCAAGTAGTACTACCAACCCCTGAGGGTTCCAAAAATCATGCGTCATCCCCACCTCCAATCTTGAGACTGGTTTAAAATCATGAGATTAAAAAGAGATAGGTTTAGGAGTCTCTTAAATTACCTTATGGTTTCTGAGTTGTTAGGGAACACTTGGCTCATGTGTTTAAGCTTGCTTTTTTTTTGTGTGTGCAAACGTGGGCTAGAAAAAAATTGAAGCTAAAATTCTACATAATCACGGGATTCCAGGACCTGGTGCTTTAAATAAAACACTAAATATGCCTCGAGACTCATGATAGAATCACAAGAGTTGGTAACTTTGCCGAAGTCTACTTTTACTGAAGTCAATGGCAAATTGACTTCACGGGGAGTAAAGTTAGGCCAACCCCGAACAGTTTTGAAAATCCTACCCATATTAATTCTGTCCCTATTCAAGACAGTGACAAAATATTCATTGATTTGAATGGCATCAGCAGTGAGCTCTTTATTTTTAAATTCCTTTATATGTGGGCCAAAAGCACTGACTCCCTTGTTCTTATCTGTTATAGTATTGCCAGCTCTCACAATTTGATCACAAGTCTGGCATTATCTGATACCTTAAAGTCCCTGCTCATGAAATCATGTGAAAATGTGAGAACCCTGGCTTTCATTTAAAAAAATAAAAAGACTTTCCTAGTCCTCATGGTTGCAAAGAGCTGGAAAATGTGAAAATTGAAGGCTCAAATACCAGAAAGCAAATAAAATAAAAAGATGCCAGAATTTATTATGTCTAAAGTCTCCTGATTTTTGAATGTCTGGGGTTGGCAATGCTTCTGTATGATGAACAAACCCAGGAAAGGTGCACAGAAGAATGTGTGACTATGCTGGCACTGGGGAAGCCTGCTGTTTGGACAGTCACTGGAGGGCTCCATTGGGAACTATTCCAGGGTGTTACACATCTCAGTCTGGCTGCCATAGGTGTTGCTATAGAATGGATGGGAAGGTGGAGAAAGGAGACATGTTATTCTCTCCCCTTCCTTCCCTCTAGCTGCAGGGGTATGGAGGGGATGGAGAGCAAGGTGATGCTGCAGCTTTTTGCAGACACTCGGCCAACTCTCCCTTATAGGGCTCCCAGCTGCTGGGTTCAGCTGCAGGGAGCATCAAGTGGCAGTCTCTGGCCAGCAAGGGTCAACGTGTTCCTTGCTGGGCAGGTGGGAGGCTGAAGTTGAAACTCTGTTCTAGCCAGCCCTGCACCTTCCCAGCCTGGGTCCAGCACCAGCCCCCTGCTGGTTCAGAGGGTCTGGGAAAGGTAGGGCCTAGTCAGCTAGGAGGGAAAACTCCCAGCCACTGGCTTCTCACAGCAATATCTTTTGATTTCTTTTCTCCCTTTGGAGACTGGTACAGATCCACTCGGGGGAAGGGGGCTTTGAGAAGGGAAAAACTAAGATGGGCAAGGCACAGGAAAATAGGAACCTTGCCGGGGTGGGAGGAGTGGGAGGGTTGGAGTGCATTGGAGAAGACTTAGGAAGCAGGGAGGACCTTGGGGAGATGGTAACGGGGGAAATTCCAGGGACAGGAGAGGTGGGATCTGAGGATGTTGGATCTGTGGGGACAGTTATGGGGGCAACTGGGACAGTGGGGACCTTGGGACAGATACAGAAGCAGGAGCCATTGGGAAGCAGAGCTGAAGAGTGGGGGTGCTGGCAGAGGAGAGGCCTTAGAGAGAAGTAACAGATGTGTGTACCCTGGGATGATGAGAAGGGGGAGACAGACTTGGGAGGGCACTTGTGGGGGGAGGGGCTGTTGGAGAGCCAGAGAGAAGAGGGGTGGAGATCGAGCAGCAGGAGCAATTAGGAGGAGAGATGGGTGAGGTTGGGGAGCAATGACGGGGATTTTCAGGGAGTGATGTAACAATGGAGGGGAGGATGTGGGGTTTGATGGTGAGGGAGGCTATGGTAGCAGCGAGGTAGGTAGGAACTTATATTGGTGTGAGCCTCGCTGAGGTGGGACCTCATGGTACTGTGGAGATGTGTCCCTTCCTTCACCTCCCCACTCCTCCATACTCACACAGAGCATACCTAGCTCTCTGAGTTTGCATTCAGACCCCAGGGAAAATTTCTCAGGCCGCGTGGCTCAGCTCCTACTCCGGTCTTGGATGTGGCCTGTGTTTCGGGCAGTGGCTCCTATTGGTTCCGCTATATATTCAATAAAGGAGCTTAATTGCTTTTTACATTTATCAGCAAGGTTTCACCCAGCCCCAAGCATAACAATATCTTTGTAGTGCCATACTTGCATTGGTCCTTTCAGGGGTGTTCTGTAGCTATTTTTTTAATACGTTAAATTGTCTCTCTTGGAATATAAAATGGAGCTAGTTATAGAAGACATGCTGGCAAGACACCAAGGTGGTACAGATGAATGATGAATAGAGCAAGAAGGTAGATGTCAGACAGAGTGAATAGCCTTGTTAAATGAAATGTATCACATACCTTCAAGTGCAAAGATGTTCTGTAATCAAACATGGTGTCCAATTTCCCTCCCACTGAAATAAATGGGCGTGACTTTCCATTGACTTCAGTGGCAGGCGGACTGGGCCAATAGTGATTTCTATACTGTACTAGAAGTAGATAATTTATATTCCATCTGGAGACACACAAGGATCTTTATGTAGTCTATTCCTTGGCATCGATGGTAGCTTGTGTCTCCCGAAGCATGCCATCCCATTACAGAGAATCACCAGAATCTTATCTAATATGCTGCAGATAGCTGACACTTCCTTGCTATTCTGGAAGATTAGGCCATTTACTCAGTAAATCCACAGTTAGAATCATGCTGCTTTTGCACTACAGAGCATTTAGACTTGTCTGAAGCTGCACTATAAAGATACTTTGCTTTTGTAAAGATTAAAGTAAGCCACCATCTCTTCACATCCTGTGGAATTAATATAATATTTTGCTGATTTGTATAATTGTGAATCTAAAAAAAGAGAGAAAAAAGTTAAAATTTGAAAAGTAGTGAGAAATTCTGAAATTACATTATTTGTGATATCCATAGATGGTGTCAAACTTCTTGTTGCCTGTGTTTACAGCAGACATGTAGATCAGCAGCAACATTTTTATTATAATACTCCTAAGTGCTGATTTTAAGTATAAAAATATCCTATTAAAGCATTCTATTTTTGAAAATTGACTCCACAATGTTTTTCTTCCTTTTTGTTAGCTCTGTAACAGCAGCTAATGCAGCAAGCAAAAAGCATTCCAAAAGGTGTACTGATGTTGCCCATTGAACTAAAAACTAGAGTTCCAAATGCTTCGAACTAAACTGGAATGAGAAACAAATATTTCCAGGTTTCTAAGCAGCGATCATTTATGTATATATAAACTTATGCATGCACGTACACACACACACACAAATATATACATGTCTGTGTATAAACATAAGTTTGTCAAGGTTATTGGAAATGATTTCTGTGCAAAGAAATTTTAGACATGGGAATACTGTTTAAATTCTGTGATATGGTGTTTCTTTAAGAGGAACAAATGTATTGAATACATACTGAGTGTGTGTGTGTGTGTGTTTGTGTGTGAAAAGCATTAGTATGTATATTGAAAGCTAATTGCTCTTCCTCTGCTCTGTTTGTGTGTTATGTTTTGTGTTTAAAAATATATATATTATTAAACTCTATGAATAAACTGGTATAAATTTATGGGAGAGAGTGAAAGTTTATGTATCAATATGATGTTCAGATGTAGGGTGGATTCCTAACCTTTTCTCAAACTAAATCACTTTCAGGTATTTAATTCAGGAAGTCCTCCTCAGATTCTGGTTTATTAAAAATATCTATAACTTTCATACTCCATGAGCCCTAAAGGGTCACAGATTCTTGTTCCAGGGGATGTGGTATTACGTAGCAGAAAGTTTGGGTTATCACAGAAATCCACTGCAAAACCAAAATCATTTTTGGGAAGTTGAAGAGTAGCCCAAAGGTGTATAGCTCATTGCTAAATACTAATGTGTTTCCTTGATATCAGCATTAAAGGATCCAGTGATGTACAGTACACTTCACAAATGCCTTCAGTTTCTATTGGATGGAGGATACTTAGCACCTTGAAATAGGTTCTCAAATGATTGGATCCAAAGAATCAATCCACTACTTAGGTTCTGGATTCTTGGATCTAAAGATCAGTCCAGGTTTTCAGCCTCTGTGACTGAACTGAGTCCTTTGTTTATAACTAGGCACTTGCAAAGAAACGTTATTGTATGGTTTGTTTCTCTTCTAGTAATATGATTAATTTTGAGGCAGGGGCATTAATAAAACATGTTTTGCTGTTTTCTAAATCAGCAAATCCTGGCACAGAGCCCACCATAGCTGTGGAGTTGAGCTTGGATATTGCCTAAGGGAGAAATCACCTCTCAGAGGCACCTGTGCAGTGTTTATTTTGCTACCTAACTCTTCCCCAGTGTGCAGTGGTGGAGTCGCTGGCCTTTCCCTACCTGCCCTTCTATGAACATCCTCTAGAATTTAGTAGAAAGTTAAATCTCAGGTCTACAATGCTAGAGAATGGTTAACAAACCCTATAGAAAGGAAGTCTTTCCCTATTATTTTTATCAGGTATAGAATAGGATCCATAGAAGCCTAGTAAATTTATACAGACCCCTACTGGTTGCATCCCTATGACATTCTGTAAGATTTTTCCATAATGGGAAGTGCTGGAAGATAATTCGATAGAGCGCCTATTTGTGATTTGGGTAGGAAGTATGTGCATCCGTTTTGTCTGCCCCTTCTCCGCCTGCCCCTGCAAAACATCTGGTAAACGGAGAATGAAGAGTTAGGAACCATGGAGAAGGCTGCTTGGAGTGGGACTGGAAGAGCCCATTTCAATGAATTCTCGGCCCATGCAAGAGGCTCTCCACTTCACTGCTTGCATGTGCAAATCATCTTAATTTCCTGTTCTGTACTGGGTCTAACCTGTTCAATAAATGAGTCTACCCAATAAAGAGCTAGTTTATGGCCAATAAGAGGCTAACTGAAGAGATGATTTGCTGCTCAAATATGAATGTATTTGAATTATTACTATGCAAAAAAGCCTGCGCAGACATAAGGCAAGAGGGAGGAAAAAAATCTATGTTTACTGTATAATTTTCAATGACTGCGATACATAAACACCGACAAGTACATTTGTTTTATTTATATGTTTGTTGTGTTAATGGTTTATTAGTAGGGATCCAGTCAAGTTGGTAATAAAAAGAATGCAGCTTTAACATGATTCAATGTCTGCAAACACTCCAGCAAGTATAAATAAGTCAAGGAAAATATGCTGTTAAGGCAAACACAGATAGTTGTGATTATTTTTCATACACTACCTTTATTTTTTCTTATTAAGCAACAGATGTGCTGAATGCAATTAAATTATTGAGAAGTCCTATTGCATAGCACCCTGAACCTGCATGGAAATATTCCATTGCAGATGGGAGCTTGGATCTGTATATGTTAATCTGTTCTCATAAATAACTTTTTGTGGAGGAATTTATAGTTCTGGCCCCTTAAAATTCCCTTTGCCCTGTGGGAGGGAATGTCTTCTTTTAAAGGAACTCAGGGCTATTCGTTGGAATTTTTCAGTTCTGGAGAGAAAATCCTCTGCAAGGTTTTAAAAGTACCAGGGCTCAATATTATTATATCCTTCAATAACCAAACACAATATATAGATGAGAGAATGTAATATGACTAAACAATATTGCTGGTAGTTCATGCCAGCCCTATTGCTAGTTGTTCAGATCAGAAACCATTGAGCAATCGAGGTCAGTTACTCTGTTTTGCCCTTTTGGCCCATTCTTTTCATTTACTTGTGAGCGTGCTCTGACTCAGGAAAGCATGTAAATAGAGTTAGAGTAGCTGTGCATACTTCATACATACAATAGGATTTTGAGCTTGAAGTTTTCTTCACTCCCTTCTCCTCCTCCTCCTCCCCCCAGCTATCTTCTGCTATGCGATTAAGAAAAGAAATCGATGTTAAGTAATTTGTCAGGGTTTTGATTACTTTGTCAGTCTAGACAATGGTGGCCTCAGGTGTGATCATCTCTATTTCTCTGCTTATCTTCCCGGGCAGAGGCCATCCCTCCGTTCCTCTGGAATGTCACTTTTTCATGGTTGTGTTGTCTGCCGTTGCAACATGTGTTGTACCCACAGCCACTGTGCAGCCAAGATTTTGGAGGCAAACCTGGAGAAGTCACCCGGAATCCTGAGCTGAAACAGCTGTGTGTGGAACCCATTCCACCCTCATGCTTTTCTGCCTTTAACGAAACCCTCTGCTTTCCTCTGGTTAATTTTTACAAGACTGTAATTGTTACTTTTCCTTCACCTCCATCTCCCCATAGTTACCTTCTTCCTCTTCAGATGAAGATTGCTTGCTTCTATAGTAGTTTGTGCTTCCTTCAGCTTCCCTGATGCATCAAGTGAGGTGCCATGGAACACAGCAACATGTATCCTGAGCCATTTTGCTTGACATCTTGACTCAGCTGAAATAAGAAAATCCATTGGAAAGAAAGAAATCACATTGTTTTTAGACATGAACCTCTTCTTACCTGCTGATCTGGAGCAGTAGGTGCCAGTGGGGCTCAAAAGTTCCCCAGATCTGTAGTGTGGCTTCTGTGATACTCCAAAGGAGCTAAATCAGCTGTGCAAAGGACCCTGGGGTATGTGTGAGCCTTGAAGGCAGGTGTCAGTTGCCACAGTTCAACAGTTTCCTTAAAGCCCATTTGGGAGAAGCATCTGATCAAGGGGAAAGAACAATAAGAGAAACTTGAAATTAAACTTAGTTTTGCATTATAAACTTCATTTCAGTGTAGCGTATCATATGTACTGTACTGTTCCATGGTAATGCAAACACGGTTCAAACCATTGAGATAGGCTTGTGTTTACTGAAAAAAGGCCTATAGATCAGGAAGGAAAGCCACGTCATTTTAAAAATATGATTTGATCACTCTGCCCTTTAAATGACATCAGGTGGGTGGAACTGAGGTTTGTGCTCAAAAGAAAGTAAAATGTTCTTATCTTGCTTTCCCTCTTGATATTCTTGGATTGGTGCAATGCCTTTCTACAGTCCCTTCTTCATCTGAAGTCCTGAGAAACCATGTGTGTGAGTGAGGGATGTCTCTTGAGGATCAGGAAAAAAGTAAAAGCGAACTCCTGAGGAAAACAACATGGCTTTATTCCATGCAAACCCAATGGACAGTTCATGAAATCAGAAACAATCTTTGTTTCACTATTGTCCTGTTAGTCACTGTTTTTTACATAAAAAAACGACTAGCCACACTACTCTGGAGTTAATGGGGGTTGCACGTATTCAATCCCTATCAGGATCAGCCCCTGATGTAAACAGGGTAATTGAATCACCAGCACAGCTGAAGCAAAAGAAATTGTTAGCAATGTGCACGCACACTTATTTCTCTGTGATTCCTACTCAGCCTTCTAATGTACCAACGCACTGCCACTGTGCAGGGCCCCTGGCACAGCCCTATACCCCAGTGATGTTTTAACCTACAGGATAGTAATTTACTCATTCTTTCATTTATTTTATTTAATTAATTCATTATAAAGTTAGATAAAGTAATGCATAGCTTTTATTAAAATAGTGCAAAAATCCCTTAGCTACTGTATTTATTACACTGCAAAACTATACCCCCCAAACAATTCAATGTTCTCCTTTTCCTGTCAGTGTATATTCTGTTTCATGTTATTGCCACTCAAATTTACGTGGCATTTCATACTCTTAGAAAGTAAAAGAATAGTCCTTTTATCTGTGTGATACCCTGCCTTGTGAATAGGATCTGGCTGTAGAGCATTGCCTAAAAACCATCCAAGCAGTCATCACCGAGTGATTTGCAGGCACAAGAGACTCTTCTTTTTTCACACTGGTGCAGACCTCTGTAATATATTTGGATCAGATACTCGTTATCCAGACTAAGAATGTGTGTGAGATCTCAGTTAGAAAGGGAGCAGGTCTGGGCACTCCTTACACTGTACTATAACACCTCCCTCCCCCCCCCCACACACACAAACTCCCCCTCAGTGAACTAACATTCAAAAAGAAGCCTTTAATGTTCAGATTATCAGTTATCCTAATGGCATTACTTGGGAGATGATCCCATTTCATTTTGCTGTGATTTTGAACTGTTGATTAATAACTATTGGGTTATTACTCTTCTTTGACTGATGGATATATGCAGGTCTGCACACCGGAGGCCTGACCCATGTATTCTTCCCAACACAGTCAAAAATCCTTTTGAAGTCAATGTGAGTTTTGATTGTGTAGGGAATATGGGATTGGACAGATACAGAGAGCTAGAATAGTCAAGGAGGGAGAGAGTGAGAGACATGAGACTTTGAGCCCAGAAGGAAAACACCACTCTATTATGTATTTGCCCATGAGTCTACATGACTGTCTATATGTATCTGGCAGGTTTTTTATTATCTATAATACTCGAGGAAAACCACACAAAGATGTTTCTGTTTAATTGGTCTTCATATGCAACATCATTGTTCGCCAAATATCAATGTCTATAAATGTTACAGAAAACAAAAAACGTTTGAGATGGCACTTCATTGACAAAGGTTCCTTTGAGACAAATTGCTTTAACCTATGCGCCTTTTATGGCATCTACTTTCTCTTTGATGTGGGTGGCTGGTGTTCCATTTTAATAGAACTCTCCTCTTATCATAAGAACTTGTGAGAGTTTCATGATAAGAGATTGTCTGCTCGGCTTGTTTTATTCCTGCTGTCAACTTCATGATTCTTAACTTTTTTTAACCTTCTTTTCTTTGAAGACCTGCACCAAGAAATTTGATTTTGCCCTGAGAGTGATATAGCAAAATCTCTTTAAAGTATTCTTTTAATGTTTATTATAAGACTTCCCATTATAATGGAGCATATTTGTTTGTTCTAATATGTGATGTAAAGTTTTAAATATTAATAAAAAACCCTAACAAGACTGTCCTCATGTTTTACTAATTTTGGAATGGTTAGCTAGCTCATAGGTTTCAGGGAGGCATTGCTAATGCATAGAGAATATTACTGTTCTCTTTTCATTTTTGAGATTCTTGTTGTTGCATGCTATTCATCTCTACTACTCATAACACTAGGGATCCACTACTTTACCATTAGTAATCATTATAGATGACTTGTTATCCAGCTGGATTATGGTCATGGTTATTAATTGATGGTTTTTTCTTGCTAAAATTCATTCTAAGATCTCTTTTCAGTATGTGCTTTGTAGAGCTTGCCCTTTGTGCATGGCCACTACTCTATTGCCTGCTTATGTGGGCTGGAAGTGAGCAGGCAGGAGTGAGGAACTGGTTGAGCCTTGACTTTGCCCCTCTCTCCCCACCCCAGTGCGTTCTCCAGCACAGATGAACTGGTGTGGAGGATTAAGTAATACGTGCAGATAAAAGATTTGCTAAAGTGACTATTTGATTTGTGGTCTGCTTCTGGGCAGCATGGCTCTGCATTGCCCCTTACTCCAGGTAATCTGGATTTTCCAATTGAATACACACACATGCTTCCCATAAGAAAAACATTTTAGAATACTAGGTTTCCATCTCTGAAATTATCGCAACCTTTTAACCAGTCTCCTCCCCTGCATAAAGAGCTAGTTCTGATTTGGGAGGCTTCATTTATTCCACCAATCTGGTGTCAAAAAGCAAATTATTTAGTGATTTCACAGAACTCAGCTGAATGATGTGTAGGCCAAAGGGGCATTTCTAAGCTTCTCTCTACATATTCTTATACGTTAAGAAGGGATGCAGTCTCACATTAACGCCTTACATAGTTTTATATTTTCTTCCCTTTATCCTTCTATTTATTGAAAACCTTAATTGATTTATCATTTTGGATCTCAGTTGAGATCTGTATCCACAGACACAGTGACAGTTTACCCTATTAAAATATTTAAGAACTGACTAATAAAACCAGCTGTTATCTATGTTTTCGTTAATGGATCATCAGTGTCTTGATCTTCACTGTTCTTGATCTTCACTGTGTGGCAGCAGCACTGAATAAAACACAGGACACCAAAATACATCTGTCACAGATGCACACATTCTCACTGTGAACCGAGACTTCAGTAGCCATACACAGAGAGAAAAATGCACAACAATACTAAACAGAACGATGCTGCAGTTGTACTCCTAGAAATGATAGTTTGTGAGACAAATAAATTAAACAGGCTGGCACCTGCTTCTTAGGTATATTATTAAAGTGCTTTGGTCCAGTCTAACAAGTCCTTTCCTTAAAAGAAGAAGTGGGGGGAGAAACTTTTTTCTTGCTCCAGAGATTAAAACTTGCAAATCTTTTCTTTTGATATGGATTTAAAAGGCAGCCTTAATTTGTGGAGCAGAAAACATAAGGAAATAAGCATGGGAATTCTCATTCAGACCATTGTACTTAGTTTTCCAACCATCCTGTCTGAGCTTTATGAGTATAGGTTATTGCTTAGTCAGGTACCATGGAGTCTTTTCACATTAGCACAGCATTTAACTGGCAGCTCATATGCAGGAAGTCAGAACAAGGGTAAAGAATAGGGAAAAATACTCTGAAAATAAGTGACCAAAGGGGGGGGGGGGGGGAACCAACCCCAAACAAATAAGTGAAAATAGAAATAAAGGCTAAAAGTAGATATTTTTCATTTAATAAAAACAGGTGGACCATAAAACTATTTGGAAAAATGAATGGAAAGTTAATAAGGACAACTAAAATATAATAAAGAAGTTAAATATCCTTCCTAGTACAAAATAAATAATTCTGTATTTATTCTGTATTGCATTGGGACAAGATCTTACAATCCCTTACGCATGGGATGAACCTGTTGGTTTAGGAAGACTTCTCAAATAACAGATTATAGGATGGCAACTGTGGTCTATATTATACTTGTTTAGGTTGCTAATGCCTGATTCTGCACCAGTGAAGTCCTTTGGAATTATGCCATTGATTTCAATTGGAGCATAATCATGGGCTTAGACTTTAAAAATCTGATTATGAGATGTGGCCTCCAGTTTTGGGGATGCAATTTTATACCCACAATTAGTTGCAGGTGTAATTCATGACACTGAGATTGTGCTGTTTAGAACATTTGGTTTTGAGTCTGTTTAATTAGATTGCCCGAGTGTTATGAATTACCCATGCAGTTAATCATGGTTACAGAATAGTGAGCACAGTGTTTTGTCTTTGTAAAACTTATGTTTACAGTATCAGATAGTAGTTATTAAAAAAAAACAAAAGCAGGCCCCGTAGTCTTTGGGACAGGAAGTGATATTTTTTGGCACAGCTCCCTTCTTGTACAGTGCTTTGAGCACTTTTACTAAGATTAAATAACAGTAATAGGGTAAAATGGAAATAAAGTGAACAAAAACATGCAAAACTATAAAAAGGACCAGAAAATCAAAACTAGATGAAAATAATTGGAGCCCTATAAGAAAACAAAATAAGAGACATACAAATAAAATACTAAATCAGAAATCTTTATAAAATTATTTGTATGGCATAAATCTAAAACCTTTCCAAAATAAAATGCAAGCGGGAAAATAATTCAGTAGGATTAACAAAGGGATGTGAAATCAAATACTCTGATAAGGACATCTATTTTCAAAAAAGAAAAATCCTCCAATGACATACAAAAGAGCATTCTGTTTATATGTTCCCATAATGCATGGACAAGAAGGAACTGAATGAAATGAAAGAATACAATACTGAGAATAGATAAAACTAATTATTTCTTATTTATGTAATTAACTTATGGAATTCACTGTTAAGGGCTATTGGTGTGGCAAATACCTTTGTAAAATTAAGAAAAAGACTTAGATATGGAAGTGAGTAACAATCACAGTGCAGGAGCACTGGAGAGAAGACTATTACAAGAACAGTCCTTATGTTTCAGAATTTAAGCTCATTCACAGGAAGAGAAAAATTCTCCCAATACGTAGCAGTGCTCAGTTTGGTGCATTAGGACTGGGATGCCTTCCTTTGAAATATCTGGCATTGGTTACCAACACATGATATTCCGGACTAGATGAACCATTAATTTGTTACTCCTTGGCAACTCTTATGAAAATTGAACTCAAAGTTGAAAAAGAACTAAATTAGTTGTGATAGAAGCTTACATCGAAAGGCAATGTGAGGAAGGAAAAGAAAACAAAAGAAAATACAGAAAGGGGTGTTGAGGACTGCTAAAACAAAAAGAAAGCAAAATATTTAAAGGGCAAAAAATTGAAACAAAATTTGCAACCAAAATATTAGAATCTATAAAGTGCAAAACTATCCATCACTTTGGAATGTGATGGTATCAAAATCTTGCTATGAGACATACATTTAGCGAATGTTACTATCTGTCAACTGACATTTGTGTGTTTTGTTTTTGTTTTTTAACAAAAGAATCAAAATGAGGCTGTAGCTGTAAGGCATTCCGTCCTCTGAACAGGAATGCTGCGGCTCCTTCTCAAGTTACTGGTGTGCACAAAAAAAGGAGTAGCACAATTTTAATGTCAGTAGACAACTCTAGATGGTGAAAGAAAATATACTTTTCTTATATGTAGCTGTTAATTACAGAGAGTTTAGTGGAAACCTTTTATTGCTTAAAAGCATTGTGGATATTGTGGCTGAGAAATGAGTGCTGTGCACTCAGTGATTGCCCTAAGCTAGCTTCGCCTATCTGTGGATGTCCATCTGATATATCCCAAACAGGATATTAAATGATTAATCCAAACAGATAGACCAGTTCATTTTCTTTGTAGGATAGCTGAACTGCAGCACAACATACTTTATTTCTTGTATTTTCAATATGTTTTGGACCACATTCACCAATGGCATAGGCAGATCCAACACCGTTGACCTGCTTCTGCCAGAGATACATTCACCAGCAGTTCTGCTTTCTGTTTTCTGTGAATCCTCCATACTGTAATAGGGATTTTTAGCTCTAAATAGTGGGGGAAATATATAAAACTCTGGATGTGTAGAAAGTATCGCATACTAGAAAACATCTATTAAATATTATAATCATAATTATATAAAAGATATATTTACAATTATATATAAATGTTATAATTATAATTGTTTATTATAATATTAAATATTATTGAGGCAGATGCTGGTAAGAATGGATAGAAGAGAAATTAGAGATGCATATTGAGCAGCAGAAGATGCCTCCATTTTAGGGAACCCTTGGTTAACATACATACAGGTTAGGAGGAAAAATTCCATATTTAGTTAGATTTTTACTCTTAGTAAAATCAAGTATTATCTACACTTAAAAACATCAGTATTTTGCGTTACCTCCATGAATCTAGCTGAATGGATTGTCTATATGATTTCATTTTTGTGATTTAGGAGTGGACTATTCATTGGTATGGACAGACTGGTTGGAATCTTGGGATAGAGGGGTGCAAATGCACTGTATGTGCCGCTGGGGAAATCTATTGGGGGACATGCACAGCTTTATTGTGCAGAGAGGATTGGGAGGGAGATTCTGTGTAGATAACAAAAAACCCCCAAACAACTCCTCTTCAAGCCTGTAACTGCAGTATTCTAGTTTTCTGTGCTTGCAAGTTGCATCCTTTATCTCTCTACATTTTGTCTTTTTTAGACTTTAGGGTGGAGTTTGCAATTTCCTCTGTGTTTGGAAAATACCTAACATATTATCAAGATAGTTCCCAGAATAATGACGATAATGACACCAATTCAATTGAAGCCCATGAGTAGTTCCAGTGAAGTCAGTGGGACTACTGGCATGCTTAAGTATCTGTATAAATAAATATTTTACATTCTACAAATAACTTTGAAAACTCTTTCTTTACTAACTTCTATGCATATACTTCCTGACCAAAAATAGTGGTTACATCATGGTACTTGTGGGCATCTCTAACTGCATTATGGAATAAACATACACTTACAGAGAATTGTATGATATCATTCTTATTCCATTGTTGTTGCATCTCAAAAATATTTTTAGTTATCCACGTGGTGCTAATAATTTTGGTTGATAGGCATCTAAATTCTTTTTCATTATCATTGGCTTGGAAAGACAAGTGAGTAAGTGTTTTACCCTGGGCTACTAAATTGCCCTGCTGATTTTTGCAAAATTGAATTAATTGTAATTGGATTAAAATTGGATTAGTTTTTGTTGATTTCAGTGGAAGATAGGAGCCTAAATCCTGTTGAGAATCTAGTCCTTAGTAACTCTAAATTGACTCTTTTAAGACACTTCTTTGAAGTGTGACCAGGTTTTTTTCTCCCCACTGACATTGCTAACTGTAGCATTAAAAATGTACTGGGATTTAAATCCTGCTGATTTGTATCTCAGATTCTCCTTTTGCCAGAACTGGCGACAAAAGACATTCACTAAAGTTGAGATAGATGAATATTTAAAATGATAGTGAATTACTCTGCCATGTTACAAGTGACAAGTTAAATTCTGCTTTGTATTCATGGCTCCTGCTAAATTGTTAGGGATTTATTACTATAAAAAAAATCCAGATGCTAATAACTATCCTTCTTTTTGGCAAAAAGATAATTGAGTGATGTCTTGTATTAGACAGTACCTTGTCCAAGTTTTACTACAAGTATCTTGATACCTCCTGCAGAGTAGATTATGTTACCATATTATCACATTTTGACAGTTTTTCAAACAGGTTGGCTCTGTGAAACAGAACTGTATAAAATTTAACCTTCTAAAGTTAGCATATGTGTCATTATAGGAATAATAAAACAAGAGCTTCATGCTTCTCAATTTTCAGAGCAATAAAACACACCCTTTTATCTTTGAGAGACACTTCTTACTGCTGGCATACGGCACAATAGTTCAGTCACTTGAAATCCTACAGAAAACTATGGACTCCCAGATTTGACAAAGTGTGCTTCATCTCAGCAGTCTCAGATGGAAAAGGGCAAATATTTTCTGTGCATCTTCCCCTCTCTTCTCCATGGAAAACGCATTGATAGTAGGAATGATGACAAGTTGCTGTGATCAGCTCAGAGTAAGAGCTTCTTTCTTGGCTGCCCATTTGATCCAAGATGTCTGTCTTTCTTCTGTTGTAATTTGCTGTTTTCCCGTTGGCCCTTGCATTATATTGAATGTGGTACTGTTTAGGAGTTGATTCTGGCACTAATTAAGTCAACAAGAAACGTTCCAAATCCACAGTAAAGTCAACCACTACATAGTCCGGAGGTTCCCTTTTAAAATTTCCCAATACTTATTGTGAGCCAAGAATAAACTAAACAACAATCCCTCTGCAAGAAAGAATGCCCTGTATATTGAACATCATAAAATGAGCCTAGCACTTCCCTTTCCCCCCCACTTCCAGTGCAGGTTATTAAACCCTCTATCATACAGGAACATGTTTTCTCATATAAGGTCATTGTAACGGCGCTCCCAATATTAACCCCCAATATATTTTCCTTCACTATAACAACCTCTTTTTATTACACACAGAATGCTCTGCTTATAGAAATGCTCAAGCGGGATTTTGCAAGTACTCTAAACACAAATTAGAGATAATGTGGGTATATAAAACAAGAAGGCAGTCAGACTCCATCGTCCTCAGTAAGGTTACGGAAGCTTAGATTTCAAACAAAAATAGAGTGTTTTTTTTCCCCCCACCCTATATTTCAGAAAAGTTTTGGGCAATATTTTACTATAATAAAAAGATATTTTATTTTTCTTTTAAAGAAAACAAAATATTTTTTAAAGCTTTCAGTTCTACTTTTAATTATATTCTTAATTTACTTTGCAGTTCATATGGATATGGAGAGCTAGTGTTCTTAGACACTCCTCCTGTGCCCACTGAAGTCAATGGAAAGACCCCTATTGACTTCAGTGGACTTTGGATCAGGCCAATACTTCTTATATGCTAGCCTTTAAATGCAAAAATTCATCACTCATGCTTGCAAGTGATTGCATGTGCATTCAGAGAGCCTCTTTGAACATTTGGCCCCAAGGATTGGAGATAACTATTATGCAACTACTATACATGATGATGTCCCATTCCTTGTGCAGCATGAATCAAAGTCAAGCCTGGAGCTGTACATAAGCATATGTCTGAAAAACCTCAGCTGGCAGGGAATGAAAAAGTGTCAGTGTTGCACTCTAGCTTGCCCCAAGACCAGTGGAGTAGGCCTAAGGTATGTGCTGAATATTTGACATAAAAATTATGTGAAATTTGTCCATTAGAATATATCACATTTTTTATAAATTTAAGGAAAAATAAATTTATTTAAGGAAAAAATAAATATATCTATTAAAATTGCAAAATACGTTGTATAATTTATTATATTTCATAGTACTCAGCTGACTCCAACATGGCATCGACATGCCACAGATTCTCCACAACCAGAACTGCCAACCTGAGTATTCCTGGGTAAGGCTGTGGGCCAAAGGATGAAATTCATGTATTTTAGGGTTTGATCCAACACCCATAGGAGTCACTGGATTTCAATGGGTATTGGATAGGCTTCATAGTGTGTATGGTTTGTACGCTGTATTCCTCCTGCAGGCTGTGGGCAGCATGTAGTGCAGAACCTATACTGAATATCAACACATACAAAGCCTAAAAGAAGAACTTGTTCCCAGGAGCCCACCTTGAATACAGGCAGTGAGGAGAGAGCTGAGGAGGTAAGGGGCAGTGACCAACATAATAATAAGAACCTGCACTTCAGTCTCCAGCATATCTTAAAACGAGGATAATTTAGGGTGATATAGGTATCTATATAAGACAAAGCCTCGAATATCAGGACTGTCCCTATAAAATCAAGACATCTGGTAACCCTAGGATAATTAGAGCTTCCAAGTTACCCCAAGCAAGCATAGGTGGGGGTGGGGGAGGGGGGGGAGAGCTCAAGAGAGACATGGAGGACATAGAAACCAGGAGAAATGGAGAAAAAATTAGAGGAGGTAAGTGAGCTAGGAGGAGACAATGAAATTGTTGGAACTGAAGTAAAAGATTTAATATTTGTACAATGCTTTGAAAATGCCAAGTGCCGTGTAAGTGCTGCTCCTGATTTTATTGGACTGGTGGCACAGAAGGTGAAGAGAGAGACAAACGTGTAGTGAGGGGGAGTGAAAGGGAGTTGGGGAGAAGTAGCTAAGGGGAAAGAACAGAGGTTAGTTGCTGGAATGATGGAAAGGAAGGAACAGAAAAGTTAGGGAAAACTGGGGAACGAAAAATGACAGGACATCTAGGAAAGAAGGTGGAAAATAGGTAACAGAAAATGGAAATAGAAAAAAGATGATGGAAAAAAGAAAAACACTGAAAAGAAAATAGAAGGAAAGAACTTGAGAAATGAAGAAAAATACAAGTAAAGATAGAGAAGACAAAACAGCTTTAAGGCTTTATTCTTTTCACCATATATTTGTTCATTTTCCAACTGCTTTTTGTATATTGTTAGCAGGAAAAGGGGGTGTCTGAGTAGAGGGAGAGAGACTAAGTTTAAACCTACCTGGGGAGATTATTAGGGACAATCATGGCCTGGTAAAGCAGGTGTTTATGAAGCTGACTGTGTCCCTGGAGTGATGGGGGCCATTTATTTGCCATTTGGAGCATTGTTATTAGGAGTCAGTAGAAGATGATGATCCAACATTGGGTAAATACTTAGAATAATTCTTTCTAATCTAATCAAGGACAACTGGTGGCAGTTGGAAAGTTTGATGCAATTGTTTGTTCAAAGATTAAACAGACCATGCAAAATCCTAAAAGCTGTGTTCTTGAACAATGTTACTTTACATGTATGCATTAGGTGCCTTTTGTTTTCTCAGTTGTGCTACATAAACATGAATGGTGCTAGTAACTATTTTAAAGCATCATCTAAATTGACTTTCTCTGTAACCTTCTGAAATTGTTAGAGAGAATGAATCAAATGGGAAGCCAGGTAGAATTGTATCAATCTCCTGAAGGAGTTTGGTTTAAATTATGTCTATCACCTTCAGTTGTACAATTGCTGCCCTTCTTTTGTTTTTGTTTCTGACAGGGCCATTTCTCAGCACTCTCATTCACTGCTTGCCACAGTAGGAAAATCTTGCAGGGACAAGGAAAATTAGTGCCACTGGATTGAATATATATATATATATATATATAGCAATGGCAATAGATGTATTAGCAACAATAGCATCCCCTGAAATTACTAATAGTGACACTCGTGACATTTTTTGGCAAAGAAAGCGACCTACTGGGGACCAGAGTGACATTGACTGCTGACTTTCCTTTTTACATTTTAAGAGTACACAGGGAGCGGACAGAGGGAAAGAAAAAGAACTTAAATAGTTCAAATGCTGACAGCTGGTATTTGTGAGAGAATATATGTAACTGGCATAAAATTAACCAGTTATATTTTGCCAAGTTTCTTCTTAATTGATGGCATTCAGACCTCCTCAATAGGCACTGTAACAGTAAAACTCCAGTCTCCTCAAGGTCCTTTGCTGTTCAGATAAGACAGTACAGTTTCTCAGTGGTTCTCAAATCTGGAAATTAATTTCTCTGAGATCTTAAAAACTGATGAGGCCTTTGAGCCCGGTCTTGCAAGGTTCTGAGTGCCTCAGCTCCCTTTTGCTTCAGAATGAGAGGAGGCATTCCACACCTTGTATGATTGTGTTACCAGATTTGCCCTTCACCTTGAGGTATGCTCATTTATTAGGGCTACCTTCCTGGAAGGAGCTGTGATTCTAGGGGTGTGGTTAAGGTTACCTTCCTGGAAGGGGGTGTGATTCTAGGGGTGTGATTCTACTAATGTACTGCTTGTGTTACTTGTGTGTTCATAGGGCTACAAGCCCCCTCCCAATGGAGCTATTCTGCAGGACCTAAGGTTTTCAGGGCTTGGTTCCTCCAGCACCAGATTAAAATAACCCCTCCACAGATACTCTCACACATTTCAGTTTAACTGAGTGCGTCTGAGCGGACCGGGCCATCAGCACTGTCAGCTGACCCCTCATGTGTCCCTGAACTCAGCAGGCTGGGTGACACCACACTTTCAGTGGCCAGCCTTATATGCCCCTTTGCAACACACCAGAATAGAGCAGGCTGGGTCCAAACAGCACCTTTTTGGCTACTCCCCTTATTTGCCCCTGGACTCCGTAGGCTAGGCAGAGTAGCACTCCCTGGCTGTCCCCTTCATATGCCCCTTTACACCACAATTGTTCTAGCAGTAACCCCATTGATGAGCAAACCCCATAGGATTTTTGGGCACTCCAGAGATCTTTGGCTTAGGTAAGAGAAGCGTTGCTACAAAGCAAGATAGGGACCAAGAACACAAAGGAGTAAAATAAAGTTTGAAGAGATAGAGAAAGTGGCAAGTAGCTTGATTATAACAGTTATTTTATTGCTAGGTATATAAAACTTATGATACTAATAGTAATACCATACCAGGAGAGAAAAACAACCAAATGTTCACAATACTACACAATTACAGTTGGGATATTGGAGAAAGCTAGCCCAGGTTTGATTACCAAAGTAGAAAGTTATACCTGGACTGAGAGAGAGAGAGAGACAAGGTGTGTTGGGGAAAGGAGGAGGAGAGGGGGTTGATCTTACCACTCCATGCAGCTCAGAGGTTCCCAGAAACAGTCAGCTTAGGGTCTGGAGTGCTTTGAGTCTGGCAGAGCCCCCAGCAGGATCAGTCATGAAGAGAAGACTGGTTCCAGTGGAACTGATGCAGCATTTTGGATCCAAGCGTAAGAACAGAGGTTTGAGCTTTGATAGGGGATTTGTAGATGCCAGGTTTGTTTATGGATAAACAATGTCTGGACAAAAGGAGCTGATCCTTCCTGGAAGGGTGTTTTTCCTTGAGAGAGAGCTCACAATGCAACCAGGATACAGTGTTTTGCATATCAATAACTAAAATGGTCTGATAACTGCAGATCTGGATGTGTACAGACGTTAGTTCATTTACATCAAGAGCAGGGATTTCCCAACATGCAGTGCTTTCCTGCTTCAGCAATCCCAGAGTTCAGTGCGTTCCCTGCTTTACCAATCCCAGAGTTCCATGCGTGTTCCATCTTCGATGTAGATGAGGCTTTTGTATGCCCCCTTTTTACATCTTTGGTGTAGATGAGGCATGTGGAGTTGTATCACCCTTGATGGGAGGGTTTTCCACTGCCTTTTCATATTGAAATGCCTTTGGTTTCTGGTTCAAGCAGCCTTTGGTTTCTGGTTCAAGCATGGGCTGCGGGGTGGTATGGGGGGGCGGGTGTTCAGGTGAGCCAGCCCTAGTTCCCCAAGAACACAGAGCTGCTAGGTAACAGATTGGGTGTTTTGTTCTTGCATTTCATCTTTCACAGGAAGTCTGTGCTTTCCTTGCGGATCCTGGGATGAAAAGGGTGATATAGTGTCTCTGTTTTCTAATTTCACCTCCTCAGTGTGTACTGGAGCTTCTCAATTTGGTGGATGGATGTGGCTGGCAATTCACAACCCCCAAAATAAGGAGTGTTTTTTGTTTTGAATAGAACTTACCACATCAGAGCTGCTTTTCAGCACAAATATATTAGGAAATGGTAGCGCCTAGAATTAATGCACACTTACAGCAGACTCACTGACATGCTAGACATTATGGGAACATTATGGTTTATTGTATTGGTGAACTGCTGATTAAAGTGGTCTCTGGTAGGTCTTGACCCACAAGAGGCTTTGGTGACATTACCATATGGTCTGTTGTGTCAGTCTGTGATAGAGTCTGTAAATTGCCTTTTATATAATAGATTGTAATATCTCTAAATGTAACACAATATATCTGGGATCATGTGGTTAAAGCAAGGGATATGAGTTAGAACTATCACATTTGATTTCTGGCTTTGTTAATGACTTATTTGACTTCTCTGCCACAATTTTCTCATCTCTGGAGTAGGTAAAATAGGTTAACTCCTAGGAATGTTATGAGCTTAATTTGCACATCTAAATGCTTTGAGATCCCTGGATGGAAGGGCTTACAGAAGTGCAAAGCTATCTAAGTTTTGCCATTTAATATTTTAAAAATCCATAACTAAGTATGCCTGCTATTATTATTATTTATATATTTATTTATTTTTATTGACATAGAATCCTGTGAGTTCTAGTCATGCACCAGGGCCCTTGTGCTAGCCACAGCATAAATACAGAACAAAAAGTCCACAATAAATGCAACAATAAATGTAATAGAAAATGAAATGGAAAACTGTTATGAAAAGTCAGAATGGCACATTTCTATGCTGAGTTCCCTTAGGAAAGGAACTGAAAAACAGACAAGGCTACAAGCCTAATTAAAAGAGGTGATCCAAGGTCCAGTCATCCTGTGAAGTGCTGCTCATGATTTTTTCCTTTGGCACTCAGCCTACTGTTGGACTGGGACCACAGTGCTTCAAATAGGGTGGTTAAAAATAGCTATAGTGAGTTGCATAATCTAAATTCAAATTTGAAATAATTAGCCATTAAGTCCAAAAATGGCACTGCAAATTTACCAGTCCAGACTTAAATTCTACTTTCCCACCCTTACTAAGGAAATCGATAAAAGTGAAATCATAGTCTGTTCAAAGAAAAGAAATCGCTTGCAGGAATGGGCTCCTTTTTCAGAGTAAGACTTAAATGTTTATTACCTAATTGTAAATTTCTAGAATAATATTTGGAACAAGGAACTGGACTCTGTTAGCTTTAGCAGGAGTTGTAATATGCAATCATTAGTTCTTCATGAGACTGTGGACAGCAGAAGAGAATGCATTGTACGTAGTTTCTAATCCTAGGACATTCATCTGGCCTCGTAGGGGAAAGTGGGCAGAAAAGTCTTGATTCAGTTCCCATTAAAGCCAATGGGAGTCTTTCTATTGACAACAGTAGATTTCAGATAAGGCCCATGGAGAATACTACTTACTTTCTGCCACTGTAGAATTTGAAAGAGAAAAGCTCTTTACAATCAGGCAGCATATTACACTTGAGAAGAGGCTGAATTCTAGTGATGGGTAAAGTGCCCTCTATGCACATGAAAATTCCATGTGCAGTGAGACCAAAATATTGTACTTTAACAATCCGTAAATTACCTTTGGTTGTCTAATCTTTCTGGATAAAAGACGCATCACATTAACAAAGCACATTATGGACCAAATTTCCATTGGGGCTAAGGGCATGTCTAGACTTACAAGTTTACAGAGGCACAGCTGCACCGTGAAACCAGTTCAACGAGTGACGGTAGCTCTGTTGGAGGGAGAGCACCCCCTGCTGATATAGCCCTGTGCACACGAGTGCTCATGCTGGCAAAACTTACGTTGCTAAGGGGTGTGTTTTTTTGCACCCCTAAGTGACAAAAGTTTTGCCGACATAAGTGCTAGTGTACACATGTACTAAATGTACCCAGGAAATCTGTGATTACATTGGTCTTGTGCATGTGAATTAGCATTTATACTATATGTCTGTTTGTTGTTTTTTGCATGAGAAATGGATGCTTTTCCAAATTTTTGTGGGTACAATTAAGGGATCCAGCTACAGTTGTTGTCCTCTATATTAAATAATATGATTTGAAAGTCATCCCTTTATCTACCCTCCTTAATGAATAAATAAATACTCCTCTGAAAAATGCACATGGACGTGCCTTTCCTTTAGCTTTAAGCATTGTGTTTTATTGAAATTGAATCTGAAAGATCTGAGAAATCGAGAAACACTCTGGCCTGGCCTAAGAAGATTGCAATTTAAATCGATATGTCAAAACACTGGGGAATGTTACCAAGTACAGTTTTTTATGTGATAACAGTAGCACAGTGATTCCTGAAAAAGGTAAACCTCCTAAGTCCTGGAAACCAAAATAATAACAGTCTTGTAAACAATACACTAGTATGATTGGTCTTGACATTTTAATTTACTCTTTCTTAAAAGTCCATTTTTTTTCTCGCCTGAACAGGCTAAATTGGAATGAATTTGAACACCTCACCACAAAAGTTTTGCTAAAACTGCTTATAACATGACATAAGTGTTACCTACTAAGAAAATGGATTTAATATGCAATTGTCTTCAGCTGACAGAATCTGACTTAGATAGTTTTATTCAGTATTCTTATTGATCACGTTTCCAAGAGTCTCTCTTTCCACAGATGGTCTACACTTCTGATTACCTCCATTTGACATAATAACATTCAGCCTGTGGGTTACTATGAGCTTGTTCTCTACTGGTTCTATTGATGTAACTGCAATTAATTGCATGCATACAACAGAACACAAGAAAATTGTCCCTTAAATATATACCTCTGTTGCTAATTTCAATAAATGCTATTTTTTCTAAATTGTATCTGGAATTCAGTTCTCCTGTTAGGCCACCAAAACCATTATTTCAATCTTCAGAACATAATGTAATGCACACTTCAGGAGGTATAATATAAAAAAATATATTTTGGGGTACAAGTTGATTTAGGGCCCAATCTTGCAACCCTTACTAAGGTAAGGAGCCCCTTTGATTTGCATTGTTGATAATTTGTGTGTTCTTTCAAATTATTTCAGATATTCCCAGAAACTGCTTTAATGGGCACATTGTTAGAAATGAAAAAGGAGAGAAAGAGACAATAGAATTGCACTATATTGATAAGAAATTCACCTGTTAATTACCCTCCCAGAAAAAGAAAATCCAATAGATTAAGAATTGTACTTTTTATCTTCTTAAATACATCCCAGCAATCTCTGGCAACATCAGCGTGTCTTTCACCAGCAGCTGTGATAATGATTTCCTGTATTTATTTTCTAATATATATGTGCAGTTTTCGTTTTACAAATGACATTGCCCTAAATGCTTTTTCTATTGTGTGATGGCTTTTGGTGGTATTATTGTTAAGATTTTATCAGTATTTCTGTTATAAAGCCCCAGTTAGACTGTGATTAGAATTTTGTTGTGAAACTTAGCATCTGACTGAAACTTGTCATAGTATATAACAATTATTTATTTTTCCTTAAAATTTAAATAAAATTATTTCAATCCATTTTAAGAACAAGATAAAATAAAAACTCACGTTTTGTTTTTTCTTTTTTAACTGTATACTGGCAAAAAATGTTTTTAAATAAAATAACGTGAACGTCACTAAATAGTTGGTTTTCTTTTTTGCTGTTGTTTTTTAAAATCTTTTTTTTTTCTATTTTCAACTGAGATTGTGGATGCCTAGGCACTTTAAGAGTTAAAGAAAACTATGTGGTGAGTCTTTTTATAAATCTGTGTAAAGTGAAAACAGCAAAGCCATCAATCTGAAGTTCTCTATTTATCTGTATGTATCTGAAGGAACAAAGATAGCTGTAGTGCCACACTACTTGTGGTTTCATCCCTGTTCTGGAGGCATCACTTCTCGGGTGAGAAGGTTGTTCTTGAGAGACATTCGTATTGTGCTGTAATCACTTGTAAATGATCCAGATTTCCTTTCCCTTTATCTGGTTATACTGTGTTTCTAGTTTTGAGTTGTAAAACACATTATTCTTTAATTATAATCATGTATAAATGTAAAGCAAGTATCAAATTACATTGTGTAGTGGACATTCTGTAGTAGTGTAGTGGACAAGCCTCATTTAATAGCATTTGAAACCTTTCAAGGTAAGAAGATATGTTGTGCTGGTCATGAAATAGCTTCTACCCCCTCCTACAGTTGTGATAACTTCTTTGACAAATACTCTGCCTTCATTAGCTGACCCTTACATATTCCAGCATTTATGCAGAAGTTGTCACTTCCAGTGGGGACAATCACTTTTGGTTACCTTGAGTCAACATTGAATGGTTTATTTAATTGCATATTGTGTAATACCAAAAGGAAGGAAGCTATTTGCGTCACCGCTATGCCTACATAAAAAGTTCCAGAGGGGTAGCCGTGTTAGTCTGCAAGCAGCAAAAACAACGAGAGTCCTGTAGCACGAAGTGGGTTGCAGCCCACGAAAGCTTATGCCCTCAGAAAATGGTTAGTCTTTAAGGTGCTACAGGATTCTCGTTGATTATGCCTACAGTGATTTAACCTGTATCAATCATCTACATACACTTGCTGCATTTTAAATCAATTGTTCTTTAAATGGTCAACACAGTGCAATTTTTAAAGTCAAGTTCAATTTCATATATTTAATGTTGCTTTAAAAAAGTTATTACCAGCTGTATTGGTAGCAAAACACCCACTTTCACTCTTATCTCGATTATTTTTGGATAGTTTGGCAAATCTGTAGTTTTGGGCAGATCAGCTCTTCATAATACAACATAAATTCAACCGTAAAAACTAATGGACTGGAATACATCAAGTCTTTAAAGACTTATGGCCAGTACCATATATTTAGTGCAGAGAAAGAGGCCATCAGCCTAAGATTTGTCGTACACAATCTCAACCTGAAATTGAAAAACTATGCAAGCTTTCTTATAATGGCGATCTTTCTTCCATGGAGAATGATCTGACTTTTATTGAAATACAGTACTTACTAGTAGAATCTCTTGTAAGCAATCACTTTGGTGGATAAACAAACCTTCTCAGTGCTGGAGGGCAGAGTGACTAATGAAAAGGCAAACATTCTTGCTTAGAAAGGAATGGCCACCACTTTAGCCAGCAAGTCAACATAACAGGACAAGTGGTAGGCTGACCTTGCTAATTCTAGTAGTCCCACTGCTTCCCAGGTGGCTAGTAAGGGTCTCCAGATTTAGTGTGAGGTCACCATGACTCTGCTAAAGGCTCATATCTCCTCACAGGTCTGTAACACTGTGAGGTAGGTCTATGTGGGTATGTCTACTCTGCAGTTAGACACTTGTGGCCCATGCCAGCTGGCTTGGGCTCATAGGACTTGGGCTGTGGGGCTACTTAATTGTTGTGTGGTCCCCCCAGCCTTGGGGTGGAGCCTGGGCTTTAGGACCCTGTGTGGTGGGAGGGTCCTAGACCTTGGGTTGCAGCTTAGCTGGAATGTCTACACTTCAGTTAAACAGCCCCGTGAGCCAGAATCAAATTGCACAAGACAGCCATGGGTGTCAAAATTGCAGTGTAGATATACCCTGTGTCCGAGCCACATAACCCATCTCAATATCAGATTACCTTCTTGTTCAGGTTCCATGTCTTGATTAGACTTACTTTGCAGCTTGCAGTTTCAGTGGCAGGTAATGCCTAGGGCTATGAGAACAGCCATAAACAATACTACTAGCAGTAGTATTACTATTTATTTATATTACCATAGCATAGCATACCAAGCGTCAAGTTGTGTACACACCTGACCAGTATACCCACATTTAGAACCTACTAATATGTTCTTTTCTTGAGAACTGTGAAGGATTTAAGGGAGATGGGAACTTGATCCTTTGGAGCCCGGAAGGTGTTTTATTTTAAAAATGTGTGTGAAGTGAAGTCACTCCTGTTTCATGGACATTTTTTATAACCTTTGATAAACAATCAAAGACTGGATCTTTATCTGCCAACCACTTATTGCACATTTGCTGTCAACATTCTCAACCACCTGTGGCTGCAGCTGACCAGGTCAACTTGATTAGAGAAACAAGGGTGAGGTAATATCTTTTATTGGACCAGCTTCTGAAGAAGAGCTCTTTGTGGCTCGAAAGCTTGTCTCTCTCACCAACAGAAGTTGGTTCAATAAAAGATATGACCTCAACCACTTAGTCTCTCTAATATCCTAGGACTGACATTGCTACAACTATGCTGCATAGATCAGCTTGAGATGAGTTATTTGAAAAATGTGGGAATCAAATTAGTGGCTTCCATCCAATTACAGTCACTTGTCACTTCTTCCTGATTCTACAGACTGGAAATATGCCCTTCCATGTAATGGACACAAAGATGAAAACTCAAGTGCCCCTGACATATCTGGACTATAGTGTCTGCTTTAATATCTGAAAACCTTGTATGTGCTGGTATAAAACACTGCATATAATTTATGTATCATGCATAATATTACTAATGCATTCTAAATTTATTAGCATTCAACTTTCCTCAGATAAGTTGGCAATGAATATTAAATATAACTGCTGTCACAAAAGGGTTTTGCATCATACTCTTGGATAATTTGTAATATATTGAACATTGCATTTGATGAAAAATCTTTAGGCTACATCTAGGCGTTAAAAATGAGCTTCAAACCTGGGGTAGCTAAGGCATTAAATGAATTTATTGCAATAAATATATATGGGTATTTTGGGTGTAAGCCCTTTATTTAGTGCTGTTCAGACATAAACAATATTTTTTGAAAGCTGGTTGTGCAATCAGCTGTCACTGTTGTAGGAATTGGTCTTCATGGTCTATAGATTTGTCTTTCTCTGAGGTTTTTGTGTAAATAAATTCAAATTCTTTTCATTTTAATATGATCTAATCAGTATGTATCATGCATTTTAATGTAACAGTTACTAATTATTTAGTATCATTATTAGTTTTCTGGAGTTTATGTGAATTAAATCAGGAAGACTCTTGTACCCACTAGCATTACTAAAATATTTTTAGTATTTTAAAAAATCAAGTTTTATTCACTATTTTAATAGTATTAAGCTAGTATTTTTGAGAATTTAACATCAAATCATGTTTATTTTTCAAAGTTTTCTCTTTATTTTTCCAAATCATAATTAATTACTCTTAGCATTTTATTACTTTTCACTTATTTTATTAGAATGGTTGATATTTGACTGTTTCCTACTTTGCCTGTGTAGGAAGGCACTGTGGCCTTCCTCGGAGCCTGGGCCCGAGGAAGGGTTGCGACGCCTCTGCTGGGCAAAACAGGGCCAAACTGCCTGGAAACAGAGGGACGGAGCCAAGACGGGAAAGAGAGCTATAAAAGACAGCCTAGCAGCTCAGTAAGGGGGAAGCTGCCGCCGGAGGCAGATGTGTCTTCCCAGAGGCTGAGGCCTAGGCCTGACCCAGGCCCAGCAACTGTTTGGAGCCACAGCCCCATCGACTGGAGCTTCCAAAGCCTGCCCTAACTGCCGGGCCCTAGTAACTGGAGAGGGCTGCCGAGCCCACCGAGACTACTGGGTGGGAAAAAACCCCAGAGGCCGGCCCTGACCTGGAGGAGCTGCCTGATGTTGGGGATCCGCTGGAGCTGCCTGAGTTGGCTGTACCGGAGGAACCCCTGGGACCTGGAGGAGCTGCCCTCCGCTGACAACCCGCCGGTCGATGGTGAGGGACTGGTGGGACTGCTTCTCACTGTCTATCCCAGTGACCCGGAGGGAGACTACTACCCACAGGTACCCGGGGACACGGTGGGAGGAAGAGAGCCAGGGACAGCTGACTAGCAAGTGGCTGAGTCAGGGCAACCCGTCAGCGTGTTATGGCTGGATCCCCGCTGACTCAGTGACAAACTGCTTTGCTACTGATAGGGTCCTAGGCTGGGACGCAGTGGAGTCGGGTGGGCCTACGTCCTCCTCCCCCTTCCCTAACCACCCTGGAAGTGCTTGACATCCTCTGCATTTGGCTAGCAGAGGATACCGAGCCCTTCTAGCTTCACCTGCCTGCAAGTCCAGGGGCTACAGACTATTTCTCATCAGCCCTGCCCGGCTTGCGGGCCAGGGACTATAAACTGCTTCCTTGCCCCGCTCTGCCTGAGGGCTGGGGGCACCAGACTGTTTGCTAACCCTGCCGGTGGGAAGGCAGGGGGCAATAGATTGTGTGGCCGCCCGGCCTGTTGGAAGGCCGAGGGCTACCGATCCCGTATCAGTCCTGCCCTGTGGGAGGGCCAGAGGGCTACACTCTGGGAAAGAAGCCCGCCCTGCTGTGGGCCGAGGCTAAAGACTGGTAACTGGCACCATTCATTCCCCTAGAGGAAAGCGCTGTGGCCTTCCTCAGAGCCTGGGCCAGAGCCTGCAAGAGCTACCCAAACCATCAATTTTCTCTGTCTTTTTTTCTTTTTGTGAATTTTTTACTTGTTAAGGTAGTGATGGAGACACAGGTATAAATTCAGTGGAGCTACACCAGTTTACATCAGGTGAGGATTTGGTCCAAGGTCGTCTTTTTATCCCCAGGAACTAAAGGAGCATACAAATTTGCAATTTAAGATCACGGTATCACTCAATGTGCCTCTGTCCTGTTTTGGAGGGATTTACTCAAGACATAAAAGTATAATTTGGCATCCGTGTCAATTCAATCCTTGGGTTGCTTGTAAAAGGCAACAGTTCCCCTTGTGAAAAATCCAAAATTTTTAAGGCTGGGATTTTCAAATGAGCCTAAGGGAGTTAGATGCCCAGCTCTTATTGAAATTCAATGGAAGTTGGGCACCTAAATCTCTTAGGTTCCTTTGAAGATTCAAGCCTAAACCTTTATAAGGTGAGATTGTGACACATGGAGGCATCCAAAGTTGCATGGAGAAATTGGGATCCCATTGGCCAGAGTTACCCTCAGATATTCTGGAGTAGATCAATGGAAAACCTTTAACTTTTCTAGGCAAATTTCTGTTCTCGATCTTAGGGGTGGGGCTCCAACTCCTCTTGCACAGACAGCACTGTGCAGGGTTAGTGGGGGCAGTGCCATAGAGGCATCACTAGACAGACTTGGTGTAGGGATGCTATTGACCCATAAAAGTTACGAACAAAAATATATGATAAGGTGTTGATCCTTCAAACTCAAATCTATAGTATTTACCCAGTCTATTAATGTATCAGCTCCACCAATGGTAGCAACAGTGGGGAAGCTAGTTGTGGCTTTAGATACCACCTGCAGTTTAAGCACCATGTAGTCTTACACTGTTCAAATTAATATGCTGCCAGCACCTGGAATACCATCCTGTCTCATTGGATTGTATTTTCAATGAAGTCAATCAGACTTTCACCAATGCTGAGCACTTTTGGAAATCCCCACCTATTGTCACTAGAGGAGCTGAATTGGTGGTCACACTGATGGGAAATGTTAGCAACAATGTCCTAGTGTAAACAAAACTACACTGAAAGATTTCATTTTAGAAATAGTCCCTTTTATGGCCAACAATTAGCAGTATGACATTTTCACAATGACCGTTGCTTAAGTTTTAATGTTTTCAGTGTGAGCAAAATAAACAAACAAACCGCCATAGTTGATTATTAAACACTTAAGCCTTCACTTAGAGCTCCCCATTTAGATCTATCATAAAGAAAAATAACATTACATCTGTTTACTACTCTCACCTGGTTCCTTTACACAATACATGTGTTCTGCAGGATATTAAAAAATCTATGATGCACAAGTGAGTCGTAACAGGAAAAGCAATTACATCTTTATCTTTATTCAGAGCACATACAATACTGGGCTGTTCAGACAAGGATATGACATTTTCAGGCAGACAGTGTTGTTGTTCTACACACTGTGCAGTTTTGGATTTTTAATAAGAGCTTTCTCATGGAAACTTTTCTAAAATATTTTACATTTGATCAGCTAGGCACTCGTGTGAAGGTACAACACAGGTGAAGAGCCATACGCTCCTCTCCGTGTGGAAAGGGAGCAATGCCTCCCACAATCTTCCAGCCTTTCTTTGGTTATAGCTCCATTGCATTGCTCCCTTTTGCAGATAAAGCCAGTAGCAAAGCAGCCGGAGATGAAGCTGGTAGTTCTTTTAGCGGTAACTTCCTGACATTCTCCTAGACTTTGACCCACCTATGTTCCAGTACCCAGACCCTCTGCAGCACCAATACACATTTTTTCCTGTGCTTTGCTGCCACTAGCTAAAGCCCTACCAGATGATCATTCAGATCCCATTCATTATTTGAAAGAGCCATGGATGGGGGAGTTTTCAGTGAAATAGTAATGGAATATATTTTGCATGGTAACTTATGCTACTCTGCAGGGAACCTCTTGCTTTTCCTAGACTCCTTCCTATACTCCACCTTTGGCCCTGTAGCATCCAGAGACAGCTTCTGATGTATGGAAGAAGCTGTTGCATAGTGATTTCCCTTTTGCCATGTTTCCTTATCTACCAGGTGAGAAAGTGGGACAGCTGTCCTCTAGTGAAGAGGCCTGTTAAAACACTAGAGAGGGGAAAGAAAAACGAAGAAAAAGTCTACGCTTACCAATTGGCAATAACCTATTTTACATGTATTTTTTAACCACAACAAATCACCACTATAGGATATCCAAATAGCCAGGAAAAGAAAAGGATCAGCTCCCACTCACGCTAAGAAAACCACTTTCAAGAATTTTAATAAGAATGAAAGGAAACTCCACCAAGAAACACTTAGGCCTATTCTCCTAGTTCCTCTTTCTTGGTGGTCCCAAAAAATCTTCCAGGAGAATGTGCTCAATTAGTTTGTGTGTCAGTCCTCCACAATACTGCATGTATTGAACAGTTTGGAATTCAGATAATAGACTGCTGCTTTCCTGTCATTTCTCAAATCTACAATGAGAGCCTTGTTTGAGCATTATCTGGTTTAACATATTTACTTGGAATGATGTGGTAATAAAGTTCCTGAGGAGATCCATGTACAATAAAATATTCATGAATGAAAGATGAGGACTTTAGGTTCTGAAATCTCCTGGGTAGTGGTAGTAGCTTTGCAATGTGATTTCCTGTAAGCGATTGTGCTGCCTATGGTTTATTTGTAGAGTATAGTACATGGTGCTGGGGATGGCGTATTCTCAAATACTGATGTGATCTTCTGCACAGGAACATAACAGCTGACATTCCATTAGCTAAAAAAATATTTTATGTTCAAGAGATGGATAAAGAGAGAGGGAAATAATAATTCACTTACAGGCTTTATTGATGGGCTGAGATCAAACCACATACTGTCGACAGTTTCAGATTGCTTCATTTCCCTGCAGAATTCTGCCTCAGTGGAACACTAGGCAAAAACTCTTTTATGATATGTACAGGAGAAGTTGGTTTTTATCTTAATATCACACTTACTTCTCTTTACTATTTTAAACAATTGTGTCATAATATTTGATAACTTACCTCTTTACCAGTCTCTTCCTCTCAAAAAAAATCACCCTACCTGCTTTTGTTGGATTACTTCACAACTGGTCATTTTACATTTTCTTTGAGTTTTCCCTATGCCCCTTAAAGTTGACCATCATTGAAACATTTTTCTTCCTACCAGGGGAGGTCTCTTCTAAGGTAATGCCCTGCTGGCAAGGGGAGTGGGAGAGTGGCACATCCAGTAACATCATCCTCACACCGGGATACAACATGCATCTATGGCATGGCTGATTTTTGTTGGCCTGGAGATTGGTAATTCTAAAGGCTTCTGGGTATGGGACTAAGCCACAGTGTATCACATTGGTTGCCTAATCCAGTAAAGTAGTTCTACTAAATGTGGTATGGGTGGAGCCCATGGTGACATTTACAGTTAAGATTGCTTACATGTTTCCTTCTAAAGTACTTGTTTCATTTGATAACCTTTGCCCTAGATAAGTCAGGAGGTATGACCATATTTGCATCTTATCCTTAACACGTCATTACTTATCTGGGCCAAAGGTCCCGAACATATGTATGCTAACTGCCTTAGCTTTCATACAGGATGTGGCCTGTAAGGTACCTTGCATTACAGCTATAATACTTTAAAATGAATCGATGACTCTAGTATAATAAACAACAATACTTAAATCTATAAGGGAAAGGTATATATGTGCAAGCAAGCAGGCTAGTCCTATAGGCTACGGTGGTTTGGGACAGAAACCTGAACCTTAGCAAGGAATTAGTCCCTCAGTTGGACATGTCTTTTTCCATCTTCTGGTGAAAATCCATTTGGATTTGGGCAAATAATTATGGTTTACAAATAGATTTCTAGCTTCCCCAGTAATTATCTATTTATTTGTCTCCCAGTCTCCTATTTCCACTACCCAGACACATGTAAGTAATTTGAGTGAAATTTTTGATCTCAGAAGGATATGTAGTTAAATAAGGATTTTCTGGCCTAAACTATTATTCTCTCCCTCATAGTTTGTTTTTAATGTGCAGAGGAGATGGACTAGAGAGAGAGTGATGACAGAGGGTCATCAGAAATATACATAAAGCTTATCCACTATCTAATGCCAATGGAATATTTACATATGATTAAGTGTTGACTGTACAAATTATAATAACATTTATTCATGTGGTTCTAAGAAGTCAAAGCATAGTAGGAGCAAGCCTCAAGTGTCATTTTGAAACCTCTGCATGTTCTAGAAACTAAATAAGGCATTTTGAAATGGTTTTTTGTAGAGTAAGATATCACAGCCAAACAGGCTAATATGAATGCAGAAGTTTTATATATATTTGGGTCAATGCAGGTTAAGCTGTCAAAGACGGCTTTTGAACTATATCATTACTTACTGTACCAAGTGTTGTTGAATGTTGGCTAAAATTACTGTTTGATGTTGAATTAGTAGCAGAAGCTAAAGTTGTTCCTTTATCATGCAGACACTAATGGCTTGGTTTGATCATCTTTTTAGAAAAAAAAATATATGAAGAACTGTTTGCTTTTAAAATAGCTTTGGAAAGAAGCTTACAAAGATTGCTTGGGGAGCAACAGAGTACTCAGAACGTTTCAGATGTTGATAAAACTTGTGGGCAAAGGGACCTTAGTTAATCATTGAGGCAAATAGGGTATTTTGCAGATGGATAAATTAAACTCATTGTTGCAAGCAATTTTTGGGTAGTATTAGGATAAAAGTTAGGAGAAACAGCCCAACATCTGCTGGAGATTTGCAAGAATTTTCTCCTAAAGTACAATTACAGGAAGAAACCCAAGTGCTAAGGTCAGGAAGTAAGAGAAGCATCACTTTCCAGTTGAAGTGTAGTTGTAGTGTATTTTTTAAGAACACATACATCATTAATTAAATCTTAGCAGGAGATTTCTTTGTTTATCCCAAAAAGATGTGATTTTTTTGGTCTGTTTTTTCCAAATAGCCAGAATTTCTTAATTACCATAAAGCTCCTGGTTATTAGTCTGTTCTTTATTATTTGATATTTAGTAGCTTTTCAGGGCAGCTCCAGTCTTTTCTGTATCATTGTTCCTTGGTCTTAGCATTGGCAACAGAAGACTCATTTTTCTTCTGTCTGTGCAGATTTATCAGGGTGAAATGAGCCAAGAAGGGTGAGGGTGGCCGTACCTCTCAAACTACCAACCCTCAAATGTGTGGGACACAATATGGAACATGGGTTGATAAGGAGTGACACAAAAATATTCATGGAAGAAAATTAAAATGCAGTGGCTAAATGCTATGGGATTCCTTCCTGTAGTATAAATAACACTTTCAGTAACCTCAGTTTCACAGCTCTGCATTTTATTTCTGATGTAAATAACTCTTAATAATAAAAGGGAACACTGAATCTGGGATTAAAGGAGGTGAGACTTCTTGAAATGTGGGAGAATTGAGAGGTATGTGGGTGAGCACAGTCGCCATCTCTGCGCTCAATCAAGCTCCTGGCACCATTCCAAATGGAGCCGTGAGGATGCCCTGGCACCAGCCAGCAGCCATTGGGGATGGCACAAGAAGTGAATGCTTGTCAAAATACGTTGGTTTGTGGTGCATTGCTGTTGGGGCCCCTATCTATTCTGTAAGCTCTCTAGAGGCAGAGGCTCTTGATCTGAGCCATAACAGAATGTTTACAATTGTTTCTATATCGGTTTTGTAAGTTATTCTGGGATCCTTTGGTTTGGAAAGCACAATGTAAATGTGACCTATTATTAACTCTCCCCTTCATGCACCCAGTAGCCACAGTAAATTTATGCTCCAATTTTTTTATGTGCTTTTATATAATTAAGTCTTATGACAAAAGAATGCTGCTCACCACTTTATAATTGAAATTATACAAATTTATACAATTATACAATTTATACACTTGTACAACCTTTTTCTTCGTGGATGAATATTTTGATGTCAGCACAGACCTGAGTAGGAGCTTGCCAGCATGAGGAAGGATTGTTCTACTGAGCATGTGGTGGATTTTGGGGAAAACTGTAAAAGCAGTGAGAGCTTCATAAGGGAATGTCCTTTCCATCTCTCCTTCTCCCGCAACCTCGCTCACGTTTGTGAGAAAACAAAATTCTACAAAGTGCTGATTTCACTGCTCTGGTGCTCTGTGGATGATTGCTGCCTCCTCTAAGTCAGATCACACATGTATATGAGTCCTGCTTAAGTGTGTTTGGTGTAAAGCAACAACATAGGAAAGATCAC
This sequence comes from Emydura macquarii macquarii, assembly GCF_026122565.2. NCBI lineage: Eukaryota > Metazoa > Chordata > Testudines > Chelidae > Emydura > Emydura macquarii. The sequence goes on from NW_027130698.1 coordinate 5,526,124, forward strand.
ATTCTGAATGGTGGTATGACACAGCAACCTTCTTCTGAATGCTAGTTCTCATTTCTCCGTTGAGTCCTGCACTTGGTAGAGCCTGAATTTCTTGCTAGCTCGATACTATGAATTCTGGTGATTATTTATTCACTCCTCCCTTTGAGCTTAATGTTGTAAGCATATTCAGGCAGGCTCATGATGATGAAAAGTGAGTCTTCTGGGTAAATGACAGCAAACTCAAAGCTTTGAGAAGACGGTTCACATTGACAAAATAACTTTTCCATATAAAATTGCCTTATGAGAATAATTTATTAATTTAATTTAGCATTTTGAATTTTGAATTTCACAATGAGACACTGATATAAATTGTAATTCCCCGTAGCCCCTCTAGCTGTATTTACTGAAGGATGTCAGCGGTTGTCAGCTTTAAAACAGTTCTGTTCTTCAGCAAAATATAATATTTATATTTCTGTAGGAGTAATAAAAAAGCTTTATATAGAAAGGAGACCACTTAAATTGGTCCTAGGTCTGGAAACTGATGTACAAAAATTGATTAACATGTCTGTGTCGTAGAAGTTTTATTTGTCTTAGTGTAGATGCACCATTGCATTAATTGGGAATTTTGCATGCATGTTGAAAGGAGCAAGAGCACCATTTTACCCCATCAAAAATGTTCATACTATAGCATATAAAAGCTACCCCAGGCAAAAAGGCAGCACCAGTGTCAATCCAAAATGATAAAGGCATGCTGGGTTTGCACTAGTTAAATGAGATCAGAATACATCCCAAAGAATTTCTATTCACTGGAGTACCTTCAGCTCAAATCTAATTAATAGATAAAGAGTTATAAAATTAAAGAGAGGTTCATAATCAGCCCTTAGGAAGATCTTTCTTTATACAGCTGTCAGGAATGTTATATGGGAGGAATGGTCTATTAAGCATGATAGCTGAGATTCAAAAATAGAAATTAAAATTTGGAAAATGGAGATTTAAAAAATATTTCTACATACTAGAAGTAATAGCACATGGAAATTGGCTTAGTGTGCAAAGAAAAACTATGGGTCTGGTGGTGTAAATAAGAATCATGCCTTACAAGTCTGTTCCAAAGCCCATTGAAGTCAGGGGCTTTCCATTGACTTCATTGGACTGTAGATCAAACCCTAGGTTTTTTCACAGATCGACTAGTTTTTGCTAATGATGTTTTTATGTTCTTTTTTTAGTGTCCAAGACTGGTATACAAGACTAACTCTGGTGGAGACATTGACAGATTTTTAGTTGTGAGGTAAGTCATGTTTATTGCACTTGCTCTTTACTTAGTGTTGCTCTGAAGATAAAGGGATACTCAAAAAGAAGAACATCAAAATATTAAGATGCAAAATGATAAACAGTACAATACCTTTATTTGAAGCAGTTATAAGTGTTGGGAAGCTCTACTTTTAAACCTCACATAGGGTATAGTAGTGTGTATGCAAAGCAAGGTTCATGTGTGTTAACTACTAGACAGCCTTCTCCACTACTGAGTCAAGCAGATGGCACAAAATTCACAGCAAGATGGATTATATTTCAGAATATGGTCCTACTTCCTAGAACTGACCCTGGTTTGCATCCCACTGGGAGGAACACATCCAGAAATTACACCCATGAGCTGAACAATACTCAAAAAGAGAACATTATTTATTAAATGGAGAACTGGGTAATACTATCTCTCAGACTTCCTGCTGCCACTCTATATACTCTAGTCTGTTGGTGCGAAGTAGTGATCACTTGAGGCAATACATTATGACTTGAAAGGAACAATTTATTTTACAATTAGGTTAGCAAATACGGGCAATGGCGTACTTCCCTGTTGATAATTGCAAATCAATTATATTATATGTTTTAAAAAATGATAACTCCTACAGTGTTTTGCAAAACAAATGTTCTCAGAAAGATGGAAGATCTTTAAGGCCAAGTAATGGAACATGTGTAGTTACTAGCAACAAAAATGTTTAACCCTGAAGCAGTATTTCTGTGAAAAATAGATTAAATTAAGGTCAATCAGAGCAAACCGCTGCTAAACATGGTTAGTATAAAAGAGAGAATATCTTCAAGGGAAAAACTAATAAAACTGAATTTTTGTTTCTAATGAATTGAAGATGTTGGCTCTGATGCAAGGTTGTTTTATACAGTACATATTGTATTTTGTGGGATTTCCCCCAGTCCAGAGTACAATCGTGGTAAGTTTTAAACACACTTTTTCATTTTAAATTAAGGTGGCCACGTAGTCTAATTTCCACAAAATGATTTTTTTTTACAATACAAATAATTACGGGGCTACAGTAACTTGTAAAAAGGAACACTATTAAGATTACCTACCATACCATTATATGTAGGTTCATAAAATCATTTCTCAAATAATTCAAGGCAATCAATTTTTCAATACAATATATACACCTATAATAATGCAGAGATGAGAACAGATGACTATTGTAACTGATAAAAGAAATGTATTGAAAAACAATTACAAATGAGGATACCTAAGTGGAGCTGAATTAGTTTGCTGTTTATAGAGTATAGATAAGCCAATTTCATGTCAATTTTAGCTGTTATTCTTCAATCATTACAACTCCACTAGCTGTCATATTGTATATACCAGGAAACAGCAATATTTGAAATACTCTTGAAATATTTCATATCCTTTAACAGGTATAATTGCTATATTGCATCCATATTTTCCAGTTTTTAGTTTTTTCCATTTCTTTTTCAAAGTTAACACGTCTTAATGTCCTTTTGATTTAGCCTTAAAATAATAAGCAATAAGTGAAAGATTTTTTTATATTAGGTTAAGGGATTTTAGAGCATACATTTAGGATCATATCACATGGTAACATTTGATATTTTAATAATTAATCAAAATTTTGGTTTGCATTAAAATCTACCAAACATGTATGAGTTAGAAAACAAAATCCACTGTGCATGTGTGATTTGTGTGCACAATTACAGTGCTTGCGCATGCAAATTGGGTAATTGTTTATGAAAATGACCAGAAATTACTTGCATGTACAACTGCTTAGTCTGTGTGCACAGTCACAATAATTACATGTCTATTGGCACACTAACTTGTCTGAAATGTGAAATTTTTTGCATTGGCTAATATTTGGAAGCATCTGTTGTTATAATATCTTGTATGAAAAATGAGGAAGAACAAAAGTCAACACATACATCATTGACCTTTGTCTGTATTAATATTTTACGGCTTCATGACACAAAAACTGACAGTATTTGAACACAAGTTTGATTTTTCACAAAGTAATGTACAATATCTCAGGTGTTGGAGATGTATATTATTAAAACATTTATTGCCTGTAGGATGGGATAGGTCCTGTCTCGAGATCATCATATCCTCAAAAATGGATAGCCTCTCTTTTCTAGGAAAAGGGGTAAATATATCAGGAAAGCACTATTACTAAATACTCTCCTGCTTTCACTAAGAAGTTTAAAAAAAAAAGTAGAAGAAAGAAAAAAAAAATCTACAATGAATGGAAAAAAACTCAGTTGACAGTTAAGGTGTCCCATGGTGAATTTGTCAGCGTTCCATTTCATGATGTGAGTTGCTGATATTGCAGCTTTGTGGCATTTCCCATCAAATATGACAGGCTTTATAGCAGTTCTAAATTGGAGCACGGAGGAATGTACAAGTTGTTAGAAAGAGAGCCTGGTAGGCAATTGCTGTAGATCTTGTTGTCAGTTTTTGTCTCAATGAAGTCTAAATACTATAGTATTGTCTATTTTATCGACACGAGTGCAAAAGCAAACTAAATAAAAAAATCTTTTAGCTTTTTCTTTGCTACTGAAATATTATTTGTATTAATTCTGTATATTTTGCTCCAAAGGCTGGACGTGAGACTATGCCATTTTTCAGCTGTATGATTATTGTCTAGAGATTAGACCTCGGGATTAAAGTGAAATGCACTGAAGTGCAGCTCTGGCTTCACTGATATCTGCCCACAAAGGCTGTGAGTCCTTTGATCATTCCTCCAGCTGTAATTTTAGAAACCCTTTCTGAGGAGGAAATCTCTCAGCCGGCAGAGAGATCTTCCTCACTACCTACATAACAGTTTAACCCATAGGGTGGACTAGATTAGAACCATATATTCATTGTTTGGATGTGCTAAATACCTACATTTAGTTGTGGACTTTTGCTTTGGTACATGACAGTATTACAGTTTACATCTCTTTGCTGATTTTGAATATATTTTTAATTAATTAGAAAGGAATGAGGAATGAGGTGAGGCTGTAGGAATATACAAGTTGTACAGCAACAGGCCTCACAACCATATATGAAAGACTAGAAGGTTAATACTGTACATTAAAAACTAACTTCTAGGAATGTTCATTTGACAACAACACATGACTCATTAACCATAAAATTCCAATAACATGTACCTGTATATCTGCTCAAAATATTTTTCTTTCCCTCCAAGGTTCATTTGTCTCTTCTGTACATGCGAATTCACTCTCTGAGTTTTGCCATTCCACAATGTTCAGTTTATGCACTGATTTCCAATCCCTGAAAATGGTTCTTTTGGATACTGCAGTTCTGGAGGATGATTTATGTCAAGTGTCTACTGTGGTATCCTGTAAGCATCACCTTTCATTTGATGTCCTGGATAAATAGCTCACACACTTTAACATTGATTATGACATTTTTAAAGTAAAATGCCGCCTTTTGATGTGTGATTTGTGATGTGTTGCAGAATGAAGGAAAAAATCTGTAGGGCAAATATGTGAATTTTGGAAGAAATCAGAATTAAATGTGCTTTGTTAACAACCATTAGATTTAACATAGATCTAACAGACTGTTAGATTTATTAGATTGGATAGGGAGCCATCCCCATTTTGTTTACTACATTTAAAGGCATTTAAGCCAAAAAAAAATTTCCTTAGGAAGATATGGTCAGAACCCCTTGGGGCTTCATAGCTTTCCTGTTGCCTGACATTTAATTTGGGAAAGAGTTCATGTACTGTAGGCCAAATGTATATGTGAGGTAGCAGCCTGCTGAGGCTTTTTACACACACTTTGTGGTAGACAACATGCCAGCAGCGAATCACAATGGGCTTTGTGTGGATGGCACATATATTGCTTATAGACAATTTAAAAATATCCAAATCCAGTGAATCTTATGCTTCCACTGCACAGCTCATGTATTGGGTATACCAAATGAAATACACACAGGCATTTGATTGGAATTCAGAATAAATTCACAGTGGGATTACTGATAAATCTCAAAAAGCAGAATAAATTGGGAAAGGTCTTTCATCAAAAGGATGAAAAAACATAAATGGTAGGAAACTATACATTATGAGTATCATCATAATTTGCTGTTTCTATTACCATGATACTCAGGGGTCTGGATCAGGATCCTGTTCTTCTAGATGCAGTCTCTGTCTTGAAAAGCTTAGAAATTCACAGCTCTTTATGACAGGATATGGCATGAAGCGACATGTCTCTTGCATATGCTGGTAGCCTATGTACAGTATTTACGCACTCTTGTATTTCTATATGGGTGGATTCAATTCATTAACAGGTAATACATCATTTACAGTCAACTGTGTATGTGAATCCCCTAGAGTTTGCTCTCAGAAAGCACATAGCACATCAAAAATAAGTCAGTTGGACAGTTTTGCTATTCATCTTTCCCTGTGTGCCTCCAACTGAACAGAAATGATGACTCGCCCACAAAATAAAATGTCAGTCTTTATTTATGTTAGTCTCAGAGGCAAGAAGTCATCCTTTTACCCTCTTGGTAAGGTTTAGCCTGCCCCATAATTTTTCAGAAATGTGTGTCTGTGAGTCATTTGGGGTGGTGCTTAGGGAGAAAGAAGGACTGACTCTCCCTTCTTTCTGAGTTCCTGCTTTGGGATGTGAGAGCTTGTGACCCCAGCATTGTCAGATGGGAGGAGGAGAGCCCATATGTGGATGCCTGTGGCTCTACCACAGCAAACAAAACAAAATAAGAATGGAGACGCTTTTATAAAAAACTTAACGTGACAAGATGGGAAAAACTGGTTACTGCTGTGTTGGATTAATTTATAGGGTTCAGACCAAGCTGTGTTAGGACCTAACAGACTTACAACTTCAGGAAGGATTCCTTTACTAGTTTGACCTTTTTGACACCAGTCTGGGTTAGTTTGAAGATTATTTATATCATTAACTCCATGTGTATTAGGAATGCCTTCTTTGCCATTTCTAAAGAATGAAAGAAGGGAGCTTGCTCCAGGAAAAAATTGTGCAGTTTGCCTGCTTACGCTGACACATTTTTCTGAGGTTCTTTGGTTTCAAACAGGAATTCTGTGTGTGTGTGTGTGTGTGTGTATCTCTCTCTATATATATTGGTGCAAGCAGATGCAATGATAGAAATGCAGCCACGTATATCAGGTATGAATTTGGCTCAATGAATTTAATATTTTAGTAGTGGAGAAGATATACCATGAAAGACAGCAACAAGATTATTCATTATCTGGGTGTTATGTAATCTATAAAGTTTTCTGTGTTCAACTTGCTTTGGGGAAAAGTAAATGGATTTGTTGGCTTTGAGAAAAGGATAATCATTGGGACAGGGCAAGAGGGACTTTGTAGAGTCTAGTGAACGTTTTCCATGCCAATCGTCATTCTCTGACTGGTAGCTTTTGTTGTTCGTTTTTCCCCCTTCCTAGACAATCATTGCCGTGTACTTGGCCAGACCTTTGAAAATACCTTGTGTGCACACTTTTTTCTTTGATTCTCAGTCATACTAGATTTTATGCTCTTTGTCTGAGGAATTCATTGCCCTTATAGGTAAGATCTGAGGAATATCTGGCAGATTTTTAGAATTACATAGCACATTTACAGTATCTCTTTAATTACAGTTTTAACTAGTTTTATGTGCTTTATTTGCTTTGACATTTTGTTTTATATTGTAAAGTGCAGTAAGTTGTCTTGCATTATGGGCACTATATAAAATAAAGTGATTGATGCATTGATATTATTTCTCTCTAATGACTCTCTGAAAACCAAGGGCCATTTTGGGCAAACTAGAATGTCAGGCCACCTTTACCTATGACCTACAGTAAAATAATAATAATAAAAAAACACAATAAACCACTGGGAAAGATATATTAGAGTAATTTCTTGGTTACTGACCAGAAAGTGAGGAAAGAGAACCTGCAATTGTAATGACTTTTAAAAGACTCACGAAGGGCAAACTGTCTCCCAAAATGATGCGCCTGGCAGAGAACTAAAGATCATTTGAGGAAAGGTTAATACTAGGAGGTTGTAACTACTGAACTTTCACAACCATTGAATTTTATTTGCTCAGAGAAATGGGGCCAAATATGGTTTGAGTTGACAGCAGTGGAAAGATGGTATAATAGGAATCCTCATAAAAGTCTAAGAGTAATGCTATGCATATGTGACTTTTTTGAACTTTCTTAATCTTCATATTCCTCTAAAAGAAAGTGCAAGCTACATACAATGTTTTTCTTTAAAGGACTTCCAACCACAGCCGTCAGTAGTACTGATTGTCCTCTCACATTATTGGAGTCAACAGAGTTACAATGGCGTGAGATCAGACTTGGGCCTAATGAGACCAAGCTGAAGTGTACAGGGACTATGTGTGACAAAAAGAACACTCTTCAGGTGAAACAATGACTTCACTTAATGACAGCTAATTTGTCAGGATGCTTTGTGGCTATGCTGATATGATTATTACCATTAGAGGGAACGATGGGTCTGATCCTCAGCTTGTAAATTGGCACAGTTCCATTAAGGTAAGTGGAACTTGGCTGATTTACACCTGTTGGAAACCTGGGCCCATGTCTCAGTAATTATCTCTGTTTTCCTGCCAGTTAGAAAGATTTGGAGTAGATTCTACTCCTCCTGAACAACTGGTTTCTTACGAGAGTATAGCATAATATAAAAGGGCTATTGCATTTGTTGAAATAAATTCAGCTAGTTATTAAATAACCATATACTAATCGGATGGTGGTGGTGGTGGTGGTGGTGGTGGGGAGGGTCAATCTTCAGCCCACAGATTGTTGTCTCTGATGTTTGACTAACACTCTCTTTATCAGAGCAGTCTGTCAGCAAAATGTCATTTTAAAATGTGCTTCCAGGACCAGGAGCCAGGGAAAACCCCATGGTCTCACATTAGCATATCAGTACATTCACTGGTCATGCCATGGAAATATCTAAATTAGTATGAGGTGGCTGCTTCTGAGGAGAAAATGCCCTCCTGGAGGAAGGTGCATTTCCTCTAGCTGCTTAATGTAGAGCTTCTGAAGGTCAGATTAACACTGTATCTTATTACAAGCATATTAAACTAGTTCTCCAATATTTTCACTGTTTGACTGTCAATTTTCAGGTGACATTTAAGGAATGAATTTTGACCTTTAAAGCCCTAAATGACCTAAGACCCAGCTGAGAGAGCGAGCCTCTCTCTCCATGCCATATTGCTATAGTTGAGATCAGCAGATGCACTTGAGCTTAGAGCCTGTTGGTATAAATGAGAGAGGGCCTTCCCTCTGAATGTTCTTTGGCTTTGGTTTCACTACTCCCTTTGGTCTGAAATAGCTTAAATCCAATGGCCTTCAGAGAACATTGCGAAATTCATCTATTTTCCTCAAACATTTTAAATTGTGAGTGGAGTACTCTTTAAGGATTTTGAGTTTTTGCCTTGGACACTAGTGATGGACTATCTTAAACTGTACAGCAGCACTGATGTATTTCTAAGCAATGTTAAGGGAAACTAGAGTGTGTAAATAGGCACCCTTTCTAGCATTTTTACAAAGCGAAATAGATACAACAGATTCGACAAAACCCTTGGGTACAGCAAAAAATGAAATGAAGATTTTCTATTGAATTTGTACAACTAAGATAATTGTTCTTGATTTTCTATTTTTTATTTTAAAGAAAAATAAACATTCATGGAAAACCCAGTTATTAAAAATCCTAAATACTATCATTACTGAATATCTTTGCATAGATTCAGAGTAAAAAAATTAGAGAGAGGATCCCACTAAGTGCTTTAATAACTGGCTGCCATTTGCTTGAACAATGATTGTCAAAAATATCAGCTATTGATATATAGGGAAATCATTTTTTTTGTAACACCAAGAAAACATTTAAAGCTTGCCTAAAATTTGCCTAAAATTTCCATCTAAAATACAGTATTCAAGGTACTTGGCTAGGAAATATTCAATCTTGAACTGAATTTGAACTGAACTAAAAGTGTTTCTATTATGTGGGGATAAAGTATGTTTCTATACTAAACTAATACAAGGTCTAAAATACGTTTATCTTACTTAAAATATCAACTTTTCTTCTCTTTCATGTTGCATTACATTTTAGTGTAGGTTGATGTAAAGCAGCGGTTCTCAACCTTTTTTTCCTGAGTACCACTTGGGGAAAAAAGGGGGGGGTGCTTTCGTCGTTGGTGGGGTTTCGCGGCGAGATCCATGGCGGGAACAATGCCCTCCACCGAAACCCTTCCGCCGTTTCCCCTTTTCGGTGGCAGACTTTCGCGAAGGTGGGTGGGAGGGCCCTTCTGGCGGCGGTGGATTCAGCGGTGCGCGTACCACCCAGCCTTCTTCGGCGTACCACCGATGGTATGCGTACCACCGGTTGAGAACTGCTGATGTAAAGCATATTTAAAATACTAAAAAGGTTGTATTATTCAGAGCATCTTTTTTTTTTTTTTCCCCCCCCAATTCTTACGCAGAGAGTCACAACTTCTTATTTTTGCTGTATGTTACCCAGGCATATGTTAGCCACCTCACAAAAACAAGAGAAGACTTCGTATTTATACTGCATTTCTCAGGGTGCATCCACGCTAATTAAAAAGGTTGGTTTTTTTTTTTAAACCACGTATTTGCTAATATGTGGTAACATCCTAGTGTGAACACGGTAGTTTGTACCTTTGACACCATTTGAAGACTGAGGTAAATGCTAATGGGGAGCCAAGGGCTTTCAGTTAACCCATATTAGAACCACAACTGGATTTCACCTCATGTTAGTTATCACATGTAAAGTGATCTTGTACCACATGCTAGTTACTTTCCTCGGGGGACTCAACCCTGATGAAGACCAACACCCAGTGTGGAGGCTGGGGAGCAATGAGTCTCACCAGTGAGGTGCACCATGTCATGAATTTTTTAAATAATCTTTGTACATCTCCAGTTTCATAATATCACCTGACACCAGGCTCCTGAGACCAGGGGCGGGGCAAAACATATCTTCATTATCCAGTGTGCCTTTTTGTTAATCTGGAGATGTTCAGAACAGTGTTTTGTTTTCAATATTGTTAATGTTTTATGAAATGCTTTATGAAATGTCAGTTTAATTTTTTTCTGGCTCCCTCATCTCTAAGGTCATGGTAGTATTTTTTTTAATAGAGCACAACAGAACATAATCTGAAGTAACAGGACCCAGCATCAACTTATATAGAACTAAATATCAGGTATTCCAGCCCACAATATCTTAATAAGTGAATGCAGCAATTAATTTTGAATTCCAAATGGACTGTACACAGTGATTGATGTTATGCATTTCTATCCAAACATCATCAACTAAGATTCCATTTTTGCTTTCTGGTTATTGCGTTCACAAAATAGCCTGTCCCATACGTAGTCAATCAACGTGTGTACTGTAATTGTGTTAAGACAGCATTGCTGAAATCTGTTTAAGCCATCTGTCCATCCATCCAGAAACAAAAAGCAAGAACTGAAAAGCAAGAATGACAGTCAAAGTCTAAACATTTTCTCACAAATCCTTATAATAAATGGGATATGATCCAAATACGCTGGCCACCATTAAAAAATAAACATTTGCAAACAGTTACCAGGCAACATTACCTGAAATAATATAATTATTTTCTATATTATTCTATATTATTATTGCAGCTATGGGGAAACACTTAGATATCACTTATATCATAGATATCACTGTGTATGGTATCATTTGATAAGATTGTTAAAGAGATTTTGTTTGGAGGTTTGTAGATTTCAGATGGGCTGTACTTTCTTTAAGATATAGTATTCTCTAGAATTCCAGAAGAATCATGTAAGATCCACGTTCAGGGTTATTGAATGTCTTTGAGAAGTGATGGATGTATCACAGCAGGAGATGGAAAGCTACAGCCCTCATCAGTTCATCAAATTGCTGTCCTTTCCCAACCAGCATCACTTCTGATTGTGCTTTCATTTACAGTACACTTATTCTACATTGGTGAAAAAATCATGGAGCAGGTCCTCAAGAAATCCATTTTGAGGCACTTGGAAGAGAGGAAGGTGATCAGGAACAGTCAACATGGATTCACCAAGGGAAGGTCATGTCTGACCAAACTGATTGCTTTCTATGAAGAGGTGACTGGCTCTGTGGATGTGAGGAAAGCAGTGGACGTGATATACCTTGACTTTAGCAAAGCTTTTGATAAGGTCTCTCACGGTATTCTTATCAGCAAATTAAGGAAGTATGGGTTGGATGAATGGACTATAAAATGGATAGAGAACTGGCTAGAGCATAGGGCTCAACGAGTAGTGATCAATGGCTCCATGTCTAGCTGGCAACCGGTCACAAGTGGAGTGCCCCAGGGGTCAGTGCTGGGCTAGGTTTTGTTCAACATCTTCATTAATGATCTAGAGGATGGGGTAGATTGCACCCTCAGCACCTTTGCAGATGACACTAAGCTAGGGGGAGTGGTAGATACCCTGGAAGGTAGGGATAGGATACAAAAGGACCTAAACAAACTGGAGGATTGGGCCAAAAGAAATCTGATGAGGTTCAACAAGGACAAGTGCAGAGTCCTGCACCTAGGACGGAAGAATCCCATGCACAGCTACAGACTGGGGACCGACGAGCTAGGCAGCAGTTTTGCAGAAAAGGACCTGGGGGTTACAGTGGATAAGAAGCTAGATATGAGTCAGCAGTGTGCCCTGGTTGCCAAGAAGGCTAATAGCATATTGGGCTGCATTAATAGGAGCATTGCCAGCAGATCAAGGGAAGTGATTATTCCCCTCTATTCGGCATTGGTGAGGCCGCATTTGGAGTATTGTGTCCAGTTTTGGGCCCCCCACTACAAAAAGGATGTGGACAAGTTGGAGAGAGTCCAGTGGTGGGCAACAAAAATGATTAGGGGGCTGGAGCACAAGACTTATGAGGAGAGGCTGAGGGAACTAGGCTTATTTAGTCTGCAGAGGAGAAGAATGAGGGGAGATTTGATAGCAGCCTTTAACTACCTGAAAGGGGGTTCCAGGGAGGATGGAGCTAGGCTGTTCTCAGTGGGGGCAGATGACAGAACAAGGAGCAACAGTCTCAAATTGCAGGGGGGGAGGTCTAGGTTTGGACATTAGGAAAAGGTTTTTCACTAGGAGGGTGGTGAAGCACTGGAATGGGTTACCTAGAGAGGTGGTGGAATCTCCATCTTTAGAGGTTTTTAAGATGCGGCTTGACAAAACCCTCGCTGGGATTATTTAGCTGAGGTTAGTCCTGCTTTGAGCAGGGGGTTGGACTAGATGACCTCCTGAGGTCCCTTCCAACTCTATGATTCTATGATGGATAGGAACTAAAGTTGTGTGAATAATTCTCAGAAAAAAATATTTATTTGATGGGTTCAGCCTCTCATTCTGTTTAGAGAATGAACAGATTACAATTTCCTCAGATATATTCATTATTCAAGTCTACTCTAGTTACCTTGTCAATGTTTTGGTCTATAGGTTCAGTCTTGTTGCTTAGTTGTGATTGGATTCCTGTTCAAACACTGAATTTTTCTTTGAAATTCACTTTCCATGAACATGAGTGCTCAGATATAATGGTGAGGAGTGTTGTATAAATGCCTTGGTAGGTAGATTTCAAAGACTTTGGGTAGAATTAATATATCAGTAGGGACACCTGAACTTTGTCCATCATTCGAGAATCATAAATCATACCCTGATCTGAGACCAGATTGATAGGATCCAGGGCTCCAGCAGAATGTAGATGAATCTGGAGTGTTTCACAGTCAGTCAGGTCTGGAATAAGGTTTCTGCTGTGACATTCTAGTCTTTCCTTACAGCTTCAGTTTTCTTAGGTTATGATATACATACTAAAGCTGACTAAGATCTTGGGGTTGAGGAAAGGAAAGTTTTAAAGGTCATTGTTTCCATGTCCTTATCTTCACCAGCCTGTGGAGCTGACTGGCCATATTGGGGAGTGCAGGGGAACTCACTCTGCATCTCTGAGTAGTATTGTGCTTTTCTTTGGTCATCCCAGTGCTTCTGTTTGGGTTGGGCTGGTGTAGTCCTGAATCTCCCTAAACACAGTATTGCTGCTAAAAGTCACAGTAGAGTCCTTAGGTACTTGCTCTAAACACTGTAGGACTTAATTTTTTATAGGGAGAAACCAAAGCATGTTGGTTGATAATGGAAGCTGTGTGTTATGCCACCTGCTAGATAACTTTGGAAATATAAAACCTGTGTCCTATTGTTAGCATCCAAAATATTATTGAAACTTTTTTTCTGGGTACGAGGGAAGTTGCAGGTATTAAAACATAACAAAATAAAAAACCCAAACCAAAACTCCTAAATTTTGGAATTTAAAGTTTGTCTAATTGAAAGAGGCACAGGGAGCTAAATCTTTTTATTACACGACGTTCGAATTGCACTTATTTCTAATAACAGAACACTTACACCGAAGTCAAGTAAACGTGCCAAGAAGTATCACATTTTCTTATAGCTGCTGCCTTTTCAGCTTTGTGATTGCTGATCTTCGCTATAAAGAAAGGGTAAAATATGTCAGTTTATAGCTTTGCAGAATTAATTTCTCAGCTAGGACTTTTTAATGGTTGAGAGTGTACACATTTCCAAATGGTTTGTTTTTAAATCTTCACTCCAAAAGAGAGATGTTTACCTGCTTTGATGTCTCTGTTGGTTTCACTGCAGGAAAAAAGAACAACCCGTACAACTAACTAAAGCATTTAAACTGCCTTAGGGTCCTAAACCTCATGCTCAGTGAAGCTTCACTGTGACCAGAGGTGTGAGTGCATCTCAGCTTGTCAAAACTCAGGATGCTAATGATACACTACACAGGACCCAGACTAAACTGGAGATCATTTAATTCCTCACCAGAATGATTTTCAGCTCATGTTTCTTACAACGTATGGATTTATATATCTTTACAAATGAGTACTGAATGCGATAAAAACAAGAAGTCCCTTCTTCCATTGTATATTCCATCTATTCCTCCTGAGATAATATTGGAAATATTTCTGAAAAGAGGAGTTGTATATTATTGATCAACATTTTGATTTTTGTATTTATTCCAGCAGGTCATTGTGATCTTTTTCCTCCTCTTACTCAGATAGTAGGAGATTGGAGAGACACCACTGCTGAAGTTTTAGAGCCTTTTGTGTTTTATAAACACTGGAATTATTTGCTGGTTAAATAATTTAATGACTCCTTGGTGTGCTTCCTGGCCATCAAATATTTAAGAGACACAATTTTCAAATATTTGTGTTTTTTTTTTTTTGGAGTACATCCCTTCATTGTCCTTGCCTATTTGTTACAATCTGGTGCTGTTTTTGGGTGCTTAATAAAGACCCATTCTCCCAAATCTGGGAACCCCTGGTACAAGAAATCTGCCATCTGTCTGACATCTCTAACTTGATCACACAAACTGTACCCCCACCATTTTAAGTTTTGATTCATCAAGGTGCTTAAGCTCATGTCTCACTTTAAGTACATCATAATTCTGTTGAAAATAATGGGATTCCTCAGACCTGGTCTGGGACCTTAATCAAATAATCTTCAGGACCAGCCACTGCTCCTATACTTCTTTTTTTTTTTTTCTTTCCCCTGTCAGACATCCTCTGGATGATGGTACTTCCCTTATTTTATTTTTAAACTACCATATGGTTCAAAGATGTGGTTCAAAATCGATGTAACATCAGTGCCCCTATGGTTTTTTATATATATAAAGAATAGTTACTGGAATTGTAGTCAGGATCTCATTTATATAGGCCAGAATATTTGGGATTTCAGTGTCATACTGTAATGGTTGAGGTTTTCATTATGATAAAAATGATTAGAGCTGGGCTGAATTAGTGATACAAATGTGTCTCATTCATCATCAGCTGTGCCTAGAATACCCAGATAATAAATTGGTAAATCTGCCCTCAGAGAGCTGTCATGTATTTAACTCATCAGGGTTCTGGATGTAGATGATGAAAGAAAACGAGTGCCGAGTTATCACATATACATTTTCACTATTTAAGTTTTAAAATAAACCTCTCATTTCATTTTCACTATTACTGTGTGTGGCATTAGTACCGTAATATGTTCGTTCAGTTTTATTCAGCAAATTGCAGGAAACTAGTCAACTGGAGCAAAATGATGTAGTGCATTAATTCTTTACAAGATATCTTTCAGACTGGTCAGTTTTTACCAGATTCACATCCTAATTGCAGATCTGCTTTTTTATTTAAAAAAAAAACAAAAAAAACCCAGAAAAAACAAGAACCCTCCCCCCACTTCTGTTTTTAAAAATACATTTTTTTTGCAAAAAGCTTTATGTGCCTTGGTGAGAAGGTGGTACTCACTCCCTACCAACCTCCAAAACACTCAACATGCTGTTGCTTTAAAACTCTTCCCCCGCCTTCCCTATTAACAAGTTAACTAAAATAAACAAGAAACCCCAGCACAAGGATTCTCCTAGGATTCCTCCTAAAAGGACTGCTTGGCCCTAGATTCTTTTGCCTAGAAAGGGGATTCCTGCTTTCTTTTATAATGAAAGTGGGTTAATGACCAGCCTCTGCCATAGGGAGTCAGCAAAGCTCCAGCATGTGCCAATGTGGTGGGTTGGCTGAAGAATTTAGCCATACTTGGATGAAAAATTACAGTATGTAGTTATTGGACTGAAATTAACATCTATTCCCATCCAAAAATCTTGCTTAATTTAGCATTTAGTTGTCTCAAAGTTCATTTCTAAGTAGCAAAGAAATCACAGCTGAGGCATTCACTCTCAGGGCACTATCTGCAAGTATTATCCCACTGCCAGCAGAGTATTCAACGACACCTACACCTCAATGTCTCTTTTGAACATGCTTATGTTCAATTCAGCAATATTGCCATCTTCAACTTACACATCAGAGAATTGAAAATCATGCTGCAGTGCTGCCATTTCCTGTGTCTGAGTCTCAGAGCTTCACGCATAAAATAGTAGGAGCTTTGCAGGCTGAAAAGCTTTGAGTGTTGGGCGAAAAGAGTCAGTTCAAGTTTTCTCTGCTGGGAGTGTAAAGTATTAAACGGAGCAGGTATGATTGCTTCCTGGCCTCCACTGTGCTTGAAACTCTCAGCCTGCTTCCTCTGGTTATCCTCTGCTCCATCCAGTTTACTCCTTGTAAGCTAGAGCTTCTTAAACTTGATATATATATATTTTCTTTCTTACTACACATCTAAAATGTATTTTCTGACTGTTTACAAGATTGGATTGAGTGGTAGAAGGTGCAGTAGTGATGGGGGAGAGGGCAACAGAGGCCATAGAAATATTGAGGCATTAGAGGAGAGTGGGGAAGAGGAGTTCTCAAGGTCTACAGGAGAATCAGGAGGCTTGCAGAAAGGAAAGGAAGGAAGTTCTTCTTCTGCAGACTTCCCAGGGCTCAAAAAGTCATCAAATGGATTGTGTCCAAATTTTAAGGCATCAAACAATTTGTTAACCTAAAACTTTGGCTGGGAAGTATATTTGTCATACAGCTCATCAGCCTTCAAATGACAAAGCTTGGATCTTGATTGTCTTTCAGTATCCAGTTCTTCATGCTCTATATTTTGGGGGAGAGTGAAAGTTTACATTAATAGGCATAGGTCATTGTGGGTTTTTTTTTTTTTTTTTTTTTTTGCAGTATAACCATTTTGGCTTGTCCTCCTTTCTTTTAAATCAGTGTGTGATAGGACATACCAGAATGCATTGCCCCATGTGCTACCTGTGCTCAGTGTGCATTTTATCTGAGCTGACTGTTTCATGCTGAAGCACTGTGGGATAGCGCTCTACATTTTCCCAGAATAAACTGATGCAAGCACAGGGAGCATGGTAGATCAGGCTTGCAGACACGGCTGTGATGGCAGAAGAACTGTTGTGTAGATACAAATGGAACTGTGTTACTTGGAACTGGTTACAGTGACTGTGCCTCTAATTTGTTACAAAATCTTGGTTGTAGTTTAGTGGTGAAAAGGCCCTTAAAGTTCTGGCCCAGTCATTCGAAAAGATACAAAAAATACCTGATGTGCCTTTTCAAGTCAGGTATTTGCATGTTCACGCATCTCTGTGCCCATAAATATTCAAACTGCACATGCATTGGGCATTGAATGGGTGCCATTGGGCATATACAAAAGTATGTGCACACTTTTGAACACATTGAGCTGGGTTTTTAAAAGGAGTGCCTACAGGATTGGCAACAGCCTGTATTGCTGAATGCAAATATTCCACTTACCCATGGGCCTTTGACTAGTGTCAGAGGTAATTACTTCACTCAGGATTCTCTTGGCCCAGTTGTAATTTTTTATGTGCTTCGTCTCCACTAGTTAAAAGATTTTCTTAAACCAACGGCAGTGAACATGAATAAACTTTCTTACAGACAACCAATCTGTTACATGTGGATTGAATTTGATGACTGGGGTGATCATTTAGTGAAAATCAAGAAGTGTCAGGAACAGTGGCTCCATGTCAGCATAGTCAAATTGCTGCTTAAAAACAGGAGCTCGAATCTTGTACATTTAATTTTGTGGGCAAATTGCCACTGCCAGCGTCTCAGTTTGATTGGTTCTGAGAGCTTCTCTACATAAGAAACTGAAAATAGCAAGAAGCATCAGTCCTGTAAATATATTAGCGTACCATCTGGAGTTTAGTGACCTTGGACACTTTAGTTGGCCTCAGTATCTCATTGCTGAAATTAATTCAGCTTCTAATACTCTATAGAGCTCATGCCTAAGACTGACCAGAGCTCCCTCACTACCTGGTATTATTTAAGGAATAGGTGACATGATTTATTAATATATAAAATGTGCATGCTAATAATTTGTTATGGCTCTTACACAAAAGGATCAAGTTAATAAATGTGGATTTTTTTAACCTATTCTAGGGTGTAGAATAAGGAAAAGAAGCTCTCAGCTTTTTTATGACAGCATCAGTGAAGCGTAACAACTAATTTTACAGATGTCTGCCTTTGAGATATTATTTACTAAGTTTTTATTAAATCCACAGCTAGTTATATATTATCCAGTTTTAGGGGAACAATCTCTAGATTTGAATTACTGTACTATTGATTAAATATTTTAGGGACAAATCCTTTTTAAAGTACACAAGTATTCCCATTGATTTAGGGATTGATCTAAAAGTTCATTGGAGTCAGTGGAAAGACTTCCATTGACTTTAGTGGGCTATAGATCAGGTCCTTTATGGGACATGAGTAAAGTGAGCAGGGTCAGGACTTTAGGACTCAATCCATAGTGACCATTGACTTGACAGGAGTTAAAGGCTCTTGGAACCTCACAATATCAGGCTCATAGGCCCTGATCCTGCAAACATATAATCACATATTTCATTTTATGCATGTGAGTAGTCTTAGTTAAGGTCATTGGGGCTATTCATGTTCATAACATTAAGCACGTGTGTGTTTGCAGGACTGGTGCTTTAGTTTGTAAACAATACAGATTTTAACACAAGCTGCCCTGATATTAACATAGGATGGTAGTAATTAGCAATGTTTTAGAAATCCTATGTAGATAAGGAAGAGCAAATCTTATGATGTAAACAGTGGGGAAAAATAATAGAAAAGACTTTACAAGCACTTCAGGGTGTAAGAAAAGCAAACCTCTTTTTCATATAATATATGATACTTTCAGAGCTTCCCTTTCAAATACAAACACCACCTGGGCAATCTAGATCCACCACGCAAAAGGAGAGTTCCCTTCATTTTCTGAAACTCTGCTTGGGCACATCCTCAACATGTAACCTGCTCCACTGAGTGTGTGGGCTGCATCATTGCCTTCTGTACTTCTCTGCATATTCTTTTGCATGAGACAAAAATAAAACACAAATACTGTGTTGAGCCATTAGAAGTTAGAAAACAGGATCAAAACTTAAAAATCAAGAAAAAAGGGAAGCATGAAATGAGAGGAAATAATCCTTGGTCATTTTTATCTGTAGCCATAAAATTTAATCTGTTCAAAATATTGAATAATGAAATCAGTGCCAAGCAGCTGCAACAAGCAGTTATATGAACTATCCTTAGCAAGGAGAGTATAGTGCTGTGATACTTAGGAAACATGGTTTTAGGCAGTTAGGCACCAGTTCAATGAAACACTTTGGCGCTTGCTTAGTTTTAAGCACATGAGTAGGCCTAACGGAGTCAATAGGTGGAATCTTGGCCCCATTGAAGTCAATAGCAAAACTATTGATTTCACCTACTATGACCACTTACGTGCCTAAAGTGAATCATGTGCCGCAGTGCTTAGATGAATCAGAGCCTTAAAGTTCAAGGCTGGGACAAATCTGATTTATGTTCCTGTCTTTGTCACAGATCTGCTGTAGGGCTTTGGGAAAGGTACCAAAGCTCTCTGGGCCTCTGTTTCCAGTGCCACAACTGTATAATAGCAATAGTTAATATTTAATTACCTCAGAGAAGGTTTCAGAGGCTTATCTCAGTATCGTTTGTGAAGCATTTTGAAATTCTTACACAGAAATAGTAGATTCTCGCGTGTTATACAAAATAACATTAATAAATCTAGAAGCAAAGCATGAGATTTTTTAACTTGTGTGCGCAAATATGCATACCCCCAATCTCTGCATGCAATGATACTGGGATCGAGTGCACGCTCATGTTAACTGCCTGCAAGGATGACCGGTTTGATGATATGGTGGTCATTTGGAGGTGAATGCATGCTGGCATACCATCAGAGTAATGCTGTTACACAACAAACTATGCCTGAGTTCTAAAACTTTGGCCCAGAACTGGAAACTAGTAGGATTTGAACATATTCCATCTGGCAAAGTTATAAGAAGTGTTGCTGGTTCCCATTTGAAAGCTCAAAATACCATGAATGTTCTGAAGTACCTATCACATGGTGTCTATTATTTTACTTAATAATGCATGTAAAACTTTCCCTACGTTTGCAACTTTTTTTTAACAGGTAGGGCACATAATAGAAAGATGTTTTTTGTATATGATGTTGGAATGATTATAGTATATCTGCGTAAGAATCCCAGAAAGAATAAGATCCCAGCACCTTGTTTTGTCAGGATAATACTGTATGGAACTTAACAAGTTCTCAGACACTATGGTGAAGGGGGATATATAAGAAGACAGACGAAACACTAGTTCTTTTCATCTAAGTTGTTCTGCTTAGTACTGCGACTCTCAATTACTGTCTCAGTAAGAAAAAGTGACCCAACAGATTGTCCTTTAGTAATGACTGTGAAAACAGACAACAAAAATTGAATTTTTTGAATTTCAGTTGATTTGGACACGAGGGATCATTGAAAAAGAATGGAACTTACCCTCTAGGGGAATTATTAAAGCCGCTTAAGGCCCTATACTATTCCTTTGTTAGTGGATTTCATCTACCCACAGGTTATGAACCTACTGATAGATGAATCTTCCCTCTTTAAGAAGAAAAGTCTTTTTTTTTTTTTTAAATAAATTTTGAAACAGGTCTAATATCCAGTCTGAGAAAAACTTTAGTATGCTGGTAGAGTAACAGTTGATCATAATTCAGTGGAAATTTCATTTAATTAAATTTTGCAAAAAAAAGATTGTTCAGTACACTGCATATAGTACTTCAGACTGTAACAAATACTTCTAAATGCAGTATTGAAAGCCATGTAGAGGATCAGACTAGTAATTTGGTTTTATCTAGTTAGAGTTCACAGTACAGTTCCTTGGCTTTCTGTGCACTAGATTGGAGAGGTAAGGGATTTTTAAATTCCTGTGCCGTTTGGAAAGATGTGTCATTTGAGAATGTTATTAGATTTCTGTTTAGGATTCTTTTGCTGGTGTTTGATTTCCTTATGTAATATGCACTGTCTAACTAATGGGAGTGCAGTGCATATTAGTGTGTAGTTTGCATAGTAGTTATGAAAGCCATGCCTTAGGGCATTGATTTCACACCCTTCCTTTGACCTACTTCATATTAGCTCACACCACATGGTTACTGGAAGGCATATGCTACTTCTTTATACACAAAAGCCTATACAGATAAACAGACATTCAAGTACGACCATATATAAAATAAGCTTCGAGTGTTGTAAACCCTTACTCACTTGAGTGGTCCTTACAGCATTCACACAAAAGTCTTTGACTTAATTGGAGCAATTACGTGAGTAACGATTCCCAAGTGAGGAAGGGTTACAGAGCTAGGTTGTCCCAGATAAACAATGCTCTTAAAATGGGGTAGGGTTTAGACAGGCTCAGGGATCTTTGTCACAATGCTTTTGTGATGGAAAATGTCCTTTTTGCAAAATTGAAATGTTCTGTGCTGAATTTTTTTCCCTTTTTCTTTTGGGAAAATAGACATGACAGCTCCTTAGTTGCCTGCCTGGAAGACTCCTGTTTGCACTTTCTGCCTTTCTTGCGGGGAAGCTGAGTGGCCAGATTCTTTGCCTTCGGTTGCTGGAGGGGAGGTAGGGAGGCTGAGTGGCTCTCTGCATCTCCAGCAGTTGGGCTGGAATTTCATTTTACTTTAGTGAAACTGATAAGGGCCTTTCAGGCAGCCAGGAAGCCAAAAATTCCATTTCGGGTCTACCAAATGGACTTCTTCAGAAAATCTCCTTCCCCCAAATTTTTGGTGGTTTTAACTTTCTCCAAAATACGATTTTTTTGAAGGAAGGGATTGCTATTTTCCAGACAGCTCTAGTAGTGTGAGCCATTCCCTGGGCTTCCCAATCTGCAAGATTTGTGTGTTAGCATGTGCATTCTTTATGATATTACATCCTGGTCCCCCCTAACATGCCTGCATCTCATGTGCATTTCAGGGGGCAAAAGAAGGGAGCAGCCCCTGTATTCCAAATTTCAGGGACTGCAATACTGACTATCGCTTGCATGGGTTCCACACCCTACCCCCACCCAAGAGAAGTTGAGACACAAGCTGAGAAACAGTATTTGGGTCATTACAGTGGAATGCAGTAACAATTTTTAAAAATAAGTGAGAAGCATACAAAAGTGCTATAAAAATAATCTCCCTCCTGTCCCCATCTTTTCTTGGGCCCTATTCTTCCCAGACAGGATATTAGTAGTTACTTAGATCTTGCAGGAGGAAAATAGGGCCTCTGGATTTTAAGAGATTACTTGTAGGTCTTTTAACAGAGTGGGTTGGTATTTCCATCCACAGTGCCTCTGACCAAATCCTTTTGGGTATTTTGACAACCGTTTTTCTGTCTTTTTTCCCTACTCCCCTCCTTTATGTTAAAACAAAATCAACGTTTTACTCTCTTGAAAGCACTGTTAATGAGCTGCAGTAAAGTATCTGGGAATTATGGTCATTTTTGGCATTGCTACGTTATTGAAACTCTAAACCAAGTTAAGTGGCACTGACTGCATACAGTGTCGAGTGAAATAGAATCCTTTGTTGATAAATAGTGCTGAAGGGAATGGTTCCAATTAAATCTGGGGAGCTAAAACATTGTGTGGGTTTCTTTCTTTTTGCTTGTTTGTCTTTTTACATTCAACTTTGTAGGCAAAGTTGAACGTGCATGTATAGGACATTCAATCTTTCATTTATTAAAGGCTCACTGAAATTACAGTACATGACCCAAAAAAACCCAAAAACAAAACCCAAACACCTCCCTCCCCCAAGCTTTGGAGATCTGTAGGGCACAGCTAAGAATGCAGCAGATAAAAATACACCTTCAGATCAGGAATTGTTAAATAAATCAAACTGTCTAGTAAAATACAGTATTTTGGATCTGTTTATATGGGACTTCAGAAATGGTAGCATGGAGCCTTAGATACAGAGACAAAGTTGGCTAAAAATACAGTTCCCAAACCACAGGCATTTTATTGAAGGAAGAGGAATAGACTTGGCAGACAAAACTAACAGTACACACTATACTGTTCAAAACAGCTCTCTTCTTTTCTCTTTTCAATCCTCAACTTGAACACCACCGGCTGTGTTTGAGCGAAAGGGGAATCATAATGCCCCTGCCTTCTGGTCTCACAGCAGTACTTTAAGCAGACCTTCCCCCAGCCCCTTTTAACCAAGCTGTTTTATCTGTGTCTGGATCTAGTAAGCCTAATGCTGTCACTTGCAGAGACGTGGAAGTTCTTCTTGATGAATAACCTTTTAAATGTAAGACTATGACTGTGTGGGGAAATTTCCTGGCATAACTATTCTGTTATAGTTATTCTGGTATAATTCTCCTGTGTGGACACACTACTCCAGAATAAAAGTGATTGTATTCCAGAATAATTACACCACTTCCAAAGGAGTATTATTATTTTGAAATAAAATCACGTTTATTTTGGAGTAGTATGTTCGCACAAGGGAGTTATTCCATTGAAATTATAGCTATTCTGGCATAACTGTACATAGTTTCCATGTCCATTGTTTACTACTGGTTTTTCCAACCAGTGCAGAATTGTATCCATTTTTAAACACTGTCAAAAAACAGTTTAGCTGCATCTATGTATAAGCGGCATTCAGACAATTTTAAAACTAGCTGAATACCAATGTATAGGACCTTTGGAGTCACGAGTTGTTTTGCACTTGTCTTTATTTAAAATATCTAGAAAGGAATATTCTTCCTCCTGAATTTGTGAAGGTCCAATTCAAAGGTTGCATCCTCTGTGCTATTAAGATTGTAAACTCCTTGGAGCAGGGACTGTCTTTGGTTCTGTGTTTGTACAGCTCCTAGCACAATTTTCTAGGCGCTATCATAATAAAAATTAACAATAATAATATGCAATGATAAGGCCTCGCCTAAGCACATCAGTGCATGCCCTCTGCCCACAGTGCTTCTTTAGCAGAAAAGTTTACACAGACAGCATGGGTTAGTTTTAAAAAAGCTTCTGTGTGAGAGGAAGCCTAGAATTTCACTGTGCAAGAGGTTTGTTGGAGGGTCTGAAAAGCATTGGTTTTTATGATCAGTAGTTTAAAGCCTGACATTTAAGGATATATATATCTAAGGGCTTGTCTACATGGGTAAATTCCTGGTTTATTGCAAGATAACTATTCTGCTTCCAATGAAAATGCCAGTATAGATAGAGCCACAATCAGTCTAATTCATGGTGGGTTCTCTCTGTTTGAACGATTTGAAATACAAATAATAAGGATAAGTAAATGGCTGAGCTCCATTTATTTGATGGCTGGTGTAGTTCAAACACTTTTTTAGACATTGTTTCACCATCAAAAAAATTCAACATGCACCGTAAAAATAAATTGGGGTGAGGAGAGGAGGGAACCGCACTAAGAGGCAACACAATAACAGAGGATTATACATTTATCACATAGCAATGCTATGGAAACAACCCTCCTTACCATAGTCCCTGAAAAGCGTTACATTTGTTTGGGTCCCCTTACGTTTGATCTGTTACTCTCTTCAAATCATCTCATTTACACCACTGGGAACTTGCATGTCTACAGTGGTTGGGTTTGACTTTGGATTGCACGATAAGTAATTATTATAGAAGCCACACTTTACTGAAAATAAAAATGTCCCTAAGTTATTCTTATGTGTCCTGAACCAAATGTAGGTTGCCTTTCTTTGCGGT
Organism: Emydura macquarii macquarii; assembly: GCF_026122565.2. Classification (NCBI taxonomy): domain Eukaryota; kingdom Metazoa; phylum Chordata; order Testudines; family Chelidae; genus Emydura; species Emydura macquarii. Next base: position 5,550,852 of record NW_027130698.1, read on the forward strand.
GAAAGTGCAAGAGGACCAGGATGCCTTAGAAAAAGACACTCTGATGGTCTTATCTCACTTGATAAAGACTTCAGTCTGCCTATTCAGAAAATTAAGACACAGTGTCTTGTAGCTAAGTGATGTATTTTAGGGTTGGACAATTTCCTTAAAAATACTAGACCACTACACTGCTGTACTTTGTGTAAAGAAGACTTTTTGAGGGCACTGTTTTTAAAAAGCTGTGGGATGGTTGTATAGTGCAATACAAATCTTTGAAGTCTATTCTTCTGTAAGATATACTTAGCTTTGATACTTGTGACGTGATCTCTGTTACTCCATGATTATCTAGATCCACTGAGATAATTCATTCTTTGAAGGTTATTAAAGAGAAATTCCATAGATTTTCTTTGAGATTAAATCATAGTGTTTTATTTTAAATAAACTGGACAACAGTTATCTCTAGTGTAATGATATTAATTTCCCTGGGGTTATTCCTGGGATGAATTTGGCCCATTTGTTAATAAAAGGTATAATAGTCAAACCCACAAAATGAAAAACCTGCTTAAGGTGAAAATCCATTTTGCGCCACTCTATGTAATCCTGTATGCCGGAAACTTCTAAAAAAAAAAAAATCCTTGAAAAAGGAACAACCCCTTTTTTAAAAAGGTGCATTTACTAGATGACAATTTAATTTCTTTGAGAGATTCTCATTGTATTAAGTTTTCATAGCAGTGGAAAATGCATTATTCATTGAAAACCGTTGGGACTAAAGGCACAGAACTAAAAAAAGGTGTTGCACCCCCCAATTTCTAGTGGTGATTGTGCTCAGTATGTCACTGGATTGGGTCCTACATCCTTAACATAGAGGGCCTCATGTGACTCATGTAACACATGCCTCATGTGACTCTTTCAAATTCACTGAAGCTATACCATGGATTAATCTGACAACCAATAGTTTTTTCTGGTCTGAATATTAAGGTCATTCTTACATCTTTCATTCTTGGCATGTGTGGCAGGGCAAGGTCCCACCTCTGTCTTGTGCTTTGTCTGCGCAGGCTATTCGGAGGCTCTTAATTGGTAAATACCACTATGCAGTTTATTTACATTGTCCTTCCCAACACCTTACTGATCCATCCACTGCAGCATTTACAGCATCAGTTACTCCTTGGCCTTCTGCTGAGGAAAGGGAAGAGATCTCTTCATCCAGTGATCTTTCTTGGTTTTGACTCCACTAGTCATCTCTCCTCCAGAACTTCCTTCTGATGCCACCTTCTCCCCTCTGTGTTAATGGACTAATTAGATCTTTAGTCCTCCCCAGCCCATTCTTATCCACTAAATAGGCACAGTCAGGTCTACCCAATGGGAGTTAAATGGTGTTTAAGTGATCAGAGTGCTGATTCAACCGTTGATTCCAAGCACTCTGTCATAACTTGTATTACCACTAGGTTTTGCAGGGGAAAAAAAGAAACGAGCTGATCTTGTGTGGTTTTGTTTTTGTTAGGGCCCCCTCCCTATGTTCTTGGTTTACTGACAGAAGCAGAAGTCCAGAGTCTAACAGCAGGAAATACTATGGGTTTATTGGAGTTATCGAGCAATTATAACCAATCCTAAGGCTTCACAGGCAGGCCTAAATATCTGTATTCTAACAGTTTTGTATTAGAATTTCATAATATTGTATTCTGTTGCTCTTAGACGTCTCCACCAAAGCCCAGTGGGTTAACAAAAATGTATAACATTTTTTGTGCCTGGTAAAATACAGCACTTTTATTCTAAGATAAAGTTTCCTTGTTAAGATATTAATACTGTAAGCTGACATGCCTTTTGAGATAGCATTTAATAGTGTTATTTCCAGGATACAGTCACAAAAATGGGAAAAAAGTGTCTTCCCACTCCATGGAATAATATAAATAGGAAGTCTTCCTTAGCTATTTGGAAATGCAAGTCTTTGGAGTTGCTTGTGAAAGATGTTGGCCTAGTTAAATATTGAGATGGTGGATGGTGTTCAGCCCATCCCCTTTGATGAGAGAGGGGCCTCAGAGTCCCAAATTTAACAGGGACAAAAAATGGGCGGGGACAGGTCACAAGGTCAAAGAGAGGGATCCAGAGAAGGAGACAGAGCAGAGAACCCCAGAGAACACCCACTGATAAAAATCCAGAAGACTGAAGTCCTCTCTTTTTGTAGAGAACAGATATAGCCTGGGCAGCAGCCCCTCCACTCTGCTCGGCCAATATGCCTCCCCCTTTAACTGGAAGGGACCACTGCAAGGGTGAGAAGGTAGTTCAGTCTCCATGCTCATTCGCTCTTGTCTTCCTGGCTGAGACCTTCAAAAAGTTGCAAATTAGTGCCAATGATGATAATGTGTTTTATGATGTGGACACAGGATCAAGATCACTTCCCTCCTTTCTCCTAGCACTAAATTACTAACCCCTGGTACACTGGCTCACTATTGCTGATCAGTACCTTGGAGGGAGTCAGGGAAGGAGCCAATTTTCCACCCATTCTCTGTCCTTTCCTGTTCACTTATTGTGGATGGAAGTTAGCAGACGCACCTAAACATAAGGTTCAGATAGAGAGTGCATGGGCATAAAGTTGGTTCTTACTTCTCTATACAGGACCACTGTCTGGGTAAGAATACAGTCCTTTGGTAGACAGAGCAAGCCTTCCTCCTCCCACCCAAGCAAACTGTATTCTTCTCAACAAATCTTTTAAAAGCACCCTTAAAAACTGATTTACGAGGCTTTAAAGCATATCATTTTGAGTTATTTTTCTTCCCCAACACATGCAGTACTGTCTGTCTCACAGTCAGAGACAAATGGAAATGGCTGTTGGTATTCTGGGGGGTAGGGGGTGGAGGGTGTCATACTGAGGGAGACAGACTGACTGAGGGCATGACTTCGGAGGCAAGAAAAGCAGACCTGTCAAATAATTCACTTGCTCTGGATTTGTTGTAAGGCAGTTATTTTTTTAAAGTATGTCACTCTTGTAACGAACTCCTGCAATGTGTTTCAAATGGGACATTTAAAAGCCTGCTCATTTAAACTGTCACACCTTGAGAACTCTGGGGAGAAGCTTTTATTTAAGCAAAAACTTTCCTGCTGCTGCTCACTCTTTTCAAGGTGTAAAATATTTGTCAGATGATCTCGTTTCTCTGCGTTCTCATAGCAGGAGCCTAGAGGCTTGGTATAACTTGGAGAATGGCTCTGAAAGTCTGCTTGCTTAGCTTACTGGATAGATTTAACACTGTTCCTGCTAACTTATTCAGTAGAGCACTAAAGGCCAGTGGTTCTGGATTTGAATCTTAGCAATACAAATTGTGCCCTATTATGTTGTTTCTTTAAGTTCTCTAACTGATATATGTTAACTCCTCCAGAGCAGTTTTCTGTCCTTCCCACACAGGCTTGGCCAATGTACTGTGGCCAATGACCAATATTTGTACAGTGAGGAGAATTACAGATACCATGATACTTTAAAAGTTCACATGCTGTAGAATCATTTCACAGGCTGGTTTGCATTAGTAGTCTAAACACTCCAGTCTGGTGTTTGGAAGAGTTACCACCCCTAATAAATGGGCTTTTGAACACCACCAGAATGGGAAACACTGGAAATTCACCAAACTTCTTAGGCCCATTTCCAGTTACCGTTAAATATATTGTTCTGAGTATTTGTGAAAGATTCCAGCACTGCCGCCCCCTTGCAAAAAGAAGTTTAGGGAGTGGATTGATAGTTTTAGAAAGGGTATAATTTTCTTCATGCTTTTAAAGAGACCATCACTCTCAGGGTAAACCTAACTACTACTGGAATAAATTAGATAAAAGGGGGTAAATATAGGGATCCTCTCTGGTCTCTCACAAATACTGAAGAGTTTGCAAACAGCGATATAGTAACCAGATAAATATCACACAAATGATTTCTTTGGCCAGCCAAGCCACACTCTATCAGGGGAATTAGAAGGCAGAGCGATGCTCCTGACCTCAGAATAAGTAATGAGCCAAGCTCTCTTTCTCTAGACAGCATTCCTTTCTAGCCACATCAGGAAAAGTTCCCCAAAGTATTTACTTTTTGATTTCAGTTTCTGCTGACTATAACTCTGTCACATTCCTAGACACACACACAAAACACATGTTTGTAAAATCCTGATTTTATCATGGAAGCCTTCACAGAGCAGGATTTTAGATCATTGTTTTTAAATTCAGACATCACTAATGCCAAAGCCTATTATTCTTACACAGAAGTGTTTTTTGGCAGGTCATCTTCTGGGTCCATGAAGTTTATTTGTGCTGTTCCACACACTGACTTTAATGTATCTCAACTGTGAGACATGCTGAAAGTACTGCACCTTAAGAGCTGGGGAGAACACGGTCAGAATGTTCTGTATATGAGTGAGCCCTGCACAATATGTCAGATCAAACCTCTGTGTGGACTCTTTTCCCCTGGGATTCATGCTCTTAGTCTTTGCATGACGTTTTTTCCTTGTTAAATGGACATTTCTTTAAAAAAAAACCCCAACAACAAAAAAACAGATTTTCTTTGCAGCAGGAATTGAGCACCAGCACGACTTGTGAATTTAAAAAGAACAACCTCTCCAGCCCACACACTGCCAGAGCTCAGCTCCATTGAGCTTCTGCTTGCATTGAGAACTGCGTCTGCATCATTTGTATCCCTTCTAATGTCAATAGGCCCATGTTAAAGCATAGGGCGTGAGTGCTGAGAGTGTCAATTTCTGGACCTGCTACAGGCTTCCTATGGGACCTAGGACAATTCACTAAACTTCTCTTCATATCAGTTTCCTCACCTGAAAAATTGGGGATAAATTAGGCTTGGGCTGGGATTTTCAAAAAAACCCCTAATGGAGTTAGGTGTCCAACTCCTACTGAAGTTCAGTGGGAGTAAATTATCTGCCCTATCCATGACCCTTTGTGCACCACTACAATTATAAACATTGGAAATTCACCAAATTGCTTAGGCCCATCTTTAGTTACTGCGAGTTCAATAGGAGTTGGGTGCCTAATCCCTTAGATTCCTTTGCAAATCCATCTTTAATTAATGTCAGTAAAGTGCTCAGAGGGCTTGCGAAGAGGAAGATGCTATGGAATTGCAAAATATTCCAATTGGAACATCTGACTTATCAATAAGAAGTCAGGGAGTTGTTTTATTCTGTTCTGGTCTGTTGTCAGTACTGCTACAGGGATTCTGTGAAAGCAATTGCACCAATATTTCCTCCTCTACGAGAGAAGGAGGGCTGGAAAATAAGAAGTGCAGAGTTGCCTATGGGAGGAGTTAAACTCTGCTCAGTCTTCACCAGGTCAGCCTGATGTGATCATGACAGTGAATGACATCAAACAGCATGTTTAATATAAGCTGTTTTGGTGTTTTGCTTTTAAGTGAATTTGATTTCAGGTGAAATATGCCAAACTGACTGAAGGGATCTGCTTACCCCCTCTGGCAATCAGCTTTTCCCCCCCTCCCTAGTAACCTCTTCTAGAGAGAGAGAGTGGGAAGTTCAGCAGCATTCACACATTGGTGCCTTTGCTAAGAAAGTCAAACGTTGCTAATTCTGGTGACAGTTTTTTGGATGCCGATGCTGTCCACTAGGAACTTGGACTCCATCAACTCACGTTGGAGTGAAGAACTTTCTTCACTACCAACTTGCTGTGAATTTGAATCAGCAGCTTAGGGACAATAAGTTCAGATGTCAAATATGTTGATTATACACTGTCAAATATAACTAAGAGCGTGTTCTCATATTTAAAGTAGCAAGGAGTAGACTGAGCCCCATTCAAAGATACAATGTATTATAATTTACTAAAAGATAACCAGATACATTGTTAGTTTGGGGGTTTAAAGCAGAGGAAGTTATTGAGGGAACCTGGGAAGGACTAATGGAGTCAGACTTTACAGTGTTGTCAGACCTGTGACCTTTAAACTGTGGCCCTCTCAGGAACCTATAGGATAGAATTTGTATTTGGTTATGATTTGAAGATGTTCCCTCAGCCACACCCACTGCTTTTTAAACAAGTGTTTAAACCATCCCACCTGCCCCCCTCAGCAGCCCCAGGGGAAGCTCTGTCAGGAGCTGAATGTGCTCTAAGCAGCTGCTGATACTGCTAAGTAGCTCTCCTGCTAGCAGTCTGCTGTTTCACAGAGAAGGGAGAAGAGAGTCGTTCCAGTTGCTTCATTGCCTGCTTCCCTGTCAGACTGTGGGAGTCCCAAGGAGAGCAGGATAGGAGCTCAGCTTGGCTTTGTCTGAGCCTAGAAGATAGCTCCTTGGAAAGAATGGGTTTCTTCCTCCAGATAGCCACGCAGGCCAGCTCAGTAGACTGGAGAAAGAGGTGGAGCTGAGAATCAACAGCCCAAGCCCTGGCACAAGTGAAAGTAACCTGGTGGCTGCTGTAACTTGCACAAGCAGGTAACACTTTCCAACAAGCCATATATAGACTGGGGATAAGGAGAGCCTAGCACACATCAGCCACTTCTGTCCCTTCCCCTGGCATAGCCCCTGTGCCAGAGGCTGTGGGGAGGGTGGTGTAGGACCTAGCTATGGTGCCTCTATATCCACTTAAGACTCTGCCACATCAGGGAAGTCTCCAGTGGGGCTCTTGTTGGTGCTTTGGGCTCCCTTTGCAGGGAATCTTACAGAGAATCTGCCTCTAAGTATTAATTGGGGCCCCATGATCTGCTTTGTCCTACAGACTGAAATGTTTGGACACCACTGCTCTTTCATGTATCATATGCTAGGAAATAAGGAAAGAACTCCATGCTTGTAAAAATAAACTGGCTCTTTATTAAGAGAACTATTTACAGCGATGCTGCAATGGTAGCTAGCACTCAAGCCATGTGCAGACAAACTGACTTCCTGGTGCCTTCTCCAAACTCTTCCCTCTTACAACCTGTGCTCCTTGCTCCAAGTTCCATGCTGGTTGCTACATCTTTCTTTTCACTAATGATCGTTGTTGGGTCTTTTGTGCAAGTATTTGTTGACTTTTTGGCCTTTACCATCATCCCATTGCAGCTGTTAGACCTCATAGTCCTTCACGTGAGCTGCTCTTGAAACCAGTCTGCCACTTCTTGTTTGTGTTATTGCTGTTGGTGGGGCCCTTACTTGTACCCTGTTGCTGTCTTCATTGTGTTGGGTGCCATCCTGCTGGTCCTCTGTATTGCTCATATGCCTTGTTTTTTCTGACTTTCCTCTGGCAGGCCAGCTGAAGGCTGGCTCTTTTTTATAACACCTCTTTCTCTTGGCTCTGGCTCCTTCAGTCTGATTGTCCCAAATGTCTGCTGCTACTCTACAGTTATCCTGAATCTATAGCTACCTCATATAATCTGTGTCCACTGCAGGTTGGACTGCTGCATTTTGCCATTGCTTTATGTGGTGGTTTGATGGTTGGACCCAGTCCTGTTCACTTGTTGCGTAGTGGTGTTGGGTCCTTGGTGCCTTTATTGCAGTGGGCTGCCTGCCTACCTTGGTGTTCTTTTCACTGCTTCTGTGTCTTGTCTATCAATCCTCCCTGGGCTGAAGAAGACTACCCCGATGGGAAGCAGAGTCTTGGTTTTCTAACCTATCAGTCTCTATGCTGGGCTTCTATCTAGCCCCTGGGAGGGGGACTGTATTGTGATGGTCCAATATTGCCAGATAGGGATCCCTTTCTGTCTGTTTATCTTTACCATCAGTCTCTTAGCTGTCTTTACTTCTTTACCACTGACTCTAACTTTCTGTTGCTTTATGTGTGCCCAGGGGAAGATGTCTTGCGCTCAAATTCCCATTTGGTGCTGAAATGTTTGAATTCTGCTGCAGTCTGAGGATAGTGTCGGGCATGCCATACCTTGCAGGATGTGCCTTCGGTTTCCTAATCACAGAAATAGGAGTAGTAATATACTGTGAGCATGTAGTTCCTGTCCTTAAAAGTGTTTCATCCTTTTCCCAGGCTCCAGTTGGGATTTCATGAGTCTGTAAATTCTCTTTCTGTTGATTACTGTACCCTTTGCACCATGCACTGCTCCATGTATCCTGTCAATTGGGCACTAATGCCTGGCCAATAGATACACTCCCTGGCTTGTCTCAGGCAAATCTCTATGTGCATCTTGCATCTGTCTCATAAGTCAGATCTTAGATTTGCTGGGATTACTGCTCAGACATCTTTAAACAAAACCCCATCTTGCGCACACAGTTCATCTGTCACCTGGCTGTAGGAAGTAACCTCCTGTGGCACTTGCTTCTTGTGATAAGGCTAACCCTATAGTAAAAACAGTAGCACCCCATCATGTTCCTTGCTTTGTTGGATTGTGAGGTGTGGAGATGATGTAACATATTGGTAGACTTGCTCGCCTGTCCCACAGAGTTGTCTGTGTTGTTTCCTGGGAATGTACGCTAAACATAGTGTATCTGTCACCAGTCATGACTTTCCTGGGCAGCATCATTATCCTTACATTATAGTGTCCCAATATGGAGTCCCAATAATGTTCATTGTAGTTGCATGGATGCATTCAGCAGTGGCTTCTTCGTGATGCTTTCTAGTGGCTTGTGATCAGACTGCACATCTGCCTTGTACCCAAAGGTGAACCGGTAGAATTGTTCCAAAGAACAGAGCTAGTACCTCTTTTTCTATCTCAGTACGTCCACTTTCTGTGTCTGTCAGGGCTCTGCTAGCAAATGTTATGGGTTGCTGGCTTTGCAGCAGAGTTGCTCCTCTGCCTCCTTCTCAGGCATTGCAGCTCTAGCTGTCCATAGAGTTGTGGTACTTTCCAGAACTGTTGCGCTTGCTTATGGTTTTCTTTAGTCTTTCAAATTCTTGTTCTTGGGTCTGTGGCTATTCCCATGCAGCACCATTTTGCGTTAACTGTCTCAAGGGCTCACAGGCTTCTGGTAGGTTTGCACAGAATCTGGAAAGATAGTTGGCCATCCCTATAAATCACTGGACTCCCTTCACATCCTTTGGTCTGGGTATTTCCTTAATGGCTCTGTTTCTCCAGGTCCATCTAGAGTCACTTATAGGCCAACAGATGTCTGCCATAGGTGACTTCAGTTTTTCTCAACTTCAGCTTGTTTGCATTCAGCCTAATATTCTGCCCCAAGAGCCTGTTTAGGAGACGGTACCATGGCCTTGGTTGGCCTTTTTCTTGACATCTTCTCCTACAATAAGAATGCCTTCAGCTACAGTCTCGATGCCTGGGAGTCACTCTAGTTCCTTGTTCAGTTTACATTGGAACACCTCTGGGACTAGGTTGATGCTTATAGGCATTTGTACCCCGCGGTATATGCCAAAAGGTGTGCTGTGGTTGTCAAGTGGCTGGATGGCTCATCTAGCTTAAAATGCTAGACGCCATTCTTGACATAAACAAGGAATAATTTTTCCCTGAATAATAGGTCGTACGTCCTCAGTCATTGGTAGTGAGTGAGTCATGACTTCTTTTCAATGCTCTATTTGGTGATTTTTGTGTCAATGCAGATACTTAGTTTTCCTGAAGGTTTTCTCACCAATACTAGACTGCTGATCCACTCTGTGCTAGTTTTAGCAGGTGTAATGATGGAGCTTCTTTGCAGGCCTGCCAGTTCCTTTTCTAGTGGCTCCACTGGGGCTATTGGAATGCGGCACTTCAGTGGTTTCACAGGCTGCACATAAGAGTCTATTCCTAACTTCACCCTCTAGCTGTCAATCTTCATGAAATATGTCCTTATATTCTGTTAGAGTGCAGGACAAGGCTCAGTGTGACTGTTCAAATCCATGGCTTGCCCTGCTGCGCTGTGGGAGGTATTCCTGCTTGTCAGCTACTGCAAACCCCAGGCGATAACGTCTCATGTTTCATGAGTTTCTTAATGACAGTCTGCATTTGTCCACTGGCTGCAGAATGGTTTTATTGTACATCACCAGAGCTTGGTCCCATTTCTCAGTCTAACATTGCTGTTTATCAGTGTGGCTGGAATTACATGGCAGCTGGCTCCGCAATCCAGCTGGAATTGAATTGGTAATTGATCTAATAGTGTGGTTGAAAATATGGCCGTTGAATGGTTGACAGCCTTCTTCTGCAATGTGTGTACTGTGAGTCTTTCTGCTAAAGTCATATAATAGATACGCTTCTCTTCACTTGAAGTCTTCATACCCTCAATCACTGTATGGAGCTGTGGCAATGGGATAAAAGTATTTTTGTTTCTCACAGGCCTTTCATCATTGCCTCGAGTCTAGGTACTTTTCTTTTTGGCTTTTGTATTGCTTTCCACAGTGCATACACTGGACCATGATGCCTTCATTCTTGATCAGTCTGTCTCTGTTCCGCTCCCTCTTGCATGAGCCTGTGTATTTGTTCTGCAGTGGTGGCTATAATTGTTTTGATCCTTTTCCTTTCAGCTGCCCTTGCTATTTGAAGGCATTTCTGCCTTAGATCTATTTCTCTCAACAGTCTCTACTGTAAGCTGGGATCACGTGTCAAACAAATGAACCTGCCCTTAATTAGGGAATCTTTAATGTCTCCAAAGTGGCATGTGGATGCCAGAGTTCTCAGCTCTGTAATGTAAGTATTTATTTCCACTCTGCTGCTTGGTTTCTGGTACAGCAAACAAACAGTGTCTCTTCAGGGTCACATTCTGTCTGGGGTCACAGTATTCATCAAACACCTTTATCAGCTGTTCCAGTGTCTTGGGGCTCATTCCTGGCAACAGTCTCTAACTCACCTCACTTCTCATCCTCTTTTCCCAGTGAGATACTGAAAAGTTTTACCTTCATTTTCTTATCTTTATCCCCCGTGGTCAGCTCGTTATACAGACTATTTTTACTTCCACTGCTTTCATGCTAGCGTAAGGTTTTTGTCAGGAGATCTAGCATCCCGAGTGGTCTGAATTTCCTCTGTGATGCCTGTTTGTTCTGTTTCTAGGTGATGCTTTGTTTGCCTGTTAATCACACTGTACTCCTCGCAATGGGTCTTACTTATATTGACCACTGCTAGCTACCATCATGTTTTGTCCACCGTATGCTGGATACTAACAGGAAGGAGCTCCATTCTGTTAAAATTAAACTGGCTCTTTATTGAGAGAAATATTTACGACAATGCTGCAACACCAGCTAGCATTTTAGTCATGTGCGCACAGACTGATTTCCTCCTCCAAACTCTTCCTTCCTGCAACCTGTGCTCCTTCCTTCAAGTTCCATGTCAGTTGCTACAACTGCTTTTGCCAAAGACTGGAGTGTAGAGGAAAAGCCGATTTTGTTAGTAAACACAAGTTAATGTCACTTTTCATTTAGAAGAATACTAGTGTCATGTGAACTCTTTTATTGAGTAGCTGTAATGTAATGTTGCCAGGGGTATGGCCCAGATTTTAAATGTATTTAGGTGTTGCTGTGCTCAGTGTTATAATGCCTAACTAATTTAGGCATTAAATTATCTCATTTTCAAAGATGATTTAGGCACCTAGGAGTCTAAATCGCATCCACAATCAAAGATATTTTGGCTCCTAAATCCATACATTTCTTTCAAAATGACATTTAGGCTCCTACATTAGTTAGGCATTGCAGTGCTGAGCACAGAAATGCCAAAATGCCTTTAAAATCTGGGTTTATATGATTAAGAGAAGTCTCTAAGAGAAAAATGAAAGTCAAAACATGGATGTTGATTAGAGTGAGAGGAACTGGAAGCTGTTCACGTAAAGTTTGCATATCCCCTTCCTCCTCTCTGACCTCATTATTACTGGGGTTCTGATCTTGCAAAAGCATTGAAGCACGTGGTTCCACTGAAGTCAATTAAACTATTCACACGCATACAGTTAAGCACATGCTTTGCTGGAGTGGTACCTAAGCCTGCTATAATAATAATAAATTAAAGCTGCCTTATTACAGGGTGCTTTATGTTTCCGAAGTGCTGAATAAAAACAGCTTTCCTGATGGACCAGATCCTTTCCTTTCCCCTTTCCTTTACTCTATCCTATTTTGGAATTTCACACACACTGCAGCATCCTGCAGATCTTGGCTTGCACACCATCTTCCTGAGAGTGGCATTGGCAGAACTATTGTGTGAAGTTTAGATGTGCTGTAGAATCAGGGTCCTGAGAAAGGAACACATGAGTGAGATGGGATAACAAAAAATAATTCCAGTGATATTTGTGAGAGAGTCGCTAAGTGGCCCACTGTATATAAAATCCAAAATTAGGCATTGTATGAAGTTTAAAGCAGAATGCATTCTTTCCAAAATCAGAAACTGGTGATGCTTCAAAATTGTGTGCCAGAAAAGCTTTATAAGATAGCCATAGCCTTTACAATGCCTAACTGCCTAAATATTGTTTTCAAAAGGGATTTGGCACTTCGCCTGAATCCCATCAGCTTCAATGGGTCTTTGGCTCCTAAGAGGCTAAATCACTTTTTAAAATGAAATTTAAGCTCCTAAATCAATTAGGCATTGCAGCGCTGAGCACAGGAACACCTAAATACCTTTACAAATCTGGACATTAGCGACTGCTGTGGTGGAGCCCTTCTTTGTGATATCAAGGACATCCATCTCCTCAAACTCTGCTTGTGTGTGATTCATATAAACAATTTAGGAACCAATTACAACCCAATCTTTTCAGGAAAGGCAGGTAAAATGAACCAACCCTGTTAAGTGACATCCATGGACAAAAGATGCTTTCCCCTTGATTTGATCTACTTAAGTGCTATTTTGGACTACTTGATAGTCTCTTTTTGTACCAGGTGACAGCTGTGTTAAGAATAAGACTCAATTTTCTTGTTTATCATTCAGGGGTTCTTTCCTGAGGGTGGGCATTTATCTATTATAGATTAGATAAAGGATCTCAAGTTGAAAAAGGTTTATTTGACAGTAATTGAAACACGATGTTGGCCCTACATATTTGGTTCTTAGATTTTTAGCTGTATATTATTTTAAAAGCAGTTTGTCAATTTAAAGGAATAACAATTGAAGCTATTTGTTTTGATTTTTTTCCCTTTAGGTTTAAGCAACAGAGCACATGCAGCATTATTTCTGGACTTCTATTTACATATCAAAAGATGACATGTGAAAACAGAATCTCTAAAATGAGTTGGTGGTTTAGATTCACTTTGCCATATGTGAAATTAGAGGAATATGCATAGCTATGTTTCATTAACCATTCAGGGAAAATAAATGTGTTTGATGGGTCTTTAAAATGCTTTATTTAAATGTGATTTGGGTATCTTGAAACCAGGGTCGGCAGCCAGTGTCTCAGACAGGACATTTGGTCATTTGCAAGGTTGTGAGATTTGAGAGTGGTTTTTTTTAACTGCTTTTTTTTTTTTTATTTCCAGAAAAATTTCGATAACTGAAAACATCCGTCCCTAGTTTCCTATTATCCATAGTGAACTCAATGGAGTTTAAGGTAGTGACTTTCTTAGGAGTATTATAATGAATTCTTTTCATTGGTCTTCATAGCTGAGGATGTGAAGGAGATTCCCAAACCTGATCCATTCTTTTTAGGTGACAAATCTGAGGAACAGTCCCAGACAGAGGTGTCATTAGAGGAGGTTTTGGAAATTAAACAGTAATAAGTCACCAGGACCAGATGGTATGCACCCAAGAGTTCTGAAGGAACTCAAATGTGAAATTGCAGAATTACTAACTGTGATGTGTAACCTATCACTTAAATCAGCTTTCTGTACCAGGTGACTGGTGGCAAATTACAGGCCAATGAGCCTAACTTCAGTACCAGTAAAGAACAGAATTATCAAAAACATAGATGAATACGATTTGTTGGGGAAGAGTCAACATGGTTGACAAGATCTAGTTGACTAGAATTCTTTGAGGGTGGTCAACAAGCATCTGGACAAGAGTGATCCCAGTGGATATTATGTACTTAGATTTTCAGAAAGCCTTTGACAAGGTCCCTCACCAAAAGCTCTTAAGCAAAGTAAGCGGTCATGGGATAAGAGGGAATGTCCTCTCCTGGATCAGCAACTGGGTAAAAGATAGGAAACAAAAGGTAGAAATAAATGGTCAGTTTTCAGAATGGAGAGAAGTAAATAGTAGTATCCCCCAGGGGTCTGTACTGGGACCAGTACTGTTCAACATATTTATAAGTGATATGGAAAAACGATAAACAGTGAGGTGGCAAAATTTGCAGATGATACAAAACTACTCAAGATAGTTAAATCCAAAGCAGAATGTGAAGAGTTACAAAGGGATCTCACAAAACTGTGTGACTGGGCAACAAAATGGTAGATGAAATTTAATGTTGATAAATGCAAAGTAATGCACATTGGAAAACATAGACCCCATCATTTTATATATGTTGGGATTAAGCTAGCTGTTACCACTCAGGAAAGAGATCTTGGAGTCATTGTGGATAGTTCTCTGAAAACATCCACTCAATGTGCAGCTGCAGTCAAAAAAACTAACAGAATGTTGGGAATCATTAGGAAAGGGATAGATAATAAGATAGAAAATATTGTATTGCCTCTTTATAAATCTATGATACACTCACATCTTGAATATTGTGTGCAGAGTTGGTCACCCTATCTCAAAAGAGATCTATTGGAATTGGAAAAGGTACAGAAAAGGGAAATTAAAATGCTTACGGGTATGGAAAAAAGCTTGCATATGAGGAGAGATTAATAAGACTGGGACTTTTCCATTGGGAAAAGAGATGACTAAGGGTGGACATGATAGAGGTCTATAAAATCATGACTGGCACGGAGAAAGTAAAAAAGGAAGTATTATTTATTCCTTCTCATAACACAATAACTAGGGGTCACCAAATTAAATTAATAGGAGACAGGTTTAAAATGAACAAAAGGAAGTATTTCTTCACACAGCGCACAGTCAACCTGTGGAACTCCTTGCTAGAGGACATTGTTAAGGTTAAGACTATAACAGGGTTAAAAAAAATAACTAGATAAATTCATGGAGGATAGGTCCATCAATGGCTATTAGCCAGGATAGGCAGGGATTGCTGTTTGCCAAAGGCTGGGAATGGCTAATGGGATGGATCACTTGATGATTACCTGTTCTGTTCATTCCCTCTGAAGCACCTGACACTGGCCACTGTTGGAAGACAAGATACTGGGCAGATAGACCATTGGTCTGACCCAGTATGAATGTTCCTTTGTTCTTACACATCCATGTTTATAGAAATGAAATACAATAGTATAATAAAGATATGAGGAAGAGAAAAAATTGGTTGGGAACCAAGAGAGAAAAGCAGAATAAGAATGTTTGTGGTACAACTATGCCAATGGAGATATCTCTTTTGGAGAGAGAAGTCAGGAGCATCTTTTAAATTGGCTGTGCATTGTCTTCTATTGTATGTATGTGCTATTTGCACTTTTCTATTTTGTCTTAAATTTTCTTTAAAAGTGCTGTATACCTCTCAGTTTCAATTCTGAGTTACACGGGTACCTTTAGATAGGTGCTATAGTACAATGCCGGTTGCATTATTCTCTGATGTATCGTACCATTTTCAAGCAAGAGTTCTTTTTCTGGGTATGATGTTGCCATGTGAGAGCTTCATAAACTCAGGCTATGATGTCATCCACTGAACATGGCAACGAGACATCTTGGAATATCTGTGCATAGTGGAGAGCTGTTGGCTGACTCCCACCTGCTGCTTGTTTTTATATGTATTTGATTTGCTTACTGCATGTTTTCATCATAACTCTCTGTATGAATACTTAGAGGATTAATTTCATGATGAGAGAAAAATGGCTAGACTCCTCAGTAGGGGTAAACTGTCAGACCTGACTTGACCACCTAGAGCAGAGAGTTTGAGCGGATGGTCTCTGGAGAAACGAACTGCCTTGTGCTCTTTATTCACCCTGATCCATTTTATATGGAAAAGAAGTGACAAGCAACTCCCCCTGTTCTCTCCCACTCCATTCTTTTTCTGCTCTCAAGAAATATTAACAATTTGATTGCAACACTTCTGATTCTTCTTTCAGCGTTTGCGTCCAGTGTCTTGCACACAAAATTATTCCTGTGGGTCCAATCCCATTCAGGTCTGGTCTCTAATATCATGCAGTATTCTCTTTGAATAAGAGTGGTTTCCAAGATTTTCTTCTTTCTAGACTTTGAAATACAAAAGTTCACTTCACAGTAAGTGCTAATTACACCTTATTATGCATGCACAGAGAGGAAAACCAAGCCAAAAAATTAACAATGTTTCTCCTACACATTTGGGCTCTTTCTCTCTCTGCCTTTCTCCAGTTGAATGTACCCCTTGCATGGTACCCTTTCCTTGATTTTTAGTATATGCTTTTTAAATCTGAGATTTGTTTTCCCCACCTTGCCTCCACTCACAGAGCTGAATTTCAGGTTGAGAAATCCTCTCCCAGAATTGAGCTTTAGCAACAGCAGCAAAAGCAGTGCCATTAGATCTTCAGAGAAGTCTCCCTTGGCCCTGTAACCCAGGATTCAGTGACACCATCAGAGCGGGTATGGAAAGAACACAAAGCTGAGGGATATTCAATAAGCCACGGTGCATGAAACAGCTCTGTAAGAATGTCAGTATAAGCTTTACTTGTTCAGTTTAAAGATAAATGACTTTCCCAGTGTAATTAACAATTGTAACAATTTGTCCCAGAAAATGGAATAATAAGGCTAAGGAATAGGAGTAATGAAAATATTGTGTAATGTATCAGACTCCTGGAAAAGACATGTAGCAGTTTTAGCACAAAATGATTAATTCAGGTGGGCAGATCTCCACTAGTGACTGCAGCTACAATTAATAGATACAATTAATACAATTAATGATAGGATATATGATTATTGGTTTGGCTAAAACTAGTGTTTTCTAACTGGAAAAATTATTATAGTGCATTTTTCTATAGTTCATCCTGGAAAGAAATAAATTACTTTTTTTACAGGCAAAATTGTGCTCTTGCATATAACTACCCTGCAATTTTCCATTTCTTAATCTGCACTCAGTGCTTGAACAAAATTCCCATTGGTATCAATAGGAGTTCCACTCAGGAATTGAATTCATAAATACAGAATTTCACATTGAAGAGAATAGCTCTGTAGGGCAGATTAGAGAGGAGAATTTTGGTCCAAGAGTCAAATCTGGAGGTCTTTGCTCACTTTTTATTCAGGCAAAAACTATTGATAACCTGACAGGGGAAAAGACCATCACAAAAACAATGTTTTGTCCAGGAGGCCTTATTCTGCTCTTTCCGAAACAGAAAATGATGAAAACAGGGTGGGGTGAAACTTTACTGTCAAGATCCTTGGAGGCTAAAATGATTTCAATAAAAATTGTATAAACTATAGCTCAGAGTCATAATAGTGTCTGTGAAACTAACATTTTTGGGGAAACAATAAAGTGCATAATAATAGTCAGTTGTGCTAAGATTGGCTAAATCATTATTTAGAGTAAAACATCAAGAGCCAAGGCAATCATAACCAAATCATAACATCAAAACCTACAATCCCCTAACAAGCCCCATATATACTGTATGTCTCAGAGTAAAATTGCCACAGAGATCCTAAAATGAAAAAAAGCTAAGGATTCTCTTTATTTTCAAATGAAGTTGGCTTCCCTAGGAGAGCATAAAGATATAATCAGTCAAAACAAGGTTTTTGTAGAACTTCCTTTGATTAATCTCATTATTTTTTGAGAGAGCAGATACATTTACTGTTGAAATAAACAACAATTTGATTGAAGTATCAAGTAGAAATCAATAGGCAGAGAACATGGATCAAAACATTATAAATTAGGGAACTTAGAATCAATATTTTCATGAGGAGAGTCAACAACTGGGACTACTCTGTTTAAACTAGATATAAAAACACATTGGTCTCAAAGTCAATTATGTCACACAATCAGAATCATTATACCTAACGCATATGGTCTTTTTACAGATGAGCTTTCCAAATATTGCAATTTACCTTTTGAAACGATGAAGCTGCAGTGAAACCAAACAGAAAACCTCAAATTATTATATTTGGATATTACCTTTAATGTCTGAAACACCTGTAAGCATCAAAGGATAATGTCCCAGATCATGTTCCCCTTTCCCACAGATCTATTCACAAAGATGACCCTCCGAGTGTAGAGAGGCACATATTCACCAACTTCCTTTTTTTTTTTTTGGGACCCAGTAGAAGGCATTCCATGGTCATGAGATCCATACAGCTGAAGGTGGTGGAAGAGAAGGAAGAATGAGAAAGTGGAAGCCAGTGCTTGCGCGGGAGGTGAAGGAGAGGGCTGGGAACGCATATAACTCCTTGCCCCGCAGATCTTGGGTGTCCCAGGGTCAAGGTTTGACCCTATGCATGGATGGCCGTAGCTTCCTGTGCGTACCAGGGAAACCTAAACTTGGGGTGGGGCTGCAACTCAGTTTGCAGGGCAGCAAACTTTTATAAAAGGCCAGAAGGAAGCTGTATGGGGTCCTTCCTGGAAATTTCCTTCCCCAAAACTTATGAAGTCTACAAAACAGGGAATCCTCCAGGCCAATAACACTCCTTTCCTCGGGATCTCCAGGCTGACATAGGCCTGTTTTTGGTCCTGGTATTGGCTCTGATGTTTTTCTGCTTTCCACCATCCTGAACACCATTTAGAGGACTGCAAGGGCTTGCCTACACAGGAATGTTGTATCACTTTAACTGTATTGCTATAATTAACTATACCAGTATGGTTAAAGAACTAAAACCTCCCTAGCGTGGACACCATTATATTAGTATAAAGGTGCTTTCTACAGATATAACTATTTCTGTACAAGAAGATGAATAAGCTACAGTGGTATATGGCACCTTTGCTATATAATTGTATCCACGCATGGGGTAGTACCAGTAGAACTATTTTGGTAAAAGATCATATCCTTAAGTGACATAGTTACACTTGTACAAGAACTGGGTGTAGATAAGGCCTGAATTTAGAGGATGCTGCTTCTAAGCATTGTTTTAAAGGTTCAATAGAAGAAACGATATATTATAGCAATTTCCTTTTGATTTCCAAAGGAATTTCCAAAGAACTCTCTGCTTTGAAAAACGGATTCAACCTCCCTGCCCCTTTGCATGTGCCGCTTTTGAAAACCTGAGAAACATACCATTTATAGTACAAGGAAGAGCATTAACTGCTTAAGCTTCATAGGTGGTCACAGCCAATACTTGGCCTTTGCCCATAAAATCATTTATCTTTCTGACTCTTGTGGATTTAAAAATGCTTAAAAGTCTACAAAGGAGGAAAGCATTTGAATATGTTCTTTTGTGGCATAATGTATATCATTATTCTTGGTTCCCCAGAAAGTTAATGATAAAATATTTTACTCTTCTGCTCAAACCACACCCTGACTTCCTATTGTGTTTTTTTCAGTTCTTACGGCTAAAAAAGCTTAAGTGTTGCATTCCCAATTGCATCCTATAAGAGTGCACCTGCAAGTATGTACACCCATCTGTTAGCGTACTAACATTTCCAGCTACCACACACTTTCAGATTTCTGCAGAGGTAAATGGATGCTTTTTTAAATGTGGTGATGGAAAAGTCAGTAATTCTATGATGCTCTTTTCAGGGCACCCAGAACCATGAGTTATTGGGTTACCTCTTTGCCTCAGTAAGAGAGAGCTTTCCTGGAACTTAAACTGTATTGTCAGCTCCCTGCCACACCAGTCTGTCCTCCTCACCAGCCAACCCAGCGAGACTTTGCCAGTCTTAACCTTGCCTTGCAGGTAACAATTGGTGAACCCAAGTTCCTCAGAGACATCTCTGGAGTGTCCAGTCCTTCTCCCTGAACACTCACAAAAATTACTGAGGCTGGTTCACACTGGCAATGGAGGTTGACATAATGTCGCTTACATCGATCCCCTAAAGTATGTCTCTCCACTGGCACGTAAGTTCCGTCAATTTAAAGCACAGTAAAAGTTGACCTAATAAAACCACCTCTGCAAGTGGCGTAGCGCTGAATTCGAATTGCATGGGTCGAATTTGTGTCAGTGTAGGCAGAGCACAACGTAAATCGACACTTGCACTCATAGAGCATGTTTACACTGCAGCTCGGAATGAGCTTCCCAGCCCAGTAGACAAACTCTTGCTAGTGGGACTCAAACTACCATGCTAAAAATAGGAGTGAGGACATTGCTGAATCAGCCAAGGGTTGGGCTAGGTACCTAAGCTGGGACTCAGGGAGTTGGGTGGGGCTGAGTTCAGGTGGCTAGCCCGAGCGTCTGCTGGTACAGCAATGACCACATGCCTATTTTTAGCATGGTAGCTTGAGCCCCACTTGAGTGTGAGTCTGTCTACCTGAACTAGGAGGCTCACTACTACTTGGGCTCAGAAGCTTTGCACACATGTGGAAAATCTTGTATTTTGGTCGAATGGTTGAGTAGTCTCTTTTCTTTTCCCTTAACTAGCTTTGACATAGTGATCACTGGTAGAGTTTGATCTTTGACCCTTACTCTCTTTTTACCTGTACTAAAAAGCTAAGTTCATGAAATTAATTGCAGGCATGATCTTAAAATCTAATTGCAGGCATGATCTCAAAATCTTTTTTATTACAGTATATACGCCATGGCAGTTTGTTGCTCTTTCAGACTCCTGTGTTAATGTTTATTTGGCTATCTATATACTGTTGAATATTTTATCCTGTTGTCTGTGATATTGCCCAAAGCAAGGTGACAAAAAGAATATTTTGAACAAAGGGTAAATGATGTAACTGTTCCTACTTTACAGATGGCAGACAAAACTCAGCAGACTGAGAGAGGAATATAGGGGGAAGGGGGGTGCATGTGTGTGTGAGAGAGAGAGTGTGCACAAAACCAGTTAGGAGATATTTTCCTTACAAAATACTCACAAAGCTTTCACAGAAAGATGCCAGCTATATTTTGTGGAAATACCCCTGGGAATGTCATCCCTCTACCCTTCTTTAGAATATGAAGTAAATAAAATACTCCCATGGCCCAGTGGATTGCGCACTAGACTGGGACTCAGAAAACTATTGTCTATTCCTGGCTGTGACGTTGCCCCAGTTTGTAACCTTGGGCAAGTCACTTCACCTCTCTGGATACTTTTTTCCCTCCCAGTCTTTGTCTTCTCTACTGTATGCTTCTCAGAGCAGAGACTGCCTCTCATTATATGTTTGTACATAAACCCTTAAGGCCATCATTTCTGAACTACATAAGTGGGGATCCTCTGCTGTTCAATCTGACCTCTCCCCTTATAGAGTTAGAGGGGCAGAGGACTACATAACACTTTCTTCCACATTGCAGAATCAAATAGAAAGCTTTCCATGGGAGATAGAGAAGGGTTGCTGCTGACCAAGGGCAAGCTATGGAGAATCTATGACTTTCCTCAGTATCATGTCCTTTAGCAAAATCCCACACCAAGATATCCTGATTCTTTATAAACTGTGCTATTTTACTTTTGCATCCTGTGGATTTTGGAATATTTTATATTTATATTGCAATTTTAGTTCAAAAGCATCTCAGAGCACTTTATAAACTCTCCGTATTTACAAAAATACTCATTCTACTCACTGCAGAAATATGTCTATCTTTGGGGTAGAATAAACCAACTGATTACCAGCACACAGCAACATCACACAAAAGCTCAGGTCAGTAATTTAAGAAGGACACTATAACCAACTGAAATAGCAGAGGGTTGACAGTAGGCAGAATTTAATTACCAAAACTTAACATTGGCCTGGATTCTGGGAGTAACCTACTTGCTCTTGAAATATTTTAGTGCCATGAATATTGGGGTATCCAGAAGCAGTGAGAAGTTCAGATAGACACCATGGCTTCAGTTTAAGTCAAAGACCAGAGTTACATGGAGGGGCCTGGTTTTCCTAGGGCTTCTAGCATTTCCGGCTGAGGGAATGGGCCATGTTTAGAGAAGGCAGGCATTGTGGTGTTTGGCCTCTGTCCATTTTATGGTTCCTAGTGTCCCGAGAGTCCATCTCAGATGCAAAGTGATTTTTCTGTGAGAAATATGCTGATAATTTCTTGGCAGCAGTAGGTTGCTGGATGATGGAGTTGAGTGGAGTCTTCTCTGGTCTGTACGTAGATCATTAACCAAGAACCTAAGAGCCAGATCCCGGTGTCTCTTATGCCTGCTTTGCATGGGCTCTGGCCATTTGAGAAATTCTCCCTACACCAGAGGAAAGCTAAGGTAGCACTGAGCCAGCATAGATGACTCTAAACTTCACCCCTCTCCTGAGCCCTGGAGGGCATGTTGATAGAATGGCAGGGCAAGGCGACATATCAAGAGCACTCCTGCACTCCATCCCTTGAGGCCCTTTGCAGCTGTTGAAAGTTAGAGAATCCCCAATTCTTTCCTGAATTGCTCCCCTGGACTGAAACAGCCCAGTGGGCCAAAGATGAAGGAACCACAAAAGTGATTGACACTCAGGTGCAGAATAATGAGTCCCCAGGATCAGGCCCTATAATTACTTCTTCAGTAGTTTTGTTTTGTATAAAATGCAATAATAGGTATTCTATAGAACGTCAACCCCTACGCTTTTGTTAATGCTTTGTTACTTTTATGGCTATTGAATGGCTAAAAAGAAGATGAATAAAGAGACTTACCATGTTCTTATTATCCAGAATGATTGAACCACATGTCAAGATGCTCAAATATCACTACAGTTTAGGGTCCAGTCATTATTAGCAGGCAAGAGTGTTAGTCTAGCTCAACTACACAGAAAGGAAAAGGGAAGGAAATTAAAAGTGGCATGTAACTTTATTAAATCTATATACTGTATTTGAATTGCAGTAAGTGACAGATGGGATTTCTTTCATTAGAACAATTTACTTGAGAGTTAAATTAATATATGTCCTTTCTGTTTGTTAAGTTAAAAAATAGGGAGATTTTCAGTAATGTCAAGACTAGTTGTTTTTTGCTAACCTTTCAGTTTCTGAAGGCGTTTTAGCCAAATGCCAACGAAAACAATACAGTTTACCAAGCAACCACTGAAGTAATTAGAAGCTGTTTAGTTTGGGACGGAGTAAATTAAGGTGTTTCTTAACTGGCACAATAATGAGAACTCAGCTGTATTTCTAAAGAAGCATAGGAGAATAGTTATCTGAACCTCAGTACTCAGGAGAAATGCTATATGAGGTATGATTACATGAAATCCATTGTAACCCTTTAATGTCAAGATTCCAGTATGGGATGTTTTGTGGTGTTCTTGGTATTTATGGGAAACTCCCAAACTCTCATTAACTTTAATTTATTAATCAGGTTTATTGACTAAGGGCCAACCAAGAATGGGACCTCATTGTGCTAGGCACTGTACAAACCCAGAGATGGCCATTCCTCAGAAGAGCTTACATTGTAAACAGACAAGACAGACATAGGGTTGGGTAAGGGGTATAACATACAAACAGAGACTCTTTATATAGAGACTGGAGATAGAAGGTTGGAGCAAACTGCCAATCGGCATAGGGCAGAGAAAGTCCAATAAAAACTGTAGGAGGTTCTCCAAAGATTTCTGTTTTGGCTGCTTCTGCCCAAATCTCTGGCTGGCTCCTCTGTGTAGTTTTTCCCCAAGGCTAAATGGCAGGGACCGCCTGGGTCCTAGTGCCTTTAACAGTTACCAGAATGTGTTCTGTATATTTGCATGAAATTGAGTATAGCATGTGGGATGAAATAAACCCCAATGTGGTTGGCCCATAGGTTGCACCGCTTAACCCCCACATCAAATCCCCAATTCAGCATATTATTTAATGGGACTACTCATGAATTTATATGTACATGCATACTTACATATCATGCTGAACTGTAACATGAAGGCTTAAAGGTGACTTTTCTAGATGATAGGATGCACCAGCAGAATAGCATAAAAAAGGCTTCAGGTTAGGATCAGAACCTCTGTACCTAAATTAAATACTGCAGGTAGAAGGAGCTATTGCAAAATTGTCTCCTACTTCCATCAGTGTTATAACTAGGAATGGCCACAAAATGGAAATGGTGCCTCTGAATCCAGAAATTGAACCCTGTCTCCATCTGAAGATGACGTTGTTCAGATCTGTAATTTTGTTTGTTGTAGGCAGGGCTGGTAGTACCACCTATTATTAAGGTTGGTCAACCCTTCCCATTATAAGACCCTGTTTTTAGTTGCTTAACTTTGCCAACATCCAATCATTTAGACTGAAATTTTCCATCCTGTGTGTCTGCCTCAGGCTAAATGTTTTTTGGAAAATTTCAGTCAAAACAGTTCAGTTGTTTCTGAAAATCAGGCTAGGAAATAGTACATTGTTTTGCCCATGTTAAAAATAAAATTCTGATGATCTTCTTTGATCCGATGTTTTGGAGCAAGGATTTGAAATTTGACAGGCAGTGGCCTTTGGGGCAGGCGTGTAACTTTTGCTATCCCACAGACAATCTGCCCCATTTGGGCCAAGTTATAAACCTTTGAAAAAAATCACTCTTCACATATGCTTATTAGAGACTTCTTAGATTTTTAACAGCTAAATTCCTCAGAGGTTTTATCTGCACTTGACATGCTCCCATCTGGGGCTTAGCAGGACTTTCCTTGCAATTGCAGCTCTGGGCTATTGCCGGCTTGGAAACCTCAACCTGAACTGAGAGCAGGGAGTCTCTCTCGTTCTCTCAGGGATGTGTCCACTGGGCTCAGGCAGCATGAAGGAAGAAGCAATCTGATTTGAATGTAGATGGGACAAGAAAAGGATCTGCAGGGGTAGATTGGGACAAGGAGCATGGTAGGGATGGACACTTGTGAGGGGGCAGAACTAGAACTGGGAGTTGAGGGGAGACTGGTACTGGCTGTGCAAAGAAACTAGATTTGGGGAGACACAGGTACTGACTGGACACCAGGGAGGAAAACAAGAGGGGCGGCTGGGAGCCATTATGTGGAAGGAGACTTGATGAGAAGCCAATAGGGCTGAATTAAGATTGCACAGCCAACCTTAATTCTCGTATTTCCTAATGCTTGATTTTGCAAAATTAATAAGTTTCTTTTAACATATACTTTGTGTATAATATAGCTATAAAAGCTGCCCCGACACCTACTTAGAGTTTGGACCCATGGGATTTATTTGAGCCCATCTTTAGTTAAAATATCTGCTACTTAAGGTAATGTGATTCCACTGAATAAAGGTAGTTTCAAAACCAAACCTCTGCTGTATTAGTAATAGAAAGTTCCACTGTATTTTTTCAAAAGTTTTTGCTGCATCAAAGGGAACAACAAGAGCTCTGAACCTTGTGCAGAAGACTTTTGTTAATTGTCTTAAGTTACACTAAACCTTAGTTTAAAAAAAATGTACCTTGGTCTGAATGTTGGAAGAATCTTGTCAAGGCGAGAGGCTAGAATCTTAGCATGGCTCTTATAATCATCTACATTAATTAAAGATCAGGAGATATAGCTATTACAGGGATAGACGTTCTTATCAAGGCTGTTTTCATGTCTGCAGATAAATAGAAAATATTTTTTGGAAAACCTCCCTTAGTGCTGGAAAGAACAGATGTTGGAAGGAATTATACAACTCCACATGGAAGCCTAGGTTACCGGCTGATCCAAAACCCATTGAAATCAATAAGAGAGCATTGTATAAGACCATTGGTTACCTTTCTGGACACTAGAGTGTTAATTTCCAAAGCTAAGGTCTGAACAGTGTTATGGCTGTTAAATCAGTTTAGATTAAGGAGATGATTTGATTTTTTTGATAATTTGATCTATGATTCTGAGCACCTATCTAAATCATGCTTTATGATGTATAACCAGAAAAACAGGTCTCGAGGGGAGGGGGGAGTCTCTGGAAGGTTTCAAACTGCTGGTAAAGAGCTTGATCATCTAAGGTACTGAAAGTCTTTTGGTAGGTGCTGAATTTCTTCAGTTCTCATTGAACCAGCACCTTTCAACACCAGGGCCAAAGAGAGAGAGTTATTTTCAATACTCTAGGTTTAAGGTCAAATGGTTTATTTTCACCTGTGATGTTCATACATACAACCTTGATTATTTTGATGTCCTGGGGACATGGAATAGATCTGAATAATTGAGGGAATGTTCAGTGTAAAATGAAAGGAATTTCTGTAGGTATCTGGTTAGCTCAGTGCTGTTCAGATGATTACATTAATGCTGATGGGATTTTATTGTATTATCAGTGAGGCGTTAGGATACCTAGAGCCTGGACAGATGTCTTATTATTTAAAAATCTAAATAAACAAAATAAATACAAAATCAAGGAACGTGACCTTGCTTAAATTACATGAGTTTGGGATAATCACAACTATACTATGTATTGTTCTGAGATGTGTCCATTAAACTGAATTAAATGGCATTTTCAAGAGGTTTGAACCAAAGTTTGATCTACATTAGAGCTATTATAATCCATGGAGGTGGTAGGGAATGTCACTCTGTTCTAAATGCCCATTTAAAATTAATCCACTCTATTGTCAAATAAATTACCAAAATAAGAAAAAAATTATAGTATTTTGTAATATCCACAAAAAGTTGTGAACCAAGTTTTCTGCAGTGCATATGTGTACATTTTTCAAAATTTGGGCCTATGTTTTTGTTCGTTCTGTTGTTTAACTGTATAATAAGCACTATATAAGACACTACTGCTGCTATTACTTTTATTATTACCAGGAAAGGAGAAGTCAGAGTCAGTTGCTCTATTAATTTTGAGGACAATAATGGCTCACCTAATCAAAGCAATGAAACTGAATGAGCAAACCCAGCGGATTTTAAGGGGTGTGATAATGTGGTGAGCCAAGAAGGTGGAGAGGGTATGAGGTACTTGTAATCAGCCTTCTTTGTTGTTGTCCTATGTTCTAGCACATTAGTTCTGATACAGTGAAAATGTGTGAGGTATCTCCTCTTTAGCTAACTCCTGCAGAGAAGACGTGCTTCTCTAGGGAACACTCGGGCTTTGGAAGTAGAATCTCAACAGGAACCAACAATAGGTTTCATTGACCCCATTTGCTAGAGATGTGAAGAAGCCACCTTTTCTATGTTGTATGTCTACACTGCATCTGGGAACAAACCTCGCAACCCGGATATCCTGGGTCTGAGCTGAGGTTGCTAGCCTGAGCCTCCACTGGTACAGTCAGGGCCACACTGCTATTTTTAGTGTTCTAGCTTGAGCCCTGCATGCACGAGTCTCTCTACGTTGGCTGGGAGGCTTGCTCCCAGATGCAGTGTAGACACAACTACAGAGGCTTAACTGCTGGGGGCTCCTGCGTGGAATTATCTCATTCAGCATCCCAGTCATGGTATGAATGAAAATCCCACCACCCCACAGAATTGAGGGAGAAGGCCAAACTGGTTAAAAAGCTGACCTGATTTAGAAGGGAAGTGAAGGCAGCTATAATTAATAACTAACTAACAAATGAAAGAAAGGGGAAGTTGAAAGTAATTAATATTATTAAGAAGTTAGGAATTGTGGAAATTTGATAAGGAAGCAAAGGGACACAAAGAGAAACCTATGGCCATCAGAGTTAAGGATACTAAAAAGGAATTAGGAATAAAAAGAACCCTAACAATGTTACCGGTCCATTACTGGATGGAAAAGGTAAATTATCAATAATACAGAAAAGGCAGAAGTGTTCTATAACTATTTCTGTTCTGTATTTTGGAAAAAGGATGATGTAGACATATCACATGACAATGCTCTTTTCACTGCATTAATATATCAAGATATTAAACAGCTGCTGCTAAAGTTAGGCATTTTTAAATCATCAGATCCAGATAACTTACACCCAAGAGTTTTAAAAGAGTTGGCTGAGGAGCTCATTGGACCATTTATGTTGATTTTCAAAAAGTCTTGGCACACCAGGGATGTTTGAGAAGACTAGAAGAAAGCCAAGGTTGTTGTGCCAATATTTAAAAAAGATAAATGATTTGACCTGGGTAATTATAGGCCTGTTAGTCTGATAGTGATCCTATGCATGGAAATTGAGCTGCTGATAGGGGAGTCAATTAATTAAAAAATTAAAGGAGGGTAATATAATTAATGCTAATCAATATGAGCGTTTGGAAAATAGATCCTAAATTAATTTGATATTTTTGATGAGATTACAAGTTTGGTTGATAAAGATAATTGTGTTGATATACATAGATTTCTATAAGGTATTTGACTTATTGCATGATGTTTTTATTAAAACCTAGAAAGCTGTAAAATTAACATGGTAGACATTAAATGCATTAAAAACTGGCTAACTTGATAGGTCTCAAAATGTTTCTGTAAGCGGGGAATTGTCGTGGAATGGGGTGTTTCTAATGGGGTCCTAAAGGAATCAGTTCTTGGTCTTACACAGTTTAATCTTTTTTAATCAATGACCAGGAAGAAAACATAAAATCATGATTGTTAAAATTTGCAGATGACAGAAAAATTGGGGGAGTGGAAAAAATGAAGAGGAGAGGTTACTGACACTAAATGACCTGGATTGCTTGGTAAACTGGGCTCAAGCAAACAATATGTGTTTTAATATGGCTAAATGTAAATGTATACATTTAGGGACAAAGAACGTAGGCCATACTTACAGGATGGGGAATGTATTCCAGGGAAGCAGAGACTCTGAAAAAGATTTGGGTTTCATGGTGGATAATCAGCTGGACATGAGCTCCCAGTACGATGCTGTGGCTAAAAGGGATAATGCAATCCTTGGATGCATAGACATGGGAATCTCAAGCAAGAGTATGTGGAGAGGTTAATTGACCTCTCTATTTAGCATTAGTACGTCCGCTGCTGGAATACTGAGTCCAGTATTCATATTTAAAATGATCTTCAAAATATGAGAGGAAGTAGAGGAAGCAGCAGGCAAAACTGTGTAGCTGATACCTGGGAATAGTAAAATGAACAGACATTATGGCATGATGATTAGGAACATGGCCAGTTAAGCAAGTTAGCCTTGCTTTCCATTGCCATGTTGCAAGTTACCTGGGTAAACCTGCAGGTGAATACATGAATTAAACCTGGCTTATCTGTCTTCATCATGTTCTGAAACTGTTTATCCAAAGGCTTTCTGTGTTTCTATCACTCCCTCATGAAGGTCTTCAATTTAGATGTTTTTCTTTTTTATCCTTAGTATTTGTTCCTATGATAATTCACTAACCTGATTAGCAATATTTTTAAATATGGAATTTTGGAAGTGAGGGTAATTGTACAGTATTTGAGATTGGTAATAAATAGCTGACAGTCTGTATAGCGGCCACATAATTACCACTGTCTGGTGTATTATGTCATCCCATTTGTTTCAACAGCAATTCATGTTATTTTCTTATTTTCTTATTATCGCATCTTTGTGTTAGACAAGTTAATAATAAAATGACAAAGCAGAACATCAAAGGTTGTTGAAGGAAATGGATCTCCATTATACAGTAAATAAATTCTGCCAACAACTCCTCCCAAATATCCATGTAACAAAAGCTAGGAATTACACAGAATATCATTTCAATTACAGTGAAAATGCTATTACAACTTTAAGTGATAAACCATCTCTAACGATGGACTAACTCTGTGCTTCTTTATCTCCCATAGATACAAATATCTTAGTTGAATTCACAGGTAATCCTCAGTATTTAAGTACCCCTCATCCTGAGTGGGATAGCCATCTACAGAAAACTATACACCAAATGGATTAATTATGGATGGGATTTAACTTCCTTGAGGCTCAGCTCTGAGGCACATTTTCTTCGAAGGCTCCTTTTTGCAAATAGTTGGGGGAGGTTAGTTATTTATTATATCCTTTTTGATATTTAACATACTTATCTTCCTACATCCAGCCAATTTCTATAGGCCAGGTTGAAAGAGGAGATAGGAGCCATGTGTTTACCCACTCAGCCTCACCTTCTACTCCGTACCACTTTTTGGCAAGAAATCCCAGTACCGGGTACACAGCACCTGTTTGCCTCACTGAGCCTGAAGGTGAATTCAAGCAGGTCCAGCATGGTTATGTGGGGGAGTGGGGAGTGGCCTTCACTCATAAAGTGGGAACCCATCAGAAGTGGATATGCTAAATACCTCCACCTTATTACTGCAGCTCTCTATTTTCTCAGCTCTGAACGCTTCCTTTGTAAATGGCTTTGTCTTCAATCTGTTTGACTTTCAACCTCCTCCTTTTAATCTTCATCCCACATCTTCCCATCTTCATCCCTCAGTGCCAAGATTTGACAATAAAGTTGACACTATCCAGTTATCTTCTCCTTCATTTGCCCATTCCACTACTACTCACACCAACTCCTCCTTCACATCAAGCTCTGACTCTCCCATCAATTTCTCTTGCACCTTATTCTTTCCTCTTGACTTCATCCTCTAAGAGTCTGCTTCATTCTATCCATACCACTCTGAGAAAACATATTCCAAATGATCCAATGCATTGAATGAGAAATTCCACATCACTTTAAGATGTAAGAATGTGTGGTGCCCACGAAGTGCTGGAAAACCCTAGTGAAAAACCCTGTATTGTATTTAAAAAAAAAGCAAACAGCCCCTCCCTCCCCCTCAAATCCATAGACATAAACAAAGCCCATTAAAATATATATATAAAGAATTTGGCCAGATTTTCACCAAAGTGCTGAAAAAGCTAAGGGCTATCTATGCAAAATTTCAATTTTTTGCCTCATGCCACTAAAATGTGAAAGTCGTTCAAATAAAAGAATGTTTATTTTTAATGGCAGAAGTCTATTATTTTCACTGTCTTCATTCTCAAAAATAGTTGAGCCATTTTCAGTCAAATTTTTCATATAAATATCAGCTCATTAATTATAGATGTAGCTATACATACTGCACTTCATATATATACGTATATAGGAGTGTGTGCGTGTGTGTGTGTGAGAGAGAGAGAGAACATATGTTTGACTATTTAATATTTAACCTTAGAATTTAATACTGAAATAGGAGGTAAAAACTTAATCCTATTTTATTATCTGTCATCCTGGCTCAATAAAGACTTATAAAAGAAAATGTAATAAATAAGTTCAAGTAAATGTCTGCTTGTAATCCCCATGGTTCCTACCAATGATCACATTCTATTGTTGCTATAGTGTAAGTAATATCTGGTAAAATAGAATTATGGTTTCATTCACAGCTGTGACATAATGCTGTGCTTTACTACAAGTAAAATTGTATTTCTTCTGAAAAGAACTAAGAACACAGTGGAATGTCCATTCCCTGGGGGCTGTGTAGCCTAAGATAATAAAATTATGGTCCATTATATACCATGGAGCCTACAAAAATAAATTCCCCACATTTAAAATGACATAATATTTATTTCTGAAAGGCTACATAAATAGAATTTGCATTGGAATATATTTAAGGATGGAGTTTTATGTTCTGCATAAACTAAGTGCCCAGTGGCTCAACTGTATTGATTTTACACAGATCATAAACGGTGAGCAAAGGTCTCTCAGGTTTTTAAAGCACAATTAGGCTAAAAAGGAGTGACTGTCCCTCTTCACAGATTATTATATGTGAATAAGAATAGTTGTTGCTCTAAAAAATTATAAACACATTACCAGCATTTTGCTTTTACATGATCATTGCATCTAACAGAGGGCATGTTATAGTGGGAAAATGTTAAAGACAGGATTCAAATACCTGCTTTCTAAATGGCAACATTTTCTGATGAGTAATTACACCCATTTAATTTAATGTAGTTTCCCTCCAAAAGGATTACACTAAAATAGTAGTTTATTATTTTATTTCTATGAAACAACTAAAACATTAATAAAAACACAAGCAACTTTACCTGCCTCTTCATTTGTAGTCCCGCACTGATATTGTCTCTGGAAAGTAGAACCCTTTAAAAGCAGGTCTCTCTTCTGCTTTTCCACCCAGGTCCTGCTACCCTTCCACTACATTATCATTCATCATTAGGTACCCCTACAGAGTGTGGCAAGGAAAAGTAATGGGAGGGGAAATATTCACAAAAGAGAATATTTCTATACTGAAAATAGGTAAACTGGAAATTATATGCTTTAAACTGTACCTCATGATGTTTACATACGCATATGACTCTTTCCTTGTTTGGTGTTATTCTACACTGCTCATCTAATTATCATAGAAATGGAAAATCCCAGGAATGGTCCAGTCACAGACATAACTGCTAGAACTGAGATTTTCAAAGGAGTGTAGGAGAATTAGGCACCCAAACACTATTGAATCTCAGCAGGTGTTAGGTGCCTAACTCCCTTAGGAATCTTTGAAAATCCCAGCATAGAATATTTTCTTAGGTCAAACACTGGCATGGCCATGGCAAAAAGCTGCTGGTGAAAATGAGCCCTTGGCAGCAGTGTGATCGCCCTCATGAACTCTGGCATCAACTATTGAGCATTCCAGTAAGCCCTCACCTGAGATCAAACTTCCTCTCTGAAAAGCAAAATATTTTGTGCTGTACATAAAGGAACCTCATTAATTACTGGTAACGGCTTCATAGAGGCAGGAACATCGCTGTGTGGAGACAGAAGCTGTAACCTTACAGAGGACTATAAACAAATAACTCTTCTTTTATTCATATGACTTAACTCCTTTACTGATCTTGCCAAGAAAACACAGGTAAGACATTGCAAATAGAAAACTTCAAAAATGATAATTGTGCAAAACGGCTTTACCACTTCTGTGTTCTCTCCAGCCATAGAAAGTATCATGCTGAGAGGACTAAAGTCCTGACTCTCCAAAGTGTTGATTTAGGCACATGTTTAAAGTTAGGCATGCTTTTAACAGCTTTGTGATATGAGCCTTTTAAAATATAAAGATTCCTCCATTGTCAAGCATTTTGTTATGTTTCATTAAATTTCTAATAGCAATTACCCTTCTTTTAGGAGTTGAGTATATTCATTGATTGAAGCATATATACCTCCATAGTAATTGACCTCTTCTGGGTTTGCTTATTTCTGTTGGAGGTTGTTTTTAAACAATCAGAACTTTTTGGAACATGAACTGAGTTTAAACAGAATCAAACAGCATACAGTTGTTTTGTGTGTTTCATTAGTGCAAGTTTAAGCAACACCGTCAGCATGGTGAAATATGTGAAGCTTTAATATTGAAGAAATAAGGAATTACTGTAGAATGGAGATCCGTACTCAGAGGACTGAAGTATGACAGTTTGCTTAATTGTTTAGTTTCCAGAATCTATGCTGTAAAAACGGAGCTGGTTCATAATTATGTACACACTGTAGATTGCAAATATGCTGTGATTTATTAGCTAATTTGGGAGATCAGTGACCTTAGCTAATTTAAGTAATAGGTATCAAAGGAGTATGTATAATTCATGAACACATCAACATTTCTGTGTTATCCACTATATAGCACAATTAACAGTTAACTCTTTTGTTAGCATAACCAGTCAGAGTTCTCAGGAAATAAATAATGTTTCTGTCCAGTATGTGATCTAAATTCAAGGAATTTGCTTGGTTTACTCATAATGAAGTTGAAAATGGGAGAACCTTAAAATGTTCTAAAATGTAAAACATCCTAGAATTTCAACTTTAAGATTGGTGTGTTATTTTTTAAACCAAATATATTACTTTCACATCTTATGACAATAAAAATGAATATACATATCACAGTTAAACTTTTCTAGAAAAATGGCTCAGACTCTTACCTGATATAAATTGGCTTTGCTCCATTGAAATCAGTGTTATTGTGCTGATTTGTATCATCTGAGGTTCTGACTCATGGTTCTCTCATTCGGAGGTGGTGAATACAGCAGAAAACAGATTATGAATATTCTTGTGAATAATCTCTGCTGATTCACCTCACTGTCATTCACAAACATTTGGATGGGTGAGATTTGGATGAGTGAGATGGATGAGAATATCATAAATACCATGGTAAGCAAATATTCACGTATGCTCACACCAAAATTACACACCTGGCCCATTTGCAAAGTTCTCTTAATTAATTGTGCCGTTGTGTAGAACAATTACAAATGTTCATGGGTAATTTGCTAAGAGAAAGTAAATTCCTCCTATTTATAAAGTTTAGTTAATCCTATCAGGGGACAGGGATAATACTATATAAATTAGATAATCCATCACACTACCTGACTAACAAATACTAAACATCAAACACTCACAGGAGTCAGTGGTAAGCTAAAATTTATTTGAGCTAACTATTTGTTGAAGATCACAAATAAAATATTCATAAAACTTTTACAATCTGTTCACAGGTGATTTTCTGAGAAAATGGATATATTTGTGCAATGAAATTATTCATTACTAATCCTTTTAACCACAGTACTCCAAATTATAGATTCCTCAGCAGTTCTATTTGGGTCAGCTCTCTCCCTGGCTGCTTGCTGACCCACCTTCCTGCCTTTAGTTTATATAATGTGCCCATCATAGCTTTATGCACCTTTTACCAGATAAATCTATATTTACGCAATGTCAACATCACTTTTGACCACTGACAATGAAGATTTTCCTCATGCAACCCTCCCTATCTGTCTTAAAAGTTTGAATGAAGTCCAGCTCTGCAGAACCGAGAAGGAAATGCATATCAGAGTTGAGGATCCATCCCCTGAGAATGTCCTGTCCCCAGACATAGAAATCCAGGGACCAGCAACTCAAATGCCTTGGCTGATCACATTTGCTATGAGAGTGAGTTGGTCATTCAGATACACAGGAACGCATATCCCACAAATGCACAGGTTAAGAACTACTGTCATTCCCTACTTTTCACACAAACCCTGACATCTCTCTCTCTCTACACACACATACCTGTATGTACTTAAAACTGCTGTCACCAAACACTCCAAACCAATACTCCCCCAGAGAAACAGATTGCATCATAGAATGGGCCATCCAAATATGCTGAGAGAACCTATTTCAATAGGGAAAAAAATTCCCTTCAAAAGCACACCCCTACATATCTCCTACCACCCCATCTTGGAACCCATCCAGGGTATCATTAAACAATTACCGCCAATACTCAGTGGGGACCAGATTCTGAAAGAAATCTTTCCTGCCCCCCTTCTTCTGGTCTTCAAATAACCTCAACCTGGCCAAGTTCTTCATCAGAAGCAAGGTCCCCACAGATAAGGACCCACTGACTCAAAGCAGTACCAGACCCAGCCACAACAACAGAGGCAAAGCCTGAAGACATATCTCCATTGTTACAATAACCAACCCCCCCTCCCCCCCCGCCCCCACAACACAGCTTTCAATGTCCATGGGTGGGTCCTACATGTGCTTATCACAATATGTGGTTTACCTCATCCAGTGCACTAAATGCCCCAAGAACAATGATGTGAGTGAAACCAGACACACACTGTGCTCCAAATAAACTCTCATAGGAAAATGAGAAAAGACAAAACCACCCATAGGTGGACACTTTTCACAAAACAATTAAGCCATATCAAGAACCTCTCAGTCCTTGTCCTGGAAGGAAACCTAACCACACCTTCAAAAGATGATCGTGGAAGCTTAAATTCATAACTTTTCTGGGCCCCCAAAATAATGATTTTAATAAAGACATGGATTTAAAGTTTATTACAGCAATCTGTAACTCACTAACTCCCCTTTTTTGTCCTGTGACTGCAGAGGTGGTAATAGGCCACTTTGCCTTGAATGGTCCCTTAGTTTAGCATACATAGTTAGCATATTCAATATTTGATATTGTATTTAGCTGTGACACTCTGTGTACCTTTCCCAGACCTGAAGAAGAGCTCCAACGGTGTGACTCAAAAACTTCTCTTTCACCAACAGAAGTTGGTCTAATGTGATATTAACTCACCCACCTTGTCTCTCTCTCTCCCTCTCTCTCTAGGCATTTAGGACAATTATTTTTTTTAAATTTAGGAGCCCCCAGCTATTCTCTGAAGTTGATATTTAGGGTCTCTCTGTAATTGGGAGTCATCTCAGGACTCTAATATGAGTCTTACAAGGTCTGTTTAACCGGATGTATAGTCAGATAGATCTTGGGAGAATTTGTGTTCTGATTTGCAGTGCAGGACATTTTAGAAGGTGCTGTGTATCACCTGTTAAGGTTGTTCACTGCCTGAGTCTCTCTGAGTGGAATCATTAAATAGAGGCAGTGCTGGTGCACACAGGACTCCAATGCAAACAAAACATGTTTACATATATTAAGGAAAGTTACATGGTGTTAGACATATTACATTCCCAAGCTCTGTTTTTCCTCCAGGGCTTCTCTTTAACCTGCCTTCCTTGTTCTAGCTACTTCTCCTGTTGGCCTCTTTTTTTGTGCTGACAATGCTCAACTTTGCAATAATAATGCTTATCCAAGGGAAAGAGGGAGAAAGTCCTAATGTGCTCTGTTGATTTCCAGTGGTCTCAACACATAGAAAGAAAACATATACGGGAAAGAGAGAGTTTGGTTCCACAAGTGTCTTTGAATAGGTTTGAAATAAACTGGAATTTATTCTCCCATTTCTGATTAAAGTGAAGAAATCGATGCAGATTGTAAATATAGAATTATACTGTACATATCCAATTAGTATTGAATTGTACATCTCAAAACTACTAGCTATTCCTAATGTTTTTGTCAAGGAGTTTAACAGCTATAAAATCCACTAAATCATTTTTTCCAACTAAGGATACAGTTGTTTTCTTGGTTTCAGTCTGTTATGGAGCCTTTCCCTCCTCCCCATTTTTTCATTATTTGGCTGGTGAGAGAAGAATATTACTGAACATGGTAGTGTAGGGTTCTTTGCTTACCCAGTCTGTCACCTATGATGAATGCATAGTTCTAAGTTTGGTGGTTTGGAGGTGGTTTAGTCTTTCTTTAGTCAATAAAACAAGAAGAAATAGGGAAGAGGAACATCCTGGTATGTGCTACCCCAGTTCTGCATTCTCATTTACATTCTCATACATAGCGAGCAAAATAGATAAAATGACCCGTCATTTTCATTTGCTATGATGTGATAAAACAAAGCTGTAAAATCAGTTTGTGCAAGTTCTAACTTGAAAACTTGTGATAGTTTCTAATATATTTATTTGAGTAATGATATCTACTTTCTTTAGATTTCTCTAATGCATTGTCCAGCTTTTACAGGTTTTTAAAATAGAGGAAATTATCTCACAAAGAATATGCAATGAAATTGTCCATACATACCCAACCAGAATGAAATATAGTATTTGCTAATCAAATAATAATCACTTATTACACATCCCTCAAACATTCAACAAATGCTTGAGCAACTAGATGAACTTTGTCCTGTGTCTTAAAAGATTAACAAATCTGGGCTCTGACAGGGATGGGAAAGAGAATGAGTCCTAGAATGAAAATCTCCTCATGAAAAACCCTTCTTCTCTTGCCCTTTTTAAGCCACAGGATTGTTAACTCGGTGCCTCTGTTGATTGCAGCTGCAGTGGTTACACACAGGGGGAGACATGGCCTTTCAGGCTGTCAGGCCCAAATCTTTAACAGGTCAGAAAAAGCAATTTAAACTCCACCTGGAAATTCATAGGCAGCCCTAGTAACTAACAAGGCTTGTATCAGAAGGAAAAGGTCTTTCACTTCTCACCAAGCTCAGGAGGATATGAATAAATCTGGGCAACACTGTGACCTGCAGCATTCAGGAACAGCAAAAAGCATCTAACATAACACCTGAAATGGAGGAGATGAATAATGTAGGGCAGGTGCGCTCCTTTATTAAGGGGCAGATAAAATCTTTGCCATTCCTTCCATCTGTTCCCCCAATCTGTCTCCATTATCTCAATACTACCTGTGCTGTATCCTAGCCAACAAGTTGTCATTTAGATCCAGTCTTGATCTGGCACTCGGTTAGACATTCCACTTCAGAAACTGGGTCAAACAAGATAGTGACATAGTTTTTGGGTTCATGGGTTTTATCAGACTCTTTAGTCTCTAATTCCTCATTAAGCCTTCTATGACAGGATGTATAGGCCCCACATGGACAAGGAAAGGGCCAGAGAGGCCCTGCCTGTAGGGATAGCCCACCCCCTCCATCCCTGTCAATCATGCAGTCGGGAGAAGGCCTTTAAAAGGAAGGAAACTGCAGTCAGCAGCAGGTAGGGAAGGAGCAGGATTGCTCTAAGCAGCAGACTATAGGAGTGACTCCTGAAGCAGTGGTGGGAATTCCTAGCCAGACACCTTCACCCTGACCTTAGAGAGAGTACAGTGATGTTCCAGGGAAAGGCAAACAGACTGAGCCTGCCTCAGAGACTCAGCCGGAGCAATTTTCCCAAATCCATTATGTTGGGGCTGAATCACTGATAGCACTATGAACTTGCCACCCTCCCGCCCCTCCATGGAGAGATTTTGATAGACCAGTAAAAGTGTCAGACACCATTTGATAGTGCATTATTGTTGATCATATTTGTTGCTAACAGCAGCCAAAATTGGTGGGCCTTTCTGCAGGCCTGTGCAGCCTTGGCATGACTAAGCCAGGAAGGGAAGGGAGCCTCTTGCTCAACCTTTGCCTGACCCTGCACCCCCTCCCTGATACTCTGGTGAATGTGCTGGGATCTGTGTTTCAGGAAAAGACAAATAAGCTTATTTATGCATGCCCTCTGGGCCTGAGGATATGCAGATTCTGTAGGAACATATCTAGTTAATTAAATACTCTGGTGACCTTAGGTCTAGCCTTTTAAATTTTTTTTCCCTCTTTCTTGACCTGTTATTGTCTTCTAACAAGGATAAATGGGGGGAGGGAGGGAGAGAGAGGCTTGGACTCTTTGGGATCTCTTCTTGGACACAACTTCTGGATCCTTCAGCGACAGCTAGTAGATCAGGCCGATTGGAAAGCCATTGCTGTTTACATTCGAAAGCCATCCCAGATTTCAGTAATTATTGAGGGTTGTGGTTTAGGATATTTTACCAACTTATTGTGGACGTGTGTAAGTGCTTGAGCCTAAGTAAAGAATAGCTTTAAAGTAAGAACACTCTTGTGTTGTGCTTGAACCGAAGTAAAGAATAGTTTTGTAGTAAGAGCACTTTTGTGTTATACTGTTTTTGCCAGTCCGTATATCGGCTGGACGCCCGTGTCTCCATTTGGCTTATTTCCTGACATCACCGTGCACAAAGTAAAGTTACCACGAACTTCGAGTTGGCAGAACCCTGGGGAACAGGATCCCTGAATGCGTGGGTATCT
Organism: Emydura macquarii macquarii; assembly: GCF_026122565.2. Classification (NCBI taxonomy): domain Eukaryota; kingdom Metazoa; phylum Chordata; order Testudines; family Chelidae; genus Emydura; species Emydura macquarii. The sequence continues at coordinate 5,589,746 of NW_027130698.1, forward strand.
GTGAATTTCACTTTGGTCTTCCACCTGGAGAGGCTTAAGAAGGTCCATAAAGGGCAGAGACACCCCCCCCCGTCCCCCTCCCCGTAATCAATAGGGAAGTGGGGCCTGTGTTGTGACCACCCAGTGTGGAAAACTGGTCATGGTCAGGTTCACCCCACCCCCTGCGGGAGGAACCATCAAGGACTCTGTCACACTTTCCTTGTATATACTTTGAACAAGAAGGGTGAACCTTATTAAAATACACACGGAAAGGCAACTCCATCTACTTCAGCAATGGACTGCAGTCCTGTCATGAATACGTCATGGTCACCAAAGGTGTAGGTAGGGAACGCTGGTGGGACCTGGGAGCTTTAGTGCTTAATTTGTAATGAAAGAGGTGATGGGGGCTCAAGCAATTTTTTTACTTTCATAACTGATGCTGCAGAGGTGCTGGTGCTATGAACTGCCAATCCTAGAGGTGGTGGGGCTCAGCACATGCACAAATTAAGTGCTGGGTAGCTTCATATTTCCATGACCCTCTCCAATAGAGGCCCTCTGGCAATAGAGAACCATCAGGTGTCCATATTAATTCTTTTAGAGCTGTCACTTTCTCCTGCCTCTGCACTTTAAGTTCAGGCTGAGGCTACATGGGCTGGTCTTATGGTATTTTCAGCCTAACCAGAAGCTAAGAAGTTACCAACAAGAAATCTCCAACAGAATTTTATTCTTATGAGGCTTGTAGCCTACTTTTGCATTATTAAGACGTTTAGATAAACAGCAATATGAATCTGAACCAAACCTTGAACATTTTGAGCTTTGCCCATTGCTGGTACTTCACTGATATTCAGTGACATTGCACCCTTTTCAAAAAGCCAAATCCCGATCCTGTTGAAGTCCAGAATGAATTTGACATTGACTTTGATAGTATCAGGTTGGCCTTTTAAAGGGTGGATTTGAACTGAAAATGTTCCCTTTTACAATGAACTTTGTTTAAAAAAAACAAAACAAAACAGTAAAATTATCTTCTTTGTAATAATCCTCTCTTTAAAAAACAGTTAAAATGCTCAAATGTTTGGTTCCTGTCATGAATTATCAGTTGATAATATTTTATTGTTCAGTTGCCAAAAGCGTGTTAGGCACTATGCACCCATGTAAGAAGACAAGGGCTTTGTTTGAAGAGCTCACAATCTGAATACATCTCAGTGTGTCATTGTATGAGTGACCAAACATATTTTATCCTTCAGGATGGAATTTCCATTGAAAAAATGACAAGAATGAAGTTTCTTCTGAACACTGTAGTGACTGACTCACACTACTTGTTCTTAGAGGACAAAACAAAAAATATTTTCATTTTTTTGCAGACTAATAGAATAGTCTTAATGGGATATTCATTTATAGTCCCCAGTGAAAACATTTCATATATGCACAATCATAAAATGACTACAATTTAAATTTTTTAATCTAAGACCCTCACCCCATATGTCTCAGTCTAATTGTCCTATCTTCCCTCATTTTCGGCTTGCCATCAGTGCCTGTAACTCCCATGTGTCTTTACTCTGTGCTCTTACATGACCTGCAACTGCTGCTTCCACTGCTTCTGCAGTAATAAGTTGCTTATTCAGTTCATGAGCATTCACAAGCCCGTATTCTATTTGTTTATCCAACATGTTCCTCAGCTTCTCTCAATACCTTTGGCAATTTGAATGGCTATCTAAAATTATGCTTAATATTCGATACCATTATGAAGTCAACCTGTTTTCTTTCAGTTCCAGGAAAAAACAGTATTCTGGCCAAGGACATTTTGGGACTGAGAGCTGTTTGAATGTGTATTCAGACAACACTGATGATCAGCAAAATAAGGTCACACTCTTCATTTTCTTTCTAAACTCCCCTACTATTACAGCTAGAGAAAATTGTTAAATAGGTAATGAAAAATCTTGTGGAATAAAAGATCCTATCAATAATCAAAGCCAGGAGTAGGATTTTTCAGTGAAACACTGGCAACCCATGGCTGATTGTCAATGGAATAATAGAAAATGTATCAGTTGGATTTTTGCCAGCTGTAGAAGAGTCTTTTTGAAAGGAGTCTCTGAAAAGACTGCCTTCTTTTCCTCCATCTACTTTATTTGAGTGAACAAAAGAGTTATGCAAACAATTAAAGATAATCTTATTATGTGTGCTTACTTTGGAGAACAAGGGAGAAGACTAAGAAAATAGTTTTTATTCAGTTTCCTCAGTGGCCCACCAAAGAAAAGCAAAGATACAAAAGGCTAATGCCCCAGAGTAATAAAACAAATAGAGAAACCAGAGCTAGAAAGAGGTGCACAGAAGTTGGGAATACGTTATTCAACTATGCAGGAATCCAGTACTAGGGGAGTTTTATATCATCTCCGCCTCCTGCCAAAAATATAGACCAGCAGATTGATTCTCTTCACTCTGTGGGGAGAAACATCAAACATGCTAGTAGTACGCATGTAGTTTTTCAGTACCATTGTTACTGGAACAAGGTGACTTGCCTCATGGGCTGGAGAACCTGGGGCTAAGCTGTCCCATGAATCACATCTGGGTTGAATCAGATGATCCCAGGATAAAAAGGGCAGGAAATTGCACTAAAGGGGGAGGAGGGGAGAAAGCCCAGATGATTGCAACTATGTCTGTAGGCACTGCAGGGAGCAAGAAGGCATCTTCAGGGCCCTGAGTCCCAGGGGAAATGCTGAAGAAGCTGGACAAAATGGAAGAGAGATCTCCCAGCTGGGAGAGGCCCTGTACAAGCAGAGGAGGGTCTGTAAAGGCCAGCTGGGATGAAAACTCTGTCAGTTTGGGTTTTGTGTTATTTTGGATTAAGAAAGACACTGAAATGATTTTGAGGCCTAGGGGGTCAGTAGGTACCAGAGGACTGAATAAATGGGACCTTTTGTGGGGAGTGTTTGAACCACCTTTGAATTGTGAGTTTCTAAAGGCCCTGAAGAACGGGAAAACAGAGGCCATAAAGTGACCCCTGGCCATGAGGGATGTTCAGTAAGTGGCCAACCTATTACCATCATCACTAAAAGCTTGTTAGCATGCATTACACAAATTAAGAATATATAGACATCATGAATGCTACTGATTTTAAAGGAAAAAAGTAATGTGGGGCAGATTTTAATCTCATTTATGTTGTTGGACTAACTCCACTGATTTCTATGTACCAGTGTAAATCTGGAGTTTCTCAAATTTATGCCTTAATTCCACAAACCACTTAAGTGGATGCCTAACTTTCAGCAAGTGAGTATTTATACTGAATATGCTTTGTTGGTCAGGGATTTACACTGGTGTGAAAGAGATCTGAATCTGGCTAAGACAGTTAACATCTCTTTAAGAATAATCAGAATAATGGTTGCTAATGTTTATAAACCATCAAATAAAGAATGGTCTCCTCTCATATTACCAACAGCTTATCACCTGGCTATATCTGTTAGTGATTTCAATAGCCACCACATGATGGGGGGCATAATAGCAAAGATGCTGCAGGTGAGAAACTTCTGGAATGGTCATCAACATACCTTCATTTTGATGTGAAAGACTGAGGCACTTTTCATTCTGCCTGCAGGGACAGAGATTACAACCTAGATCCCTATTTCCTCACCAAAGACCAATTTGGAATCCCTCCGGTTGCATGCAGAACTTTTCTTGGCAACTTTCCACACAGTCAGTATTGACTGGTGATAATCCACAGGAGGATTGAGCTCCCAGTAATCATGTCATCGCCCAAACTGATGGAAATTTTGAAAGGCAAACTGGCCAGGATTCACACAAGAATTGAGGCCATCATCAACACAATTCCACCGAAGCTCCTCTAGAATTGTCCTTTACTGTTGAGGAGGTAAACAAGGCCTTTCACTCGTGAAAGCTAGAAAAGCCACAAGACCTGATAATGTCTTTCTAGAATTTCTTAAAGCTTGGAGCTCAGGGAGAGAAATGGTTGGCAACATTGTTCTCCAATAGCCGTTTCTCAGGGTTTGTCTTGAGAATCTGGCATGAGGCCATGGGCATTGTAGTTGCCAAGCCCGGAAGGCCAAACAATAGTCCTCTTAGTACTGACCTATATCACCCCTGTGCATGTCATACAAGCTCATGGAAAGAATATTACTGGCAAGAAAACTCAGATCTCAGTATTTCAAAGTTCACGCAAGCTGGGTATTGTCTGTAGACTTGAGTAAACGTCTTACATGGTTTGCTTACTGAATACCTTTGCCCAAAAGCCACATAGAACTGATTCCTTTTTCTCTTGTTTTTGTTTTCTTGTTCTCTCAGTACTCAGCCACTCAGGGTTAAAACTATTACAAACCTTCCAGGGTAAAAAAAAGCCCCCTTGCCATAAAATGAAAATGGGCAAGAAAATAAACACAAAGAGATTATCCTGTTTGAATTTTGAAGCTAGATCTACAATTTCTTGTTCAAACTATTTTCAATATTCTAGGGCTTTTGTAAAAATTTTTCTTCTGGGTATTTTAGCTTGACTTATTTCATCAGCCTTAGACAACAAGTAGTACAATTTGGTTCTACAAGAGCCCATAATTTAGTAAATGGCTTCTGGTTCCACTGGTAGAGGAGCTTCACTAATCTTAAATTAAATCTTGGAGTAAATTTAAAATTAATGAAATTTAAAGCTGCAATTTGTTCAAGGATCCAGAACATTCATTCTTTCATCTATTCATAAAACTCTTTAATTACCTAGTATTACCTGAAACCTGTATTGTTTTATTATTGAGAGATTAATTTGATGAAAACCTCTGAATGATACATCATTAGAGTGACTCTAGGATCATGTATAGTCTAACTTTTTATGCTAATCCCACTACAAAAGGAGGAGACAGTGAAGATGACAGCTATTCACCAGCTTTTCAACCCTACTGTTCCCCTTCAGAATTATCAATTACTTGAGATTGTCTCTCCTAGATTTTCAAGTATGCGTAGCTGCCCATCACTTTCACTCTGAGCTATAGGTATGTGCAGGTACCAGTTGAAAAGGATCTTTATTGTTCCATTACAGTAGGGTGTAGAGGCCCCATTGTTCTGGATGCTATAGAAACTTATGAGATATGTCTACACTGCAATCAGAGGTGTGACTGCACCCCGTGTAGACATACTCAAGCTAGTTTTAATCCAGGTAGTGCAAGAACTCATAGCAGTGAAACCGGAGCAACATGGACTTCAGCATAGGCTAGCCACCTAAATAACTACCCAGGATCCTGGGCAGGCTTGTACGGCCTGTGCTGAAGTCTGTGCTACTGCAGCTTCACTTCTATTGGTACTTGCACTAGCTGGACAAAAGTAGCTGAGCTATGTTTACGTGTGCTGTAGCCACACCTCCGACTGCAGTGTAGACATACCCTTAGTAAAACTGAGTCTCTGCTGCATAGAGTGTAATGTCTAAATAGACAAGACAGACAAAGGGACAGACTCCTCCATTTTACAGAGAGGGGAATTGAGACAGAGAGAGAGAGACTGGCCCAAATTCATACAATAAGTCTGTTGCAGAGCTGAGATTTGAAGCCAGCTCTCTTGAATCCCATTCCAGCAACTTAACCACAAAGCTATCTTTTCTCTTTCTAGTTTGCAGCATAGAAGAGAAGCCTTCCCTTCTGATTAAATGCTTTATCATTTTTCAGTTGCAAGTATATAGTAACATATTTAGTAGATGGTTTCAAAACTTTACCACTGCATGTATTTCTTAGATTACAAATTTGAGCTATTTACTGTAGTTGGTATGGAATAAGTGATAATCAGTAAATTCCCCTTTCTTATTTCAATGTTAGGTTAATACTAATAACATTTTTATTTATAGCTATCCAGTTATTACAAAGCTTGAAACTTATCCAGTACTATACTGTATCAGATTAATTACAGTGCCATCCACCAAAAGTCTTCCATGTTTTCAGTGCAGTTGGTATGATCCTGCAGCACTTCCAAGAGTTTGGGTGCACCAAATAAATATTTTGCAGAGTACCTTGTTGAAACTAATGTGAAAAATTGTTGTATGTTCAGCAAACTTACAACACTATACTTCTTCAAAACTAAACCTTTTACCTTAAAGGCTCATGGAATCTCATGGAAAACTTTGGAAACATTTGTGTTTGTTTACAATTCTGATTATATACCATATATTCCTTTTCTCTTCCCGTGCTCATTAGAACAAAAACATTTGCATAGCAACAGGATTTTTGTTTCTTAAGCATGTAATGATCCCTGCTGCTATTCTTCACCTGGATTCACAAACATCACATATCACAGCAATGATTGGTTATAACTCATAATTATAACTCCAGGTGATGAATAATCAACAAGATAAGACAAACTCTGTTACAAAGACCCTATATCAAAGCAAATGTGTTTGATGATAAAGAACAGAGGGAGAGAAATGTATATACACATATATATGTTCTGTATTTTGAATTTAACACACGTGCAAAATTATTTCTAAATAGAATGTTTTTCAGAATTTTCTAGGAGGCATCATCTTGCTCTATTTTGGAGGAAGATTTCCCAAAATACCCTTTTTTTTTGGTCCAATAAAGAGCTTTCTAAGGTCTGTATGATAGCTGTGGACATTGCATGACACACACTTTTTCTATTTCAGTAAAAAAATCTAACCTTTTAGGAAGACAGAAAGACTGTAATTCAGTCCAAATGACCTGGTTAACAAATGCTTCAAAGGTTTGACTTCCACTTAGATGGAATAATTAGAACTGATTGAGCATTTTGATAAAATCTATCCAAACACTTAAACAAGATAATTTTAACTATGCTATATTTAGGGATTTAACTATGTTATATGACTCCTGCAGGAATCAGTATGAGTCATGTGGCTAAATCTCTTGTGCGTCAGCTCAGAAATGTATCCCTTTGAGTTTAGAAACTCCAGTCCAAGCTTAAGGTTCATTATGAATTCAAAGTCAGGTGAATGGAAATATTGATATTGTTTGCCCTTTGTGCCTGACACCTGGTAATATTGATTACCTAGATTATCTTGGAGCATCCGTGTTGATATACTAATGTGATTATAATACAAGTCTAGTTGTTGATAGAAGAGGAAGAAGTTAAGTATGGTGGTGATGCTCTTTCCTAATTATTGTATATTTTAGTGATGAGAATGGCTATGCTATTGCCTTTGTGCTTCCTGTGTTTCTGTCCTTTTTTGTTTTATTTTATTTATTATGTTTATGTATATTACAGTAGAATCTAAAGACCCTAATGGAGATTGGGGGCCCATTGTGCTGACCTCTTTACAGGCACCTACTGAGAGACAATCCCTGCCCCAACACATTTTGCAATCAAAATAGACAAGACCTACAAAAATGGAACGGGAAAAACAGGCACAAAGAGGTGAAGTGATTTGCCCAAGGTCACACAGCAGGTCAATGGTAGATCTAGAAATAGAATCCAGGTCTCCTGAATCCCTAGTCTAGCGCTCTGGTCACTAGACCATACTGTGTGGACCATACAGTTTTATAAACTGGCTTAGTATGTTTGACAACTAGCTTTTTTCTGTTAATGGGGATGTCCTCTAAGATACTAGAAGTAAGAATTTCAAATTCACTATTCCAGTGGAGACCAGAAAAAAACAATTTTTTCCCAGGTCCTGTGAATCTGCATGTATTGTAGCTTCCATTTTAAAATGTTTTCATGCCTAAAGTTAAATGTGGTAGTAGGAAAAATACAAATATAATCAATAAGTACAGAAAGTGGGTGACCAAAATCTTTGCTACTTTATGTGCTAAACACATGCTAGTACTAGGATATAGCTAATATAATTGTTCAAAACCAGCTCCTGGAGAGAACAGCCATATCATACGTATTTGAGTGAGCACTACCTGAACCAGAACTAATTTTAGAGAAAGCTGTTCTTGCTTCTTGATAGAAATCTCTAAATCTCTGACAAGTGTGAATTGCCACGTCATTTCAATGGGGTATTAAATCATAGTGAAAATCAAATGGCAACATTTAAAACTATTTCACAGTTGGTTGTTTTCAAAGAAACACCCAACTACTCTGGCACTCTGAAAAGATTTGTGCTTGTGAATGTAGACTTTCTTCCCTGGCAAATTCCATTCCATTAAATAAATCTGTGCTCATTTTGTGGATCTAAGATGTGTAAACCCAACAACACAGCATACTTGCAAAAGATGCTCATTCGTCATGTATAGAGCTAGATGCAGCATACAGTGACTTATTTAACCACATTCAGCATTTTTTTCTGTTGGCAACTTGTCAGCAAGCACTATATGTTTTTCTCTAATTTATTTGTTTTGTTTTTTAATTATTTGTGGAATAATTTCAGCCAACTATTCTTGGTCTGCAGATTGGACAGAAGGAATTTATTGCAAGTATTCATCTACTTGTTGCCGTACACATGTTTTCTGACCAATGACTGGGTGACTGTACATCTTGTAATCAGGTTTCCATTGTGAGTACTTACTTTTCTAGGCTGAGAATTCATTTTCTGCAAATGTTCTCCAATACTTACTTAAAATGAGCAATTTCTGCACACGTTTGGCCAGTAAACCTGTTTGCCAGGGTATTCTTGAGATGTAAATGTAACAGAGGTTCAAATACAGTCAAAGTAAACATGTTTACAAGTTCAAAGGTATATTAACAGTTTTGTTTTCTTCCCAGAGTTTGCCCATCCCTAATCTTGCAATGTTGAAAAGCAGGACATCATGCTAAAGTGTGCTGCACTACTCTTTCCAAATACTAGGTACCTGAAATCAACATCCCCAGTTTTTGTAGTTCACATTTACAAAACCCAAACTGTGTGTGTTGCCTTACTTGAAGAGAATGGCTACTGTATTTGGTTCCTTAATGAACTGTTGATTCATGACACTTATTTTATAACAGCAGAGTAGTATGGTGTGAAAACAGAACCTCTGTTTTTTAAATGGACCTTTAAACTGCTTAAAACCTACACATCATTATGGATGCATTTCGTACACAGCTGAAAAGACTGACACTCCTTGTTCTAGTCAATCTCCTCTTGGGCATATGAAATTGCACTGAATCAGACACAATGGTATGAACAGAAACATTTGTGAATATGGCAAAAGTCAGAAGGCATATAGACCCATTACAATAGAAAGTGAAAGTATTTGCCTTGATTTGTGGGATAAGCTGTGTCCCAAGAACTACAAAAGCCTGTCTTGGAGAAAAAGAGACAATGCTATTCAGCGTAATAGGGTGTACAGAAATAGTGCAATAAAAATAAAATAAAAGTAAAGAGTGCATGGATACATGCTATAGTGCTAAGTATCCAGAATTATAGTGTGGTCCTTTTGCAAAAATTAGTAAATCAGATTGATTTAGTAAGCGGATTTTATTAATCTAGATTAAGTAACTCATTTCAAATTATGGAACAGAAATATCTTTACACTGTAAATTATTACATGGGAAAACATTTGTGGGTTTGTATGGGTGTACACACCCACAGAGCTATGGACAGTAAACAAACATCACAGATCTAAGAATAGTTTAGATCCTCTGTTCATGATGTAAATATTATAATATATCATATGGAATATCCCTTGCTAAGGTACATCAGGAAAAGAAGATCTAAGCTATTACCTCTCTTTTGACAGATAGGTCTCTGTTGCTTGTTTACCACCTATAGCTGTTCCCCTGCAAAATGAAGTTGTGCCAAGTTCCTGCAGCAATATAACATAAACATTTCTGTTTGGACCAAAAATTATGTGCCAAGACACTTGTAAAAATACGTATGAACTCTTTGGTTGCTTCTTCTGTGTTCATGTTGACTTGTTTTATTATGATGCTTTAATATCTCAAATTATCATTATGATTTACTTGTGTCTATTCAATTCAATTCAATTCAAGAGATGCTATAGAACTCTTTTATTTCTGCTAATGAAGGGCAGGTATGTGATTGAGTTACTCTGGGAGCTCTTCAGGCTTTTTTGTTGCTGTGCTATTGTGACTGTTTGAAGGATTATCCTAATTGCAGGTTAGAAGATTGTGGAGAAAGGAACTGTTAGTTGGTAGTTACACTCTTCTCTCTCAGGGCTATGTCCTCAGATCCTCAGTGTGGGTCATTACCTAGCTGTTGCTGTAGTTGGCAGAATCAAATCTGATTGGCTAGCCGATGAGGGACTAGTGACCACTGTCTGGAGACCCACTCAGTTTTGTTCTGTCTTCTGTAGATACTGGCAAGGCACTGCAATTCAGGAGTGGAAGCTAAGACCATTTTGGGTGCACACTCTCCCACAAATCAGGTCTCATCATCCTCCCCCATCCCTTACCTCATTGAGCAATTCAGTGTCCTTCCCTTCCCCCTTGAGGAAGTCAAGAATTCTGCATGGAAGGTAGAAAAAAGGCATCTTGTAGGACTCCTCATCAGATTCAGGTTCCCAATCCCCACCTTCCCTTAGGAGCAAAATTAAAAAAGAGAAAAAAGAGATTGAAGAAATTATCTCAGAAATTTACAAGAAAACTGGCCTGTTCTTCAGGGGGTAACAGTTCCTGTGGCTCCTCACCAGAGTGTTCCAGAGCTAAAGGCTCTGCCCATAAGGTTTTCAGACATGGAAACAAAAAGCATATCAAGAGGAACAGAATTCATTGTGTCTGGTTCATCTTCCTCATCATTTGACTCATTTTCATCCTAACCTTCCTGGGCATCACCAACGAAGGCTAGGAAATCTGTTCAGTCTAACTCCAGGAGAGGAAAAGAGAAATCAAGAGGAAAGTCAAGATCCTATTCAAAGGAGGAAGGTGAATCTCAATCTCAGAGTCCGAGTCATAGGATGAAGCAAAGCAAGAAGATCTTTTTTCCAACTGAATCAATTGAGAAGATGTTATGAAAGGTGATTAGATACTTGGTATTCTGTCGGATGAGATCATTAGAAAAGATTGTAAACAGGAAGGTGAGAGGAATGTTACAGAAATTACAAAAAAGTATTTTCCACCTGGTTTAAACTCTGAACCTCACATTCCCCTTTACATCTTTTTAGAGGAAGTAATTAAGGCCAAATTGGAAACACTGGCAAAAGTTTATGAGATTGTCCAGAAGTGCAAACAAATTCTATAACATACAGTGTAGCAAAGCAGATTTCATGTCTCTTCCCAAAGCGGATGGGGCAATTTCATCACTCAAAGACACCACTATCCCAATAGAAGGGGATTTTTTTCCCCAAAAGAACCCAATGACTGAAGAATGGAAATATCGCTGTGCCATATGTTTTAAGATTTCACCTTCTGCTCTGAGGACTTCTGCTGTAGCAACATGTTTTGCAAGAGCAGTACTGACCTGGACTGACAATTTGGCAGCCAGACTTCCACAAAAGGCTAAAAAAATCATTACAATTATGTTTGGAATTGAAGCAAATCTCATTGGTTTCAGCATTCATTACCATTGCAATAGGGATGCTTTGAAGTTTTCAGATGTGCCATGGCCTCTGATCTGGGCCAGACAGCACTTTTGGTTGTAGGCCTGGAAGGGTGGCATATGGGCCAAAACCACATTAGTGACTTCAGATATTTAGGAGGCAGGCTATTCATGGAACTGTTAGACAAAGTAGTGGTGGAGTCCTCTGACCAAAAAAAAAAAAAAAAAAAAAAGAACAAAAAAACCAAAAAACCCCAACAACAACCTCCTAACTCCAAATTCAGGAAAATAACTGGCCTTGTTATAGGTCTCAATATTCTTTTCATGGCTACTCCTCTTAGTACAGAAGGCGAGACTATCACAAAAACAAATGGAACAAATCTAAGCCCAGAAGACGAGAGACCATACTTCCCACAATGCAAATTCCAACACTTGAAATAGTGCCTGATTATAGTCAGGAGAGCTCCAACAACCAGCACCAAAGAGGGAGACTATTAAAATTTAAGGGCCAGTGGCCTCTCTCCATGTCAAATAGATGGGTCATGGATGTGGTTGAACTAGGTTATGCCATAGAATTTTAAAAGATTCTGAATAGTTGTTTTCTCTCTTCTCCAGTACCCTCAAATCCTCAAAAGAGGCAAAATATGCTAAAGACCATAGATCATATTTTGTGAATCGCTGCCTTTTGGACTTTTGTCCATGCCTTGAGTGCTTTTGAAAGTCTTTGTTGTTCTCGTGGCTATTCTCAGGCAGAAGGGAATAAAGATATATCCTTTCATAGATGACATGGATGACAAAGCCCTGTCCAGTGAGGGGTCTACTCAAGCAACTCATTCAATGATCCAAACATTGCAACAGCATACATTTTTAGCAAATTTTGGAAAAAAATATCTTCAATCATCTCACTGCCTAGTTAATTTTGGAAGTTTGATAGACACAAAGGTCCACAAAATCTTTCTGTTAGCCGAAAGATGGGACAAGATCAGGTCACCAAAACATCAGTAGGCACCCTAGTGAGTGTTCTAGGGATGATTGTGTCCTGTTTAGGGATAGTGCCTTTGGGCAAGAATGCATAGGAGGACTCTCCAGAGTTTCCTACTGTCATTCCCCCACTCCCCACTTTTCTGATTTGTTCCATATCTGAAAGTGAACTTTTGTTCCATCGTTTGTGTTGAAATCCCTGGATTGGTGGATGAGTCCAGAGAGATTCCCAGGAGGGATGGCTATAGTGGAGCCAGAGAGGTCTGTCATAACAGTTGCTGGACAGGAAGGATGGTAAACATTCTCTGAACAGGTGGCGGCTCCAGGGACGTGGTACTTTTCTGAATAAAAGAAAAACATAATTTTTCTAAAAGTAAGGGCAATAAAATGTGCTCTTGAGCAACTAGCTTCAGCATTGCCGAACAGTCATAGTCTAGTAATGATGGACAATACATTGCCAATGGTGTATGCAAACCATCTGGGAGGTACAAGGTCAAGGGAACTACAAATAAAGAAGCAGCATCATTGATGCAGTGGGCAGAGTCACATGTGCAATCTCTCAGGGCCTTGCATATCAAAGGCACCAGAAATGTGAAGGCTGACTAACTGAGCAAAGGGAAAATTGATCAGGTAGAGTGGAATCTTTACAATGAATTGGCCATCAACAATTTCAGTGTTTCAATTTTGAATTTTCTTCCATCCAACACATACAGTAAGATTCACCAATACTTTGCAAGAAAAAGGGAGCAAGGAGCCTTAGACATAGCTGCCCTGTTGTTCACGAGTCCAAAGAGCTTACTTTATGCTTTCCCCCAGTGTTCATAAGCATCAGGGTAATAGAGAAGTTCAGAAAGGAGGAAGTGAAAGTGATCTTAGAGGCTGCCCATTGACCCAAGAGGCCTTGGTTTCCCGACCTTGTGAACATGTCAGTGGAGCCACCATTTTTTCTGAATCTGAGGCCAGATTTGTTATCCCAGGATTCAGGATTTGAGCAAGTTAAATCAATCAGCTTGGCATTTGAAAGGAAATTTCTAAAATGAAAGGGTTACTCTGCTGGTCTCTGAAACTGTTAGCATCTAGGAGAAAAACAACACACAAGGTTTACACAAAGATCTGGTCTAAATTCAAAGCTTGGTGTGGAGAGAGATATATTCAGCATCAAGTAGCCAAAGTGTCTCATGTTCTGGAGTTTTTTACAAGATGGTTTTGATATTGGGTTGCAGACTAATACCTTGAAAGTACACGTTTCTTCCCTGTCTGCAATTTTGACTATATTCAGAAAGTCTCCCATTCTCACCATAAGGACATACGTTAATTCATTAGAGCAGTTCAGCTATTTCGCCCTCCTAAAGTGCATAGAGCGCCATCTTGGGATTTGATTATTGTGCTCAATGCTTTAATGAGCCCTTTGAACCTGTGAAATCAGCTTGATTGTATTACTTGAGTATCAAAATTACCTTTTTGATCACTACCACTTCAGCAAGAAGGGTGTCAGAGTTGGGAGCTTTGTCAATTGATCCATCCTGCTGCATCTTTCACAAATATAAGGTGGTTTTCAAACTGGCTCCCACCTCTATTCCAAAAGTAAATTTGACTTTTTCATTGAACACAAGATATCTTGTTGCCTTGTTTTTGTCCAAATCTTTTTCACCCAAAGGAGAAGCTATGGCATTTGCTGAATTTAAAGTTTTACCTGAAAAGAATTGAGAGCATAAGAAAAACAGATTTACTGGTCTTATTTCATCCGAGGAAAAGAGGTTGGAAGGCATCTAAATAATCTCATGGTGGCTATGCTGGTGCATTGCTGAAGTGTATAGATTAAAAAGACACAATCTTCCAATGGGCATCAGAACTCATTCAGTACTAGCGGTGGAAGCATTATGGGCTGAGAAAGGGCAGGCCCCTTATAGTGAAATCTGTAACGCTGCAGGTTGGTCATCCTTGAATATCTATCTCGTAAAACTTGATCAATATATGCTTCAGCCAGTGCAACCTTTGACAGGAGGGTCTTGCAAGCTGCGGTGATTCCTTAAATTAAGGGAATCCTTTTTCTTTGATGGTATTTTGTTCCCTCCCTAGGAATTTTGTCACCACTGGGGATCTGTGGGCCTAGCTTCTAGAGGAAAAGGGGAAAATTTGCAATTGCTGGAAATTTTCCTTTCTTTGAAGAGATAGGTCCATAGATCCGGCCTCTCTGAAAAAGGGAGATCTGTTTAACTTCTGGCTACAGTTCTCTGCAGTAGTTTAATTTTTTCTTGTTCATAATGTTCTCTTGTTGAGTATTATTTTTGCAAGGTACTGATGCAGTTGAGATGCCTTCCGGTTCACAGCCACTAACCTTTGAAGCATCTTGAAACTGAGGAGGTTTCTAGAAGTTGAGGGGTAGTCCCTCATCAGCTATCCAGTCAGCTTTGATTCTGCCCTCTACAGGTACAGACTATGACAACCCACACTGAGGATCTATGGAACTATCCCTTCAAACATTCAAAGAAGGGAACATTTTCAGGTAAGCAACCATAGATTCTCCCATTCTATATAATAGAGTTAATGCTTCTAAAGTCAGTTGGATTCTTTCCTGTATAAGGACTATAGGATTAGGGCCAGTAAGAATGTAAAATGCTGGAAAGACCATACATTTTAAATGATTTTACTGACGCTGTATTTGGTTGTTTCCCTGGAGCAGCAAATACTTATCATTCCTGTCTTACTGATAACAAAGAATGTGTTTACTTTTTTGACCTGTTCTTTCTATCAATACACCATTAGGGCTGAATCTCAGTGTTCACTCACAACATTCTGATTCCCATTGACTTCAGTTGTAGTTTTGCCTGAATAAACACTTATTCAGAAAGACTTCAAGAACTGCCCTGTAGTGAACAGATCTTAAAAAACTGTGTTACAATATTATAACCTGTATGGTAGCATGCTGAGATGGTATTGCAGGCTTTGGGGACTTCAACACTAGCTATTGGAATGTTATTTAAGTGGTTGCCAGGCAGTCGCTGACTAAGTTTCAGCTTGATCAGAAAGCTCTGGCCAGAGGACTTAATTACTCTCTTTATTTGGAGTATATTAGCCCAGGTCTTTGGTCTCTGAGACAGTACCCATTAAAATGTGCATAACTTAAAAAATAATTAAAAAGGCACTGTTAACTTTTTGAGCAATGCATGAAATTGGCTTGTTTACTTCATAGACCTATCATTTAAATCTGTGTCCGGTCAATCTCTAAAGGTCTTGCAATGCTGGCTTCTGACAATGAGCTGGAAGAAAACTGAAATATTTTTGGATACACTGCCTTTAGTTTCTATGCCCTCAAATCAGAAATTCATTGCCTGTGGTGATTTGTCATGCTCAATCCATCTCAGCTATTTAAAAATGAAGGCTCAAAACTTCTTGTTTTCATTGGCTTACTATAACTGACAAAGCTTTTCTCACGAGAAAGCACCTTGAGACCTCCATCTGGAAAAGCACTATACAGTGTAAGCACCATTTGTGTTGCCTCTTATTAAAGTGATGACTGATTTCAAGTGCCCTATTCATGAAGATTTTGGACTGAATGAAGTAAAAGATTCAAATGCATGATTTGTGAAAATGTTACAATTGGTTTGATGCTAAAGCAGTGAATAGGTCACATAACTGTATTCACAGTCACATTTATAAATCCAGATATTATTCAAGAGCCTTGTATTTTTAGATTAGGATAAAGGTGGAACAACTTCATTAAAATTGCTTTGCCAGTGGCCTCTTGCATTAGGGATTTTGAGATTTCACAACTAGATTTCCTAAACTGTCTTCATCCAGGGATGAAGGACATTGGTAGATTAAAGTAAAGGTGTCATTTCTAAGTAGTTTAGGTTTTCTGTTTAAGGTTCATTTTATTTTATGTGTTACTATAGGCAGCAAAATGAGGTGAAGGAGGCAGTATGTTTATCCCTCTAATCCCAATACATTTGCTTTAAATTTTATAAAAAGTTCATTCCAATTTCAATGTAATCCTTCTGCTAGGGGGTGCTGGTATGAACAGGGGCTATGTTCAATATCTAGGAGTTCTGCTTAACATTACAAATCAAAACTGGTTCAAGCCCCCTCTCAGTAATCTGGGCAAACTAAATACCACCCTGGGGCACTTCTAAGAGGCAACGCTTCCCCACTCGCAGGCATTGAATCTGCATCTAACAAAAGAAAACTTTTATTACAAGGGAGAGGGAATTGAGCATTAATTTGTGAAAACACCAGAACAATGATTCAAAAGCTTGTAAACCATAAGTAAATACATGCCCCACAGTATGATGAGCAGTGTCCTTTGCCTCAGTTTCCCACCGTGTGGTGTGAAAGTCCAACAGACGAATATTCCTTGAACACACAACTCCTTTTCCCCCTCACTGCATTCCACTCACAGTTTAAGGTTAGTGAAGTCCCAGGATTCAAGGGTGCATTCATGTGGGTTCACCTCCCACCCATTAAAGAGGGGCTATTGAGCAATGCCTCTGCTGCTGCCACTGCCTACAGTTGCTCACCGCTGCCTCTTCCACTGCTTGCTACTGCTATCTCTGCTGCTGCGTTCATTGCTCACTGCTGCCTCTGCCCCTGCTTGCTACTGTTGCTGCTGTTGACCTCTCACCGCCATCTCTGTGATGCCATGCTCTGAGGTTCTGTCGCAAGGCCCAATTCTTAGTGCTTCCAGCTCTTAGTGATTTCACTGGTAGTGGGGAGCCTCACTCCTACTTCAGCCTCTGCATTGTTTTTCACTGCAACATTGTCCCCACATCAGGTCTAAGGTTCAGTCCATAGACCTGCTCATCAGTGATTTCAGCTCTAGTAATCACTGTAGAGACAAGGACTCTCCAGTGAGTCTGATCAGCTCTGTCTCGTTAAACACTGGAGAAGGAAGCTTTAAATGGTCTCTAGGATCCTTTAAACAGAGTCCACACACCCACGTTCACTTGGATTTGGCACCCCTACTTAGTGAATGAAGTTCAGTTTCAGGTGACCGCTTCAATCAGGGCATGCAAAGTACAGTTCTGCTACCCTTTACTTATACTATAAGGATAGCAACATTTCATTACCCATGCATTCAGCAGTAAAGTGAATTTTACCCCAAAATTACCGGAACTGATCACTTTGGCAAAGCAGTTCTGTCTGCTGAACACCTAGGCAGGGTAGGTGTGTCTATGCAAATTGCCACGTTGTTCCTGAAGTCTTTCCCCCCAGTTCATCACTAGATGGCACGGGAGTGCTCATTCAGATCCTGGTTTATCTCAATAAAGGCAACATTTACAGTTTAGAAACTATTTTTATGATAAAAATAGGTCACTTTTGAATAACTACCCTGTTTGCCTTGCTATTTCTGCTGAATTATGTTAGTGGTTCAGTTATAGTTTTGTGGCATACGGATGCTTACAGATGACTGCTGAGGTCCCCAACATTAAAAAAAGAGAATTAGGTTTTTTTTTAGCATACAATAAAATTACACTGAACTTTATACTTATGTATTTGATTTTTCAGGATATGGTTTGCAATGAAGAGCTCCTGTGCACCTGATCTTAGGGCACAGCTACACTAGAGAGTTTACAGCAGTGTAGCTGCATTGATACAACTGTAAGCTCGCTAATGTAGCCGCTGTAACTACTCCAGCCTCTGCAAGCGGCAGAAGCTATGTTGGCAGGAGAAGCTCTCCTGCTGACATAGGGCTGTCCATATTCAGACATAAGATGCAGTGTAGACATAGCCTTAGAAACCTGCCTTACTTAAGAACATAATCTGGGGTGGGGACAGGCAGGGATGAGAACTGTTAACTAGAGAATTTTTGCAAAAGGAGGTTTGAACACTGAGAGACTGTTAATTTGACAAAAGAGGGATTTATTGTTGTCTGTTGAATTTGCTTTGTAGATGCTGACTATATTTGATTGGATGGTTAAGCGCTCAGGGCCAGATCCTCAGCTGATGTTAATCGGTATAGCCTTGATTTATGCTGCTGAGGATCTAGCTTTCAATTTTTAAAACAAAATTTTGCATCCTCTCCCTCCAATAGATCTGTGTGTTTAAAAAAAAAAAAGTGGCGGGGGGAGGGAGAGTAATGCATATCTATTTTTCATCCATTTCCCTTAACCTCTATATTTTCTTAGATGGTGAAATTCTTGAAGTAGGGACAATCCTTTGTCTTCACGGGAAGCTCTTAGCACATATTAGGTGCAACCGTTAATAAATAACAGTAACATATGAAGAGATTATAACAAACAGAAAATGAAATGTTATTTGTATAAATATGTAACTGTCAGTATCAGAATCAGATAGACTCTTGAAAACATATAAAGATGGAATTCATCCTAAATAAGCTAATATTTTTACCATTTCATACATTCAGAAGAAGAATGATATGCTGATTTTTACTCTGACAGGGGACTTCTCTCCTAAATGGTGCACCATTTGCAGATATACATGATGGATTTATTAGACAAAATGTAGCTATTAAAAGTCTGTATCTCCATCATGCAGGATCCAGAAAAACAAATAGACAAATTATGCCATGTTAACAACCAGTGACTGGTGTCAACATACTAATAAAAGGCTAGATGCACTGATCATTCATTAAAGGTGTGATCCATGCAACCATTAAACTCAAATGAATGGACTTCAGTGGGAACTGAACTGGACATCATGCTATATACCTCACTACCAAATATTTTGAGTCAAGTGGGAAACTTTACAGATACTCAGCATGAGTCATTTATGGCATTATCTACTGAAAACTGGCTGAGCATTGTATTTTGAAAGCAGCTTGATACCCAGACAACTTCAGGCAAGTGCTACATAGCTGACATCTCCCATCAACAACAACAGAAAAAATTGCTCAACACTTTATAGAGTCAAAAAAAAAAAAATTGACAGTACTACCTGTTGTGACAGGATGTGTTAGGGGCAATCAGGTTCAATCTCTAAAAGTTAAAAGAGCATAAAACTACAATTACTGCTTTTACCAAGGACATGAAATCCTGTTCTGTGCAACAAGCTATTGGATTTTGGTTATTTCTCTGTATTATAATCTGCATCTTCTTTCAATTAGGTGAAATAAATAAAGAACAGGCACAGTCAAGGAACTATGATATGATTGGAATAACTGAGGCTTGGTGGGGTAACTTACATAACTGGATCACTGTCATGGATGGGTATAAAGTGTTCAGGAAAGACAGGCGAAAAGCCTGTTGAGTGTCTCTGGGTTAAGGTTAGAGGCAAGAGCAACAAGGGTAATATCGTGGAGGGCGTCTGTTATAGACCACCAGAGCAGAATGATGAGGTAGACAAGTTTTTTTTCAGACAACTAATGAAAGTTTTCAGATCACAGGCCCTTGTTCTCATGGGGAACTTCAATCACTCTGACGTCTGCTGGGAGAGCAATACAGCAGTGCACAGAGAATCCAGCAAGTTTTTGGAAAGTGTTGCGGACAACTTCCTGGTGTAAGTGCTGGATGAACTAACTAGGGGCCATACTCCTCTTGACCTGCTGCTGACAAACAGGGATGAATTGGTAGGAAAAGTAGAAATGGATGGTAACCTAGGCAGCAGTGACCATGAGATGATAGAGTTCAGGATTCTGACAAAAAGAAGAAAGGAGAGCAGCATAATATGGACCCTGGACTTCAGAAAAGCAGTCTTACTCCCTCAGGGAGCTGATGGGCAGGATCCCCTAGGAGGCTAATAAGAGGGGGAAAGGAGTCCAAGAGACCTGGCTGTATTTTAAAGAAACCTTATTGAGGGCACAGGAACAAACCATCCCGATGTGCAGAAAGAATAGCAAATATGGCAAGCGACCAACTTGGCTTAACAGAGAAGTCTTTGGTGAACTTAAACACAAAAAGGAAGCTTACAGGAAGTGGAAGCTTGGTCAGATGACCAGGGAGGAGTATAAAAATACTGCTCAAGCATGCAGGAGTAAAATCAGGAAGACCAAAGCACAACTGGAGTTGCAGCTAATGAGGGACATGAAAGATAACAAGAAGGGTTTTGACATGTATGTTAGCAACAAGAAGGAGTTTAGGGAAAATAAGGGCCCCTTACTGAATGGGGGAGGCAACCTAGTGACAGATGATGTGGAAAAAGCTGAAGTACTCAATGCTTTTTTTGCCTCTGTCTTCACAAAGTTAGCTCCAGACTACTACACTGGGCAGCACAGAATGGGGAGGAGCTGAGCAGCCCTCAGTGGTGAAAGAACAGCTTCAGGACTATTGAGAAAAGCTGGACATGTACAAGTCCATGGGGCCAGATGCAATGCATCCAAGGGTGCTGAGGGAGTTGACTGATGTGATTGCAGAGCCATTGGCTGTTGTCTTTGAAAACTCATGGCGACTGGGGGAGGTTCTGCACAATTGGAAAAAGACAAAGATAGTGTCCACCTTCAAAAAAGGGAAGGAGGAGGATCTGGGGAATTACAAACCAGTCAACCTCACCTCAGTTCCTGGAAAAATCATGAAGCATATCCTCCAAGAATCCATTTTGAAGCACTTGGAAAAGAGGAAGGTGATCAGGAATAGTCAGCATGGATTCACCAAAGGCAAGTCATGCCTGAACAACCTAATTGCCTTCTATGATGAGATGACAGGCTCTCTGGATATGGGGAACGTGGTGGACATGATATACCTTGACTTTAGGAAAAAGTTTGATACGGTCTCCCATAGTATTCTTATCAGCAAGTTAAAGAAGTATGAGTTGGATAAGGTGGATAGAAAGATGGATAGATCATCGGGCTCAGTGGAATGCCCTGGGGTTGGGCCTGGGGCTGGTTTTGTTCAACATCTTCATTAATGATCTGGAGGATGGAGTGGATTGCACCCTCAGCAAGTTTGCAGATGACACTAAGCTAGGGGGAACGATAGATATGCTGGAGAATAGGGATAAGATACAGAGTGACCTGGACAAATTGGAGGATAGAGCCAAAAGAAATCTGATGAGGTTCAAGAAGGATAAGTGCAGACTCCTGCACTTAGAACAGAAGAATCCCATGCACTGCTATAGACTGGGGACTGACTGGCTAGGCAGCAGTTCTGCAGAAAAGGACCTGGGGGTTACAGTGGACAAGAATAGATGGATATGAGTCAACAATGTGCTCTTATTGCCAAGAAGACTAAAGTCATATTGCGTCTGTGTAGTGAGGATGTGTGGCCTCCCTCCAAGACTGATGGGGAGCAACAGGCTCGGCCTGTGGGGGCGGAGCCAGAGACTGCCTGTCTGCCAGCCCGGAACCGAGGGGGTGGGACAGGAAGTATAAAAGAGAGGCCCAGGAGCTCAGTCGGTGGCCAGCACCCGGATGGGAAGGACGTCCCTGCTGGTCCTCCAGCTCTGTCTGCGGCCTGGTACCCAGGTGAGCCGACCGACACCGGATACTCGGGCAAGCGGACCAGGGCCAGCATCCGGGTGCTGGTGAAGGAGCAGCGAGAGACCTGAGGCCCAGCGGTATCCTGGATCCACCCACCCTGTTGGTGAGCCCGAGGGGCGAGGACCTGGAGGAGTTGCCCGATGCACATGCAGAGGACATGGCCCTACCGGGGCCAGACCTGGAGGAGCTGCCTCTGGAATTTCAAGAGGATGATGGCAAGGCGTGGGCCCAGACCGGGCCAGACCTGGAGGAACGGCCCCAAAGAGCTGCCCAATCTGCCACTCCCGGACAAGATCAAGGGGTTCGACAACCTGGCCTTGGGCACCTACCCCGACGAGGGTGACTGGACAGCAGGACACCAGGTACCCGAGAGATGGGGGAAGGAAGTAGCCCAGGGGAGGGGCCACACGCTCCACCCGGACGGTGACTCAGCGTGTTGCGGTTGGGACCTGGCTGACTCCGTGGCATACCCGCCAGCCACAGCTAGGGACCTGGGCTGGGACACAGTGGAGTCGTGTGGGCCTGCGCCTCCCTCCCCCTTCCCTGACCATCCTGGCGGCCTTTGAACTGTTTGCTGCCCCGTCCAGGGCCTTTGAACCATTTGCTGCCCCACCGTGGGCCTTTGAACTATTTATAGCTCGGAGACTGTTCCCCCACTCCAGAGCTGGGACTACCCCTGCCGAAGCAGGATAGTGAGGAGGTGTGGCCTCCCTCCAAGACTGATGGGGAGGGACGGCCATCCTTTCTACAGTCTGCATTAGTAGGAGCATTGCCAGCAGATTGAGGGAAGTGATTATTCCCCTCTATTTGGTACTGGTGAGGCCACATTTGAAGTAGTGTGTCCAGTTTTGGGCCCCCAACTACAGGAAGGATATGGTCAAATTGGAGACAGTCCAGCAGAGAGCAACAAAAATGATTAGGGGCTAGAGTACATGACTTGTGAGGAGAGGCTGAGGGAACTGGGCTTGTTTAGTCTGCATAAAAGAAGAGTGAGGGGGGATTTGATAGTGGCCTTCAACTCCCTGAAGGGGGGTTCCAGGGAGGATGGAACTAGGCTATTCTCAGCAGAGGCAGATGTCAGAACAAGGAGCAATGGACTCATTGGGGAGGTCTAGGTTGGATATTAGGAAAAACTTTTTCACTAGTGGGGTGGTGATGCACTGGAATGGGCTACCTATGGAAGTGGTTGTTAGAGGTTTTTAAGGTCTGGCTTGACAAAGCCCTGGCTGGCAGGATTTAATTAGGGTTGCTCCTGCTTTGAGCAGGTGGTTGGAGTAGGTGACCTCCTTTGGTCCCTTCCAATCCTAATCTTCTATGACTTTATGAACTGCAAATCCACAGACATCAGCGTCTTGGAGACAATATTGATTAATGGAGAGAATGGCATGATGCCTTTTAAGCTTTGGAGTGTAGCAGGATTGGTTGACTTGCAAAATATTTATGTACATGATACAAAGACTTCAACTTTGAGCAGGCTTCCTCAATTAAGTTGTTGAAACACTGATCTTAAATAGCTGTCCAGAGCTGCAGCATGTTGTTTAATCCCCTAATGACAGCTGAAGCTGCTAACACAAAGATATAGCGAGAAACAATTTTTTTTATAAGTTCATTTTTTGCATTAACATTAGCAATGTTATTATTTACTTTAAATTTCTTCTTTAACCTTTAGTTTTTCATTGTTCAGTGCTGTTTCCCTTCATTTTATCTGCACAGTAAATGTAAGGAAACTATTTTAGTCACTTTTGAACTTTTAGCTGTTCAGAGTAGAAATACATACATTTTACAGATGGGAAAAACTAAGACACAGAGCTGATAAGGACTTGTCTAAGACCATGTGACAAATCAGAGGCCTAGGCTGGAACTTAAAGTGCTGAGTTTGCAACCATATGCTCAGTCCACTTGCTCACAGTTCCCCCAAAATAGAAGCTGAATAAGTTTTATGAGTAAATGTTTTTGTCTGTGAAATTTAGAAATTCTATCTCTAAAGGATAACTTAGGAAAAATATACATTTTGCTTAGTTGTGTGAGACAGCTGTCAGTAGGCAAAGCTGTTCATCTCCCTGTAGGCATTGATACCACACTCATCACTGTAGTATCTAAGCACCTAATCTCAGCCTACCTTAGAGGAATTGAAAATAGCGGGGAACTCATCATAATGTGAAATAGGTTGGGAGTTTGGAACCTGGAACCAGTAAGATTGAACATACTGTAGGAAAGTTCAGAACTAATTTTGTAAATCTATCAATAACAAAAAATCTAACAACAAAAAATAGTTCCTCACCAACCAAGTATTTAGAGCTGCTATTCATCTTGCTCAGCATCACAATCAAAATCCATCATTCATCAGTAAAAATGAATAAGAAGAGGCTTTTTGAGATATGTCTGGAAAAGTATACACTAG
The DNA here is from genome assembly GCF_026122565.2 of Emydura macquarii macquarii. Taxonomy (NCBI): domain Eukaryota; kingdom Metazoa; phylum Chordata; order Testudines; family Chelidae; genus Emydura; species Emydura macquarii. The sequence continues at coordinate 5,613,845 of NW_027130698.1, forward strand.
AAATGGAGTTCTCCTGTGACTTGCCCACAGGTGTTTATATCCACAGGTGTTTCTTTGGCTCTTTTTAAAGAGTTAGAAAAATCACAGCTTTATTGCACTGTCCCTGTACTACCTTGCCTCAGAGCAATGTTTAGGATTCCCTAGTTATACAATAATCATAGAGGGTTAGCTTGAGCCTTTACATCTCAGCCGAAAGTAAGGGATGGCCCATAGCTGCATCACCCAAAGAGGAGCATTGGAAAGGAACACTGACTGAGAGAGGCACAATCTCTCCTTGATTCTGATTCCTTTCTTGCTCTTAGGAGCAAGCATTTTCCTGGCCAGTTACCCTGATCAGTTAGTAGGCCAAAGCTCTTCCCACTCCCCACCCACTCCTCTAGGGGGACCAGATGTCCCCATATTATCAGGACTGTCTTGATATTTAGGGCTTTGTCTTATATAGGACCCTATTACCCCCTCATCCTGATTTTTCACACTTGCTATCTGGTCACCCTAACTGGCTCCAGGGGGAATATTGAGGTGGCAGCCCCGGCTGCAATGTGAACGGCCCTTCCTCCACTGAACAGAACAGCGTTTCCTCCCCTCTGTGACCAAACAAAGGTTAGGGATAATTTAGCCTACAGTGAGAGGAATGCATCATTGCTGTTAAAGAAGGAAAGGAATACCTGTATCTGTGTCTATGCCTGTGTGTGGGGAGGAGGAGGAAAGGAGAGAACAAAAGTGTATGTTGAACTGGAAAGTTCAGTTTTTTCCAATTTGTGAACTTTAATCTCACGGACTCATCCTATATCTGAAGCCAAATGGCATCCAATTTGTCTTGTTTCCCCAGAGCTGCAGTAAACATGTGATTATTAGAAAATTAAATACAATAAAATAACCCTAGCAATGTGCTTTATCAAATAAGTTTTATAAAGTTATTGCTCATCCCATAAATGCTTCAGTAGAATTTTTATTTGTATTGGCTGAAAATATTTAGACTGGTTGGTTCTTCAAGATTCCACTTTCCTGCTATAGAGCTTGGCTCAATTGAAAGAAATACAATTAGAATGTCAGAACAAATTCATTTCAACAGACTAAATTGTCACCTTGACGATTCTAGACTACGTATGTTGTTTTAGTCTTCAAGTGCCCATGCTCTTTAGAACTAATTGTCATTAGTTACATGGTGTGAGCTTCATCCACTTAGAGGTTAGATATGTACATGGAGCATGAACCAAAGCCTGCTGGAGTTGATGGGAGTCTTTCCATTGACTTCAGTGGGCATTGGATCAGTCTCATGGTGATAAATACCAATGGCTATCCATGACATTACTAAAGGAAGCAAAGCCTCATTCCTGGCTATTTCAAGTTTGTTGCAGTAGAAAAATCTTCAAAGTTTGTAAAGTAGCTGAAAGCGACTTTAAAAATGGTATGGTAAGCATATATGACTGTTGTGTGTCAATGATTTCCCTATCAAATATGCCAAATGTACAAGTAAAAAGGTATTTGTTTGTTTGTTTTTTTAAACTCCCAGCCCTGTAAAATCAGGGTAGATCCTCAGCTGGTGAAAAGAGATGCAACTCCATTGACTTTGATATTATTTTTTTAAGATCAATTTCTATTTCAGGTCACAAAATAAGCAACTATTTTATTTCAGAAATATGAGTATTTTCCTTTCGTTTTCAATCTTTGCTTTTAAACATCTACCTTCACTGTTTTTTCAAATTGACTGTCTTTCGTTTAAATATACACTGCCCTGTATTTTTTTTTAAGGAGACAGTGCATCATTGCATTCTAAAAAGTAGTCTTTTTTGTAGGAATAAACAGAATAATTATATTTCTGAATGTTATAAAATGAAAAAGATCTACACTGATTATAAGTCACTTCTCAAAAATGCATTTTGTCACAAATACATGGCTTACTCAATAGTCTTAGTTGGTTGTAATGAACTGAATTCACTGGTTAAATTAAAATGCTATTTTCCCATATTCCATAAACGCAGTGTATATGTAATTGAACTAAAATAAAATTGAAATTTACATTTTCATCAAATGAATAACCAGCATGCTGAGGATTGTTCAACTGCAATTTATGATTATGTAAATGAAACAGGTTTTGCAACTTGACTATGTACAGTAAATGGAAGTTCCATTATTGTGCATCAAAAAAGCTATTAACCTTGAAAATTATATACAATTGACATGAATATTTCTAAAATATGTTTAAAAGTTGCTAAAGCTCTCTGTCTTTCCCTTTCATAGGTATGTGTGCTATATAGTAGGTCTGGGAAAATAATTCAGAGTGAATAATTTATTAAATGTGTTCTGCCACTTTTTGGGTTTATGAATCATCCACAACTAGCAATTTTCTTGGGTCTATTCATTATTAAAAATCAGTTAATTCTACTGAATAATTTTTAGTCTGCAGACAATATGAGCTACAGAAGAAGTTAATTGTATTTACTATTAAAAACTTAAGATGGAATGGGTGTTTTGACTGGCCAGTAGAAAACATAGTAGCTTCCTGTTCTCTGCATTGGAATCAACTTCCAATTGTGAATACTCGCATAGGAATTCAAAATTTGCTTTCTATGAATATTCTTCAATATTTGGTGGTTCTTGGATAGATCCTGCTACCTTTACTCATACTGAGTAGTCTACTGAGTAGTCCTGTACCGTGTTAGTAGCCCTATTGAAATTACATTCTGCCAGTAGGAATAACAGAGTCTCATCCTCTTCCCAATAATCCCATTCACCAGAATATTAATGGAAAGTGAACACAAGAATGAGTATTTGTTGAAAATGTTTTCGCAGTGTTAGCCCAGCATACTGCATATATCATATAAGCTTCTGTTCAGTTCAGAGATAGACAGATACATAAGCAGACTTAACTATTATAATTTTTTTAAAATATCCATTAAAGTGAGGCAATTTAAAGAAAAATGTCTGTGGTTTTCATCTTTAAAGACAATCACTTCCTTGGTACATCCATGGATTTAATTTGCCTGTCTCAGCTAGCTTTTGAAATGAAACCACCTCATCTTGACAGTAGGACAATCAAAGTAAAAACTTAACTGGACAATTCCACTGTGTAGCCACGATCTTGAAATGAGTCCAGCAATTACCAGTGCTCAGCAGTTGTTCAGTAGATTAAATTCATTGAGGTTGCTGTATATACTTAACAGATGTTGCACTCTTTATTCAACATCAATGTTATTTTGAGGTTTCAGTAAATCTCTCTGACACATCTAGCGCCCTGCCACATATTGTCAATTGGTGCCAAAATTTTGAAGACAAAGAAACAAATAGTTCTCCCCCCCGTTCCTCCCCCTCAAAAAAAACCCCACCAAGAAATTGATATATAATCTAGTTTCTTCTATATCTTTCACAAAGTGAATATATTCTTTTGATTATTTTTATTAGGACTGGTGTGCTGGAAGTGCCACACTTTTATCCCCATGTTAGCTGATAGTAATCATTCTATAAGAATCTAAGGGCCAAATTGTCAGTCCCTTACTTGTGTTAGATCCCATTTATTTCAATGAGACTGTTCATAGAATAGTCTGTGTTTCAACAGTAGTAAAGGGAATCAGAATTTGGCCCTAAGAAATTTTTTCTACTTCTGAGATTTGATCTACTTCAACTTCACTCTAATAATTTTCAAATCCTTTTCTCAACATCCATTTGGATGTCAGAGGAGAGTGGGGAAAAAACACCACTCGAAAAACTAAAAAGCATGAACACTTTTTTATGTATTTAATCTTGCTGTCTAGCTTTTGAGAGTGACCTATGTCACCCTAAATTTAGCAACCATTTTGAGCAATTCTCTTCTTCCCTTTTCTATTTTTCTTAAGCAATTGTAAGTGTTTTGTTTATAAGTGAAAACCTTTGCCTTTGGATTCTCACTAAGGTTTGTTCAAATCCCATTGCCAAATATCAAGAAATTTGTAAGGATCTTGTTAGGAAAAGAAAGGGGGAGAGGCTGAAAAGAAAATGAACATGCTCTGGAAGAAAAGATGACTACAGAGGAATAGGTGCAAGAAGGATTAGTCATCCAGACCTCTCCACTTGCATGAGCTTCGGAGAATGAAGATACTGGTGCGTGAGAATTCAACCTTCAAAAACCGATAAGTAAACTACAAATGATTACTCAAAGACTCTAAATGCAAAAGGGACCATCAAGAACGCCTGCATATCACAGGCCACAGAACCTCACCCGCCCACTCCTGTAATAGGTCCATAACCTCTGGCTGAGTTACTGAAGTCAACAAATCTTGATTTAAAGGCTTCAAGCTACAGAGAAACCATCACTTACTCTAGTTCAAACCAGCAAGTGACCCGTGCTGCAGAGGAAGGTGAAAATCCTCAGGCTCTCCGCCAATCTGACTTAAGGGAAAATTCATTCACGACCCCAAGTATGGCAATCAGATAGACCCTGAGCATAAGGGCAAGGCCAGCCAGCCAGCCATCGGGGGAAATTCTTTTTTGTAGTAACTCAGAATCCTCCTCATCTAGTATCCCATCTCTGATTGTTGTAGGTATTTGCTAATAGCAGTCATGGAAGGGTCATATGCCACTGTAGGCAACTTCCTCATATCATCCCCGCTAAACTTATCAAACTCGGTCTTGAAAAAAGCTTGGTGCTTTGCCCCCCATTACTCCCCTTGGAAGGCTGTTCCATAACATCACTCCTCTGACAGTTAGATTACATTTGTTACAAAGGCAAAAGGCAGTGAAAACCTACCTCAAAGACCAGTGGGAAAAGAGGAAAGATATGCCAGCTGTTCAATATGGACCTTGACATTTTCAAAGCTGTGTGCAAGGATATAGCTATGTGCCTTTATTAAGGAGACACACAGTTAAATCCCTGTGCCCTGCTTTCAAAATCTGCCCCAGAGTACTATTTACTTTGGTTTTCAAGGGTGTTGGAACTTTTGGATCTGGCTTTGGATTTGGAAATTACATCCAAACTGCATAGCCTACTGGTGGCAGACATGGGGATACTCCCCCCAGATTTCTAATTTTCCAAACTTTTCCTAAACTTAAAGGTATGACACCTTTAACTGTCATTTGCTACGCAATCAAACTGTTATGCTATGGATAAGAACTACAAATATATCCTTTAGGCTTAGCAATACTTCTGTTTTTTAGTACAAGGGTGGTTGAAAGTTGTATTATACAGTAGATGTTAAATTAGGCAGAACTTTAAAACCAATTAAAACCCTTTTATATAACATGTATAGAGTACATAGCAGTGTGAGCTTATCTAGATGACATCATTCATGAAAAATTTGTTTTACCTTTACTGCTTGATTCAGCACAAGGACACAGATGAGAGATCTAATAGAATGATGTCTACTTGTTTACTTGAAAATATGAAAAGAAGATTTGTTACAACAACACTTGCCTAAGTTACAAACTAGAAATAAACATTTTTGAAAAGCAACATTATTCGTTTAAATCTTTTTTGACTCCTCCCAAAATTATATATAACAAAAAAGTGTATGACCAAGACTGTTGTGTTTTGTTGTTGTTAAGTATTTCAGAGAACAACAGTCATATTTCCTGATTGCCTTGTTTAAACATTTCCTAAATCAATCTCATTAACAAATATCAGAAATGCTAATACATGAATTTTGCCTATAGTTTCAATGCTTATTTAGGTCACCTCTTTGGGGAATAGATGCAGAGGATAAATTTTCCATATTTTATAATAAAAATCACTTTTTGACAACTTCAGGATACATTTTTAAAGCGTTTTTAAAGTGTGCAGTGGTTTAACTACATAAATCCTGTTGACATCCATGGTTACATTAACAGTAAATAATACATGTTCAGAAACAATATAGACAAGATATCTGTCAGCTAACATTTATGTATGAAGCATGGGATATAGGATTTGGGAATGTCTCAGTGGTAAAATGGGGGGGGGGGGAAGAGCAACAATAGTCTTCCAAGCACTACCCACAACCCACCTTTTATCAAATCATGATGACAAAATAAGAAGCTAGCCACAATAGAGTGTGCAGATCTTCTATGCTCATCTCTCTCCTCTTTTGAGTGCTCCAATCAGCAGTGAAATAATTAATTATATTGACACCACTGCCAAGGCAAATTATGGTACATTAATACCCTATTTAATGAATAGGAAAAGTTCACTCTAGAAGTTATTGTTTTCAGACTGGCAGACATGACACCAAGGCTTTACACTTGGTTCATTTTACTGGAAATGTTATATTTGGAACCACAAGGGCTAGAGATGTAACTTATTTTACTTGAAAACTTAGACTCTGGAGCAGAAGACAACAGTTTCCAGAAAGAGTACTGATAAGCGTAATTGCCACAAACAGGCCTGGTTCAACCATTACTTCTGCTCCGAAAACAAAGGACCCCACCACTTGAACAAAAATGAAAACCTCCATCAGCTAAAGTAGTATTAGGGTTTTTATTCTCGATAACATGCTCTAGCCACTAGATGGCAAAAAAAATGAAAACTGTGAACACTCCAGGCCTGATATGATCCAGCAGCTGTTGATACACATACAGATGACCCAGAACACTGCATGCTCCACACTGCTTGGGAAGCTGTAGCTTGACCAGATCATGGGAAGTAATAACAAAACTCCCAATTGACTTAAATAGGAACAGGATTGGGCCTTTTAGTTTTGGGTACCTTTTGCAGCCCATTGTGGAAGAGGAAGCCTGCATCCATTCTTAACAACATTTATGCATGTAGAAGCAAATCTTTATTCCAAAGTCCATCTGAAGTAGGTTGGCCTGAGTGGATATTTGGGAGTGTAGGGGGAAGGCTGGCTTAAACATTTTATGTCAGGGTTATCACTCTGTTACATTTTATAGGTCTGTTCCATAAGTCTCTGTGTCTCTTAAATCCCCTGCTAGTACAGATATTTCTTCCTTAATGTGAGATTTTTTTCACCTTACAACCGAGTTCATCTTCCTGTTTGATCTTGGAATGAAACCATAATCCTGTCTTTGTGACACTGGAAGTCATCTGACACAAATGACTGCGATATCACCTATTAATCATTAGGATAACTTTAATGCAGGCTTGGACAGTGCAGGAGCAGGACAGTATAGTCCTACCTTACATTTGTGCAATGCCTTTCATCCCAAAGGATCTCAAAGCACTTTACAACTACAGTGAAACCTGTGCTGCGTTAATGGCTACTGCGTCACAGTCCTCACTGTAATATTTATTAAGCCCTCAGAGGGAAAATTGGGTGGAGAGAAGGCACAGCACTTTAATTTGCTGCATAAACAGTAGCTTAGATTTACTACAACATAAACTCACTAGCATGAGTAGAGCTATTAACTTCAATACAACTACTCATAGCACTACTTGGTAGTGTTTTCATGACCTGGCTCTTAATCGGTGTATATATTGGAATCCATTTACCTACCACTGAAATGCAGTCACCTCTGGAATGGAAAGTAACAGCTGTTTAACAGCATGCATCAACACTATAGAGCAGATTAGAACAGAAAAAGAAGAGGAATACTCCACCAACTACCATCCTAAAGCTGCCAGGGGAATTTTGGTACCCAAACTATAATTTACTCAGGATGGTAGAAGCAAACATCTCCACTATTGCAAAAAATGCTGGGGGAACTGTTAGTAACAATAAATATTCAACACTTTAGTTTTATACCTCATCTGACAGCTGGGCTATGAAAGAGAAAACTGACACTACGTTTCAAATAGCTTTGATAATTAGCAGAAACAGGGGTAACAGAAAGTAGGAAAGCAACATGAAAGGTAAACAGATTGATATTTATGGAGTTGCTTTCAAGATTATTTCAGTGTGAAAGTTCTTTTTAAATTACTAATTGTGATCACAGATACATTGTCTCATGTTATGTACGCCCCCTTGTTCTTTTCTTATGCTTCTTTGTTATTGTGCTTTTAAACCTTAATCATTTTCCCACAGAAATGAAAATTGTTATTAGCATCTGTTGTCTGCATAATTATTGTGCCTGTTAGGAAGGTTTATTTCTGTTATTTCCAGGGTCTTTTCTGCAAATTCCTCCGTTGGTAATTAGTGTATCTTACAAATACTAGTCGGGGAAAAGGATCGTGAATTTGCAGCATAAGACCAGCATAAGACTGTTCTCTGATGGCTAATACTGTAGCGGGTACAATAAGAATTCAAGTATTACAAAAGAAGCAACAATCCCAGGCTGTGTTTTACTGTATATGTTGCCAAGGTGATCTGGCTTTGAGAGTGACTTTGGGATCCTTCCTCCTTGTAATGGCTACAGCAGAGGTTGTCAAAGAGGTGATACTTTCTTTTCAGATGGAGGACTGTGCTCTGTGCACTTTTCCTTATTAACTCTATTGTCTTAACACTGAACAGTATGGTGAGATTGCTGACTTCCCATCTGGGGGGTAAGTCTTGTGACAGTAGGTGGTGGTCAACCATCTGGGAAGGTTGGAGGGTTACATAGCTGATAAAGTTATTGCTTAGGCAAAGCAAAGCAGCCGAAATGCTGGGTTTAACCAGAGCATGGTGGAGTCTCCAAATGGTATAGAGGTGCTACAGGGGTTCCTATGCAACCCATCCTCCCACTGCAGCATAGGGGGTATGGCTTGCAGAAAGGGGATCTGGACTGGGCATCTCCACACATTAGTGAGCCCTAGCTTTTGGAATAGTCTCTTGGAGCCTTTGGCAGGAGGGCATAAATTTGAGCAGTCCTGAGGATTAGTTGTGCGATATTCATGGTTTGCATATCTATTTGCACAGAAACTCTGTATGCTAGCTGAGAATATATCAATTTCCAGTTGAATTGCCTCCCGGTCCTGTAAGCATATTTCAGCATATTTCTGGTGTGGCAGAAACTCCATCTGGGTCTTAGGTTCAATAGCAGTGCAAATCTACCTGGTTCACCTTCATAAGTGACCAAACTCCTCCATGCAGCAATGTGTAAATTGTCAGAATTCAGGGCAACTGTCCCTTCATGTACCAAGGGCACCCACCTTTAGGTTTCTGGCTCCTCAGACATCATTTCTTTTGGGTGGAGACCCAGATCTCTCCCTCCTGACTGGGGTTTTTCCAGGCTGCCCAGTTCCCTGTCTACACTGAATTGCCCAGCAAGTCTGGCCTGCTTTGCTCTCTCCTCAGCATTTATAAGCAGCACAATGGCCCAGAATTATAAGGTACAATACAGTTTTTCCTAAGCAAGTATATCTATTCTTAAGGTGAAAGCATTACAGAGAAAAACATATTACAAATAATAAAATAACCTACACGCATGCTAATAAGCATGGAAATTACTTCAACTTCAACAAGGCTTCTTGTAGGAGTCAGTCCTTCAAACCCCACATAGGGGCTTTTCCATGGTTACAAGTTTTTTTTGCACCTTTTGCTCAGAACAAGAACACCCATAAATCTGCGAGTCATTCCTTTATACAGTTTGGGGTTCTGATGTTGTCCTCATGTTACACGCAATCAATAGACAAAGATCCCCTCCTCAGGATGAGGCTTCAAAAGGCTGAGTTTTTGCATAATGAGAAGGGGGTACATATCCTTTAGAGATTTCCTGGGAACCACCCCTTAACTTTAAATGCTCATTCTTTTCTAGCACATTGTTTCAAATAGTCCTTTGACTCTCATAAAACTTTCCAGGGTTTATGTAAGTCATGTCTCCCACTGAAAGACATTACATACAATATCACAATAAAGCATAAATATTTGCATTTTTAGTACAATGAATTCCTAAGATACTTATCCTGAACCAACCTTATTGAATGAAGTTTAATGCAGGAAATTGCCATATCTGTCGCAGTGACCATTAGCAGAAACATTTCTCTGGCATAGACTGACAAATCTCCTCCACAGGACTGGAGAGCCACTTCTCTTTTCCATTCCGGTACCTTGAAAATCAATATGTTCTACAAATGTTGGCCAGCTTTTAAAGAAGATGTAGTCCTTGGAAAGAACTGCTACTCTTGTGTCATTATTAACATTTTAAATTTTTGAAAACATCAGTACATTTTTCTTACCATTAGTAGCCCCTGCTCCTTCCTCATGGGCTGCAGAAGTTGCCTGGGAACCAAGGATAGTCTAACATTCATGTTCCTGGAATGCTGAAAAGTATCAAAATTGTGGTCTTCTATAGCAAAGTGATGTTGTGTGGGGGAATTTCTTGGCTTCTTCCAAAGGGGGGGAAAAAAAAGCTACCCTGTCTTTGAATTGGCAATACCTTTGTCTTCTGAGAGGGAAACTATTCTGCAAGGAAGGCAGGAGCAGCACCCCAGAGCTGGCGGAGGCAGACTGAGAAGGACCCTGGAAGAGGTGCTCATAGGGATGGTTAGGAGAAACCAGGAGCAGTTTGAATTCTTCAGGGCATGGGAGAAGCAGGTTCTTCATCAGGAAGAGGCACTGATTAACCAATGCATGGAGCAAGAGGCATGCCATGGGGAATGGGAACGTTCCCCAATGGAGAGGCTCATTAAACTGGTGGCTGAACAAGTTCAAGGTCCATCAGCTACTGAGGCCACAGAACCATTTGATCATCAGTACATAGCATCATACCTGCATCCAGCCCAGCATAATGTGGGCACTCAGCAGAGGTATGGGGAGGTTGCATGAACATGTACACGGTCCAGTGCTTGAGTACGGACGTCTGTGCAGACATAACCTTAGAAACAGGCAGCTTTCAACCAAAATGCTTTATTACAACTATGTTGTGCCACAGAAGTTAAAGCCCTAATGTTTAAGGCCAGAAGGGAATGCTAGATCATCCAGTCTGATCGCCTATCACCACACAGTGATACAGGACACTATCAGCACACAGTGTCAGTTATCCCTATACTTGAAGTGTCTAGAATAAAAAGAGACTTCTCCAGATGACTCCTAGAGGTAAAGTGCCTCTCCAGTAGGTATCAGTAGTGGCAATAATAATTGGGTTTAAAATGTATGCTCTCCAGGCCAGCATAAAGATACAAGACAAACAGAGGGTTGTTTTCTCCCAGTAGAGGGCTTCATGCATGCAAACCAGGATAAGTGAAAGATCTGTAACTAATAGCTCTGATTCAGTCTCTAAAAGCTCCATGCTAATCAGAACATGTTGGGGAGTTTTTGTGCTATTTGGCATTTAAAAAAAAAACAAAAAAAAAAAAACTGGAATGAAATCATCCTGCTGGGAAGTTGTAACTTAAGTGACAGGTTTAGCTGACAAGGAAATCTGGAAAATAATACTGTAGTCAGTCAAAAGGATCTGTTTAAAAAGAAGGGAGCAATACAGCATATGGCATTATAGCACAATAAGGTACTAAAGTTAAGAATTTGAGAAGGGGACAGTGGACATCTGATCAGCTGTTCTGTGGGATGAATAAATAACAGAAGGGGAGAGAAATGGTGGCGCTGTTGAAGATGTAACCAAGTAAGGGGTTAATGAACAGGCTAGGATTGAATATAGCTAAGAGCTAAAGCGATGGGAGGGGCAATGGTTGTGAACTGGACACTGACTGAGTAGTTATGGTTGGAAAGAAAACAAAGGATGGAATGAGCAGAGGAAGGGGAAGAAATGTGCTGCAAAATCTTAGGTTTGGCAAGTTGCAGCCAAATATCACTTTAGTTGATTTCTTTTGTTTCCTTTGTGTTTTGTCTGTTATGCCACAATCTTTCGCAGGCTTACATGTGTTTTTAACATGTGTTCTTTCAGCAGGTGAGCTGTCCCTTTGGGGTCTGTAAGTCTTTTGCCTAAGACTTTGCAAGATCATGGCCCCTTATATTGTAAGTTTGTTGTCCAAATTTCATATCTATAAATTGCCTAGCACATATTGGCTGCTTAATTAATAATCAAGTGTCTGGTGAAAAAAAACAGTTTTAAAAAAGGCAATACATGTCACTTCTATATGTGGGGATCTAAATGACAAATACTTCGATAGCTTTTGGAGGTATGTTATAATTGCCAATTAAATGTTTAAAATTAACAAGAAAAGATTCCAGTGTGAAGGTTCAAAATCAGGTGGGAGGGGCTACATAAGTAATGCAAACTGAAATCATGTTTTTGTTGAAAACCAATTTTTCTTTTCACCCAGACACATATTGATTGTATATACTTAGCTGGCATTCACACTGACCTTCATTCACTGAAGTTGTACTTTCCCCCTTCAGCATTATTTATAATGGAATAGCACAGATGCAGAGTATCTGTCTCTCCCCTGCACTACCAAAGTCCTACTACACCACTCTATCAAATGGCATTAGCTATTTTTGAGATTTTTCTTTTTTATAAAGTTATATCATAAAAATGAAGAAAGACCTTTAAAATGAATCAAACATTAAGAATGGATATAGCAATGTTTCCTCTTCATAGCCACATGTAAGGGAACCATGCCTCACTCCACCCAGAACTGCTAGGAGAAACACCTTCTAAGGGCACTTCTGTCCCTAAGTACTAACACAATTTGTAGCAGCCACTTCATGCCTTTTAAAAGTGCATATTTTTATTAAAATCTTACCAGCCCTCATTCCATGAACAGATGCTATAAAAGGAAGCATTAAATAAGAGTCAAAGCTATAGCATTATAACTGTACTGATTACAGAGACAGACAAATTATGATCATTTGTCTGACGGTTGCAATCCAATGCCTTCAAGGTTCAATTGTATTTTATATATTAAACTGAGAAATTCCCCCATCTAAACACCCCATGCTTAATTTAACAAATCCTAAATAACTTTTTACTTTTTTAATCTTCCTTGTTAGATTCAGAATAGAACCAAGCATACAAATAGAAGCAATCCTCAACAAAGAAAAAATGTGAAATCAATTAATATTTCAGTAATTCTGAGTTTTGGAGAAATCTACCAGAATAAAAGGAAAACACAATATATTAAATACATGTCCTTACTGATAGGCAATGAGCCAAACATGTTTTTGTATTCAAACAGCCTGATGATGATTTAACAAGGCAAAGAGACCAACTCCACAGATCAAAGGGAAAAGATTGTGAAGAGAGAAAAGAGGCACAGACAATACACAGGTAAGTTTATCTTTTTCAAAGGCTTGCACTGAGCCAATGATTGTTGGCATTATGTCTTAATACCATCATCATATTCCTAAACATTTAGTTCCAAATAATGTTTTCCTTGCTTCTGTGAATAATTCTATAGACACCTCTTGAAGTTAATGGCACAAATAATGGGAGTAAGGTGACCATGATTTGGCCTTTGGTCTGGAACTATAACTTTAACTGGAAATTTAACTTCCTGTATCTGAAGATTCAAGTATACTCTTGGATTAAATGTTTTGGGGTATACTTTTAGCTGGTGGAGGCCTGGCCTTTCATTTTACAAGCAGAAGTTCCATGCACAAAATTCATGCCTGTATTTTTATACCACCGAATGGATTGCTGGTGCAAATCTCAGTATCTGCACCTCTAGCTAGCTGCACAAGGATTTCCACCCTATTTTAACTTTGGACATGCATTTTGCAGGCATGACTTGTGCCCAATAAAGGGAATCTGTCCTGATGATGTGCCACTTTGTATCACTAAAACAGTCTATATTTTTTCCCCAATTACTTTTGTCACAAATTTCTTCTTCAACTCCAAAGCTTATGCCATAAATTGCTTAGCTCCATTTTACATTCATTCATTACCACTTACAGAGCTGCCATAGTTGAATTTTTTGTAAACTATCTAGTTTACACTTGGTAAATTATGCAGCTCTGGAAAAAAAATCCTCAGGGGAGCAATTTTTATCATTCATAGAAAACAATATAAGACAATGATGTTTGCTATTATTGTTTGCTTCGGTACAAACCTTATAATAAAAATTAGTTAGCACTCTTGTTTTCTCAGTTGAAACACTTATCAGATTACCTGTAATTTAAAGGGGAGGGGGCAGAAAATAATGATTTGGAAACCACTGGTTAAATGGGATAGTTTAGACTTTAGGAATCAGGCTCCCAGGATGCTTAAATGCATTGACCATTTGGAATTTCATTCTATAGCTAATTTTACCATTCACAGAACAGGATTGAGCTGCTTTTGTATAAATGTATTTGAAGCCACAGGCTTATAATTAAACATATATAACCACTTTATTGGTCAGTAAATGACTATATTAATGTTCACATAGGTAGTTGCATCCAATAACAAATGAAATGCAAGTACTAGCTTTACCTCAGGCTCCTGACAACCAAATTAATTAACTGCTCATGGTAACCAATTTGTTGAGTATTAGAGTGCAGTTAATAGAAAAAAGAGACATGTTTAAGTTTAACTTATGCTTAAGAATATCAAGTATTATTTCTGGGCAGTTTACTAAAAGGGAGATTAAGCAGGAAATGTAGGATATGGGCCTGATTCTGAGAAGCTGCTTCCATTACATCCACAATTTTATGCTTGCATCTTTTTGTGCACATATATGCTTTCATCCATCTCATCTCATTTCACATATTTATAAGGCTCCTGCTGTGATAGTTTCTGAGTGCTTCCCAACTATTTAAAATAGAAATATCAATTATAATTTCTCTCTTGCTTTCTTCTTTCCTAGTCTTCAGGAGAAATAGCTTAATTAATGCATCAGTTTTCATTCATTCGTTTATGTTTATCTGTGTGAATGAGTGGATGTGCTGTGTAAAGATGTGTGTGACTAGATTATTGAGGGAAAGCTAAACCAACTGATTAAATTTGCATTTAGTCAGTGTTGAGGTATGTGTAAGGTTTTTGTTTTGTTTTAATTGCTTGCAGGAGTGTGTTCCATAGTCTAGCACCAAATCAGGAGTAAGTTCTGTCTTCAGCAGTCATGAGACTCTCCATATTAAGTGATGATTTTATTGCTCTGGTGGAACATATCTGTTGTGATTCTTTAATTTGGAAAACCTAGAAAGTATTGATTAATACGCTATACTTATAAGAAAATCAGCAGATTTACAGACTACCATTTATTTAGTCAGATAAATGTGTAGCCATTTGACTTTCTTCAGGAAACGTATAGTAGTATATACGCATTCCAACATTTCAATAGCAAAATATGCATCTGTGACAGAGTGCTGGCAGCTAGCTGGTGAGCCAGCACTCTGATCACTTAGACACCAATCATTTCCCCTGGAGAAGGCTGATTGGGGATATGCAGCTAATTACCTGATCTGGTTGGGAGGACTGAACCAATTTAGCCATCACCTGAGAGATATAAAATAAGACACAGGAAGGAAGGGAGTACCTGGGCAAGCTGAGCCCAGTGTGTGCTGAGAGCTCAAAGAAGAGAGACCTCTGCTCCTCCCTGGCCCCATGGGAAAAGGCTAAAGGGCAAGAAACACTGTAAATACTTTGCTGCACATGACTGTATTGGTGTTGGTGATGCGAGTATAAATAAATTCCCAAATAGCTGCCGCTTACTGGACAGAGTCTGGGGGGTTTCTGGGGCATCAGAGGATGGGGACGGAACATGTCATGTTATAGCACCAAATATATAAAGGCCTGTGATTGACTCTATGCCTTTGAATTTGAACAAATTTAGTGATTCAACATAGTGAGAGGCTCTTTCATGAATTCCTGTGTGCTTTGATGATTCACTCAAACAGATCACCAATGGATTTTCAGGAGCAACAAAGAATTATGGGCATATCAGCTCACCAATACTGAGGTGATGTATCGTTTTTAGTCCCCTTCCTCTTAGACTGTTTTCATGGCAGTTGGGGACACACCAGATCTTTGCTCTGAGGCTGGGCTTAGTGGCCTCTCCCCAGAAGAAACTCTCCAGAATTCTCTGCCTCCAGCAGCACAAATGGCAGACTCCAGGTTTCCCTTTGTAGCAGAACTTCCACTGGATTTTTAAAAGATTTGTCATTAAATCTCAGTTTCTTCATTGGCTTCCAGCTTTTTCTCAAAACTGCTAAATTCTGAAAACAAATTATTTTAGTTTTTTGAGGTGGGTTTGAGGGGCAAAACCTCTCTGCCCCGCCCCACTCAGAAATGACAGGTGGACCCCAGCAGGAACCCAGCTCCTCGCTGGAGAGGCCACAGTGAACCCAGCTTCCAACCAGTGAGTGGATGAGGTCCACGCTGAAAGCACGAAGCAGGCTGCATTGAACCCAGAGTCCCACCTGAAAAGTAGGAGTGGTCCATGCTGATTGAGTGGAGAAGGTGGCAGAGAATCCAGCTCCCAACTGGCATGTGGATGAGGTCCACCCCCAGATGGTTGAGCAGGCCTTCAGAAAGCTGTCTTCACTATGCCCAGACCAGCATCAGTGGCATAAAACTGGGGGTAAGTAACAACCTGAAGGAAGAAATTTCTGCTGCTAGCTAACAAGTGTCCATGCTGAGGTGGTTCAGATTACAAAACCTCCCCCAGTACCATAACCTTTTTTACCTGCAATGCCTCAGCTATCATGACATATATCAGCATCTGTGACCTTTCTGATACCAGTGATTCTGGCTCACTCCTCATTCTGTGCAGTCAGTCCCCACTCAGCCCAGACCCAATACCAAGGAGCATGGGGTGAAGTGATTCAGATTCCTTTCCTTGGGAGAGGAGATCTCTGATCTGCCAGCCTCTGGGGGTCCTACAGGGGATCGTGAAGTGGCTTTTGTTTTTCCTAGGAAGATATGCAATATACATGCCTGCAGACTGTCCTTTCAGTGTCCCTGGTAATGTAGTACCCCCCTCTTCCCTTCTCTAGGAGGTTTGGCTCAGAGCTGCTGAAGGATGTTACTCACAGTTAGCTCTTATAAGAGCAGCACAAAGTCTTAAAACCTTTCATGAGAGTCTCCCCTCGAGATCCTCTAAAGAGTACTGAAAATTTCTAAAGCTGAGGCTTTGAGCGAGATACCTCTGACCCTCAAATAAGTTTCCAAGCATTAAGCACAAATATGGGTTTAACTTCACAGGTGCTTAGAAAATGAAATACTGAAAAGAAAGCCACCCCCGCCCACAAAAGAAAAGAAAAGAAAACAACTCCCCCACCTTCTCTTCCCTAGTTCTGCTGGAAATGAGTTGAATAGCACTTTTTAATTTGCTACTGGCCTATACTGGTAGCAATTAAAAAGCTCCACCAGTGCTGGAACAACTGGTTGGTGTGTGGAGGGCTTTTAGGGGGTGGAGTGAAAGCTGCCTATTGCTCCTAGGGCTGATATGCCTTATGCATTTTTATTGTAACTAGAGTAACTATGGAATGTAGCAATATAACACTTCTTTAGGCTATGTTTACACTGGCGGCGGCAAATGATCATGAGGGAGTTGACTGAATAAGTCCATCCCCTCAACTAGCGTAGCGCTGAGCCAACGGGAATGCCGACGGGAACGCAATGTGAACAGCGTGCAGAAGCAGTCGACGGGAGATATGCAAACTGCTCTGCGTGGTTTGAGTAACTCCTGTCGACTGCCGCCGAATTTCCGGGTAAGTGTGAACAAGCCCTAAGAGTCCACTGAAGCAGCTTCAGGAGTGCATGTGCATCTGTGTGCATGAGTGTGTATGTCAGGCTTCAAATTTTAGTGTTCTATAAACCTAGACTTCAACAGATTCCCTTGCCATAACTCATTCATCCTTAGACACATCAACTGATTTCAGCACTCCTCTCTATGTGTACAATTGCAATCACAGAGCAGAAAGGGTTCTGATATAAAATAGTGGACTCAGATTATAAAGCATTTGTTCAGTAGCTTATTCAGTGCTTAAAAATGTTTGTATTTCATGTAGCAAGAATTTTGTTCATTGCATGTTTTGTTTCTCCAGGGATGTTGATCCAAGGATCTTTTGGGTCTTATGAAACCTTCTAAACAAAGTTTGGGTGATTGGGTGGCCTTTTGAAATGGTTTGAAGTGGTCAGTATCTGCGTTCCCAGCTCTGGAGAGACTGTCAGAAGGCTTTAAAAGGTCATTTTATACGTGGCAAAACACTGGAAGACACAGCCATGTAATAAACATGACTTTATAGCTTAGCAAAATCTGTTCACCAACGTTCTGTGTTTATGCCATTAACATAACGCAGTATTATTAATAATCCCTTACATTAAAGACCTACATACCAGTTTGGAGAGATTGAATTTTGCTAATCATAATAAAATAGGGGAGGAGAGAGGAATTCAGGGGAGGAGTTTAACTATCTGGTGGCACATTTTTTGATGTCCAATGTGCATGTCTTATCTTGCTTACCATCCCTGCTGTTAATATTGCAGTGATCAAAGCTTTAAGCTGACAAATGTGGTCGGAGGTGGATGAGTCCCACTTTCACAAGAACCATATGTCAACCCATTTTAATACAAAAAAATTAAAATTGGGTGAACAAAATTCCTGTTCAAGATAGCTGTTATTCCTTGAATAGAAAAGGAGCAGGAAGACATCACTGCTGACCTGTCTTCTTGGTAACTGTGAACTTATCACTTCACTCTCTTCATCAAGGCAATTTGAAGTTGTGGTCTGGAAGTGTACAGCCAAGGCCTTTCCCAAAAAATGAAAACAAGTGTCTGCAGGAATGGGCTCCCCAGCTGATCATGGTTTAAGTAATCAGATACTGCTGCCAAATCAACAAATGCTACATTTAGTTTCTCACTCTTGTAGAAAATTCTGGCCAGATATAATTATGACCCTTTGTCCTGGTGAAGATAGATGTTAGCATATTTTTGAAGTTTTACTTTTATAGTTTTTCCTTTTATTTAGTTCATTTTCAGAAATATCTCAGTTCATATGGGAATCAATATTTCAAAGCAGAAAGTTCAAGACAAGTATTATAGAAAAAGGTAGAAAGGCTTGGCTACTTTAGTAAAGAGGACAGTATGTGTTTTCAGTCAATTAAGGTGGAAATTAAATTTAAATTGACCTTTATTTGGCAGCCATTATGATATAAGGTAGAATGAATATGCAATATATCCTGGAGTCTTATGTTGGCTACAGATGAAGAGAGGACACTGGATCTTAATAATCTCAGTGTATTTTTGCCATTGGACATTGTAAATATAGATGTAGCATCTTCAATATCAGATAAAGTAGAGTAGAGTGGAAAGATCAATAAATTCTTGGATTAGATGTGTGGAATGGTAAGCGATGTGATCGGCATTGGATACTACATGACTATAGTACAACATGAACCACAGAACATAACTCTGACAATCAGGAGGATGGATTAGCAAGTAGTTAGTAATCTCAAATCCTATATCAATTCTATAGTGGAGGCAGAGAACCATGTAGGTGATTCTGGTGATAATGTGGATAATGATTTTGTCAAGTCAAGTACACATGCTGGCTGGGTATGAATGAGTTATCAAGATTTTGTTAATAATATACTAGTGATGAGCCATCCATTGAAGTGCAATCATCAATCCATCTGTAAAGGGAGACCCAGAATAGTTTAGTAGTAACCTTCTAATTGGAAAATGTTAATATGGAAAATAACAAGCCTGCCAAATTAAAGCAAGGTTTGCCGTGGATAAACAATCTGTTTAAATTTGGGAAGACTGAAGGGTAAACCAACTGACAGATTGTTTGTTACATGAATAATATCTGATCAGTGCTTTAGAAAAACTGACAGTCCCTTGTCAATGATAGCAGGTCAGCATGATAATATATGTGCTAACAACAACCCAATGTAATCATAACAATAGAGAGAAGTAGTAGAGGAAGTGATTGCTGGAGAGAACCAATGTTGGGTTTAGGCAGGGCAGATCTTGCAATGGGAAAGAGGAGCAAAAGAGTCAAGAGTGGAGGAGAGCAAAGCGTGGAGAGAATCAACAACCATATCAATGGAAGGAAGGGATGAGAGGGCTGAAAACAGACAAGAAGTCATCGGTGCTGATAGACTGGAAGTCACAGAAAGGCCAAGTGAAAGCGTGGGGAGCGAAGAAGGGAGATGCTGATGGGAGATGCTGAAAGAGACCAGGCAAAGGTCAAAGAGGGGGAACTCTGCAACAGAGAGATCAGAGTGTGTGAAGACTAAGTCAAGTGAACAGCCTTTTGGTGAGTGGGAGGGTGAAGTGAACAGAGCTGCGGGTCAAATGAAGAGGTAAGGTTGAGGAAAGGTACAGCTAAAGGGGCGAATGTTTCATCAGCATGTAAGCTGAAATCACCAAGGATGAGCATGGGATAATGTGAGGAGAGAAAGAGAGAGATCCAAGGGTAGAAATCAAAGAGGAAAGTTGATGGGGAGGATTTGGGTGCATATAAATTATACCAATATGGAAGGAGAGAGGAGAGAAGAGTTGGATGCAGTGTTGTTCAAAAGAGGGGGAAAGGAGGATTTGGAAGTGGCAGGAATGGGAGAGGAAGCCCAGTATCCCCACCATGGTCTGATCAGGATGGAGGAGCAGATGACAGAAGAAGAGGCTTCCATAAGAGAGGGCAGCTTCAGGGTCAGTGTCAGACGAAGGGATCCAGGTGTCTGTGAGAGCCAGGAGCTGGAGGGAGTGAGATATGAAGAGACTGTGGATAGCTGAGATGAATTGTATCCCCGAGACAGCAAGAGAAAGGGAGGAGGAAATGGTTGCACGTAAGTACAGAAGCGAAGAAATGCCCTTATTTTTCTTGATAAAAGGAAAGCATTGCAGCACAATTATGTTAGTGTAATTTTACTACTCGGACATTAGAATGACCATACTGGGTCTGACCATGGTCCATCTAGCCCAGTGTCCTATCTTCCGAAGGTGGCTGGTGCCAGATGCTTCAGAAGGAAGGAACAGAACAAGGCAATTTTATCAAGCGATCTATCCCTCGTTGTCCATTTCCAGATTCTGGCAGACAGAAGTTTAGGGACACCCAGATTATGGGGTTGTGTCCGTGACCATCTTGGCTAATAGCCACTGATGGGCCTATCCTCCATGAATTTATCTAATTCTTCTTTTGAACCCAGTTATACTCTCCATTACTTCCCTAGCAAAGAGTTCCACCGGATGACTCTGCATTGTGCGAAGAATTACTTCCTTATGCTTGTTTTGAACCTACTGCCTATTAATTTCATTGAGTGACCCCTGGTCCTTGTGATATGTGAAGGGGTAAATAACACTTGTTTTCTCCACACCATTCATGATTTTATAGACGTCTATCAGATTTTCCCCCCCTCCGCATCATCTCTTTTCTAAAATTAACAATCCCAGTCTTTTTAATCTCTCCTCATATGCTGTTCCATATCCGTAATCATTTTTGTTGCCCTTCTCTGTATCTTTTCCAATTCTAATTCAGGTTTAAACTCCAATATCTTACAACCTTTCAGGGCTGCAAACAGGAACTCTATACCTTTGGAGAAACAGGAATCCCCTCTTTCCAATAGTTTTGTTTCTAGCTGTTTGTTTTTTTGTTTAGCTGTTTGTTTGGTTTTCAGTGTAGCTGATGCACTAAAAATTCATGATAAATGCAATTTGCATTGTACACATACACAGACACACACAGGTTTGTATTTGTATCTGAGTGTGTATTTTTAAATGTGTATATATGTGCTTAGAAAATAATTTGTATCAGACAGTTTACGCACTAAATTTAGCCCCTTGCAGAGATGCATCATGGAGTCAAGTCAAGTCACTCTATAGAATTTCTCTGTGATTTCTCCACCTTATCCTCTCTGGTGCAGAGGTTCTATGGAATTGTGGTATTCCACATTGGGGAAAAGGGACAGGAACATTGTTACTCTGTTGTCTACTGGTCAGAATGGAGAGCTGGACTGAAACACAATGAAAAATATTTTAAAACTGTGTCAGATGATGTATTGACTATACTGTATATGATTAGCTAGGATGTCTGAGGAAGCAACCTTATGGTCTGGATAGTCCTAAGCGTCTGAATCCAGAAACTGGGACTGGATAGCAGGGCTTGGATCACTCAGTAATTTTCCTGTTCTGTTCATTCCCTCTGAAGCATCTGGCACTGGCCATTGTCAGAAAACAGGATACTGGGCTAGAGGGACCATTGGTCTGACTCAGAATGGCCATTCTCCTGCTTATATGATGACACTGGTTCGGTTCTAAATATTGTTCATCCTGGGCCTCGGACCAGTGTAATTTTGGAGAAGAATTTCCACTTTTGTGGAGGGAGGGAGGAAAGAAGAGAGGGAGGATAGAAGCTACTTGACTTTATTTATTTATTTAATTTTTTAAATGGCAACTGTTTGAAGCTGTTGGAAATTTGAAATGTTAGAGGTAGGCTAAGTGGAGATGGACTGGTATGTTCTGTGATGATAAGACAACCAATGGGGAAAGATAGATGTAATCATCATCATGATTATTACAGCTACATATGTAGTATATATTTAGTTTGTCTGCGTATCTAGGGCCTAATTTTCATTTACACTAATGTGCCATTACATCAGTGGTTCTCAAGCTTTTGGGGATTAAGACTGATTTGTAAACTTGGATGGCTTGTCATGATCCAATAAATAGCTTTATTGTAAAAAAACATCTGGCTTACTAAATATTTTTTACCCGTGATATATAATATGCACATTAACATAATAGCTACTAAATAGTACACTATGCATATCACAGCTGCAGCTCCTGTCCTGTGGGGTTGGCTGGGCTCGGCTCCCTACTCTAGGCATTATGACCTTTGGGGTCAAAGAACCACTTATCAGATTTGGTCTCGTGAGCCCTCCAGTTGTCATGATGGAGGAGCAGCTGGGCCAAACCTGAATGGCACTATAACCCCATGCACCAGGTTGCAATGTTTGGAGTGGGGAGCCAGATCCAGCCAACCCTGTGGGACAGAAGCCACAGCTGTGGAGTGAGAGTGGGGTGGGTTCTGCACCACCTCCAGGCCTCCTCGTCTCTGAAGGTTGGATCCCAACCTTCCCCCAGTGCCTCCCATGTGACCCTTTGACACATTCTGACAACCTAATTTTGGGTCGCAATCCATGTGGTGAAAAATTCTGCTTTATACCACTCAGGCAGTATAATTTATACCCACTTTCAAGCCTTCTTATACTCATAGCGATCAGGCCCCTATTTTTTGTTGTTATTAAATAGATTAACAAAACAAAAACAAACAACAAAAAAGACTAAATTCTTAGGGGGGAGAATCCAAACCCTTCTTTCAGTAACTATTTTTATTCCCAATGTAGCAGTCTGTATGTTTTCCAGTGGAAACATATAGTGTTTCCAGTATGATGAGTAGGTAGAACTGCTGTTCTCTGGCTAGAGGTGGGTTTCATTCATTATTAGTTTTGTCACTGATATTTATTTCTTTATAATTTCATACTTTATAAAACAGCAAAACTGGGGACATCTGTTGTCTTCTTCTTCTGGTCACACAGGAAAAAAATGACTTTTCCCCAAGGACAGGGTAATTAATTTTGCCACAAAAGAAAAGTAGCTTTTTTTTCATCTTCGTTTTTCTGAAACTGTTAACATGTATCTGCTGAGAGGCAAAGTTAAAATATACAGCAATTATATTGCTGTGCTTTAGTGTTTCTGTTCAGTCCAAACTGCCCAGGGTATGCCACCCCTTTTGATACTTGTAGATCTTTAATGTGCTTCATAGTCCAGTTGAAGATTTGGTGTGGAGGTTTCAAAAGTTCTCAGTATTTGTCTACCTCAGTAGACTTCAGTGGGAGCAGTTGATCATTCTGTTGAACCTCAGCATTCATCCAGGGACAGCTGACTCTCCTCCAGGGCTCTATCAGTGTGTCTTGAATGAACCTGCAAGGTGCTGAACACCTCCATCTCCCAGTAATCTCAAGTAGGTGCTCAGCATCTTGCAGGATAAGAGCTCCTTAAGAACTGCTCAAAAGGAAAACTTAAGCCACCCAAACTATTCTAGAAACTATGGACCATTTCACACTCTATAACATGTTGGTGAACATTTCCGCACCATGGGGCTGATTCTTCAAACCTTTATCTGTTTTTTTCTCATGGAAGTAGCCCCGTTGGCTTTAATGGTGTTTATGCCACTTTGACAGTGAGGAAGTGTGATCATTGGACTCTGAAAACCTAATTAAAACAAAATGGAAAGGAAAATAGGTGTTAGGAGTTGTGTTCACTGAAAAGTAATTGCTTGCTCCAAATGGGTTTGTTCCAAATGGTCTAGTGTAGGCAATCTTCTAAAAATAAAAATGTGTTGGTGGGGGCAGCACATAAATACATCCTGCAAATACTTTTCTTTTAAATTCCTTTTGTTTTTCCTTCCATTTATGTTTTTATTATGGAGAAAAGATTTCTGTCACCTGTGAGGTTACTGCATTGAGGAAATTACTGACTAGGCACTGTAATTACATTTTAGGAGAATGCCAAATAAGACTGTTTCACATTATTTAGACAATTTGATTACTCTTACTCATGATCTGAGAATGTGATAATCTAAGTGTTTCTTTAACTTGAGTGCTCAGCCATCCTCCACAGTCATTTATACAAATAAATGAAATGTCAAGTTGAAAAGTTCCAGTTTTAGAACTCCTGGAGCTCCATGTTGGTGCCCTTTATTAGAGATACCGAGTAAAACCTCCTTGTCAGCTAATGTATACTATTGCAACTGTGAGTAAACTATAAGGTTTCTGGTATTATCTCTAAATTTAAACCAGGATCCTTATATGCAACAAGAAAAGTTGACTTAATAAAACCAGTAAAAAACCACCTGTAGCTCTATTTTTTTTTAAAAAAACACCCAAATCCAAATGTATTTAAATAATAATATCTCTTCTCAGGAGAAAAAGTCCTAAGACCTTTCTCTTCCTAAGGAAATGAGCTTAAATTATGGCAGTGAAATAAATGGTTGCATATCAAAACATTACAATGAAACATGCAACTGGGAAATTGGGAAAAGGCTGTTCTGTGGTTAAAATATGAGTGAAAAACAAGAAAATGCTTGAGAGCAAAAAAGGTAATTGTGTCGATTTATGGGTGAAGTTAGGTGCATCTTTGTGAAACAGATAGTCCAATAATCACAATGGAGTAATTCAGTGAAATATGTGCTTTCACAACTATGGAGCACGTCTATATACCACATACAATAAGAGAAGGGATTTTATTATTCATCTATCATTATAACAAGATTCCAAATTTGTTGTAAAAAATGTTCATGTCAATACCTAAATGTACTTGGTTTCCTGGAATCAGTGTTTTATACTTCCTTACTTCCATAATGGAATGAAGCCCTGAACTTTGTCCAAAAGTTTAATAGAATCAGTCAGATTTTTGTTTATCACTCATGAGTATGGGTCTTGAACTCCTTTTGAACATTTAAAATTGAGAAACAGTTGTCAAAAGATACCCTAAGCCAAGCCTATCTATAGTCCATTTAACTTGCATGACAAATGGAATACTTCAGGATCTGGCTACCAAGTAGAAAAGATAGATAAACTTGTTTTAACTAGATATAATTTATTTCACTGGGTGGTGAGGAAAGGGACATACCTTGTTTATTCAGTTCTCCTCTTGAAAGAGATTTCATATTGGCAGATATTTGGAATTCCAACTGGGACAAAGATATTTGTGTTAAAACTATTTCAGTATCTTTTGTACAATATAAAATGTGGTGTAATTCCAGAAGTAACTGCACTTCCAAACATGTCATTGAAATGGGACCTACCAACATACCTGCTGAAGTTTCAGACTAACAACATTGAAAAATTAACCAGAAAAGCTGTATAATCTCTCAGGTTTAATGCATACTTGACCTTTTTGTCTACAGAAATGAAATATATTGAGTTTGGATTTCTTTGCTCTCCTCCCTCTTAAATCTAATTAACCAGACCACATTTTAATTTCTTAAAATTCAGAGTGCAATAACAAATTAGCAAAGGCATTTCTGCAGAGACTGTATTGGATAAAGTGGTGGGAGGTGGTGAGAGATTTTCAAGGTCAAACTACAGTGCTGTAAGAATAACAAATGAGCAATATTCATATTTTTATTAAGCATTGGTAAGGAGAAAATGATAATGTTGACAAGATCTATTTTCCATATACCCATGTTGATTGGTATTAATTATATTACCTGCCTTTAATTCTTTATTAATTGAGTCCCATATCTGCCACTCCATTATCTTGCCCAGAATCGATAAAAAACTAGCAGGCCTATACTTATCTGGGTCATCCCATCTATCTTTTAAAATATTGGCACAATATTGGCTTTTGCTGACTCTACTGGAACTTTCCCGTCTTCCAAGACTTATTGAAAATCAGCATCAATCATCCACTGAGTTCTTCAGCCAGCTCTTCTAAAACTCTTGGATGCAAGTTATCCAGACTTGTTATTTAAAGATATCTAACTTTTTAATAGCTCCTGTTTCACATTCACCTAAGATGCTGCTGGAATGGAAAGAGTGTTGTCATATGATATGACTATATCATCTGTTTCCTCCTCAATTATAAAACAGAAATATTATTGAACACTTCTGCCTTTTCTGCATTATTATTGATAATTCTACCATTTCCATCTAGTAATGAACTGATGCCATTGTTAGTATATTTTTTGTTCTAATATATTTTTAAAAAATTCTTCTTATTGTCCCTAACTCAGCTGTAAGGAGCTGAACTTCATAAAGTGTCCAGTAACAAGAAAAAGCTAAGCATTCATACCGGACACGGTAAACCCTGGAGTCCCCCTACTCTGAGGCAGTACGCATGGTGGGGCTACCCTGGATCTGCACACACTGGAAGCCTGGGCTCCTCAGCTGCTTGTCAGGCGAGCTGGTCGGAAACGAGGCAGGTCTCATTGAAGTTAATTGAAACTGATAATTTTCTATGCAACCTTTCAACTTTGATAAATTGGGATTTTTCCATGGAGATCTTTTGTAAAAAAAAACTGCTGAGCAGTTCTACAGCAGTCTTATCAAAGGAAAAAACAGATGGAGAACCTCAGTGATGTTGGTGAAGTTTGTTCTGATGGAATGAAGAGAATATATGTCAGAATAGGGGGGTCAACAAGGGTTTTGGAGGAGGTTAAATCAAGACAGTGCTAGTGAGTGCATTCAAGGTTTTAGGATGAAGGGTAGGAAAGAGAGAAGACAGTTTGATAGACAGTTTGGACTGAGAGAGGCTTTTTCATGATGGGGACATAAGACAGGCTTGCAGACACAGATAAACAAATCAAAGCAGTTAAAGATGAAGAGTAAAAGAGGGAGAAAGAGAGAACAAAAAGTGGGAGAGGTCAAGGTGCATAGATATCAAGGAGTCAGAATTACAATAAATAGAGTTCAAGGCAGATGGAAATTGAAAGATCATTAATAATCTGGTTACTAATTTCTCCAGGCCAATGCGAATATATTCTGCAGATACCTGTGTATGAGATATTTTTCTTCCAAATTGCCTCTTAGGACAGAATATCTGAAACTAGATGGGATTTAACTAATAGTAGTTCAGATACTGTGTGAGATATGAAATGAGTTAATATGTCAGCATTGTGTCGTCTTTTCCAAATTAACGAAGAGCACGTATATTTTTTTCCTACTAATTGAAGTTTAACTTGTTTGTCTAAGGCCATTGATAGGTCAATAAGAGGTTAGTAGTAGATATTACTTGTTTCCTCCAGGGTCCTGAACCATCGCTTGGTTTCATATTTCCTCAGATGTAACTCATTGCAATATTATTTTGTAGACCGACAGATGAAAGTGTATCTTTTCTTATTAAGACAAAAGGGCAAGCAAAGGATTAGGAAACTGATGGTGATATACAAACATTTCTCTTAGAGGTCAGAAAAAAGAGAAATCAATGTGTTATAGTCTTTCTAGTGTAATTAGTGACTTTAATGGTGTGAAAATTGCTGTATACATTTGCTTTAAGCAGACACCAATGGAATGCATTGCTTTAGGATACTTGCTCTTTATAACATTCTGAGGCAGCTCAGGGCAGGCTTGAGCATCTAAACAATGGGAAAACAGGTATGATTTAGGACTGTTGAAAAAAGGTAGTTAACAAGACTTACATCTAGGACATTTTGCTTGTAAATTGGTTGCTTATGACTGTTAGTCTTGTTTACTTAGAATGAAAATCCTTGAGTGGAAGTGGTTGGGAATTTTTTGACAAAACTTTTCCTCCCTTGGAAAATGCTGGAACCAAAATATTTCACAGAAATTTATCATTTTTCACAAAATGTTTGTCGAGAGAGTTTCTCAGGTCCAGGATGGAATTACTTGTGAAAGAGATGCAGGACACACTTCTTTGCTGGACAGAGTCATATCTGCTGAATAATCTCTGTTAAGAGTTCCAGGTAAAGAGCTCACAGAGGAATCCATTTGTAGTACACAACAAAAAGTGTCACTGCTGTTATGTAGTATGGATTCTGATTTTTGTATCTACTGCACCTTATCTATTTACTATTTACTGACATAGAGCATTCCTGTAACAATCTTCAAGCCTGTTAACTGCAATTCTGTGATCTGCTTGCAAAACACTCTTCTTCCTCCTTGGCCAGCTTCTGCTGCAGCTCAGCATCCTCTGACTGAACCCACAGCACTATCTCCACTCCTTTCCTCATCTGGGAGATGAAACTAATGGCAGCTAGCTTCAGCTCAAGGAGCTTTTCAATATTCTTCAGAGCGCGAATGTCCAGAGTGGTCACAACGGGGCATTGTGGGATACCTCCCGGAGGCCATTAACGTCGAATTACGTTATGCTCTGTCTACATTGACACAAAATCGACCCAATAAAATTGAATTAGGCACTACACCACTTGTGGAGGTGGTTTTCTTATGTTGACTTTTGCCATGCTCTAAGTTGACGGAACTACCGTGCCAGTGTAGATACAGGCTTTTGGAGATTAACATAAGTGACATTATGTCGACCTCCGTCGCCATTGTAGACCAAGCCTGGGAGTTAAGCGGAAGGTTAATAGCCACACTAGCTGCCCATACTTGGGAAGGTCTCTGCAGGACGAGACTACCTACTTGAAGAAAATAATTTGGAGGAAAGGGGTTTTCAGGGCATTAGACATCCCCTGAAGGTAAGGAGAAAGGGGGTGGCTCTTGTGCCTGTTTTTCAGGATGGGATGATACTGTGATGTTCAGGAAGGGGGATGAGTGACGAAATATTTAGGAGTTGAATGTAATAACTTACTATTCAAGAACATTTAACATAGCAAAGTATCCCCTGTGGTCCAGGTATTTGTGAAAATTGTAATTGGTTCATCCATACTTGCTGTTGATTTGTTCCATGATCATGCACATTAAGCCACAGAATAAGAGAACTACAGGGAAAAGGAAGGAGAACCCCAGGTTGGGATTTCCCTGGGACAGTTTGAGTTCTAGGGCTCTGGTAAGGAACCACTGAAATGTTCTTACTAAGATGGACTTCATTAGTGAATACTTTTTCACCTATTTGGGTCACAGGTAAATCACAGATGGGGGTTTCTTGCATCCTGCAAGTGGTT
This sequence comes from Emydura macquarii macquarii, assembly GCF_026122565.2. Lineage (NCBI taxonomy): Eukaryota > Metazoa > Chordata > Testudines > Chelidae > Emydura > Emydura macquarii. The sequence goes on from NW_027130698.1 coordinate 5,643,072, forward strand.
CCTAATTAATTATCTGACTTGTTTTGGTTGTTAAAAATCCTTCAGTGTAATGGCTAATGTAGAATTCTTTTGTTTCCTCTATTATTTCCACTGTGGTTACACTTTTTGGAAGTGAAATGTGCCAGAACACACAGGGCAATACTCTGAGAAAAGGTTCTTTTAAAAGGGTAATCTAGCAAAATGTGAAGGCCAGATATGTTTCACAGGGTCTGATTTACAGGAAATGTAGCATTACTTATGGGGCAGATCCTTGAAAAGGTTCAGTGGCATTCAAATAAACTAATAGATGAAGGGTCAGTCCTCTAATCCCAAAGCAAATGAAAGGCATAATGACAAATGAAAGTTTTGGGCACTACAGTGAGAATAAAGTGAAGGTATTTCATATGAATAAAAGGAAAACCCCAGACATTCCATCAGTTAAACAGTGAATCTTTGAATGTTCCTTGCTGTATGAGAGTGGATTTATGACTTAAATTAATTCATCTCAGGAAGAGCAACGATAATCGAGACCTCTTGGTATGTTTTATAGTCTGAATACTAATGTAATTAAACATTTAAAATTAAGAATAGATAAAAACTTGATCTGACAGTAATAACTCCATAAATACAAATTGCAGTGCACATAGCCAGTGTATGAATTTGCTATTAATTTATGACTGTTTATAATGCACTGAATGCTGCGTGCTAATTATTATGAAAACAAATTATGTTTATATTAGCATGTGAAGATTATTGATTGCAAATAACATTATTTGTAGACCAATAGAGAGCATAATGAGTAAATAACATTTATTCCTGGAGCTGTCCAATAGGTTTCAAAATGGAAAGTGAAACTGGCAAATTTTGGTTTGCATGCATTAATTGGAGAAAAAAACAAACAAAAATGTCTCCTCACTTTTGATCAGTAGGGTTTTTCTTGTTCTTGTCATAAACAAATGGACTCTTTTATCAACAAACAATAAAAGTGTTACAGAGGTTTGGAATGGAAAGTAAAAGGAGAAGTCCTTTTAGTTCTGAAATGATTTCATTAGCTGCATTCACATTCTTTAGAGAGGAAGGGAGATTAGTGGAGATTTGGGAACTCCCCTTTAAAAATTATTCAAAATTTGCTAAGAAGTGATGATAAATTAAGAACTTAATATACATTTGGTTCTTCTCCTTTGTTGTTCATTATTTCCATTCAAGACACACAAAGTAGTGAGTGTTACACATTGTTTAAGATTTTATTTTGCTCTTGTTAGCTTATGCGGTTTTGTTTCACTGGTGATTATAGTGAGCGAAGTTGCAGTTACTTTTTTTTCTTATAAAGTGGCAAAATAAAATATTATTTTTGAAAGCCTTAGAGCTGGAATCTGAACAATATGGATGCGGTAAACAAGCTGTCAGTCTTGTTGTTTGGTTTATTAAACTACAAGCTGGGCAGATGGGACTGGTATCTTTTATTTTCTTTCACTTTAAGTTTCAAGACCTGTTGCCACTCATGAGGGTAGTAGCAGATCACACAGTCATTTTATTCCTTATTTAAAAAAAGATAATGAAGAATTCCACAATAATTGCCCCCCACATTGTTGTATCATGATTGTGAGATAGCTGTATATTGGATCATTACTATACAACACCAGACATACTTTGTAAGGGATCATATAAGAGAGTGGAATAGTATTCTGAGGGACGTGTTGAAACCAGTAGTATGTTTGCTATTGGGAAACCAAAAGCACTCAGAAAAGATGAGGAAAATAACATGAATAAACTACATTTATTTTTGTTCAAACTCATACTTATTACATTGATATAATAGCTCTCCCATGTGATGGTCAACTGCTCAGTGGTCCTTCGTATGATGGGTACATTGCAAAAGGATTGCAGCAGGATTTCATTTAACAAGTTGGCAACCACAGCATCAATGTCAAAATTACAGAATTACAATGTCAAATTACAAAATTACAATGTCAAAATCACCGCTCCCAGAATGTCAACATAGAACCCCCACAAAGGCTTAGTCTACACTTACTTCAGCGATTCAGCGGCAGTCAACGGGAGTTACGCAAAGTATGCAAAGAACATGCATAACTCCCGTCGACTTCTGTGCTTCTCTTCTGCGCGCCGTCTTCACTGCACTGTGCCAACGGAAACCGCGTTCCCGTCGACGCAGCGCTACTCCACTTGAGGAGCTGGTTTTAGTACGTCAGCTTCTGGATCGACTGAGTGGGTCTTCACTGAGCGCTCAGTCGATCCAGATAAGTCGATCTGATAGCGGTATCTTTGCTGCCATCAGTGTAGACATAGCCTAGGTGAAAGCTCAATCTCAGAAGACAATAGACTGGACAAAGCACTAGAAAATATATTGTGGTGGACAATTTTGTACTGGCAAGAAAGAGGGTGGACTAGTAAACAATAATAGGCCTGGTTTTGTAAAAGAGCCTCAATCTTGTCTCTTATTTTGTGGATGTAGTATTTTGGTCAAAAAGAATTGCACCAACAATTAATTGTGAGAGTAAATGATAGCCCTCAGATCAGGTGATTGACATAAATATTATCATTTACTCACACAACTATTCATTACTGAAAAAGTACTCCAACAAAATCAGATACCATGTTTCAAAATCAGGCTCAGTAACTCTTTTTCATTGCTAACTGCTTTGATTATATGAGATACCTTTGTGTTTCCATTATAGGAGTGGCATTCAGTGGTCATTCCTGTAATGGAAAACACCAAAACCTAGGTTAAGGCAGTACTTTCTAGACGTTTGTGACTTACCTGCCTAAGATTTGTTTGCTGAAGACATTATTTGTCGCTCTTGCTGCTCCAATAAACATAGATTCTAAAATCAATCACATGCTTCCTCATTCCAGAGCCAAACCAAAAGGGAAGATATGAGTTTTTTAGTTTGGACCATAGGCTACCATTTTCTGAAATAATCATCTTGGTTTGTAAAGTTCTAGACTGGACAATTTTGTCCTTACGTTTTGAGGGAGGAGAATTAAGACAGAGGAAGAATTTCACTCCGCCCCCAATATTTTCAATAAGCAAGGCCCAGAAGTTTTGTATTGCTGAAGTTCTTAGGTTGAAAGTGAAAAAAGCACTTTTTTGGTCTTTGATTCTTAATGATTATTTAATTGAAAACTGTCAAGAACTGTACTGAGATTTCAATGTTTTATCTCTTTTGTTACGGGTAAAGAGATAGGATAAAAGCAACTTACTATGCAACACAATAAAATGTAGAAAGCCATAGAGGGAAAAGACTAAAGCAGTATGAGGTAATCAAAGGAGCATGGAAATGCCATACTACACATAAATACCTCTGAGAAATTTGTTAAACAAACTCAAACCCTTGTATAATTAGATGACAACATTTATTTTAAAATATGAAGTAGAATATGACAGCACTATAATTTGTCTTAAATAATTTGTTCACACCTAGCAATTCAAGATTTTGTCTTCAAAGTTCAATCCTGTTTCGGCTTATTTTATATTTTACATTTAAATTGGGAAAGTAAACTCTGAAATGAAGCACTACAAGTCATATTTGGCATTTCCTTGTGAGATTAAAGAGGTTACTTGGTTTTGTGAGATAATTACTCATGTTTTGCTATCTGATTTACATGAATGTATTTTTTTGGCAGCTCCTACTGTATTTTTCCTTGAGTAAAAGGGATGATTACTACACATAGCTGGCTTAAACATTTTGGATCAGTCTACTAAACAATTTTTTGTTTTTCTCTCACTCCTAATGTAACCCATTCCTGTACAAAGTGAAGAATTCCCCCTATGTAGCGGGGAAACTCCTATGCTATAAAACTAGCAGGATCAGTGTAGATGAATCCTGCACCAGCTGCCATCCTCATCTGTGGCATAAGCCAAAGAGATGGCATGTTGGAGGTGGGAGGGCATGTGGTGAAGCTAAACTCCACTATGACTGACTCCCCACTGGTGTAAATTCCATTATGGAACTTATGCCAGTGGCAGAAGTTAGAGTTGGCCACCTGCTTCTTTAACTTCCACAATTGCTGCACAGCTGGGGATGAGGGCACAGCTATCTACCATGTCATCTATATCCAGAACTTAGTGGAGAATTGAAGCCAATGAAACTGATTGTGGAGAAAGGTGTTATTGAATATGAATTGCAGTATCAAAATCTGACTCTGGCAGCAGCAAAGGGCCAGGTTCTATATCTAGGGGTTCCTGTCAATGATACAACAGCAAACCAACTCAAGCTCCCACCCAGTCACCTGGGAAATCACATCCTATTCCCTGTGTGCCCCCAAAAGGCAAAACTTCCCCTTTCACAAGCACAGAGTCTGAGTGTAGAAAGTAAACCTTTATTAAAAGGAAGGAAGTAACACAGCACTGGTTTTGGAACCAGTGCAAACAGAATTCATGAACTTAGTGAGTTGAACCTACCCCAGAGTACAGGGGCGTGTCCTTTGCCTCTTCCTTCTTCCTGTACTGACCATCATAGTTGCAGTGCCCACCTCTCGATTGGGGGCTCAGTCAGTCCCCTTCTGCAGGCTCCTACCGGACCTGGGCTTGACCAGGCCTTCTCTGCTGCTGCCTCCTGCCACCTTTGGGCCTTGACGAATCCGTGCTACTGCCTCCCACAGTCTACAGGCATCAACTGCTCCTGGCTCCTGTCATCTGCAGGCACCAACCGCTGTCTGCAGGCTCCCGCCTGGTTCCCACTGTCTGCAGGTGCCGACCCTCCTGCTCCTCTCTGCTGGTTGTCAGTCAAGGTTTGCCAGTTCCTCTAGTGATTTCACCTCTCAGTAAATTTCAGCTTTCAGCTCATGGGAAAACCTTCTGCTGACACAGGAGCAATATCCCTACTTTTTAACAAGACAAAAGACTCCAAGAGAAATAATTAATTCTGCGTTTTCACTGTGGGAGGAGATAGTCAATCCATGCCTGAGAGTGGCCCTTTGCCAGGGCTAGGGCAGTCTCAACAGGCAACTTCTCACTCTCTCCCTGCTGGTCTTACAATGCTGAAACAACTGTCTGCCATCTTTGTTGGGCTCTGTTTAGATGAGAGTGAATTTTTCATCAGAACAGGCTAAACACAGATCTTCTGTCATTTGTTCATACAATCGAAGGACAACATTTCATTACCCCTGCAGTTAACACAAAAGTGATTTGTAACACAATACTACACATATTGACCATTTCTCATTATGCTTAGCACCTAGTGTGCTTATGCAATATGCAGAATACTTAATTGTACTCACGCAAATACAAAGCCCATGCAAATAGAGTGCACCCCCTTTCAGCTGCTGAGCAGGGGGAATGCCACTCTGATACTCAGATCTTGCTTACACATAATATTTTAGAATATTTTTCTACAACCCTGGAGGTTTCTAGCAGTGCTAAATTTTACAGGATATTTTATAGGAGATAGCAAAAACAGCTGTGTTTTTAACAGCACAACTCATTCACAAAATTATCATAGATTGAATTATTTTTTCAATAATATTTCATTATAAGAATTTGAAAATGTAATGGTGCTAAAGTGAAACAAAAATAAAAAATAATGGTACTGCTTATTCAGATTCAGATTCAGTGTCTCGTCTGCTTAACTGCATATGACACAGGATTAGGGTAAGGAGAAACCTATATTGTATTCCATAATTGTGATTATACATACAAGTTTTACTGTTCCTTAACTGTACAAGTGCATCTAGGCTAAATTACTCATGGCTTTGTAATTCACTTTCCATGAACATTCATGCTAGTGAAATTCAGTGTGTCAAATGTTCATGTATAGCAACTACAAAAGGTGAATCAATGTGACCAAAGCAAATTCCTATAAATATGAGTGAATATGATAACTTTCTTCAGTATTCGTCTAGCTCTAATTGCACCATAAGACTACAGATTTCATAATATTGTGGACTCTTCTGGTTTGTTTTCTATTGTTTCTAAACCCTAATATATTTTAAACAAAAATACAATTTTTTTGTGCTGCAAGGTAGTAAGTTTTCAATGATCCATTTGCTGTTTAGAATAGTTTATTTAGTTTGAGTCTTAGACCCCCTTCTTTTGCAAGCCAGTTTTTCCCTGTATAAACTGTAATGAGCTTTTTCCTTCTCCCTTTGCTTTCATTCTTGCCACAGAGCTTTATAAAAATCCTGCCTCCATCACAGATATGTCATCAGGAATTGGAGATTTCATTGAAATGGAAGATAATCAGCTTTATGTAATTTGTTTGTTTTGTGTGTATGTTTTATCCTTAGTAGATAGAGCTGTTCTGAATCAGGGCCATCCCCCAGGAAATCATTTTGATTCTCTGTGGTGACATACCTTGTGCAGACTTCCTGACATAATACAACTTTACTGTTCTGTAGTTTAGATCTTTGGAGCTGGAACTCATGCTCTCAGCGCTTGAACTATTATATATTCATGAAGCTTTGAGTTCATTAACCATGAATCTGTTGCCTTTTCAAGTCTCTTACTAAGCAACCTGGAAATTTAGCCAGGGGTTGTGTCCTCCTCCTTGGATAACGGAGAAAATCTCTGATCTCTGAATTTGATGATCAATAAAGATCAGTACATATGAAGTCCCTTCAAATACCCAACATTTCTGATGGTTTTGCTGAACATAGCTTTCTCACTGAACTAGTAATAATAAAAGAATTTATCAGCTGCAGCTAGTACACTTCAGTATGCCAAGAAGGGCTTCACAAATCTCATTACTTGTACAGTGACATTTCCTCCTATTTTTTTTAAACAGAACCTTTATTGAAAGGGCAGCAAAATTTCAGTGACTACGAGATATTACCGTAGGTCAAGGATATTCTATTTCACAATAGGCTAATGATAGGTTAATCTTCAGTCATCTTTTCTCCATGCTCATGTTGAACTCCAGACAGACACTGTAAAGATAGACTGGGATACCTCACTTCAAAAGATATTTTCAGCACCAGTGGTGGTAATTGATTCAGTTATTAATTAATCATTTAGAGATCCTACCTATGTACAGAACTTTCAGATAGGATCCCTGATGTTACTAAACTCACATATACACATCCTTTCAGACAGCACACCCCAATCATAGCTTATTTGATCAAACATCTACTTTAGATATTATCCTCTGTCATTGTGAAACAGTTGGGTTCTCAACAGATTTAGAATTAATACATTTGTTAATTTATTGCAAAACATTATCTACAAAAACAACAAAAAACAAACAAAAATACTACATTTAAAAGAACATGAAGTTTGCAAACTCAAACGCTTAAAAACTAGGAAATGCCAGAATTCAGGTTGCCTGTGCATTAATATGCATTATGATACATGATATAAAATTAAAGGCTGTAATATATATGCCTAGGGTCTAATTTAAGTGTAATTGCCATTTCCTAACTTTTGGTTGCTTGACTTTGCAACCTTAACTTTCTTTAAATAGAGATTTTTTTGTATGCAATTTCCTAAGCTTTTAAAAAAGCAAATTGAAAAATATCAAGAAAACCCATCATGTGGAACCCTACTGACACCTACATTCGTTATGTTAGAACCTTTAGACCCACCACACAGACCTTTGCCACTTAAGTTGATGGAGTAACTAGCAGTAGCAGGCTATTAGGATGGACCATTAGAGCAAGATGTGACGAATACTTTGCCAGTGGGTTTCACAGATATTTTCTGACAGCAGAAGAATGTCAAGATTCAGGATTCTTTGGTTCAGTTACAGGTTCTGGAGAAGAGTTCGTTGTAGTGTTTACAAACGCTGGAACTGACCCAAGGAATCCTGCCTGTCCCTTGCCTCCTATCATCCTGGCTCTCAATCCAGTCTCTTCCCCGCCTTCTCCTTCTCCCTGGCTCCTGTGTTTCTCTTCTTGCTCCTCCCAGGTCCTTACCCCTGTGCATTCTAGTCAAGCTACATCTTTTTCCTTCATGGTGCCTGGGCACAAGCAGTAGGAATGTTGGGTGCACAAGGCAGTCGACCTGGTCTCAGTTCTGGTTCCTGGGGGCTTCCAGTTGCTGGGGGGATTAGTTTCAGAGAAAGCCCTGCAGACCCAGGATGGAGTATGCTCAGTTGCGCTGGGAATGGCACATATGTATCCAGTCTGTATGTAGGAGCTTTGAAGGGATGGAGTATAATCAGGCAAACAGAATCTTCTGAGAATGTACAACAAGCCGCCACTGAGCATGTGCATCATGTAGTTTTCAGAGGCTCCTAACTTGGCTAAATTTGGGTGGATTTTCACGAGGGTGGAGAAAGACACATCCCTGACAAAAAGGTTACCCTAAATTTCCAGTCCTTTTCCAAAGCATGGAGGTGTGAGCTTTTCAATGAAACAGCTATATGAATGGAACAACATATTTTCCCCTCCTTTTCTTCTTTTAAATTGATTAAACATTTTGCTGAAACCTAAAAAAGAAAAATCAACCCAAGGCATGGAAAATGCCAGTCTGAATGATTAAAGTTTTGGCAAACTGAAAACGGTCTCATGATGGAAATTGCGAGGCAAGCTTAACTAAACATCACAACCAATGCTTTTAGCGATATAATGTAATATAACCATGAATTTATTTAAATTTAGAGAAGAGATTCTCCAATTTCAACTAGCTCAGCCTAAGATTAGTGACTACTACTACTGCTTTATAAATATAGTGGCTTTTCATCCCAAGTGATGATCTTGCAAGCCTGACAAGTGTGGAACTTCTATTGAGATTGACATAAACTGATAATGAACCCCAGCTAAAATGCAATGAGTTCTGGATTAAATGTGGCAGCTGTTCAACAGCAACATTATGAAACAGTTTAGGACAGGAAGTGGTGAAAGATATTGTGTACAATTTAAAATTTATATGTGGCAGAGGAAATGCGGGATGAGGGAATGGGTGGCTAGGTAAAATGATCAAGTTGGGATAGGGCCAAGATGCCATAGTTAATGCTCAGTGTTACAGAAGATCTATGGGATATTTAATAACCACAAGTGGTTAGGATCTCTGATTTATGTATCATCCTTAAAAAAAAAAAAAAAAAAAGGAGTGAGAGAGAGGCATAGTGTTCCTAAGGACCATGCTGGTTCATTGTGGAATACATTTGAATAATAATAAATATATTGGAGTAAATTGCTGCAATCTGTTAAGAGAGAATCTGTGTGCACAGAAGGAGACTATATTCACTGGGTACGTTGTTTGTTGTGAATTTTTTGCTTAGTTCTATTATATATGCAACTTTCCCCTGTGACTCAATGATGGTACAGAGCAAGCTTTATAATATTTATCAAATTGTCATTCCTGTATTTTCTGTCTTATTTTTCCATTAGAAATGGAAAAAGAGGGGAAATATCTGGTGAATCTGTAGTGTTTTTAAAACTGATTACATATTGTAAGTTGAGACAGCAATTAGGAGATCTCAGCATTAGAAGTGTTGTATGTAAGCTCCCCAAGAAATTGAGCCCATAATTAGTATTCTTTTCAAACCATGCACCTCACTGTCAGAGAAAAATGTGGCTCTTCATCATACCTGTAATCATATTCTGCGTGAAAGTGGAATCATATTCTGAAGTGGAAATCTGACAGGCCAAGCGGTTATTCAAAAATATTTAGAAAATGAATATAATTGTGGGGAGTCCAAGTAAATAAGACTTTTTCTTCTCTCTTCCTTCACAGGTATTATTCTTCCTGCTGTGTAATTATCTCTTTGACTAGTACTGTACTGTACACTGAAATAAACCTGGATATTTAATAATTTAAAGGTGCTTCCAGTATAAGAGGTAACTATGTACTGGTGGAATCAACTCTCATGCGAAGTCTGATTCCCCACCCCCCACTGCTTTCAGTGTTGGGTTTGTCTAGACTAAGGGTATGTCTATACTGATGGTGGCAAAGTCGCCACCGCCAGATCAATCTTTCTGGATCGATTGAGCGGTCAGTGTAGACCCATTAAATCGATCAGGAAGTCAACTGAGTAAAACCACCCCCTCAAGCAGCATAGCGCTGTGTCAACAGGAACAGGGTTCCCATCAGCGCAGTGCAGTGAAGACGGCGTGCAGAAGGGAAGCACAGCAGTCGACGGGAGTTATTCAAGCTACTCTGCGTAGTTTGCGTAACTCCTGTCGACTGCCGACGAATCTCCAGGTAAGTGTAGACCAGAGCTAAGATAAAAGATACTTTTAAAGATAGTTAGGTAAGACCTGGTCAACGTTTAAAACATATATTAGCATAACTATGTCAGGCAGGGATTTGAGAAAACCACATCCACAGCACCACAGCTATACTAACAACAAACCCAAGTGTAACTGAAGCTTATACTAACAGAAGAGGACTTCTGTTGGCATAGCTAACATTGTTTGGGGAAGTGGTGTTACTATGCTGGCAGATCTCCTACTTCTGTTTGTGTACATCTAAACTAGGGGCTATGCCAGCACAGTTTAGACAAAGCCTAAATCAAGTTAGTTAATGAGATGTGGAACTTCCCTTAGCACCTAGTGTACACAGTTTAATACTTTAATAATCCTGGTATCTTGTGTTGTAACCTAGGCGCTCACCTAGATTCCAACATAAACAGTTAATATGATTGTAGAGGCATTAAACCGCGTCTACACTTGGTGTTAAATAGTGTTCACATCATGTAGCTCACTCAGTTTATAAAAGCACCCTTTTTTCCTGGTCTGTTCCTACTCTATGGCTTGTCTATATGGGGAATGGGGAAGCTATTGCAAAACAAGCTAGGGTGTGAATTTAAATTGCAATAGTTATTCTGCACTAGCTCCTCATGTGGACACCCTTATTTCACACTGATTTACTTTTTGAGATTTACCTTAGTGGATTAAGATAAACTACATAAAACTACTCTTAGTGTGGAATAAGAGTGTCCATACAGGGAGCTTTGCACAATAGTTATTCCAGGTTATTTCCTCTCAACAAACTCTTCATGCACTCAGTTGCATCTGTGCAAATTAAGTTTTAAAATGCTGCCAAATCTGTCTTTTCCACTCATTTGTATACTTGCCAGCACTATACATCCAGTTTTCATCAATGTAAATTAACACACAAGGGGCAGAACATGTGAATCAGGCCCAAAATGGTTATAGCAAACTTTGAGGCTGGAGGCTAAGATGTTGATCAGCCCCAGTTATTATCAAGTTAATGGAAAGCACACTCAAATTTTTTGTTCTTATCTATAAATTAGGAATAAATATTCTAATTTCAAAGAAAAGAGAAGCAAAAACTACAAAAGAATGGCCAGTCATAGAGACCAATGGTAAGTTGTTGAAAAACAAGTTTAAATATGTATTTTGCTCTTCCTTTGCTTCTTCATTATTTTCCTCCTTCCTTTTATCTTTGCATCTTCCCCATCTTCTTGTTCTGACACTGTTCTCCCCAGATAGTTGCAATGTAGATTGTCTGGCTCTACTGGGAGAAGGACAGGATGTGGTTTAATTAGGTTGCAACTATATTATTAACTGGGTGGGAGTACCTGGCAGATAAGTGTACTGTGCAGATAATTCCATGGTCATTTCAAATTTTCCCTGGGGGCTTCTGTCAGCCCTCCCCCTTTCCCATCCTGGTCCCACCCACTCGATGCTGGGATCTTACCAACCACCAACCCCTTGAATGCTGGTTGAGGTGGCTATAAAGAGGGGAACTGGCTCCCTACTGTGCCAGTCATAGAAGCCCTATCCCTCCTGTTTCCACTCATTTGACAAATACTTCCTTTAAATCCTTTACCAGTCCATTTATCTGATCACACTGTATTCCCTAAGGAGTAACCCCTTATGATCCTCATCAATTTGGCCACCATCCTATTCGCATATCTCCTAGCCTTGCAGACTTGAAGGGGCTTCACAGTTTCCTGCCCCACACTGCGTTGCAGCATGTCCGACCATACAATTTTTACTCTTGGGAACAGTTCCAAGATCCGCCACAAGTCCCTCTTAGCTCTAAGCATTAAGGCTATCCTTTTACATGTTTCCAAATCACGTTCACCAAGGCGAACCATTATTGTATCTGATGTTTGCTCGTGGGCCATCATGGTGTACAGCTGGGCCCATAACATGTCCCTCCTCTGGTGCTGGTTCAGGACGGCTTCACCACCGAGCCCAGCTGCAAATCTGCAGCTAACCTGGTAGCCTGCTTATGCAGCCAGTAAACAATATTATGCCCACAGATCCATACCAGCAGCTTCCTGGCCCATCTGATTGCATCTGGAATGAAAACACAACAAAAATTGACACTGATTCCTCATCTGGGGTCTCGCTTATGTTCTGTACATGTCAGAATGCCAGCCCCCAGCCGGGCTGCTGCTGTTGCTGCCCTGATCTTGAATGAGTGGGAACCAAATTCATGTGCTGAGTGCTCCAACCTTATCAGTCCCTGTCTCAACACTGTAACAAACTGATATGTTGTCTGGGGACCTCTCACTGTGAATAAAAAGGGGCCCATCCCTCCCTTGTCTTGATTGCCTTGTATGCCCTCGCAGCCTCCACCGAGCAGATCCCAGGCTCACCACCCACCTGTAGAATAATGGATTCACCCCTTGATCATTCTTCAACTTCAAATGTAATGTAACTGCTCGCCCCTCACTGTGTATATCTCTCAGTTCCAAGGCCCTTCCAGAAGAATCCTTACATGACCCACATACTAGCTTGCAGATCCTAAAAACTCCAAAATAGTTACCAGAAATGCCACCCTGAACAAGGCCACCACCTGTCCACAATGACACATGAGAACCAGGAGTTGCACCAGATCCCTACGTGTATTAACAGTGATGGGATGACGTGTATCCACTCTGGGGCTAGTGCTTTGCCACGTCCTGCTAGAAACCTTCAAAATAAAAAAACCGCTGCAAGGATCTGGGTGACCTTTCAGTCTGATACACAATTGGAGATAGTTAAGGACACCAATTGTTGGGTTGCTAATGACACCATTTACTGCAGCACATGTTCCTCTCTAATGGGCCATATCAATGACAGGCCATCCATATCCTGATATTGCACAAAATCATTAAAACTTCTCTCATAGCTCTGCAATATTCGCGGAGTCAATGACTTCTGTGCTACACTGACAACCATCACGCGCCAATGCTCCATAATGCTAGCGGCATCCGTTTGGGTTCCTTGCTGGCTTCTGGTGCCAGCTCCCCAAACATGTCCGTCTGAAAATGATACAATGCATCTGCTATGCCATTGTCAACCCTGGTCACATCCCTGGCAGAGAAACAGATGTTAAAACTTAAACGTTGTAGTACAAATGCCCTTACCAACCTCATAACCCTATGTGATCTGGAGGCCTGGTGATTGGGCAGACCAAAGAAAGAGAACCCATTTTTACATGGATTATTTTCACACAGGTGAGTATAGGGCCCTTAGACTCTAATTGGGCAACGTACTTAAGCACATGCTTAATTTTAAACATGAGTAAGTCACAAGTCATATGTTTAAGTGCTTTGCTCAATCTAGGCCCTAGTTACTGTGAGTAAATGAATCTTTTACAAAGTAGTGCTCACAAAGGAGCCAATCACTTTCATTACTTTCTTTTAGATGTAATAAATCATGGATTTCTCTTGCCTCACAGGTATAAGCACTCATAGAGCTTAGAGTTGGAAAAGGCATATTAGATCATCTAATCCATCCCCAGGACAATTCAGAACTGCTCTTTATACATTAGTAGGTTTTCTCTTGTCACAAATGAGGGGCCTTCCTCCATTTTCCTAGTGAAACGGTTCCACAATCTAACAGAGCCATTGCTGTAAATGTAAATATATATGTATATATTCAGCCTAAATTTCATTTCTTAGATGCAGATGCATCACTCTGAGTTATCACTTTTTTAAAAACTGTATTACATAATTTCTTCCCCTCTTTAGTGTTTACTACTAGCACAAAATTGCAGACTCGTTATTTTGTTTCCTTTTAGCCATCACTTGGCCAGGTAATATATATTTACATAATCTTTCCCTTTATATAGCGTAATGATTAGAGCAGGAGACTACCACTGAACTAATGTATAACCTTGGTAAATCATTTAATAGGTCAGATCCTGAGTTTTTCTATCTGTGAAGTATGTATAGTACTACTTATCCAGTTCCTAGTGGTGTTAAGTCTTAATGTTAGCCAATCTTTCATAGCTTTGGAGAAAATGCACTATATACAATGGATTTTTAAAGTCTATGTCCATTTTTGAGTGTGTGACTTGTGGGTGTATGTAAGATCACTTTGCTGGCTTAATCAGATGCTTAGATATCCAAAATGACTTTACAAGATTGCAGATGCAAAAATAGATGCAAGCCTGAAATACAATACAATTGAAACCTTATAAAATATTTTTCATTAATCACTTATTTTGTTAATATCAATCACATTTAGGTGTAATGTGCATTCATGAACCTTAATTTAAAACATGCCATTTAACCTGATGCACCAGTAGGGCTAAAGCTGAAGATTTACAGGATAATGATAACATTGTCCTCAAGACATTTCAGAAGATATGGAAAATACTTGAACAGATATTAGTTTCCCACTGTGTTCAGTTGTTACACAGTAGCTAATTAAAAGGCACTTGAGAAGCACATAAAACTGAACAGACAATGTTTGCTGGAGTCCCAAGCAAAATAAATAACTTGAGAATGCATTTAGACCCAAACATTTTGGTTGGAAATGGTTAATAAGATGTCTGCTGAACTGGCATGTTCAGACATATTTCTACATTAAGTAGTACATGGCCAGTTAAACTTTTCCCATATGTAATAAAATTATGCGAATCTAAATTATACACACATTCCCAAGTTCCTAGACTTCATTAAATACTAAGGGATTAAAAACTTGTATAAATTAATCAATGTGCTATAATCCTAAAAATTATAAAATAAACCCTTGAGGAAGTAATGTAATACAGGCTTTTTAATTAGCATGACACCAGAGATTCATTGTTCTATAATGTAAGTCATATGTTTATGAATTACTTTGTCATTTTAAAATAGAAAACCTCCAGCATTTGTACAAATTGTGAATAGCTGGGAAACACTTTGGGGCTTAATCCTGAAAACATATCTACATCAGTAACTTTTACTTAGCTGGGTAGTCATAGTCCCATGCCCATATGAATAAGATTACTTCAATGGGTAAGTATTTGCAGGTTTGTGCCCATAATGATATCTTGCACCATGTTCTGAGGGCTTATTGGGCTCAGTCCTGTCATCCTTACTCTGGACTGACTCCATATTGACTTCACTGGAGATTTTATCCTTTCTAAGTGAAGATTAAACATGCCCATTTGTTTTAAGAGTAACGTGGGATAGTTTTGACTGGGTCAAGTGGTGAACCTGAAATGGGTACAGTCAGTCTGAGGAGGGTTAAAAGTGTAACTTTCCTCGAAAATAAATCACAATAATTCACACAGGACCTAATCCTGTAGGGTACTCAGTATCTTCAATTTACAGTTGAGCTGGGAATGAGGGCAATCAGTGCTATCACATAGAATTGGGCTCATATGCAAAACTCACAGAATCCTGGCAATGCAGCGCTGAAAGGGTCCTTAAGAGGCCATCTAGTCAACCCAGTGCTGAAACAGGACGAAGAATACTTAGCCCATTTCTGACAGATGGTTTGTCTAACTTGTTCATAAAAACCTCCAGGGAAGGGGATTCGAGAACCTCCCTAGGTAACGTGCTCCAGCGCTTAACTATCATTATAGACAGAAAGTTCTTCTGAATATCTGCCTTAAACCGGAGATGCCAACCCTCCCTAACGTTGCATAATCCTCCCACTGTTAAATGTAATTATAAAATTACTAGACGAGGTTTAAATCCACAAACTTTGCAGTTTCGTCACTCACCACTGGGGCTGAACACAGTGCCACATCTGCAGGGAGAGTTGTCCTCTCTACTGCCAGTGTCTCTTTGCAGCGGTGCCCACAGCCCAGCCATACACATCTCGTGCATGGGACGTACCATTTTATTGGCATGGCTGGGAGAAATTCATAGGGCTCTGTTGCTTTGGTGAGATCCCTGGTGGCGGTAGCTGGTCCCAGGCAAGTGCACCTGTGCAGGGTCTGAACACGTGGCAGGCTGCTGAAAGAGCCAAGAGCACCAGCAGCAGGTAGTGGGGATGAGCTCTGGCTCCCTGTGCCTTCTCCCCCAGCATGGCGGCCAGTATCAGAGGCCTCCTGATGTCGGACATGTCGAGCAGCCACCTGAAGCACCACAGTAAGTGTCACTCACTCCAGCACCGTGTGCACCTGTTGCTGCCTCGTCTCCCCAAGTCCTGCCAAGGGGTTAGGAGGACCCAGCATGACACCCCCACCCCCAGGACCTGATCCAGGAGGACCCTGTCACCCCTTGGGACCAACAGGGCTGTGGTGTGCCATCCCCTCTGGGCCTGAGGCTTGAAGAAGTGCCTGGCACAACACCCCCACCCTAGAGCCAAGGCTTCCTTTCCCCCATCCGTGTACCATGAGAGAAATTTCTAGGGCTCATATGCACGCTCTGCATCCCTCTGATAGGAGGCAAGCCGTAGCCATTTTGAAGTGTTCGGGGTGCTGGATCATTGCCCAACTCACAGGCTGCATGTTGCACTCTAACTGCCCCTTGTGGTGCTGGGGGAATGGGGCACTATGTATATATTTTTTGATATGCCCCAATGACTTGTCCCAAAATTCACTGTCAATCAAAATGGCTGATACAGGTGATTAAAATGAACCAGATTATGGAGGGGAAATGATTGTCCAAATTCAAAATAGACTATAAATCCAAACTGAAAGTGATTAAGCTATTGAGCAAATGTAAACATTATGCATACAATGAACTATGTTGCATGGACATATCCACATGCATGGTGGTCATAATGACATGAAAATTCACATTGGTTGAAAAAGCATGTTGGTTGAAAAAGCATGAGGCTGCAAAAAAGAGCAGGTAGCAGAAAGAAAGAAGTTCTTCACCACCCTGAAAATATGCATGTGCATGCAGAAATACAACAGCCATTATGAAAGACCTGGCAAATGACAGCGTAAATCATCTAGCAGAAAGCATGCGTTGTTGTTTAGTCTAGCCACGGACAGCAGCAATAATGAAGGCACCAGCAAGCTGTTCCCAATCGTCATTTGACATTTTGATGACGTCAGAGGTAAAATGATCACCTTTTTGTTGGTCCCAATCTGTACAGCGAGTGCTACTGAACAGAATATTTTTCAGCTTCTGAATTCAAAGATGGAGGCCAGGAAAATCCTGTGGTCAAATTGTTTGGCTTTTGGAAGTATTAGTGCTTCTGTAATGATGGGCTTGCATCATTTATTCAAGGTTAACGACCATCTGTTTTTTCTAATGGGCTACCTATGTCATCTTGTGCACATCATGACTGAGAAAAGTGCCTGCCCATTGCCGTAGATGAGCTCCTAATTGACATCTACTATTATCTCAACAAGAGCACCAAGCAGCACCAGGAATGCATCATGTCTCAGAATCTGTGCGATGTAGAAGTCTGTAAGATATTGCTTGGACTATATCTGATTTAGCTCATCCATCAGTGGAAACCACTGATCGTTTTCTTCTGGGCTGAAGTTGCAAAGGTGGGAAGAGTTAATTCACACAGCACTAAGCACAACTCTACAACTGTGAGCCTGCACAGTCCTCCTTCACAGCAACAAAAACTCACGCAGATGCCAATAAGTCGCATGTTAATATGACAAGGCAGCATGGCCAGACCATAAGTGATAACCTAGTGCAAATCAGGATGGCTCATACACAGCAGAAATCGGTGACATCAGCAACAAACAAAACTGAACCAAGCATAGCAGTGCCAGTCATCAGCATTGAAACTGGTCACTGCAGCAAAAACAAAGATCATCCAAAAAGCATACTGACAGCAAGCATACAGTTCAAGTTGCTGATACCGGGTACGACAAAGCAACTAAACTGACATCAGCACTGTTCCAAAACAAGCTGCAGAACTTGGAATTGAAAGTCATGATTGTCTAAGATACTTGCTGATTTCTCCACAAACAAAACTTTAGACTACATGATCCTGATCTTTGGCAACACATCACTGCAAAAAAAAGAGGAGCCTCTGATCCACACACTGAGATGACAGTTATGCAATCTTCTGAAATAATTTTTATCAGTTTTGTCAAGCCATCGGTGATCACAGAGGCAAAGTGCCCATCAAAAATAGAGTACAATCTCACTTCTAATCAGAAAGACAACATGTGATTGGTTCCAAGACATGTGACTTTATCAGAGACAATTGAGACACTCAGCAGTCAGGAAGTCCTGTTTCAGAGAACACAGCAGGGCTGATGGACAGACTTGAAGCCATTCTTCTGTTCAATTTTTTGGTACTGCTGCACATACATAATACAGAAACTCCCATTGTTTGATCCTGTACTACAGCATGCAGAAGTAGCTGATGTTGCACTCAAAGGGACAGCTACATATGATATCACATTTTTTGTGCCTCAGTTTCCACATCTGTTGAAGGATAAGTTAAAGCAAGACACCCTAGAGGAGTAGTTTGCTTGGTACCAGGTCATACAACATGCCATCATCTGGTCTGGCATGCACCAATTATGATGAACAGTATAGCAGATAATGGACACCCATGGCAAACCAGCATGCTATGTTCTGGCCCAGGTAATGAAAACTATCTTTGTAATACCTCACAGCAACTCTGACTCAGAAAGAGTTCTTGAGCAAGAATCAAATTGAGTTCAGACCAAATCTTGGTGATAATGGTTTGGAATCCCTGATGATCATCAAAGTGGACACACTTGGTCAACCTGGCTGCTCAAGAAAACCCGACAAGCTCAAACAAGCAACCCGTGTGGTGCTTGCAAAGGAATGAGGTCATGACCAAAATCACAGTTGGACCTGCTCGTGGCTATTGCTGTTGTTACTCCGGCCTGTACCACTGTTGTTGTGGTTGTTGTTGTTACATGGAAAGAAGTGCATCTAAAATGCACTGCAAGCATTCAAGGAGCTACCCTAGAGCCCCTATCTATCTTTATGTTCACACTTTTGTCACTTGCCGCTGCTCCAGGCAACCTCCCCAATTGCTCCCTAATTTTTTTTTCTAAACGTTCCTGAAAGTCTTAGAGCAAGGTTGTCATCTGTGCTAAATCTCCCATACTGCAAACTATCCTGATTACTTCTTGTCCTACCTTTGGTGGACATAAAGAACAATTGATCACAGCCCTCTTTATAATAACTTTTCACATATTTGAAGACTATCATCATGTCCACTCTTTCTTCTCTAGAGAAAACACACCCACTGTTTTTAACCTTTCCTCATAGGTCAGGTTTTTTAAACCTTTTATCGTTTTTGTAGCTCTCCTCTGGACTTTCTCCAGTTTGTCCACATCTTTCCTAAAGGGTGTCACCCAAAACTCCATGGACACAGTACTCCAGCTGAGGCTTCACCAGTGCCAAGCACAGAAGAACAATTACCTCCTGTGTCTTACATCTGACACTCCTATAAATACATCCCTGAATGATATTAGTCTTTTTTTTTTTTCACAATTGCATGTCATTGTTGACTCACATTCAATTTGTGATCTCTTCTAACCCTCGTATCCATTTCAGCAGTACCACTGCTTAGCCAGTTATTCCCCATTTTGCAGTTGTGCATTTGATTTTTCCTTCCTAGGTGAATTACTTTGCACTTGTCTTTATTGAATTTCATCTTATTGATTTCAGACCTATTCTTCAATTTATGAAGATCATTTTAAATTTTACTCCTAGCAGCCTGTGCTCACTCGGTGTCATACACAAATTGTAAAAGGATACTCCTACTCCATCATCAAAGATGTTAATGAAAATATTTAGTAGTACCAGACCCAGCACAGACTCCTGTGGGATCCACTTGATATGATATCCCAGTTTGCCAGTGAACTACTCCCTGAAGATGTGTTTTTTCAACCAGTTGTGCATCTACCTTTAAACTACAGTGGGTCATTGTGGCTTTGTTTATTCTTGGCATACCAGATCAGTACATGAAACGCACAGCTGCATTTGATGTAAGTCAGGCACTCAGACTTCAGCTACCATAAGCAGAAAAACCGCAAAGCTAAATATTGTTTATGTAATTGTTAAATTATTTAGATTTTCACAAACTTAATTTTGAAACATACAGAAAAAAGCCAATTGATTAAATATTAGTTGTATTGGGTAGCACCCATAGTATCAACAGGAAACCGGAGTGTGACAAACAAGTTAAACCTCAGGGATATAAAATAGCATAAAAAACATACAGATGCTATTGATTTAATAACTAATTTCACTTTTCTGTTTTTAATCCAAAATTAGGGACAAATTTTCAAAATGGACCTGTAATTTAATCCACCTCTCCCATGTTAAATAATTAGATGTCTGCCTACTGAATTTTGCTTGTGCACTTGCCAGATTTTATGAGCAACTTTGGAGGCTGTGCTAAGGCCTGCAAGGGAACCAACCTTCAATCTGTTTATATTTGGATGGCTACAATTTGGTCTAAATAATATTTTGTTGATCTATGAGTTCCAGTTCTTAATTTTAGTTTAATCCGGCTCAGAGAGATGAATCCATAGTTATTTTCTTTATTTGAGCAGGTGGGATGTAGTTCTGTGGGCACTGTTAACAATACTTTAGTTAACAAAGTATATCGGTGCACCTTAAAGTTAGACAAATGAGCATGGTCTTAGATTATCTGTTTCCTCGGAGGGAAACACAGTGTGTCTGTAGGGGCTGAGGGTGGATCCCTTGCAGAATTTCCCTGGCATTGTCTGGTCTGGACAGAAGGGTTAGAAATGACACAAGTTTGCATATGCATCATCATTTCCTTGCAAGTCTTGTGGATCTACAGGGAAGAAAGACCCCTACTTTACACAGGGTAAGGGGCTATCTCACAGCAATGGCTGCTGCCTCCCCCTTCCTCTCCCCTTTAGAAATCTTGTCATGGAAAAATAGTCTAGTTATCTATCTGTTCAGAAGTCAGCAACGTTTGGATACATTTTATGTTTGTTTTTTAATTTATTGAGCCAATTGTCAGCTGGTAGAAATGTGCACAGTTCCATTGACATCAATGGAGTGACACCCATTTACACGAGCTGAGGATTTGGCCTCTTATGTTGTACATTTGAGAAGTGGAGCAACTATTTTAACAGATAGAAGCAATAAAAGACCTTTAATCTTTCTCTGTATTGGCTTTATTATAGCATCTAACTGAATGCTGTGTAAGAGAACTGTCACGCTGGTAAGAATGCAATTCTTGGGTGTAGCAAGGCACTGTGGCCTTCCTCGGAACCTGGGCCCGAAGAAGGGTCGCTCTGCCCCCACTGGACAGAACCAGGCCCTGCAGGCCCAGCCACCCAGAAGCAGAGAGGTGGAGCCAGGCTCAGGGCAGGCAGTATAAAAGACAGGCCCAGCAGCTCAGTTGGGAGGAAGCTGCCGCGGGAGGCAGATGTGTTTTCTTGGAGGCTGCCGCCTAGGCCTGATCCAGACCCTGTAGACCGGAGGAACCCCTGGGGCCCTGCAACCTGGAGGAGCTACCGCTCGCCAATGACCCTCAGCTGTTTCTGGATCTGCTGCCAATCGATGGTGAAGGACTTGCCGGACGCCCTCTCACCACCTCCCCCAGCGACTAGGAGGGAGATACGTGGATTCAGGTACCCGGGATTGGGTGGGAGGAAGTGGCCCAGGGACAGCCATAGGAAGCGGCTGAGTCAGGGGCGAAACCCCACTGTGAGCATGTTGTGGCGGGAGCCCCACTGACGCAGCGGCGAACGCCTTTGCCACTGTTAGGGCCCTGGGCTGGGACGCAGTGGAGTGGGGTGGGCCTGCGTCCCCATTACCCCTTCCCTCGCCACCCAGGGATTGTTTACCATCCCCTGTTCTACAGACCAGAGGACACTGCTTTGCTCGCCCACCCACCCGCCCTGCCTAAGGGCCAGGGTGCTAGACTGCTCGCTCGCCCGCCCTGCCTAGGGGCCGGAGCGATCGACTGCTCACTCACCTGCCCGCCC
Source organism: Emydura macquarii macquarii (assembly GCF_026122565.2). Lineage (NCBI taxonomy): Eukaryota > Metazoa > Chordata > Testudines > Chelidae > Emydura > Emydura macquarii. The sequence goes on from NW_027130698.1 coordinate 5,665,006, forward strand.
TACCTAGGGGCCGGGCACTAGACTGCTTGCCCGCCTGTCCTGCCTAAGGGCCGGGGCGCTAGACTGCTTTGACTGTCCACCCTGCCTTAGGGCCGGGGCAATAGACTGCTTTGACGGCTCGCCGGTAGGAAGGCCGGGGGCTAGGGACTCCTAACCAGACTGCTTATTCCTCTTAGCAGAGGCACGGTGGCCTTCCTTGGTGCCTGGGACCGAGGAAGGGTTGCGACGCCCCAGCCGTGCCGTGCCACCCGCTTACATTGGGCCTTTTCCTATCCTCATTAAATAACATTAAGAGCAGGACCATAATCATAGAAGAACATGTACCATAAACTAATATCCAGTCATAAACAGGTTTCTAACATCATCAAGTCCTATTAAAGGCAGATACTGCTCTGTATTTTCTGTCTTACAAATAGAATTTGTTCAATAATGAAAAGTAAAAGATGTATAAGTTAGTTACATTTTGTGCACAAAAGCTGATTTTCATATTAGACCTTTTTTTGTTCAAAATACTAGAGGGGATAAATCAAACTCAAGTTTTATCTTCTCCTGCAAGACTGCATTTCAGATATAAAAATGAGTCTCTCACAATCTAGTGATTGCTGAAAGAGCACTTGAAGGAAGTCCAAATTATGATTTTTGGGACTTCTGTACTCAAAAATACCCAACCATTTTTTTATAAGTACATAAAAGATTGCTTCTGTGTTACCAGCCTGTATTTTACATTTCAGTTCAATGCATTTTGAAGCAGATCATGGAAAGAAAAGTAAATTTTACTATAACTATAATGTCTGGTACAGTATATAAACATGGCACAGGGCATATCTGTAGCTGGATTGTGACAAGATCAGAACTGTTCCATAGTTACTTACTTTTAGGAAGAAAAATACAACCAACTTTGAGCCAGAAGCCCATCCAACAATGCAGGTGACTCATCTCCAGTACCTCACTTGACTTCTCAGTAGACTTGAGTGAATACCCTAAGTTTTTCCCCAAAATATTCATTTGAATTTTAAAGAAACTTTCATGAACTCTTTTGCATTTAATTTCCATGAAAAATCAAGTGAATTTGCTAATAGACATGTTCACTGAAACATGAACTTCAAACAAGTAGTGCAGAATGTCTATAGTAAATGGATTCCGAAGTTTTGTCCTTGAATATTCATATCTGAAACCTGATGCACACTCACCCGGTTCAAAAACAGAAACAGACCATGTGATCTGTGTCCAATCAAAATGCCTTAAGAACATAAGAACAACCATACTGGGTCAGACCAATGGTCCATCTAGCCCAGTGTCCTGCCTTCCAACAGTGGCCAATGCCAGGTGCTTCAGAGGGAATGAACATAACAGATAATCATCAAGTGATCCATCTCCTGTCGCCTATTCCCATCTTCTGGCAAACAGAGGCTAAAGACACTGCAGAGCATGGTTTTGCATCCCTGCCAGTCCTGGCTAATAGCTATTGATGGGCCTATACTCCATGAATTTATCTAGTTCTTTTATGAACCCTGTTATAGTCTTAGCCTTCACAACATCCTCTGGCAAATGAGTTCCACAGGTTGACTGTGCATTGTATGAAGAAATACTTCCTTTTGTCAGTTTTAAACCTGTTGCCTATCAATTTCTTTGATGACCCCTACTTCCTGTGTTATGAAAAGGAGTAAATAACATTTCCTTATTTAGCAAAACAGCAAGAGTTCTGTGGCACCTTAAAGACTAACAAATTTATTTGGGCATAAGCTTTTGTGGGCAGAAATTCACTTCGTTGGATGTTTCCACTTCATGCATCTGACGAAGTGGGTTTCTGCCCACAAAAGCTTATGCCCAACTAAATATGTTAGTCTTTAAGGTGCCACAGAACTCTTGCTGTTTTGCTAAAAACAGACTAACACGGCTACCTCTCCGGAACTCATTTCCTTATTTACTTTCTCCACACCAGTCATGATTTTATAGACCTCTGTCATATCCCCCCTTAGTCGTCTCTTTTCCAACCTGACAGGTCCAAGTGTTATTAATCTCTCCTCAAATGGAAACTGTTTCATACGACAAATCATTTTGGTTGCCCTTTTCTGCACCTTTTCCAATTCGAATATATCTTTTTTTAGATGGGGCAATCAGATCTGCAAGCAATACTTAGATATGGGCATACCATAGATTTATAAAGAGGCAATGTGATATTTTCTGTCTTATTCTCTATCCCTTTCCTAATGATTCCCAACATTCGGTGAGCTTTTTTGACTGCCGCTGCACATTGAGTTTCGAATACTGAATATTCACAGTGAAGTACTTGCAGACAAGCTACAGATCAATAGATATGCAGCAAACAGTATTGATGACAACTGTTTTCAGAAATAAAAAAGAAAATCACCGTCTGTTTACGGGCAATCCCCTGGAGAGAAAAATAAGATAAATGAATTAACTGAGCTGTTCATTGTGAATTTTTCACCAAGTATACTACACAACGTCCTCATACCTAATTAGTTTACTTATATCACAAATGGCATGAAAAAGTATCCAACATGGTTTTAAGAGGTGCTTGAACTTTTCCTTGGTATATCACCACTTTTTTAACCACTCCCCCAATAAACTAAATACAGACTTATTTCAATTTTTCTATGACTCACATTTGAATGCAGCAGCATCCGTGTCTTAAAATTTACTTAATATTGCTTTTGGGCCATTGATTAGAATTTGAAATCCCGATTAGGTGTGCCTAGAGTGTCATTACCCTATGATAGCTGTTGGATGGCCCACAGTGATGGTGACATGGTGTGTTCAGACTGATTATAGAGGTCCACAGCACAAAAACATCAGCTTAATTAGTGATAATTAGCCCTCTTAGCAGCTCATCTGAGGAATAAATGGAGAGTGCATTATTCTTTTCCTCCTAGAGGTAATATACCCAGGTTTAAATGACATTGGTAAGGAAAAGTTACTAACAGTGCTGTGTGGATAAATGGAGGACTTCACATCTCAGTGCCATGAAGCTGTCAATTAGGACAACATGAAGTAAAGTTTCAGTGTTAACATGTCCCCAAACCTCGCAATAACCTGTGATTTCTCACTTTATACACTTCATTTTGCTGGCAATTGCACCTGATTCTTTGGCTATCTTCCAAGCCAGTATTGCTGACCGAATTATTTTTGTAACATGCAGATGCTAATGAAAAGTTGCCAGGTGTTGTTTTATTGAATAAAGATGTGCAAACCTTTGCATCTCACCAAATTATTTACCCACTTAAATCATCAGGATGTTGAGCTCCCTGTGTTGCTTTAGTAAATTATAAATAAGAGGCATCAGCTGTTCTCAGTATGTGCCCTTCATTTTATGGCATAGATATTTTGCTATTAGTTTTGTCTGCCCTACTATGACCCATAGGGGGATTTCCTGCGACTCCTTTCTGATTTAACAATTGCTGAGTGATTGGAAGTCCAGATATTTAGTAGCTTAATTGTTAAGTGCTGTCTTATAAAAACAAGTAGGTAATATGCAAAGGGAGGTTTTTATTGTGTATAAATGATATCAGTAAACTGTATGTAAATAAAGTCATTAATGTATTTCTTAGGCTCTATCCTTAGGCTATAAGGTTGGAAAAATATCAGCTGGTTTCACATAATGTCATTTCCACTGACAGGCTCATCACAAGCGAAATATATTGGTGTGTGTGAACCTTTTGTCCAGGGGTGGGCAAACTATGGCCCGCAGGCTGCATATAGCCCATCTGAGCCTTTAATCAGGCCCTTCAGCTCAACCGGTGGTTGTGGCGTGGTGGTGGCCGCTCCCCCTCCCACCTCGCCCCTTCCCCCTGTCCCTTTTTCACCACATGGGCCCAGTGGCACCCTGGCCGGAGCATGGCAGCCGCTTCTTCCCCCCCCCCCAGCCTCGCCCTTTCTGCCTGCCCTTCTCCCACCACATGGGCCCAGCGGTGCCCTGACCGGAGCGGTTCCCAGCCCCAAGCAGCACTGCATAGTGGCTGCTCCCCCCACACAGCTCTGCCTCTTCCCCCCTGCCCCTCTGTATGGCCCACCATACAATTTCTATATGCAGATGTGGCCCTCAGGCCAAAAAATTTGCCCACCCCGTTTTAATCTTACATAGAGGTTATGATGGTGAATGGAAAACTGGTTTCTTTTGGTAGTCCTATAAATTAGAGTCAATTTAGCAATTTATTTATCATTTATTTATTTACTTACTTGTAGGAGTGCTAATCATGAATCAGGACGTTGTGCTAGGGGCTGTACAAACAGAAGAAAAAGACAGTCCCTGTCCCAAAAAGTTTACACTCTAATTAAATGGCAAGATGCAACAGATAGAGAGCGGAATACAAGAAAACAATATTGGTCAGCATGATAGACAGTGGTATAAGTGCACCAGCAGCCTATTGTCTATTAGCTATTGTCATTTTTTTTGTAGGCATCCTGCCAAAGCAGTAATGCCTGCCAAACCAAGGACTTAAAAAATCCAGCTTTCAAATCACTAGTGCGATATTGTGGCCATTGAACAAGGATAAGGACTTTGATGGGGTCAGGATGATGCAAAGTTATCTTGCCCATGCTGTTACTGTGGTGTATAAAAAGAGAACTTCAATATTAGGCAATGATCCAGCACCTGTCACAGCTCTACAATAACTGTGGTTTCTTTTCCGACATGAATTTAGTTTAAATATACACGGGGGGAAAAACCCTGAGCAATCTAGAAATGACCCACAACATGGCTAGTCATGTACATTCAACATTCAAATATAACTTGTCCTTTGCCTTCTCATTCAACACCTATTAGAACTACTTACCGCCCAGTATTACCTCATTGGGGATTCATATGCAAGAAATGAAATTTTTGTGAATACAGGTCAGCTGTCATCACAGCCAATAGACACAGCTTTTCATCGTGATGTTCCACCAGAGAGGCAAACTGTAAATATGCCACAAGTAGGAATCCAAAATTTTGGCAGTGAAAACCATACCCAGTACCAGCAAGGAGTGCAGAATCAAGCCTTCTATAAATATAAGTTCAGTATTATAACTGCTGCCTTTCTGTGTCGGTCAATATTATGATTTTTTTTTAAAGTGTAAATGTGCCTACCAGTATAATGTATTTTAACTGATTTTGCAAACATCTTATAGTTACTCAGAACATCTGCAGTATTAATTAACTGTGATTCATTAAAATTTTCCTCATCATGAAACAAACTGTTTCTATTTGGATTATACTAGTTTGCAGAATAAATGACACTTCAGTAGAGCCCTCATGGGAATTCTAAGAGCATGATGATTCTACCTCATAAGGATGTGGAGAAAGGGTTAATTAATGTCTATAACATTTTTTACAGACAAACCCACTAACTGAGTCAGGCAGATTGAAAAATCCAATTTAAGCTTTAATGATTATTGTACCTCATGAAATTGCAGACTTTCCTGACTTAAAGCATGTACTGGTCATCCCTTTTTCAATCCATCTCTACCCTAATCACTGTCATTGTCCTCCCCCCATCACCCTCCAGAAAGGAAGGCTGAAAGATGACCCATTAATAGTCACAGCACGTTGCTCTCACTGATTGGAAGGCAGTCACACTCCACCAAGCATTTATTCTGTTTACTGAGATGTAACACCAAGGAACAGCAATTCACACCTGCAGTGAAGCTGTTATACTTCCCATTTCTTTTCTTTATTCTATTTTTGTCCTTGTTCATTTATTTCCCCCTCCCCCCATCTTCTCCTCTGATGGGTGCCTGAGTCTTATTCATGATACCATCCTCAAACCTGTAGTGAAGGATACATGGCTTGGTGACTTTTTATATAAGATGCTGAATGTACAATGCACTGTCAGTAACTGATACCCTTTCTATCTGTGCTTTCTGGCCAATGCATGCTGTACTTAGCTCACTTCCAAATCAGGTACTGCATAGACAGTGATACCTCTACAAGAGATCTCTTTCTAGGCACCATCCCGTTATAGGAAACCACAGTATTCCCCAAAGCACTGTGTATTGTTTGGCTCCACTTTACTGGAAGGCTGACCGTGTGAAATAAGACTTTGTTTGTCCCTTGATTGGTAGCTAAGGTTTCCCCATATTCCACTACACTCTGAACTGATTAAATGGAAATGTATATTTGTATTCTGTCTGTTAAGTTAGAGAAAGGTTGTGTGTGGTGTGTGTTTTCCAAATTTGACATTATTAAAGTTAGCTAGAGTGATGTGAGAACCTTTGAGCAAAATATTATTTGTGAATAACTGAGCCATAGTTTTTGTGGAAATATTTCCATTAGATCATGGGAAGTATTACTAACAAATGTGAATCTAGTGTAATAACCTTGGGCCTGTTCTTTCCAAAAGGAGAGTTAAACACTTTGCAGGATTGGGTCCCTTAAGCAACAAGAAATTGGGAGCTAAAAAGGATTCTAACTTTTTTGTAACTATCTTACAAGAACCAGAACAAACAAACAAACAAACAAAACCCACAGAGAAACTATTCTTGCTTTTATTAAACATGACATATTAATATAAGTTAATTAGCCCAGTCCTGCTCCCTTTGAGAGAACTGAGACTTTTGTGCTGACTTTTGTAGGGAAAATAATGGAGATGCAGGGCAATAGGAAAATAGTATGTTTTAATTGGCCTCAAGTAATGGATATGGGTGTGTAGAGTATTCAAATGTTTGCTGAAATTTTATGTTGAAGATTAAATTTTACATTAGTAATCCATCTCTTCAGTTTCGCCTAAGGACTGTAAATTATATTTCTGAAATAGCTACCAAATAATAACTCCACAAAAAAGTAACAACCAGATAAGATTATAAGTAGCTGATTTTTACCACAAGCAAGTTGCTATCAACAATATACTCTTGGCCTAAAAATGTGCACACATATTATAAATGTAATTCACATATCCTGTTTCATCCCACCACACACACACACACACTCAGGTCTGTGATGAGCTGATGCTCTAAATCAGGGGTGGGGAACCTTTTTTGTGCCAAGGGCCTGATGGTGGTACGTGGAAGATGGCTGAGTGTCTGCCGCCGAATTCCCCCCTGCCGCCGAAAAGGGGCAAATGGCGGCAGGGTTTTGGCAGCGGGCACTGCCCCCCCACAGAACCGCGCCACCGCTGTGAAACCGTGACGCTGCCGAATTCCCCCCCGCCGCCGAATTCCTGCCGAATTCCCCCCCGCCGCTGAATGATTCCGTGGGCCTTATATGGCCCGCGGGCCAGACGTTCCCCACCCCTGCTCTAAATGATGCTGCGCCATTAGCAATAGAATGAAAGTCACTTTTTCTGTTGGAGAGAGAGAAACAAGCTTTCGAGCTTACACAGAGGTCTTCTTCAGGTGCAAACCTGAAAACTTGTCTCTCTCTCACTAACAGAAGTTTAAAAGATATGACCTCACCTACCTTGTCTGTCTAATATCTTGGGACTGACATGGTTACAACAACACTGCATATTTTAAAACCTACCATTTTAAACAGATAATGCAGAATATTATTTTATATGACCTTTTCTTTAGGAGTAGCCCATGCTGGCGGTGTCTGGAATCCAAGGCTTTTTCTACACTACAAAACATAGTACCTGTTTTCCAGCACCAATACAACTGCACTAGTGCTAGCAACAATGTGCCAGTGTGAACTGGGGCTCATGACATTATGCCTAAAAGTCTGCCCTATACTCGTGTTTACAGTTTGCAGCTGCACCAGTTCTGGAAAATGGTGGGAGATTTTGTGGCGTCATCCAGCCTGGAATGTGGAGTATGGACATAACTTCTCTTTTGGAGGAACTCATAAGAAGGCATTATGGAGCGTGTAGAATTAGGTAAAAAAGAAATTCAAATCCAACTAGTTTGCTTAGATTTCTGCTTCTGCTTCTGTTGACAAATCAAGTCACTCTACAGCCTGGATTTCACAGAGTAGTCAGAGCACCAATCAACCCAGCTTTGAGCCAATGACATCTTCATATGATATAGTCCTATGGTGCAACACACTGAGATATTCTAATCATATAACTGCCTGGAGCTTTAAGAATTCCTGCAGCAAGTTTAATGGAAACAATAATCACTATTTTGAAAAGTTTGAAAAACAGTTTAGTAAGGCTGGGATTTTTAGACAGGAGGTGATGAGGCATCCAACACCCTTAAACTCTTTGAAAATCCTAGCCTAAATGATTTTTTTATCTAATAAAAAATACATACAGCAAAAAATATGCGTAAGGGCTGGTGAAGATGACAGTAGACCCAGAAATATTACTGGGCTTTCTTTGCAGATAAACACTGCATTAGCTGTAGTGTAACTGCAGTGTATTTTGTTGTGACTTCTGGGACCATAGTTGGGCTTGACTCTTCTTGTGTGCTTTGTTTTATTTGGTTACTTTGTGCCTTTTTAAATGGGATGCTTTAAATCTGTTTTAATCCCCTTTATTAATATGCCACTAGTTGCCAACCTGATGCAATGATTTACTTTTGTTAGTGTTCTTTTTCTTGATGCTGAGTGACAAAAGAACTCTTGAAGATGGCACATATGCCATTCAGTTGAATGGGACTTAACATTGTCTCTTTAGTTTCATAATGTTGTTGATGCAAGTCCATGGGGAAAACTTTACGGTGTCAAGGTGAAATGAAACAACATGAGTGCAATCCTCTGGAAATTGTTCAGATTTCAAAATTTTGTCAAAGTTATGTCAGTGCAGGTCTTTAAAATCATTACAATGCCAAAGTGCAGGATGAAATGAAATTACCTTAGGGAAGGTATCATAATAACCATAGGCCATCATAATATAACATCAAAATACTGTCTATACAAGTTTTTGCTTACATTTTTGCTTAAAATGAATAGAGCAACAAATATCATTGGTGTAGGTTTACAGATAATTAATGATTATGTAAAGACATGGGCAAAGCATTATCTGTGAAGTTCCCTAGAGGTAACCATCAGATATACAAAAAAATGTCATAGTAGTATTAAAAAAGAATAAACATAGCTGTAAGTCTATGGACTCTGCGGTCAAGGGCCTTGCCTGCATTGGAGATTTGACCTGCTTTCAGCCACTGATATAGGTGTACCGGGACAAACTCCTAGCCTAGATAGGCAAAAGTAAAATTTGCCCTGGTGGAGCTTACCTTAGTTTCAAATAGGCAGGTGCAGTACACCGGTTGCTGGTCACTAGTAGATGTTGTTTAATTTGTTTTCATTATTCTGGATTCCCAATTTAGTTTCTGTGCACTTTGGGGAAGGGAGTTTAGTGAAGCTTATGATTCTGCATGAGTCATCTTTTTCACTTATCAGCATTATAATCAGCTAAAGTAGTCCACTGTTAGGAACACTCTTGGATAGACAGCATGGACTGCACTAAATAAACCATCCTGAGTTAAGTAAGAGTTGGGAGCCAACATATCTTAAAAATTAATTTAATTCTAAACTGGTACATTCAGGTCTCATACTTCATGAGATTTTGCATTTCATATATTTCTGTGTTGGGAATGATCTCAGTATATTCACTAAAAATTATATTTTCTATGTTTCACAATGAGTAACCAGTGAGTAGTGTTGCAGAAGCTAATTCAGGATAGACTCATTCTTTGTAATGTCTGATCTTTTACCTTAGGCAAAGTTTTTTCTACCATGGCACAAAAAAACTTGAACTTTAGTAATGTGACAGAAGTAAATAATGACTGCTTGTAGTATGCTGCATGTACCATTTTCAGACTAGCACCCACTGACACTCCATGTCACTTGTGCAGATTGTCATGGTTCCAGAAGCACCCTGCCCCAGGTCTGAGCCCAAACTGCCTTCCTCAACAACCTAAATAGGTCAGCATGGAGAACCTCCTGTGCTAGGATCTGACTCCTTTGCTCTGGTGGTACAAATGAGCCCCAAAGCACCTATATTTTCCCAACTGGCATTTTCTCAGCATGGGGAAGCACCTATAGCAGATGCAGATCTGCAGGAGCAGTTTCTATACTATTCCCTCCACGGCTCATGGCATATTGTATATGGTATATTGGATTTGGAGAAGAGTTTAGTGCTCTGCACGCTGCTCTTCAGCTATCCTTGGCTGGCACACAGCATCTTGGAAGCTATTGCTAGCTGGTGTAAGTCTTAGACCTATGCCAGAATCACAGTTGTCTCCCTTGCACTCTCAGCAATTCTCTCAGTCTGCATTCTTTTCTGTCTTCAGCTGTCAGATGGATTAATAATTTTCTGTCTATTATTGTGGGGTGGGGAGAGTTTCAGTTTAAGCTTATAATATCTTAAATTTCTCCCATGCCACATTTGGCCTTAACTGCTTATCTAGTTTACTGAGACATAAAACAAAAGGACAATTATTTTCACTAGAATACACCTGTGATAATGGCTCACAGAGTTTAATTTTTCCCTTGGTTTCCTGGAAGACTTTGTTTTGACACCTGCAAACAACCTTTTCAAAATCAAAGTGAGCTTTTCTCTTCATGTCATTCTGCCACCCAAGAAGAGCCGACAATAAAATCCAAAGTAAGAAACAGAGCAATTATAAACAAGGTTTCCTTCGGTGCTGTGCTGTTTTTAGCTTTGCTATTCTCCCAAAGAGAAACCTGTGTCTAATTCTGAAGCTTAGCATGCAAAATTAATAAAAACTGACAATTAGACTGAACAATATAAAATACAAGTAAGGGATCCTTTTTTATGTGATCTGTCTCAAAGACAGTTTGTTCTTAAATCACAGACTCCTTGCTCTTTAACCCCATTATTTATGTATTTAACAAGGTAATTGTAAAATATGTAACTGGAATTATTACAATAACCAGCTCCAAACTGCTTTTTTCTCCCGAGAAAACAAAAAATAATTTTCTTATACATAGTGCGTGATGAAATTCCATGGTATAGTCCTGAAACGCAATATTCTGTAGTGAAAGAGACGCATGAAAGAGACCAAGATGTAAACTGGGTGGGAGGAGGGTTTAGTTGTTCTTCTGTATCCAAGTCCACATTGGATGAGAGGTTCCAGATGTCAAGACTGGAATGTGGGTGATCTGGCTTAGTGATTGAAGCCAGAGCGAGGTGGGGCCGGGAACCAGAGCTGCAGAGACAGAATTGTATTCTGGATCCAAGGATCAAAGCCAGAGGCAGGAGCCAGAATTGGCATAAACTGGGACAAAACCAGAAATCAGGCTGGGAGCTCAGCATAACAAGTCTGGAGCTGGGTTGGAAACAATGCAAGAGCAGGCCAGTCAGAGAGGCAATTGCAGCTGCAGGCAGAAACATTGAGCTGCCAGCAAACTACTGCTGGCCTTAAGAGCACACCTGCTGGCTCCTTTCAGCCAAACAGTGGGTTGGCCAATCCGGCAATCCTGCTACCTTCCATCTGTGCTCCATCTCCACCTGGAGACTGAGGTAGCTAGTCCCAAGTTCAGCTGCAGGCTTTCATTCTTGACACCAGACATATCGGGGAAAAAATGTGGGTTGACTGAAACCCAATGCAGTTTCACAGAAAACAATGGAGTCATATGCGGTGTAAATCAGCACATAATTTACCCTTCGACTGTTTTAGAATAAATTAAATTTCCCTGGCATTGTTTTGAATGGGCCCTGGGCCTTTTCTTCATTTGCAATGTTAATGTTCAAAATATTCCCAGTTGTTAGCCTAATGTAAGTGACTCGCCTGTTGTTTGGCATTCATGGGTTAGATTAAGTTCACTGGCAGCATATTGTTCTGTGGGCACTGGGTCAACTGCCTTTACTGTTACCATCCGTACTGTGCCACTAAAATATTCCCATCAGGATAGGACGCTTAATTAAAGTAGAAATATCTTCTTTTTTTTGGTTGTTTTTCTTAACAGCTACTAGGAGGCTAACATGGTGATAATTCAGTCTTAGAATCTCAGTAGTATTTTGAGATGGGAATTCCTTACTTACATTATTTTTCTTTTTACACAAAAAATATATATAACATTCTGCTACCACTGGCTGCAGAATTTTCCTCAATTTATAAGGTTTTAGGGTTTTTTGTTTTAACTTTTAAATAAATTTTTTTGATGCACGACAGTGGTATTACTGTATTGCTAAAGGTCAAATAACTGGTCACATGATCACTAACCACATAGTTTGATTTTATTATATTTCTAAGCTATTTGTTATAATCATCAGTGAGCTGTTGCTGTTAAAATATATTTAAAAATAGTAAAGAAGAATATAAATAGAAGGGAAAGGAATAGATTTTGAACTTATCTGTTACAAAATCTTTTCTTCAGAGACAAATGTGGGAAGAATGATGACAACCTTCCATTAGTTCAATTAACTGATTCTATCCGTGGCTTGTTTGTCTTCTTGTAATGAGATAAAAGTAAGTATAGATTTGTTTTTAAGCCATTCTGATATCAATCACTTCTAAAAGAAGCAGTTGTCCAATTTGACAAAATAACTATTTGGATGTAGACTGAACAAAGACTACAGAAGACAAGAATCTTTAAGGAGCATCTTAGGAGACTGACGGGGAGACTTTAACTCTAGGAAAAATGGAGTTCATTCCAATGCCCATTGAAGTTGATGGGAGTATCTCCGCTGAATTTAGTGGGCATTGGATCAGGTCCGTGATGACTAAAGCCTAAGATGAACTTCACCTTTCCCACATGTTCTATGGCTGGTGCCACACCAAGAAAAATCATTAAGTAGGCTGTTCAGCATTTAAAAAAATTGTAGCCAGACTGCAGCTGAATTACTAATGAAAAGGGTGAAATTTCTTCTGTTCTTGGGCACTGCTCTTTGTGACTAAATCTTATTGGCTTTAGTGTCCAGATCTCCTAATGCAAATCTGGTTGGTCACACTTCTGTGAAGTGCTCTGGGCATTTAGGAAATTTTTAGAATTTATAATATAAAAAGACATTTACTGAAACAATGTAGAAATGCTTGGGGAAAAAAACATTTATTAAGCGTTTATGTCAACTGCTCAGACAAAACAAATAGTTATTTGAGGAGAATGATAAGGTCAGCTAAGAAAAAAAATTCATATAAGTAGTTGAAATGTTTGGTATGAGTCATGTTAAACAAGCAGTTTACTTTGAATGGGTCTGCACTATAAGGACTATTAGGACATGTTTACACTTACATTTATTTCTTGGCAAGCTGTGGTGTAAATCTATCTTGTACTAGCTTACTGCACACTATGGATCCATGTGGACCCTGCTGCTACACTCTAAAACGTCCTTAGTGTGCTTTGATCTACTTCCATTTGAAAATGGGGTAGATCCAAGTGCACCATGGAACTTTTAGTGCATGGCAGCTGGATCCACATGGACACTTCAGGCTTGTCTACAGGGCGGGGTAATGTACACTACGGCAGTATGATGCTTAAAGCACACTAACTTGTACATTAATTGGCCCATGCTGGCCTGACCAAATGTTCCCTAGTGTGCTTTAACGCAGCACTATGTTAAATTGGGCTAGGAAATGTTTAGTGTGCACCAGCAAGGTCTACATGGATAATTCATGCACACATGTTAGTGTGGTGTAGAAATCACACCCTCAAAGTGAGCATTACCCCACCACATAGACAAGCCTTTACTATGCAGCAGGCTAGCGTACTTTAGATGTACACCCGAGCTAGCCACGAACTAACTGTTCATGTAGACAAACCCTAATAAACCAGTCCAACCAAGATGATCTCAAACTGTCACCTAGAGTCAAATCAGCTCAAATCAGAACCTTATTTGTGGCTCAGTAGAAATACAATGAGTACTGGAGAAAGAAGAGACCAGAAGCTCTAGCTAGATGAAGACAGAGCCAGAATAATCATTTTCCCCACCAAACAAAGCCAGAATAACAATCTGAAACCATATGGAGTTTCACGTGTCATATTTTATCCAATTGCATTTGTTACACTTCACATAGAATGGCAGCCACTGCTAAGTAATAAAAATAGAGGATGTTTTGGTGGTTCACCCTAGTTTCTTTAATATATCGTGTGCATTAGGCGCTGCTTGGACCAAATGCAAATGGCAACTTTTCCCCAGTAATGTTTTTCTGGTTAAAAATGTATAGAATTGTTTACTTCTTTATAATTGCTTTGCCTAGAAGTAGCCTGGAAAATACTTTAAATTGTGACATTACAATATTTTCTCTGTTCCCAAACTTTCCATATTTTAGGCTAGAGCTTGCACTCCTGAGGGAGTGGTATATTTTTGAGCAATATAGGTTGTTAGTCGTAGCTTAATAGCCATCACTGATCATAAAACACAAACATTTGTATCTCTGGGACTGTAACAGTCACTGTACTCCAGATATAAATTAAAATAGAATAGCATATATTGCTGAGCTTGTTAGTTTGTTACACATGGGGGATGATATGAATATTTGTATATTTGATTTATAAGTTCTTTATTAAGAGACTTGTCACTGAGAGAAAGTATTTTTTCAGTTATGCAGAGAATGCAATTTTCCCCTCTAATATTTAACAAATACTAATGTTCTCAATTATCCCATGTTGCTCAGGTCTTGGATCCTAGCTAAAAATTCATTACAGCCTACTAGTAATAGTTATTCTCACTTATATAGCATCAATTATCCAAGGATCTCAAAGCACTGTACAAATATTATTGCCAAGTGAGGCTCAAAACACTCTTGTAAAGTAGATGAAAAATATAATGAAGTGTCACTTCATGCATCACTGTGGTGCAATGTAAAAATACTACAAAATACGTTAGAACAAGAAGTGGAAAACAAGATGACTACTGCATCAAAATGAAATTGCAATAATTAGCTGGGCTGGAATTTGTCCATGCTGAGTGCCTCAGCTCTTACGAAAAATGCTAGGAAATTTTTTGTAGCCACAGGTGGTCAGGAACTCATTTTTAATATTGCATCTAAAAAGATCGTGCCTCCAGCAATAGTGCAGCATAGATTCATAGATGACTCAGAGAAAAGGGGACCTGAATCACCACCTTAACCTACATGTTCCTTCTGGGTCATTGGCCAAATACTCACCTTGTGAGATCTAACAGTGTGCAATACCAGGTGTTATGATGACCAGTTCCACAAAATCAGACTCCTTGCCCTCTCCTATGTGACTCAAAAGCAAGGAAACACTGGACCCAAGTTGAGCCAGACAGTTTGGACCAAGAAAAGCTATGACTGATTGATCAGAAACTGAAAAGTGAGGAAGGGAGAGGAGGAATGGAGAACGAAAGGAGGATTAGTGATAAGATGACTGGAAGCAGAAAGAAAAGGCTTTCTGATATGCAATTATTAACATGCAAATATAGTTATTAAGCTTTGAAGAAACAGTAATGCTGCAAAAACCCCAACCACTGATCTCACTGATCTAACTCCCCCTCGCCCAAACTGGGAGGTGGGGGAAGGGAACCAGAGGTGGATGCTGATGACTGGAGCTTGTCTACATTAATAGTGCCATATTTTGCAGTGTACCACGCTGATAGCAGCTGGAATGTTCTTGCTGACAATCCTAAACCTTAAACTCTGGGGAGGAGTGGGCTGGAGTCAGTGCATTCCCATAGGAGAAATATGACTTTCAAATTGACTCTCCTTGTTCATTCCACACACCTGGTGATTTTAAAAGTTTGTGAATGCACCCAGAGTTTATGTAGTTCACATATTGTATATATTAATGAGGCAGAAGTGGGAAGCAGAATTTAAGGGATTGGAATTCACATTTTTGTAGCCACATCACTTTTTCTTCTGATTTTGTCCATACACAACTCTTTTCCTTTGAGTGCTAGAAAAATAGCTGGTTTTGGGGGGTGTTTGTTGGGACTGAACTGATCACTTGATGTTCAGCATTGGGTTGTGGCGGATTCTCCGTCACTGACCATTTTTAAATCAAGATTGGATGTTTTTCTAAAAGCTATAATATAGGAATCATTTTGAGAAAGTTCTGTGGCCTGTGTTATACAGAGGTCAGACTAGCTGATTGCAACGGTCCCCTTGGCCTTGGAATCTATGAATAAGTGTTGGTAGGTAAAAGTTTGTACATTAGAAACATTATGCTTGTTATAAACATTCAATGAATTTTGCCTGAAAAAAATACTTTGGAAAATAAGCGTGTATCCTTTTTTGAAGCTAACATGTGGTGGCTCCTATTTTAAATGTACAGTGGAAAGACACCACTTCATTGTTTAGCTGCATCATGTTGCTGTGTTGCACAACATAACAACATGCCTGGCCCAATTCACAAAAACAGGCTCCCTACTGAAGATTTAAAATAAAATGTACTATGCATCTATTTTTAGATAGAAGCGGTTGATAATTCTTCTCATTCACCAAGTGTTTAATAGAGCAATCTTTTATAGCAGAAAGACGACAGATACTTTAAGGCAATGGAATGAGTGATATGGGTGATAAGATTCTGATATTGAGAAGGGAACTACTTAAAGATTAAGGGCGAGCTTTGCAAGTGTGCTCAGCACTGACATTGCAGACCAGATTTTTAGTAGCTCGGCTCTTATTTAAGTAACTCAATTGAAGTGGCCAGATTTTCAAATTTCACTGAGAATGGGAGCTGCTGGGGGAGCATGCTGAGCAGTTGTGAAAAGCTGGTTGCTTTGTTTAGATGCAAAAATGGGAGCTGAGCTCTTTTGAAAACTTGGTTGCTTATTTATTCGATGCTGAGGTCTTTTGAAAATCTGGCCCTGTACATTGAGTATTTAAAATCTTAAATAATGTAGAACCAGTCTACCTGTTAATGTGCGTCCCATCAGGGTGTTAAAGATTGACTGGGTTGGAGCCTCTGATCATCCCAAAGTCCAGTCTTGAGGAGATGGCAATTCACACTTTCTCTGAGTCCTTTACAACTTTGGACTCCTTTTCCAAGCAGAGCTAAGGACTGTCTTGTTTCTGATATAGTTTCTTGGAATGGTTACTTACTGTTGTAAGGCTGGTCAGTTGAAGTGGGGGCATACCCACTGGGTCTGGTATCTGTTTATTGGTCCAATGTGACTTTCATACATTTCATATTGAGTTTACATTTTGTTAGATGCTAAAGGACCTTTGGGTATGAGCACCTGAGTAGTTAAAATATATCATTTTATATAAAAAAGGTCCAGTGAGAGTGATGGGGAGCACACAGATCAAAGAGCTGTTTGTCATCATCAGAGCATGCTAGCCCTTATGTGCTCAGGGTTGAAATGTCTCTTTTTAAGAAGACTTGATAAAATGGGCTCTCTGAGACACTTGGAAGATTCCAGTATCTTTTTGATCTGAAACAAGGATGTAAAAAGCATCTGAGAATAAAATATAACTGAAGAGACAAGATGTACAGTCTGTGTTCTACAAGGTGAAAATAGAGTTTTGTTCATTTTGAGACTGGTGCTCCAAGTTCACTTGCAGCCTGACAGCAGCTGTAGGTGCCGGAAGAGGGCACAAGGGAGTCAGAATACTATAATTATTTACCATCACTACTTGCCTCACCATCTTCATTCTCAGAAGTGTAAAGGAGATGAGCAGATGTGTGCTCTGAGATATTTTCTCTCATGGGTTGGACCTAATGGTGTGAAATGTTTTATAATTCTCAATGATTATACAAATCCTGATCTGTTTTGCAAAGACAGTGTTCACCCAACTTAACCATTCTAGCATGTATTAAATTTTAAGCAATGTGTCATCAAAACATAGTATGCTATGCCTAGAGTAATATGTCTCAATAGATAGAGTTTCACTTTCACAAACAAAATACTTTTGGGCCAATTCTGCTACCTTTCCTCTGCAAGTATCCCATTAATCTGAATGATCATCACTGTTTCATCTGTGCATATCTAGCACACAAGTGTTTGAAACATTACTATAAAATCAGATTAGCTCTCCTGTTTATTGTTCTGGCTTGAATCCAGAAATGTGACAGGAATGCTCATATTTCCTTACTGCAGAGCAAAAGGAAATTTGTTACACTGATCTGAATTTGTAGATGTTCATTTAGGTCAAATATGATTTTTGATCAGGTACAAAAAAGATTTTACAATGTTATTTAAAATGTTTAAGTTGACTGTTACCAACTCACATTGTCATTAGTTGCAGATGAAAATTGGCCACACATTGGCAGATCATTCCTAGCCAAAGGATACTAGAATATGTCAGCAAAATTACAATGAATCTTCATTTTACACACAGGATAGGAGCAATAGATCTTCATGTAATGACAATTTATGTTCATCCTGCAAAAAAGGTTTCTTTCCCACTTCAGCTAAGAGAATCAACACGTAATTTGGTCCTTGCTCCCAAAGACAATGTAGTGTAGTGCACATGAATAAAATATCCTTTCCTAGTTTTCTTTGCTGCTTTTGTAAACGTTTACAGTTCCAATAGAATGGAAGCATGATTACATTAGAATGAATTTTGTGCTTTTTCAGATGAGTTTTACATCATTCCCTCAAATGTCTTTGAACAGACAGTACATGGTAAAAGAAATTGGTTAACCATGGTCACCCATTTAGACACACAAGTTTACTATTCTATACATTAGATTATGCCCCATTTAACTTTTTAACTTTTGTTTTTTGTGTGTACATTATGACCTATCGTAAACTACCTCCTCTTCACCCCGATGATGTGTATTATTCTTTGACCTCTCTTAGCTTTCATAAACTGCCTTTCCCTAAAACAAATCTAAAACAAATTTCACACACCATGTAAAGTCAGAAACTCTTCCTGATTTTATTATCAGAAAGAGGAAAAAGTTCAGCTCAAACCCCCTTCCTAGGTTTAATTGCTCTTAGGGTTACTAAGTCTACCACATGCTACATCCTCTCTCTTTAATTACCTACTCCCACCTCCCTTATATCAGGATAGGTTAAGGACCCACCAGCCAGTGAGTCAGAAGTACCCACTGAACCCTTTCTGAGCACAGTCAACACCTGCTAACACAGTGGTGTGTTTCAGGCTACAAATATGAGCCTGTTGCAAATACATTTTTATTTTTCTGGTCAAGTTATGCTGTGTAATATATGCTCTCTTGTGATTTGTAAAATTTGATATTTTTGTGCTTTGCAGAAAAATAAAATATGCCAATAACAAAACATTATAGCAATGAAGCTAGATAGTAGAAATGCCATAAAGTTACATTGATGAAACTGAGAAAATTCCAAACAGTGGAAATCAACTTGTTAAGAAGTAAATCATAAAACATATCTGTCAGCTTGTAAGAAAGTATGACTCATATCTACTAGTGGCAAACTCTTCATTTGTCCTTCATTATGCTGCAGTATTGTTGATTTAGAAATTGCTTTTGTGCAATTGTCTTAATTTAATTTTTAAAGTTTCTGAGTTATAAAAATGACAGTAACATGTATATATAAAAGTTACATATTTTTGTCGTCTTCTGTGTAACAAACTACCATCCAAGAACATTTGAAATGACAGCAGACAGCTTTATTTTCCAATGAGCAGTAAAATGATTAAACAGCAGAACAGTTAACATTACGATTGCAGTTAGGTATTGTGGACTTAAACTGAGAACAAGATAATAACTTTTCAGGATGTCCAATCTATCTCTCAAGCCTGCCATAATGCATACTTTCACATAGTTTATTGCTTTAATATTATCCTGCTAGCTAGTTCAAATCAAAGTATGATGAAATTCCTTTCAAGGAAATTCCAACAGCATAATGAAGAACAATGTTTGTATGAAACTTAATGATACATTCCCTGGGCCAAAACTGAACAATTGGCCTTTTTATGTCTCATTAGCTGGTGAGATACAAAGGCTAATCATTTTGGTCACAAAAAAACCAGCTTGTAACTTTTTAATCTATGTACATGTGCCATAGGGAAAAATTGAAATTCTTTGAGCTTCATTCTAAAATTGCACATTGCAAACAATAATAAAGGATTTATTTCTGTGGGACTAAGAGATGCACTGTGACAGTTGAAATACCTCGGTGCATAATTGCTGATCAAGATGTTTGTTACAGTGGTGATGGCCCTGGATTCTTACAAAGTTGGTAGACATTCTTCACAGTCCATTCAGGATGCTATAAACTAGTGAGCAGGTTCAGAAAATTAGAGATGCTACAAAACCAAATGGTTTACTTAGTCCATTTTAAAATAAATGAAGCTAGAGGGACAATCCAGCACAGTGGTGAGGCTTACAGTGTTGTTCATCTCTTCACTCATTCAGACACTTCTGCACTCTCTGTACTTTCCAAACATGGCTATTATGAAACTTAAAAGAAAACTACAATCATTTTGCTTAGCCCCACAGTCTAAATGTTCACTAGGGAACTCGTGAAATCAATTTGGCTTAATACATTTTTTAATTACAGTTGATATTTCTGAGACTACTGCTGAAAGAAATCATTGTACTGTAAAGAAATGTTGATGCAACAGCGCAGGAACCCAGTGGAACATACTGTACAACAGTGTCTGCAATTTCAATAATGGTTCCCCCGATAATAACTGAAATGTAACCAACATTGTTTAAATATCACAGGTCTTTTTTTATGACCAATGCTTGGATGGTGGGGAATGAGAGTGTGTTCCATTTTTTTCTCACGTTCGATTTTTTTCAGCCAGCAGCAGAGAAGTGTGGGTATTGGATAAGTGCCATGATGTGCCCTCTGAGATGGAGAACCCCCCCTATTACCTACCAAAATGGTCCAAAGGAAAGGTCTGTGGTGATACAGCCTGACTGGGCTATGTAGCTCTAACTTTACGTGAGTGGCCAGGGCAAAGGATTTTGGCCATTAGTGTACTTACTGAACTTATATAGTTTTTGATATTAGACTGCATGTAGTTATCATTAGGTTGGAGGAGATAGTTTCTTACTGTTGGATGCCAATCAAATAAAGTGTCTAACAGCTAGTCAATGTAAAAATAATGTTAAATATCCTCTCAACCCCCAGTCACGTAATCACTTACACACATGCGTAAACATGCAAAGAGACTCACTAAAGACACTGGGACTACTCCTGTACTTAAAGTTAAGTTTTGCCTAAGCATTCGTTTGCGCTTTGTTCAAATGCAACTGATTTGTACTCGGATGCATGTTTTTAGAATTTACCTTTTTCCAGGAGTTACTAATTAGTTTTTGGAATTTACTCAGTTGTTGTTACTCAGCTGTCCTAAGAAAAATATTAATCTTTTGGTTCAAATATACATTATTATTACCCCATACATCATGCTGGCAATTTAGCATTCTTGAACCAGAGAGATGAAATTAAAAACATCTTGAGAAGAGCCTTCTTGTTATCAATCATGTCATCTTGAACATGTTTAGAAGCTTGCTGCTGGCGCCAGAAATGGATGTTTTATTCAAAAGAATGTATTTAAAGAAAAGTGACAGCACTTTTCAATTTCAACTTTTCAAAACCAAGAAATCTTTCAGGTCTTCCATGCCATGTGGATTCCAACATTCCAGTGATTAAGACCACTTTCAATTATACATGCTTTTTTCATTACTTTCTCATAGCTTTTGGATAATTTTTCAGCATACTGCCTGGGAAATTAGACACACAAATCCCTTGCAACTATGAATGAAAACTTCCCAGAGAATGGGGGAACTGGCGCATATCAAGAAGAATCAATACAAACCAGCCAAAACTTGAACCAAACCTATTATAAGCTATGAAAAATGTACACAGCTGTATCTTTCCTTTTGTTTTTTTTTATTGTTGTGAACCTCATACTTCCCACTTGCAGCAAGGAAAGTGAAATGCCAAAGAACCAGAAGAAAAATTATTGTTACAAACAGGAGTTTTGAGAGAGAATTCTCATGAGATTGCTCCACTGATTTCATGTATCCAAGAATTTCAGAATTGTGACTGGATTTTGATAAACACCCAGACTCCTGGATACTTGGCTGAACTGAACGCTTCAAACTTTGCACTTATCTAATGCCCTTCAGTCCTGATCTGAAATTTTCCCTTGGATTCCAGTACTGGCTGTCAACACAAAAGATATTACCATGGTCCTAAAATCTGTAAAAACAAATTATCATTAGTAACTGAGACCTGCTTAACTCATTCAAATATGATCTAGGTTTCATTTACGCTTCAGTCTGCACAGAAACATCAATTCACATAAATGGGAAATGGGAAATGTTCCTTGTTTCCCAAACTCACATCTGAGTGTTTGCTCCTCTAACAACCTGATTGCAAGCCCATGCGAAAATATATTTACAGTGTTTTGACACCATAATTGTATTTGTTTGCTTGTATGTGTAAAATCTGTAGTTAGCTTTGCTCCTCAGAATGCATTCAATCGTATAGATTCAGGCCGAGAAAACAGACTGTATGCTGAGCTTCTATTAACAAAAGCAAGCAAAAAAACCCTAAGCCCTGAACCACAACTGACAAACATTTCTGTATGATCTAAGTAGTTATACAGTCCATTAAGCAGAACTTAGAATGCTATCTGCAATAGTACCATCTGATGACTCGCCATAATGTGCCACACACTACACCTTTCCTGGAAAAGAAAAAGAAACATCACCAAGTTTACTGGTACCAGAGATATGAAATTTATTCTCGGTGTTGCAAACATTGCCATTTAATTTCAAACCACATTCAGATATGAGTTCCTGAACAAATATATACAGATTCAACCTCTCAGGTGTTTTTGCAACAAGGTCATTATGGATGTCATAATGTTTGCCCATGTGTTTTTTTCTCTCTGGGGATTCCCTCAGCAAACTTTCAGTTCTGGTAAGCAGGTGTTGAAAAGTTCTCCTTGTGAAAAAACAAACAAACTGGTGTCGTGGTCTGGAAATGGAATTTCTTGAGCCATAATCAGAACCAAATGAATTAAACTGGGCCTGCTGCAATTTTATTCAGTGTGTTTGATTCTGCATTAAAATTGTCTGCACCAAACAACGCTGAATGCAAGTGGACTCTATTTGTGCCAGGTTGTCATTGCTGGCCGTTCTGATTCTGCATGTGCACTCCAGAGATCCACAGCCTCATGAGATCCAGAGTCAGAGTAGACAGAGGGCAGAGTGAAACTCCTCCCAGAATAGGAAGAAACACCTGTTGGTTGTATGGAGCACCTTTGTCCCCCTCAGAAATAACACATGATAGGCCACAGAGACGCTCTTTTACCAAGACTGATGGAAGAGACAACTAAGAGTCATGTAAAGAGAACATCTGTGAAAAGGATTTCTTGCTCCCTACTCCATCAGCTAGTGAAAGTAGTCCAGCTCAAGGGAGCATCTTCCAAAGGATGCCATACCACTGCAGCTACTCTGTGTGCTGCCAAAAAGTCCTTGGAGGCAGCCAGGTACTAAAGCCCAAGTCAACCAGAATTCTTCCCGTTGGACCCATTATGGTGTGACTCCTCTCCTCAACTTTCACAAAGCAGGCGTGCCTTAAAGGAGGTGGGTTATTATGCTTTGTGTATTTATTTGTGTTCTGTAAAGGGAATTTTTTCCAGTTGTCTGTACAGGCATGTCTGTTAGAGAACTGAGGCAGGTACAGATGTTTGAAGATCAAAGTCTGCCTACTTAAGCAGTTGCAAAGCTGGCAATCTCTGCCTGTAAACCAATCTGCATTTACATCATTGTTATAAAGCAGTTAAATTTCAGGAACAACATGTGGCTGATTAGCAATACTGGAGTTTGGCATGGCAAGGGACTAGCTGCTCAATTTTAATGTAAGAATCTATCAAGCTACATGACACAGTGTTGGATTGTTGCATATCGACTCCAGACAATGACATTACTGTAAATGGTATTAACGTTATAGGAAAAAGCAAGAGAATTTACTGTTGAGGAAGAAAATCACAGCTCAGATTTCATGCTGACGTCATGCTGTTGTCAGAAAATATAGCTAAATAAGGGGAGAAGAACGCTCATTCGCATGAGATGAAATGGAGGTTCCAGCCCAGATATTTAGCAGGTCCCAGCTTTTGATATATCCTGAAAAACTGCTTACTGATATCTCACAGAGCACTTTTTCAAGTTCTAGGGCCTCTATCCTGTAGCCTTTACTCAGATAAGGAGTCCCTTTACTTTAATGGGGCCTATATTTAGAGAAAATTCTGCCTCTACTTTCTGTTCATAGGTGGGGATAGGGGGTGGCAACAGAGGGCAGGAACTTTTCCATAAAAAAGCCAGACCCATGTGATTTATGATCGGCTGCTTTTACTGTGCGACACCCCCACTGGAAATGATAGCACCTAAACGTGATGCCATCTCTAGTATGTCAATGAGCATAGGGATCTGTCCCCCTCTTATAGCGTATTCCTCCAGCTATCTCTGGTCCTTCCAGCTCTCAGCCAGCCAGTGGTGACTGCACTGTGAGGCCGAGTGCTGGCGGCAGGCACGCAGAAAAGAAAGGAGTGTGTATTCCTCCTCCCGCACCATGTTCATGCTCAGCCCAATGAGGTCTCCCAATCATCTCTACTGAGCAGTCATGCCTCAGAGCAGGATCCAGCACTGGGTAGTGGTTAGTACCCCTATGCCACCAGGTCACCCTGGCAAGGAATCATCTCTTGGTGACCTGAACCAAGAGGGGGTACATCACTAAGCACAACTATCTCAGCCAGCATCTGGCTCATGTGGGTGGGCCATACCATATACAGAGGCTATCATTGCTCCTTGCTGTGTTCACCTGCAGTAGAACGGCCACAGCCCTGCTGAGAGCCACACGCGTACAGGGCCACCACCAGGCCAGGGCAGCACGAAAAGTAAAGATCTTTAAACGTGGATGTGAATGATGGAGGTGGCTGTGTCTGGGTCTAGTAAAAAGGAGACACAGCTGAACGTCATCAGTGTATTGAGGACACTGTACTACCAACCCATTTCAGACTCCTCTGCTAACTTCACATAGATTGACAGGACTTTGCCCTGTAACACACCATAGCTAAAAGCCCTCAGGGTGAAGAAGCAGTCACTCAGCATCGGTCTCTGGCTTCTGCTCTGTCTGAAAGGCACGAGCAGAATTAGTGTTTGTCTACTTTTGCCCTGACATTCAGGGATTGGGACTTGTGTGTGGTCAGAGTTGTGACCTGCTAACTGGGCCAAACATTAGGACTGGCCTTAGTCTGCTTCACCAGGCATTTGGTTTGATAGGAAGGTCTCCCTGCCTCCGTGTGATTCTGCCATAGTTTTCACATCTGTTTCCCAGATGCTGAGAGCTGGCTATTTTAACATTCTTTTCTATTAGCAAAGGCAATAGAGGAAATGTTTGCAGTTTGACTTTAAAATTAAGCTGCTCTTTGGAGAAGTGCTAGAAAATAACTTCTGCATTTGTCTGCTCTTTATTATTGAAAAACAATGGCTTCTTTTTCAATTGTCGATCAAAAAAATGGATAAATTAGACAGGAATGCTGGAAAGAATTTAACTAGCTTTATGAATCAGATCATAGAACAGTGGTTCCCAAACTTTTCTCTGCCATGGCACACCTTGATACCTTTAACTATTTTGAGGCACACCACCAGATAGTCTCCAAATGAACTCATGTATATTCATGAGCCAATTCAGAACTCTTAAAGTAGTTTTACAAAAAATTCCGTGGCACACCTGCTCAGGCCTGATGACACACTGGTGGCACACTGGTTGGGAAACACTGTCATAGAAGTATGAAAACCAGAAGATCTTTGAAAGTAAGATGAGAAGCATCAGATTCTTTAAAAAACTGTATTACTTAATCCAATTTAAATCAAATAAGCTTTATGTCTCTTCAGGTAGTTTCCTTCTAAACTGGAAATGATCCATTTGAATTATTGCTTTTAGAGGAAAAAGGATTAGAGCCCACCTTGATTTGTAGCTTATTTCCCCCACTGGGTGTATGTAGAAGTGAGAAGCTGTCAATAAAAACAGTACTTTAAAGGCTGAACTGAATATAGAACACTAATGCCAATGCTTTGTCACTAATTATGTCTGATAGGGATAATTGCTCCCATTATAAAACATCCTTGTTTTATTATCACCTTTCTAAGGTGTTACCATAGAAATCAGAAGGTTACACATGTATTTATTTGACACACACTTATAGCTGCAAAAATAAATAAATAAATCCAAATTTAATTTGTATTGCAAGTATGCCACATTTCTTGTTTTTATGAAGCTTTTAACTTCCCATGCTATCATAATTTAAGTTCCTCTTCTGACATCTGAAATGTATAGTAGTTGCATTGAAATGATTTCAGAGAGACTGTTCATAAATTTAGCATGGACGTTTTCTTCTCTGACCCTAAACACCCAACCCGTATCCCCGTTTTCCCCTCAAAGCATTAAAAATAAATGCTTATACGGGGAAAATGTTAAACTATGGAAAGTGCTGGTTTTTCATATGCAGCAATGACTCGTCTACATACCTAGTTCTAAATAGGATAAAAATTAATAGATTCTAGGATTGAAAGGAAGTGCTCGAGTCATCTAGTCTACCTTTTACATAAGTGGAAAGTGCTGGAATCCTTCTGCCATTCCTTTGAAAAGGCCAATTGCATACGTAGAGCTCCAACTGCAATCAGTTTGAGCCCCAGGTATTCCTCTGAAGGCAGAGTTTGGACACGAGTTTTAACTTTCTCTGGAATGCATCCAGTGGCGGTGCTTTGCAGTTCTTTCCCTGAGGGAATGATTCTTGTGCCTGAATGAGCTCTCTCTTTAAATTGTGTTCCGACTTCCCAGTGTGGATTTTCTTTTTTCTAGCTAGTCCATTACTCATGGGCTTTCCACACCTGACTGCCCTGAGCAATTCTGTTTTCATATTTACAGCCCATTGCCATATCTCCTTGCCGCTGTGTCTTTTCTCTACCATCCAGGTCTTCAAATACCATGGCCTAGTTCCTCAGCTGGTGTAAATTATCTTAGCTCCACACTAGCTTGGTGTAAGTCAGTGGAGCTACTAGAGATATACACCATCAGAGGATCTAGCCCAGTATCTTTAATCATTTGTATAGCACTTCTCCAAATAATCAATGACATTACTGTACTGCAAAACCTCAGACTAAGTTGCAGACTTAGGAGAAAATTCAAACTTCAGTTGCATAGAAACTTCCATTGATTTAAATAGGTGCTCTGTGCACACATCCAAGGGCACAATGTAGTCTTTCCTAAGTCTGAATAGAGAAGAATTATCATTTTCTCTAAGTTTACGAGATATACCAGTATAGCATTTGCTTTTTTTTTTTTTTTTTTTTTGGACAATAGGTTCATGCTGAGTATCCGGTTTATTTCTTACTCTCCGCACTCCCCAACCAAGTTAACTAAGGCAGAAAAATTAGAACAGCTAACAGTAAATAAGTAGATGAAATGAAATATAGATGAAGGGGTGGAAAGAAGAAAGAATTAATTTTGTTCTTTTAAATGCCACCAGATTGCATCTAGTTTGCAAATGTTTTCTGGGGGAGGATCCTCAGATTTCCCATCTCCAGCTGGGTTTGGGTTTCCAAATCTGTCAAATTATGCCTGTTTCCTTGGTAACTATCTCACTCTCCTACCCTTCTGTAGGGACAATTACTTCTCTTTGCTGTGCAGTGATGATGGAATTAAAAATGAGAGGGAACAGGGGAACCCAAGTGTGCAAATACCACATGGTTGTGTGGTGGAGGGGTTTGTGGGACTGAAGAGCAATGTAGTTGGTCCTGAGTTGGGTGGAGACAAGGAGCAGCCATTCCATATGGAGCACTTTCCTCCTAATGGATATGATGCTGCTCCATCAGGGTGTAGTTTTGCATATACCCATAAACTGCAGGCACAAATAAAAGAATATAGATGCCTTGTTTTCAGATTTGGGAGCTCAGACAATATTTATTCCATCTGATCTGATGGTCAGACATCTACATTCTATCCTTTGTGACTGGAGTTAACTGCATAAATTTTTGCCTGGAGGTCAAGTTGAGGCTCATTTGAAGATGTGGTCCATAGAATTCAAAATTGTTTTTACAACAAATATACCACCATTGCTTGCTTCTTTTTTGTGCCAGAAGAGTAGAATTAGGCAAGGCTTCATTGTTCTACACCTCAATAAACTTCTATACCTTGGTAGACTTTTTCTCCATTTCTCCCCCAAACTTTAGATAGGGTTTGAGATCTTTGGGTATCTTTTCATCACAAGTTAAAATCATAGTTTTTCTAATTTGTTGTGACCAATTTAAAATACTGCTCTGAAGACCATCACCATCTAAGTCTGGCAGGACAGTCTGAGCTTTACAATGATAATGGTAGTTGGCTGTTCCATATGATGGTGTGTATCCTGCACATTATATCTCACTTGCTTGTTTTCTATGTGAAGAACCAATTTTCCCATTTCCAGTTAATTGAAATAAGCACTGTTCTGTGTCTTTCCTGCTTACAGAAGCTTCCACTACAATGGTAATGCCTATAAAAAAATGAGAACCTATTATAATTGAGTGCCTAAAAACTATTCTTCTCTTTGCTAATCCCAGCAGTAGAATCGTGTCTGATTAACAAACAGATTTATTTATTTAAAGGAAATGGTTATTTTCCTCAATCTTCCCTACTTTCTGAGATGCAGATTCCTGTAATCTCAGATCCTAATTTAGTTATATATTTTTATTCAAGGGAAATAGATTTTTGACAGCACACCTTCACATAAGCAGAAAAAAAGTGGGTGTCAGGAATACAAGGATGCAGTAATAAATAAAGAATAATTGGGGCAGCATTGGTTATGTGTTAGAGGAATCATGTGCTGGTATTATAAAAGGTATATCAATTATTTCTTTTTCTCCATTCTTCCTGCTTGGTCCATCTTTCTTCAAGTTCAGTTGTTCCCCTGGGTTGACAGAAATGTTCCATATAATAATATAGAAAGCTAGGAAACTGACTTATCCTCTGACATTTCCCAAATGGATTGCTTCTTCTTTCTGATCATTTAAGACTATTGCTTCTGGGCGTGAATCAAGACTGAGGTGCTCAGGGACGGAGTCATCAGCAGTGCTCTTATAGAAGGAGCAACTCAGTCTTTGAGATGCATGATCAGCCAGACACAAACCTAATGAAATAAATATTAGTGAACTTGGTCATCAGAGTTTGTGTTTCGGAAGATATACTTTAAAACTCAGAAACCTTTGTTTCTTGAGATCATCTGAATGCTTTATCTATAGACTGAGACAAGCTATAATCCAAAAAACCACATAGAGAGTAAACAGGAGGCTAATGATACCTCCAGTGTGCATATCATGTTTACTTTGACTTTTATAAAGAGGTAATTTGCAAGAGTGGAGATAATCCCGCTATACTTTATAATTTAAATGTCAATCGGAATGTATGCTGACATGCAACTGATTAACAGCAAGCTTTGGTGGCAAATTAATTAGTATTTAATCCAGAGGCAGTATTAAGATGCAATGTGATAAAAATAACTTTTTCCCCTAGCAGTCATTCAGCTAAAAAGCACAAAAATGTAGTTTTTTTGGAGATTTGCCTGTTTTATTTAAAAACTAAATAATCATTGCCAGCTTATATAAAAACTGGCATATACAGAGCAAACCATTACGATGTAACTTGGATGCGACTTTTTTAATGGATCAGACATGAAGTGTTTATGATAGAAGAGTAATTATAAATTTTTAAAAGAAAAGCAAATGCCAATAAATATGGCCAAGATCTGGCTTTTTGTTTGTTGATCTTAGCATCTTTTTGGTTATTGTTTATTTTCCTTTCTTTCTTCACTTCTTGCCAAGTACGATGTGTGTAGTTTTTAGAATATCATTTATCTTTGTTTCTACTTGGAAACCACTGGCTTAAAAGTATGTGACTGTAAAAAGATTTCTGTGTTGCTAGATGGATTTTTGTGTAAATAATTTATTTTATTGCTTTTCCTTCTTCCTTCAGCATTCTTTCATCATCTTCTTTCTTATGGAACCCATAATGCTATTCTCCCTTATTGATAAGATTTATTCTGCTTCAATGTTAATGTAGATTTCTCATGACCATGGACCCTATTCAGCCGGAAATATCCAAAATTTGGCTTTTGGGAAAAAAGCAATTGAGCAGAAAATGAGGGTGGACAGTGGAGCTATTTGTCATCAGTGTTCATAAGTATCTTTCTGTGTAAAGAAATTATCCAAAGGCATTTTTTTTTATTCAATAGGACCACACTTTTCTACCTCTGATGGCCAGAATCACCCAGTATGGGTCTGTTTCCCTGGTAGGCTAATTTGTGTGTGTGGGGGGCGGGGGGAATTAACTACCTAATTTCTTACCAGTAGCATGCATTCAGACAGGGACATTATGCCTTACATCAACAGTTTAAATTCCTTTTCAGGTTTTCCAGTTCATTATTACTAAACTGCCTTGCTATTTCTAAAGCATGTATCAGGGTGCTTCCCACAGAGAACAACAAACACAGCAAGGTGCACAACATTGGATCAGAAGCTAGTATAAAAGAGAGAGGTCTCACAATGACCGCATCCACCTTTAACCAGAAAAAGTGCAAGTAATGTAGCCTGTACCCAAAACTAATGATCATAACAAACCTTTCAATTTGAAATAATGAGAAGATAGATTGATTGTTGCTGAAAAACACTCTAGGCTATTTTATATTTTCTGGAAAAGTGAGTTAGTTTTAGTAAGCAAGGTTGGTTCCCAGGAACCAATAAAATATCATTTACTGTGACTTATTGGGTTGCACATGATATGGTAGCATTTTAGGTTGCATAGACATGGATTGAGGGGGACTTCCATGTATCAGGCCATGGTGATTTGCTTTTCAGAGCCTCTGTTTAGATAAGAATGAATAGTATCAAAATCTAACATGGAAATATAAACAACAGGATTGGTTTTGGTCCTTAACCTTAAGCATGTATTTTGTATTTTCCTGCATGTACTATTATGACTTGCCATCATAATCATGGTAGCTGTGGTATAGTGCTCTGTATAGATCAGCGGCTATTAAAGTAGATTTATTTATTCAGTGTAACTATAGTAAACAAATTCTAAGATCAGATCCTCAATTGGTGTAAATCAGTCCAGCTCCACTGAAGTCAACAGGACTCCATTGGCTTACATCAACTGAAGATCTTGACTCTAAACTGGAGAATAGTAACAAAAACGATTGTACACGAGAGCATGACCGTCAAATTAAATTATCCCTTACAAAGCATGGAGGGATGTCCCATGGTTTATGTTTTCTGTACCTGTTGGCCATTTAAATAGCTAATGCTGCATTGCCCTCAATAATATTTGTACTCTCTGACTCTCCTCCTCTGAAAAAATATTTTTCAGATATTGCAAACTTTCTTTTAAGGCTGCCTGGCCCGTTTTCAACAATCCAAATCAGACCTACTGTTGCTAAATGTCAGCAATGCAACCACCCACACTAGGAATCAACACCTCCTCTCTTTCTGTCTGTCTCCTTCCTCCACATGGCAAATGGCAAGTTTGCAGGAAAAGCACAACTGTCTCTCTCTCTCACTCACTCATTCGCTCCAGTACTTGATATTGAATGGATGTGAAATAGCCACAGAATATCCCTTTCATATCATTTCCAGTGCCAGAGAGACACATTATTTGAGAAAAGACTGTTCCATTTGAGCTTTTGGCCTGATCAGTCAATCCAAACTCAGGCAAAAACTTGCCCTGAAGTCAATGAGCATTTTCCAGAATAAGGTGTGAGCTCTTTTTTCAGTCTGAGGTAAGTTTTAGAATGTATTTTCATTTGAGTTAATTTGCTCTAATTCATACCATGGAGAAGTGTCCTGAACTTTTACTCCAAACTCCAGCCAAACATCCCTAATGTAAGTTTTGTCTGTTGCTAATTTCTCTGTCATAGTAGTGAAAGGCCTGCACTATTAAAGTGTGCTGGTGAAATCTAAGCATGAACTGAACTTTCAGAAGAGCTAAGACAGAAGTAGAAAGTGTCTTATGGTTTATCCCTGCTGCAGTTTCATGCATAATGTTCCAAACTAATTATCCAAAAAAGCATGAAATAATGTTGTAGCATACATCTTTAAATATTGCTAGGAAGTCTCCACTTAATTTGAGATTTTGTTCTGAATCAGATTTATGGCATTGAGCAAAACATTCAGAATCACCCCCAAACTCATGCTAGATGGAAATTTTCAATCACAGAGAGTTCTCAAGCTCTTTACTTTACAGGATCTCTTCTTTGGTTGTATGATGCTGCTCAATTAAATATTTAATTAACTGATTACTAGAAGGATCTCTTTTGTGAAACAAAGAAAACCCTTTATCAGGTATTCAGATTTTAAATTTCACTCCTATTACCATGCATGTGGGTATCAGGAGCATCATTTTCTTTAACCAGGACTATATTATTCTTCACAGTATAAGCTTTTAAGAGGATTTTCATTGTGTTGATCAGTTATATTTGACTTTACTGACAGACTGAGTTAAGTGCCTTTTTGTTTTGCAGATGGATGGAATGTGAGATTAATTTAGTGGATTCAGAATCACTTTACTATTAAACCTTTTATCTGTATGCCTTTTTTTCTGAAAAATCTTGAAGACTGATGCTATCTTTTTATTGGGAACATAGTAGAGCAACTGTGTGGTATCCTATATTACTTTCTGATAATATTTTTAAAACCCACAAATTATGTTACAATTAATTTACCAGTAGATGGAACTGCAAAACCCTCATGGATAAGCATGCTTCATTGATTGCTTATATATAAAATCAAAAACAGAGAGCAACTCTTTCTTTTATACATTGTGGAGAAAATTTAGTGTGGTGTTCCGATTTTAATACCACTATAGTGGAGCCATCCTTTTGTTTTTGGATGGGATCAAATAGTATCTGCTTGCGAGTGCAGACAAGTAAAGCACACAACCCAACTGGTATGAGTCAGTTAACCTTTTGCATGGACCATCAATTCAAGATATTAGCCTCCAAGCAGATTTATGTAACCAGAGTCCTGTAGAAAGCAGCATTGCTGACCTGAAGTGTTCAAAATTATGAATCAGGTCTCTAAAAATCAATTGATTGACTTAAAAATAATGGGCTTTTCTTTAAAAAAAAGTTGGGGTTCTTTTTCTTTGCCTTCTGGTTTCTGAGTCTTTAGGGGTCACGTGATTCATGTTTCCAAGTTTTTCTCTGCAACCATGAGAACTAGAAACTTACTATTTGTTATAAATGAAAGCTGATTCTTCTTCACTCATTGCAGATGTGTATTCCACTCAGGTGTGTGCATGCCTACTCATCGAAGCCAGAGTACTTTGCTTAGCAGTGTCTGTCAGAGTGATATTCAACCCCTTGGTGTCCTTCAATCTCCACGGTCTTGATCCCTGGCTCATTTCAGGGACACTGAACCCTCCTGCTGTCTCATTTCTTTCTTTAATGGGAAGAAAAATGTATTCAACCTCATCTTTACAAATGCACATTGCAAATCATCATGCACTATTGTCAAAGTATGATTTTATGAATTGGGAGGCTATGTCAAAATTTACGGATAAGCTGCCAGAATCCTCCAGGTAAGAGTTTAAAGCTTTAATTGTGGAAGGCCATTTAGTGACCAAGACATATTATAATCATCACTGGATGTGGCAGATGCCTCCTTTAGGGTATGACCTCAGCTGTAACAATAAGAAGAGCTTTGTGGTTTCACAATATAGGTAGAGCTCCTGAGGTCCAACAAAGTATAAAGGACTTACCATTTGGTGGTCCTTTTTTTTCCCCCGAGAGAAAACTGATGAGATGTTACACTCTTTTGAAGACTCTTGGCTATTTTACATTCACTGGGAGTTTATACCACACCAATAGAGGGACATCACTATGAGGGTCAGCAACAATACCGACAGTATTCGCAGAGGTATTTCTGGCAGTCAGCTTAACTAGCTAGACAGCAGGACTTCTCCAGGAAGAGACATAAATGTCAAAGGAGAACGCCTTCCAATTTCAACCAACAGGACCATCTTCCACCAGCTTTGGGCAAGCAGTCAATTTTACTCTTTGGTTGGCAGGCAGGGTATCCTGCCTAGTGGTTAGTGCCCAAGGTAGCAACTCCACTTAATGGGTCAGTCCTTCAGCTCTATTTAATGGGTACAGTTCAGGGGAGGTGTAGGGGACCTGGGCCCACCTGCTCCACCAGTTTCTAACCTAGAACCCTGGGAGATGGTTTGACTTTGTTTACTTTGTGGTGCCTTGTGTCAGCCTCATGTAATCTTTCCTGGGTCACTCCCTACCTCCCTCTGCATTCCAGCCATCCACTGTCCATCCCTGTGGGGTACTGTCTTCTGGCTTTCCTGCTGTGATCCCAGACCCCGGGAGCTGTGGCTAATCCATTCCCCAGCTTGGTGTGGGTTCAGGTCACATTCTGTCCTGGAGCGCACCTCTTTCTTCCTGGTCTGCCAGCCCCCAACTGAGCTGTCTGACTCGTTTTTAAACCCCACCTTCAGCCTGAGCATGTTTTGCACAAGTGGAGGGTGTGGCCTCCTGAGCCTACAGTTGTTTCTTAACCTCTCCTGTCTGGTGAGGGGTTTTTACATCTCATCACACTCTCCTATTGAGGACAGCATCCCAGTTGTGATCCAACAATATCTCCTCCATTTGCTGAGGCTATAGAACTTGGGAAGCAATAACCACACATAATTGGGTCCTAAAAACTGTGGGATTGGAGTATGCCATCCAATACCTGTCTATCTCCCCTTTCCACCCCTTACTCCATCCAATTTCATGGATCCCTTTCACAAATCACTGCTCCTTCAGCAGATCCAGACTCTTTGCACTTCAGCAGCCATAGAAAAAGTGCCTCTTGAGTATTAGTAAAAGGGATTCTGTTCCCACAATTACTCGATCCCCAAGTCCAGGGGAGGGGAGAGACCTATCCTGGACCTCCAAGACCTCAACAAATACCATATGGAATTTCAAATATTTGATGTAACTCTAGCTAAAATTCTTCCCATGTTGGAACATGATTCCATTTGCTTCCCTTGATCTTCAGGATGCCTACTTCCATTTAGCAAATTCCCACAGGAAACTTCTGAGATTTGTAGTGACAGGTCAACATGATCAACATACTTTTTCCCCTTTGACCTGTCAGCAGCCTCATGTGTTTACTAGTGCATGACACTAGTGGCAGCCTTAGCGGATGGGAATCATGTCTTCCTGCACTTAGATGATTGACTAGTGAGGGTCAAGTCCAAAGATCAAGTCCTCTGTCATGTCAGATTCACAGTGATCTCTTTGATCAACTGGGGCTGATTTTGAACAAAGGAAAGTCAACGTGAATTCCTGCATCAAAAACCAAGTTCATTGGGGCCATACTAGATTCTATACGTTTGAGGACCTTTTTCCCCACAAGAGTGATTCCAAACAATTCTTCACCTGTGTCTGTCCCTTCAACAATGGTCTGCGTATGTCTGAAGTTACCAGGCCATATGGACACGTGCACTTATGTGGTCAGATGTGAGACTACGCCTTTATCCTCTTCAATGGTGGCTGAAGTTGGTCTATCGCTCAAATTGTGAGTCATTGACCAGTCTCATCCGAGGGCCATTGACAACCCTTGAGTCCTTGCCGTGGTTAACAGATCAGTTCAATGTTTGCAAAGATGTTCACTTTGCCTGTCCTCCACTGATCAGGACCACAGTTATAGATGTCTCCACAATAGGTTGGGGAATACCTCCTGGGACATTAAAAGTTCAGAGTTTGTGAACAGAACAAGAAGCATCCCTTCATATCAATGCCCTGGAGCTTGAAGCCTTTGGTACTTAGAATAACTTGGATGATCACTTCGGCAGGAACTTCTCTCAAAATCATGAGTGGTCTATAAAAAAGTGATGTATTGTGGTCCATTTTCAAGGAATGGGGCATTCTGATGGTCAACTTATTTGCAATGAAAGACAACATGAAATTGCTCTCGAATGAGTCTCAGTCTGGACTCATTAACTGATGCTTTCCATTGGAATTGGGAATCAATCCAGATGTGCATGTTCCCCCTGATCCTGCTGATCCCTGGTGATTCTCAAACTGAAGCTGGATCACGCCAAGTTGATACTCATTGCATTAGCTTGGCTGAGACAATGTTTGGTTCTCTGACCTTCATGATCTGTCTATTGTATCTCTCAGATCTCTTCCCCTTATTCCCAACCTGCTGATACAATACTATGATCACATATGACTTCCAACGCTGATCAGTCTGCACCTAACATAGCATGGATGCTGTGTGGTTAGATGACCAGGAAGAACAGTGTTCTCAAGCAATGCAGTGAGTCCTGCTCAACAAGACCAAAGCCACTTGAGCCCTATGCCTATACTACCACTTTTATTGGTATGAAAAAGCACATCCTTGTGCTGGTAAGCACATTGCTATGTCGGTGGGAGATGCTCTTTTGTTGGTATAATTTCTGTTGCTCAGGGGTGTGACAATAACATACCCTGAGTGACATAACTGACACCAACAAAAGTGCCAGGGTGGGCAGCGTTATGTTGGCAGGAAAGGTTCTCCTTCTGACATAGCTACCGCCATTCATTGGGGGTGTGTGATGGGGTGAACTCACCACTTTGGCGCCTCCTGCTGGCTGTTCTGGGGATTAGCTCTGCTCACCAGTATGCCCCCTGCTGGTGATGCCTCGTGGAAGTCACTTCTTCTCAGGAACCACATCAGTCCCAGGATCGCGGTGTCCTCTTCAGTGAGACAGCCTTCCGGGTGTGCCACGCTCTGTTCCCCTGAACGGGAGGTGGGTCTGCAGGCTGCTGTGTAGCCACTTGCTTCAGTGGCTACTGCAGCCAATTGTCCAGCCACATCCCCTGCAGTGAGTGGGGTAGGGAGGTCCTGGGCCCACCCACTACTCCAGGTCCCAGCCCAGGAACCCTGTAGATGGTAGCTACTTGCTACGTCCTCTCCATTTCCTCCATACTCTTCCCTGCAGCCCCAGCATGCTTTTCACCCTTGTCTCAGGGTCTCAGCCTGCAAGTCTCTGCTGCCAATCTGGAGCTATCTTTAGCTCCCTCGGTCCCTGCTTGCAGTACTGTTTTGTCCAGGAGGCTAGCTGCCCTCAGCCTACAAGGCAGCCAGTCCTTCCTCCTCAAGCTCCAGCAAGTGACTGCCTCTGCTCTGCCCTGAAGCTCTTCTTACATGGGCTTGCCTGGCCGTGATTGGCTGCTCCTCACAGCTCCCTTCCTATTGGCTGCTTTCCGTGCAGCCTCTCTAGGGCTCTATTAACCCCTTAGTGTCCAGTGTGGGGCAGTTCTCTCCCGTTGGCATAGAGCAGCTACATGAGAGATTTTACAGTGGTGTAGCTGCATCGGTACAGCTGTGTTGCTGTAAGCTCTCTAGTGTAGACATAGCCTAAGACACTGAAGCAAGCCAAGTGGCTTCCCCAAGCTGTTTAAATATCTGCAATGCTTAGAATGAAGTATTTAGAATTTCAGAGAGCTACAATTAATTGAACACATACAGATTCACTATAGCTTTTTTCTTATTAGTGCATGTTCAGTTTGCTGTTCTTTCCATTAGTAAATCACGTTATCTAGACCTATTCATAATGGACCAAGTTCTCTGGTTTTGAAATGAGCAAAACTCCAGTTTGGCCCAATGTCTGCAAAAGTTTAACATAACAATAAAGACATTTTGTAAGATTTTCTTGTAATTTTTTGCACACTATAATTCTTAAATCTGGTTTCATTGTTTTAATTCTTTAATTATTTCTGCTAACACTTACATCCCACACCACCTTTGTGAGGAATATACCTATATTAAGAAAATACGTAAAAGCTGGCAATTAAATTGTCTTATCAATTTTTTTGCAGACAATTAAGTTGTTGAGTTGTACAGAAAATGATTAGTGTCAATAATGTAGAAAGGAGACTTTGAAATAGGACTCTGTACTTTACAGCTGGGATAGTTTGGAAAATCTCACCTGTTCAATGAGCCTACTAAAAGAAAAATAATCTGGTGAGCATAACTAAATTCAATAGGAATTTTTAAATATGGACACATTTTAATAAAAACTGTGGTGCACTAGAGAGTCTTTGCTGTGGAAGAGAAGACTATTTGGAGGAGAATTGTATCTTTGTTTGGGGGAAAGGTGATTAAATAGCATTCCACAGTTTTTCAAAAGAAGAAACAACATTGAATTAATAGATAGGAGTTGAACTGACTCAACATTTAAACTCAGAAACTGACCTAAATGCCTGCACAATAAGAAGGTGTAAGACACTCCTTAGTTCTCTTTGTGGCTACTTGCATCCACAGAACCAGAACATTTGGGTTTTGGATCAGAACTTCACGCTATTCCAAATTTTAAAATTTGATACTGAGAGTGTTAAAGATTAAAGTTAGTCAAGATGAGTGGTTCACGATCAGATAAAGCAATCAAGCTGAAAACCTTAAGAGATAGCCAGCGTCTTCAGCATGAGAAAGAAATGGCAGACCTTCACTTGTGGGAACAAGAAAAAGATGGCTGAGATAGAAAGAAGAGCTGAGAAGAGAACCCAGGAAGGCAGAAGGCTGAAACTAGAAGCTGAGGCAAGAATTTCCAAACTTAAACATGAAATCCAAGCAATAAAAGAACAGCAGAAACTGTATCTTTCTGAAAGTCCAGCTCCTCCTAACAGTGACTGGGAGGGAATCTTTCCAGTTTATAACAATTTTGATATGTTTGATAATATTATGGCAAACAGGTGTAACCAGGTTAATGTCACCCAGTCCCAGAGAGGGCATAAATGTAAGTCTTCTGTGTTACCTGTAATCAACAGGAAAATTTGTGAAGAGGGGGTGCATGACTATAAGCAGTTGTTTGTGTCTAGCCAGGTATGCTGTGACAAGGAAGAGAGTGTCTCTAGCCTTGGGATTGTGGAAAATAGTGGCTTGTCTGTTGGGAGTGGCACTTTGCCTGTTAAGGAAGCCATCCCACTCTCCCAGTGTTTGTCTGTGGACAGCCATGAGGGCTGGGGCAAGGGGAAGGAAAGTTCCAAGTATTTGTCTGGTAAGAATAGCAGTTTATCTGCTGGGAGAGAGTTGGTCTCCAGTGTACTGTCTGTGGAGCAGGCAGAAGGTACCTCTCAGTTTATGCTGATGGAGGATTTGTCAGTTGTACCAGAGGTGTTTCTGGATTCAACTAAAACCCAGGAAGGAAATATTCCTAAGCCTGTGTCTGTTGGGAAATGACTTGCTCATGGAGGAAGCTACCCCAATCTCCAAAAGTTTGTCTGAGAACAGCCATGTGGGCTGGGACAAAGGGAAGGAAATTTCAAACTGTTTGAAAGTTAAGAATAGCAGTTTATCTGCTGTGGGAGAGCTTGTCTCCAAACTTCTACCTAAAGAGCAGACACAATGTGCCTCTCAGCTTATGCTGACTGAGGATGTGCCAGTTGTCTCAGAGTTGGTTCTGGACTTAACTGAAACCCAGAAAGAGTCTGTTAGAGCTCAGGAAAATGTTTCTTTAGATGTTCTTTAGAGCAGTTCTTTTGCGAGCAGTTTGCTGAAACTGAAGGGTGTGAAACTGAATTGATTAAGTTATCTCAGGATGAATCCCTAAAATATATATGTTATATGTTAAGAGACTTGGTTCAGTTTCTAACCGCCAGAGCTTTTCACATGTGGATGGATTTACTGACTTTGTTTTAAAAAGATCCAGGGTGGATGCCTTGGAACAGAGTCCAGCCTTGAAATGGGTAACAGTTAAAAATTTAAAAACTGGTGAACTAGCTAGTGTGTGTGGTGGTAGTGCAAGTTACCTGCCTGACATGGGGGAGAAAGATCTACCCATAGCTGTTAGCATGGAGGACGCACCTGGCAAGATCACATAATACAAGCAGAGATTATGCAGCAAGAGCAGATCCAACCCACTATTGAGCTAACTGAACCCTTACAAATGTTTGTAAAAAAATCAAATAACATGGTTACCTCCATAGTAAATCTTACAAAAGAAAAGCCTGTTGTAACTAAACATAATTTTACTCTTAATATTTATGCCAATGTTAAGTCTCATAATAAATGTGTTGATAATGCCAGAAACTGTAGAAATGTACCATGTGGCACATATGATATTTTACACCAATCTCGCGTTGGGGGTGTGACGCTGGCTGGATTAAGGGGGCATTTATTGTGTTATTTAACATCAATACGTCAGAATCATAATTCATGTGAGATATGCCATGTCAGGTACTGTTAGAAAGGCTATATTGTGCTAAGTAAGATGATGATGTTTATGTTCATGTGTAATGGAAGTTATGGATAGGTTTGATATATCTGTATTTTAACTTGTGCTGTGTCTGGGTGACACCTCAGACAGGATGGCTGCAGCTCTAGCCTGCTTAATGGCCCATTAAGGAAGTTCACAGGTACAATGGGCCCAAGGTGAGAAGCCAGGGATATACCTGATGAGTCACCAGGACTTACTCATGTGACTCTGGATTCCATCTTATTCCTGTAAATTTCCACAAGCAGCATGGCAAAGGCCAAAGGACATAAAAGGCAGCTGCACCACATCCATTTGTCTTCAGTCTTCACCCACCTCTGGATCAACTCATCTACAAGTGAACTGAACTTAGGCTGTGAAACAAAGGACTGAGACCCATCCAGGTACTGGATGTGTATCAGAGGGACTATATAAGCCTGCAAACTCCACAGTTCTATTAGAAACCTGATATATATGGACTTTCAAACAATTGTATGTATCTGATTGCTTTAATCCTTTAACATTTCTCTTATAGTTTGTTTCTTTCCTTTTATAATAAACCTTTAGTTTTAGTTACTAAAGGATTGGCTGGCAGCGTGGTATTTTGGGTAAGATCCAAACTTGTATTGATCTGGTACTGTGGCTGACCCTTTGGGGACAGGAGAAACCTTTTTGGTAAAGAGCATAGAGTTTAAATATCTGGTCTCTTTACTGGACCTAGTGGCCGATTGGGAGCTAGAGATTGAAATGCAGTAAAGGGGGCTGTGTGTATTTTTATTTTAGCTTCTTGATAACCAGTGTGGGGAATCAGAAGCATTGTTTGTGGCTGGTTGGGAAGTCTGACTTCAGTGTCACCCACCAGAGTTGGGAGAATCTGCTCTTCTTTTGCAGCCTGCCCTGACCTTGGCATTTTCAGGTGGCTACCCTAGGCACGGACAGGTCACACTAAACATCACTGTTCTAAACTTATGGACAGTCTAGCTTTTCATTTTTAAATATAAAATAACACAGCTGGTGGCTTTCATTCATTCAGTTAATATTTCCATATATAAATAGGTTGAGTTATGTTAAGGTTCTGTTCTGTTAAAAAATCAAATTAAAATTCTGAAATCTTCAGCACCTAGTATTTCTTACTAACATTTAATGACGAGCTCAGCTCAAATCTTTTTATCAAAGATTTTAGGTGATAGTTGCAATTTTAGAAGTAAAAATCAAACCAAAACCACACAAATGAAAAAAGAGAAGAAAAAAGAACCTATAAAACCAAATTAACAACCATTTCCCTTTTACATTTGCAGTGTACAATACAATATGATTTACTTTCTCATGCTTGCTGCTATGGTCATCACTTTTCCTTTAGGTAATTAGGAAGCATGAGACTTTATGTAATGTTTGAAAAGAAATATATTTTTGTGGATGTTTTGTTACATTGTTTATTGTTTAATGTGTTTTTGGAAAACATGAAATATGACTGCTTGAACGAATCAGTTTTCCTAACTACCCTCAGTTCAGAAAACTAGCAGGTTTCAAGTGCCTGAATCCCTCACAGTTCTGATTGGTTGCTGTCAAACTACTCAAAAGAAACATGAGGGATTCCCTCAAAGTGAGGGAAAGCAGCTTTTTTGAAAAGACAAAAAGCCTAACACAATTCCCATTGAATTCTCTCCACTGCCTTCAGTGGGACTTGAATCAGGCCCAGAGGCCTGAAAATAGCGTGTCTGAAATCAGAGAAATCAATCCTTATCCTGCACATTTGGAAAACTGCTTAAACTACTGAGCCAAAGCAGTGGCTAGAAGCTTTTCTGGATCAGAGCTGAAGATTTAAGGCTAATACTGTAACTCCAACTCTCCCAAACATCTGCTATAACAGGATATTTTCTTGCCCTAATATAGTGAAGATGATCTTCTCACACAGATATTAAAAAGAAAATATTTCTTTAAAACAATCATTTCTTTCTGGAGGATGGGGGGGGGGGTGTTAGTTTAGGTTAAGAGAAGACTAGTATGTTGGGTCAGGCTGGGGATCCACAGGGCTGTAGCCAGAGTATTTTGTGGATTGCCAGCCTCCACTGACTGGAATTACCATTTCACAAAGTTTCAATGGACGTTTGTGACTCGGTGGCAGAGGAACTCTTGCCCATTGCAACTACAATGACAGTTTGCCAGTTTGTTGTGAGTGGTCGACTTCAGTATAAACGCCCTCACAACATGAACGTACCAACCCCAGAGGGCACCAGTTTGATTTCAGCAGCTTTCTTGATATAGACATATTATTAGGATGGAAGATCAATAAATTATTATGTATGTTTACTGAGGTACACAACTGGCAATCACATGGTCACCAAAAGATCTGTGGGTGCAATAAGATTTCCAGTGATGGACATAACCTGAATATTCAGCCAGACCATCTTAAGGACCAATTCAGGTGGCACTTGATCTGCAAGGAAGCGATGTCCCTTTGGATTTTGCAATGACGATCAGACCCATTCCTTGTGTCTCACTGAGGGGATGCTGTGGTGGACAAAAGGCTGTGTGAGCTTTGCATTATTTTAAATAAAATTTTCACCGCTGTGGCTATCTCCATGAAAGATCTCGGTCTTTGTTCATTTGTGGGTAAATGTAATATAATTGTCTCTGGAGTAGGGTCCTTTCATTCTTGTGGCACAAACATCTACCTAGTTGTAAAAAAATATCTTGAAAAGACTATATTGTCTTATTTCGGACCAGAGAAAGGAAGTCTGCGTTACTGAGCCAGGTCTTTCTGCTTGCATGTTAGATTTCCATATTAGCAACAGTTTTCAAGATCTCCCAGAAACTGAAGCATGTAAATTCACAATGAGCTGAGGGTCACCTTTAAAATTCCCAACTTCTGACCCCTTCCCATTCCCAGTTCCACATGTGGTAGTTCCATGTCTCTGATAGCTCCCCTGCTCCACTCCTTCCTTACAGCATCTCCTCTTCCCTCCTTCTCCTCCTGCAGCCCCAGCTTCATGCATATGAAATAACTGATTGCTTCGAATTGGTGTGACTGACTGTCATACTGCTTACTAAAAATCCTGTCATGAGAGATGTTCAGCACCCTCAACTTCTATTGCTGGAGTGTATTTTTCTAGTTAATGGTCAAGATAAGGATTGGGCCGTTCATCTGTTTTTGGCAAGTTGCTGGCAACGCTTGTTCTTCTTGATATATATAAGGAACCCAGATACTTTGACGATGATGTACACCACATAAATAAAGCAAACCTGTAATGCAACAAATATACCCTTCATTAAACATTTGCTTAGTCTGATACGATTTAGAAAGAAGTGGAAAGGACAGAACAAGAGAAGATGGAATAGTTAGCGGATGAAATAATAATATTTGAAGCAAATAAAAAAACAATTGGGTTCCATTCTTCAGTTGTTATGCCAGTGTTATTATTTAACTTGTCCAAAGCAGACAGAACATTTGGGTGATGCTGCCTGGTGGGTTAATCTAAAATATAATCTCTTGTCTCAGGTTTTATTTCCATTATAAACAACACATTTGTTTTAAGTAAAAGAGGGCAGGAACCAGAACATTCTGTATCTCCATGTGTGGACTTCATGGTTATGTTTTAGTTCTTTCTATTCCTATGTTCCTTGAATTATATGCTTTCGATAGTAGTGAGAGGAAATGGGACTTAAGGGAGGAAAAGTAAGTATGTTGCATCTGCTTTCTACCAGCCACCAGACTTTACTATCCCTTGAAATCTCACCTTCTAGACTGCATTTCTGAGTTCTGCACACAGAGGACCAAGTATTTTAATGCTTCTGCAATTTATTCCCAGTTTTCTCTACTTAGCAGAATAATTTTGCAAGAAGCTGCTGAAATGTGTATTTTGCAGATGGGTAAACTGCAGCACGAAGATTTAAGTGACTTGCCTCATGTCACTGAGAAAGTTAATGGCATGTAGCCTGATCCAAAGCCCAATGAAGTAAAAAAAAGTTTAAATTTTTATGAAAAATTTTAATTTTCTGTTGGAAAAATCAAAATGACACCCTTCTGCTGTCTTGTCAATTTCATCTTCTGTTTGCTTCTCAGCCCTGCATACTCCTCACAAGCCCAGCTGCCCAGAGGCAGGCAGAAAGATAAACTGACCAGGGCTTTCCAGACAGGCAGCTGGGAAGCCAAAAAATTCCATGTTGGTTGTCTTGTAATAGAATTTTTTTGGAAACCCTTCTCCTGAAAAATTTTGCAATTT
Source organism: Emydura macquarii macquarii (assembly GCF_026122565.2). NCBI lineage: Eukaryota > Metazoa > Chordata > Testudines > Chelidae > Emydura > Emydura macquarii. Next base: position 5,709,182 of record NW_027130698.1, read on the forward strand.
TGACTTTTTCTTCTGATTTGAGACTTTTTCTCCCAAAAAAACATGAATTTTTTTGCAGCAAGGATTTTCATTTTCTGGCCAGCTTTAATGAGAACCATGATTTAACTCTCTCTTTCGACAGTGGCAAAAGCAAAATTTGAGACCCTTACCATCACATGCACTAGCTTATTTTCCTTACTGTGATCTACCACTGCTATCTTCGGCATGTCAAGTTCAAATCTTAAATTTTTCATCTCATTTTATTTTACTAAATGGACAAAGGAAATGTCAGGATTAGGAACAACCTTGACAGCATGAGCGGCACCAAAAAAGCATAATTTATGAGAGTAGTGGAATTTATAAATACCATGAAATTCTAAGCTTTTGCAGACAGGGATTCATCCCTACCAAGATAGAGGCAATATGCATTTATATTAATGTTTTTATTATGGAACATCTTGTGGCAGCTCAATCTGCTTCCAGCATATAAATGCATATAATTTCGATTTGTTTTTGACTTTTGCCTGTCTCCAGTAAATTGCAACTCCGTTTTGGTAGTATGGAGTGAATATAAACCTGTTTTTACCCTCTGAATTTACTTTCCCTATGAACTCTATTATCTGGAAAGGGTTCTTTCCAAGAACTCAATAATAGCACAACTGCTAACCACCCATATCCATCTGTGTCTCTTCTTTGGAGTGCTATTGTAATGAGAACAAGCAGAATGTATTTTTGAGTTGCACTGTTTTGCTCTGCTTTACTAGTTGCAGTGAGCTCCTTAGTTAAACAATCAAAGAGTTCTGTGTTAAAAAAAAAAAAAAGATATTTGAGGAAATAAAGAATGAATCAATGGAGTATCATAAAAAAATCTACGATAAACAGAAAACCCAAACGATGAAAGAGATTTAGGCTTGATCTAGTGAAGCACTTAAGCACATTTTTATCTTTAATTGGAATTGCAGTGAGACGTAAGCTAGTGCTTAAGTGCGTTTGAGGAATCAGGGCCTCAATCCTTAAATAAATTAAAAGCCAGAGAAAATGGAGGTGACCAATCACACACACTTTTAAATAGATTTTCCCCTCAAAGTTGCTAATAAAGTAAATAAATAATTACTCTGCCACTGAACAAAATATTTTAATCCTAATTATCAGGCTGAAATCTTGTTCCCAGGAGATGTTAGTGTAGATTGTTTATTTTTCAATAAAATGTAGTCCAGAATAAGCCAAAACCAACGGGCTGAAACTCACCCACTCATCTTTCTATGGCAATAAGGAATTACCTTAAACCTATTAGTTAACTAGGCTTTGCAATTTTGAGCATTTATTGGCCTCTGCTCTTGAACTTTCGATTATCAACAATGGGTTTAAGGGATGCTTGACATACTTATGCTGGCAAGTAAAATTATTGTAACATGAAGGTCAAGCAAAAAGAAAAAAAAGAAGTGTTGTCTGTAAAGCCTCTGCCAGGTATTTAAGTGTTGAGGTGAAATGTCTAGGTGGTTAGGTGAAAATCTGAAAGATTGTTCACCATGCTCCAGTTCCACCTGCTATTCTCAGTGGGCCATTTTCTGAACCTCTGATTGATATTATTCAACTTTTTCGACAAACCCTTCTTGGTAACTTATTCATGTCTTTGTGTTATATGGCAGGTAAGCTTGTGTGTTTCACTTGATTCAGGTACCCAGCTATTCAGCACAACAAATTCCTCATATGCAGTATTGGACTGATCAGGATAGACACATAGAATTTGGAAGCTAAGCTAATTTAGGACACATCCCAGTGCTGGGTATGGTAAGTCACACTGCAATAGTGGGAACTCAGGACAGATTTCTCCTACAGATGTGCACTGTAAATCTTGCTAAGTAGTTAGTCCAGTTTTATCCCTAAGGTCAGGATTTGATCGCTTTGATATAGTATAGGGAAAAAAAGGTGAAATCAGATGCTATTTTTCTGACATTATGGCATCTCCCACTACCATATTTTTGTTTTTAGATAACTGCCCCTTCCTGTATAGCTGATAAGTTCATTACTTCAAAGGGCCATTGTTCTGTCTTCTGTTGTATTAAAATGAAGCTCCATTTATTATATTTTTAGCAATGTCTTTATTTTTTAAAAATATTGCTGCCCATCCCCCTCAGGTACCATACTCATTTTTATGTACATACCTGGTTATTCTCACTACTTTTAAAATTTCTTCAGATCTTTGTAACTGTTCAACTTTCCTTTATGGATTTATTAATTTGTGTCTCGTTTGTAAACCAGGGAAACACTGCTTGACTCCCCAGTACACACAAACCCCCTCTAAGCAATCCCTTCCAGCACACAAAAAATTCTCTGAGATCGCATGGCAATATTTTCATTCATATTTTTCAGTACTCTAGTTTAATTCACATTTTCACATTCCCAATTGAATTTAGTTATGTTTTCCAACCATTTCTTTAAGAACTTCTTCAACAAGTGGGTTTGTCCAAAACATCACAGCTTTAATCCATAGACTCCTACTTAGGTGTTTTCCCATCCTATACTAGACATATTTATCTCTTCCTTTTCAATTGAACAATTTAGTAGGCTGCAAAAATTTGATAAGACAATTTAATTGCCAGGATTTACTCAGCACAGCTATAGTCCTTATAAAGGTGGTATATAAGTGTTAGCAGAAGCACTTAATTAAAGAACTAAACAATGGGGGCAGACTGGAGAACTACAGTATGCAGAAAATGACAAGAAATTCTTTCAAGGTTTCCCTTTCATGTGTTAAATTTTAAAAATATAACAAATATTACAGTTAGCACAACTTATAAATTGAAGGGACAATAAAGTGAACATGCCTATGTGGAAAAAACATACCAGTTTGCACATATTATTTTAACTGTCAATCAATATTTTTCAGGTACTGTACCTTAAGAATGTCTTAAAGGGTTTCTTTATATAATTCTTACTATTACTTTCATAATCACTCTAGTGATTTGATTGCAAGTTTCAATAGTTTGTGTTTTCCTTAAAGCTTCAACTCCTGGAGGCAAGTGATTTTATGAAAATCTCAGATATTTTTTTTAAAAAGTAAGTTTCCAGCCCTCACAGTTTCAGAGAAGGGCCTTGAAAATCTAAAGCTCAGAAACCAGATGGCAGCTAAAAAGAACCAGAACATAATGTTTTTTAAATCTTATGATTTTTAAGGCAATATCATGATTTTTTGCAGTCTGACTTATAATTCTTGAACATTTTTTGTTGGTGACACTGTGTACAGTAGTATTACTATATCTATTTAAGGCCTTATTTTCAGCCTTCACTGATAAATTTACAATTCTGTGCTGAAATGGGGTGTGTGCATGAAAAATCTATCACCTATAAATGCATGTGTTACAATCTTTTAATTGTGCAAATGATTCACCAGAATAAATGTGCAGGTTTGGGTAAAGTTGCAGAAAATTTCATGCACCAATGGAGACCATTTCAAGGCCCATGGAGAATTAGCCTAGGATAGTACAATTAGGATGGAAGTGAATTAAGACTAGTTCTGAAACCAGCTAATTAAAGTCATTTGAAAAACTTTTTTAATAATAAAGTATGTGAAAATAGCAGGGAAAACATTTGGATGTGTTAACAAAACAGAAAAATAACATAAAATGTAATGATATATACAAAATGATAAAAAATTAACACAACAATCACTTTTTGTAATGTGGAAAAGATCCCCAAACTATTTTAATGAAAGATATTATCTTATTAAATAACTCAACTCAAGTTGAAATGCTGAATAGGAAGATTCAATTCCTATTGACTTTTCTTAAACAGGAAGTTTGAGTGAACTCATGGGCACTTAAGTAGTCCAAAAGGTGAAAGATAAAGCTTCAAAAATAAATGCTGGGTGGGGGAAGAAACACTAGATGCCATTCAGAATCATCTCTTGAGGCAAAGTACAATCTATGAGGAAATGTGCTGCAGCATATCCAGTGGAGAGACTCTGGACTGACACAGCTGGAACTCGGATCAGAATTTGGCACGGGGTCTCTTCATCCAAGGTGTGAAATCCTGACTATTGAGGTCACTGGGGAACGGGATTTCGCCCAAGGCCTACAAATTAATAGAACACTACCAACATAATCAATTCCTCCCCACCTGGAACTGGCGGTTCATCAAAAATTGCTGTGGAAAATACTCTCATGCTGTTGAAGTACTGGTTTGTTATTAAAAAAAAAATGGTATAACAGAAAGTGGTCAGCATAGATGCCCAGCAGTATATGGCTTAGATATTTCATCTCATCAGACAGGTCACAGTCATCATTATTTGCAGAACTGTTATTGGTAGGGGACTCAGTTTATTAAAAAAATGTAGTGAACAGTTCATTATTCATGAGTTTTTCCATTTTTCATTATACAAGTTTGAATATAGAAAACTGCTTCAGAGTAGAATGGTAAGCTGTTACAGTCGAAATAATAGGTAATTGAAATTGAGTACCCTTTGTAGCTAATTTTTATCTGGCTGCATCCAGCTATCAAACAAATCTTCCCATTAATTGTTAAATCACAATGACTTCAGAAAGCATTTCTTATATTACTGTTGATACTCTGATAACCTAATCTCTATAAGCCACTGTGGCTGCATTGAACCAGGCTGTCAATAGTCTTGTCACGTCTGGTGATTCACCATATTCTGTAAATCAGAGATGAACTGCTCACACTTGTGATGAAGAAGCTAACCATTTCTAAAGCATTTCTGCAGGTAAAACTTCAGCAGATCCAGGGGCTTCTCAATAATATTACAGACACAATGTGTGTAAGTACAATAGGGGTGAATCAAGGTTTAAAGTAGCCTTTATTCTGTAGTTCTTTTTGTGGGAGATACAGACTAGAGATCACTGGGAGCAATGATATGTTATAGTAGGCTATTTAGAAATTGTGGATTATAGGTGGGCAAAGAGAGAGATGATAATCAAATGAAATGCAGTGCAAATGGGAGCATGGTACTTCTGCAGTGTGTTTAGACTGAATTCTCTATACTTGCCAAGGAAAACATCTAGGTAGCAAATGTGCTTCTTGGCCTCATCCTGTATTCTACCAAAATTTGCCTATCACAGTGATGTGACATCTTGGTATATATAAATTTGATGGGAGACTTTAATTAAAAATGACTTTTTCAAGATCATTAGTTTTAACATTCTGAATTTATTTAGTAAACCCCCTCAAGTACTGCACTCTATCATTTTTTAATTTTTTTGGTTAAGGGTTTTATTTAAAAAGTAAAACAAGCAAAACAAATGTGTTTTGGTACAACATATTTGATAACAAAGTAGCTGTGCCATTTGGAGAATCTCTCTCTCTACTGTCTACTTTAAAGATCATAGTAAGTAAATTCTTAAAGGATGCATCAGCTTGACATTGTCAAGAAACTTATTTTAAAGTTTTGTTTGAAATTGTCACCATGTGAGTGTCTGTGGCTGTGCTTCCCTGTCATTTGTGATATCTACAATTGTGGTGCTTTACTCATACTGAAAACCCTGAAGATGCAAAAAATCAAAAACACTGAGAGAGAGAGAAAAAATAGCTACTGTTCTGTTCCCTAAGCTCTCTGTTTAAGAGCCCTATTCACTTAAAAACATTCCCAGCTTCAGAAACACTTGATTAAAGTCAATTGGGAAAAAGATAAGCTCTTAAAAGTGCTAATTTATGGCTCAGAAAACTTGAATAAGTCTAAATATGAAATTCTCAGTTACTCTGTATTTGTGATTATGGGGTTTGTTTGGAGAACATTTTAACATTTCATTGCACAATCTGCATTCCTACTTCTACCTTATTTCATGCACTTTTTTACAGCATTCATTACTGTTGATTTTCAGTTCAGCTACATGCTCCCACCATCTGCCTTCTGCCTCTTACAGGCTCTGGAGCTTTTTAAAATTCTCCTAAAGGTCAGAATTCACACACTCCCTTTCCATTTTCTTTCTTTGGTCACCCAAACACTAACAGATCCTTCCTCAAAAGCCAACCCTTCATCACTCTCTATGTAATAATTATTTAACTAAATGCTCTTGTTTGGTTAACGTTATTCTACTTAGTTCTCAGTAATTTCAGTGCGAAAGCCACCCTTCCACCCACCCATTTCTTCCTGCTTCTTTTGCAGGCAGTAAGATGTATCTGATCAATCCATTCCTAAGATTCTTTTTGAGGAAAAAAAATTGCAGCACTTCCCTCAGACAGTCTCGGTCTTTTACATTCAACTCAATTCCTCTCTTGGTGCATTTGTGCAACTCATAATATTAACAGGAGTTAAATATACACAGTAACAAGAGAATTTACTCTTTCATCAGATACAGCTTTCAATCTGCCCTTGGGCTCCTATTATACTCCCATTGTACAATACATATACATTCACACATAGATGCTAAAATCACAGTGAGAAAGTTATGATTCATTGACCTCCTTCTGCACATTACTTCACATTTCTACAAGTCTATTTACTCCCACATTTAGAAAACTTAGCTAGCTCAGAGGTGCAACTTTTCATCTGTTCCTTTGTGTTCTGGTCATTGTGCGGCTAATAAATGCATTCAGCTTTGCAGAGAAGAGTGCGCTCACAAGGTGAACTGCAATAAGCTCTTGAGTACTTGAAAGCTTTTACAAAGGCCCTCCAAATGAATATTTAGTTATTCTGGGCCACTTCTTCGATCCACACACGTATCATACATCATATTAAGGGTTGTCCTCAAATGGTCACCATATTGCACTTATTCTGAAAATGGTTATATATTATTTTCTTCATCCAGCTGATAATCTCAAGTGTCAAGGCTTCTGCTTCAGCATCAAAGCAGGTTTCAAAGCTGCACTGAAAATCTTGAAACTTTAATTCTTGAATGAGTATCGACATGACACTAATGTAGATGTGTTTACATTTGAGACTACCAACTGCCTAGATTAAGAAACTTCCTGAGTCTCTAAACAAATGCAGAGTGCACCCAAATTTATAAAGGACTGCGATGCCTTTAGAAGAAGAATTCCTCTGTGGAGCTCGAAAACTTTTCTCTTTCACCAACAGAAGTGTTTCCAATAAAAATATTATCTCACCCACCTTATCTCTCTACAATGCCACAAGTGCTATTTAATGAATCTAACTGTTATCTTTTCTTCTACATTTAAATGTAACATTTTTATATAAAAAGGCCAATGGCATTATTTAGACATACTTCTGAATTAATTACTGAACAAAAACTCATGACCTTATAAAGCACAGATATCTTAAAAATGACATTTAATGGGTTAGGGACTGCTGTTAATATGGCTGCTACCCACCCTACAAATAAGTGCAGGGCCAACAAGCCACCAGTGTTTTGCATAACATGTGAACAACTGAAAATGTGGTCTTGATAGATGTTGTAAAAGTTCTATGTTCATAACAAATTCACAAAATAAAATTACTCATTATGAATTATTTGCTCAACTCTAGTCATATCACATACCTGGCTAAAAAGAATATTTCTGATATATTAGGGACAGATTTGCCAAATATCTTTTTTCCCAGTTAGAGCTCTAAGTATAAGCCACATTTTCAAAAGTGCTTGTCCCCCAGCAATTCCCTTGTGACATTTACGGTCAGATTTTCAAAAGAGCTGAGTACGCAACATGCTGAGCTTTTTTGAAAATCAGGCCATTTTTTCTTGTTCTCCCTAAATGGAAGCTGAGATGTTTTGTAAATCTGTCTTATTATGTTTAGTATAATAATCGAGTTATTTTCCCCCTCAACATTACATACTCCTCACTTCCATCTTATAAGTATATACTTGACATATACAAAAAATATTCTGCATCTAAATTTTCATTAACATTTTTACCCCAATTTGGCTAGAGATTTAAACTAATTGTGCTGACCACAAATTAGATTTTGTTCAAGGTTTATTTTTTAATCTCAACTGTCTTTTCTATAGCCAGCTCAGCAGATAATTGTATGCTATTGCAGTCACATGAGGCAGATTCTTATAGTGATCTGAATTTTTCCCTGAATATGATTTGCATTTTTAGACTGATCTGACTTTTTTTTCTTCCCATAGAAGACTATTTACATTCTTATATCTAGCTGCTTCATTTTAAAACTGTCCTGGAAAAGACTCTTTCTAATCATCCTTCTAGATTCATATGGGACTAACTCTTTGCTTAAGAAAAGGAAGCCCTTGAATAAACTGGCACTATTCTTGCATATTATAATGATTATAGCAGTACCTTTATTAATTGATGGAAAATGGAGACATTTTTCTTGTAGCCTACTCATAATGTAGTTCTGGGACAGGTAATTATGAGGGATTAGTTACTCTTAAATATTAAAACAGACCATTTAATCCTTGAACTTTTCTAAAGGAGAAAAAATCATAAGTGGTGAAACCAGCCAAAAATAATCTCTGTGAGATATTATTCTCCAAGAGTGAAACCTTGCAGAAAGCCAAAAAGTTGGATAGAATATCCATAGAATATTGAGTCAAGTTCAATATCTTGGGCCCAGGTCCTCAAAGGTATTTAGGTGCTTAACTCGCATTGGTTCAATAGGAATTAGACACATAAAATGGGAATTAGGCGCTTAAATACTTTTGCGGACCTGGCCGTCCTTATCTTCAAGGCAATCAATGGGCTGAGCCCAGAATACCCAAAAGATCTCCTAAAGCTGTAGGATGAGGACCATAGTCAACCACTCCACTCCTCAGACACAGCAGAGCTGTCTGTCCACCATGGGAGTAAAACTCATTTGTACGGAACTTTTTTCTGGGGACAAACCAACACTGTGGAAGGAACTCCCATAGGACTAAAGAATCATCATTAACCTCATCATCTTCTGCTCCTAGCACAGGGTGCTCTTTTTCTACCTGTCTTCCATAACATAAACACACAGTGATTTTATGTGCATCTATTTTATTCAACAATAAATACCAAAATAAAAAACTCTACACGGAACACACCATTTGCCCCCATGGGGATTAGAGAGAGAATGGATTGCATGTAACATATTAGTCACATCACTTAATAAACTACTGGAAGGTGCACAGATACCACAACAATGAAGATGGTATAAGCATCACAACAGAATAGAGCAGAATAGAATACTCTGCTTGTTATGGTTTGATTATGTTATTTAGTGACTTCTATGTTTTGCGATGCATGTAATTAGGCATGGCAGAATTCAATTTTTATTCATTTATAATTTTGGCAGACAGTATCAATATTCATTTGAAGTATTTTAAATTTTTTTTTATCCATTGAAATGTTCACAGTAACAGGACATGATGGGGGTGTCAGACACCTATTTAATGATAGTAGAATTTGAGATTAAAAGAGTTAAAGCTTTATACCTGCTAAAACACAAATTATCAACATTACATGTCAAAATATACAAAGTAAATATCCTCATATCAAACTCTAAAAAGATAAGATGAATTTTTCTTTCTTTGGTGAGCTGTAAATTTTGATTATTGTCAATGGAAATATTTTTGCAGTTTCTGTGTGTACGGTGAAATTGACATTTACCAACAAAAACAATCCTTCCAAGCCTAGATATAAAATTTGATACTTTTAAAAATGAGTAACGATTTACTGAAAAGGAAATGCAGTTTTTTATTAATATAACAAGCACCCAGATCTACAACCCTAATTTGCATCAATTAGTGCTTACACAAGAACTCCCATTAGGCTCAGTTTCCCACTTCTACTGACCTTTGCTCAGAAGGAATAGAGATGGAGGTGAGTACAAAGACCTAGCTACAGATCTCTGATTCATAGCCACTGAACTCCAGAGCAAGTTAGAGCTGCCAATGAGTAGGTCTAATTTATACCATTGACATAAGGTCTTTCCAATATTCTCTGCCATGTGCCAGGGGAGGATTGGGTGTAATGGTGTAATGGGGTGTAATGGTGTAATGGGGTGTAACTCTAGCATGCCCCCTCTCCGTCCTTCTTTTTCACCTCATAGCAGCAGTGGGAGCACAAGGCATAGGAGACTGCTAAACCAGTAGAGATCCTCTAAGCAGGCCCCTTACACCATGTGGCCTTAGCAGAGCAGAGAATGTGGCACATTCACATCAGTGGAAATGCTTGGAGGGTTCAGTGCTAGGCATGTAAGGGCTGCTTGAATTTGAAAGAGATAATACATGGTAGTTATTTTTGGGGGGGAAATTTTTCTCAGTAAAGGAGGGAAAAAGGTTATTTTAAAATACAAAATATGAAACACTGGAATTGATTAGCTCATCCTGTCACAAAAGGGGCTGAATTATAGCTAGTGTCCTGATATTTACAGGCACTCTGATTTATGCTTCATCAAGATGCTGCATGAGGCCCCATGTTTGCCCAAATGGGAGCTGAGGGTTCTCAGCATTTTGCCAAATTGGGCCATTTAACCTATAATGTACTTTAAAACCACTTTGCTAAGTACCCTGTCACTATGCTCAGAAGTGGTTAAATCTTGTGGCAAAGTCTTTACTGAGGTCACAGGAAATGGATAAACAACATTACAATGTGTTCAGTGTGAGTTATCTTCCTATGTTTCATTTTTTTAAACATAATGTTCAATAATATAACATTTCTCTGAGTGTTTCTTTTGTTGTTGATGCTATTATTAGTTTGTTTCTTGTGATGCTAATATCCATCCTTTTATTACTTGTCCATGGAAATCTTTGTACGTTCAAAGAGGGGGACAGAAAGCATGTGGACAAGGTGATCCAGTAGATATAGTGTACTTAGATTTTCAGAAAGCCTTTGACAAGGTCCCCCACCAAAGGCTCTTAAGCAAAGTAAGCTGTTAAGGGATCAAAATGAAGGTCTTCTCCTGGATCAGTAACTGGTTAAAAGATAGGAAACAAAGGGTAAGGAATGAATAGTTTTCAGAATAGAGAGTGGTAAATAGTAGTGTCCCCCAGGGGTCTGTACTGGGACCAATACTGTTCAACATATTTATAAATGATATGGAAAAAAGGATAAACAGTGATGTGACAAAATTTGCAGATGATACAAAACTACTCAAGATAGTTAAGTCCAAAGCAGACTGCGAAGAGTGACAAAGGGATCTCACAAAACTGGGTGACTGGGCAACAAAATGACAGATGAAGTTCAATGTTGATAAGTAATGCACATTGGAAAACATAATCCCAGCTATACATATAAAATGATGCGGTCTAAATTAGCTGTTTCCACTCAAGAAAGAGATCTTGTAGTCATCATGGATAGTTTTCTGAAAACATCCACTCAATGTGCAGCGGCAGCCAAAAAAGCTAACCATGTTAGGAATCATTAGAAAGGGATAGATAATAAGACAGAAAATATCATATTGCCTCTTTTTAAATCCATGGTATGCCCACATCTTGAATACTGCATGCGGATCTGGTCTCCCCATCTCAAAAAAAAATATATTGGAATTGGAAAAGGTACAGAAAAGGGCAACAAAAATGATTAGGGGTATGGAAAAGCTTGTATATGAGGAGAGATTAATAAGACTGGGGCTTTTCAGATTGGAAAAGAGACAACTAAAGGGGGATATGATAGAGATCTATAAAATCATGACTGGTATGGAGAAAGTAAATAAGAAAGTGTTATTTATTCCTTCTCATAACACAAGAACTAGGGGTCACCAAATGAAATTTAATAGGCAGCAGGTTAAAAACGAACAAAAGGAAGTATTTCTTCAAACAATGCAGTCAACCTGTGGAACTCTTTGCCAGAGGATACTGTGAAGGCCACGACTATAACAGGATTTAAAAAAAGAACTAGATAAATTGAATTGAACTCTGTGGCTAACTGGTGCAAAGGTAAGTGTGGTGAAGACATGTACTTTGCATCAAGGACTCTCACATTAAAAATGTCCATTGTGTTTTTATAGTCTAACAACACCTTCAAAACTGCCATAGAAATTATGGTCAAGACTGCATATATTATGTATGTTTTAACACTCTGAGCCCTTTTCCTAATCCTCTTTTGTCACTGAGGGTAAGGACACTTGATAGCATAAAAGTGCACTTCTCTCAGCATTAATACAATTAGGGAATGCACTCTTGGAATGAAAGAAAGAAAGGATAGCTCATCTCTCAAGGTAGTTTGATTCATTAAATGAAGAGAGAAGTAGGGAGAATGACCCCTGTTTTCCTGATTTATATACATTTTCTGTTTTTAAAAAAATCATTATTTGTATTAGTAGAAAGACAGTCAGATTTAGGGGCCTAAATTATAAGGCAACTAGAGTGCCTGTAGCCACAGAATTGGACTGCATCTACATAAAGTCTATAATAACTATCATCTGTTTAAACAATATTGATGGGATGGGAGCAAGTCTACCACCACCTGCTTGATAGCTACCTGCTGAACAACAGAAAAACCAGCTCTCAGGAGCTTTTGAAGGTTTTATGTTGGAGGGTGACTTAGTGAGGTAAGCATCTTTGTTTTTGTTTTTTAGGATCCCAAGATCCCAAGATGGATGGTTGGTTGGATGGAGCTACAGTAGAGAGAATCAAAGGTACTGAATAAAGGCAAAATGCCTAAAAAGTCCTGGGTGATGAGTTCTAAGGTTTAAGAAATGACACCTTGCTTGTTGGTATTTTTATCATCTGTGGATTTCTTTGTTTGGTCTTTTATCTGTCACAAATCTTCCTTTCCTCCTTAAAAGAATTCTAAAGCCATATTACCTTAGGTAGGATTTGAAATGAGCTTCATAAAGAGAATTTTGCTGTGTTCACAGTCACTTTTAGTTATGGTCATAGGATATGTAGTGCCTTTAAGGGCAGAGTAGGCCAGCACACTCCTGATCCTGGCCCTTTAAGGATGGCCATTTTTGGAACAGTTGGACCCAGCGAGTCATGTGAGTGTAGGCAAGAAATGGTGGGAAGGAGTTTTAGGGAATATAAAAAAAGGCCTGTGACAAAGGAGGATATAGAAGGAGCCCAGGGAAGTGTTAAGCAAGTGAAGGAAAAGGCCTGGTCACCTGACATTGGCACCTGACATTGTTTAGAGATCCAGAGAGGCAGGGAGGAAGCCCTGGCTCCAGTCCTCTGTGTTCAAGGGGATACCAGTAAGGAACTTGCCACAAGGATTGTTGAGCTCATGGAGGGCTGAAGGGCTGTGTGTTTTGTTTGGACTCTTTTGTTTGCCCCAGAAGAGAAAGTGTTTTTGATTTTGCTGGAGGGCCAAACTGCCAAATAAGGCACATCAAATCAGCCTGGGAAATTCTGCCTCCAAGGGGAAACTGAAGCAGTAGGTGGATCTCTGTGCTGGAGAGGTAAGCTGCCAGTAACATATTGCTACATACTTATGTCACAGGTTGAAGCTGCCAAATGTTCATGAATTTTAAATTTAAAAATGTGTTTTCAGGTATAGCCCTTAGTCTTCACTTTTGGCTTAAGCATGAGCTTTTATAGAGCATGTTTCCTGAAAGACTGATGCCATTTAATTGTTCACCTACGTAGGTATTATGAGAGTTCCAGAGAGTGACAGTAATAGGGACATGTGAAATTGCAATCAAGCATATTAATGCAATCTTGTGCTATGCTAATGCCTGTCAGTACATTACAGCATGTTCTTTGGGGAGGTTCTGATCTGGTTCTGCTCAATTGAAAGCTTCTCTGTAGGTTTAAATGCATATTTTACATAAATGTTCTAGGTTCCAGTGACCTGAACTGTCCTGTTTTGCTCTAGTTGGTCTCTGGTAGACACTTATCCACATTAGAACTGCTACACAGTTTGGCAGCTTCTCTTCAAGAAAAGACTTTTTCTAGACTAGCATTGAATGATACTGGATGGGATGAAGGTATGTTTTTAAGACTGGGTAGCTATGGTAGCTCACCTCTTGGACTGGATATTAGCCATGAGATCTAAAATTGATTAGATTGATTCAAAACAATTTCAAAAGCAGTTTCTTGGAAGAGTCCCAAAAGATGTGGCTGGGAGGCAGATACTTTATATCTCAAAATAAATGGGACACATGTTAACAGGAAAACCTCTCTTCCACAATGTAGTTTCATTTATTGAGAGAAAGCAATTATCTTTATTCTTTGTGAATCGAATATGAATGAAATAAAGTGGAGATGGCAGGAAAAGAGACATTGCTGAAGTGTGGTGGAAGTGACTATAGTTGAATTAATGCTCCATTGAACATTCAGTAATTTTAAAACGTGTCAGGTGCTCATTGTTCTCAGCTCCAATTATACCATTTAGTGCCCTGCTGCTTTACTGTCTACTTACTTCTACACATAGTTTTAAAAGATTGAGAACACACACACTTTGACACATTATATTCGGTTGTTCATGCTTGTGACCTGCTTCATATTTAATTGTACTCAGGGAGGTGAACTTAGGGAGCTACTTTGCATAGCCCGCATTGACATCTAGGATGGTACAACATATTCTATACACTGCACTCGGCCTGCTGTGTGGGTTGGTATAGAAGGGGACAGGGACAAGGCTGCTCTTAACCACTGCTCCCTTTGGAGGATTTATATGGTCAAATGGTTACAGAGTATCTTGTGCACTTATGGCTGCCCTTACATAGACAATACAGTCAGAAAGACACCTCATGCCAACTACCCGCTGCATGTGCAGTCGGGCCTTGCTGATCGCCTGATTATCTAAGTCATAATATAAGAAACAGTCCTCTTCCTGGATTCACAGTGTCCCCAGCTGGTAACATATTTTTACAATCAGAAATGAATGAGCTCCTTTTGGGCCGGGGTTCAGACTAACACAATTACACAATGGAAATGGTGAGGCAGGAAAATTATCAGAAGGTTCTGCACAGACCACTGCGAGTGAACAACCAGACACATACCGAGGGGTGTCACCCACTGCATTCCATTATTTGTAAAGAAGAGCCTGATAAAGTAAAAATTCATTCTGATGTTTCTGAAAATCTAATTGGGCTGGATTCTCCATTCACACCACTGTAAATCAGGAGTACTTCCATTGCAATCCATGGCCTTACTTTGGTATGAAGCTGATGCAAGTGAGAGGAGAATTGGGCCCATGAGCTCTGGTATCCTTCCATCTAATTTTCCATAAGTATTCACAGTAGGAAGATTAGAGTTTGAAAATGTGGACAATTCCCATGATCCAAGCCTTAGATTATCTGAAATCAAGGAGCCACCCTTTCTTCACAGTATAATATATTTACAGATAAGGTGTTACTTTGAAGTTAGGCTCTTGTCTTTGATCAAAACCATACAGCCCCCCTCATGTCTCTCACAAAGAGACAGTAGTTACATTGCACTGGTGTGTTTTTTAATGTTTAGGACAGCAAAAATGACATGTACATCAAACAGCAATCCTGGGAATGTATGAGATAAGACAATTTCAGCTATGGGTTGAGGAAAAGTCTCACAAGCAGACTTTAAATCAAGCAGAAGTAATAGCATGTCATACACATTTTGTCTCCCTTACCTGCTGTTAATTAAAGCACTGATAAAGGAGATCTGTCAACATTAATATGATGAAAAGTAAAACATGTGTTTAAAATTTTCTAGATGAAAGTATGGTTAATCAGTATTACAGAAAAAGGTTTCTAGTAAGTGCCTCTAATTTAGCTTGCTTGTTTAAAAAGTGTACATATGAGATGATAATGTGGCTTTATAATCCACAACCATGTAAGGGAGTGAGGGTACAGAGACACTCCGGCAGTGTCAGTTCCCACAGAGGATAAAGGAGATGGGATGCTGCTGAAGACAAAGGCACTGAGCAGTGACCCCTGCTTCATGAACTCATTCCTGCACTGGACATGGCAGCCAGCCATGGCACTAACCACAACGGTCCCAAGTCCTTTGGGGTGCCAGTGCCATCAGTGGTCCTGATTTCCCATTGCCTGTGCTCATCACGTACATGTTGAATGGCAAATGTCTCTGACAAGTAAATACAGGGTGAACTAAAAACCACCCTTATTCCAGAGGTATGTCATCAAATATCAAGGCATCATTGGTGAGGACCAGTCACAGGGTCATGTTTCACTCACACGAGTGAGCTGACATCAGTGGAAGACAAATGACATGGACATTGTTACATGAATGGCATTTACTACAATGATAAAATGAACATGGGAACTATTAACACTAATGAATGGAGCTGCTGTGCTGCAGAAAGAGGAACTAACATTGCTATATTTACAATGCATCAGCTGTTCCATAAGTGCTACAGAAAAGGTAACTTTTAAACAGATGCAGAGGTACAGTGAGCTAGATTCATCCCAGAGGAACCAACAAAACTATTAAAATAACATTACTTTCACAGTAGAGGTTCTCCACAATGTGTGTAATAACTTTGAACCTAAAATGTGCAGAAGCCCATGTATAACAACTTACATAGAACTTGGAGGGAGGAGCTTAGACTGCTGCTGGGAAGAGGTTGGAGGGGTCTCAAAGAAGTCAATATGCATGCATGGGGCCAGGAATGCTAAGCTGCAGTGGAAGAAGCTCTGTAAATATTTGCTTTAATAAGGATCTTCTTAGCTAACATGAGAGGACTCCATTCTTATTTATTGCTTAGCATGCTGTACGTTAAATATGGTGGATGGGCTGAGTAGTGAGACTGCTCCTTCAACAGATAGGTGGATAAAGATTAAACAACTAACTCTTGTAAATAAAGCCCAGTTCCCTGACATTGTTATTTCCAGTAATGTCATTCCAGTGTAAAGTGAATCTATTTGTATCATTCTTGGAAGGAACCCAAACTTTTATCTTTGAGATACACAGATGCAGCGTACGGCATACAATAATGTAAGTCCCGGGATATTAGAGAGACAAAGTGGGTGAGGTAATATCTTTTATTAGACCAACTTTTGGTGGTGAGAAAAGTTACCAATAAAAGATATTACCTCACCCACCTTGTTTCTGAGATACATTATGGCAGGGGTTCTCAAACTCTTTCCTGGTATAGACCACATTTTAATAGACATTGCCATGTGTATCATGTACCCATTCAAGAACTATTTCCCAGTTGTAATCTCAAAACATCTGCAAAGCCACTGTTCACCTGGAAAAGTAGTATTAAGAAGATATGTAATGTATTATAGCAGCTTTCTAATGCAATTTAACAGCTTAAAAGAAGGAGGAGTCAACACCCTGTCTGACCAGCCATCTCTCTGTGAATAATCAGCAAATGCTCCATAATCTGTTAGTTATCAGCAGGATACAGTGTGAAAACACCTGCTTGATGACAGTCCCACTCCCTCTTTACTAGTATATCTGAAGTAAGGAAATCGGGATGTTTGGTTTGGGGAGCAAAGATGGGTTTCAGCCGCAGCCTCTCTCTGCTTCATAATGAACTATGAAAAGAAGGAATGGCCAATCTAATTCCCATTAGAACCAGTGGAAAGACTCTCATTGGCTCCTATGGGGATAATAATGGGCCCTATGACTTCACAGTGCTAAAGTTGCAACAAGAATGAGTAGCTCTTGCTCCCTTCGCTTTCACAATATATTTTATGCCACTGTTTGACTCTTTTTCTGGGCACCTAGGGCTGCATGTCACCTTATCACCTGCCTCCAGCGTGAGGGAGGCTTGCCTGTGCCAGTTAGGTGTTAGCTTCCTAACACAACTGGCCTGTCAGCCACTCAAGTACTCTACTTTGGGTTATACCAGCTTTGCAGGTTGACAATAGATGCACCTTAGCCCTAGATTCACCCTAGCCCTGAGCTCCCCCTGTTCACTGGATGCTTGTGGAAATCCAGGTCCTCTTTTCCCAAAGGAACAGTGTACCCCAGTTTTATCTTAGCCCACTGTTTGTGTGTCATGAACAGCATTTGAGTTCAATTATAGTAAAATAAAAGAGGAAATTAATTTAAGAAAGAACGGAGATTCAGATAGAAACAGTGGAATCAAGCTTCCAATAGAAACAATGTGAATGATGAAAATAAATGGTTACATATATATTAAACAAACAAAAAAACCCCTAAGCCCTACACTTTTGAATAATCATCTTTCCTAGCTAATAAAGTAGATTCACACCCCAGGGTTCAGTCTTTTGAAGCACTTGCTAGCCCCAAAGATCTAGAGGCCAGTCTTTCATAAAGCACCACCACCACTAAAGTATCTCTCAGTGAATGGCTCCGAAGTGTCTTTCACCTTGTGATATACTGAACCAACTTTTGTCTTTATTCTCAGATAGGGTGATCCCCTGGCTGTCATATCCTTCCTTTTAACTTCCAAGTGATTTTGATGTTTTACAGTTTGTCTTTGCTGGTTTTCCATTGACTTTTTTGGACTGGTGGAAGAGTGGACAATTGAACAATACATTACATATTGGCTAGCTAGGGTGGGGGTGGGAGGCAGGAAGGGGTGTTGACAACTCTCTCGCTTAAATGGGCCATCCCTGAGACACATGACTCTGGCTATGTCTTCACTGACAGCGGCAAATTCGCCACTCTCAGATCGACTTCTCTGGCTCGACTGAGCGGTCAGTGAGGACTCACTCAGTCGATCCAGAAATCGACGTATTAAGACTATCTTCTCAAGTGGCATAGCGCTGCATCAATGGGAACGTGGTTCCTGTCGGTGCAGTGCAGTGAAGATGGCGTGCAGAACAGAAGCAGAGACGTCAACGGGAGTTACGCAAGTTTTTTGCGTAGCTTGCATAACTCCGGTCGACTGCCGCTGAATCTCAGAGGTAAGTGAAGACAAGCCCTCTGTGGTGACTCATTTTCACTCTAAAACTGAAAGGACATAATTTTCAATATAGTTATATAATTGCTTAAATATTACCCATACACACAGCTCACAATGACTGAGTATTAATCAATTACAAGCTTTCAGAAGAGGTCTCACACACTACCCTTTATGGATAAATACCACGAAAACAGTGTGTTAGGTGTAGTGAGTTTATCAGGTCTAAGTCAGGAGTTGCTTGTAAAGAACAGTGACCCCTTTCCCAGTTGGCACCAATGCTCTTTGTAACACACTGGATTTAGTTTTTTGACATTTTCTACTTTAGTTACAGCCTTTCTTGCGAGAACAGTGTTTAAATTCTCTCTATATTCTGGGAAAGACAATGTTATATGCTCTTTAAATTGATGCTCTTTAAATTGATACTCTTTACACTAGTTCTTCATAATAAAATATTATTGACACAACTTTATTTATATGGCACCAGTGATAAATTACATGAAGTGCTCTTGACATACATTAGTTTGAAGCCAAGCCAAGTAAACAATTACATGGTTCAAAATTATGTCCTGGATCAATTGGCTGATTTTCAGAAGTCCTGAGCACCCATAAATGCTACTGATGTCAAAGGGAGTGCAGGTGCTCCGCACCTTTGAAAATCAGATGATTTATTTGTGTTTTTTAACAATAGTAAATGGTACAATAATTACAATACATAATGAATTCACTTTTATAAGACACTTTTTCAGTTGGAAAAAATAAAACCATTGCTATTTAACACATTATGAACTTCTTTGACCTTTCATTATTCTGTTTTAGGAATATCTTGCCATTTTATTTTTTCCCCGCAGCACACTGAGTTTAACATGGGAAACTGGGAGTGTCCACTCAAATGATGGTATATTGAAAAGGTCAAAGTAATACATAATCCTATTATATTAAAAATGAGCCTATGAATATGACATTAAAATTCAGGTACTGTACTTTTTTTCTGAGAAAAAGGCCCTATGTTGCAAACAACATTTGGATCCTTACTTCCAGTTGGTGTGTTCAGGGGGACACGGTGGGACCTAGGGACTGCCATTGCAAATCCTGCACCAGGAGTGGGCCAGGGTGCTTTTAAGACCAGGGAAAGGTACATTATAAAACACTGAAGTATTATACTGCACAGAAGCTAAATAAAGCTGCACAGCTGGAACTTACTGAACGTTTTAAGGTACTGCAAAATTCACACAAAACCACCTGCTAAGTGAATCCTAGCCTTCAAAGAGCTTAGGAAAGACATGGTTTTTATTTAAATGCTGTAACATATTGTATAGTGACTTGCATGACAAAAGGGACTAGCAATTATTGTGAGGGACAGGCTGCAAAGCTATGTGACTTTGTCACTGCAAATGATACAGGTGGTCTGTAATTGGTTTTACCTCAAAATGTAGATACTTTTGGAAGGATAACATACAGTATTTTCCATGTTTATATCTATCAACTGCAATGTACATATATGAATAACTTTCTTTAAAAAGCACTCAATACATCTTCCATGAAGGCCTCTGCTGTGACCTCACAATGATGGTAAATCTACTATGGACTGGGAAACAGCAGCACACATGTCCTGAAACCTGTGACTCTTCCCTGGAGCCAGCCAACACATAGCCTAAATAGGTTAGGGCTGGGCAGGTGAGCTGAGATAGTACCATATAATAATAATTAATAATACTTACAACAGCTTTTGCGATGGACTGATTGGGTGAGTGCTCCGTCTCGCTCCCTGTTTCTTTACCTCAGCCTCACTTTATCTCTTCTCTGTGCTCTCCTTCTTCCTTCCCCTTCTCTTCTTCTCTGCTCTATGTTCCTCTCAATGGTTCCTCTTCCTGACTTTGTCTTTATATTCTGTTAATCCATTGCTAACAATCCCATCCAAAGAATTTAAAAAACCCCAATGTCTGTGTCAGGTTTTGGCATTAACTCTGCTTGTGTTTTATAACCCTTTCCCATACCCTTTGTTTGTTTTGTCCACTTAGTCCCTGTCCCAAAGAGTTTACAATCTATCTGTTACTGTATTTGTACAGTGCCTAGCACAATGGAGTGCTGTTCTCTATTGGTCCCTGGATGTTACCATAGTACAAATAACAACAATGTAGGTCTGATGACATTTCAGCATTAGCTCTCAAAGCAGCTGACAAAAACGTAGGTATCATTAGTGGCATATTATAAACTGAGAAACTAAATGTTCTGTCTTCTTTGTAAGGATGCAGTGACTAGAGCCTGGGCCTGCACAGCCTGAGATGGCTGATGTTCCCACAGTGCCACCAGGGAGAAATATGGAGAATAGGTGTTACCGGGAGAACTGCCAGAGTGACAGTAACCTGCAGTCCTCCGATTGGCTAACCATGCTATTTAACCCTGGAGGGTGCCCCATGAAGTTGTCTGGCCAACAATACAGACAACTTCCAGACCTCACCTTGTTTCCTGATCTCCAGCCTCCAATCCCAGCCTGACTCCAGCTCTGGCTCTTGTCTCCTGACTCTAGCCTGGTCTCTTACTCTGACTCTGATTCCTGCCTCCAGCCTGGTACTACCTCTGATCCCTGGCCTGACTTTGACCCTGACTCTTGCTTGCTAAACCTGGCTCTAGTGATTCCTCTGACCCTGGCTCACTCACTTCCATCCCTGGTGTGTGGATTTTAGCCTAACTGTGACTACTAGGCCAGACCCTTACACTCTGGTTCCTTACATTCCCTTTATTATTACAGAACAATCAGAAACTAAGGATTTTGCTATTGTACTTCCCTGCCACATCATAGCCTCCTCTTAAATGAGTTTGGGATGCATTGAACCACCTATGAAGCCAGAAATAAAGCTGAGATTAAAATGGCTGGGAGTAGAAAAGTCTCCTTGAACTCAGAGTGAGTTTTGGCCCCTAGTTGTTGCTTAATAATTGAGGTAAAAAAAATTTTCACCCCAATTTTTATTTTCCACTAGAACTATTTGCCATAAGATTCTGCAGCAAAGGGAAATAGTTTTTGATATTTTCCTTTTCTACATGAATCCCGTCTTTGTTTTTATTCAGAGGCTGGTTTCTTTATGCTGCTGGTGTCCCTAAAAGTGAAGAATGTGAGTAGGATACGTTGGATGTATTTTAACAAATTGAAAGCCAAATTCTACCCAAGTGTAAATCTCAATGGAGTCATGGCAGTGGAGTTATTCTTCATTTATCGAGTGCAGAATTTAGCCCTTAACCAAGTTTTGGTCCTAAAATTAAAATCTTCTAAGGCTTATAATAACTTTAGAAACTTTTGAGGTTTGTGCATCTCCATATTACATTAGGTAATGCCATCTGAAAAACTCGAAATGCCAATTAACATGTGACTTAAAACTTACAGAAAAGTTTCCTGTAACTTTTTATGGAATAGAAATTTATGTTGAAACATGGTTTGCATATACTCAGCAAGAACAGTTGCTGCTGCTCTTCTTGTTGCATTTTTAAAGACAGAAGACATAACTCGGTAGATTCTATATGTGAATGTTTGTAGAAAAGAGAGGCTAACTCTCTTTTTCTTCTCTCTCTCTCTCTTTCCTGAATGCATCAGACGTCTCTCATGTAATTTGTAGCAAGTAAATGGTTACAAGTTGCATGTTTGATAATGCTACTGACCTATGCACACCTTGAAAATTAGTACAAGGCAAATTAGCAGAGAGTTGCAGTGATTGCCAACGGCTGTCCTTTTTAAGTGTATGGAGAATTTATAAAGGGTGCTAAACATTCATGTGTATACACATGTGCATTATATATAATATAAATACAGCCAGTCAGAATTGTTCTCTTTTTAAATCCAAGGTATTGTAGATATATAGTCTCTTCATGTTTATAGACACTTTGAAAATTGCCATTTTTATAAAATAAATATAGTTCACGTACTACTTACATCAATTGCTTTATTTGATTTTCATTTCAATATGCAGAAGGTTTAAGCAGAACCAATGTTTTGGCCCTAAGGCATTTCCCTTGACTGCATAGGAATGCCTACAGCCAAGTACTGACTTGGTTACAAATGTGAAAGCACAGTTCATATGAATACTGCAGATGCTGTTATTTCTCAAGAATGAGAAGCAATTCCAGAGCTAATTCTCCTAATGCTGATTTTTTACAACAAGTTACACACGGACACAGCTGGAAAATTTTCAAAGGAGACTTTCACCATTAATGTAGTAGGCTCATGGCTAGGGACACTTCTCCTGAACTGGAATTGAGGAGACTAGCCCCTTTCCTTTGGAAACTTGTACATTATATACCTTTGGGGAGGGCTATTAGTGGGGAGGGCTGCATCTCTTAGCACACATCAGTTCTTTAAAGTGCACAGAGAGCTGATTAATCTATGGGAGTGGTAATCATTGATTCTGGATATTTTGTTCAAATGTTTTCCAGTGTGATTCATGAAACCCTTATCAAAATTCAAAAGGCAATTCATGAATCAACCAGGAGCTAAAAAAATTAGTGGTAATGAGCTCATTTCCATAGAAATGGAACTAAGCTTACTGATGGGTCAAACTATTTGCTGTACTTCTACTCCCTGCCCCCCCCCCCTTCTTCATTTCTTATGCTCTTATTTCACGCATCATTGTCTTCCATTTTTTCTTTTTCTAAAGCATACCTTCCAACTCTTTGTTCTATAACCAGGAATTGCATCTTGTAGGTGTTTCAAAATGGTGGTGGAAAAGCTTCACTCAAAAGTTTAAAGATCATTTTCAGATTTGAAACCCATGATATTCCAAACCATATGTTAGATATTAGTGTTAAACAAAAACATATAGTGCAGAAGACTCCCCATTTCCACAGGGTTAGTAAAGTGCTCTACTGATGCTGCGTTTGTATTCTTTCTTCCATGAGATATCAAAGAAGCTAATTCATAGTGTTTCTTTCATAGTCCAGATGCACCCCAGCAATTTAGTGTTTTCCATTGCTAGAGATTCACCATTAACAAAGATGAAAGCTGGGAGTCTAGTGAAACAAAACCCGAAGCATCTGAAATGAAAGGGTATCTCTCTGAGTTTCTCATTATGTGGGAGATAAGGGACCTGTTTAGTTTTATATATCAGTGGGTGAGACTTTGTCTTTCAGATTCCACAGAAGCCACGTTGCACTTACACACATTACAGGTTGGTACAGAAGGTCATGCTCCAGTGCTGAAGGAGCTTAGATTATGTTGCAGGCTTCCAAGGGAGGTTGTGGAGTTTTTTAAGAACAGATTGGAAAAAAACACCTGTCAGGGATGGTTTAGCTTTATGTGGTCCTGCCTCAGCATAGAGGGCTGGACTTGTTGACATTTTGAGGTCCCTTCCAGCTGTCCATTTCCATGATTCTATACAGGAGCTAAAGAAGGAGCAAGAAAAAGGACATAATGTAGAAACAGTACATGCAAAGAACATGCATTTTGTCAGGGAGAAACAGCTTGTAGCTATCATTAGAATTAGTAAAGAAAAAAAATCAGTAAAATAAATAAATAAATACTTTTTTTATAATTAGTAAAAACTGGCCTTTGGCTGGAGTAGCTATGGGTGCCCAGATATAAAGTAACATGTCACTGTGAGAATTAAAAACACTAATGAATTACAGAATTTGGCCCAATATATATATAAGTGAAATATTATCCCTTATAACAGTAAATTGGGCTACAAATCTTGACGTTAAATACAATATTTGTATATTTGTATGCAATATTTGTAATAGGTCTATTTTCTATGTACTATGTATAAATTGGGAATGAATCACAGAAACTTTTAAAAATAGCACAGCAACATCCACAACAGTTAGATTAGGAAATGAAGACTATCCGAATACTTTATCTATTTGAAAAAGCGTCTCCTCAGGAAGTATGACTTCTGAAAGGTCATCCTTGCTGGACTAATATCAGAAGCAGAATTAATCAAAGGTTGTTGACACTAATGTTGTTCTCAGAACTACCATCTTCAAAGTAACATCAGTCAATAAAGAAGGCATACAGGGAAATAAGATATTGAAATATTTCTAGCGGTATGCTGCTTGGCCTGCCTGCTGTTCAGATTTGGAGTGTGCTACACTACCTGAAATGAGCATTTTATTACAAAAAGGCGAATCAACTTAAGAGTCTTTCATGTACATCAAGAGCAGAAAACAAATGCTGAGCATGGAGTAGGAGAAACTTGTTTCAGAAAAATATGACACATTATTAATTTTACTTTGATAAGAAGTCAGAATATTTATTGTATGTGACCCCATTATACTTCATATCATTTATGATTTAGGAATTTATTGTTATTCAGGAAGGACATTTATGCACATAGTTAAATGCTTTCCTGAATTTGGGCTTTTATTTGTGAAGACCCAATTTGCTTCTTCAAATTATCCAGCAGATCAACTGAGCATATGTTAAATCTCTTTGTGTTACACTATTAATACACATGAAATTATCAGGTAGGATACAAGGCCTCTGGTCACTTTTTTATTTCATGAACAGAAATGAAATAGCAAACTAAGATAGGAAATGACACACGGGAGCAGTAAAGTTATATTAGAGATGTTACTGGTTACTTCGGGAAAGAGTCAAGAGAGTATTAAAGGTAGAATGGTATCATAGAAGTGTAGGTTGAAAGTTCACTTAGTGGTTCACTACAGATTGGTGCCTGTGGAGGGAAAATAAAACAAACGTGTTACTCATGATTGGCAAGGCAGAAATACAGTGCGCAGATCATTTGATGTGAGAAGACTGCATTTGGTAGACTATCACTGAATAACATCTTAATAGCATATATTTATGTTCCTTTGTCTTACGGGTGGCAGACTTTGTTTTCCAAATCACAGTGATGCACTTGGTGTTAGAGAGAAATCAAAATTAGGACTGGGTTTGCTGAAATATTATGTAACTCATATAATATGGGCCAAAATAATCCTTACTATAACTCCACTGAGGAGATTTACTCTCTCATCAGACTTATACTGGGATACATTTGAAATTAGAGGGAAGGATTGTTCTCCATAGTTTTTCAGCAGTGATGATAATACTCTGCATGAAAATAACACCTGTCATGTAATAAGAGCCCCAAAGGTAATAAATGAAGCAATAACAATACATTTTAGACACCAGACTGTCTTCCCCTCTAAAAATATGGCTGAATTTAAAAAAAAAGTCACAAATACTTTTTCTTGTATAAAATCCTCAAATTTGATTGATGCTGATGCCTCCGTATCTCAGCTATCATTGGCTGCAGTAATGGTCCTAGAGTCTGTTGGCAATTTTCAGGCGTGGTGCAAAAAGCCCAGGGATGGCAGACAAAAAAAGATGGTTTAAAGTCATTTTTGTGCTCCATCTTCCTGAATTGCACCAAGTGCTCCTTGTCCACTGCCAATAGTTCTGCACAGTTCAGTTCTGCACGGATTTTACATTTTTGTAATTCCTGGCATGAACACTGTTGGAGCTGCACTTTGTAACTAAGGACAGCATTAGACTTAAAGTTTTAGGTGACCCACTAGTTACTTGAAGTCCATCTATAGCTCAGCTGAATGTGAATTAAACTATAATAAAGAAATGACAGCCTCTCAAGTAGCACATCAGAAGAGAGGATAAGATTAAGCTTTATAAATGTGTCTGTGGACAATAACTGGCATATTAGATCCTTCCTTGTAATTCACTCTATTTACAGTAAAATTTAGCATGTAACACATAAATGTTACTCATATGCAGATGTCACTCTGATTCATACTGTCAGAACTGATTTAAGTTTGCTTCTTCACTTTCTCCTTGGATAGTGTCAGAAGCTACATATCACAACTCCCTCTTACTTCCTTTGGAGCTCAGGGCACTCAGCATCTCACAAGTTTGAGTTTTGCATCTCACAAGATTAGGTTCTCTACTTCTTGTTTTTCTTCCCCCTTCCTTATTAGCTATTCCATTTGCTGCAAAGTGTCTCTCGTGTTATTTTCTACTTTACTAGATAGCTGAGCAAGTAAATGATACTCTTCTGCCGAAGTCGAATCCTAATGCAGTGGTTTTCAACCTTTTTTGATTTGCAGTTCCTTAAAACATTTCAAATGGAGGTATGCCTTTTGAAATTTTAAACATGGTCTGCAGACCCCCAGAGGTCCGTGGACCATAGGTTGAAAACCACTGATCTGTGGTATCATTTTCTTTCCTTCTGCAGTAACTAGCTCCAACATGCCTTTGGTAGCATTCTTGCTTCTAGAATGGAAGTTGAGACTTGAGCTCCAAAACTTTCTTTTGCGATTGCACTCATTGCTGCTTCTGGGAGTGGGTGCTACAGTATTAGAGGAAGATTTCTTTGGATAAGATCTTCAGAATTCTCCTGTTCAAACCTTCTTGGTGACAACAGTATTTCCGGTTAATTGTAATAGACATGCTTTTACAGGGAATAGAGTTAATTCACTTTTCCTGAGAGAAGACCTGTATTTCATTAGAAATGGCTTAACACATTTAGCTATAATATGATTTGACCAACACCTTCACATGCAACTCTAAAACTAAATGTAATAGCTGATATTATTTTTAAAAGGAAAAATAAAAAGCTTTCAAATAATTTAGAACCATTAAATTGTAACTATGATATAATTTCTCTGGTTCTTTTTGTCCTCTTCTCTCCTCTTGTTTGTTACAGTCACTCATGTTTTGCCTCAAATTAGATTGTAAATGCTACAGGCAGGGGCCACTGTGTGTTTTTTACTGCTCTACAATAGCACAATGGAGCACTGATTCTGGTTGAGGTCTTTGGAAACCACCACTATATAAATCACCAACTATTAAGATTAAAAATAATTTGTCTAACTCTCTAAATGCCAATTATTGTTACTCTATTTCACTTCCTACTTTCAATCAGGACAAGCAGGCATACTCTCGCTGGACTTTCAGTCTGCTATCCAGACATGCTAGGTTCACATACTCTGGATAAGATTTAGATACTTCTGTTGAGCAGCAGCAGTTTTTTCCAGAGAAAATCTTGCAAAAGGTTCTTTGTGTTCCATTACATCGTCGGTCTGGCAGCTATTTGATTTATGGAAATAAGCTTAATCTCTGTAAGCAACACTGAGGAATGAAAAAAAAGTACCCCAGGTACACTGGGCCAGATTCTTGTTTTGGCTGCCCAAAGCAGGTGGAAAACTACCCTAAAGAGACCGTAAAAAATTCCCCTAATAGAGAAAACATGCCTGGGGCAGGAAGTTGCAGGACGGAGAATTCGGTACTCTCTTTGAAATGTTGTGAAGGCCAAAACTATAATGGAGTTCAAAAGAGAACTAGATAAGTTCATGGAGCATAGGCCCATCAATGGCTATTAGCCAGGATAGGCAAGAATTGCTGTTTGCCAAAGGCTGGGAATGGCTGATGGGATGGATCCCTTGATGATGACCTATTCTATTCATTCCCTCTGAAGCACTTGGCATTGACCCCTCTCAGAAGACAGTTCACTGGGCTGGATGGACCATTGGTTTGAACCAGTATGGCCGTTCTTATGTCATAGCAGGTGGCATAATTTAAAGCAGCTGGACCAGGATCAAGGGAGTAGAAAGGTATCTTACAGCCATTTTCCCTTGTTATGCTTAGCTGCTCCAAGCATAGACTGTAGCTGATAATCTAGTCCATTGTCTTCTGTATGGCCCCTCTTGTGAGAGCAGCAGTGTTGGGACTGTTATTGATACAACTTCAAAAGTAATCGGAGGGTAAGGTGAATTCTCCATAGGGTAGCATTCCTTACAGAGGTATCACAGAATACAGCAGAGTCAGGATACCAAAGTACCTACCGATAAATGAAGTAATAGAATATATGGGCCATATAACAGGTGAGTTCTTAGAGAAGAAGAAGCCTAGTCTTCATTTCAAAATTTATGTAATTAAACAAGATAAACAAACCTTTGCTCGGGAAGCACACACGCACACAAAAAAGAATAAGAGATTTCACAACATAAATTATGGATAGCATAGTATTTACATAGGACATAATTCTACAACCCTTACTTGTGCTGAGCAGTACCTTGTTTTGTAAGTAGTTTCACTGAAATCAATGGTACAGTGTGTGGAATAAAGAAATATTGAACATGAGTAGAGATATCAGAATGTAGCCCATAACGTACATACAAGTGTGTGTGTAATTTCTGTATGTGATTTTTGCTGGAAGGGATCTTATACTTGTGAGATGTCCTGAACTGATAGTAGAGGATGTGCAATAACCTTTTAGTGATGGATTTTAATTGGGCTATGTTCTCTAAACTACAGTGCAGGCAGTAAAAGACATGAGCTAATAGCATAATGCCAATAAAATAAATCCAGCCCCAAATAATTAGCTTTATTTTTGTTTCATTTTACTTTGTTTCCTCTTGAAAGCAATACTGTAGAGACAAAGAACAATCATGCAAGCTTGCTCTAGTGCCTGTAGTAAGAATTAAGACAGACTCCTGCAAATCATCCTTGGTATGACAAAAGAAAAGGAGAATTCTCCTGTTCAAACCTTCCTGGTGACAATGGTATTTCCGATTAATTGTCGGCCCATATTCCAACACCAATATAAGATCATCCGTCTATGAGTAAATTGTGATTGAAAATGCCTTCCTGAACACAGATGAAGGAAAGTTTCCTTAGCAACAGGAATAACATGGGAATACTAAAAACCTCTCTTGTGACTCTACTTTTTTCTGTACAGTACTTTTTTCTGTTTTTCTGTACAGAACACAGACTCAGAGGCAACTAGACAATCTGTGAACAGTTTCATTTTTTCAAGCAAGTTACAGTGAAAGAGTAATATTTAATTCTTCAGACAATTCAGAAACCACCACTCAAATAATCCTCAGTGTTTTCTGTGTCTCTCTGATTCCTTCAATAGTTAATTTACAAAAGTTTATAAGCGTGTTGGCAAATAAAGCATCCTGTCTTAGAATCACAAAATTCTAGTCCAGACCCCTGCATTCAAGGCAGAACTAAGTATTATCTAGGCCATCCCTGAAAGGTGTTTGTCTAACCTGCTTTTAAAAATCTCCATTGATGGAGATTCCATAACCTCCCTAGGCAATTTATTCCAGTGCTTAGCTTCTCTGACAAGAAGATTTTCCTAATGTCCAACCTAAACCACCCTAGCTGCAAAGCCCACTGATTGTTGTTCTATCCTCAGCGGTTAAAAATAACAGTTTTTCTCCCTCCTCCTCCTTGTAACAACCTTTTATGTACTTGAAAATTGTTATCATGTCCATCCATCCCCAGTCTTCTCTTCTCCAGACTAAACAAACCTATTTTTTTCAATCTTCCCTTCTAGGTCATGTTTTCTAGAGCTTTAATCATTTTTGTTGCTCTTTGGACTTTGTCCACATCTTTCCTGAAATGTGGCACCCAGAACTGGACACAACCCTCGGGTTGAGGCTTAATTAGTGTGGAGTTGGGTCTTGCTTTCAACACTCCTGCTAACACATCCCAGAATGATGTCTGCTTTTTTTGCATCAGTGCTACACTGCTGATTCTCATTTAGCTTGTGATTCACTATGATCCCCTGATCCCTTTCTGCAGAACTCCTTCCTAGGTAGTCATTTCCCATTTTGCACGTGTGCAAGGTCTCGTTTCTTCCTAAGTGGAGTACTTTGCATTTGTCCTTATTAAATTTCACCCTATTTACTTCAGACCATTTCTCCAGTTTGTCCAGATCAGTTTGAATTTTAATCCCATTCTGCAAAGAACTTGCAACCCTCTCAGTGTGGTATTGTCCATAAACTTGATAAGTGTACTCTCTATCCCATTATCTAAATCACTGATGAAGATATTGAACAGAACCAGACCCAATGAAATATGCAATTAATGTTTAAAATAGTACTTTTCCCTTCTTTATGCATCCTTCACTAGCAATGTGGACTTTAGTTTCTCATCACTCCTGTGAGAGACAGGAGGAGTCCCCATTTTGGAGAGGAGGCTAGAAAGGTGTAATGAGGTGGAGTGGCCTCCTACTGATCCAGAAGGGGAGAGACCACACTCTGAACCTGGGTGGGAGAGGCCAGGCTGGGCTTGCCCCACTGGAAGTCAAGGGGCGGGACAGGAAGTATAAAGGCAAGCAGGACCCTGTAGCTCAATTCAGAGGGGAGTTGCCAGAGGAGACAGATACTTTCCACTCCTGAGGTTGGAGCCTGGGGAGTACCCCTGCTATGCTGAAGACTAGTCTGAGCTGCTGGAGCCAACAGCCAACCGAGGAACTGCCTGGACTATTGCTGCCTACTTACCCTGGGGAGATGGAGGACAGCCACAGACCCAGGTACCATGAGGGAAGGGTAGGAAATAGCTCAGGGACAGCTGACCCTAATCCAGTTGTGTGGCCTGATACTAGGTGAGCGTGTTTTGGCTGAGACCCCACTGACTCAGTGGCAGAACCCTCTGCTACTGATAGGGCCATGGGCTGGGACCTGGTGGAGTAGGGTGGGCCCGGTCTCCCTACCCACTCCCCTGCTGCCGACCCCATCCTTGGGGTGGCAGCTACCTCACTGTAGGCCAGGAGGCCTGATTGCTGGCTCTGCCCTGCAATGGGGCCTGAGCCTCTTAGACTATTTACCGCTCTATTCTGTCTGAGGGCCAAAGCTCCATAGACTGCCTCTTGAGTGGCTAATTCCCCTATCACTCGGCTGAGCACGTAACGTAATGAGGCAGAGTGTCCTCCTCTCATACTGACCAAGAGAGGGAAGGACCACCACTAACTCACTACAAAAGGTCACACATGAAGTCTGTGACAGAGCCAAGAATATCCCAGGCCTGTGATTTAGCTACTAAACAGTGCTCCCTCCGTTATGAGGAATACGGGTTTGGATCATGAATGAACTTTGGGGAGAAGAAGGGCTGCAGTTTATTAGTACTCCTTCCAACCATGCACATATAATAGGACTTACCTACTTGCTGGCCTGCAGTGACATCTCAGTTCTACAGGCAGATTTTGATGGACCAATAAAAGGGCCAGGGACCACTACCCGATAGTGTAATATTGATTATCATACTTATTGCTAATAGCAGCCAAAATCAGTAGTCTCAGCAGGCCTCTGCAACAGACTTAGCTTGACTAAGCAGGAGGCAAAGGAGCCTCTTGCGCAACCTTTACCTGACTCTGCTTCCCTCCCTGATGAAGTTTCTTTTGAACATGCTAGGGTCTGTGTTTTAGGAGAAAAACAAGAAGTTTATCTACATTTGCCTTCTGGAATGTGTTAGACAGGGCCTCAAGGCATGCAGACTGCAGGAACACATCTGGCTAATTAGTGATATGAGGAAACCTCTTTCTTAGCTTTTGAAACTGCTTGCCCAACAAGTTTTTTTGACTGATGTGTCATTGTCTTCTAACCAGAATAAATATGGGGTGTTGGGGAGTGAGGTTTGGATTAGTGAGATCTCTTCATGGACACAGTTTGGGAATTCCAACGGCAGCTGAAAGACGGGCCAAAAGGACGGCTGTCACTGTACAACTTGAGAGCCACACCTGACTTTGGTAATTATTGAGGGTTGGGGGTGTTTTACTAACCTGTCGCAGACGTGAATAAGTGCTTGAGACTAAATAAAGTATAGCTTTAAGTGAGAGCACTCTTGTATTGTACTTTTTGTGCCAGCCATCTATTGGTTGGATGGGCGTGTCTCCATTGAATTATTTTCTGACACCGCCTTGCACAGAGTAAAGTTACCAAAAATTTTGGGTTGAAAGAACCCTGGGTAACATAGTGACGCATGCACTTTCCAGATCACAGCATTCTCTTGAAGTTCTCAGTGTAGTCACGTGCCCCATGTATCTCCCACTCGCTCTAACCAGATTACACTGTGGGAGACAGCCCAAACATCTTACTTCACACATGACACTGTGAAACCTAGTGCCAGACCTATTTGCAGGAAAATAGTGGTAGAGGCCTAGCAAAATTTTAAATGACTTCGGTGTGAGTTTTCCTTGAGAAACTAATTCTGAAGCAGGATTCCTGTTGGCTGAATTCCATGAAACTCTCTCTCTCTTTTTTTTTTTTTTTTTTTTTTGGTTTTTGTGCGTGATCTATTCACTTTAACAATATAATGAAGAAACAAACTTGGATATAAACCAGCTATGCCAAAAAAAGAGAGATCCTTTGTAAGTATTACAAAGCAATCTTGACAGCTGATGTATGAATTTACATATCTTGTTCCTGATTGTATTGTAACCTCATTAATTCTATATATTGCAAAATAACATGATTAAGCAATTCAGTAAATTTATTGCTAAAGCTGAAGATATGGTTTCTAGTACTTGAAAACAAGTTAGAATCAGTGGATATTAAGTAGGAAGTAAAATAGGTAAATGAGAGAAAAAAAATAGAAGTCAACTGTTGGACACTAAATCTTTATTAGTGTCCCACTGTGCTATTTTGCTGCCAATTTCCATTACTAAAAGACAATATTTAAAAGCGTTTAAAACAAATTAGCATCCCTGGTTATGTTCTCATATGGAGTATACATTTATCTCTACTTTTCACTATGCAGTGACAAAAAAGGCATAACAGGCACAGCATTAGGGTCAGAAGAGATCTAAGTATAATGAAAATTTAATTACTATGGTGACTTACAGCCCTATTATTAATACAGTGCATTTGATATTTTTATATGCTTACAGTTTATAATACCATGCCAGTAGCTGACATGCTAAATTATGGCTCAGAGTAGAAGGTGGAGGTATTGTATCTCGCTGTTAGGCAATGGACATTTAGAAGTATAAACCACTGCAAGAGAAAGTTAACACATTCTAAATCCAATTTCATATGACGGGATGAGATTTTTTAAATTTTAATTTGTAAGTGATAAGAAAAATAAAGGACTGTACAGTGCAAAAGCCCGGGTAAAGAATAAAGATTAAATCCTGGCTGCATTGAAGTCAATGGGAAAATTCCTATAAGGTTCTTAAAGGGTGACTTTAATGTGGTTAGAATATCACCCTAAGGATCTCATTTTTACCTAAACATTGTGTATGTTGGGGAAGTCCCTCTTTCAGTTGCAAGGCACAATCAAGCCCCAGCAAGCCCATGAGTACAGGAGCTACTCCCTCCCAGTTCCCTGTAACAGGGTGTGCTGGCCCTTTACAGACATGTACCTGTTACAGAAAGATGTGTTCTTAACTTGCGTGAGCTAACTTGAGTTAAATAAATCAAGGTAAAATCCTACTGACAGCATGGCAATTTGTAGTCTTTGCACGAGTTAGCAGGTCACGTGAAAGATTATGGGGAAGGCTCCTCTATAACTCAACTTGCTAACACGTGCAGACTATAAACTTCCTTGTCCTTACTAGGATTTTACCTTGAGTTGGCTAACATAAGAATACATCTTTTCCCCAGTGAAGACAAGGTCGTCAAGTCCAAATTATGAGTTTTATAGGCATTAATTACAGTGCTTAACTTCTGATGCAGATCCTTTTCTGAGGAGGCAACTGATAAGCCAGGCAGCTGGTGCCATGTCTATAAGGTATTAGAAGTCCAGGTCATCTCCCATGGTGGTGGATCCTCTTGGTATGAAGGCTATCTCCTTTCATTGATGATGGCTCTTAATGAGACCTTGGGCCTGATCCAAAGGCTGTTGACATTGAAAGTTAGACAATTATTGACTTCAGCAAGTTTTGAATTACTTTTTGACTTGCTACCTTTATTGCTTCTGCACTACCTGTGTATGGGTTTGTTTTTTTTCTTTTTTTCTCCTGTTTTAAGTTCCTGGACAGTCTGAGTATCAGGATATAGGTCCCTTGGGATACTTAAATGCCAAGAACTTGATAAGGCCATCATTCAAAACAGTGGCTGTTGAGTATGTGTGCTGTCTGCTCATTTAGTAACAATCTGAACATACATTCAGTGTAACAGGTGATATTGCTAATGCACACAGGCTCTGTACAAAACTGGGATTGATACTGGAATTTGTAAATAAAAATCGTACTGTCATTAGTGGATTGCAATCTGAGTGAATTTAGCATTTAAATCTGCAACAGCAGATATATCAGAAGTGTAATATCTATGGGGTCATCACTCCTTAGCAATGAATTAGGACACAGCGGAGTTCAGAAATTTTCCATAGCACATAATGTGCATTATGATTCATCATGCATGCTCTGATTGATTGGGACAACACACTGGCATAGCCTAGTTGGTTTTTTTTTTTTTTTTTCTCTAAACATTCATTGAAGGCTTTGTGTGCTCAGTGGACATGGGGACAGACCTTGTCACAGTTCTCCAGCTTACATTTCTTTTCATTGTGCTAATCTTTTTCGCCTTCATGTCACTATGTGGTAAGTGTTATTTATTAATTATGCTGACACTGGCAGCAAAGCCAGAATGTTTTTGTAGCTTGGAATAGAATGTATGTCTTGATTCATCATGCATATAAACTGATTCTCAGCTACCCTGCTCTTAAATTTTGTCTGAGCATTTATTTCTTCCAGCTAGTCATAAGTACTACACCCACATATAGGAAGCATATATTTAATTATTTTAATGTATTTCTTATGAGCATATAGTTTCACTCATCAAACAAAACACACACACGATCAGAATCTACTTTGCACAGACAGAAGTTGCATAGAAGGATGTTGAGCTGGAATAAAACATAGGCATCATGAGCACATGCCTTGGGCCCTAGGTCCTGAAGACACAAAATGACATCAGAATCTTGGCTTTCATTAGGGAAAAAAATGTCTCTAGCCCTCATGAATGCAAAGAAAAGCTTGAAAATGTGACCTGAGTCTGCGGAGCCTGAAACAATAGCTTCAGGAGGTGTGAAATGCCCCATTCATCTTAACTGAAATCTGCTACCACTAGAATTGAGCAAAATTTGGAATTTCTGTCCCATGGGAAATTCTGACATCTTTGCATTTGTTTTCACCCCAAATTGTGACAAAAGGTTGAAATTTTGAATTTTTTGTGGAATGGAAATTCTGAAAAATTTCAATTAAAAACACTGTTTTTACATTTTTAATCAAAATGAAACATTTCAACATTCCTGAAATCACCATCTCTGCTGTAGTTTTGTGTGAGTCCCAGTCCAGTAGGCATACCTAGAAGATGCTTATGGGATTGGATCCTGTGATGAGATAGGCCAAGCAATGCTTAGTTGAGGATCCCTTAGGCATGAGCTAAATGGTTGTGTCAGAACTTAGGTAGTCGTGTGCTTGCCTAGCAGAAGAAATGTAAAGAACATTATTGGTGAAAATTTAGGTGCTGAGAGAATTTAGGAGCCTACAGGGTTGGGAGAGGATTCTCAGGTGCGGATCAAGAACCATCCCATCAGACTCTTCTAACCTGGGCTGGAAAGCACATTTTGACAAACTGACAGTTTGTAGCCATCTGAGTTCCTAGTAATAACAAAATTATATCTTATACTGTGTGCCAAGCACTGTAGGTGAGCTACATCTCCTCAAATGCAAATAAAGTCATGTGACTCTCTTGATGATCCATGCATGTTATCTTGGTCCATATTGCATTGTGGGAGATGTAGTCCCCCCGGCAGCCTGTCATTAAGACAACTAAGTGCTAGCTATTATTATAGAGAAGATCCAAATCCTAACTAATCTGGTCTATTTTCCCTCAATTTAAAATAATCCATTCTCTTCAGCTAAATTCTTGCTGCCATTTAAGGGGTAAAATTCTCTGCGGTTGTAAATTCATGCAGCTGCATTAACTTTAATGAATCTGAGCCAATTTGCACCTCTAGAGGATTATTCCTTGCTAACTGTCTGCCAGTTTTAAGGTTTATTATGTCAAAGAACTTACTCATTTAAGAGTAGGGCAAGTGCTATCCTTATTATTCCTGTTAGTATCCTAAAGATTTCCATTATATTCCTTCATAACCTTCTTTTCTCCATGAGTACAATCAGAAGTCTTTAACCTTATGTTGGAAGAGTTTGTTGTGCATAATGGAATTCAAGCAAGCTCATTTCTCTAAAGCTTACAAAATTCCTTCTCCTTTCCAGTAATATATTAATTATTGTTAGCATATCTGTCAAATGTTCACCATCCATGAGCTATTTTAAAACACTTGTGGTACTGTTAACTTATGGGAAGATTGTCTTCTGAATGAAAACTATGTGAATTTCTAGAGATTCAGGCCTCCAGGATGTATAAGGAAGCTTTTCCATGATTTACTGTTTTGGTTACCCAGATAAAGTTAAAGGGAAATATACGTGTTTTTCCATAAAATGCCAGTCTGAGCCATTGTTTGTTTTGCTAAATTACCTTCATATATTGTTTTGTTGTATTTATATCCTCCTTTCCAGGTAGGAGGGAAAGTTACCTCTTTTGAGATTCCAACTAATGCTGTATTGTGGGTGTACTTCAATAGGAATATTCCAGCTTTCTGCCCTGGTTGAACTCCTCCCCTGACACCCAATACACATCAGTTTTTCTCATACAGTGACTCTCAAGTATAATGTCTACATTTACAAGGCTAAGTGACCTATTATTTTTTTTAAGAGTTATTACTTTAAATGAGTGAATCTGGATTCCTACCCAGATTATAAAGATTGCTAACAGGAATGTTGCAATAAACATACTTAAATGCCTTCTGCCCCCCCACTCTCCCCACAAAAAGGATCATATGATTTTTATCAGGAACGGGGATCAAGAAAGCTATGTATGAGGATAAAACCGAAAATCACACACACAAGATCACAGTTGTGGAAGGCAGTTCTTCTTTTAGAGGATGTAAAAGTGTTTAAAATTAAACTGAAGGTGAACAACAATTATAAAATGCCATTTTTGAAAAATGGAATTTAAGATTTGCACTATTTCTGTATTGGACCTTAAGCTATCTCTGTAATAAGAGGTTAAAGGGTGACTAATGCTATTTAAAAAGGAGGTTATTGCAAAATGAAGATAGAGCTATAATTGGGTCTCCTGCTGATGCAAGTGAAGAAAAAACAATTAGTGGAACACTTAAAAAGGCTAATCGAAAAGAGTGGCTGGATAAAAAGTTCTTTCCATTGGTACGCTGACACTGATAATGCTAATCAAGGCCACTTCTGCTACTACAGCGATTGCAGACAATGCAGTATTTACCTGACAAGATTCCATGAATGACTTCCTAACTGCAACATGCTTTTGTTTGTGTAATTATGTAGTGCACACATGTCACTGCACAGGGTATTCCAGGTATTAACACACAAGATGCAATGTATCCATTCATTAATTAGATCATCATGTACATTTGTGAGACTTATGGTTTTAAAAAAATGTGAAGTATCCAGATTTCACACATTCTTCTTTGAGCATTTGTTCACATAGATCACACTATAGATGTGTTGGCAAGCCATGCATGAGAGCCCACAATCTTTTCGCCAGCAATGTCTACTGGAGCTATGTATGTGGCCTGCACACCACCCTGCCTCCTACAGCAAGTGAAAAAGGGTGGTGCAACCCCACCCAACACTCAGATCCTTCTCCATAGACTGTTTGTTTGTTTGCTCTACCCTGCCTGAGGGTCAAAGCCACTTAGGCTGTTTTGCCACTCTGATCAGTCTGAAGTCAGAGCTACCTAGACCGCTTTACTGTTCTGCCCTACCATGCCAATGGGGTGTTGGCCCCTAGAACTTAATTCTCTAATTCCCTGAGACTGAGTGGTGCCCCAATGACTTAGTGAGAAGGAGTGGCCTCCCACTGAGCGAAAGGAGAAGGGATGATCGCTAATGCACTATATTGCCAATCAACATAAGCTTACGGAAAATAGATCCTATCAAACGAATTTAATATCTTTTTAGACTGATAAAGGTAATAGTGCTGATGTAATATACTTAGACTTCTGTAAGATGTTTAACTTTGTACCACATGACATTTTGATCAGAAAACTGGAATGATATAAAATTAACAGCCACTTTTTAATCCATTTAATATGTGCCAACTGATATGTCCCAGTAAACAGGGAATTACCGTCAAATGGCTGTGTTTCAAGTGGGGTCCCACAGAGATTGGTTCTTGGCTCTATGATAGTTAACATTTTTATCAATTAGTTGGAAGAAAACCATAAAATCATCACTGATAAACTTTGCAGGTAACTCAAAAATTGGGGAAGTGGTAACTAATAAAGAGGACAGGTCACTGATATCAAAAGATCTGGCTCACTTGATAAACTGCGTGCAACCACCAATTATGCATTTTAATACATCTTAATGCCTACGGGGAAAAATATATGCAGGTCATACTTACAGGATGGGGGACTCTATCTTGGGAAGCAGTGACTGAACATGGCACCCAATGCGACTCTGTGGCCACAAGAGCAAATGCGATCCTGGGATACATAAACATGGGAATCTTGAGTAGGAGTAGAGAGAATATTTTACCTCTATATTTTGCACTGGTGCAACTGCTGCTTGAATCCTATGTCTTGGTCAGGTGTCCACAATTCAAGAAAGATGTTAATAAATTATAGAAGGTTCAGAGAAGAGCCACAAGAATGAATAAAGGATTGGAAAGCATGCCTTATAGGGATAGACTCAAGGAGCTCAATCTATTTATTTTAACAAAAAGAAATTAAGGGGTGACTTGATTACAGTTCATAAATCCTTACTTAGGGAACAAATATTAGATAATGGGCTCTTCAGTTTAGCAGAGAGAGGTATAGCATGATCCAATGACTGGAAGTTGAAGCTAGACAAATTCAGACTAGAAATAAGGTGAACATTTTTGACAGTGGAACAGTTTACTAAGGGTCATGATGGATTCTCCATCACTGACCAATTTAAAATCCAGATTTGATGCTTTTCTAAAAGATCTGTTATAGGAATTATTGTGAGGAGGTTGTCTGGCCTATGTTATACGAGAAGTCAGACTTGACTATCAAAATGGTTCTTTCTGGTCTTGGAAACTATGAATCTCACCATTACAGAAAAAGCCATTTAGATGTGAAGAGGAGCATTCTAAGATCATTGGGGTGAATCCTCCACAAACCTGTACATAGATGTGGGCTTGTGTAAATGTGAATCATTCTTTTTCCATGAACAGCCAATTTGTGTCTTCTTCATGTCTGAGCAAGGAATTTTCCTGAAATGAAACCCTCTAAAGACCCCCCTCTCACAAATATGAAAGGAATGCGTGACTGACAAAGAAGCCACACAGATGAATCTATTGTGAGGAACAGAAGCCATTTGGCCTAGTGTTTAGGGCCCTGACTTTCTCAGTGAAACTCTCACATAAACCAGTGGGCCTTAAGGACTAGTGCTACAACAGAGCATCTGGGAGAAAGGAAGGAAGCAAACCAGATAAGAGGTGACCCTGATGCACATATCAAAGGAGCTACATTCTGATTGGTTATGGAAACCAGAACTGAAATGCAGAGACAAGACGCTGAGGGAAAGAGTAATGCTGCAAAGGCTTCTGGGACTGCAAAGGGCTCTATGTAAGAGCCCCGCAGATCACAATCTGAGGGCTGCTGTGGGGAGTCTGTTCCTGGAGAGGGACTGGAGAGTCTGTTCTTTGATGCAGAGACAAAAAGCCAATACTTGATTTCAGCTAAGTAACCTTAACTTCAGGCAAACCTCATCTGAGAGAAGCCTCTGGTAATGACTCATAGCCAATTATAAAATAAAAAAAGAATGTGCCTGCATTTAATCAAATGCCATCATCTGCTTGCCACGGTTCTCTAATCCCTGAGAGAGACATGCCCATAGCAGATGCCTTTGTGTGCTTCTTCCATACCTGTCAAATATGCTATCAAGGTGACTACTGTTAGGTTTTATATAAAATTTCACTCTCATGATGTGTGTTTTATAGCCCACAAAGCAGTAACAATTATTAGGTAACATCATAGAGCCAAATTTGGGCTCAGCAGACATGATCCCCAAATGAGAGCAAATATGCTGTAAAGGTATAATTAATGTGTCTGCATGCTAGCAGTAACCAGCTCTTCACACAGCCTATCCCACCCTGCAAGGAGATTATTTGCATACAACTGCCTAGGAAGAGCCTTTTTGCAACTCCTGCAAGGAAAGAGGCAAGGAAGGATTTAGGCTTTTGAGGAGGCAGGGTTGGGATGGAAAAACCTTCTCTTCCCACCCAGACAGTTTATCTCGTGGGTGTCTGTTTAGTGCTTTGGAAGGAAGTTGCCTATAAAAAAAGTAAATTATAGTGGGTGCTAAAAGGGATACAATTATGTAATTGCAATATCAAATATCAAATGTTTTGAAAAACCAAACAAAAACCGAAGAACCCCTAACAATTTCATTACCTGTTAGATACAATGTACAAGATTGACCCACTTCTGCACCCAACAAAATCACTGCAGTCACAGAAAATGAAAAAAACCTCGTAAAAACAAACAGATTCAGAGCTGAATCTGATCTCTAGAGTCTGGTATGATGTGATGTCTTGTATACAGTGCTTCCTCAATGTGCCATGATGTATTAGGCTTAGCCATGAATTTTCATTTTATTCTTTTCTGTTACCACTGTTCTTTGTGTGTGTTTGTATTTCAAGAACGAAACAAAAAAGAGATCCTAAATGACATAAATTCTACAGAAGGAATCACATGAAATCATCATGATATGAATAGCCTACATTATATATTTTATATCTATTATACATAATTTATGATAAATGCTATCCTAAAACTTTGTAGCTTCCTATAAAAAATGGCCAGGAAACAGTAAAAAAGCCTCCAGAATGAGCTTCAAAAGTGAACTGATATGAAGTGAGTAGGACCTTTGTTTGAGGATTTGCTCCATAGAAGTTAGAAATGGAAAAGGCTCATAACTGTTGCATATAATCTACCTTGGTTTTTACACTTTTGAGTCAGGTTTATTTTAATGGAATTTATAGTGATTTTTATGGAGAAATTGTGGTTCTTAAAGTACAACTCTGGTTTTCTTACATGCAATGTGTTCTTAGTTTGCCAGTCAATAGCAAGCTTAATTGAGTATTTTCTAAATTGTTCATTTTCTTTTAACATTGCCATCCCAGAATGCAATAAAGTATTATTTCTAATTTAAGATCTGAATCATTTGTACGGGAGAGTCACAAAAACTTAATTTATTTTTTACAGGTTCATATAAGATTACTTAAATATTAAAAATAGTAAAAATGTGAGCATTCACAAGTAAGGACTGGCTACTTTTGCTTTAACACACCATTGAACACTAATACTACAGCATATCTGTGTTCATAAGCAAATTATACCTCTAGTTTATAAAGTGTTTATATTTTAAAATATCTGTGTGTGATATGTGCATTCATGTAATTATTCTATTGCTGCATGTCATTTTGCTCCACAATAACATACTAACTTACTCTGGTGAATCAAATGTAGTAATTTATGACATACTGTTCTTCATTTAAAGATGTTATGGGTTCTTTTCTGTTTAATGTCTAGACCAAAAAGTATAGAAATAGGTAAAGTATAAAGGCCAGAGTATTTGTATCTAAATATATTGATAATTCCCAGAAAGTGTGCTCTGAGCCAGAACTATAGAATGAGCTGGCACTATAGAAACCTTTAAACTCTCCAGACAAAAGCAAAAAGGCGTAAAGATGGAGTCTGAGAACTCTTACCCAAAGTACATAAGCTTATATTAGTATTTGAAATAGAATGTAGTATACCTTAAATGGAAGAGATCTAGTAGAAACCAGCAGGCAACATGACTTAGGTTGAGTGCTGTAAAAAGCAATACTAAGAAAGCTGATACACATGGAAAGTTTTATGGAAAAGCAGAATGCTTCTATCTACCCTCTTATTCATCTACAGAAATGGCCCGCATTACTGTAATAGCTGCTATCTGCTTGACTGTATAAATAAGGGAAACAAAAGATAACGCAGGGCCGGTTTTGTTCAACATCTTCATCAATGGTCTGGAGGATGGGGTAGATTGCACCCTCAGCAAGTTTGCAGATGACACTAAGCTGGGGGGAGTGGTAGGTACCCTAGAAGATAGGGATAGGATACAGAAGGACCTAAACAAACTGGAGGATTGGGCCAAAAGAAATCTGATGAGGTTCAACAAGGACAAGTGCAGAGTCCTGCACTTTGGATGGAAGAATCCCATGCATAGCTACAGACTGGGGACCGATGAGCTAGGCAGCAGTTCTGCAGAAAAGGACCTGGGGGTAACAGTGGATAAGAAGCTGGATATGAGTCAGCAGTGTGCCCTGGTTGCCAAGAAGACTAATAGCATATTGGGCTGCATTAGTAGGAGCATTGCCAGCAGATCACAGGAAGTGATCATTCCCCTCTATTCGGCATTGGTGAGGCCGCATTTGGAGTACTGTGTCCAGTTTTGGGCCCCCCACTACATCAAGGATGTGGAGAAGTTAGAGAGAGTCCAGCAGAGGGCAACAAAAATTATTAGGTGGCTGGAGCACGACTTATGAGGAGAGGCTGAAGGAACTAGGCTTGTTCAGTCTACAGAAGAGAAGAATGAGGGGGGATTTGATAGCAGCCTTTAACTACCTGAAAGGGGGTTCCAGGGAGGATGGAGCTAGGCTGTTCTCAGTGGGGGGAGATGACAGAACAAGGAGCAACGGTCTCAAGTTGAAGGGGGGGAGATCTAGGTTTGGACATTAGGAAAAAGTTTTTTACTAGGAGGGTGGTAAAGCACTGGAATGGGTTACCTAGGGAGGTGTCGGAATCTCCATCTTTAGAGGTTTTTAAGCTGCGGCTTGACAAAACCCTCGCTGGGATTATTTAGCTGAGGTTAGTCCTGCTCTGAGCAGGGGGTTGGACTAG
The DNA here is from genome assembly GCF_026122565.2 of Emydura macquarii macquarii. Classification (NCBI taxonomy): domain Eukaryota; kingdom Metazoa; phylum Chordata; order Testudines; family Chelidae; genus Emydura; species Emydura macquarii. Next base: position 5,752,443 of record NW_027130698.1, read on the forward strand.
ATAACCTCCTGAGGTCCCTTCCAACTCTATGATTCTATATTTGTTACTGAGGTTGTATAGTTCACAAAGAGACTTTAACTTGCATTATTTCTCACCAGAGTTGTACTAATCAAATGTAAACCAGCAGTACTATTTAAGCCCTTTACATCTTAATGCTTTTGGCAGTGGGTTAAGGGCACGTGTCTGGGTAAACGAAGGGGTGTTCTGACTAGTTGGAGGCATGGTTGGGTGACTGGATATTAGGGTAAGAGTAGAAGGGTGGACAGTACAGATGGATGTCTGAGGAGTAGTCAGATTGTTGAGATAGGTTTATCCACCTGTACCCACTAGGGCCATCCCCCATTGTTTGTATACCACTATTGTTCATTCTATTGACTTCTTCATCGATTCTGGCATCAGACAAGACCACTGTGATAATCGAGTCGGTCCTTCTGCATAGCACAGGGCATAGAACTTCCCTGAAATAATTTATATTTGATCTCAAGCACATCTTTTAGAAAAACTTCCAATTTTGAATTTAAAATTTCCAGTGATGGTGAATCCACCATGACCCTTGGTAAATGGCTTTGGTGATTAATTACCTCACTCTTAAAAATTTACACTTTATTTCCAGTCTGAATTTGTCCAGCTTCAACTTCCAGTCTTTGGATTGTGTTACACCTTTCTCTGCTAGATTGAAGAACCCATTATCTAATATTTGTTCCATAAGTAGGGATCTATGAACGGTGGTCAAGTCACCTCTTAAACTTTTCATTATTAATCTAAATCGCTTGAGTTCCATGAGTTTATCACTAGAAGGTATAACTATCACACAAATCCTTTATTCATTCTGGTGGCTCCTCTCTGAACCCTTTTCAATTTGTCAGCATCCTTCTTGAATTGGACACAGTATTCCAGTACCAGTCACACCTGTTCCAAATACAGAGATAATATAACCTCCCTACTCCTATTTGAGATTCTCCAGTTTATGAAACTAAGGATTGCATAGAACGAAAATGGTTCTATCAAAGTTTTTCAGACCAGTTCTATGTATCACTTCCTAAATATGAACTAATATATCATATTTCATATTTGTATATAAATCTATATGTGAAGAAATTCAGGTTCCTAGGCCATAATCCTGCAACTTGTTACCTCTGGATGAACTGGTGCAGAGCCTTATTGATTTCACTGGGGCTCCATCCACACTAATTCAAGGATCTGCCCAAATGCAACACAAGCTGGAGGCCTGAAGCCCTACACTTAAAAAATACATTGCAATATATCAGTTTTTGAAAACCATTTTCTTCAAAGAAGAGTATTTGGAATTATTCCCCTTAAACAAAATGTCTAAATACAATAGCAGAAGTCCATTTTAATATCCATTCTATGACAGAATTAAATTTTGGAGCCAGACACTTTACATTGTTTACATAATCATCCTTCTCATATTTTTAAAATACCTAGTAGTTTGCTTTTTGGTATTCAGGTTCTGAGATCATTTTAATGTATTAAATCATTTCTTTGTTCAAATAGCAGCAAAGCAAATAAAAAGTTAAAACACTATATATTCAGATCTTCAAAATGAAAAAGGTGGGTGGTTAGCAGAGGAGGGGTCAAAAAGAGCTAATTTTGCTATATTCCTTCTTGGCATCCATTTATTGTGGTTACAACTTAAAATATTACTACACTGGGGGGGAATTAAAGGAGAATCTCAAGAAAGGGTAGAGTAGAGATGGAATCCAATGCCTTGGTCAGGTGTCCACAATTCAAGAAGGATGTTAATAAATTATAGAAGGTTCAGAGAAGAGCCACAAGAATGAATAAAGGATTGGAGAACATGCCTTATAGGGATAGACTCAAGGAGCTCAATCTATTTATTTTAACAAAGAAAGATTAAGGGGTGACTTGATTACAGTTCATAAGTCCCTATTTAGGGAACAAATATTAGATAATGGGCTCTTCAGTTTATCAGAGAAAGGTACAGCATGATCCAATGACTGGAAGTTGAAGCTAGACAAATTCAGACTAGAAATAAGGTGAAAATTTTTGACAGTGGAACAGTTTACCAAGGGTCATGGTGAATTCTCTATCACTGGCAATTTTAAAATCCAGATTGGATATTTTTTTGAAAGATATGTTCTAGAAATTATTTTGTGGAAGTTCTGTGGCCTGTGTTATACAGGAGGTCATACTGATGATCACAAGGAATCTCTGAATTCTCAAGGTTCTGTGTTAAAACTCTCAGATGTTTAATACTGTGTTTCAGAGCCACTGAATTAAATATAGGGTTTAAGTGACAAGAATCTTCAGGGACTAGTGTTTTAATTTGGGCTGTACACCAAGCTTCACATCCTCCACACAAAACCTAGATCCAGAAAAGACTTGGGATTTATTCTATTATTTAATACTTATCTTCAGTGACAAAGCAGAATATTTAGCAACAGAACTAAACAAAGTCCAGTCTGGTGGAAATTAAGCATGGTACCAAGATGCTATACCTTATGGACCAGTGGTTATTACTCTACTATTTATGAGGGATGGACTCATGAGGTGAGATCTAAATCCAGATTTGGAATAGCACAGAATGAAGAGAGAGGTCACTTGCAGAGTTGGGGGTCTGGATCTTGGTATGAATTCTGAGCACACCCCAAACAGAGAAACTGTCTCCCAGGGTTATAATAAAATCTTATTGTATTCTGCACCAACCAGGCCTTACATCATATAGCAAAATCCCTAGATTCACTTTTGTGGATAGTCTTATTTCTGTGAGAGCTTTGGATACACTAAAAAACAGAAACTTTTGTAGAATTAAATATAAAAATTCATAATGCAACCAAATAAAATTCAATTCATTTTATTTTATGCTGTTACCACATTTTCAGTTTTCATTGTATTGCAGCATATCATCTTTAGTTTCCAGAGTTAACATCCCATTAAGAAGAATGAGCAGCTCATACTTCTCAGAGCTACTGTTTCAAGATCTCTATGAACTCAGTGAGACATCACTGCATCCCATTGTACTAAAGCCACTTTCTTGAGGGTTTCTTTATCACCATGGATGCTTCTGTAGCAAATGGAGGTGCTCAGAAGGCTGAGTCATAATTGCAGAAACAAAAGGATATGGATGTTAATATACCATAAGATGGTCTGATTTATGGAGCTGGACTTCTTAAAATGGGATTGAGGATGTTACGGCAGGCTTTGCAAAAGAACTGTGTTAATCTGATTTATTTTTATTATTATGGTAGTGTCCACATGTCCTAACTGAGATCTGTGTTAGGTGCTGTGTATTCAGCTAGTGAGAAACTGTCCTTGCACCAAAGAGCTTACAATCTAAGAAGACAAAACAGATGATGGGAGAAAGGAAATACTATTCCTATTTAACAGATAGGAAAAGGAGACAAAGAAATCAAATGACTTGCCCACAGTCACACACACGGTCTGTGGCAGAGCCAGGAATTGAAACCAAATCTCCAGAGTCCTAGTCTATTGTCTTAAACACATGCAAAGTCTTCCTCTTCCTTTTAAAGACGTTGAACGAAGAGATAGAATCTATGAATGACAAACAAGGAAAGTCATAGGATTCCATCATTATAATGTGTACTGTCTATTATAACAATTGGTTTTACACATTTGCCCAGGGGTGTGTGCAGGAATTTAAATTTGAACCCTTTTGGAGGGACATGTTCTGTGCCCCTCCCTCCACACCCACCCTAGGAGGAGCTTGTTCTCCCCATGCCCCAGCCCTGGGGCTGGAGGAGTTCTGTGTCCCCAGTGATTATTGGGCGGGGGGGGGGGGCACGTCACTGCTTGCCCGCCCATTGTGCATGCCCCTGCATTTACCCTAATTGTAAACTCAGCTGCAAAAGCTAAATGAAAGTCACAATAACTTGATGGGAAAAGGTATAAAAAGGAGACAGACAAAACACAAAGGCCTACTGCTATAGAGCAAAGACCATGTTAAGATCATGCCTGGTAAGCAAGAGAAATGGATGACTGAAAATTAATAAACCCAAATTGACATGTCAGATATTAGGCCTCTTTGATGGACAAAAGAATGAAGAGGTGAGCTAGTCCACTCATCACTCCCTTTCGGGGCCCATAAGAAAGAGATTTAGGGGAGAAAAATTGGCTACTAGCGGGAGCTTCACCATCTTGGCTGCCACTCCCATCGTCCCCAGGGATTCTGGACCTTTGGGAGGTGACCTGACCAGATCAGGCCAGAGAAAGGGAACCAAATGACAGCGCCATCTCCTCTAAGTCCAGCTGAATCCTGAACACCACTGGGGAGGTGAGACTTTGTACCACGTCCCCTCTGTGTGTGTTCTTTTCCTTCACTGCTATTTCTTCTCTTTCCTATCCCTCTCCTTTTGACATCTGGCTTTGCCAGCCAAGACTTTATCTTGCAATGCTGCTGTAAGCCTTTGACCAGAAAGAGGCAACTAAAAGCCATGCCCTAAACAGACCGATCTTGGTACTAATTTGACATGTCTCAGAATGGCTAATAAGATTATGTGCTCTGCCTGTGTTTTTCAAGCAGTGAGGCTGCCAGTGAGAGTCAACACCAGATGTAAAAAGTGCATTTTCTATTTTTGCTGTTCTTTTCTCTTTCCTATTGTGTGTTTGTCTTGTTTTATCTTCTAGGAAATGGGATTGGACTTTAACAACAACAGCAACAATGACAGCTCCAGCCCATTTCAACTAACTTCTTTTTTCCCCAAAAAGGACAGTTATTACCATCTTTAATACCATCCAAGAGACCAGAGGTTTTTTCCTTCTAAAGACTCTCTCCAGCTAAAGGGAAAGGGAACAAGGTATGTTGTTAAAATGAAAGCCTTATTTAATACTTCACATTTCAAAAGGTTTAGCTATTTTTTTTTGGTCTTTTCTGTATCTTTGATAAAAGGTTACAAGGATTTTTAATGGTGTGTTTGCCATGGTAGTAAGTTGGGTGAGATCTCTGTATACTAAACCGCAGACCTTGTTTAACACTGTTTAATGTAGGATAGTGACTGGGTTGTCTTTGACTGGGTTGTCTTAATACCTGTGACTCTTTGGGCCCCTTTATTCCATCTAAATTAATACAGCTTGACCGATTTATGCACCACTGAATTAACCTGAGCTATTTTTGACCACTAACGGGTACCATTTAAAAAGTAAGAATAAATAGGCCTTGGAAGCCTGTATCATTTTATTGTATTTTCATGTTCTAAGTATAATACTTTTGCTGAAATCCACTCATATCCCCTAGAACAAAAACAGTTTTTTATCTTTCTTTAAGAAAAGCCTTTCTCATGTTTCCTTTTTTTCTTCATTGAACATGCCAATTCAGACACAAGGGAGACAGGAAAAACACATTTCTTTTAAGAAGAATGCAATAAATCAGAAATTCACAAAATCCCCAAGGTATAGTGTGCAAGAAAATATCTCAAGGTTTTATCTGGGTCGTGTGGTTAAAAACCACCATCTGCTCTACTTTTATAACAATACTAAAATGCTTCAATATGTTTATTTTAAAATAATTTTGCTTTTACTGTGCATTTTATAATTATATATAAATTAGTAAGGTTTAGTGTGCCCAGGAAAGAGAAATTATGAGTGTTTCTTCCCTATTATTCAACTCTGAAATGACTATTTGAAGGTTGCTTTTTATATCTATGCATATGGGGCCATATCCTTAGCTGGTGTAACTTGTGGTAACTCCATTGACTTCAGTGGTGCTGTGCTGATTTACACTAGCTGAAGATTTGGTCAGTTATATTCCTGCCCACTACTGAGCATGTGTGTGCACAGAAATTTTTATTCTTAATTTTGAAACCAAGGTTACTATATACTGAAGCCAATGGCAGTAAGGACAGAATGAAGTTATCAGGATTTGTCCCATAGTCATAGAACGAGTCTTTGCTGCATGGCATATGAAATGTTCATGAGAGCAGTTTGCAGAAGGCTGAATGATATAAAAGAGGCCAAATCAGATGCTACTAGAGAAAGGAAGATGATAAAGAATTACTCCAGAAATAACCAACTGCTCTTTGATTCAAAGAGCTTTGGTGCTTGGGAAGCCAGGCCCTTATTCAGCAAAGCACTTCAAACATCAGAGTAGGTCCCATTGACTTCATGGGACTATTCATGTGCTTAAAGTTAAGTTTGAGCTTAAAAGCAGATAAGAAAGGGATTTGTCCATACAAAAGCATTAAAGAGATGAAAACCATATCCCAGATTTACTTTCTGTACTTAAGTGAAGATATCCTATATCTTTCAATCAAAAATTCTGCTACCTTTTCTAAAACTATTCAGTATAAATCTTTTATGCTTGCCCTTCTAGCTATGCCTTTTAATCCCAGGAACAACCTCTTTATCTTTTCAGGTGTTACAACATCATTTTATAATGTAGCAACCAGCACTGAACATAAATTTTATGAGAGTCATACCAGCACTTTAACCTTATAATAATTTTCTTAGATTTATCCTCTACTCTTAAATGACCTGTTGTGAGCATCCTGATTTTTTTTTTAAAATCCACCATATTTCCTAGAGAGATGATATGTACAGTGAAGGCTCTCCATTACCTTAGGGAACTTTCCAGTTAAATTCCATTCATTTTGTACTTGTAGTTTTTGGTGTTGTGCCAGCATGTATCACTTTACATTTGTCAACAATGAAACATTCAGTAGCATTAGCATTGTTAGTACAGTTTTTAGCAGATGCAAATACAGTAGTTCCTTTTATGCGTGTGTATATCTTTTTTTGGTTTCCTGTGGGCTGTGTTGTGTTTGTATTATGCTAGAGATGCTCAAGTTGTGGCCTGTAAGGCTTGTCTCAGTTTGGTGATGGGCAATACAGTTGTGGTTCCGTAGCTGAATGGCAAGATGGGCTTTGGAAGTTGACCAAGTAGCGGTTTATGCATCCTTTGCAAAGTATGGAGTCAATCTCCAATTGGATTATCTGTGTAGCACCACACAGGAAGCATTTGGGAGGAAGGCTGGGGTGCTTGTTGCTGTTTAGATCCTCCATTCATATGCTGTCTTTTACTGTGCCCTGGGTGAGGAGATTACTTTAGGCATTAGTCTTTTAGCTCCCATGACACTGTGACCTGGGGGAGGGGGTGTTTGAAGAATTTGTCTCACTCCCAGACCTCACCATCACTCAGCAGACATACTTGTATTAAGGATTTGGTTTGCCATTGTATGCTGAAAGGAGCAAACCTTGTCTCAGAGCTCATTTGAACTCTAAGAATTCAGTTTAGTCACATCAACCTGAGACTTTAAGTTGCCTTTGCAAATTCCCTGCACTAACTCATTGATATAAAACTCGCATGACTATCTGGTATGAAATGCACAGCTCTTCATATCTTTTACCATTATCATGACAGCTCTCCTTTCACACATTTTATCCTTCATTTTATGATAGCTATTAAAGACTTTTAAACACACACTTGGTTCCTTGAGGAATATTTATACTTCTTACAGGACTCTTATGAGGTGAAGAAGCAGTTATCAAGAGCATGCAGGGAAATGTTATATTAAGGACGTTTTAGGATGCTGTACCTACATGATAACGACTGTGGTGCTTCATGTTTTACACACTAGTTTATGTACCTGCCTTGGCTGTTTACTTTTGGGAAATGAAGATAACTTGTAGAATTCTAAATAGAATGGAAAATTGGACTCTATGTTAGATTAGGTTAAGTTAGTATTCTCTGTAACATGAAATTCTAGTGACTGGGATATAAAGTTTGGGGTGGGAGGGAGACCTTTCCACTCTGAAATTTGGCCTCTAGGATTTTAGCACAAGGAATTTCTGAGGTACTTTCTGAGGAATTTCTGTTTATGAGTGTCTTATTTGAAACAAACTCTGTTAAAAATCAGCAGTACTTTTGTGTGAGAGATGAGAGGAATCTATCTACTTCTCGAGGCCAGTTACAAATGAAGGCATAAACGTTTGTGTCTGTCTTCTTCATTTTATTTATTAAACTTTAGGGCCCATTGAAGTTTGAGGGTACCTCAAAACACCTCATGAGACTGAATCCTGAAACTAAAAAATAAAAAGGGGAAATATTTGAAAGAGAGGAACAAGAGAATGTACAGACCAACAACTATGCTAATAAGCTTAAAACAAATATATTCAAGGTTAAATTTGAATCTTGTTTCATAATGTCCTTCTGAGGGAGGGGGTTGAGAGGTGGGCAGAAGCAGGGAACTAGCCAAATTTCTGCCATTAGAGAGTATGGGTACTGCTTTGTACCTTACTATCTTGCTGACATTTCAAGTTCCTCACTAGCCTTAAGTCCCACTAGTTGTCTAGTTTAATGATTGCACACATGGCATATTAGTAAGTCCCAACTTCTCATGAATGCCTTTGAAGGGAAGAACTTTTTTTTTTTTTTTTTTCAATCAAAGCTAACTTTATTAACAATCAGCTGTGTTTTCACTGAAGCCTGATTGTCATGCACAAAAAGACGAGGCAGAAAGGAACCTGTCTTTAAACCAGTTCTGTGAAAAATGCCATTTAAAAAGCCAAACTAAAAATAATATTGAATTATTTATAATTTGCTTTATGGTAGCACCCATTATGCTAGGTGCTGTACAAATAAATTGTAAAATAACTGCTGCTTATCTGGAATTGATTACAACCTAAATACACAAGAAAGCAAAGGGTGAGAGGAGAAACAGGCACAGAGAGGTGAAGTGACTTGAAGGTCACACAGGAAAGCTGTTGAAGAGCTAGGAATACAATCCAGGTCTGATGAGACATAGTCCGGTGCCTAGACAAACCCACTACCCCTAATAAACTGAAAGGAATAGTTTACACGAAGTAGGCTTCTTGAAGGCCAAGACATATTCTTACAAAAAAAGAATTAGTTTGTGAATGCCTTATTCACACTGGTGCACATTTACATGAATAGTCCTATTGAAGTCATTGGAACTATTGGTGTGAGTTAATGCTCAGCATTGTGAACTTGTACTAACTGATTCTAAGTAAGCAGGTATTATTTAAAAAATATGTGGGGAGGATAATCCTTCCAGAATAAGAGTTTTAAACTATTTGCTAACAGACATCATATGTCATTCCCTCTCTATCTTACTCTAATTGATTTTGAAGTGTTAGGGGTTTAGTAAGTATGAAATCATCTTTCACTGAAATCAATCTCTTTCTGCAAGCTTGCTTGCTTCTTCTTTAAAGTCAGCTAAGTTCTGGCTCCAAAAACTAAATGGCTCCAGGCTGAACTAGTATTGAGTTGATTACATAACAGACTAACAGCTCAAAAACATTGCTGGTGTAGATTGACCTCATCTGACCTGGAAATGCCAGTCCATTAAAGAAAATAGGGCTTGCTGCTGACAACAAATAAATTTTAACCCTCACACTAGAGTGGAACAGAAGAGAAAAAGCAATGAAGCCCTTTCCCATGGTACTAGCACCACAATCTGGAGCAAAACTGTTTTAGAAACATCCTGTGTATTCAATTAATGAGCAATTATCATTAACATACATATAGGTTATGTTTTAATAATACCTTATCTCCCACAAAAGAAGCCTCTTTTACAGCCTGTAGTGTAATTAATGTGGTTTGTTTGCTTTACTGCAGCATATTGCAGAAAAAAAGACTCTGGAATGACCTTTTTTTTCAGCTATACACTTTACAAAAAAATGTAAATTAATTAAAACATCTTTCTGAGAGAGCTGAAATCACTCTCAGATTGGTGGCTACAATTTCTAGCCACATAAATAACTTTTATGGCAGGCAAGATCTCAATCAAGATTTTCAAAAATAGGAGCCTAAATTGGGGCGTGATTCAAAGTCAATGGATAGATTACTATGGATTTCGGTTGGCTGTGAATCCTAAATAAGTAGCCTGACTATCCAGAGTTCTGTGATACATTGATTTCAATGGGAGTTGCTGGGTGCTCAGTCCTCTACAAAGTCACTTATTTAGGAGCCTAAGAATAGCCTTAATAGCCTTTGGTATGTCTACACAGCCCGCAGAAGCGAGCGTCCCAATCTGGGTCTCTTTTTACATCCCTTTATTAGATATGTTGACTTGGTTGGGGAAAACAATTCTTTCTAAACACACCCTTGTGATACCTTGAACAAAGGGTAACCTTTCTGCAAAGAGTAGAAAATTAATGTTACTTACTTGTAGCTAGAGTTCTTTGAGATAAACTCTGCATATTCATGCTCTTGGGACTCACGCCCCAACCAGTGCAGCAGGACAGTAGAAACTTCTAGGAGCCATGCATGTTAGGTACCCATGTTCCCATGCCCTTCTCATCTAGTGCTGAAACATATTCTGAAGGTGTGAGTATAAAGGGGGTGTGGCACCATTGCTGCCTCAGTTCCTTTCATTGCTGGTGTGGAAAAAAATAAGATATTTTAATTTGGACTCCCCAGAAGCAGGGAAAGTAGGTGGGGCATGTGAATATGCAGAGTCCATTTCAAAGAACTTTATTTGTAACCTTCATTTCTTGTTTGAGTGTCATCTGCATATTCTCTCTCTTGGGATAGATTGAGTAAATTGGGTGGAGGGATGTGGAAGGTCTACTTAAGCAACAATTGGAATACTACTCCAGCAACTTGAATGCCATATCCAATGCATCATGCTTTGAGAAAGTATGAAATGCATTGGATATCTTGCTAAAGGGAACTTATCAGGTCAGGAGACTTGTCTTCATTACACCAAAAGGAAGTTCTGCCTCCTCAGTATACTGAGAAAGCCAACCCAGATTACAGAATGAGCTGCACCTGGGAGAGAGCAGGGTGATTACCCTATAAAGAGCTGGGGAGGGAGGGGCAGCAAATTCAGGGAATTGTAGTGAGACTGTAGAGGGTGTGATGGGGTCTTTCAAGGAAGAGCCTGAGATCAAATGATCTGTGACAGAGAGGGGCTGCAGTGATAGAAAGCTCCTGCTTGGGACCCTGATTGAAAGAAGGCTTTTGGGGCTCAAAAGTCAGAGGGCTGAGCTCCAGCCAGGTAAAGTTTGCGAGGTTTTTGATTTGGGACCTAGCTCTGGGAGTAAGTGCTGAGGACCAAGCTAAAGGGAGAGAGTGACAAAACTGTAACTAGGCCTGGAAGTGCCAGTAAATAATGGGGACCCAGGAGAGAATGTTAATTACCTGAGGGCTGTGAGTTGTTAAGGGGCCCTGAAGAGGGGATAAATTGGTAGCATGGCACCAGAGGCAACTCTGGCTATGAGGGTTGCTCAGGACTCAGCCAATTATATTACATGCCATTACAGTATGTGCTTCTCAGATGCTATATATTAGCCTTGTTAATTCATGCTGCACAGCACTGCTGTCTAGTACCCAGATCTATTCCATACACTTCATCTTGTGTGAAACTTTTCTCATACTAGCTTCCCAAAGTCTCTGTGCCTTCTGAGTAGAGCAAGGTGACACATTTCAGCTAATTTCCCCCCTCCCCACCCCGAAAAATGCAGATTTGGGTTACCAAAATCTTCTGTGAACTTGTGTAGAATTTGCCAAATTGTTTCCTTAAAAAATAAAAGCTGAAAAAATCCAAAGGTTCTGTTTTGACATTTGTGAAATGAAACTTTTCAATTTTTAAAATTTGATACTTTTTTGCTTTTCAAATTTTACTTCAGTTTTATTTTTAAAAAGATTAAAAAAGCCACCAAACTAAAAAAATCAGTTATTTGTCCAGCCCTACTCTGGAGTGCCAACCCCCTAATAGAGAAAAGAATTTGAAGTAAGAAGCAGAATATTTCTTTAATGAGGAAGTCTATCCCTAAATGAAAAAAGTAATTAAAGCCATAGTTGTGAAATCCTGCAAATGGACTTTAAAGGGTGTTTTGATTTAATGAGTACTGCCAAATTGGGTCTATAAACAATATTTTTTCTCTACAATACCTTTATGCTTTAGTATGGAGTACTGGATGTGTACTACAGTCCTAGTTATCTAGAAGAATTTAGATAAGAAGGCTACCTGAGAAGTAAACCTATATGCTATCATCTGCCTCTGAGCTTCCATCAAGTTATATACTGCACTTTAATTTTATGGCCTGTCAGATACCATTAAGAAAAAGTTTGCTTTTTTACCTCATATTTCATTTTGTGAGTGGGCAGAAAGGAAGTTGGTCCCAAAAGAATCTTTAATGTTTCCCGAGCATCATAGAATAATCCTTCACGTTCCAACTGACCTACCCCTATTCTCTTCTTTCTCAAAGGGGCACTTGGTTTTGACTTTCATTTACGTAAGGTGCAAGAGAAGCATTCCACAATTAAATTACAGGGTGAGAAACTCCAAGGTTCACATGTTCCCCAATGAATTCCTCCTTGCAACACAGACAGCCATTTATCAAGATGAGTAAGCGACGTGTTTTTTTTTTTTAAATCCTCTTTCCAATTCAATTCTGCCTCTTAATATTAAATCTCTAAAGAAAAATTTCCATTGGTATTTCAGTGATATTTCTAAGATTGGAACCAGTGTTTCAGCCTAGGAATTTACATTGCTTTGAAAAATCCAAAACTTTTTTGAGTGGTGAAGTATCTGCATTTTAATACATTTTTAACAATTCTTTTAATTTCTAATTGGGAGAGAGAAGTTTTATTCCCCCCTTTTATTTATTCTGGCACATGCACGGCAGCCTAGAGCACCAAAGGGCCTTTACAGTTTAGACAACTGCTAGGCACAGCTATGATGAGTTTGATGTCATAAGCTGGCAAACATCAATGACTGAATTGTGCCTACAATGCAAACATTCCAAGATGCACTTCTCAGTTATGTTTTGGGCCTAGATCATACTTGTTTCGAAGGGGATGTGCAAGGAGAGGGAGAGGGGAATGAAGCCTCAATCTGCTTGCACCCTTTGCCAGAGCAGAAGCTGGGCATAATTGAAGGTCTGTACAATTGGAAGCAGAAGAACGTCACAGAGCCAGTGCCCCCACCTAGGCAGCCTGTGCAAAGGGACAGGGACAGAGTGGGGCCATGAAGCTGCTCCTACCCCTTTTTGCCAGTGGGCTGGTTGTCTGTCAAGGGGGATGCATGCTGAACCACCCAGGAGGATTATGCAGTACCTGTGTGCTCTGGGAGATCAGGGGTGCTGGTACCAGACCATGTAATAGTGGTAGGATGTGCAAATGATGCTGGAAGGAGAATGAATTGTAGTTCCTGGCCTCAGTCACTTGACTTGAATGTAGGTTACAAACAGGGATGATAGGATCAGTTTCCAGTGGCGAGTGTTACACCATCTGCATCAGTGATCTGTAACCAAATGTCATGGATCCAGTTCCCCTAATGTCACTGAGAGTTTTATCATTGACTTCAATGGGAGCTGGATTGGGCTCTTAGAGTGTCCGTGTATTTGTATGTTTCAATCTAGCTGAGTTAGAATAAAGCTTCCAGGACAAAAGCCACTGAACTGCTATCAGAAAAGATGCAGCATGCACTGGCCACAACAGAAAGAGCTGAGAGCAGCCCCTTTATATTTCTTACACTGTATTTACTTATTTACTAGCTGGAAAAGAAGCAAAACTTATTTTTATAGCAAATATTTCAAGCAAGTGACATCAATCCCCAGCTGAGACTGGCTGAGAGCATGAAAATAATGTAATGCAAATGTTTGGCCAGTGTCTTTGTACTGAAATAAACATGCACTAAAATAAATAGTTCTAGAGTGTGTGTAGGTCTAGACATACATACACAAAGTTTACTATTGTTTATTCTTTGTATTAGAGTAGCACCAACGGATCCTAAAATTGATGAGATCAGAGCCCCATTGTGCTAAGCAGTGTACTAACAAAGAGTAAGACAGTACCCATCCCAAATGGTTTAGTCTAAATATACAAGGCAGACTAAGGATTGTGGGGGAAGGGATATAACAGATAGTGTGAACCATATGATGGTTGCAAATGCCATGTTATTGCCACAATATTTTTATTGATTCATATGTTTCTTTTTTTTTTTTTTTTTGGAGTGGATTTTGTTGCAATGGAATTAGCTTAACAAAGAGACAGGCTGCAAAAGGGGACTTGAAGGAGGGTTGAGGGGAAACATGGAGGGCAGGTGGAATGAGACTGCAGTGAAGAGAATGAGGTGAGGTGGAGAGAACAGGTAATCAGCAGAGGCAAAAGGATGTCCAGAATGTATACTGACCCATACACATGCATTCCTGCAAAGATAACCCAGACAATAATGCAACTTTAAACTTGAGAAATGTGTCACAGCACATAGGACAAGAAACAAAGCCCCAGTTCTTAGCTGGTACAAACTGAATCAAGCTAGGTTGGTCTACCCCAGCTGAGGGTACATTAGAATGTAATGATCAACCTAAACATTGGCCTTTGTGCATATGTATGAAAATAATCGTACACATTCCTTTATTAGCTTATATTCTTATATACATTTTTCTGTCTAACGCATGGATTGTGTAGTACAGCACCTGAGTCAGATCCTGGTCCCTAATTTGGCCCCTTTGTGCCATCCTGAAGTCACAAAGAGGCTCTAAAGACATCTTAAAGAGCATGTTGAGAATTTCCCAGGCATAAGGGAATCCCTCAATCAGAGACCCCAGCATATGGGGTACGCTGAGAGAAGTGGTCATAGCCAAAATGTTACTAAGCTCTGGTCATCCTCGACTGGAGTTACGGTCTCTTGTGGGGCAATCACAAATGGACACAAATTAAAGCAACACTGCGATTGTTCTAATTGCATCTCACCTTCAGTGAGAAGTGGAGACACTACTACCCTAGTGTCCCTCTCCTCAGTACTTCTGTCAATCTGGTTCTGCCTGAGCAGAAATTAGCTAGAATAGGATTGAGCCCTAGGCATCTAAAATAAAAAATTACACTTTTGAATTTTAATGAAAAAAACCCCACATAAAACAGAATAAAGAAGACTGGTAATTCTTACAGCAAAGTTTCTGTTTAACTACAAACATTTTTAGTAATACAAAGAAGGAATAGAAATAAATATTCTATCTCAGCACAGTCAATATTTTCTTCTATTTGAAAATGATTTTCCATGTGTGTCTTTCTTTAAATTGAAAATAACTAAACCATGTTTGCATTTTGGAGGAATAGGTACTTATTTAAGAACTTGATGCCTTAATACACAAAGGATTACTGTGGTTTAGAGGAAGAGTACAGCTGCAATAGAACAAATATGGTGGGAATAACTAGATCTTATTTTACTTTTGTTTGTGGGGAGAAAGTGACTGAAATTCTTAATGGTAATGGAATTCTGAATGTTATCTTGTGTGAATGTGGAATCTTCTAGAAAAAGATTAGAAGTTGGCTGAATCAGCTTGCTGGCATAGCTGCAGAATTCTAGAACTTTCAATATCGAGGCTGTTTCGGTTGCATGCCCAGATGAAACAAATTCCTTCTGCAGACTGGGAGGAAGTCAACTGCCTTAAGCAACAGTCCTTCCACCACCCCAACAGGTCAACTTTATGAGCAGAAAATAATGGCAAAAATAGTAGTTTTAAAAAGCAATAAGAAAACCCAGTATCCGTAAACCTTTTATTCAGATGAGAAGAGAGCTTTGTTTTGTCTTCAGTGTTTTTGCAAGTCAGCTACAAATCTGCTCCCCAAAAACCGTGACTGCTTATTCTAGAATTAGACGATTCTTGGCATTCTCAGAGAGATTGCATTTGAGGCTTTGTCAGTTTAGTACATCCCTTGAGCAGGAAGCAATGCCTCTCCATATACCTTATGCAGACGTTGACCTAGACTGATGAATAAGGATGAGATGATGTATTCTGAGAACCTTGCAATCCAAGATGATGGGTTTGAAAATAAACTCTAGAGTACTAATAAAAATTCCAGAGAAGGACATGACCCCTTAAAAAGTGAAGGGTGGTATGTGCTAGTGCCACAGTGAAAGTCAAGAGAGTAAGGAAGATTAAATAAACAAAGAAAAGTGGGTAGCTCAGAGGTGAGAAAACTAAAAACCGCACTTAATGTCTGGTAGCAAAACAGTTCAGCAACCTTCAGGAAGTAATAGGTTGGGGGCCAGGGGGAAAGATTGAGTTCGAAAGAAATAAATGAAACCTAGCACAAAGATGGAGAGGACTTGTAAGAAACCTAGATTTGAGCCCAAATACATCTTTGTGTCTTGAGGATTCAAGTGCAAACCTGAATGTTTCTGTAAGTGCTAGCGAACTAGGTAGCATATTTCATTCACCGTAAAATGGATGAAATAAGCTACTTCACTAGCACTTACAGGAACATTCAGGTTTGCACATGAATTGATATTGGCACAGCAACTTTCTCAGTGGAAATAGTGAAACTCCATCTCTTTGGAACCAATATGTTACAGATATGGAAATGAGATAATATCCCCCAGTTATGTGTTCACCTCTTTAGGAGCACTCAGTTTGTGATTGCTGATCCAAAGACTTAGCTGTAATGAGATTATTAAAGATGTAAATTCATTTCTGAACCTGGGAGTCATCACCTCTGCCCCCACTTTCTGCTATTTACACGTACCCAAGTACCAAGTTAACACACACTAAAGAGTCACATGCTACCAACAACTTAGACCTATGCCGCCTCTGTAGTAGGATGAGAGCTAGTGATTTGACCCTATAATCAGCCAAAGCATTATTCAAATTATCTATTTCTACAGTATTTTTTTACTTTCTATAGTGGATTATAACCAAGAGAGCAAAATATCCTGTGGGGCAAGGAGGCTGTGAGGAGGTTTAAAGTTGATTCCCAGACTCATTAAATGTCTAACTTCCTTGATCATCCACATGTTCATATCACTTTAGAATTTTTTAGTTTTGTTTCTCTTTTTAGGTCATTTTACTGAAAGAGAATAGTGTAAAAATAACTAACTTCACAGACTGATCACCTCAAAAAATCCTGAAACTTGGACAATGGCTGAATTCCCTGTAATTTTTCAAAAAAGTCATTGCTATGGAATGTGAACTCTCTTAAGCCATTTGTAGAGGTGAAAGTAGATGTCTGCACAGGATCAGCAGGGAGTATCACTGTGAAATGTGCAATGCATGTGGCAAGTCTTGACTTCCTGCAGTTAGTGGGGAAAAATCCATTTTTTTAATGAGATTCACAAATTGTGAGAATTTTTCACACATTTCTGTATAATAGTACTAACAAGCTGTGGGTGCGTTGATTCTGTCCCATGTCTAATTACATTCAGCCCTCAGGCAGACATTTATACCCAGTAAATCTTCTGTCAGATTATAGAAATCTTTGCAGTAATAGATTGTAATGAAGATTAAGTTGACAGGTACATGAGTGATTTATTATAGATTACTGTGCAGTAGAAAAACTTTTTCAACAATCATCACTGTATAATGAGAGCCATTATATGGCTGTATACTTGCAACAGCCTCTGGGTTAACAATAAAAACAAAATAAGTCAAAAAGCAATGAGGAATATAGAAAAGTGTAGCACATTTTGTACATCTCCAGTTCTCATAAAACTGACTGTTGAAAAGATTGTGCTAATGCTAGGGGATGGAGGTATTGGGGAACATCTCTGTTGGACAATACTACATTCTAGAGATGCTCATGCCAATGACCTTGTTCATTGCTACAGCTCAGTCAATGGCTGTGGTAAAGGAATCATCTCAACACACCATGGAGAATTAAAAGAGCAGCTCTGTGGCCATCACTGCAACTCTGGGGCCATAACAGACCCTACTTCTCTCATGCCCATCTGGCATGGGCAAGGGAATGGCTGGTGGATCTTTGTAGAGTCCAATCAAAAAGCTCCATGTAATCAGTACAAGAATGCAAATGAGCCCTCGATTCACATCTTCAAGACGAAGGGGATGTCATTTCCTGTCCAGGCTCTCCAAAGCTTGTCCTCCATTCTCTATGTTGACTGACCACACTGGTTTTGTTATAGCCATGAAGCAGCTCGGAAAATTTGCCTTTAGGATGGCTTCACCATTGTAATACATTTCGTGTGTGTGTGTGGATAAGTAATCGCTTTTGAGAGGGCGGATACTATGGTGATATGCCAATCAGAAATTCATGTAGATAAAGTGACTCAAGCCTTGACTCACATGTATAATGGCATGGTTGCACAGATGACTCCCATTTTTGACTTGCATATAAAATTGTCAGCTATGGAACTCCTTAATTTACTACTACTACTACTAATAATAATAATAATGAACAAAGGCAAACAAAGTGAATATTTAGTGCAGTACATTAAAGTACAGTATAGCATGCTGGGCACTGGCATAATATAATTTATTTCCATGCAGTGAAAGATTTATCTTGTTGGTGGTTCTCTGTCTTACAAATTATGGGTCACTTCTTCACCATGTTGCTATCCATCACTCCGATCATATGAAAAATTAATCAGATAGAGACAATGAAACTGTTCTGATCATCTGTCTAGATATCTCTGGAAGAAAAAGATGAGAATTCAAAACCAGTTTAGATATAAATTGTGACAAAGAAATTCTCCATTTTAAATAAATCAGCGAGAGTCCAGTGGCATCTTAAAGACTAAAAAAATTTATTTGGGCATAAGCTTTCGTGGGCAGATGCATCCGACGAAGTGGGTTTCTGCCCATGAAAGATTATGCCCAAATAAGCTTGTCAGTCTTTTAGGTGCCACAGGACTCTCTCTGTTTTGCGAAAAACAGACTAACACGGCTCTGGAACGCATCCATTTTAAATGGAGATAGTCAAACGTTTTCTGGCTAAAAGTCCCCATGATTACTTAAACCTATGATGGATATAGTTGTATTTCTTCAATGAGGATATTAGTCAGTTTCAATAGCAAACTTTCAAAAATATGAAGGTTTTGTGAAAATTGTGAACACAGGCAAAGAACTTGAGTATTTGGTTAAACTTAAGATAAATGTTTCATTAGTCTGCTATTTGCAGAATTACATGTGGATGACTAAGCAAGAGAATTTGTCTATCTGATCTTCTACAGTATAATTTGATTTTCACTATCTAATGTAAGAAGACAAAACACACACATGGACAAAATGAATCCCCAGGCTAGCAAATTAATGTAAGAACTGAACGAAACTTTTCTCCTGGATTTTGGATTTCATTTTGAGTTTTCTGCATTGGAGTGAGGTGACCAGCAATGCTACTTTAACTACTGCTGTGCACACATTTCAATTATAAACCTCATTCCCAAGAATGAGGTATATAATTTGACGATAACAATTCCTGCATGGCATACAAAAGTTTCATCTTTGGGGGGATTTTTTTAAACTCTTATACCAAACAATTAACAAACTGTCTGTTAAAATAATAGAGAGCTAAATGAATTCAGATACTTTGGAGCCTGAATCGGAGTCCATGGGAGAGCTACCACTGACTTCAACTGGCTTTGCATCTAGCCTTAGTGCACTTCTATAATTTAAGACCAAGCTTGTTTTAAAACATTAAATAATGTAGAACAATAATCCCCAATAAAGAATGGCCTTTAACTATTGCACAACCCATGAATGATGGCAATTTAGGTATGATTCACCTCACTATATTTTTTTTAATTATTTGTATTGCAGTGGTCCGTAGGAGCTTCGGTCAAGGCCCAGAACCCATTGTGCTAAGTGCTGTACAAACACAGAACAATAAGACAGTCCCTCCCCAAAGAGCTTACAATCTAGGTATCAAAGTAACTCCACTGGAATCGCAAATGTAATTGGTGAAGCAGAGTGAAGAATCAGGACAACTGTATTCAGCTTAATGTACAAATAACAATTAGAAGTGTTAAAAACCTACAAGGAAATCCACAGTGTAACAGTCCCTGTCACGGTTAAACTGCGCTTTAGGTACAGTCCTCAGCCAGGATAGTGTACCCTACCCCAGGAGCCACTCTGAGAGTCCTCATGCAGCAGCCATCTGTTACAATTTCCCCTTTGTTGGCTCCTTGGGGGTAATAATTTCCTGCAAGCCTATACCAGCAGTACGTTATTATTCCCCACTCCACTTTACCTACCTTCATGTTGACTGATGGGTAGAGGTGTTAAGCAAAGAATCCACCTATTTCTGTGCAGTCACTGATCACCCATTCAGGGGCTGGAGTAACCATCCATGTAGCTGCGGTTCTGCAGAGCAAGTTCCAGATAGTCCAGGAAGGGGTGTAACCGGAATTATTTTTCCCTAATGCAAGTATGTCATCCAAGTCATAATCTGGCTCAATGGGTTTTGTTTTTCAAAATTAAGGCATCATTTAAAAGTCTCAAGCAGTGTAAACAATGTAAGTATAACAATGGAAAGATCAAGTTGCTGCTGTATGTAATAATTCCTATATTAATAGAGTTGGGTAGTGGATAAATTTGTACTTGCTTGTTGCATTAGCCTGCAAAAAAGCTGCTTTGGTGAAGATTAATATTAGTGTTCTTACATTTAATTTGATATCATTTCAAAAGACTGGGTCAATGGCCTGATGTATTTAGTCTCCACCACTAGAGGAATAGTGCCTGCTACAAAATATGTTGTTTTTCACTTGGGGAAACCATTTCCTGTTTCTCCTGGCTTCAAAATGTTAAACATAATTTGTGCCTGCCTCAGAGACAAGCAAACTTGCAGTTTGGCTCCAAGCAAGACAAGATATTTCAACATACCCTTCCCCAACATATCTGAATAAAGCAGGGGTGGTTGCTGTGCTATTGAGCCCACTTGGGTACTGCAGACCACAGTGAGGTACTGATATAGTTATGGGTTGGTTGGGCATCTGTTGATTATATTGGTCGAGTGCCTGATACAGCTTCTATTAAAATTCAACGGGAATCTTTAAACAGATTTTAATGGAAATTACAGAAATATATATATATATATATATATATAAATTGCATGTTAAAGAACAGATGAGGGTTTTCTTTTTTTTGGTTTTGTTTTAACTTTATGCTGCAATTTGTGGTGAGACATTTTACTGCAGCGATCAGAGCTGTGATCTAATCAGTTAAGAAGGGTCAGCCTCTTGGTGACTTCTCTGATGGAAGATCTGCAAGGACTTCTCAGGTGCAATAGGAACTGTTGATGATGAATCAAGATTTTTATCCTGCAAGAAAGTGAACTCTCTGGCCCTTATCCATCTCTTAACTCTCTTGCTTAACTTTCAGTCTGTGAGCATTTCATTGAATACTAATGAGAACAAACTCAAAATTCACAGAGAATTCAGAGCCCCAAACCCTTCTCAACAATCAAAAATGTTTGGACAAACTCTGAGCCAGATTTTTCTTAAACAGCCACACACCCATTAAGGCACCTAAATGAAGTGGCCTGAAAACAATAGATCCAGTCTGACAGCTGCTATGGGCTGAGTGCTTTTGAAAATCAGACATTGTGGACAATCTTTATTTCCTTTTCACAACTCTCTGCTCTCAAGAGCAGGAAGAGAGATGTGCCAAAATACTGTGAGGGGCTGCTCTTTGCACAGGTTTTATAGACTCGAGAGGTTCATATATTTCACATAAGTTCTGGATCAGCATCTGAACCAGTAAGTATATATCCCAGCTGAACTGAACTATGCTAGCCCTTTGAGATTTGCCCATTATAGATGAAACAGTTATCAGTTTGATCCTGGATTACTTCTAGTTAGAGGCATTGCAAATGCACTGCACTGTATTAGCTCTAGATAGGATTTTGTAAAACCAAAGAAATGCTGCGATTAAGTGATTGTGTAATCTCATTCTAATGTGTGCTCTGCATTCAGGTGCTTTTTTTTTTTAACATAATGCTTCAAAATCAGAAATAACGCTTGAAATAGCACAAGACACATAGTCGGATCCGAAACTAAAGAAAACAAGCTTAAGCCAAAAGCTGGTACTGCTTAGGCAGAACAGTTGTGTGGGCAGCCAGAGGAGTGAGACAGAGTACAGGCAACTCTCCAAGGTAGGATTGAAGTGTGGAATAGAGACTGCTTAGCTTATATCAACATCCAATGCATAAAAGTGCATCAGAGAACTTTGATCCCTTCATCCTTCATCACTTCTGCTGCTTTATTTTCTCTCCCCCTCCCTTTCTGTTGTTTGCCCAGAGGTCTGCTGCTCTGTAAGTGTAAATGAAAATCAAGAGGAATGCTATCTTTGTTTTCGAGGGCCACTTGAACAGCCTAACCCCTACAGTTGCAGGGCAGAGGAGTCATGCCTTGGGTAGGAGCTGCCAGTATACTAATTACACCGCAGTGTCAGCCTCTGTATAATAGCAATTGTCACTCGGTGCACGGTATCACTCTTATAATCCAATTAATTTTTAAATAACATTCTAATTTAAAAGAATGCAATATGTTGCTTTTTGCCAGGTTATCTATAGTGCTATGATTGTTCATTTTAATTTAGCTAGTTCTCTCCAAAGTAATATTATGCAATTGTGCAAACAAACTGATAAAGGCAGCAGTATAATAAAACTGACCAAGCTGCATAGGTATTTTGGCTCTGAAACAGCTGATAGGTGGGAAGTTCTGGCTGATGCTGAAATGGAGACCTTGTTGAGTTTTTAGGAAGTTTTTTTTAAGGAGTTCTGTCTTATTAAGATTTAAATTCTATTGATGAGGCTTCAATCATGTATTTGGCCAAGGGATGTTTTTCTTCTATTATGCCTTGAGTTTAAGGTAGGCATAAAAGAAAACTACCTACCTAAATACATATGAATTCATTACATCCAATAAAGCTGAATGTTCAGTGGTAATGAAGGACTCAGGGTTGCATTTCAGTGTAGAATTCATAGAGGCTTAACTTAAGTGGTTTCCTGAATGTACAGAAGAGTGTCATGGCTCAATCCCTACCAATGCACAGCTGCTGTGCAGTTATAACTGTCTGTGGAATTTCAAGTGTAGAAGAGAAGATCTGAGCCCTTAATACATAGTTCAAAACAACAAGTCAAAGTCTGCCCGTTCTTAAATGACATGAACTGTCCTGAAATCACTGTGGTAGCACTGAATGCAACTCAGGGCAGAACTTGGCCATGTGTAACTTATTATGAGTTGTTTGTTAGTAGGAAATCTGGACTAGATTCTGTTCTCACTTAGTGGTGTATATTTAGAGTGACTCCACTGAAGTTAATTTGAGTTCCACCAGTGTGACTGAGAGCAGAATCTGGCCCTATTAATTTCTAAATATTCCTAGTTTGAAACAATACAAAGACTGGAGGATATGGCCCAGTAAGTTATTTAAGATATTTTTTAAGTTTTTTAAAAATTGTACTGGGTGCGGAGAGGGAGGTTAGTGCTGGTCACTGAAACTTTATCTTAATTATCAATAACACTATGGCATCTGAGACTCAGTAAGTTCCCTTTCCTTCATTGCTTCTCTGTAAAAGTTTGTGCAAATTAAATCTAATCTGTACCATATGATATATTGGTGGTGTGAGCATCACTTGTCCAGCAATTGGGGAGCACAACAGTCTGTTTTAACTCCCAAATGTATCTTAGGGGTTTCTGTAGCACCCAGAACTGGAGTATATAAGTGCTTAGGTGTCACTAAGGCGATTAGCCAGTTTATCAAAAAATGAACTAGAAGGAAAACTTTTCTGAAATATGCCCGAGAGGTAAAGAACCAATTATTCACTAGCAATGTTTTCAAACTACAAGCGATTAGCTTTGAAGAACAGTACTATGCATTGTCTTGTTCTCAGCCAACCTTTCTGTACATGAACGATTTGCATTCCTTACTGGATGGAGTTGGTAGCAAAATGAATAATATGGAGTCTGCTGGTCTTGAAAATGAACAAATTGGTCCTCAGGGTAACTAGTCTGGACTCTAAAATGGGAAATAATAAACACTAAAGGTGCTTAAAGGTACGGAATAGCATTAAGATTGTCATTTGATAATAAGGAGCATTTATTGTAGGGGGACAATGTAGGAGAAAATATACTTGGGCCTTTCCATTTGCTATATCACAGCTGAACACAGATATGGTTACTTCCCTTCATAGTCATTCAAATTCTCACCACAAGCAATGATTTCACAATGCAGTCTTAATAAATTTTTCCATTGATGTTTCCATTTAACATTTAAATCTTGTGTGCGAAGTCCAATTGTACAGTTCAAATTATAAATGCTAGATGAAGGCTTATACTTATTGTTCTAAACTACTTAATTGGCTTGGGGAGGCTGTCTTTAAAGATCATTTCCATCAAGGCATAGAAGAAAGCATCAATTAGAGACAGACCTAGCAAGTTGGGAGGTGAATTTGTGCTCATGAATTCTTAGAGGAACAAAAAGTGTCTAGGTTTGAATCAAGCTATTCACCATCTTAATGGGCTCTAACAGGATAAAATAATATAACTAAATTCCAATCAATCAAAATAAAACAAACTCAAAATCATATGAAAAATGCAAAGGTAATGTTACTGCAGTTTCTAATTTTGATTCTTTACTGTATCAGTGAGAATCCAGAATGTTTTCTGTGCAAATCTGGAATCTAAGAGCAAACTTTACTTATATTAGAGATAAGATTCACCCTGTGCAACGCACATGCCAAAGGCCAATTCACCACTCGCTTCCCAAGAAAATTGGGTAAAATTGAATTTTATTACTGTAAGATTGAAGTGGAGTTCAAGTGGTGCTTTGCCCTTGTGTGGTCCCACCACATGGGAGTAAATCTCACCCAAACCGCATAAAATAAATATTTACAAAGTGCATTGAACAATATCTTGATATGGTACAAGTACTTTAAGTTAAATTAACACAACTGATACTACCTCTGTGTCAGCAGCATCATTACAGTCTCCGCTTTAGTGTGGCTCAAAGGACGATATTTTTCGATGTCTGCATCTGAAACCCACACAAAGGTTTACTAATTTTCATGTCACTGATCTACTTCAGTATATTCCAAATTCTAGCCACCTCACATGAATTAAAACACAACAGTGACAAACAATTGAAAATCTGCAGGGCAAAATTTCATTTCTCCTATTTCGAATGCATTAACAATGTGACACCAACCCACCAAGTCCTGAGACTCCAACTAAAAAGATGTGTATGATGGGCTAACTGTCCCTGTCCTACTCCTCCCCTCACCCGGGAGTCTTCCAAACATTTGATGCAATTCAGAACTCTCCAATATTTCCACACTGAAACTTGTCATCTCTTGATGCTCCATATACAAAGACAACCTAACTGGACACACTTTGATGCTTATTAGTTTCACACTGTCAGATGCAAGTGGAATAACTTTTGATTTTTGTATTCCCAATTAGTAGTTTAAAGATAAGAATAAAACCAAACTGAATTCTTTGAGGTTTGAGCCTCTAGGGTGGTAACAGATAATTTAATTTAGTGGAGGACTCTGAATGACACAATAAGTGATAAAATTAAAGACTTAATTTAAAATAAAATAGTGAGTTAGGCAAACAGGCATTACAATAGAACCATACACTGCATTGATACTCACACGCTAAAATGAAATGATGCATCCAGAGGTGATCAGTTCTTGGATATGATGAATAGGCATAATCCTTCCTCTAGTGGTACCTTGGTAGTGCATGAATGTTCCTAATCTATAATTAGCATGCTACCCTTTTTATAATAAATTATAATAACTTCCCCTAACTAGTTAACTTTAACATTTAGCATCATCTTAATTGACATCTGCATAAATCCCATACATAAGAATGGCCATACTGGGTCAGACCAGTGGTCCATCTAGACAAGTACCTGTCTTCCAATAGTGGCCGCTGCCAGATGCTCCATACGGAATGAACAGAACAGGGCAATTTACCAAATGATCCAGCCCTGTCCAGGAGCAGCTTCTGGCAGTCAGAGGCTTAGAGACACCCAGAGCATGGAATTGCATCCCTGACCATCTTGACTAATAGCCATTGATGAAGTTATCCTATATTAATTTATCTGATTCTTTTCTGAACCCATCTATGCTTTTGTGCTTCACAGCATGCCCTGACAATGGGTTCCACAGGTTGACTGTGTGTTGTGTGAAGAAGTACTTCCTTACGTTTGTTTTAAACCTGCTGCCTATTAATTTCATTGGGTGACCCTGGTTCTTGTGTTATGTGAAGGGGTTAATAACACTTTCTTATTCACTTTCTTTACAGCATTCATGATTTTATAGATCTCTATCATATCCCCTCTGCAGTTATCTTTTTTTCTAAGCCAAACAGTCCCAATTTTTTTAACTTCTGCTTATATAGAAGCTGTTCCATACTTTTCATCATTTTTGTTGGCTTTCTCTTTACTTTTTCCACTTCTAATATATCTTTTTGAGATAGTGTGACCAAAACGACCATGGATTTATATAGTAGCATTATGATATTTTCTGTCTTATTATTAAGGTTAAGATTTTGTCATTTTTAGTAAAAGTCAAGGACAGGTCATAGTCAATAAACAAAAATTCACAGACACCTGACACCCGTCCCTGACTTTTACTGAAAATACCCAGGGGATGACGGGAGGACTAATAGTGGAAGCGCTGCTGGTGGCCCCAGGGACCGGCTGCTGCTCCAGTGGCCATGGGGATTGGCTGCTGTGGAAGAGGTCACGGAATCAATGACCTCCATGACACACTCGTTCCCTTATTTATTATCTATTCCTTTCCTAATATTCTGTTAGCTTTTTTGAGTGCCGCTACACTTTGAGCAGAGTTTTACAGAGAACTATCCATAATGACACCAACATCTTTCTTGAAAGATGACAGCTAATTTAGATCCAGTCATTTTGTATGCATAGTTGGGATTATGTTTTCCAATGTGCATTACTTTGCGTTTATCAACACTGAATTTCATCTGCCCATTTTGTTGCCCTGTCACCCAGTATTATGAGATCCCTTTGTAACTCTTCACAGTCAGCTTTGGACTTAACTATCTGGAGTGACTTTTTTTTTTGTATTGTATGAAAACTTTTGCCATCTCACTTTTTACCCCATTTCAGATCATTTGTGAATATGTTGACCAGCACTAATCCTGGTACAGGTCCTTTGGGGATCCACTATTTACCTTTCTCCACTGTGAAAAGTGATGGTTTATTCCTACCCATTGTTTCCTATTTTTTAACGAGTTATTGATGCATTTGAGGACCTTCCTTCTAACCCCACAACTGCCTACTTTGCTTAAAAATCTTAGTGATACCAATAACTATCAATATAGATAACATTTTCCAAACCATTAACATTTTATCTAAAATGATTGAAAAAGCCAGTTAGGACCAAAATATGTTTACAATGTGACTTGGGGTAATGCCCTAACTTATATCTAACTTATATCTAACTTGCCTCTGAATAGTCTCTCTTTACTCATATTTCACCAGGCCTTGCTTGACCTTCTCAGTCCTATTGTTAGAAAATAGATGTTTGGGTCTACTTACATTTCAACACGTTTCTGTATAACATAAGCCAGCATCATGTCTATGAGCTACAGTAGGCTGCTGTTCCTCAGTGCAAAGTATTGAATGTGTTGCCTTTGTAGTACTTCCATCTTCTGCTGACCTGTGGAGAAATGGATAAACTGGCTATTAGATGCAAGCTAAGGTCCCCCATGTAGTAGCAAGATGTTGGAGTATTTTTTTTTCAACTACCTTTTCCCATTGGATGATATATGATGGTGATGATGTTTCCTTTTTCTCAGTGGAAGTAACTGAAAGTGCTTTCAGGATGTCAAAGAAAAGGCAAGTAACAGCAAGAGTGATTTCTGAAGTAAAGTGAAGAAGCTTCCCTCTGCCAAGGTCATCTCTCGCCAGTGGGTGGGTAGGAAAAACACCCACCCTTTGAGCAGATTGGCAGGTGTTTTGCAGGCATTTGATCTTTTCTAAACTAGTTTTGCCATATCTACGCTTGTCTATTATTAACTGTCTTTGCTTCAGATAATTCAGGATAAGCAATGTCAAGCTGCTCTGTAATACCATTTTGCTCACAAATAGTTTGTGTGCCTCCAATATTACATTTTCAGCAGTTGCGTTCTAATTGGCTGGCAGTAAAAAAATTATTTTGTTGGCCTTGCATTTCTAAGGAATTCTGTTTCAACACTTCAGCTACCTTGTGCCTTGAAACACACCAAAGGCAGCATTGAATCCTGCTGTACTCACACACCCTGTTGCTTGCTCTTGCTTACGTAAGGCACAATTTATCGCACCTCAGGGCTTTAATGATTAATGAGTGGATGCAGATCCAAAGAAGGGCAAAAAAAGAATGTGTATGTTTATATACACAAGTAGTGTCTCTGGCCCCATGCTATTAATGTCAGTTACTTGTGAGGCTTAAGGGAAGGTGGGATCTTGGCAGAGACAACCTTAGGCTAAAATTATACTAGTTTGAATACTTTACCAGGACTCTGTGTCCAAAGGGCTGAATGCCTTCAAGTGCTTGAGCATTTGTTTCTCTTCTCTAGGGACTTCTTCCAGATGTAAAGTACACATTTGGATTTTTGGAAGTGGAATTAAAAATACACAATACGATAAAAGAAAGGCAGCAACAGTGGATTCATTGACTCTTTGTGAAAAGGGTCAGGTAGAAAATTATGCTTACACTTCTAAGTGTAGGGCATACTGTAGTCTATTGTGGAACTCATTGAAAGCATTGTACTGGTTGTCTAGAGGGCAGACCTTTGGCTAGGGTGGAACAGGTCAGGGATGGAGAAAGCTATCCATGTCAAGGTGGAGTTAAATGGGATGATGTGATGATGTAAAGCTCATTTTTGCCCTTCTCTGATCAGGGGCCTGGTGTATGCATGAAGTACAACAGCCTGAGAGGAAATATGTGCATCCACACGTATACACGTGTGTCACACAGTCCATGGGCCAGAGTTAAGGTTGCATGCAATATGCATTTGTTTGTCCCTTGTAGGATTAATCTGTTTGTTATGTGGGCAGTGTACATTTTATGCTGGTCTTAGCTCTTCAAAGTGTTTGGCTTCTGTAAATGATCTGGATAACAAGTTTGTTGTTACTTAGCAACCTTGTGAGATGAAGGTTTTTTTTTTATTTAATATGATAGTCAGCCTTCTGCAAAACTGGACAAAACATCAAATCCAAGTACTGTGGCTTGAGTGGTAGGCAGCAATGCAGCTGATTACTGTCGACCAGCTGGTGTAGCTTGAGCTGATACACTTGGGACTGAAGATCAAAGAGTCAGAGGAAGAGGAAGATGAGTGTACATCTGTGTTTTTGCACCCTCTGGGAAGAAGAGCCTGCCAGGAATGGAAAGAGGCCCAAAAATGTAGGTGGTAATGGGAACTGTTTAGTCTTAATTCATCCCTATGCAGTCTTGAGAACTTCATGGTTTTTTAGATTCTCTTTTGGTTCATTTCCTCAGTGTATCTCCCATTTGGATATCTGATTTTTCTGAGAACAAAACAATTTCAACACGCCACTCATTAAGCACCAGCAGTTTTATTAGGTCTCAGAATATCTTCCCGGCAGTAAAGGACTGCTGTGGTTTCACTCCCTATGCAATATATTTGTTGCTATAAAGTGAAGCCTACTTTCTGTAATTTATATATTTGCTCATGGACAGAGCCAAGGAGAATCCTCATATGGTGGGCAGAACCCATAGAAGGCAATGAACTGCACCACCTACCCAAAAAGCTGAGCTGGAAATTAAATGCACTCCAGGAAATGGCTGATCAACTAACTGCCTTTCTTAATACAAGATGAAACGCCCTACAGCTGAGATTTGTGTGGGACAAATAAACAGTGTGATGACCATTGCACCTTATAAAAATCTGAGCAATACAATTTATTTTACGTACCTATGAGAATCTATTACTGAAAAAATAACTGATGTTTGATGCAATTAAAGACAGAAACATAGAAAGGTTGTAGACAATTAATTATTTTATAAAAAGTGATATATATCTAGATATAGATATATTTCTTAAGAACTCAGTTCCTGGGTGCTCTGTAGAGCTGTGATTGAGTGCATGAAAAATCCATGCTCTTCTCCCCCTTTATCTACCCCCAGACCACATCACTTGACTCAGGTCCAGGACTCGCCTTCTGTACAGGGTAGATGAGTAGTGTGGTGCACAGTTAGAAGATAGGCTGCAATGTGCTGTACAACAGCACTTCCTGGGTAGTCTTTATGGACAGCCCAGGTGTAATGTCTGACAAAAATCTAGCCTGGAGGTGATAAAAGCATTATGATTAGATTCTCATTCATAAGGAAAGAGTTTATTCTGTTGGACAGTCTCAGATAGTGAGGTAGCCAAACAGGCCTTCTCTTGGGTGTTCAGGAGCAAAGACAAGTCTGCCAGGTCCCTGAGGTTGTGAATCACTGTGAGTATCAAGGAAAGAATGCCCTCAGCTGAGAGCGAGTTTTCCAAAGTGTTCCTCGCCGCCAACCAGCATCTCTTCTGATCTGTGAAACCTGAACCAACTGCTTTCTATCCATGGGTGAAACCCTGGCTCCATTTACATTAATGGCAAAATTCCCATGGAGTTAAGTGAATCCAAGATTTCTCTCCATTTCCCTATTTTTACTCAGAGACTGGAGACTGCACTCAGCAAGAGAGAAGCATGAGTTGGGTGTCATCAATATGTATGTGACAAATGGCTGATATTTTTGGTATATGAAGATTAATTTCTATTATATGCATACAGTTCTGGGAAATTAAAATACATATAATGTGTTTAGACAGTTTTAGATTCTCAGCCTCGTTATGATTTGTTAAAGAAATTTCAACCACTGGTGTTTGATTTATTATCACAACTAAACTAAATGACAATGTTTCTGTTGGTTATAAAAACCTTTAAGAGCATTTTAGAATGATATTGAGCTCTTTTCTCCAAAGATCCCAGACCACTTTACAAAACATTGGGTAGTGTGGTTAAAGACCTACTTTATATATATATATTTTTAAAAAGTATACTTTCTGTTGTACATCTACTGTACACCCTTTTGCATGCCTTAATTGCTTGCACTGTTATTGCTATTGAATGTGCAAATCAGGTAGTTGAAAGTATAAATAGACAGTTAAGATGGACATTTGAATGTAATTTATGGTTTAAAAAAAAAAAAAAAAAAAGAGAGAAATTACCTGCATGTTTTGTCCACACACCAGGCTGGTGTTCTGAATGCACTCAAAGTGCCTTGAACACAGTCAAACTGACAATAGAAACCAGATCTCCTGACTTTCACCCTTATTCTGTATCCACCCAACCAAGCCACTTTATAGTGGAAATATAATGGTATGTGACAAAGGCTACCTACACTTTCATTTAGTTTTAAACCAGATAAGACCCTGGTTGTGTCAAACTTTTATTGTCTTTGGCCTTGTCCTATGCTACTTACTCAGGCAAAATGTCCATCAATAAATGTCCATCCAAAATTGGATCTTGATTTTTGGCTAGTCGTTGACCTGCACATCAAAGCTTGGTAGTGATCAAATGGGAAACACTTAAAATTAGACATACAATAGAAGGCTACTCATCTTAATTCAACAAAACAGGGCAAACTACTAGCAACCGTGTGAAAGCTACACAGTGTCACTGTGGATTCCTCAATATTTCCTTATGGCCTTTGCCCATTTTCTCTTCCTACTACATCTCTCTATCCACTAGTCAGCTCTCCCCATGTTTTTTCCACCATTTGCCTCAAAACTATACTCCTTTGTCCAAAACACTGCTTTTCTTCTGTGCTTTCAACAGAGAAATATATAAATACTAGGGATATAGTCATAACACTAAACCAAAGTTATTTATTGTTAGTTTATTTTGCAAAGGATGTTTTTTTTAAACTAAAATTTAATGGAGGGCCTGTTCCCTCAAATTTAACTCAGACAGATAAGGATTGAATGTATAGGTGATGGATAGCTCTAATTATGCTACTTGCCAAAAAAAAAAAATCAGTAATTGGTTTTTTTTTTTTGTTTTTTGTTTTGGTTCTCTGTTTCTAAGGATTCTTCAAATCACCTAATAGAGAGGGGGAAATCATTCACTTCTCTTTTGTTTATGTTTTGTTCAGGGTCTTCAATATTTTTTTCTCTCTCTTGGCAGCAAACAGTCTTTCTACAGATGACATTATCATCACTTGCTGTGCCTTGAGTACCGGAGGCGCAGTAGGATACAGAAAATAGACAAGCATAAACAGACTATGCAGGGTACTTAAAGCCTTTTTTAAAAAACAGTTATTTAGCAATTATTTCCATTTTTATACTCTTTTCAAACTTTTATCCTGTCTTGGAATATGTCAGCAGAAATGTTCTAGTTTATTAGCCACCATTTACAGGGAAATCAACTATTATTGTTTTTCTTTGTCTGTAATTTAATTTGGAAATGAGAAGGGGGGAAAGGGGAGAAATAGCCAGAATTAGAAGACTGCAATAGTGTGGCCTGCTCTCTTACCCTATGGATAAACTATTACAATAACTGAACTAGACACTTCTACACTAAAGCTTCAAACCTTTTGAAGTCCATTGCAACCAATATAAATTATTTAATAACAATATGTTTTGGAAGGCATATTTGTGATGATAACTCATACCTCATTTGCCTCTATTTAGGTTTTAAAGGGAGACACTGCACTTTTCTTAGAAAGGGTCAAATACTTTGTTAGAATAAATCAGCCCTTATCTATACTGTGTGTTCAGAAAATAAAGCTGAAAATACATCAGTATAGAATTAATTTTTCTTCATTTAGAACCTATTAAGGCAAATTCATTTCTCAATACCCCTAAACCCCAGGATGTAAACTAAGAAATTCCTAATTGGCCTTAGTGTTTCAGCCTCAGTAATTTCTCTGATGAGCCTTCTATACATTTATGATCTTCTGTATAAAATATTGCTTCCTGCTGTCTATTATAAATCTCTCTCTCTCTCTCTCTCCTTATGCCTCTTTGTTCTATTATCTTTCTAGGGGTGCAAATGGTAGTTCAATTTGAAGATATCTGTTCCATTTAAAATTTTATATAATTCAGTTTAATTGCTCCCTAACCACTTTTTTTCTGGGTTATATAAAGCTGTGCTTTCTCTTGTGCTCTCTGTCTGTAAACTGACATTGTACTATCGCCTCTATTTTACTGCACCTGCTGCACTGGTTAGAAGAGGGATAATTTATCAATACTAACCAGATGCTCATTAAAGGGATAATCCCCCCTGCTTGACTGCACACAGATTTAGGGGGTGCATACAGGGTGAGCCTACTTAAGCTATCATCGCCATCCCTTCGATTGCAGGATAGCTATGCCCTATCTGGTGCAGACTGTGGAGGCTGAATGCAGCAGCACACCGGAGGCTGGTGGAGACAGGAACATAGGATCTTCTGTGGCATGGATCCTTCCGTGCCTGTTTGTATGGGGGTGAACATTGGATGTTACCACCATTTCTGCATTTGGACTGTTGTGGCCTCCACAGTGAAGATCTACAGTTGTTGGGGGGTGGGGCATGATTTTCCTCACCACTGGTCCCCATGCCACTGTCTACTACAGGGCTGACCATGGGTTGAGGATTTAGCCCAAAGTAATGTTTTAAACTCAGCTGTTGATGTCCTGGATAGCACAGTCTTTGTTCCAGAGTTTAGTAATGAGGATAACCGGCTGAACAGTACCAGTGCACCTTAGACAGAATAGCTCCATTTTCTTCTACCTCCCACCAGAATGATTCTTTTTTGTGTTGTTTTTTTTTCTCTGCCCCTTTTTTTCACAGTTTCTTTCTAATTTCACTCTGCTTTTTTAAAATTTATTGGATATTTTTCTCTTTCTGCCCTTCTCCAACTCCCTTCCTGTTGATGACTTTGGAAGTTCAATTCAAGTGACAACATTGTTTTGGGAGGGTGGGGGGGGACATGCTCAGAGATGATGAAGAAAATATCAGAGATTGAGGAAGAGAGAAAAAATTCCAGTAGGAAGGCGGAGACGGGCAAACCAGGGTCTCTATTTAATCTTTGATCATTGACACTGGTGCCAAACCCTGGCCCCACTGAACTCCCAGTGATTTCAGTGGATCCAGGATTCTAAGGCTGTGTTTACACTGGGAGCAAAAGGTGTGATTCTTGGCAGACACACCCACAGTAACTCTCACCTGGGTGGTATGCTAAAAATAGTAGTGTAGCTGGTGTAGAGTAAGCCCAGGATGTATCCATGGGGTTCAGGTTTGTACTCGGCATGGCTAGCCTATGCCACTGCTTGCTGCCACTTGTTCTACCCTACACTGCTGCTTCTGTTGTTCTAATGCACAGCCAATTGGAACCTTACATGGAATAAAATAGATCTCTTGCAGGCTCCTTAAGCATTGAATGATCATGGAACACAACAAAGTCAACTTAAATTTCCAGTAAAAGCCAATTACATGCAATAACTCAAAGACTGCAAATGCTGGAGATGGGCCCAGGGGACAAGGTCCAGAGCCAAATCAGGGTCTGAATTTTGTTTACATTCTGGGCCAGCAATGAAGTTCTGATCTGGATCAAGATTTGAACCTTTCCAAAATCTTATGGGAGTGTCTGGGGTTTTGACTCTATTTGAACTCTCTTTGAAAACAGCAGCATTTGGTAACCAATTGGGCTTCCATAATCAGAAAATACAGAGTTAACAATCTGCCCTAGAAATCACAAATAGTATTAGCTATAGCCTGACAAAGGCGTTAATATCTATGTGTAAAGTAATGCTTTCTAAGCAAGGATCTTAATCTCGCAATATTACAAAGGTGATAAAAGAAAGATTTAGTAACAGATACATTTCCTTGGATTTATCTCTTATTGAACATTTGCAGGAACCGAGACTTTTATATTAAAGGATGCTAAAACTGAATTATTGTCAGAATTAATCAGCAATGAAGTAGTTGTGCCTAGGAAGTACCCAGGACCAATCAGTAACATTTCAGTCTTGTTCAGGCTTAAATCTCACAAAATTACCCACTATCTATGCCTGAGCATCACACAGCCTGTTAACACTACTGCAGTGCCAACAGAATGAGATAGCGCCGTTGTAGCTGCGTGTCATCTATATAACAGTGAAATCATACCCTGTCATTGAGAACTGTGTAATGTAATGTAATGTGTGTTCAGAAATATACATGAAACATTTAATCAACCATCTTTTGTCAAACTCTCTATAAACTGAATAATTGATTTAGTTTTCCAGTCACTATTTGGGAGGTTAGTTTATAAGTGGGTCAGTCGTCCCAGGGGACATTACAACACAAGCAAGAAACTACAGAAGAGAGAGAGGTTCAGAGCTGGGCTGACCTTGTGAGGTCAGGAAACTCTCAGGAGATAGTGAAGAGAAGGCTCTGGAGGCTGTGGTAGTGCTGCAGGTCAGAAAAGCAAAAGGCACCACTTGAGTTGAGGCACAAGGAAGCTGCCTGGAGTGAAACAGGAGTGAAGAAGAGGCACAGTGGGGGCTCAGGGCTGCATTGTTTTGGTGCCTATTTTTCCCCACCTGTGAGACACACAGGAAGGAGGAAACTTGCTCAGAACTATCATTGCTTGCCATTCTCACTCCACTGTTTCTCCTCCGCCACTATGACAAACAGCCTGGCCCAGGTGAGGCATTTAGGCTAGAAGTGCAAACCCTGCAGTTTTACACATTTAGAGCCCTGCAGGGATCGCTCCTAGCAGTTGGCATAGGATCAATATCTGCCAGTCTGCTCTGTGTTCAGATGCTATAATGACCCAAAGTTGCAGGAAAGAAATATCTTCCCCCACCACCATTATACCAGCACAGCGATTATACCTCATGCCTCTCCCCCACCCCCCATAGCTTTCTTTCCTCTTCTGACCCCAGGGAAGAGAGGTGGCATGAACTACCCAAACCAGCCACCCTGCAGCTCCTGTGATCTGCAGCAGGAAAGGGCTTTAGGCACTGGATCCAAACTTCTGTCTTGAGTTAGGGCTCACAAAATCATGACATTTGATTATTATTTGTACTACAATAGTACCTAGTATCCCCATTAGTGGACCTGGTCTCCATTGTGCTAGGTGCTGTAAAACAAACCACACAAAGACAGTCCCTGCCCCAAAGGACGTGCAATCTAAGTATAAGACAAGAGACAACAGACGGCTACAGACAGACAAATGGGCAAATACAAGGAGTCAGTGAGACAACATTGGGCGGTTGTCTCAGTTTAAAAAAAAATTTCTTCTGGTTTCTTTTATTTCCCGCCTGTTTTTGTCTTTGAGTGGAGAGGGGAGATAGGTTGGAAAAATTTATCTTTACAGTGATGGTTTTTTTAAAATTAAACATGTGATTGTCAGGTGAACCTTGATAGCAGGATCTTGGGCTTTCAGAAAAAATCATCAAATATCATGAGTCATGATAAAAACGTGAGAGTGACACTGTGGAAGTGACTGATTCTCTCTCCCTCTCCCCAAAAGAACAGGGATCCCTCAAGGGAAGGAAGTAGGAGAAATTCCACAAGGAATGGGGCAGGAAGAAAGAAAATGGAGAGGGCATTAAGGCCCCAAATGGGAGCAGCAGATAGAAATGTGACATGGAAACAACCTAAGAGAGAGGCTGAAAACACGTGAACACTTTCCCTATCAAAACATCACTTGGCCCCTTTGATCTTTTGGAGGTTGGCTTAAAATCACTAGTCAGGATGCATTTTCCCATCCAGTGATTTAGGTTCAGAAATATATGCGAGACATTTTATCGCCCATCCTTTGTCAAACTCTGATGCAATACCAGAAAGGACGTGTGTTCTGCTTCTGTTTCAGAACCAACCAAAAATCGAATGAAAAATGTCTGGTTTTGTGAGCTCTTGAAATAGGATGGTGAACATTTCTTCCCTTTTGTCCTAAAATTTGTGAAAATTGTTCACCAGATTTTGGCTCCACCGTATCTGAGCCTGGCCTCGATTGAGGGCAAGGTTTGGAATCAGGTTCAAGAGGCACTCTAATTTGGATCTGCATACCAGCCATCTCATTGGCCCATTTCTGCTCAATATAAAGAGATTCTTAGCTTCAGGTGAAAGGTTTTTCTTACAACAGCCCCCACTTTGGCAAAGTACCTAAGCAAGTGTCTAATTTTAAGCACACTATTAATCTCATTTGAACTAATGTGTTTAAAGTTGAATGAGTGCTTAACAGGGGTCATAATTATTAGCTTCCAGGCTGTATAGTTTTCAGCCCCCCTGCCAAGTCCCATGCTCGCCGTTCATGCTTGATCCCAAGGGAAACTCAGACTGGACTGAAATACCCTCCCCTCTTAGCATTCGAGAACCTCTCTCTCGCGAAGAGCTTTCCGTTAAAAGGGTCCATGTTCCAATGAAATATAAAAGGCTAGTGTGAAATTCATTACACAGTATATAGAGCATAGTACCTACCCTTTTCAGTAGGAATACCCAGGGACATCCTAACTGATAACTGAATTACCAACAAGCCTTTTAAAATATAGCTGCTAAGTGTATTTTGTACTCGCATTGGTCTACGTTTGATGTATGTTCAATTACAGAGATTGTTCAGGGATTAATCCTGGCAAAAGCCATTTAATATTGCTTTAAATACTGTACTGTAACATCTCTTTTCACTATTCATTGTTTTTTCAACTTTTTTTTTACTTTTTTTTTTTACCCAGTTCTGTCACTTTCCTTAAATCCCTGTGGATTAGAGCTTCAAATGAAGAGCCTAATCACTGTTTTGGTGAGAAAATAATTAAAAAGAACATTGCTAAGATTACAGTAAAATCTTAAACTGACACAATCCGTGTGACTGAGAATATAGGGAGGAGCTCATCTGTCTGGTTTCTGAGGAAATTACTTATAAGAAATAGTGTTCCTCCAGATTAAAAGTAAAGAACAAATTTAAAAGAGTGGACAAGTGCTTCAAAGCATCCTACAGAGGCATCTATAGGGCCACATATTGGCTATTCTCCAGGTAGATCAAAGTAGCGTTGAGACATTAGCCAGATTTATCCTTTTTATCTAGTTGTTTCATTTACTCTGTTCTTTAACATGAGGAATCCTTGCTGTCTGGAATGGCTGACTCAAGTATCCATGGACATGTTAGATGAAGGAAAGAAAAGAGCACAAAGAGTTATCTGTAATGAAACTGCACTAGCTGGCTAGAAGGTTAAGAAATAGATGAAATATTTGATAAAACGAGGTCCGTCTAGACTAAATATATTATGGAAGATAACAGGGTCTTATTGCAGTGAAACAGATTAAACCCATCAGGTAACAATGTAAACATTATCAGGATTTCTAATACGTTAGTGTCACTGATATCACTGCAGACCAATGGCCTGGCTTGTAACATTGGCCTTCCTTAGTGGTTTTTCTGTATGCTAAAAGCTTTGGATAGTTTTGCCAAGTTTACAGCTCTAAAAATGTCATTTTATGAATAGATATGAGATGAGGGGAAAAGTCAGTCTCAGTGATTTTAATAGGAATGCAGATGAAGTAGCTGAGGAAACAGCTCTTAGACCTGACCAGCAGTTTAGACAGACATATATGAGGTACTAAAGCACAATAGACCAGTACATTCTACTAAAATACATACTAGTGTTACCATCAGTAATGATCTGAAGTTTGAGTTAAATCCTATAAAGATAGATGTCATTGCAATCTTAATTTAAGACCATGCATGAAGGTGTAACAGTTTTATTACCCAATATTTTGAATTCTTCCCTCTCTTCTCAATATGGCATCAACACTTCTGCAAATCATTTAAAAGGTGATACAAAAAACAGAGAATAATTAGTGTGCAGAGTTCCTGAAGAAACACTATTGATTGCCTTGCTCTTTATTTTATATCTTGTATCAGCTGTGCTACAGCTTTGTGTGTCATATTAGCGTTTAAGGAAAATGTTTAATTTTACACTTCTTCAACATATAAAATATTCTGAACAATAGATGAAAGCTGGTGGACTGGGACAACTGCTTCAGCAATAAAAAGACAGTTCTTCAATCAGCAAGGTTTCCGTTTCAAGGTTTTATTCTTGAGAGTTTAGAACGCATTGTTTTACAACAGCAAATAATAAATAATAATAACTAGCTCTTATAACTAAGTAATAAAACCCAAAAGATCACATAGGGCTACAATACCGGTCTCTGCTAGTGCAGCAGGCATTGCCCATGCATCTCCTCTGACCATTCCTGACTAGTAAGTATAGTTCTGGATCCTTAAAATTCCATTTCTGGAAGCACTCCATTGAATTACAATGTTGTCCTGTAGAAAAGACCCTTTCTTCCTTGAATCTGTATATTGGAAGTCCAGGACTGAAACTGTTTTGTTTGAGTTTGCTGATGGGCTTTCAGTTCCCAGGCCTGCTTCATTATTCCTACTGTGTACTTGCATGAGGCCTAAGACTGTGTCAGCTCTCTCCTTCCTGAGGACGAGGTAGGACCTTTATAGCCTGTCAAGCAGGATGAGGGTTATCAAGGGAAAAGGGTTACATTGAGTTCACAACCGTTATACAACCCGTATACAATAAAGAACAGACATATTAAGAACGTGCCTTAATTTAAAATGTGTTTGATGATGGCAGCTCAAAACAAATTTGAGACTATTGTAGCCTAGACATTATTATGTTTATTAAGTTTGGCACTAAAATAAACCAGAAATAAATTAATTATATATGTTTGTGGGGTTAGCAGAGAAGAAAGTCAGATATATTTTAAAATGGCTACTAGTCTGCAGCTTCTTGGTAGGCCTCGGCAATGCTCCATCAGGTCTTAAATCTTCCATAGAAGAATGAATCATGAAAATCTATTCCGGCCCTACCAAGGTTATGAGTAGACAGGGTCACCTTTTCATACATGATAGGAACACCCAGTAACCCAAGCATTGTGCGATAAAGTATTAAATACTTGTGACAAAGATATTTGGACTTTCCTGGAAAGGATTACAATCCGAAGGATTTCTGTGGACATGGACACTGGACAGATATGAAGAGACATGGAGACTTTAAAACAAGAGGGAGATTTTTATCTCATAAATGCTTCCAATGTACAATACTGTTCTGTTGGAAATCCCCACCAGGCCTGATTTATGGAAGGAAGCAAGAAAAGGCTCTGCTGTTTTAGAAAAGCCAACAGCTGGTTTTCAGGGGAAATGACAAGAATTTTAACTTTATCTGAGGTAATCTGAATAGTTTGTAAGAGGAGAAGCCCTATCTCTGTAGACTGGTTTACATATAAATCAGACACCGCACTGGAAATGGATATATTCACTGGTTTCTTGTACAGTTTTTGGTCCTCCAGCTTTTGCTGTAGTATGCTGTGTATATATACCCTGTTAAGGCCAAATCATGATGGCCCATGGATAGCAACATAAGAGGGGTGCAGACAAGATGCCTTCTTGGATGAACAACTCACCCAAGTGAGGGCAGGGAAGGGTGGGGCCATCATCCCACCCTTCTGCACACCAGCTCACATAGCAGGGCCAGCATGCAAGGGGGCAATCTGCTCTATGCTAATGGATGGAGCTGTAAATGAACTCCTGTGCTAAGGCAGGAACAAATTGATATGGCTCCAGCCCCATGCACAGCTTTGGCATACATGTCACAATATATCACTTAATGCTCAGTATCATCCTGCCTTTACTTTCACTAATACAGTAAGTTAAGAAAAAGGGGCTTGTGGCCCATAAGGACAAGTACAATGCAAGCTTATTTCATGTTGACTTTATAGCTCTGGGCAGAATTGGTGTTCAATAACTGGCTCTAAGTGATATACCTGAGTCAAATGCGTAACTCCTGGCAACTGGTATATTCCTTTCTCTTAAGTAAAATGTGTAGTCTATCTCCCCTTCTTGTCCAAAAGAGATTTCCAGTGGAAGAGGGGAATGATTCTCTTGTCAGTAAAGCCTTACAAATACATTTGTAAATATAAATTTACATTTTGTAAAATGGTTTTAAAATGTCCCAAGCAGTTGATTGTTAAATGTGCACACTTTCCTCTTGCTATTTGGCTGATTTGTCACTTTAAATATTGGGACCTGGATCCTGAATTACTTGTTCTGTCAAAGATCCTAGAGTAAGTTTCACTGATAGAACGTTGAGTGATGGGTTAAACAATTCAAAACAAAAAATTTTGAAGACACTGTTGCCTTTTCTTCAGAGTTCTGTTAAAATACTTCATTGTTTATATTAAATTACCCTCCTTTTGTCTTTGATTTAATGTAATGACTTTTTCAAGTCTAGAGGGTAAGAGATCACATTTTTTCCACTTGGACAGAAATTGAAAATGTAATAATGCTGTGAACTCTTGGATCTTATTGATTCCTTGTGTTTAGGGGTCACCTGCCTTCTGAACAGTTAAAATGTGTGACATCCATATGAAATATCTAGATTTGTACACTTTGGTGAATTTGAAACTTAGAATTGGGACTTTTTAAAGGTGACATTAACTATACAGCTAAATCTACCACTGCTCTACCATTGTGATTCCTAAATGTTAACTTTCCCTAACCTTCATCCACTTTCCCTACTTCCTCACTCCTTTGTACAATATTGATAATGGTGCATAACGTTTAGTTTTGTCTGTAATAGGCATTCTTCCAGCAAGGCTACCCATTTTTTCTTATGTTTGTTTTCCCCCCTCTCCTTAACAATAGAATTCCAGTTCAATGACATGTCAAGTTTCAGAAACTCATTTCAAACTGTTGTGGCTGCAACATTCAATCTGACCTGTGGAGATTATGGTCTTTAAAGAACAGCGAGGGTTTAAAATAATCTCCTAGCTAATCTGTTGAGTCACTTCATTCTATGCCTCATAAAAACTAGTACTTTTAGAGTTGTTTTAAATATACTTAGTACATTTATGATATACTATGAACCAGAGCATGCTATGTTTTCAAGAGAGCTTTCCAGGAAACCTTCCCT
The DNA here is from genome assembly GCF_026122565.2 of Emydura macquarii macquarii. NCBI lineage: Eukaryota > Metazoa > Chordata > Testudines > Chelidae > Emydura > Emydura macquarii. Next base: position 5,794,040 of record NW_027130698.1, read on the forward strand.
ATAACGTATACACTGAAAAGCAGCTACTGAAATATTTATAATATGTTGTTTGAAATACCTTATGAATAATGTGCAGAAACTATAACAGCAAGTATCCTTAAAAATAACCTAATAGTACAGAACCAGTAATACTGGGTGATGTTACTTCTGAGAATGACTGCACATAGCAGAAATCTCTGTGTCCTTTCATTGCTGAGTTATTGTACCCCTTGCTCAGGTAAAGTTCACACTGAAGTCATTGCCAGAGTAAAGACAGAGTAAAATATTTGGTCCAGAAATATCACTTTTTAATATCAGAAAAGATGCAAGTAATTGTCATTTTTTCCCTTAATTTGTTAGTTTAATTTTTTTTTCTTTTGGGTGTGTGTGAAATGGATCTTTTGTCTTTTTATTCAGTTAAATATTTTGCTAATGTGCAGAGAAGATATGGCCAAAATTTGAGTAATTCAGAACACAGTAACTACCCAGAAGTGTGGATGCATGTAGCTGTGATATATATCAAAATGCATTTTTTTACAAGTAGAAATGGGCCTAAATCAAAACTGCAGAGCTGAACTTCAGAGAAGTTTGGATCCAGATCGGATTTGTATCTGAACTTCGTCTCAGACCCCTATTTATCAACAGAAAGTGTTAGGTACTGACTTTCACCCTGCCTTTTTTCAAAGGAAGCAAACTTATAAATGCAACAGCAGATTTTTTTTTTTTTTAACCTACTTTTTAACATTTGCACAGTTTTTTAAAAGTGTTTTTTCACACTATTGCTTTAAAATAATCAATTCCCCATCTTAAAATGCCCCTCACTAATTTTCTTTTAGAACTTAGCAAATCTAGAAATGCAGAAGTTCTAATTTCTGGTCTGCAGAAATAACCATAAATGAAACAAGTTTATGAAAACTCAACACGTCTCTGTCAATAAAGTGTGACCATGATGTAGAATTGGAAATGGAACTGGGGTCCTCAAAAACAGATGGTCTTTCAGGCTGCTGCACATCTGCAATGTAAAATAGATAGTGAGTAATAAGACATGACAGGGCATGTGTTTTGTTGAGTTTTACAATGCCACTTCTTAGAAAAAATGTGAGTCGCATGGACTTGCCACATGACATCAAGTGGGATTGTCCTTTCTAGAACTAGAACATCAAGCGTTTTACAGATTTGTACAACTTTGTTTTCTAAAAATGATCTCTCTGTATAAAGAAGTGTATTTTGCAATTGACTGTAGTTTTTCTTTGAACAAATCATCTTGACGGCTAAAATCAAGTAATGATAAAACTATAATCACTATAATTATCATAGTTTTCTAAGTATTACTGTGTAAAGTTTTCATTAAAAATGTTAATTTGTACCAGAAGTCATCACACAGTGCTATCAGATTTCTAAATACAGTTATGCTCAGTTTTAGAATATTCTAATGTACAGTAGGGAACGGTCACAATTACAGCTTTTGGTGGCTGGTTCTCTGGATTTTTATTTTTAAAGGTGAGAGCTTATTTGAAACCTTAAAACTTTCCTGCTTGGGATGCCACCATATATGACTGTCAATTCCCTAAAACTCCTGAATATTGCTTTCCTGCCTGCTGCTCAATTAAAATAAAGTCAACCCCTCCCAAATGTCACAGATCATTGAATGTATTGATATCCTACTACCTGCAAACACATTCTACATAAAAGTGCATATTAATCACTTCATTTGACTATGCACATGGGAAAACCTGAACATGTGCGTCATTTGTTTGCAAAATCATGGAAGTTGTTCAAATGTTGGTGCCTCGATTAAATTATGCATCTAATCTCATATTTAGGCACTTAATTTAGAAGGCTAATGTTCAAAGGAGTTGAGCGGCTTTGGCCATTACGTGTAATATTATATGATGTACCAATTGATTGTCTTGATTCTACTTGCTTAGGGAAAATGAAAATTTAGTTGTACAGTATGTTAAATTGATCATGTATATGTTTTTAATATATGTGGGGCATGTTTGTCACATACAGTATATTAGCCTAAATTCATTTAAATTATATTAGACAAATAGTTGTCTAAACACTTCGGGTGACTCCTGGAAGATACAATCATATTTACTGGTGTTCCTCCCTGGTTGCAACTTTAAAAGAATAGTTCACAAGATATCTGTACCATCTAATATGAATCTGAACCCTAGCTCTGATTTAGTTATAATACCCGAATTGATCACTCTATCTTAATCCTAATCCAAGACTGGATAGACATTGGAATATCTACATTCCAGGCCCATTTCTAGTTAGGATTTTGGGGCAAATTTTCAAGATGACTCCATATTGCGGGTACAGTTTTCAGCTGAAAAACTTGTACTTGTTTTTTTTGGACTTGCAACTGAATAGTGGGGTGAAAGCCTCCGTACATTCACTCGCTACAGATTTCAGGTACAAATCAGGTTCACAAAATTTCAAGTATTCTGAATTGTACTTCAATTCACTTTGCCACTGCAAAATTGCCATTGCAAGAAAATGGCTGGATCTTCTCCAAAAGTTGCCACAGAGTGTGTTGAAACAGAGAAGACCATTCCTCCTAAAAAAGGAATCTAGAGGTAAAACTGAAGAATGGCATCTGAATAAATTTGGAGGAAGCCTTTGGGAGTGTTGAATTCTCTGTTCATAATTTTCCTAGTTATGAATGAGTGATCAAATGAAGTACTATCTGCTAAGACATCGGAGCTTGTTCTTCTCTTTCTTGTAGCACAACAATGTACCTGAAACAAAGCAAGCATTTAGAAGAATGATACCTTCCAACTTCATAATAAAGAGGCATTATTTCAAGGCATTATTTCAGTACTCTACTTGTGGTGAATGCCTGACTGCCACAGTTCTAGTTTAGTGATGAGGCCTAAGTACCAAAGGTAGGATTTTCAAAAGCACCTAAGAAGTTAGGTGCCCAACTCCCCTGGGCTTTCACTATGTTTGGTGCCTGAAAAACACAAAAGCTACTAATACACGGATCAGTTTAACAAGGGAAATTAAAATCCTAGTAGGGGTGTCATTATAAGATTATACAAAATAAATAGGGAATACTTGCTGAAGTGCAGAAAAAGGCTCCACTGAAGTAGCTAAGAGGGTGTAATAAGAAAGATGGACAAAGTGCAGTTCCTGTTGGATTGCATATGTCCTAAAATAATCTTATTACCACTGTGGCATTTGTGTCATCACTTCTATCTAAATAATACAATTTTTCGTCCACACCTAGGGAAATGAGTTTTCACATGTGCACTGCCAGCATTGTGTCCTACAATACACCCTCATTTCACATTGCCAGGCAAAAGGAGTAAATTACAGCAAGCGAAGGGAGCCTGCTATCCTGTGCTTTGATTTGGTGGGGTTTTTTTTAAGAGGCAACTGCTGTTTATTCCCTATCTTGCATATTGCAATGTTCTCATTCTTCTTCCCACACTAAACAGTATTGTTGTACTAAATTTAAAGGGCATTTAGAAAGCAGTATGTCACTTCACCCATGACTGCAATTGTGTTTTTCAGACTTTCAATACAATCTCAAATGCATTTTTTATTCGGATTTGTAGCAATAGATGTAGTCTGACCTCTTGTATAACATAGGCCATATTATTTTGTCCAGGTGTGCCTGTATTGAGCCCAATAATTTGTGTTTGACTAAAGCATATCTTCCAGAAACGCATCCAGTCTTGATTTGAAAACTTCAAGAGATAGAGAATCCATCATTTCCCTTGGTAGATTGTTTCACTTGTTAATCACTCTCACAGTTAAAAATGTGTGTCTTCTTGTAATTTGAATTCATCTGGTTTTCACTTACAGCCACTGTCTTTCTCTATTAAATTAAAAAGCCCTTTAGTACCCAATATTTTGTCCCCATTAAAGTCCTTGTACACAATAATCAAGTCCTCTTGATCATTTTGATGAGCTAAATGGATTGAGCCTCTTAAGTTTCACTATAAGGCATTATTTTTCAAGTCTTCAAATAAGTTTGTGGTTCTTCTCTATATCCTTTCTAATTTTTCAACATCCTTTAAAAAACGTGGACACTGGAACTGAATGCAGTGTTCCAGTATCGGTCTCACCAGTGTTTCATATACAGCTAAAAATCACCTCCCTTCTCCTGTTTGCTGTTTCTTTGTTTATATATCCAAGAATCCTATCAGCCCTTTTTGCCACAGGATCTCACTGGGAGCTCGTGTTCAATTGTTTATCTACTCTGACCCCTAAATCCTTTCAGAGTCACTGATTTCCAGGATACGGTACCTGAAGCTAAGTTTTTTCCATCCCCACATCAGAATCAGAAGAGATTTCCCCTCTGACAATTCCCATTTCTGTTAGAATTTATTTTGAAATTTCACTTCTGTGAAAAAATTTTGAATTTTTGACTTTTCTTATTGTCAGAGAAAATTCCATTTCCTGCCCAACTCCATTCCCATACCTTTCATGCATCTGCACAAACAACCCAACACACTCAAATGTGGTGTTGCAGGTTCTTGGTGCACAAGGCTTTGAAAATCTGGACCTACGTAAATTTTTAGGGCTGATCCTCAGCTGCTGTAAATAGTCATAGGGAAAGCGAAGTCAAAAGACAGCTGACAATTTACACCAGCTGAGGCTCTGCCCCATTATTTCCAGAAAATACATGTGAGATACATTTCCAGGGCTCATTGTGGAGACCGCATTATTGTCTGGGGGTCGGGGAGTTGGCTATTGAGTTGTGCTGTGACCTCTTTTAAAATCCGTGGCTTGCTTAAGAGTCTAATCATTTTGGTTTCAAAAGAATGGGTAGAGAATCATCTGTTGCATGTCTTTGCATCATGGCAGGACAGCTTTTTATTATTCTGTAAACCATCCCTAATATAAATTCTTCTAATCTAACCTAGACTACTCCAATGACTTTAATGCAAAAAGCTCCCTTAGCAGCTTGCTTCATTTCTTGTGTCCTTATAAAGCTTTTCTTAATATGTAGTCTTTCCTCAGACTACAGCTTTTGTTTTCCAAACCTTCTACCACTGTAGTTGCTTTACTCTGAACTCTCTCCAATCTGTCTGTCTCTTATTAAGTGTGCTGCTCCAAACATATGCACAGCTCTGACTGAGGTCTAATCAATGCTGAGTGGGTTGGATAATCTTGTTTATTTTACATGTTTATGGTGCGACCCAAATAGCATTTGCTTTTATGTGACAGTGTCTCACTGTTAACTCATATTCAGTTTATTATCCACTGTGATAGGCAGATCCTTCTCTATGTCACTACTGTTTAGGCAGTCTATTCATAAGGAAAATCATAAGGGCCTTGCTCAGTTTTAACTCAGTCCATACTCAAGCAAAGTCAGTTGATTTCAATGGGAGTTTGCCAGATTAAGGATTGAATAAAGACTCCAGAATGTGATTCTTTATTTGTGCATTTGTTTATTCTTTGCTCCATGAACATTTGACATTCTTTCTATTGAATCTCACTATGTATTGATTTGAGTTAATTATTCCAATTTATCAAGATCTATAATATGTCTTGCATAGTGTTTAGGTAGGTAAGATGTCATAGGCGGCTATTCTTTCCGCATTTCATTAATAAAAATTGTGAAATGATACTTTATTGCAAGTTCATATATATTAAAAAATGTACAGGATGTACATAGTAGTCAAATTGCGTCTTCCTCCTCATGAAAAGCTGTCTGAAGTGCTAGAGATGGCATGTTGGACAAATTCGAGAAAAATTCATTTACTCATGCAGATAGTCATGGAAAGAAAATTGGTACTTTGGCACAGATTAGGGTGAATATGTCACATGGTCTTCAGTTAAAATGAAAGGATCAGGCCAAATGAGGTAAGAGTCTGAAAATCTAATCTGATACCGCCTCTGTATTTGTACTTGAATCAGATGATGTACAGTATCTTATTTCCCTGCAGTATTTGCATGAAGCCTACAAATATTTGAACTGATTGCGCTTCAGTGCATGCATATGTGCAGCAATGAATCATCTTATGATAGGATGAAATTAAAATCAATTGAAAATGTATTCAGGGATCATTCCAAAATGAGCTTTGGGGAAAAAGTCCCATATAGCTACAAGGTGGCTGCTGTAGTTTTATTGGCAACACTAATTGTGTTTGAGATAATTATTTTGCAGATTTTATTTTTAAAAACATCTGGGGCAAAGGGTTGAGATTCTTCCTAGGGGTAGGGTATACCCATGAGGTGTTTCATCAGCATACTTTTTTCTTTATTGAATGTGGCTAGTCACAAATAAACAGATGTACAAAAATCCTCTCTGTACATAGATTACTGCTATAAAAAAAAACTAACAAAAGGGTTTCAAACACTGTCTTCCTAACCATTTCTCTTAATAGGTTCTAAAGTCCAAGAGTTCAAACTCATCCCTGATGTAACTTTCCTAACTTCGTTTATTTCCATAAAGTTACTTCATAGCTAAATTTGATCCAAAGAGCGGGCTGTAGTTAAGGTGTACTTCTCTTTGCTGTCTTTTACCAGGCTGGTATAGTTGTGTTTGGATGAACTACATGGAGAACAAAAATTCTTACCACAAGTGAGAATGTATTTTGCTGAGTTGAAAAATCCCTTGTTCTTGCCTTCATTTTTTTGAAAAAGAAAAAAAATGTTTGAAGGCAAAGAACTGCCATTTTGCTGCCCGTGGGTATTTTCTAAACAATAATATCAAATTTGGGTCACACTTTCTCACCCCAGGGCCCAGATCCTCCAGTGCAGTGAGCAGATCAGCAGCATGTTATGACCCTAAAGGGAGCATAGCTGGCAGTGAGAAGATTGTGACAGTGCAGGGGGATGTTCTAGTGGCTGTAGCCAGTGTTTGTCTATTATGTCACCACTCTTCTGCCAGTGTAGAAGTCAAGGCCAGAGGACAGGATACATGGCAAAGGAGAGTCTGTGACTGGATGTATCCCAGCTTACACATCAGCTTCTTAGGGCCATTGAGAGGCAGAGTAACTTAGAGCTAAACATAAAAAACGTTTTTGGATAATAGCTTTACCATTTATCCATTGGCACTGTGTATTATAACATCGAGGTACAAAGACCTTTGAATGTACTCACTTCTTTATTATCATACAAGGTTTCCCCCCCCCACATACAATGGTACTGTGCTGATGTGTGGTACAACTCAAACAAAATAACCATTCCCAGGGCTTCATAATTATGTGTAACTGGCCATTTGAATAAATGCAAGAGCAGAGAGAGATACAGTGAGCTGTTTGAGTAGAGCATGCCAGGTGCTGAAGACTAAGCTACTGAAAGATTGGGCATGTATAATTTTAGCAAAATGTCAGGGTCTGATCCTGCAGCTACTAAAGTAATGTCTACACTGAGAGTTTTCCTAGGTTTGGTCTACACCTAAAAATTAGGTCAACCTAGCTACATCACTCAGAGCCGCCTCTCAGAGAAGTGGATAACTTACATGGACCAATCCAAAACAGAACAAAAAACCCTTTTAACAGTGTAAGAAGTGTCCACACTACAGTGGCAGAGCTGCAATGCTGTAGCTATGCTGCTGCATTGTAGATATACCCTTAGTATTATTCATCATTGGAGCACTAGTGTAGATAAGACACCAGCATTTTTACCATCATGTTGTCTGACCCTGCTCTGATTAAATATTAGATGACACGGAGGTAGAAACATCATCAGCTGTCCAGCAAGTGATCTGTGCTAAAGTGCCCATCATTTCTGTCACTGGTGGAGCTGCAGCAGTGGAAAATCTTAAGTGAAAACTCAGTTTGGACAAAGCCTCAGAATGGGAGTTTTCCTGCTTGGATTTTTTTTTTTTTTTTAAATAAAAAACTTTGAAAAACCTTTAGATCGGATTAGGTTTTCATTAAGGGTTTTAGAAAATCTATTGCACAAAGTCTCATACGAAACAGGAGCACAATTCATGGAGACTTAATGAAATTGGCCTTGAACCTCTTAGACCAGCCATGGAGTTCATCCTACCTTGAATTGCTAGAAAAAAACAGATCTAGCATGATAGCTCAGAACAGTATAAGAAGTATTAAAAAATGAGATCAGATGGTCTCAGCCTTGTTCTGACATTTTTGAGAGTGTACATCAGCAAACCATACTGAACTGTCACTAATTTGACAGCTATAGTGTGAAAAGCCCCAAAACCCCAGAATTAGACACTGGGACTAGTGCCAGTTGAAAGCAGTTTTACCTTTAAAAAAAAAAAAAAAAAAAAGCAAACAAAAAAACCCAATCCGAAACCTAACTCTTGGCTGTGTGATTGAACAAGAAGTCTAACAGGGATAAGCTCTTATCTCTCATTTGCATGGGAACTAAAGAGAAAGCAGCTGCTTAGTGACATTTTATTATTTGTTTACACTAGTGTAAATATCAGAATTCTAATACTAGATTAATCTGTACAAGTTCTGCCAGCAGAAACCCAAATCAAGATTAAAACTCCAAAACAGCGTGCACTTTCAAAGATTAATAGAATTAGGTTACTGTATGGCAGGGGAGAGGTAAATTATATGAAACGGCTTTAGTTTTAACATCTGCCTGATGTGAACATTTTTATTTTTACAACTTAAAAAAAATCTAGAATTTGATTCGGTGTCTGATATAAGAATTTGATATCAGGTATCTGAAAGCATGTTACTCTCCTCCCCCCAAAAGCCACCAACTGGTGGTGTTATGAATTTAAATAGGCGAATGGAGCTGACTTAACTGACAGTGGAGTCTGGTCCAGTTAGGCAACAAGGTTCAAATTGAAATCTTTGTAGTATGTTAGACTTTAACAGGCTCCAGGAAGTCAAAAGATGTACACAAAAGCCAAACCTGGTGTAGAAATGTGAACACAACCATCTAAACAGACGGAGCCTTTTGAAAGCTGATTTTTTAAAGGAATGCTATTCCAGTGAGATACAAAATCCTTGTATTCCAGGCAAGATCACCAAATGATTGAAAGCTAGACATAGAAAGAGCTATCTGAGAAAGCACGGTTGGAGATTTCAGCTGATGAGTAAGAATTAGAGCCTGGCTAGACGTTCTCTGATCAGTGGAGCAACTATTTGGTCCCCTGTTTCTAGTCTCGCTTTTGCTTTTTTGTGTTGCAAGCTAGAACATCACTAATTCATACCTGGCTAATTCAAATTTGCCCACACAGAATGATGGTTTCTTCCCACTTCTCAGCAAAGTAACAGTAGACCTCAGTAAATCACCCCAATATTATGACTCCAGTTCTTTAATAGATTATTATACTAAGGAGAATTGTCTAGTGAGTCTGATTTTGTTTGATGTGAGTGTAGGGAGGGGTTGGTAACAAATAAAATAATTACAGTGGGGTTGGTACCTTTCAAACCCAGGGGGGTTGCAGGGGCAGCAAGTTGTACAAGATTGTGACTCATTTGTAAGTCACTTGCAGCTTCCCATTTGCCCCTATGAAGCAAATAGAGGAACTAAGCCTCAGCCCTTTCTCCGGCATAGCTTACCTCCTACTGCATCTGTGCTGGCTGCATATTGAAGGGATGGAACTACTGCTACCTACGGGAGAAGGGGGTAGCAACTGCTCCCCCCATCTCCATTGCTACTTGTGACATGGATAGCAAGTACAGCGGAGTAAGGGAACTCCCATACAAGAGCTCCCAGAGCAGGGGTCAGAATCTGATCCTATATTTTTTGTTTATTTTAAATCTTGTGCTGGCCTGCTATAAGTCTCTCTCTTTTGACATTTGCAGTGCAGCTCAAACATTTCCAGAGAAGCAGCTGTTCTCAAACTGAAAACAAAACTTTTAAAATATTTTATTAAAAATTGGGCTTCTGTCTCCTCAGATGATAGCAGCTAGATAGGTTGTCTGCCTTTTTAATTACAAAATTCTGAAGCAGTACATCGGGTCGATACATCTCTGTCATTTGTCAACATGGCATATTCCAGCTCGCTTTTAGGTATTCCACTTCAGAGCACCCTTCTCACAAGAATGAAATCTAATACCTTCAGCTTAGTGAGCTGTCCATTTCTGTTCACTTTTGCCAGGGTTCACCTCAAGAACATCATTGTGTTCAAAGGACATAAAAGGTCCTGTCTGCCATCTACATTACCACTGCAGCAGGATAGAGCTTGAATATAGGTGTTTTCTATCTCTGAAGTGTGTTAAAGAAATCTATAAAACATTCATAATATTACATCCCAAAACCCTACATTAAAAGAGCATTAAGGTTGCAAAGTCAAACACACAAAAGTTAGGACATGAAGGCTGCCTATGTAACCTTAATATGCAGTACTGTACAGTTTCTAGTTACCTTAGAACTATGTTAGCTGCAGGTACCACATTTCAGCAGGGTCAAGAAATTGTTCTGGAACAGGCCATCCAGGGACTTCTTCAGATGCAACTCTGCTCGAGAGCCATCTGCCTACTCATTTTAAGGATGATTTGTTAGTCAAATAAATTTGAATTGTTCTTCCAGTGCTGTTTACATTTGGTGCAGCATTAAACTTAAACATATGTATTGTGATATGTTCCTAAAGCATTATGTACCATTTGTAGCATTAAAGTACAAATAAAATGAAGTTAGTATTTTTTGGGGGGGAAGTAACTAAAGTCATGGAACACCCTCTTATGAAGGTGCAAGTTTACACGGTAAACCTGTGTATTGCTTTTCCTGTTTGTTGGCAATAGTTACCTTGAGCCTAGCTCTCTGTGTGGGTGTACCTCAAAAACTGCAGCATCTTTCCAAAAAAACATTAAAATGCCACATAAATCAGGAGCCCTGTGCCCGTAACCTCCTGTTTACAGGCTCAGATTAGGATGATAGAAACAAAATTCCTTTTGCAGGTGCAAATTTTATAGGCCCAGATACTGCATACAAAATATGAGGCTGTGATTTAGCCCAAATATAGGTTGCTGTTTATAGCACCGCTGAAGTGAGTTGGATGCTGGCTACAAGATAGTATATCCAGTGAGGAAATTGTCCAAAGAGACTGAGAGAAACTCTATTCTTATGAAAAAGTTCTATGGGATCTGTAAAGTCCACACAGAATGCACAGGGATCATAGTTTTTAAGGCCTCATCCAAAAAGCCCTATGTGCAGTAAAGGGCACAGTACTCTGTTTAACTGCCTTGAATGCATGAAGGCATGAGTCAACCCCACAAAGATTTCAATCTTTGGTTCCTGTAAATCTGTGTATCCCAAATATACCCCAAATCCTACTTGCTTTACTCCTGTTCCACTGAAATTAAGGTGAGCAGGATTTAGCCCTTTGGTTCCCACTGACAACAGTTGCTAAGTGGTTATTGTCTTCAGTGGCTGGGATTTGACCACCAAATTCTCGCCTTCATGTAGTAACCAAAGCCTCCAATTCTTACAACCAGCTATGCTATAAGGGTATGTCTTCACTGCAGAGTTAGCCCATGATATAGTTCAGGTGGTGTCCCTAACCCCACTTCTGTCTACACAGAGAAACCTCTAACCTGGGCTTGTGGTTCTTTAAGCTCAGGCTTGCAGGTATAGCTGAGGTGATGGTCTTGAGCTTGGTTTCACTTTTCAGCCCAGATGGGCAATCCATCCATTTTTCAGTGAACATACAAGCTTATCAAGCCTAAAGTGTGCTGTCAATCCTCGAATCCTAACTCACAATTGCACCTGGGTAGCATTTAGTTGTCTAACCCCTCCCTTCTTCTATGTTGCCTTTTAACCCTATGTTTTCCTGCTTAATTTCTCTGCCCTTCCACAGATTTTAAATCCTTCTCCCATACTGCCAGTTGGACTAAAGCTGACACCAGCCGTCTGGTAAAGCTTTGGTGTGATATCAGTAAGATATCACCTGCAAGAGCACTTTGCAAAGGTATCAAAGTAGGACATTTCTCCTACAACACACTGAGTGAATTCATAGATTGGCCTACTTTAATACAGCTCAAAGAAATCCAGCCCAGCACACAGGCTGGGACATCACCATTGTGGATGCAGCCACGGGGGTCTGGTTTGGGTAGGGCTTTGCAGTGAGGACACTCTACCCAGGCTAACACTGCAATGAAGACAAAGTCTAGGACTGTGTTATACAAGAATGGGATTGTTGGAATTCAGATACTGTATTTACTGGCAGTTTTTTTTTATCTTGATAGCAGGATGCAAAAATATGTAATTTAAAATTGCATATCAGCATCCAAAAGGCACTTTCTAAGAAGAGCCTTGCAATTTCACAACCCCACTTCCCTTTATATGAGTAGTTATGCTCGTATACTACAGTTCTAGACATCCATGAACCAGATGTTCTTTTGATAAAGTGGCAGCCAGTGTAGTCAGGTATGTGCAAGCCAACCACATAAAAATATTGCCAAGTTCTTTTCCCACTTTGAAAACTAATCAGTACATTTTTAAACTTTTTTTGTACTTATATATAAGTTTAATAGTATTTTTTTTTTAGCATTTAACCATCGTACACTTGTTGTAAATTTGAATTTGTTATACATTGTGATCTCTTTTCAGTGTATTATCCATTAACAATAAGCAATTCTTCTTTAAGCTTCTCTGCCTTTTGAAACATTTCTCATTAGCACAACCACACCTAAAATCATGACTGAAAATTATAGCACTTTTACTTGGTGATGATTTACTATTTTAAAAAACTAGAAAACCTCTGGTAGTGGTTACCACTATGCTTTATATAGCAGCTTCTACGTATTGTACTCTGTGCTATTGTCATTTGTATTTATTTATATTTGCATCTGAATCTATAGATATAGATGTGTATTTATATATCTTATATATCCTAAGATAATATGAAACAAGAGCTGAATGAGTAATTTATTTGAAGAAGTTAGCCACTTTTTCTATCTCTGGAATATCCATGAGATGATACATTCTAGGAAATCAATTAGTTGTTTAACTTATTAAATGACTGCCTCTTAAAAATGTTTACTCACATTGTTGCTGAGCATTTGAAATTCAAGCCACTGCTGAGTTGTGAGTGGTCAGCTAAGTCACATGATTGCTTGAGCAAACAATCACTTCCAGCCCAAATACTTGTATGCTGAAATTAAATTGTTTTCTGTGGTCTCATGAGCAATAGGAATTGTTTTTCTAAAGTTTCTGTCTCTTGCAGCTATCAGTGCAACTCCACCAGTAGTAGAAATTGTGGAAGCACTGTTATAGTTAGGCACTGGCTGCCACTGACGTTTTAAGCACCATGACAGGTAACCCTGCTTGGAGCAAGATTAGATGACATGGTGCTTAAAATGCTAGCAACCATCTGGAGTGCTGTCTGTGCTAGTGCTTGCAGTGTTCCTATTACTGAGCTGAGTCAGTGGTAGCAATATAGGGATTTTTTTGCTATTAGTGCTGTAAGGTCTTAAATGTGATACATAAACTTAATAGCATGCACTGTTCGTATACATGCAGTATGCAGGCAAATATTTTGGTGGATTTGTTCCCATTTTCTTCAGTTAGAAGTTGAAGGTTGTACTCTGCCACTCAAAAGGTGAACTTTCCTTAGATTCCAAAAAAGGTGTCTGATCTTTGCGGATTTTGATGGCATGGGGTATCTCTCCAGACAGAGAACCAAATGTTTGAATTTGTATAGCTTTGCAGAATTGTGTAGTGTTTGCATTTATAAAAGGTAGTCTCTATAGGTATAGCCCTATACCATTTTTCAGTATGGAACATACTCCTCCTGTGGACAAGTAGGTGATTCAACATAGCCCACTGGCAGCTCTGCTGGTGGGACTTCTATGGACCTTGCACTAGAAACTGAGGACTGGACCCTGGGTTCATAAGAGTTAGTGACAAAACTTCTATTGATTTCATTAGTGCAGGATCAAAACCGATATGTGAAAATTTCCCAGCAGAGTTAGGCACCCAACTCCCAGTGACTCAATGGGATGTGAGCATCTGACTCACTTGGGCTCCTTTGAAATTCCAGTTTAGATCTGCCCATTCCCATTCCCATCTGTGCTCCCTTGGGGCAGACTTCCTTTTAAGGGCAGATATAAATTCTCTCTGCCTGTGCCAATAAGAGTGGATTTAAACCTACTATGTCCAACAGGCTTCTAAATTTCAACTCATTATTTAAAGAATGATTTTATTCAGCTGTCAGTTTCTACTTCAAAAGTATTTTTAGTTTACCTTAGAAACAGACTAACTACCCCTACACATCTCTTTAGAGCAAGTAGCAAGGTTTTTGTACAGCCAGCAAACAATCTACAGTACATGGTTTGTTGAATATTGTGCTACTGGGTCATATAATGGTCAGCCAGGGCTTTGATTCTGGTCACGGTTGCTAATCACATAAAGCAAGACATAAACAAAACAGAAGAAGGAAAATAGCTTCAGTTCTTTGGTTTATTAAATTGGAAGTGTTTTACATGCAAATTTTAAAGATAGGCATTTCCTTTGGGAGCAAACATAAACAAAGACTGGTATGTTTTATTCTAAAAGAAATTCAAATAATTTCATAGCAAAATTAGGTTATTTGTTAGTGACTTAGTTACATAACCCCAATAATGAACATACATCATATTTGACAGGCAAAAATGAGTAATTGGTAGTTTTTATGCCTAACAGAAGCAAGCCTGGGATTTGAATGTGTATAAAGTTTTAGTGATTTTCATATAACAAAGTTAACTATCAGTAAAAATGTATTCCATAAGTGATGAAGGGATATGAGGGTTCTTGAAGACACTATATAACCTCTATTTTTCTTATTTTATCTGACATTTTTAGATTTTAATGTTTTACTACAATAATAGAATATGTTATGTGTTAATAGTCAGAGGGGGCCAAGAAATATTGGTCTTCAATGTTGGTATAACTGCAGTGTTTCAGTGTATTGCACTGTGTCACAGAGTGTACCTCCTTCCGGCTACGTTTGGCACTATAAGTGTTCCCTGCCTTCTTTCACCCTCTTCAGTTCTCTTTGTATAACTCCACATCAGAAACAAATGTTGTCACTTGTAACATCAGTTTGTTGCTTTCCGTATGGAACATTATTGAAATTAATTCCACTGCAGGTAAAATAGGAACATTAACATGTAAAAACTTACCTTGCTTCAAAAATATCCTTGTACATTTGTTACATGTCAGTACGCACCCACAGTCTTTACACTGCTTTTGGGAGATCTTATTATATCTATTTGGCCCAATTTATCCCTATTATATCTATTTGGCCCATTTATCACACCAGTGTGAAGTGTGTGCAAATCAGAATGGGAGCATTTTACTCTCTCTTTATACTATTGTAAATTACTACACAAGGCACAGGGAAACAGATAATGAAGTTCATTGTATCTTTAAAACCTAGTTATAATTTAGTAACTCCTTCCGCCCCACATTCTTTGAAATTGCATGCAAAACCATCATATGTGCAGCTCCAGACTTAAGCAGTTACATTTGCTAAATGTAAATACATAAAGCAGTTCCAAAATAGGTTTGCCTTTCTGATTTACTGAAATCCCTTTAGAAATGGGCAAGTGCTTAATGCTTGTTACCCAGACTCTAATGAATATAATCAAAAGTCAGAAAGTAAAACAAGGTAGCATGGGATGACAAGACAATTGTGGTAAAGTAAGATTGGTTCCACTTAAAGTGGCTGGTATTGTAGCATGCATATTAATGGATTTGGAAGCTTTTCAAATAACACAAATAATTATCACACATGACCCTAGACATACTATATAAATCAATATTAATTCATCCAATCAAAATGTTATGGCTCAAATCTGAAGTAGCAATTTTCTCTGCAAATGTAAGTTGATCTGACTGCATGGCATTTGGACTTGTGGAAAGTCCATGAAAAATGTTGGGGGTTTAAGTTAAATGAAGAGAAGACAAGCTAGAAATGTTCAAAAGAAATCTAGAGGTTCTACGCTGAAGAGAGAGTTCTTTTGCTGTCCTGTTTCATTCTCATATTGCCAGTCATCGGTGTATATTGATGTGTGCCTTAGAAGAAGTCACATGCTTAAGGTTCTTAGCTAAATCAAGGCTTGAGTGACTAGCAGTGTGTCATGAGCCATGCTTCTCTGTGTGGAATAAGAGCAGGCAGAATTCCTATGATTTCATCGTATGACAATTTCTTTGTTAGAAATGTGTTCATTTTCGCAGAAGGATTGGAAAACATAGCCAAGAATTTTTCATCTGTTTTCTGCAAGTGCAGTGTTAAAAGTATTACAATAATTCAGAGCATGAGCCTTGTCATGCTTGATTTACATCCTCAAAATTGAAGTGCCATTATTCTGTGTTGTTTTCTATTCGCTGAAAGCCTGGGACCTATTAACAGCTGTTGGGAAATATACATTTGGTTAAAATTAATTTGTAAGTATTCTACTCCTTTAAATTATAGTGCTGGATAGCATTTGCTTTTGTTGGATAGCATGATTATTTACCCATTAGAAATGGCAGATATCGATTATGAGTTAATAAGACAGAAATGCCATTTAAATTGCAACTTCCAGAGCTTCAGTGTGGTATAATCTACCAGATGCAGGAAAGTTCATGTCCCTAAATAGGGTCTGTTGTCTCATTTTATGAAAGACTAGTCGGAACTGCTTTGTTCAAGCCTTTTGAGCCCTTCTTATTATATTAACATTAAAAATCACAGTACAACTCTTGGAGTAGCACAGCAGATGTCTATAGCTATAGCAGCGAATGCTTATTTAAAGAAAGCAAGGATTCTCTGGTGCTTGACTTTGCAGCTATGCTACTTTTTTTCCTTTGGAGTCCTGAGCCTCATATTCCACTTCTAATGAGTTTCCAGCCCATCACAAAAGTAATAGCTTTGTACTGGAGGAGTGAGTGTTGAATGATAACTGCTTGTAATAATTTATTGTTTTATTATTAATAAGTAACACTCATTATTGGAGGAGTGAAGGGTGGAATATGCAGTGTTTGCTGCATGAGTGGCTTTTGCTGGCAAATCCACAGAAAGTAATTGGAGTCATCCCTAAGAAGGCAGCTCCTCTCCTGTAACATCATACCAAGAGAGCTCTGTTACCCCTAGAGGGAACAAGGGCATATTCTGGAAGACAAGCTTTGGTCCAGTGAACAGAGGAATGGGGTGGGATGGTCTTCCGGAGTGTCTGCCATCCAGAAGAACAGTTGTTCAGCATCAGATGTGCAAAAGAGGATACAGAGAGAGTGAGCAGGAATTCTGTCCCTACAAATTTCTTTTGACAGCTACACAATTTAGTTTATTGTTCCTGTTTGTGTCCATCATAGCTCAAGTACATTCGGTGGAATTAGACTGCATTTGAAAAGGATACATTCTCAAGAACTTTAAGCAGTATTTTTTAAAAGCTCTGAAAGGGGAGAGAGTAATTCTGAAGAGAGATGTGTCCCTGTTCCCCATCATTAATACGTTTCAGCACTTGCCCAAACTAACAAAAGGATCAGATGGGTTTAATTGTTAGAGGAATACAATGTTTCATTTGCAATAGTAGGTCTGTTCTTTGATTGATTTGCCACTGCATATAGTAAATCAAATCTTAAACTCTAACCCTTAATTTTCAGGGACTTAGAAGAAAGTTTCTATGTGCCTCAAAATTAGCATGTTTGTGTAAAATTAAAATACTAGTTTGAGTCTGGGGTTTTTTCGGCACACAACTCCTCCTCTTCCAATGCATTTTACTTTCTTTGGTCTTTTGTTTTTGTTTTTTAAAATAACTTTTACCAACAACAAGAGCAATAACAGGAAATAAAACAGCTACAGATACAATTGCATAATTATTCTTGAAATTGTGAGTTCTCTCTAGCCATTAGCATGAGTAATGAAACAATTGCATATGCAGTTTGTGAGACCGATTGCTGGGCCTGGCTGTGTTGCACTTGGTTCGGGACCTTGGTTGCAGGGAGAAAATGTGGCTCTAATCCTAGGAACATCCGGGGACTGAACTTGCTCCTAAATTAATCTGCGAAAGAACTACTCCATATCACTCTGGCTAGAACAATCTACTGGGAACCACTCTACCGGATGGTAATAGCCAGAATACAAAGTCACAGTGTGACAATCAACCCAAGGGGAGAACAGAAGGTTTAACACCGCTCCCCCCCCACCAAACAACCAGTTAAACCAACAGATTGGATATAAAGTCATTGTGCTATAAAAATATATTGAGTAAGGTCTTTTATGAAAGCTTGTAATGTTCTGAACTTGATGGTCATTATGAGATATGTATACAGACTATGACTATGAATGATATATTTGTGTATATGGAAAATCACGCTCATTAACTTCAGTTGCACTTCACAGCACAGTACTGTTGTGTATTTTGTGTCTTGCCTAATTGCCTAGGTTGCCATAGCAACAGAGCATAGCTTGTTGCCATAGCAATAGAGTTAAACTATTAGGGGATAAAACAACTAGAGTCCTGTAGCACCTTAAAGACTAACAAATTTCTGCAGGGGTAAGCTTTCGTGGGCTGCAACCCACTTCCTCAGATACATGAAATGGAAATCACAGATAGGAGGTATGTATATATGCAGCCAATGGTAAGAAACAACAATGGGGAGGGCAAGTGCTAACAAAGTCAATTCAGTTAGAGTAGATGAGGCCTATTCACAACCCTTGATTAGAAGGTGAGAATGTGTGAACCTGTTTCACTCTGAATACAAGTACTTTCAAAGGATTTAACATAAGTGTGGTAAGCTGTGAAGCAGGGAGGTGCACCTCCCAAACCAGTTGTTTACATGAAACCAGCTGTAAGTAACTAGTCATTGTCCAGTCTTGGAAAGAACAATGGTGGGCCACTAGACTTAATGGAAAGACATTGAGACAACTTGCAACTGAAAAGAACATCCAGGCTGCCAAATATCAAGTCAAGAGGGAATTTCCCCTTTCTGAATAACCATGAGTCACCATGGAGTGCAAGGATGGAAAAAAAGGAAAAAGCCTTTCAAAAGCAGGCTTGGAAATAAGGTTTTTCATCCAGAACCTGGGGGACAGTCTTGAGGCAGAAAGCTGTCTGGGAACACTAGATCCCTCCTATAGCTAGGAGGTGTGCTGGGAAACTGTTTCAAGGCTACAGGTAACTCTAATTGGAAAATATATTCTATCTAATATGAATGTGTAAAGTCTGAGGTTGTGTCCTTACGTTTATTTTCTGTGTAACTTGTCAATGTTTACTTTCCCTTGCTATTTCATTTTTGAAGCTGGTTTTTTCTATTAAATAAACTTTTTTTTTTTGTTTATTTTCATCCCCAGCAGGTATCTGGTATGTAAATTGTGCGGCGTGTGTATGCCAAAGTAAGCTGGTATGTGGGAGGCTAGTTTCATGCGTTCGGGGGTGACAAACCAGAAGGGACTAGTCCAAGTGTCTGGTAATTCAGAACTTTGAGAAGATGTATTTGGGGTCACTCAGGACTGGAAGGGCTGTTGGTGGCACCCTTCAAGGTGTAGGTAGGCTGGTGAAAACCAGAGTGAGACCTTATGTTTGTGGACAGGCAGTTGGTGTCATGGAATTGAACCATAACTGCACAGCATACAGGCCTCCAAAGTTACAGGGCAGGTACTTACAGAACCCCTTACTGGTCTGGGTGGTCCTCAAAGTATACAGCGGTGTAGTGAACCCCAAAAGACCACACACAATTACCAGACTAACTGCACCTCTGATGACTCCTGCCGTCCTTGAGTCCTGTCCATCTCAAGCCATCACTTCCCTCAGGGTGTAATCATGCGATTCTCCCACTCTCTGCCTGGGCCTTGGGCTGCAGTTTCTATTCGTTATTACCTCAGCAGGCCCAAGTTTGAATCAGTACCTGTAGTTCTGCTCCTCCAGGAGCTATGACCAGTGGCCAAACAGCCTTCTTTGAGCCAAGCATAGTTGATTGAGAACTAAAGAATTTCAGATAAAAAAAGATATTAAAGTAATAAATAGCCTACACGCACAAATATGCCTGCCTTCCCTAAGGTTTACCACCTCTTGGAAGTTTGGAAAGGCCTCATCTGCTTCAGACATTTCCACAGTGACTGCCTCTGTGTCAGTCTGTTCTCCTGCAAACAGCTCACTGACAGACCAGAGAGTCTTTATAAAAGTTTAGTGTCCATTTGATCTGTGGGGACCCAGCCTCAGCAAAATGGCTGTGTAACGTTTGGCTGAAATTTATCAGGAGCATCTTCATTATTCATAACTTGGTCATTGTCGTGTAATAGCTCTCAAGTGTTTGCTGGGAGCTTGCTTACCTAGAGTTATTGTCTTGACTTCCTGCTTCTTTTTCCAACAGTCCCCTATTAAGGTAAACCAATACATTCATACAAGAAACCCTAATAATCTAATATAGCTATACAATGACTATCTCCGCGAATAGGTCACATACAGTATTCATAATATTGTTACATTGCAACCTCATGTCCATCACACGCAGCATGTCCTAACTCCCTGGTCTGTGTGGGAATGCACCTTTCACTAATAAGGGAAGGGGGGAACTCTGTGTAGTTCTGAGCATCATTAATGGGTATGGAACCAATGTGAGTGAAGGAAACTTAACAACATCAAGTCCAGATCTTTTAATCAGCTGGTAAGAAATACAATCTATAATACTACAATGGCAGCATACATTACATGATTTATGTTGAATGTGGGATTTCAAAAATAACAGAGACCTAACTGAAACCAGTGGAGGTACATCAGTATAAAACTGGGGTAATGCAGTAAAAAATCAAGTTCCCCAACTAGCCAGGGAAGTAATCTCCAATGACTCTGTAATTATTGTACAGGCTTGAATTTAAAAAAAACAACAAACATACATTTTCACACTTCTTGGCTTCAATTGTCTATTTATTTGAAACTGAAAACTAATTATGATATTTTCATATGTTTTAAACACAACTATGAATGATTGTTGGGAAATGTATAATTAAATGATGCAACAGTTGACACAAGACAGAGTTGACGCACTATTTTATACATCATTATCTGAAGAAATGTAGAGACTCAATCCCTCATTAGTTCTGAATTATTTCAAATGTTTTACGCATTTAATGTTTAATCATCAAGGAAATGTATCTTCTAATGGTGTTAATTTAAGGGGCTAAAACATGCTTGCATGGGGCTCATCTCCATAGGATAAACATCCTCCCAGCTGATGGACCACAGAAGCATTCATGAGCTTTTGGGGGTCTGCAGCAGAACAGTCCATTAATGATTCTACTCATTTTCCCAGTCCTCAGTGGCTGCAGTACACTAGATTATAAATTTTGTTCTGTCACACTCATTAGAGTGGAGTTGCTAATCTATGCAGTCCAATTGCCATATATTCTGCCTTCTCTAATACTTACAGGTATTTAGTAATGGTAGCATAAGGCTGGAGTAGTTGTGAAGTCTTTGAAATTTACTGAAAGGCCATATAGAAGGGGGTTGTTAAAAAAATTATATGGTATAGAAATTGTGTGAGGATTGGCAATTTTTGCTGTGGGAGAAATTGCTTTTGTGGTAGATCAACCATTCTGTTTGATGACTTTCCATCTAGCCAGATTCTGAGATTTCCAAAGCAATGCTCCACTCACACTGACTTTCATCTTTGACTTTCAGTAGGAGTTGGGTGCCTAGCTCTCAGATGAAAATCACAGATGTTGGTTACTTAAGATATTATCAAGCAGAATATGTGTATCTGTGTGCTTGTAGGTGCGCGCGCGCGTATGTGTGTATGAATAAATAAATAAGTAAATAAAATCTTGTAATGGTTTGTGGCGTTCTGGAACGCCAAAAGTACGTAAGATGTATGTGTCGATAATAAAGCCACATAATCTTCACACAACTAAAACGTGAATGAGGAAGCTTAGGGATATTAAAAGTATGAAACAGTGAAGAAACTTAAAATCATTTAGCCAAATAATTGTCTACAGAATATCATTCCTTTTGCTTTATTCAGGTTAGCAGCTGAATATCAATGAATATCAATGAATGATACAGAGGGATGTCCCAGGGCATCAGTTAACTGTATATGCAAGATTCAGGTGTGAAATATAGAATAATGGAATAAGAAAAGTAATTAAATAAAATTACTCTATAGAAATTACTCATTTTTTTCCTTGCCAATGAAACAGAATAGCCAAAGGAAACCACATCTGAATCCTGGAGTTGTGTAAAACATTTTCTATGAAACCCAAAACCATCTGTAACTTATTTGGTTTCAGGTTTGAATACAAACTTTAAACTCTGTCCCCAGATTTAGTGAAAGGTTCACCATGGTTTGTGTGCTTCCAGATGAACTTGAGCAAACTTCGGTCAATTGACAGTCACGAGACAGAAACAATGGGAATAAAAAGATCAAGGAAAGCTTTGTCTGAACTGTTGTGAACTGAACTTTGACAGTTCAGATGAACAATTATAATAATTAGTATAACTGATTATTGTGCTCAGCATTGAACTAGCCACGATTAAAGAGTTTATCATCTGAAGCTACTCTAGTTCATTGACATGTCCGTTATAGGGTTTGGAATATTCAGTTATCTGATGGGCTGAGCTCACTTACCCATTAGGTAATAGGAATTTGTTGATACTTGTTTATATTAGGACGGTCATTTGAAATGCTGAGGATATCATCTTTTTTAACCTTAAAGAGAGAGGCTTTTAAAACCTTCTTTCCTAGTAAATTTCTAAAACTGCTGCTACTCCCTTGCGTGCACAGGTACGTGTTATCTCATGAAAGAGTTTTTCCTGGTTCTCTGTTCATTACCCTTTGGCTTTGTTTGGGGTATATGGATCCTCTGGCCATGTGCACAGCCCCAATTTGCACATGTTCTCTGGAGGATTTATGTGCCTAAATTGGCCAGGTATTCATTTGAGTCTGGAGTTTGAGACCTTTCCTGTCCTCCACCTCAGGCATCTCTCTCTTTAGAAAATTCTGATCTCACGGAATACTTTCCATGTCAAAAGTTTAATCCTCCTTAAGTCATGGCTACAGTTCATAAAAGAATGCTATTATGGGAAGCTGTGCGCTATGAATGGTAAAAGACAGTGTCGCACCTTAGCAGTGACCTTTAGCTTAGATGTCGGAGGATTTAGGGAACAACTTTTTTCCAAATGCAGATAACATTTATTTTTACTTACTGAGGATTTACTGTGCATTTGTAAAGCTTTAACTGATTTCATATTTAAATGGTTACACATACATCTCACGCCAAATCTGAGTCATACACCCCAAACCCATTAATGTAAACAAGATTATATGCATGAGCATTGGATTGGCCCTTTTGTGTGTTGCAAAAATCTTCTTTATTTAACTATAAAGGCAAATAACCATTTAAGGCCACATCCTCAGGGGCCATAAATCAATGGAGCTAGACTTGAATGGAGCTAGACTGACTTACAGCAGCTGAAGTTGTGGCCCTTTGAAACAGACAATCATAATACCCTTTGTGATGGGGTGCAGATAGGGCCCATTAACCTTATAGGTGGAGAGACTGGCTTGACTGAAAATGACTAATGGCTGATAAAGTGCAGCTGAGGGAGAAACTGGCTAACATATAAAGCCGGGAAGATGTATTAGAAAAGGGCTGCAGTGTAGAAGCTAGCAGTCATTCTCTAGCCAGGTGGGATGGGTCAATCCTCAAGCATGGAGAAGAAAGACTGTGGGAGCAGAGTAGGAAGTAGCCCAGGGAAAGCTCACTGAGGTTAGAGATTGTGCAGACCTTGGCTGCTGATCATAGGGTTCCTGGGGTGAGGCCCAGGTTCTCCTACCCAGTACTGGGAAGTGGCACGATATTGCAGGAGATGCTAAACATCTCCCTCTGATGCACTGGAAGGGAGTGGGGTGGGGGATACATAATCATCTAGCTGGAGTGCTGAGTCTCAAAAAGGAAAAAGCAGTCCAAGCCCCAGAGAGAGAGAGGCTGCAGGGTGAGTGAATGGTGGAAGAGGGTACTAGACTGGACAAGAGCTGCTTCCCTAGATGCAGCCACAAGGAGGTGCCCCAGCAGTGGGTAGAGAACCCTGTGACACCTTAATTTTTCAAAATATATATCTGATGGGGGCAAACAGACCCTACGCTGGCAAGGATGGGTTAATGAGGGCTTTAGGACCGGTAGCAGATGGCACGTGTGGAGAAGGGAGTTAAAAGGAGACGGGCGTTCACCATTTAGTGCTGGCCAGGAAGGAGAGATGCACTCAGCTTCTCCCCCAGTGAGGGAAGGTGGGCATTAGTCAAGAAGGGTCTGACAGCTTGCTGAGGATGAGCCTCCTGGTGTGTGAGACAACCTGGCCCAGGAAGCTGACTAAAAGGGCTGACTGCATGAAGACAAGCTCTTCATAGTAGGGCAGGATTCTATCGAAGGCTCTCTTGACAACACCAGTTTTGAGTTCATAGTATTAATTTATTTTTGGATTTTAACACCCTGGAAAAGGTGGAACTCAAGTGTGCCTGGTCTGGAGGGCCAAAGCATCACTACATTGAACCTGTGAGAGGTGGCAACTGACCAGTGGAGACCCTATGATAGGGTGAGTAATGCCTCATTGGGCTACAGAAGGGTGCCACAGACATGGGTCCGGCACAATAACTTCTTTAGGGTTTTTGACATTCATTGTAAGCTTTCCCACTAATATGCAGTCTTCAACACTGTACACCTAATGCTGTTAGGAAAATGAACACTTCACATGGAGCATTATTTCTTTTAGATGAATCTTTTTCCACCCTACTTCCTACACTGCATTTTTCCAAATGTTGAAAAGAAAAAATGTTTGAATAGTCTTTCAGCACAGTGGTAATGAGCTGTTGGTATTAATGAAAGATCCTTATACAATAAAGGTTTCATAAAACTACAGTATTCAGATATTCAAAGGCTGGTTTTGCAGTAGTGTTCTTGGTAGAGGTGGTTTGTTCAAGTTTCTTTGGCAGAAAGAATTAAAACTCATCTGTGAGAATAGCTGTACTCCTCATAAGTGAACAATATTAGCTAATTATTTTTTTTCCAGATTTAAGACACCCACCCAGCAAAGCTATTTTCACAAATTAAAGGGAGGGAGATGGTGGGGGGGGGGGAATTGCATCTGTCACATTTTAAACTGCATGAAGCTTCTCTTCTACAATTTCTTTTCTCTCTGAAACAGCTTGCAAGATCTCTATATAAATGGGGAGTGATGATGGTACGGGTGAGTAAGATGCAGAGGTCCAGGGATGATTGTGGAATTAAGACAATACAGAAAGACAATACTAGGCATCTTGGTGGCTAAAAATCTGGCAGCCTGCCTGCTGGAAGAACTGTGGAGGAATATTCAGTACATAAGGCTCTATTATGATCTTTCATATGCCAGTCACTAATCACTACAAAACCTTAAACTACTAAAAGGAAAAAGAGGCCCGCCATGGACAGCCCATTTAAATTGTTCAAGCTGGCACCTCTTGGAAGCATTTTGTATACTTGTTAATTGTGAAAAACCCATAGAGCTAAGTATGTGACACCGCATGCATTAGGGGAAAGGAAATCGCAGAACCAAGGAACTTAGATACTACTGTGATAAGAGTAGGGTTATGTAGGTAGGGAACTAGGAGGCAGGCAAATAGATACGTAGGGACTGTGCCTAGTAGTTAGGAAAGGGAATTTGTGTCAGGCTTCTTATGTTCTATTTCCTGACTTGCCTGAAGGGAAATATAATGAGATTGTTCCCCATTTGAGTAAGTCATTAGGCCCAGATTTTTAAAGGTACTTAAGCATTGCTACATTCAGCATAGCAAAGCCTAACACTCATTTTCAAAAGGGATTTAGGTACTTAGAAGCCAAAATCCCATTGACTGTGACTTAGGATATTGGGTACCACATGCCTAAAATCCCTTTTAAAAATGAGTTAGGCTTTGCTATCCTGAATGCAGCAATGCTTAAATACCTTTTAAAAACCTGGGCCTTAACCAAAATGCCTCACTTTACCCAACTGCAAAATGGATGTTCTAATTAGCGATGGTTGGGAATCTTCTCTCAGAATGATTTTCCACTGGAAAATGTCCTTTTCACAAAAAAAAATTTTGCAAAGGAAAATTTCAATTTTGTCAAAGAACTTGCCTGACGAAGTTGGAATGATGGTTCCCTGACCGGGTGCTTGGAAAGTTCTTGACAACTTCACTTGTAGGCTGAAAATGAAGGTGAAAAGGACCTGCCAGGTGTACTGCCAGCGTCTGAGTAGATTGGCACTCTGCTCTTCTCCTAGCCTGATTGTCTCTCCGGCATCTGGGCTGAAGGAGGTGGAGAGCTGGAGAGCTGTTGAAGGAAGGCAGAAAGTGAAATTTACAAGACCCTTCTTGGCAGGCAGCTGGCAAAACTGAGAAATTCTGTTTTGGTTCTTCCCAAAAAACTTTTTTTTTTTTTAATTCTTTCCTGCAAGAATTTTTGCATTTGACTCTTCATTCTGATCTAGGATATTTTTTTCCAAAGATGTTAAATTTTTCATGGAAAGATTTTCCAGACATCTCTAATTATAATTCCTGAATAACTCATAAAATACTTCAAATCTTAATTCTAAAGTGCTTTGAGATCCTTAGATGACAAGTATTATGGGGTTGCAAGCTGCTGTTCTTTAAAGTAGAAGAAACTGCATTACTTCACATTACATTACCAAGCAAGACGAGACGGGAATAAAGTCACCCAAACTTCTCAGGCAACTTCTAATTTTTACCTGGAAGAAAGTCATTTATCATGATTTTCTGGGTGTTTTTTTTTAATAGCTTGCAAACACCTTCAGTTTTGTTGACATAAAGCTTTTTTATGTTACTTTTGTAAGTTGTGCTCATGATGTTGTGCAGTCACTTTTGCAAGCAGTAACTAAACTAATATTTCAATGTTTTCTCCTAAAATGTTCTAGGGAGGAAAAAATATGTTTTAGAGCCCCTTGCAGCTATAAGATGATTGAGACCGCTTATTTGATGTTGAATGACAAGCAGTATTACAGACAAGGACAGAGTGAGAATGAAAATATATGTGAGCAGCAGAGCAATCCTCTAAGGGCATTTTAAAAAAGGGCTCTCTTATGTGTACTCACATTTGAAGTGAATGGGATTTGAGGATGCTCAGCACCATGCATGATCAGGCCCCTTTTGTATGTGCAAGGGAGGCTAACTTTTAAAAAGGTACAGCCTTGCTTCTGCCCTACAGGACAGTAGTTTGAACAGTCTTGGGAAAGAATGTTACAGTCAGCCCTCTGCTACCTATTCACTTCTGTACTCTGAATAAATGAGGTATTTGAACTGACACCTGAAAAACTGCCCATTTCAAACAAACAAACAAAAAACCCCCTGCAAATTCAAATATATGAAACCAGTAGTGCATCACTTAGCAGCTATTTCCTTCCCGGTCATATTCAGGCAGGTGGCCTGTTAATGGGACATTAATACATCTTAATTTATCTTCTTTAAAAAATGAAGCCTCCAGATTGTGTACAATCAAGTTCCTACTATTACTTCCTGCCATCTTTGTCTCCCCACCCACCTCTGTTTCATTCCCCCTTGTTACATCTTGCCCCTATTTCAGTCCAGAGCTTACTACCTGATCCACATCTGAGGGGTCAGCCTCAGATTCTCTTCCATGTGCAGCAGGGTTTATGTAGGAAGAAAATAGAGAGAGCTTTTGGCACCTCCAAGTGTCCTGTAAGGTGGGAAGGGAGCTCTTTCTATATCCAGCTCCCTTTCCCAGAAGTGCTTGCAACAGTCTTAGACTTACATTTGTACTGGGGCCTACATCTCCCCGCCTGTCTTCTTCTGTGGGGAAGAGTAGTCTTGTGCTCTATCCCAAGGGTTTAGTTTCTGGAATGAGGTAGCTCAGAAGGGTTTCCTCCTAATCTGTAAAAGGATGAGGTACCCCATTGCAATACCATAAAGATAGGAACTTCCATAAAATATTTGAGAATGCTAATTGCTGGAACTATGGCTACAGCAAGAAATGCTTGAATAGGTGGGGCAACGTCATACACTGTACTAAATAATTACATCCAGTGCCTGGTTTTCAAACACTTTGGTGCAAACACAAAAACCATGAACTTAATGAGTGTGCCGCTACTATGACTGGCTATGTAAAATGATTAGCCAGGGACATAACTGTCCCTTTTACATGCAGTCAATTGTACACAATAGCAGGTACACAAATATGCATGTATTTGCATACCTTAACTTTTGAAAAATTAGGTCGTAAGTTCTAAACACTTCCTAGAGTGACCATATTGTTATGTTGGAACATATTAATGACTATCAGATAAAAGACGTTATGACACATGCAGGTATAGGAATCATCTATACAGGAGAAATACTAATCCATCCATAATGCATGTATAAATGTTGCTACATTTATGGAAACAGTGAATATTGCAATAATTATTTTCTGTAGAGTGTTATATTTTCAGTCTCCTGCTTCAGCTTTTACAGTTCTCATATTTATCAACATTAAAAGTGCACCTAAATTCCATTTATTAATATGCCTTAAACAACAAGGAATGGAAAAATTACTTCCTATACTTTTCTTAACAACAAGGATATCTATGTAATTTTAGTAAATGTCAACAGTGCATTTGTAATATGAGAAGAAAACCGGTGGGTGGGTGGAGAGGGATGAACAGAACCAAAGCTAATGCACACAGTCAAAGAGATACAATGAAAAACTACTTCCCCAAAATAGTCTTTTGTATAGAATGAAATAACATTGTAGTCTCTTTTCAGTGCACATGAGTTGGTGCACACAGATCCCTTAAGTAAATAGAAGTTATATGCATACATGTAATGTATTGCACATCTGAGTACTGCCTTTGGTTGCTCTTGGGGGGCAATCTCTCTAGGGGTCCCAGCTTTCTCCTACCTGGTCCCCTTCAATGTGCCTACAAATAGACCAGTCAACAAATTCTTAACTTGAGTCTATTTGCCCTTAAACTCTAGGGGTTGCAGTCTTTTTGTCTTCTCAGTTTATGAAGGCAGCTGGCATGGGGCTGAGCTGTTCCCCTTTTGCTATCCCAGGACTTTGTCTCCTCTTCTCTCTTTGTCCTCCCTCCATTATAGCTGGGCATGTTTCCTTTATTGGTCATGTGCTCACAGCTGTGGGTACCTGCCTCCATGACTGGCAGTTCTGTTAGCTCTTCAGGGGTGAGTTCAGCCTGATTGCCTGTGGGCAGGGAAGACACTCTCTTCTGCCTGTGTTCAGTATGGGGATTGTAAACCCTTTATACAGCCCTACAGCCACATACTGGGAGGACTCGAGGTGCATCCTGCCAGGGACTAGTGAGCATGGGCAGGGGGTCAATACAATAATTAAGTTGCCCACACTGTGCTCCTGTGAAGGGCTCCACAGCTGCTGCCTCCCCAAGAGGGTTAGGCAACTGCTACTCTGGGACCTCTCTCTTCTCCTCCTCCTCTCTGGGGAGCAGAGGAGCAGCCAGGACCTTCTTGAGGGAAGCAACAGTGGAGACCTTGGTGCAGAGGAGTAGAAGAAGGGTGTGAGAGAGAGGATTAATCATAATGGGGGCAGGAGCAGCCTGGGCAAAGACCAGTGGGAGTGGCTGGGGGCACGTAACAGATTAAAGAACTTGTTTACCTCACACAATGGGGAACCAGCCTTGAAAACAGGTTCTATAGTGAAGAACCACTGCAATCTGCCAGTTGAATCTTGATGTGCAACAAAACATGGATGGACCACTCCCTCTGGCAATTTGTCACATATTCCAATGGTTTGTCTCGCACATTGGAGGTTTGAAGGCTGGTTGGAGCTGACTTCCCTGCTGTCATTGGGGAACCTCCAAAACTCTGAGATCCAGGGCAGGGTCACAGTTTCCCTCCTCATTGCCCAATGGATGCTGGAGGTCCTACTTGGATCACTATCGGTATTGAGATTGGCACCTTCCTCACAGCCAGGACGGACTTTTGGCTTGGTGCCTACTGGCCACTAGTACCTTATCCGTACACCCATTTGCCTCCCTGGGATGCTCCTCGATCCCTGCCATCCTGTTCCTTGACCTTCCAGGGTGAGATCATCAGTCCAGACGGTGGCTCTCATTCTGAAGTCTATGCAGCCACAATCAACCTTTGGGGTCTCCAGAGTTGTCTTGACTGGATCCTGTAGTCCAGAAGCAGGATCCATTGTTGGTACAGCAAACCACCTCTTTGTTCTGTCTAAACAAATCTACTGTGTCTGACTTCTTCTCATCCTTGAGGCATGATGACTTCAAGGCATGCCAGGGCTTGTTGAGGTGTCTGGCTGCTATCTTGGGTATTCAGGCAGAATTCCTGCATGAAAATATATATCAGCTGCTGGATATTCACCAACCATCTGCTCCAGGAAGAGTAGCTCTCTCAATTAATGAGACTTTCTTGGAGCTGGCAAAGATCTTCTGGAGTACTCTGGCTGTGTTGCCTCCCATGACGAAGTGTTTGGAGAAGTGATACTTCATCCCCATGTGTTTTTTTGGGTTTCTATTCCCACCAGGCCTTGAACTCTCTGGTCACTGCAGCGAAGGACAGGGGCACAGCACTCGATGTATAAATCCATCCCTAAGGACAAAGAATCCAAGAAGATGGACTTGATGGGAAGAAAGATTTATACCTCCTCTTCCTTTCAGATGCTCATTGCAAACCAACAGGCACTGCTATCTAAGTAAGATTTTGTTAATTGGGTGGCCATGTCTAAGTTTGTGGACAGGTTGCCAGGAGCATTTTGGGAGGAGTTCAAGGCATTTGTTGCAGAAGTCTGTTTGATAGCCAAGACTTTGCTGCAGCCAGTTCTGATGTCTTTCAGTCCTCTGACCTCACACTAAGTTCATTGACAGTGCACCTGGCAGCAATTTCTGCATTTCATCCACACATTCAGAGGAAGTCTGTGTTCTTGAATTTCATGGTAGTGAGATTCTTGAGAGGAGTCACTTATCTCTACCTGCCAGTGAAAGAACTGGTTCCCTTTGTGGGACCTTAACCTTGTCCTAGCAGCTCTGATGGGGCCTCCATTTGAGCCTCTGGAAACTTCCTCTCTCTCTTGTGTCAAACCTGCCTTCCTGGTAACAATAACATCTGCAAGAGAGTATGTGAATTGCAGGCTTTGATGGAAGACCCTCCTTAAATGCAGTTTTCCAAAGACTGTAGCTACACCCTAAGTTTTGCCTAATGTGGGTTCTCAATTTCACTTGAATCAAGTCCTATATCTGGTTACTGTGTGTGTTCCTAAGCCACATTTAAAACTGGAGGAGCTGTGTCTTGACATGCTTGATGTCTGGCGGTGTCTAACTTTCCTTGTGGATAGGACAAAACCCTTTTGTTCTTCACTTCATCTGTTTGTGTTACAGCCAGACAGAATGAAAAGTCAAGCAGCTTCTTCCCAGATCTCCGGGTGGATAAGTTCCTGCATCATAACAGCATATAAAGTAGCTCAAACTATACCCCATTCCCAAGTTACAAGCTCATTGTACAAGAACCCAGGAAATGTTAATTGTATTCCACTTTGGACATTTGCAAGGCTGTCCCCTGGTCCTCCATATATATGTTTACAAAACACTGTCATTACTACTGCATTTTGCTCAAATGCAAACTTTGGGAAGGCAACCCTGCAGTCCTTGTTTAAACAGACTCAAAGCCCCACCTCCTGATGTTACTACTTCATGGAACACATGGCTGCATCAACTCGAAGGAAACAGCTTCTTACTGTCACTGTTCTTCAAGATGTGATACAGACGTGTATTCATCTCAACCCATCCTCCATCCCCTCTGCATTGGGGTCTCTGCTTCTGATGTCTGGTGCAAAAGAACTGGTGGGGGATCAGGCGATGCCACCCTTAAACAGCTAGGATGGAGGCTAAGGTGAGAGCAAGCTGTCAGCGCGGTCTATATGGTTACTACTAGGCAAAGTTTTTTGATTCTGGCACACTGGGCGTGCACACACCTACATGAAATTCACATCTTACAGAACAATTACAGTAAGTAACTGTTTTCCTCTGTTTCTAAAGGAAAACAGCGGGAAAACTATAAGGAAAGGCTCCCTAGGGGAAAGGAGTGTAAACATATGAGACTCTGAGGGAACATCTGTTGTAAGAAACCAAGTGATACATAATTATGCAAACAGAATGGAAGATCCTTCTGCATAACTTATAACTCAGAACTTCAACATCCATGCAATAAGAGGAAAGCATAGAGAGCCATGATCCAGAGTGAGGGCATATAGGCATCCTACGGAAAAGCATGTTACAAAGTTACTGGGCTGAATTCTGCTCTAAATCAATATTGGCAGCCTCTCTGAATTAAATGTATTTGGGCAAAATTCACTACGGGTTCAAGCAAGTGCAAAGCAAGTAGTGTGTAGTAGAGCTGGGAGGATAACTGTTTTCCTATTCCAGAAAAGTATGAGATCTCAAAATGTTTTCCTATCCAAAACTTGGATTCTAAATCAATCTGAAAAATGTTTGCAACTGACAAAATTAATATTTCATCTTGATAATTTTCAAACACTTTGTTGCATTTCTAACCTTAATATATACATATATATATATTTTTTACTATGACTAACTTAAGTTCTGAAAAGTTGTTTGGCAATAGGAAAAAACTCAAATTTTTGCTTTAAAAAATGTCAAAACAAGATGTTTTGGTAACTTCAGGACTTTTTTTCAACTTTTTTCTCTCTTTGGGCCAAGAAATTATTTTGAAATAACATTGTCCTCTGCAGTTTTGATTTTGATTTACCTATTTCTACAGGAAAATGTCTAACTGAAAATTTTCCAACCAACTCTAGTACTAACATATCTGGATGTTGGAGTTGACCAGAGTGTATGATGCACATGAGAAGATGAAATGCAAGCATTTCTGAATTGGATACTTGTATGCAAGAATTTAAATTTGTCTTGTAGCTTAAAACTTTTCTGTGAACATTTTCATCAGTAAAACTCAGTTTCCCCCTGGCCATAGAAACCAATAGAGTTCAATTAAAAATTCACTTGCAGAAAGTCTTTCAGTGCTTGCTCATTTCTACTTCACACTGGGTTTGCAAGTGATTATCTATGATTTCCTAATCTAGAAACTACTGGCCACATAACACAAAGCCCTTGGCCACTCAGAGCTTAAGTATGGACCCCTTACACTTGCACTTACTCATGCAATTAGTTCTATTGACGTCCAAGGAACTCCTTGTGTAATTCATTACCAGAATGAAGAATGGTTGCAGTCAGGCCCTTTATAGGTATGTTTAGGGCCAGATTTTCAAAAGTTCTCAGCACCCAGCAGTTCTCACTGAGTACAATTGCAGCTGCTGGGTGCAAAATACTTAGAAAATCTGGCAGTTTAATACAGCTAAATGGGAGCTGAGCTCTTTTGAAAATCTGGTGGTCAATGGTTACCCTTCATATCTATTCAAACAGGTGGTTCTGGCCAGGTGGAATTCCAATTATCATGCCACTGAACGACATTGAGAAAGGCAAAACCAGCAGTTACACAAATATTGCATCTACCTTTCACACTGATAATCTAGTCTGTGAAAATGTAATATTTTGCACCTTGAATTTTTAAGTTGCGTTACAGACTTGATGCCACAAATGTTAAGTCAGTAATGCTTGTATCAAATGTTGAAGTCAGGACCAGGAGTAATATAAAGTTACAATCTCAACACCTTAGGCCAAGTTCTTTTTGGAGTTACAGTGCTAGTCCATAACCATTGTATCTGGAGTATTTAAAGAAATGGATATGGCAGCTGTGTTTGAAAGTTAAGGGTTAAAATCAGAAAAAGGAAATGTACACAGTATAGAAATAGAAAAGGAAAATAGAATAACAAGGACTCTTTCTTTTCTATCGTGTGTTGTAGAGTCTGGATAGATTAAGTGAGGTGAAATTTTTTTGGTAGTGTTCCACGCAATTGTTCTGGCATAATTGGAAGTACTAATTTTGTCCTGGAATCCTGTTCCTTTAAACGTTTACTGCATTTATTTTGTGGTTGGAAAAGTTATTGGCTAGTAATACTTGACTTGCAAATGGTTTGTCTTGTATGAATAAAACGGACATTAAAATTCAATAGGACAAATTCTGGTCTCCATTTCAGTGGTGTAAATCTGAAATAAGGTCAGATGTCATAAGTCAGTCTGGCCCATTATTTGAGGTCTGTCTCTTTCAGCTCATCAAGTTTTTGTTAGCACTTCTAGCTTACTCATTAGTCAGACAAAATTGCCAGTGAGGTCTACAGAATATGGCCCTTACTGCGTATTGTGGAGGGTTTTAAAAAAGTATCAATAAAGAGTCCCCCCGCCCCCAAAGTCTAATAATTTTTAAATTGGGTCAGCTGTTATACCAGAATAGCCCATCATTGGCTATTTAGTAAGGCTTTCTCCATTCTCTGTTATAAAATTGTGGAGATTATCACTGGACTCCACAGAATTTATTAATACCTACAATGGTCTCTAGTTAGTGAATCATTCTCTAATAGTTGGGAAACTTCTCCCAACAGGAGGCCAAGTATTTCTTCCTTTCCTCAAAGAGTGTGTGGTATAACTTGTAATCAATTCAGCAGACTCAGATACAGACTACAGACTGTAGTATGGGACTTGGAAATTCATTGCAAAAGGCATGAGGAGACAAAATTGAAATTGGCTGCAATATAACACAGATTGAAATTCACATCTTGTGCTTTGTTCATGTTATTTTAACCAGGAATGGGGTTGTGGTGTTGTTTTGGGTTTTTTTGTTTGTTTGTTTGTTTGTTTGTTTTTTTACTTAATGGTAAGCCAAATATTAATATTCTCAAGTTCCTGGTGGTCACAAGAAAATTCCAGGAATGTGATATAGCACAGATGGAGAAAACACTTTATTTAATCAACCATAATACCATTAGCAAGGCTGGGGACTAGGTGCAGCCCTGTAGTACTCAGTGTTTTAATAGTCAAAGGGCCACGATATCTTTTGAATGGAGTCTCAAAGAGCCACATGAATAAAAACAGATATTAATTCTTGTAACAAGTTTCAGTTACTAAAACTCAGTGATTAATTTCCATTACCATAGCTACCCTGCAGCGCAAGGACTTTCTTGAAGCAAAAACTGTGAAAGTTTTCACTTTGCTGGGCTGCCAGCATGGACACAGATGTAACATATTTCTATGTGGTATATTATTTTTTTTTAATAAATCAAAATACTTTAAGGGAACTTTTATTGTCAGAACAGTGTGTGTTCCAGAAGGATAGCTACACACATGACTGTGAGGAGACAAATATTGTTCAATAAATGGGAGAGACTGAGTCTAATGAAGTAGTCTTCTCATCTCATTCTGAACCCCTCGCCCCTCTTTCTGTCACCCATCAGTTCTCTGTCAGTCGAGGCTGCCTTTTCCTTACTTCACTGCTAATGTTCAGTTCACCCCAGACTGGAGCTGGAGTAGAGATTTTAGAGGGTGATAGAGTATAGACCAAAGAGACCTCCTTATTTGAATAGTTTTGAGAAGCAGTGAAGGAACAAAAAACAAGCAGCTAATGAAGAGAGAGGAGGTAACTCATCAATGAACAATTCCTAGCAATGCACATACACTTTTTCTCCAGGGGCTAGTTAAGACTAATATTGAAAAATGATGAGGGTTCCTTCTGTTCTTCTAACAAGTCCATTTTTCACATCAACTAGGGGCTGCATTCTTCTCAGCTGAGAGCGCACATGCACAAGATGTTAAGAACCAATTAGTTAACCAATTAACATGCACTAAGCATGCGGAGGGGCTTAACATAATTATTAACACATCTATTAACATAACGTAACATTAACACAATTTAGTTGGGGTTGGTCCTGCTTTGAGCAGAGGTTTGGACTAGATGACCTTCTGAGGTCCCTTCCTACCCCAATCTTCTATGATTCTATGAACACTATTTGTATAGTTACTCCAGCACAGACAACTTGGACTTTGAGCCATTGCCAATTGAATTGAATGCAAAAATCCTTCCATTCAGTGGTGTTTGACTCAGGCCAGGATTAGGAGCCAGAAAATAGAGTATTAATCCTGGCTCTGACGTCAGTTACCTTTTTCAGCAAGTCACATGGTCTCTCCACTTCAGTATCCCCAACTATGAAAGTAGATCACATTTACTTCTGGTATTTTCAATCTTTTAATGGGTTCTACCACTGTATGTCATGGCAGATGTCTATCTCCCAGGGACATTGTGAGAATTGTAAAGTGTTTTGAAGATGAAAAGTACCATGTAATTAGATTTTATCACAATTTTACAACTGAAAAGTAAAATAGATTGCTTGTAGTAAGTAAATTTAACACTTGCACAAAGATGCTAAGATGATTAACAAGAAAATGATGTAGATTTTTCAATGTCAGATGCATAAAAATGAATACACATCTACATTCACCTAATTTATGTGCACAAATATCCAATGCTCAAAGCAGATTTTCTCATGTACATGAGGTCCAATTGATTGTGTGTGTATATATAAAGTTGAAAAGACAGTATATATGTGTAACATCATGTATTTTAACGTCCATCTTACGTATGTGGCCTTCTGTATGAAAGGATCAATTTCCTGTTTGTCACCTTAGTTTACTATTTAAGACTTATGTCATTGGATTGTTACAAGTATTTTTTCTCCATAAATTCATGCTCAGCTTTGAAAATGTAGCCCAGTAGTTAGAAACTGGAAAGTTTAAGCATTTCTGTATTCAGTGGCTATAATCACTTGAAAGAAGCCAATGAAAGTCATCATTTGTTCTGTAGCTTTATTAAAGGTGAACATAGCCTGCTTTAATTTGTTGCACATAACTATAATCACGGAAGCACATAGATAATATATACCTGCATAAAGAGATTTTAATAAAATAGTCTTCCAGCATGTAAATTATCAAGGTCTTAAAATGTTTCTAGTGGTTGAGCATCACTATATGGATGTCTTTGAGCTAATGTATTTTTTTTTATTGTTACAAAATTAAGAGCTAATAAGATAAGCTATTTTATATCAATTGTTTCTTTAGGCTGATTGTAATATCTACTGTGTAAATATTACTCCCACGCTTGCAAAGCTGTAATCATGTAAATTGTCCCATTCAAGTTAAAGGGGCTGTTCACAGGAGTAAGAGTTTGTAGGGTTAAGCTAATACATTTCTGGTGTCAATATACCTATTACCCAACAATAGTTACGTGACTTGGACTATGTACCATTCCAGGTGAATGGGGAGGGGGGAAGAAACATCTCTTGGTTAACAAGAGTAAATGGCTGCTTACCCCTCCCCCAGCATGGAGTGGAAAAAGGTGGGGAAATGGCAGAGCTTTGGTCCTGTCCTCAGGGTGCTGGCCAACGGAGCTGAACTGGTGCAAGTGGCTTGTAATTGTATTCTAGATTAGGCTAGCAACAGATTGTTCCTCCCTTTCCCCCTGGAACAAGTGGAAAGCAGGGAGGGAATTGGCTCAGAAACCTAAGTCACGCTGCTTCCCAGGACGACTACTCGTTACTCATGTGGTGCAGCTTTTGCACCACAACTTGCTCAAGGTTATGCCTAAAGGCCCAGGGCTCAGCCTAATATATTTTCAAGAGTTCAGTATCTTATTAGGTTTATGCACACATTGTCTGTAGGGTTTTATTGTCCAAGCTGATCATAATATCCAGGAAACTAATGCTGAAGTGTTCTAGAGGGATTTGGATGGGTGGTGGTAGAAAGCCTATGATGAAGCTGAGGTTATCTGTCCTGAAGATGACAATATCATGGTTTTGTGGTGCATTGGTCCAGAAATTCTTCCTAAAAATAGTCCATGAAGAGGTTGGCTTATTGAGGTGCTATCCTAGTATCCATGGCTGTTCCCAACGTTTGGACAAAATGTTTGCATAATATAAAATTATTCTGGGTAAGGATGAAATGGATGAGTTTGGCGATGGGCTTGGGATGGATATTTTGGATGTATGTCCTTTGTCTTGTAGATACTTGAAGCAGGTAGTGATGCCCTCATTGTGAGGAATGTTGGATATCTCCTCCTTATATACCATGGTGGCAAGGATGGTGTTCTGCGGGAGATTTTAATGTTGTGGAGTTTCTGGAGGAAATAGGCTGTGTCTTGGAGGGAGCTGGCCCTTTGTGTGGTACATGGTTTTGAAGATGGCTTCTATGAGTCCTAATATCCTTGGACCAACATTTCTATAAGACTGCAAACTTGAAAAGTCTTATAATTGCACTGTAATAGAATCTTACATATAGAGATGGAAGCTGTCCAGTACAACTGATCTTGTTTTTATCCGCTGAGCTGGGCAAGAGATACCATTAAGTACTGTACAGTGATACAACATTTCTGAAACTGAAAGAATTTCTAAAGGATGCTTATTAAGGGTACACCCTTACATGGGCTTCAGCTGTTTTTGTTTGAAATACATAGCTGAGTCATTGTCTCTATTTTGGATTTTCTTTAGAATATGTCATATCAGTGATTTAGTACTTACACATAAGACATGAACCAATTCTTATAAAACATGAAGACTTCCTAAATGCTGCAGTTAGACTAGACAGCCTTTACTTTTCAGTAATCTAAAATGTGAAGTCTTGGCACAAGGAAAGACTGTGCAACTCTGACTTCATAAAAAATAGGTGTATAATGAATATGTATGAACAAACATTTAGTAATGTATATTATCCTAAAATGGTCACTAAAAGTATGGACCAATAGGACAAGAAACTTAATAAAATACACTCCTTTTTTGCTGAAACACATGAAATCAGTGTAGTTTACAAGGCCTAACAATACTGGATACTTAAATTCACATGTAGAAACGCTACTGAGACTGGGGAAATTAATATCTTTTTGTCTTTCTGCTGTTTCACTTAATTCATTTAACATTAGTTCTGGGGCAGTGGATTAATACATTGACTTTCCATGACTGCACAGCTGGGTTCAAACATATGAATTGAAAGTAAGTTTGGTAGCCTTTCTCTAGTCCCAGATTTTTAGAAATGGGCATGCAAAACTGAAAGTCTAAATATGATTTCCATGTAAAAATACGCTTATTTTCATGGATATACTAATTACATGCTCAGGTGACTACTTTAGATGTCTATTTCTTTGTGCATGCCTTCACTGAAATTGTATGTGCAATTGCAGTAGCTGTATATGAAAACTTGCTTCATTTTGCTAAAAAAATACGAGCTTGCACTTTTAAAAATCTAGCCTCTAGGTCTTTGTGGACATTTGTGCATTAAAGAAAGCCAGTATGCAATATGGCAAAAATGGGGAACGACTCCATTTCTGTTTAGTCCAGACCTAAGATTCTTCAAATCTAGTACCTCATGCAGAGTTAGGCCCAAAGAGAAAACAGACTCCTGTCTAAAAGCAAATAAGGCTAAGCAGACAAAAACCAAATTAAATCATTAACTTCAGGCTGAGGTCACAATTCAAATTAATTTCAGTTTCCAGAGTTCGCAACTTGAATTACCATTAAGTTACCTGGATATATACAGGAAAAGCTGGTAAAGTTTTCCTTTTTACCAGCTATTGTTTTTCTCAAAGGTATTTCTTAGTCCTGTAGCAGATAACCAGTTTACCCTTTGAAGCATGTCATCCAAAAACCTGAGTTTTAAATGCATTATACATATAACTTCAGAACTTTCCCATATGCTCAAGCTTCTAACAATGTGTATGTTTTAAACTATATTTTCTTTCTAATTTTATATATGAATCTATATTTCACATACATGCATCTGAATGAAATATATTTTACACTGTATGTACAACAATGTAATACTAATTCTTAAATGCACCATAATTTAGCACTAAAAACTAGTAAGGTCTGAGACAAAACATTGTGATGCATTTGTTTTTTCATAGTTAACCACACATACATCATTGCTGGGTTATGGTTATAAAAATAATCAACCCCCCAATATTAGGTTAGATGCTTTTTAGAGCTATTTGATCAGGTTGTTGATCTATGACCAAATCATCATTGTTAGTTTAATTAGTGAGGTTCAGTGTTGGTGATTGAGCTGCTGTATATTCCTGTATTTTAAGTTAAAATAACTGTTTCTGGAAATCTATTTTTAGCTCTGCATGGATATATAACTGCATCTTCCTGTAGGTTAAACTTTTGTCTTCAGTTACCATTTTTGCCTGTGACAACTTTGTAGGTACACATTGTATAGATTGGATATGATGCTGCTGTTCATTTTATAAAGTTTTCAGATCAACAAATCAATAGCAAATATTTAGCTTCACAAAGCAGTTTTTTCCCTTTATCTTGGAACATATAAACAGTTACAATAGACGCACCTCAGAGCTTAATTGAACTTTTCAGTTGCCTTTGGTCCACAAAACTGGGCTAGAAATCTTAATAAATGGATTTCTTTGGAACAGGGACCACTTCTTTGTTCTGTGTTAATACAACACTTAGCAGAATGGGGTCGTGGTCCATGATTGGTGTTCCTAGTTGCTACAGTAATACCAATAATTCATGGAAAAAACTCTTCTTGTGCTGGCAATACCACAAGAACAGCAAGGCCTACAAATAGATGCAATCAAGAATTGTTCGTTTTTAAATAAATACATATTTTTCATAAATTTTATATAGATAACAGTTTATATCTCAAAGTTTGAGCTGAGCATGTTACATTATTTTATACTTTCTTTGTACTATTGTCTTTATACTAACAAATTTGCCCATCCCATTTAACCTTCTAGTTCAACTTCACATTTAGACCAACAGAGGTACAAACACAAAATTAAAAGCTGCTGTATCACCTCAGGATGGTCTCACACGGTACAAGCCTTTAACAACCCACCAACTCTCACATACACATAAATTATCATTCACTCTTTTTAAAAAAATCTATAGTGGATTAAAACATTGCGCTAGAGAAACACAACGCAAGGAGTTCAGTTTGTTTCACAGCCAGATTCTCAACTGGTGTAATCAGCCTAGTTTCATTGAAGTCAATGGAGACAGGATGAAACCGCATTTAAGATATCTGGCCAGTTCTTCAGATAGACTATGTACTTATAATAGCATAGGCAGGCTTCATTGTTCTGTTTTTTCCCACTTAAGTGTATATGAATTATGTTTAGAAATGCAATGTGTTTACAATACAGTTTTTCAAGCTAGATAGTGTAAAAGCAGAGCACTTCTCTAGCTATTGCTGTTCCAAGTGAGACTATGGAATTGACACAACCTCCCTCAGATGTCATTTAAAAAAGTCACAACATGACTTAAAACTAGGGCTCAATCTGATATATTTTACACTAGAGTGTGAGGAAAATGTATACAAGTCAGTGGAGTTACTGATGCAAAACTGGAGTGAATAATAAGATAATCAGGCCCACTGAAAAATGGCTTACGGGGGTGAAGAAAGTTTGAGTTTCTAGACAAAACTCAAGAAGTGAGAGCCAAAGGTAGTGCCAAAAAAAATTTCCCTCTGCATAGTGGGAGGGGATGGGGGGAATAGAAAGCTATTTTTTCCAAAGATAGCTCAGACTTTGGATCAAAACCTTTTTGTGTAAATCCCTTGACTCTTGTGGTATTGTACCAGGGATGAGTTTAACCCAACAAAGGAAAAACTCCAGCTTTGAAGAAAAATCCAGAGATTTATGCTCTTTCAGGAATCAACTCCTACACTGTTGTACCTTTTCTGCATGTTTAGGACTCCTTGCCAGGAGACACTGACTTTGACCACAGTTCTGTCAGGCATCCAAGATGAAAGGACACCGTTGTTTGAAGGCTTTGTTAAGGAGCGTTGTTTAATGACTGACAAGAATTGTCCCACTTTTAAGATGACCCACATTTAATGATATAGTTAGGGCTTTTAAGTGAGCTTTGGGATTTGGAATTGGATGAACCCTGCAATTTTATAGAATAGCTTTGAGAATGTGAGCTTTGTGACCTCTGTTGATGTTGCATGTTTGCCACTGTGTATCTATATGTAGTCTTGCGCAGCAGAATACACAATGACACACAAAGCAAAAGTTGACAATTTGAGGCAAACTGAAGTCCTTTGCTGGCAACATTTACAAGTGCAATATATATATGGCACTAAGAATCTAAAGGTTTTATTTTATACTCTGGTTGTCACTGCTGTGGAACTGAATGGGGATGAGTTAAAACACTGGAGTCTGCTGACGTTGGTTAATGGTGGCAAAAAAAGCATTCAGCAGTCACGGTGCTTGGCTCCAGATGTTAACCCACAGAAAACTGACAAGTGGGGAGTGTTAACTCCTACACTATTATGAGAATAAACTTCTATATTGTAACACTGGGAAAGATAACATGAGTCACTGTGGTAATAGCTGAGAGCTACTAAAATAGGGTATCTCTGATGAAGTGGAATTTATGTGCAGCAAGCAACTTGATTTTTTTCTGAACTTCTTCTTTTTTTAACCTATTTTCCCACAATCTTCACTATTTTTACATGTTTGATAAGTTATTTTGTATTGTTTGGCTACATTGCTGAAATATATTTCAGACTATGGACTGCTAGGAAACTTTTCACTGTGGGTATTTACTATTCAGATTTGTTCCAGTTTGGTGAATGTTCACATGAGTTTGCTTTTGCTCCCTGAATGGAGGTTCTAACTTTGTTATAAGCAGGCATGTCTAAATAACTCAGTGGGGCTGTGATTCTTGGTGCTGGGGGAAGGGGGCGGGGAGGAGGAGGGGGAAAGTGGAGAAGAGAGGCGGCAGATAAGCTGACCAAGGGAATCTTGTAGGATATTTGAAACTCTCCTTTTCCACAGCAATATATGGTGGCTATGTACATAGCCACAAGTTCTCCTCCAAACACCTACCTTTTCAAGAGACTGAAAACTACCATGGGGAAAATTATATCTGAAACCAAAATGAAACAGAAGCACAAAGACTGGACCTCTCCCACTGTACAGCCATTGTTCCTGATGTGCATGTAAGATTCCCCCCACCTTTCACTGGAATTTGGTGGTGGTGTGCATATATAGTGGAGGACAATATTTGGCCCAGCCTGGTCACAATAATTCCAAACCAAAACAATACACATGACAGCTTGAATTGTTCATTGAGTTTATGAGCAGGTAGGGAAACATTTGGGAAAGGAGGATGCTATACAGGAAGGATGGGTTTCACCTTAATCAAACAGAACCAGATTGCTGGCATGTAAAATTAAAAAGGTCTTAAAGGAGTTTTTAAACGAAGGTCTGGGGATAGGCCAAGAGGCGGAGGAGCAAATGGTTTGAACAGAGGTCCCTTAGGAGTGGATTTATTGAAGGGTTACTCTTGTATCATTTCCTCTTTGCTAGGATAAAGTCGATAAAGTACAGGTAGGTGCTGAAGAGTAAGATGAAAGAGTTCAATCACATCACATGAAGATGAACAACTCAAACTTATAAAATGTGTCAATTTTTTATACAAATGCAAGATGTTTAAATGCTAAGATGGGTCAAATTGACTGCCTGGTATTAAATGAGAACAACAACATAATAGGTATCTGTAGTGGGCTGGCAGTTGTCCCTCCACTTCTGGTTCAGAGGGAGGCCACTCCGCCTCACGACAGTATCACAGAAACTTGGTGGAATGATGCTAATCAGTGGAACAAAATATGTAGGAATGACAGATTGTGTTGATGGGGGAGTGGCACTGTATTTGACTCTGCTTTCTTTTGTATATATTACAAAAATTTAACCGAACCAAACAGTACCATGCAGTGTCTGTGAATAGAAATGCCATCCTTGTATATTCCTACTGCTATATTTCTTATTCTACTCACCACCTGATCCAGATGGTGAATGTGAAAGGCTACAAAAAGAGCTGAAATGCCCTTCTATTGGATTTTCTATCCCCATATTGACTGAGTACTTGTCCCATCAAGAAAGGATGCAGAGATAAAATTTCTAGACCCCATTAATGACTGCTTCTTGGAGCAGCTAGTCCTGGAACCACAAAGGGAGAGGCAATTCTTGATTTGGTCCTAAGTGGCACACATCATCTGGTCCAAGAGGTGAATATAACTGAACCGCTTGGTAATACTGACCATAACGTAACAAGTTTAACATCCCTGTAGAAACCCATGACAGCAGCATGTAACTTCAAAAAGGGGAATTACACAAAGATGAGGAGGCTAGTAAAACTGAAATGTAAAGGAACAGTTCTGAGTGAAATGCCTGCAAGCTGCATGGAAACTTCTTAAAACCACCACAATAGATGCTCAAGTATATGTACACCCCAAATGGGGAGGAAGGGAAAGATGACCAAAAAATGCTGCAATGGCTAAACAGAGTAAACAGTGGTTAAAAACAAAAGACATCTTTTTAAAAATTGAAGTCCAATCCTACTGAGGAAAATAAAAAGGGGCATAAACTCTAGAAGCCAATTGTAAAAATATAATTCGGCAGACCAATAGTGAATTTGAAGAGCAACTAGATACAAATACGAACTAACAGCAAAATTTAAGTATATCAGAAGCAGAAAGCCTGCTAAACAATCAGCGATGCCACTGAATGTAACTTTAGCACCTCAGTCACTCAAGGAAGACAAGGATGTTGCAGAGAAGTTAAATGAATTCTTTGTTTCACTATAGAGAAGGTGAGGGAGATTCCCACACCCAAGACATTCTTTTTAGGTGACAGATATGAGGAGCTGTCTCAACTGAGGTATTAACAAACATTTTGGCCAAAATATTTGCCCAGTTGTACTCTCTGCCTATGCCAGAAATATGCAAAACTGTAGAAAAGTGACAGGGCTTCATGTGTACAAAGCTGGTGAAAGGCTCTAATGTGGCAGCTCTGCTTTATATACAGTGGGACAAATTCTATCATCACTTGCATTCATGCAACCTTTACTGTACTCAAACGGATTACCTGTTTTTAACGATAATCAGAACTGGGTTCATTAAACACACTACTGGAGCATATAGGAGAACTATAACGACTCTGTTAAATGAACTTTGAAACAACCGGGATCACATTAAACAGGTATAGCAACAGGAGGGATTTTCTATACTTGTTCTGTTGGTGGAAGTTCAGGGCTCACCGAAGACTACGGGTAAGGCAGTAGTTTTATGAGCAAGTAGGCAGGGGGACTTCCCACACAAGCTTGAATGATTTCACCGCTAATCATCTATAGGAAAGTGAAATACCAGAGGAA
The DNA here is from genome assembly GCF_026122565.2 of Emydura macquarii macquarii. Classification (NCBI taxonomy): domain Eukaryota; kingdom Metazoa; phylum Chordata; order Testudines; family Chelidae; genus Emydura; species Emydura macquarii. The sequence goes on from NW_027130698.1 coordinate 5,838,948, forward strand.
ACTCACTACGACTAAAGCAGTGACTATAAAGGCCACCATCCTACATTTCTTACGGAGGCACAATTCCTTTTAGATGAATGAGAGTTGTGCCTGTGTTTGGACAGGAGGGTTAGCCCTAGAGAGCATAGTTAGACTTAGGAAGAAGACTTGAAGGCTTTTCTTCCCTTCTCCTCATCTCCCTTGCCAGTGCAAAAAAAAAAAAAAAAGGTTGTGGTTTAGGCTATTTCCTTGGAGATTTTATTTTTTGGGGAGGGAAAGGGTTGCATTTACAGAATATGTGCATTTTACGGTATGGAAAGTAGTTTTTGGTTTGTTTTAGAATCGTAGCTTAGCCCCCACGTTATTCATTTAGACGTGTTATGTTCTGGTAGTTAGACCACATTGCACATTCTAACAATCTGGCACATGAAACTGACGAAATGTCATTCCCCCCCTGAAGTTCTAAAGCGAAGAACATTTATCTTTAGCAGAGAGGGAAAAAGTTATCATTTCCCACTGTGTGATTCCCCAGCTGTTTATAGACAATGTTTTAAACATAAACTGCACATTCTGTCCTTGCCACAATACAGTTTCTTTTCAGATATGGGGTATCCATACTTATTGGCTCTCCAGTAGGTGCCTAATGTTGGTGGGAAGGAACCTAGCCTAATGGAGAGCCAGTCTTGGAGTTAAGGCCCAAATACAATTTTCCCATTCCTGTTTTACTCATACCAGGTTCCTGCTTTTACATGACAGTACAGTAGCTCCGTGCAGCACAGCATCCCCCAACTTACGTAGCAGAGTACAATGCACTAATTATGGAAGCAGCACTTCTTGCCTTGTGGTTAGCCTGAGGGTACCATCAGAGTGACAATGAGAACTGAAATGCCCATGATGTAGCAAACTGAGAATATGGGCAGGAGAAGAGAGGGGAAGGAGAGAAGGTTAGTAAGTGGAACCCTTGTCTGCTGGCACTTGGGATAGATAGGAGATGTCCATACTCAAGCATTCTAAAGGTTCAATGGATTTTTTCACTTGAATGTTACAAGACAAAAGACAAACATGTCTCCTGTTTTTATTTCTAAAGCCGCAGAACCCCATTTATCTTTAATTTTGTCAAAGATCTTAGAAGAAAAAGCACACACACAATAATTCCAATAATGTTTGTGTCTTGAGCTCCATATGCCCTGTCTGCACATCCTACAGCAGAGTTACCCATACTCCCCTTCCTTTCTCTCACTACTGGGTTCACATTTCTCTTCACTCTACTATGCTTATCCCAGACCCTATATGCCCCTCTTTCCCATGTCCTCTTCTCTCTCCGTTGCCACCTGTCGGCTAGCTTCAGCCTGCAGGGAAGTGCCATCTCTGTTGAGAGTCAGCAAGACTTCAGAAATCAGTACAAACATTAACTAGATGTATCCAGAATAGATTTATCCCTCTCAGCTTCTATTCCTCTCCTGTAATGAGAGAGGTGTGGACCAAAACGGCCTTTAAAATCATGCATACACATAGCATAGTAAGGGGTTGAGGGGGTGTCAGGTAACTTCTAAGCGCTCTAATTCTGTCTGCCCCCAGGAGCTGCTTATGTGTGATCTGCCAGTTGATTAAACTCTGAGCATCCCTCGCTCTGATCACATCCGCTCCCCATCCTAAAATTCTTCTGCCTGCCTCTGACACGCTTATGTTATGGGCTGAAGGGAGGATGTGTGTCCTCATGCCTGTTTTAGTGAGCTAACTAGATTAAGGCTATGTCTACACAAGCTGCAAATGACATCCTTAGTTACAGTGTAGACATAGCCTATGAGAGAGAATGCAGCCAGTCCCAGCAGCCTTTGCACCACCTAAGCAGCATAAATGCAGGGTAGAAAATCTACCCCTATTGCTTTTTTGCTAGTTGGTTAGGCATTATTGTAATTCTGGCTTGGTTTTGGCTTTTTTTTTTTTTAAAAATTTCCTCCCCCAAGAAGGAGGGTTTCAGATGTTTTAAAGTGGATGTATTGTGATGTACTCCTTTTATATTTAATATAATCACGGAAAACTATCCCCCTTGTTTTCATTTATACCAACTAAGCTCAGCACTTCCTGCAATAAGTGCTACTGTCAGAGAACAAAGTAGCACAAGGAAAGGGAGGCTGAAAGTAGAACAATAGCACCAGCTGTATTGTGCCTTTGGTCACGTTATCCAATAGATCCTTGATGAATGTCTTTAGAACAATGCTGATCCCCCAGTATAGATGAGATTCTATAACAAGGAAAGAAGGAGAGAGTTGAATCATTGGTTACTGAAAACACTTTGTAAAACCTCCTCATCGCCTTACCACTCTTCCCCACATCCACTTGGAGATGCTGAATACAGAGGCTGAATCCCTATCGAATAACTTCAGCACACCATCTTGGTTGCTGTAGCAATGATTTGCTTACAACACTTAAGAGTGGCTTCTACAAGGCAAGATGCAGCGTAGGTAAAGCAGAATCAAACACTGGGATTTTGCAGTGCAGTGCATTGCTTGCAATCTTAAATGCAGTGGATTAATAAAATGGAATAAACTTGTTGGTATCAAAAACAAAAACACTGCATGTCCCTGTCCTCCTGATGATAGGCCACAGATAAGTGAGAATGACTCAGTGAAATCAGTTCACTAGCTGTGGTGAATAAATGAGCTGGTGTCACAATGCAAGCAACGCCACTTCCAAGAAAAATGGAAATGGTCATTTTGAGGATATATCACATATGGATGGAGAGACTCCTCCAGTCATTGTATATCTATAAACCTAATCTACAGTTTCACATTGTGACTGTGGTGTTTGCAGAGAGAATTGTTCTTGTGATTTGTTAAACTACTCCGTTATCTGCAAACATGAAAATATTAAATCTGAACAAGTATATAAGTAAGATTTGCTGATATTCATGCTCCATTGCAACTGAAATATTTGTGCACTTTTTATGTGCTGATTTATGATGGGCTGTGAAATAACAAGTAGAGCAGCACCTTATTTATTTGCATCATTCAGATGATACCACATACGTTTTTATTTCAGCCAAATACATAGTTTCATAAATATCTTATTCTTTAACAAGAGAAGCACAAAGTTGTTGAAATGGCCTTAAACCATTAAAGTATATAACTTGTTTAAGATCCAGATATTTTTCCAAGTATGTGATTGTGTCTAATTTAGCGCTTGGGATTGTTACTGATTCTCACAATATTTCCAGTAATACAATTAATGGGACCTGTTGGATTATATTAGGACAGAGTTGGTATTAAGACTAATATTGATCAATTTGAAATAAGTGGGGGAGGCATTAATAATAAAATGTAGATTAATAGCTGTAGTAAACACTGTTTAGGACTTTTAAAAAGAACTTAAAGAAATTCTCAGAATTACTGCATTGTGTTATAGCAGCTAAAAAGCTAAATAGCTTACAAGAACTGTCTGCATTACTTTCCAAAAAGGAGAGTGCCTCTAATGTATACAGTAGTTTCAGGTTTTTATAAATATTTCATAAAATCGACAGCGATTTTGAATACTGGGAGGCTTAGTCATCTTGGTTCCATCAATTTATAGTCATTGACAGATGAAGGAACTTCATACAGATCTAAAGAGCTTCATACAGAGCTAAATCAGTTTTCTTTTTCACTATACAAAGGAATACTTATGACAATGATTTAGAATTGTGACACTGATGTGTTTACGTATTGTTCTAGCAAAAAGTACCTACTGAGAGGCGGGAGCTAAATGGATATTAACTCAGTTCTAATATTTTCTGTTCTAGCAGAATGAAAACTTAACTCTATATTTATTTTGGTCTTACCTCTTTCAGGTCTTTGTAATGCTAATTAGCCTAGTATAATCAGCGATATCTTCTACTTTTCCTAAATAATCCCAAGAGTCTGTATTCTCTTCATTCAGAAAACTATCCAAATTTGCTCAGATTTCAGATCTCTCCTTGTTATAAATGTTCCTTTGTTTGTTCACTTCAAAAAAAGTTATATCAAAATTGTCTATAATATTATATTTGTTTTATTTGATGTCCTTTTCAGTTTAATTGGAGGAACATCAGGCTTTTTTTTATCCATCAGTAGAAGCTCCAAAGTGTAAAAAAAAAAAAAAACCCGCTAGACAAAAATCTTGAATTCTGATTTAGTAAATGTGCTTTCTAGGGATGATTCATGGATTTTATGATTACATACAATTATTTTTCAAACAGCTCATGCTTCATTTTGTCAAGAATTTTAATCAATGCCAACTGATGAATTATCATATTGCTAGTAGCCTCTTGTTTAATGAACATTCATAATGAGCATGTTCAGTCTTGGTTTATATAAATGTCACTGATGTACCATTGAAAATGTATTTAATATTAGATATGGGGGGCAAATATGGTTTATATCTGCCACTGAACAGACTGTTGACCCAAAAAAGAAGTTGTCAGTCCACTCAAGCCAAAGACCGTGCAAAATTCTGCACTGATTCCACTGGTGAAATTGTATTGACTCTCAAAGGCTGAACCATTGTTGTCATTGTCATCTCCAGTGACTTGCACCATGACTTGACTTCTAGCACATCACTTTCACTAGATTTTTTTTTCTTTAGAGCATTAAACTGCATTTTTTTTTACCATTTGTGTCCATTTACATTCTTACAATGGCAAATAAACAAAGGAAAAGACAAATACTTAATTCCATCAGGGGACTAAAGAGGGTCATGTCAGTATAATTTTCATGTTTAGTCTCTGCACAGTGTACGTATCTTCAAATAAAGAATAGGTATCACAAAAATGAGAGATGCCTAATGGTTCAGAAATACTTTGGTCTTGTATACTTTAGACCTCTCATTTTATTTATGTTGGGAGGAGAAGTGGATAGTATTATCCACACTAATCACTTGCATATGTGAATTGTATATAAGAGTTTAGGATATGAAGGCCTGTTTAATCATTTTAATCATTCCACTGGGATGGAGCATGGTCCAGGTGCTACAAAACTAGACTGGGAATCAGAAGCCCTGTGTTCTGTTCTCAGCTCTACCACTGACTTTCTGTATGACCTTAGACAAGTCGCTATATGTTTGTGTCTCACTGTACTGATCATTTTTATGCTTGCTCATGATTGCTATAATATAACTGTTTGCTTGAAATTGTATCAGTAAGTAAAATAATTTCATAAATGCTCTTTCTTTCTCTCTCCTCTTTCGTTTGACAATGTAGAGAGAAAATAGCCCTTGCCCCAATGAGTTTACAATATATATAAAACAGAAAATGCAGATAGGTGTCTTCATCTGGTCCCATATGTATAGATTACATGTTCCATAATTTCTGGGTACATACTGTGGTGTGACAGTGAAAGGTGCCATAGAAAAAGCCTAAGATAGATAATACAAATATCATCTCAAGCAACAGACTGCAAGACCAAAGGGGCTATTGTTAATATTCCCAAGATACTCCTTTTTAAATGTACAGGTAGATAAGTGCTTAAAAGTCTAAAAGTGAAAGTAGGGATGGGGGAGAGAGAGGAAGAAGACACCAATATTTAATCAATAAAGTATAGAAAACCAGACATTTGGGAGCTGGGAACCTGTGTTTTTTTGCACTGCAGGTAAGTGAGGATGTAATGTCGTCCCTTTGTTTAAACGTGCTAATATGGGTACCTCATGAATAGCACTGTGTTGACATGGTGAATTTTATATCTCCACCCTTCATAGGTGGAGCTGTCTGCAGCAATGGAAACAACATTTGAAGTACATTTTTATGCATTGACTCATATGTTTAAGTTCTGTGAAAAGATAAAAGTGAAGTTTTTTTATTAAGAAGGGAGGGTAAGGAGAAATACTATTATATTAAGCTTTGTTAGATGGTTTGCTGGGTGCCTATGCCATATAATATTGAACAGAAATGAGTTTAAAGCTAGCTATTACCATAGTCCTACTTCCTTTTTTTGGTTAAGCAGCAGTATTGTAGCTAGCCTGTCAGGTGCTGCTGTGCTGAATGGAATTCTATGTTAAGACTCATCAGGGTGCCTCTTGCACTGTATAATGTGCAGAACACGAATTTTTCACATCAGCAGTCTATCCATACGAAACACAAGAAAGAGAGAACAAATATTGCTGACTAGAATCTAGTAGGGGAGGGAAAGAAGGAATAGGAAGGAATAAGTATGAGATCATATCTGAAAGTTGTTTTTGAAGAGTGTATTGAAGAGATACTGCTGTGAGGTAGACTATCCAAGATAAGCATTTCATTTTAGGGGCAAATCACCCTTCACAACAGACACAAATATTAGAAAGTCTGAAATGGATGGCATGTCTGTTCCTCAACAGAATTGCCACTGAGTTTTTCATCAGTTTACTAAAAATGGGAAAGTAATGAAGCAGATGAAAATTTGAGTGTACAAATACCCATCGATGTGGACAGGGTGGCAAAATGAGGACAGACATATGCATGAAATTAAGTGGCAGGCCACAACTCATATTAAACTTTAACACTGGCAATGGGCATTACCCGCCCATCACCCATACTCTCCTATTCCAAGCATTTAATTGGTTCCAGTGCTGGGGTTATGGGGCTCCTTAGCCTACCCCAAACTATGGGTTATATGGTTTCTTCAGCCTATGCCCAGGACTCAGCTCTCTGAGTTTTAGCATTCTCACCCCGCAAGGAGGTGCAGAAGAGGGGGAATCTCAGCCTGTGAGGGCTACAAGGTCTCACCCTGTCCCTTGAGCTTAAGGTCCATCACCAAAATCCCAAGTCTTTTACTACTGGGACCCGTTCATTTTATTCTGTTAACCTCACTGGAAACCAGCCACAAGCTGCGATGAATGTTCAACACCAGTACCTCAGTTAGGTCCTAAGCACACTACTTCTTAATCCACTGTGGATTGAAGGTGATGTGGCTTGAAGGCACAAACCTCCCTAGTCCTTCGCCAGTTAGCCAAAGGGAGAAAAAAATTATTTCTGATCCCCATATATGTGAACAGCTGGACCTGTCGCATCTATCAGGCTGGATTCCCATTCCTAGTTTGAGGTGGATAGGGTGGGGCTGCTAGAACAGAGCCATAAAGGCTCTAGATGCCCCCCTTCCTCCAGGTTAAATGTTGGGAGCTGGGGGATGCTGGCCAGTCAGCATCCATTTCCCCCAACTGGCCAATGGGTGCCAGAGTCTCCTGGGGAAGGAGTGTCTCTTTGGCAAGTGTCTTCCCTCCCTTGCTGCTGGGACTGGCCCTCGATCACCACTGGCCTCATCAAGTTCCCGCACCTGTTGAGGCAGGGGGTGGCATTGTTCCATCTAGTAACATGACTTGATTGTAATCTCAATTAAAAAAAAGTCAAACTTAAAAAAAATACACTCTTCTACTGTAATGGTCAAATACAGCTATCAGTTTATTGTGACCTGTAAAGTTTCAGATCCTTAAAATAGACTACTATAGTATTTTTTTAACAATTTATCAAAAAATGCCCAGTGACCTAGCATTCACTCTTTAGCTTTTATGTTTGCTGACTTACTCGAAGATATTATTAGTTGGGTGCTCAGATAGCAAATGAGAGAAATTGGGACTCCCCATCCCCCCAGGAGCGGTGGGCATATTTGCATATATAAGACAAAGCCCCTAATATCAGGGGAGTCTGATAATATCTGGAAGTCTGGTCACCCTACTTACTAATGTTATGCAGCCTTTGAAAGATTCGGTTCAGATAAAGACTTCCCGAGTCAGAATGCTTGCTTGGGCCTTAGCTACACTCTTTGAACCTTCAATGCAAAATTGAATTAACATTTTTTTAGAATGTTTTTTGTTATTTCAGTTCTATCTGTACTGGTTGAACCAGTCTCAATACATATCCCATGCTTTTTATATACATCCTACTTAAAGGCTCAATTGATTGTTAGAACAGATCATAGTAATAGGGCTCTTAACTTGTAATAAGATCTGTGCGGGAGTCCATGTGAACATATCTCATTGCAGTATCAGAGAATTCATTTCAGCTCCATGGCCAAGTTTTATTGGACTACAAATAACTGTCAAATAAGTAACACTTTTAAAGGATAGCTGACATTTGTTCTATTTGCAGTTTATGATTTATTGAAATTCTAGTCCAATATGACAAGAAAAATATCTCTTCCTTCCGTTTGCTATTTTGAACTACAGTACATTGTGAAGGAGTAGTATGGGTTTGTCTTCTGTAAGATTTGTGACATGCAAGTGAAATGGAAGCTGTATGTGCCCAAACTTGCAAAACTGAAGAGCATCAAACCTATTTATTCAGATTATGATGTGGCAGAGCAGTCATGTTCAATTTGTCCAACTTTCTTTAAGAAAACATTACATGAAGTGTTGTCATTTTTAACAATGTGACAGATGTGTGATTGTTATAGGATTTCATCATGTGGATCTTCTGAAGTCTTATACATGTATGTACTGATAATCTTGGGATTCCTGCTACAAGAGTTGGCTATTTAGGTGACTGCTCTAAAAGCTTTGGCTTTGGTTTTGAACATTGTGGGCCTTATATTAGGTTGGACAGTGCTGTATTTTGGCAAATGCAGATTGGCATTTAGCTGTTAGGTACAATACCTCTCCTAGTTCTGTTGAATTCACAGATATGTTTAATATAGCTTGACCTATTATCTTTATAATCCTTAGTTATGGAAATATATATTTCTTTTATGGAAAATAATATCTTACATGTACAGTATGATTCTACCATCTACAGTATCTATATCAGTTGTATCAATAGAGTAGATATGCATATGAACTACTCTCATAGAATCCTAGAAGATTAGGGTTGAAAGGGACCTCAGGAGGTCAGCTAGTCCAACCCTCTGCTCAAAGTAGGACCAACCTCAACTAAACCAACCCAGCCAGGGCTTTGTCAAGCCGCACCTTATCACATCTAAATGAAATAGAAATTACACCTTAGTATGTATAATGTCCTATTGGTATTGGCAAATGAACCACAGATGTGTCATGCCATAAACTGACTTTGTTTCACTGGCTTGTAATGAGCTAATTAGAAAAGTAAAATAATTACAGAGGTAATTGATGTCACAATTTTGTGAAAACAGCCTAATCAATAAGACTCCAATCTTTCAGAATATACAGATTTTTCCATTATATATAACAATCTGTTTGATTCTCACCAACCTGTTCCTCCTTAATAGATATGCATTAAATCTGAGAAACGCAAAATATACTTAAGTGAAATATTGACCAGGAGTTGCACTGGCTGGTGCATATATGGTAGTTATACAGGAATAAGTCTAAGTAGCTCTTTTGGGGAAGCTAATTTTTACATTTAGGTTACATTAGTATGAAAAAATTGATTATGGGAATAGCATAATTATTTTGGGGAATATAATGTAGAATTGTTGTGTATTGGCTATATGATACCAGTTAAATTGCTGCATTCTGTGTAAGAAAAAAGATACCGTAAAGTTCTTTCTTAAGCAGCACTTGCTAGACAGAATCAATTGAAAATTGACTTCATGCTCTGTCTCAGACATAGTTTAATTCATGTCTGAGTGCTTTTAAACCCCACTGACCAGTTTATTAATGATTAAAACACTTATCTTGAGGCATACCTGAGGTCTATCTATCATGATACCCATTTGACAGTTCAGTTGCATTGACAAGGTGGGATACTTTGAATTGAGTAAATACCCAATGGCCCTCCCTTCAATTATGCTGCTATATTAGCAAAGTTTCACTTTTCCATTATATAAGTGATTGGCTTGCTTACTGTGAGATGTGATACTGAATAAGTGTCATAGGACATAACATTTCATAGATATTACTTTGGGACCAATCATCAATTAACATTAACATTGGTTTGACTTCATTACCTGAAATACATATAATATAATTATAGGCTGATAGCTGGAATCCTTGCTTGTTATGCCTTTTTTTACAATGAGGGGAAAATAGCATAATTGTCTGAAAGAACAGAAGAATCATCACATTGTGTCCAGTTCAGAATTTCTGCTAAACAATGAATATCCTAGAATCACAGAAATATATGACTCTAAGGGCACTTAGTCCATTTCCCCATGCTGAGATGACACCAAGTTCACCATCTGTGACAGGAGTCTGTCTAATCTGTTCTTAAAAACCTCCAAGGATGGGAATTCCACAACCACCTAATTCCAGTGCTTAACTATTCTTAGAGTTAGGTAGGCACTGTGGCCTGAAGCCTTAATAAGTAAAGAGGCTTCTCTTGTCGCCTGTTGGTAAAATGAGAAGGGCGGGCCAGAGGTTCTTTAGAAGTGCAGATGGAAAGAGCTCCCTTGTGAAGGGAACTCTCTGCCAGCATGTGTTGGAGAGCAAAGGGAATTGATGGAATGGCTCAGGCATTATTTGCATTTTACATAGGTGGCAGCTTGGGGCACTCTTGTTTAAAACAGTTACATTTTGAGTTTGGGGGCAATAAAACGCTGTTGACCATTGTCTTTGTATTTCCCAACAAGTCATTGACATCAAATGTACCTGGTATCGCCCTGAAGGAGACTGCTGTCAGGCACAGTTGGGTAAAGGAGCCTGGACAGAGCTAAGGGAGGGGAAAGAGATACATATCTAGGGCCTCTCTGGAGGTGAAGACTCAGTTAAGGGTCCTAAATACCACCAATTTCTCTCTGAAGAGCTGAGTTGAGACTGCTGCAAAAAGAGCAAATAGTGCAGAATGGGGGCATCCTTGAGTCGATGGACAGCTCAGAGGAGCAGTGACAGATGATGTGGCGTCGCAGCTGCTGATGCAGAGCTAGCCAGCCTGCGTAGGCTGAAGCTGCAGAGATCAGCAGCTTACCTAAGGGACTCTGGTGCAGGCCACCCTACTCACAATTAAAGCCGAAGTTATCCTGGATGGGTCAGGTGGTGATGTGCCCAGAGTATCCTAGGCAGTACTGGCCTGCCAGCATCCTTGCACTTGTCCAACACAGGACGACTAACTGTGTGAGTAGGGAGGAGGGAAATGGCTAGAATGCACTAGCCACTCACAATTTCCAGGAGTACTAAGGCTGGGACTATTGATCAATCTTCCTGAGAGGGCTGGAATCTTATCTCAAATAATTTAATTTATTAATTACTGGTTTCTCCAAATACATTCTCTTGTTCCCCCCCCTCCCCCACCTCTTCCTCTCCCTCAATAAAATTTGTTTTAACCCCTAGACTCAGTGCTTGCAAGAGGGAAAGTATTGCCCATCAAGGGTATGCAGGACAGCGTATACAGCTTCCCAGGTTTCTGGGTGGGGGCTTTAGGGTTGTTAGTCTTTAGAAAGACCCCTAGAAAATTGAACTTGTCTCTTCCTGCTGCCAATGGCTGTCAGAAGTGCTACAGTTAGAAAGGTCTTCCTAATATCTAATCTAAATCTCCCTTGCTGCAAATTGCTACTTGTCCTACTCTCCATGAACATGGGCAACAACTGATTGCTGTCCTCTTCATAACAGTCCTAACATAGTCAAAGACTCATATCAAGTCTCCCTTCAATCTTATTTTCTCAAGACTAAAAATGCCCAGTCCACCCTCCCCCGCCATCTATAGGGTTTTCTAAGCCTTGTATTGTTGTTGCTCTCCACAGAATTCTTGCCAATGTGTCCACTTCTTTCTTAATGTGGCACCCAAAACGGGATACAGTACTCCAGTTGAGGCCTCACGTGGGCTGAGTAGAGTGGAACAATTACCTTCCAATCTTATTTTGCATAGGACACCCCAGAATATTAGCCTTTTTTGCAACTGCACCACTTCGTTGGCTCATGTTCAATTTGTGCTCCACTGTAATCCCCAGATCCTTTTCAGTAATACTACTATCTAGCCTGTTCCTGTTTTTTATAGTTGTGCATTTGATTTTTTCCTTCCTAATTGTAGTACTTTGCACTTATTTTGACTGAATTTCATTATGTTGATTTCAGACCAATTCTCGTATTTATCAAGGTGCTTTTTAACGCTATTATTGTTCTTCAAAGCACTTGCAACCCCACTCAGCTTCATGTCATTCCAAATCTAGTAAGTGTACCTTCCACTCCATTATCCAAGTTATTAATGAAAATATTTAATATTTAATACCAGACCCAGGACAATACCTCCTGAGGTTTCCATCATATATATTCCATCATATATATATCCTCCGAGTTTGCCAGTGAATTATTAATCACTACTCTTTGAGTGGGTTTTTTGGGGGTTTTTTTCCAACCAGTTGCACATCCACTTTATACTAATTTAATCTAGACCACATTTATCTACCATCCTTTGGAGTGTCGGGATAGTGTAAAACAAGTTCCAGACACCTTGTATTCCAAAGGGATGATTAAGCAAGTTGTGTGTGTGATATTTAGGCATGGATATGGAGAGGAGAGTGAAAGAGCAGGTAATTAGTCAGGAGAGGTTAACATTAAACTGAATTGTGGGAAAGGCGCTAAATACATAGTAGAAAAACATGGGTGCCCATGTGGGGTCCACATTTGAACATCTCTGATTTGGATATATACAAGAAGAATACATATAGAAGAATGGTTGTGTAAACAAAATTCACTGTGTCGGTTACTACTTTCCCTCTACTCCTCATAAAATCATAGAGATTAGATCTATCAGGTCATTCACTCCTTCCCTTACCATTGTGGGATTGCTCTCTATGGTATCTCTGAAGAGCGATGTTCCATGTAGTTTTCAGTTGGTGGGCCATCATCCATGCCCACCCAGAAGTGTAAGGTGCTCCTGTGAGGTGGAGGTGGGGATGGGGTGGAGCCTTTGCTCTGCCCCCACAGCACGCTGAGTAGCTGTGCTGGAACATTGGTGGAGGTATGTTTTGCCAGGTGTAGGGATGGCACAGGATGTCTCTCCCTGAAGCAGAGGGATACCAAGAGTCAGTTGTGATTCTAGGTCACAGCCTGGTTCCTGAGCTCCTCCTGGTATGTCATAGCAGTGCATGGAACTCTTGTGGCAAACACTTCCTTACATGGAACTTGGGCAAAGCCACAACTGAACCTACAGCTGGGATGTTTTTTTCCAATATGCAGCAAAAGTTACCTTTTCTTTATTTCACTCCATTACTCTTAGTTTGCCTTCCATTTCCCGTCTGCTGCTGTTTGCAGGCCAAGTACACTTAATGAAAAACACCATTCTCAATCAGAATATGTGTAAGTATTAGGAAAAAATATTTCAGTTTGCAAAAAAGGAATAAGGGAACAATTCCATAAACAGCAACTGTAACACCATCACTACCACAAACTGTTAGTGCTCCATTTATAAGAGCAATTAAGCATATGGATAGCTTAGCTTTCATCATCAGCCCAAAATGGGACAGCACTATCAAGGCAGATTCAGTCTAAATCTATAACCGTAAAATTGGTCTAAGATGTAACCCTTTAATATGCTTGGAAATGAGAAGTTGTCTGTGTTTTTTGCTAGGTTTGGCAACATTTGCTAATGAAAGAATGCCAGTTAGTACTGTTGGTAGAATTATTGCTGACCAGCTCTATGAAAGACCCTAAATACCTCAAATTTTATGAAAAATTATCGGGGGGTGAGGGGGCAAAGCAGTGTTATACTTCTGCTTGGATTACCCCTTCGAGGATGAAGCAGAAAAGGAAGGGAATAATTACATTTGCAGGATTGGAACAAATTCTTAAACTGCATAAACAGTTACTGTTGTTAAATGGAGGGATTCCAATAAAAATACGGATAAGTGCATACAATACATTAATAGATGTACAATATTAACAGAAATCAGTGTTTTGGTCCCTAACAATAGTTCTGTCATTCTTTATGCCAGTGCAACCAATTTGACTTCAAAATTTGATGTACTGGATTGTTAAATACCAATAGCCTACATGAATTTTTTTTAAAGCACTGTCTTTGAGGAAGGGCATAATAGAACATCTTATATATGCTAATGGCTGGTAATGTGTATCTTAAGGTATACCTAAATAGACAGAATCTTTTCCACTCACTAGCTGATTTCTTTGGTGCTTGTGCTCTTAAAGGTCTTGTGCTTTTAAATGTTAGTACCTCAGCTTGGCATTGTTCTTGAAAAAGGCTAGAATTGCCAAGGATTAGCATGTTTAATTATCATATTTCTGTTTTCTCCTTGCTCCTCTTGCTATAATCATATTTAGTAACTGAGGACCAGATTGTGTCAGAGAACATCTACGGGGGTGGATCCCATAAAAATTTGCTGCTGGCTGGAGTAGAAAATTAGTATAATTAACAATAAGACTGTCAAACACTGGCGTACCCATAGAGCCATAGGTTCAGTGAGTATTCTCTTATGAGCACGATCCTGTGCTATAATCTAGGGTATAATGTTCTTCATTTAGGAGCAGTATTTTTCAATCCGCACCATTGAAGTATTGTATATAAACAGATACTTTTGTATTTGGTTCTGTATCCCTAGATTTTGAGATCTGTAAAGGCCAATGTTCAGTGTAGTAATTAATAAATTCTCCGGTTGGTAGCCAAATTTGTTCAATTGTTTCAATTACTCTTCAGCTAATTTTATTTTTTCTTGCAATTCATCTATTTCCCAAAATGGCTCATCCAAAGCTATTCTGCTCAAATTCACTGCTCTGCCAGATACATATCTGAAGGCAGAAGTGGACACATTTTATATATCAATATGAATAGGAACCATAGAGAGACCAACTGCATAGCAAAAAACAAAATAGAAAACTAAAAACCACATCAGTGGTTCATTAGATAACCAGATAATTTGTCAGAGGAATTCAGTAGATGTGACCTGAATAGAAAGGGAACATTTAATAAAAAGAGAGCCTGTTTCAGTGCTTCCCTTCCAGATTTTCATAGCATTATCATTAGAATCTATAAGATAATGAAACGCCTCCTATTTCAGCTAGCTTAATAATGCTGGAATCAACAACGAACAATAGTCAGGCAATGATGAACTAGTTGAAATGGAGTAGTAGTGCTTTTAACCACAATGCACAGAATTACTTGAAAGACTGTAACAAACATATTTCACCATAATTATAGGTCAGGTCTTCCTTTTTTGTATTTACATGTAAAAAATGACTTTCCTTTCTGAATGTGCGCAGTTAGAACGTCTCCGTGTACTGTTGGCTTTTCTTTAGTAGTTTGCTCACTTGCTCAGATTGTGGAACTTTGTTTTCAGAATTGTCAAGTGTTTTGCATTTGAATCATCGGCTATAACAGAGAAAAGAACTCAGTTTTGATTTTGCAGCAAATGAAGATGATTCATGGAAGTAAAGTGTTAATGTTTTGTCTGCACAGTGGAAGAATCATCAGGAATCCAGCTCAGTTGATATGAAGTTAGTCACAACATAACGTGGATGTATGCAAAGACCTTTTACATTTGCTGGAAATTGTAACTGGAAAATGTATGAGCAATTGATTAGATTGGAGTTGCAGGTTTAAGAGGTAAACTATAAGTAGAATTACAGGACTAATAAGTAGGGATCACTAATGGGGGTGTATTAGGTATATAAGTAAAATAAGGCTGTAATGCAAGGCCTAGAGCCTTTAGGTCTGTAAAATATGCAGCTTGGCCATAGAAGGCCTGAAAAAGTTTGGCATGACTAGTTAACTGAGAGAGAATCCTGTAACCAGTAAAGTGTAAGATTACAGTAAAAGATGTAAGTGCTGATGTTCTGGAAACTATGCAGCAATAGACTGGAAAATACGCGGCAGTGTTACCAGTTCATACCACAAAATGCCTGATAGTAACATTTTGGGAGACTCTGTAATAACCTCAAGTTGCTATGATAATTCAATGTATATGTTAATGAGACTATGGGGAACAAAGGAGGTAGCCAAGACAAATGGGGCATCCTGAAATTCATGGGGTTTGGAAGTGCAATTAAGGAAAAAGGATTTAATACACTTACATGTATGTGTGATCCTTAATAGGCATAAGCATAACACAGGATAAAAGGTGTTGGCCAGCCTGTGCCCTGGGAAGAATGCATGGGGATATGCCAGGATGACAACCACTGATGATAATGACCATAAAGGTGACAATGTCAAAGATAATGACTAACACTCGAGTCCCTCAGTGATAGATATGAAATGTGAGTTGTAAAGCGATGCCAGTTAGAGGGCTAAACACTTTGCACTTTCTCCCTGCTATTGTATTTTAATGTTTATGCAATTTTTTTATTTGCTTAGTGAATTTGTAAATAAGTGACCTGTGATAAATTGCAATGTTTCTTGCATGCTTCTGGGGTCTCTGATTTTTAATTATACTGATGATGATAACCCTGAGGTTGATTGCCCATAGGAAACTGAACCTTTGTTGACCACTGTGGGCTAAAAGATTATCAATAATCAGTACACCAGTTCATCAATGAAACCACAGATTGCCAGTGTTTTTCTTGCTTGAACTTTGCTAAGGGCTTGTCTACACATCAGGTTATTGCATATATATGTACGTGTGCATGTATGTGTATATAATATTGTATGGATTAAGTTAAACAGGAACAAGACATTCTTATTTCAGAAAAAGTGTGTCCTAACATGGAGTTATTCAGGAATAGCCATTGTGTTTTAAATTCATACCTTACCTCAGTTCAAATTAAGTTTGAGGTGTGGACAAGCCTCAAGTTTGAAAGGAATCCTTTTCCCTGCCAAAATCCTATGATCTAGTCCACAAAACTATAGTCAGCTGTTGTTTATTCCTCCATTCTTAAGTAATTTAATTCAGAAAATAATTCAGTCGTGATTTATAAGGACTGAGAGCTGAAAGGTTGAGAACTTTTTCTTTTTTTTTAAAGAAACTGCTAGCATTGCTCTTTTCCCAAACATATGCATCATAGGCTTTTGTATTTCATAGGAAATCTATGTTAGTGAGCACAGTCCTATGGTCTATAATCCAAAAACCAGATTTTCCAGAACTCCGCTCCTATTTAGGAAGTGGCCAGATCTTCAAAAGTGTTCAGCACTCAGCAGCCTCCACTGTTCTCAATAGGAAGTGCTTGGTGCTGAGTATTTCATTTAGGCCCTTAAATGGGAGCTAATCTTTTTGAAAATCTAGAGACATTTTTAGGAACCTAACTGGCAGCTGTAGGTTGATGAGTTTTTGATGATTTTGGTTACAATATCAGGCCTGGTATAGCAACAAGTACCTACCTTGCAGAGGATGCTGCCGTAATTGATGTAGTTAAAGTACTACAGTCTCCCTAGAATGGATACAATTATACTAATATAAAGGTGCCTTGTACTGGTATAGTTTAGTCTTGCAAGAGTAGGAGACTAAGGCCTAATCTATTTAAGCTGAGGTATGTTTCCTTGCATTGAGCTAGTTATGCATGTGTCAACACTTAAATTTATCTCCCAATGATGTAAGCGCCCTGTTAAACTGACATGGTAACACCACCTTCCCAAGCAGCATTGAACCACAGTTGATGTATTGAGGTTGATGAAGTGAGAGTGTAGACACTGACTTGCCTGTATTGCCCCTAGCAGTCCTCCAGCAGCTGTCCCACAATGCATGATTCTGGCCACTATGGTCACAATTGTGAATGCTGCTTAGGTTTCATGGAGACAGGAAAGCACTACTCCCCTTTAAAGCCCTGCAAATTTTTAAAATGCCTTTTCCTGATTGTCCAGCTTGGCGAGCACACCTAGCCGTTTTCTATTGCTGTGCCTAGCTGAGCATGCTGGTTATACACTCTGGACATGCTCTGCTCAGAGTAGACAGGAGATATTGGATCCTGGGCCTGTGGGGAGAAGAGGCTGTGTAGGCACAGCTATGGATCAGCTGTAGAAATGTAGACCTCTACAAGCAGATTGCATGGAGGATGCAGGAGAAGGGGCACAACAGAGACCAGCAGCAATATCACATGAAAGTGAAAGAACTGCCTCAGGTATATCAGAAGGCCAGGGAAATGAACAGTCGATATGGTGCCAAGCTGCAGACCTGTTGCTTTTACAAAGAGCTTCATGCCATATTTGGTGTAGTCCCCACCCCCACCTTGAATACCTCTGAGAAGATTGAGTCACAGGCCCCTGGTGTGATCATTGAGAAGGAGAAAGTGGAGGAAGAGGATGGGGGACACAGAACGGGGTGAGGGAGTCCAGCTATGCCACAAACCAGGACCTGTATGAGACTCCACCACAATCCCGTCAGTCCTGACAGTCAAACTTGGGTGAGTCCAATGCAGGGGAAGAAAACATGGGTAAAGGTAATTGTATTTCCTATTACAGTGATGTATTGATACCCCACCCCCAACGTGACAGGGTTCAGCTATTGATTCTTCATCAATTTTCTCTAGTTACAAGAACTAGAGGTACAACAAATAGATACAGTTATCTGCTTTTCATTTCTCCATAGAGTTAGGTTGGGGGGGGGGGGGGGCGGCATGCAGAGCAGTTAGTTTATGTACCTGGTGATGTCCCTTGAATCTTCTCGAAAGATCTCGATAGAATTTTCGTGGAGGGACTCTGCAATCTTCTCCCGAAGGCTTCTAGGGATGGCAGCTTTATTTCTTCCTCCACAGTAGGATATTGTCCCATGGCCAGTTGGCAGAAACTTCAGCAGGCACATTGCGATATGGGCTTGCGCAGCTTTGGGGTACCAGTAGCAGCTGTGCTCTCTGTGCCTTGGTTACCCTCAGGAGTGAGATACCAGATAAAATCACCACCGCCTGTGGAAAATGGTTCCAGTGTTCAGTGCCATTGCCCTATACTTTATAGTTTCATGCAGCTGAGCAATTCCTTCCTCATTTTTCTTACCCTGGCTGCAAGGTTACTCAGTAGTCCTATTCATCTCCGCCAATTGGAAGATGTCATGCTACAGGAGTCAGAATAGCCAACCAAGCAACTGAAGCTATGCTAGGCCTGTAGGACAGTGGTCAGGCAACTCAAATTGTACTGGCCCTTCATCAACTGTACTGACAGTGGTGCCTCTCTGAGTTTTATCTGCGGCTTCTGCATATCACCCTTGAAGGGTTCCCCCTCCACACCCATGGAAGGCCTGAACCAGATAAGGAGAAAGAAGACGACTTAGAATTACATGTTCAATGCAGCACTAGATTGCCGGATCTCATTAGATCGTGAACAAAAGGGCCTGGAGGATGAACACTGCTGGCAGCCTGGAGAAGGAAAGAACAGACGAGATAACGGCCCATTAATCGCAGGAGGAAGAGGAGAGGGAGATGTACCAGGACATAATGGGGCTTCTCCAGCAGCAAACACAGATACTACAGACTCTTGTGGATCTACAGGTTCAGCAATCACGAGTTCACCTCCCTTTGCAGTCCATGGAGAACTCCATTACATCACCTTCCTAACCTCCCCATAATGTTCCATGTAGAATCAGGGGCCGCATCCCCACTCCACCTGGGCATTAAGGACATGCCCAGCTTCATATACCCTGACTTGTGAAAGCCACGGTTGTTGTATGTGTAGGTAAAATGGACATGAATGTTCTGTTCCATTAATTTATTAAGGTTTTAATATATTTGCTTTTAAATTGCACTGATTTTTCTTTGCACTGATTGTGTTACTGAGTAAAATTCTATCTGGAAATTAATTCATCTTTATTACTTCACAATGTATGCTGCAGAGTGCCTAGCAGTTCTGAAACCACCCATTTACTTGTTACTGTATGGTGTGATACAACTCATAGGACCAGTGACAAACACACAGTGTAATAATCATAAATGTACACCAAGCACCACAATTTCTAACAGGTTCCAACACAGCAGAGCCAGGTACAGCACAGGACACCACTGTATATCACTGTGGCTCTCTGTTAAAATGCGCTTTCAAAGCATCTTTGAGCTGTCTTGCTCCATGTTAAGCTCTTCTAATAGCCCTTGTGTCTGGCTTTCCAAACGCAGCAGACAGCCATTTCACCTCTGTCCTTCACCCAGGTGGCAGATTTTCCCCTCTTGCTTCACAGATATTATGCAGGACACAGCAGGCAGCTATAACCATTGGGATGTTTTTCACTGAGGATCCAGTCTTGAGAGTAAACAATGTCATCGTCCCTTTGACCTACCAAAAGCGCATTCAACTGTCCTTCTGCATGTGCGGATCTGGTAGGTGAATCTTTCCTTGGTGCTGTCCAGGTGGCTGGTGTATGGCTTCATGAGCCAGGGGAGCAAGGGGTAGGCTGGGTCCCCAGGATCACTATTGCGTGTGGTAATTCGCTGGTTGGGAAAGAAAGTCCCTGATTGCAGCTTTCTGAACTGTCCTGTGTTCTTAAAGATGTGAGTGTCATGCACCTTCCTTGACCAGCCAACATTGAGGCTGGTGAAGCGGCCCTGGTGATCCATCAGCACTTGCATAACCATAGAAAAGTAGCACTTTCAGTCGATGCTCTCTGTGGCAAGGTGGTCTGGTTCCAAAATAGGGATAAGCATGACATCTGTTGCTCCACCACAATTCAGGAACCCCATTGCTACAAATCCATCCCTTATGTCCTGCGCCTTGCTGAAACACACAGTTCTGCATAGCAGCAGACGATTAATGGCCTTGCATACTTGCATGACAGCAGCCCCCCACGGTGAATTTTACAACTCCAAAATGATTTTCCCATTGACTGGTAGCAATCCAGTATTGCAAGTTTCCACAGTGTGAACACCACTCACTTTTCCAGTGTCTGGGCAGCTCTCATTTCGGTGTCCATGCTCTGGAGGGCTGGGATGAGCTTGGCGCACAGATCCAAGAATGTGGCCTTGCAGATCCAAAAGTTCTGCAGCCACTGCTCATCATCCCAAGCCTGCATTAAAATGAAATCCCATTACTCAGTGTTTTGTTTCGTGGGCCCAGAAACAGTGCTCCACCCTCCGCAGCTGCTCTGTGAACACCACCGACAACCTTGCATTGGTTCTCACTTCATCCCACACCAGTCTGTCATCCAAGAAATCATGTTCTCCGCTGATTTGGTTCTTCTTACGACTGTAAATACTGGAGAATTGTGACATCTTGTGTTTACAATGCTTATGACAATAGTGCAGAGTTGTGAAGGCTCCATGTTTCTGTCAGAAATGGTAGCAAGCAAGGAAACCCATGAAGGTTTGTGGGATTTTAAAAAAAAAGATGGAAAATCGTGGCATATAGATGACATTATGGGATGGAGAAACTGTTGCATGTTGGGAAGTTGACCCCTTGCTCCCAGTCATCTGTATGTGACTCACTTCTGGCCCACCATGCCTTGCCATGTGTGATGGGGTGGACAAGGCCCAGAGGTCCCCTGATGGAGGCCTCAGGATCCTGCTACACCCATGCCAGGAAAGGAGCAGTGGAGAAGTCCTCCAAGCAGCCTAGAATGGCAGTAGGGGAAGCAGCCAATCAGAAAGGCTGCTGGGAGCAGCCAATCAGGACCCAGGAGAGTCATATAAAAGGAGCTGCACCACCAGAGATGGTCAGTTCTTTGCTGGAGTGGGAGGAGTGCATATGGTGCTTGTGGCTGGCCAAAGTGCTCAGTGCTAGCAGGGACTGGGGAATGAGGAACAGCTCCTGGATGGCTGCTGGGCTTGAGCCTAAAAGAGCCCTGAGGTAAGGGTGAAGCATCAGGGAAAGCTGGGGCTGTGGGGAAGTGGCCCACAGAACTGAATGCAGTTGGTTAAAGGGACATGGTGGCATGTGGCTACCATTCTTTGGGTCCCTGGGCTGGGATCTGGAGTAGTGGGTGGGCATGGGTCCCCCACATAGGCCACTGGCAAAGTGGCCTACTCTTGGACAGAGAGAACCCCAGAAAGGGAACTGAACTGTTAGGAAGCCAAGCTGGGGACTGCGCAGACCAAGGTGAAGCCATTGCTCCAGGGAGGAACCTGTGCGGGTAGGGCTTGATACCAGTGCTGGGAATGGTTAGAGACTGCAGACACATCTGACCAGAAGGGGTGCTCATGAGAGATGGGTGCCTGCTGTCACACTATGACTTTCCAAAAGATAATGTGCTGTGGATGGTGGCTGGTTGCATGCTGGGATACCTACCCATGGTGCACTGCACTGAATCTACACAAGCACTCCTAGTGAATACATGCAATATACGAACTATGACAGCGTTATCCAGATGTAATTTGTCAACCAATGTTTGTAGTGTAGATATGGCCTAAGCCATACCAATATAAGGTATAGTTAGTTATACCAGTATAACTGCATCCATACTAGGAGGGTTCTATGGATATTAGCTGTATTGGTTTTTCAAAAAATCACACCCTATATTTATGCAAAGACAAAACCTGTGTGTAGTTCAAGCCTTGGTGTGCCAAACACTCTGCCGTGGCTACTGCAAAGCTTGCAATAATTCTACTACTCCTAGTTGCGTATGTGATCACCCTTTAGCTCTTCTGGTGAGTATGAATTCCTGAAATGCATCCTTTCCTTTTTTTCCTGGATGAATGAAATGAGTGCCTTAAAGTTACCCTATTTAACAATTGCAGGATACATATAACTCTCATTAATGACCGCAGGGTACAAAAGGGTGACTAGGGTCAATTCTTCCTGTTGCTTACACTTTTCCTTTTATACAGGCGAGTAGGAAGTTAGAGAACAAGGGTCATTAATATTTCTCATTTTAACTTATTCAATTTTTTAGTTTTCTAATTCTTCTATCCACTTGCATGGTCTATAGTCTATTATTGCTCACCCTTTAGAACTTCTACAAAAAAATGAAGCTGAGGAACTTGACAGAAAAAAATAGGATAATGCTGCTACATTTCAAAGAGTTTGGGCTAAATTCTGCTCCTAGTTTAGTTGCTCTAGATTTATTTGGAGGTAACAGAGTGTGGAATCTGCCCTCCCCCCTTTTCTCCCCCTCCCCCCCCGGTACCCTCCTTCGACTGGACTCCTTCCTTCCTTCCTTCACTCTTGTGGTAGTGGGTTTGCTCATCACATTATAGCCAAATTAATACCCCTCCTCTCACTGAATGGCTTCTTACTCTGCAAACAGCCCTATTCACTTCCCTGGGACTACTTGCAGAATCAGGTGCTACCAGGGCCGTTTTAAGACCTTCCTAGGCACACTTGCCTTCGTAGGCCCCCCAACCAAATAACTCATTTGATTTTAAGCTATTAATAGTTTCTTAAATAAAAATAAAAAAATATATAACATTTTTTCGTAGGCCCTGAAAGTTTCGTAGGCCCTAGGCACTGTGCCTATTGTGCCTAATGGATAATACGGCCCTGGGTGCTACTCAGGGTGAGTAAAGGTAACAGAACCTGATCATGAGAATTTAAATGGAGAGAGAATGACAAAAAATGGAAAACTGTCCTTTTCCCCCCTCTCGTGTTTATCTTGCTGACCTGAGCCTAAAGAGGATTTTTCAGCTACCCACGAAACTGATGAAAAGTGAAATGTCACCATTTTATGTGAGAACACTTTTGCACACCTCCACTGTGGGAATTTTCCCTAATGCTTTTTGCATTAGCACTTATGACAGGAGTTCTGCTTTCAGTAGCTTCAACTGGTTTGAATTAATAATAAAAATAATTAAAATATAATACTCACTGCCATATGAACATCTCATACCCAGAATGCAGATTGTGTATACAAACAGATAATGGTGGCATAAATAATGTTTGATATTGAATCTCTTTATCTAAAATTTTAGTAAATAAATCTTCAGATATTTTTCAGAGGGCAAAAGTATAGTTACACACATGGTGTGTGCCCATATGCTAGCAGTAGTGATTCATTACCATTGATGAAAGGAGTACTACCAATATAAATTGGCAGTTGATAATTTGACATATGCAGACAGACAATGAATTTGTAGAGTGTGGATTTTTTTGCATCGTACCAGATAAATAAGAGTAACTGAAAATAACTTGGTAATGTTACTGTTATCACAAAACAATGGATGTAGAATAACAACTTGTCTACCTCAAGTAACTCACCTACCAAACTCTGTAGACAAACTATGCTAGGTTACAAGGATTAGCTTCTCAGTTGACACTAGATCGCATAAGACGCAAGGGGCTAATGAAATGCTGTCTATGGCTACAGCAGGAGTTCTGGGGCCAAAATTCTCTGCTGATATAAATTCTCCATCGTGTAGCTCCATAAAATCATTGGAAGATACATAAGTTTACACCATTTCACTCTGGGAGCCAATTTCCCACCCTGGTTATTTCTTCACAGAGGAGTTAAACTTGGGTGAGTGGCGCCTGAGTCAGCTGGGCTCCAATGAGATCAGTCATTCCTCTCGTGAATGGATGTATGCTAGTACAACAGCATTATTTAAGGCTGACATTTTAAAAAAATTCCCTTTGCAGTAAAACTGCTGTGGAGATTTTGAATGTATTCAAGTCCACACTTTGCTCTAAAAGATTAAGACTGGCATTTTAGTTGTAGTGCCTAGATCAAGATCACAGCTTAATGGGAGTACAGGGGGTCAGAAATAAGGACAAGGGAAGTGTACAACACTCCAAAGAAGTATACCTCTTGGGAACATCTCCCGATGGAGAGATGAAAATCAATCTGTCCATGTATTCCCAATCAATTTCTGCCAACCTCAACCCCTGAACAGAACTTAAAAGAAGGAAATGCATAATCATGGCAACCTTTCTGAACCATGTTGTAGGAATGGAGGCATTAGCTCATAATTCCATCCACAGCACAGTTCAGGCCCTTTGTCATTGTAAGCATCTTTTCATTTTCTAATAAATTAGGAGGTTAACTCGCTTTTCATCTTTGCCTTTATCATTCAAATAAGTTTTCATTTTTATAGAAACTAGCAATCAGATTCCACCAAGAGGAAGTCAGTATGGCACCTGCTTTCTATATCTGCCATACAGTCATGCATGGCTTTCTTCTGTTCAGGGAATTAGTCAAGCATATAATAAGTAGAGCTGACAATTTAAAACTTTTTTTTTCTGTAAAAGATGTATTGTTGATTGGGGACAACTCATTCTGGATTTCTTCCATCTTGCCAGTGTCTAAAAGTCACCCTCAGGTTTAAAGTCCATATCTAGTCATTTTTTTTAGTGTTACTTTTCACATAATAGTATAATATAATAATACTTTTTACACCAGTCCTGCCCACTCAAAAGTGCCTGGGGTGTTGAACAACAATCCCTGAACCAATTTCTCTTTGCATAAAGAGAATCCCAACCTTGACAAAATTACAAACAAGGGAGGTAAACAAAACAATAAGAATAAAACAGTGGCAGTAATCTGAAAAATCCTTTTGTAAAAAGTGGGAAGAAACGAAATGAGCCAGATTTAAGGAAGGAGTGAGTTCCACGTTGTCAGGGCAGTACAGCCAAAGCTCTATTGCCTACTGGCGTCAAACACAAGAGCAGAATCCTTCTGCACTGGCTGACATGTGAGCACAAAACCCCTTTAGGTGGTATGCTGTCAGAGGAGATCTCAAATATTTCCAGGGCCAGTCCAATTTACAGCTTTATAAACCCTTCAAAGTAATTTAAAGTGAATCTGCCACTTCATAGGCAGCCAGTGTAAAGAGGGTGAATAAGTAAATGTGAAGAACCTAGTGTAAAAAAGCACCAAGCAGGTGAATATGTGAAGAACACAAAGCCTCTGAATATGATCACAAATCCGTAAGCAATTGTGCAGCTGCTTTTTGAATCAGCTGCAAGTGGCGGATCAGCCTCACTGATAACCCAGCGTAGCGGGAGTTCCAATAATTGAGCCTCCAGATCACCAGGTTGTCATGAGATGAATAAGGGCACAATAACTAAACTATGCAGATTGTGTAGCTGAAGTCCATGTTTCTAAACTGTCCAATACTCTGCATTCATGGGGTAAGGCATGGTAAAAAAAAATGCTAAAATTTTATCCCAAGTTAAATAGTGCATGGACAGTGGTATATGCATGTGACTCTTTTTAATGGGACATTTTATATTTCCACCTTTGGACTAGTGCACTAAAATATATCTGACCTGGGCTTGTGAAGACTGCTTTGAGCCAGGAGTACTCTGGTCTTTCCGGGGCAGGACTATCTCCAGGTGAGGTCCTGCAAGCATTGGGATGGTTTGTCACTGGAATCCTGGGCCTATGATCTGAGACTGGACTACACAGATTTGATCCTCATATTGTAATTGGAGCTGTTTAAAGTGTGATGTTTTCATGTCACACGGGTATGTGAGTTTTGATTCAGGTACAAGCCTTTCCTTCAGTATTCCTAAACATTGAAGGGAAGGAAGAAATAAAGCGATCTTGAAGTATCCTACATAAGAGAGTATTTTGAGAAGAAGGAAGATCTTATGGCTAAGGGGTTGGATTGGGACTCGAGATCTGCAGTCAATTCTTGGCTCTAGCACAGACTCCCTTGGTGATCCTGAACAAGTCTTTTGTGCCCTGATTCAGCAAAACACTTAGTTATGTGCATAACTTTAAGCATATGAGTAGTTGCACTGACTCAACAAGACTACTCGGGTGGTTAAAGTTATACAAATGACTAAGTTCAAGGCTGGTGTTCTACCCACTTGTTACCTCTCATCATATACATAGACTAAAGTGCTTTGTGGCAGAAACTGTCTCTTTATTCTATGTTTCTACAGTAGCTAGCATGGGCAGAATCTCTGTTTGGCACGTCCTAGTGCTTCCACAGTTCAAATAAATAATAATAATATCTGTCTTGGATGGCATCAGAACACACACAGTTATCTGAAATCAGAGAGATTATATATTTTTGTTTCTTCTGTGCATTAAAATAGTTAAATCACATTTTATTTCTGGTGACTAGTTCTTCCACTCCTGTTGTTTCTGGCAAGTCTTTCAATGGTGACAAAATGAAGTAAAAAAATCAATATGTATTGTTGACTTTGCCAAGTCCTGACTAACAGTATTTTTTTATTTGTAAACCTTTAAAAGAAACATAGATTTACACCAGTTGAGAACGTGGCTCAAAGTTTTTAGGAGAATATAGTATGACTGAAATAGCAAGACAGTATCTTTTTTCTTATAAAATACCTAGTATGATAAAAGGAAAGAAAGTGATACCATATAGGTTTTTACCTAAGGAATCAATCATTTTATCATATTTTAATCTTTATTAAAATATATTACAATATTAATTTCAATTTTATAATTATAATTAAAATAAAATATAAATAGTCCCTAGATACCATTGTGATGGACATCCCATAATTGTGTGTGGCAGCATAGGGTGAACTCACACCCATCCTTCACTATCACCTCCCACTTCTAAAACTCTAAACAGTTAGGCTATCTGCCACCATAGTCGCCATTTGAATCTTTATAAAATATCTGTTCTCTCTAGCTGTTTGCTGAAAAAAAAATAGTTGGCAGTTTTAGGAAAAATGAATTTCCCAGAAGAATGGATTAAAACTTCATATTACAATCCTGAAACTTAAATCAGCATTAATACTTGTAGCTCAACTGTTGTGCTCTGAGAAGAGAACATACACCAGGTTTGCCTGTTTTTCTCCCCTTCTGTTTATCCTTTCTCTAGAACCACTTGTGACCAGAAGAAGAGAGAATGAAAAATATTGCAGATAAAGACAGAGAATTTCCTGTGTGTGGGTGGTGTTTTATTATGTATCTTCAAATCAAACCCAGAACTATCCAGCATAACAAATGTTTATTCTACCAGTGAAATCAACATAGAAACAGATGTTGTGGTGTTAAGTTGCAAAAAACCAGAAGATATTATGGATACATTTAAATGCAAACAAAACCTCTGGTGAGTGCCCTTAGTAGCATAAAAGAACCTTTATTTTTTGTGATATTAAGATTTAATTATTAAACTGATAAAGTCAACAAATGACAAAACTCTTCATCCTAGAGAAGGTATGGTGATCTGAAAGATTATTGCAATATGAAAGTCTTTCATTATAATTGTATTTTTGCACATATCTCCCCCATTAAGTCTAATATGTGTTTCACCTAGTCAGTGGGGGGGAGGGTATGCAGTTATACCATCTTAGTCATACTTGCGTAGCTCCTTTACAAAGGGAAAATAAGTATCATTATCCACATTTGACCTATGGGGAAACAGTCACAAAGGTTCAGTGACTTGCCCAAGGCCTTACCAGTCCGTCCAAAACCAGGAAGAGAACCAGGTTCCCTGACTTCTAGTCCAGTGACCTATGCATTGTACTGCCATGCTTGCTCTTGTCCCTGTATGTGATGATTTTGGGATTGTTTTCTATATATTAGCAGTAATTTGACAATAACTTAGCTAGATCTGTCAGAGTGGTATGACTGAAAACATCCATCCATTTACTTGAATTTCGTTCTGGCAGGGCTCAGCCTTTATTCCTATTTGCAGGTTCCTGGAGCTCTCGTGACTGTGCTGGCATTTCTAGTCTGGGAAAGAAAAATGCTTTATAAAGCTCTCCTTGATTTAGAAAACAAACTTTTGCCAGGACTGTAAACAGTTTATTAACTGAACTCAACAGCAGGGGTGCATGTAATTGCTCACCTCTTCTCTGACCAGATCATGTGTTGCTGCCATGGTAAGGAAATATTTTTTCAGAGGTGTTAAGAGGGAAGCTGATAGAGTTGAGCGTAAACAAAGTGACTACAAATATTCAAGCAGAAATTAAAGAGCAATAACTTAAATTATTTCCACAGGTGATCCATGAGGGATAGCAATGATGTGGCCAAATGTCTGTTTCACTTTCCAATGTAGAAGCAAAGATGTGAACCTTAATGATGCAATTTTATCTTCAGGCTCCGCAGTAGTCTTTCCAGAGTATTGTTTTTCTTTTTCTTCCTATGCTTCTCCCATAGAGAAATGGTAGCTCAGAGCTGACCAAATATATATCTTTCAGGGCAGAGTGCATTAACATGCTCTCACGGTCTGTTTAAAACTGGGAAGTGTAGCATGTAGGCTTATCCTGGTTAATTCAAAACAAAGATTGAGTAAGGGTTCTGTATATAAGGGAAAAGTAGAATGTGAAATTAAAATGTAAATCAAAAAGTAATTGGCTTTTTGTGCATAGTTTAGATAAGATTTACTTTTGAAGAATGACTTTGTGTTTTAACACAGCAGGCCAGGCGCCATGTGGCACACTTGCACTTAATAATGGCAACCAATCTAGGCCATAAATATTGCAAACGATGCAATTTGAATGAGGAGCCCTATGAACCGTAATAAAACCCCCTGTGATTAATTCTAAAACTGCTCTGTTCATATTAGACCTGCAGTGGCCTCCCTGATGAGATCAATACAGCGTAGCAGAGTGATTCTAATAGAAGTGTTATTATCTTTTAATCTTCAGGAGAATGCCAACTTTTAGAATTCTGCAACATTCTGGCTGCTTATTTTCACGGAGCAACCTTGAAGGCAGTTGTTTTCTGGAATGAAGATACATTCAAATCTTTTCAAGGATTTATCAATAATACGACACGGTCACTGTTTGTGGAGCCAACAGCTAAAAGGCACATTTGTATGCCGAGACTTACAATTGGTCACAATGACCTTCCCTGTCAGCCTCTATTTTCTCAGCAGACAAATGCCTACAGTGAATGAGTAGTAAAGGACAGAGATTTGGAGGAGTGGATTTGGGGGGCGGAGGGGAAGGGAGGAAGAGAAAACAATATAGTGTTCTTCAGGCAACCAAAAGCATCATTTTATTAGAGTCTAGGTTGCATAAATTATATTTAGCCCCAGCTTTTCAGTACATGTACTGTAGACGATACTAAATAGAATGAAATGTCATAACAATTTTTCATTATCAATAGAATGATATAGAAGCAGCATGTGCTTGAATGAGGGATACCTGGCGTGTCTGAAAAATAATGTTTTAATCTGATGACATTTCCAAAAGGAATAAAAAGGCAGAGTGTCTTTGCTATGTCTCTTTCCTGTTTTTATATTAAAAAAACAACACAACAACAAAAATGGCCCCCTAGC
Source organism: Emydura macquarii macquarii (assembly GCF_026122565.2). Taxonomy (NCBI): domain Eukaryota; kingdom Metazoa; phylum Chordata; order Testudines; family Chelidae; genus Emydura; species Emydura macquarii. The sequence continues at coordinate 5,868,684 of NW_027130698.1, forward strand.
CATAGCTAAAATAAGTGATGTAAGGTAGCATAAGGGAATCATTACATATCTGTAAGCTTTAAATCAGCAGTAAGATGAGCTTGCTAGATCTGAAAATAAACCACCTGAACAATGGATTTGCTTGAAAGTGTTTTACAAGATTTCTTTCCTGTTTGTTTACAGTGTTATCATTATATTTATATATGGTGTGTCACTACTACATAATGCAACCTACTGTGTAGTAATTGTACATCAGTATAGGAATTGAGACAGACAACAGCAAATAATGAAAAGTGGAAAGACCTTGTAGCTACTTATTTTTTTTTAAAATTGTGTTTTTAAAAAGTTCAGCCTCTGGTTTTCAGGAATTTAAACCTTTATGTCACTTAATTTGAGATATCTGGGTTGTAAATGTAGCTTTCACAAAAATCCCCTAGGAATAGGATGTACAGATCAATAATAAAATGAAAAAGAGAGCTCAACTCCTGTAGTGTGTCCCTCGCATGCCCCAGGCCACATTTGACTCAGGGAAGCTATTCAAAATCAATGTGTGTTACTGTGTACCTGTAAAGAGGACTGCATATATAAATAACCTTTTACTGAAGGTATGGTAAGATATCCAGAAGAAAATGGCATGAATGAGGATATAGTGCTTCTCATTCAGATTTGTAACTGGGTTAATTATTATTAAGGACAGCAAACAGGATAGCTATTTTTCTATTGGCCAGTCTTTTCCCACCCTGAGTTTCCCTTTGTAAAAAGCACATTGTTCACTTCAGTGCCTAGCAGTTGTAAAACTTATGTGCCCAGGTCTCTCTCTTTATTATTTGGTATATACAGTAACTGGAAAATTCTAAGAGGCTAATCTATTTTACAGATACTTTTGCTGTTTATGCAGCTGCCTTTGGATACGTACAAGAGCAGTGTTTCTGAAATTGGCAACAGAGTAAATTTTCAATATTTTGCAACTAGCACAAATTCAAACCCATGCTTCTGTATCTGATACAGTTGCTCTGTGATCTCAGGATTTCCTTTGAGCATGCTTGGTGAGCTCATTTGCATGTAAATACCCAAAGTGCTCCTCCAGCTTACAGCTATTTCTGAGTTGTTCTGGTGCCTGAGTTCTAAGAACAAAACCAAATGATTCGGGAGAACTTCTGTGTTCACCGAGTTCCTTCCCCTACTCTCCCCCCCCCCCCCCATCCTCCTTCTTCAACAACTTTTTCTTTCTAATCATGGAATCAAATGGCACTCTCAGCCTTTAGAGGAGGTAAGAATCTTGTAAGCCTTTGAGCTTGTTCAGAGTCTGAAACTATGGCTCAAAGCTCATTACAGCTGTATAAATTACACTCAGACCCCAACATTCAAAATGTAGGCCCTAGTCACTACTTCTTCTGATGATTTTAGTAATGAAAGTTTACAACATTTGTTGGGCTAGTGCTGGCTCACGCTAACTTTGAGATTGCCAGAAGCAGCAGACATGGATGTGAGATCAATGAGTCAGTCACATGATTTTTATAAGTGCTTTATAAAACCTATTACCAATATGAATATTTCCATCAAGTTCATTCTAAGAATTCTAGTAGAAATCTGGGGACAGATTCTCAATTGTTATAAACTGACATCGTTTAGGGGAAGTCAGTGTAACCAGGCAAATATACAAAAGTTGACTAGCTGGTCCCATGTCTTCTCTAAATAAAGAAATGTTCTCCTGCAGAGCTTGCAACTTAAACATGGCAGCATTGTGCTAGTGTGCTGTGTAACTGGAAAGAATAATAGCCCCTATTTGTAAAAATCCTGTGAAATAGTGTGGATTTTCCTTTCAAAACAGAATTACTTTGGGTGAAAAGAGAGCTTCATCAATTCATAATTCATTTTTCACTCTCACTATTTACCTGTTAAAAACATTGTCATCGAATCAAGAGCAGAAACAATACTATATGACCAATCAAATAGTTAATAACGAATAACTAATAGTGAGTGCTGGAGTGAGCAGAGCCCGGGTTGCCAGGCCAAGGCAGACTGAATTTTCTGCGCCAATGGGGGTGCGGGGTGGGGTTGGGGGGACAGTGCTCAAGAAAGACACTCCATCCATAGTCTAAACATTATTAGACCAAAATATTAGTGAATACTTAAAATCCTGAATAAATTTGCAGCTCATGGGAGTGGTTAGTGAATGATCCACAAACCTAATCCAGACAAAATTCATCACGTTTTATTGTATAAGAATTACTAATTGATCCATGGTCATGGTAATTTAAACCCTCATCCTGCAATGAGCTCTTTGTGTCTGTACTTCTGCACTTGCATGGACTCCCCCTGGAAGTCAGTGAGCAAATTGTAGATTTGGGCCTTAGATAAGGCATTTTTTATTTTTGATGATTGTTTATAATATGATCCTTTAATTCCGGCCGATCATTATATTGTACATTTAAAATACAACTAATGAGGAAACATCTGTCATCTTAACAAGAGAGAACATCCGCACCAGTGAAATCCCGCTTTAGCCGAAAGCAACAAATCCCTCTGCCATTAAAGTTGAGGGGGAAACTACAATTGACTTAAACAGGAGCAAGATTTGTCTTTTAGTATTGGAGAGAGCCTGGAATGAGGCTTCTGCACTGGGTGAATTTCACATTAAATTAACATAATTCAGAGTTACTTTCTGTAATCTTCATGTTTATTTATTATTTTATTAGCACTGTGTTAAATTTCCATTGCTATGGGGGAAAAAAAAGGGGGTAGGTAGGGGAGAGAGAGAGAGAATCAGGGCATTGCAGGAAGACTGAATGAAAAATCCTTGCATTTCTGGTGTTGCATTTTTCTTTCAGCAATGTATGTGCTATTGAGGAAGAGCCAGGTATCTTTGTGGTTAAATTCCTCAAGTAATGGAATTCATAAATTGCTTGTGCTTTGAAATGTTGCTTCATAGTTCTTCATTAGTCAGTTCTACCCTTGCTATTACTAAGACTGAAAGTTTGAAAGGCCATGCCCTTGTTTCTTCCTAAAGAAATGCTTTCTAGCAGACACCATTAACAATGCTAAATGCCTTTGCAAATGTAATCCCCGTTTTAGTTTTGTTCTCATTTAATTGAATTAAGAAGGCATAACAAACCAAAAAGGTTACTTTCATGTCCTTAACTTTGCATAATAGTGAAGTTGTGGTATGTATTTCTCACAGAATGCTTTTTGTATTTGTTATGCTGTACTTGGCAAGGGACCATTTTTGTGCACAATAATTGTAGTTCATATTCATGTTCTTACTTCACATCTTAAATTTTAATTGGTGTTAATTAAAATATATTTTCAAGCTTTCCTTAATGTTACCTGGTAATATGCAAGCTGTTAAACACTAAGAAGTCCTTCTGAGAGATGTTGCTAACAACTCCATGCTGATTCTGAAAAATAGCCCAACACTTCTGAACCATGCTCAAGAGGTTAATGATTGTTGGCACCTTTTCAGGGTTAGGCTCAGGATCAGAATACTGTCAAATATCCTTCATAATTCTTTCTCTAACTTTTTGGTTTAACCACGCTGCGTTCCATACTGAAGGAAGTAAGTTGCATAGCTGTTAAAACCAGGTAGTACCTTGAACACAGTACTGGATATTACTAAGCTATCAGCTCTAATAAGGCAAGCCCCTGGTCAGTTTTTCACTATGCATCAAAATAGCCTACTCAGGTAAAAGGTGAGTGTGTTTTTCTGTTTTAAATCATATTCCAATAGGTGCTTGAATCATTGTAAAATTCCTGGCAGTTTCTGCAAAGGGGACTGAAGGAAAAATATGTGATTGTATAGTGTAAACAGACTCCAAAGTTATTTGACAAATTGAATACCTTCAAGGTTAGCAGTCATTAAGGGATGGGGGTGTGTGCATGTGCGCGTGCGCGCAGTATTGAGTATAAAAGTGATTGCAGTTCTTTGATATAATGGAAAGTAAAGAATATTTGACAATGTGCAGAGACCTTTGCACTGTTAGCTAAAAGATAAAATTCCCCATGTCCCATCTTCAGTTTCCATCCCACTTACTGAATGTAATTGTAATTTTTAAATAAGCCCTGTTTCATATGCTCCTCTTGTTGTGTGTGTTTAAGCTGGAAGAGTCTGCTACGTGACAGGGTTGTTGCTCTGGTAATACAAAGTTATTGTCCTCCAGGGGAGTCTTGACAAATTCACGGGGGCACTGCTGCAGCAACAGATCATGTGAACAATACCTAGCCTCAGTTTTTTTTCTCCTCTTTCCTTTTATGTTTTGAATATCTGTATTTAACCGGGCACCACCTTCTCTTCAAATAACTTTGATTCCTTTAGAGATTATCTAAATTTGTAGCCAAAAGAAAAGGGTAGGTTTATGAACTGCAGAGAAAAAAGATCTTTTTTCATGTGATGGGTTTTTTTATCTAAAAAAAAAATTCAATTTATATAGTTCTTTAAAAGAAAGTATATCTGGCACTGCGGAAGTGGAGGGTTATAATTGTAAAGAGCACTGAGGTAGGCAAGGAGTTTCTCTAGAGACTGGATTGTTTCAAAGGGAAACTGCTTCAAACTAAGTGCCCAGGTTGATACAGAGATTAAACTCTTTTATTTCTATTTGAGCATAAACAGCTTTCAACGTAAGCTGTGGCTGCAGAACAGAGATTCAGGAGAGGTGCAGTTAATTCTCCCCCTTCCTTCTCTATAATGTCAAACATCATCAGGGGATGATGAGTCTCCCTGTGGAATTCTGTTTCTCTCTTTCTGGAAAATAAATCCTGTCAAACTAAGTTGATATTTTTTTTTTTATGAGCTACAGGTTTGGTAAGGGCCATACTGTTGATCTATGCACTTACACTTCTATAAGGCATTTAGAGTCATAGTCACAGAGTTTAAGGTCAGAAGGGGCTACCAGAGTATCGAGTGAGACTTCCTGTATATCACAGGCCACCAACACCACCCAGCGTCTGTACACTAAACCCAATAACCAGTATTAGAATAATGTGTTACAACTCTCAGGAGCCTAAACGATTGTGGGCTACACACAGAGAATAGGTGGGACTAAGGTGCACTAATGCCTCATGCCCCTGCAAGGCTGGGAAATTTGTTTAAGTGAGGTATTCTCAAATGATCCCAGCAAGTGACCTGAACCCCATGCTTCAGAAGGTAGAAAAGCATGATTTAAGGGAAAACTCCTGCCCGACCCCACATAGACCCAGAGCATGTGAACAAGAACCACCAGCCAAGCACCCTAGAGGTTAGAGTTCTTAGTGGTGTCCTATCTCCAGCTGTGGCCATTTCTGATGCTTCAGAGGAAGGAGACAAAAAAACCCACCACCACCACCAGAATGGATTGAGAGGGAGTGAGGGAATCCCGTCCTTACCTCTGCAGGTGATTGAGAAGTCCTGAAACATGAATTTTAGGAACATAAGATATTAACTGGAAGGGACCCCCGGGGCTGCCCTCCCCCACTAAGTACAATCTCATCATACTATCTCAATCATGAATTTGTCAACCCTTCTTTTAAAACTAATGAAGTTGTTTGTCTCCACAACTCTGATTCAGAACCTTTATCCTATGATGGTTAGAAATGCCTCCAAATTTCCACCCTAATCTTAATCATGGCCAGTTTATACCAATTTATTCTTGTGCCAACAATGTCCTTTAGTATAGCTCTGCACCTTCCTTGGTGTTTACCTCTGATGTGTATATATAGGGAGAAGTCATGTCCCCTCTTAGCCTTCATTTTTCTGTGCTAAATAAGCCACATTCTTTTAGTCTCCTCTCATAAAGTAAGCTTTTCATTTCACTTGGTACTACTGGATATTTTAACTAAAAAACTATATCGATACAAAATGAACAAAGCACACATTAAAAGGAGGAAAACAGGCTATCTGATAGGTCTCCAAATGTAATCATGAATAGGGAATCACCACTGAGTGCATTTCTAATAGGGTCCCGCAGGGAATGGCTCCCCCCCACCTACGCTGAAAGGGGATGCCGTGTGCATGTGTGTGCGCGTGTGTGTGTGTGTTCAAGTGGGACAGGCTGGTAAAAGTGTACTTTGATCAGGCTGTCTGTCACAGTGTCTTGATCAGCGTGTGGCCACCTTCTAACTGCAGCACAATGAATGTCAAAGTAAAATATAAATGCACTGTGTTAATTTTCCTCTGGAATATGCTCTTCCTGCAACTCCTTCCTGGGGGGGGTAGAGCCATCTCCCGATAGGTCCCTTGAGTCAGCATGTGTCATAACTGCAATGAATAACAGTGCTGCAGGGACAAGCAGAAGGTCAAGCAATAGTGGCAGCACTGCTCTGTGGAAGCTGAATATAGGGTGCTAAGAAAGAGAAAAAATCAGCATCCACTTGCAGGGCTGGGAAAGGGAATTGTATGCTATCAACTACATACATTCCTGCCAAGCAGCCTGCAAGGAAACCCAGAGCAATGCTGGCCAAATGTTGTCTCTCCAGACATTAAAGGACAATAGTAGCCAGCAAGACAATTTGTTGTTTGTACAGAAAAGGTTTCAGCAGGAAGAAGGACGGTGCACACATGGATCATCTCTGAGGAATAGCTTCAGAAATAATCTTAGTGTGTAGAAGACCGTCAGTACCGCACAAAAAGGAATGAAGCAGGAGGAGGTGCATGAGTATGTTCAAGATCTCTTGTACTGTACCTTTCTGCATGCCTACTCTCCTCTCTTCAAGGGCAAAGGAAGCCGCAGCAGTGATGGAACAATACAAATGACAAGAAGGCATTTAGTCAAATTGCCCTTCAGTTGGAGTAACCTACTAATGAAGACAAATCTGTAACATTTGTGAAAGCAATAAAACACAGCAAAAATCATAGGCTTAGCCAGGCTTTAAATATAATATTGGCTAAAATGCTTGGCATGCACTTGCAGGAAGCCATTGCCCTTTTCTCTTTGTTAGAAGCCAGAGATTTTTGAGAACTCACGCGAAACTCATTTCTGAAGTGGGTTCACCAGAACCTAGTTGATGCCAAAGCGGAACTCAGCTGTAGGTTGTATGTGCCAAATAACAGCGCCCAAAGCGTCGAGAGATTCTGAGGTGAGAGAGACCATTGCTGTAGCTAGCTTGGTAAAAATGCATTGGAGCAGTGCAAAACGTCTTTGGTGAAACCCCTTTCAGGTTTTGTCAATTCAACATTTTGACTATGTTTGTACATAAATTTGCAAGGTGAAGGTTTGAGTAAACCTAAACAGATTTATGGGTTTGCACTGAAATTTTATAAAATTCATATTTTCTCATGGCTTTGATGTGAAAATAAGTGGAATCTCAGTAGTTTTCGACTCAGTATCACATTGCTCAAATTCAGTTCTGGATGATAAACTACAAGAACCGGCAAATCTTTTGAGAAAAAGAGTGAAAGTGAGAGCTGTGAACATCTCACAGATCCAGAGTGTGTTACGGGGAGTTAAAGGAGCATCCGGTGCTTAATTCCCTACCTGGGTTACCTGTAAATGAAAGGCACTGCATAAGAACAGAGCAGCCTGCATGGGACTACCACTCTCCCACTTGCACAGGTGGACAGGAGTGGGTTGATGGGGTGTGCGGTGAGCTGTGCCTTAACTTAGCTTCCTGACCAGCATTGTTCAGCTGACACCCAAGGGGCAGTGATCTGCACCAGATATAGGACTGGCACAGATTACTTTCCCCTGGAGCAATGGGGTAGGGGTAGGGTGGGTGAGCGAGCAGGCATCCCTCTGTGACTTGGCGAGTCACAGATCTGAACCCCGGTCTGCTTCAGGAACAGCTCAACTGTATACTCACTGCCCTTTAGTCAGGATTTGTGGCAAAAACATAGCCTAGCCCTCGTGTTGAGTGGAACCTTATGCTAGGATTCATTATTCAATTATTTCATTCTCAGTTATGGTATATAGGCTACTCCGCTACATGAATGAGGGTGGCAGCACTGCCTCAGTTTTTAGGATTCTCATTGCCATATGGTTGACATTTTTTAAACAGAACTTTGACTCTTGCAGCTGGCATTGAAGAGGTGTTAATTCCATTCTATTTACACACAGAATTTATAAAAAATTAAAATGACAAGGCTATTGCTGTGATGCCATTATCTAGATAATATACCAAGTAAGACTGGTTCAGGTGTTTTGTGAGCAAGTGAAATGAAATTTGCCCTCTAATCTAGTTGACACCACTGGCCCCTCCAGCACTCGGAGAGAAGGTCTGTCACATCCACAGTGTTCCTCACCTCCAACAGCCCAGGGAAGAGGACTCCCAAGGTTGCATTTGAACATGGTGTTAACTGTCTCAATTCCTGCTTATACCGTAAAATGCTAAATGTGGGTCTGAATCCTACCTATGTGGCACATGGTGTTGACATTTACACATGTGCAATATTGGTGTGAAACCCTACCCCATTAGAATGGCAACATTTTACACCCCTGTGTAGCAGGCCCCTACACTTCCCCAAAGCCTGCTGAGGCCAATGTGAGTCTTAAATGACTTCAGTGGAACAGACCCTAAATCTTGACTGCCTGGAGTATAAAACAGTCAAGAGAGCCAGGCCCTCTATGCTTAGTTGAGCTCATTTGCACAATTCAGATGCCTGGCTTTAGTAAATCTTCCACTTATTCTTTGTGTTACCAAGACTGCATAGTGTGTGAACCTTGTTCAGATGTGGCCATCTGTAAGTGACTTCTCCCAGGAGAGCAAAATGTGTTTATGTTTTTTGTTATTTTTAAAGTGATACCAAGAAAAGCTCATTATGCCTTTGGAAAATATCAGCCTGTTTTTCTTCTTCACTCCACTCAATTCTGTTTCTTTACTCCTGGGATAGTGTCAGGGGCAAGGTCTCCCTTTGCTCTCATATTCAACATTTATAGAATCTGAACATTACACTGCTTTAGTGTTCTCCAAAAGCCACCTTTCCCTCTGAAATTCTCATTTTTAGAGGTTTTTGTATTTGTTCTGAATTTATTTGCAAATCCCAGCATACAGAATCAATTCTGAATTTAGGATGCACACTCATGTCTTTCATGACCACAACATGAGGGAATTTCATTAGGCCAGACCTGTAATTGTTGGTGTAAATGTTTACATATCTATAAATTATTAGTAGACAAACAGTAAAAGGTCAGAGGGGCCCAACCCCAATCTCAGTTGGTCTCTAGCATTACTGTTTTATAAAGATGACTGAAGGAAATAACTTTTTTATGAAGATGACAGATTACAATGAAATAAGGCGTTTGAACCTGATTCTGAAAAGTACTTTAAAATAATTTAGTAATACATGTGGGGTATCTGGTGCTCAGAGTAAACAGTGCAAAATGTTGTTTTCTATTTACCATTTGAAGTAGTCCCAATAAAAGAACACATTGAAGAGTTTTTCATCCTGTTCTCTTAAGCTAGTATGGCAATTTTGTTCCCAGGAAGCTCTTTTTAACTGTACGAATTGCTAAAACTATAAGGCCTTTTCTCTCCTCTTGCTTTGCTTCTCCCAGTAGAAAACTTGGGCCCCAATACTTTTCACCTGTGCAACATGCATATGAAATCTTCCCATATGCAAACAACATTTGTGTGGGTGGTCCCATTGACCTGTGCTGGGTAGGCAGGCTAACAGCCCCCTTTTGGGATGGTTTGTCCCCTGTCCAGTTCTGAGACATAACCAGATGTGGTTTTGTCTGGTAAACGGGCGAGGGATGCCATTTCGAAAAGCTCACCGCTCCACCTCATTGGTGTGACCTCCAATGGGGGCCGAGTGGCTTGCCCTTCAAAATGCCATCCTCTTTGCAAAATGACTTTATATGCACCAAGTGTACAAGTTCATGCTAGTGGGGGTGGGCCTATGTCATTCTTGGAAGTACCAGAGTGCCCGATATTCTGGGAATGCGTGAGTGGCCACCCTAGGCGGAGTTCATTATAGAATTGGGTTTTAGTAAGACTACTCTAGAAATGGACTAAAGCTGCGATTTTCCACTGCCTTATAGTGTAGTCATTTATACCTCCATGCAAAGTAAATGTTAAATGCTATCAAATCAGACAGGAGGCCTGGATTCTCAGGTCCGTCTACGTACAAATTTTATATTGTTTTCTCTACCAGTCTAGGTAAAGCAATGCAACCCACCTAGTCTGGATGCAGTCATATTGATATAAAAGTCTGTATTACTGATATATTATTTCCTGTAAATTTAGGGAAATAAACTATATTGGTATAGTTTATACTGTTATAATTGCATCCACTGTAGGGATTCAACCAGTATAACTATTCTGGTAAAAAATCACCCCTAACTGAAATAGTGAAATCAATCTAAAACTCTGTGGACCAAAACCCAGCTATACTAACTCCCCTTTACACCACTCTGGCAATATAAGAGAATCTTGAATATAAATTACATGTATGTCCATTTAAGGCTCTTTTACACTGCCCGAGTGGTGTGCAGGGCAGCTAACATAAATGAAAATCAACCCAGATATGTTTTACACTCATTTTACAGAAGTGTAAATGACTAGTTCAATATAGAACAACGTCCTTGAGACTGTTTAGAAAGACGAAGATTGCAACCAAACATTTTCACAAATTCGGGGGTAATTCTAGTAATTCTACTCCACCAAAGTATTGTATTAAATAATTTTTCACTGTTAACATTTCTGATAAAATTAGTAACTACACAGAATACAGAGTTCATTAAAATCTGATAGCTGAATCAAATATTTAGCAAAATGGCTTTCAAACACAAAATCACAAAGTAATCTTTTTCCATAGGAGGTTAATCTTCCCTAATAGGTATATAAAACATTTGTTTTTAATGTTAATACATTTCTCCAAGAAATTTAGTAATGTCCATTTCAGGGGCTATTTTCTTCATTCAAGTGACATGGTTTTTAATGTGCTCCTCTTTGTTCCTGTTAGAGCACATTGTAATTCATATTTGTCCACCTATAAAAACAGCTTAGTATAAAAAACAAAAATTTTCCTCTTTTTTTTTAGATTGTCTTAAAGAAAAAGCGTGAAGCAATCACCAACTGAAAAGATACATGAATTTTAATCCACTAGGAAAGAACACCTCCTAACTTTAAATGATGATTTATTTTAACTCAGAGGTCCAGCCAACTATAACAAATGATGCAGTGAAGTGTTAAGATAGAGCTTCTGGAAACTTTTTTTCTATACATTTATATTCTTCTTTTACTTAAAGGTTTGGACTGGAAATAAGTTGTATATAGTACGAGTAATATGATTTACAGATAATCACAACTTTAGTACCATAAACCAGGGTACTTTGTTCTTTTCAGTAGAAAAAAAGACCCATTAAACATTTCTCCAATTACTGTACAAGAATTTCCTGGACTGTCTAGACATTAGAATACCAGAGCAGACTGTTTATATGTCTACGCAGTCTAGATAAACATATATGTTTTCAGCACAACAACAAAACACTTTATGCACTCAAGAAATAATTTGCTGGCAACTATTGGGTAACCTTTTACTCACATTTTACAGTTTTAGATGTTTATAATTTCATTTTTAAAATACAATGAATTAGTGACTCATGGTCTCCCCCCTGTTCCCCTTGCACCTCTCTCCCATTTTGGGCTCCAGTCCTATAACTTGCTTTGTGTGGATGAACCGCTGCAGCCATGCAAAGCCCCTGTGGAGTTAGTGGGGATCCAAGGATGAGGAATAAGGACCTTACTTGGTTACCAAAAAGATAAAGGAGTTTTCTTTAGTCTATTTCTTGGCACTGGTCCTAGGCATTTTCTGTCAGAGAATTGTTTGAGCACCAATACCAACAAACTAGCAAACCTCACAACGACACGAGAACTGAAATCAAGCATTCAGCTACCATGGTGATGACGAGCATTGTATAGATGTTGTAGAAAGTTTAGGTATAGGAGAGAGTGAATACAAGTTCACTATTGGACCCCGCTGATGTGAACCTGATATTCATCCTTGAAATCCATTTGTGGAAATCAAACAAGCCCTAGAGTTATTTAAAACAAAAGGCTCCAGAATCTTCTGAGAGAAATCTTCCGCCCATATTCTATGTGAATGGAGAACTTCTTTATTCTCTTCAGTGATGGTCCTTCCATCGTTCCTGGAGACCTTAGGTCACATACTTGATCCCCTTTTCTGGATACCAGGGAACTTCTCTTTGCATAGGGAAATCTCTATGTGGCCTAAAATCGGCCCTCTGCCACCTGCTGCTGACTTCCCCAGTTTAGTGAGCATACTAGGGAGGGCCAGAGGCATAACTGGAAAGTGCTACAGTCAGACCAGTAGGCTGATCTAACTTGTTTTGGGGACTGAAAAAGACCCAGAATCCCTAGGATTGGGAAAAAGGGAAGGGGAAGGAGGAACACAAAAGTGTATGATAGCCACAGATACCTCCAATTTGTGTCTGATGCCAATTTAAATGGGCAAAATCCAATCTTACTATGTGTTCCATGTTAATCATACACACATCGGAAATCAAAGTGAGATTATAATCAAAATAGATTACATATGGTCACTCTTGTTAATATGTCATTCTCTGTCTTTCTAGAACAATAAATATCTCACTAACAGGCCACAGACTGATTGGTAGGAAGATTCAGTTATTGATTGTAAATCATTTACTTTATAGCTTGATCCTGATTTAGAAAAGTAAACCAGTGACACTTTAAAAAGCACAGTTGTTTGATCACCAGCAATTGAAGAATAAAGTGTCCTTGTTTAGCTTAATGTGCAAAGAACACAGCTATCAGTTAAAAGAACAATTTATTCCTAGCCTTTGGGCCCTTTCTGGAAAGCAATCATGCTTTGGATATGAGTGATTTACATGTTCTAGAAAACGGTTACAATGTAAATTTCCGTTGTAACATATATGCATCAATTGGGCTCAATTCTGTCTTCATTTACCACCATGTAGCTTCCATTATGACTTCATTGTTGTTGCACGTGTGACTGGGGCAGAAAATGGCCCATTATGTGAAGGGAAAACAGGTGGATCATGACCATACAGTGGGCAAATTCAAAAGGAGGCAGATAAGGAAAATAATGCAAAACTTAGAAAGTTTCTGCAGTAATCAAATGTGTAAGTTAAAATATCCTCCACAATGCATTCCTTTTTTATTAAGTTGATATTTTCCTTGAATTTGACTGAAATATTATATCCTGTAATTCTAATGTGCATTATCCTGACAGGAAAGAGTGTGCGTTAGAAATTCTATTTGAACACAGGGAAATTTCAGAGGCCCGAGAGGATTGGTCTAGTATACCCTGCACAAACTCCCTCGCAGATTATTGATCACCATCATGTTGATTAGTGGTTAGATATCCAGGGCAGTACCTTCCCCAGATGCAGGAAAGTTTTCCCTCCAAGAAATGAAAACAAACATGGCAGTCCTATGAGCTTCATTGAGCCTGGTTTTCCACTGCCTCACTGCAGGGATGGTCATTTTCATCTGTGCACCGTGCAAATTGGATGTATAATGGGCTTGTTCTGATTTGGTAGCCTTAGACATACACTTTCACAGGGGGAAATAATTATACAAGATGCAAGTCACTAGGGATCGGGGCCCACCTCAGTCTTTTGTGGTACGCTCCCAGCTACCAGATGGTTCAAGTTCCACCCACCTTTAGCTAGTAACAGTTTCTGGTGGAATGAGATGAAAATTTTGTTGGACCACCCACGTTTCCTTTTATTGAGAAACATTTGAACATTCTTAATATTTCCCTGAAATTAGAGAGCCTGGATTTAGACTAGAGCATGCCATGCCCAAAGACACACATCCTCAAGCAGCAAAATCTTATGCTTGAATGACAGCAGGACTCATTTGACAACTTTTTTAAAGCCTTATGTGATGGGGTGCTCATCCCACACTTGTTCCGGAAGGGTTAATAGAGACTAGATGGACCAATTAACCTGCAAACCATTAGGCTGCAAACCTGGAGAATTAAGGCTGAGGGGGAAGATCACTGCTGCAGGAATGCATGGGGCTTCTATAAAGCCAGGGATCTGCTAGCAGAGAGGGGCTGCAGGGAAGCAGACTGCAGTCACTGGGGAAGGGAAGTGTGTTTGGGGCTATAGAGGAAGGTAGCCTATAGTTACTCCCAGGGAACAAGGAAATTGTGAGGCTGGCAAATGCGGGGGAAGTGCCAGATAGTAAGGAAAGAGCTCAGGAAAAGGCAGTTCGGTCAAGGAGAGAACATACCTTGGCAGCTGACTACAGGGTCTCTGAGCTAGAACCTGGAATAGAGGGCTGTCCTGGGTTCCTCTGCCAGCCACTGAGGAAGAAAGACTGATATCCTGGAAGGGGAAAATGCACATAGTGACCCGTCTGGAGGGCAAGTCACAAAGAGGCAGCAGCAGCTCCTGGAGTGAGAGAAGGGCTGCAGACAGAGAGAGAGAGAAAGACACAAAGTGCAACCCCCAAGTCTTGCACAGCTGCTCCCCAGAGCAGCCGTGAGGAGGTGCTATTCTAGTGGTGAGTGGAGCACCCTATCACACCTTAGTAAAGGACTTCTGAGTGACATTGGGAAAGGAAAGGTTAGAGACGCTGATTAAATTGCTGGTTTGGAGCCTTAAGTTTTTGGGTGTAAATAGTCTTACTTCAGACTCTTCCATGTTCCTATGACTTTGTACTTTTGGTGGTCGTTTGCTGATACCGGGAATTCTTTTTCATATATTCACTGGCAGAGTGTGGAGCACAAATAGGAAATATGTCTTCAAATATAGGCTGTTTCGACGCTGTTGTCCATGCCATGTTCCACTGCTGTCACATGAGTGTAAAGGTCTGCCCATGTAGATCTGATGGCAGGATCAGTGACTTGGTTTGCAATTATCTAGTTTCATTTCAATAAAAGTGTGGAGCAACTCACGGGAGGGCAGGGGGGAGGAGAATTGATGCTTGGAGGAACTCAACATACAGCTGTTTTTAATTTGTTTGCATAATACATTCCTTATGGGATATTTTTCTTGCTGGTCAGAGTTTTCTCTGGAACTAGAAGATGACAATACAGTTCCTGATGGAGTCCATATGAGGCTTTCTATAAACAGATACTCACATACATACAATTATTACAATGTGCCTGCCGCAGGCTGATGGGCCTTTTAAGGCAAGTCAGGCTGCCTGTGACCTACCAGCTAGCCCCCAGCTGATGGTGGGAGGGCAACTTGATGATGAGTGATCCCAGCTACAGGGAATCAGGAAGACTATACAAACAGAGTGGAGAACTCTCATAAGGAGGGAGAAATTGCTGAGACCCAGGAAGTAGGACAGGGTCCTCCCCCTGGGAAGAGCCTGAAGAAGGCAGGACTCTGCTGTAGGAAAACTCACAGGGAGTAGGGTCAGTAAAAGCACTCTACTGGAGCTTGAGAGGAATGGAAAATGTATTAGTTCAGCAGACAAGTCAGAGGCTGGAGGACCAAAGGGAGACCATGTTAAGTACATGCTGCGGGGAAGTAGCACAAGGGAGTTAGAGGTAGAAAGCAGACCAGAGAAATAGCAGCATGTCTGAAGAAGCAGACCTAGCTGCTTAATACAGGGTTCCTGGGCTGGAGCCCAGAATAGAGGGTGGGACTGGGTTCCCCTACTTCCCGCCTGAGGAAGAGGCATGCAAGCTCAACGGCAGGAGCAGATGAGGTTCCTGGGAAGGTGGATCAAGGGGAGGTTAAGGAAGGACACTTCAGTGGAGCCTGAGGGGGTGGAAGAATTATTATTTGGCTGTTTAGCTTACACTTTCAGTTTGACATTTTGTACGTCTGGAAGGAGACTGAACTTGATACGACTTTGCCAGAAATCTGAGCTACACAAGACCTGGTGAGAGACCATCAGAAAGTGCTGGAGACAAGGACCCCTTGCTGCACTGCACCCTGACATAAGGGGGTGTTATGGGTGGTGAGTACGCTACATTACAATGCCTCTCTCTTTGCAGAGGAGGAAATTATTTTTTTGTTTCTACTTAGCGCACTGAAAAAGTAAAACATTTTATGATTTATATAAAATAAGCACTCCTAAAATAGGCGCGCTTTAGCATTATCCCATTCTTTACACGATTGTTTATAAACATTCAGATAACTTATTGATTAATACAAGTGGACTAGTTTATAATCCAGAGCATTGATTGTTGCAACAAGATACAAAATTTAGACAGATATACTGTAAAGAATAAAATATGAATGTATAGGAGACGAAGATTTTTTTTTGGATTTACAGGGCCAAATATATTTTCACTGAAATGGACTCACACCCAGAATGAGTTTGGCCCCTAGAGTCAAAATCTGCTCCCATCTTCCAAGGGAGATTCAGAAATCAGGCCTCACTTATTCTACTTTCATTTCTTCTTGCAGCAGCATGGCTCCAAATTTCAAAAGAGTTTTGCCCCCCCAAAAAAGATAGTGTTTCATATTTATTTCTTAATCAAATATGAAAAATAAAAGCAGCAGGAACGTAGCTGAAACCTGGGGATATACTGATGCTAGTAGAACAAAATCCTTTATAACAAATCCCTTGACTTTCAGCTTTCTTTGATACTGATATGTAACAAAGGTTTAGAAAAGATAAAACAATATGATTCTTTAAGAAATCAAGGCGTACCTAAATGTTTATCAAATCCAAAAGTTGTCCACATGAAAATGTAGAGAACTCTTTCAAAGAATAAATAGCAGCTGACTTCCTGTTTTTGGAATACAAGTCATTAACAGGCTTCTGAAAATCTGAGACCTCCAAATCACATAAACTCACATTTATACATTTAGCGAACGAATGGAGAGAATGGCGGCCATGAAAGGGAAATGACAAACAAAGCAAATAGTTGGGAAAGAGGTCTTATTGTCAACTCTTTCTAGCTTTGCCATAGAACTCTTGTGTGATCTTGAGCAAGTAAACTCTGTGCCTTCCTTTCTCCACCTGTAATTTGGAGATAATACCTACCTGTCTCACAGTGGCTAAAGGGACAGATTGACAAAAGAACTCTGCTCCTCTTTAGGCATCTAAATGACTAAATTTTCAAAAGTGCTCAGCATCTTCTCAGTGGTTGTTCCTGGGCACTGAGCTCTTTTGACAATCTGACTTGAAACAATTAGTGTTGCTAAAAAGCTTTGAGATCCTTTGCATTCAAATTCAGCATCCCTGCTAAGTGTTCTAAACATATTATACAGAAATAGAAAGGAAAATATTGTACAATAGTCATACTAAATTAGAGTAATAAAACATTTTATGCTAAAACATAATTCTTATCTTGAAATCTTTCATTTGTGTGTGTGTGTGTGTGTGGTTTTTTGACAGACTGGTATCTTGAATAAATTTTCATTGCATCTCAGGATACAATTCTCAGTTTGACAACTTTCCTATAGATTTATCTGTCTTCACTGGTTATTTGGACTAGGTGCAGTAACCTCCCTGGATGGAACACCCTTTGACTTCAACAAGATTTAATGGGACTTCAGAACTTATAGGATTGGGGCCCTTAAATTAAATCTAAGATGAGCTATTAAAATTCCATTGCTTAGAGTTCTGATCTGTTGGAGCCAACCAAGCTTTTAGACAGCATCTTGCAATTTCTGAGGCTCTTTAGCCAGTGGAGAAGGGTTAAAAGTGCAATAAAACAATCTACTAATCAAATTTAACATCTTGTGCCAGGGATCTCTAACTTATAACTGGAAGCAGAAAGTATTTAACTTGGTTTTGATCCAGACTGAACTGTGCTTTATACCAGGAAATAGCAGCATCTGATTACTATTACAGAATTACCATGAGTGGAAGATGAACAATATTGTATTTTCAGGTGCACTTCTGTAATAAATGTGACTACCATTGCAAAGCAAATGGATAAATCTGGAAAATTAGATGCACCATGAAAACAGTATGCACACAATTTACAAACAAATGATTTCAAGAATCAAATGAATTCATGATCTTTCCAAATTTTTTAATTTTTAAATTTAAGCCTCTACTTTCTATTCCAGACCACACACAACACTAGATTTCTCTGCTTTATAGGTCAGTTCTGAGCAATTATTCTTTCATTACTGAGCTATGTGGAAAAACAACTCTTAAAAAAAAAAAAAAAAAGTTTTGGTGTCCAAACTCCTTCATAAATGCCCCATTTATTTCTAAGAACATAGAGTCACTCCTTGCACATTGTCTTGAAAATTAATTTGGATTTGTGAATAGAATGACCAACACTTCTTGAAAATGCTGGTGCTTCCATGTATAAATAGCTGTTTCAATGATCCCATTCTTGAACCCCTTTCTTCAGTAAATGGGAATTTTTCCTAAGTAAGGCATTTGATATCAAGCCCTATATATTTCTGATGCATTCTGCTTCAGCAAGCATTAGTTGAAATGCATTACACTATTTACTGAGGTCCAGCAACTCCTCCGTTTGTTTGTACAAATAAAGGGCCTGATATTGCAGCCCTTACTCACACGTGTAATCCCATTGGAGTAAATGGAATTGGTCACATAAGTAAATATGGCAGGACTGGGTTTTCTTATAATGGTTACATTATATTACTCTCCTTTTCTCCCCACATACAAATACAATTCTTTGCATGTATAATAGAACAGAGGAGGTACACAAATGAAAAGATTTATTTCCGTCAATTGCATTTTGAATAAATACGCAAAACAAAACCTAACTACCAAAATTTGGATGAGGTTCATGGGAATCTTATTAATATGAATGCAAGAAGAGAAGAGTCAAGAAAAACATTACTGTAAACCATGAAACTGACCAACATTTCTAGTCTTCCTGATTTCCAGTGAATTTGATACTGAGATTTTAGTTCCAGATTAACCTGAAATTCAAAACCATGCCAAAAAAACTGAAAACTCTTGGAATCAAAACTGCTGGGAAAGTTCAGTGTAAACACATGCAAACGTTAAAAAACAGCTCCAATTATAAAACCAGGTTTTGCAAAGTATGCTGCTGCCCCTGATTCCTGTTGAAGTTGTGGGTGAGAGGAGTAGAAGGTCCTCAGCCCTTGAAAATGGTGGTGTGAGGGCCAGCCTAGATTACTCTTCTCATCTTGAGAAAGGTCACAATAATTTGTATCAGAAAAGTGACATGTCTCTCCTGCTCAATATAGCCACTACAGGATATTTGTGTCTGAGATATTAACTTGCTGGAAGCTCTTCACCCTTATATCTGACACTGAGAGATTCTTGCCTTTAGCATAATAGTGCAAATCTTTTACAGAAGACAAGCTCTGTCTAGAATTTTGTTCTTTAAAGGATCAGCCTTTTCTATTGACTTTTTTGCAGAGCTCCCAGAATGCTAATTCCAATATTTCTTTCAGAAAAGAGGGAATTAGGACTGTTCTTTTCAACTTTGAACAAATGGGCCAAGTATTTTCTTCATCACTAACAACTTCACACAGTGTCTCATTTAAAATCCAGTGATCTTTTTTATTGTAAAAGTCCCCTGTGAGCTCAGCGGCAGATTCCACATGCAGAGCAAAGACAGGATGCGTCCCTAAGATTTCAAGCAAGATTTACAATGAGTAGATCATCATCATTTCAGAAAGAGGACAAACTTCTTTTAAAGGTTAGCTGAGTCCAGAAAAAGCAGGTCTGCTAATGATGTGGTCACTGAAAACCAAGGCCAGTTATTAAACTATCAGGGCTAGAACATAATAATAAGGTATCAAATGCCCTATGCACTCTCCTGAGAGAAGCAAATGTGAGCTACAGTAGCTGCTAGACCAATCGTGGAAGGATGGGAGCAATGCATACAAAATAGCTAGTGAAGTTCTGCCCTTTGAAGGCCAAACTTGATTTTCTGTATAGGAGCACACAACTTCTAATCTACTGTGACTCAAACATACCAGCTGTGTATATTACCCTTGTGTCTGATCTTCTCAATATTTTATTAAAGGGGATAGTGTGCAGTTTCTGCCAAAAGCTAAGAATTGTCAGATTTTCATGATATTTATATAGAATTTTTGTACTGAGTGATATTTGTATGGGAAATGATTGTAGTTCTGTAACATGCAGGATATTGGCTTGTCACCTGAGACGGGTCTCTCAATCAACACGGAAAATAATGGGCAATCTGTGGAGCCAAGCCCTATGCTCACTGTCTGGACTGACAGAGACTTGAGGATTTACAAAGACAAAAGACCACCAAGAAAAATCTCTGAATAGGGGACTACCAGGGGTAAGAGACAATGGTCTGCAACTGTATAAGAAATGATGAAAGAACACAAGATTTTATCCATTATGGAGCAGACATTCTTCTAGTGGGGTTGTCTCATAAAAGATGGATCCCAACTCTCTGCACAGGGAAAGCACTGTATGAACTAACCAATGGGTGAGAAACACCTCATTAGATAGGAAAATAACGTATTAGTGTGTTGTATAGTTATACTTAGTTTGTTTGTTCTTTTACCTGTAACCTTGTTTCCAAATCTTTTATACTTGCTTTTATTTGAATCTCTGTCTCAAGCTCTGTTTAATAAAACCAAACTGAAGTTTATTTAAGACACATCTAAGTTCCTTATGCTAAGGAGTGTTTAACTGGGGTGAAACCAGTGAACTAAATTGCACTGCTTCGCCAGAGGTAGTGGATCGGTGTGTGTTACAGGTGTCCAAAAGTGGGCCTGTGTACTTAAATGTAACAACGTGGGATGTGTAAATTGTTAGTCAGAATTGACAGAACATAACGTCTCCCAGGTGAGAGTTTCCCCTGGTGGGCATAGACAAGACTCTCTCTCTCACTGTAAGCAGGCGGTAGTGATTCACCGTGGACACCTTTGGTTAAATGTTTCACACCTATTTGTAAAGTATATTTAGTATCCTCAACACCTGCAATCAGGACAAGAGGAAACTGTACTCAGTTACAGAACTACCAACCATCACCCAGATGTTAATACTCTAAGTACCTACTTTAAGATGGCTTGTTGAAAACCCTTCAGCAAGAGGAAAATATGATGAAGATGGGCCTTGCATATTCTGAAAAGTACATTATTAGTCCCATTATAAAGATATGAATATCTGTCCCCATGTTACAAAGAAAGTTAAAGAAAACAATGTGTTGAAGTTATTAGTCACACTTTATTTTCCTTTTTAACAGAACTGAGAATCAGCAACATACTTTATATCATTTAAATGGTTTATATGAACCAATTAACATGAAAGTGTAAGTGCAGTCTGAGCAGGAGATCTTGACTTACAAATGGCTTTATTCACAAGGATGCTCTGAAACCAGTGATAGTGTAATTTACTTTCAAAACTTCTTCCTGCCCATGTTTCCTGAGTAGTCCAGTCAAAATAAAAATCAGGCCATCAGTTATGTCTCAACACATTGGAGATATAATACAGAGAATGTGCTGCACGGGAGAGACTGTTGCTCCATTACTATGCTTCAAACAGAATGGAAATAACTTCCTGTGGGATATGGAAAGAGTTTGTGTTGGAATGTGGTTGTTTAAAAATCCAGGCCTTGTATCTGTTTCACTTGGCTTCTCTTTGGGAGGTACTGCACTAAGAAAGTGCACCATATCCTTTTATCTGAGACTAATTCACAAAAGTGCACAAGATATCCGAAGGGGACAGTGCATGTACATTTTTGCTGTGTACACCAGCTATCTTAAGTTTGTTTCTTGTAGAAAGGATGCATTATCACTGGTATGCAAGGTGTTTTCAATAGACATACACATTTAATTCTTATAGAAAAGTTGATTTTTACAAAACATAGAGCACAGCACATGCCCCTAACAATGGGCCACCTACAAAATTGTGCACTTACCAATGAGACGAACATCTTGCGCCAATCCCCAGAATACCCCTTAAAGCGTTCATCTAAGGTCGGAGTTTTGGCCTTACTTTAGTCACATTGCACCCCATATCTGGAAAGTTCCCTCCCTTTCACCTGTCTGATCAGGGTTGTTTTATGGTTCCCTTCTGTCACTAGAGTGACACAAAATAACTGTCTTGAAATGAGGATTTGACCCAATATGGTGAGGCAATCAGCGCTGGAGGTCTTTGGGCCTGTGTCTGATAGGAGAGCCATGAAATTTTCTGACTAGTCAGACAAAAGTGGGTATTTGCTGTTGAGTACCTACTAACGTTGTAGAGTCCCAAAGGACCCCGAAGCTGTGCATCACCTTAACAATTTGAGGAGAGATGCCCCCAGTAATGGGGAATGATACAGAGTTAAGTTCTTAGCAGTGCTTCCCTTTTCTTACCTATCTCAATCAGTCTTGCCTGGGTTCAGTTTTAGCCAACTGCTTACTGCCTAGCACCTATATGAAAAGCAGTCTGGTCGCTGGAGCTGTTTCCCTTTGGTGTAAGGAAGATATGGAGCTGGGTGTCATCAGCAGGCTGAATTGTCAAGAAAATATATCATCTCACCAGTTCTATCCCAGCTTCATGAATATGTGACTGGAGAGATAACATCAACACTTACTTACTGCTTTAATCTTGTGTTTGTGGGGAAAGAATGAATGAGTTATGCCCCCAGAAGGACTTTTAAAATGTCTTCATCCAAATTTTGAAGTCATTTACCCAAGACAGCAAGTTCTTGGCAGATTTATTTTAACGGATTAGTTAACATTACATCAGCTGAAGTTTTTTAAAAGCAATATTTGTGTCCTTATGACACTAGTAAAATATATTTTTTGCTTTTTCCCTGCTTAAAAAAAAAATACACAGACTGGCTGTCACCCAGGGAGTGTGACAACAGATCAAAGCTAGTCTATGGCAGGTATTTCAAGTCAACACAAGGTCATTGCATTTTAAAGGTGGGTCAATTTGTTACTTGCAGTAAATGATAAAGAAAAATGAACTAGCAGGTAGAATAGCAAGACCCTGAGGTTTTTAAGATGTTTCAGGCCTGATTACATCTCCAGGTCAACAACCTATCTAAGCAGAAGCCTAACTTTAAGTATAGTAGCAGTAGAGCTGGGGAAAATTTTTCAGCTGGAACATCTTTTCACCAAAACTGCCTATGTGGGGTGACCCAAATAATTTCACAATTCACCAACTTGTCTGATAGCAAAACAAAGATTAATTTTTTTCAATCTTTGAAATGAAGCAGTTTGACTTAAATTCAAAATGACTTTAAAACTTTTCAAGTAAAATTAAATAAACTTCAAATGAAACAGTACTTTACTGAAAAACTAGTTTTTAGGGCAAACATGAAACAATTTTTTTTCAGGTTGATTGCTAAAGTGGAAAATCTGTTGTTCATACAGCTGTAATTCGTAGTCTACATGTTTGCTAGACCTTGGGAAATCTAGGTATAATTCCCAGATATCACATGAGCTTTTTGTGTGACATTGGGCAAGTTGCTTAGTTGTTTGCTGCCTCAGTTCTTCATCTGTAAAACAGAGATAATAATGCTACCTGACCTCACAGTGGTAGTGGAAGCTGAATCCATTAATGCTTGTGAGGTGTTTAATTACTGTGATGGTGACAGCCATACCCTGTTGACACACTTCTGCCTGTTATAGGAGGTAAATTCTTCCCCACCAAAACAAACAATCCCCAGTCCTGGAGGAGACAAAGGTACATACAATTCTTGCTCCTTGGAGTTTACAATCTAAATAGGAAGGCAGAGTCCAGTCTCAGTAGGCATCATATTTTGGATCCCATAGTTCTGCTGGGGCAGAACCAGAGATAATCCATTAATCTATCATTTGGGCATCTGGTGGAGACAGAAGTGTGTGGTGGGATAGTGGCCAGATGTCCTCACTACTTTATTCTTCCATAGCCCAAACTGCATTGCTTCCTTTCTCCTGCAGCTGGGGAATCACAGACTCCATGTAGAACTTCTCCAGCTTGGGCTCAGTTCTCTCCCAGACCCCTGCATCAAAGTCCACTGAGGTGATGACTGTATCTTTGTTGGTGTGAACCACAAAGTCAGCCTCATCGAAGCCTGTTGTTGCCACCTGGCACTGCACTTGGGTGTAGTAGGGATGGTCTCTCTTCAAGGAGTAGGAATCACCATGCATTTGGTTCTTTCCCAGCTGCAGAACAAATACTGTTGGCATTTGGTGCTCTGGGATTGAACTGATTCCATGTCTCTGTGCAGACATCACTGTTTTCTCAACAGCTACCCTTAATTTCTTATTCCAGTGTCTGGCTGCTGGTGCATATTGTCCCATCTCTAGGGAAATAAGTTAGGCTGTCTGTGAAATGGTCTCACAGTTGTCAGACACTCTGTAGAGGGGGCTGGATTCCATGTAATGGTCTGGAGTATTGGTTCAGTACTAAACTTTCATTTTAGTCCACCAAGGAATCCTTGCTGCTGTCAGGAGTAGGCTTGCTGAAGATAAAATGTAAAATATGGCCTTTATGGGGTAACTATATTTGTAATTATGTGTCTTATTGTTAATGCCGCATCACACACACACAAAAAATAAATAATAAAAACCAATCTCAGTTCTGTACCTCCTAGGATAATGCTTGACGAAAGCGATGAGTCATGCACGGAACACCAAAGTTCAAGCAACTCAGCCTCTGTTAGCTCAGTGTGGGGAGTGAATTCAGCAACCTTCAGCTGAGTAGAACTAGGACTATTAGCACAAATTCCCTCAGCTCAATTCACAGAATCATGGAAATGTAGGGTTGAAAGGGACCTTCAGAGGTCATCAAGTCCAGCCCCGTCTGTTGAGGCAGGACCAAGTAAACCTAGAGCATCCCTGGCAGCTGTTTGTCTAACTTGTTTTTAAAATGATGGGGATTCCACAACCTCCTTTAGAAGTCTGTTCCAGTGTTTAACTATCCTCATAGTTAGAAAGTGTTTTCAAATATCTAATCTAAATCTCCCTTCCTACAATTTAAGCAGATTACTTATTGTCCTACCTTCAGTGGACATGGAGAACAATTGATCCCTATCGTCTTTATCAAAGCCCTTAGCCTATTTTGTAGATTATCAGATATTCTGGCAGATTTCTTCTCTCAAGACTAAACAGACCAAGATTTCTTTTACCTTTTCTCATAGGCCAGAGAAGAGAAATAAAAATGATAAAAAGTTTAGCAAACCTGACCTTTCTCCAATTGGTCCACATCTTTCCTAAAGTGCCAAGTAGAGCAGAACAGTTACCTTGCATGTGTTGCATATGATGCTCCCATTAATACACCACAGAATATTAGCCTTTTTCACAACTGCATCACAGTGTTGACTCATTCAGTTTATGCTTCACTGTTACCCCCAGATCAATTTCAGCAGTGCTATTACCTACTCAATTATTCCCCATTTTGTAGTTGTGCATTTGATTTCTTTTCCTTCTAAAGTGTAGCACTTTGTACTTACCTGTATTTAATTTCATCTTGTTGATTTCAGATCAATTTTCCAATTTGTCAAGGTCCTTTTGAATTCTAATCCTGTGTCCAATTCTCATTCTGCCTCCCAGCTTGGTCTCATCCACAAATTTTATAAGCATACTCTGCTGTCCATTATCCAAGTCATTAATGAAAAGGATCACAGGAAGAAAAGGCAAAATCTTCAGACAGATATACAGTTTGGAGGCCAAAGTTAACACCCCAAATTATATCCAGAAGCAGTGGATGAGCCACTACAGTCATTTATGAACTCGTGTAATGTGGCATAACCTGGCAAGCAGCTCCACTATGTTCTAGTTTTATTATAACATTTTGTTCTCCTCCTCAAGCCCCTGACTGGCTTTCTGGGCTTGATGCAGAAAGAGAGAATCTCTTCATTCTGATGTTAAGGCTCTGCACAGTGCTGCCCTGGCCTGCATCTCATTTCACGCACCCCATGAACAGTCACAAACTTCAGGTTCAATGTTCTGAAATTAGGTCATGAAAAGAAGACAGGTCAATGATTAGTATAGACAGCACCTCCACCAATAACTGGTGCTATATCTTAGTGTTATGTTATGTTATGATGTGGTTGTTCTGACCTGGGAGTTAGGACTAGCAGGAAATTTCAGTGTTCCAGTAAGTCTTTATGATTCAATAAGTGAGTATTACAATAGTTGTAGCTAACGGTTTTTAGCAGAGTTTCTTGCAACACTTTCTGTTAGAAAGTCTATGTAGAAAGCAAAGACGAAAAGAGTGAGAGGTTCACCTCACCATAGCTGAAACAAGAGAATGAAGCAAAGTAATGAATAGGAAGTGAGCAGTAACTAAAACAGGTATATTTATTGGCCTACAGAATATCCTGCAGCAGAAAACCCACATAGGAGAGCTAGTGAGTTTGGAATTTCCATAGACCCAACTAACCCCATAATCATTACCATTAATATCATTTATTAGTGTTTATTATTCGTACTGTGGTAGTACCTAGAGGCCCAAAACAAGTTCAGCTCTGCCTGAACAGTGAAATACACACGATCCCTGCCATGGAGACTCTAAAAGGGGTTTAGTTTTGTTCTAGGACTTTCCACTTATAGAATTTGCAAGGAATCAGCTGCATGGAGTGTGGGTTGGCCTAGCTGGAAAGAGAGCCATGTCTTCCAACTCCACCAGTATCACAAAAACTCTGGTGACCTCTGGAAGGACTGGTACATTCACATGTAAATCCCATCCGTTATTTCCCGAGGCCCTCTTCTCAACTGCTGCCAGTACCTCCTCCCCAGACAGGGACCAATGAGTATTATGATTTTTAAGGTCAGCATTAAATCCTGAAGGATTTTCCCAGATGGGCTCCCAAGTAACAGCACTGTGTAATAGGGTCGGACCGCAGAAATTCTGCCGTCTCACTAAACCAGTCACCTTAAATCTATAGAACCTCTACTGTAGTAGTCACTTGTCTGGGCTTCCATGGGTTTGGAGGTTGGGGTGGGAAAAGGAATGCCGCCTCATTGGCTGTTTTTCTTCTGACTGAATTTAGGTCACAGGAATGTAGAAATTGCCATCTTGGATCAGACCCACATTCCATCTAATTGAGTATCCAGTCTCTGACAGTAGCCAGCACTAGATGCTGCAGATTAAAGTGCAAGAACCCACTGCTGCTGGCAGATGTGGGATAATCTTTCCCCCATTAAGGTCCCATCCTAATCTCTAATATTTACAGATTGTTTTAAACTGCTGAGCTAGAACTCATCTGCAAACTTGACATAATCAAACTGGGTCTGAATCTTGACTTGGAATGGTTCTCTCATTACAAGAAGTAATTGTCACTGTTCACACATTCTCACCTCCTAATGAATGGTTGTGAATAGGCCTCAACTACTCTAACTTTGGACTTTGCTTTTATCTACCTTCCCCATTGTTGTTACTTACCCTTGGATATGTATATATATATATAACTCGTATGTGATTTCCATTTGTTACATCTGACAAAGTGGGTTACGGCCCACGAAAGCTTATGCCTGCAGAAATTAAATTTGTTAGTCTTTAAAGTGCTAGAGGACGCTCGTTGTTTTTGCTGTATACAGTTTTAAACTCTGAAATCTTTAGCTCTCTTACAATGCTCTTTTTGTTAGCATACGATCCTGTACCCCTTTGCACAGGGTGATTTGTAATTTAAACACATGCAGAATATTTTTAACAAGCATTTGCATTTGATTAGATATTCTGGAATTGTTTCAAAAGACGTTTATCCTGTATGCGCAAGAGTAAAGTGATACCTATATGATGGTGATAATCTTCAGCAGAACATTAAGAAGCATCTTGCATTATGTTCATTTTCCCTATTTAATTGAATAGGATCATTCATGTCAATTAGTCGTGTTTGTTTTAAAAAAGATCACCTACAAAGGAAAAAGAGTTGTCCTTTTCTGATGTAGA
Organism: Emydura macquarii macquarii; assembly: GCF_026122565.2. Classification (NCBI taxonomy): domain Eukaryota; kingdom Metazoa; phylum Chordata; order Testudines; family Chelidae; genus Emydura; species Emydura macquarii. The sequence continues at coordinate 5,896,308 of NW_027130698.1, forward strand.
AAGGTAGCCTGAAAGTTCATTTAAAGAAAGATATCCCCCCCACTCCATCCACTGCCATTTTTTGGCATTAGAGATTCAAGTCTTATCTAGCCTGAAAAGCTCCATAATGAGTGAAATGAATAAATTAAAAGCATTACACAAATCATGAGATTGAAAGCTGAGCAGAGGAGAGCAGAATGGAGAGATTTTTAGTTAGGCTGTTCAAAACTTCAATGATTAATAAACCATTAAATAAATGGCATCTTTGTAAAAGACTACTCCTTCAACTAACATGTGCAAGAATACTGGACACGTGTCGTGAGACACCCAGGAAGTCTTCCAGCAAAATCCAAGAAGAAAATCCTTGGCATTCCTGATATGTGAAAAGTTGGGGAAGAACAAAAACTTTAAAAACTTCTTTAAAATGTATATGGAAGCCAAAAGGGCACAAGCACCATATAGAGGGCATTCTTCACAGACTTTTTAATATAGGTATCATTATTATTGTATTGTACTGTGTATTGATCCAGTCATGGGTCAGGACCCATGTGCAATAGATGCTGTACAAACAGAACAAAAATTGGTCCCTATCATGCAGAGCTTACAGTCTAAACATCAGCTCTATGTGTATGTTGCTACCATGGCTTTTTGGGCATCCTAACGTAGTGGATATTCAAAATATCATTGCTATTTAGGCATTCAACCCAATAGCAATAGCAGCAAGAATACTCTGAATGTAAGTCTTCTCTTGTCAACACGAACATAATGAATTTGAGAAATGTTAATATTCTTTTGCTCATCAAAGGTTTTCCATAAGATATAATTACTTTCGATAGCTTATGTTCTATTAAATGGAAATAACCTGCAGAAGAAAGCTGTGCTTGGAGAATCAGTATGAAAAGTGAAAATTCCTTCTAATCCTGTCGAAGAGATGTCTGGAGACAGGCTAGCTGTTTTCTTCTCCTCACTGAAAAATAATCTGTTACCCTGGAATCCTCTGAGACTTTTCCATTATCACAGCTCTACAGACAAATCAACTTTCAGAACCTTACCCCTTTTCCTCACAAGAGTCCAGAATATCAGGTGTTGAATAAACAAAGGCTGACTGAAGTTCAATGAAAACTCATCTGGAAAACTCCAGATGGCACAACTCTTTCTTTCTAGGGAGGGCCTCTTTGTTTTGTTTTTTAAATAAAACTGAAGGATATATAAACAAATCGGATATGCTGGAACTTCAGATGTAAAAAGAACCAAAATGTTTGTTTAGAAGGAACATCATTAAAATAAATGAAAATTTCTGTGTTTTCTTTATTTAATACAGTGTTGAGAAAAAAGGGATGTGGAAATACATTTGCACAATGCAAAAGCTGTACACATTGATCCTAAACTGCTACTTTATTTGGCTTCTTTTCTCTATTTGTGATAGACTACTGAAATCAGCTGTTACAAAGTTGTCATTTTCCTATGCAGCTTTTCAGTGTAGTCCTTGATTCAAAACCCGTTAGAGTCAATGGAAAGCCTTCTATTGATTCAATGAACATGTACACATATACGTACAATAGACAGAGAGAAAAAATATTCCTTTGAAAACTTATATTGCGTTTTAGAATAAAGAAATGAAACTAAATTTGAATCTACAAATATTTGTCATTGAACTTGAAGCTGCCTCTGCCCCACCCTCCTTCAATCCTACATTACAAGCAGCTCCTAGATTCAGGGACAGATCTCCATTGCCTTGCACCTCTTGTAATTATTTACACCTGTGCTTAGCAGGTGCCAAACGGTACCATGTCACAAATCTCTTGTCAGTCGTATGGTGATGGCATTTCAAACTTTCTTCTCACTTTGCAGAGAGATTAAAGGAGTATGCAAGGCAGGCCGCTACTGGGGAGAGGATCCCTAGAAACTCTAAGCAATTTGGGGTTTCATGCTTTCTGTATTCAGATATTTAGGAGGAAAGAATGTACATGCAGTGTTGGGTTCTTTAGCTCTTTGAAAATAAGATAGCTTATCTCAAGAACCAGCTTGCTGTGCTACATACCAGACTGGGAAATGAAGTTTGGAGAGGAGTTGTTTAGAAAGGTGACCATGCCCAAAGCAGCAGAGTGGGGGGAACAGGTATAAAATGGTGACTGTGAGTTGTGTTACTGTGAATAAAAAAATAAAGAGAAGATGCCGTTGTTCAGGCAGGATGGGAGACCATGCACTGAAAATTGTTTTCAGTACTGTGGGGATTTCAAATATGGGGAAAAGGTGCAGTAGGTTTGTGGATCTGATGAGATGCAGGAGCCCTATTTCTGGTCACTGGCAGCCAGGGGGTTAATTCAGACCCATTCTGCTTGCACAGGTGCTCAGGAGAGGATAATGAGGCAGGGCTGCAGACTGCTACTCAGGCAGATTCTTTAGGAGGAAAGTAGTACTCAACACCAGTGGCTGTTTAGGAAAGTGAAGGCGGGTGCCTTGAAGGAGGATTGCTCAGTTGCTACAGGGAGAAACCAGGAGCCCAGGGTAAGTATTTGCTTTTGTTTTTGGTAATTTGAGATCAGTTTGGGTGGTTGTCTCTGGTGTAAATAGTTCCAGCTGAACATGAAGAGAAATATGGGCAGCTTGAAAGGCTATGTCTGTGGGGTTCTATTGTTCTTCCTAACTCCCCCCAGTTGTCAGATTTTTAGGCTAGGGAATAATGATTGGCATTGTTAACTTTGGTAGAACAAATCAGTACAGGTTCATTATTGTGATGCAACAGCTGTTGATGAGATATTAGTGGCAAAGGCCAGGTAGGCTTTGAATGGAACTGAGAAAATGGAGGAATTATAAGTCCAGTAGAACTATCATAATGAATAGTTATGTGCTTACAATACTGGAAAGTGACTTAGTGCTGAATTTTTAATCCATTTGGTCAAGATGAAGAACTGCTGAAAACTGAAATAGATTAAATGTTTTTTGTGGAAAAAAATGTAGTAAGTGATCAGAGCCTTTTAATTACATGAACCCAAACTGAGGCATAAAAAGGGGACTGATAAAATCAAAAACCTTTTGAGATCTGTGACCTGGTGCAGGAAACAGTGAAGATGAAGGGCGGAGTGGCTTTTTTGTGAGCGTATCTGTGATTTTCCCAAGACATATGTGTGACTGACAGTCACAAAAACAGCTATGCCTGTTCTCTCAGAGATGCTATGCCTGCAGCATTCTTATGAATAATTTGCATAGCAAAGTGTCCGATAAGCTGAAAGTAGGAAAATACGTCATGGTCTGCTGAACAGTCTACAAAGTGTGTGTGTGTCAAGGCAGGGTACTGAGCATCCAGGTGTGACATCCTGGCTGTGGTTGTAGGTGAGCTGCATGTTCAAGGTGTTGTAGTCTTTGCAATTCTTATGTCTCAATTTTATAAGGGCCACAGTTTTTATACGTGCACAATCTACAAAGTGGACCAAGATTGTCAAAGAAACTAGCTTTCCTTTCTTGTTTCTGGGGGTGTGCTTCTGAGGCACAAATGGGTTTATCACAGTAGAAAGTCACTGCATTCAGAAAGGTTAGGCCTTATAAATGACACTTGTCCATCTGGTCCTACTTTCAGGCATCAGATAAGATGAAAAGATCCAGTAGGAGAAACCAGAGAGTAGGAAGTAACTTGATGAATACCTTGAGACTTCCCTCTATTTTACTTCCTTTGCCTATAAATGTTCACAGCAATTTTAGTAGCTACCTAGTACTAGAGGCTACTTTTGAAAAACATCATCATTTAAAATTAATAAATTTTTGGTCATAAAGATCAGATCTTGAGTCAATTGAAATCTGGCAAAATTCCCACGAGCTTCATTGGGCACAGGATTTGGCATTTAATCCCTCAAGCAATATTTGAAGAATTAGTACTAGTAATATCTCCTCACCACATACATCTTTCCTAAAAGATTTAGAACCAGGGATAGACCATTTTACAATCTCTCACTCATTTTTAAAAAGACTACTACCCACTTGGAAACTGTTATCTATTTAGCCCTACTTCAAGGGGGGAAAAATGCCTTTGTGTTGTGTATCCAGAAACTTATGACTGCCATCAATATAGCATCTGAGTCTCTGCGTTTCAGTTAAGGTTTCTAATTTATTAGTGACCCTAGTTCATAGTATACTCCAAGATCAATTAATGTTAATTTTACCATGTTTAACCACATCTCTCAAATGATAATATTCATTCTTCCTTTTACTGAATCAAGATTTCTTCAGCAGCATACATGATTTATAAAGCTCTATACATCTTCCTTGCCTCCCTGGTAATACAGTGTATTGTGCTATTCTGTCTTAACACACAGAAATCTCAGCACTGAGATGAGCTAAAAAGCAGAAGTCAAAGTTAGGGATGGAGGAACATTACTTGAGTGGAAAACAAATGTGACAACTAAGTTATAAATGCAAGGCATATATCTCCAGTGTGGTGTATTTGTTTTAGAAGAATGCCTGAAAACCTCTTAAGTCATTAGAGAGAGAAAGTGGGTGAGGTTATATATTTTACTGGACCAATTTTTGTTGGTGTGAGGGACACTAATCCAAATGATTAGGCAGACAAAGCCTCTTGATCTCACTCTGGTTTTCAGCAATGCCCTACTGAAACTGGCATGCCACTTTCTGGTTAGGCACAGTGCCGCGATAGCACGTGTGCATGAATGACAGCAGAAGCAGCTGCCGTCTGCCCCAAGGTCGAGATTTACATCCACAACTTTCAATACAGTGTTCCATACTCTACTTCAACATCTCCAATGAGGGGGATTTGCCATTCCTACTCCAAGGTGGATGAAGTCTGGAAATTGAATAATATTTTCCATTACCAGTTAATGCAGGAGTAATATTCACCAAGGAGGGGAGAACACGTCACTCCCTCCCTCCGTCATCTTGCTGCAGGAGAATTACATAGAACTTGGTGTGAAATGGTTCATTGAGATAGTTACTTATACCTGATGGGCTGTAAAGAAAACAAACGCAGCTTTCGTGCAGAGCAAGGGCCATAGTGATTTGTGATATGATTTTGTTTTTGTTTTGTGAGTTGATACACAGGTAGAAAATAATGACTAAAAGGAGTCATTATTAATATTAATCATCCAGTATAAGGTATTCTGTGTATTCCACACCATATGCAATACTCCTGGCTTACAAATGGTGTTGGTCAGACTTTGAAATGCTCTCAAAATATTCTTCAAATTGTAGAGCATTCTAAGGGAAAACTTGTTTTTTTCCCCCTTAGGGATTGGCTAACACAGAAAGGCTGACCTTGTATATTCTCAAAAATGAGGGGAAAATATTTCCAGTACACTTGGGTTTAAAATCTAATAGAGAAACCTTACTGAACCAAAATTGCATTATTTTATTATTTACTATGTTATAGTAGTATCTGGAGACCAACTCAGATTGGCACATCATTGTGTTAGGCACTGTACAAACACAGAATAATAGACAGTTCCTGCCCTGAAGAGCTTGCAGTCTAAATTGAAAAAATAGGGAAAGGGGTATAACACTCAAGCGAAGTGGTGGTTTGCAAATGTCATCTTAGTTCCATGGTTTTAATTTTTTTTTGGTCAGGTTTTCCGGGAAGGGATTAATGGAGATGGGGAAAGAGGACAAGAGGTGGGGGGAGAGGAGGAAGGAGACGGAGTGGCTGAAGCAAAAGGCTATGAGTGGTGTGCAGAGTGAGGCCAAACTGAAGTGAGTAAAGGAAGGATTTAATAGGCCTGTCCCTTTCAGGAGTTGGGTAATGCTCTGTGGTCAGGGAGTCCATGCATTCTTTGGAACTATGGGACCAAATTAACTTGACATGGAGTTGTTGCCAGGTATCATTGGCTTTCTTCCATTGTAACAACCAACATTATTTCTTTCATTGGAGATTCAGAAAAAAGGATCGGAGAGAAGATTGAAGGATTTGAATTGTGAAGTCTGAAGTAAGGTTTTCATTAGAACAATAAAAAGGGGCACAGATCCTCCAGTTTCAAGTCATAAACTAAATGTAAGAAACTTCTCATATGGGAGGATTATTCCATAACTCTTTACTGCATGTAAACTCATATAGTGTTTCTTGCTCCTTCCTCCAAAGTATTGGGTCACCTAGAGATGAGATACTACTCAGTGCACCACTGGTTTGATTTCTTATGCAAATTCCTAGACAGGGCATGTCCCTTTGTACAAATTACTTAACCCTTTCTGTGCCTCAGTTCACCCATCGGCAAAATGGGCCAGCCCAGCCCAGTGGCTTGGCATTGATTTTGTTCCTCTTGAGGCCTTCGGCATCCCTGGGTTGGGTCAGAAGATTTAGCCTTAAGTGAGAGAGATGATCATGCTACTAAATCCCAGATGGGTTTTTAATCATTGCTACTGTGCTTCGGAGTGCACTGTTGTATGGAGAATGAAAACACAATAGGGAAAAGCTGAAAGAGGTCAGTAATGTCTTACCATTCTAGAGAATTACGTTATATGTTTATAGCTATTTAGCTTCTGATTATAAATAAACTAAATTTTAAAGTATTTATTTCTGCCACTTAGAGAGCAGCTTATCCCATGAGTGAATATTTTTTCCAATAAGATTGATTTTTAGAATTTTTGCATTTTTTTTTAAATGCCATGTAATTAAGCTGAAACACAATCTAATAAAATGGCAGGGTTAGGAAAATATCAAATTCATCACTGATTTATGTGATTGCAACTCCCAAGAAGGCTGGTGGGCCTAATTTAGCTGATATGAAGTGTTGTAAATTACAGTTTTGATCATGTAGTGAAAGAACATAACCTGCACTAATCTGGCATTCAGTAAGTGTGCCAAAAGAATGCAACCTATGTGTGCCAAGGAAGAAGAAATGGAGGATGGATAGCAGGAACAGCAATTACAGTACGGGAAAGGAGCAAGATAAATTGGTGGTGGTGATATTCCTGTGATGAATTGCAGAGCCGTGTGATAAACAGCATATATTATGCACTTCTAATCACCTCATTTGCACCCTGCATGCTAATCCATCTCCCCAGGGATTTATTCTAACCTCTGAGCAGATTCAAACAAACAGCCACTATTTTTGAAAGAACCAATATACTAATGTTTGTTTTTTCTTAAAAAGTGCATATGTGTGGATGAGGGGGAGGGGGTTCTCTTCCCTTGAATCACACCGGCCCACACCCCAGGAGGGGGCAATGCTTAATCCTGCACTAGTGACAAATTTCAGATCTGACACTCCCTAGCTACAAAGAAGTCCTTTAAATCACTGAGACCTGGAGAATCTCCTCTTTCTAATGGGAGATACTTCTGTCCTTGGAAAATCCCCAAATTCTTGGACTTTAAAATGTCCCAATTGCAATATATAGAAATATTATGCACTTGACATTTGTTGGTTTCAATTTTTCTGTCCCTCTGAGGCTCGTGAAGTTGGACACATGGTGGTGAAGGGATGCAAAAAGAGTCATTTGGTTTAAAAACTCTTAAATGTTTATTAGTGCTATATATGGGGCATATGGAGAACACATGGAAGTATGATATAAAGGTGTACATAAGCAATTGTTTTGAAGGAACTGCATGACTCTGTCTCACTGCTTCTCAGTAGGCAATACGCGTGCATGTGTGGATAGATGCTGGGGAAAATTTTCAGACTTAGATTCATTCAGTTAGGCTCCTAAAACTACAACTTTAGGCACCCAAGTTTGAATACCGTGGCCTTTCCTTGCCTATGAAAATGTTTCTGTCTAATATGTGAGTTCTGTGATTTAACGGTAAGCCGCTTAGGTCTAATAGTGGTAATTCTCAGAGCAGGAAACCAGTTGTTGAACTACTCCACACAGAAGTGAAAAACAAAGCATGGTCAATTGTTAGCAGTAAACCTTCTAATCCTTTCCTTTTTTTATTTAAAAAAAATGCACATATAAATTATTCCATATGACACAGTCTATTAAAGGACCTGAAATGCTTTGCAAAAAATTGTAATACAACACTTTTGTGAGACAGTGTTATCCATGTTCTACATACAAGATAAATGAGGCACAGAGGGCATAATTCTGCGCTCTCGTGTGCTGGTGTGACTCCATTGACTTTGACAGAGTTACTTCTGATTTTACATACACAGTAGCTTAGAGCAGGTAGAGAACAGTTTGAATGACTTGCCAAAAGTGATACTACAGGGCAGTGGCATAGCCAAAGATAGAGCTCCAATCTCCTGTCTCTTGGCCTTACACTTAGACCAAATATATTATCCATAATAATCAACTAACAAACATGCCGATTGCAAGCTAGATATAAATAGTGTGGCTCTAAGATATGCTTATTGTTGCATGCCATCACAGAATCTGGGCATTTTGGAAAACCATTGAATTTTGTTTTTAATTAGTAAGTTAGTTGCTGCCATGAATCTCAATAAATGATTTATAAACCACATCAACTGGGACCAGTTTTAGAAGGATTTTTCCATACGAACTCCTCAATGCACTGGGAAAAGAGGCATAAAAATCAGAGTGGGACTAGTACCAAAGGATTCTAATTAAAGCAAGTTATTTTGCACTTTCTGTAGCAGAAATATCATGTGGCACCTTATACAGCCAACAACTTGTGTTCAGAACTGAGATAGCAATGCTATTGCAAATTAATTTAAAAATATATATTTTAATGTTCTGACTTTTACCTTGGCTCTGTGATACTGTGTATCAAATACAGCAATAGGGAGAAAAGCCATCTAAATTTCATGAGTAAAATATAATCCCACTTGCTGGAGGGATATTATGTTTTTGAATTAAATTTTACTGAATATCACTGTTTCAGAACAGCAAGAGATTTTTGTTAGTGAGATAGATTTAGGGTCACTGACAACAGAGGGGGCTGCAGTTTGCAATTTTAAGGGTACATAAAACACTGGCTGTATTCCATAGCATGCACTGCTAAACTGCAGACAACAGTAAAATTTCCCTGTTGCAGTATAAATATGGTATGAAAGTCGATTAACCAGTTTTATGTTGTTATCTGAGCCTGCAATCCATCTGGGCTCAAATTACAAAGATGAAAACTGAGTTTTTGCCACAGCAAAATAATAAATAAAAACAAAATAGAAAAAGCAAAGAACTACAAATTGAAACTTGCAGCAAACAACACCGGTCCTTCTTTGTGTATGATGCCCTGGTTAATTACTGTGGAATAACTGTCAGTCTCTAGCATGTAGGATTGAGATTGCCTTTTTGGTGTTTTCCCCATAGGCACATGTAAGCATGCTGCTGTTTTTAAGCATTCTAGGCCCGGGTATGTGTTAGTGTTTATCTGGAGGGTGGGTGGGGAGACCGATACTAACATCTAAATAGGCTGGGATATCAACTATCTTTGGCTGACTGTACATAATGTTCTCCAAACAACCAAAATCATGAATCAAGTTCTGCATAAAGTTTTCCACCTACTATCTATCAAAAATGCTTTTTGCAGTCAGGGTGCCAGGGTATTTATATTTTAATTTTGAATACCTATATATGCTACTGTGACTTTACAATCCAACATGATATTGTTGTCTGAAGTGTTTTAGGTGTTGTCAATTCCCATCTTTTAACTTGCATATTATGTCAAGAATTTCCATATTTTAAAGTCTCTTTTTAAGCCTAAGTATAAAAACTACAACTGAATATGCCTTTTAATACCAGTGTTTGGAAAATGTTTGTGAACAAATCCACAGGGATAGAGCCATACCATAATACACAAAATATTTCTCTTTATAATGTATGTTCTATGGGCCTGATCCTGAAATCACACATGATCAATTTCGTCCACGTGGGGCCTGAGTCAGCTCACACTGGAGTCCATGAGAGTTTTTCCATTGATTTCAGTAAGCTTTGGATCAGGCTCCTGGATAGTCCACGGAATTACTTTACCTGTTTGTATGATAAAGCCTCAAAGCTGTACCTTGCCATTTTGAAACGCAGCTCGTTCACTGACTGAAGATTTGGGATTTAACGCTGTCTTGAAATTTAAATATTCCATGAAATGCTAGATTTTGCCCAACATAATCTGTTGAAGTGCATACATCCTTCCGTGGCACAGCTGGGAAGATAGCACCCATCTTCTGCTTCCCTTAAACACAACATCTCTTCTCCAATTCCTGAGCCGTATCACTCTGGTCCTGTTTACTCTGGCCTAGATTTCCCCCCCTCTCCCCAAATGAAATTTCAGATATCAGTCACCTTGACTTGAAAAGAATGATCAGCTACTATATCTGATTAGATAAAATTCCTTCCACTGTCAGGTGCTCTCCTGGTGCATATGCTTACCAACAAAAGCTTCATCTCTTCTGAGTTTCATGAGTTGTTCTTCTAATCAGTCAAATATGGTTTAAACACAAATCCAAGAAATATTCTTTGTTCAGCACCACCTTCTCTGTAGCATGCCCACTACTTTCTGAAAACAGACACAGCCACACAGTGAAATTGCTGACTTTGAAAGAGCATTCTCTTTTATAGTGCAGAGTCATAATCATGTGTATTAGCAGAGTCCCCTCTTATCTACATTTATTGCTGAACTGCTTGGTAAATAATATGCTCTTGATTTCTTTTTACTCTCTAAATTAAGCCTATTTATTGAAGATTGTTAAGTAATTATAGCTGCATAATTCTGCAAAATACAAAAATAAAATTTCTTCTAACAAGAGTTCATATATCAGTAGAAATGGAGATTTAAGTCAAGCCAGCAGGAACTTTTCCATGAAAGTGCAAAGAAAAAGAGCTTGGTCTAAAAATATGAGAATTATTTTCTTCCCATAGTGATGCTGTGAATATTAATGGAGTTCTTTAAGCAGACTAATTTTGCACCAAGAACATAAAATCCCTATATCATTTTAAAAACAAAATGATTGCCAACATAATGCTGGTTCAGTTAAATTAAACACACATTGTTACATGCTCATGAAAATTCAAGTCCTAACAATGAGAGTGTGTTAGACATTACACACCTCAAGGTCACAAACTGTGCATGTAGAGATAGAAAGATTCTATAATGATTTGTTATCATTAAAGAGAGATCTTGATGGGTTTCTAAACAGAAGAATCTTAATAAAAGTACTTACATAAAATCTTCATTTTCGCTTTGCTTTTGTCACTCCATTAGACAAACTAAACGTAATGCAACCTTTGTAAAGTGCTCTAGAAATTGAACCTTGTATGTTTATGGTGAGAAAACAGCTTTTACATCTAGTTACTGAATCAGCGCTGCTTTATACATGAAAGAAGGGAGGTGAAGCTCTGATGGGGGTGAAACATATTTGCTGATTGCTGATTATTTTGTAGGGGAGTGGGAAGGAAGATTACATATCCTAAAGAAAAGGCATTTGCATCAAGGAAATTCTGATTCAAATGCTAAAAACAAGCCAGTTGATACTAGCTATTGTGCACAGCATTATGCCATGCTATTGTAGTTATACAAAAGTTTATTTCAAGAGTACTTAAAATGCCCTGAGAGCTAACGTTTCACAAGGAGACTGGTTCTAAAATGTCTCTCTGAAATCAGAATCTATGGGATATTTTAAAAAGAGAACATGTGTTTGCAGCATTGTTTAATCTATAGCTTGTCAAAGGCAAAAAAAAGACTATTTCCAGTTTATGAAGACAAGACACAGATGTCTGGAAGGAAGTTCAAATAAACAAAGTGCTGGAGGTCCTGTTATCATTGCATCTTGCCGCTGTTCTTCTTGTGTCCTTCCACTCCCAAGTTTGAATTCAGGGTATATGTCGTTGCCCAGAACATGAACTGCTAATCTGTGTGTAAAATAGGATAGCCAAACATTAACAGACACATTAATAACAGAATAAAAACATACTAAATATATACATGCACATTGCTTTGGAATTCAAAGGAGTACAGAAATAACCTGTGCATGTGACATGAATGTATAAGTGGATAGGATATTTTGGGAAGGCTTATCCAGACTAAGTTCCTTCTGTAATATGTACTTAGTTAAGATAATTGTATATTGCACAACATCCACACACAGAGCCTGGGATGTTTAGAACCAGTGGGCTGGGAGTTTTGGTTGATCTCTGTGCAGATTGGTGTCACCTTCTTGGTTGCCATTATTTCCCCTTAGGTCTGTGTATCCAGAAATCGCATCACCATCCCAGGAAACATTTATTGGCCAATGATGCGGCTGATCACAGAGTTACCATATGTAACTGGTGAAGCTTTAGGAACAAAGAAACACCTTTAATCATCTGAATTGCTGTAATTCAAGGGTCAGTTTTAAAATGTGGCTTACTTGACACTTTTATAAGATGTCCAGTTCAACAAGCACTCATGTTTGCAATTAAATACTTTTTTTAGGCCCTTTCCACATAACACATTTTTCTTCAAGAAACTAACATGAAGGAAGAATGGGAGATTTGGGGACTTCACATCAGAGGTCATTCCCCCACTGAGCACTTATCACTTACAAATCTGAGGAAATAATTAATTTATCGTGAACTCTGAATGGCATGTTGCAGAGAACTATTTTTGAGAGGAAGTGATGGATGAAAGCTTAATATGATGAAATAATGTGTTATGTAATGTAAATGTAAAAGTGATTGCATTGATCATGGAGACAATATCATTTGTAGTGGTCTTGTAGCCGAAGAATGAATTTTGAAAGGTTCTCACAGATATCTAATTTTTCCAGGATTAGCCATTGACCAAATGAGCATTGACTATTGAGCTAGATTCAGCACTCACACTGGGGGCCATTTTTCCACATTGCCAGTTCCAACTTAGGCACTTGACTGAAGTGGCCAGTAGAGGTGGTCAGGGCTTTGGACAAAATGTTTCCTCATTGGAAAATCCCTGTTAGTCAAAACTGAGAATTTTTTGTGGTTTCTGTGAAACTTTCTCAAGTCCAGGATAGAATTTCTGGTTAGAGAGAGAGATGGAGGTAGACACACACCTGAGTAGTTTCCCACATCCCAGGTGAGTGGCTGACTCCAATTCAAGTCTCTGCTCCAAATCAAGGAGAGCAAGAATTTGAACTTCCGTCTCACTTGTCCCAGGTGAGTGCCCAACCACTGAGCAATTAACTTTTTTTTTCCTTTTTTTGGTTTTGTGCATGTGCTTGTTCATTTTTCCAATTTTTTTGTAAAGGTCTAGTTTTTGTTCCAATGTGGAGTGAAAAATAAGGCTAAAATCTCATAACTTTCCCCCAAAAAAGAATGCTTGCTTTCTGGCTAAACTTGTGGCCAGATCTTCCAAAGTTATCAGCACCGAGGAGCTCTGATTTAGAACAGTATGAACAAAAACTAAATATTTACAGTGGGAAAATGGCCTCTCCATGTCCCCTGAGTCCCTTGTTCTTTCATCATCTTGTCTTCTGTGGAAGATGTGTTCCTTGGGAGTGACCTCAAACTATTTACAAGGGCTGATGTTTATAGTTGAATGTGGTATTCAAAATGCCACTGACATCTCAAATCATTTATGTTAAAATAACATGCATTGATTTTGCTAATACGGACATTGTTGGTTCATACCATACTCATACACTATAATGCTCTTTATGAACATACGGAATCCTCATCAGATTATAAATCTTCATGGCAAGGAGTGTCCCTGATAATACATGTGTACAGTAACCAGTACAAGAGGGTTTCAGTTTTATCTGGGACTCTTATGTGCAATGTAAATAATATTATGTGCAAAAACACAAGAGGATAGTCTGCCACTGAACTTGCAGGTATAATGTGATGAATTCTTGCAGTGGATGGGGTTGCAGAGGGTGTAAACTAGGTGTGGCCTTCTATGAAAATATCAAAATAACCATCAAAGACAAGGGAGACAGTAAATGGTTTGGGGAGGAGAGAGAGAGGAATAACATTGTTTCCTGGTATTGTATGTCTCTTCATCCCCACTCTAATTTAATACATCATCTGTCCTTCCACTTACTAGCAATATCTGGCTCCAGATTACCAAATGGTTAACAAACATTTGCTCTTGTTGGCCAGGGCTCCTAATTACAATCACATGAAAGCCAAGATTTTCATAGGTGACTTTTGAGTGCCCAACTTGAAACATCTTGAAGGGCCTGATGTCCAGAAAGTGCAGAGCACCCACACTGCAAAGCTGTTCTCTAATTTGGTATCTCATGCTGGGCACCCAAATCACTTGTCCCTCTTAAATCTTGTCTCAAGGGTTTATTGGAATAATCATGTAGCTTCCAAAAACCTTTTTTCCTTGCTCTTTTATGAGGATATTCTCAGTACACCACTGCTGTCCACTGTCAACTAAAGCTAATAACTTTCATTCAGTAATGTATTGGTACTCTTGCAAGATTTGTTGTAACTTCTTCTGGTTCAGTTTACTTCCATGGTTCATACAGATCAAAGAAAGATGTACCTATGAAATTATAGTTAGTGATTGACATATTAATGTATTAAAACAGCAGAGTTGCAGCAGGACAATGAGTAAGAGACCTTGTAGAATTTTTTGGTGACTATAATAGATTTCTCTCACCTCCTAATGCCAGACCTGTGACTAGTGAATGAGTTATGGCCAGTTATTTCACATGATGAGACCTTTCTATCTGCCTGTATAAGAACATGAGTAGAATTGCAGCTTTTTAGCCATAAAAAACCTTACAAGGATAAATAAGAGTATAATTTCATGATAATAAATGGCACCACTGACATTTAATATATATTAAATGTATTATTATTTATGATGATTTTATTTATTATAATATTTCTAAATGCCAGATTTGACTAACACAGCTGAAATCTTGGGAAGGAAAGCTGAAATCTGTAGTCTGAATTCTTGGCACTATTTATCTTTTCTTACTTTATAGTTTGTTTATTAGCTGTAGGCTCTCATCCATCACTGAGGGGAGGTTCTGCAGACTACCCAGACACTGATATTGGTGGAAAGGAAAACCAGAAGACAGGACACTTGAAAGGGAGAAAAGAGCATCAAAGGCTTGGGATAATCAGGAAGAGAGTGACATTTTACAGTGATATTACTTTTCACCCCAAAAGACCTCAGGGTTTCACACACGATATACAACACCATAATTTCTTGGGTGGAGGATAGCAGCCAGCCAGCACCCAGAATGCTTCACAACATGGGTAGAGTAGCAAGAGAAAGGAAAAGTAGAAAAGGGACACGGTATCTTTAAGGTATATACAGCAAGAGCAAATAGGACCTTGATTTTTTTTAAAGCTTTTTTAAGGGTATATCTACATTGCAATTAAACAGCCACGGTGGCCCGTGTCAGCGGAGTCAGGCTCCTGGAGCTTGGATTAAGGGTCTGTTTAGCTGCAGTGTAGATGTCTGGCTTGGAGTCCCACAAGGGGAGAGAGTCCCAGAATTCGGGTTCCAACTTGACCCCAAAAGTCTACACTGCAATCGAACAGCCCCTTAGCCCCAGCCCTGTGCACCAAAGTCACTGACATAGGTCAGTCATGACTGTTTAATTGCAGCATAGATATAACCTAAGTGTTAACCTACAGGGAACTTATTTTTTCCCCTCTTCTCAGGCTGAAGGGCCTGACAGAATTGCAAATAGTTTCATTTTGTTCAGATATTCCAGACTTGGTCTTTGCAAAACTAAGCCATCCACTTTGAATGAAGAAATATAAAGGGAAACATCACATTTAAGAAGGTTGAAACCAAAAACTTAGAGATTTAGAATAACAGAAGTAAATGTCATTTGTGTGATCCGTTTCTTACCCCCATCATCGCTTTCCTCCCCAGACTACTAGTATTACTCTTCTCCTGTCCCTTGATCTTTATTCCAGACCTCAACTTAATCTAGGTTTCTCTCTTGTTGTTTCACCTCTGCCTTCTGTGTTCTGTTACTGCTCATCGCCTATTCCCTCTTCTTTGCAGTCAGTTGCTATCAATATTCTGATCCCAACGTCCCAGAGCAAGATCTACTTGACATGGTTATTTACAGCAGACTTTCACTTGTAAACATACAGAATTTAATTGTTGTTCTTGTTTGGTACACAGCCTGCAGAACAGCACTGTTGTCTAGCTTTTAAGCCGTATGCCATGGTGTATCAGATAATAAATGTGCAGGGATTCTATTAAAAAAAAAAAAAAGGAAGAGGGTCTAGTTCAGAGTATAATATGTATTCTTTAAAAACTTTGAAGTAAAAGGAGGTTTCTCCTATAATTTAAAGTCTTAGAAGATAGTGGCAGCAATTAGCTTCCTTTATAAAAGGTGCAGTGTCGTGGGGCGGAGGGGAGGAGTTCTGCTATATGGAGAATGAACTTCGTTTGTTCATAAAAATTCAGCAGCAGTATCTTTCTTTAAAAGGACTCTGTGGTCTCTTTCATTTATTCCTTGTGAAAAAGAAACATAGGGTAATGTTGGGCTCTCAGTTGTAGTTAACATTGCCTTCAATGGGAGTTGCACCAGTATAGTTCAATCACAATCTGCTCCAAAAGCTAGGAACAGAAACAAAGACTCTTGATGCCTGGTGTCCTACTGTTGTCTTACAAATACTTGTATAAGCCACTAGCTCTTGTGTCTCCCCATGTGGGCTATGGCACATACAGAATAGCAATAAGCTTTCCCCATTGACCCCTACCATTTTCTCCTCTAGGTAAAGTGGAAGGGGTCTGCAGGCTGTGGGGTCAGACATGACCCGTGTGAGTATAGGAAAAAAATAGGTATAAAAGTTAGTGTAGGGCCCTTAAGTTATTGTCAGTAATTTTGCTTCTTTCTGGTTGCTCTTTACCAAATATATCAAATGTTGCACTGAATAACTGATAAAATAGGTGTCATTTTTAACAGGCTACAAGTTAGTATTGCTGGGGGAGGGCAGGTTTACATTCTCAGTGTCCTATGGATGTCTAAGGCCCCTGTCCTACAAATAGCTCAGGAGTCTGCCTTCCTGGAGCTCACTGCAGGTCTGGGGCCTAGGTTCTCAAATGTTTCATGTAAGTAGGCACCTTTTGCCCATAGGTTCTGTCAATGTAGTCCACACCCTTAGATGTCCAAACTCATCTCTTTCCTGGGCTCCATCTTTATTAGCCAAGAAAGTGCCCAAAAGATATCCTGTGGTTGTATGATTTTCACATTCCCACAGTTTGCTTTTAACTTTCTCCGTGTGCGTGGCACTCATTGAAGTCCTTATGGCTCAAGTACATGGTGAGAAACTCCAGGAAGTCTTTGGTAGTGTCTGCTTAAAACCTTGCTAGAACTTGATAGGGACTGGGAAGTGACCGTTCTATACTGCTGGGATCCTTGGACTACTTTTAAACATACATTCCATGGGAACAGGATGGATAAACTTGGTCTAACATTTTTCAAGGGTGCATATAAGAGACTGCTGTATCTGAAGTTTCCTCAGAAACAAATCAGTGTTGCCACAGACCTGAGATACAGTGAAGTTTCTCTTTGCTCATATGAACACTGGAGCCAATAGAAAATTTTCCATCAAAATGTGGGTGGAAAACCCAGATACTGAGACCACCCCCCATTCAGCTCTGACATGTCGCACCCAGGGCCAAGTTGAAGGTGGGGGTCTTTGTGCTGTTTCAGCAGAGAGCCCACCCACCATGCTAATGTAGCTCCTAGGGCTGGGGAACAAATCACAGGAGACTGCCCTCCCACACCGACAAACAAACTTTACTGCTGCCCTGGTAACCCTCTTGATTCTCTTCTCTTCCCTCCTCAATCCTCCTAGGATTGCATAACAATGCTTTCATTCTCCAGCTTGCTTCTTTTCTCGACAATTCCCTCGCTGCTCCCCGTCACCAATCCCTCAGTGATCTCTCACTGATCCTTTCTCAGCCCTCTGTGCTCTACCGTGATCCCTTACCACACATCTAGATTGTCTGTCTGCTTCCTGAGGCCAGAAAGTTACAGGCCTGCTAGGCGCCAGCTGAGCAAGAGAGGTTTTACACACCGGCAATGGTGCATCATCTCCTTTTTTGAGGTTATGTGGGATATGAAAGGCCCCAGCTTGTTCCAGCTATTCCCATTAGTGTCCCAGCTCCCCTCGCATGTTGTTCTTTTGTGGTAGAAAGGGCAGTCCAGTTAGAGAAGGGGCCAGGGAATCGGTGCTCTGGGATTCTATTCCAGTCTCTGCTGCTGATTCACTGTGCAGTCTTGAGCAAGTAGTTTTTCCTCTTTGTTAGCTCCATTTACAGATGAGGAAAACCAATAATACTGACCCTTCTTAGTGAAGTGCTTTGTGCTGTTTTGGCATGGTGCAGTCTAGAGCAGGGCAGCGTGTTGGTAATTGGCTCAGCTCTCATGGCTCCCTCTCTAGGCTGCTCTCTCTCCTGAGGGGTGAGAGTGGGTGAAAGATCTTGCCAGGCCCTTCATTGGACATTACAGCCTCATGAGGAAGCCTAGGAAGAGTGCACTGAACTGCAAGGCCAGAGACCTTTATCATCTGGGGAGCATCAAGGTAATCTTCCTTCTGGTTTTTAAAACAGAAGGACTGGGTCTGCTATCAGGCACCTGGTGAGACCTTTCACACACCCACAGGAAGCAAAATGGGCTAGAGAATGGAGCCTGCATAGACTTATTTGCAAGATGATCAAAAACTCAGGAGGAATAAATATAACTTCCCTTCCCCCAACCAAACTAACTCAGAGCCTGTTAAAAATGACACGCCTTTTGTCTATTCAGTGCAGTCTTGTTCCAGCTCTGGTAAAGAGCAAAAGAAAACAAGTTACTAACAATCAGTCCAAGGTCCTCTGCTAACTTGTGTGTGTGTATTTATATTATATTGATTTCCACCCCTCCCCCCGGCCCCAAAATAAGTATTTCCATCCCTTCATGAATCACAACCTCAAACCCGCAGTACAGACTTTCTCCCCCTCAGTTATTGGAGAACAGGGGTAGGTGGGGGGAGAAGAGGAGGGGACTGCCTTCCTAAAGCAGTATTTGTCCGTAAAATTGGTACTTGCTACAAAAAAGGCCCATAAACTAAGTCTTACATCCCTATCTTTATCTCAGTGCATTAAAACCATAGTCATTCTTGATGAAACCTCAAGGATCTTTCCCTAAACTGAAACCGCCCCTATTTGCAGCAGGTCTGAATTTTGCCCCTACAGTGTAAGTTTTAACTGTACTGCATGTAAACTCTGTATTTAAAGAGACCTATTTAAATTATATAACATTTGGAAACAAATGCGGGTCCTGAATTTAGCCAAGTTATAAAATATATGCTAGTTCAAGATTTTAAACAAATGCACGTCCATAGGGAAAAAAGTTAACTCGGTTTTTTAAGAAATGTTATAATATTGGTTGATCCAATCCCCTACTGTGATTATGATGCCACATAATTTGTGGCTAACTCTTGCAGACAGACGCTGTTTAGAAGTAAAATAGTGTTTTACTGAACATCAAGATTTAATGTTACATTACCTATTCAATATGTATAGCACTCTAGAACAAGATCAGAAATCCATGTATGTATTTGGCCTAAATCTTGGTCACTCTTTTATAATTCCCAGTGATAAATACCACAGAACACAAATAGCTGGATGTGGAGGTACTCTACAGAGGAAAAAAAACCTCTATGCTTGCATACATGAAATTTTCGTGAAGGGATTATTAGTAATTGTTTATCCTTCAATTACATCACAAAAGTGAAGATTGGGGGGGGGATTAAAAAAAAATCCTAATATATTCTTCTAAATTACATGCAGTACTTAAAACCCTTCATATTTATTGTGAATGATTCATTTTTATTATGGAATTTTGTGTGCCAAATTGGCCCGGTCAGCTGTAGAGTAATCAAGTGCAACCATAACACTATGATGGATTCAAATTTCTTTCATGAAGAGAAGAGCAGGCTTTTATGCTTCTGGAGTCTTTAAATTAGTCCAATTTGAGCTGAGTTCCTAGTTTTGTACTAAAGATTTCTTGCCCATTGTTTGCAGTAACTTGAACAGTAACCTTTTAAGTCGTCTTAATTGAATTGATTCACAGAAATATAGTATTGGAATCCACAATAGAACTTCCTGGCAATAGGAAGGGCTTTCTTTTTAGAATCCCCAGATAAAATTAACATGACTGGCAATGTGTCATTCTAAAATTGCCACATCTTGGTGAAAACATGCATAGCTCCCACTATAATTAAAATTGGTTACCCGTGTTAAGAGATGGGTACTCAAAGCCCAGACTTGCCAGATCAAGCTGACCAGTGTATGGATCAGGAATGAATTTTTCACTAGCACCATGTACAACACTGTGAAATGTCATGGGTAGTAGTAACAGAATACCAGACAAAATGCATAAATGATCTGTGATAACCCCTTAATTAAAGTATGCTTTAACAATTACTTGGCAGTCAGGACTTCATTTTCCTCTCACGTATACAGACATAGTTGACTGACTTTTATGGAGTTACTCCTGACTTACACTGGTTTAAGTGAGATGAGAATCTGATCTTCATTTGGAGTCTGTTTCTTCATCATCTGGCACCCTGCATAGTCACTCAAGTGAGTATAAAACACCACTGTGCTGATTTATTAGCATTTTGCATTCACTTTGCATGGGTGTAAGTGACATACACAAGATGTAGAGCAATGGAGGATCAAATCCATTTTAGTTAAATTTAGACAGGCCCAAAACTGCAGAACCAAATGCTCCTTGTAATTTTGAACATATACAAATTTCCAGATCCAAAATTCATGGTTTAAGGCAATTTGTATTCAGATATTTCCAATTAGCTACGTATACACACATACTTCTGCGTTAGAACTATAATTATAATGCTTCTGGTGATCTAAACACAGACGCACAATACTGTATAGCTAATACTGGACAGTTTGTGTGTGTGTGAGAAGAACTACAGGTTACATGAGACTAGTTAGTCTTACTGTGCATCAAAATATCAATTATAGTTACTTTCAAAGAATTATTGTTTATTGGTTTAAAAAATTCAACAATTGACATGTTTGTATATCTTTTAATTAATAGGCTTGCATACTCTCTGGGATGACATACACTGTAGGCCCGATCCTGCAGTCTTTACTTTGAATTTTTGCCTCCTGAGTAAGATCAGTTTTATTTTTACATATGCAAAAGTATATGAGGTACTTGTAGAATGACTTGATGCCAAATCTTTGGTGTAAACTGGTACAACTCCACTGATGTCAATGGCGATGCATTAAATTTCACCTGCTCTTACTCCTTGCTTAAAATCTACATTTAGATAGGAAGTCACAAATGGAGGATGGGGAAAGACAAGGATTTCAGCAATGAAACTGCACTCAGTTTAAGGCATGTACATATTTTAGAGGAGCAAATCTCTGTGGGGGAAGTGATCTTAAAAATGGAATGAGGAAAGAGCAGTGGTTTGATGGACTAGCATTGGGAGGGGAATTCCTGAGTGAAATCCTGATCCCATTGAAGGCAATGGCAAAACTCCCGTTGACTTCAATGGCATCAGGCTTTCACCCTCCAGGTGTAGAGTGTGGCACAGCAAAAGGCATGGACAAAGTGTCAGGAGAGCTGGATGAAGCTGAACATAGAGGTTGGAATCATTGACCAAGCTGAGAGGGTGATGTGACAAGAGACTTGGTATATAGATGGAATGGAGTTACATAGGGCTTTTTGTAGCTTCATGATGAAGCTGTCTGTTTGTCTTCATGCCAAATACAATAAAGGGAACTTTTCACATAAAAAGAACTAATTTAAAAAATCATTTGCACAAAATACAATTTACCCTACCAAAAAAAATGTCTGCTCCATTATTAGTGCTACCATATTTACTGGACATACTTGAGGCTGGGCACAAGTTTTCTTTATAATTAAGCTTTCCCTCTCACTTGATTCTCGACAGAGGCCATAATCTTGTGTTTGATGATCTGCTTCCATGGCAACATTTATGATGCCACAAATTCAGGGAGAAAAAAAATGTGTTCACTGTAGGCTAGATCCTGCAATTGTTACACAGAAAACCTCTTAGTGAGTCCCATATGAGGTTTGCCTGCATGGAGACTGCAGGATTGGACTCTAGAGAATCGAATAAGAGGAGGAACAAAAACCTTTGTCTAACAATAGTTCTGTCTGATTAGCAGTGGTAAGATTTACACAATGCTTATGGAATATAACTTGATTGCAGTTGAAAAGGACATTTTAAATATTTTTTTCCCCAGCATTAAAGCCTCTTTTTAAAAATACATAATTGTTTTCAGAATAATATCTTATACATGTTAAGGGATATACAGCACAACCCTGACTTCACTGGTTTTGCATGGGGCATAGATGAGGGCAGAATTTGGCTAAGTATGTATGAAAAAATTCTAGAGTTAAAATTTAGCTAGGATGGGCAAAATTTTGCCCTTGTTTTTACTCCCTGTGCAATCCCCCTGAAGGTAATACAAGTGCCTTGGGTGCATTTGAAGGCAGAATTGGGCTCCATAGGATTGTGAGAGACCTGTGAATGTCTGCCTGCGCCTGCAAATCCTACAACTTGGAATGTTCCCAAACAAAAAATCTATTTCCTTTTAAAAGTTAAAGTTGAAAGTGTGGTTCAAAAGAGTCCCGAGTACACTTACCCCTGAAAAATTGCACACCGGAGAAATTGCACTCTCACAAATTCTCCACTTAAAAATGCAAGAGTCTGGAAATGAACCTTAAGGTAACCAGCCAGTTCCCCATTGCCATATAATCCGTCATTGCTTACTACCCCCCTGTCCAGCTCGCCAGATGGGGGATCCCCCATTGGCCTTTTCCACTGCCTGCCCTTTATATCGTTGCTCTCATGAGCCCTTCCACTCTGAGGCTATATTCTTACAAATGCCATCAGACCCCTGCTCAGTTACTTGCAAGATTGCAGCCTTGCATATGCAGGAGGCATAAGGGACATGTCTAAAAACCCTCATTTTAAGATCTCTTCTGATTTTATTCCAAACTTCCAAGCAAAACTGTGTCCTGGGGTGTGATGTCATGTTAAACTTCAGGGAAATTGGTTTATCTTTTGGGAGAAGTTAGGGAGGGGAGGAAGCCTGTTGAAAATTGGGCATACCACAGAAAACTAATTTCAACATCAAATTATGAGCAGCTAGCATCACTCCGCAATATAGCTATTAAGATGTGTTTATTATGGAGTTACATTTGTAAAAATAACTAGTCCGCTTCAGACCATAATACAAATAGGAGACATATGAGCTTTGGCTATCTCATTTTTTATCAACCCACAGCATTTGTGTGATATGGCAAATTCATGAGATGATGTTGCAAACTGAAATATGCTACTTTTAGAAAGATCACCATTTGCATTTGCACTCCATTTACTCTAAAACTCTGCTTAATGTTGTTATAAATCCCTCTTCCTCAGCCTCCAAAAACCACTTTAACATAGTAGCTGGAAAACTTTTTTTATTATTATTACTTGTCACTAATATTCAGAGCATGACTTTGTCAAAGAGGAAAAGTTTATTGCCACAAAATAGCCTATGACTCTGATCCTGCAAGAGCTTACTCATATGAGTAGTCTCTGCTCATTAACCTCACTGGGTCTACTCATATGAGTAAATACTACTTGTATAAGGGTTTGCAGGATCACATCCTATATTTTTGAATAAAAGCCCACATCACCATAAAAAGGTAAAAGCTGTGTTGTTTAAGCAGGATTTCCAAGAACAGTAGAATTCTTAATACAGTGTAGAGACAATGCAATTACTTCTCAATATTTCCATAGAAAAAGAAAATATAACTATTTTACCTATAGGCCAAAGATAAATGACTCTCCTGAGTGCATAGACATGCATTCATTAAGCATTTCTCTTTAAAACAATTCTCTACCAGTAACAATTATTTTTGCGTAATATAGCATGAATATTGGGATGGGAAGGGGCGAGAGAAAGGAGGAGATAAACCCAAGGACATTTCATGGTACTGTGCCATAGTTCCGAGCAAACAATTAGCATTTATATTTTGAAACGTTGGTTGATCAACTTAAAACTGAAAATACTGAAAAATATAAAAATGTGGGTCGTTCACCTGCCCAGTAATTATCCTGTGAACTTTGACTGCTACAAGGCACTGCAGACTTTAATCAAATCCCATATAATTTGCTGGGAGCATTTTCTGTAGTTCAGTTTAAAAAATATTATACTTAAGAATTTTAACACACTAAATCAGGATATTGACAATTATGGTTCCCTGTGCAAATAAAACTGATTTCATGAGCATCTGCAGTAGTCTATATTAATCTACACACTTTTTTTTTAATGTCTCTTTTAATACATGTTCAACTTGGCTGATTTGCAATGGCTCTGGTGTCTACTACTGAATTCTGGGGTTTGTAGATTTGAATTCTTGGTCATAATAAGATAACCTTTTCCACTGAGTTTTTTTTTTTTTTTTTTTTTTTTTAAAGGACAGAACAAAGGCACTGAAAGATTAAACATTATCATGGTGAAGCCTGTGCAGTTGGAAGGCTATAACAGAGGGCAGAATTTGTCCTTAAGTCCATTTCAAGGACAGAGTTGTTGGGGTTTTTTTTGTTTTTGGTTTAAATAAGCTGGTATTGACATATGAGTGGTAGCAAGCTTCATGAAAGCATGAACTGTGTTAAAAGCACAGCTAAGAGCCACTAATTCTGTCATGTCCAAAAATAATTTTATCAAACTGTCCACAAAAAAATCACCTTTTTTGCATGGGACATTCATCTGCATAAGAAATCTCAGCTAATCAAGGAAAAAATCTTTAAAATAATAAATTGATGCTTGTTTAAGTTTCTGCTTTTAGAGTCAGCAAATACCTTCTATTTTATCTATAGTACTGGTACATCAGAAACAATGGTGAGTGAGTTTTCTGATGCCAAGAGGGAAGTTTATTCTCTATCTTTTAAGTCTCACATCTCTGTATTATTGCTACAGTTAATGGTGTTTTGTACCAGCTGCATTGATGGTTTTGTGTAATAAGTTACTAGGACCTGGACAAAAAACACCTATTGACTAAAGCTGGCTGAAAATTTTTCATTTTGAGTGATTTGTTCTCTAATGAAAAATGCCCTTTTCACAAAACCAAATTTTTCTACAATAAAATTTCAGTTTTTTCTAAAAATATTGATTCCCCCCCCCCCCCCAAACTTCCTGGGGAAAATTAAAAATGGCAGCTGCCTCCCTGAACAGGTCTTATCAATTTCACTTTTTGTCAGTGAAACTTACAAACTTTCCTGTGGGGTTCTGGAGACTGAGTTCCCTTGTCCTCCCCATCCCTATGCTCCATGAGTTGGAGAGGCAGACTGCCCCGATGCTCTGCATTTCCAGCTCCCAGAACTGTCATGGAAGGTTGGACAGCTGGACTCACTGCCTCTCCTGCAGCTGGGCTAGAAGAATAAAAATTAAGAAGAGTGTTCTAGGTGCAAAACAGAGAAATTCCATTTTGGTTCTCCCTGAACCAAATTTTTCTTGATTATCCTTCTCCTGAAAAAATTCACATTTTTGACATGTCATCACAGTTCAGGATGACTTTGTTTTTCCCCCAAATCACAAAAGTTTTCACTGGAAGGGGTTTCCATTTTCCAGCCAGATCTTCTATTGACTTCACATGGACCACAGAATAGTATTCAGAAGGTCCATAACAGAACTGCCACATAACTAATTTTTCAGTTTGCTGGCAAGTCCAAAAATATTGAAAAAAAGATAATTAAAAATGAAATTTTCAGCAAGAACTTGCCCAATATTTCAATGTCAACAAAAAAAGGTTCAGCCAAAAAATTTCATCCAGCTCTAGTTAAACAATGTCACTGTTGATCTGGTTTTGATTAGAGATAATTTCTTAAAAAGGCTTCTCTTTATAAAATTACCAGTCCCATAAACCATCCACTGGGCCCCTTTCATCATAGAATAGTTTCATCAGAAAGATGTGTCCTACAGCAGTGGATTGAAGTGAAAGTTCTTCCTCAACCATCATTAGCGTGTTGCTACTGCAATGCTATAATAAAGTTTACGGGGAACGTGAATATTTGCTCTCATTTATGTATATCTAAGTTTACTCAGTGTCTCTGACATCTAATTAATGCTGCACTTCATGAGAGTTGGCATTGTTTTTCATCAGCATTCAATACATTTTTAAAGTGAGGCCTTTTCTAATTGGCAGGAATGAGCCAGTAGAATTTTTGTTGGATTATGAAAAGACAGAAACCTACAAGACTTTAATCAGTAATATTCTAGTCACAAAGTTTCATTGTTTCAGTTCAGATAACTGGCACTGCCTTACAGCCTGCCTCAGGTGGTAAATCTGATTGATTCTGCTTCCTTCATGTCACTCTCAATGGTTATGTACTCTGTAGCACGTTAACTAGCGATATACCAGACCAGAAATATTCACCATTTCTACTCTTGCTATTTAAAAGCTATTTATTTCTTCTAAGTAACTTCACCAATTAATTGCCACACAAAGTTCACATTTGTTCTCTACACAAATTAACCATAAAAAGGCTACATATGCCTGGGTGTTCAGTATTCTGTGATTTCCGATGAACTTTTGAATCTTTATCTTACACCTTGATCCTATCCACTTCTTCAAATGGTCTTGGGGGAAGGCAACGCATGGTACAGGCCTTAGATTTTTTGGGTCATATTTTCAGTTGGTATAAGTTATCATATGACACACTTACAAGACCTAAGGATCTGTCCAGATGACTTAATATCCTATATTGGGTCATAGCAGAAGAATGTGGGCTAAAAAAGGAACATGCAGGACTGGGTTGAGACTAAAAACAAAAAACATCTCTGCCCAAAACTAGGATCCCCCCCACACACTTCACTATTTAGGGGAAAAACATGTACAAAAATAAATTAGTCAGGAATGGACACTTGTAAAAGTACACTTATTAATAGCAATTGTTTTATATAAAAATAACATTATGAGAGGAGGGAGGTGTGCATAGATTTAGGTTGGAGTGGTAGCTGTTTGATTAAAATTTTCTGTGTAACTTATCAATATTAATGACATGCATGAGTGATCAAATATTGTCAGTCAATAATAATGCAGAAAATTGTAGTCAATATCTTTTACTTTTTAAAAATGTATTGAATAAAAAGATAAGGAAGTTTTCCCATACTCATTGTGAAGCAAACAAAGTAGCAAAAAAATTCTTAGTGAAACAAAGTATTCTCTTTTGATTGTTCCTACTGTAGACTTGTCAAAACTGAGCACTTTCTCTATCTTGACTTTGGCTTCATGCTGTCTGAAGTGTTAACCACTGGATAAGATCAACCTTCCTTTATCTGAGATTATAGAAGGCAATTGTAAGATTCTTTAGGGAGAACTGTCTTCTATATTTGTAAAGTGTATTCTGAAGGAACTGTGTAAATAATGCTGAAGGAAGCATGCTCAAGAAGATGAAGGGAAGTGACAGAAGAATAGGATGTGGAGGCCATGTTACCTGGCAACTAGAATAAAGGATGAACAGCTAGAAAATATTGAGCTTCTGTACTCCATAGCAAATTTTTGCTCCTCTAACTCACATAGGTATATCTACTGCCATTAATGGGAATACTCTCATGAGTAAAATAAGCAGGATTTGGTCATGGATGTGACCTTAGGCGGCTATTGACTACATTATGTCTTAATAAACCTTATCTACAATGCATAATATCACTCTGAACAGGTGTCTTACCCCATCTTCTCTAAAAGAGTCTAGATACTGTGTGGATCAGAATGGGGCAGCAACCACTCCTTCTTCCTAAGGTTTGGCTTGATAAGATTAAATGTATTATACACAATTTACAGTATAACACAATTTTGGCCCAAGCCTTTCATGCAGACCTGGCTACACCTAGGATTCCATCCGGAGGACTGAAATCTTATTCTATCTCTGCACAGAGAGGCAGTGTGGGGTTAGTATGCACAATCTGCTACAGTGGTGCCTCATAAGTCCATCAACCCCTTCCTACATTGTTCCAGCATCTGCTAACAAGATGGATCAACTGAAGAATCCTATCGGCCTGTTATACCCACTACAAACACTTTTGAACTGAGCTTCCACACTAATAATTTATAGTGCAACTACCTCTGGGTAAATTGGAAGCTGATGAACACTTTACAGTAACATTACACAATAGTTTACAGCAGGAAGTGAAGGTTATCAATAAAATTGCAGGAGGAATTTAGGTTAACCGAATCTATTTACCTGGAATTGAATTGGCCAGAGTTAACAACTTGCTTACTCTTACAAAAAGTTCCAAGAGATCTTTAATGACGATTGGCCAGGGTCTTGGTTTTATATCTCATATGAAAGATGACTCCTCATGCAAGACAGAATCTCTTAAAACCCGACTGGGACTTTCTCCCTGTAACGACTCACAAGAATGCCACTTCTAGTCTCCAATGCCATTTCTTGCAGCCAGGTGTTCCCATCCAATTACTGATGTAGCCCCAACTTGCTAAGTTGGTAAGATCTGACAGAAGCACAACAGTAGGGAGTATGGTTGTAAGCCTTAGGTGGTGGTTTATTTTTAATGGCGTATGCTGCAGTACAAGAACATACTTCTATCAATCAGTACATGTACTGTGTGCATAAAGAGGATTAGTTTCGTCCTTGCATCATGGGTCAAGCAATCGTGGCAACATATTACTTATTCTGCAGTCCTAAAAATATCCTGCAATCTATATCTCCTGAGTGTGTCATTGCAATGGTGTCACCTTTGGTTTCAAACTTGAGTTCATGCATGCTATATACAGTATTTGTGTTGTAAGAGATAAAGGTTCAAGATACAATAAGTGAAAACAAAGTTAACAGGCAATAGGATTCCAGTGAGCTGAGGTTAGAGCAGCATCTGCCTTGTCTAATTATTACTTGCCTGCATCAGCATGAACAGCTCTCTGAAATTTCCAGTTGGTAAGTTTTCAGTTCTTTAAATGGAGCTTGCTGCTAGTATTATTAAACCATGTGTTTGGAGATGATCATGATGGAGATGTCAAACTGGTAAGAGACCTGATTCTGGCAGGCATATTTAACCAGCAGTTCAAAATATCCTAGGTAATGCGTGTGAATCCCTCTTGGTTCTGTTCAGTTTATGCGTGTTTCCTGCCTATGCAACTTTATAAAACTGTGAAATAGATTTTGCACAGAATAAAGTCCAAGGAACTGCATGTCAACGTGACTCCGCGCCAGCAAAATAAGTGGTCTCTTGAAAGACTGTGATTGAAAAAAAACAGCAAATAGGTGATTAGCCACCAATGGAGTTCTGAAATGCACTCATTTAAGATGCTGTATGGTTTGAGATTTGTTTTATAAATATCATAGGTATTATCAATTCCTTTTTCAGGCAGTCTGTTCACATAAGGGATGCTGTTAATGTGGAAGGACTTAATAAAACCACTAATATTGCTACAACATACCATCTCAAATTTTGCATAACATTCCTCATTGTCTATGCATCTTGGATAATCTGTTCCTTCCTTTTCTTTTGTCCATTTCTACTGGGGCTATTACTGTCTCCAAAATGTCCCTAGATATCTTGCTTTATGACTAGTACTAATTTTTATCCAGCAGACTAAGTGCATCACCAACATTTTGTAAATATGTTGTGGGAAGTATGTCTAGGTGTTACTGTTTCACATGGACTTCCAGGCTGTGTGCTCTTATTTTGCAAGTACATTTTCAGTCTCAGGAAGACATGCTGCATAATTATAAGGTTTAGTTAGGCAAGGTTCTTTGTCGATGCAGAGGTCCTTGGTAGAGAAAAACTATGTAAGTAGCAAGAGAGTTTTCACTTTCACCTCAGTTTCTGATTGGACTTTTCTTGAGGCAGAGTTGTTGTTTGGGAACCTGGCACTGCTGTCTGGCCAAGTTCTAGAAAGAAGAATTTGCTAACATGCTTGTGGACCATCTCTGCTCTGGGACTGGTGTATATTAAATAAAATAAAACCAGTTACAATTAGAATATATCCAGACTCCGTGTCACTGATTTCTCCCCCACTGACGAGCTCACCTGCAAAGCTGTGAGCATCTGCTACTGCTTGGCAGAAGGGTGACACTCTCAGAACAGGACACTGGAAGAAGGGTCAACGATATGTTACTAAAATCAACAACAACCACCCCCCCAAAAAAAACAAACAAACACCACCACCATGATTCTGATTTGTTTGTCCATACAATTTTCCACTCTTGCTCCACAGGTGCAACAATGGTAAGAGTGCCGTTGTAAACAAGATACTAGCAATCCCCAGCATTTTAAAGACTACATAGTCTAGACCAGTTCTGCCCACTGTTAAAGCATCAGCAACCAGTCTACGCTTGTGTTCCCACCTTCTCTGCCACTAGTAGAGCAGCACCAGTGACTGCAATCCTGGGCTAAAGATCATAAGTGGGCTACTGCCACCACCACTACCACCACCTTGTCTCCTCCTCCTCCCCATTTCTCTTTCCTTGCAACCCCTCCCCCCCCAAAATGTGTTAGGCATCTAATTCCAGGAGAGGGTTCATGGCTGTGAATCCCAAGGATAGGAAGGTGCATCCTTCTGGCCCAGGTTTAGATGCCTACATTTCTTTGAGGGGTAGTGATTAGGCCACACCACTCTCCTTGGCCTTTTCCTATCAGGTAGCTTAGGTGGCTCCCTGCTTAGCATGATGGCTTTTGTGGATCTCATTCTTAGGCATTAAACTTCCCCAGGCATTGTATAGGAGACTGGGCATCTAACTCATGGCTGTGGATTCTGCTATGTGGCCGGGTGCCCAAACGTTAGGCATTGCAATGCTGAGTCTAAGTCCCCTTTGTGGATCTTGCCCTAAAACAAACAAACCAAAACAAACAAGCCAACAACAAAAACAACAAGAGTCTTGTAGCACTTTAAAGACT
Organism: Emydura macquarii macquarii; assembly: GCF_026122565.2. Lineage (NCBI taxonomy): Eukaryota > Metazoa > Chordata > Testudines > Chelidae > Emydura > Emydura macquarii. Next base: position 5,927,017 of record NW_027130698.1, read on the forward strand.
AACAAATTTAATTTCTGCGGGCATAAGCTTTTGTGGACTGTAACCCACTTCATCAGATGTAAGGAATAGAAATCAGATAGGGGGTGTATATATATACTTCCAAGGGTAAGGAACAACAATGGGGAAGGTAGGTATAAGCAAAGTCCATTCAGTTAGAGTAGTTGAGGCCTATTCACAACCATTGATTAGGAGGTAAGAATATGTGAACAGTGACAATTACTTCTTGTAATGAGAGAACCATTCCAAGTCCCTATTTAGTTTTAAGAATGTTTTATGGAGATCCTGTAGGTGTTTGTCTCTGTCTGAGGGTTCGGAGCAAATCCGGTTGTATCTTAAGGCTTGACTGTAGACAATGGATCATGTAATGTGTCCAGGGTAGAAGCTGGAGGCATGAAGATATGTACTGTGGTCAGTTGGTTTTCGGTATATGGTGGTATTAATGTGACCATCATTAATTTGTATTTTAGTGTCCAGGAAGTGGATTTCTTGTGTGGACTGGTCTAGGCTGAGGTTGATGGTGGGGTGGAAATTATTGAAATCCCAGTGCAATTCTTCGAGGGACTCTTTCCCGTGGGTCCAGATGATGAAAATGTCATCAATGTAGCATAGGTAAAGGAGAGGTGCTTGGGGACGAGTTTTGAGGAAGTGTTGTTCTAAGTCAGCCATACAAAGCCAACAACAAAAATTCCACACCAATCACCACTCCTTCTTTTTATACAGCTGTGAGTGACCACAAGTAGGAGTAGCTCATGACAATAACCTAGGGAGATTATCAGTTTCACTTAACTATGATAATCTCAGATAAACAGAAATATAACATGTTGATGTGGATAAGCTATGTTTCTGACTTCCATTTTAATGGACCCAATTATTTAGGCATTCAATGGAGCCTCCGAGAGCAAAGTAGAATCTTTTCTAAATTTCCCATGCATAGGGGCAAATCCTGCCAGCTCTCCTTCACCTTTTCTGAATGGCTTTGCTATGGAAAAGTGGGAAAGGATGCAGGGGACCTTCAACCTATGTGCTCCGTGCATGCTTTTGCACCCTAGTGCAGGAGGATTTTCAGGATGGGTGTCAGAAGAGCTGCAGTGGGGCTGGTAGATCCACCACTAACAGTCTCCATTAGCTATCTTCCCTGCAGGGTGGATGCGCAGGCATCTGTAGGCCTGTGACTGAAATAGCGGGGGGGATACTCTTCACTTCATCCCCACGCCACACATGGAAAACCCCAGCTCTCAGTACTGTTGCTATGGGCTGGGATATGGATTTGGCCCCAAAACAGAGAGAGATAAAATTAATAATTACTTTTATCTCTATCTACAAGCTTTTATGTTATGTATGAAACCTCAATCAACATGAGCCAGCATTGCAGGTCCTGTTGAATTTATGGGGACTAATTACATTGGAAAAATAAGTAGGATTTGTCCTATGGTTCAAATGATATTGCCAATACTCAGACTAAAGAAGTGGGTGGCACTGTACAGACTTCCTACGGTAGGACATGCTTCTGCATTAGTTAAAATTTATCAGGAAGATGTATTGACATACCAGTAGCTACAAAGTAGCTTTCTAATGTACCAAACATATTATTTATAAACCTTCTAATGGAAATTATTGTAGCCACTTTATTATTTCAATGAGCTCTTAAAATGTTTAGGAGGAGTTTGGTGTTACTACCACACGAGGTTGGCACTGAAAAATACTGTTTTTGTGAAAATGCTTTTGTTTGAAATTAGAGAGACAAAGTATGTGAGGTAATATTTTTTTACTGGACCAATTTCCATAATAATAATAATAGAGACTTGGTAATAGAGACTTGGTTATAGCATTTAGGATTTTTCAGAAGTTTAGAGTAAGATCTCCAGTTGAAGGACAAGTTTTGAACCATGTTGACATAAGCATATAATAAACTGAAACCTGCTTAGTTTGGCTGCCATTCAACTGAAATGAAACTTATAATTACAATAATTAAAGTTCTTATCTGAAGAATCCTGCTAAAAGATTTCCAACTGAAAACAATCTTGAACTAATCAAAACACTTCAAGGCAAATCAAAAGAGAGATATTGTGATATATGTACTTCTTGTGTTGATATGAACCAAGTTCAAACTAAAGGAACAAAGTATTAGTGACTACTTTGGAAATATTTACTATTTAGACTTTTTTCACCTGTAGATCTCAAAGTACTTGACAAAGGTGGGTCAGTTTTTTAAATGGAGATTTGAAAAGTGATGTGAAATCAACAAGGTGCAGAGAGGAAGATCATTCCTTATATAGGAGCTGTAAAAATGACTTTGACACCAGTACTTATGAGGATAGATAGAGGAATAGAGTAAATGCCAGAAGCAGATGCATCGAGGTACCGGGAAGGGCAGTAGAAAGTTAAGGGCTGTAAAATGGGCAGGTGCAATTCTGTGGAGGATTTTATGAGGAGGGGAAAAAAGAGGCATTCTGAGAAGTTCTTGAGTTGAAAAGATAGAGAAAGCTCACTTCTATATCATGTCATCCCCCCACCTATGTGCACATTGGTTACTTTCCAACAAGGCTAGAGTTTTTGCCTCTTTTGAAAGATAATCAAATCTACTAAAATGAGGCTTTCATTGGAATACATAGTGTTGGCTTCAGGAAATCAAAATCCATTAAATTTGGGCAAATGTGAATGTTAAACTTCTCCTAGCCTAGTTAAGGCTAAAGATAAAGATGCTTTCAAAAATCAAATCACTTCATTAAGAAAATATTCTCAGTAATATCATAATATTCTGAGTAGGGCACAGATTTTAATACATTTTGTGTTCATGTGTAACACTGAGCAGAAATAAAGGAAATGAAAGTAAAAGCTAAAGGGATAAAAATACTATTGCTCTGCATTGGGGATTGCTGCACAGACATACATCTGGTCAGACTTCCAGGAGGAACAATGCTTACCAAAGTTCCTTGGGCATGCACCTGCTGTATTATCCTTAAAGAGATGCAGCAAAGGCCCACAGATTTTTTTAAGGCTGGAGGGACCAGTGCATAGAATTTCATCCAGTGATTCCTCCCTGTAGCCCAACAACTTGTGCTTGAACTGCAGTATATATTTTAGAAAGAGATCGAATTTCTATTTAAAGTCTCCATGGGATGGGAAAAAATTACCATGTCACTTGCTAATCTGTTCCACGGTTTAGTTAACCTCACTGTTAAAAATGTGCAACATGTGTCCAGTTTGAACTTTGCTGACTTCAACGTCCAGCCATTGGATCTTGTTGTTAGAACTGGGTGGGAAATGGTTTCCCTGTCCCACGAAAGTGAGTGAGATTTCAGAAGTTTTCCTGTTCCTCAATGGCACTAAACCTGGACCTTTACAAGCTTTGTCACAAGACAGACCCAGCCCACCCCACTCCCTGAATATCCCAATGGTTAGCACACTCACCAGGGATGAAGGATACCCTGATTCAGACTAGGGATTTGAACCTGGGTCTTCCACATCCTAAATCATAGAATATTAGAGTTGGAAGGGACCTCAAGAGGTCATCTAGTCGAATCCCCTCCTCAAAGCAAGACTAACCTCAACAAAATCATCCCAGCCAAGGCTTTGTCAAGCCGCAGCTTAAAAACCTCTAAAGATGGAGATTCCACCACCTCCCTAGGTAACCCATTCCAGTGCTTCACCACCCTCCTAGTGAAAAACGTTTTCCTAATATCCAACCTAGACCTCCCCCACTGCAACTTGAGAACATTGCTCCTTGTTCTGTCATCTACTAAATGAGCATTATAACCACCAGGTTACCTGGTGTCTGGTTGGGAAAGGTAACCAGAGACAACGATTTTTTTTTTTTTTTTTTTTTTGTTGCAAAAACTGGTAGTCCCACAAAAAGTTTAATTTTTGACACGTTGCATTTTTTGGATTTTTTTGTTTAAAAAATAAAATAAATAAATAAATAAATAATTTCCAACCAGCTCTATTTGTTATGCCTTTGTATGATGGATTTAAAGAGCTCCCCTATGTTCAAAGAACATAGGTGTGTAGGTAATAGTAATCATTATATTCAGTGATCAAGTTGCTTCTTAACTTTCTTTTCAATAAACTAAGCAGATTGAGCTCATAAGAATGTATGTAATGTGGCTAGCGCATGGTATGGGGGAAGGGGGTTGTAATGACAATGTCTTGCTCTTTCAACTATTTTGGGTGTCAAGTGCCACGAACATCATTTGTGTTTAGGCCAGTGCAAAGATTATGACTGCCCCTTACAGGAATGATCTGACAATTGGTGTCTTTCCATTAACTTCACTGGGTTTTAAATTATCCTCTCTATTATGGGGGTTATGAGGGGAGAGACAGAAGTATTTGCACCCCTATAGTGTCCCCCAGCCTCTAGATACACTCACATACAGTGCTCACCTGTGCAGAGGCTCACCCCTTAAGGGAAGCCACAAAAATATAGGGGCCAGAAAGTGGAGTTATTGCCAGTTCTTTCAGTACGCTCAGAGGAAATGGCTCCAAACTCACTCCATTCAAATTCTTTTATAGTAGTTACCATATTTTATTACTACTACACGAGATTGTATTATAGCGGGACATAGCATGTAATTTGTTTGTTTAAAATTACTGGTCTGCATTTGCTCAGATAAGTGTAACTCATTAATTAATCAATTAATTGCTGGGTATCATAGCCATTGCAGTGTATAATAATATTTTATGCACTAATAACAATGATGGGGAAAAAATTAAAGCACATTGCAGAATATTGTGAACAACACAAAGGAATGGAAAGCACTTGAACTCAATGGCTTTAACAGATGTACTGGAACACTATATTACAGTGCTAGGGAAAGCTTGACGATGGCACAATGGCCTCAAAAAGGGCATTATACAGCCCTCAAGGCTATGCCAAAGGATTCACAAAATTGAAGACAATATGAAAAGGTTACTAAAGCTGCTCTGCAGAGAGTACGTAATGCAAGGCTATTACATGTATGGAAAGAAACCAAGGTGAAAGACATTGAACAAAATAACCTTATAAAATTAATTACAATAAAATAGAGCCTATTTAGTATTTAACAATCACTATTGCAACTAAGAAGGTTGCTAAAAGAGGAATTCCAATCAAATTTCGAGTTAATCCTGAAAGCAGTTTTGCACTGATTTGAGTTACTTGATATTGTGAATTTTGACTGGATCCCAAAGAAAGGATTCTGTATTAATATCCATCTCTATAAGCACTCACGGAGCAATGGGAATGCTTGAGGGGAACCGCTTTAATATCCCAACACCAAAAGGAACTTTCACATGTTATCTCATAATTTTGAGTGGCATGGTTGAAAGTTTGAACCATGTAATGGAGTCTCTAACTTGCATTACCAACCACTCACCCCCCTCCTTTAAAAAGATACAGTGATAAAGCTAACCTCCTGGTTAATGCAATAATGGCACCTCTTACTTCCTTTCAAGCTAGGTCATGTGAACCTTTGTTACTGCTATTCTTATGAATTTCAGAAGTGCCTCAGGAGCTGATATAATAGGATATGACTCACTGTGATCATACCAAATGGTCTAGTTTCTTATGTAAACACTGCCTTCAGTGGGAGTCCACAAAGGGCTCAGTGAAAATTGTGCAATGAACAATGGCCAAATCCTGGTCCTATTGCAGTCAGTAAGAGTTTTCTGTTTACTTCAATGGGACTCGGGATTAGAACATGTACAGTTTAGGGATGTTGCATAGATTTCCCCGTTTAGCATGGAAATTTAACCTATGACAATTTCTGTATAAAAAGAAGTATTTATCGATGTTCAAATAAGCATAAAGCTAACATCTGCTCTAAGTACTTTCTGAAGACATTAGCTGTGTCCCCTTAGCAACATGCCAATGCTGCTTATAATTAAGTTCTAAGGAAAATTATACAACTTGAATAAGTGAATTTTTAGAATAGGTCATACAGAGACAAATGAAATGAACATTTAAAAAAAATTCTTCTCTCAGTAGCAAGCTTTGGTGTAGAAACAGTCAGGTATCTCAGGAAACTGTTTAGAGATATATGTGGATGGCTGTGTTGCAAGAGACACCCACTTCAGTGGTCATTTTTGAAGGTGGTGAATTCAGTAATTTTTTTGGTGAGAGGGGGAGAAGTGTCGTAGTGGTTTGCCTGTCCACACAGCAAATGAACATTGTTGTTCTGGTAGAAAAAAATATTTGAATTATTTTAAGTTTCAAAAGTATAATAAGGCTACTTTTAGCTTCCTGACCTGAACTTTTGTGTAGTTTTAAAATGTTAAAACACTGCTCCACCCCGTTCTTTGTGAAAAGCAATGACTACTATAGTTAAGGCTTCGTGACGTTTTCTGTTCTAACACCCTGCTTTCAGTCTCATGCGACTTTCTGACAGTTGTTTTCTCCCTCAGGGCTGATGTATTCTGGGCTTGATCTCTGCCTTCACATGAATTGTGTTTTATTTCAGAAGTTTGAGAAAAAATTGTTTCACCATGTTTGAGTATGATGAGGGTGAAACACATACATGTTTCCCAATTATAAAATAATTCACGTGACCTTTTTTGAACAGCTGCCACCTGGGGGTAGGAAGTATGAAGTTGCCATGGAATAGCCACATCTAGAAGTGCCTTTAAGAGTCTGGATGAAATTTGGTTATATGACTATTCCAAAATCATATATTTTTTATTCCTGAGGGAATACCGTGCTAAAAAAAAAAAAATTCTGCCCACAATATTTTTAAATTCTGTAAATTTATGAAAATTTTATTCTTCAGTAATTAAATGTGAAGGCTCCAGCATGGCAGTGGGGAGCACAGGCCACTGGTTGAATGGAAACGAGAGAGTACTCTGCAGCTCCCGCCTCCCTCTGACATGGACACAGCAGTGAGACTGCATCTGACCCTGACACAGTGCGAGGGCCAGGCCTGCCCCAGAAACACCCCAGGGCCCAGCACCTCTGTATCAGGTATAGGTGGGCAGGTCTCAGTCTGGCAGGATCCAAGTGTGGAGGGGCTTAGTGTAGGGGGATCCAGGTGTGGGGTGACAGGGTCTGGGTGGGACTATCTGGGCGCAGGCGGCTCAGTGTGGGGACTGGTGCAAGGAGGATCTGGATGCACAGGGGCTTGTTGGGGGTTCTAGTTGCATGGGCAATGGGGCTCTGCTGGGAGGGTCCTGGTGAGGATGGTTGGGGCTCAGTGGGGTGGGGTGCAGGGAACTTGTGGGGGGTGATCCAGTGCATGGGGGTGGTGCATGGGGGGTTTCTGGGTGCATGTGGAGGGGTCTGGATACACAGGAGTTGGGCGGATGGGGGATCAGGAAGTGTGTGTGGGAGGGTGGAACTTCCTGCAGCTGGGGAAGTTTCTGGGGTTGAGTCTGATCCAGCCCCGACCCTGGCCCTGACCACTCCTTGCAGGGGAAGAGGAAATCCACCCCCCCTCCTCCAGCAGCTCAGCTGGGACCAGAGTAGAAGCCACAGGCTGGGGTATCCCCAGCACTGCTTAGGGTGACCAGAAAGCAAGTGTGAAAATCGGGGTAAGGAGTAATAGGCGTCTATATAAGACACAGGCTAAATATCAGGACTGTCCCTATAAAATTGGGACGTCTGGTCACCCTAGCTCCACCCCCTGTTTGAAAGGATGTTGTGTCCTTTGTAAGGCTCATAGAAGGCAGCTGCATGCTGATTTGTCATAGCTCAGCAGCTACTTATGTTAAAATTACTCCTCTGCCTAGTCCTTTTGCTGGTCCTATGCAAAAGGATGTGTTTCACCCAAGGTACGCAATAGAGGGGGTTACTCCTGCAAATGTCTGAACGTGTGGGAGACACCATGTTCCAGTTGCGTGTAGCTAAAGAGTTCCTGATTTTGCTATCTTCAGGTATTTTGTTTTGCAGACTAGCAGAGTTTTGTAGTCCTCGGTGGAAATCTGGACCCCATTAAACTCAACTCCCATTGACATCAATAGAGCCAGGTTTTCACTTCTGGAGAATAAAGTTTGTTTTTTCCCCTAAATCCACCCCTTAGTCCCCCACCAAAAACCCCCCCCAGAAAATCCCTAAACCCACAGAATGTATAAATTGCTAATACAATCAGTGTTTATTACAGCAAGGATTATAATAATGACTGCTTGGCAGTCCTGTGGAGTTCATGTACACACAATTTTCTGTTAGACATTCAAATGTAACTAGAGACGGACCAAAACCAGAAGCTTTTTTGATCAAAATTGGAAAAAAATTAATTTTAATTTTGCCAAAGTGTGATTGATAAGGCTTTACAAAACAAAAACTGCCCCAGTATGTCCATTACAGAAAAGAATGAAACCGAGAACATCAGAATCTCTTCCCAGTCTGAACTGTATCCCAGCTACACCTGCTTTTGGTTCGACAAAACCATCTCTACATTATCTAATTACTAACTAAGCGCTGTAGATATGTTCTGTTGTTACTGATGTCTTGAGAAAACTATTGACTTTTCTTAATATTATGTGTGTATTACTAACATGTCCATAAAGAAACATTGGGCTACACACCAGCATAAGAAGGAGAAACAAATATTTACGTTTCAGTTCAATCTTTGAGTTGAGATTGCAAACTTGCTGATGAAACAGCAATGGATACCCAAGTTTTTACTATGACCTGTGGTGTCTGCACAGGTATTAAGCTATTTTTACCAACAACAAATATCACTTTGGCTAACAAAATCTGGAACCAAATCCCACTACCTACCAGGGACAGTTTATTATGCAAAGAGAAAGTGTAGCAAACAAAAGATTTGGAATCAAAGATAAAATATTGTTTATGCTGAAAGTTCCACGCTAGTCTCTATTTACCTGTTAAACAAATGTCTTGCTAAACTTTATTTTGCAGCTTATCTGGGAACCAGCATGCCTCACAAAGTGAGACCATCACAATCAAATTTTCTCTTAGTGGTGAGCTGTTTGTATTGTTTCTTCCCCTGTGGTTTTTCTATTCACACCTCATGACAACTTGTCATTACTCCTTGCTTGCAACTGCATCTTTTTAAACAAATCTTAAAATCAATGCACTGAGCTGACATCAGGATTTAGCAAATCACCATGTTATAACACATGCACACACATGGGCTTCTGTCACTGTTTCATGCCAACTGCTCCTGTATTCCCCATTGTGTGATCTGTCCAGGGCAACCGCTTTTAAGTTTCCAGCTTCCTGGTCATTGACTCTCTTGGGAAGAGACCCTCATCTCACTACTTGGAGATTTTTAAGGATGCACAGTTCCCTATCTCTATTGTCCGCAGTAAGCCAGACTGCCAAAAAGGCCAGTGTCTGTGCTTTGCTTTCTCTCCAGAGGCCATAATCAGTGTACTGCTCAGTTATAAGTTACTGCAGAGCTCCTTCTAAACATGCAGATTGAATTTTAAGGTAAAAGCATTACAAAGAAGACATCAAAACGATAAAAGTGCTTACATGCATACTAAACAGTTTACCACTTCAACTCCAGTCTAGGACTCCAGTAGGTTTTAGTTCTTCAAAACCCACAACTGGGTTTTCCCCATGGTTCATAAGTCTTAGATCCAGAACCAGAACAAAGGCTGGGTAGATGAGCAGTTTCTTTATATAGCTTGGGCCTTTGATCTAGGGCTTCTGTAAAAGGTAATTTGCAGACCATAACCCTCTCCTCAGGGCGGATCTTCAAAAGGCTCCATTTATATATATCCAGAGTGTAAGGCCCAGCGGGTGTCAACCTCAAGCCTGCCGAGCTACTGCCTAGAGGCAACTATAACTTGCTCATGCTCCACTACTCCTTCTGGACACAAGCCCCGGGAAGTGCCACCTCCAAAGAGTTTGCCAGGTAGCAGCCTCATTACTTCTGATTGGCTCCCTGCCCTACATAAACCCAAGGGAAATTCCAGGAAGTGTCCAGGCAACAGCGTGGGTCTCCTGTAACTACCCTGACTATTTCTGTTCTCTGTCGTTGAACTCCTGCCTTCAATCTCTGCTTGCTTTGGACATTGTCTCCAGAAATAGACCCTGAAATGTGTCTTGGACTCTGATATTTGGTATTGACCCCTGCCTGGACTTTGACTACAAACTGCTCTGCTACTCTTAGCCTCAGGTTTGACCCTGCTTTGACCCTTGATCCTTAACTGCCTTTGTCAGGATCCTGACACAAAGTTGGGGGAATTTGCACTTCTCCCTAAGTGGATTTCTTGTGGAATCCTTAACACTTATTGTACCAGAAAAGTATTGTCTTTTAGGACATTTTTCAATATAGTTTTTTGAACTCCCTGGTGTCACATTTCCCCACTAGAGAGATTATATACAATCCTGGCCCGCAATAATACATAGACTTAATATAATACAGTCTTTCAAATATATTGCCAGAAATTTCCATATCTTTCACACCTTCAGGTGGTCAAAAAGAAAGGAAGAAATTTTGCATGAAATCACTGAGTGAGAAGCTGTCTGGTTGGCAGAACAGTCAATTAACCTAACTGACTTTACACGTGTTGCTAATGAGACAAACAGATATGCAAATAAATTATTTCAATTAAATATCATTTGAAAATAATTAGTAAAATACAAACTAGTGTAATGATTGAATTCAACATCTGGAGAGTGATAGCTGTGATTCTGCTTTGCATTGAGGGCTTCTTGGTGTCTAGCAGGGTAGACAATCCAGCTTTTGTAATTGATGAGTGTTCTCATGCCAGTTTAATATGTTATTTTATAAGTTTATTGTAAATATCAGATGTTTAAGAGTGGAAGTCTAAGGACCAGATTGCAAATCCATTCCTCATAAGTATCCTATTGACTGTATTGGGTTTGCCCATGTAATCTGATCCCAACAATTTAGCAAATACAAAGCAGGTATAGTGTAGGCATACCTAAGAAATCCGTGGACAAATATGAGATCTGAATGACTTTGAAAAGGATCGGTTTATCCCTTTAGAGGACCTTATGCTCTGAATTTGCCTCATGCGGATGTAAATCGGGAGTAGCTCCATTTGAAATCAGTTAAATGAAATCATTTTGAAACTGGCGCATCAGGAGAACTGAGCTCTGTATCAGGATTTTGCAACCAAATTAGCATATTTATTATCTCTTACATGGTCTGAGACCATGGCTTTAAATCACGTTGTTTAAATGTATAATGGACTAGATACATTTTACATAGTGTCAAGATGATCTAGTGGCCTGAGGATATGCCAGAAACTTCTGAGTTCTACCTCAGTTTCCAACATTGATTCAGTTTGTGGCATTGGGCAAACCATCAGGCTCATTTGCAGTGGCTCAATCAATGGTCTGGTCAAAAAGTTTCCATCCATTTTTATAAAATACAGAACATGGGGTTTTCAACCAAATGAAAACTTTCTATAAAAGTGTCTTCCCCCCTATATACACACACATTCATTGTTTTAAATAGAAAATATTGCGGTTTTGGTTTGCTGACCAGTAAGATATTCAATTTTATGACACAGCTGAAATTTTCCATGAGAAAATATTTTTTTCTAATTCTAATGAGCCCATTATTTATCACTTTCCATCTTGTGCTCTAGAATCTAAGCTTTCGTTGGTTGTTTTTTTTTTTTTTTTTTTTAAGTATTCAGTCTCCACCCCTTGTGGTTGCTGAGAAAAATCTTCAAAAAGTAAACTAATGCAGCCACATCTGCCTGGGTCTGCAGGCAGGCTAATACAATAGCTGTAAGAATCGTGTGAACATCCTCTAGTCATTTGAAGGTTCTATGACTCCCAAGCCTAGTGAGAAAGCAAATATCATTGTTAACTAGATCATTGTCAACTGAAGCTATAGAGAAAGAAGAGGGATAATCCTATCATGATGATATGCGGTCTACTGTGAGTGCTGACTCATTTTAGCATCATGAGTGGAGTGTCCGCTTCATCCTGAGCTTAGGAAAACATGCCCAATTTGTGTGTGGGGGGGGGGTCGGTTCTTGGTTTTTGTTTTTTTCCAATCTGACCTCTCCAGGGGGGGGAATTTCTTAACTCTTGTTCCTACTTGCACTAAATGTGAGTTTTATCACCGATTTATCTCACAGCACAGGACCCTCAAATCTTTTGTTTCTCTATCAGTAAAATCGGGATAGTACATACAGTAGCCATATACCTCACATGGGTGAGAAGTGAATTGATGAATATTTGTTCAGCTCTTTGAAGGTGAAAAGCGCTGTCTCTACATAGTGAGTAATAAATATTATGGCTAGATTTATTTTTTCTTTTGTCTAGTCTGGCATGGTTCTGCAAGAGGTGGGGAGAATTCGGTTAACTTTCCCTTCCACTCCTTATGAACACCTGAAGTGGTAGCAAGCTCCTGAAAGGGACAAGGCTATTTCCTCCTTCCCATAGGAGCCAACAGAGCTGGGTCATTCACGGTATGTGGACAGTGCATCCCATTCATTGTCACAGGGTGCAGCTCAACCTGTATTTCCCTTGCCTCTTGTACATTATCCCTGGGGATGGCTGCCAGTACAAAGCCTTTTCCTACCATCCAACTCCCATCATGCATGCTAACACAAGCAGTAGCTTAAATCCACAACCTTACCCCATATGAGCAATTCATTCAGCCATTTTTTATGCAGCTTATATCCCAGGACTCTAGTGGTATTTAGGAGCTGTAGGTCCAGCTTTTGAAGCCAGGGTGCAGCCAAACCCTTGAGACTAGCCATTGTCTGTAAAAGAAGTTTGTTCATTTCAGGGGGTCACACAGATCCCAGTTCTGGCTCCAGCCAACCTATCTATCAGACATTTGGCTGAGACACAGGGTCCTTTATGTTGTCATGCAGGTTGGGCTAAAGAGATGAATGAAGGCAGAGGGCTGATGTAAATAAGTCTCTCTGTCCCCCATTCATCTCCTCACTTGATTCATGAGGGCTAGAAATCTGTTACTTTCTGGCTGCAGAAACAATTTTTAAAATAAGCAATGACAACAGCTCTCTGATGGATTAACTTCCTCTAAAGCCTTTGATCTCCAAAGTGAGATGCCTTCACCTCACTACTGGCAGCTAAAGTCATTCTACTTTTTTAATATACTACCTGAATGCTACAAAGGATGCTTTAGCTCATCCAGCTGAGGGCATCATGTCCTCAGTCGGCATTTACAGTCTAAATGTTCTTTTTCTGTTCTGCTTCTTTTTCTCCATGTCCCGCTCCCCTCCCCTCCCCTCCCAGCCCCAGCTCCAGCTGGTGATATAGGATCCAAGTTTACAACCCAAGAAGTGCTTACTGCTCACACAAGTTCCACAGAAGTTAATGGGACTTCTTTTGTGTGAGCTATTCAGGGTTGTAGGATCTGGTGTATAGAAAACAGATGCCTTCAAACAAAGGATATCAACCCTGCTAAGCCCATGTCAAAACATCCATGGGAACAGGTTCAGGTCCATTGAACTCCCCCTCTGATCAGAATAATTTTAGACTAATCTTTTGCCATTATATAGAGGGAAGGCCATAGTCTCTCATGTGATATGAACCTGTGTAAGTGACAACTTGAAACGTTCGGCAATCTTTTCAGGGATGCAAAGCCATTATGATAGCACTTAAAAGATCTTCATTGTGATTAGGACCTGATGCTGCATGTGTAGATCAATAATCATAACTGTGACATTTCTAACACTTTGCTTACCCAGTAAGGGTTTGCCAGAATATAACACAATCAATAAATTGTATTAATTCAAAAGAATTGAGATTCCCTGTTTTTGTTAAACGTTCTCATATGCCTTATCACAACTAAAAAGTAATAGTGAAAGCAATCAATTTCTGAAACTGGTGTTCATATATTTACTTTACATATATGATGGACTAAATTTCAACAGGGCAGATAATTTCTCAGAGAATCCACTGGAGTAAAAGCTATAATCTGCTTATGCTGGGTGCAATGGAGGGAAAGTAGTCAGCGAGCTGCTATGGTAGCTTGCTTTTCTTCCTAGGCCCAAGCCCCAGTGCAGGCCTATGGCATCTGTAATGCCCTGCACCAGTGAAATGTGGATTCTCTGGTTCCACATCACTCTGGTGATTGCTTCACTGCAACTCTACCTACTCGGTCTTACTGAGCACCTGGCAGGATCAGAACTCCGAAGGGGCAAGACTTTCAAAGCCCAGAAATTGACATCCAATCACAAAGTAAATTCACTCTTCATCACAAGCCTGAGTGTACCGATTACTAGACGTTGGATGAAGATGGAGCCTAAAAAATAAAACAGGGAAATTGTACTCTCTTGCCACAGGGAAATTTAAACTGCTTAGAGTGTAGGGTTGAATTGAGATGCTGAGTTGAGAGATAATCAGAGCAAGATCGCTGCCACGTAAATGTTGTTGTTGTTGTTGTGTCAATGTATGTGAGGTACAGCCTCAGGCAGCCTACTGTGTGTCACTGACAAGGAATGGAACCAACATGTATTGAGCACCAAAACAGCTGTTAAGTGTGTGTGTGTATGTATGTATATATATATATAAGTCTCCCAGAGAACACGAGCAAGAAGGGCAGATTGAGTGATTATAATGAGTGATTGAATGTTAACAAAACAAACCCCTTAAAAATAATTGAATTTTTCATATTGTGATTCATTTCTGTTTCATGAGTCCCAAAACAGCACTTCTCAAGTGATTAATGTTTTCTTCATTGATTGTAACTATGCTTGAGTTTAGGACATGCTTCTTAGCTTCAAACAAAGAAACACTTTTTGAGTCACAGTATTAATGGACTGATCTAGCCACCCTTTTTATAGCTATGCAGTGTGCCAAGTAGATCCTAGAGGGAAATAATACCATAATAAATGCTACAAAAATCAATCTGGTGATCCACTTTTGGACATAAACATCTATCTTAGATTATGATGATTTTAAGTGATTTTTTTTTTTAAACCTGGTTACATCCCTGCAACCTTGGTATCACTTTCTCATTCACTGATCTTTTTAATGAATTCTATCATTTTCTTTCTTCATGCTTTTCTCCACAATCACAATATTGAAAAAAGCCAATTTTAGGTGTTGTGTAAGGTGATATAAATTACACCATGATAACTGGTTGTTAAGGTATGAGACCAAGTCAGCAAATTTCTCTTCAGATTTACACTGTGCAAGCAACAGCAGAATTTGACCCAAATTGTCTATGTGTAAAGGAATCTAAGGTGGTTTAACTTACACATCTAGGACTTTTAAGAAAACAAGTTATGGTTATTACCCCCTCTCAGCCTCCTGTTAGTTGCCTTTCCTTCTGTTTTCATTTATTTCAGTCCATTGGTACAGAAAGTACAGGAGTTAAGATTAATTTAAATCCCTTTTTGAATTGGCCCAAACTCTGTAAAGCAGTATCTCTTTGTCAAGGATAGGACGGGGAATGGTTAGGCAGAATTGTCTAGTGAGTGGAACACTGAACTGGAACTTGGTAGACCTGGGTTCTGTTCCTGGCTCAGGTACAGGCTTTCCATTGTGACCTTGGGTAGATCACTTAATCTACCCTGTGCCTCAGTTCCCCTATCTTTCTTGCTTATCTCATAAAAATCTATTAATGTTCCTGAGATGCTCAGGTACTATGGTGATGAGGGCTGTATAAATATCTAGATAAATGCCGTATTGTTGCATTTTGTACTTCATGCTCATACTGCTCTTTTTGTAGGCTTGGTGTGTGTGCGCGTGCGTGCGTACGTATGTACGTACGTACAGAGGGGGAGAGGCCTTGTAGGCATTGTGACTATGAGAAATATTTCTCACCTGTGAGAATATTAAATAAATCAGCATTGGACTCAGGGAAACTGGAATCTGTAGAAGTTGGGAAGCCAGACACATGCTGAGTGAGATAATGGGAGGGGAGCTGAACAATGTGTCTGTCTATCCAGTAAGTATTACAAGCTTTTCCATGTTTCCTAACCTGGTAGAGGTGTGATTATCTGATCAGAACCACGCCTTATGGAGATGTTCTGCTGCTGTTATAAAAGTCTTTATTTAGAAGCTTTTCATTCTTCTGGACCAAAATCCTGAGCAATACATTTCTGCTAAGCTGTGTGGTTTCTCATACATTTATCTCTCACCTTAGAATCTTCATGAACCTCAAATCTTTCTTCATGCAACCAGTTTTATAACAGAAAATAAGTTGTTCTTGGCATTTACAAGGTAAGAAAAGTTGCCATTAAACTGGTTTAACAAAACCATTGAGAGGGAAATGAGAGAGATGTACCGAAGGCATAAAGTTTATACCCATGGCAGGCTTCTGATTCCTCTGCCCCTAAAAAAAGTATAGCACAAAGTGATGAGAGAATCTTTAGGGGAGAATACTAGATTAAAAACTACTTGGAAACTTAAACATGCCCCACAATAGACATATCATCAATGTTGCAAAACTGTCATGAACATATACCAGCTCACGCACAAAACCTGCTCATTTACCCTCTCTTTACCATCAGGAATGATGGTGATAATGAAAAACCTAATGACATTTTACTTGCCTGTCAATGTTACTTGTTTTAGGTGAATGGAAAAATGTGCCTCTGTGCATATACACTACAGTATATTGCAGTGCGTTATGGTTAAAACGTCTTATCAGCATGAATTTGGGTTGGTCACATTACTCATAAGTGGTGTAACCATGATTTATTCAGTTCATTCCAAGTGAATGCCAATAAAATTTTATACCACCCCGTCAGGTGTGCTGTATGTGCCCCATATTCTGTGGGAAATTTTAGAAATGTTGTTGTGTGTTTTGAATAAATGAAATAGAGCTGTGTTTTTTGTAGCTCTCCTCCTGTATAGCCAGGCATTGTAGTTACTTCAAAACGAACTGTATTTGACTCAACAGGAGACATAAAAACCTCTTACATAACAATATCATGATTTTCAAGTCCAGTGGCTCAGATCTGTAAAGGTCCCACTTCCAGTTACGAAGGATCATGAGATAACGAACCTTACACTGGTCACTTGATTCAGGATTGAATAAAACCTACCGTGGGTTTCAGATCAATGTAGATTTGAGAGGAAATTCCATGTCTGGAAGGAAAAGGGGAAACATTTTTGTGGTATATGTAATTTTTATTTTAATGGCAGCTATTTGAAAATTCTCAGGAAGGTAAGGGTTTGTGTGTATAATAAAATGAGAAGGGGGGTGGGGAAATCTGAGGTAGGCCCTGATTCAGGTAAACCCAAGTTTAAGTTCTTCTCTTTTGATGGGACAGATGCATGTGATTAACTTTATGCACATGTTGAACTGTTTTCCTGATTAAGGATACCTTCCTGAATTTGGCCCTAAGCTGTGTTTTATTAGTGAGGGATACACAGTCTGTAATGGATTTTGGTCCTTCTTAATGTAATGCACTGTATAAATGATGCAAGATGTTGTTTTTATATTCTTGAGAAGCTTCCAAAGAACCAAATTTCAAAACTTTATTTTGTATATAGTTCAATTCACTAATGTCCAAGTAAAAGCATGTATTAGTGCTATAAGTTTTTGGTCTCCAAAAATGGGTATTAACCAAGCAAAGCACACATTGAAATACCTAAAGTCAGTAAACGATATTTTTTAAAGTATTTTTGCATGATTTCCATATTTTTTGTACATACGTGTTAATGGCGATATTGGAAATAAGAATTTAAAGCTTTTGTGTACATTAAAAAGAGCGCTAGACAAAGGGTCTCAAATGCAAACTTTATAAAAATGAAAACCAACTGAAAAGCTTTTTTAAATATGAGGTTTTCTTAAACCCTGAGATTGACATTTTGGACTTTTTATACAATAATTCTGATTTATGCTTCAGAACTCGAGCCTATTAGATCTCGGACAGTGTCTTGAATTCAGCATGTGAATTCAAACAGAGAATGATATTGTTTTACTGCAGTTAGCAATGGTGCTTAGTAGAGATGGCAACATGCAGAAAAATTAATTGAGAATTTAACCTTCAAATGAAAAATACTCAGGCCTTAGACTTCATTATAATCAGCTTATATAGTCATACGTTAATTTAGAGGAATAATTTAAGTTTTTGCTATTTTACTTCTGATTAATAAAACAATGACATTTTTGCATAGGCTACTTAATAAATATTACTCATACAATATCTACTATCTTGCCTGAATAGCAGGATTTTCAAGGATCCTTGTTTCCATTTGCTAAGTGGATGCATAACAAGATTAACAGCTAAATCTTTTCTTTTGAGGCTTCCAGAACAAAAGCCAATCATCACTTCCACAAAAGTTAAGATTTTTACATTCTTTCATTTTACATATTATCTGCAAGCTGGTTCCTAATGTTTGTTTTATTTCCATCCGTCAGAAGCAATGCCAAAATATATTTTGTTTGACTTGAATTGGCTCAATTAATCCTTAGCTGGAACAGTTTCTGTCACTTTTTTTTTTTTTTTGTTTGGTCAAGGGATTTGATCCTGTAATGCATATACTCCAGCTTTCTTCATGAGAAAAACCTGAACTATATATTAAACTTGTTCAAGCAGGATCCATTTGACTTAGAAAAAATACAGTAGACGTTGTTGTTGGGGGACAAGTAACGGAAGAACAATGGAATATGTTGTCATGGGGTTTGCTACTTCTCAGTGGGGCACATCATTGTGGCTCCTGTGGAGGTTTGCTCTCACATGTATGATGCCCTTGCCTTCAGTTGCTCACTCCCTGGCATCCCTCTCTGTCTCTGTGTGTGTGTGTGTGTGTGTGTGTGTGTCTCTCTCTCTCTCTCTCTCTCTCTCTCTCTCTCTCTCAACTCAATTGCTGCCTCTTCATAACTCAGGGTGCTCATGCTCCCTCTTTGTAGCTTGTAACTCTCCAGCCAGGTCACCAGAGTTTTCCCCTTCCAGACTATCAAAGTCTCACTGGATGATTTGTCCCAGGCAGTCTTCCATTCTACTGTGCAGTAGTGGCTGGTAGGGGAACCTGGGCCCCATACTACTCGGGGTTCCTGCTCAGGGACCCTCATATCAGCAGCATAGGTCTGCACCATCACAAACCTTGCGGCCATTTCCCTGAGCCCATTCCTATTCCACCTCTGTCAGGCTTCTGAGTAAACCCTTCCTTCCGGGCTAGGATCCCAAGGCTTCTGATCTCCCCCAGGGTTTCCTCCTTTACTTTTCTAAGCCCAGAGAGTGATTGCCAGCATCTGCAGTTCTTTTCTGTTTTCTCTTCCTGGCCTTATACTGTTCTTGCTCAGCTGGACTCTGTCCTCAGTTAGGGACTGCTTATCAAGCCTAATTCTCCTTCAGATGTGGCCTATCTGGTTTGGACCATTCGTTCATGTTGAGATTATTATAACTTCTCAGTATAAATGTGCAATAAACAGAAAGTTAGAATGAGAATTCCCAGATGATATTTCTGTTCTAATTTCTAATGTTGCAGCAACACAGTCTCCACTTGTACTTTCCTTCAGAGCAAAGCCTTCTGTTAGAGCTGGGCAAAAACCAGAATTTTCATCCCATGAGAAATTCCAGTATACTGAAATTTTGGTTTTGTGCCAAATCCAGAAGAAAAGTTGAAATATCAACATTTTTTCTGGAAAGTTTTTTTTATTCGGAATTGCTAAAACAATTCTGGTCAACACACATTGACATTTGTTTAGTCATTTTGACATTAAACTGCATCTGCTTTAGCTGCCACATTGTCTTGGAGGATTTGTCATTCAGGTGCCTCATGCTCCTGTTTTCCTCTAAGGACTGGGCTCCCTGGCCAGACTACATCTCCCTTGATGAACATGATAGTGTCACCTATGATGCATTATAGTGGTTCAACCAGAGGGGCAATTGTGATGCATAATGGGACATGCAGTCTGACTGGGATGCCCAGCCCATAAAGGAGAATGGAGTTTGAACTATATATTCCAAGCTATTTCAGAGTTATGAATGAACAAAGAAATAGTAGCATAATGTTGAAATAGTAGGAAAAGCATCAGTTTTTTTTCTAAATCTCCAAATTCAAACTTTTTCAATTAACCTCAAATTACCTTTTCCCCCCTACTTCACCAATTCATTTTGGGCCTAAGGCGAAATATACAAAAGATCAGGACAATGAGAATAGACCAGTCCCATCTGGAGTAATCCCATTAGCTACAACGGAGTTGCTCCATGTTCATACCAGTGTAATTGCATACAGAATTTAGTCCATCTGCTATGCACAGCATATACAGTGAGACTGGCAGTGTTGTTACATGCTGACTTTTCTTAGTGTATTTTTTTTCAAAATGAAAGAGCAGTGTTTTTCATCTCTTGCAAGAGTGGTTGTTAACTATAGGAAAATTGTCTCAAATAGTAGGTCAATTAATTACTGCATTTTTATGCTCCCTCTTGTAAAACAGCAATTAATTTAACTACATTTCAGTGGATTTCTTTCTCTAGACTTATCAGTTTGAAATCACTGTAACTCTAGGCAGATAACGCTGCTTTATTATATGTGACAGCTTTTCAGAAGATCATATATTCTTCTTTAATGAATGTTGGGACTGAGTTTGTTTTTAATTATCCGTGGCACCTTTTTATTCTTAATAGAATAAAAAGGCAGCAAAAGCAGAGAGTACGAACTGAATGGGGAATAGCAGCCTACTAAAAGTGGGTGTTAAATTGAATGGATCTAAAAATCCAAATATTATGTGATGAGATAAAAATTATAAACATTTGCAGTTGAAATACAACATGGCTGCAAGGAATTTAACACTTTTTTTTTCTTTTCTTTTAAAGCTGCCTTTTGTACATTTCCATTCTAAATGGATATGACTGCTGTGCTATTTAACTCAGTTGTTCAGTACTGTCCTGACTTGTTGAATAAGGCAGAACTGAAAGCATTGTGCTGTAATATTTCACTGGGCATGAAGCTAGACATTCTTGATTTCCCCCCCCCCCCACCCCATGGGCAGAGGCTGCTCTCTGACCCACTTAAATAAGGTTGTTTTGTTATATAGTTAGCAGAGTGTGATAAGGATGGAAAGCACCAGTTCCATTCACTTATATGTTGGGCTAGAATGTCGCAAATCTCCATGCTGGTGGGAGGAAAATGGAGTGTCCTTTAAGTAAAGTGGGCCTGGGAAAGGAAATCTTTATGAAGTTCCCCTGGATTATCCCATGGGTCCAGTAGACCAGCCTCCAAACTCCATGGATCTTTTAAGATCCTATGGAGTCACAGGTCCCTCCATACACAAGTGCTGTGCCTCCGTCCCCTGAACGCCCACCTTACCGTCCAGCAGTGCAGCTCTTTTGGAGCCATCTGCGCTTTTCACTCCCATTATTGACAAAGGATGCAGGCTACTGCATTAACTTTCCAGCAGATTTAGTGCTGCTGGGAATGAACTGAATCCAACGCCTCTCCACCCATGGCTTCACTCACTCACCCTTTCGTCACACACACACATATATCTGGACCATGAAGGGCTCTCCACAGTGTCTGGGGATGGATGGAGTGAGAAGACAACATTGTAGAGGTGGCTGACCCTTTTTTCAGTAGGTCTGGAAGATTCATATGTGGAGGGTCTCTGTGAGGGATTATTTAAATTTCACCATTTATACGGCACCCCCCCCCCCCCCCCCAAAGCATTAGTAAAGAACAACATGAAAGGCAAAACAATAGATGAAGATGGGGGAATGGGATAAAAACATGCAAGCTGGCTGCCCAGGCTGATGGCACAAGTGCAGTTAGTTCCATGGATTTTTGTTTGTTTGCTTGTTTTTTCTGTATGTATAAATTATCCCCAATCACCCTTCTTCCTAGGATTGTTACTTGAGTACTTTTTTGCTGGTCTTGCAATACACATGAGGAGGGATGCAACTGGTGAGGTTAGTTCTAGGAGGGCTTTCCACACTCCCAATGCAGGGAAAGAAGCACAAAGAGAGCTGTGGGAGAACTGGACAATTGAGGCAACATGGCTGGTATAACTGGCTGAGCAGGGAGGAGTGATAAGAGATGAAGGTGGATAAATAGGGAGAGGGGCTGAGTTCTGCATGGCCTTAAGGGCAAGATGACAAATTTAAAATTGACATGGAGGAGCTGGTGGAGAGATTCAAAGAGAATGTGTGAAGTGATCCAGCTGATGGCAAGAAGATCATATAGACAACCGTGTTTTGTACTGTTGAGAGGGGGGTGTGATGTGGATGTCAAGGAGGTCAGAGAGGAGGAGGTTACAATAATCTAGACTGGAGATAAGTGGCAAGATCAGAGATTTTGCTGTCGGGAGAAAGAGAGAAAGTCAGATCTTACAGATGCTGTGGACAAAGAAGCAGTGTGATTTGGACTTGGGTTGGAGGGTTAGTTTTGGTAGCACATTATATGCAAGGCAGTAATCTGTCTCCTTCACATCTGGCATGCAGTATCAAAGTATGGTTCAGACTTGAGTGCAGAGTATATGGGGCATTATCTTTTTGAGTTGCCAAATGTAGGGCACCAAATGTTTGCTTGCATTGGGCCAAGCTGATCAATGGAGTAACTTTTTTGATTTCAGGGCAATTATGCCAGGGCTAAATTTAGCCCAGTGACCCTAATCAAACTGAATAAGATGAAAGGGTTGGGGGAAAAGAGCTCAATCTATCCATAATAAGATCTTTATAAAGTATTATGGGATTAGGCCTTTCACGAAAGAAAATAATAGAGCAGAGTTTTAATCAGGCACATCATAGTTCTAGGAGACACACAACATCTCATTTAATGAAAGGATTTTCATACTCATCCTAGACTACTGATAAGACGAGGCAGGATGAAATATGTCACACACATTTAGGCTATAATATGATTTGCAAGGGAGGAGTATCTGATACCCCAGCTTTAGATAAATTATAGCTCTCTTTCCACTAGCCTGGTCCTTTTATATTGATTTTAAATGACAATGAAACCCCTACAAGAAGCCACCCTTATTAGGCAGCATCCTGCATTTAAAAAAGACTTCCCCAAACATACTTGCTACTATTCTTCTTCACCTTCATTAGAAGGCTACATCTGCTAATCAAGTGATATTTCAGTCCCTTGACCAATTACTACAGTCTCCCCTGCATTTTTTCATTACAAGTACATGATGGCACGTTGTATATCCCTCTCTATGGCAGCATCTCTACTTGGAGATGGGGTGCAAGTCCCAGCTTGAGTGGACATAGGCAAGCTAGTGCAATAAAGATAGCACTGCAGCTGTGATAGCACGGGCAGTGACTAGTGGTGGCTTGAGTTAGCTACCCGAAGTATAAACCCACCTGGGCCGTGTGATACGTATGAGGGGTGGCTAGCCTGTGCTGCTGCTTGCCGCTGCCCATGCTACTACAGCTGCAGTGCTATTTTTTATTGCACTAGCTCAATGAGAGCTAGTGTATGTCCACTCAGGCTGAGAATCACACCCCCAGTTCTAAGTGTAGATGTACCACTGAGGGGACTAGTAGGAAGTGCTTGTTACATTGTGGGGCTCATGCTTATTGAATCAACATGCCTGGAGATTCGGTAATTTATCTAGCATGGGACAGTCAGAAAAATATCTCAAGGGGAGGGGATAGAATTTTGTCTTCTCTGACTGTACACTCTCCCTCTCCCCCTGGTCAGATAGTGGGGTCCTTATTGATAAAGCTGTCCACGCACAGCTGGGTCAGTGTTTCCCAAGCATGCAGAGCCAATATACAGGATTGGGTTGTCTCTGTCACTCTCCCTCTTTAAGCTATCTTAAGGAACACAGGAATAGCAATATTAAGAACAGCTGATGATTCATTGTGAAAAGTATCACATGTAATTAAATCATGGATTCACTTTTAACTCTGGTCTGTCCTTTTATATTATATTCTTTGTTTCACAGTGTTGTTGTTCTCTCTCTCTCCCCTCCAAATGCTGACAAGGGAATAAATGCTCTTTTGGTTTTGGTCTGCTTGTGGACTGGAGCTAGAGGCGTGGAACCACACCCCTCACAGGACAGGAGATGCTGAGTTTTCTTTGCTTACAACTTTCTCATCTTCTGCCTCCACACAAGACACAAAAGGAACCTGAGAACCCTGCATTTAAAAAGGGGAGAGTTGTCCTCATCAGAAGGGGAGGGTAGAGAGAAGTGCTGAAGCTCTACTTGGAGGAGGAGGTTTGGGGTGGAGTGAGTGATTCATGATGCACAGACAGATTGGGAGGAGCCAGTTCAGAGTCAGGAATCATGGCAGCGTGATGGCAGTGAGGAGCCACTGGACAGTGGGTCGTCTTCACACAGACAAGGTCTGATGTGCTGGGCCATGAGAGTAATTGCTCCACGCTTCCCCTTTTTCACAGAAAATCACATCGGAAGAAGAGCATCCAAAAGAGCTAGTGACATTGTAGCAGCCCCCCACCTTCTCTCTAATCATGTCCTCTTGGCCTCTGTACATTTAGCCATGTGGAAGAGAAACTGAGAACCCTGGGCGCACTAGTAGAGAGGGCATTACAGATGAACTGGACACTGTGTACTCTGAGCAGATTTCTTGTTACTGGCACACTTCTACAGGACACAGGTACCAAAAGGATTTCGCTCCCAAATCAGTACAATGGTTCTGTACTACAGGGTTTGGGTCTAGGGCAGGCCACCTTGTAACTTTTAAGGGCAAAAGGCCATGACCCAATCAGCCCTGCCCTGCTACACTGTGCAGCGTTGGACTTAAGAGGAAGAAAGCCTAGCAATGGAGGATTGGCTGGAGAGGAGAGCAGATGAGGAACCAGAGGAGAGCAAAAGGCAGAGAGAGGGCTGAGAGAGGCTCCAAATAGGAAGGCCTCGGAGTTCCCACTCAGGAAAGACTAGGGGGCAACCCAACAGAGCCTAGGAGA
The DNA here is from genome assembly GCF_026122565.2 of Emydura macquarii macquarii. Taxonomy (NCBI): domain Eukaryota; kingdom Metazoa; phylum Chordata; order Testudines; family Chelidae; genus Emydura; species Emydura macquarii. The sequence continues at coordinate 5,951,693 of NW_027130698.1, forward strand.
TAATGTGAGGATGGACCAAAAGGAGCCCAGGAAGGGCAAAAAATGTAGACCAGAGGGTAGGCAGAAGAGTGTTTGACATTAGAGGATAGGCAATGGAGCCTTGGGAAGGAGGGGCTAGGCCGTGTTGGAGATTAGGGCAAAGACATTGAATTTTGTTTGATTTGTATTTGGATGCCATGGAAGTGGTGGGATTTTGTAAGTAGCTTGGCCAGAGGACCAAGTTACATCTATGGCAGAAAGTCACTGCAACAGCAGGAATAGACCAAAGACTGACTAAAGAGAAACCAAGGCAGGGACGCTCCGTGGCCACCTTGAGCCACAAGAGAGTGCTCTGGAGGCAGCAACCCAGTTACAGTATTTTGAATCAGCTCAGAAACTCTGCATGCCAGTCACTGAGGGACATGCGCTGAGTCTGTGAATCACAAGAAGAAGGTGGATGGAACCCTGGCTTTGGAAGTCAAATGCATGAAGTTAAGATAGAGGGATAGTTTGGTGGCAAAGTCCAAATCTAGCTAGAAAATTAAACTCTTGGATTCTGTAAACAAGAATTACCAGTACTCATCCTGTTAGCTGCGTTTCTGCCCTCCAGTGCAAGGGTACAAAAACCTGGGAGAATAGCGGTTTTACTCTACCTGGCAAATTCTATTGGGTCCCACATTCAATGCTCTCAATGAAACGTGTATATATAACAGAGCTTTTGTTATCCTTTGGCCCTCGGTTTGCTATGATGTTACTAAAATTGATATTAAGGAATGAGAGTAAATTACAATTAAGAGAAAATATAGGGTGTTTTTTTTGGGGGGGGGAGAGAACGGAAGGTTAATGCTGAAAGAAATTAGCATTTATTTACTAGCAGTCGGCTGAAATTACCTTTATTTTAGGGCATGGGGAAGAACAATTTTTCCAATGACAATTGTCCTGACACTTCTCCTTTATACCACAGGGATCATTTCATGTAATTGATTATTCTAATCAGCACCAGCTAGGGGGTTTATTATTAGCCTTGCTAGAGAATAGCCTGGCTTCTAAAAGGAATCTCCTATTTCTCTGGCACACCAGGCAAGGCTCTAGGGGGAGTAAAGCAGCTACTAATGGTGTTTGTCATCATTCCGCTCATTTGCAGTCAGAGCCGTACACAAGGGCCCATGAAGCTTTTTACATTCTGTGCCTTAATGTGCCTTTCTCTAAAGGAAACAAGTTTTTCAGCTTCCATGTGACCGTTTAGCTGCATTGAGACTTAGTAGACAACTCTAGTGATAGACTAGAAACAAAACCAGAAAGAAATTCACACTCTGCCCGGCTATTAAAGTTTCCAACAGTCAATTCTTCACAATGCACTGAGCTATGGATTGTTTTAGTTAGGGAGACCTGGGAGGTATTCTAAGTGCAAGACTTCCAGCGACAGAAACGTTTTGATTTATATATTTAAAAAAAAACAAAAAAAAACGGGATTTAAGATGGGTGGGAGAAGATCATGTAAATCAACCTTTAAACAGTAGCTCATCTATACTTATTACCTTTAGAAGGATTTTCCAGAACCATATGGGGTTTCTTTAAGACATTGTGTTTATAATCGTGCTTAATGGATGCTGGACACTTTTCGAACCCTCAAGGAGGATGGTCCCTGCTCTGAGTGCTATCAGTCTAAGGACAAACAGACAAGTGGACAGAGGTTAAGAGAAGGAAAACAGACAATTTATATACAAGTCAGCTTGATTCACTTTTAGCAGCAGGGGTAGGGGCTGTGTGCTTGGAAGGCGGAATGGAGGGGATTGTGCAATAAGCTGAAAAATGGGAGGACAACTCTAAGACCATCAGGAATATCCTCTTAGTCAATGTGGTGATTCTCATGACCATATTGCCCTGTAGCAATATTCAGATACATGACTAGGTTCTCGGGTTTGTAAAAGTTAACTATGTAAAGTAAAAACTGTTAAAATAGCATCTAGCATATATATTCATATAGATGATGTGTGTGGGGGGCGGGTTTTATGATCACTAATAAAAAATTTACATGAGTCTAACAGAAAATATCAAGGAAGGAAAGAAAGAAAGAAATGGTCCCATGAATCACAGCTGGACAAAAAGTATAATGTGGGATCTTGATAAAGAAAAAAGTTAGTGGAATATTGGCATTTAATCCTGCACCATAAGTAGAAGCATAAATGAAGAAAGGCAGCCATGTGTTCAGATATCTGTTGTATGAATTGATCTTAAGGCTAGTAATTTTTTCTATGGCGAAGACTTTTCAAATTTTTAGAAACCATCTGTCAAATGAAGAGACTGTTAGATTGTCAGACATTTGTTTTCCAAGCTCTGTAAAATGTTAGCTGATTAACCCTCATTTACTTACCTCATCAGGGTGTTTTTAAATGAAAATTGTTCTCCTTGTCTTACAGATCAGGAAGCTGAGGGGGAGAAGATGGAAGACTCGCCCAAAGACGTGCAGCATGTCATGTTTGTGGAATTAGAATGCAGGAATTCCTAGCTCCCAGCCCTGTGGTTAGGCCACTGAAAATTACTCCCCCACTCATATGTAAAGGTAAGAGGAAGCTTTGATTCTGCTGATTAATCATTAAAGTAGATTGAAATAAGAGGAGGAGTTCTTAGCTAATTACCCAGGGGGAGGGGGAGGGGGCTGCAGACCACTCTGCTTAGTCAAACTGCTGAGACTAGAGGTGTCATCTCCCACTTAACTCCCACTGCCCAACAGTATATCACAATCTCACATTGCATTTTTTTCTGGGAATCTTTTTCTCTTACAGTTTTGTTCAAAAAGCTTGCCAAAAGCTCAGCAATATTGAGAATGTGTCATAAACGCAGCGAACAAGGTATGGGATTACAATTTGCCTTGTAAACCACAAATGGTCAGTCATAATGACTTCTCAGTGCTTCCAAAGTCCATTTAAGCTTTCTAAAAACTGGAATGCACTAGCCTTGTCTAGTGTTTTAAATTCCTTTTGCTAAGGAGCTGGAAATCAAAATGGCTCTTAGCTTTAAAAGGCAGTGGTGATAACACGGAGAAAATGGCTTTCCAGTAAAATGAGAGCCTGATCCAGTGAGTGCTACTGGTGTGGTGATGGCTGTGGTAGTGCACAGAAAGCCCATCTGTGACCAGGGCCCCATTGTGCTCAACACTTTACAAACACATAGAGAAAGCCAAGCCTTGCCCCATTTTGATTGATCCAAGAGCTTAGCCCTGAGTGAGAGGCAGCATGTAACTGCTCTACCTTGGAGCAACTCTATTAAAGCAGTAACTCCTGACTGGTCCCCTCTTTCTCCAAAGGGGAAAACTAAGTTGCTGTAGCCCTTGAGAAAGGTACATTTTACTTCCTGTTCTCTCATGAGACCAGCTAGGAAGTAAGGGAGTGGCTCCGCTCCTGTTTATCCTCTCTTCATCCACTCACTTGGTGCTGTCTCCAGACAACAGCAGCTTTGTGCCACACCTGGACTCAAGATCCAGAAAGGGCAATGAGAGGGTTGACTCACCCGCTTGTCTGCATAAGGCAATCTAGCCCCAGCATAATATCTTAGGTGTATAAAACATAAATAAGCAGCCAGCCCGTGTTCTGAGAGACCTTACCTAAGTTAACTTTCACACACACACACACATCTGTACACTGTTCATCCCCACACGGAGAAATAAATATAAGCGGTGGCAGGCATAATGGTAAAAACAGTGGAAAAACATTGCCAGTGAGACGTGCTGAATACATTGGGCTATGCAACGCCAGCAATTATGCCCTGTTATAATGGGCTAGCACAGCCCTTCTCTCAATTCTCTCTGTTAACAGGTGTTAGAGAGTCTTACATGTAGTTGCTGATTCACTAAGGCTGGTATAACTCATTCATTCCACTCTGGATATAAGGAAGAGAAGAGTGACTCTAGAAGGAGGGAACTGGGGAATCTGGGATAGTGAGATCTGCTGGGCACAGGTTCCACAGCCTTGATGGGTCTTCTTTTGCTGGGAAAGAAGCAATGCTTTCTTTCATGTGGAAAGAAACATACAGGATAATTTGGTAATGTGAGCAGTTAGGAAAGTTGTTTTTATGTTTCCTAATGATAGTTGTCCTTCACTTAATATTTACATATGGCAACATCACCAAAAATCAGTTACCATGTTTTGTGTACTATTTTAACATCAGTGCTGTCTTCAGTCAGGTCAACTTTTAATTGTTAAAGGTTTTTGCTCAACTTACTCAAAATGAATTTTATTAATCCTCCTTTTTTACAGCATTTACTTAGTTTTAAGGCCTGATTAAAAAAACAAAAACAAACCCTGTTTCTGCAACTATTTGTGCACAAATGTCATGTGCAAGTGCATGTTTAATTTGCGTGCACACACACCAGAAATTTGGTATTTGTACAGTAAGTGGAAATGGACAGTTGGAGCCATACCTGTTCATTTGTCAGTACAACTGCCTGATTTGCATGTGCAAAGAAACCACAGGCACAAATTAGATGCATAACTGTTCGCATCATTTGGAAAATTAAGCCCTTATTGTAGAAATTTCAAAAATAAAAAGTAATACATATATACAATAAAAGCAGCAAGTGCATAAATCAAATCAACCTTCTTTGTTCAAAATATCTATCATCTTCTATCAAGCCAGATGTTTTACCAAAAAGAGTAAACACATGCCTTTACAAAGAAGCTAAATGCTGCCCTCTGATGTGTGCACATCTTCATTTAAGGTAAATGAGTGTTTCTCACACATCTGCAGACAGAATCTGACCCCAAAGAAGCAAGTAAAACTTCATAAGCACGTGATAGTAATTAAGAGTATGTATGATAGTTAATCTTGCTTCAAATTGCAATCTGATCCTACTTGACTTTAAATTCTGGGACATAATACTGAGGCACTGTTGTTCTAGATGGGACCAGATGGCACTAGATATTTGCTCATTTCAAAATTAAAATGTTTCCAGCTTTAAAATGAAAATGAACCCTGTTGTTAACTCTCTCTTTAAAACCTCTCTTGTTCTTAGATTCATCATATTAAAATAAATTAGGACTCCTCTATTATTTCTAAAAGAGCTTAGGCAAATAAAAACTTTTAAGATCTTCATGCTATCTCAGTGTGTATGGGGGGGAGGCAGCAAAGCAAATGTTAGTTGTCTTTTCTGTGACAGTCCTAAATCATTTTTGTGTGAATTTCTCCACCTTTGTCTCTTTTATGTGACCCATGATCTTTACATTTTGCTCACTGTCATGGGAAGTAATAGCATAATTTTCATGCAAGGACACAGGCTTGTCAGCTGACAGTGGTTAGCAATTCATATTACAAATATATCTTCTAATTCTCTTGCTATAATTGTAAAGCATTTTTATAGTGACATTGAACTAAAATATCTAAACTGTACTGATCGTTTCACCAAAAAAGAAAAACCAAAGGATTGCCAAGCAGTTCTCAAAAAATGTACACTATCTAGAGTACAGATAGCTAGCACTTTCCTTTTAGTATAGATGACAGAGTAGCTTGTTGATGAATATTAAAATTGAACATTTCAAATAAAAATGTAACTGAACTAGAAGAAGAGAATTTTTAAGACCTTCCTAGGTGTTTTTTGTAAAGGATGTGCTGGTATCTACATTTGCAGCCTAGCCCATGGCAGTTAAAAATAGAAGCAAATGCATTTTGTTTCCTTAAATGCTCAAATTTGAAAGCCTGGTTTCATTCACAACTGCAGACTTTGGAAGCACTGTAACAAAAGATGTCCATGAAATTTAATTTTAGACGAAAGACCTAATAAAATACACAACTCAATTAGGGAAGATTAATCTATGAAAACAATGAGAGCAGTCAGCAGATGTTAATAGAGGAAATCCCAGAAACATAGCCTCCGCTGAAGTTTCACTGCATAGTGCTGCACCCTTCTGTCATTTTCAAAGGACACTTTATCCAATAAAAATACACTTAAAAAAAAATCCAAAAATTAATTCAACATCATCGTGCAAAGGAACAATGAAACCTTTAGAATTCACAACAATGCAGGCGAGAAAATGCAGAAAAAGAGAACACTCCCTCCTGCAACAGCTGAAACAGTGTTTAATCAAGGCCCCTTACAAAGTCCCATAAAAAAGGCACAAGGGCCTGATGAGACACAGCTGCACCCAATGCTTGCATTAAAATAATATTTGGAAAGGCAGGGCTAAGTCGATGAAAGGATTGATAATACAACAGTCAGTTGGTTTGAGGAAGATGAGTGTATTAAAAGTAAAACAACAAGAAAAGAGCCAACTCTTGGACTGTGAAGCCACATCTTCTTGTGGGGTTTCCAAAAATTAGGAAAAAAAATCTCCTAGCCCTGCCCAATTCCCAGCCCGCCTCCAGATCAAAGGTAAGCCATGTTGAACATCTGAAATATAGGCAGGGAAGTACACTCCTCATAGAGAAATTGGCTCATGACACTGAGCAATAGAAGGAGAAATAAACTGTATATCACAGAAAAGCTGAACTGCCCCAGTCCTTTGACAATTTTTTAACTAACTTGGATGGAGTCCCAGATTCAAGTGTGAGAAGCCCTATCATGACTCTAACTATGCCATATGCACACACGCCTCCCCCCGTTTTGCCTCTTCACACATTGGTGCTGGCGTTGTGCCCACCCCTTGTCAGAGATTGTTACTGAGAAGTGCAAAAGGGTCTGCCCCACAATGAGTTAAAAAAAAAAAAAACCCTGAATGCTGATTCAACAGAATAGGAATGACAGAGATATGATGCTTGTGGTCTCTGTGAGAAATAGGACTGTGAGAAAGCAGAGAAATGCTGTCTGGCATGGCAGGGGTTAAATAAAACCTTTGGGTTCAGCTAGCCCCGCACCCTTAAACCTGCAGCCAATTCCAGGTCTGGAGAGGGGAGAAAAGAAGGGAGCCTGAGGGGGTTGACTGAGAAGGAGGCAGGAGTTCTCTGTTTGCTTGCCCAAATGGATGGGTTAGTGACCAGACACTTGAGACAAGTAAAGGTTCCTGTGCTAATGGGAGCCTGCAAGTAAGCCTCAACTGTGGTACAGTGGGACCAACAGGGCCATGCCCCAAACTAAAGAGACTTGTAGGAAGTAACCCAGGGAAGCAGGTCTTCATCTCCCCTGCCATGAGGTAGACCCATCTGTCTGGTTTAGGGGTTGAGTTATGTTGTGCCCTGAGCTGGGACCCAGTGGAAAGGGAAAGCCTGATTTCATCCTACCATCACCTCTGGCCTCAGACTGAAAAGACTGGCCATCTAGCCACTAGGCAGCTCAACCACAGAAGTCCCTATCACAAGGACTGATACTTCTCCCTAATCCAGGCATCTATCTCCTGGTTCTGATGCTGAAGCAATCTATGACCCTACATTTGCAAAATCTGGATAATCCTGAAGAAAGACCTCCTCTCAAAAAACCTAAAGATTTTGTTTATCAACCTACTTGCTATAGCACTGTTCACCTTGTCTTACCCTGACTCTGTTTTTGAAGATCAGTTTGTCTTTGACGTCTTCCCTCCTCAGCAACATATTTTCATTCATTCACTGAACAGCCATTAGCTTTTGGCAGCATTTCATCTGAACCAGGGATTAATGCAGTTTCCTCTAACACTTCCTTCATCAACAGGATACAAATCAAAGGCAAAATGCAAACTGTCCAATACTTTTTTTTTTTTTTTTAAAGAAGGATCCAATAATTCAGATCCTTCTTTCCAAGTTTTCTGATGCAAACTTAATACTTTTCAACTTTTAATTAGGCATTTTCCATGATCACAAAGAAGTAGCTTAAAGAAGAGCTTCTGTTTAAGACCCAGATCCAATTTTAGGCAAATAGTTAATATGGCAAATTACTTTGCCACCCTTGACCCAAGCTTTGCTAACAAATTTCAGGTGGCAAGCATCAAGGAAGAATGTGCTACTGGTGCCTCAGTACGTTCTAATGCTATAGTTAGAAGCAGCCTAGAGAGTTTCTGGCAAACTTTAGTTGGAACCTACCCATGTGTAGCTGCACTTTTGTAACCGAGTAATTGACCATAATAAGAAATCCATGATTGACTTTGCAGAGAAACACAAAAGAGAATATTCTATCATATGCATCTTGGATATAGATTCCTGAGCTGACTCTTTGCCTGGAGTGCTAAACACCGCCCATTAATCCTCCCTCCCAATGTCTTTAAAACATAGTCTCTATGCTAAATATATTTAGCGTTTCTTTCTCCAATCAGCATATCATAGATAAAAGTGCTGCACATGTTGCTACACAAAGAAATATGCCTTAATAGTCAATTTTATTTTGCAGAATGTGCTTATAAATTAACTTTCACCCCTTCAAGTTGTTTGGTTGTTGCCCCTTATTTTCTTTCTCGTTTAAAATACATGTCAAAGGTCTCCACATCTCTGGTCACTGATGCTAGGAAAAAAGTGCTTCTCCTTGGTAGTGCAGAAGGGTGTTTGTGCACATTGCAATCGATTATCAACTCCCTACATTAAGTGGTAATTATAAATCAAGTCTGTTTGCTTCAGTACCTAGTGGAAGTCATTTCCTTATGTTATGTTATGTCCCTTATGTTACCTCTACTGTATTTATCCCAGTAGAAGTATATTGAGATTACAATATCCCCTGAAAAGGTGACCTGGTCAGTTGTGGCTTTACAAGATTTTTAGCAACACATGGCATTCCTTCACGTGGACTTCCTTACTGCAGAGATTTCTGTTCATATTATATGTTCCATTGGTTCAGCTGTTTTAAGCTCGTGTACTGTTTCACATGCCCATCTCTCTGAAAAAAAAAATCAAGCTTCTTGTATCATTCTATGAGCCCAAGCCCTACTGCATTCATCTGAAAATCTCATTAGTTTTTTAATGTGGTTTAAGTGTTCATGTAAGCGGTAAGCCCTAGAGACACTTCATCCACAGAACATGCATAGCATAGGACAGGCTGTACAGGCTTTATCATATCAACCCCTCAGTACTGATCTGATTGAACTGTGTTTAAACCTAATCCCCAAGCTAGTTTAGTAACATGGTAGCAGTTACTCCACAGATTTAAGTTATTAGCAATCACTAGTAAACAGTGTGTTGACTTCCAGGGTGTGAGGGCTGCTCATGCTACAAGTCAATGCTCCTGAATTGTGAAATTTTTTTGGCAACAGTTTAAGAAAAGCACAGATGATACACTTTGCTATCAAAGGTAAGATGTCGTGTGAACAGTGGTTATGGGACCAAATGTAGAATACTAAAGCAGGTGAAAATATGGGCACAGATTTTTAAAGAGGTGTGGATGAGATTTTTTGAAAGCATACATTGTTAGCCTAAATCTTCTCACATTGAAGTTGATGGTAAAACTCCTCCTAATATAACTGGGAGCAGAGTTAGGCCAGTACTGAGCAGATAATTTTTTGGGGGGGGGAGGAGAGGGTGTGTGTGTGTGTGTGTGTGTGTGTGTGTGTGTGTGTGTGTGTGTGAGTGAGAGAGAAATTAGAGCACATACTCTGACTCCAGGTGCTTATTGCTTGTGTTAGTTATATGCGAAGTTCTGTGTACACCGTTCTAAATTTTGGTCCATGATGACAACCATAGAGCATCAAGGAAATGGGACAAATGAAGAGTTTTATGCTGATAGCCAGTCCCTTAACATTGTTCTTTTTTTTTCATTTAAGACTGGATCAATTTCTATTCACTCCACATTATTAACCAACACAGTTTACATTTAATGGAACTATGGCGGACAACAGTGGTGTTTAAAAAGCAATAAAATCAACTAATGCTTTCATTATAATAACGATAACTACATCAAAGGGAGATATGTACTCAGCAAAAATGTCTCCTGTAGCGCATAAACATCACCACCACAGGAGATGTTTATTGCTTTAGACATGCTTCCTTTGATGTATTTATCAGTTAAATGTATTAGTTCTACTTCACAGTTATGTGCAGAAACGGTGCTAAGGAAGATCATATTTTACATAGTGGGCTATACGTAAGATCACATCCTTTGGATACCAGAAGCAATAAATAAAATTTGCTCAAAATAATTACCTACTATTGTTGGATATTTTAACTTAGTTGCAAAACCCATGTTCTTATTTCCATCTGGGACACAGGTGGAACTCCAGTTGTCTTCATGGGTCTTTTCTGTGTCAACTACAACAACCACAAGAACCTTAGCGGTGTCCAAAAATAACAATATGTGATTGCATTGAGATGTTTTCTCTTGCTGGATCAGTAAGCAGTCAGCCAACAGAAGAGTATTTTGCATCATAAAAATGGCCATCAACTCATGTTTTCTCATCCGGTGAAAGAACTATGAGTCATTGTTCTGAACTGGGTTTATACACTTGGTTAGAGGTGAATGTTCCATATTCATTAATTTAGACCCTTTCCTACTCTGGTGTTCACCTGAGATGTGTGGAATATTGAATGTTTTGCATTAAAAATGAATAGAACAGTGGATTTGTTCTTTAATTGTATTGCGGACTTACTAGTGGGGTTTTTATGTGTGTGTTTATAACCATGATGTTTTTCATATACCATGTACAGGGTAACAACATGAGAGGACTCATGGTTTCTGAAACTAAATTAGGGTCTTTATTAGGAAAACTATTTGCAGAGGTACTGCAACTACAGCCAGAGTTTGAGTCATATGTACGTAGGCTGCCTTCCTTGTGCTCCCTCCAAACTCCTCCCTCCTGCAACCTGTGCTCCTCCCTCCAGTTACATGCAGATTGCTACAGAGATATTTTTTTTAGACAGAACATGTGCTGTAAGCTCTATTACTGTTGTAATTATATGATTGCCTCCTTTGGATCAAATGACAAGAGTCTATATTTTTGAAGTGGCAGAGCACAAGCTCTATTCCGAGTGTAACTGTGAATTCCCAGATGTAGTATATGCTTCCCTCCTACCTCTTATGCCTGTTGCCAAGGGATGACTTTTCTCCACATCCCATCGAAACAAACTCTTGCCCATGAACCCTGCTGGAGTACTTGGGTATCTAGAAATATGTAATTAACAACAGGCTAAATCACCACTATAAGGAATGGTTTTATGACCAGAAATGAAGGAATATTTATAATACCTCTAGCCCATCTGTCAAATGATATTTATTCAGGAAAAACATGCCAGTTCTATTGGTGCGACTGTGACAAGCACAATTAATAAAAAATGAGCCACTTACATTACCTAATATTAGTCTCATGTACTGAGATGTTGGCTATTCTACAATACATTGTCCTTGTGGAAGGATTTTGATTATGCTAATAATTTGACACATCATGTTGTTTTTAACATGCAGTATGCAATCATTTTGGCCAGACAACACATTCTTGTATGGGAATGAACTGTGTGATTTACAAGGCATGTACTAGAGAAGATACAATGCATTATCCAGGGACAACCTCCTTAATTATAGCCTTTTCAATAAACCCTTATTTGCTATTTTTACACTCTCATTTCAATGTATTTAATGTTATACGTTGTGTAATTACTGGGTAATGTTGATAATTAATTAAACATAATTCTTAATCCTGTATTGATGATCAGTTATTTACACCTAATTATAGATTTAAATTTTACAGGTTTGTGTATGTTTTCTCATGTCTAATTATTTAGTGTAGGGGCCTCTACCCTTGGATAGAGAAAGCTCTTCTCCGAAAATTCAAACATGCAGGACAATCTTTTGCAAAGGCATGGATAGTTTGGAAGTTAGCAATCCTGTTCATGGATAAGCTCATTTGTTTCTTGCAAGCTATTATTCTGGTTCAAACTTTCTATAAAACATATTCAAGCAAAATACTGGTCTCATGAGATCTGTGTGGTTTTTGTTTTTTAACAAGGCAGAGAGAAGAGCTTTGTAGATCAGTTACTGAGAAATTTTAAGGGACATTGTTCTCATTATTCTGTTGGTATAAATCTAATGGGTGTGCTCTGTTGGATATGAATCACTGTAAAAAATCAGTGTAAGTTGCACATATTGATTTGGGCTTTATAATATAAAAATTTATAACCCTAAGTGCACATCACCTACTTTTTTCAGTTGCATCTTTCAGGAAACTAGTCTGTTTTGTATAAAGCTTTTTCTACAGATTGTTTGTCACCACACAAAATAATCATTTATAGTCTTGAAAAACCAGGTCAAAAAGTGAATTAGAAGTGATGGTTCTGTAAATGCTTACTTAAAATCAAGGGTGAAATCTTGGCCCTATTGAAGTCAATAGCAAAACATCTGTGGATTTCAATAGGGTCAGGATTTCACCCTGAGAGCAAAGAGAGATTTATTGAAACTCTCATGAACAGGGTATTGAAGTCCAGTAACCGAGTTAAGACATCTAATAATGGATACACTAAACAGTTGTTCTATTTCTTCATCTGATTCTATCTTGTTGCTGAATGCTGTAGCACTGCATTATGGCGAGGAGTGGCAGAAAGGCACTTCTATGTCCTTCTTTCCACTGTTATTCCACTTTGTGCACGAGGTAGCAGGACTAATGCCATTTCATACATATGACTCTCTACGAGCACATCCTGGGCATCCTGCTTTTCAGATGCAAATGCCACTGATTGTGGTCATATTCCCTTCAGCAAAACTTCCAGTCAAATGTGACTAGATGCTAGATAAGAAGGATTTTGTGTAATTCACTTTTGAGAGGAGAAAATACACACAGGTCTGCTTGGCCACAGTTAAGCTAGGATGGGGTAGGTTTAAGTGGTCACAGGCAGAAATTTCAAAGCCATCTAAGGGAAATTGACTTTCACAGGCACTTGGGCACGTTGCTCCCTTAGCCCTGGTCTACACTACAAACTTCAGCTGGTATAACTACAGTGAGTGATGTAGTTATACCAACCTAACTCCTGGTGCAGACAGCTCTATGTTAATAGGAGGGCTACTCCCGTTGACATAGCTATCACCTCTCAGGGAGTTGGAGTACCTATGCCACAAGGAGAAGCAGTGATGTTATAAGAAGGGCTTTGGGATGTTTGACCACTGGGAGGCACTCATGGACAGAGGACTGTTCTCATGGGGTGGACTCCACCTGAGTATGGAGAGAAATAGACTTCTGGGATGGAGGTTGGCACAACTCATTAAAAGAGCTTTAAACTAGAAACTCAGGGGGAGATGATCATGTAATCTCCACACTTGATTCTAATATTGTGCAGGAGGAAAATCAAGAAAGAGAGAATACAGCAACGGAGAAAGGAACATCAGTGGGTAGGAGAATGGACATTAGGAGGACAGAGAGTGCCAATACCAATAAATCTAACAGTCAGATAGGCAAAAATGGCAGTAGAATGAATGTACCCAGTCAGGTAAGGAATCTGAGTGAAGCCAAGCAGAAACAACTAAGATGTTTTTATACCAATGCAAGGAGCCTGAGTAACAAAATGGAGGAACTAGAACTCCTGGTGCAGGAAGTGAAACCAGATATTATATGGATAACAGAAACATGGTGGACTAGTAGTCCAAGACTGGAGTACAGGTATTGAAGGTTATGTGCAGTTCAGGATAGACAAAAATAAAGGTAAAGGTGGTGGAGAAGCATTGTATATTAATGATGAGGTAGACTATAAAGAAATTAGAAGTGATGAAATGGACAAAACTGAGTCTGTTTGGCCAAAATCACTTGGGGAAAGAAACCTACCAGAGTTTCCCCTGGTGTATTGCTTGGGGTGTGCTATAGACCCCCCAAGATCAGATTTGGTTATCGATAGAGAACTTTTATGTTTTTAATGAAACAAATACTACTAGGAATTGTGTGATTATGAGAGACTTTAACTTCCTTGATCTAGATTGGAGGACAAATGCTACTAATAACAGTAGGGATCAGACTTTCCTGGATGTGAGAGCTGACACATTTTTTCACTTGCTGAACCAAAAAGAGGTGATGCCATTAATTGGTATTGGTGAGTAGTGAGAACCTCCTAGAAGAGCTGGTTCTAGGAGACAAGCTTGCTTCAAGTGCTCATGAGCTAATTGACTTTAAACTAAACAGAAGGAAAAACAAAAATTGGTCTTCAACTAGAGTCCTTGATTTCAAAAGGGGCAAACTTTCATAAATAAAAGGAATGAGTTAACGAAGTGGACTGGACTAAAGAATTCAAGGATCTGAATGTCGAGGAGCTTGGAATTTGTCGAAGTTGCCGGAACTATCTGAATCCTGCATTTCAAGCAAGGGGAAAAATTCATAGGAAAGAGGTGCGGACCAAACTGGATGAGCAAGCATCTCAACCAGGTGATTGAGAAAGCAAAAGAGTCAACAAGGAATGGAAGGTGAGATGGATCAGCAAGGACAGCTACCTCTTGGAGGTCAGAGAGTGTAGGGAAGAAGTGAGAATTGCTCAAAGCCACACCGCATTGGACCTTGCAAAGAAGATTAAAACCAATAGTAAAAGGTTCTATAGCCATATAAATAAAAAGAAGACAAGGAAAGATGTGGAATCGCTAAGCACTTAGGATGGACGGAGATTAAAGATAATGTAGGCATGGCCCAACACCTAAACAAATATTTTGCCTCAGTTTTTAATAAGGGTAATGAGAAATTTAGAGAGAGTGGCAGGAGGGCTAATGGAAATGAGGATATGGACATAAAAATTACCAAATTTGAGGTAGAAGTCTACATGGGACTAAATCAAGGGGAGGGAGGGTAATCTACATCCAACAACATTAAATGCCATTATTGTTGCAGTGTTGAATTTTTCCTTCCCATCCTAAAACACCTCTATCTCCAATCACTTCCTTTCAATTGGTCTCCTGACTGTTGGTAAATTGGAGCGGGGAGAACTTCTAACAGCACAATTTTGATTCCTATCTCCAAATATGGTGTTGGTTAATTTTTAAGCCCTATGGTCTTTTGATTTTCAGACAATAGAATTTTCACTCTCTCTGGCCAATCAATATTTCATTATTTATACAAAATCAGCGTTATGAGGAGGGATTGAGAGAGATTCCTATCAGAATGTCATAACCCACTGTTTGTTCAAATCCCTTCCCATCACTTGTGGATGGGGGTGAGGATGAGAATTGAACCAGTGTTTCCTATATCCCACCTGAGTACCCTAACCACTGGGTTAAAGGTTATAAGGCAGAGTGCCTACCTCACTCCCTGCCATTTTGTGTGGAGTTAGATGTGCTCTGAACATGCCTACTGGATTGAGTCCTGCAGGCAAAATAGCAATTGCCCCATCTATCTTCCCCAGGGGCTTAGAAAGGAAATAGGCATCCAGGCCTCTGACCAAGACAACAGTATGCATGTGCAGAGGCACACGCTTAGGGTACATCTACCGTGGAGTTGGTGATTATCTTTGATTGAGCTAGTGCACTAAAAATAGAAGTGTAGCCAAAGGTGCTCGGACGGTCAATGCTGCCAAGGACCTTAGGTACTTACGTGGGCAGCTAGCCCTGTCTGCCGCTAATGCCACCATGTCTACACTTCTATTTTAGCACACTACCTAGTGAATGTACATCTAGCTAAACTGGGAATTACACTCCCAGCTCAAAGCTTAGACATACTTTTGGTGACTAGGGAGATTTTACAGCAAATATTTGGGTGCCAAGTGAGGTTAGGAACCTATAAGGATAGATGGCAGCTGAGCAGGGGGTTGGTGGATCATAGGAGTATCCAAATCTGGGGTTTAGCCACCTAAGGCCCTTTGTGGATCTGGACCTCTGTGTATTCACAGCACCAAAATGCCCTGTCCCCTTCAGCTCTGCTCCCATTTGTGGCTCGAGCCAGAGACGGTGTTCATGCTCCCACCCCCTAAAGGAAGGAAACACTAATACAGACTCCGGTTGTCTTAACTTTCTCCCCATCTTTTCTCACAGTGCTTGGGGGTGGGCAAATGATATGCTTTATTGATAGCCCTCCCCCTTCCTAACCACAGGTTGCAAAGTTGTAAAGGGTTTTTGGTAGAGTCTGAGCCAGGGAGGATGGTAACTACATACCTGATCAGGCCCCAGGAAATAGCCATGAAGCTATCAGAGATGCAAGAGTTGGTGAGGGTAATTGAGTGTGGCAACATCTGGGGGAGTCTTGATGATTAACACAGGGGAAACTGAGGGGTTTTGAATTCAGAAGCAAATTTTCCCCCAAGCTTGATCTGAAATAGGGGATTTCCAGTATGAAATTGTATACCGAAGGTCGGGGTCTGTGCGTGTCCTCCAGTTAACTGAAAAGAGCGGCTTGTTGCTTTGTTTTAATTGGAAAAGAACCCAAGCTTTGCATTCTCATCACTACCGAAATGCGAGATCCGATTCAGATTAGAATCAGAGCTTGATAAAGCAGCTTAAGAGCTCAAATCTCATTTAGAGTTTGCTTCCATGCTCTCCAAAAATGTCATATCACTAAATTGTTATGTTTTTTCCCAGGTGTTAGAGACTATAAAACATTTTAGATGCCTTTCCAGTAATGTGAAAAGTGATTTTTTTTCCCCAAGATTATACTGCAAAGGGAAAACAGTGGAGTTGAAAAGAATTTTTAGCTGGAGTACGAAAGTCTGCCACAAATGGGATGAAGGGAAATAAAACAAAATGGATTTATAAGCCATAAAAGTACTGTCAGGTTTTTAAAATGTGAGTGCTCCATTCCAGCTTTAAAGTTGTACAGTGCATTTTCTTAGTACTTGCATCTGTGGTCCTGTTAAGCTTCGAGGCTTGTCCTCTGCATCTCTGTGGGAGTTTGGTGGCCTTTTGAGGTAAGTGTCTGGGCATCTTCAGTACGTTTCTTGGGGGCTGTGCTTAAAGCTTAACTTGCCCCTGTCCCTAAAGGAGACTAGTAATTGGAAACACTTCTTTTGTCCCCAGTTCAGATGTAGGCTAGGACACAAGACATTATCACTGCACAGCCCATATGGAATGGGTTGGGGTGCGTCCACTTCCTATTGGAAACAACCTATAACACCCCACCCCAATTAGTATCCTTAATGGCATACATTCAAGGGTTAATGTGCCCAGAAACTGAACTGACCCTTGTGTTCTCAAGTGCAGACATGCTCATGGTGGGGGAGTTAGTAACACAACTCACCAAGAAACTGAGAGGCAGCTAGTAAGAGGATTGTCTCCTTTCCCACAGCCCTTTGTGATGTGGCTAATCAGTAGGAACTCTTGTTCTCCCACACTCTAATCCTAGGCTGCCCCTGAGCTTCCTTTTGAACCCTCTGGCCCCAAAGGCAGCGCAGCTGCCACTGGTTACTGAGCTGCTGGCTGCACTAGGAGCCTCCTTCTGAAGGGAACAGCTGAATATGTAAGATTAGTTAGTACCAGCCACAGTAGTTTTTGGATTGAATTTAAACTTCAAGGGATACCTCTTAGCATGTCACCCTCTCCCAATCCCTGGCCCAACCCTCTTTCCACAATGCCTCTCTGCTGCTTGGATTCCCTGGGGAAGCAATGAAGGCAGCTCGGCAAGGGCGAAGTTACCTCTTTCCTCCCCATGGACCACATCCCCCATTGCAGTCTTGCTTTTCTCCACACTGCCCAGCTGTAGAAGCTATAGGGGCTGATGTATCCATATAGTCCGCTCTTAAATCTTATCTATGTTAATATCTGGTGTGGGCCCATCTGCTGCAAGATCTCATGAGGTTAATCTTCTACAGAGGGAGCTTAGTACTGTGGTTCAAAGGTGGGTCAGAACTTCTTTCTTGTTTTCCTTTACATTAGTGAATAACTCTTTTCCTTTCTTTCCTTTCTTACAACTTCTTCTTTCTCTGCACACCTATGCTTGGGAGCTCTCAGTTCACTGGGCTGATGACATTTGATATGTTTAGCAGGATATGGAAATAAAGCACACAAGGTCCTTAAGTGCAGCATTTTCTATCTCTCTGTCCCCAGAAGACTGCTGAATGCAACACAGCTCATTGCCTCTCTTGAATACAGGTAGGGTATGCAAGCATTAGAATTCATATCACTAATCAGAAATGATCATTATGGACAATGATGGATTCAACACTGGTTTAATAAATAACATTATGTTGTCCTCTTCAGCAGAGTAACTGAGGAGTCGCATTAATCTTCAGTGCAAAAAAAAAAAAAAAAAGTGGGGGCATCCATTAGAAGTACAATTCTTAGTTCTTTTGAACCTAAACTGAAAATTAAATGCCTCTAAAACAAGTTGATACTAACATGGACTCTACACACCAATGACATCAGTTTGCAATAAATGAAACATTTCAGTTTATAAGATATACTGTCCTCTGAAAAAATCCATTTCCTCCTCTCTAGATTGTTAGCAAGGTCTATGTCATGTCTATTTCTATTCAATGTCTTCCTAGAGAATTCACTTTCCCCTTTATTGCACATTTAAATTTTGGTAGGTAACTGGAAGTTACTCTTTTTTAGGCTTGTATTTTAATAACCCCAAATATGGTCCCGCCCCAAGCAGTGTATGCCATATTTTGTATACTTAGGGTACACTTTCCTTAACTTGACACTTCATAATGAAGGAGGGGAGTAAACAGACCCTCATTCTCTTCAAAGAGAAATACAAATGTCCCCTCCCCCCGCACACTGGCTAGAGATTTAATTTAGCTTAAAGGTAACACAGCTGACACTAATGAGTCTGTGATGTCTTAGTTTGCATATTAGATGAGATAAATATTGTGCTAATTAACACCTAAGATGAATTTTCATTGGAGTCTACACATTTCACAGTAATATTCAATCTACATTAGAAACCTTAAGTATGTCCTATTTGAGGGAAAATTCTGAAAATAAATAAAGCGTTTAGACACAGGGGAGAAAATAGGATCTGATTTTTTTTTTCCAGTACCGTTGTTAGGTTTGTATCTGTGAGAAAGCATAAGCACACGCCGTGTTCACACATTGCTAGTTTGTGTTTGTCATGGCTAGATAAGTGAATATGTAGTAATTGTGCAAAATTGGGAATATATGAATGCACAATATCAGTGTGCAAATATGTGCCTATAAGCACTCAAGGTCAGTTATGGACTCCTAGAAACGCAGGGCTGGAAGAGACCTTGAAATCATCTAGTCCAGCCTCCCTATGCTGAGGCAGGCTCCAGTAAACCTAGAAAGGTGTTTGTCCAACCTGTTCTCCCAGGATGGGGATTCCACAACCTCCCTTGGAAGCCTGTGTCAGAGTTTAACTACCCTTATAGTTAAAAGGTGACTCCTAATATCTAACCTAAATCTCCCTTCCTGCAGATTAAGCCCATTATTTCTTGACCTATATTCAATGGACATGGAGAACTTAATCTCCCTGCCTCAGTTTCCCACCTTTTGTCTGTAATGCCTATTCAGATTTTAAACTCTTGAGGTTGGGGAATCGTATCTTACGATAGCACGTGGATTACATGCACTGCAAGCCCTACCTTCCCGCACCACCACTACAGGTATAAACACTGTTAACAGTTTAGATGGTGAGGCACTGCTTAAGTGAATACAGTCAAGTCACACCAGAGCCTTAGGATATATACCCTTCACAGCTGTCTACACACCCAAAGGGTATCTCCCACATCTACTGCTACTATTAGCAGTGCAGTGTCCCATTGCTAGAGCCTTTCTCTGCTACAGGGAAAGGATCTGGCCGTGGGCAAAGGCTCTGGTGTGGGGGAACTTTCACTGCTGCATGTAGCTACACGCCACACTGTGGACGTAGCCTGCATTTCACTATGGAATGTAAGCTACATGTATCCATATGCTGCCAACAGGAGACAAGGCCTTTGTGTATATCCAGTACAATGGGGACCAAATTTCAGTTGGGGCCTCTGTGTGTTACAGTAAACAATGATGCTTTCCAAAGGAATTAGAAAAGAATTGGAGGAGAATAAGATGGCAAGGAAGAATCAGGCTGTTCTAGCCTACAGGAGCTGGAGAGAAGATGGTTTTTACACCAACAGTTGTCAAATACAGAGAAGACAAAAGGAAATAAGGAAACAGCCATCCTAAAGCAGTGAGAGAGGCTATTTTGTCTATTTCTGTAAGCTGTTTACTGCTCTTTAAAGACATCCATATCTACATTCGTTCAAATGGTTTAAATATTTTAAGTGTGTACTCTGTCTTCTATTTCAATTACTTTTTGAAGTTTTTAGGAGTGTGTGTCTTATAAGCCTTGTATCCATGTGAATGATGAACTGAAATAAACAAAACAACTTTTTTATGCTGGAAAACTGGCAGCTCATCTACAGGTTTTTCAGCAGCGCACAGACGGAATGCAATCTTTATTTCTCTTGGGTTTGATCCTGCATTCCTTGCACACCTCTAGCTCCCAGGCAACAATTCAGGAGGTATGCAGGAGTGAAGCCATGGTCCACTAACTATTCCATTTTACTTTTTAATAGTTCAGCAGATATTTCCATGGGGGATACAAAATTCCAAATGGGTAACTGCTTTCAGGGATAGATGATAGCGCCCGCCAGACAGGCATCCTGACATGGAGGCTTCCACCCAGGTTCCGGCCTTGACTTGCTGGGAATGAGGTCTGTGTCCCCAATGAGGAAAGCCAGACAGGGGGAACCACCCAGTGTGAGAGGCGTCTGTTGATGGACTCCCCAGGAAGCAGGTAAGAGAGCTGCCAGAGGTGGCTTACTTGCTTTGCATCCAAGAGCGTGGAGATTTCATTGACAAGATGCACATAGAAACATCTGGGACAGCGAATGCTAGCTGACTCCTTCTAAAACAAACACATTTGAATTTGGGAACGAAAAAGTGACACTATGTAAAACTAGTCAGGTAAAGAGGTCACAACAAGGGGAACCGCATAATAAAAGATCCACCAAGCTATCAAATTGGTCTGGACAAAACCTAAACAAACATAAATCACCTAGCTTAAATGAATACTGTTTTCCCCCTACTTGCTAGTATTCACTGAGAAAAAGCATCAAGTTGAAGAGGGACATAGGGAATTTTTCCAGGCTACATCACAGATGTCGCAGATGTCACAGACTATCAGAGACAGCTGAGAATGATGATAGAAAGCATGGTAATAGCTTTATGTTGCTTTTATGTTGCTCCTCATTCCCTAATGTACTTGCTTTCTGTTCTAGAACAAAACTGGCCATTGCCTTAAAGTGGCACTTGCATCAGTTAAAACAAATTTTACTCCAGTAATGAAATGGATTATTGCATGCTAATATTTGTGGCAAGCTGCAGAATCTGAAACTTTATAAAATCACTGAACACTATTTAAAAATAAATACTGCAATAATAAGTATAGAAATAGCATCAGAATTTCAGATAGACTTCTTTTCTAAATTAAATGTTAAAATATTAAGCTTAGTGGCCATACAGGTTGATTTACACGGGCAATCTCTATTGAAGACAATGAAGCTACACCACCACTTTGCAACTCCAGAGGCTCTGTCCCTTTGACATTATCAATGGAAAGTCAATGCAAAATCTGTTCAGGTGAATTTCACACTCCTGTAGAGAATCTGCAAAGGACCTTATGTTCCAAAAACCTTATTCTACCGAAGTCAATGGAGGTTTTGCTATTGAAGTCAGTGGATTTTTTTCCCATAGTGCAAGCATTAGTAAGTAAATTCTTTGGGGTGGGATTTTCCAATATATTCTGGTCTAATTCTGCTCTCAGAGAAGCTATAGGGAGTTCTGCTGCTGATTCCAATGGAAGCAGTGTTAGGCCAACACCAATTACTTTTGAAAATCCCACCATCGATCTTTATAGCTTCAAATACAGCCTCTACAATTACAAACATGCTCCATCTACTCTGTCAGTTAATCTGTGCATCCTGAGATACATCTGTGCAATTGCATGACAAAGTTGCAGTGAATAAAAAGTACCAGGTTTATTAATGCAAGAGGTGGTGTTTATGCATGTACGTGTGCAAAGGCCCAAATTCTGCCCTCGGATCCTGTTTTCCAGATTTACGATGGGCCAGTCAGGAATAGAATTTGCTCCACTGAGTGGGAACAACAATGAAGTTAAAAATGTTCCAGGATGTTCCAGTGCATTGGGTGTGACTGTGGGACTTGATTTGATATCTAATCCTGGCTCTGACTGGGTAAACCATTTAAACCTGATTATTTTTTCCAGAGGTGATGAGTACACACAGCTCCCATTAGAAATCAGGCTATTAATCTATATGCACTTAGTAAGGACAGATAAAAAGCCATCATAATGGGGATGACCTTAATAACTAATTACATGGGATGTTGTGAGGGTGAATTAATTAATGTTTATATAGTACTTTGAAAATGAACACCATGTAAGTGGTAACTGTTACTTTTATTACTTGGGTGTGGTATCTGTGATACAGCAAAATGTTTAAGAAAGAGTGGAGGGGTGGAAAATGCACACACATGTTTTTTCCTGTATGCCTTAAATAAACAAAAACAAAACTAACCCCTTTCCCCAAAAGCAATGATGTTTGAGTTAAAGGAGACATTACAGCAGAGATAAAAGCTATCAAAGAAAGATTTTGTTTTGGAAATTAGTAAGAGAGTCAGGAGGAAATGCAGACATTTCTATCTGGCAGAAAATAAAGCAACTCATGTTACCAGGTATAAAATGAAATCATCATAGAGAAAAGGCTCATTTTAAGTACCTAAGCCAAAGCATTGGGGGATAATTATACACTAATTATCCACATGACTCTAAAATGGCAATCTAAAACATGGGAAATAGTAATAGAAGAGTGAGTACCTCATCTTTCTATGCCACTTTTGCCTCCCACCCTTCCTCCCCCAAAAAAAGTTTTAAAAGATTGTGTATTTTTTTAACAAAGTATATGGCAAGATCTTCTAAAATTCACTTTTTAGAAGAATAAAGAAACCCCAAATGATTCAGGCCAGAATGCTTCCAAATATATATAGTGTGAGCTGTTTAACTTGGCCTTGTGAAGAAAAATGAATCTAGTAATCCAACATACAGTGGTATAATAACTCAGTTTGTTTATACCATATCCTTTGTGAAGGTTAATAATTGTAATGATGTGCATATTACAGCAAATTGAAGTGCTTTTAATTAAGGTGTCTTTGATTATTTGGCTTTCCATATAGTTAATGAATATCTCATGCCTTCTGAACCATGCTTGTTATAGTTCTTACCCATTGTCACTCCTCTCTTGAAATTTAATATTTCCAGTTTTGTTTTGTGCTTTATAAATATCTCATTGCCTGAAGCAGCATATGGGGAAAAAGTTGCACAGTAATATATGTGGAAGTTCTAGCATTTCTGTCTCTATTTTACATTTTAAAAATTCAGAGATAACAAAGTCCCCCCTTAGCCACAAGAAATGGAAAAAATACTGCCCTCCTTCATTAATCACTTAACTTTCAATGAGAAATAATATTTGAGGAGACTTACACGTGACTGTCATTCTGTCAGACCCAAATTTTAGCAGACAATATCACCATATGTACTGCAATCTGATTCCAGGCAGATATTTGTAGCTTATTCTCTAGTTCCAGGCATGAAACTGAGTCTCAAATTTATTTTCTTGTGGCTGTATTTTTTCCTTTTACAGTGTATAGTTAGGGGAAATAAAACCTTTCACTGATGAATTTTGAGAGTATCTTAATGTTTTATTACCTTGAGTTTGCAGTGTTGTATTGGCAGGATTTTCAGTAACCATAATTATTTTTAGGCCTTTTCTATATTGGAACATTTTCCTTCAGTTTTACAGGTGTAACTATAACAGTATAACACCGTCCAAACCCCATGTGGACACTCTTATTTCAGCAGAAGAGTGGTTTTCTTTGGCATAGCTTAAGTCCCTTGTCAAATGACATAAGTTGAACCAAAAAAGGCACTTTTATATCAAAGCAAGTGTGTCCACACAGGGGAGTTATATCAGTATAACTATATCAGTTTAAATTCACCCCTTAGGTTATATGAAAAATCTTTTCCATGTAGACAAGGTGTTATTTAATTGTTAGGTCCATGGGGAGATGGATGGAAATGTGTTACCCTTAAAAATATGAGAGTGTACTGGTCAGGTAAGGTGTCAGAGTGACATCCATGGAAAATGAATTTCTCCTCTTAACCTCAGAAGGCGTAAAGCATTGGCAGTGGTAGAGAAACTTCCCACAAAAAACCCTGTCAATATGCTAAAACCCTTTGGCTATAGGAACCATTTTTTAGGAGTGAGCTGTTCTGTCTCCATGCCCACTCATACTGGCCCTTACTTCTAACATGACCAACAAGGTTGACAGTTAGTTCTAGTGATGGTAGTGCTTTTTGTCATCTGGACAACCATCCTGTGTGAAAACACACACTCATTTAACATTGAACAGCCATCAACTGGAAATACTTTGTCCTTATCTACCCAGAAGGATGAACCAGTGACTAGAACTGTGCCAAATGTTTCTAACAAATTTTGAACTCTCTTAAATATGTCCTGGGGAACAAAGTTAGATGAGGATGTGAATCTTGACCTATGGTCTTGAAAAGCTCCCAACCATTTGAGGAAGTTCATATTTAGGCTTCCACAAGCCTGCTTTCTCACTTAGCCTCCCAACTTCTCTGAATACGTTTGCTCTCTCTTACAACAAATCCTTACCCACCTCTCCTTGTCTTTTGAGGCCCTTGAGGTGCCTGACCTGGTACAGGTGTTCTCATCGGTTGCCCTCCATCTTCAGAGACCTTTATTCAATACCCTTGATCAAGGAGTGGTGGTTGCTCTCCTGAACACCCTCTGGGCTAGATGGCACTGCCTTTTAATGGCATGGGGTGGGATTTTCAAAAGCACTGTATTCCAAAGCCAATAGGATGCTTTTGAAAATCCCCTCTCCCCCCCCTGCCCTTAATTAATTTATTTTTCCTGAGAGATACCAGACGTTCTCTCGGTTTGGGGTAGTTGTTTTTTCTGTCCCATGGGCTCTCTCACATGTTGTTCTGCAAGGCTCCAATTTCAATGTGTCTATGTTGGGAGGGTTATTGAAGAGGCATAGGTTTAAGTGTTGTCAATATGCTGACGATACTGAGTTCTAGCTCTCCGCTTCATCCAGCCTAGAGGGCATGGTTGAATCTTTCTCCGTATATGATGGGTCACTCTAGAGAAGACTGAAGTGATGTTTGTTGCTTCCCACAGCTCATGAAATAATGTGACAAGGACTGTATCAATCTCACTGACTGAGGTTGTGTGTCCATCCTTTGTCAGTAGAGTTTGGTTGTTAGTGTAGCAGCAGTAGAGGTCGGAGTCTATAACACAGTAACACTGGCCAGAATGGCTTTTTCTCCATCTATGTGGCACATGTGACCATTTCTCTCTGATGTGGACCTCACATGCCTCATTCATGCCTAACAAGTTTAAGATTAAACAAGTGCAATGCACTCTATATGGGGTTATACCTGAAATCAAATTGAAAATTGTAGACTGATGAAACCCACTTTTTCACATGGTATATCTCATCATTATGACATAATACTAGTACTCCAGAATCTGCATTGGCTACTTGTTTGGTTTGAGTAAGTACTTAAGGTGCTTGGTCTGGCTTCATATATAAAACCCTAAATAGTTTGGGACCTGCCTATCTAAGAGATCATTCTTTTCCCTATGCCATAATGCTACAGCTGAGGTCAGTCTGGTCTGTTGGTATTTTGGAAGACAAAGCTGATGGCAGGGTGCTCTGAGGTTGAGGGGGCCTCATACACAGCTCTCTCCCCTACCCCTCAGACAGAGATGGCTCTGATTTGTTTACCTTTAGGGAACACTGCACGAACGTTATGATTGGATTTGTGCAGGTGTTTGAGAGAGGCTGAGCTTATAGGGTTGTTATGGGAGTGTGTATTTTTATTTATACTCATTCTGCAAAAGGGAAATTTTAGTTTAATGGACAAGATTATTTTGTATGAACCAACGGCTATTTGTTTGGCCTTTGTTGGATTTTACCTTTTAATTATTTGCCAAGGGCACTAGAATCTAGGACAGCTGTGTTTTTATATGCTGAAATGGAAATAAATAACAATAATTAAATTTAAATGCAAGATACTAAGGTTGTGCCATTTGTTTGGAGTGGAGGGGTGTGATATTTCCTTTTGGAGGTTTGAGTTTACAGTACTCCAACTTCTAAGCAAATATGAATGAACTGGTTTGCTAGGTCCTCTGCAGATAAATCTTAAAAGGTTCCTGTGATGGGGTGCCTGCCCCTCACTGTCCAGGAAAGGGTTAAGAGGGCCCTTGTAGAGGCTGCATGAAAAGTAGCCAATAGGAAGGGACTGTGTGGCAGCCAATCAGGGCCCAGGAGGCTGGCATATAAGGGAGCTGAAAAGTAGCATGGGGGAGTGCCTCCCAGGAGCTCGAAAAGGAAGGACTGTCAGCACCCTGGAAGAGCAGTGGCTGGCTGCTGGAGCTCAGCAGAGTCGAATGCCCTGAAGAAAGGGTGGAGAAGTTACTGGGGCTGTGGGGAAGTGGCCCAGGGAAATCCATTGAGGAGTTAGGGGAGACGCAGTGAAAGGCTACCGCACATAGGGTCCCTGGGCTAGGATCCAGAGTAGTAGGTGGGCCTGGGTCCCCCCCCCCTGCTCTCCGAGTTTGCCATAGGAGTGGTGGCAGGACTTTGGTGGCCACAGTGGGAAGTGGCAAGAATGAACTACAGAATCCCCTGGAAGGTGGGGAACACGGATTGTGACTCGGTTGAGTCATGAGAAGCAGGGTCCAGCAGAGATAGGACAGAGGGTGAGAAACCGCAGGGAGAGGCATCTGCCCAGCTGAGAGCTGATTTCCCAGATAGCCAGCAGGAGGTGCCAAGGCGGTGAGTCGAACTGTGTTACAGTTCCACTCACAATCCCTTCAGTGTTCACACAGCTCAACCAATGACCAGAGATAACTAGTTTGCTATGCTGCTACCATCCTCCAGAGCCCTCTAATCCCTCCCCAAAACTTAATTTAATTGAACTACATGAAAAAAATAACTGTCTCGTTATTGGCAACTAGGGATTCAAATGTGTTCTAGATCTGAGGTTTTTTTCCTCTGCTCTTTCACATAAGGAACTGACTCTGGGTATAAAAATATTAGCTTCCCTAGGTGGCAGTAGGTTCATCACAAGAGACAGCTAAAGGCTCAGAAAGCATGATCAGATCAAGGAAACTGTGGAATATAGTTTGTAGGAGCGTCTGCAGTTGCAAAAGGAACTTTTTTTTTATCTGTATACTGAAAAATCTTGGGGGGGGGGAAGGAATGAAAAAAAGAAAACACTTACTTTGGAAGGCTTACCTGACAGGATTGCTAAACTGTATGCTGTGCTCCCTACATTCTCAATTTACATCATCATTATGAACAATTTGTGTTTTCCTTATATGGCACTGATATCCTGAAATCTAGAACTCGTTGATATAGAGTCCAATTCCAGTTACAAAGCTTATTTGTTTACAGATATCCCCAAATTCCTGTTGCTGTTTTTTTTCTGATGCAGTAAAGTGAGAGTCTAGGGATTTACTCGTCATGTTTAACTTCTGGGGAAGTATTTCCTTTAGGTCTCATGTCATTGTTAGCAACAAAGTAGCTAATAAGGAGCTCTGTAGCTCCTCTCTGCTCTGCAACATCTGCAGCAGACAAAATTCTAAAATCCTCAATTCCCAGTCATGAATGTACTATAAAAACAATGTGGCAGAAATGAAAATTGTTCCATCATAATTTTTCACAGTTCTTTTTGACAAAAGCCAGACAGCCCTCATGAATACACATTTTCTATAACCTTATACATTATGCATTCAGCTATACTAGGAGAGTTGGGAATTACTTGTCCCTAGTGAAGGACCTTTGAAAGTGCACATTTGATAAACAAACCAAATCCTATGAGTGATATGTACTCTTAACATATTATATTAACAACTGAGGAGTGTGGGCAGGGGGCAGGCATGACATACTTTAACTAATGTAACACTATAAGGTAGAAAACTTTCTTTTTATATTCTGATCTCTCATTTCATACTCCAAGGCTGTCATTCTAAGAGTGCTGAATAAATTCCTACAGGAAAATGCATCAGGGGCTAGTTTCACAAGAAGACTTGGGACCTAAATTCCAGAATCAGGCCCCACTGGGATTCACAAAATCTCTGTTTAATTGCCACCTAATCCTGTAGGTGTCCAAACTTCCTCAGTGCCTACATTCTTGCAGTCAAGTTCCCTAGGCACTTATGTTTGTGCACTCTGCACTCCACTGCACTGCAGCCTCATTCCACACAACCAGACACCTAAGCCCAGAGTGATGCATGAACCAGGGAAAGATAGGCATTCCTCCATCTAACTTGCCTGTAAAGCTGGATTTGTAAACATGCTCAGAGCTTGCCCACCTGACTGGGCCCTTGTCGGCTTGCACTAAGTGAGTGGGAGTGGGGAAAACATCCTCTCTCATAACTTTTAACCCAGTGGTTAGGATTCTCACCTGACATATGGGAGACCCTTGATTTCAAGCCCTGCGCCAGTTGAAGGAGAGAGAGGATTCGACAGAGATCTGAGGTAAGAGCTCCAGCCACTGGATAATAGGATATTCTGACTCATGCCTCATGGCTTCCTCAGTTTCTCCTGTTGAAGGTGTTGTACTGTGGATAAAAAATAAAATAACTGTGTGATGGGGGTGGGGAGAGAGTGTGCACAAGTATGAGGCTGACTCTGTAGCTTGGTTGTCCGAGCACTCATATGGGAGACCGAGGATCCATGCCTCCTGTGCCAATGACTTTTAAAAGTTATTTATCCACAATGGAATAGCTTCAATAGGAGAGACTGAGGGAACCCCACATCAGAATATTCCCTAGCCTGTGAGGTAATAGATCCTTGTTCAAATCCCTTCTTCCACTTAGGTGGAGGGGGGACTTAAATTGGGGGTCTCCCACATCCCAGATGAGTGTTCTACCTACTGGGCTAAGACTTTGAGGGAAGGCCTTCCTCCTGCCAAAATGGCATAGGCAACTAACTCCAAGAGAGGATCTGCAAGTGAGAATCCCAAGCCCCTTCCACAGATGGGATTTAGGCACCTATCAGAGAGAGAGTGGTGGGGTTTCGTATACACCCCTCATCTCGACAACTTCCATTGGCTATCTTAGGCAAGGAACTGCCTAGTCTGCTGGCTTTTCTGAATCCCATTCTGAAGCTCCTATCTCTCCTCATTCATTCTATGCGGAGCCTAGGTGCCTAAACCAGGCTTTGTGAATCCCATTGATTTTCTAGCTGCCTAAAAGTTGTATGGTGACACTCAGTTTTGCCAACCTAAGTTCCTTTATGAATCTTGCCCCAGTGTTGCTGGAATATGATGCCAATCAATGTTAAACAGGAGCATTTATGGCTGGTCGTTCTGCAGATTACTTGGTGCTTTTCAAATGACAAACATCTGAACCCAGATTAATGTTTTACCGCTTTTATTTGGTATTAGGTAGAGGGTAGTTTTGCAATCTCTTTATGGAAGCTTTTCAAACCTATTGATTTACATTATGAAGATATTAGACATCTTGTGGAGAGAATTACTATTAATCTTGTGTGTGTAGATTGTGTTCTACCTGTACATAAACATTAACAGAGATACTAACAGGATGATTGATTTCCAAGGAATGGGAAATAAGCAATCCAAGCAATGTTTATCTTAGACATCTGCAGCACTGTGCTTCATGTCAAGAGGTTATAAAGAGTCCAGGGTAAGGATCAATTAAAAGAAGTTGCAGGAAATTCCTCATCATTGTTAGTCAATGAAGATTTATGGTGTTTGCCTCTGTAATAATTTGCTAATTGGCACTGCTTGACTAATGCAGGCACATACCAGCTGAGCTCCAAGTTTATTTGAAATGATAAGGCAGTTTGTAACTGCTTTTCAGTGTCACTGATGATTTACTTATGTGTTTATGATTTAAGCTTTCTCCTTTCTGCCCCCAACCCGGTAGGAACTGAGAATGTTATGGAAGAGAAAACATAAATTAGCTGCAGACAAACTGCATTTGTCTCTACATGCTGTATAGTGAGACACGGATGGAATGTATTTCACTGAAAAATACGAACTTTGTTGATATTTACTTGGCTGTAGAAAACACACTTCAGCAAGTAAATACAGAGCTATAGATTCTACTCCCATTGAAGTCAATGGCAATTTTGCCACTGACTACTTTCAGAGCAGAATTGGGTTAAGCCTTGTGAGAAGAGAACAAGACTGTACAGAAATTAGAATTTCTATTGCACAGAATTCCCTGTGAAATTGGTTGGTGTTTTTGTATAATTCTGATATTTCTTTCCTCACTTACCACTTTATTTCATGGGAAATGTTGATTTAACGTTTCTCTCTTCTTTTCAAAACATGAGGAATTCCATACCTTGTATGAATTTGTACCTTGGCAAAAATAAAATAAATTAAATTGCAAAAAAAACTTGAATGAATCATAATGTATTCGATTGCAAATAATTTGCTCAAATTATAAGTAAGAATATGTGTAAAACAACTAATATTGACCCTGTCTACGCTTACCTCCGAGATTCAGCGGCAGTCGACGGGAGTTACGTAAGCTACGCAAAAAACTTGCGCAACTCCCGTCAACTTCTCTGGTCCTCTTCAGCGCCCCGTCTTCACTGCACTGCACTGACAGGAACCGTGTTCCTGTCAACGCAGTGCTATGCCACTTGTGAAGGTGGTCTTAGTACGTCAATTTCTGGATTGACTGAGTGGGTCTTCACTGACCTCTCAGTCGATCCAGAGAAATCTTTCTGATGGCGTCGACTTTGCCGAAGTCAGTGTACCCGTAGCCAGAGAGTGTTTATCATAATCCTTCTGTTGACTTCAGTGAAGTCAGGATCTTTCCACATGTGTTTGAGTAATGGTGAAGATGGTTATGATTAAAATTTATGATGCTAGGATACCACAGGCACCTTAAAATTTGTAAGATAAGTCAGGTAAGTGTTTGGGAGATCTGATTTTGCTGCGCAACAGAATGCTGTATTTGTATATTCTTGTATCAGCTGCATAACAGACCCATTTTGGTTAGAAAACATGCCTGTTTTGGGGAAATTTTCCATCCAAATGTATTCATTTTTTAGTTCATATTGAAAATCCCAGAATTTGAAGTAATTTCACATTTTCTTAAGAATATTTTAAATCTCTCTAGTGATAGCCCAGAATTGAAACTAAAATGTCCTGAAACAAAGTAGCTCTCAAAGGCATTGTGGTCAAGTGAATAGTGCACTGGAGCTGGAGTTAGGAGATCTGGATTCTATTCCCAGCACAAGCACTACTAGTGATCTGTTGAGTAATATTACTGACTGAGCTTAAACAAGTAACATAGCCCCTTTCCCACCCTTTGTCTGTTTATCTATTTAGATTATGAATTCTTTAGGGCAGGAAATACCTCTTGTTTATGTATTTGTCCAGTGACAAACATGATGGAGCCCCAATATCTATTGGGGCCACTAGGCAATACCATAATATGACTAACAAGAGTCATTTGTGAAGTGCTTTAACCATGGGAAGCATAATCTAAATGCAAAGGGCCAGGTTGTGAACACCTGGCTCGTACTGAGGAGCAGTTACCCTCAGGTTCCCATTAAAATGAATATGCATATTCATCTCAGTAAGTACTCACCAGGATATGTGAAGGGCCCACAATTTGATCTTAAGAAATTACTATTATTGATCCTAAAGGTAAAATCGGCTCTCTAATAATAAACACTGCCTATTTACATTACCTGTGCTGAAAGATCTGTGTGTTTCTGCAAATTCACATCAGTTTAAAATAGTCCTAAAATAGTAATGTGACATGTATACCAATGAGAAGTAGGAAGAAGATTAATATCTACCTTTGTTATGTGCCGACAGTTCCCACAACTTACTGAAGACTTGCAGTATTGACTGTTCACTGCCAAAACAATCAAAGAAGTAGGAAGAACCCAGAAAGTGAATCTTTAAATTCCTGTAGCTGCAGATATTTCAGAGGTGAAGGTGGGTGGAAGAGAAGCCAACAGGGATTTAACTAAAGGGTGTGAAGAGAGTATGAGTGATGTGTCTCTTCCAGCAATTCACAAAAGTGGCAGGAGCATAACCAAGAATTTTATTTATCTTCAGCAAAAGGTATTTGGCCTGCCACTGTAGATTTTTCATTCTGCCAGAGCACACATGTGTCAGCTATAGAAAGTTCATCCTTTTATACACTCAGGAGTAAGAAAACAAAAAGTGCAGCAAGCTCATGTTCTCAAGGCAAACTACAACCAACAATAAAGAGGGCATCTGAGTACAGTCATATTCATTCAGTTGCCCAAAGGTATAGGTAGTACTGATAAAAATGATTGTGGAAGACAAGTTCTTCTATTTTTCTATCAAGCAAAGGCCTTGGTTGATTTATGTGGAGTGAGTAGCAACGACACAGCAGGGCATGCTTTTGTAGTTAAACAAAGCCAAAATTGCATCATGTCCTTTGGGCATGAATGACCTACGTCTTGCAAGAGGCTTGGGAAAAAACAAAAGAACTGGGCAACCTCATAGATATGCGCAGGTGGCAAGCCCCAAAGTGCACCATTTTTATCTGGGAAAGGAAATATTTTAGATCGCTTTTTGTTGCCTCTGCCAGCATCAGTCATTTCTCACTTTCCATTAACAACCTGCATTAGTATTTATTATTTATTATTTTATTTTTTTTAAAAACAATCCAACTCAAAATCTTTTTTACTGAAGTTAAACATGAAAATGACATCATGGTTGGTTGGTTGGTTTGTTTCTTTAGAAAGCTGATATTTAGCTGTATGTATACTGGACAGTTAAATATATTTCAACTCAAATTACTAGCTTACGCGAACATGCATCCAATAAAGTTATAAGACATACCAGACAGTACCAAGCCCTACATCAAAATAAAGCCTGATACATATGATGTTATTTTGTGATTTGTAATTTCTTTATTTCAGTCTTTATTTTAAAAGCAAGTGTTTTTAACACTATGGCAATATCCAGCAAAGAACTTAAGCTATCTTGTAACTTTAAGCATGAGCATTCCTATTGCTTTACTGGATCAGCGCCTTGAGGTGCAGTAGTTTACATGGGTGTCAAAAGCTAATATTTACATACAGTTATCACCCCACAGGATCTCAAATGGCCAGGTTTATTGTGGGCAAGCATGGGTACTAGTATCCTATAGACTCTACAGGATAACTAACACATGTATGCTTGTTACAATTGTACTGGCTCAGTAAACAGGGAGACTTTCCATTTCCCCCTTGGCCAGATAAAAGTGCTTCCTTTGAGACCCTCTTTTTATACATTGATACAAACAAGTTGTGTATTGCCCTTCTGATGTGGATAGTTGCCACCTCCTGACGTGGCAAGGTATCACCCTTTGACGTGGTATTATACCCCCCATTACCTTGTACTGAATGGTTTGATCAAAACATCTCTATGTATCACATTAATAGGACATTTCTATCCATCACGGTGTCATTTGAGGAGGCCAGTGAGCCCTCATTATCTCTGGGGTATTAGGATGTTGTGGTACCTTTCTGGAATGTGCTTGTGCCTAGTACTTCTTTGGAATGTGTGTTTGTTATACTAGCTCTGTTCTTGCCAGTTACTGTGAGCTCAGCAGCTTTCACAGCATGGCTTCTGCTAACTTGGCTTTATATCAGACTTGACTATTATTTTAGCTCAGGCCTCATACCTGGCCTGTTATACTAGGCCTCAGGCCTCCTATCTGGCCTGTTATGTTAGGCTTTATGTTTCAGGTTCTTACTTTCTACTACAATATACAATTCTGGCAATTCATAACGTTCCCATCATGCCAAAGATGTGTGTGGTGCTTTACAAAATAGATAGAGATGGATTCGCTGCCTCAGAGATTTTACTATCCCAAGGCTCAAATCTGCAAACTATTACTCCCTTGAGAAAAATTTTATAGGATTGGGCCCTCACTAAAGATGTGAACAATGGCAAGAGAGAGAAGGAAAGAAGTAGGGGGACAGAAAAAGAATGCAGATTGTGGAGGGAGAGAAGGAGGGGGCAGAAGAAGAATAAAGATGAGGGAGGGAGATTGTCAAAAGCAAAAATGGCAGTTAGGCACCTAATTTTCTGTTGAAAGTCAATGGAAGGTTGGCACCTAATGAAGCTGCTGTGTGTGTCTTTGAAAATCCCATGTGATCATGCAGTCACTTGGAAGGCTCAGGCATGCATCTTGAGAATAACTAACTTTATTTTTTAAGTTAATCTTGTTTATAAAATTTAATTGGTCATGATGTATTTCATCAACCCCCTTGTGAGAGTGAGTTTGAGGAGATCATGGTGGATAGACTAAGCAGGAACATTATAGGCAGAGGGACAACATGGTGGGAGGAGGGCATGGGAGGACACCAAGTAGGTCTCTATGGCAAGTGGAAGTGAAGTGGAAGTAACAGGAAACAAGAACAGTTAGTTAATAAGGAGCTAAGCTGTAGACTGCTGTGACAAGCTTCACAGGACGTCAGAGGACTCATCAGTGGGGTAGGGTGTGGGCTATAGATTCTATGAGAAAACCCTGCTGAGGCAGAGTGTGGCCTGCTAAATTTTTATGAAGACTAGTGGCCAGCCAAGGTTCAGGTTAGTCTAGAGAGGCACTCCATCTGGGGCTAATTATGCAGCTGAGTTTACAAGCTGCACAGGAGAAATGCAGGTGGAGACTTGAGCCAAGTTTGTATTAATTTGGTTAAACCAGGACAGATGGAAATTCAAAGGACCAGTGGGGATCATTTTTTATTGTTTGTATTTTGGTAGTGAACCCTATGTGCTAGATGCTTTTCTCTCTCTCTCTCTCTCTCTCCCTCCCCCCTAAGAGTTTCATCCTGAGCCTTCGGGGAACCAAGTGCCAGATTCTCAGTTGGTGTGAATCAGGATAGCTCCATTGACTCCTATGGAGCTAGCCTGATTCAAAGTAACAGAGAATATTACTCTAATTTTCTTTCCTGCCACTCAGACAAGGGCTTCAAAAATGAGGGTGGGAACTGAGGACAAATATTGACTTTAAAGTAGATAGCACTCTTTATCTGAATAAAATACATATTTGAGATCATATATCAACAACTATGATGGTGGCTGTATTGTTACATTCCAGACATACGTAATGTATATAAAATCTATGACACACTTAGCTGTGACTATCAAATATGCATATTGCATCCATATGGGTAAAAGTGAAATGATTTATCGTCACAATTTTTTGAGGTAGCATATTTAT
The DNA here is from genome assembly GCF_026122565.2 of Emydura macquarii macquarii. Classification (NCBI taxonomy): domain Eukaryota; kingdom Metazoa; phylum Chordata; order Testudines; family Chelidae; genus Emydura; species Emydura macquarii. The sequence goes on from NW_027130698.1 coordinate 5,986,727, forward strand.
ATTCTTAGACGTATCAACCAGACAAAAAAGTGTGCTGCACATTTACTTGGCGTCCATAATGGACACCTGATGTTTTCTGCTTACCTAATCCGACAAAAATGATAGCAACCACCTTGTTGCAGGGGGAAAATATTGAAAAACTCCTGGGCTTCCTTGGAAAAATCAAAATGCCTTTTGGACACTTAATAAATATTGGAGTTGCTGATTTAGGGCATTTGGGGGAAGGTGTTAGGCATGCTAGCTCTTTGAGAATATCCTGTGTCAGGAGCAGAGCAGACTGGAAACTGACAGTACAAAAAATGTCCAGTGTCTGTTGGTCAGGTAAATAAAATGTATTGAATCTATGTGCCTATGGTGATTATAACAGTCATGGATAAGAGAGAAGAGGAGGGGGAAATGCTTTCTGTGTTGTGGGTTCGGGATATACATATGTCAGCTAAGCTTCTAGGATTTGTCTGTTTAAACTAAGGCTTAATCCTCAAAACAGACACACTGGCATGGATCTCAATGACGTTTTACCTTCCTGTGCAGCACTGATCAGTCATGATCTATTAGGATCTGCTGGGCAAACCCATATGATTGATTTATTGCAATTACAGGAAAGCTGGAGAAAGGCGGACAGATCACAGAAACATAGGGATGAAAAGGATTTAGAGATTCCCTGCCTAGTTCAGCCCCCTGTGCTGAGGCAGGACCAAGTAAACCTAGACCATCCTTGACAGGTGTGTGTCTAATGTGTTCTTAAAAATCTCCAAGGACGAGGATTCCACCAACTCCCTTGGAAGCTGCTTTCAATGCTTACAAAATCCTTACAGCTAGAAAGTTTTTCTTAATATCTAACCTAAGTCTCCCTGCTGCAGTTTAAACAGATTACTTCTTGTCTTACCTTCAGTAGACATACAGAACAATTTATCATAGTTCTCTTTTTTATAGCAGCCTTAACATATTGAAGACAATTATCAGGTCCCCTCTGTCTTCTCTTCTCAAGACTAACTATGCCCAGTTTTGTTTAACCTTTCCTCACAGGTCAGGTTTTCTAAACCTTTTATCATTTTTGTTGCTCTCCTCTGGACTGTCTCCAATTTGTCCACATATTTCCTAAAGTGTGGTGCCCAACAATGGATGTGGTACTCCAGCTGAGACCTCACCAGGGCTGAGTAGAGCAGAACAATTATGTCCCATGGTTGACATAGAACACTCTTGTTAATATACCTTAGATGCTATTAACCTTTTTTGCACATTGTTGACTCATATTCAATTTCTGATCCACTGTAAATTCCCATGTTCTCTTCAGCAATGCTACTGCTTAGGCAGTTATTCCCCATTTTGCTGTTGTGCATTTGATTTTTTTCTTCCTAAGTGTATTACTCTGCATTTGTCTATACTGAATTTCATCTAATTGATTTCAGACCAATTTGAATTCTAGTTCTGTCCTCCAAAGTCCTTTCAACATCTCCCATCTTGGTGTCCTCCATAAATTTTATAAGCCTATCCTCCACTCCATTATCCAAGCCATTAATGAAGATATTGAATGGTAACCTGAGACCCAGTACAGACCCCTGCTGTCCCCCACTAGATATGCCCTCCCAGTTTGAAAGAGAACCATTGATAATTAGGCTCTGAGTATGGTCTTTCAAACAGTTTTGTATCCACCTTGTAGTAATTTCATTAATTGTGATTTTATCACTATTACACTCATCCTCCTTTCCCCGTTTACCTTGTTTTGTTATACCCTTTTTTTTCATCTAATCTTAAATTAGATTGTATATTCTTTTCGGAAGCACTGGGTTTTACTTTGTATTTTTAAAGCACAACAGGTCCCCAGATACTGAATATGGAAAGACTGATCCATGACTATGTATTCTATACATTTCTGAAACATCCATCACTAGGGTAACCATAAATTTTTAAGGCCAGAAGGGGCATTAGCTCATCTAATCTGACCTATATAACACAAGCCAGAGACTGGACCCAGTTAGCCCTGTTTTTTGTTCGACTAACACATCTTCCAGTAAGGCATCCAGTCTCCGCCACGAGATGGATAATATTCCACTTCCTTTCCTAACCTACTCCATATGTGCCTGTATCTAGGCTGCAAGTAGAGAAGAGATAGTTGACAAGATCATTTTGGGTTGGGTAGGCAGAGCGAAGCTCCATGGCACACAATAAAAATCTGCCCTCAACTGTCTCAGTTTATAGCAAGGTGAAGGGTTCCAGCAGCCCTGAAAACAACGACTGAGCCATCTTTAACAAAGCCAACCTTGTATGCACATTGAAAGGTTATGCTGGCAAACTGAAGAATCCATCTGGCTCAAGCTGCAACTCACCCTTCCAGCATCACTTCTTGCACACTAAGTATTTCAAAAATTTAGTTTCCAAGCAGGTCTAAATCTGTTTTTAATTTTAAATTGTTTCATTATGTGGATAAAAAGAGGTTCTATTTGTAATATGGTATCTTGGGTACAGCTCTGTGGGTTTAAAATAAAATTTTAATCATTTCTGACAATTATGTAGTGTGAACCAAGTATGCTGTTTCTTAAAGCTCTTATCTGTCTGTTTATCACTTTACCAAGGACACTCTAAATGAATTCCAGTCCTCAGACTTAACTCTCAGTGAGAGAGAAATACTAGATTTTATATAAATTTGGCATGTATATTTAACAAGTGAATGTTGTTATAGCTTTCAAAAGAGTCTTTACTTTTGTTGTTTTATTTCAATAAATCTTGGTATTGTAAACAAAACCTCAGTCACATTTATGGCACCTGCTATTTTTGGTTTAGCAGCCTCTTGAAGTTAAACTTTTTTGTTACAACTTTATTAAAAACTCTGATACTCCACACAGGTCCAACAAGACCATAATCATTTATGCTCTAAAATAAAATGTCAAGTGGATCAATCCATTATTCCACCTCCCACCCTTGCCCCTACTTTGATCCCTATCATTTCTGAATGTCTCAGCTTGGTTGGCATGAGCCAGAACATAAGCAAGTAATCTTGGTTATAGACCAATCATTTGTGCAATGTGCACTCTGATGTGTACAGAGGGGAACTGGTAATCATATGGTATGTCTGCATATGCAAAACAGAATGGGACCACATATCTATATTTCCTGCCTCTGAGATTCTTTCTGGATCCTAAGAGATGTCTCTCTCCCCACGTGAAGCCTCATCTGAGGTACTCAAACTAACATTACTCTCCTGACGATTCTTGGTCTGTCTTTTAGTATGAATAATCCTACTGAAGCCATTCGCACAATTAATGTGAGTAAAGTTACATACCTGCTTATGAGTTTGAAGGATCAGGGCCTTAACGTCCAATATATGTATTCCTCTCTCCCCCCTATAATGGTCCTGTAAAATTCACATAAAATACCTTACCAGGAGTAACATTTTAAAAGATGGTGTTTATAATTTAATCCATTAAATAATTTTAATCTAAAATTTCAATAACACAAATTTTCCCATTTCTTTTATAAAGCTTCAGATGGATTTAAATCAGTGGCTTAATCTACTGTTCCACCACCCAGCCTTTGTTCCATGTTATTTTGGAATTCCCTGAGTTTTGGCTCTGAAGATTGCTATCTAAGGGCTCAATTCTGCAGCTCTTACTTCTGATTTCAGTGGGATTGCTTGCATTAGTGTTACTTAATGTGAGCCAGGTTTGCAGATCCAAGCTTAAAGGGAGGCTAAAGATAGGGAAAAGACTACAAGAGGACTGACTGGACCATTGTATTGAGACATGGTGCCTGCTGGGTGGTGGAGGAGTCGTTGGCAGTGTCTAGGAGGAGGCCAGAGGATCCTGAGCCAAACATCTGTGAGGGAAATGGTACAGGAATCAAGATGAGTGGAGAACTTTTGTGGGAGCAGTGGGCATTTGGAAAAGGACTAATCTCCTGCTTCCAGTTATGTCTAGAAATACCACCCGAACATCTCTTGTCACAGTATATCTGCGCTTCTGGTTTCAGCTCCTGCCAGAATGTGTAAGTGAAATACAATACCTGAATATTCTGTAACTGTAAATTTAGTGCAAATTCACAACACAAAAAAAGCAAAGAACTGGTGGGGGAAGTGGTTTCTTACATTAACTTAAACAGCTGTTCCATCCGTATTTACAAGTCTGAAACTTTGTTTAATTTTGGCACAGGTGTATAACTTTCCTTGTTGAAATAATCAGACAATTGCACAGTAAAGATAATTATTTTAGCCCCATAATTTTTAAATGGAACAAAATTGTAAGTTACCATCTGTTGGCTGTTCAAGAGCATACAGGAAAGTAGTTAGTGTATTCAATCCATATCCTACTAAGCAATACTGGAAAGCCACTGCCATATTTGCCACTAATTAAATTGATAGCAGAGAGGGCATGGAGTGAATGGGCATAAGCCATAAAGTATCTTCTTGCCACCTAACAGGGTGGGCACACTGGGGGCACAGATCAGGGAAGCTTGTGCTTCTGCAACTCCAGTGTACCCATTCTGTAATGAACAGGTGTCTTCAGCACTTTCAATCATGCATCCTTCACTAGCTGTAAATGTACACTTAAAAACTCTGGAATGTTTGAAGGAGTTGATGTGCTGAATGGTTGACATACTGAAGTGACAACTGTCACACTTATTAGGCTTGCTGCATGACATGAAATACAGATTTCTGAGTAATCATTTTGCACTAGGGCCACCAGTATATAGCATCTTGCTATACAGTAATTGCCCTTTAATATAACACCATGTATTGGTAAGGAAAAAGGACACAGCTTTCTCTGATTAACAGGCAAATTTGTTTGTAGTGTGTATAATGAAGCAATTAAGTGAGCTGTAAGATTGCTCACACAATGTCTGAACAAAACATTCTCTAGTTACAGTTTGTCTATTAACATGAGCCAAACCAGGTGATTTAAGCATGCTGTAGCTACAAGGGCTCCAAAAGTGTTGCAGTGAAAATCTGCTGCATTAATTGTATATCTTATGCAGACACTTTAACATTCTGAACACACATTTAGTGCTGCTAAAGCAACTGTGTCTTATAGAAGGAAATTCTCTGTCTACAGATCATGTAAAACAGCTAATGATCATCTTAATTAACCCCCAAAACTTTATGCATGGCTAGTATTCAACCAATCTTTTGATACTAGGCAGGAAGCTATTAAAGGCAGTTTGGATGATGAATAAACTGATAAAGTTTCTACATGAATAGATGTCACAAAATATGTTAAAGCTTAGTTGGTTTAATCGTTATACTACTTGTAGTGACCTATTATTCCACAGTAGTGTTAATATTACTAAAGCTGAGTTAAATTGGCCCAAAAATTGTGCTTACATAAAACCACAAAAAAACACTAAAGTGAGGCAAGTGCGGCTGATGCTGCTTAGATCTGATACATTAATAGTGGGGCACAGCAATTAGCATGATTATGTTTTCATTCTTTGCAAATAAACATGATGGGAACAGAAATATAGTATTGCTTCTCAGTGTTGGGACCATTTATTACATGGCGTTGATTTAAAGAAAGGCACACTGTGGTTCATTGTTCAGGACTGTGGCTTATTGGCTTTAATTTGAAGTCGTGATTATCCATAAATGTCTATGTTCAAGGTTTTTGTTTTTAGAACAAAGGATCAATTATTTTGTGTGGATTTAATACCATGGAACTAATAGTTTTTCAATATACGCTCTGCTATATATCTAAAGTTATTGAACCTGGGACTGGAGAAGAATTATTATCTGAACAGCGTTGTGAGGACTCTGCTAAACTTCTAATTGCTTACCTACTCACACTCTAATATTTTCTTCAGGTGCGCAATCAATTATTCTAAAGAGTAATGTTTCTCAGTTCTTTTCAGACATATCATATACCTTACCTATTCCAGTCTGCTCTCAAAACCATACTAGAAATCGTCTCACAGATAGATCTGACATTCTGTAAATTCAGAATGCGTATTGACATTGATAATTAGTTCCTTGAACATCATAGCCTCATAGACAGACTGGGCTTGGAGGACAAGAAAACTTGAACACTCTGATCATGATAATACATAATGCCTGAACTGTAAAACATTTTCAGCATACTGCCATGATTTACGCCATATATTACAAATTAAAAGTCTGTGATGACTCATTTTTATTGCAAAGATCATAAAAAAGGACAGATTAATCAATGGCTTAATGAGGATGGAAAACTGTACAAAATTAATCCATTCACAATATACTATTAAAATTGTAATCTTCATATCCTTTGTGGAATGAGGACTTTTTAAAAGCAGCAGTACTTTAAAATATCAAATCTATGGTATAAGAGCCTAGCGAACTGAAGGTACAATTGCAGCACAGCAGTGACCTTATTTCACTCTTTTCCCTGCAACAAAAAGCAAGCCTTCTTCAGGAGAAATTTACTCTAAATATGTGTCAGGGGCTAGTTAAACAAATGTTGTTCAAATCAGTGAATTGCCAAATCTATTAGAGGCCCCTGTTTTGATTTTGGTTCAGTAGCCAAACCAACTCCTGTCCATCTCCTTCCCCACACACCCTCAACTGTTGCTTTGCTCGAATGAAACATTTCATTCAACTTAAAACTAAACATTTAGTGTTTGAGGGATTTCTGTTACATTTTAAAGTTAAATCTAGCTAAATTTCAAAACAAAATGTTTTGTATCAAAGTTGAAACATGTCATTTTGAAAATGTCAAAGCAATGCATTTTGACTTTTTAAAAAATAAATTTCTCTGTTGTTTTTTTGTTTGTTGCCAAACTATTTTTTACCCAAATTCACACAGTTTTGGTCATTTATGTGCTAATATACATTTTTGTTTTGCTGTACCTGCTTAAATTAACTAAGAGGTTGCCAGTTAAATGGTTGTTCAGTTTCAGCAATAAAATTATGCTTAAGATGCCCTTGGTATATGGATGTAATTTAAGTAATGACAACTGTCATTAGTATCCACTTAAACAGCTACAATGTTAGATTAAGTGGCATTAGTTCATGCATTTTTCCATCTTTATCTATTTAAGTCTGCAAGGGGTTCTGGACTTTTAGATATGAATGCATTTCTGATATCTGACTTGATGTGATTAGTGGCATTTTACATCATACTAAAAAAAGAGTGCTGCAGATCAGTTATTAGCAAAATATTATCTTGACACTGTAACTGGAAGCTTCAGTGCAAGAGGCAGAAAATTACAGACAGTCAGCCCAATTCTATCCTTAGTTACTTCTGATTTTCAACTACTTAATGAAAGCATAGTTTTTGTCCAGTGAAATAAACTGCTTCTTTTATTATTGTGTAATACCTAATTCAACTGAAGTTTTGGTAAAATAAAGATGACCTGATTATTTTCCAAGTGTCCATGCCTTCATGTATTTAGATGCCACTACCAGTCTGACCAAAGAGGAGGCATGTATTACATAACTCTTCACTGGCAAAATGTCAGATACAATAGTTTGGACTGTATCCAAACAGGCTCCAGAGGCATTCATCTTAAATAAAGGTTTTCCTTGACTCTGAAGCGACTTCCTCGAGTCATATGATCTTTTAGTGTCCTTCTAGCAGTGCTGTTGGCAGACATTGCTCATTGAGTTATCAGGCTGTAACATTAAAATTCTTGGATTACGATCCATTGGCTCAAGAAATACAGCCTGTGAATTCTCAATGAGTGGGACAAAGGTAGAGTTTAATTTCTTTGCTGGTGGCAGCTGATAGTGTGCCTCCTACAACACAAAACAAAAAATGCAATGTGTTGCACAGTTTGGCTATTTCTGTTGTAGCTGGGCCTTGATTATCTTGCCGAAACCCTCTTATTTGAACCTAACAGAGATGGTTTGGTGTTTGAAGAAGCACTAAAATTAAAAGGAAAGCTCTGCAGTAAAAAGGAATGGATGGAAACCCTGCAGAAATTCTGGCAGGGACTTTTGTTGCTGGAAGATTCCAGCTACTGCAACATTCCGATCCACGAAGTGCTTATTATTTGATTACATTTAAAAATCCAGAGAAGAAAATTCTGTCTTTTTTCACCTGGATGGTGATCACTTCCCTCTCAAAATCCACACAACTGTTCTGCTAATCCTCAATGAGCTAGTGTTAATCCCTGATAAAACTGGCTATGCCAGTATCTGGATACTGCCCACCTTAGTCTGCTTTGAGTAATGGATTGTTCCAGAGATCCAAAGTTTTCAATTTTGGTAATGCTCCAATTCTCCATTGCTACAACTGGTAAAGATCCAAGCCTTTTAACATGAGAAATATTAAGAAGAGGACAGGAAGGCTGGGTATGGAATAAGGGAAAAATCCATGGTAGGATTCAGATGAGTTTTGTGGTCAGGGTGAAATATGTGATGTATTATTCTGCTATGAAAAATAGTTCCGAATACAATAATAAAAGAAAATAGTTGGGAAAGTTTATTCGAGCAGGGGGAAAGCTATATTTAATATTTTCCCTGCTTTTTTTTTTTGTTTTGTTTCTTGGGCTATATGGACTTCTCCCTCTTCTATCCCTTTATTAGTCCAGATATTTTTTTAAGTATCAGTAACCATCACCATATTAATTCAGTTTATGGAAAGTAAAGGCTCAGAGAGCATTGGCATCAGCAGCTGTTGGCTGAGATCCTGTATAGTTCTCAGTTCAGTTTTTACAGCAGAGAGTGAGTTAAAAGTGGCAAAGTGCCTGCCAAGTGGTCAGTGTAAGACTCTTCTCTCAGTGTATTTTTCTAATGCATTGTCTACTCTAGTTTAAAATTCCATACGAGAGCAAGTTTCCATGTTTAAGTGTGTTAAATCTTGTAGGTTTGGAATTCATTTTTTCAGTAACGTCTCTTAATACGAAACACCTGATGTGTGTTTTTTCCCCATGTGTCAGATGAAAGTTAGGTTACCCTATTTCAGTTCTTGTGATAGTTCTGGCTGGTACCTGAGCAGGCTGGGTATTTTGGTTGGCTGTGTCTGGTCTTATTTTCATGCTGGAAGTACTTGGCATTAAACACAATAATAATAATAATAAAAACACATCATGGTCCTGTGATAAAAATGTTGTCTTAAGTAAAAAAAGAATAGGCATTAAGTAGAAACCAAACCAAATGGCAATACAACTCCCAAGCTTTTCTGTTCCATTTGTAAACCTTCAAGGCTGGAGTTTTATAAACAGTTTTGAAACCAACATAAACATCTCTGAAATATTGGGTACTGGGAAATGAAAACTGCAGAATAAATAGCAGATTCTTTTATGTCTGCAGGAGAGAATGTCTGCACTCCATACCTCATCTGCCAGTACTGAATTTTGTTCTCTCTCCATCAGCTAGTTTTACTTTATACAGTAAAAGAATGAAGCATGTTTTACCTCCCAGCTCTAGGAAAAATGCATACATATCCTTTGTATCATTCCTTGATGAATCTAAACAGTGAGGGATGGGGAAAGACATATAACTGGTCTCATTTAGAGTCAACAAATTCTAAAGATACCTTTCTTATAAATTGTTAGAATTTATAGAAGGGCTGCACACAGTGGCATTACATTCCAAACTTGTCTAAATACAGTAGAACCTCAGAGTTATGAGCACCAGAGGTACGAAGTGAATGGTCAACCGCACACCTCATCTGGAACCGGAAGTACGGAATCAGGCATCAGCAGAGATGGGGGGAGGGAACATATACAGTACAGAACTGTGTTAAAAGTAAATTACTAAAAAACAGAAAGTTTAAAAAATATTCACAAGTTTCTGTCCTTGTTTCATTTAAATTAAGATAATTAAAAGTAGCATTTTTCTTCTGCAAAGTAAAGTTTCAAAGCTTTATTAAGTCAATATTCAGCTGAAAACTTTTGAAAGAACAACTGTAATGAATTATAAGAGTTACGAATAACCTCCGTTCCCAAGATGTTTATAATGCTGAGGTTTTGCTGTATAGGTCTGAAGCTCATTAAGCAAATTTGAATTTTGGGGTTCAAATGAACCTCAAACTAATAGTGAAACTCAGCTTAAACTACTAAGATTGGTGTGGTTATATTAGGGAGTCAGGGGAAAAGGCTGAAAACTCTATGAAACAACCAGATTTCACATACTGAAACTATATATTACCCTAAATTCATTCAAAACTCAGCTCAGGTTTGCAAAACCTGATGAAACCAAACCTCCATTATGAAAAAACAAGGCAGTTGCTGTATCCAGGCTACATTCACTCCTATGGCTGCTGATCCACAGAAATCTGCGGAGTTTAGGAACTAGCTGATAGTGGGATGATTGGTTCTTCCCTGACTAATGGATGGGCAATAAAAGTATGTGTGTGGGTGAGGGGAAGAGGCCTGAAATCTGAGGGTGAAATCCTGGCTTCTTTGAAGTTAATGGGAGTTTTGGCATTGGATGGCACCTGAATTTCACTCAGGAACGTCAAGGGCAAAAGGTATCTTCCAGACTTTGGCCAGAAAAATCAGACAGGCCCCTGTAAGCTAAAGATTCTCTAACTCCCCAAACAGTACTCCTGATGTTGGGGAAAATTTTCTTTTCACCATAATTGTACGCTTCAGACAATTGAGTTTCTTGAGTCTCCTCATGTTGAGATCTTCATTAACTATTTCTTCCTACTGCAGCATTCCAGCCTGATGGTACTTTTTCTGTCTCCAAATTACTTACTGCAAGTTGTCTCCATATTTGTTCTTTATCACTGATGGCACATTCAATTTTACTTACCCTAGAGGAGATCCCTGAAGTTATGTCTACGCTGTACAATCCTGCTGGCAGGGTGTAGGGTATGCCTAGCTACATGCCATAGTAAAAAGCAGGCAGTGTCCACACTGTGTTGCGTAGCTACATGTGGCAGTGAAAGGCTCCAGCTGCAGGGACAGACTCAGGAAGGCACTGCTTGGCCAAGTAAAAAGTTTTGTAGGATATATATCTTGGGGGTTCAGGCATGTCTTTAATCACCTGAGCAGTGCTTCACTGTCTACACTGCCATTTATACTTGTGCATTGTATACAAGCTCCACGCTGATGTAAAGAGCGTGCAGTGTAGACATACCTATGTGTTGTCTTCCCAATAGCTGAACTGCACGAGCAGAAATATCTATAGAATTCTTCAGATCTCTTTCTGACCTTTGCTACGTCAATAATTCAAATCTTTCAAATCAATGCATCTATTTGTGTGGGCTGTTATGGAAGGCAAGACTTGATGGAGTTTAGGTTTGCATGTGGGAAACTTTGTTTTTATAAGGGATTGAGTTCTGCTTGTTGCCAGAGATAGGCTGCTATTTAATTTTAGTTTTGTTATTGTGACTTGTGTCAGCACCCCCCTTTTTTTTTTTTTTTGTAACAATTCAATTACATTAAAATATTTGAGTGTAACAGTTACATGAGTTTCTTTCCTCATCTCTGATCTTGCTCTCTTTTTTCTTTTTAAAGTTAAACATAGTTCTTAACATCCACTCTAATCCTTATTCTTATTTTCATTCTCAGTTTGACAAACTCTTTGTTGTTTCTGGCATTCCAATCTCGCCTCACTTGTTTGTTTTGCCTCTTCAGATATGAGTTCAAAATTGTCCGGTTTCCTCAGTTTTACCTTTATTTTTTTCAATACCCCATGAAATGTCACCTAATAAAAGAGCAAACAGGTCTAACACTTCATACAAGGAGACTTTATGCACTGGGTGATTCTAATAATGATCTCCAATATATGAAATCAATAAAATTTCCATAGAGCATAACATAAGCTAAATATAACACATTCATATAGCTAATATAGGGTGAGATTGGGAAGTCCTCATCAAAAGATCTCCAAGATTGATCCCAAAATAAATTACTGCTGGCAATCACTTTTTCCCCTCCAGTTTTCCACCTCAGTACAGACAAATCAAAACTTATTTAAAATCAAATAAACAATTTCAAGTACAGAAGCAGCTATCATGCAAATTGATTTAGAAATGAAAGTTTATATACTATTAGCTCCCAGGAGGCTCCAGCAAAAATGGGAATGATATGTGGCAGATTCAAATGATTCATTCTTACTACCTCCTTAAACTCTATATCCACAGTTGGGCACTTTTTACGAAGTTTTTAGTCCTCTATTATGATTCCTTTCCCCCACATTGTGCGCCATCTCACAAACTTTCCAGGATCTAATTGAAGACAGTGGACCAAATGGTGCTCTTATTTACACTTCTGGAAATTCAGAGCAACCCCACTAAAGGTTACTGTGGATTTACATTGGAGTAACTGACAGCTGAATTTGGAACAATGAATTCTGGGCACAGAAGGTTTGCAACAAAAAATTAATGGCTCAGGTAGAGTTGGGTGATACTGGGGGAAAAAAAGTATTTGTGAATGTTTGTATAAAAGCTTCAAATTCACACCAGTGGTTTCTGTGACCCTTTTAATTTGTCCTTTGCAAACATTTATGCAACTCATTTTTAGTAGAGCAAATGCCTTGCAAATGCTTGAAAATGATCAAAGTGTTCATTTGGGTCCCCTGCACTCTTTTTGATTGCTTTACTCATCCTCATAGAACTTTCAGCTGTCCAATCAGGGAGCAAAAGAAGCCCTTGTGACTAAGGTGACCAATCACACGTGGCAAATAGTGAATAATCCATAAACAAACCTTGGCTGAAGTATATTTGAATAAAGGGTTTGTCAAGCAATTTTGAATTATAACCAAAATCATAAAATGGTAACCAACATCATAAAATCCTTGTGAATAGCTAGTGTAGAGGGAAAAAGGCAAAACTGACTGAATAAATTGTTCATTTTGAATAACTCACCCAGTCCTAATTCCATATCTGGATTTTTTTGGATTGCATCCCACAGATTGCAAGGTGTATCAATGACAAAATAATATAAAAATGAGTTAATGGTTTCCAAATGTTTAGGTACAATCTGGACAGCATTTTCAAAAGTCAGTAGTGATACCCGGCACCTCAATTTTAGGGTGCTCAGTTTGAGACACGTTTAAGTGTCAGCATTTTATGATAGTTAGGGCCATTAATAAGTCTCAAGTTGAGCCTCCAAAATCACTACTAACTTGAAGAATATTGTTTTTCCCTTTCCTAGTAGTAGTATTAATGTTACTGTAATCCTAATGCAAATTTTTTAGAATATTACTTGAAATGGTAACTTCATGGAATTCAGAGGGAAAATAAAATTATGGTGGTTTTATATGCATATATTTGTTTTATTGTCTATGTGCACTGATATTTTTCATATTAATGTTCATAGGATCTTTAAAATGCTCACCTTTCAGGCCTCTATCTTCATACACTAAAAATTTTTTAAAAGTACCTAAAAGCCGATTTACACGATACATTACAGTACCTCTTTTTGTAGAAGCTGGGACATATCTATTAAACGACATGAGTTTAGAAAAAATCCTTAGCAGTGTAATTATTCTATAGACCCTAATGTCTTCACAGGAGCGATGACACCTCAGTGTCTCATCTTATTTGCACAATATTTATTTTTATTAAAAATAAAAGTACACACACAAAACATATGTTGCAGTAATTTTATGGGTCTGCTTTACCCCAAATATCTAAGACTCACTCAGCTCCTCAACTGATAATTGCCCCTAAAAATCTTATTTATTTGCTCTCCTATCTAGCAGAAGCCCCAGAAGAGTAGATCATCACACGCATGCCATGCATAGACCTAAAAGAGAAGACACCATTTCATATTTAGTTCTAAATGTTATGGGTTTTTGCATTTTCAATGGGAGACAGTTTCCAAACTATCATTTATGTTTTTGAAAATCTGTCCCTTTGGCCCCAGTTCAGCAAGAGGTTTAACATGTGCCGGACATTCAGCACATGAACCGTCCCAGTGACTTCAGTAGGATTGCTTCCATGTTTAATGTTAACCATGTGCTTAAGTCCCTTCCTGAATATAGGCCCTAGTGCAGATATATAAATCTTCCATAACATTTCTTGTCTGCTGGTATAAATTGGCATCATTCAACTGAAGTTAATGGAGAAGCACAGATTGATACAGCTGAGGATTTGTCCCATTGTCTGAATAGTTATTATTTATAATATTTTAATGTATTAATGTTTATAGACTAGTATTTTCAAATAAGAGCATCTAAAATAAATGGTTTGATTTTTTTCCTCAGAGGTGCTGAGTACCTTCAGCGCCCATTGAAGTCAAAGAGAATTGTCGGTACTCAGCCCTCTGACGTTAATTGAGGTCAAGGAGAGTACTTACCCTGCGTAAAGTTAAACACATCTCTACATCTTTACAGATCAGGGCCCTACTTACCTAAACAATGATTTAAGGCTCCAACCTTGCAATTAATTTACTGCAGACAGGCACTGCAGTGTGGCTATGTGAAGCCCAGTTCAAATCAATGGCCTGCATGCAGGCTCAGCTGTTTGGCCGCACACCTTGAATTGAAGGATCAGAACTTTTGTGCTGAGCTGTAGACTCCCAAGTTTAAATCTGTTGGCTGTATCTTTTGAAGTAGTGAACATCTGTGGAAGTGTTTTCTGTGTTGGTAGAGAAAATGCTAGTGTGATATTACATACAGTTGATGAAGTGGCATGCAGTGTGAGATTAAGAAAATGGTGTGCACAGTCATAGAAACGGAAAAAGACATGTACAGATTTAGTAGATGATGCAAAGGAAACCTTAATCATTAGGATCTTGTGCAGTCTGTGACACAACCAGGAACATGTCAAAAGGAGCCTTCTTATGCAGGAACCATATACGTTTGCAGACCATCCTTTAAGGCAGCGTTTCTCAATTAAATTTCCCCGCGGAACCCTTTAGGCTCCGTGGGGAAATTACACTCATACTCGATACCCTCTGCCGAAAAATCTGGGACATCTTCCCTTTTTCGGCGGCGCGGAGAACAGCTGCTCTCGGCGGCGCGATGTCACTTTCTCGCAGAACCCCAACAGTGTTCCCGCGGAACCCCAACAGTGTTCCCACGGAACCCCAATTGAGAAACACTGCATGCTTTCACTGGAGAAGGCCCAATCTGAGCATAGGATTTAGCTCCAAAGTAACTAATAAGGAAACCTGAAAAGGAAAACAAAACAAAACCAACCAACAACTTGGAATAGGGTTTTTGTTGTTGTTTTTAATGGTCTAGCCAAAGAGGCTGAGCAGAACTACAATGAAATCAACAAAGCAGTCTAAAAGCCTGGGCTTGTGACCATGATGCTGAGGAAAAACTGTGTGTGATCTGTATAATGAAATCTGCAGCTTAAGAAGTGGAGACTGCTGGCTCCATAAAATCAGATGTGCTCATAGTGGCAAATATTAATGTCATAACTTAGAATTTTGTGCATTGGGATCTTTCAATTCAAATTATTTATCAGTGCGGTTGTGAAGGTTTTTGGTGGTGTTTTTTGTTTGGTATGTGTGCAGAAGTATGATTTATTGGCACTGAACTTTTTATATGTTATAATAATTCTTCAAAGTCTATAACACTGTAATTAGATGTCTTCAATTTTCAAAATGTATTCTGTCTATGACAGACTTCTCAGTTTATTGTTATGTCAGACAAAAAACACACACATTCATAATGTTATTGCATGCCCTCTGGCATTATTTATACTAAAAATTCAAAAGGAATTGTGTTACCACAAAATGTCTGACAATGGTGTATCTCAAACAACATCAACATTTAGGTAATTTTCTTTTCAGTGGTTTAAGTTTTAGTACTCCAAGAGATACAAAGTACAAATGTATCAAAATATTGCAGAGGCTTCTTTGGTGCAAAACTTAAGGAGGAATAAAATATATTTTCTGTTTATTTAGCCAGATCTCCAGTGTACTGAGGTTTACTCATATGAGTAATCCTATTGACCTCACCATCTGACCTCTCTAATTTGTAATGCAGTAAGGGAACACTACACAAATGTGAAATGAGGGGAGATCTTACTCCCCAGTATTCGTCTGAGTTATCTGCAAGCTGTTAGGCCCCAGTCCTGCAATTACATATGCATGTGAGTAACTTTCTAGACATGAGTAGTCCCACAGAATTCAACGGAACTATGTCTGTGTGTAAAATGAATCACAGAAAGTGCTTGGAAGAATCTCCTGTAATGTTTTACAGCTGTTTTCTGGAAAAATTTTTAGCCCTCATTGACCTCACGCAGGAATTAAATTGAAATGGATGATCTTTTAAAAATTAAATATTAGTTAGTCGTGTTAAATTATGGCACACCCAAGAACCCGCACAGTTTAAAAACAATTGATTCAATTGAGAAATGTTACTGAATTTTACTAAAACCCTATTAAACACTAAGGATTTTCAGGCACATAGGAGGCTTTTGTTTCTGTTTATATGCACACGTCTGCCACCTTTGTAAATTGTTGCTTTTACAATGTGTAGAGTGAAGTGCCCTAGTGTCCTTGTCCACCTTAAAAATAACAGAAACCAGGTGGCTTAACCCCAGAGAGCAAACTCAAAGGATTCTATTGCAAATGATACACAGCAATAAATTAGAAACAACTGGATGCAGACAAAAAGCAAATAAAAAACAAAACTTTGACTGGATTTGATATCAGATAATAAACTGATAAGGAATGTATTTGCTTAAGATGAATTTCACAACCAAGAGGTTAATAATAGGAATTAAATCTGGCAATCTGCATTTCACTCCATACTGAAGACTATAGTCTTTTAAATAGCATTTCTTAATCTTTCACATATGAAAACTTCAGGGATTCAATCATTGTTGTAGTGAGATTTGTGAGACTAATTCTTAACAAGCTAAGGAAAGTATCCCTTTATATTCATTTACATAGCTCTACTAAATAACATAACCATATGTCAGCATATAAAATAGAGTTCTCCATCTTCATAAAAGTCAAACTTCAGATGAATTATCAGTCGCAAAGCATATGATACCAGGCTAGCCTTAAACAAGTTCTAACACAGGGCCAGTTTAAATATGTGTCTCAGTATAAAGGAATGTTGGTGAATTGGATAAGGTCTTTTGTGCCTTTCTGACCTATTTAAAATTGTGTATGAGATTTCTCATGCTACAGTGCTGCCACTGTAAAAGGGAGATGTTTCAACATTGCAGAGTGCTGGATTGTGCAGGATTCCCCAGGGAGCACGTGAAACATGGATTCAAAATGGTAGAGGTGTCTTTTGAACTGACCTGTTGCCTTTTTAAAAATGTCTTGTTTTGTCTTTTATTTAAAAAAAAAATTATATTTGAACCTATGCCTCCCAGGTACATATGTTCAAATCCCATTTTAAAACAAAACACCACCTTTAGAAAGTGAGCACTCTCTTTTTAATGGTGCAATTTCCAAAAATAGTTGTTCAGGGCAAATGGCAACATTAAGGGCCAAATTATGCATTGCTTACAAAGGCAAAACTCCTATGGATGTAATTGTAATATCAGGGCATTCATCTTCAAGCAGAATTTGCAAAACAGCTGTCTTTTATACTCTGTTTTTTCAGGTAGGAAAGAACCTTTCCTCCTCATCCACCTCTGAATTTCTTTCAAACAGAAGAAGTAAGCATTTTTAATACATATAGAAAGTAGGAGGCTGCTTCATGTGAAATGATGAAAATATGGTAACAGCCCTGATCAGGGAACACATACTATTCAGAACTTATTGCTTCCTGCATTTCTGAAAGGTGCTCAGATGCCACAATGATGGGCACGGACACAACATGAGAACCTGAATAGAAAAGAACATACAAATCCTCAACTACATCGCCTGGCATCATTGTCACAATTTACAGATGTTAACATTTTCAATGATACACTTAGGGAGATTATCATCTTCTTACACTTCCAGTTCTAGTTGGGTAACTTACTATGGAATCACTGAGTCACTACTGAACAATCAATAATACGTGGACAATAGAATAACTTCATGGAAATCAAACCCTTTACATTCCATACTTTCTAAAGGAGAACAATATAAACTGAAACTAGTTAAATCCTTCAAACATGTACCCTCTTTCTTAGAAATGGCCAGAAGTGGCTAAATAAATCACAGCAAACTCTCTTCAAAGGAGAAGTGTTTTTCTACCATTTGAATTCAGTATCTTACATATCTAAACAAATAGCAGGTGTGGGTTTCAATGAAAGAAAAACAGTTCAAAAGTTTGAGACTGATTCACATACCACTGTGTAGGCTGGAATCTGAGGCTTGAATTTAATATGCCCATGTAAGGTATTTCCTGATCGAGGTCTTGCAGACAGAGGAGTGCTGAGGGAGGTAATCAGCTCTGTAGCCGAAGAATGCAAGAGGATTAGAAACTGTTCTTTAATGTAAAACAGATTCTTAACAACAATAATCTGGGGGATGGGGCATTGGTAAGAACGACAGCACATTTGGCAATCTTCCCAGTTACTGGTCTCTTTATCGTTCAACAAGCAACAATAAAACTAGACATGTGGAACTAGCAATTCTACAGATTCATGGAATGAAGTGCAGGTATAAATAGGTCCTGATTCTGCAATAGATTCTGATTCCACATGTATCACATTGCACGACTGGGGCCATAGTGTTTGCCTCTACAAAGTCAGTATTTACCAGTAATAGAGCTAGGTGATTACCTAATAATATTCTGTGAATACTTACCGGACGAAAAACTGTAGCTGTTTGCATCCTTTGTGTGTGTGCTTGTCTATGAACTTTCTATTAAATGAATGTTTGCTGGAATGTTCACATACCCTGAATATTTGTATCAAATAGCTAATTGCTCTTATCTGAGGATTTTGTGCCCCTTCCACACAAAATAGATTGGCAGTTAACTTAGGGAAGGACTTTGTGGAGTTTCTGGCTCTTCTTCCTTTTCAGGTTATGAATATTTACAGAAAATGAACCTGAAACTGATGAAGATTCTGGAAATTATGTTTCTCTAGTCAGGAAAGAGAAACAACATGTGACATACGTGTCCAATCAAAGCTAAACTGCACTGCCCAAATTTTGAGTGTTGAATACTCACAATTAAATTTGTGCAAAAATTCTATAATCCAAGAATAAACATGGCTAGAAATTATTCAGCTAATAACACTGAAGAAGGAATAAATATATTAAAACTGTAAACTGTTTGCATACTAGTTTCCACATAATTATATTGATGCAGTCAGTATTGTTAATTCTCACGATTTTATTGTGACTCAAGTGATTTTGGGGTGTCTTTTAACTGTCTCATGGAAAACATGATGAAAGGCTTGCCAAAACATGAATGTTCCCTTATTCAAAATGGCCACTATTCCATAGTAATCAGTGAGACTAAAGCCAGTAAGATGGCTGTCATTTCCCTTCTGTCTATCTGCATGTGGAAGTGGGGCTGCCCTTAATAAAGTTGGCTGCCACCTTCTACTGTTTTCAGTTCGATTGAAGACACGCCCACAAGCAAAATGGCTGCCATTTTATGGTTGGGGTGAGACAGGACACAGGGACTGTGAGGAGCAGCAGAACCACTATGATAGGTGAATAGGGAGACGGCGGGGAGCAGGAGGCAGATTTAGGAGTTGTGGGGAATTGGGTGCAGGAAGGAAGCTGATGGAAGGTGCAGAGTATACTGCTTGCACCGCTGTGGCTATTCTATTTTTAAAGCCTAATCAGAGCTAGCAGAGGTATGTCTACTTAAACTGGGAATTACACCATCTGCTGCAGTGTAGACATAACCTGTGTAAACAGGAAATTAAGACTAACTTGCCTTCACCCTGACCACAATGTCCTGGATCTCTGTAATCTCTATGTTTAGCATATATCTGTGTATCTGAATTCTGAAGGTTATCCCAAATGAGCACCAGTCAAATATTTATAACACACCACACCACCATGTATTCTGTATGCATAATGTATTTTTACCAGAAAAATATATTTTAGAGTAATTACTATTATTTTAACATTTCTCCATTTGAAGACAGCCACCCAAATGCCCTAATCTTGCAAACACACTTATGCACATGCTTTCTTTTACCCACAAGAGTAGTCCCTGTCAAAGTCCATGTTTTACCCATGTGCTAAAAGTTAAGCATATGTGTTAAGTGTTAGCAGGACTGAAGCCCAAAATTCCAGGCCTCTAGAAAGAGAAATGTTAACTAATACATTTTAGAACTCTCTAAAATGATCTTCAATCCCATTATATTTTCAGGTAGTATGTATGGGAAAGTAACTGTAACAAGGTGATCTGTCCCATTAAGTGCTAGGAAATCTAGGGCTAGTCAGCCCTTTTCAATTTATCAGACCCAGCTGGGAAAGAGCCAAGTGAATTCCTATATAAGGCTGAGATCATGCTCAGGTCAGAATGAGGTGTAGGAGGGAGCTGGACTAGTGCAGTGGGCCTAGAAGCAAGAGGGAGGAGATGTCTTCCTTTCAGCCCTGAAAGAGGCAAAGGGAAAAACCTCTGGGAACTGTAGCCCAGGATGGGGGGAGGAACTCCTTGCTGCGTTGAATGTTTTTGCCCAACTTCTATATTGGAAGAATAAAACTGTCCCTAGAAAGAGACTTTGTGTGGCAGTGAGTCCTTCCTGAGCTGAGGGAAATGAGGTGAGCAGCCCACATGTGGTGGAGAATGTGAGCAGGCAATTGGTCCTGGAACTGAGAGGGGAACTGAGGCAGCGGCCGAGCTGAAAACAGACTAGGTATGTGGCGCCGCAGAATCATTGTTCTAAATGTTTGCTATTTTGTCTGTTGCAAGGAGAATGCCCATAAAATATGAGGTTAGGTTTAAAAGTAATAACACCCAATCACTTTTGATATTGCTAAAATTGTACAGAAAAAACAAATAAATAACTTCAGGAAGCTCCAAGATATATTTTTTTTCAAGCATGTAAATGAAATAGAGGGTGCTCTGTGTGTTTCTGAGGAGTGAGAGCTGTTGGCAAGTCTGATTTAGTGTGAGGTACAAATACCTTTCCATGCTCCTGTTCTTTCGCTACTGAAGCCCAATGAGTGAGATGATCAGCTATTTAGTTCATTTCACTTTGCTGCTCAACTGCCATAAGGAAATGGCCAGCAGGGCAGGAGACCAGCTGAATTGTCACAGGTGAACAGGCAAATAGAGAAATGTAATCAAGTTGAGTGTAAGACCTGGCTTCGCTTGCCCAAAAATGTCAACATAAACTGTGAGGAATTGACTAAATAAAATGTCAGTGCAAAACTGTAAGGCTAAGCTGCACATGCTCTTCATAATGTGCCACAAAAAGTTAGAAATGTGTGACGACCTGGTGAGATGACGAGAAGAAAAGTACATGTGATGAGGAAGGGGTGTGGGATAATGCTTTTATTGGGGTGAGTTTGAGTGGGCCTTATTACTTGTGAAGGCTGAAGCCATAAATGAGTGATCCCAAATGAGGGAAATCCCAGATGTATTATTTCACACTGGGAATCAACCCATTCCTGTGGTCTGAAGCTTCCATTTCTAGCTCTGCTTTTGGGAGAGGGGGAGAGGAGCTAGATATTGTACACCTGAGAGGAACATAGGAAATATTTCTCTGCCAGCTCAATATTTTTTTTTTAAATGGTGTGGTTTATTTGGGGGCTGGGAAGGGTTTGATTTTTGGTTTTGCTCAGTGGTTTGGAATATTGAAGGTAGTCCCTCTTAAATTAGGGGTCAGAGTGCATATGAAGTCATCACTGTTACCTGACAAACAGAATTTATCACATGCCTATGGAGGTCACCAAATCTGTGGTAGTGTTTGTGCATGTTATTGACACACACTGTTTAGTATAGGGATGAATGTGTCTTGAGATTCTGGACCTTGTGAGTTTTCTGGCTGCACTTAGTTGAATTCTGCAAGGTATATAAAATATTTGCTTTCTATACACGTTAACCATGGCAGTTAATATGACTTTACCACCCACTCAGTGTGCATGGTTTTATACCTCTATGTATGGTAAGAATTGCACAACACCACAAATTATTCCATAACACTTTTTATGCTTTCTTTGAATCCACAAGGTCAGAATATTCAGAATTGTTCTACGATCAAAGAGAAATATGGTTTTGTTCTTTTCTGGCAACTTGCTCTCAGATTTTGTTTTCATTGCAGACCCTTCAAAACACTAGAACTTGCAAAGTAAAGATGAAATATATTTTGGATTTTTTTTTTTAAAAGTTCTCCCTAGAGAACCTGAGACACCTTACAAATCTAATGGTCTACATTAGCACTCCCAACAAAAACTGTTTGCACAGCAGTCAAGGCCATTCTTGCCAGTGTCTTCAGCTGTAGTACAGCACTCTGCAGTAAGAAAACTATTTATTTCTGATCTTTTTATGAATTGTGTATCTCCCCCTATTTCCCCTTCATATTATCTTAGAGGATGATTATTGTTTGTTCTGGTAGCGTCTAGAAGCTCTAGTAATGACTGAGTCTCTGTGCTAGACATTTTATAAAAGTAGAATGTGTTATTGACAAAGTTTGATCTAGAAACTCCTGAGTTCTAATCCTGCCTCTGACACCCACTTTGGCCTTGGGTAAATCACTTAGGGCCTTAACTTCAAGGATGCAAAAAGGATAATAAGAGTTTTCTCTTGACTTTAAGAAGAGTCAGTTGGATTTGACACCAAACCTCCATGTGTCAATAGCCCCACCTGTAAAATTGGGCTAATATGTGCCTCACAGGAATGTAGTGAGGAATAATATTTAGTGATTTGAAGCTTTTTTTTTTTTTTTAAAGAAAAGTTGTAGGTATTATTACTATGACTTTGACTTTTGCGGTTGCGGTCATGGTATCTTTGCATGTCATTAGCTGCCTCTATCACAGTGTTTTGTTCTGATACTTGCCTTTTACTGCTGCTGAAATATCCAGGTATATTGGCAGATTGCACCTCTAACTGCTGCTGGGTACATCAGAAACACTATGACTTTCCACTGACTTCTATGGACTATATAAATAGAAAACAGGGCAGCACAGATCTGGAAGTGCAGGACAAGCAGCGAAGATTTAAATTCACTGTTGCTCCTTGGGTTTGATATTAGTTTGCTCTAGGACTGTGCCTTGGAGCTGGGGTGGGTGAGCGACCACCTGGATAACACACAGGATATGGGCTATTATGTAACATACATATTTGTGCTGAAAACCAGATATTTTTAGAAAGTTTGTCTGACCTTCCTGAGTTCAGGTAAAGTTTACATGTCTGGATTATAGTATATGAATTCTAAGGGAGAAAAACCACATCTTCTTCTTTCCAGTGTAATGAAAACATTCCTCTCTGTTTTGATACAATTATATCGTCAAATGGAGGACTGTTCAAGTAATTAGTAACATAATTAGGAAAGCTTTTTCTGCTCACTCTGGCTTCAGTTGAAATACAATCCTTACTTCCAATGCTCTTTAGAGCAGGGCAGATTTCTTAAAGAAGAAAAGCTTTAATGAACAAGAGAGCCATGGGAATCTGATACATTATATTTTTATAAAGGTCTCAGACAGCCTTAACTTGCCATCTTTAGCAAATAAAAGCAAGGCTATGAGAGAAGATACAATCACAAAATGTATCTTTTATTTTCCCCCCAAGGACTTGCAGTTTCCCATGACTGGTTCATGTCCTTATTTACTGACAAATGTTAATCAGGCATACACCTTGAGGGGAAAATCACCTCTTGAATTATACTGGTGACTAGAGAGTTTTGAAATAAACAGACAAATGCTGAAGAGTGTGTTGATTCCGAACACAGCATTGCACCAGGGAATTCATGGCATTTTCTGCAAAACTTCTTAACTTTAGCATAACATAACGCTCCCATTTAATATGGAGACACTGCCTCTGGTAACTCTATTTTCTGTATAAAGGCTGTCTAGAGCTGCTAGTGACCCATATGGTAGTCGGGGTCAGAAGTGGGAGAGCTTACAGATGGGTAAATCTCTAACAAAGAACCTATTCAAGATTTTGCAGTGCTTGGAAGAAAAGTAAACGATCATTAAACACATTTGTCATGGATTTGCAAACATAGGGCCCAACACTGTTGAGTGCTGTGCACTCCCATGGAAAAGCTAGGTGTATAACTCAATCAGATTTGAGGGTACTCTTTACCTGACCAGAAGTCTTGGTACGTTGGTGCCTTCCTCGCTGGGATTACTTAACTGAGGTTAGTCCTGCTCTGAGCAGGGGGTTGGACTAGATGACCTCCTGAGGTCTCTTCCAACTCTATGATTCTATGTGAGGTTGTGAATCTGCAGCTCCCCATAAAATGAATAAACTGGATATTCGAAGCACTGATCAGGGGCCCAGTCATGCAGTGTGCTGAGCATTTCATGCAAGGGCTAAGCCCCCTGGCTGTGCTTGAAAAGTAACATTCTTGAAGTAGTGCCCTTTACATCAGTGGCTTAACACAAGGAGTAAGGCACTACTTAACATGGATAAAGATAGCAGAATCTGGCTCAAGATCAGGTCCCAAATTGCGCAGGGAAGGAGAGTAAGGAGCTCAAAGCATGCTATTCTTACTGTTGTCCCAAACTTATGCCTTATGCAAGATTAGCTCAAAGGCCAGTTTCTTCATATAAATTAAATAGTCACTCCAAAGACTGATGATGTTAGGTTAAAGAAATGCTCTTTCTGGCCCTGATTCAGTAAAGTATTTAAGCATATGTCTAAATTTAAACACATCAATAGTCCCACTGAAGTCATACATTAAACTATGCATATTTTTAAGTGCTGTGCTAAATTGGAACCTCAATCTGTTCTGCCAGCGAGACAATCTTACAAATTCTTTGCTCTGACAATTGAGTCTGGTAAATTAGTGCTTTTAAGAGAGGGCACAACTTGTCTTGCTACTAATTTTTAAGTGGGAAAAGCCTCTTAAATGTATTGATGTTAATATGGCAAATGGTCGTTTTTGAAAATGCCAGAGAAAAAAGAACAACCCTACCTATTATATTTTTATAGCATCCTACAGAGAAATGTTACATGGCTCATCATAAATTTTCATTGCCTTCTATCTTTACCAGAAAAAGCAGATTCATCATCTTCACCTCTTTTTTTTTTTTTTTTTTTTTTTTTTTGAAAGACTGTGTTGGGATCCATTTGGCATGAGAAGTAGGTTTACCTGAACACACATCACTTGTTAGTGAATTTCTGTTGAAAATGTTTTGACAAGGGTGGCTCTAGTGTTGAAGAATTAGTCTTTGAGTTAAATTGTCAACTAAATATGATTAGAAATAGTATCTGATATGCAGCCATGCTTCATATTTTGTGTTATATCACTTTACTCAAGTACAAGCAGGTAAATTGTCAATGCTGTAAACTGGGAAATAAGCACATGATTCCTACCATATAGGTTAATGTTTGGTGTGTGCAGCTCCTAACTATACAGATATTTCCATCCCTGTCATGAATAGAAATGGTCAAAACTTTTTGTATCTAATATTTCTCTTTGAAAAATGCAGTTTTGCCAAAATCAAATGTTTCACAAAAATAAAATTTCAATAAAGCTTTCATTGAAAAGGTTTGAAATTAATGTTTTAGTTTTATTTTGATTTGAATTGATATTTTCATGATGTTTTTCAAAAAAAAATATATATATATACACACACATATATATAAATGTCAGCTTGAAATTAAACAGTATTTTGTTCTCTTCTAGAATAACGTTGTCAATCTTCCTTTTAACTTTCTGTGAAAATATAAAACAATTATTTTCTGAGAAACATTGCACAAAAATAAAATTGGATTTTTCTATCTGGTCTAGTAATAAACTACATAGAAAATTGGGAGGTTCTAGATGTAATATTTATGGACATCAAGTACAGTTTGGGTCGTTTGTACCCACACAGGGCCAGATTTTCACAAGAGTTCCGCATGTTGGATACAGGGCTATTTTTTTTTAAAAAATTGCCCTTATTTAAGTGCCTAAATAGGAGTTGAGGTCTTCTGAAAATCTGCCCTCGATGCTTCTGAAATTGTTTTTTCTAGTCAAACATTTGCCTAATTACATAGCAATAGAAGTAATTTGCAGTACATCAGCCAAAAATTTAAAACTGACTACTCAGGTATGTTTCATAATCTTTAACAATATCCAAAACTGTTAGGGCTTACCCAGTACCACATCACAAGGTTGCCATTTAGGCTGTGTGTCCAGTCAAGTAGAGTGAATATAGACATAAGCAACCAGTGGGAACACAGGAATACATGGAAGCAACAGACATGCTCCCACAAGGAGGTTGTCAGGTACGGGTGGCATGATTCCCTTAACAGAAAACGTACGTGGTATCGCTGTTTCCATCTTACTGCCCTCATTGGTCAGGGTGAGCTGTATGTATTTTTTATTGATGATTAACTGTATTCATAAAACTTTCTAGACCCATTTATTTGTTGGCTCCTTGTGGGATTTGAACAAGGAAGAGGTCCTCAACATATAGAAGCAAGACTGGGGCTTGAGGTGCTAATCAATTTAGATAGCTTCAGCCATCTGATATCTGTCAGTATTTAGGTACCCAAATACCTTTAGCCTGCTGCTGGACATCTTTCACTCTTGTTGCACTAGATAACAAAATACCAGCTGAAAAATATAGTTACATTAACATCTTCCATCTTAAATTCCCACATCTACTCAGAAAAAAACCGTTTCACAAATGCAAAAAATGGGAAACGTAACATGAAATGTGACAAACACTGAACCATCTCTGGAGCTGCAATCATAGTGGCAGCTGTGAGAAACGATAAAGTAGCAATATGTACTGCAATCAGATTTTCTGTCAGGAAATAGTAGCAATTTTTTTTTTATTATTTAAAGAGTCAGACAGGCACAAACCAATGTGCAGGCTTAAGCTATGTAGTTTTGATTAACAGACATTTTCTCACAATAGAAAGATTTTACTCACTTTAAAATTCTGTTTCCAAAATGTGTCCAAGCCCATGTAGGATAAATTCTAAACCTGGAGATTGGCCAAAGAATCAAAATCTCTGCTAAACTTTTCCTTGCAGTGCTGTGTAAAAGTCAAAAAGTTTGCAAAAGATTTTCATTTCCTTGACACACATGGTGTACTTTTCCTTAAATGCTGAATAAAACTAGACATACATGATCAAAATGTCCTAGTTAATCACAAAACTGATAGGGTGAGTTAGCTACAGGAAAACCTTGTATAGCGTATGAATTATCCATCCATATATTTGTAACAGCATCATTTCACTTATGCCGTATCTATGGTTCTCTGTGTCCACAGTGTGAATGTACAAGGCAATCTAATATACCATGCATGGTAATCCAGTAAATTTTGTGTTTCAGAAAGATCTGCAGGAAATGATTCTTTGGCCTGAACTTACTTTCCAGTTACAAAATCCATTTATAGAGTACTTTGTACTCACAAATGCACATGCTCAGTTCTCATTTACAGTCAAGGGCACAATTTTGCCCCAGATATTTTGGCAGGCCTATGCAAACCTCAGACCAATTTTAGGTTTAACTAGCAAAGATAAAAGAAACCAGAAAATAGAAGGTTTTTCACAAAATTGTTAGGATGACTTAAGTTCACGGCTTGACCAGTTATTGATGTCTATGATAAAACTTATGATTACCCCACTCCTTTTCCTTTTTGCTTTTCCCATTCTGCCCATTCCTTATAATTTAATTGACTGGTGGGGGAAGGAAAAAACATTACGCAAAATCACTTTTACTCCAACCGGTTTTTGAGAGCAAGTGAGAATTAGGTTTGATGCTGTCTGGAAACGTAAAATCACAGTTTTGGAAGCTTCATGTTTTCCTGAAGCATGTTCTAAACAGCTAGAAAGTGTTGAGGCTGAGGACACACAAATGTTCTGTTTGGAGGTGGTGGAAGCATAACAGATGTGTCAGAAGGATTTGCATTTGAGAGAGCCTACTTCACCATTGGTGGCTGCAAGCAATCAGTGATGGTGGTGTTTTATTTAAAAAAAAAAAAAAAAAAAAAGTTTAAAAAAAACCAACAGTATTTACACAGTTTATGTTCATATATGGTTAAATTCTGCCCTTGGATACTTGTGTTTGGTACCCATTTAAAGTCAATACAAATTGTACCTGCCTATTTGACTTGAATAATTGTTTTTCTTAATCTCAAATTAGGAGTCATAGTGGCATCACAAAAGTGATGGGAAAGAGTCATTTTAATGAAGAGACCGCCCTGAAGGAAAACATGGTTTTGGAAAGGAAGGTCATTTGAGTAGGATGACAACTCTGATCTAGCATACAGGTCATGTCTAAACACAACTTGACAAATGAATTGTTATAGAACACCAGTCACCAGGCCGTAGTAAAGTTTGAAGATATCAGAATTTAATGTGAAGCTTTTTCAATCCTCCTAACTTCTTAAAAAGACATCAATCCTCTTCAGATGTGATATGTGAAATTTCATCCTGATCGGTTTTTTTGTGGGAAATTTAGGAGGGGGGAGGAGGGGAAGGGGCAGAAAAGGATGTCCATGGTGTTGACGCTCTCTGAAAATCTCTTGTGCTTTCTGGCTTATCATATTTCCTAACTGGTTTGACCTACAAACATCAATTTTTTTTCATCTTCCTCCTCTAGTGTGTGTCTCCAGGAGTTAGTGAGAGACTTAGAAAGCAATATAAGTATTGCGAGATGAGGCATATCATATCTATGCCACAATAAGCAGTCAGAGAAAAAGTTAATTAGGGCTCATTAGAGCAGGAGAGAGAAGGTAAAGAATTGTAAAGAGAAGGTGCCTGAAAGCTGAGGGAGAGATACTGTGAGGAAGAGTTCTCCTTCCTTAGCCCTAGACCAGGAAACAAGGAGGAAATGGGAAACGGACCTTACGAGATTTAAGAAATTAAGGATCCTTGCCCAGGCTGAAATAAGCTTCTTTACAGTACAACAGCTCACTGCTACCTAACACAAGTTCTGTACCATTGTTGCCCACTCAGCAATAACACTCTCTGTGAGCTGTGGTAATGCTCTTGTGCAAAGGTACCAAGGCCTGAGAGTAGGGATGTGGTCAATGTAGGGCCAGACTTTCAAAATAGCTCACTACCCAGAAGTTCCCGTTGTCAATGGAAGCTGATGAGTACTTCTAAATGAAGCAACCAGATTTTTCAGGTGCCTAATGGGAACACAGCTGTCTTGAAAACGTAGCCTTGATTGGGACGCTGAACCCTTAGGGAAAAAAAAATCATCTTTAGAGAAGACTACCTGGCTTCAGTGAGTTTGCTCAAGGGAAAGTCAGGTCAGACTTTGGTACTGCCTTTGAAATATTTTAATTGAAAAGCTGAGGGGGGAAAAGTATATGTTGGTTAAACCTCTAAGCTTTTTGAAATACAAACAATATCTTTTTTTCCCTGAAATATCTCTGATAATCAGATTTTAAATGTGCTTTACAAATGGCATTAATTAGAAGCTTTTAACTGTCACATTTTAAATTCTCACCTTTCCCAAGGAACAATGCAAGACAAAAAATGGCTATTTTGTTTCATGTAAATCAAATATCTTCTTTGCTTTTTTAATGTACAGGAACTGTTTGAATTTGTTTTTCAAAGTGAGCACACAATTGCTTGTTCCACTAGGTACTATATATCTACTCCCCAATGAGACCGTGATCTGCTGTACTGGGATGTGGGTTTTGTTTTCATTTGATTTTAGAATCAAAGGCTACAACTACAGCAGATCTCTCAGAAATGCCACAAGTCCGTTGTTTCACCTTCACAGTTCTAAATACAGATCCAATGCACATTCAGGAGAGGGAAAAAACATTCTGTTGTACATCAGTAGAATATTGCTAATTTTTTTTCTGGGTGGCTGAGTCTAAAATCTCAATTTGAAAGATGAAAAAGTCCTGCTATTTTTATGGATAGTCCTTTTTCTCTCTATTCCCTGTCTCGCCCACCCCCTATGCAGCACTGAAATACCTTGCTTTACTAAAGATTATCTGTTGCATTTCTTAGTTCGCAAAACACCTATTGACTTTGATGACAGTTTGGGCTGGTATAGGTCTTCAGGTTTTGACATGTATCCAATCCTGCAAGCTGCTCTAGATGGGCAAAATCCTGTGTGACCTCCACAAATCCATGGGAGTCTGCATGAACAGATGCTTTCACGAGCACGGAGCAGCTTGCACAAATTTGCAAGTCAGTTTCAGAAGGTGGCCAGAGGTGGAGAGACACTTCCCTCTTCTTTCAACTGCTGGCAGGGAATGGGACTTTCCCTCTTCTGGCTGCTGAAAGCAGGGAATGAAATTTTTGTTTCCGTAGTAGTATAGAGATGCAGTCTCTCTCTCTCTCTCTCTCTTTTTTTTTTTTTTTTTTCTCCCCCAAAAGGCAGAAGTTCTTACCTACTTGATCCACTGAAGTAGTATAATCGAGCAAGATCTAACAGATCTGCCTGCGTAGGCCAAGGCAGAGATCCCAAAACAAACATCAAGAGTAAATTAGGGACCACTGAATTATGGCATTGGTAATGACAGGGGCCAGATTATGACTTTGTGTAAATCAGAATAGCTCCATTGATGTCCGTGATCTATCTCCATTTACACGAGCTGACAATCTGGCCCATGGCTTTGAGGACTGCAGACAGTTTCTTTACAGAGCATAATAAAGCATCTTCTAACGCCTTTTTCCTATAACTTCAAAGTAACATTGCCACTCACTCCTATAAACAAGTGACAGCACAGTTTTATTGCACTCCTCATATATCAAAACAGACTTCAGGTTTGTGTAGAACAAACTGCAGCATTTTGACTTCTAAAAAGCCTATTGCTAAAATATTACCTTATTTTAAACATGCCTAACTGTTAAATGATTAAGTAATGAGATGTGAGATTGGAATGTCAAAAGGACACAAGTAGCAATTTCTTTTTCCTCAGTCCCTGTTTTTATGTACTTGTATAAAACCGATACTACTTCTAAACACCACATGAAAAACAGACAACCAACTATGAAAGAGCCAATCGAAAGACAGGTTTGAGTTGATCATCCTCATGGAAGTTATTCAACCCACTTGAGATTGTTTTGGATAGTTGGAGGTCCTAGGGCATATTGGCTAGGTAACTAACTCCTGTGTCATCTGTAGTTGAGAGAGGGGGTGTGTGTGGTGGGGGAGGCTATTAATGGCTTTTTGCAGCAGCCAGAGTGTTTGGTGCAGCTATTTTCTTTTGTGCAGTCAACTCTTGTAACAGAATGCAGCTCAGCATGGACAACCAACACTTCTGTAATATAGAACAGTGAACAATACATTCTTGGTCTGAACAAGAGGCCAATTTCCGGCCCTGAACACTGGCAAAAATATTTTCACTAGGTTCTCATTTATTTTATTTGTTTTCCTGCCTACATACCTGCTCATCTGGCCATGCTGGCATATAGAATTCCTATAAACAATGTTGTGTTGGCTTTTCCCATCCTATTTCTTGGAGAACGTTAGGTAAACTGTAGGTTATAGATTGCTTGTGGTGTTTAGCTTTCTTTTATGAGTCACTCCACCTGCCCCAACTCTGTCCCTAGGAAGTATCATGGGGTTTATGCAATGTGGAAACCTTGCATGGGCCATGTCTCTGCCAGGGGATTAATTTTACTCAATAAATTCATTCAAAGTCAAAGAATTATGTTTTATACTTGACCTAAAAGTGTGATGATTTTAAACAACCTTAATTATTCAGGACAGCTTTGTAACCAAATTTGTGAGGTATGCTTCTGCCTACCCCATTTGATGATAGGGTAAGCACCGTGCCATGCTTTCCCATGCCATAACCTAATATACTTACTAAGCTGATTCTGTTGTACACACATTTTAAAATGTTTGAATGTAATGCATCATTTTTCTTCAGCAGAACCAATCCTGTTCTATTGCTATAGGCAAACTTTATTTGCCTCCATGGATACCCTTCAACAGCATCTTTCCCTATCAAAACCTTCAAAGAAGTAAAATTAGCAAAGGTTTGAAGTGGAAGATGAGGACAGTGATGCTTGCTCTCTATGAATAAAAATAGTGAGCACTGTAAGAGGAATATAAATGGATTATAAAGCATTGCAAAGGTTACTAAGTCTCTCTTTTTTTTTTTTTTTTTTTTTTATCTTGGGCATTGTGCAAACTCCCAACCTCTATCCTTACAGATACTAAGCTGGCAAGACTACTACTGAGTAGCAGTAAAGGGCTATGTTTTCTTCTGGGCACATTTCAAGCTCCACTACAATTAGTTTTGGACTAACCACCTATAGTTTACTGTTTTCTTTGTTGTTATTAGAGGAAGTTTTCTCTCAGAAAACATTTAATTTGTGCTATCCACTGCATTTTGCGGTTGGGAAAGCCATTATAAATAATGATAGTGGCTTTCCATGCTGTATACCACTTAAAATTTTCAGCTGCGTGCTAGAATTTTAACCTTTAGATGTATCACAATAATGACATGTCATCCCTAAATAATGAAATGCCAACCGCCTGCTGAAAGTAGTATACACCTATTTTCAGCCTGAAACCAGTCATCCATTCCTACAGTAGCTTAACTTCTGGTATAATGCATCTACTGAGGACTAATACAACAGTAAATAGGGTAAATGTGATGGAGGGAGGAACCCCAGGCCATTTTTATTAGAAGCCAAATTATTAATGCACCAAGTAGTCTGTGCAACTCCAAAAAAACCCAAACAAATCATGGTAATTTAATTTGAACTTTTTTTCCAGTTAGATTATCTTCCAGTAGACCAATTAACTGCATGAATCTTAAGATTTTTCAGAATGAGTTAAATCACCAGGCACAAAGTTTATGATGTTGATTTTGCAGTCCGACTGTTACTCTAAACTACTCCAAAATTGTGTGGGAAATGGTGGCAGTTTCTGAGAGTAGATTATTTGTCTCCATGCGTGAACATAAATTTAAATTTCTAAGCAAAAGTGATCCCAGTTATCCACCATTTTCTTCAAGTTCCTGTTTAAAACACATTTGAAAAGAGGCCTCTAAATGATACCCAGTTTTTGTGCTAAATAAATAGTGTGTATGTAGGGGAGGGGTTACACATAGCCTATTTGCGTGATTGGTTAAAATGAAAGAAACCCACAAACTAGTGGCCTTTTTTCTTTTTCTTTTTTTAATATAACAAGAGCATTTGACTTACTTTTGAAGTGATGTCAGCCTAGCCTGTGTCCTTTAATCTCCTATATAGTTTAAGTAATACAGCTGTTTAATGGAAAATTTAATCTTGTGGGAGTTCAGAAAATCCTTTAATATGAAAACTTAGTTCATACTGGGTTGGTATTCCTCATTTAGGTAAAAATAAAGAGCTTTCCTTATGGCATGCTTAGCTTTGGCTTTAAACAAACATCTGCAGCTTTATCTGCTCTCTTTTGAAATAACTTATTTATTGGGAAGTTTCTTCATTCACTACTTTCTCCACCCCCATCCACACCCAGATCAAATAGGATGTGGGGTTAACACTATATAATTGTGTTACATAGGAGTAGTTCTGCAATGGAGATGAGATTTAATGATACCACCTTTAATCTGTCCAGTCTGAGTCGTCATGTCTACAGCCATTGCTTCAAAGGTAAACAATGGCTAACAATAATGTGCCCTTTCCCAAGGTCTGGCAAGGAGTGAAGACTTATTGATGTTGCTTACCACAGTATGTCTTAGAGTGCCTCATATTTTCCTGCAAAATTATGTCAGCTACCCAAGGCTGTTGGATAAAGCAGGATTAACTGTATAAATATCTAGGAGTCTCTTCTATTGCCAGAAATTATTATGGAGGGAGCAGTTGAATGGCCTGAGCTTTTAAAGGATAAAGTTATTTTATCCTTCCACAGGTTGGTCTCTATTAGCCTCTAGAAACACCATTTGTATTGATTTTTTTTATTTAAAAGAAGGCACCTATGATGTAAAAAAAAATAATACTTTGGATTTATGTAGTGTTCTTCATATGAGAATCTCAATTTCTCAAAGCACTATATAAACATTAGTTAATTAAGTCTCCCAATACCCCTGAGGGGTAATGAGTGGATAAACAGAAATCACTTCCACCACCCTCTGAGGTACTCAATGGCTGTTTAATTGCACAATAATATCATAACAGTTTAGGACAGGAAGCAAAGAAGTATAACTCAGGTGGAGTTAAAGCAGGCATAATGTAATATCCCAATAGAGAATTTTTCCAAGACTGGGCAAACACCCCTTATCAACATTGAGATATGATAATTAAACAACAAATGGTTTATGTCACCTCAGAAAGATGGCAAATCTGAATGTAAAGATACTCCTGCTACATGCTGGGGCATTGGTTCAAAACTGAATTAGTGGAAATAGCTTGTCAAATGAATCACCAATGCCATACGTTATAGCAGCCACACAATGCAGCCTGAATGATACCCATTAGGCCTGCTTGGAAGTTTTTCTATTAAAACTGTTTTTCAGTTGAAAACTATTTTGTTGTTTTTATATCTTCTTTGAAAACCAAATGCCTAAAAAGAAAAATGTTCAATTTTTGGACAAATTTGAAAAAAAATTATTCTAATACCTCTGAAATGCCTCATAGGAGTTCTAGTTCCCCATTCTCTATGGGCCAAGCTTCCTAGACAGACTTTATCTTCCATGATGCACTATGGCCATGCAATTGCCATAATACATCACCTCCCCGTCACTGAGAGAGAAGACTGTGATGCATTACTCCTCCCATGAGGCTCTGTAGTAATATTTCAAAATTAATATATTAATTTTAATCTGAAATATTTTGGATTACAATTTTTTTATTAAAATTCCAACCAACTATAATAATAATAATAATGTTCCTTGGTTACTGAACACACATTTCTCAACTATACTCTACTAGCTACTATTTCAGAGGCATTTATGCAATGAAAAATTTGGTTAAGTGCTGGGAGCTGAACAGTGTAGAAGTAATGCAACTGCATTATGCTATCTGTTCAACTATTCGAAAATTTACCCCTCTTGGTTTAGCAGTATTAGGATAAATCTTATAGCTCACTGCAGAAGTCTAGTACTGGGAATACAGCTCCACTTTCAATCCCGTAGAATTTGATAGAGATTTAGACCGGAATTGTCAAAGGAGACCTAAGTGACTGAGGCACTCAACTCCTATTGAATTTCAGTGGGATTTGGGGCTTGGAGCCTAGGCAAAATCTTACCTTCCTTTGGATAAAGCTGGGATTTTCAATAGAGTTCTACAGAAATTTAATAACTGAGAGAGAGTACTCTAAAAACCATTAGAATCCAATTAAGAAACAAAATTTTTCCTAAACATTTCCCCCTCTTTAATCATGTTATAGAATTTTACGAAATGGTCCAAAAATGGTATAATTTTCTATTAAAGTGAGCAGAACTCTTCTATAAGAGCAGTATTACAATATTACTGTTTATGCAGAACTACACATGTAAGCAGCACCAAGTAAAATAGAATAAAATATATACCCTGGCGCACAGTGTTTATAATCTAATCCTGATACACTACTGATCTCACTTACTTCAGTGTAAATTCGGAGGGACTGCACCGAGGTCAATGGGAGTATACTGGTGGAAGCAAGAAAAAAATAAGATCCGTTGTGGTCTCAACAAGAAATAGTACGAAGTAAAGCTAGGCTTACCATTGTAATCGGTTGTTTCTATTTCTCTGGTTGCTATAGGTAAATGGAGTGAGAGGGTGTTGGGGCAAAGTTTTCCTTCAGTAAATGGGTATCCAGCTCCAGTTTACAAAAATATTCACAAACTTCTTAACTCCCATTAGAAATAAGCAACGCATCAGTATGGGCATTCTTGCAGCATAAGTAGTAATTCGTCAAGCAGAGGTGAAGTTACACTAAGTTGTCGACCCTGACTGGTGGGAATGGATATCTCAGTAATAGATACTGAATGAGTTTATTAAGATTAAAGGACCTATTGTCACATTCCTCAGAAATTCAGTATCTTGAGAAAATTGGTTACTTATTTGTCTGGTAAAGTGCATTGTTTGATCATTAGCTGAACTTGATGATAATTTCATAAGTTTAAAAATGACAGGCACTTTCAATGTTTTCATATTAAAAAGGCCCAAATTAACTGGTGCTATAAAAGCCATAAGTTTCAAAACTTAAGCTGCTCTGCTGACTCTCGAAACTATCAAATCTCTATAGTCAGTCATGACGACCATGTGAAGCTCTCATTTCTGTTTGTTAAGCTAATGAAATCCTCAACCTCTTCTCCCTCTCTGAGAACCCTGGAGAAAAGGACAGTCTAGTGTAATTCCTGCTGACAAATATGGATAAATGGTAGCACTATCTTTATTTTAAAATATGAAGTATCTTGGAACGACTGCTCAGTCGCTGTAAATTGCTGTGGCTCTAGAGATCTCCATGACACTGCATTGATTAACACTAGCAGATGATCCTGGCCCCTCATTTCTCAGAAATCATATACTGTACAGTGCTTCTGATGCATGGCTATGATCAGTGATGGATGAATAGAATTCCCAATCAATGGAATGGGTAGCAGCCATGGTAGCAATTGCTAATTTTCTAAACGCTAATACTTTCCACACAGGAGTGGTGTCTGGGATACAATGTTTTTCCTTATACCTAGAATAAGGAACAACTGTAGTTACTGTATGGTAGCAGTTGGCAAGTGTTTTAATTTTTTATGGTTCCTGCTGTATGTCATCTTATTTGTGACTGGTATGCTAGGGGTCCTCCTGTCTAACTGAGTGATAAGCCTCTGTGTTGATTGTCTATATGCTGCCACTACCTGCCTTGAGCTATGCACACTATAGCCTGATGGGGACAGCCCAGCTCTTTGTGTTTATCTAGTGTTCCACATCTCTTAGGGGCATTGATATTTACCTTAGGCCACAAGACTAATGGGATTTGCTTAAATAATTAAAATGCAAAATTTAATGTGGCTTGAGAATACAAGGTTTGATTCTCAACTGCTTTGCAGTTTGTTTAGTCATTTTCATTTGTGCAAAGTGAACGTCAAATGTTACCAATTAGAGACCAGATTGTTGTATGTAATGTGCTCCAGGAGAGGGTAGGGCACCAGCCTGGGAGTTCAGAGACATGGATTTCCATTCCCAGGTCTCCAGATATATTGCTTTGGGACACTGGGTGAGTCATTTCACCTCTGTTCAGAGAGGAAGAATGGTCCTATGCTTCGGGTGCTAAGGTCTTGAGACTTTGGTTCAATTTTCTGCTGTGCCATGGACTTCCTGTATGACCTTGTAAAAACCACTTTGTGTCTCTGACTGTAAAATGGAGCTAATTATACTCCCATTCTTCACAGGTGTGTTGTAGATGCTAGGTGGTAGAGACTGGCCCATAACTCTTCTTGCTACATTATTTGGCTGTTGCCATGTGCTCCGCAGTTCCCACGATAACTTGGTTAAATAATAGAAATGATTGGATACAATACAAGGTCGAAAGCTGAATATGGAATTTACTGTTGTACACAGAGATGAATTGGGAAGCTGTCACAGGTTTGTAAATCTTTCCCTTCTCATTTCATTTTCTCTCTTTCATGTTGACCTGTACTTTTCAGGGACCAGGCAGGTCACATTACTGCAGGGCATCAGGATAGATTGGGAATAGCAATACTAGTCTGTCTTTATTCTGGACTCATTCATTCTGATATGTGGGCTTTTTTTCCCTTTCTACCGCCACCCCTTATATTTTTCATGCAATATACTGCGCTTTTGTTAGACAGCTAGCATTAGCTTCCCATTGTATAACTATGCTTGACATTTAATTTAAAATCAAAGGTACCATTATGTAATAGTTTGTTAAGGTGTATCTCCGTCCTGGCTAACATAAATAACCTTCTCTTCAATGAAAGAAGTAATTCAGTGTCTACGATATATTTTCAGAACGATTCCTACTCATGGTAGGAAAACTGGAAAAGTAAGACACCATTCTGCATTGGCTAAACAAGCTCTAGTTGAGGTCCTATAGTTTATAGCTATTGTCAACACAACATAACTCCAAATATCCTAATTTCTTGTTGGTGAACGTTCTGTACGTACGGAAGGAGGAAAGCAAGGAGTAACAAGAGCACCCTGGTTAATGGAAAACATCTCTGCATCATCATCCCCTCTTTACATCTATATATGCCCTCTTTGCTATATTCAGTTAAAGCTTTTCAGAGCAAGGTGGAAAGAAAAGAGCATGTAAAATACGGTGTGTACATACATAGGAGCCAGTTTCTAAATGCATATTAACCAAGGGCCAAATCCTGAAGTGTTTATGTTTTCACATTAGCCTCACTCAGCCAAATAGCAATTGGAGTCAAATCTGTTCCCTCCATTATATTTTAGTCATGAAGCTCTGGGATGCTGTGTTAAATATATCAAGCTCTTATTCATTTGAAACATTTGTTCCAAGAGAGCAGAACCACAACTCTTAAAAACAAGTAGGGTGGGACTCATCTGCTCAAAATCCATGGTTGGGTTATTCAAACTCTGTATCACAGGCTTGTGGTGAAGTATTCTAGGGTCAAGGGCCTACTCTCCGTGTGAGCCCCTGCTCTGACAAAGGTCAGTTGCTTTGTTTCCCTCTCTGCAGTTTTATTAGTACTTGTAGCAAGAACTTTCTGTGCAAGGGCCTCTTGTCAGCTAGAATATGGGCTGCATGAATTATTTTGTGGGCATTTTATGCGAAGACAATCTGTCCTATCAATTGTGCATTTGCTGTTTTAAAGGCGCCTTCCTCACAACCGTAGTGTATAAAGGGCAGTGTTGGAGACCTAGCACTAGAAATTATGACAGCTATTTTGGGAGCACATTGCCTATTTTAGAACTAAAGAATCATTACATCTAAATAACATTCATCATTATAAATAGCTGTAAGAGTCACTGAAGCATAGGTTCAGTTATTGCAAGCTCCAATAGTGGATAACAGCCTGCGATGTGAGGGATGCATGCTGACTGGAAGATGAAGGCGAATAATAGCAATCAAGATTCATAATCTCCCACTGCACTCTACAATGAATGGGCATTTGTTTTTAAAGATATTGCTATTTAAACACTGAAAACAAGAGCTAGTTAATGTATTAAGGTTATTATTTAAAATGGGCGTATGGTGCTGAAAGTGTGCATGGTAGATGGAAATAAAACATGCTCACTATCCTGAAAGATCCATGAGCTAAATGGAATCTGACAAGACATAACATGGTTAGTTTTGTGACTGGATCGTTGCTGGAGGGGTTTGGAGTAGTCTGAAGGAAGCGGGGGGAGAGGAAATGGCCGCAGGTACAGAAGACATTCCAAGGTAGGGGGCAGTCTGAGGGAAGGTACAGCAGTACTTGTTTCCTTCTCCCACAAATGGAGTGTGATGAAAATATGAAACTGGCTGAGTGAAAGGCTCAAGCTGACAGGATCAGGGAATGCTGAGTGATACCAGTAGGAATCTGTGGCAAGGTGGCCCCTTTCTGGGGTGACTTCCTGCAAGAAGCCACAGCACAACCAGGCTTCATCAGAAAGTGAGACCCTGGCCTCACTTTTTCTTTCGTTGGTTTCCAGAAATAGTCCAAACCATCTCTGAGTATAAATAGCCCTTGTGGAATTAATGTTTTACAAAAGAAAACCCTTTGCCTAAAACCATAACATACCAAGTCCCCAACTGTCCCTCAACATACAGAGTGTCTTTCACTATGCTCAGACTTTCTGTAGCTCCCACATCTCTTATAATGCTCACGTCCCAGGAATTGCTCCTGGGTCTCTCACCATGCCTCACCCCCACCTTCAATGCTCTCTGGCCCTCTGTGTTCATCTCTCCAGCTCAGAGAGCCAGCAGGCATCTCTCTCTGCTGCACTCAGCCTTCTCTGGCCACAGCTCTCTGGCTCAGGAAAGTCAGCAAGCATCTCCCTCTGCCAGGTTTCAGCAACTCCACCTTCTTTCCTAGGAAGGGCGAGCAGAACTTTCTGCTCTCCCCAGGCTTCCCCCCAGGCAACTATCTGCTACTTCTTCGGTCTCTCCTCGAAGTTCAGGCAGCTCTCACTAGCCCCTTCTTGTCACACTTCAGAAACCTTGTCCAGTACAGCCCAGGTGCCCTCTCTAAGCGTAATTGGGGGTCATCTGATCAGTCACAGGCGCACTAGTTTCTTCCCTCTTAAAAAAGCCAGTGTCACCTGGTGACAGGTCATATTGCAGTGGAGCCCCTGAATGGAATCTTTTTGACTCAGCCACAAATTTTCTTGGCGCTCAGAGGAATGGACTCTCTACTGGCAGCTCCAGTATTTTTTCTGTGCCGGGATTTCTCAGCTTGTGGGTGTGAGAGGGAGTGGGTGACTCTGCTCTTTTCAGGAGGCTGGTGTCACCAGTGGGATTAATCAGGAGCACTGCTTGAACTCCTGCAAGGTCTATGGTTGGCCCTGTGCAAAGGAAGCGGATGAAAGGGACAGCTACTTATTTTGCCCTGTTCTCATCTTGGACATTAGTGTACAATCTAGCCCTAAGCTTTCTAAATCAGTAGATTTTTCGGCATAGATTATATTCTCTCTATATATAGACACATTAATTTCTACAACCCAAAGGACGCTGTGTGATGAGAGTCAGAGACACCAGAGTTGTGTAAAATGTCTGTAAAAGCCTCTGCAATTCACCTTGTTTTATGTTTTCTTACGAACTCAAATCTCCGGCTGTGTTCATTTGTGAACCTTAAGCAATTTATAGTTTGTGTCAAAAATTGCTCGCAATTTATCGCTTCAATGGCAATCCAGATGAAGTTCTGCCATTGTGGAGGCATTTTGCTTTGCGGCCTACTTTTAAATTGAACTAAACACTCAAAGCAAGATGCTGTGGAAGGGGTATAAAATCTCATGAATCAAAATTGAAGAGTTTTGGCACAAACCCTTGTGAAGTGCTAATGCAATCTTCAACTCATGTCTGCTGTGTAAACCCCGTTGGCAGATTCATAGAAAGGGTTTAAACATCTTTGATTCTTTTCTTAATGAATAAACATCTTTTGAAGGTGGTGGTCCTCAGTGTAACTTGTCTTTGTTTGAATGGATACATTGAACCTCACAAATATGACTGTCATGAGGTGAAGCGGTGCAATTCTCCCCCAGCAGCAAACATTGGGGATTCTTTATAATGAAAAGTGTGTGTAGGATGCGGAATGATGGGTATGGTTAGAGGAAAGGTGGCCAATTAGTCATTTTATTCTCACTGATCAGTCTAGACATTGCACTTTTGATCCTCTCATCATGTTTCCCACTTCTCATCCTACCTTCTTATTGTTTTGATCT
This sequence comes from Emydura macquarii macquarii, assembly GCF_026122565.2. Classification (NCBI taxonomy): domain Eukaryota; kingdom Metazoa; phylum Chordata; order Testudines; family Chelidae; genus Emydura; species Emydura macquarii. Next base: position 6,027,747 of record NW_027130698.1, read on the forward strand.
CTCTCTCTCTCTCTCTCTCTTTCATCTTGTACCAAAGAAGTTGCATCTCTGTTATAATAGTGCAAAAAAAAAAGTCTTACAACAGGATGTTAACCTGCTGAGTGTGACTGTGGAAGATTAGAGGCTATAGAAAAAATCATAAATGAAAGGACACATTCTGGCTACCTTTTTCACATTAGGTGCAGGGAAGAGTCAACTGGAATAGTCAAATGGTGGGGACCAATGCTTATGTCTCAGTCCTAGCTCTCCCTCCTACTTAAGGAGCTGGCAAGTTGTGGGTGAAATTCTGGCCTCATTGAAGTAAATTGAGGCCATCATACCATCCAATGGCTTCTCTTCACATTCAACCATGTAGAGGCATTCTATGATGGGGATTAAGGATCTGGGTTTATGAGTGGAGAGTTTCCTCCCTGTGGCCCATTCTCTGGGATTGCAGTTGTATTTGACATGGAGTGTTCTGTATGGGTGACTGTATAGTACAGAGAGAGGATGAATGGCTTGGCAGTAAACCAATATAAAAACAGTTTAAGCAGTGGTTATGTCAATTGCACCCCTTGGGGAATAATGTCAAAAAGCTGAATTTGGCTCTAATAGCCAAATATGTTTTATAAATTTGGTTGGAAAGGTTTATTTTGCTTCTTGAGGGAGAGAAAAAACAGAATAAATATCCAACTATTGATTAATAGAATAAAAGGCTAAATATTTTCACTATAGCTGAGCAGTAGTTATTTAACATAATGCATCACCACACATTTTTAACAGCTTCGTGCTAATGAATGGAGATTGTTACTGCTGGTTCCCACCCTACCCCCATTAAGAACTACTTCCTTTGTATTACAATAGGAAGCTTTCAGAAGACTTCAGGAAATTATTTTTGACTGCACTGCTGGCACTTATAGTACCAAAGTGATCTCACAGCCACTCATTTCAATGAAATATTGTTTTTCACAGTGATTAGTTGGAGACTTGATTTTTTGGTGATGCTATATGGAAAATCATTGTAGTAAGAATCTTGCCCAAGGAGGTTGCTTCCAATGAATATTATTAGCCCTGGTTCTGAAAGGGTCTGGCCTTGCAGATCCCTTTGCAACTCAGTCTACCTCTCTTTATTTAATAGTACTTTTGTTATGACACATGCTTACATACCCTCCCCTATTATTAACCTCCCCCCCCCCACCCCATCTAGACACACATCTCCACTGGCAAAATTTTGAATAGTTATGGGTGAACCTCAAATGTGTTTTGTGTTTGTTTAGTTTCAAATATATATCCATCATTTCAAGTCTTATATTTATCAGCTTTGTTCTGGAATTTATACTGAAAATATGACCAGGTTTTCTAGTAAGTGTTTCCAGGTTCAGACATGTAGAAAATCTCATGAGGGTACCATTTCTTGCATTTCCATTTGCAATCCCAGCAGACACCAAGAGATGCAGCAGCATGCATGTGTATGCTACTTTTAGACTGAGATTTTTAATGTAATCTAAATGATTTGGACACTTAATTCCTATTAATTTCAATCCAATCATTTGGGCAGCTTTGAAAATCTTTAGTCTTAAAAATCAGCTAAACTTCTCAAATGTCAAGATGATTGGAGGTGAAAATGCCAGCTGCTTCTGTTCTGCATTTTTTTAACCCAGACCATTTCAAGCATCTGTAATTTAGGGCCATGCAATATGCTGTGTACATGCACCATTGATGGGTGTGTATGTGTGGAATCTTTTGTAACCTTTTACAAAAGTAACTGCACTCTTTTAAATAAATATCTTAAAATGTATAGAACAATAAAAAGCTTCTGAGATCTGTAAACCTAATATTTGGATACTTGCAAAATAAGGCAACAGATTTTATTTTTTGAAACTTCAGCAGCAATCAAAATTTGCTCTTGCATTTATCACATGCACAATTTATTAAAGTTGAGTTATAAAGCATTGGAAATAATAGTATGTACTGGAAATGCTGGGTGACTTTGACATTAGAAGTGTTAGTGGATGCTCCTATGTAAGTGAAAGCAGAGTGAAAATAATTTTGATTCTTCATTAAAATAAAGCCAAATAATTTTGTAGTAGGTTATATTGGCTAGATGTAAACTGAAACTGTTGGTTTTCCCAACCTATTAAAACTTAGTATTAATATTCAGAAGAAATCTAGTGTAGCAATCATGGAGTTTTGGTGTGTTATGTGATATTTAAAGATGTCTGGAATTTTATTGTACCATGTAACGTTATGTTATGCTCAACAGTGGATAGACTCATAAATGGTGGAGGTTTAAAGCATTTTTTCATTGTTCGTATTAATGTAGCTGTTGTCTGACTAAGTTCCCATAGGGAATATAAAGAGGTTGGGCAAAGAGAGCTGGGGGATTGCTACTTTATTCCAATTATGATACCAACATAATTGTTAATGAGGGGTCGGTTAACCTTTAAAAAGGATTCTACCTATAAAGCAATGATGATGTTGCTCACCACTTTTAGTCATGGTGAGCTCTTGCCAAAACATTTGTGGTGAATCAAAGTTAAATCTTCTTTAATTCTTCCCAGTAATAGTATTTTAGGTGCAGATATTCCTGTGTAAGTGTTTCTAAAAGTGCTTCTAAAAATGATTTTCATAGTAGATACATATTTTAGATGCACAGTAGTGCATATTTTACACTAAGTGTCTGATTACAAAATCTGGGCAAAGATCAAACTCCCCACTAGGACCAAATGGCCTAAGTAGCACAGGAATGGTTATTAAAGATGTCATAGTTACAGAATCATAGTCCTTAAAAACCAGGTGTGGTATTTTTAACCAGGTTGGCTGTGTTCTTTGCTTGTTTGTATGCTTGCTCATAAGGGTATTTAACGCTCCTCAAAGTGCCAGATTGACAACTATACATAGTGATCATGAGGTCTTCTGTTTATTCCCAAATTATGCAGCATGGACAACCATGGTTCAAGTTTTCTAATCTCCCTTCAGTGTCCCACCAAAGTACCTTTTCTAGGACTTCAGCTTCTAGGAGCGAGAGATTAATTTAGACACCAAATCCATAATTAATTGGCCTTCTGATGAGGCGCCAAATGTGCTGGTGGATTTATATTGTCTACACTTTACCTCTAAACTGGATCTACTAGATGCTTACATTTGATTCTTACTAACTTGGGAAAATTTAATTGGTACCCTAGAGTTGAAGTCTCCGTAGTTTAATACTAAACTTCTGAACCCTCTAGGTTCCAGCCTTTGTGTTAACATTCCTGTTGGTAGCACAAGAGACACTCAGCATCAGCCAAAGCCTTGCATCTTTCTCACATGAAAGGTTTTCTCTTAAACTTCAAGTGTGACATTATTTCCGTGAGAGATGGGATGCTTGGCATTTACATGTTAATATTTGGAATGCTTTGCCAGTTCATGGTACTTCATAGTAGTGGTAGATAGGGCTTTTGGAAACAAAGAATGCATGAAGAACATTCCCACTGTAATTTGCAAGACTTGTATGAAGAGAGACATTTATGTTCATTAAATAAAGAACAGATTATTTGATGAAAGTTTCATTTTTAACTTGCATTATCTTAAGAAAGGCAGTGCCCTAGTGATGCAAACTTTTCTGAAGGTAGATTCTACGTGTGAACATTTTTCAAAGGGTTACTTCCATCCCAAAAATGTGTATATCTTCAAAGGCAGTCCATCAATATGTAAATCTTCAAAGAGGGAATTACACAATAACATGAAAACTCTCAAAGGGAAAGCAGTTACCCAGTGATGTAAAAATCTTAGTTAAGGACAGCTCCTCTGTGATTTAAAAGTTCTTCAAAGTGGAAATCACCTAAAGCAATGCAAATTCTCCCAGTGCATGGGAAATCACTGAATAAGAACACTTCCGTGATATGTAATCTTTAAAGTGACAGTAAATGTTCACTTAAAAGTATAAACTGTACAGACTTTTGAGGCGATGGTACAATATAATTGCATTACTGACAGGATGCCTTGAGGAACCGGTACCAGGGTGGCAGGACTGTAAAGGTTTATGTGACCAGCTCTGGCTATACTTATAGCAGTAAGAAAGTGAGGTAGCAAACAGTTCTTTGATATGAGACTTACTTAGTTATTCATGATCAGAGCTGATTTAGCAAACATTTCTTACTTGTAACACCAACAGGTGCATTATCAAGGCTTATACTAGAAGCAATTAAAATCTCAGTAACTCTTCTGTTTTGGAATAAATATTGATAAAGCAATTGTAGTGTAGAGACACGAGGCATTCACTCCAGTTTCACTTTCCTCTCTCCTATCCCAGGTGCTCAGGGAGAGAGGCAGGTGGGTAGGAACTCTTGGGGGAGGCCAGGGCTCCATTCGGAGCTCTGAGGTCTGGTTGATGCTCCCAGTTGGCAGGGATGTTATGTATGTTCCTACTTATGAGTGCTCTTTGAGTTTTTTTTATCATAAAGATTTGATACCGTAGGAAACCCCTGTTGGTTACTGATGTCTAATTGCTATGGAGATGCCAAACTATTTCACGGTAACAGGTGTGCTTTGGGAACACTTGATTTTTTTTAAACAGCACTGAACACATGCCATTCCTTCTATTTCAGGAGGTTTACTTACTGCTTTCGCTCCATCAATATGTTGTCTGGTGTGAAAGTGTATGAGCTATCAGTCCTGGAGATGAAGGGCTGACCGACTCAGTTTCTTTGGGGGAAAGAAAAAGAAGAACATTGCCAAAGGGCCAGGCTTTGCTTCCCTGGAGTATGAACGCTGCCTGGAAACTTTGTCAAGAGGACCTGTATGTATAAGGACAACCGCTGAGCCTCATGTATAGTTACAAACTAGGTGAAATTGTGGCCCCACTGAAGTCAAGGAGAGTTTTGCATTGACGTCAGTGAAGTCAGGATTTCACCCTATGTATCCAATATACTTCAAGCTTGCAAGACATTTGGTATGGTGTGAACTGAAGAAGTAGGGGTTGTTTACCATGAGGAATCTCCCATCCACTGCATCTGGAGTCTTATTTATTCCTACGATTGTGTTGTGCCATGGTACACAGTGCAAGGGCTGCCATGTTAACCAATTATTTCTCATTAGGCATAGAACAGTGATTCTGTAGGAGATGGGGTAAATGGTTTAGGGCTGACCAAATATTACCTAGACGAGATTAGTTAAGTGAATGTATTGTTCCTTCCAATAGCCTTGCTCAGTTTTTAGCTGTTAATCACAACACTTTCAAATCACAATAATACAAGCCTCTAACCTTTAAAATAGCTGCAGAAGTTCCTGATTTGAGCTTTAAATTTGATTATTATTTGTATTCAGTGTTCACTATCCACTGAGAGTACATAAAGCAAGCTTTGCTGCTAGTCCATTAAGAGTTAGAGATTGCTCCAGTTTCCATAAACCCAGGATGGCAGCCTTCTTTCAAGAGAAAGCAAAGGTTGTGACTTCTCGCAAATAGCTGCCAATGAATAGCTTAAAGCGAAAGTACGCTGAAAAACCCGTACAGAAGATTTTATTTTTTTAGTCAGAAAACAAGTGTTACTGACAATTAAAAAGGGACTATTATCTTCCAGTGCTCTTGATCCAAACTTAAGTGTTTCACTGCAAAAATACTAAATATTTCCCCACTGAAGGGTTAAGGGGTTTCAGCATTAAGGGATTAATGTATACAGTGTGAAATGTTCTTAAATTGAACTTATTTAGTTCATGGCACTGCCCATGTTGAATACACCTCCTGTGCAAGCATGTTTTTATTATTTTAGTAAGCTGTTTGTGTATTACATGTATGTAGAAAGACCTTGTGGTTAGGAAGTATTACAATTTCTTATTAAAGACTAGAGTTGCCTTCTATTAAAGGAAACAGGAAATATGGGGCTTCAGCATTGCCATACCCAACAGTGAGCCAGGAATAAATGCTTCCCTAAACCAAACTTTGACATGATGATTTTATCCCTATGTGACTCTATAATTTCTTCTCTTCTCTGAAGCACCAGTAGTCATTGCGTGTACAAAGTTTTTATATTATAGCTAAGTGTTCTCTGAAGTGGTTTGAGAATATTTCTTCAGTGGGTGTTCGGGGGGAGAGAAATGGCCAGCTAGAATCTGAGGGATCTATACAGAGGTTGAAAGTTTGGGTGAAGCTGTTTTGCAATATATAATAAAAAAAAAAAAAGTGTGTAACATGCTATTGAGTCTTCAGGGTGCTATGGTATGTGTGTGTGAGGAGGGGAGTAGTCACGAATACCACACCACCTGAGTAAGGTGTTCCTGGAACTCTCTGGCTGTTCCTAAACTTTTGTTTTTAAAAAAAAAAAAAAAAAAAAAAAAAGGTCCAGAAATTGAGAGAAAAAGAGTAACTAAATAAAAATATCTCTCTAACAGTATTATTCCAGTATTGAGCAAGATTTCGAGGTTGTTTTTTTTTTGTTTTTTTGTTTTTTAAATGAAGACAGTTTAACTGACTTGAGTCTTGCATCCTTGAGAGACCACTACTCTCCCATAGCATACATCCACAATTGTGGAGGTGCTTGAGCTAGATTCCCTTCATTATAATAATAAATAATAAAATAAAATAATAAATAAAAATAAAATAATAATAATAATAAAAATAATAATAATGAAAGTGGGACCGCAGGAAGACATTCTATGTGAGAGCCTCAGAACCCAGGAACATTGTGTTCACCTTGGCTCCAGACAGCCTGAATCTGATGACTTTCAGGTTTGCTGTAAAAGCCATTTATCTGATAGGTGATTTTTTTGTCTTGTTTTTTGGAGTAGGAAAATGTTGAAGGCCATGTTCCAAAAAGTAAAAAGGGCTTTTCTGCTGGTTAGGTTTAAATTGCTCCCCTGGGCTTATTTGTTTATTTTAATAAACTGCTGGTTTGTTGCCATTAAGTGATATATATTTTTTTAAATCATAGGTATTTTTTGTTTTTAAATTCAAAGAAAGGTAGGTTCATAATTAAATATATTTGAAGCAGGTTTTTTTGAGGAACTTTTGTATATCAAGAGAACTCAAATAGACCAGAATCCTTTTCTCCATTATTACTTACTAGGTCACTTTTCGGCTTCACCCCTACATAATGACGAATTCATACTCTTCATCTGAGAGGATCTTCAACTTCTTCCAACCATCTTCAGGAGCTGGTCCCTTTTAAAGCATAATACAGCCACATAGAACAGATTGCAGATTCTGAGAGGAAAATTTGATGTACAGGGTTTCTTTTGTGCTCTCTTCACTTGTAATAACCTATGGATAATCATAATATATAAATGAAATTAGTCTTCTCCTAGAAAAAGAAACCATAACCATGAAGTTTTGTATTAAAAATTGGTTTTAGAAGTTGTATTAACATGTTCTGAATTCAAGTGATGGTGATATTCATGCTGAGCAAAGTATTTTGGCCAAAGCACTCCCGCTTCCACCAGCATTGAAGAAATACAGAAGCATTTTTCGTATGAAATATGTTGCTAAATGGATAAAAATAGTTTTGTTGATCAAGATCTGGCACAAGCCTTGGCAAAATATCTCCCTTTCAGTTGGGAAAAAATGCTCCATTTCCTTCTAACTTACTCCACAATTAGCACTTTAAGGCTAGAAAGAGAATTTTTCCTGTTTTTTTTTGTTTTTTTTTGGTGTTCCATCCAAAGTGGGAAAAGGAGAAAATAGGACATGGCTTCTAGAAGCTTTTCCTATTTGGTCAAATGCTCATATGACACTAAATTACTTCCAGACTTCTAGAATTTGGGGAAAATCCTACCCCTGCTTCCTTTCCCTCCACTTGAACAAGAGCCAAGAAGGCAGCAGAAAAGGTCTCCTTGCAGGTGGGTATGGCTAGACAGAAGAACCCCTGCAGAGTATGCTGAACCTCCAGTAGGCAATGCTACACAGCTCCTTTGGTGGCTCTGCACTGTTCGCCACACATGGAGAACATGAGAGGAACAGGGCCGCAGGTGGTTCTGTTGTCTTGTATGCACTGTGGACATGCTGGACCAATACCTTGCTGGGAGGGAACAGTGGATCATATCTGCTATTCCTTCCCACTGCCAGGATTATTGGCCCAGCTGCACATCTACCACAATTTATTATTATTTGAAGTTTGTAGGAAGGTTCACAAATAAACCTTGAATCTGCAGGATGCAGAGGAGGGTGAAAGAAACACCAGCAGGGCTGCTGTGTATTATGCTGAGTGGAACATGTGTAAGAGGAGGAGAACAAGTGATGCAGGCTGGTGGGTTGGCAAGGACACCATGCCCAGTATGTGTCATGAAGCAGGAACTGCCTGTGTTGGGTATTGCCTTCTGAAAACCTTCTGATCTATTTCTGTGTCAGTCATGACATCCCCATGTCTATTCCAGCTAACTGTAGGTTTTAAGCATATTGAATTACATTATTAATCGTGTAACAGGAATAATTAGAGATTGTTAAAAAAGGTCACTGTGTGCTTCATTTAGGGTATGGCCAGAGCAATGGATGTTTTCTTTCCACTCCTCTTTCAGATCATCAGAGCTTGCCCCTCAGCTCATCAGTTCTTAGCTCAATGGGGGTAAGTCTACACTGATGGCGGCCAATTCGCTACTGTCAGATTGATTGATGCGGATTGATTGAGCAGAAGTGAAGACCCGTTCAATCGATCCAGAAGTCAATTCAATAAAACCATCTCCCCAAAAAGCGTAGTGCTGCATTGATGGGTATGCATTTCCCGTCAGCGCAGCGCAGTGAAGACGGCGCTTTACAGGGAAGTTACAAAGTTGACAGGAGATACATGAGCTACACAGAGTAGCTTGCGTAACTCCCGTTGACTGCCGCCGAACTTCACTGGCAGTGTAGAATAGGCAGATTTTTTCACTTAGCTCAGCACTTCTCTGTTCTGTAGAGAAGTCTCTGCACAGGTGATTAGAGCTGAGTGCACTTTTGCCTCTTTGTGCTTCTTTCAGCAGTAGCCTGCATGACCAAGCCCTCAGTTCTTGTACGCTAAGCCATTTTTCTTTAGCTTGTGGGGTTGGAGTTGATGCTTCAACAACGTATGGATGCTAAACTTTTATAATTTTAGTGATACACATAATCTCTGTTGTCTGAAGACAGGCTTTCTTTAGGTGTACCTTGAGGTTCTCAAAAAAAAAAAAAATGAAAATTAGTGGAAACTTATCTTTGGGTACATAGTAACATATATTTTATTGTGATATATAATATGTTGCTGATATACAGACAAATGTTCAAAAGGTAGAACATGTTAAAAATCATAGTTTTTAAAAATATATATGAAAAAAGTATTGCCTATTCCAAAATTATACTGTACGAAAAATACTATTTATTGCAATCAGCCTAAGTTTTTTGTTGGGATCAGTTTGACGTAATGTAGAGTTCCTGGAACATTTAATTAATGGTATCTGCAGAAATGCCAGGCATATTTTGAATGGTTTAATATGCTATTAGACTATAAACATGATATTATGCTTTTAAAGTCTGAATGGAATTCTAGAATGTAAGAATCTATAATTCATACAAAGTTTTAAAAGAAGCATCCTGGGCTGATTATTTTGTGTTGTACCAGGACTTTTATGCAGTTTGGGCTTTCAGGAAGATATTTCAATCAAATACTTTTGGAAAAATCTCAAAATTATAAGCTAAAGAAAACTGGTTATCATTTTTTCCCAACAGAAGATTATAGTGTTACAACAAAGACCTTACAAGTTTGATTGAAAGCTCAGTATAATGCTTCAGAAGGAAGGACAGTCCAGCCAAGGGCAAAATATAGATGTAAAGAATTTACCTTTCTTTTAAATTTCGTATTAGTTTCCAAACTGTCCCTATACAGAGCTAATGGGGAAAACATTACCAATCAAATATGGAACAGCAAAAATATTCTTTCATGAGCTTAAAATAGTTCTGCAGAAAAGAAAAATCAAGTTGTTTGCACTAATAAATGGTAGTTTCAGTGTGTTAGTAAATAAGAGGCTATTAATTTTGTGTGCTGTATGTACAAATGTTACATTAATTAAATAGTCCTTGCTGCACTTGAAAAAGATGGATCCTACCAGTTTAGCATTCAAAATGTCTTTCTTGAGGGCTTTTTTCTAGAAATCCCCACCTGTTGTGTAAAAACCTGGTCAATTACTTCATGTGGCATATATTTGTATGCACTTCTTGTTCTTCAAGTTGGCAATAAAATACATAACAAGTGCAGTGGGAAGAACCAAATCCATCTAAGTCCTCTGGAACACAGAGCATTGATGTATGCTAACTTTACTCTTCTAATATGTAAATTCATCTATCAAATATTTGCTTGGGAGGGATTCATTGTTGTTTATAGTACTGACATCAATTTGTGCATGGCAAGATTATTCATTAAACATGATAGATAATCATTTTATTTTAACATAGCATTAGCACCTCAGAGCTGGTGGGTCTGAAGCATCTTATTTTTAGCAATATAATGAAGCCCCTCCCCACATTAAAAATTCTTATTGAAGCTGTGTTCATGAAAATCAGTTCTGTCTCCACCTTCAGCTACTTTACTTTAATCTTGGTTATTAGTACATCTAACAAAAGGATTGCAATGGAGAAAATTGTGAATCATGTAAATAATCATTTAGCCTTTTTTATTTTCTAAATTCTCTGGTTCCCTGTCCTCCCACTTTCCTTCTGCAGGTGGAAATGGCAAGTGCCTTGACTCCAGATGAATATTTTGCAGATTATCTGTGTTTATAAAAGTTAGTGTTTAAATGCAACTACACTTAGAAGGCAACAAAGCATGGTCTTTTGAAAAGTGCTCAGTGTTGGCCTAACCATGCTTTCACTGAAGTCAGTGGGAACAGTTAGAACAGTGCTGAGTGCTTGTGAAAATCCTCTCCACGGCATTTTTGGTGTTGGGTAGCAGATCTTTCAACTCCTTGGGAACGATGATGTAGGGAAATAGGGATTACACTATTGTTGCTACTGGAGACCATTTTCTGCAAGGAAGGAGGAGCATATTGGTTTGCATTGTGAAAGTTATTTCTACAGTGGACAAGAGTAGTTTTTGAATTAAGGTTTGATTTGTCAGAAAACAGATGCATGAAAAAAATACTAATTTAAAAAATATCTTGGCAAATACTTGATTCTTATGAACCATTTCCACTCAAATATGAAATGCAATAACATATTACATCTGGAAATCTTGATTATCAGTGCAGATCATTTAGCAGTGGGTAGAGCTATGATAGGGAAAAGCTGATTTCTGCTGAGATCAACTAAATTTAATATGTGGTAAAAGACAAAAATATTTATCAGCACACCATATCTGAGAATGTTCCATTAATCATACTCTTACTTGATGTCTGAGGATAATGAACATGGGTCTGGAAATGTACTGACTGCAGCTATTGACTTGTTGCATTAATGATATGACTTCTTGTTATGAATTACCAGAGGTTAATGTGGTAAATAATCTGTCTAAAAACACTCACTTAGGAATTGACGGTGCATTATTCTTTAACTTCCTTTCATGAATATGTATTGGGAACAGTCTGGAGGTAAGCTGAGAGTATAATACTTCACAGAATCAAACCAGGGCAACAACTAAGATACCCTCAAACAAGAAATAAAGATCTTGACTCTTAATTTTCAGGGGATTAAGTATTGTTTTATGTGGCATATTTGTTTTGGAAATTAGTTTGAAGTCTCTAATCTGCTGCTAATGATACATTTCAAGATATGTTACTTGCTATGCAAATTCAGCTGTACTACTTTGGGCAGTGCACCTGTTAAATCTTTTAAGCTAAGCAGGGTTTTGTCTGCTGACATTTGGATGATGGACTTTCAAGAGCACCCCAGCATGCTTTAGCAAGTGGTATTAGTGGTGTGGGGTCACACTGTGACCCAGCTCTACAGAGCCATGCAGGGGCCTAAAGGGGCCTAATGCCTCCCCACATCATGACTGCAGGCTTTGGGAGCAAGTGTTGTGACAACTGGGCCTACAAATTTATTTGCATTGTGAGCTCACCTGTAAAAAAATATGTGACAGTTCATAAAATGTTACAGTAGCTTATAATAACAAATGTTGATTGGGAAAATATATGAAAGGGAGACAGAATAATTAAATTAGTCGGGAAAAAGAAAAAGGCCAAACTAGTATAATTCAAGGACGGTGCTGAAATAATGCTTGTTAAAAGCAGGAGATATGAAGCCAGAAGTTAATGAGCGAAAATTGATATGTTGGATATTAGGTCCAATTGGTGGACAAAATAATGTGGGGATGGGCTATTCCAACCATCACTCCTCTTTTCTTTTCTTTTTTTTGCTGCATCCTTTCAGAAGAAGTGTTTGTGGGAAAAATTTGTAAACGAACAAACAAACAAACAAACAAAAATAAAACTCACTAAAAATTGACAGGAAGAACAGAAAGAGGCTGCTGGAGCAAACATCACCATCATGGCTGCCAGCCCCACCCTTTCTTCAGGCCCCAGGATCATCCTGGTCCTGAGTGTGTCCTAGCCAAAACAGGCCAGAAAGAGAGGGACCCACTTGACATCACCACCCCAGTTGCTCCTGTTGAATCCCAAACTGCAGTGGGATGACAGTTATTACCATCTTTCATACCATCCGTGAGACTGTAAAACAACAGATTGGGGGATTCCTTCTAAAAACTGTGTACAGCGAAAGGGAAGGGAAACCAGGAATGAGATTAAAATGAAAGCCTTATTTAATAATTTATATTTTCAAATGCTTTAACTGTTTTTCCTTTTTTTCTGTATCTTTAATAAAAGGTTTAAAGAAAAGGAATGTGTTTGCCATGGCTGAAGCCTCTGCATACCCAGCCCAAGAACTTGTTTAACATGCTTTAATGCTGGATAGTTACTGGGTTATATTAACACCTTTAGCGCATTTATTCCATCAAAAATAACACAACAGAGGGCAAAATTTTGCATCTTATCACTCCTCTACCCTCTGCACAGAATGGGGGTGGAAGTGGGAGTATTGGATAGCAAAGGGTGGGGAATGTGTGGAGGTGACATTGTGGGGGGCGGGGATGGGTTGGGTAGAAATCTATCGGCCAAAGTTAGAAGTAAAATATTACTCCTCGGGAGCAAAAAGGGGAGAAGAACTGTGCCTCTGAGATTGCCAGGCTTCCTCTGTGGTTACATTTAGAGGACTGATTTTCAGGATATTATATACATGCAAAATCTGCATGTTCAGTTCAAGGATTTGTCTCCTATGTCTGTGTGCGGAACCCAGAGTTCTGCAAACACAGCTTTAAGAAAATCCATCCCTAAATCCCACTCTTGAGGCAGGAGGGAAATGGGGCTCAACATAGATATGTGCAGGCCAGATGGAAAGAAATTCTTCTGTATTTTTAATACTTAACTGATTTGTTAAAGCAATAAATATCCATCTGTATGTGTAATGGTGACACACAACGAGAGCAGTTATTGCAATGAATCAAAAGAGTGATGATTAATACTCTGTATCCCATATTAAATTTCAAATGAAGTCTAATTAGTGCCCAAATATTTTAATAATTATCACCTTGTTCGTTCTTCATGCTAGAGCCTTCTGCTAATTCAACCTAGCATCTTGTTTGCAACACCAGTTTTCCATAAAGATTATCCTAAATCAGGGGTAGGCAACCTATGGGAAGGGACATGCCATGTCTTTCCCCTGCCCCTCTCCCATGTGCCATTGGCCCAGCACCCTGGCCAGTGGTGTATCTTTAGTGTCTGGTGCCCCGGGGCCGCTATCTGTATTTGTGCCTTCCCCTGGCAGTGGCAGCAGCGGCTGTGTCTGTGGGCCTGTTTCCTGCTCCCCACCCCCCTGTTGTGGGGGCAGCAGATACAGCGGCAGTGGCGTACCGAGGGGGCCACCCCTCTGGGTGCCGGCTTGGGGAGATGCCGGCCGGGCCCTCCTTTGAGGAGCTGCCTCCTGGGGACATCCCTGGCGGCCACACTGACCTGGCCCTTCCGGCGGGGAGCGGGAGTGAGAGGGTCATATGCCCTGTCCCTTCCACCCATCATCTTCGTGACGTGGGCCCAGCGCCACCAAAATGATACAACCCTGATGCATGCCACTCAAAATCATCTCACATGCCACATTTGGCATGTGTGCCACAGGTTGCTGACCCCGTCCTAAATTATTCCCAGGTTGGTCTGCACATCTTTGTTGAATGCATTTTGTGATAGATACTGCAACTATTCTTGGTGGTGGTTGGAAAACTTTAAATAAAATATAATAGAAAACATGACACACTTTTTCAAGATTAGGACAGCTTAAAAGTTTTATACACTGCAAGGGGTGTTTATAAGCTGAACAGTAGCACTGAATTGGATGAAATATTTTTACAGGGCATGGGAGAGAACAGTGGTATAAAAACACACAAGTAACATAAGGGTTCCCTTCATTCCACATTGGACGAATGATGGCATTTTAAAAATGAGATTATAATAGTAACAAAGTTTCTCTCAAATTCTGGACAATATCCCTCACACTTTAATATAACTAGTTTGTTGCATAAAGAAAAAAAAATCACAAGGTTGTGCTCAAAACAATTGGGCTAATAGGGAAGGGGAGAAGGGAACCAATTTCTGTTCGCTAGTACAGTAGTTGAGAAGACTTGAGTTTTGATTAGGTGTTCCTTTGCAAAGAATAAACAAGAACAGCCTTTGAAAAAGTGTTGAATGTAAAAGAACCTTGTTTCAGAATTGGGTATAACATTGACGGTTTTCACCTGGGGGAGATGCATCAGTAAAACATCAGATATTGTATCCATAGTGGTACAAGACTGATAGCTCCTGCATGCACAAACCATCATCTGCAAATCGTTGAACATAGTATGATCTGAGGTTTTGCTCTGGAAGTCTGCTCACCAAAGTTAGCACGTTGTTCCTTTTAGCAGTGAAACTGTGGGGGACCACATTCAGACTTGGTGTAAGTGGACTGAATTCAGCAATGTCATAAACAGGCAAAAACTGTTCAGAAATCAGTTGTATGTGGTAAAAGACTACACAGCAACTTGATTTTTGGTTCTAGACTAGAGCGAGTGTCACTTGCACATCTAATGAGATGGCATTGTATGTGTCGAGACTGGACCTGGAACAAAATATCTTTTGCCTTCAAATCTGAATTGCAGAAGAGGTGCATTCATGAAAACAAACAGCTTTGAATCCAGGGACAGGGCCATTGTTGGTATCCTGAAAGTCTCCAGACCTGCTAGCAGAAAGAATTACTTAGAAGAGCTGGCAGAACCCCTGTCAAACTGGTGATGAAGTTTCCAAGAATTATCTAAGGAGATTTCAACTCCCATGCTCCCAGCATCTCCAATGCTCCATCGTGAAATTGTTTGTTTGTCAACCCTCTTCACTATGTGTTTCAAAAAGACAATGGAGTGCCCAGATAACTGGCCACACCCTAGATCTGATCTTGAAACTGAATGTGGACATAAGGGGTGTGAATATACACACTGTTTCATTAAATCTGGAGCAGAAAGACTGGCTAAGGAAGGTTTGAGGCAGGAGCCCTATAGTGAAGCAGAGAGAGAGAGACATAGCTGATTCTGTTTTCCTTATTGTGATAAAGTTTCTTCTTCAAGGTTTGAAGAATATAGGAACATAGGGCTGGAAGGGACTTTCAGGTTTTTCGAGTCTACTCCACTGCTGTTACAGGCAGCCACATCATATAATGACATTCATAAATTTATCAAGCTCCATTTTAGAGCTAATTAGAATTTTGAAGCCAGTTAGGTTTATATGCCCCCACAACTCTCATATCACGCTTCTGATAGTTAGAAACCTTCTAATTTTCAGCCTAAATTTATTCATGGCCAGTTTATACCCATTTGTTCTTCTACCAAAAGTGTTTTTAGCTTAAACAGCTCTTCTCCTGCCCTAGTGTTAACCCTGGGATATAGAAATCCAGAGCAATTGTATCCCCCTCAATCTTTCTTTTGCTTGGCTAAACAAGACAAGATCTTTTAGTCTCCTCGTAAGCTAGGGTCTTCATTTTCCTCATCATCCGAGTAGCCTTCCTCTGCATCTGTTCCAGTTTGAATTCTTCTTTCTTGAACATAGATTTT
This sequence comes from Emydura macquarii macquarii, assembly GCF_026122565.2. NCBI lineage: Eukaryota > Metazoa > Chordata > Testudines > Chelidae > Emydura > Emydura macquarii. The sequence goes on from NW_027130698.1 coordinate 6,043,760, forward strand.
ATTGTGGCACAGGACAACTTTGCAGATACAGGCACTGCAAACATCAGCTCAGTCCTACAGACTTTTTTTTATCATAGTCAAAAACTCTAATCCTGGATTTTTACAAGATTCCTGCTTGGTATCTAATGATTGCTGTTAGTTATATAATAAATACATCCTCGTCATTGGTGACTCTTAAAAACACCATGCACTGGAGGGATTTTTATAATTAACTAGTGCAGTACAATGCATGTTCAAGTAAAACTTTCAATTTAATAGTGTGTGACATGGTTGATAGCTGAGTCCTATTCCTTGTGATAGCATTTGATGTTGATTTTTAAACATATTAAATCATAGAATCATAGAGTTGGAAGGGACATCAGGAGGAGGTCATCTAGTCCAACCCTCTGTTCAGAGCAGGACTAACCTCAGCTAAATAATCCCAGCGAGGGTTTTGTCAAGCCGCAGCTTAAAAACCTCTAAAGATGGAGATTCCACCACCTCCCTAGGTAACCCATTCCAGTGCTTCACCAACCTCCTAGTGAAAAACTTTTTCCTAATGTCCAACCTAGACCTCCCCCACTGCAACTTGAGACTGTAGCTCCTTGTTCTGTCATCTGCCACCACTGAGAACAGCCTAGCTCCATCCTCCCTGGAGCCCCCTTTCAGGTAGTTAAAGGCTGCTATCAAATCCCCCTCATTCTTCTCTTCTGCAGACTAAACAAGCCTACTTCCCTCAGCCTCTCCTCATAAGTCTTGTGCTCTAGCCCCCTAATCATTTTGGTTGCCCTCCGCTGGAGTCTCTCCAACTTGTCCACATCCTTGTTGTAGTGGGGGGCCCAAAACTGGACACAATACTCCAAATGCGGCCTCACCAATGCTGAATAGAGGGGAATGATCACTTCCCACAATCTGCTGGCAATGTGTCTACTAATGCAGCCCAATATGCTATTAGCCTTCTTGGCAACCAGGGCACGCTGCTGACTCATATCCAGCTTCTTATCCACTGTTACCCCCAGGTCCTTTTCTGCAGAACTGCTGCCTAGCTTGTCTGTCCCCAGTCTGTAGCTGTGCATGGGATTCTTCCATCCTAAGTGGAAGTCCTTCTTCCAAGGACTCTGCACTTGTCCTAGTTGAAGCTCATCAGACTTCTTTTGGCCAATCCTCCAGTTTGTTTAGGTCCTTCTGTATCCTATCCCTACCTTCCAGGGTATCTACCACTCCCCCTAGCTTAGTGTGGTTATTATTATGCTTATTATGGTTGAATAGGTAATAAAACTTAAGGAGTTAAAGAATCATCAGAGCAGATACTATAAATCACATACAGAAGCAAGACAGGTTTACACAAACACTAATAAACTGAAAGCTTCCAGGTATTTGAGAGCAAACAGTTGCCAAATTAGCAAAAACGTGAATGCAATTGTTTCTAGTAACAGAATGTGTATGTGTGCGTATGTGTATACATTGTGTGTGTGTGTGTGTGTGTGTGTGTGTGTGTGTGTGTGTGTGTGTGTGTGTGAGAGAGAGAGAGAGAGACACACACACACACACACACAGACATGTACTGGTGGCATGATTTAGTAATGACTGTATGTAATGTTGAAAGGACATTGATATAGATGTGACAGGCCCAACCTATGTACACAATTCACAAAAAAAAATCTTGCCATATTCTTCTGTGTGCCATGCAAATTTTTAGATACTTTGATGTAAGCCCTTGTCTTTCAGGTCAAGTACATGTTTCTAAACTAAAGCCTCATTTTATATGCAGCCACTTCAGATCTTCCTCTATGTTCAGTATTTTTATTCAGATTTCATGAGCAAAGGAAATACAGTTAAGGGTCTGGTGCCAGAGAGGCCATTTTACTTAAGAGCTAGTAGGAGGAGATTTCAGCTTGCTTATCCATTTATTTCATCTAGATGGATGTGTGTGTGGGGGGGGGACTGCAGTATGTGTTTGTGGGGTGGTAAATACTGAATTTACAAAGGGAAAGGCATCTTCAATATCTGTGCTCAGAACTGTAAAAGTACAAGCTAACATGGAGTGTACTCAGGGATTTTGATAGTTATGTCATGATTTGTGTGTGGGGTAGCTGGCTGCAAGTTTAGCATAGTCATTTCTGGAAGGAATACTTACAGAATTAAAAACATGCCAGACAAACTGATTGCAGGAAAGCTTTTTTCGTTTTTGGAAGTACTACCATCTTGAAACACTTACACAGAAAGCAACCTTGATTAGATACACAGATAGGTAGGTAGGTGGATTGATAGATAGATAGATATAAAGGTATACAAACTTTCAAAAGATTTCCATTGTAAAGTAGCTCAGCCACTCTTGCAAAACCAGATAGATAAAAAAAATTAAACAAAAGAAGGCTCTGTTTCAAAGGGGAGAAGAGGCGGAGAGGTCAGAGATGAACAGATATGAACAAAATATCTACAAATACAAACAGGGAAGAAGTTCCCGAAAAGGCTTTTTCCCTCACTCTCTCTCTCTGCTTAATGGGATGAGAGCTTATCCACCTGTACGTACTAACCTATACTTACCTCAAGTCTTGATATTATGTTTCCACTGACATTCAAAATACAGCTCAGTATATCAATTTTAAATTAAACTACAGAGCACTATCAAGCTTTGATGTTCTCTGCTTTTTTAATATATACTGTTTGTTTAGGTATTTTCTTTATTTGCAGTTATTCAGATCAATCTGGAGGAAAAAACTAGATAGAAACAGGACTGTATGGTAGAAATGTTATATAGGAAGTTATATAGTACAGTAATATCAATGTAGTTCCTTTTCTATGCTTGTAATGTACTCCCTTTCCAGACAGACAGAATCACTTGTATGGTGTATGCCCAGGCTTTTCACTCATGAAGGTGTATCCTAAACCTAGATTTTCCAGAATAACTCATTTTACTCACTCAATTGTGAAAATGGCCCTTCAGATTTCTTTGAAACGTGCTGAGTATCTCATTTTGCTGGAGAATTCTACATCCTAAAGAAGGCATGTTCTGAAGACCCCCATGCTGGAGAAATCTCTAGGAAAACACAGCAAGTGAGCAATCAAGTTTGTGAAGTAGCTTTCCCTTTTGGGAAGTAAGCTGCTCCACAAGATATACTAAAAATACTTACTCTTAAAGCTGAATTTATCAGGAGTGTTTTCAACCACCACCCCTTTACGAAAAAAAAAAAAAAAAAGTTAATCAGACTGAAAAATATTTTCATTTCAGATGTGACTTTTTTGCTTTGTTTTGTTTTTAACTTAAGGCTTCACATCCCATCAGGAAATAGTTGCCACCACTCTAAATGTTTCTGAATCCAAGAGGAAGTTGTAGGATGCCACAGACCAAATGAACTATTGCGCTTCCCTTCTTGGCTCTCTTTTGACAGAATTAAATCTTTATGGACTTGTTTTATGATTCACCGTCAACTCCATCTGATTAGAATTCCATAATCTGATCAAATCAGTCTGGAGGCATTGTTCTGTACAACAACGCTGGAAGTGGAATGAAATTTTTTCTCTTTCATAAACAATCTAGGATATTATTTTCTTTCTAGACTAAGATCAACTTTATTATTAACACATTCCATCCCTCATCCTAACCTGGGAAATTCTTCTTGCCCTTGCCTCCGGCCAGTAGAGGTGAACAAAGGACAAGGTCAGATATTCAGCCCAGAAAATGTGAATTCATATTCATATTCCATTTCTTCTGAATAGATAAATCCTGGAAGAGCCTATTAAAATATGTAGGGTTTTTCACATTTTTCAAACTTATACAAACCTTTCTATCATGAGGAACAATAGACATATTTATATAAAGACGTGTTTATTATTTTAAGCTACCTCCCAGTTGGTGGTGATTCCCACAAACTTGGAAGCAGCAGTAGACTTACCCCTTCATTGAAGTTTTTCTCAACACTTTTTGAGATGATAATGAGGGCTGGACAACTGCAGCTGTGATTCCCAAAAAAAAAAAAAAAAAAAACCCCACACCCAGTTCTAGGCCCCAGTCTTGCAAACAGCCCAAAAAGGAGGGCCCAGGACAGAATCTCACTGAGGTTGGTATTGTTTGATGAAGAATGGAGTTCTGAGAAGGCATATCTTGGGTTTCTTACCTGGTTCCATATCTGCAGGTTTCTATTCTCTCCCTTCACTCCCTTCCTGCCAAATTTCATGACACTAGGATTTTACACTGAAAAGGGTATACATTCTAATTTTGTGTATTTCAATGTGCAAGTTGATATTTGTCTGAACATGGTTTTGAAAGTTACAGTTTTGAAGTAGAGGTTTGAAATTAGCCAATTTTAGAGGGGAATGGGCTAATTTTCATTAAAAAATGATCCACAAGTAGAAAGGTTAAATTTTTCAACAAAATCCACAAACTTTAAATGTTAAGCTTCTTGCACATTACAATAATCTCCTGCTTTACCCCTCTTCCATGTGTCTTACAAACCTGAAAAATCATCCCTTCTGCTCACTTTGCTATCAACCTTGTTCTGAATAGTACTTTATAGCACCTCACCTGGAGTCATTTGAATGTTTCTGGTTTTGTGGCCTAGACCACATTGGATTTCAGGCCCTCTGTTTTGTGTGAATTTAGCAGGCAATTTCATATTCATGAAAAAAGAAGCTTTGGTGAACAACTCAATGGTGCTCTAATAAGGGCTTATTAAATCTGCAGACATGACCAGCATTTTGATTATAATAATATTATTAAAAATACAATTTTATTTTTGTAACTTAGCTGTATCTGCAGTATTGACTGGCACTCTTTTTAACACCCTACTGCACAGCATTACCAAAATGAAATGCATGATCTAATAATGTTCATGGGCCTTGGTTGTATATTGTATTACCATGGAATTAGCATAACAGCAGGAGATCCTGCAAGCAGAATGTTTCTGTGAGTGACCTATTATCAAGCTGATTACATTTTACATAGAAATTAAATGAACTCCACCAGAATTCTGGGGCCAGGGAGGGAAAAGAACACCTCGTTGTTCAATTTGCATAGCGGGATAGACTGTGTGTGCACTACAAAAGAACTGTTTGGGCAAACAAGACGTGGGCTTCCTGTTGAAAAAATGCATTTGTTACACAAATGTTAGTTTCTGCCCACACGTACTTCCTGTTTCTATGAGAAAGAGCAAACAAACTATTACTATGTATCTGTGCAATATATTCGGACACTTTCCTGAAAAAGAAGGGGTTAAAGCTTCAATAAACAATAAAACTTTAGTGGATTGTTGGGGAGGGGATGTACTTGTGCACAGATGGGCTATCAAACCACCTGTTTTGTATACATGTGCCCTTAAATTTGTGGATGTGCGTACTCATTTTTGTATAATTTAGAGAGTTAGTGGATGAGGAAAAATGCACTTCAATCTGAAATGTCTTAATAATGAGGATAATTATAAATAATGATGAACGGGAGTGATTGGGGGAGAATTACAAAGCAGAATGCCATAGGTTCTGCAGATTGGTACAGACTCATAGATTCCCAGGGCACAAGGCTCTATTGTAATCATTTAGTCTTACCTCCTGAATAACACAGGCCATAGAACTTCCCCAAAATAATTATTAAAGTGGATCTTTTTTAAAAAAATCCCATCTTGATTTAAAAATTGTCAGTGACAGAGAATCCACGATGAATCTTGGCAAATTGCTAATAGTAGTAAATGGTTGGTTAATCTCTGTGAAAACATGGAATACTTGGTACATTCCATTTTTAAAAGAATTATACCCTCCAGTTTAAAATGGGGTTGCTCATTAATGTAAATTCAATTTTTGAGCAGTTTGAAATATTTTGTTTATATATAATTTCATCCAAGAATTTGAAAACTCTTTACAACCATTAATTAATAAACGCTTCTACGTCATGAAAAAATAACGAATCACTAAGTAGGAGTTACAGCTGGCCAAAACACAGGAAATATTTTTTATGAAAATTGTTAAATGTTTTCCCATTTTTTCCATTGAAATCTTGATGGTTGAAAAACTGTACAAAATTTTACACACTTATCATTTGTCATTGTAAATGAAATTTTAATGATTTTGAAAATATTTCTGCTAGCATTAATAAGGAATGCATTACTCACCTTTATCATGGAATGTAACAGCTATTTAATAGCACACTAACACAATGGTTTAAGAGCGGAAGGAGAGAGAATACCATATTCAGTTGAAACTATATGTGGGATTGCATGAATTTAAATTTGTCTAGTCCCTGAAAGGAAACACTGTTACTCTGAAGAGAAGTATTACGGGATTATAAATGGCTACTTATTTCCTAGGCACTAGTCAAATAATAATATAGCTTGGCTCTGCTTAGTTCTGAGATCTAGCAGGACTCACTCACAGCATGCCCTAACTGCAGACTAAATGGAAACAGGAAAAATGCTTACCAAAATGTCTTAGTATGAATACAATCAGGTGGGTAGATCCTACACAATTTTTAGTGTGCTTTGCCGACAGCTATTAATATAGTATTTCTTGTAATGCATATTAAGAATAGACTACATATTTATTTGTGTATGTTTTAAGCTGAAGGAGGGTTACTTGGGAGTATCGAAGAAAATGGAAAGTTTCAAATCACATACCAAATTATGGAGCCTCCTATGAAGTTATTTACCAGTGGGCACAAAATTGCTAATATGCAACGCACAGTAAAAATTCCTTTGCTCAGAACAACCCTTAATGCAGACCTACTCATGGGAGGAGTTTGGGGTGTACGAATCTTCCCCTCACGTTGTGATCTCTTCTGATAGTTCCTGGACACGTTCTGTCAGGGGACAGGAGGATGCTTGGCACAAATGGCTATTGGTACTGCGATCAAAACACATGGATCTCTGGCTGAGATCCATTGGAATCATGCTTTTAGGATTTCCCCAGTTGTCCCTCTCCCCAGAATTCCCTTTAAAGCACATGAATACATCACAACAGGAAGTAGTAATATTCTCTGCACTGCCAATGCCAGTCAAAGGATCTACTCCCATCAATGGACATTCTGGGTGAAATTCTAGCCCCCATTGACTTCAATGGGGCCAGGATTTCAGGGGACAGGTCGGTATGGATTCATACTGGGAAGGGGTACAATTGCTGACATGTTTGTGCTATGAATCATTATAGAGAAGCTCAGAGAAAAGGGATGGCAACTGGGTATGGTCTTTGTGGACCTGAAGAAGGCATATGATTGGGTATCCGAAAAACTAATTTTGTGCAGTTTGTGACTGGGAGATGTGCTAAAAGAATGTGTCAGTCTATCCAGGCTGTGTGTGAGAGAGTGACTACTGTAGTCAAAACTAAATGGGGCTACAGTACAGAATTTACATTAGACATTGGCCTCCATCAGGGGATCAGCATTGAGCCCCTTCTATTTTTGGTTGTAATAGATGTGGTAAGTGAGACTATGCGAAGGTAGCCACTTTGGAACATACTATTTATTGATGACTTAGTGATATATGTGAAAAGTTGTGGGACTGTGAAGTTTTGAATGGTTACACCACAGTTCTGAGGAGGCTGGACTTAGCGTGAATGTTGGTAAAACTGAGGCTGTGATAACTGAAAGGAGGACTTTTTGTCTCTCTTGTGTTTGTGATTCCCTCAAGAACTGTGCTAAATAATTTTTACCATTTAAAATAATGGGATGCTTTTTGCTGCTGTTCTTGTAGCAATCTACAGCTGTGGTTCCCTAAACTTTAACGAAGTCATTCTTGCATTAAGAAAATCTTGTTTTCCACTGTGTTACAGCAATACATATGTTTTATCTATTTCCCAGATGGAAAGAGGAAAATACACTAGTTACATTATAAAATGATACAACTAGTCTCCATGATTACTAAGTCTTAATATAAATCCTAATAAATCAATGTATCATTTTCATATGGTGTAATTTGTCACCTTTTCCTCAAACTGCATCTTTTTAATTAAGTCTTTCTTATGTGGTTAAAAAATGTTTGACACTTCAGACTCTGTGTATGACCTATATTCTTGCAACCCACATCATTCTGGGATGCCGAGAAGTAAAAAAAGATGTGTGAGTGACAAATAATGTAATTAATCGCCAAACACTTTGGGCTAGATTCTTCTTTCAGTTACATTGGTATAAATCTGGATTGACTCCATGGTGAACAGAATTTGGACTCACTTTTGTAAAACTATATGCAAAACACTGCACATCAGTGAGGTTAGAGAATTTAAAGGAATGTGAAAACAATGTTTTAATACGTTCTTCACATACTAAATCTCTCTCATTTATGTTGTCTTTACACCAGGATAACTCTATTGACTTCAGTGTGATTACTCATTACTTTCTTTTAATCAGTGTATCTCAAAATAAATATGAGGTGGTATTGTTGTTATTACTACAACCCCAGGACACTTTATATTTCTGATTACTTGAATATGACTCTAAACTTGTGTTCTTGAAGAACATCCAGTATTGTAAAGAACAATCAAATATGCCCTCTGGATGAGATCAGAGTAGCTATCACAGTCTTCCATCAGCAGGTGTTGCCACCAGAAGCTTCTAATTGCTGCAAGTTGTTCTTGTCTCTTGTTGGCCTTTTCCCAATAAATGAAATGCTTCTGTAACTGTCAAGCCAGCTATATTGGATTCAGATCTGTGCATGTGAAGTAAGGTAGCGGAAAACCATGCTCATTAGGCATAACTTCAATGAAAATGCTGTGGCCTTAGTTCATTGTTTACAGTACAATACATTTTTTCTAACGGAGAGTGCCATTTCTGAAATGGTACATCAGTTGCTGTGGGTCAGAGTAAGGGCAACAGGGAGTGACTTATTGCACTCATTTCTTTTCTCATGTTAATGGTGCAGAATCAGGACATCATGTGCGGGGCATAGAATAGAGAAAGCCGTAGAAATTATACACAGTGCATAGTGGAAAACATTGACTGTGCTATGGTATATGCAACTAAAGGATCAGCTCTAAACCCCCACTGAAATTAATAGAAGTTTCTCCATTGACTTTGTAGGGTTTTAGATCAGCCCCTGATATTGGTATTGACTTCCAAGCATGGCCCTCTTAAAGAGAGAGTCTCACATTTCCCCTTTACAAATAAACAGGGACAAACATAATACAAAACGATATATGTACAAATAAAGAAACTTAATAACTCACTAAGTCATTTCTATTCATCTTTGAGGTGGCCTGCTGAATCTTGTGGATATGAATGTCATCCCTTCAGTCTCTGCATTGAGATGCGCAGTTCCATGCAGGCTCCTGGGTGCAGTCTGCTCTATGGATTCCTCCAATCAGGGACCGGACAACCTACTATCTACACCTAAATATTATAATTCAAAACCAAACAAAAATGTCCAATTTGTAACCCCACCCTCTGGAGTGAAATTCCTGACAGCTTTACCCCCTACCAGAGTGAGCTCATTTGCTGTACTCTGAGCATCTAACACATCCCCAAATCCTTATTACAGCTAACCCCCAATACTTCTTTCTCAATCCACATCTTATCTGGAAGGAATATTTGGAACAAATTTCCATTGTTTTTAATTTCCTCTTGACACCAAGGAATTGTTTAAATTTACTTTTAGTGTACAAAAAACCATAGTCCATGTTCAGTTTTATAATCTTAGCTTTAATAGATAACATTGTAACATTTTGTCCCAGGCTTATGTTTGTTGTGCTTTTGAATCAGCCATTTGAACGTTGCTTAGAATGGATTCTTAGTCAAATGTAACTCTGCCACAAATCTGACTTTCACATTTTCTGGATCCATTTTTGGACAGGAATTGGAGAAGACCATGCTTATTTCTGTATTGGGAAGACCTAAAGAATTTCACCAGATGAAAGGAAGACCAAAAGCTAGTAAAACGAAGATCTGCCGTATGACACAAATGAGCAACCGAAGAATAAGACATCAAAGGACTGCAAAGCATTTCCATTTTTAGAGGTATGAACTGTAGCTTACCTGACTATCTTCATTTACTTTTCTTTTGACATGTTGTTTTTGTTTTTGGAACAAAAACATCCGTGTTTTCTTTAACAAGAAACATTGTGTTTTCTTTTGATGCAAAAACTGCCAAGTGGCGAGATACTAATCCTATAAAGCTGTGGTTCTCAGCCTTCAGGTTATGACCCCAAAGTGGGGTTGTGAAGTTGTTTTCTGAGTCTCATAAAAGTGCCTATGGAAACCATTCAAAATTGTATTTTTAGTCTTTCTAGTTGTGAAGAAAATAACTGCATTTATTTGACTGACTGTATAACATTTGGAAGGAACAGGCAATGCATTAAACTTTCAGTAACAGTATATGCATTATACTTTAAAAATGTTTTACTATCATAATAACTTGCTAATTTCAATTTTAATGTAAATACCTATTATGATGATCACTTTAGAAAAGCTGATGGATAATAGATATTTCACCCACACATGCTACACAGAAGCTTTAAAAATCAACAAATTAATATTCATTATGGCATTTTGGTTTAATTTTGTTGGCTAAAACAGCACAAACATATCTGGAATAGCGCAAAAATATGTTTGGTATATGGGGTCACTTGAGGAAAAGTAGGTGTAAGGGCTGGGTTGTGGGGTGAGCTGAATACCCTTGACCTACAGCTGTGACCAACATCCATTCATAAGAGGCTATGTGAAATAAGTTAATGCCTGACAAATAGGAGTGGCAATGTTGTATGTATGTTTTTTTTTGTTGTTGTTGGGTTGTTTGTTTTTTTCCACATTGTTACCATGAGATGTCTTTGGTTCCCAACTATTGTCAGTAGGAATTTCATCAGTTGTGTAATTTCTCAAGTGCTCGTATATGTGAACATTTATCAAATTTTGAAAATAGTTTTTGAAATCGTACCTGCAAGATTTCTAAACTCCACCCAGATTTGCGTGTATAAACATATATTGGTATATTCTAATGATCATTTAGGTATAAAGGTTATCCATTTGCATGTGATATTTTCACTCCATGTGGAAAGGTGGTTTTCTTCTCTGCATGCAAATAGGTGCGCTCCAGTGTTGCAAGTGAGATTTTGGCTGTTATGTAGACAGTGTTTACTACAGATTAATTTAATATAAACTTGGCTACCTGGTTGTTCTCTCATTTCAGAACACTAGATCTTGGTCTCAACAAATGCTGAGCACCGGGAACTCCCCCTGAAATCAATGCAGGTTGTAGGGGACCAGTATTCCTCTAGATTAGGGACTTTTATGAGGGGCACATAACAATTAGGATTATTTTCACAATCCAGAAGATGAAACATTTGTTGGACGTATGGCTGGGATTCTCCAGTTTATTTTAGATGGTGTGGTCATGTTGATACATACTCTGCAGCCTCAACTTGCTTATCTTCCATTGGGATGTGATTAGCCAATGTATAAAAAGCCGGTTGATCACAGGGCGACTGATTTCACCATTGTGATAACCAAAGAAAATCATCATGGGCAAATTCAAAAACCTGAGAGAGAGACCTTTTTAAAACAACAAAAATTATCATTTCAAAGTAATCACAAAATTTTCACTAGCATATATTAAGTATTTTTCACCAAGAATGAACTGTAAAGTGACACATAAGCATCTGACAGCTTACAAAAGGCAGCTTTGATTAATGAACCTTGCTAATTATAGTACGTACTATTCAAGGGAGCAGGGGAAGGGGAAGAAAGTACTGTGTAATTTGTTTAATCTTTTAGCTCAAAACCCTGATCTGTGCCACAACATCAGGCAGCTGGGATGGGATGGGGACAAAGCACTATAGAATGTTATAAATTAGTTGAATATTGTAATTAACTTAAAATATTAAAAAACTGCAAAAGACATATTCAGGATACAGTACAGGAAGTGTCTACAAGCTTAATAAATGTCACTTGTCTGAGGCTTTTATTACTGTGTGTTCCTAGTTTCATCTATGTAGAAAGTATTGGCCTAAAACTATGAATGTAAACTGTTGTGTGCAAGTGACATGCGCACACAATTGGTCACGTATATAAAAATCATATGTGCAGAGCAGTGGCAGAGAGAAGTTTTCTTTTACCATTTTAACAGTATGTAAGATATTAGTGGCTTAAGCTGCTGTTTCCTATGTTTGTAATGAAGAATTGTTTCTAGTTTTTAGTGTAGCACACACAGATATTTATAAGGTGTAGTTACACATGCGTAGCTAAGCAAAATAGTTCAGGAGCAAATTTCACTGCATCATCTGCCAAAATGAACATAAACATGGTGGGCCTGATCTCTGTTACACCATTTTTTTTATTTTTATTTTTTGGCTGGTGTGTCTCCACTGACTTCCACTGAGGCCCCGTCTATATGATAGAGCTGCACCAGTTTAGCTCAAACCAGAATAAACCCCTGTGTGGACACATTTATTTAGGTTTTAAGAGTGGCTTATTTTGGTTTAGTTTAAACCTATTTTGGATTAATTTAAGCTAAACTGCAGTAAACTACTCTTCACTGAAATAAGAGTGTTCATGCACACAGGGTTTGTGTTGGTTTAACTAAATCAATTTTCACTTTTACCTAAAGGAAATGTAATGGTGCAACTTTCCTTGTAGAAAGGACCTGAGATATGGGGAGACTTGGGCATTGTCAATAAAAACGAGCTGAAGTTGATTTCTCTCCCTGCCCACATACAGCATTAAATTGGTTAGATATACATTATTGGTGAAATTTTTCAGATAACTAGTTTATTTGCTGAATAATGCAGTTTCAGGTTGACCAAAACTATTCACGAATTCAGCAAATAGCTTGAACTGAAAAGGAAAAAAATAGAAATCTGAAAAAGACTAGCTCTTTTTTTTTCCAAGAGTTTCTAAGTGAAACTGCTTGACCTCTTATTTGGAAATATTTCATTTAAAAATGTATCTAGATTTTAAGAAACGAACAACTTAACACCTGTCAAACAACTTTTTTGTTCTACCTGAAACAAATATTTCTGGTTTTATGTTTCAGTGAGGGAAAAACCAAAATATTTCTATTCCACATCCACTCCAACCAAATTTTGGGGGGGATTTTTCAGTTCAGCAACCAACCCAGAAAATCAATTATTTGTTGAGCTTTAATTATGGGTTTTTTCCACTGAAAAGTCCTTTTCTGGAACATGATCAGTAGGAGGAGATAAGCTACTTCTCACAATTGGATGAGAAGAGTCAATTTCTGGATCCTAGTGACGGTAAATTCTCCAAAGTGCTCTTTTTAATATACGAGTAGGATTCAGGTTGTTCAAGTCTTTTGAGTTGAGGTCAGCATTAAAATCTAAATGTCTCCTGCTGTGCTCACCCTTGCTGTGTAGTTAGAGAAAAATTAGGTAAGTGTTAGTAAAGGCTTCATTTGGCCAGCTAAACTACAGTCTGCTTTCCGAAGGTAGGGCTGAACTTCCTTGTAGATAAATTAATTTGCACATAAGTGTTTTTCCTTTCCCAATTCTCCTTGCTGGATCCCATTAGCAACTCATTTTGTTTACAGCAAGTCTCCATCTCTTCATCTTTCACTTTACATATTCTTATTGTTTGACCCAATTGCATGTAATAGTTCGACTAGTCATATTCTCCATCTTGAGTTGCCAAGTACAGCAGATGAGAACTAATGCTCAATTACTAGCAATTTTTTTTTTTTTTTTTTTGCATTGAAAATCCTAAACAACAATTGCTTTGTGTGTCAATAAGGAATACTTTGAAATCAAACAAAAGAAAAACCTGAAAAGAAAATCTTGTGAATGCTGAAAAAAGGGAAGAGCAAGAAAAAAAAAGTGCATTTCTTTTTCTCTCTCCCTTCACCAGATTCCCATATGATTTAATACTAAAATGCTTTATATTGTATGTCATTTGGGTTTGTGTGAATGTTGTTGGCTTGGCTTCTGCTGACTTAGTTCTAGAAATTTTAACCTCTCATTAGCCTTTAACTACCAAGCCAGGAAAACAAAAAGCAGTCATTACTTATTCACAGGGTTTGGCTACAGTACTGTGCCACGTCAGACATGGAGCAATTTTTCCAGCTCTTGATTCAACTGTGTCATGTTGTCACAAGGGACAGCAATGGGTTAAAACTCCCCAAAAGCCTTTCCTGAACACACAAGGACTAAATAAGAAGCAGACTTTAAAGGCTTTAAGTATGGGTTGTAGTTAACTATAAACAGGGGTTGCAAGATAACAGCCTTTCCATTGGTAAAGTAAGTCCATTTCCCCCCCTCCCCTTCCCCCCAACACACACACAATGAAACCATTCTGAAAGCAGCATTCAGAGGGGGGCTGGTTCTCTGTCTGGCAATAATCAGAATTAAGAGGTAGGGGGTGGGGAGTGAATTGTTGGTTCTCTCAGCTCAAGCTGACATTTATATAGCAATTCTATTTCTGCTACTGAAAGCCAAAACATACAAATGCATCTTATCTGGACTACTAAGAAAATGAGAACAAATTTGCCTTCCATTCTCCCTTCTCTGCTACCACTGCTTTGCATTAAAGTTCATTTTGAATAATGAGAAAAGAGTGATATTAACTAAGCTCAATCTATTTTTCTGAATCTGGGAACATCACGGTAGAATTAAATCCAAACAATACCTGGTGGTAAAATACTTCTTGCAGAACTACTGCTTGTTTGTGGAAGTCAAACAGTAAAACATCAGAATTTCATTTTGTTGTGCAGTGTTTCTTAAACACTGTGAAATTTTAGATGAACTATCATTTTGAAGAGAAATCCGAAAGCCAGTTGGTTCTGATCCAAATCACATGTGAGAAAGTTATCAAAATATAACCTCTAAGTTGGGCACTCGTGGCAGTCAGTGTTTTGTTAAATGGTTTAAAATTTTAATCATTTCCAAAAGGGAAAGAAACTATTTCTGATAATTCATGTTAAAAAAAATGTGTAAAATCAGGCTGTTAATATCAGACATTATGGAGTGACTCATATAATCTCTACTACAGTACATGAGGCAAAAAGAGGCAAAAAAACAGATGAGCGAACTTCCTACTGGTAAAATCTCAGCAATTTCATTAACAGGAGGACTGGTCCTGTGTTTCTCAGCTAGAAAATACCAGGAAACAACTTTGTAGAGAGATGTGGAATGGTTCCACAGAAAAGTGAATCCCCATCTGCTGAAGGTTTCGCTTGCCACTGAATATTTTTAACCAGTAAAGCAACCTTCATAAAGTTAGTCGGGGGGAGAGGGGAAAGAAAAGAAAATCTGAGGCCCAGTTACAGCAATGTGGATAGGAACCTGTAGGAAGATCTCCTAGATGTGGGCCTTGCTGTCTCTGTGACATCATCATCATTTATGCTAGCCCTGTAGAGAGCCCTCTGAGGGATCTACTGCTGGGGAAGGAATATGGTCGTCAGTGGAAAAACCCAACTAGCAGCAAGTTTATGTAACCTGGGGCTTGGTCAATTGTTCAGCAAGTACCTCCATGCTGGGAAAACCCCCTGGACTGTGTGTGAATGAGATAGATGGCCGGCTTCTAGTGGCAGCGACGACTAGAAAATGTCCTGGCAACACAACTACAAGTGAGCTATGATGGCTGGTGGAGGACCCCAAAGCTGAGGGCCTCAGTGCAGACTCAAGTCCCCTTTTGTGTGGGTCACCTATTCAGAGTTTACCATATATTGCATAATTTGTAGCATAAACAATGTCATCAAGGAGGACAATTGCTTCAGCAGAGCATGTGCTTGACTAGAATTACAGCTCCTGCACCATACCAAATCCCTATGTGTCCCGAATGTCAAAGAAGATCTCTTTCATAACTGCTGGGTTTTTCTATATAGTAGCTCGGTAGGGTCTTCACTACTACTCCTTCTAAAGTAGTGTCATGTGACAGACTAGCACACCTTTCCAGCTCTGTCCTGCTGCGATAAATCATTTACCCTCTAATGGAAAACTTCTATGTTAATAAAATTTGGTAAACTGCACACTAATGCATTTGGTTCCAGATTATCATGTTCTATATGAGACACACAGATTTCTATCTAAAAGTTATCATTTCAAATATGTGTTTTGATAAAGAAAAAGACACATGTGGAAATGATTGTTAATATGCCTAGTACAGAAAATGAGCAAAGTTTATTCCATCCAATACAAACATTAGATTTCAAAGGCACAGCTTTTTACACAATTTCACTGGAAGTTTTGTGAACAAAGATTAAAAAGTCAGAGCAAAGGAAGGCCACTCAAATGCTCTCTAGTTATGAGACAGAGGGCCAGATTCTCAGCTGGTCTAAATCAATAGCTCTGAATCCGGTAATGAATGTTTAAAAAATGTTTCTTGATTTTGTTTTTGGTCATTTAAGTTCCAGATGAGAGTGGTTGGCTCATCTAGTACATTACCCTGCAATTACAGAGTGGCTTCCTATGGTATGTTTTTCTAGTGTTTGGTTTAACTTCGTATTAACTGTGTCAAGTAATGGGGCTTCCTTCACTGGGGGACTGTATCATAGCCTGATTCAGCAGGTACACAAAGTTAATTTCACTTGTAGAATAATTTTACACAAAAAAAGAAGGGAGGGAGTATGTTCTTAATTCAGGTTAACTAACCTGCATTAACTAACAGATTTAAATAACAGTGAAGACAATTCTGCTTATAACTTGAGTTAATGGGTTGAATTCAACCCTTACCTGCCCTATAGGCTTGAACATGAGCTGTGAATTCTGATTAAAGTCCAAGTTGCCATGTCTTCACATTACTTTAACCTGAGTTTTTTAATGCAGGTTAAGTAATCTGAATTAAGAATACTTTTTTTTTTTTTTTTTTTTTACGGTGTATATATGCCCTTACAGAGATTACTGGTTTCAGTATATATATAATGGAGACTATTAGTAATATATCTTCAATAATATTTCTAGAATCAGAATGTAGTAGTATGAATACACACACAAATATCTCACTATCAGAAAGTTCTTCCTGATATCCATCCACTTTGTCTTCCTTAATGTTGTCTCATATTTCCTAGTTATATCCCTATGCTCCCACAATAAAATATTCCTCTTCATCCTTGTGTTTATGCCACTCATATTTGTAGGCTAGTATCTTTCCCTTAATCACTGCTTAACCAATCTTAGCCATTCCGGTCTTCCTTAAATGTTTTTTTTTCTTCTGCTGCTGCTAACATATTGCTCATGTTGAAGTTAGGCTGTCATCTCTCTCTCCTTTTCTGGACTGTATCCTTCAGTATAGTCTATCAGTGCTCAGCTTTGTGTGTGTGTAGGTGTGTTATGGAGGTTGAGAGGACTTCTCCAGATATCTGAAAGCTGAAACCTTTTGGGCTGGAGGATAAACCTTGCTTATAGATTCTTCTAGCTCTCTCTTGCTTAAATACCAATGGGACGTATGAATCTAAATCTCCTTGGTGTTTTTGAGACTTCCCCTCTTTATATATTTACTCTTTTCATGCATTTTTTCAATACAAACCTGCAAAGTCCAAGTACATTGTACATTTCCTTCAATTATAACTGTCCTCAGGTAGAAGTCATTACAGCCATCTCTATTTGGAACATTTGGCTATATTAATATGCATAATAGAAGAACAAAAAGCTAGAGAGGATAAACTGAAGAGAAGTGAAAGAGAGCTGTTCTTCACATAGGTCATCTTCATACCTCTTGGGAGGTTGTTTGTAAGTCCCAGTTGTCATAGTGACAACACAGACTTCAAAGGTTTTTGTTAGTTATAAAATAATTTGAGAATATATTTGAAGCATTTATGATACTGTATACCTCACTTCAGGATATCTTCAAGCTCACTTTCCCACTCTGAAAAAAGTCTTTTGTCTCAGTGATTTTACGCAGCTGTCTTGCAAATGAATCATTATTTAAGTCAAGGCTTCTGGAAGACAAAATTTCTGATCCCAAGTCTGTCTTTCACACTCATGCACAGACTTTGAGTTTCTATCTGTGTGTGTGTGTGTGTGTGTGTGTGTGTGTGTGTGTGTGTGTGTGTGTGTGTGTAATATGTTTGTGTCTGTTTATAATTTTTTATGTGTTAAAATTAATATACAACATTCCAAATACATTTTTGCAAACGAAGTATGCAACTGTTTGAATGTACAATCAAGCCAAACATAAGAGAGTGAATAAAGAAATAAGAGGAAAAGACCACTCAAGACTTTAGAAAAAGTCTTTATTATTTGTAAGTGGAGAGTGGAAAGTTTTTAGCAAGTGGAAACTATTTCTGTAACACAAAATCATAAGGGTGTCAGCCATACTGTAAGTACCAGACAGCAGAGTAATCTTGTAAGTTGAACAAAATATTCAAATGTATTTGATGGCTACATAGCTCAACAAATTGTTGCTACATGTGTTTGTAATTTATTGACTTTATTTTACATACTTGGCAAATTTTATAGGGTTATAGCTGCAGATCTGTCTGCTTTATACATAGAGAGGATGAGAATTTTGGCAGTTAAAGTAGATCTAAGAAGCCACTGTTTCCTTTTCACAACTATTGAAGCCAGCTAATTGAGTCCTATCTCCAAAACAGCTGTTGCAGAGACTGGCTGAGGAAGACCTACATCACTCTCTGTACAAACTGCATCCCAAAAGGAGTAAATTTGCAGGCACACCCATAACATATGAAGTAAAGACCCTTTGTTAAGGCACTTGCAGCAGCTATCTATTAAAAAGATATTACTAACCTTCCTTAAGAGTTGTAGGAATCCAATGAGATTTTGGTGCTTGATTGCTCTAAAACTCAACCCCAGGGAGGTTTTATGCACATTAATTTATTTCCCTGTGTCCTGTTCCAAGCCATTTAAAGTTAATGTTTGAATGTATTTCTGTGTAATAAGTAGTACATATATATTTGAGATAGATAAGATGTTCTACACTAAAATCATAGAAATGTAGGACTGGAATGGGCCTCGATTGAGCCCAGGGGACTGGAATAGATGACCTTTCAACAAGAAATATCATAGTACATACTTCCAAAGGAAGCGTTCTTCTGAATTGTCCCTCATTTTGAGAAACATAGCTCAGACTAAAATGAACTAACTATGTTCCACACAAGTTTAGCATCTCCTTTTTATTATTTAAAATTAAGTATATCAGAAATAAGAGACGTGAAAGTGAGGTGGTACAGTTATTAACACTAAAGGAATGAATCCCGCAGCATTTTAAATTTCATGTATGAATAATTTTGTGTGGTTCTCACTTTTGGTCTTTGTTCACACATTGGTTCACTATAGGGCTTGGTAGGTTGAGGTATGTTTTTGGAGGGCAAACCTCAAACCTGCTTTGTGCTTCTCTGATGTGTGTGTGTGTTTAAAAGGTGAAAATACTTCCTGATTTTATGTCCTAGGTAATTCAAATGTATTTAGTATTAGTGGGACATTTTAAACATAATATATTCTGATAAGGCTTTGTGGGTTTAAATTTTTTCTTATTCTCCTTCTTTACACCATACAAAACATACAGTGAAAGTTGGCTTACACCACAACACAAACCAGAACAGATGCATACCAAAATTTCTAGGAATTTGTTTCCACAATGCCTGATCACTGAATATTAGTGACTTTGAATGTCAATTTGACTCTATTTTGCCCAGACCTGAAGAAGAGATCTGTGTAAGCTCAAAAGCTTTTCTCTTTCACTAGGAGAAGTTAGTTCAATAAAAGTTGTTACCTCACCCATCTTGTCACTTTGGCTATAGACGTGTGCTGGGAATTCTGTCATAGAAATGATTATCACCAGTTGTACTTGTTTTAGGGGTGGAGTTTGTCATCCTCTGATTGGAGTTGTGAAGCTGTATGAAATCTCTTCTTTCTTGCCCCCAAACTGCTCCACAACTCTTTGACTGTAATGCAAGATTGCATGCAGGCATCTGTAACAAGTAACCTTTCCTCTGAATAAATTGGCCCTTTGCTGAGACAACACAGACGGCCTTCCTCAGCTTCTGTGGCCCAAAAGGCCATCAATATTTTTGTGCTGGATTGGCCCCAAATGTCTAGTGTTTTGGATGTAATATAATGCTTAATATTTCAAGGCTAAGATTAAAAATAAAAATTGGGGTGAGTTGCTATTTACTCAAGATTTATTTTGGCCATTAGGTACCATGTGACTCCATGAAAATATTATTAATGTTATTAAAAGTCCCCCAAAAGACTGTGTGAAACTATTTTTTTCCATGCTACAGTCACCCAAACATCTTTTTGTGTTTGTTGAGGTTTCTGCAAAATTTACAACAGGACTGTTAAATTATTACCAGCTGAAATAACAAAGCTATTTCTGCTGTGCTGCATGAAATGCAAAGTAAAGGAAATGGGGGAGACAAAAGAGAACCTTTCAGAAGATTTTTATCAAACCAGTAAATGTTTAAAATATTTTACTCACTCGACTTCTTAGCATTTAATGCTTGTTGGAAAGAAAAGCTTCATTGGCTCTCTTGTGGAAAAATACCTAGGGCTTATTTAAAGTTGGGGGCATGTTTTTCATTTCTTACAATGTATATTATACAGATACACTGTAAATAGAAAAAGCACACTGGAGACTTGTATCATAAAATTATACTTTTTTGCCCCAAAAGTATATTTTTTCCCACATCATGTACTATTGAAAGAGTATTATTTTTGTTACTTCAGAGAACTGATTCATCTGAATGATGACATGATTTTGAAGCCCTTTATTTTGAGGAATGCATGCACTATTTCTAAAGATGCAAACCTTGTAGATTTTGCACCAGGCTATATTAAAATCTCTATGCCAGTTTCTGAGACTAGCTGTTATAAAACAAATGAAAACTCAAGATTTTGTTCCTTAGCATATTGTCAATGATATTGCCAGAATAATGGACCAGATGCTCTCAACTAGTGTAAATTGGTGCAGCTCTATGGGCTTCAAGGAAACTATTCCGATTAACACCAACTGAGGAGTTGGCCCTGGATTTTTAGGGAATTGCCTATATTTCCCATAATGATTTAAGCCCTAAAATGTCAGGAAGTCATTGACATATCCCGCAGTGAATCACAAACCACAGATTTTAGCTGTGCTTTTCTTCCTGAAACTGTTCAAGGACTGCATGTTCACTCTTTAGACATCATAGGAGGAGGGGAACAACATGCAAAAAGGAGAATGGTCATGTTGCTGTTTCCAATGTTGGAAAATTTACAGTAAAAAAGAAAGAGGCACATAATCAAATGTGATGTTTGGTAAGTAATAATGCATATTATTATTTGGTTTTTTTAAACTGTCTATTCATTAAAATAAAACCTACCATTTTCCTCCAAAAGAGAGATCTATATCCAAGGATCTAACTCTAATCACGTTTATACTGGTTTAATTCTTGGATTTAATCCCACGCAGTGGTGTCAAACACATATTGGACCACAGAGTGGCCTGTTATGGCCCATTTGCATGATCAGAATAGCACAAAGATTCTGTAAAACCACCATAATATGGCAATGATTGACTCCTTCACCGTGGGAGAATGGTGGCTGGTGTGGAGCTGGGTCTGGCACTAGTTGTGGGAGATATGCCCAAAGGAGGGCCGTAGTCAGAGTATTTTGGTGCTCCAGCGATCCTCATCTGGCATAACAGTTTCTTCGGACCTATTACTGTCTGGTATAAATTAGATTATCCATGAAGCTGGTCTTCCTTATGCTGGGGAGTAGGGAGCACAGAGCTATTCACCTGTATGGATCCTATGAAAAACACAACTCGGACAGATCTGAGGATCATGGCCATTATTTCCATGCCTCCCAAAAGAAATAAAGTGAGGCCCTAGGTAGTGTGTGTTCTCTTTTCACAGCTGTCTCCCACCAAGTAAAATCATGCGACTAGCATGGAATTTGAAGCATTCAAAGAGACTTTCAAAACTGAAGAGAGATACAGGACTGGCAATCTAATCGTTGAAGTCATTATTGGCAAGCATTTGAAGGAAATGTAACATCACTGGGCCATACATTTTATATACTGCATCATTCCTGGCATTTGTCTGAGGGATGTAAGGGAATGAAAAATATGTCACAAAAATGTCACAAAAATAAAAACACAACCAAAGGTACATATCAAGGTATTCAAAACACAGCAAAACTCTGAACGAGATAAGAAAATCAGAGCGCTTACGATCAATGGCATATACTTGTCCTTGACTCTGTTTCATATTTGAAAGGTAACTACAAGTGAATATAAGCTACTGAAATTAAGGGGGTTTTGGAAGATACGTACACATGTGCATTAATGATTTCACAGAACTTGTAGCAGAGACGGGGGTTTTCCTCATGTCTTGGTCAAACTCCAACTTAGATGGTTAAATTCTACTGCCATAAAATTTTGCCTTTCAGATTCAGAAAGGCAAGTTGTTTTTTTCCTATTCTAAGCTATTGTTAAACAGCAGCTGTGTTTCAAGCCACAAATGACTGCATTTCAGTAGTGAATTGAGAGAGTCCTGTGCATGGTTTAAAGGCATTGTATTATAAATATTTATAGTAAGAGATGTTGAGTCACACAGCTTTGAAATCAGATAATTTATTTTTTTTTTCCAAATCACCAGCTATGCAGGCCAATCTCTGGATGATGATGTGATTTCCACTGTCTCATGATAGGGGATGAAAAAAGCTACCTATGTCACTTAATCATTCCCAGTTGTGCAAGTGCATCACAGGTTCAGTGTTCATTTCCTTGGACTAACATGCTTTGACCTTGTCCTCTTTGAAATGAGACTAGATCAAAGTGCATAAATAAAATGTGAATGCTTGTCAGCCAGGTCCGCCTTGATGGCTAGTGCGCAGCAGGCAATGGGGGTGGGGAAGGGTTGCAGTAGATTCACACCCTGGCTTGTTGTGAATAAATTCTTGAGAACACAGTATAATTAACAATGAACGAACAAAAAAAAACAAAAAACCCTCTTATGTCTGAATCTTAAATTCATACATCCAGGCACTAAAGCTTGTCAGAAGACCTGCCCTGAAAGTGTTTGGATTCCTTACAAAACTCAGGGAAATGAAACCCAAGAAAATAAATGTTTTAATTAACAACCTCAGGATATCTTCTTAAGGTCATCAACAAACTACAGATATTTTGTAGTGGAAGTTCCAGTTTGGTGCCTCTTTCCATGACAGCAAAGTTACTACTGGTTATGCCTCCTCAGTTCCTTAAGCCTGGCTGCCAATGAAAAATATATGTATATTAAACGAATAGTAAGAGTTCTTCAGAGTAAGTTCTGTATTCTTCAGTTCCACAGGTTCTGCTTTGTTTAGATGCCCTAGAATTCCTGGTAACATTGTGAGGAGTTGTCTCTTGCCTGTGGCCTTCCTGGATGGAGCCGTTCTTGGACTGTTTTATGCAAATTAAATTAGTGGGATTTTTTGCTTGAGTAAAGGGTAAACAATGAGATCCTAAACTGATATCTACTACTACCATTTAAGGTGCATTTCTGACCTTACATTTCTGAGTTTCAAAAGACTAAGAACCTAGGGTTATGTGCAATTTTGCACCTGAGTTCCCAATTATATGCACAATTGTGGTAAATGAATGAGCGAATCTATCATGCAATTGTTCTTTATACCACCTTTGGCTCCGGTACCTTTGAAAATCAGCCCTTAGGCTATTTTCAAAGCCTATTGAATCAGTGTAAAGACTTCTATTGATTTCATCGAGCTTTAGATCAGACCTGGAGTTTTGAATTACCTGGAGTAAACAATTTTGATATTGCTAATCAGATTAGCAAACTACAACATAGCAAAAGCAAGAGGTGACTTTGTATTCTGGATTATTCTTCTGAAATGAAAATATCTGAGCCAATTGAAGATCAGAGGGATTGCATTTTTGGAGATTCTGATAGAAATCTCCTATAAAAGAAGCGATGGAATTGTCTGTTTCCATTCCAACATGTAATCTCTTTTACAATCTCAAGTGGGACCATTAAGAGCAATCCCAAATGTTTTAATGACATGGTGGTTACAGTGATGTGTCTGGAAGATAACAACTGGATTTGGAGCCAGTCTGGTGAAACAAATGTATATACTGGAAAATTAAATTAAATATGAATTTCATAATTGGTGACATCTGGGGGATACTTTCTGCCATTTAGTTACCCTGAATAGTTCTTTGCTCTATGAATATTCACACAGAGCCACATTCTGAAATCCACAGAAGTAAGGAACTATTCAGTGTCTGAAAAGTGTGGTGTATCATGAAATGCAGTAGCATATAATCAAGTTATGCATTTATGATGAATGGAAGCTGCACTAATTTTGGAAGCAACATTAGAATTCACCTTGGTTTTAGGTTTAAGATTTAGGATTAGATTCTCATCATGGCTGTGTCCCCTGTATACTGAGTAAAGAAGCCTGAGTGACATAAAAGAATTCTAAAAAGCCCCAGATCTGGCCAGGGGAATATTGAACTGAAGAGGACAGCCTCGGGATATCTTCTGAAGATCATCACTCAAACACTTGTATAGGGTGCCTGTCTGGGGCAGGGCTAAGGGTTAGAGTGGGTGCACTGCAGAGAATCTGGACAGTATACAAATAGATAGCTGATGACAGGGGTGTTGTAACTTGGGCCTACCCTGTCCTCGTGCACCCAGGGCCAATTGGGCAGAATTCTTCCTCAAGGTCTCCTAGGGATTCCTCTATGGGCCAGTGCCTTAGAGGCACATTTGGGCCTTTGCTGTTTTCCATTTTTTTCTTATTAAAATCAGAGTGAACACCGTGTTGAATGTTCTCAGATGGTTATGAAATATGCATTTCCACAGTGATGTACATTTAAAAGTACTAGAAATATTTCCTTTCTGGAGACCACCCTATATTTTGTGTTTCTCTGGGAGGTGAGGGGGAGGACACATTTGCAGACATTGAAATGCAAGAATAATATGAAATTCATGTGACAGATGAAAGAGAGCTGAACAAGGAGGCTTTTTCTTTAAAATTTTCAAACACAAGCGATTGTTGTTAAACTGCATTTTAATCCAATACTTTCATTACTGCTACTAGCAGCTAAATCTAATCTTGAAATTAATGTAAAATCAAGTTTAAGGTGCATATTTTCAGACAACGGCACTGTAAATCTTTACACAATGCACACAGGTGCTCTGGCAGCATGTGTTTAGTAGATGTTTATGAAACAATTGTGTATTACATACATGAGAGATGGATTTGGTGAGTTTAAATTTCTAATAATACAAACTCATTCAACTTTGCCTTCCTGACATGGATTACGTAGGCTGACAAAATAGCTGACATGGGCTGGATTTGTCCATTGGCCATGCCAGAGCAACTTGCCCTCCCCAGGATGCCTCTGCTGATTCAGCACCAGAGGAGGCCTCAGAGATTGTGTCTTCAGAAATGGAAGAGCAATGGAGGTCCAATGCCTATGTAGGGTGTAACAGTGCTACCCCTGCCCCACCCAGCAGCATGCAAGGGTAGGAAGGTGATGTGCATGGATCCTCCTGATTCTCATGTCCATGTGGTTGCATAAAACTTAGTGGACTGAAGTAAAATCTGCAGGGACCAGCTTCTCAGTCTCACTGCAGTCTGAAGAGAAAAACACTTATGGTCCTCTTAGTCCCTCCATGCATTTACCCAGCATGAATAATTTTGTTCAGAAATGCCCTCAAGTATTTGGGTCCCAGCACTGCAAATCAAACTGATGCTAATTGTCCTTCTCCACACTGCTATCGCTGGGCTTGCTCCGCTCACGTGAGCAAAGACATCAGGGAAGCTTTACACAAGTGAGTCCTTGGATATTATAAAGTGCATAGCAGTGAAAGCAGCATTGTCATAACATGGATTGATTGATATTATTGGAGTAAAACACTTCATTCCTTGAAGCAGACCAACATTTAAATATCAAGAGGTATATTAATATGCAACAGTAATCTGAAGTATGTTTCAACTTAACGTTGACAAATCCATTTGATAAATGCCTGATAAGATATTTTTTAAATTTAAAGTGCTTAATGTGTTGTATGTATCAAACTGATAAGTCGAGATAAATGCATTTGTTGTTTTTCCTTGTTTACCATCACTGACTAGAGGAATAAAAGACTATTATAATTTCCTAACTCCTATAGTTCTATTTTGTTTTGTTGTGACATCAGTCGCACAAAGCTTTATCTTAGATGTCTTACGAAGAACTGACATTTCATGATGAGTGTTTAGTTGTTGATCATGATATCTGGTATCAAGGTGTGGCTTTGATGCAGTGTTTTTAAACTGAAGTGCTGTTTATAGGTGCTTTTTGCTACTGAACAGAACTTTTGGGAAAGGAACATTGTGGAGGTTGGGTTTTTCTGAGATACAAAGAACAACCGTACTGTATGCTGCAAGTCATGATAACATTTATTTTACATTAAGGGAAACAAAACAAGAATGAGGAGGGCAGGTGAAGTAAAATCTCCATAAATAAGGCATTATATGCGTGTCCTTTGTTACATGCTTCATTGACTTTGTCTCACAAAATGGCAGCTTCCCCCGGCAGACAGGTTTCATAAAAATGTAATTGTGGGGTAAAAAGCTACTTCCACTACTCTGGAAGTTGTAGGGCTAAATTCTCAGCTTGTGTAATGGGTGCACTGAAATCAATGAAGCTTTATTATTTTACACCAGCAGAGAATTTAGTCCATAGTGTGTGCCCCTACCAGATCATTTACTGTGGCTCAAAAAGTTTTGAGTTTGTGTTCCATTTGAATTAAAATCCAGAAGATGGGTTGCTTGTTTGCAGTCTATCTGAACCACTTGAGGAAGCATAATTGGACTGGAAATCGTTTCTATGACTAGACATTTATCTGAAAATCCATAACTTCCACTTATGTCAAAAACACATCAAGAACCGCTTTTCTTACAATATTGGCACTTCACTTCTGCTCTCAGCAAGAACTCTGAAGTGCAAAATGGCAGGTGAAATGAAAAAAAGAAACTCTCCAAACATCTCAGAACATTAGATGAGGACCAGTTTGGGTTCACTTTTGAAAATAGACAATGGTTTATGTGGGATAGGGATGGCAACAGTGGACACTGTTCTCATATTTTTCCAAAGCAATTGCACCATCTGTAGTCTGTAACCTAGCAAATAAATCCACCTGGAATTGGTCAGCTGGGAACAGCATAGAAAAATTCCAAATGATTTTACAGAGAAAATGTTTTACAAAACTAAAATTAAATGACCTTGATCAGTGTATTTGACAAGCACAAGCTGATGTTACTTTAAGGGAAGAAGATGGTGATAATGGGGCAATTATGCATGATTGGAAGCCTACTAGGAGAATGACAACTGTTGCACACACTTCTCATGTTCCCCTCTTTCTATCAAATTATATTTTGTGTCATTTTAGGTCACTTCTTGAGCCGTATGTGCAGCATATTATCTGACAGAAAGGGAGAACTCTTAATTTTAGTGAGGTTTCCAATCCAGTTATACATCTTCTACTCAAATGCTCACTGTTTTTTATTAGTGATGAGCAAAATCTCTGTGTAGATGACCTCACAGCTCCTTGTTAACATTCTGTCTGAAGGAGTTTTGGTTTCTGAAGAGAACGAGGGACCTGAATCACAGCAGTTCAGTGGAAATAGATGCAGGCTTTTTATTACTCCAGAAACCTAGTTATGCTAAATAAACAAAGACACAAATGCAACGTGTGATGAACCTGTTAAGAGACCCATCATCTTCTATGCTTTACATGGCAGCACTGTGTGTTGTGCAGAAACGTGAATTTGATACTTTGAATTTCATCAAAGATTTTGCAATTATAAAGCCAACTGTCCTAATTAAGGGCAGTATTCTGCCTTCTTTATGAGAGAAGATCGTTACTGGCTCGAAGGACAGTGGAATTTGTCCTGTGTTCTGCCCTTTTTCTCAAAGGCGCTAACTGGGTATACTGACCCTTGAAGGGCAGAGGCTGAAGTCTAGGATGCCAGACTACCCGGTTCCAGAAATTCTGGAGCAGACAAGGGCCCAGGAAATGACAGAAGCAGGTGGTAGGAAAGAGAAAGTGTTCCTGAGCTGATAGTCCTCTCTTTAAGAGCCTAGCCTGGGCTTAGGAGTCTTGTAGTGTGAGACACAGCTCCCCTCTCTCTATTAACCAGGATAAGTTCTGGGAAAGAGAGCATCATATGACTCATAATGAGAGACATTAGCAAGTGAAGGACTGCATGCTGGCTTGCTTGACTTCCCTAAGACCAGAAGAGGAAGGACTGAGTTGGAGTGAGCTGGTCTTCAAGCCAGGGAGGAAGGCTAGAAGATGGTACCCTAGGAGGGAAGAAAGGATTTTGTTATACGTGGTGGTGGTTTTTGTTTTTTGCTTTTTAGACCTACTTGTCAGCCCAGGTTGAAATAGTTGAAGACAATTTAAAGTGGTCAGCTGGTAGAGGCCAGCTTAAGGGTTACAGCCTGCTACATACCCTTGTTTTTGGCTAGATTTTGCCTTACCCTTGTGTAGGTGCACAGTGGGTAAATGGAGAAGGAGCCTTCCTTATGACCATTGCTTCACATGAGAATGGAGGATGGCAGGGATGCTCCCTAACTGCTCTCCTGGGGGCTGAAAGTAGGCAGTACTATGATTTCACCCATCCTGGGTGCTTGGAAGCATAGACGATTGGCAGCATTTGTCTGAGGGGTGGGATGGTGGCAACAGTAAGTCACACCTGTTAAAGGGATGCAGCAGTGTGTGTGGTGCTCAAGAAGGCATTCTGTTTTGAATGCTCCCCATGGAGTGATACAACTATGCAGCATTTTCAACTCAGGGTTCAACCTACCTGGCACAATCCAGATGCTGCTTTCTCTCTTTTTTTTCTTTTCTTTTTCTTAAATGCAATCCTTTTTCCTTACTATGCTTTTGCTGAGCAAACACATCATCTTATTGCTGTAACTCGTGCCTTTTCTCTGCCTAGTCTCTCCCTATTAAAATTAGTGAAAATTTTCCCATTGACTTGAATGGGAGCAGGATCAAATCCTTAGTCATGTTGGGAATATATTTTGCATGCTACACAGGGCAATACTGGGGCAGTCTCTTTCACCTGGGAATCACTTAGTATGCTCTTTGTGCTGTAAAAATAGAACCATCTTTCTGTTCTAGATCTTTGCTCAACTCCGCAAAGTCAGAACTGTTCAATTACATCCAACGTTCGGCTATCCTTGTAATTTAATCCATGCATAACTAACTCTTTTCACCAGGTATAAATAGCACACTCACTTTAGTGCTATCTGGTTTATGATGCTTTGCCTCCTAAATCTAAAATGTTTTTGGAACCCCATTAATTGGTATTTTTCCATTTGAAATGCTGGTGTTTACTAATGAGTTCTTTTTAGCATTTTGTGAAAGTTCAGAATCTCAGCAATCTGGGGTCTTACAGGAATGGCCTCAGAATAACTTTTGTACACATTAATTTTTGCAATAGGATACTTGACAACATGACCTCTTTCCAAAGAATTAAAAAACTTTGGGTTTATTTTTTCTGTTTTCTGTCAAAATGTCCCAAGAGAGATGGCTCAAAGAAAAATGTAAAGACCGTCTGGCATTTGCACATCAGATCTTAAGCAGCTGTTACCAAATAGAAACTAGAAATGTATCCCAGTTAAAAACAGTAGGTACTAAACTATGAGATCTATTTCTGGGTTCCTACAAATATTCAATTTAAATTAAATACTGGAAATCATTTGGGGCCTGATTCACCATAGCTCTATATTGTGTGTAGTCATTTGCACCAGTACAGGCCAAATACAACATGGCGTAAAGCACTACTTAGTTTTAGTGTAAATGACTGTGCAAGATGCATGGCAGTGGTGAATTAGGCCCTTTGTCCTTCTGTCACCTTAGGGGGGAAAAACTAACATGGGGCAATGACCAGTTTTGAGGTTTCTCATTCGAAAATGACGTTTTTGCAAGCAGTAGAGAAACATTTATTTTCAGAGAGAATTTGGCGGACAGCCAAAAAAGATTTTACTTTTTAGCAAATTGTGAAAAAATATAGTTTTTCTGCTGCTTAGCTGGTAGTGTGGATTTTCCCTTCTTCACTAAAGAAGTTCCCAGGCAGTACTTCTGGAAGCAGCTAATATGCAATGGCTAGTGAGTGTTTTGATATCTGCCTTGATTCCAGTACTTTTATGTGTGTGTGTCTTTCCAAAAAAAGAGACAAGTTAAAGATTATGGTGGCTATTTCTTTGACAGTACTATATGGGTAAAGATTAGAGTTAAGCAAAATACATATCCTTTTCAAGGGTTCCCTGTTTTCTGAAGGTAGCAGAAAGTGTATCTAATTGATTTGGTCTATTTCTATTTTTTTCTCATAGGAAATTACTTACTTACACACACTTATTTAGGACCCCAGTTTGTCTTGCATTGTGATAATATAGAACCTCTATTTATCGGGCATTACGTTAAGATTTTGGAAGTCATAGAATGTTTTTTCCCTTTTAAGAGTGACTTTGTGTGTTGTTGTGTGTTAACTTCCTGCTCTGTCATAACAGTTGAACAAGGATTTCTTCTTGAGCAGTATTCAAATCAGTTTTTAATGAGCTATTTAATTAAAGGCTAATTGAGGTGAATTCATTAAAGATTTCTAAATTATGCTTATCAGAGTAGCTAGGTTTTAAGATAAGTTTTAAATATTTGCTTTATAATGCATTGTTTGATCATAAAAGTATGTATAAAATTACTTTTAAAATGTCTAATTAGACTTTGTAAGCACTTTTCTTCCTTAATACCCCATTAGGGCAGTTAACATATGTGAATTTAATATATATTGAGTGTTGGGCTTACAAGATAAGAAGCAACAAAACTGCTAACGTGTATTTTTTGAGTCTTTAATATCTGAGTATTCAAGGGTCTATGGGGAACCGGTGATTTCACAGGGATCTGAGTAAACTTACATTTTTATTCCTTGATGGATCATGACTATTTTTTGTTTTTGCCTTTCCTCCTCACCTGGGAGACTATCCTAGGCAGCAGGATAATGCTACTGGGAATACTGCTACGTGAGGACAGTACACATTTTTTCCTTGCCATAGCAATCAGTCAATGAATGAGTGTATGAATTAATTAGGTGAATTTCTCTTTCTGGAAGTAGGCTTATAGTCTTGTGTCTGACAGGATCAAAGTGAGTTTGGAAAGTAGGTACTGTACTTTAATCTTGTTGTTTAAGCTGAAGTACCTGAACTGTTGCTTTAGTGATCAGGGAAAAAAACCAAAAAGATACAATAAGAAATCTGAGAAAGAGGGCAAGCCACAGAATGAACGTACATTTCTACAACTCCCAATGATTTGTGGGTCATCAGGGGAAAAAAAGCCATAGAAGTGTTATAATGGGTCTAAAGCACACCCAAATCCCTTTTTATTTTTTTTCCTCATCACATTTCTCTTTCTTCTTCCATTCATTCAAACTGCAGAAGCTGACGGCTCACCCAGCCTGCCCTTGTATTTGATATAGTTGTGCTTCAACAGTGCCTCATTAAATGCAGGGCATTCCTGCAGTTGATGTGAGGGGAGGAGATTATCAGTGCAGCAGTGGCAGCAGCAGCTAAAACTGGGTGAAATATTATTGTTTACAGATTCATCAATTTCATCCTGCACTGGATGTGTTTCAAGATGGATAGCTCTGCATTTCAGACCTCCATGATATAATTGCAGCAGATTATTACATGGTCTTTAGCTATCTGGGAGGTTTCTGTAGATTGGTGAATAGAGAAGTTGGAGCTTTGCCATGCTAAGAATGGAAAAGGTCTCATTAAATTTGACATTATACCTATTATAAAAGGGGGAAGGAACACATGTCAGAAGAGGGGAAGGAAAGGTTAAATAATATTTAGGTAAGTTACATGTCTTCAAGTTGTCAGGGCCTGATGAAGTTCATTTTAGGATACTTAAGGAGCTAGATGTAGAAATCTTGGAACCATTAACGATTACCTTTGAGAGATCAGGGAGGATTGATAAGGCTCAGAGAACTAAAGGAAGGCAAACCTAGTACCTACCTTTAAAAACAGGAACCAAAGGGACCCAGAGAATTATTGACTAAGCAGCTTAACTTTGCTATCTAGTAAGATACTGGGCAAAATTATTAAATGATCAGTTTGTAAACTAGAGGATAATAGGTTAATAAGTAATAGCCAACACAGGTTTGTTAAGAACAAATCATGCCAAACCAACCTAATTCCCTTCTTTGACAGGGTTACTAGCCTAGTGGATGGGAGGAAGCAGTAGCAATGATACACTTTGATTTTTGGTAAGGCTTTTGTCATAGTCCCATATGACATTCTTATAAGCAAAGTAGGGAAATGTAGTCTAGAAAAATTACTAAAAGGTGAGTGTATAACTAGATGAAAGACGATACTCCACGGAGTACTTATCAGTAGTTTATTGTCAAATGGGGAGGACATATCTGAGCAGGGGTTAGTTCTGGATTTGGTACTAGTCAATATGTGGTTAATGACTTGCATAATGGAGCAGAGTACGCTTATAACATTTGTGGATGATGCCAAATTGGAAGGGGTTGCAAGCACTTTGAGGGACAGGATTAGAATTCAAAATGACACTGACAAATTGAAGAATTGGTCTGAAATCCAACAGGATGGCATTCAATAAAAGCAAATGCAAAGTACTATACGTAAAGAAAAATTAAATGTACAGCACCAAAATGGGGAACAAATGGTTAAGCAGTACTAATGCAGAAAAGGGATCTGGAAGTTTATAGTGGATCACAAATCGATTCTGAGCCAACAATGTGATGCAGTTGTGAAAAAGGCCAATACAATTCTGGAATAGATTAACAAGAGTGTCATAACCTGCTCTATATGGCATTGTGAGATCTTTGCTAGAAAATTTTGTCCAGTTTTGGTGCCACACTTTAAGAAAGATGTGGACAAATTGATGAGATTCCAGAGGAGAGCAATAAAAATGAGGGGGGGAAAAGTTTTTGGAAAACTGGCCTATGAAAGGCTTTGTTTTTTTTGTTTTTTTGTTTTAAATCTGGGTATGTATAGTTTTGAGAAAAGAAGACTGAGGGGCGAACTTGATACCAGTCTTCAAATGTGTTAAGAACTGTTATAAAGAGGGCTTTGATCTATTGTTCTCCATGTCCACTGAAGGCAGGACAAGAAGTAATGATTTAATCTGCAGGAAGGGAGATTTAGGTTAGATTTTAGAAAAAATGTCTAACTCTAAGCAGGGGGACCAGAACTAAGGATGCTGGGGATATGGCAGCAGTCCCAAGTTTGAAGTGGTTTCCATCATACACAGGGTTTACAGTTTTGTTCAGTGGCTTTTAGCACCCCCACTATAAAAACTGTTCCAAGGCTTTAAGGGCAGATAAGCTCTGGAATAGTCTTATTAGGGAGGTGGTAGAATCTCCATCATTGCAGGGCTTTAAGAATGAGTTAAGATTAAACCTGTCTAAGATGGTCTAGGTATACTTGGCCCTGCCTTAGTGCAGGGAGATGGACTAGATGATTTCTCAAGGCCCCTTCCTATCCTACCTTTTTATGATAATGCAAGTTTCCATGTTTCACTCGTGTTTGATGAAGGGCAAGGTCCTTGCTACTTTCTTGCGTTTGCTCGAGGCATAAAAATTCCTTACTTGTCCTGAAAATAGATATTCTGGTAACAACATTCCAAAGCTTTCCACTGAAATGCTGAAATTCATTATTGTATGAAACTGTTTTCCCTGAAATAAACTGAACCTATTGTATGTAGTGTGTCAAAATAAACACCCTCAAAAATACAATCAGTACACTAAATACAACTACAAATTTGCTTTTGTTACTACCAGTTTACATTCCCTTCATACTCTGCAGGCTACCAGCACAGTGGGAAAATGCATGCAATGAGATCTATCTTGCAGTTCACAGAAAGTTAAAATGTACTTTGTACAGACATCAGTCATTGGAACAACTGTGTTAATGAATATATATAGATTTTCATTATTTGCTTAATTTGCACAATTCAATTGTAATTGAATAGACTTCAATAGCACCCAAAGCCAGTTGTAGCATTGCAACTGTAACATTACAATTACCATAAATCATCAACATTTTGTGTTCACAATTGGGAAGCCAGAGAATTTAATGCAACTTAGCATTTAGGCTTATAAACCTGCAAATTCAAACAGCTGTAAGATGTTTTTTGTTTAAGTAATACATGTAATGGAAATTTGGACCTGTTACACAAAACAGTCGTAATATGTAGTAAATCTTGTATGGAATTTGTCAGATCTAGTAATTTGAGGAAAGGGGAATATTGAACTCTTTGTAAATCACTTAGCTCTTGCTTCTAAAATGCATGGCTCCATTAAGAATCAGGGCTTCTGGTATTATCCTCTGAGAAGCTGCTATTGTATTTAAGTTCATAGAATCATAGAATCATAGAATATTAGAGTTGGAAGGGACCTCAGGAGGTCATCTAGTCCAACCCCCTGCTCAAAGCAGGACTAACCTCAGCTATATCATCCCAACCAGGGCTTTGTCAAGCCTCACCTTAAAAACCTCTAAGGATGGAGATTCCACCACCTCCCTAGGTAACCCATTCCAATGCTTCACCACCCTCCTAGTAAAAAACTTTTTCCTAATGTCCAACCTAGACCTCCCCCCTGCAACTTGAGACCGTTGCTCCTTGTTCTGTCATCTGCCACCACCGAGAACAGCCTAGCCCCATCCTCCCTGGAACCCCCTTTCAGGTAGTTAAAAGCCGCTATCAAATCCCCCCTCACTCTTCTCTTTTGCAGACTAAACAAGCCCAGTTCCCTCAGCCTCTCCTCATAAGTCCTGTGCTCCAGCCCCCTAATCATTTTGGTTGCCCTCCGCTGCACTCTCTCCAAATTGTCCACATCTTTTTTGTAGTGGGGGGCCCAAAACTGGACACAGTATTCTAAATGCGGCCTCACCAATGCCGAATAGAGGGGAATAATCACTTCCCGTGACCTGCTGGCAATGCCCCTCCTAATGCAGCCCAATATTCCATTAGCCTTCTTGACAACCAGGGCACACTGCTGACTCATATCCAGCTTTTTATCCACCGTTACCCCCAGGTCCTTTTCTGCAGAGCTGCTGACCAGCTCGTCGGTCCCCAGTCTATAGCTGTGCATGGGATTCTTCCTTCCTAAGTGGAGGACTCTGCACTTGTCCTTGTTGAACCTCATTAGATTTCTTTTGGCCCAATCCTCCAGTTTGTTTAGGTCACTCTGTATCCTATCCCTACCTTCCAGGGTATCTACCACTCCCCCCAGCTTAGTGTCGTCCGCAAACTTGCTGAGGGTGCAATCTACCCCATCCTCCAGATCATTAATAAAGATGTTGAACAAAACCGGCCCCAGGACCGACCCCTGGGGAACTCCGCTTGTGACCGGTTGCCAGCTAGACATGGAGCCATTGATCACTACTCGTTGAGCCCTATGCTCTAGCCAGTTCACTATCCATTTTATAGTCCATTCATCCAACCCATACTTCTTTAACTTGCTGATAAGAATACTGTGAGAAACCGTATCAAAAGCTTTGCTAAAGTCAAGGTATATCACATCCACCGCCTTCCCCACATCCACAGAGCCAGTCACCTCATCATAGAAAGCAATCAGGTTGGTCAGGCATGACTTTCCCTTGGTGAATCCGTGTTGACTGTTCCTGATCACCTTCCTCTCTTCCAAGTGCCTTAAAATGGATTCCTTAAGGACCTGCTCCATGATCTTTCCAGGGATTGAGTTCAATAATAACATTCTGCCTGAGAAAATCTTAACTGTGTGATATACAGAGCAGTTTGCCTTATGTAGCAAATGCTGGACATGTAATTTATCACTTATCCAGATGAATCTCAAATTTCAGGAATTCAGTCATCAAGCTATAACTGGTTCCAAAAATCATGTTCAGATAACAGCCCTTATAAGTGAACCTACTTTTGGATGATAAAGTGGATGTGCATTTCCCACATGCATCAAAAAGGAACAGAGAAACAACTGGAGCTCTCTTTAGAGGAGCTTTTTCTAGGCAGATGAACTCCAAAGCCTGAAGTAAATTCACTCTGATTCAGAAAATATTGACAACACGTGTAGGAAAAACCTTAGCAGAATTATTTTCATCTTTTTGGAATTAGCAGAGGCATCAGTAGACTAAAGAAAATACCTAATATAGCACCTTTAATAGTTGAGGGGTTCTAGAAGTACCTGGAGAAACAGTAGCTCATTTACAGGTAGTCAATATATATTTACAAATAGAAATCATGCCTAATCATGAAGATTGTAATTTTAGACATTTTTATTTTTAAGTTGAAACATGGGGCAATAAAGCACAGTGACAATAGAAGAGATTGTACATTGATAAAATGAAACTTACAATGCCAAAAGATAAGACAGCAAAATAATATATACAAGGCATACAATCTTAGTCACATCCCTTTTATTCTATGAGCAACTAGTGTAATTTTATAAGGCTAAGAAAAATAAGTATCTTAAACAAACACAAGGAGGCTCATTGTCATGCTTTCCATATTGATATGAGTAACCAGCCTATCAAATATTCATATAGTCCCACTTTCTTTTATTCCTACTACTACCCTCCTTTTGAGAAACACCCTATTAAATTCTATCCTTTTTTCCTTATCCATGTTGCTGTCATCTACTCACTCCTGACTCCTTCCCTCTCTGATTTTAATATGTGGCTCCCTCTTTCAATCCCTTGCTCTCGTTTTCAGTTAATTCAACTACAACACTAATGACCTGTTAGACCCTTAACCTCACCCTCCTCATACTGATGCCCTGGTATGAAATTCAACTCTGGATGAGTTTGTTAAAATGACCACTCCTCTTCACTAAGCATCTTACTGTTCCATCTCCAGTCTCTCAATATCCAAATGTTCCTTCTCTGACTATCACTTAATGTTCCTCAACATTGCCCACTCACGGTGGCCCCATTTCCTCCACAACATAGTCTACTGACCTCCAATCCAGCAGTGTTCATGACTTTTCCACCATCTTCAACCTCTCTACCCAAATCCTCTTTCCATTTTGGTGACTCATTTGTTAATTATTTCCACTTTTCTCTCTTCCTTCCTTCATTTCATTCTTCTTTCCAACCACAAAGTCTGGTCCTGTAACACCTTTGCCAGTGAATGTCTTTGGAGAAACCATGTGGGCCCCCTATGCTAAATGTTTGTTCTCCCTTCAGTTCTACCATCTTTTTGGCACTACTGTGAGACAAATTGTGACCTTTGGCACTCCCCTTTATGGGCACATAAGAGGTGTGGGATGTGCTTGCATGGGTTACCTGCATCATGAGTCACAATGAAGAAGAGAGAGTAGCCTATATGGAGCTGCTACTCCCCTTCTCATGCAAGTGTGTGGAATATTGATACCCAACCCCCTGCTTAAATTAAATAAATAAATAAGTCAGCCAGCACAGCTGAGCCAGTATAACTAGGGAAATAAGAAACTCCAAGAAAAAGGTTGGCACAGTTCACTTCCACCCTGGAATAAGAGGGAACTCTGAGACACAACTCAGTTCTTTGAGGGCTCCTGGGGCACCAAATATGTATATGCTGATTCTTACTAATGGCTCATAACAGCAGAATCTAGCTCTAAGATGGAAGAAAGTGTTTGTGCGACCCACTGCTTCCAAACGGCTATGTACGTAATGTAAGTCTTTTCCATATCCCAACAGAGTAATTGAAAAGATAGGCCCAACCATAAACAATATACATAAGGCAACCTAAGAAGATGAAGTCTGTGATATGCAGAGTCCTACTCTGGTCATTAACCAAAACTGAATAAGTGAAGAAGCTTACAAGAGATTAAAGAATGAGTCAGTTTCACCACATGCTATTCAATATAAATAAATTTGAGAGGTGTAGTGGTTGATGTTATAGCTTTTTTTTTTTTTTTCCTTGCATTGCGTGCTCTGACTGCCAAAATTCTGCTTCTCTTTGTATAGTGGGACTTTCCCCACCATTCTGCTATATAGAGCATTTCTGTGATTGTGGAAGCAGGATAAGAATTGGCCAAATCCTGGCATTTTGTCTCCGGGTAAAGCTTTAATTAAAGTTCGTTTTTCCAGTCTGAATAATGACTGAGTAAGTATTTTTGCGTTTAGCTCTGGTCAATACACTTGATAGCGATTCAAAAATTTCTGAACTAAAATAAACCATTGCTGTCCTCTAATATGACTGCGCACACAGGCTACAGAATTTTACCCACTGTTTCCTGAATCAAGCCCAAAGAACTACAATAGAGGTGATTTGCTTTAGAATATAAATACTTTATATAAAAAAGGGAAATAAGCAGAAGGGTATTGCAGGATAGAAAGCAGTGGAATAAACAGGATTCCAACAAAAAACTCAGATTGTATAGCAGAAATTTTCCCCTTTTTTACATACTATTAAAATGACCATATGCAGCTTAATGGAGACCATATTCTTTATGCCAGTACTGCAACCCAAATAAGTGTATTTATTATACTTTGAAATGAAGTACAGGAATTACTGTTTCAAAGGCTATTGTTGCTGAGAACATCTTCTGTTCAAATACAACACTTCAAATATACTGTTTCACATTTTAGCTGAGTTACAGGATAGATTCTTTTTACTCTGTTTTCAACCTCTTGGTCCTCACCAATGGAAACACTTCGTTCACATGGGATTGAAATGTGTATTCTTTATGAAAGAGGAGTTTAAGAAGGATACTACAATGTGGAAATTAAAATATAGGCTTCAAACTTGTTCTTGTATTTCACTACTAGCTCAGATGATGATGATAAGACTAACGCACTACATTAGAAAAGGCACAAGAGCTAGAGAATTTTAATTTTTTACACAGGGTGAAATTCCCTTGGTGGTGGAACTCACCCCAAACTAAGGGTTTGCACAGACTGCTGTTCCACAGAAATCCCATGTAAGCTCTCAAAATAGGGTTTATATTGGACTGACATAGTGCGCAGAACTTGTTTGTGCTTTCTGCATAGGGCTGAATTTCACTCAAGCTTAATACTGTAGATGAAGGAAACTGTCATAATTGGGGAACATGAGAGGTAATTAAACATTTTTCAAAAGTCAATATAAATAGTTTTAAAGTTTTCACGTCAAATTTCTAGCTCAGCTTCAGTGATAGACTTCAATGGAATTCTATCAACTTACCTAATCAATCCATCATAAACCTCCTATGTTGCTCATCCCCATAGTATATAAGGTTGACTTTCTTTTCCTTTTGTAGGACTATTTCTAATGTCATATCGTCTCACTTTTTACACAGTATAGACATTTTAACTTAAGGACAGATTTTAAATTTTGAAGTCCTATTAGGTTGCTTCTCCTTATTGCCAAAATTGAATCCTACGAAGGTTTGTTATGAATTTAAAGAAGTAAATAACAAGTCACATATGTGACCATTAAGTACAGAACAAGGACCACGATCAATACAAATATTGCGGTCAAAGGAATGACATTCACCACAGGTGACTAGATAAGATACTAATAACCAAACAGAAAAATATGGTGCTGGATTCCAAGAGCTGTGGACTTGATTCATGGTACTCTAATAGACTAGAAATACTTTTACATTGTACTTCCTGTTTGATTTCAAAATATTTTTATTTTGTGCTAACTTCCTGGATTAGGAAACAGAGTACAATTTGTAATGCTCATGTAGAAGAATTCTTGCTTACGCAACAGTCCCAAATAACCTGGTCTACTCACATGAGTAAGTGCTCAGAATGGTGAGTTATGGTCTCCATTATCTTGCCTATAGTGACTTGGCAGGGCAGGGCAATTTTAACAGGCAAAACAAAAAAAGAAAAATTAGTACCTGGACTTTAAAGTTATTTCACTTATTAAAAATAAGTCTTCAAGCAATTACTTATTAAAATGGTATTCAAGCAGCCATTTTGTTAATCAAACTCTCTTTAAAAAGGACTACTAATTAATTAATTATAACAGAAGGTTATAGGATGAGATGTACTTTGGACTTCATTGAAAGATCTGTTTTGCTTCAACATGTTATGTACAATAACATAAAATATTCAGCTTTTGTCCCAGAATATCCAAACATATGTCCCATGTGGACAAAGGAGTTTTTTTTCTTTTTTTAATTCAAGGCGAAATTAACCCATACACAGAGCCGGGAAGATGCCTATGTTCTACATTAGAGAGACAAGATAGGTGAGGTAATATCTTTTACTGGAAAAAATTCTGATGCTTAGACCTTAGTACATTATTGTACGATTGACATTATGCTGTCCCTTGCCATAGGGTGAATTTCACACTGAGAGATCAGAACTGCCTGGTAGACAGAACTCACTTTTCCCACTGTAATATAATTACACATTTGTTCGCTTGATGACTCATTACTGGATATACTGATTTGTTTAAATAACCAAACCCTATTATCAGCGAGGGCATGTTGCCTATTACCTTCTCAATCCTAAAAGCTTGACTACACAATGAAATATAGATCTCTAGCCACTTATGCTTTTTTTCTGGTTGTCTAATTAGCATTCAGTTATACTGCCATAGAAGTATATTCTTTGCCCATCTTCTGATTGCTTTTATGGCTGTTTTTACAGCCTGTAGGAACAAGTTGAAATTCACATTGTCTTCATATTATATTTTAAGATTACTGATCATCACCCAGCAAACAATCTGTACTTTATGCCCCAAACCAACTAGCAACATCCACATTGCTATCTGATCATAAATGGAAAAATGAAAAAGTGAGAGAATTCAACTGTGTCGTTTTTAGTAGCAAGTATTAGTTGCTGAAGGCAGCAAAATATCAGTTCTACTTTCAGGTCAACAGGTTCTCCCTTTGTTTACTATAGAAAAATAACGAACAGCTCATTACATCCATGCT
Organism: Emydura macquarii macquarii; assembly: GCF_026122565.2. Taxonomy (NCBI): domain Eukaryota; kingdom Metazoa; phylum Chordata; order Testudines; family Chelidae; genus Emydura; species Emydura macquarii. The sequence goes on from NW_027130698.1 coordinate 6,084,446, forward strand.
TTGGAAGGAATCTGGAAATGTAGAAAGCTGATTTGTAGTTGACTTAAATAGTATAGGAATGAGGGTGTCCATTTTATTTGTTTTTTTTCTTAAAGATTACTGCAACTATTTTAGTCCAGACATAGGCCTTGACAGCTATAAATGATTTAATTTTATTTAGAATGGTGTAGAGTTTACATTAGCCTCTGTCTCCACAATTTAATTATAATACATTGGGGCTGGTTGCCTCTTTGTGTGAAGCTAGGGCATGGTTTTCTATAAGTGACTGAAGGTTTGGGAAAGATTTTGTAGGAGGCTGTTTTTGTTTTAGTTTTTGCTTCATAGATGGGATTATTTTAAGACTTTGTAGATCGTGGCCTTACACTTACAAATCAATGTCTGAAGCGTCATTTGGCTCTTTATATAGCTGCTAACTATATTCGTTCTTGACATCTTCCTGTTCAAATGGCATTTTGCCATCTGTTACTTAGATGACATTACAATGTGAAGTGAAAATTTTAGTATATTCTTCTGTTGTGATAAAAAGATTGTCTCTCTGGCTGTGCCATTCTAATTCTGTACAATGCCTGTTGATATAGTCCTATTTGTCTTGTCTGTCAAGCTATTTTATTTTTCTATTATGTTCTCTTATTCAGCTTGCACAGTCCTCGTTAATTTAAATACTTGTCTTCCCTTCATTAACAGCAATACCTCATCTATTACCCAATCCTCACATTTTTCCTCTTATATTTTAATTTAGACTCTGATGTACACTTCTAAAACAAGAGAAGAACGGTTATACAACCCACTTTGTATAATTTTCACTAGGTTTGGTGGCATACAATGACGGTAAAGAACATGTGCAAATGTTCTTTTATAAATCAATTATTTTTAGTTTAAGATTCTTTTCTGATGAACCCACCAATATAACTTTCCTGTTCTGCATTTAACACCAATGTTGACTTGAAATTAGATTGACATTTGGGCAAATAATGCTGAATTTGAGGAATTCATGTTTTATTACAGCAGAATCTGACATTTAGACAAAGGTTTTGGAGTTATGACAAATAGCAAAGGATACAGTGAATGCTTATATTATAGATGTATGGAGTTTATTCCATATCAGGGTTAGCTGTGTTGCTTTGTGCAGAAGAAACCATGATTTGTAAATTTTATCACTGCTCTTGATATGCTAAAAATATATCCACCACAACATAATATATATGGGATAACTTTAAAAATATACATTATATGTGTACTAATAAATATACTACAGATATAAATTATATGTATTGTTTTATTGCCACATCTCACACACACTGAACTTTTGTAATTTAATGAAGTCAAGTTTGTTTTCCTCTATAAAAGACCCCCCAGGAGAGAGATCCTTCAATCCTGATTATTTTCTTTTTAATCTGAAGTTCCATTTATCAAAATTTGCCAGAGCAGGCAAGCATTTCCACAGTACAAGGATAACTGTAATAGGATGGTGTATGGTACAATACATGGAGTATTACGGCATGGAACTAATATACATTGAATTTCAAAGGAATCTCCTGACTTAAATGCCTTCTTATCAAACATGAAGGGGCAAAGAGAGATGGGGAGCATGTCCATCTGGGTAAATTGTCAATGCCATATATGACATCTGGCTTAGCATTTTGTGACCTCCATACTGTTAAATGCCTTGCTGTATTATACACAGGATTCATTAGTACAGATTAGATTCTGTTCGCATTACAGGCTGTAATCAATTATATTAGATACAAAATGTCGTCTTCATAAATCAGAATTATAATTTCCTTGGAGCAAGAATTGGGTCTTCTACTGGTATAAATTGTCGAAGCTCCACTGAAGCGAATAGATTTACATTAGCTGATGATCCAGCCCCATGATGTCTTCTGTGCCTTGTGCAATGCTGAGCATACTGTCAGCTTTTGAATTAATCAAATGATACAGTGCTCACTTAGCTTGTGACAGATAAAGGGCCTGCCTTCTTCAACAACAGTGACTGTTTCAGAGGCAGTGTGGTCTAGTGGATAGGGTGCTAAACTGGGACCTGGGTTCTAATTCAGGCTCTGGATAACCCGTTTGACCTTTAGCAAGTCACTTCACCCTTCTGTGCCTCTTCTTCTCTTCCCACCCTCTTTGTCATTTATATTTAGATTGCAAGCTCTATAGGGCACTGTGTTATTGTATAGCCCATAGCATAGTGGAGCCCTTAATTTTGGTTGGGATGTCTCAGTGCTATTGCACAGTGCTGACTAATAATAATAATTAACATATAACTGCCCTATAATACTAAAATAGTAAGTATTTAAGATGAAAAATATGCCACCATTTTAGATTAATAATAGTAATTTTGAAGTAAGTCACTATGTCAGTATTTAGCCACATGCAATTGGTTGTGGATGTTTATTAGTGATGGTCGAGTCTGATATGGCTTGTTGGTCCAGTTTCTTCAGGTAGCTATTATGTTTCTCAACCTATGTAGTCTGAGAATAAGTCTGGAAGAATTTTGAGATCCTGCTTCTTTCTGTAATTTCCAGTATTTCCTCACTAGGGCTGGGCCAGAAATAATGATTTATTCTATGGAAAAAGAGGTTATAATCTGATGGTGACCTCTGCAAATGAGCTGGGTAGTCCTAGTTCACCGTCACCAAAATTTGCATGGATTAGCAACCTTGTTGAGAGTCAGAGCATGGCCACCAAAATTTGAATCATCATGGAGAATGAATTCCCCTTTCATTCCTAAAGGTGGAGCATGGGGAAAGCTTAAATTTCTGTCACGTGTCACATGTCTTCTGAAGACAAAAAATGTTGAATGAAAGCTTTTTACGCTTTAAGAAGGGGATGAGGCTTTTTGTGAGGATTTGGTTCATTCATTTATTTTTTCTTCATCCTGTATGTTCCTCTGTGCTGGGTATGGACTAGCTATTGAGCTTGCTTATACACAACAGATGTGTTTATCATAAGAGCCTTTATTACTGTGCCAGAGCATCAGGCATGACTAAGGTTACCTTTAAATATAGTATTTTACACACAGCACTATGTAGAGGCTGAGCAGTATAATAGTTTAGTATTCCATTCCATCTCTCACTTTAAGTTCTACATTCCTATCATTTACAAAATATGCAGTATCACACTATCTTTGAAGACCAGTACAGCTCAGTCTGGTAAGTCATTGAATTGTACTGTTTCTAATTTCATGACCCAAATACATAACAGCTTAGTCATCTGACTGTCCATTACTTCTACTGACTGGCTCTGGTTGATCTGGAATTCCTGAGTCGTCATCTTGTGCTGCCACCTGTAGAGTCTGCTCTGTTGATTGCTGTTTCTGAGGAACAAACTGTGGATATAAACTGTTTCTGTTTAACTCTCCACTGTTGGTATCGATCACATGTGATCGGGGTGCTGAATTCTTTTTCTTTATGACAGCTGGGTTGTGCATCTCTTTCTCTCTTTTTTTTTTTCCTCCATCCAATTTGACATGATCGTGGTCACCAGGTTTGAGACCCAGTAGTTGTCTACCTGAGTGACATCTGTTGTAAAAGTGTTGATAAGCTCTTTTAGCCTTATCTGATTTGGCTACTCTCTTCATGTCTTGCCACTTTGGGAATAGATTCTTTTCCAAAGTTGGAACAGTAGTTCTGAGTTATCTTCCCATCAGGACTTTTGCTGTATTGTATCCAGTAGCGTCAAAGAGTGCAGAATAGATCTTTGTGTTGTAGGATTTTCTTGGCTATGTATACAGCTATGTCAGCCTCTCCTTTAGCTTGTGGGTAATGTGGGCTGCTAGTAATATGATGATAAAGATCCTATTTCATTCAGAATGACTTAAATTCTGCTGCAGTGAGTTGTGGTCTATAGTCCATCACTAGTGGTTCTGGAATACTGAAATGAGCAAAAGTACGCTTCAGTTTCTTGATAATACTGTGGCATGTTATGTCTTTCAAGTATGCTATTTCTATATACCTGGAGAAATAGTCCACAATGTCTAAGTAATGATGTCTTCTGAATTTGCTTAAATCTGCAGCTGGTTTCTTTCCAGTTCCCTCTGGCAGAGATGTTGTTAAAAGATTCTTTGTGTTGCATTTGTTAGTTAATTCTGCAATGTTCACATGCAGATTCTTTATGTACTTGCTGATGCCCGACCACCACACTGACTGGTTGGCCCATTCACAGCATTCAGTTAATCCTTGATGTCCTTCATAGATGAGATTTAGGATTTCTCCTCTCATGTTGTTTGGAATTATGATGCAATTGCCTTTAATCATGAGTCCATTTGATTGAATTAATTGTGCATGTAGCACAAGTAGTCTCTTGTCACTTCCTTGGAGTCCTTTAGATTTTTGGACCAGTTGTATGTCTGTTGAGGTTGCTTTTTGCTACTGGAAAAGTCTCTTTTCTGACACTGGTCCGAATATATTCACAGCATCCATGTATACCTTTCCGTCAACTTCGAGCTCATGAATAGTTCAGTGTGATGCTGGGCTCCGTGATGGTGTTTGCTACTATCAGGTTTTTTTGCAGGGATATTTTTGATGAACACCATTTTCTGCTTCTATCAGTGTGCAAGAGCAAAATGCAACTGTCTTTCAGTCAGAGGCATGTTTTTGCAACAGTGCACAACCTAGGCGAGAGCTGCTTGCACCCACATTGACCACTGTGGAATTGTTCAGATTGTAGAACTTGAGAACTGGAGATGCTGAGATAATTTATTTTACGTTTTTTAAGACAACTTCTTCATTTGGCCCCCATAGCCAAGATGTGTTGGACTTTTACAATTCATTCAATGGTTTTGTCACTGTGAAAACATCTTGTAGGTCTCAATGAAGTTAATTTATTGTCCACAGTATACGTCTCTGTTTTGGTACATTAGGTGGTGCATTCTATTCTCAACTTGCTTTTACTTTCTCAGGATGAAGACTGATTCCATCTTTGTTTATTGACTGTCCCAAAAACTCAATTTGGGGTAGACAGAACGTGCATTTTTTACTTGTTTAGCTTCAATCCAGACTGACTGATTAGGTTTAGGACTTCATTGAAAGTTTTGTTGTGTTCCATCTAAGAGCCATATATCAAAATACCATCCATAAAAACTAAAACAACATTTGTGTTCGCTAATAGGTCTGCTATCTTTCTTTGGAAAATTTCAGGTGCAGTGATAATCCCAAAAGGTAATATTCTTAAGCAAAATTTCCCAAAGGGTGTGATCAAGCTTGGAGAATACTGTAACTCCTTTCACTTTGGGTAGGAAGTCATCCAGTGTTGGTGGAAATATATTTTTTTCTCTCACTTTCCCTTTATGAAATACTGGGATAAGAATCCTGCAAAATGTAAGTTCAATAATGGTTCTGCATTGTCCCTTAAGGTTATTTGTACTGGATTTCCTTTCAAAAGTCCAAAATCACCAAATATTCTATCAAGTTCTTCTACCTTTCTCACCAGGCCTATCATGGCTGCCATGCTGTGGTTCAGAAGGCTGTTGACCTGTGGTCCTTTGATCACATATGTTCTGAATGCACAGCTTTTGTCTTTATAAGTTGTTTCTGTGGCAAAGAGGTTCATGAAGCTCAGCCTACCTCTAGGGCTAGTCAGAGCTGTGTCAGGTGCCTTCAGCTCGGGGGGGCGGGGAGGAAAGAATTTTGAAGGTGATTGTAAATCCCATCTGAGATAATTATGATGTCAGCTTCTGAGTCAAATTTAAAGTAAATAGTCTTGTCATGAATATTTCACTTTCTAGCCAGGTTCTATGATATCACATGTGATAGTTCCTATTAAAAATGGCTCTTGATTGTCTGTGATATGAGTCAACTCCATGACTGGTTTGATGTGGCAAACAGCTGAAAAATGTCCAATATTTCAGGCATTTATTATATTGCCTGCCTCTGGCTGGACATGCAACATCTCTCAGGATATGGCTTTTTCCATACCTTGTGCATGTAGGATGGAAATTGTCCCTCTTAGCCTGGGAGTTCCCTCTCCTTCCTTCTTTCATAAACCACTTTTCTCAGAGGTATGAAATATGCATCAAACATAGCTAGAACTCTTTCATAGTCATCTTTGTGACAGTCTTCAGTAAAGTCAAAGGATTTAAAGATGCTCTGCCAGCTTCCCCATAGTGTACATTGAAGAAGATACCTGTGTATCTCCAGTTTCTTTGTGGTGTTTGTTTGGAATTTGAAATCTTGTAAAATACTGCTTCCAGTGTGTTCATTGTGAAGGTTTGTCAAAGCTTAAGTTCTCTGGGGCATTGAGGAGTGGCAGGTTGATGAGAGCAGCCTTTGTTACTTCTGTATGCAACCTTTGACATTTTTTCTTTCTTTTCTGTTCTTAGTTTATTCCTGACACCATGTCATGTTCCTCTCTACCACATATGTACTCTGCCTTGTATGGCTAACGTTCCCTTTAAATGAGGTATTTTATACACATCACCACCTAAATGATATAATACACTTTAGCATTCCATTACCCGTCTATCTCTTACAAAGAAGTCTCAAATTGATTTCTAATGAACAATCCAACTCAGCCTGGAGTATCCTGGTACTGTACAAATTATGCTGCTGCTACAATTCTTTTAAAGCTACATTCTGAATTACATTCTTTGTGCCTGGATTGCATCTGGAGCAAAGAACTGAATGCACAGTAATTATCTGCAGTGCAGTTCTGGGGAGACAAAGGCCATGATAATTTGATCTCAGTACTGTACTTTCTCAAAAAAGCCACCCCACTAACACTGGTCTGTGATGTCCAACAGTTAACAACTGAGGCAGCTAATAGCAAGCTTGAGGTTATTTTTGACTCGGCCTTCAAATTTCACGTATCTAAAGTCTCTAAGGTTTCACATTACCATCTGAGAAGCATTGCTACTAGGTTGCAGCATTTTCTGTCTCCTGCTGATACTTGAGTTCGGATTCTAGTCTTTTTCTTCTCTGGGATTGATGACAGCAATTCCCTGTTTCCTTGTTTATCCACTAATGTTAGAAATTGACTTCAGCTGATGCAGAGATGTGCTTTCCTGACTGAAGCTAGCCAGTACATTTCTCCTGCATTTGCTGCTCTACAATGGCTTCAAGTTAAATGTTATATTGATTTCAAGGTTTTGTAACTCACATATAAAGTTTCAAACAGCCAAGCACCTGAATACATTGGCAACACTTGGAAAATGAAGATCCTGGTGATTGTATCCCTGTCCTCAGTGTAGTCTAAAGAATGGCTACTTATTTTTTGTAGGATTTGATGAACATAACTGCACCATTAAGCCAGCTGGTATTAAGAATGCAGAGTACTCTGATGATACTTGTTCATACCTCATTATTTAATTGACTTATATCTAGGACCCAAGAGTAAGAGACTAATTATCTACGGTACCTATTGAGCTTCAAAGCATAACAAAGTCTTGTACAAAAATTAAATGCATGTGCAAGGTACATTTATTTATATTGGGAGGAGAGAGGCCTGTCTACCCAATTTTCTGTTTCTTGCAATTATTCTCACAATTATGTTTTATCCAGAATCCCTTTTATGAAACTACAGAAGTGGAAAATAGAATGCATTTTCCACCCAGATTTCAGATAGCTCTAGGAAGAAGGACTCTTCACTTCCATAACAATAAGCTTGTGTTATCATACTGAATCCTTTGAAGATGATTTCATGGAATTCACCCAAGTATCATGTACTTTACCATAAGCATCAGTTATTTTTGTCTCAGTTAGAAACGTAAAAATATAATCCGTGTATGAATACCTATTCTGTAAAAAGCAATGTGCCACAAGTCTTGTGATGCTCTCACACTAGTATTCTGGCAGAACAGTCATCCTTAAGAGAATTTGTGGGTCAGATAACATATTTAAAAAGACACAGACATTTGAAATGCTCTCTTGTTTCTTTTTCTTGCTCAAAAAATATTTGTATTATTGTTACAGGTTTTTCACTTGGCTTCTCCAGTCTATTGTTCATTGTCTAATGGTGTGGAGCCAGCACTAATTTGAATTAGCTTAATTCGACTTTCAGCAGCCAAATTATAGAAATCACAGCAGAGTGTACACCCTATGCTATTTCTGCTGGTCTCTTGTGTTCACACTGGCCAGCTTTAATTCAACTTAGAAAGCAGTGCAATGTGGGCAGGTATCCACGGTGGCTGTTGGGATAAGTGTCGTTGTCCCAGGATGCAGCGCTGCTTCTCTCACCCATCCCCCCTCAAACAAACAGGAAACGGATTTTTGCACCATTTTTTTACTCCCTGCGATCGCCATTTCTGCAGAGACATGGATCCAGCTCAACTCTGCACTATAATTGTGAGCGTGACAAATACATCACTGCTTATCATGGAGTACTTGGAGTACATGGAGTGCCGAGGCTGCCCTGCTACAAGACATCGAGCAGAACAATTCCCAATTGCTGTAGGCTGTAACGTGTCATCTGCAGTCCATGGAATGCAGGTTCTGGTGCAGGGAAACAAGCACAGACTGGTGAGACCTGTGGGATGATGATCAGTGGCAGCAAAACTTTCGTATGCGAAAAGCAACTTTCCTAGAACTGTGCTCAGAGCTGGCACCATCCCTGAAGTGCGTGAACACTCACTTGAGACAAGCTATGATGGTGGAGAAGAGAGTCGCCATTGTTCTCTGGAAGCTGGCAACCCCTGACTTACCGCTCGGTTGGGAATCAATTCAGAGTCGGTAAATTTACCGTGGGCATAGCTGTGAATCAAGTGTGCAGTGCCATAAATAGACTTCTGCTCCGAAGGGTAGTGACTTTGGGAAATGTGCAGGACATAGTGGAGGGTTTTGCCACGATGGGCTTCCCAAACTGTGGGGGGACCATTGATGGGATGTACATCCCCATTTTAGCGCCTGCACACCTGGCGACTGAGTACATAATCCACAAGGAGTACTTTTCTATGGTCCTGCAGGGGCTTGTGGATCACAGGGGTCATTTCACCGACATCTGTGTGAGGTGCTCTGGGAAGGTGCATGATGCTCCTAACTCAGGGCTGTTCTCTAAGATGCAGGCGGGAACTTTCTTCCCCGACCAAAAACTTCAGATTGTGGGTGTGGAATTGCCCATAGTGATCCTGGGGGATTCGGCTTACCCCTTGCTCCCTTGGCTAATGAAGCCATACACCGGTCACCTTCACAGTGACAAGGAGTATTTTAATAAGAGGTTAAGCAGTTGCAGAATGGTTGTAGAATGTGCCTCTGGGTGTTTAAAGGGTAGATGGAGGAGTCTCCTCACTAGGCTGGACATGAATGAGAAGAACCTCCCATCTGTGATATCTGCTTGCTGTGTTCTTCATAATGTGTGTGAAGTGAAAGGAAAAAGGTTCCTCCAGGGTTGGGCTGTGGAGGCAGAAAGGCTGGCCACCAATTATGAGCAGCCAGATGCCAACACTACTCTGAGAGCTGACCGTGGAGCGCTTTGCATTAGGGAAGCTTTGAAAATCAGGTTCTGCAATGAGATGCAGGAGTGATTTCTGTTCCTGTATGTTGCTTGCCTTTGATAATCATCCACCACCCCACCCCCTTCGATATCTGTGCCCAACAAATCCGTCTCCCTCCTGAACAATATATGATTTAATAAAGAAAAGTTTTGGAATGATAAACTTTATTAATATTCAAGTCATGGGGAAAGGTTGGGGGGAGTGTTCATTAACTGTCTCCAAGGGTAGGGTGGTAGCTGTCTGGCCAGCTATCAGCATGGCTGCTGCTGCTTTCTGCTCACCGTCACCGGGGAGGAGGAGAGCATGTACTGTATCCTGGGCAATCTCCTCCGAGCCCTCTTGGGGATGGGGGAGGGGGAGGTGGCAAAGCACTCGGTTGAAGAGCATTATGGGGGGGCTGAAGCGGGACTCTGTCCACAAGAAGCCGGAGCAAGTCTGACTGGTCCCACAGGAGTAGCAGCATCTCCTGCGTGGTGCTGCGATTATGCTCCTGCATTTGTCCCACGTTATGGAACAAGTTCAGCCACCTCGCTCTTTGCTCTGCCTCTGCGGTAGCTGAGGCGTTCATGAACTCCGCAAACATGTCATCTCTGCTTTTTTTTTTTTTTTTTTTTTTTTTTTCCTTCCTTTTTCTAATCTGAGACAGTGTGTCCACAGCACTTTTTAAGAGTCGGTCCACTGCCATGGTGTCTACTGAATGAAAGAAAAATAAGAGGGTAGCCACAGTTAGCATACTGAGGAAAATGATACAAATGTAACTATTTTGATAATGGGCCCATGAAACAATGTAGCAAATGATTTCCTCTCTCTGCTTGCTTGTATTCCAAACCCTTACAGAGAAGACCTGCAGATGGCGTGTGTGTGGGAGGGTGGGGGGAGATCTCTGCTTGTATTCCAAATCCCTACAGAGAGGAACTGTGGATGGTGGGGAACTATCCTTAAAACACATGAACCCATGATGCTGACTACCTTGATTGCAGAGAAGAATCCTGCCGTGGAGGGAGGAGCAAGGCAGCCCTCCCCTGAAATTTTTTTGAAGGGATAACAGATTATATATATTAAATTTTCCATGTGATATCAACTGATGTAAACGTAGCATTTCTCATCACATAAAAAAACTGATCCCTGGGTAACCACCCAGTACAGTCAATGAAACGCCTGAGATCCCCTTAGTGCCCCCCACACCCAATGTACAAGGACAGAAATGCTATTAAGAAAGAAAACTCACCAAATGTTGCCTTCCCCAGGATCATTTGTGCTGTCCTGTGTGCTGGTGGACTGCTTGAGGGTCAAGAATAAGTCCTGACTTTCTGGGAGAATGGACACCCTGCTCTCTCCACAGCTTCCTCCTCCTCCTCGTCCACGGAGTCCTCCTCATTGTTCATGGACTGTGAACTAGAAGAGGTATCGATGCTGTGGGGAGGCACCGTAGTGGGATCGCCCCCCAGAAGAGCATGCACCTCATCATAGAACCTGCATTTTTTGGGAGAGGAGCCCGAGCGGCTGTTAACTTCCCTGGCTTTCTGATACGACTGGCGCAGCTCCTTGATTTTCACACGGCACTGCTGAGTGTCCCTCTGGTGTCCCTTCTCCAGCATGCCCTGGGATATCTTCCCATAAATGTCCAGATTCCTTTTGCTGGCTCTGAGCTGAGCCAGAATGGACTCCTCTCCCCACAGCCCGATGAGATCTAAGACCTCTGGTCAACTCCATGCTGGAGCGCATTTGGGCTTTGCAGTAGCCATGCAGAGAACAGTGACAAAGCTCTCTCCACGCTGGCAGCACTGGAAATGAAAATTCAAATCTTCCCCGGGCTTGAGGGGAGGGGACTTTTCCTGCTAGCGTGACCACAGAGCAACACAGTGTGACTGTCCAGAGCAGTCAAAATGGGGTATTGTGGGATACATTCTGGAGGTCAATTAATTCGATTTAACCCCCTTTGCGTCTACATTGACGTTAAATTGACATAACAAATTCGAATTAGGTGCTACGCCACTTGCAGAGGTGGTCTTATTAGGTCGATTTTACAGGCACCTTAATTTGAATTAACAGTGGTGCCAGTGTAGACACGGGTATAATTAATTCAAATTAAGTGACTTTAAGTTGACCTAAGTCGCCAGTGTAGACCAGGCTAAGTTGTTTGTTGGAACAGTTAAGGCTGGAAATCACTGCTAATGAGATATTGAGCATTTTATTTCTAGGTTGCTGGTTTGAATCCAGGCTAGGTTGGGAACAATCAAAAATCCTTATCTATGCACAGAAGTAGCAATAAGAAGCTAACCAGTAGATTAAATGTTAGATTTTTTTTTTTAAATCCCACATTTTCTAAGTTTAGAATTAATAAAATTCGATACTAGTTCTATTTTAGCATGAGAACAAATATGAGAACTTCACCTCCTGCATTTCAAATAAATATTTCAAAAATATAAAGTCTAGTCTACTAATTGTATTTACATTTGGATTGAAATAAAGTATATTTACACAGCTGGTTTTGTAATGCAATTTTTTTCTACTATATTAAAATAAAGTTATCCTTTAAGTCACTGATGTCTTGGATTCCTTTTTGGGAATAGCATGTCTTTTTAACCTTGCTGTCTTTAATTATTTACTGATTTTTTTAGAAAAAAGGTATACAATGTATTTTATGGTAATATTTAACTACAGCCTGATTTTGCCATCCTTGCATTGTATAGTATCAGCATCGTTTGAAAGTAGTCCCATTGAAATCAAAGGAGGGTGAGGGAAGGGTACTTGTGCAGGGAGGATAGGTGGCCCAGTATTTAGGGCACCGACCTAGGACATGGGAGAGCCTGTGTTCAGATCCCTGATCTGCTACAGAATTCCTGTGTGACTACTCTGTGCCATCTGTAGAATGCAATCAGAGTACTTCCCTACTCCCACAGGGCTGGGTTACAGTTTCCCAAACTGGGAACAGTTTAGCATTTTGCCCGTTCTTAAACTCTGCATGTTTTGACTGTCTTGTTAGAACTGTTCTTTCAGTAAAGATGACAGCTTATATCTGTGTATGTGTTTGAACAGAATGTCTTGTGATACACTTTGAGGCCTTGGACAAGCCACTGAAAAGTCAGTAACAAAAAGTGCATGAAAATTCTGTGTGGTGGATATTTACCCCATTTTACAGCTATAAAAACTGTGTTTAACACGGGCATCACTGCTGTTGACAGGGAAGCTCAGAGTTCAAAGGGTGTAGAGTGTTGACTGTTTACTTAGGTAAACCCCTAGACCATTGCTGAATGGCCCTTTTGCTGAACTCTGTGACTTTACCTGTTTGCATGTAATACACCTCTGGGGCCTGATTTCAAATGTGTTTGACAAGTAATGGACTAGGACTCATTTTTGTTTGAGACATTGAAAATGTCCTTGCAAAGGTTGGGGTGGAAAAGAAAGAAGAGAATATTAGCTATATTAAGTATTTCCAGAGCAACACCATAGAGAAACAAGTGGAATAAGGATTAGGAAACCTCTGAAAGCTCTATGTTCACTAGAGGCTCCTATGACTTAATCATGTCAAAATAAAAATCCATGCACCACATGGCGAGTGTCATTTCTACTCTGTTTTGGATAGATGCTGAGACACTTACAGTGTATTAGTTGTAAACATTCAAAATGTTTGCACATCTTTTGCTCTCACCATATCAAGACTTAGGGGAAGATTTTCAAAGGCACAAGGGGGAGTTAGGTGCTCAACTGCCGTTGAAAGTCAGGGAGTTAGGTGCTTACCTCTCCTCTTATTCCCTTCGAAAATCTCCCTTCAGCCATTTGGAAATGGCAAATAGATAGAACCACACTTTCAAAGTGGCCTGAACCTTGCCTCTTAAATTTACACTTAGAAGATTTGCACATCGCAATCCTGTTTTTTGTACTACCAGCTGAGTAGCTTGACAGTGAGCAGATCAATCCAGAGGCAATAATATAGTTTCTACTTGTAAACAATTGTGCACCCAAAACTTGTGGATGCTAAATTAAGAGGCTGTTCTTGAGAATCCATCCTATTGTGTTTGTGTCTACAGTACAGTACTTCTTCCTTAACATTCATTTGGCTGGCGGTCTGGAATATGCCAGCAATCTATGATTACATTTTTCTTCCTCTACCACTTTATTTGACGACTGTCATTCCTCAGAATCTCCAAGTGCTTTGTGATGGTTGTCACAGACTCATGATGAATGCTATGAAGCTGCTAAGTAAATGCTGACAATTCCATAAACTTTAATTACTCTCTGATCCCCACTCAGGACTTTCTCAGGCAAAGCTCCCTTCAGCTGCAGTAGGCGTTTTCCTGAGTAAGAACCAAGATTAGGATCAGCAGGTCCACAGAGCATATTGATATGTTGTTATACCTTTTAATTGTTAAGACTTTGACAAAGCAGTTTTGAAGTAAAGTTTATTTGGTGTTGAATCTTGCCTGCCCTGCAGTGGTGTGCTAGGAGAATTAAGCAAGGACATCTCTCTTCTCTCCCCCACAGATGAGCAGGACATAAATTGGTTCCCAGAGCTAGAGTGCAAAAAGGTTGTGGGAAAAGCTAGTACTGCTGGCAATTCCAGCTGCTATAGAGTGGGCATTTTGTGGATCGGATGAGGGATGGGCTATAACCTTGGAACTCCTGCACATCATGTACTGGGATAGCTGAGTATTGCTAGAACTCTGGTTACACCTCAAACAGTTGTTGCAAGGGGCATCTCTTCCCATCCTACCTCCCTTTAAAAGGCCAAGACCACTTAGGCAATGCAAATACACCTCCTTCCTGGGCCTGCTAAGATCCTATGAGCTGCAATTGAGCCTTTGGTGTCTGTCTTCTCACAAGATAATTCTAAAGTCTTTGAAACGCTTCTGAATCTTGTAAGATAGATAGGTCATGTCTGAATCTAGTTAGTTAAGTAGGAGTAGGACAAATATAATTGATGTTCAAATACATTGTCTCCTTGAAGCACTCAACAGATGCAAATTGTATAAAGAACAATTTTGAATTCTTGGTAATGTCACGAATTTTTAGCTGCTGTAATAAATTTTGTTGTCACGTAATATAGGTTAAATGACTGATGATGGAAGTGTGTTCTTATTCATGAAAGCAGCTGCTGAAAAGTGTGTTGTCCTAAAATATACCTTCCTGTCTATTGAGCTGACAACCATGAAATGATTAAATCAAGTTCCTGTCCTTCAGTGTTGCTTACAGTTAAAAACCGTCACACAGTTTTTAAAAAAGGCTGTCAGAGAAAGAGCCATAGTTCTGACACAATGTGGAGAACAAGCATTTTGAAAACTTAAACTGTAGACAGTGTTAAATGCTGCAGTTCAGAGCATTTTTTTACTTCCTGTTTTATTTTTTACTCTTCTTGACTTTTTTTAAGCCTCTTGGACATTTCAGGTCAACTAAAATAAATCAATAGTCCTAGACATTATAGCCATGAGTTTAATGTAGCTTACCTTCCTGAAATAAGCCTCAGGGATAGAAAGAAGCAGCACTTTTAACTACTCAATTTTTAAACTTGAAATTAAAAGTAGATTGGACTAAAACTGATTTGGGAAGCTTGGGGCATCTTTGGTCCTTGGTGGGGATTCTTTAGAGGTCTGAAGGGTAAGGGGCCATGCTGACTCGGGTCAACAGCAAGACCAAACTTGTGAATTCCATGGTATTCTAATGCTGTTGTGCTGAGGTCCAGGTACATCATGGACTTTTCCATCACTAAAGCCCTGTTCCTGAAATCTTATCAATACACGTGGGCCTCCGTGCACATGCAGATCCTATTGAATTCATTGAAGCTCCAAGCAGATGGAAAAGTCCATTGTTGTCTGTCGGATTGCAGGGTCAAGCTTCGATAGGCATATGGAAGACAAAACATGAAGTACTGTAAAACCAGAGTCTGCACTAGAGTTTCATCTTACTGTATTACATTGTCCAGGTGCTGCTACAATTCTCGATATTTAATTAAGTAGTTATTTAAGGATAGCTGCTGCAAACAGATCCCCTTGGGCTCATCCATGCACTTGCAGGGTGCCCCATCACAGTTAGTGGGGCTCTGTATGGTGCAGTAGTGTGCTTTTGCCGCAGAGAGCCACTTGCAGAACCTAGCCCTTAATGATCATGAACAGATCAACAAGAACCATACAAATACATCAGAAGTGATGGTCCCTGCCCCAGTGAGCTTACAGGTTAGAGCAGACCAGGACAAAACAAGGGTCTGATGTAGTTGGAGCAGCTATTTTGGCATTTTTATTTGATGGAGTGGAGAAAGAGCCATTTTTTAAAAGGGGGATATGAAAGTGTGTCACCTGAAACATTGATGGATAAGTGGTTGCGTGTCAATGGCAAAAGCATGGGAAAAGTCATGCTGTGGTTATATTACCAATGTGGAAGTTTAGTTAGTTTGAAAAGAAAAGGGGAAAAAAAAAGCTGTAATATTCAACATTGTCATAATTATGTTTATTTCACATGTAAAATGGTAAAAGTAGATGCTACAGTTATAAAGCCTGTTAAAAACATGGATTAGTAAGTCTTGTTAACATAGAGCTTGTGGAACATTCCTCAACTGTCATCTCTAAACAGATTTTTAGAGACAGGAAAGGGATGATGATGATGGCCCAGATTCTTTGCCATATCTGAGCATGAAATAGCACAGCTTGGAGTGGTGGGAGTTTCAAAGATGGTTGTGTTCTCTCAGTCCTCACCCCAGTTTATGTCTGACTGGTTCCCCAGTGCAATTTACAGCAGCTGGATAGCAAGTGTTTACAGGAATGGCTCCTGAACCATGGATAGTCTCTCATTAGTACAATATAGCTGTATAGCTTGATCTTGAAAACTACCGAGCACCTGGTACTCCCATTAATTTCAGCACCTCTCAGGATCTGCCTCCAACACATATGTTTTGAAACTTCATCTTCCATTCAAAATCTGTCTTGCATTGACACTTTGTCTTTAAATATTTTAATTACATGGGTTGGGTATTTTGGCCTCTGTGTGTTTTCATTTTGAAGGAAACCACTTCAGTGCTCTAGAAGTGTAGAGCTATATCTATTGAAAAGTGATCTGATGAATCTGCACATCCTACATACCCAACATTTATAAAAGAAAGCCCTTTTGATTCAATGACTTGGGAATGTTTAGTGGTATCAGCAAGGTTAAGAATATTTTTTATTTGTATAATATATTAAAAAAACAATAAGAAGTAAGACCTGGCTGGTACACAGTTGAACTTATGTACATCCATAATGAATAAATGCAATAAAGCTAATATGTAATTGATTATTAATTTACATTAAATGTTTATCTGGATATTTATAAAGCTTGAAAGCTACGTTTATAAAGCTATATTTGTATAGTTTCAGAGATATTGGAAATTGGATTACTCAGTTAATTGGATTACTTAACAAATATTGATTAGCATTTTTAGCAATCAACATTAAAGACTTTTAATATATCATTATCTTTTAAATTTTTAATTAACTGTTTAAACATTGTTTGGAAGCTTAAAGTTGCTAAGACTATAATTACATTATTGCCTGTGCAGTTTTGAGCTAATTATACAGCATTCCTATAGACTCGATAAACCACAAATTGTATCCTCTAACAATCAATTGTTATTAAATTACTTTCAATTAGTTTTGTTAAAACCAAATTAGAGTTTCATTTGAGACACAATAAAAGAGGTACACAAATCTTTCCATACAACAGTAATTCTGTTCCTGAACTGCATTTCTATAGTGTCGTTTCATAGTTTACAGCTCTATATACTCATGCCCTCTATACTCATACCATATATACTTTTTCAATTTCTCTTTTCAGTTTAACCCTCTTCATTCCTTTATGTACACACTAAAATTCATTCCAGGAGTTGCATGCTACATCTCTCCGCCAGCGGTAGAGTATACACACTTGATTGGGATGTGCTATCAGGATCCACAGACACAATAAAAGAGGTGCACACATCTTTCCATACAACAGTGATTCTGTTCCCACTTCACATAGTGATTTCCAGATGTCTAACTGGGCAGTCACTAGACAAGAATTTAAAACTAACATAATGGTAAGCCATGAAAAATACAAAGTCACTTGAGTTGCTGATCTACAGACATTGCGGCCACATCCGGCTTCCATTTGAAATAAGTGTAAAAGATTCATTGACTTGAATGGACCAGATCCTCAGCTGGTGTCAAGTGTCATAGTTTCATTGATTTCCACTGCACTATGACAATTTACACAAGCTGAGGATTTGGCTCAGTAATCCTGATCCAATGTTCAATGAAGCCAATAAGACTATTTCCATTAGCTTTGGTAGGTATTGTATTGCGCTTCACGTTTGTGCTAACCCATTGGGTTAGGAAGCTAGGACAAGAAGTAATCAGCTTAATCTGGTGGGAGATTTAGTTTAGATATTAGGAAAGTCTTTCTAACTATAAGGATAATTAAGTACTGGAATAGGTTACTAAGGGAAGTTGTGGAATCCCTATCATTGATGGTTTTTAAGCACAGGTTAGCACTGTTAGGGATGGTCTCGGATGATCCGGTCCTTCCCTCAGTGTAGGGGGGATGGACTATATGACCTCTCTAAATCCTTTCCTACATTTCCATGATTCTGTGTTACTCTGAATCTCATATATGTTGTTTTTCTGCAACCTTTTATTTTCCTTTCAGTAAAAATGAATTATGTAATATGATTTAACCTAGAGGAAAAAACTGATCAGATTTCCAAATCAGAATGACCTTAAATTGTGGATATTTTTGCAACTCGCATAGGAAAACGAATACGTTTTTTTCCAACTGTTATAATAAGATGATTGAAGATAATATACACTTGCACAGTTGATGGAAGTCCAAACTAATTTTGCAGGCTCAGGGCTTTACAGAAGATTTCCTTTGGCTAGAGATTCCCAAATTACTTTGGGGATAAATCATTAAAAGTGCTAATACTTTATAATAAAATACATTTAATCTGGCATCAGAAAAATATAATGCACTACATTTCTGTAGTGTCATTTCATAGTTTACAGCCTTCTATACCTGTTTGTCATGCCATCTATACTTTTTGAATTTCCCTTTACAATTTGACCCTCTTCATTCCTTTTTGTACACACTAAAATTCATTCCAGGAGTTACATTCTACATCTCTCTACCAGTGGTAGAGTATGTACACTTGATTGGGATGTGCTATCAAAATCTACAGACTGCATATCATTTATATGCTACAAATTAAACCTATATCGTAATAATAACCCCCCACCCCCGAAAAATAAAAATGTGCAAAAAATGTAAACAAATCCTATGCAATCTGGTAGTCCTGTGTGGCCTCAAACTCTACGATTGTAAAACAAACCCTTAGACTCAGCCCCCTTTCTGGGGTATTGATTGGTAGAACAAAGACCACATGAGTTACCATGCCAACTACAGGCCTCCCCATTCCTTCTTGCAGCTAGAACACATTTGCATAGAAAGTGTAGCAGTTTATTTTGATTTAAATACTAGCAATATGGATCAAAGCTCAGAAAATGGCAAGATTTGGTCCAAAATGTCTGGACTTTGGCCAAGATATTGTTATGCTGAAAGGTGTTAATGGCTGCCAACTAGCATGTATTTGATCTCTAGGCAATCACAAATCTCTTTAAAACTGATGAGTATGCTTGTTAGTCTTCATTCAGGGTCAACA
Organism: Emydura macquarii macquarii; assembly: GCF_026122565.2. NCBI lineage: Eukaryota > Metazoa > Chordata > Testudines > Chelidae > Emydura > Emydura macquarii. Next base: position 6,103,531 of record NW_027130698.1, read on the forward strand.
GAAAAAGCTCCTTTATAGAATAAAATACTTGTAGAGCACAGAAGCCACCCAAGGCCCTAGGTTACATGCAAGACTGATACACAGGTAAGCCATGTGGACCAAGGTGTTTCCTTGAGGATTGTTTGATAGTAGGGGTGTGTCTGTGTGTCAGATAACAGAGAAAACCAGAGAAGCAGTTGTGAACATGGCCCCGAAAGAGATCAGAAAAATAGAGCTCCTTGTGGCACAGGACTAGCTGGAAAGGCAGGCTTGGTAATTGTGATTAAGGAAATTGCCTGCTGTTGTCTGTTCCTGCTGTGTTCAGGGAAACAAAACTTTGTGTTCATCCTTTGTAAATAAATAGGATTGTGCCAAAGAAATACCTGACTCATACCGTGAATTTCTCTTCCTAATGTAAACAACCTATCAAGGTGGTGAATATTGCCTGACTCCATGGGCCAAAGGGCAACAATATGAATAGAACAGGAAACCAAATCTAGGATCCTGAGTTCATATTTAGGTTATTAAATAAATATGTGATTATTGTTTAATTACTGGCTTACAAAAGTTGACCTGTTGACTTCATTTGAGTTGCTACGGGTCAGATTCGCAAAGACATTTATGTACCTAACGTTAAGACTGGTGCCTAATGGGATTTGCAAAAGTTCCTAAGCAAGTTAGGCACCTATCTTTGTCTGAAACCAATGAAAACTAGGCATCTAACTCACTTGGACACTCTTGGGAATGCCACTAGGCACTGATCTCCATCTTTAGGTGCCTAAATAACTTTGTAAATGTGGCTCCTTATTGGTACTCAGAAATCTAACCTTACACTCTTATTTTGGAGTTTCCTGGCCTTGATTTCTAGGGCTTTAGGAAAAGTGACTTTCACATTGAAATATCTGCCAAAATTACTCTCATGCATTCTTTGATACATTTTTTTAGACTTACGGAATATAAAACTAGAATGCTAACTGAGAAGTACAAATTGTCAAAAAGGAAGATGGATAAGATTGGGGATGCCAACCTCAGGTTTTTAAATGATTTGTTTGTATAACCTTTCCCTTGTATTGCCTTGAGAAGGTTATTTCTAGAGCCAGAGCTTGCTTGCTTGCTCTTTCTCTTTCCTCTCTCTCTTTCTTTGTATTGCAGTAATACCCAATCATGTATCAAGACCTCATTGTACTAGGCACTGAACAAATATAAAACAAAAAGGTTTTTGATGTAGGAAGTTACGATCTGAGAATTCTTCATTATATTTCTTGCTCTGCCTCTGATATGCTATTTAGCCTCATGCAAGTCACTTAACCTCTCTCTGCCTCAGTTTTGTGAAACTTATCTATTTCGCAGGAGTGTGTGAAGTTGAATAAATTACTTTTTTATGTTCTTGGATGAAATGCATCATACATGAAACATATAGTTGTAGCACTACAGATTCAGTAGATCTATGCCTGATTAACTGTATTCAGGTCTCTAGCTTTGTAGGAAATTATCTAGCACATTAGATTATATTCTGTGATTAACTAAAAATAATATTGATGCTTAAAGTGACGTGCATGGAGACTCTACAAAGACACTTTTTAGGCTGCAAGAGCACTGTATGAAGTATTAACAATGAAAATATTATAGTGTAAGAAAGAGTAAACTGAAATGGTCCCTATAGATACATTTCACTTCAATCATTAAGAAGGAAATGACTACATTCCTTCCTTGGAATAATGAGTTATACTGATTGTCATTATAGTATGCTACAGGAAAATAAGAGGCAGCTTGAGAATACAATACTAATGCAATGTTTTCTTAATCAAATATTTTGTAATTGATTGCCTGTGGCAAAAGAGGCAAAATCTTTAATATGATATGATGCATTTTATACCTGTCCCCAAGGACAGATGTTAGTTGTGCCAGCTTCATAACCTTCCCTTTGGATGTAAAATATGACAAATATTCTGTCATAATCATTAGCAATTTTATTCTGAACAGACAGCAGGACATGCTGAGTTTATTAATATACAGACTGTGGTATCAGCCATAAGATAACATTTCAGTTATTGTATTCTGAATGTTAAAATGTATGACTAGATTAGTTATGATCAGTCACAGGGTTGTGGCCCACATCAAACGAAAAATCATTTACAGTGGTCACTGTTAAGAAGTCAGAATTTACCTGGTCTTACACACAGTGGTATCTGACATACCACATTTTTTTCTTCTACTTAGCCCCTATGTGCTTATTCCCTATTCTATCTAAAGCCACACAAATGTAGAAAAGTAATTTTGATAGATACATATAAGCAGCTCCATCACCATCAGCTCTAGCTCTGAGGCTGTTGAATGGTTCATTACCATACATAGGATTTCTCCTTCACTCAGTAACAATCTGCAAGGTTTTACCTGAGTATAATACTGGGTGCTAAGATACCTCTCATTAAAGATTTGTATTTTGGATAAGATATAGGGAAGAAATAGCTTGTCTCTTTCATCGGCAGGAGCACAAAACTGAGAGGAAAGGGAAATAAAACTCATTTCAATATGTACAGAGGGAGCATTTCTTATTTCTGCTGATGGCTGCCACGTCTTTTCAGTGGGAACAGCTGGTATCTAAATGACTTCTTCAGCTAAAACAATCTCTATCTTGCTTTAAAATTTCAGCAGGAAGCTGCTGTTTCATCATTTAGTCATGGCACATATTTATAGTGTTGTGTTTGTCATAATGTTTGAGAAACAAAAATGAAAGAAAATTGATGCACTGAATATCTTGGTGCCAGTGAATATACAGTTATGATTAGTCATAAAACTTGGGATTCATTGTAAATGATACAAACAAAATGCCAAACTTCATTCCAAACCTCTTTAAATTAGAACAATTAAAAAGTCTGCAGCAAATATGCCCCTGTGCAGCAGAGCGTTTATACACATGCCTGTGTTTAAACTCATTAGCAGTCTCCTTGAAATCATTGGAACTGCTTGTGTGCTTAAACTTATTTAGGCACTTGCTCAAAAACTTTGCTGAATCAGGGCCTATATGGCTGCATATATTTTATTGTAACTTTTGTTCTGGATGCTGGAATATTTCTGCTTGAAAATTTCAAGTTGAAAATGAAATGTGAAAAACAGAAGCTAGAAGGGATTTAAGTGATGAAAACTAAACATGGGGCAAAGAGCAAATTAAAACAAAGGCATAATGTTATCCCCTTCACTTAATGACCATGTGAGTACAACAGGATTTCTTAACCTAAGTGCCTGGTTTTCCTTGAATAGTTGTTATACTTGGAAGTCAACATTAATATTTAATAAAAGTCAGTGCTGTGCTTTTGAAATGAAAAGTACCAAAATAAGTTTATGAATAAAAGCTACAATCTACAAAAAAGGAAACAGTCCTTCTCACTTGGAGCTCAGACTCTCCTTCCCATGAGGATTTTAATGTCAGACTATGTTTGCACATACCCCAAGCCTTGCATTAATCATGCAGGTGTCATGTGTTTGCTAGGAATATTGATTTCAAGGAGGCTCTTAAATAGACTAAGAGACTAATGAGGAGCACAGCTCTTAGCAGACCATCTAGCTGAAATATAGCTTCCACAACTTCAGCTCCTTAAAGGGTGATGTCTCCCCGTCATTATCATTGACCCACATTTGTGGAAAAGTCAGGGTCAGGTATAGATATTCCCCAGTATGGGTCTAATTAAAAATAATAATTGGGTTGAGGTGAAGAGATCTATGGACTCCTGAAAAAGGGCTTCTTGTAACAAGAGTCAGCCCTGTCCCGTACTCATGACATCTCAGAGAAAATTGAGGTAATCTTCATCAAATAGCAGGAAGGATCAGCTGAGTTGCCGAATTGCTGTAGTTGCTTTCAGTCCACTTGAGGCTGGAAAGAGTCAGGATCAAGTCAGTTCACACCCCACCAGCCAGTGGTGACAGTAGACAGTAGACTAGCTGACCCTCCAGGTATTTGTGACTAGAAACTCTTACCTGCTAAGAGACAATCAGCTGGTGGCAGTGGTGGGAGGCTGGAGACAATCACAGCTCCCAAAAAGAGCCACAGCTACATGTGTTTTGAAGGCTGGGGATACCTGATTGACAGTGGAAGCTGTTCACTTGTACTCTGATCTTCTCCCTTGCCTCCCACGCTCCCAGTGCTGCTGCAGGATGCTGTTCTCCCACTCTGTCCCTACCCAGAGCACAGAGGGACTCAGGTCTATCTTGCTGTCTCTTTCTTCCCACCCATGCCTGCTTGGACCTCATTGGGCTGGTGCTCATTGTTTTCTGTACTATATTCCACACGCCCAATGCTGCTGATTTTTGGCATGATAGTAATCTTTTTAAATTAATATTTTGATCTTTTTGGAAAAAGGGCAAACATGGTCAGATTGCTGTGAACAGCAAAATTTTAATTTCACATGCTGCAGTACTAAATCCTTCTTGTTCTTAGTGTCCTGTAAGAAGGGAGCCTTCTTTCTTTTCATGCCAGTAAGCATTCACTGAAGTATAATTCCCTCTGCAGGGTAGGAAATGCCCTGCAGAACAGGTGGGATTTAATTGGTACTGCCAATGATACCGCAGAAAACCAGCATCATGAATAATAGGTATTACTGAGGCGCATCCTAATATTTATGCAGACTTTTTTGTCGATTCCAAATAAAATAGCCTGAGCTACTGTATTGAATGCTGAAGAAACAATCCGCTGTGTTGCAGTGTGTTCCCCTTTTAGAGGTGCTGAATATGAATATGAGCATATCACTTGTGCAACAAGCTTTAGTGGCATGCATCCACTACTCTTTTAAACTGGCACCCCCCACATAAGCAACTGCAGGCAGAATTTCTTTTCACAGATGAAAGTTACTAACATTTATTTCATTAATTTAATTGGATTTAAAATAATAAAGATGATATTCAAGAATCTAGGCAATATGGTCTAGAATCACTAGTAACACAATAAAATCCCAGCATTAAGTAATCTTGTCAACCGGAATTCAGCCAGCCACCATATGGGGAGAAATACAGTCACAATAAAGACCATTCAGGGGTGAGCTGGACAAATTACAGGGAGTGGAGGCAAACCGGAAATACAGAAGTACGCCACCTAACTAGACTTCTGTAGGTATTCTGATGATAAACTCTAAGTATATTTATTTTTATAAAGCGCCCCCACCCCCTTAATAAATCACTCTTCTTCCGTCTTTTAACTTCCCTGCTCATTGAACATAATAGAAACATTCAGTTTGGTCATTTTATTAATCATTTGATTAAATTGCATTTCAACCTGCTACCTACTCAATGCCTAGACTGAAAATGGGACGGCAGAGTACTGACTGAATAAATCATGGATAAGATATGTTATGTAAAACCAATAATCCTATAATTTGGTGTTTTTGGAGACTGGAAGACTGTACATAGAAAAATGGGAATAAGAATGAAGGTACAGCTAGACGTGTTATATTGGTCTATAAATGATTCAACGGTCATCTTGAAGACTTGGAGTGAGGGGCAGAAATTCATATCTGAAGCAATATTATAAATTAATTTCTTTTCTGTTTGGGTTTGCCAAAAAGTGATTTGAATTGCTCCAAATCATGTTAATACTCACAACCAGAGGGACCAGGCCAGTGCTGGAGGGCCTCTCCTCAAGGAAACCTCAAAATACGAACCGGCAGATCTCCAAGAGGTAATCAGATACAAAGAACACTCGGAATCTAAGCAATATAATCTTTTATTATAGCTGGAAATTTGGAAATCCAGCATCTCCTCCTCCTTCACATCCCTCCTGGAGAATCACAGGACACTGCCAATGTCCCTGGCTAGATAGAGAATGAATGGGATTTGGTATAAAATAAAAATAAAGAGAATTAGAAACATTTTGAACAATTTTTTATCAGAATTTTGTTTTATGAGCAATTTTTATATGTTTTGTTTTCATTCAGATTTGGAATGAGGACAAATTTTGTAATGTCATAAATTTGCAAGGAATAGAAATTCTGGGTTTTGACTAGTTCTAATAAACATTCATCATCTAATTTGTGAATTTTTCAAACCACCTCATTTCTGAATTGGCATGTTGGACTCTGGCAGGCAGAAACATATGAGGAGTCTCTTTCAGCATTCACTTGTAATTACTATAAATATGGGATTTTTGCCCCAGTCAAACACTTGTCTTAGGCCATGTTAACACCAGCAAGCTTACAGCAGCACAGCTGTGCCACTGTAAGAGTGCTTGTGTAACCACTTTATGGCTATGGGAGAGAGCTCTCCCGTTGACATAGCGCTGTGCACGCCACCACTTATACCGGCGAAACGTATGTTGCTCAGGGGTATGTTTTTTCACTCCCCGAGCGACATAAGTTTTGCCAATATAAGTGGTAGTGTAGACATAGCCTTATACACATTTTAATTTTAAGCATGGGAGTAGTTCCGGTAACTTCATTGAGAGACTACTCATGCTTAAGTCTACGTGTCTATGCATTTCATGGCTTGGGACCATAAAGAAACATGCCTTGGAGTGAGAGAGTTTAAGAACATAAGAATGACCGTAGTGAGTCAGATCAATGGCCCAGCTAGCCCAGTATCCTGTCTTCTGACAGTGGTCAGTGCCAGATGTGAATTCCATGTGAATGAACAGAACAGGCAAAAGTGATCCATCCCCTCTCATCCAGTCCCAGTTTCTGGCTGTCAGAGGTTTAGGGATACCCAGAGCACGGGGTTACATCCCCTGACCATTTTGACTGATAGCCACTGATTGACCTGTCCTCTGCGAACTTATGTAATTTGTTTTTGAACCCAGTTATACTTTTGGCCTTCACAGCATTCCTTGGCAACGAGTTCCACAGCTTGACTATGGGTTGTGTGAAGAAGTACTTTCTTTTGTTTGTTTTAAACTTCCTGCCTGTTAATTTCACTGCATGACCTCTGGTTCTTGTGTTAGGCGAAGAGGTAAATAACTCTTCCTTGTTCATTTTGTCCACGCCATTCATGATTTTATAGACCTCTATTATTCCCCCTTAGTTGAAGGACATATTGAAGGACATGAGTTGATTGCATCAGCAGAGGTGACATGCTGATATCATCCATGTAATAAAACTGCACAATCTCTGATAACACAGGAGCTGTCACATCCAAATGTCAAGGTTTTCTATGGAAGCAATAGAATCCCATTAGCAAGGATAAGCACACTGTGTGAAAAAATTACATCCCACATGGTGCTAGATGTGAGGTTAGCTTGTGCTGCCGTGTTAATAACCTACAAATCAGCTTTGGCTCCTTCTCAGTGCTCAAGGAGAGGCAGTACCGCTGTTAGTACTGTAGCACTCAAGTCAGGCAGCAATGTGATCGGCAGAAAGAACGTGCCAAGTAGAACTATGTTGTTAAAGTAAATTGCCATCCAAGGAATGCTTTCCTGGTGGATATTATTTTCTGAGAACAACTCACAGCAGATGACAGACCAAAAGACTTTCATATGAAATAAACAAAATCCTTGAATTGTAATGAAAGCTGTAAGGTTCTGAGAAGCTGGAACTCAGGGAATCACAAGACATCTATATTTCAGAGCCAAGCTATTGGATAGCACAGAGCTATGTATACCCACTATTAACTCAGTAGTAGGCTGGGGATAACAATCAGGTATTACAGCTTTATTTAAAATCAATGCAGTACCCAACATTCTCTTCCCAACGTCTTCAGTGGTTCAGGGGAGGAAGTAATTGCCATGTTAGAAATCCATAGTGATATATAAATGGACTCCATCCTTTTTTTTTAACCAAGGAGTGTACCGCTTTGGTACTGACCATCTAATCAAAGAGCTGAATTTACTGCAGGTGCAATGGGTCAGTCCCTGAACCAAGACAATTTCTAACATACCAGTCCTTCAAAAAAGGCCAAGGAACTTCTTGGAAGGAAAACAAACACACACACACAAAATAACACAAAAACAAAACCCTGCACTATGAGATTAATATATGTTGCAGTTCAAACTAGGAAAGAAAGTGAGCCCATGAGATTCACCCACTGTATAATATTGATTGTAAGGTATGGGGGAACCATCCAGTACTAGACAGCAATGTTGTTGTTCATGATTGATCCAGATGTGAATTTGCAGATCCCGTGTTCAGGACCAAACATATTTTTTAGGTAGTCCTCAAAGACTGAAAGTATTTGGGTGCAGTGTGTCCAGTTGGCATCACCTCTGAAATGGATATACTATATGGTACAGTTAACATTGGCATGATAACCTATAGGAAATGCAAATGACTACTGTTGAAAAAGGTCTGCAGCTGTCCTGGTCAAAGGATAAAAATGGAGTCACTAGTATTTTGTAATTGATATCTGTGCTGTACAAAATGTCATAGCAATAGACCTATCTAGATTGCTTTCAGGCTATGACTGATTTTTACTAAAACTTTTGTGCACAATAAGTCCCCGGAAATGGGACTTAAGCTGACCAGTACTCCATTCAAGGGTTAGGAGAAGGCATTTTAATTCCTATAACTGTTATTTATGGGCAAACTTTATCATTTTGTGCTGGCATTCCATGGAAGTATTATCTTCTATGTGGTGTTACAGGAATAAAACCTAATGAACTTACTATATTACTGGAAGTATTGTTTCAAGAAGTGCTAGTGCAAGAAATAATGCTACGGATCAGTGTATGTGGTAACATTTGCACTTCTCTGGCATTTGTCTACTTACCTACATGTTGTGTATACTGGAAAATAATTGTCAGGCAGTAAAGTAATGTTCTTGGGCCTGTCTCTAATCACGCTGTTGTCTGTTTGGTACTGTCTGATTAATCATGTGGTCAGATTTCCAAAAGGACTGAAACCCAGAGCAAGTGGGAGGTATGTACTCAATCGCATGGCAGTTTGCATGTGTAGTTAATGCAATTACATGGTCAAATTAGGGAAACAAGGTGGGTGAAGTAATATTGGTCCAACTTCTGTTGATGAGAGAGAGAGAGGCTTTTGAGCTACACCAAGCTCTTCTTCTGGTCTGGGAAAGATACTCAGGGGTCACAGCTAAATACAAGGTCAAACAGATAGTTTAGCATAAGTAGCACATATTCTAAGGGACCATTCAAGATGAAGTGGCCTGTTAACACACCTGTAGTCATAGGACAAAAAGGGGGTTAGTGGGTTACAGATTTGTTGAAATAAGCCAGAAATCCAATGCCTTTATTAAGATCATGATTTCTAGTGTCTAGCAAAGTTATGAATTTAAGATCCCAGGATCATCTTTGGAAAGTGTTGTGCAGGTTTCCTTTGTGTATGCATTCAGAATTAGGGAATGCATGCACAAGCCTACCTAGGCATTTTACATGGCATTGTGTTGTGGTAAAATGGGTATGATAGATGAGGAAGGCCTTTTCAGGTACGAAGTTATCGCTTGAGCTGTGAGGAAGATGGACACAATGACCATTTTGCAGAGCATCATGAGGCTATGTTGTATTTAAATGATAGTTATTTTAGAGAGGTTCAGAAACACTTAAAGATCATTGCAGGTACTTGATGACTGGGACTATTCTACTACTGAAAGTAAGTAAGTGTAAAGTATCTGAGCAAAGAGTGAGCTAGGAAATATTTCATTTTAGGCATCTTTAATTTTTATATGGTTTAAAAAAAAAATCACAGGTTTTCACTGTTTCTACTTAAATTAATGACTACAAGAGGGAAGGGGAATTAATAATAACAATAATTAATAATAGGCCTGACTAAGAAATGCCATCCAAATTCAGATATTCAACATGTTCTTTCCTATAGTACACCAGAATTTTCTCTGTTTTAATGTTGTTGGAAGTTGATTGTTCAACATCTTCATTAATGATCTAGAGGATGGAGTGGATTGCACCCTGAGCAAGTTTGCAGATGACAGTAAGTTGGGGGGAGTGGTAGATACACTGGAGGGCAGGGATAGGATACAGAGGGACCTAGACAAATTGGAGGATTGGGCCAAAAGAAATCTGATGAGGTTCAACAGAATCCTGCACTTAGGACAGAAGAATCCCATGCACTGCTACAGACTGGGGACCGACTGGCTAGGCAGCAGTTCTGCAGAAAAGGACCTGAACAGTGGACAAGAAACTGGATTTGATTCAACTGTGTGCCCTTGCTGCCAAGAAGGCTACTGGCATATTAGGCTGCATTAGTAGGAGCATTGCCAGCAGACTGAGGGAAGTGATTATTCCCCTCTAATCAGCATTGGTGAGACCACATTTGCAGTTTTGTGTCCAGTTTTGGGCCTCCCACTACAGGAAGTGGAAAAACTGGCAGGAGTCCAATGGAGGGCAACGAAAATGATTAGGGGGCTGGACATGTGACTTTTGAGGAGAGGCTGAGGGAACTAAGCTTGTGTAGTTTGAAGAAGAGAAGATTGAGGTGGGGTTTGATAGCGGCCTTCAACTACCTAAAGGGGGATTCCAGGGAGGATGGAGCTAGGCTGTTCTTGGTGGCAGATGACAGAACAAGGAGCAATATTCTCAAGTTGCAGCAGGGAAGGTCTAGGTTGGATATTAGGAAAAACTTTTTCACTAGGAGGGTGGTGAAACACTGGAATGAGTTTCTTAGGAGATGGTGGACTCTCCATCCTTACAGGTCTTTAAGGCCCAGCTTGATAAAGCCCTGGGATGATTTAGTTGCAGTTGGTCCTGGTTTGAGCAAGGGGTAAGACTACATGACCTCCTGAGGTCCCTTCCAATCTAATATTCTATGACTGATGAGAATACTGATGGAAGAGAGATTGTCCTGAGTGTCAACATCGCATACGAGATTATATGACCCTGATTTTTAGCCTGACGTTCAAGCTGGCTTGCAATATTTAAGGTGCCTATTCTTACCTCTGTGATTAAATGAAAGCACAATTGGTTGCATCATAATTCCTTGTTTTTAGATTACACTTCCAATGAGATAGTTACTGCAAATCCAAATGTAATTGTTGGAGCAAAACTGCATCCAAAAGATGTCTGTTTTTCGCAATGTATGAGTTACATATCTCAGGACTGGTCTACACTATGCCGTTTGGTCAATATAAAACAGCTTACCTTGACCTATTTATGTCAGTGTATACATTACAGCCTTCCTCCCACTGATGTAAGTGCCTTACTACACCAACCTAACAACTTCACCTCCACAAGGGGTGTAAGGCTTATATCTGTGTAGTTAGGGTGACGCAGTGTCTGTGTAGACACTGCATCCCTTAAATTGGTTGCTGGCTGTCTTGTCAATTTCATGGCAGGAAACTGGAAAGCTGGGCAGCTGACTTTGTTCCCTGCGGCAGGAGAATGGACCTTGCTCTCAGCTGGTGAGTTGTGAAATTGTTAAGGCTGCCCAGCTCCTGGTGGGGAGCAGATGCAGAGGGGGAGAGGGTCAAGAAGCTGGGGCAGCTACACTCCACTCCCCAGGGGCAAGAATCTCCGGGAGGCTTCCTCAGCTCCTGGGCGGGGGGCACCTGCTGGGACCCTGTGGGGCGGCCAGGTTCCTGGCTGAGAACTGCCAGTGGAGCTAGGGAACCAGACTCTCAGCTCCCCATGCTGCCCCTCTTTAGGTCTGTGGAAGCGCTCCTGTTGAGGATGCAAACCACCGACCCAAGGGCATGAATACTGCAGTGACTGCAAGTTGACCTAACATAGGCCGACTTATGTTTCTAGTGTAGACATATCCTCGCTGTTACAAAGAAGTGCTGTACTGTGTTCATTTGAAGCCTGTGGGATAGCAGAATGAGCGTGTGAATTTTTGCATTGGGCTATGGTTGTAGTATCTTCTTTCTAGACTGACATTTATGGAAGGTTAACAGGTATAAGACCTGATAAAAAGCAAGCAGCATCAGGGGCCCCACCTGATAGACTTGCTTCACTACTGTTTATTTTCCAGTGAGATTTCTTCAAACATGAAACAACAGGTGCTGCAATACCTGTCAGGTTTAGGCCTAAGGTTTGGAAACTTTCAGCTTTCTTGACTTCTGAGAACAGAAGAATTTTTTTTCACTTGGTAACTTTCAATACTGCAAATGCTATTCCTAACATGCTGCTATTCTCTAATATGAAGTGCAAATAAGTCCTGTGATGACCCTTTCATGGATTTGTTCTCCACTTTTACATCTCAGTACTGAAAAATTCAGTTTCAAAGGGGAATAAAAATCCCCACATAGCTACAAGGGTTAAATCAATTAATTCAGAATCAATATTTCACCATTTTCTTACATTTTTAAAGATCACTACTTCCATCACATAAACAATAGAAGCGCAACGGACCTAACAAGTCAGTTGACTGTGTACGTTTCTCTATGATAAGATTAGTGCAGTGTACACTGAACAAGTTTTATCAGACTTTTACAGTCATATAAATAGAAAGAAAAACATTTTAAGGGGCAGACTAGAACAGACAACTAAAATTCTATGGATTTTGAAGATCCAACTATATCATTCCTACAGTCTGCCGGTGTTCCATATTCACTAGCAACTTATGGATATCATTGTGGCTTCATGTCTTATGGCAAGTATATTTATTTCAGGTATATAACATACTGACATGTCGCAAGAATGATTTTACAAAAAATGGCCTACATTGTGTATCCTGAAAGGTTCTTCTTTCTTCAAGACTGAAAAAAAATAGTTTGGTAAATATTTTTATTTGTGTTCAGCCTAGTCCAAAAAGCCCACTGAAGTCAATGGGAGTCTTTTCTAGCTGGCTGTGAATTGTGATATTGATTGTCATCTCTGTCACTAGAAATGTGAAGAGTTCACTTTATGACACTGGCTACCTTTGTGACCCCTTTCATCAGTGTCCTTTCCAGACACAACACATCTTCAATAGAGATCACCTGAGCTGCATAAGATTGATGGCTCCTGACAATCCAAACAATTCTGGATTACTGGGGCAAAATGGTCCCTTTCAAAGTGCATTTCATTGACAGGATATACAATTTTCAAGTGCATGCACTTGCGTGTGTGCGCATTGCACGTGCTGGGGGCAGGGTGTGCACAGAGATATGCCCTTTCCTGCCCAGCCAGTACACATGTAGGTGGCAGCTAGAATCCAGATTTAGCAGGTCCCTAAATGCTAAGTTATCGGTGGCCAACACACCTTGCAGCATTTCTTCACTCAGTGATGGTGTGGCTGGCTAGATTATGAGCACCGTGTCCTCTTGCTTTCCGACAACCATCACTGCATGCCTGCTGGAGCAAGGTCGGGCACGTTACACCGTAAAGAAACAGTAGGCATTGGCAGGGATCACACTATCCCCACACCTCCCTGAGATGTACCCTGCACAGGCAGAATGGCTCACATAACCAGCACTCAGGCACAATGGATACGTTCCTTCCCTCTTTGCCTGTATGCTTCTGCCTGAAAAAGCCAGAATTTGTCCCTACAGTGTATTAAACATTGCTGATACATTCAGTTGAATACAGTGATGATTGATTACACCGGTCTCCATTGCTTTGTCAGGTCATGTGATTTGTCTTGTCTTTAATTGAGATGAATGAGAGGCTACACTGTAAATGAACATGGCCCAGCTCATGAAATTAGCAAACAACCAGGCAGCATTCTTCAAAGAGCTAGTGTGATGAGTGTAATAAGTGTGTATAAGTGTAATAAGGGAACCTAGATAGACAAACGTGTAGCGGTTGAAATGAATATAAAACATCTTTGCTAAGTATGTTCAAATCAAGCAGTTGCATGCCGAGCTCGGGGTCCAATAACAGTCTTGTAGGCAGTTGTCCCAAAATTTAAGAACATTGCAAAATGACTACAGTTCCAGGTGCTTTAAACGTAATTAGAAAATACTACTGTTCTATGAATTCAGCTTCCGTATGCTGACTACAACCTAGAAATAATGTCATGTTACATGGCATTTCATGTAAATGAACTCTAATGTCCTTCAAGAGCCTCGGGCCTCTTCAAGAACGTTCAGCATGTATCAAATCTCTGATAAATATGTCTATTGCTGCTGGATTCATTTTTAATATATTCAGGCTTATGGTTTCGAGAAATCTTTTCATTCTGGCACAGTGTGAGAACATTCGAGGGGGTGTTTATTTTTTAAAATTAGTCCTTATACTTCATACTGACAGAACAGGAAGAAATAAGCATAAATAAAAGCCTCCCATGCTTTTGAGTTTTTTTGAGATTGTTCAGCCCTTATATCCATAACATTAATCAGCATGTATTTTTCTAAAATAGCTTTTCCAGGGCCAGTTTCAGAATATATGGATGTTAAAAGTATCAGCTTTTATTTTCTAGCGAACATATTGAACTCTAGTATCTGGCGCACTGAATACAAAACACCAATGTTTCAAAGTCAGAAAATATATTAAAGCAATGAACAAATTTACCCTGACACCTCTCAACATCCATAAGGAAACGAAGTTTCATTTGCCTTTAAAAGATGAGAGAGATTTCGGTCTACATTGGGAGTTGTTTCGTTTTACCATGTCTTAGCATAACAATACATGAATTGGCGAGTGGGGGGTGGTTGAGAAAAAATGTGTTGTCCCGGAATAACCTTACATAGTATCTAATGCAAAAACAAATTAACCCTGAAAACTCTGAATTGTGCATATGCCTCATGCTGGCTCTCTGTGAAGGGGTGCACAGAAACCCATTAGGCACATCTCTGGAGACAAACTGTACAGAGGATGTGAGGCTCATGAGTAGAGTTGTTGCATGTAAAGACGACTGCGGTCATCCCAGGAATGCTCTACCTGTTTCTCTGGTGCCCTGCAGCTTTTGGCTGGGGGTGGAGAATTCTATGTCTCAGGGATTCCCACATTCACAAATCCCACTTAGATTTTTGAAGGATGTAAAGACTTGGAATCCTGGCCTAACCAGGAGTTTTGCCATTGACTTCCAAGGGTCTGGGATTTCACCAGTGGCCCTTATGGAGAACACAACAGTTCTAATTTATCAGTTGATGCACCTTCTCTAGTTGTCCAATAAAAAGTATATGTGTAGCTACCTCCTCTTACCAGAGACAGAGCTATTGGGAGGCTTAGATATGCGTGGTGCCTTTTCAAACATGTCATGCACAAAGGCAGCTGTCTAGGACAGTGGATTTGCAGCAAGCTGGGCTTGGATCTACCCTGCACTAGCCTGCTGTGGCACAGAGTAATGATCCGTGTGCATCCTGTGCACGAATGGTTCCTTGATGTGCTTTGATCTAGTCCTCTTTGAAATAGAACTAGTCCAATGTACACTAATGAAATGTTAGTGTGCATCAGCAGGATGCACAGATTGTGCGTCCTGTGCACATGAATACATGTGCAGAGGCTTCGACGCAGACCAAGCTACTGGAGGACCCAGCCCAGTGGGAGCAGACTGAGGGGAACCTGCAATCCAGCTGGCCCCTGACGGCATCTCCCTGGACAAACCAAGAATAAGGGCCTCCCTGGAGTGGGAGGCACCCTCTGCCCTACATCTGTCCCCTGCCTTAGTCCTGCTTCTCTCTCCACCTTCTCCCCTCCCCCATGTTGTATTCCCTTCACCCCAACTATTCCTGCCCTTCAGATTCCTAACCCATGTCTTCACCCCTTGCTCTAGCCTTCCTGCTGTCATCCCTCCCGATTGCATAACCTGACTCAGTCAATGCTTCTGACATGTAACAACTTTATTTGTGATATTCTTTCCCTCTGTGTAGTTGAAATGTCTTCCAAACTTGGCCAGAAGATTTTTGCAAAAGAATAATCTTTTTCTTTTCATTTGAATGATCTAAGAGCTGCATTGTAGGGCTCTCTTGTTTAAATTACAGAAAAAAGATGAGAGAGAGAGGTGAAGCACAAACTACAGAACAAAATGGTAACATGAATCGTTAAAATTGGAGAATTTTCATAGAAGGTTTGCTAACCCAGTGAAAATCTTGATCTTTAAGATGGATGTTCTGGAAAACTGTTTTAGTTAGCAACATTGTCTTTGCAATATTAGAAAAGAGAAAAGAGGCTATTTGAATGTAACTTTTTCCGAAATATGTTAAATTCCTGGGGCTCAAATCTCTTCTTAAACTTTATGGTCACATACTCACTTTTAACTGCTGGGAGGGGACAAAATACATCATGAAAAATTGTCTAGAGTTTTTCTATAAAAATCAGAGAGAAATGTAGATAAGGAGAAAAAATCACAAGAAGGCCTTTAATCCATATGTGTCTCTACTATGTTTGCCTCCTGTATTGACTCATTATGAAGAACACTATTGATTATACCTTCAGGGCTTTACTCTGAATGAGAAGTAGGAATATGGTTTGAGATTTATTTGGTTCAATGTGCAATCACTTGCTTCATTCAGCAATGTCCATGTTTTGATATTCCTTTAAATAGAAAAGGTTCTTAAGTGGGATCAGCCCATCATCTATAGATTGAGCTGATGTGTGCGTATCAAATGTACTATGATTATCATACACTTCTGATTATCTCCCCATCACTACGTTTGTTTATGAATTACTAAAGTTGTGTAGTTTAAGAGTTTGAGGGTTTTTGTGTGCTGAAGTAAAGATAATCCATTCATTTTATTCAATCCATATTTAGGAGTCTCTTCTCTAAAAATAATGAAAATGAAATGACTTCCATGATCTTTTAAAAATGCATTTAATGTCACATGCAGCTAGTAGATATTTTCTAGTACTTTAAAGATGAGATAAAATGTATATAGGTTCCCTTTTACTGCTGAATATTAAAATTACAGAACAAGATTCAAATCATAAGGTCAGATGAAGCTGATAATTTATCTATGAAAGAAATATTGTTTATAATAGTAACTGAGTTGTAAAATTTGATTTTATGAATCAAGTAACGTAATGGCTAGTGGGAACATGAGGTCTGGAGTCAAAGGAATCTCCCTTTGAAGGCAGTTCAGTGAAATACATGCAGCCTCATCTGTTTTTCCCACTCAAATGCAAATTAATTCCTGCTCTGATTTTCTAATTATTGGTTTGATTAATGGACCAAGACAACCCTCAAGTTTCTAAATAAGATATTTCTCCCAAAATTGTTTTCCATTAGGTGGTTTTAGAAAGAGCAAAGGAAAGGACACACACGAGCATCCTTTCTCATTCATTAAAAATGCAACATAGTGTATTTAGTTTATGAAATGTTTTGTGCAGGCTAAAGTGAATGATTCAAAAGTAAAATTTAATGCAGTACAGAATAATCTACAAATCACCCAATTATATAAGATCAATAGTACTTTGTCTTGTTAGATAGCCACCTAGCTAGAAAAATACAGTACACATAGATTCCAGAATGTAAGATTTTTAGAGATTTTTTTCTTTTACAAATTAAATTATTTTAAACTATAAAAAGTACTTATTATATCAGTATTCCTAAAGGTCTGTTAATATTAAGTCTGAATACATTTGACTTCACTTTTATCTACAGTAATAATTTCAGCTTTATTTTCTGATTATGAAAAACAATGAAGGCAGTTATTCTTCTCATTTTTTCTTAGTGCACGTATAAGATTCCCGCAGTGTTAATACTGTATTAAATGCAGTTGTAACATATGTAAGTCGATTTAAAGTTATGATCTACCACCCTTACTCGCTGAGTGATAGCTTTCTATGGAAGTGATCGCATTGATGCCCATGTGAGTAATAGTGACAGAATCTGACCCAAAAAAGAGAGTAAAATGTACCATGCCGACTCATTATTTTTAACTTGAAAACAAATTCAACTAGAATTATTTGGTATTGAAATCATGTTGATTGACTGCTACTCACAGGTCCAGATACTGCTCTCAGTTAGAACTGTGCACATGCATTGACTGTAGTGGAGTGGTGCTCAGTGAAACCAAGCAGAATTTGTCTTATGTAGTTTGTGGGTGGGGGGGTTGGAACATCCCAGTTTAGGATGTACACTTTTCTAATCCTGAAGTTTGTCTATATTTAAAACTCCTATTAGGTCAAATTCTGCTCATAGTTATGCTTGTGCTGTCCAACTTTTGGCCGTTAGGGCTAGGGCCTGATATTCAAAGGTAAAAAAGTCTCTCAGTTTTGCAAACACACTTTTGAGGTACCCCAAATAACTCTGGGAAGAATTCAAAGAACTGTATGCATCTGATTGTGTCCACACATCAGTTAGATGAGTAAATAGTATAGTCGTGGCAGGCCTCACTGTAGAAGGGCAACAACAGCATCCATTTCACTTGCAGTTTTCTGCCACGATAAAATTGTAGGTTCAATTACTTGTGAGTTCAGAATGTGCCTGCCGAGTTGGTGAATAAGCTGATAAAAACCAGACCCTAAAATTTAATGCAAGCTCTTTGTGCATTAAGAGCTGCCTGAATAACTTTTTTTTTTTTTTTTAATTTAACATGCCTGTTTGTCTATGGAGTATGGAGTCTAAGTATTGCTGGAGTAACTTGCCTCCTATAATACTGCTGCGTTTGACAAAGAGTTTTGGTCTCTGTTTTTCACCCCCTACATTCAGAATAAATAGTTACCTCTTCTTGGACAGCAGTCCTCATCTTCAAATCAACATTAAGTCACAGCAATGATTGAGATGAGCTATGGTATCAGTTCATCAGACTACTGTTTAATTTGAAATATTTTTGCAAAGTAGAACACATGAAGATTCATATCCTGCAAGTTTAACCCTATATCTAACCCACATCATGGATCTCCTGAACCTACAACCCTCAACCTTCCTGTCAGCTCCCTGGAATCACCCTTAGCCACTCCCTCTGGCTCCAGTCAGACCCCCTCAGAGTCTGTCCAGCCTCACATCCCAAAACAGCTGCTCTGCCTCATCTCTACTGGCCCCTCCATTGTTGAGTTGAGCACAGGCCATGCAGAATTCGAAGAGAGCCCGGTTGAGAGACCATTGTGAAAAGCATGGTCTCCAAAGGAACTATCTAACCTACTGAACTAAACTCTATCCTGTGTTTCAGCTGTGTAGCCTTGTTAAAATGAACAGGCGTTTCAGCTCTGACTGGGAGCAGAATTACATGCCTTGTCGGTGCTTTGAATCTAAGATTTTAATTTTCACTCAATACCTATACACGCTACGGTACAAATATATGGTTGGCTGCATTAGGGACAAGGAGGGAAAAACAAACAAAATATTTTTGATATTTCGGGGGGAAGAAATCATGTAGTTAAGCAAGGCTTTCAGTGGTTTGAATGACTTTATTTCCCCATTCCTTAGCATTTCCTCATTCATAATGAGGATATCCTTGGCAAACTACATGGGTGAAAATCTTCTTATGGGACTTAATGGTGTGTAAATACTTTTAGGTGTGGGAGTATTCAATTGGATTAAATGGGTATTAGGCTATACATTTCTTAAAGATGAATCTGAAAGGACGGGGTGTGTGTGTGTGTGTGTGTGTGTGTGTGTGTGTGAGAGAGATAAAATAAAAAAATAATACATTTCTATTTATATGTAAATGTGAATTTGCATCTCAGGAACACCAAAGGTTTTTCAAAGTATCACTGGGAACAGGGACCCTTTAAAACTGAAATCCCTTCCTAAATTATTTTTCTCTAATCTCTGAGGATCATCTTGAGCATTAATTTTTTATATATATATTTTAATTATCCTTTTGCAAAAGGGAACAAAGAAACAAAATCTTTCGAACCGCTTTGACTGTCAAGATGACACAATGTGCTGCTAGCGAGGGAGCATGTTCATGCAACTTACATAGAGATATAAACATATTAGTTTGGGGACTGCTGCTTTCCAAGCAAATATTACCCTGTCACAAGTAATGTACCTTCAAGTCAACGTATATATTAATGACTTCATTATTAACATTTGGTTACCATTTTAGATCTATAACTCCATCGGTTAAGATAATTTAAAAAAAACAAATGCAAATATTAATAAAAGTTTTCAGTTCAGTAGAGCAACATGCAAAGTAAACAAATATTATCATCCCAGGCCTGATTTGAAACACAGAATGGTTTTTGAGTTGTAATAACGTTCTTTTTAATGCAACATTTTATTTTCATATTTTTGTGACACTCCTGTTATTTCATAGCCCAAAGCCGATGTGCCTGCTTTCTCCTATAAGACTTTGAATAAATGGAGGTTGCTTCACCACATGGGAGAGTCAGGGTTAGAAGGAGATTCGAGACTCTCTGTTCATTTTTCAGAAAAAGGTGGGGGTCATGGAGGTCATGTACATGGACATGGGTCATGGCATCCCTAATGACCTATACAAAGAGCAACACAGAGGCAGGGAAATGAAGGGAAAGCTGTTAGAATGCCATCCCCATCAGGAGAACAAGCACTGAATCAATCTCTCACAATTCAGTGGGCCCCTCAACATTCTTTGTTTGGAAGGATGACAATAGAAAGGCTGCTCTGCAATTTAGGCAGCTATTAAAACATACAAAAAAAGATTGACAATAATTTGCAGAAGACATAAATAAAAGAATTTGCGAAGCATTACCTCTTTGTGGGCTTTTCTGGGAGACCTGATAATCTGCTAAGCAAATTCTTTGGGCCAGATTCTGATTCTCTAATTCTCATCACGTGCTGCCTTATTCCTCAAGCAGTCCCAGGAAAGTTAATGAGTGGAGTCAGGTGGTGTTATTTGTAAAGGTATCAGAATTTGGGCCTCTGTTATTAGTTTCATGTTCTCAAGGAAACTCAAAGTGATTTTTTTTTTTTTTTTTTTAAGTCCTCAACCTAGGACCAAAAATTAAAATGACATAATTTCAGCTTCAGAAAAACCAGGTAATAAAATATCTTATTTTAGGGGTAAATTAATATTCCTGGTTAAGAAAATGCTTTTGACTTTCATGCGTGGCCTCGTCTACATTAGGGATTTTTGTATTGGTGTAGATTCACCAGTACAGCCTGCTTGTGTAGATGCAGTGCACTGAACCATAATAGAACAAGATTTACACTGGTGCGGCTTTTCCTGGTGTGAAATCAAACTTAGCTGTAACAATAGCAATGTGAATGATGATCCTGGGTTTCCCAGAAAGAAACCCTTCCCCAAATCCACCTAACTAGTTTCTTTTACTTAAAAGCTGGGAGAAATAATAATTCTGAAAAACAAATATACTTTAGACTGATCATAAGTATCTGAAAGTACATTATTGAGGCCAAAAGAAAATTAAATTTTATTAACAGGATTAACTTCCTTTTATGAACTAGCAACACCTATTAAAAATTTCTTGTGAGTGAATTAGTAATAAGGTCCTGAGAAATCGTTTGTTTAAAGTTCTTTTACCTTTATCAGCATATCATTTTTACACCAGGATGACTTTGAGCATTAAGGCCTGTCATGACTAGATCAGTTACAGTGTGTTTGTGATATAAAATCTGGTAAAGCAATCTATCTGAGACTTTACAAATCTGGAACTGGGGATGTGATTTATATTGTAAAGAAAACATTTATAAAGAGTAGAGTAGAAGAAGAGGAAATTAATACTATAAACCTGTCATGAGGCATTTTAGTCAAAATGGAACCGAGGCAAAAGCTTTGTGATGGAAACATGAATTTTATTGAAAGTTTTAGCCATGAGTCTTGTATGCAACCTTTAATTTCCAAATAATAAAAACAATTCAAGGCTTTCTTACAAATTCTCTTTAAGAAATTAATTCATTTAAAATGGATTTTGCTGGCTATAAACCTGTAGGGCAAGAAGAACTTATTTTCTCAAGTTCCTCTTTTCATAGTTACAGTCACATAGAAAGTCATACATATATGTCATGATACCATGTAAAAGAACATCTTTAATGGGCTTCCAACACTGACCAAGTGATTCCTCCACCTTCTTCACCCCACAATCAACCAATTCGGCGAGCAGCCAGTTTTCATTGTTGGTGCAGCCTAATTCACAGTACCAGTTGCAAAATTTTATTTATTTGGGTTAGGCCCTTCAAATATATATACTTTAGCTCACTCCCTTTAACATTTAAAGTCAATGTTCCTTCTTTAAGTGGAACATTCTTTAAAATGTAATTAATAACAGATTATGAGCCTGACATGCAGTCCAGACATGAGACATCCCAGGGTCAGGGCTACTCATGTGAGTACATAACATGCTGCTGATTTTAAACCACTGAACAAACAATCTCATCCCATATCCTGTCTCTGAATGGTGATTACCAGATGCTTTAGAAAAAGGTGCAAGAAATCTGTAGTGGATAAATATGGAACGAACTACCTGTAGGGGAAACTTTCTAACCTTGTAAGATAGTGGTTGGCTATGACCTGAATTGTGACATATGTGTGGGGGGTGAGTGTATATATGAGTTTCAAATATTGTCTGTCTAATGTAATTATGATTCAGAGCTAACGGGCTTGGCCTTATGTTCTGATGCATTTAAAGTGTCAAAAAGTCACATGAATTTCCAACGCAGTTGGTACATAATTCACATACATACATAATTCACAAAGCAAAGCTAACAGCTCCCTGATTGTTCTGTAGACTGATAGTAGCAAGGCTGATGTATGTCTGGGTTTATGCACCTGTAAAGCCTGACCAAGGCTATGATCTCATTAGAAATCACTTTTTTATAAGGTCTGAAGCCCAGCATTATAAGGCCCTGTCAATAGGAAAACCAACATTTTTTATTGAATGAGCTCGTTAACTGTTTTACATTTCTATTAGAGTTAAACCTCAGATCTAGTAGAGCCAATGCCACTTTTTTTCCCCTAGACAATATGAATAAGCACTTTTGGAAGCGCTTTCTTTTTCTCTCCCTTAGAATGAAGCATTGACACACTTTTTAAAAGATGTCTCATTTGGTTAACTTTGCTGCCTACCATCTTCAGTGTCTGTGTTATCTTATATTTCTTAATGCTAAAACAATGAATGGAGAGTGATTTAATTTCTTTATTTCAGATCTGCTCTGCTCATTATGGTAATGCTGACCTTTCAAAGCTGTGTCATCTACTAAACAACCATACAACATTTGCTTGATGTCGCATGATAAAAAGTATTTAAAATTTACCCATTCTATAGAATATCTTTTGGCCAACTATTTTAAAGGTTTTCATTTTCATCAATATTGTTTTATTGTCACATTCCATGTTTGAAAATCTTTGTCACTACATCATTGTATAGAATGATCTACATCTAAAAATATTTCTACATGGGCACTCTTCTCTTTGCCTTTCTTCCCCATGAGATTTAATCCCTATTTGGTACTTATGTCTAAATGTCATTGATATTCATTGGGAGAATGTGTGCATATCATGGGGAGAACTGAAATCATGGCTCAACACGGCTTTCAGTTATATTGACACAACTGTCCACAGAATTTGGCCCAACGCTGTGTTTTTTTTCATCCAGAATCTTGAATCACTCTTTGATTTATCTAGGTTTCTTCATACCATTAAATTCCTTCAGTTTACTTTGATTCTGGTCTCACTCAATTAGTCTCACCTGCCAGTAAGGCACAATCACCTGAATTGGTAACAAGTAATACAATTCATTTTGTATTCAGAGAGCAGCTTTTCTGATATTGCACCCATGTTTGTGTATCCTCATGTGCTATGCTGCTTAACAATTTTTGTATCATTATGGGAAATCCTGGGGAACTATCCTATAATGCAATGTGTTCAGCACACATTTTGGTATACTCCACAGCACAAAGGACTGGGAGGTAGGAGTGGCCCAACCAATTACAAAGGTATAGTTAGGGGGTCTTGCCTACACATAAATCAAACCAGCATACTGAACCGATTCTGGGGGGAAGAGAGGCGGACATCTACCAAACTAGGCTGCTGGCAGAAGCAAAGCAATGTTGGACACCAGAATGACTGAGTGTTTCAACCATGCGGTACGTGGATTACCCACGTGAAGGGGAATGTATAGCAGCTGGACATGAATTACATGATTTATAGAAGGGAAAATTATAGAAGAAGGGAAAAACTTCTGGAAGATCTAATATGTGGGTATCACCCTGAGGACAAAATAGGGTAACTATTTACATCTGGACAATGTGTGCTGTGGCCTCTTGATAGTACCTTTTTAAACTGGTATTTTGTGTTGTGCTGTCTGGAGGTATGAGGCACTCGTTTTTTGTTTTTTTTCCCAAGTTAAATAAAGTGGGATTAGTAGGAGAAATACAGGAGAATTGTTTTATAGCTATAGATAAGATTTATCATACTTGTGTGGAAATATGAAATTATTTGGCTGATGTTAATAAGGAGACACATCTGTATAACTTAAATTATTACATTTTCTCAGTTCCCATGTATTTAAAAAAAAAAAATAGTCAATCATGTTAGTAACTGGTTATAAACTTGGTTAGAAATAGCAGCATAGACAGGGATATGGTAAGTTTTGAAGAGTGTTTCACCTTAAACTACAGAAGGGCTGCAAACGTTTCTACATTCACATAACATTGAAAAATCAACTATATTCAAAAATTGAAATCCAGAAAGCAAAATATCCGCTAGGTATGTATACTTTTTTAGAACAGAGCATTAAATATTTTACCTTATACGATACTTTGGACAAACTCCCTGTTAACAATTCAATTGATGATTTTCATGGTCTTGAACTTTTTACGTTTCTTAATTGCTCCAAGTTTGTTCTCCTTTAAAAAATAGCAACTTCTTATTTTCTTTTGTTCTGCCCTTTCCTGCATTTTAAGTCTACGTGTTCAGGTCTGAGGACTCTTTATTTATGATTCAGCCAGCATGAGTGTGGTCGGGTGGTGGATGTAGTATTATGGCTATTTTTTAGTGGTACAGGGGCACTGATCTTGTATCTTGAATTGAACTGAGAGTAGAATGAGTTCCAAGTAGAAATTGTCGTCGTCATGACCCATTCTTTTGTCTCACTTCACTGAATGACCCAAAATCATTATAACCTACTGAAATGAACTCACAATAGTATGTTCATAACCCTGTCCTCAGGAATTAAAATAGACTGTGGGCATGCACTAATTAGTGTATGATAAGGCATTTCACAAAAGTGCATTTTTCAGCGAGCTATGGATGTCTACTCCAGTTCCCTATTTTAACTCCTGCCCCCACCCCCCATAGCAATGTACTAATCAATAAAAGTCTTCCATCACCAAAATGATGGGGATGAAAAACAGCAAGCAAGATCAAATTAGATGTTAATGCTTAAGAGTCAAATAATTGGCACCAAAACTTTCATATGAGGTAGGAATTATCATAATAATTTTTTTTATTTCCATTTTTGGCCTAAGGCCACATTGCCTTGGGCTGTGATCTTGGCAGCTTTCAAGCTATCAGTCTCTGGCCTGCCCAGAATTGGAGTGGGAAGGAGTTTTGTGCATTGAAGTCTTCATGAACTGAAGTCAGACTGCAGCACAGAACAACCATAGTAGCACATTGCCGTTGTGCTCCTTCTTCCCCTCCCACTTACCTCTGGCTCTGCAAAAACGGAGAAGAAATCCCCCTGGAATGCAGCGTGTCACATTTAGCTGCTAAATGATAAATGCTTCAATCCAAAGCTCTTGGCAGAGTGAAATTTCCCTCTGAAGCCTTATCTACACTAGGGACATTTTTCAAACATTTCCTAGTGTTGCCAACTTTTTCTAGTGATCAGCTCCCCTGCTTTTAGCAATGTTGAGGTCCCTAGAGGAGATTGCCCAGAACCAGGATAAGCACCAAGTTAATTAGGCATCTTCTGAGAAGTGTTAGGTGAGTTGACACTTAAAACAGTGATGGCACTGCTCTAGGAGAGCCCAAAGGTTTATAACCACCTTTATACACACACACATGTGCACACAAATGTATCGTGCACTTGCTTGCTGCTGAGGATCAGGTTCATAGACTACAGAGCACTTTGGCATTGTGTAGGTCAAAAGATGCAATGAAGAATGCAAGTCCTTATTATATTTATTAAACTAAGCTCCATTTCGTAGGGATTTTTGTACTCGGCTTCTTATCCTTTTTATAGAGAAAGTTTGTACATGACGTTTCTTGCAGTTGTAACATCTTCCAGTGACATTTTTTTAAAAAATGAATAAAGATATGTGACTTTAAGCACTTTTAGTATAACCCAGAACTCCTGAGCATGGAACTCCTGAGTTAAGGATATCATAGAAGCTTCTTCTTGATCCTTCTGCATACAGATATTGTAGAGAAAAACAAGGTGCCATAGAACAGTGGGCAATGTTACAACCCAAATCTGATTCAATGCCAAGCAGAAGGATTCATTTTAGCAACCTTCAATCAAAATGTTCTTGCATATGTTAGTTTCTGTGCCAGCTTTAATTTTACTTTTTTTTTTGTTTTTGTTTTGTTTTTCATTTCATGATTCGTTAATACTATTCTGAAGTATAAATGAATCTAGTTTTTTCCATTGGGCTTGGTTAAAATGCCTTGAACTAAAAAGCATGTGGGCATTAAAAAGTCCCAGATTGGTTTCTAAGGAATGTAGTTGGGGAGGCCTGTGAATAAAAGTTACAAAACAAGATGCCGGACTGGAACCAACAGTTAAAGAGAATGTTCTTAATGCTACTCCCACTTCTCCAGTGCTGTTCACCTCAAATACTCCTGATTGTTCTCTCTCACTGAGTTGGGTCGCATGGGACCTTCCAGTAATACACACCTGACAGCAGTCCTGATTAAAGGCCCATTATGGCCTTGTTTGCTGCAGCAGACTTTTACCTGTTGTTAGCAATGGCTGGAGCTGCATTGGTGCTAGCAGTTGGTGCAGTGTAGACCAGCTTCCAGGGCTTTTCCCAGTATGTCATCAAATTGATTTGGAGTGTATATCATGAGGCTGAAAAGTCCGGAGTCCAGTTTGAACTATCCTTTACACTTTTGCTAGCAATGTTGCTGCTGCACTTGTATATAATAACTAGTAAAATAATTTGCTAGGGTTTTTTGACCACAGCTATGCTAGCTAAACTTAGCTGTACAGCTGAGTGCAGCATTACATTTTTCCCATGAAGAGTGCAATATTCCATCCCTCTAACCTACAGAGTGTATTGCTGGATTTTAGGATAGCAAGGATATTATACCCAGCATAAATGCAAGAAGCCTGCAGGCCTCAAATTTGTAAGCAGTTAGTATAAGGTAGTCAGGCCTATGAGCCTTAGCATAAGTAAGTTGACCAGCAGTGATCCTAAGGCCTTGTCTACACTACAGAGTTTTTTCAACACAAGTTACGTTGATGATCAAAAAGTGCTATAATTACATTGCATGTGCATGTTCACACAATGCTCCTTCTGTCGGTGAAGCACATCCACAGTTGGTGTTCTAGTATCCACAGTGAGAGCAGTGCACTCTGGGTAGCTATCCCACTATGCAACTCACCACCTTCTGCAGCTAGGAGTTGTGGGAAGGCGGAGTGGATTGCTGTGCATCATGAGGCCCATAATGAAGTTTTTTCTGCCCCATCATTCCATGGGCTTCCAACTGTTTTGTGACATTTTTCAATGGCTCCTGTTTACTATGTGCCCATCATCTATGTCTGAAAGGATGGATCCTGCACTGCTCTCCACTATTGTGGTCACTGTTATGAACACGTCACAGATGCTCATGAAGTATATCCCAGTCTGAACAGGGATCAGTGGCCAAAGTATCCAGGGAGCTCTTAATTGCAGAGGTGCGGTTGCTGCCAGGGGTGGTGTCCAGTTCCCTATAGAAACGGCAGGTCTTTGGTGCAGCACTAGCGTGGTGGTTTGACTCCCTTGCCTTCTAGTGTGCCTGCCTCAGCTCCTTTATCTTCACATGGTACTGATGCGTGTCCCATACGTAACCCTTCTCCAAAATGCCACGAGAAATCTGACTGTAGGTATCAAAGTTCCTATGGCTGGAGTGGACCTGGGACTGCACAGCCTCCTCTCCCTATATACTCAGCAGATCCAACAGCTCTGGTTGCTCCAGTCAGGAGAGCATTTGCTGCATGGAGCCGTCATGGCCAGCTGAGAAGATGCAATGTGAGCTCACCACACTGAGCAAACAGGAAGTGGAATTTCAAAAATTCCCGGTCCTTTAAAGGTGGAGAGGCAGATGCCTCTGTATCTGGATTCAGGATAGCAGAGTTCAAACTGCTGACCAGAGCAGTCAGGTTGGGCATTGTGGGACACCACCTGGAGGCCATTTATGGTGACATAACCAAGCGCAATGTCTACACTGACAGTTTGTCAATATAACTTTGGCACAAAAAGCTCTATGCCTCTCATTGAAATAGTTTCATTTTGTCAGCAAACCAGGAGAGTTTTGTCAGTGGAAGGAGCATTGTAATGTGTACAGCTCCACTGTGTTGTCAATGAAAGCTGACTTTTGTTGACAAAACTCTGTAGTGTGGACAGGGCCCAAAATCACAAGAGGGCATCAAAGGTTATTTTGCTTATTTTGCAATATGTGGTTTTGCTGAGATCTTGCATAAAATGCTGACAGAGTACCACAAGAAGTCAGCTTATACCAGTTTGGGATATTTTGAGATGGGAACATGAGCAGATGTACAACCACAAGATTGCCATAGCTTATACATTTATCCCAATGTATTTGGGATAATTAACACAATAATCTATAGAATAAGAACAGCCAAACGTTATTAGAATGAGGAAGTTAGTTGTGGGAAAAGGGGGCAGAACACTTCTATGAATATTCATGGCAGCCACCATACCTGATAATATGCCCAGCCACACTGAAGGCGGAAGACCTTGACCATTGGACTTGGCATGCCAGAAAGACAGGATAGGACCTCATAGACCACCACCTGCCTTCCCCTCTTTAGGTCTCCATGAAAATTGCATGAGTACGCGCAGTGGCGTACTGAGGGGACATGGGGGGCCATGCCCCTGGGCGCTGGCCAGGGGGAGCACTTACCGGGCCCTCCTCCTCAGAGCTGTCCCCCACTGTTACAGGAGGCCAGGGCCCTGCGACACCGACCCCAGGTCAGGCCTGCTGGCAGCTGAGGGCTCCTACTGTGGGGGAAACAAGCAAAGGGAGTCGTGGGGACCAGAGCTCTTCATGCCCCCCTCCCACTGCCAGGTGGCCCGGGGGCATCTGCCCCTGTCACTCCTGCTTCCAGCTGCACCTGCCATCCCCACAGTGGAAGAAGAGTGCGGGAGTGGGGGGAAATGGGCCACTGATGCCGACTGGGGTGGGGGGGGAGAGAGGGCAATGCCCCTCCCATAGGGCACTGACACCAACGGGGTCAGTGGGAGAATGGGGGAGAGTGGGCAACGGGCCCCCAGACATGTCCCCCTGCTGCCATTGCTACTGACTGGGCTGGGGGCCAGAGTGGGCAATGGACCCACAGACCACCCCCCACTGGGCGCTGCCACCATGGCCATCAATGGGGGTGGGGAGGAGAGGGGGAGAGCAAGCAATGGGACTGCAGACCGCTGACGGGGACTGTGTGCAAATGTAAGTGTTGGCCCCCGCACTGAGTATGCGTATGGGATGACACGGGATGTCAAATGATACCTCACTATAACTACGTTCTCGTTTGGACTGGAACATTTGTGTTATTACTAATAGTGTTAATAAAATGGGATAATAAAAACCCATCTTTGCCCTCAGTGCGAGTGGTGCCACTGTGCACATCAGAGTTCGCAACCAGACAATAATGGTAAGTCTCTTGTGCCCGATTCTGGGGCTAGAACTTACCAAACCGCGGAGGTCTAATTACTTGCCAGTTGGGGATTCTAAATAATCAATATAGTCAACATAATCAATAAATCAGGCAACAGCACAAAGGGCCAGATCATCAGTTGGTGTAAAGGAGTATAGCTCAGATAAGTCAATAGAGCTAAAGTGGTTTATACCAGCTGAGGATTAGCAGCTCTCCACTGCTGGCATTTTAAAGCAATGAAAGTTGTAATGAATCAGGGTCACAATGATGACTATGTACTCCCTTCAAATCAGCAGTACAATGTTTCTTACCAAAGGAGCAAATTCTGATACCCTTACTCCTGATGAGTAATAAGTTTTTCAGCAAACTGTTCTGTTGTGATACTGTGACCAACCTAGCATTAACCCAGGTAATGGCATCCATACAGCTGCAATTGTTTGCTCAAAACTTTTTTTGTTTGTTTGTTTGGTTTTTGTGCTGGAAAAAAATGAAGATTTGGGTCATCCAAAACATTTAATGAATTTGTGTTGAAGTCACTGACTTGTTTTGATCAAAAGAAAACAAACACGTTTTTTAAAACATCAAAATATTTTGATTGATTTTTAATTCAAAATGATTTTTCATTTAAAAATTTGCTTGGATTTTATTTAAATAAAAACTTTAAAATATCGGAAATGAAATTAAATCTTTCATTTCCGTTTGAACAAAACATTTCATTTGACCCGAAATTATTTTTTTCTACTTTGTAGTTCTCTGAAAAATTAAAAAAATGCTATAGATCAACACAAAACAATTAAAAAAAAATATTTTGAAGCAGCCTGCAAACCAAAAAATTAGTTATTCACACAGCTCTAATTGTCTATGGCTTTTCTGTTTCTAATGCAATGACATTTATGACTCGCAATTTCTATTTATTTCCTTCCAGTATGAATATCAAAAATCTAAGTTTTCAGTCTGCAGGAATATTTATAGGGCAGTATTTGTATTAAGGGTGTGAGGGAAACATCATAATATAGAGAGTGATTCAACAGAGTACTTATACATAAGCTTAATTTTAAATATATACTTAAGTATCCTGCTGGATCAGGGCATGGATCACAGATTCAGGCAGAGGAAAAAAAGGTTTTAAGATCTTGATCCTTCTCATGTTGAATTCAGAAGTGGGACCTAAACTGGCAGGTGTGTGTGTGTGTGTGTGTGTGTGTGTTTATGATTCTGTATGCAAATATTGGAAATCATGCCTCACAACATTGCACAATAAAGCAAACAGGCCTTTTGAAAACTCTTTGACTTAATA
This sequence comes from Emydura macquarii macquarii, assembly GCF_026122565.2. Taxonomy (NCBI): domain Eukaryota; kingdom Metazoa; phylum Chordata; order Testudines; family Chelidae; genus Emydura; species Emydura macquarii. Next base: position 6,134,256 of record NW_027130698.1, read on the forward strand.
AAGACCTTTCATGCTCCAGCTCTGTTAATTTTAATCTTACTCCGAGTTCTTTTCTGTTTAGAAAAAGCCTATTCATAACCAGATCTGGTAAGAGAGGTATATGGATTTTGCTGTAACATTCCAAATTCTGTCAATATTTGTTAACATTGGATACTTACTATACTGCAGGGTGGCTAGCCCTTTAAGGTGGATTTACACAAGCCCCACCTTGATTAATCAGCAGTCTCCTACCTGAGGCTGTGAGGTCAGATGATAGCTTGAAAAATCACCTGGTCCTCATAAAAAGCCACCAGATAGCTCCGTTGAGCTGCAGAGCTCCAGGGAGTAGGAAGGCTCCTGCAGGGGACCCTCAGAAAGAGCTCATTTTATATGAGACTCTTCAGCGTTAGGTATGTAATCCTGCAGGGAGTAGTTTGACCTAGAGTCCTCTGCTGGGGCCAGAAGGCTGGCTGATATGTTGAATTTGTGGTACATACGATTCTGAAGAAATCAAACCGAGTGCCTGGAAAAAAAGGGGACTGGAATCTTGGAGCTGGAGAGTGTTTCTTTGATTTATGGGCTTGTGAATGAGCCCACGAAGTTACAGACAGCGAGTTATGGATATATGAAAATCAAAGTAAAGTACAAATTTTAAATCAGCAAGCAACTGTCCATGTGGATGTAATCCCCTTTGCTTTCTGTGTGCACTGCATAGGAAGCTGAGTGTGTAAATAGCCATGATCATTTATTACATGTAATGAGTTTGCATTCGTGGTGTCATATAAAAGGAATTGGAGAAGTGCCAGATCATTGCTAGATATTGAGAGTAGCAGATGTCTAGATCCTAAGTAAACATCATGTATTTTATTACAGTGGATCAGCCAATTGTATAATAAAATACCCTCCTCACTGATCAAAAATCACTGGGCACTACTATAAACTAACTCCTTTAATTGAACCTTTTATTTCAAAGTTGTCGAAGGTGGGAGTGTGTTTGCAGTGCAGAGGAAGACTGTTTGATAAAGTATTCTCTCTCTGTGTCTCTGTCTCATATACTCTCACGATCTCAGAGCTAGTTACTACACGGACTGTTTTATACCTTAATGCCAGGACGCTACTTATGGCTCTTTCTATTGCCATGTGAAGGTATTTCTTTTCTCAAGCCTGAAGATGAAATAAAAAACTCAATAACCTTTAAGAGAGAAAGTCATAAGGTCTCCTTTCTGAAGGATGGTGTCAGACAGAAACCTTTAAGAAGCACTTTTCATTTGTCTGAAGGACTGGATTTACAGCCCATGCTGTGTCAATCAGATGTCTTATTGTTTGTGGCTTCGGTATAAAATATATAATATTCATATGGAGTTTGAATTAACATACTCTGCTAGGGCTGAATGTTGTCTTTCAGTTCAGCCCAGCTGTCACTGCGGGCCCTTTTTAATATTGTTACATTGAATTCACTAAACAGAGTGATTTTCTCTGATGCTCTGCCCACCAGCGTGGTATATGTGCCCTCATACGCTGGTCCATACTTTCTGTAGAGATTACATAAAAGCTTTCAAACAACAGTCTCAAAGCAATGTGCAGGAATGAACACAGATACCAGACATAGAGCAAAGTACGTAACTCTGTAGAAGAAACACAACATATTTAGCTATACAAAATGCATTTTCGCTTGCCCCTTCAGTGGGCTTAGATGAGACTCTTAAGTTAATGGAAAGCTTCCCACTGATTTCAGTGAGCTTTGGATCAGACCGTAAATGCTCATACAGTAGAGCTGCAAGTAGGTTTAATAGGCTGCATGCCATAGTTCATACTCCAATAGTTGGCATCATCCAAAATAAAATTTGTTGTCTATAACATTTAGATGAGCTGGGGTCAGAGTCTTTGACTATACAAAGCTGGAAAAAATTCCTGACTTTGGTGGTTGTTGCTGGAAGCACAATTATTAGTTGCTTTACAGTACCTTTGATTCTAACTCCATACAAACCAATCTTACCACAAGTATGTTGCCATTGCTATCCCTGGTCTCATCTTTTCCATTTGCATCTTGATGTGTCTGTCTTTTGCCCTCTTCAGGTGCTGTGGTTGTTCCCTCAGGCTAAATCTGTTCTCATCTTCAATGTTATCTTCCTGTCTGCCTTTCCGTACCAGTTGCTCAACACCATTCATCATCTCTCCCCCCCCCCCCCCACTCTTTAATTTCTACCAAGTTGGTCTTCTGTTCCTCCATTTTTACCCAAACTGATAATCACTTTCATTCATTCCCCAGGTCCTTTTCCTCTCCATTTCTCATTCTTCGCTCTTATCTTCTTAGGCTATGTCTACACTGATGGCGGCAAAGTCGCCACCATCAAATTGACTTATCTGGATCAACTGAGTGGTCAGTCGATCCAGAAGTCGACGCTATTAATCCACTCCCGCAAGTGGCATAGCGATGCGTCAATGGGAAAACGGTTCCCGTCGACACAGTGCAGTGAAGACGGCGCGCAGAAGAGAAGAACGCCAGTTGACGGGAGTTAGGCAAGTTTTCTGCGTAGTTTGTGTAACTCCCATTGACTGCCACCGAATCACCAGGGTAAGTGTAGACCAAGCCTTAGATGCCGATCTACTCAGAAGGTGAGCCTGGTGACTGCGAGCAGCTGACAAACTGAAGATGGGCTGAAATTTGGTAAACCGAGAGGTTTCATTCTAGTTGTTCATTGGCAGTCGTGTTACTCAGCATGAATTGGTATCAATGACACTGGTTTTGCCTGAGTGAGGACATATGAATTGGGCCCGGTACAAGTATTTGACATAATGACATATCATGCATTATTTAAAATATTCATACCTCAGTCAACGTACGCCTTGACATGCTGTGATTTTAAAAAAACAAAATCAAAACAATAAATCAAAGGAATAATGGTCAGATTCTGTCTGACTTCAAGAGGGGTTCTGTTTACAAAACCACTGCAAAATCAGGCCCTGAGAGAAGGTTGCTTTTCTCAGCCAACAAAGGAATATGGTATTAATAAAATAACTGATAGTGATACAAAATAACCAATTTCACTCATTAAGATTATGAATGGGAGATTGTTCCAAGACGTGATAGTAATACTCAAAATACTGGTTAACTTATGGGTATAGATTCTGTTATGAGAACCAGAGAATAGATGTATTGTAAGGAAGAATGAACTGACTCCCAGGTTTTTTGTTAAAATACTTTAATTTATTATTCATTCCTGCCTAGACCCTTTCAAATGTATATACCATCAGTCTCCTGTGAATGTACTGAGCAGGTTTAAGTCTTGATTTAGCTAGATCTTCCAGTTAGTTCTGGTGATTGTACAATAAAATATTCTGAGATTTTCCATTAGTGTTGTGCAGATTGAAACACAGATGCAAGCTGTGTACTGTGATCTAAATCTTTATCAGATGATCTAATCTGGCTGGATAATTTACACAGGCTTTCAAAAACCCCTTTAGCACTTCTGCTCAGAAGATGAAGCTTTAAGATTTGCTAAATAGACTGCAAAGCTCATATTTAGGGTTCTCCCTTTTTAAGATTAAAACAATAATAGTAACACAATGGAAAAACACACGGGGCATGTGGAAGATGGAAAGTTTGAGACTGTCAGAGCCAATGCAGTGGAAAAAGCACAGCTATATCCGTAATTTGGTCATTGAACTAGCTCAGCAAATAGCGCTGCAGTTTTTCTGCATCACTGAAATTGCAACAGTTTTTGACAAATCCCTTTATATCCTGTATTGAAAAGAGATTAATAAATATAGCCCTTTTATAGGGAATTTAACATAGCTCTTTTAAGTCACATCAAAGCAATAAAATGTTTTGAGTTTTTTTAAGATCTAGAATGTTATTACTAAAATATAAGGAATGTATTGTTTCTTTAGCTGAAAATTGTCATACTTTTAGATATAAAAATAAGTGCTGGTACAGCAGGGATGGAGCATGGTATGTCACAGAATTTTGAATTTGTGCAATTACTAGTTTTGCAAAGCAGACATGATTTTGGATTAACATTTTCTGTGAGAATGACAGTCTGAATGAACTGTTCATTTACATTGAAGAAGCTGGTTTGATTTCTTTTAGAAATAGGCATGCTGTGGCATTGCAATACAATGAGCATCTGGATTCTAATGTATTAGAGAGGATGTTACTCTGGAAATTGGACAAAGAAGAAGAGTGCAGTGTGTGCATCTACCTTGCACGTGCTCCATTGAGCAATATGAGTTACTACTGGATGCATGTAGCACTATTATAAAATGCTGCATAACCAGTAGGCACACTGGATCACTCTGACTTTTTTTTTTTTTTTGGGGGGGGACGACAATCTGCATCCAAGGAAGGATTAATGATTAGGAAAAGGAAACTGTAATAAATGCATAAGTAAAAAAGGTGATTTTCAAATACTCTAAACTAGACATCCTATTTAAGAATAATATGTGATTAAAAACTAAATCTAAGCTTCCAACTCAGAGCTATGCCCAATCTTACAATTTTATGCATCTTTTCCACCAGTAACATTATTGTGAGATCGCTACTATCATTTAACAAGAAACAGGAAATATTACAGAATTTTCAATGTGATGTATTTGGTTATTTTCACTCTGCTAAGGTAATGGTGGGGAGTACAGCGCTTTCATCCCTAGCCTGAGTTGTGCATGATATAAACTCACATCTATGCTGAAGAAATGTGATTAATTTATCTGCTAGCATAATCTTAGTATTTGGAGACACTATGCACCTTGACGGTGAGCTGTGACAAGCTGCGTTTTTAATTAAACTTTAGCTAGAAACTCTGTTTGCAAAAGATTCTGTGACACTGTTTAAACAACTGTCAGGTCTGTTGGCACGTTGGGTTGAACAAGGCTGTGAGAGGGATCACAGAGGTAGTTTTATGGTATGTGGCTCTTGCTAACTTTTGACCATGGGCCAAATTTCAGTGTTAAGGACACTGCTAAGGGCTGTGTTCCTTGGCATGTTGTCACATTAGGTCATCGGCAGGTCTTTCTGTATGCCTTGGCACACATCACCATGGTGTTTGTATGCCAAGATGTCACCAAGTCAGTCCCAGCAGCTTGAGGCTGTGCTGGTTCTAAAAGTGGAAGTGGGTTTTGATTTCAGACATTTTAAAGTGAGATTTTATTTTTAAAATGGCAGTGGGGACCGCGAAAAATGTAGGAAAGGGCCATATGTGAGTCCTGCCCAATTGTGCAACTCTAACTCATATTGGTGCTTTCTCTAACGCTACTCACACCAACCTCAGGATTGCACAATCAGACCCCATCCAGAAGTCAATAGGACTTACCCATGTGCTTAATTTTAAGCATAGTATGTGTTTTACTGGATGTTCTTTACTGCCATAATGAATAGTAAGGCTATGGGAGTATAATAGTAAGTCCTTTGCTAAAAGAATGCTTGCATTAACAGAAGTCATTTAGGCAAAGGGAGAACTTGGTGTAGTAACCTATCTACAGAAATGGGAAATCCAGACAAATAAAGGCTGGAAATAAAAGAGGAACAAGGGGATGTAATAACATAGCTCACAATTACTTCTTTCTTATTTTACTCTAACTCTTTCCTGGATGATTCTAAAACCAGATTACCTTCAAGTAGCTTCTGCCCTCATTATTCAATTTTCAAGTCTGCTCTTAGAGCTTGGACTGGATACATTATACATTAAGAGGTAACAGTAAACCTCTTTATCTCTTTAGGAAAGAGATTTAGCATTAGCATTGATATTTGTCCAAAAAAATCTCTGATTATGAGATATATCAGAAATGTAAAGTTCTTATATTTAAGACCTTTTCATTTCAGCAATAAATACTTCCAGTTGAATACTACTAAAAACATAACAAATGCTATATTGAGAATGATTTTAAGACTATATTTACTCAATGACATAAAGATATGTAGATCACTTCTGATAATGAAATTAATTGACAGACCTCAAAGTACATGTATACTAATATATTTATATTCTCAAAATGGATGTCTACAATTTATTGAAGAAAGGTCACGTCAATCACATTAGAGTGACCTCTGAAAAGCAAGACTACTACAAACATCATCATGTTAACATGCATATTGAAAAATGTACAATTTAGACTCAGACTTTAAGACCAGAAGGGGCTATCATAATCATTTTAGTCTGACCTGCACATGCCATAATCATCTAATCTGACCCTCAGGCCACAGAACCTCACCATAACCTCTGTCTGAGTTACTGAAGTCCATAAAGCCAGGAAGTCAGTAAGGGTGACTGCTCAGTGCAATGCAAAGTTATGGTCAAAAACCTCTGCCATTGTTCTTTTTGTGAATATGTTAATTAGTTTCATATGAATGTAAACCCAACTACTTGAGACCTCTCTCACAACCAGCACTGCTTTGAGCTAGCTGTGAGCTACAAGAACCTTCTGGTTACTGACATTCAGATAAGCATACGAAGTAGCTCACTTTGCTAGGAAATTTGCATATCCTCTCACAAGTACCTTTGATCAGGTGAAAGGTTTTCCTAAGCCAGAGATGTATTATTCACATGTTTCACCATCTAGGGGCTGTTTCGTAGCAGTTCTGGAAAAAAGATATTCTGTATGCTCACTCGGGGCTCAATCCTGAGAGGTGCTCTGTACCTCAACACTGATGAATATCCGCTGAAGGTAAGCTTGGTGCTCTGCATTTGTAGGATGAGGTCCTCAGGAATCCAAAGGGTCACATGCTTCCCTCCACTGAGTGGGAGGGGAATTGTTTTTTTCCTTTCTTAATGGAAAAGAACCAGTAAGCACAGAAGTGGTAGAGAGGCAAATGCAGCACAGTCCCCTCTTCATCAAGCCTGCAGAAGGCTTTTGGGTGGGATTAAAATCAGATCAGAAAGAGGCAGATCAAGGGAGAAGCCATTTTGCAAGGCATGCTCCCTGGGGGAAAGCATAGATTTTTCAAGACAACTCAGCAGTAGTTAATTCCCATCCTGTACCTTCTACCTCCCTCACCCAGAAAATTGACCTAAGAGGACAATGACTCAAGACATACAGCTGAAAACCTCAGGAGTGCAAATCTACACTATAACATGCCTGCATACATTTTTGGAGGGCTAGCTTCCCGTGCAATGTATCCAGTGACTACCATGTTACTCCTTCACTAACCTAGAGAGATTACTGATTCCGCCCAACATAAATCTACTACCAAAAACCCTCTGAGTTGAAACTCATGCATTTTTCTATTTATTTTGTTCTGGAGTAAAAAGAGCATTTGGCCCTTTACAGAAAGTTGATTTGACTGGTCACAACATCAAAAGCACCAGAGTTACAAAATAAATATGAACAAATAATGAAAGAAAGGAGGATATTTGATCTAACAAGTAGAAGTGGATGGCAAAAGAAAATCAGGAAGGGGAAATACCTTCTTTAAAACATTGGGTCAAACTTCAAAGAACTGTAATTGGGCCATAGTTGTGTGCTGTGTCAGACATAGGAAATATTGAGGAAGCCATGATATGGAGAGGAAGTTTACTCCAACTATTCCTATTAGGATGTTTAAATTAGACTGGGCTAGAAAATGTAACAGAGGGAGCAAGCCAGCATTGACACCAAGGTAGACTTAGTGATATCATGGCTCTTTTCCAGTTCCAATTCGTATGATTTTAGGAAGATGGTAATTCTTTTAATTTATATGTGTACACTTCATATTGTTCCACAGAAAACACTATTTCTATGGAATGACATTGGAAGATACTAGGTGTCCCAATGTAAGAGTTGGTTGCAAAGTTTAAAGGGCTGGCAGTCCTCCCACTTATTGAAAATAAGCTATTTTTTTTACCTAAATACATTTTCATTTCCCCTCCCTAAATTAGGAGAGTGGAGAATCCTTTGTTCCAGTTCTCCACGTCTATTAAATATTTCGCAGAACATCCTTATTTTGTTTACAGATTGACAAGTTATTTGCAATATAAGGAAATTTAAGACCACCTCATCCTGGCATATAATCATATTTACCTTCTTGCTGGGACTGGGGAAAAATATAGGAGGAAGAGGAGTAATGCCATCTAAAAAGCAAGGCTCGAGGGGGCACACTTTCTAATTAATCTTCCAGGGTAGTGGTTTTCAACCTTTTTTTCATTTGTGGACCCTAAAAAATGTCAAAAGGTTGGACCCCTTTGGAAATCTTAGACATAGTCTGCAGTCACTCAGGAGGTCGTCAGAACACAAGTTGAAAACCACTGTTCTAGGGTGAAGAGGAGTCTTTGATTGGATGTGGGCTAATATGGTAAAGAGAGAGCCCTGGAAGATGCTGACAAACAGCAGGAATCCTGGAGGATAATCTCTCAAGTAAGGACAAATTCCAAAAAAATAGAGAGAATGCTGCATTTGTAATTCTGTGAATCTTGGGAACTCTAACCACGTTGTCCCCATTCCAAGAATCCCTAATGTAACTGTTCCAAGGTGCTTGCGGGAGGAGCCATAGATGAGTACAAAAGAAAATGTGTGAAATAGATTAAGATAGACAGGTTTTAAATTAAATCCTTTATCTATAATTTGATTGTTTGTATAACTCCATTATCATTATTATACACATCCATTATTTTTGTGCATACTACTACACACAGTAGTCTAAGTCTCTGGGCTGGAATCTCTCCTGTTGTGTCAGATTCTGATCACACGTTGGTGAAAGTGAAAGCAGAATCTGACCCATCGCTTCTTTCTGCAGTTACTTTGTATCCAGAGCTTGTCTTTGAATTATTGAACATCCATCAAACATACAATTCATTAACAAAGCTGACCAGTGGGTAGTTTTTAAGTGTTCTCAGCTCTGCCCTCAGATGTGGGCACATAACTTCCATTAACTTCATAAGACTTAACATGTGTATCTGAATATACACTGCTGTCATCTTTAGCAGGCTGGCTGTAACTATATGAGGTACACTTGTAAATCAGGACATGAAAGTCATCTCCAGGTAATACAGAAGTGAAATGAAACAATTATGGGAGCAAATATGAAAAAATCTTGGTCTTCTATTTCTGGAGCCAGCAGAGAAGGAAATAGACCGACGACGCAGAGATTGACAAGTGCTGCCCTTGCCAGAACAATAAAGCTGCACAACTGAAACTAACAGGGAAGTGAGGCTTTGAATTGTGGAGGGCTTACAACATTTAAAAGGGACAGGATGGCAAAGGGTTTGTCAATGAAATTCTAGAACTAGTGATTGAATAAAAATATTAACACACCTTTATTTTGGTTTGCTTTTAAGTAATAAAGTCACCTATCTAAGGCCCTAGATGCCCTCATGCAATTAAATATACAATAAAGACAACTAAATAAACCTCAGCAGCATTGAAATCAGTTCCACAGGGATTTAGCTGGGGAGCATTCATTCCCTACCCTTGCGTCATCTCAGAGGCACAACCTCAGGCTCCTCCAGAAATACTACTGAAGAGATGCGTGGCATGCCCGACAAGTCACAAAACACTAAAATAGAAACTTCAGTAATAAAGCTTTCATGGTAGGCAGAAAAACCCTGAAGTCTAACATGGGATTGACTCTCACCTTTCGAACTTGGCAAAATTCTGATAGCTGCTGAGTCTCTTCACTTTCCGTTTAGTTCTTTGTGAGCTGCAGGAGCTCCTGCCCTCTCAGAATTTGGTTCATAGATTCTTCTGCAAATTCATAAATTCTTTGGTGCATAGACGTTAAGGTCAGAAGGGGTCATAATGATCTAGTCTGGCTTTCCACAAAATGCAAGCCACAGACTTTTACACACAGGGATCACTGCACAGGTTGCACCATGAAAATCCCACATAACCACTTGCAACAACTGAACCCACTACATTATACACGACATACGATCACAGATAAGTTGAAGGCTGTTATGATCCGTCTTCATAGAAGGCTATAAAGTAATGTAATGCAAACATACGTAAATATGTAAAGCAATAGGGAGAAAGTCTACACATTTGTTGTTTTAATTATTTTTTCCAGGCAGCAACAAGAGTGGGAGGGGCAAGACAATAATTTAACATTTTTCTTTTGTATGTATTTGTGGTTCTTATCAGAAAGTGTTCACAAAAATGGAAACAATGACTTGGATAATGTCTCTTCTAATAACTATCTGCTGTAGCTTCCACTGTGCCTCAAGTGAGTAACCTCCTGAAAGCCAGCACCTCTGGATAACTTCACATCCTGGTAAAATAATTTTCTCTGCTGTACTTCCTTTTCTCAGAAAGATTTGAGTGCCCACCCTCTTTTGAAGGGAGTAAGGAAACACAAGCCCTATCAATCTGTGTTATTGCAGAATCTAACAGTGGGGTGGACTTTAGTGTCAGATCTGTCCTTTTTATTATAGATCTGAATGCTACATGCAGACTTTGTCGGTACTGTGGAGCAGGCAAGAGAGAGAAGATCCTGGCTCTGCATTTGGCAATTAAAATTAACAGCAATGGATTACAAAATTAGTCATTTATGCTGAAATTCTGGAAACCCACAAACTGCCCAAACAATTGATTTTTATGCAAGTATCCTATGAAAGGCTAGATGGGAGAGACAGAGAGAGAGAGGGAGGAAATCCCACCTAATAGGGCAAGAAAAGCAGCTACTTCCCTTTTATGCCCACTTTGGGTCTGATCCAAACACCACTGTAGTCAAGGGGAGCCTTTCCACTGATGTCAGTAGGCTGTAGATTGGAGCCATTACACCTTACTTGGGTTTTTGACAACTGAATCCACAGAAGTGCAGATCTAGGGGTCCTGACATCTGCCCCCCTTCTCAGTGCTGGCTTGTTTGGAACCCACGTGTGAGGTTATTGACCTCTGTTAAACATGACAGTTGTAAGGCTTCTGTGGTGCGGAGGCAGGCAAGGATGAAATTTCACCTTACAGAGCTGATGTCATCTTTGGTTCTTATGCAGTGGCTAAGACTGCCATTTATACACTCAAGCTGCTCTCCCCCAGGCTGGAGAGCACAAACTGCAGCCCAACCTGCAATGTCCACACTGCTATTTGTAGATCGCTAGTACAAATCTGTCTACCCGGACTGGAAGGATTGCCTCCAGCTTCAGAGCAGACATACGGCATGAAAGGAGGGGAAATGACAGTCAGTAGCTGCTTCGTTAACAGTAAAGAGTCTTGTCAGATAAGAAATCACAAGCGCTTATTCCATTAAAGTGCTTGACTCTGACACATAGCACATACATGACCTTAGCAGCAGCAAGAACTAAAGGGATGTCTCATTAAAGCAGCCTTTGTTAAAGCATCTTACCTACAATTTAACATTTTGTAAGGGTAGGGAGCTGCTCGAGAACATGATCCCGCCATTCACTTTATTGAAAATGTTTCCAGCGCATGGAGCCATTCTGATCCTGCTGTCATCTTCAATTAACTTTTTGCCCAGCCCAGGAAATACCCCAAAACATGACTCTAATTGTAGTCTTTAAATTGAATTTTAGATTAAACTAAATGATCCTCAGTTTTAAGGTAGCAGTTGTAATCTTGGGTGTGCAGCATGCACTGCTGCCTCTCTCTTCTCTTTTTTCTTAGGGATGTATTCATACTGCGTAGCAAAGGCTATTTAACAATGCTTTCCATGTATCTAAGGTACATGAAAGCAATCTCAAGCAACAAAGTGCATTTAAGAACCTTCTTGCTCATCCATTTGATTTCCAGACATTGATCACTCACATTACACAAAACTGTTTGATGGTGGGTACAATTAAAACATTTTTTTTTTACCAGTCTGAAAGAAATCCCTGGTTTGAGAGAGATTCCTTAGACATGAGACTATCATGAGAAGAGGGAAAAATTTCAAAACAGTAAAAAAAAAAAAATTGAATGCACCCCTAATATTTCCAACCTTTTACATAGTGAGGAACTTTTATTTCAGTGAGCCTTCATTGGTTTTGGTAGATGCAACTAATACTTATTATTGCAATTATAAGACAGAATACTTCTTTTCTGAATAAGTTTTAAATGATGACCCCAATAAGGTGCATATTAGCATGCAATTTTACTCATCCTGGGGCAGACTCATATACCCTTGTTCATACTGAGCGGTACCTTATTCCACAAATAATCCTACTGAAAACAATGAGACTTTTTGTAAAGAAAGATGTTGCTGTACATGACTAAGGATATCAGAATCTTGCCCCAGAGATCTGATCTTACATTCTCAACAGCTTCAATCTGAGTTGGGTGGGCAAGCTATGCAGGGAAGAGCTCATGTCATACCATTGCACAGTAATAACAAGATCTCAGAAAATGTTTGGATCTTGGAATGCCATGAGTACGTGTTTCATTATTGTGTCTGAGCAGTAACTCAGAAGTGGTTGGGAGTTACCACTGTAAAAATATAAAGTGCTTTATTTGAAAAGAATTTAGCTTAAATACAACTTAGCCTGGTTCCATCTCCTCTGCAGTGATCATTTGAAAAAAATATAGCACATTGTGGAACTTAGAGAGAAATGTAGAGGTCAGATAGTTCATCAGCAGCTCTGCCCTGTCAAAAAAATAAGTGTGAGCACAGAGCAGCAGTAAAACCATGTTACTGTGCTTTATTCCACCAAACAGCATCTCTTGTTTCACTACTATATATACTAAAATATATCCCTGCTTACTTCAGAAAAATGTGCTGTCAGAGGCCAACAAAATAGAATTTATAGTTTTGTAGAAAGGAGAGGATAACTGTAGAACATAGTATTGAAATGCCTTTGCAACCAAAATGGCATTATATGAAGGCAGGAAGACACAAAGATGCATTCTGCAATGCAAAGTAAACATAGGAAAAGCAGAGTCCCATAACCTGCCCGCTAATCTGTTTGTTAACCATTGAGTGGTTTCAGCCAGATCTAAGCAATAAAATGCCTGAAGCTGAATGATCAGCTGGCTTCTTTCCTCTTGCCCTTAATTTAGGGCCAGATTCTCTCCTTGGTTAATGGAGGGGAGCAACAACCAGTAGCTATGGATGGAAGCAGAAGTGGGAAGTGACATCTCCCTTTTCCCCCCCTTATGCAAGCCCAGTGGGGATCAGGCTCCCTTACTGGAGAAAAGGAGCAGGATTGTGATAGGTGGAGGGAACAGCTGCTTTCCACAGCATCACCTCACCACTAAACCGGCTGTGGATTCCTGATTAAGTTAAAGTTGATGCCATCAGCATCACCATACATGGGATTCCTCTGCTGCCCCTCTCCCATTGGGGAAGTAGGCAGCAGCAGTTTCCTGGGGGTTAGTAGCTTCGTGCCTCAGCAACTAGCAGTCTTTGGAAGCTGGGCCTGAAGCGCTGCAGAAGCTCAACTTTGCCTCTGTGGATCTACCGAAATCTGTAGTTTTGGTAGCTACCCTGTCCTGCCAGGTCAGGGGTTTAAACCTCACTCCTATCCCCAGTGGATGGCATAACTGAAAGAGCTTCCTGAACCTGTAATATGGGATGATGTGGTGCATTACCTGCAATCCCTGAGACTCTGGGACTTCCCTTCTGCTATTGCTGCTCCGGCGTCTTAAAACTGAATTCATTTAACCTCACTAGGTTTCTCACTGATCTTTCAGATTCTGTTCAATGGGCTGAGTGCTTGTCTACTAGTAGCTAAATGTCTTGTTGAGTGCTTGTCTAATACTGGCAAAATGTTGCAATGCAGTGAAATTTGTTAATGTTTGTTTCTGTTCCTTTCATTCCCTATAATTGTGGCATGATTTCTGTGGGGTTTACTCGTCCTGAAATCTTTAATATTTGACTTTAATTACTTTATTTTTGAATATTTCCAGAGCCTAATTATTATGTCTGCACTAAGAGCAGTTCAGAGAAGCCTAAAAAACCTTTGTGAAATAAGTATTCTAACTTGGTCAGACAAGAAATGCTCAGGTAAATGACTAAGCTTTAAAAGGTTAATTACCATTAATCATTATGAGAAGCAGGCTTATTATAAATTCAGAATAAACCTGTTTTGCTGACAAGCAAAATTTTTTAAATTGACCTCTTGCTCATGCTTATGTACTGTCGACTCTGAGTAATGGGGAAATTAACAATTTTACCAATGAATTATAAAGTAGTTTTTCACCCAAAGTTCTGTGTGTGGTGCGTGTGTGTGTCCATTCAAAATGTAAATACACCAGCTGAAGTAAGTTACTGTAAAGCAGGTGTCTGTCACACAGCTAATCACCTGATAATATTTTATGTATGTGTTTGTTCTGTTGAACTGAATATTGAAAGAATTCAAGGATATCCTGGTATTTTATATGTCCTTTACATTTTTTTTGAAATATTCAGTAGTGCTTTATTTTCTTTGTGGACGATCTTTCTGAAATGGTAGAGCTGCTGGGGTCTGGTATCTGATTCACATTCTGAATTCTTCATGTGCTTCACAAAACTCTATCAGAAAATATACAGGGGTTCTAATGCTTTGCTGTCTATGACAGACAGACCCAGGCTTCCCAGCGAGTGGCCATTTTACAGAGCACCCATTATCTCCAGGGGAGGTGGATTGCATTTGATGAGCATCTGTATGTGTGTAAGAGGGAATCTGGAGTAGACGTTAGAGCAGAGCAAACTCCTGCCTTGCCACTTTGCGGGTAAATATGTATATCTAATATATTTCTTTAGTCAGGAAACAAGAGATTAATTTTAAAGAAGCTTCTAAAATAAGCAGCAGCATTTGAAGCTGTTGACTATACAGTGTTGCTGCTTCGTCTGGGATCTGGCATGGATGGACAGGACTATTCTTCAGTGGCTCTGTTACTTGCTTTTTCAGAGGTCACAGTGGGCTGTGTTAGGTAATTGCTCATCCACCCTGAGGGCCCTTCCTCAGCAGGGTTCTTCTGTTCTATCTGTCTACTTGAAGCATTTCTAGGGTGCCTGTCACTGCAATATGTTCTGTTGGCCCTTCTGTTGGGAGGCTGCTAGAGGAGAAGGCAAGAGATTTCAGATTATATTGTCATCCTTGGGCTGATGACAAGGGCTGTGTAAAAAGATCTTGTGACTTTTTCTTTTCCTTTTTTTTTTTTTTTTTAAATTGTGTGTCTGAACTGCAATGGAGTGAAATGTTAATCTGTTCCTATTGCTGGTGTGGCATGAGTGGGCGGGAGCAATGGTAACACAGAAGCACTTGTTATTTCAACAAGGGTAACTATTTTATTACAGACAACTAGGAAAAGATACAGATAGTCAGCATTACTTCCATGTGTAGTAAAACCTTCTGGATTAACACCTTAATCCAGACACAATTTTGTGTCTACCAGCACAATTAATATTGTACTGCCATTAATATTCAAACAACTGCCCTGCCAAGTGCTAATTCAACCTACCTCCCCACCAAAAGTGCTGAAAACCAGGAGACCAAAAAGGGATGAGAAAACAGAGGGATGTTCACAGGGACCATAAAGCACAATTGTCTGAGTATTGGGAGATTGTCAGAAAGGAAACCCAATTCAAACACAAAGCTGAACACACAGTTCTCTAAGATACTGCTGAAGAGAAAGCCCGCATGTCACTCCTAATAAATACCCCTTGTGTTTCCAAAACACAAACAAAAAAACTCTACTGCCGCATATTATGCAATGATAGTTTACATTTTCAGTGACTAAGGGAGCCTAAGTCACTTTGATGTTTTAGCCATCTTTAACTCCAGATTTGTATTCGCTACTATAATGTTATTTAGCCTGTAAAGTTTATGTAGGTGTTATTTTTAGTTTCTGGTTTCATTATCTCAAATCTTATAGCCTGAACTTCATGATCTCATTATCTGCTTATAGCTAAATCTATCCAGATCATTCTGAATTTAGCTGTTTGCTCCCTATTTCCCAATCATAATTTTAACAAATGTTCCCTTTTCTGAAAGTGTATTTGCCTCTGTGGGTCATCTACATAGATTTTTTTTTAAGTGAATCTACTATTACATTGGAGCCCCTTTGTTATTCTCCTGCTCTGACAGTTTTTTCAATACCTTCTAAGTTTCCTAATTATGCAAATTCAGGACCAGACCCCTGTGTTTAAAACAAATTCCAAGGCCTTTTAAATATAAATAGCAGAATCAATGCAGTGCAGAATAGTGCAGCTGTGTGCCTAATTTGCACACACAACTACTTCAACTGCCCGTGCAGTTGTAATCAGAGAATGCTGCCAACTTGCAATCATGCAGGGGCCCTGCCACTCCAGGGACTGGCTCAAATGCCAATGAAATATTTATTGCTTATGTTCCACTCCTGTGTGGTGTAAAGTGAGCCTCTGCTTTATGTTTATGAAGAGTCCCATGGCAATAACTGTATGTGCTAAAGAACTTGGATGTTAATCAAATTACTTCATCTATTAGCACAGATGGGCTGTAGCATTAAAATTAATATCTGGGGATCTGGGTGTTCAGAAAAATGGTTTAGCCCATTATGGAGACAGACCTCAAACATAACATTGGGATTCAAATTTGGGTCACAATTTTTTAAATTTAGGGTTCAAGTTTCCTGTCCATCTTTATAGATCACTGCAGGCTGACTGGCATCCTCTTTCACAATGAAATAAACTCAAATCTAAAGCAAAATCATGCTCTGAAATTCTCTCAAATATTTTTTCACATTATGAAACATACAAGCATTTCTGTTGTAGTAAAATAGCATCATTTACTAGGGCTAGCAATATAAAAAAGCATATTTACAAGAGTTTCAGTTTCTCTCATTGTGAGTAAGATTGTGCTTGAGTCCCAAGTCCTGCAAATAAAGTGCAATATAGATTCAGACATAGTATATCAACTAAGAGAAGGTAGTCATTAAATAGATTAAAATGCATGAAAATTACCCAAATGAATCATTTAATCTAATGATTTACAGCTACAGTATAATATCCTAATGACTCTGGAATATTTATTTGGATTATAACTGTACTAATGTTGTGCAAATCCTATGATTAAGGAGAACATTGCAAATATTTTTTTCTTCCCACTTCCCTTTGCTTTAAGAGTTTGTGGTTTCAATTCCTCTAAAGTTTAATAAACAGTTACCTCAAAAAAGGCACTTTCTACATTTTGATGTGGTGCAGCATGAAACCTTATCTCAGTGTGGCATGTTTGCAGAAATAACAATAAATAATGTCTGAAATGGAGCATAAAAATCTTTTGTCACTAAAATGAACATATTGAGAAATCTTAAGCTCAGTTCCCGTTACTACTTTGATATTTCCTTTCTGAGGTTGACACTCATACATCATATCCTCTACAAAGCATTTCTTCAAAAAAACCAAAAAATAAAAATCCCATGCATATTTTGATTTAGGTTTGTGTTACATATACTTTCCATATCATTCCAGTGGCTGCCGACTTTTGTCTTTAATGCTCTAGCTGTTTCATGAAGTTTCATTAAAAAAAGAAAAGTATATTCATGTATCATTCTATTTTTGACTGAGCCTCTGAATCCAAAAGTATTACTTCTGTATGGCACTGTTCTCTCTGTATAATCTCTAGAATGAAAATGTTGGTGTGATTCTTATGTGTAAGGATTTTTCTGTACTGTGTGCCAGAGTGGGGAATCACAATACGTCCTTAGAAAATTAAATGGTCAGTTTCCTGCAACAATGTCTTTGGTCTTTCTGTTGATTTTAATGGACTATTTTGATCAGGGCTGTTAGAACACACAAGACCAGTTTTCTGGAGGCCTATGATGTGCTTGCCCTGTAATTGTGGAGTGCCAGAGAGATGTCTGGATAGGCCAGTCCTTCAGTGATTGATGCAGGCAGGGATAACACTTGGAGGACAGTATGCACCTATTCTGTTACTCTGAATTGGCATGCACCACACTTCCACTACATCAGTGTAACTCCCATGGATGCTACAATGGATGAGAACCTAGGTAACATGCATCAATGAGTGATTGTGCAGATTGTCCAATGGAAGGAAATTTGTGTGTGGATGCACAGTAGTTCCCACAGACAGAGGATCCATCCCCTGGATTGAACTTTCTAATGCAGACAGCCCTGCCTAGAACTTTCCTCAGACTCTCTCATCCCTCCCACCTGGATTCCTGGTAAAAATTTAAAGAAACAGTACTCATTCTTACATCTGGGCCAATCAAAGTATGAGTAGTGCAGCCAGTGTTTGAATTGATTCAGCATGTCCAGTAGGTACCTTTTACTGGAGAGACCACAGAGATTAAAGTTGTCCTTTCCCAGTAGAACCCTTGTGGAGGATTGTGGTGATGAGAATCATTATAAGGTGCAGGATAATATGAAAATATCTATGTATTCTATAGAATCGCCTGTTGCATTTTTTCTATACATGTTAATCTCCTACTGTCTACTCACTTGTGCTATTTTAACATAAACAATCAATAACAAATCCTTCATTTTTAGAAGCAGTTGCTAATGATGCTCAATATTTTCATCATTACTGAACTCCCCACCTCTTTTTAAAATCAATACAGTGCAAACCATGCACAAGAACTGAGGATCAAAGCACCCCATTTAGAAAGAATTAATTTCTCATCTGCAGGGTAATCATGCCTAGATTTTAGATTTGTTTATACTTTAGAATCACATCCATCAAAATAGTGTCAGTAGAACAATTATAGTCTACCCTTATTAGAAAAAGCTTATTTATAGCACCATCCCTCATATGACCCTTTTATCTGAACTGACTCCTAACCAGAGTTGAGCAAGTATATTTGTAGTTCTTAGAAAACTAGAGGTTTTTTTCTTGTTTCACATAAACACAAAAATCCATGTTTTTGCCTCCGGAAATATATACAGAGAGAGAGGAAAAGAAAGACTTTCATATATGAAGAGAGATGAATGTATAAACCAAGGCTATCTTCCTGTAGAGTATAGAAATGTATCTGTTATACTTGGATAAGACAAACTAAGACACATTTTGAATACATTTTGAATAATGCTGCCTAAATGGTTCCCATACAACTTTCTGCTGGCAATGTTTAGGAAGGACTTTAGCACCATGGAAAGTCTGGAGAAGTGTGTATAAGACCTCTAAGTGTTAACATCAGGTTACAGGCAGAGCTGGTAGAATAATAATCATCAAATATTTTATTCACTCAATAGTGATTTTCATTATTCACTATCATCAAATGTATATAATTTACTAAGGACTGTTGAGCGTTCAGAGTAACCATGGTTGATGGCATCATACCAGGCATCATGTATTCGCTCAGCTGTTGTTAAAGTATATCTCAAGAAAGTCATAGAAGACTTCGGTCAAGTCCTTAAGGATATGTTAGTTGGCGCAAGCTCAGCTGTGCTTAAAAATTCATCAAATAAGGGCAGTGAGGGTAAGTTCCAAAGGTTTAGGATTGGTTTTTTTCTAAGCTAGTTGTGAACATGATGGATACTGAGTGGTGAGCTGTAAGTCTTCTCTTTTGGTGCACAGGGCAAAGAGCAGGGTTCAAGTCATCCATTTCATCTTACTTTTCAGTTGAAAAAAGAAAAATGTTGAGGATGGAACAACTTAGTGTAAATATAACAACATGGTAATAGACACAGCAGAGTTGATGCTTTTTCCCCCTGAACCTTGTTTAGTCATTTACACCAAGGAAGTGAATTTAAAACATTGCCAGTCTGATTTGGTAGCATTTTACAGTCACTCTGACCTGGTGTAAGTGATTATACAATATACAGGGCACTGGAGATTCAGGCCAGTGAATATGTGCTGGCATACAATAGCATACCCCAGCTAGTTTACAGGGGATTGGAATAGATACTCAGCAATGTGCCTTCCCAGATTGAATAAAGATCCCCCATATGACTCTCTTGTTCAGCCTTATCTTACAATGCATAATGCACATTAAAGAGGACATTTGTATATTTTGAAAGGTTTTTTATGTACTTGGTGTTCAGACCTGCCTAAAATAAACAGGCTTTTCCCCTTATTGCTGAGTGCAACAAACAGCAGTTATCCAGCACGTTTGATAGTTTACACAGTCTGTAGTCTCTATACATTGTTCAGGGATTTTTATTTCATACATCATTTCATAGTCACTGCTGTATAATCATAAATCAAATCTATAGAGCACAGCATGGCATTGAGGATGCATTGTGCATGTTCACTAAATGCTGAAAAATTCAGGTAGAGACAGTATTTTTTACCAGATCTTGCCAAAGCCAACCTCTATAAATTCTAAGCCAAATTCTATAAACATCACATACTTTCCTAACATTTCCAGACCATTCATCAAATAAAGTCTTCTGTTGATATAGACGGAGAGTAGATTTGGTTTTCTTGCATACATCTGAGCTACTCTGAACTAATATAAAAATATCCGGGTGATCCATAGGTAAACTGTACTTAGAAAAGATATTAATGCTCTTGAAGCTATTGCTGTTTGGTCTAGAACACCTCCCATTCTGATGGGCAGTACCTTGCATACGTAATAACCTCTGCCCTGGTTTGTCAGCAGGGACAGAACACAGGTCCCTGCCACTTCACCTATTGGCATAATTCCTACAGGTGATAGTAGTAATAGGATTTTATCATCTGTGTCCTCCAGCTTCTGCAGGTAACATGACACTTAGCCAACATGTTATTTATACACCTTTTCATAGTTCTGATCTTGGAAACAGAGCTTGGAAGATATTGGAGCAAATAATTAAGCAATCAATTTACAAACCCCTAGAAGATAATAAGGTGATAAGTAATAGTCAGCATGGATTTGTCAAGAACAAAACATGTCAAACCAACTTAATAGCTTTTTTTGACAGGGTAACAAGCCTCATGGATCAAGGGGAAGTGGTAATTGTGGTATATCTTGACTTTAGTAAGGCTTTTGATAATGTCTCGCATGACTTTCTTATAAATAAATTAGGGAAATACAACCTACTACTGGAACTACTATAAGATGAATACATAACTGGTTGGAAAACTGTTCCCAGAAAATAGTTATAGTTCATGGTCAGGCTGGAAGGGCATATCAAGTGGAGTCTCATGGGGATCAGTTCAGGGAACGGTTCTGTTCAATATCTTCTTCAATGATTTAAATAATGGCATAGAGAGTACACTTTTAAGGTTTGCGGATGATACCAAGCTGGAGGGGTTACAAGTGCTTTTTAGGATAGGATTAAAATTCAAAATGATCTGGACAAACTGAAGAAATGGTCTGAAGTAAATAGGAAGAAATTCAATAAGGACAAATGCAAAGTACTCCATTTGGGAAGGAATAATCAGTTGCATGCATACAAAATGTGAAACGACTGCCTAGGAAAGAGTACTGTGGGAAAGGAGATGGAGGTCATAGTTGATCACAAGCTAAATGGGAGTCAGTATAACACAGTTGCAAATAAATAAATAAATAAATAAATAAAAAGGAAACATCATTCTGGGATGTGTTAGCAGGACATGTGTTAACAAAAGACAAAAGAAGTAATTCTTCTTCTGCTCTACTCCATGCTGATTAGGCCTCAGCTGGAGTATTGTCTAGTTCTCGGCATCACATTTCAGGAAAGATGTGGACAAATTGGAGAAAGCCCAGAGAAAAGCAACAAAAATGATTAAAGGTCTAGAAAATGTGACTTATTAGGGAAGATTGAAAAAACTGGGTTTGTTTAGTCTGGAGAACAGAAGACTGAGTGGGAACATAACAGTTCTCAAGTACATAAAAGGTTATTATAAGAGGAGGGAGGTAAATTATTCTTAACTTCTGAGGAAAGGACAAGAAGCAATGGGCTTACATTGCAGCAAGGGTGGTTTAGGTTGGACATTAGGAAAAACTTCCTGTCAGGGTAGTTAAGCACTGGAATAAATTGCCTAGGGTAGTTGTGGAATATCCATCATTGGAGATTTTAAAGAGCAGGTTAGACAAACACCTGTCCGGGATGTCTAGAGAATACTTAGTCCTGTCATGAATGAAGAGGACTGGACTAGATGACCTCTCGAGGTCCCTTCCAGTCCTATGATTCTATTATTTATTTATAATTTCATTAAGTGTAATAGGTAGCTCCAGACAGCTTTTGGTATTGTTCAGTCAAATGAGTGATTTTTCTCAGGTTGGCAGCCAGAAGTGACATGCTGTGCTGTTCCTCAGATGCTCCTTAGTTAGGAGGAACTTGTATCATGATGGACAGAAGCACGGCACATGCTTCCTAGATGCCACCATCACTGCCAAGCACCCTCACACTAAATTTTACAACCGAAAGGAGACCAAAGTATTACAACCTGTGCCACAGGCAAAGGATAGGATGGACTGAGGTGCACCAGTGCCTGAGGTGGCCACAATGGCAGGAAAATGACATTAAGTGATCTGCAACTCTTTTTGACTGGGAAGACCAGACGGTATTATTTATCACTCTTCCCCCACTTTTGGGGGTAGAGGGGAGGAAGGATCAGCTGCTACTTTTACTGCATATCCATGGATGTGCATGGTGCTGTACAGTGGCATTTTAGCAACCAGCCAGGTGCCCAAGCCACTGCCAATTATTGGGATGGACTACTAATTATTTTGCTTGCTGCTTTTAGCCATCTTTAGGCCTCTGTAGGCATAACTAGGCAAACCGGGGGGGAAGCGGTGTCGGACAATGAACATGTGAAGTGCACTTGACTCTGCATTCTCTCTCTCTCTGAATATGTTGGGGCAGATGTCTGTGAAAAACAGGAAGTCTGGATATATTTTAGGACTGCAGCTATGGAAAAATTATTACTCGACATAGCTTAACTGCTTGATTAACAATCGTTTTTAGTGACGTGTCTTTGTAACTCCTGTTTTTGCCCAGTGATTGATTTGTTTGGTCAGCTATGTAACATTTTCTTGATTGACATGTCTCTGTAACTTTTGGGGTATAAGAGGGAGGTAGCAAGTCTAATTAAACGGATTGCTTCATGGGCACATTGAAAAGGTGTCCCGGCACAGATGGATGGACTTGCCATTCAGAAATCTGTGACTGATTCACCCGAAGACTGCCTCGGACTTGTGGTGTAACTATCAAGTTTTGGGGTACTCCAACCACCAGTTGTATTTGTATGTGCTTAAGACTAATAAGTGGAGACTTCCGGTAAAGGTAATTCCATTTGGAATTGCTGGAGAACAATAAAATAAAGCTTGAAGTTAAGAGCACTCGGTCTGTGCTACTTGTCTATGCCAGCCATACAGCAGGTGGAAGTACTGCATTTCTTTTGGTTTATTTCCTGATACGGACATGCAGAAACAAAAAGTTAGTGGGTCAACAAACCCTAGGTAACAGTGCAAGGGAGGTCCCCATTTGGAAGAATTAAATTCAGATGAAGTGGAAGAATGGGAATGGTTGAATACAACATACCAGTCAAGGGACTGAGATGTTAAGTTCAGAACAAGTTCTATTAGTTCCAACGTTTTTGTTTCCAATCTTTAATGATTATGGTGCTATATGAGATAATTGATCAAAGCCCAATGGAGTCCACTGGGGTCTTTCTCCTGATGTCAGTGAACTTTGGATTGTGTTCTTCAAGAACAGATGAGGGCAATTGTTGATGGAAGACTGACCTAATCTTTATTTTTAGAGGCACTTTCTACTTCCCACATACTAGTGTGCTTTCAACTGTTTTTTTTAAATGTAGAATAAAATCCATCCTACCATTCTTAGAAGATTATTAAATAAGTAGAAAATATGTCTCAATGACAAGCTGTTGCTGCATCCCTTCTGGTTTGGAGATACCACTATATTATCCCACAGCCATTAAATTATTCCTGAATTCCATGTCATATCCCATAAAACTAGCTCCTGCTACAACGTAATGTGTATTCCACAAAGATGATGCTATAATGGAGAGGGTGGAGTGATCTTATACACTACCCTCTATCAAACAAAACCACAACATCCTAATCTTATCAGACAAATAGTGGCAGAATTCTGTTCAAGCCCAAGTTCTCACTGTCTGACAACGTCAGTGAAAAAACACAGTTCATCCTCATTCAGGATATCAGTTGTCACAGAGAACTGACAGTACACAAAGTACTGCAGTATATAGTACTAGCAGCACAACTGAAGATGATCCATAACATTGATGTATTTTTCCAGAAGGTATCAGAAAGCAACCTTTCCGCAGATGGGGGTGGGGGAATCCTACACTCTATATAATATTTCCAAGAAAGCAGCAATTTCCTACAAATATGTATCAAAATCTGGTTTTTCTTCTTTTTTTTTTTTTTTTAAAAGTGTGTTGTTGAATTGCTTTTACAGTATACAAGACATAGAATGGCTCAGAAGACCAAACTATTGGTATTTTCCCCTATTTATGTGTGTGTTTCTTTTTCAAAAGACAACATGATGTCCTAAATTCTGAATTCCTTGCACACCCCAAACTCCAGAGTTTGGGGTTCTCAAAGGCTGTGTGGAAAATAAGTTTTCTTTAGCTTAATCTTAGCAATTTAATGTGGCCAATGAATTTAATACTTTTGGATTGCTAAACAGTTACACTAAACAGGATTGTTTACACATCCCTGGAGGCAACCACTTAAAAAAATCTTTAAAACCCATTCAAGTAAGAATCAGTAAAACTTTATACTCTGGTGTGCTTTAAAGGATATGCTTTTAGGAGAAGTAGGAGCCAGATTTCCAAGCAAGTTTGATGCCCATATACCATGACTGCATGCACAAATTGAGTAATTGTGAGTGGCAATGGGCAATTCTGCTAATTGGCACACACCATTTCCAAGCTAGCATAAAATTGCACTTGCATTTTGCACACACAACTGTATATCTAATTTGTTTGAAATCCTCTCTGTTATGATAACTTCAGTACGTATATCTGTCTGTCCATCTGTATGAGAACTGGGCCAAAGAGGTGGTGCTGAGATCAGGATAAGGTGAGAGTTAGAGTGTGAGGCGGAATCAAGGCTTATGATATTGATGAGATGGAACTACATTGTAATGAATTGTTCTCCTGAGATTTTGGCTGAATCTGAATTGTAAAAATAGGCCTTTTCAGTTCTGACCTTGACTCAAAACCAGCTCTTTTCCAACATAAAGTAACTGATGGACATGACTTACCTGAAAGGTGGTAAATCACTGATATGATGTCATGTTGCACTAGCCAATTCAGTCTCCCATACTCTGCTCCCATACAGAGCTGCAGTCTCCTATATTCTTAAAATATAATAACTTGGACTGTTTTCAGATTAAACAAACCACAAGAGAAAAAAGATTTGTGTTAAAAACCTAAAGATAAAAGTGACAATGTTTAGTTAGGTGGTATAGAATAGAGGAACCGTAACAAGAGCTTTTGATTTTTATTTTTAATAGCTGACTGGTGTTTTTGAGAATAGAAAAGAAGAACAAGAGGGATCTGGGATGAGAAGAGTTGGAGCTGAAAGGAGAGAAAAAAGGAACAACAGGGAACTGAAAGACTGGGGAAGTGAGAATAAATGAAACAGCATGTAGATGAGAAAATATGAGAAGAAGCCAGAGAGGGGGTGGACGTATCAGAGTGAACTGAAGAACACATAAGAAAAAGCAGAAACGCTACCCTTTCTGATTTGTAATAATGCTTGTATTTTGTATTGGGACTTAAATACAGATGGCAGCATGCATTCTACAAGACAAAAAAGGAAGGCTAAAAAAACCCAAATGCTGCAAATAAAATACACCTTTGGGTTATACTAAAAGCATAAAAGCCTTTCAAGTACTGGTCTTTTGATTTATTATGATATTACCAGAATCCAACAATGTCTGTATAGCCCTACATTTCAAATTTATGAATCTCTGCAGTAAAGACCATGTTTTCAATTATCTTGAAAGACTATTTTCACAAAAATAGCAATGTTAACTATGTTGTCCTGCATAATTCCAGTGTGACCTACCTACCAGATTCCATCCCTTCCATTTAAATTGAGTCGTCTTCACTTCTTAGCTAAATTTGTGTGTACTTTTGTTCACTTTATGGAACTTCTCTGTTGCACCCAAGAACTGGCTGCATTTTGATGATGGTTGAAGTGGAAACAGTTACGGAAATAGTTTGTAAAATGTCTTGGGGGGTCCTTTGTTTAGTTACTACTTAAATGTAACCTATGAATGTTGCTCTCATTTTAGTATGGTTTGCCTTATTTCTTCAACTTTAATTAGCATTGATGTGAGACAGAAAGAAAAAAAGTTTTTGGACAAGCTAAAAATTAGGGTTTGATCCTGCAGGGTCCAGCACAGCCTCTACTCCTTGGAAAATAAATGGCAATAAAGGGTGCCCAGTAACTCAGATGAGGTGAACAGCAACTCATAGCACAGCCTAGGACTTAGCTTTGTCATCAGTGCAGACACCTCATTCGCACATTAGTCTACCCTTCAATAAGCATCTCCTATTCTTATAACATGGTAGTTTTAACATATTAGCTGGTTGAGGTAAACTGTAAGCATTTCCTTAGAGTTTAAAACAGGTGTTTACAGGGTAGCTCAACCATCTAATGTGTTAAAACCATAACTGCTGTGTCTACCTTAGGAGTTATGCAACAAGTGTTAAAAAGTGCATCCTTTTCCTACTAAAGACAAGGCCTTGGTGAGGCTTGCCTCCAGACTTGATAGTTCTGGGCTAGGATGATACAAGTTCCTGTCTCCAGGATTATCATTAATTATTTTCTGCCCTGGACCAATATGGGGTTTGTAAATGCCATTGCAGAGAATGTTCAACATAATATATCTATGGGTTCACAAGACCTGTATAAGTGCTAGACAGCTGTGCTTGGGGATTGTGCTGCAGATCAAGAAAAAAGCCTCCTTTCTGTAATAATAGTATAAGCTCTTTCTTATGACTCTCTCTTTATATGTTAATTTTATATTATACCATTTTCAATTATATTTGTAGTGCCAATTTTGTTTGCACTATATGACAACTATGAAAACTCCATTTTCCTATGTAGGTTTAAGAAATATGATGATTAGGTGTTTTCAGTTTGAATCCAGTGAATAGCAAAAATGGTAGACAGGTCTATTAGGTCAACACGGATAATATTGGTCAAGTTCACAGATATCTATGAGAGGGTGTTAGTTTTCTGTATTTATAACAAAAGATAAAATATAGGTCCTGATCCACCATTACTAAAGATTTTGGTAGTGGTGTTTTTTTATTCAAAGAAGTAGGACTAGGCAGTATACATGATATCACATTCAGTCAACCTGGTAACACACAACACGTATAAAGAAATGCTCCTATTTACACAATATTTTGTGTTTTAAAATGATTAGCAATGCTCCATTAATCTAACACATGTTCAGACAAGCATATATAATAGACGATATTGTGTGTGACCAAATGTATAATCCACAGTTGTATACAATACTACATATGTATATTTTAATCTTAGTCACTACTGTACATTATGTACAGACCTACAATACTACTTACTTTGGAGTGTAAGTATTTAGCACTGACAGAGGGAGTTTGTTCTGTGCTGGTTCTTGATGAAGGTCAGATTAATTGGAAAAAATGAAATGTTTTCTCTTGGGTATGAAAAGGTGAGTATAATTCATAATGGGAATATATTTTCCTTTGTGGCATTGTCACTTGCTTGATTTTATTTTTCCCTAAAAGAAAACTCATCCAACTGTCACATAACCTCTAGGGGCAAATACTCATCAACTGTAAAATATAAACAGCTATTGGTAAAATACTTTTTCCCCCCCAGTAAACATCTTGTCTGGCAATATAAGTAAAAGACAAATGATTCTGGAATGATTTTGGAAGCAATGTTCTACACTAGCAGAGTTCAGAAAGCTTCTGTCTTTTTGCATTGATTTTGAAAATGTGGGCGACACTCACTTATGCACTGAATTTTAGGTCATGGCAATGTTCGAAATGGGTGGCCAATCTCTGCCCATCGTGTATAGACAAAAGCAAAGAGAGGGAGGATGGTTCAGTGGTTAGAAGTGGTCAGGTTCACTTCTCTACTCTGCCACAGACTTTCTGTGTGACCACAGTCAAGTCACTTAGTCTTTCTGTGCCTCAGTTCCCCATCTATAAAGAAGAATGGTAGAGTATTTCCCTACTGCACAAGGGTGCTATAAGGATAAATACATTAAAGACAGCTAAGGAATCAGAAACTACAGTAATGGGGGCCTGTAATGAGTACTGACTCTTTAGGGTTAGAGAGCTAGTGTGAAAAAACAGTTACCCCATTCCATCTGTCCATGGAGGCAGATAAAGGCCAGAAAATAATTGAAGGGGTAACTGGGAGAGAGGAAGATGGTCCCAGGGAGCAATTGGTGGCAGATGAGGGAAAGTATGGAGCCATCTCAGACCATTGCTCCCTTAAGGGACCAGACTGAGGCTCCCCTCTCTCCCAGCCTGCATAGATAGGTGTTTGGGGTTTTTAGACCCATATGGGAAGAATTAAGAGACCAATTAGATAACTGAGAAGGGGAATCAAAAGGAAGCTCCAAGCCCACTGATAGTGAACTACTGAAGGGGAGGAACACAACTAGGATACAAGCCCATGAAGGAATCTGGGGGCTGGAAAGGGGAAATTTACAAGCCAGGAAGGCCAGCACTGAAATGGAAGCACTCAACGCAGGAAAGGAGGGCTGTGAACCCCCTGGGATTTTGCAGGCCAGGATTTGAAGTCCAGTCCCAAAAAGAAGGGTTGGAAAACCCTGAACCCAAGGGGCAGGAGATAGCAAAGGGGATTCTTTTTTGGAAGTTGGATGGTGTTTAATAACTTAGACCTTAGGAGAGAAGGAATATTATTTTAAAGACTGGATGTGAATGAATAATTTTTGGAACGTCAGAGGAAAACTGAGGCAATGTAACTGAAGGGCTACCCAGCAGAGGGTGTTCTGAGATGGCACCTATCTACAAGACCATATAAATACTTCAGATAGATAAGATTCAGTGGCTAGAATCTGACGCTAGATAAATTCATAATAGAAATAAGTCACAAATTTGAACAGTGGATATAATTTAGGACTGGAACAAGTTATTGAGGAATATTCTGTCACTTGGGACTAGATTTGCAAAGATGCCTAACTGCTTCTTTAGTCCACTAATTCCAACATCTAGATCCTCAAAACCTCTGTTAAGCTGCCATCTAAACCTACAGGTGCTTTAATGTCTGTAGGTGGGGCATGTGCAAGGCCACATAAATCCGAATGCCACTATTTGCTGTCTAAGCCCCAGTTGCATTCTCAAACTAGGTGTTCATCCAGCTGTCCCACCTGCAGGGCCTGGTCTGGTCTACCAGATCGGGCTCTACGTTAAGCACAGCTGAAGAGGAGGTGGTGACGATGCTCCTCTTATGCCCAAAAGCTCAGTTGTTGGAACACTCACTCCAATTATGCCTTATTTGGAGCAGAGACTTCAACCCAGGTCTTCATCCACACAGGTGAATGCCCTAATCATCAAGCCCTTGGGTATTCTGGGGTGGGTTTCTCACCATCTTTTCTCTTGAATCTGTTCCACTTTATATAAAATACTGAAATAGTCACTGGAGCAGGGAATGGAATAAGGGTCTCCCAAGTGAGAGTTCTAACCACGGCTCTTTGTCTTTAGCTCAATGCCACCACCTCCCTGCTCTTTTTTATGGTGAGAAAGGAGTGACTCAATGTTGGTGCCTAACTCAAGGAGAGGGTTGATGGTGTGAATCCCAAGTGGCCCAGAGTTAGGCACATAACTAACTCTCTTTGAGGGATAGGTATCAAGGTCACCTCTTCCCTCAACTCTTCCTATTGGCTAGCTTAGGCTGCTCGTCATTCAGCATTCTGGTTTTTGTGAATCCCCTTTTTAAGTGCCTACCTCTCCCCAACATTGCATAGAGAGTCTGAGTACCTGACTGGCCGCTATGGATTCTATTAGGCTCCAGGGTGCTTAAACCCTAAGAATGCTGAGTCTAGGTCCCTGTAATGGGTGTATAAACCCCACACCGCAACAGAAGAGATTAAGGAGCAGTTCTGGGACCAGATGACTTCTCCCTGCTGCACCTGCAGAGCCTGCTGCACCTGAAGGAGGAGTTTAAAAGAGAGCCAGACAGCTCAGAAAGGTGGGGGAGGAGACAGGAGAGGAGAGATTTATCATGGGAGCTCCTAAGTAAGAGTACAGCAGAAGCCCTGACTGCAAGGAAGAAGTCTGCAAGTGTCAGCTACTCCAGGTCCTAGAGGATGGACTAACCTTTCCCTAAGGACCAGGAACCCTTCATGCTAACTTCTGGTGGATTATATTTTTCCCCTTGGACTGGGATAGTAAGTGGCCCAGGGAGTCAACCCTGAAGCATTCTGGGGCATTTGCTATTGCTGCTTCTCATAAGGCCCTGGGTTGGATCCTGGGAAGGAGGAAGGACCTGGGCTCACCTACCAAGCACCCCTTTCATGAAGGAGGCACAAACCCATTCCCTGCTCCCCCCTTTTGGATGAGGGGGAATGAAGACATTGTAAGACCTGAGTCAAGGTCTGGGGCCTGGAGGTGAGCTCAAGACACTTTTGTTTGTGGGGTCATTGGGCTATATATATTTTGTTGCACTTTGTTACTCCATAAAGGGGTGAACACAACTGATGAACTGTCTGGAGGGCCGAGTCACTACCTACTACAGCATCAGAGTGATTGCTGGCAAGGGATGTCAGAGATGGGGAAGAGCTGGGACTCAGACAACTTACCACTAGGTGGCACCACTGATATGTCCAGGCCTGCCACAGTCCCATTTGTGGATCTAGCCCTTTAAATCAAGATCAGACGTCTTTCTAAAATATGTTAGTGCTTAGTCCATCTATGGCCTCTGTTATGCAGGAAATCAGATGAGATAATCATAATGGTCCCTTCTGACCTTAAAAATCTACTAATCAAATTTTGTTCTAGGATGTCTAGATTTTGATACTATCTATAGTTTGTGTATTCCGTGCCCAAATACTAGGATTGCATTAGAAATACTTTAGGTACAATAGACAGTGAAAAATTAATTCATGTAGTGGTGACACTACTACAAAATGGTGACAGTTCTGTCAGCAATTCTGTTAGAACTCCCAGTTTTTAAAGGTTTATATGCAACTCTACCTTTCTAAATTGTATTCATCCACAAGTTGTCAGCCCGAATGCAATTTTTACAAATAAAATTTTAAATCCATTAGAATTGCAATTCCTACGCTACATAACTTCATGTTATTTGATATGTATTTTCATCTTTATAGAAGATAAAAGAGAAAATTGGTTCTCTAAAAATTGATGGTGGAGAATTGAAGACAGGTGTGAAAGAAATAGCAGTTAAGTTATTTTATTTTTTACTTTCCAGTGGTGGAGGAGTAGAATAGAAAACTGCCTGGATTAAGGATTTAGTTATTCAAATGAGGTGGAGGAGTTGCTGGTTCATAGTACTAAGATAACAATGGGACAGAATTATGAAAAGGATAGTGCAGATGCCATTAAAGTTGAAAAATACAGGGGAATATTGAAAGGAGAATGAGAACAGACCTGGGGGGCTCTGCTTTTCAAACTACGCAAACTGAGTTTGTGATTGCAACCATTTGCACAGACATCACCATATGTTCATGCATTTACCCTCAAAACTCAGTCATTTATCTACATAACTAGTGGATTTGCATTTGCAAGTGGGTGTCCATGAAAACTTGAGGGATGTGTTTTAGAGGACTTTAGGCCCATGATGATTGTTTCCCACTTGGAGTATCCATGTGAAAGATCACTATTGTGGAACAAAGTTAAATTTTCCAGGGCACTAAACAATGTCTATCAAACACTCCTTTTTGCCTTGGTATCAAGACTACAAAGAGACAGTAAGGAATGAGGACTGTAAAAAAGCAATAAGGCTTAGATTTAAACCAGTGAAAGAGGTCAAAAGAGAAATCCATTCAAGTATCCGTAAAGCCTTGGAGGAGTCAGAGGTGAGGGAGGTGTTCAGCATAGTCTTTATAGCAGTGGTGACGACACTATATCAGAAAAATCTCAGTAAATCACTCGCTAGACTCAGAAGTACAATTTGTAAATTTATGCGAAGGACAAAGACACCATAAAGAAAAATTTTTGCCTTAAGAAAAGACGCTGCAAAAAGAATCTATTATCCTTCTATCTATCTGAGGTAGTTATATGATATCCGTTGTCGTAGTATCTGTGAGCCTCACAACCTTTTAATGTATTTATCCTCAAAGGCAGGGAAATACTACTATTCCCATTTTACAGATGGGGAACTGAAAGACAGAGTGATTAGCCCAAGCTCACACAGTAAATTTATGAAGATGGACAGTACTGTTTCCCAGGTCAGCATCCTCACTATTGGACCATCTTTACTCTCCTAGAAACAAAAATCAGAGAATACAGAAAATGATTAACGGGAATTCCTCCAAAAATTCAGGATATATTTTGGTTCTAATAGGTACTCAAAAATTCAGATTCTCCACTGAGGTTTTTAAACAATAATAATCTAAAATAACATGAAGTTGGAAAACTAGGCTGGCTCTCACATGAAAATACTTTCTCTCTTGACAGCTTAATGCTTCTGCTTTTAGTCCCAATCAGAGCTCAGAAACATAGAGGAAAGTGAAAAAGAAAAATACGAATAACTAAGAAAAATGTCTTTTTTTTTTTTTTTTTAAACTTTTCGCCAACCTCACACCTCAAAATAGAAAGTTTAATCCATGCTGAGTTAGAGTTTTGGGTAATGGTTTGGGCTCTTAATGTACCCCAAATATCAATCATTACTGAAAATATAAATTATAAGCAAGCAAAATAGAAGGATTGGCTACCAGAAGACCTTGGGCAAAATCACCCAGCTCATTTCCTTGTGCGTTGGCTGCCAAAGGATTGCAACTTAAAAGCAAGAGAGACAAAGCTTACTGGGCTTTATTCCCGCAGCTCAGGCTAATGAACGGCCCAAAGTGATCATAAAGAAACTGTTCTGTTTTACAGACGTATTCAAGGTTTGGGAGTCAGTAAGGCAGTCAGGCCAGCTGGAACACCAGGCACAGAAGTCCTATTTACACTATTTCAAAATGATCAATTAAAATACAAAGAGTGAAGGAGATTTCAGAAGTGACATGCAAGCTGGAGTGCGGGCATTACGTATGTCCAACTGTACTGAGCTCTGCTCAAGGTTCTTTGGGCAGTGTATAGTCACATTTTTCAGAGATTGGAGAGCATTTGCGCATGTGTTGCAGAAGTGGGAACAATATTCCAGTTTTGCATGGGGGCTAAATGTATTTGGACAAGATTCTAGGTCCACATGACCATATGTTAAGTAAATGAGGCAGAAAATAATGATATTTTAACTGAGATTTACCCCATCTGCCGAGGTGCCCTGGCGTATTTTGTGCCGATGAGAGATCTTTCAAAAGCTCAGAGTTTGAATTCAAATCAAATCAGCAGCCAGACTTCTGACGCCATCCAAACTCTCCAGCCCTCTAGAGGGCTTTCCACCACTCTGGCTTCACAGAGTCCTATTTCTCAGTAGATCCCATGACTCTCCTTCCCATCTCCCAGCAGGCCCTGGTTCCTGAATATATCTTCAGCTGAAGAGACACGGGGAAGCCTGGCAGTCAGCTTCCCTATCTTCAAGAGGCAGCCTATTAGGTCTGCAGTCCTTCCAAACCCATTCCAAAATCCAGCCTGAGGGCAGCCAGAAATACTGGCTCCTCACAGCATTTTCACCTATACCAGGTCTAGCCAGAAACTGTAAGTAGAAAAAAAATCAAACAAACCTGTCTGGCAAAGGGGAAATGTTGTCTTATTAGAGCTGGGACCAAGGAAAAGCCATGGATCCAAAACACTGCTGAACTGTGGGAATATTTGCATCTGGATCTGAACTTTGTGACTTGTGCTGATTTTGTGGTTTTCCCTATGATTTACTCAACTCTGCTGTTAGAGGTGCCTATGCAGTAACTTCTTCGAAGGATGGTGAAATAAAGGTGGGGACAATCTTTTGTAAGTTGGTCTGATGGGTGCAGAACATCTCTTAAAGGTGGCACAATAGAGTCAGTCAGCAGTTTCAGAAGTTCAAGTACCTTTTTTTACTGCTTCTTTAGAAAATGATAATATTCTAGCAGAAGCTTGGTTCTGTGACCGTCATGGTGACGAATACCAACATCTGTATGGATGACATTATGCCAATGCTGCCAAAATTAAATGTATAGCTAATAAAGAGGAGGGAAACAATCAATTAGATCTAGATGGATCTGGATCTTTTAAATGGCCAGGCCAGTAAGTAGAAAATACTGTTTAGTGTTTAATGTACACAAAGGTGAAATAATTGAGGTGAAGGCAGTGAATCAAAGTAGAAAGTGTATGTACAAAGGAACAATGATGCAGCATAATGAAGAGGGAAGGATCTAAATGTTGTGTTAGACAAATCCATGAAGATGTTAATATGTGAGTCAGAAAAAAGTCAAACATGAAATTGGACTATATAAATAAACAGTATACAAATCCAAACAGGTGATAGTGGTAGTTTACAAGGTTATTTTATTACCTTGTTTAAAATAAGACCATGATCCCAATTTTCAAATGTGGACACTAAGGTTCTAATCCCCAATTCCATATCTGGGCATTCAAACTGACATTTGGGTTCCTAAAATGAGGACTCTGGTTTTTAGAATTTTATGTACAAAATGAACGTCTATAATTTCTGTACAGCTATCACAGTCTTGCACACAGTTACTGCAGTGCACCCACCTTCACAGTAATTGTATATGCAAATGACTAATCATATATCCAAGTGGCTATTTGAATATACATTTATTTTAAATATACCAGACAAATGTAGTAACTGTGCATGCAGATTATCCATGTGTGCAATTCTAAAAATCTGGGGCTAGTCTTCTAAGGCCTTGATCCAGCAAAGCACTTAAGCACACGCTTAATATTAAGCATGTGAGTAGTCCGTTCACTTCAGTACTTTGCTGGTTCATGGTCCAAGTGCTGATTTATTAGACTTAGGCACCTCACAGAGGAATTCATGGTTGAAAATGCCAGTCCTATGAGCTATGCGTTACCCTGCATTTCACCTGAAGTTGTACAGGTATAAGTAAATGAGAACATAAGTTGGTCGTATAGGTTCAGTTTTGGTCACTTTGCGAAAAAGAAAGTTGATGTCCTGGAGAAGCTGTATTATAGAGTGACCAGTACAATTTTTGTAGCCACAAATGTGCCCACACATCCTGCTGACATTACAGATCACTGGAGCTTTTCTTGTAGGGTTACTATAATGTCATCAGAACCCTTTGATTTTTGTGTAAAATTTCATACTTCATAACTTCCAATATAGCATCCTATGAAGAACGAAAGATGTTTTATTTAAACCTGGCATTGTCAGGTTTACACACTAAATCTGAATCTGCCTCATGGGATAGTTGGAGAAACTGCATCATTTTAATAGCCTTTGATTTCTATTTTAAAAAAATCAAGGTTTTGTGGTCAAACATTCTAATCGTTTTCTATTTGTGTGTTGTTTTTGATTGGAAGTTCTTAAAGACACATTTTATTTTTCCTTTCTTTTAAAACATTGCTGATACTGGCCAATAGCATGATGTTAAAGTCACCAGAGTATCTCTTTATGGAAATTTAGAAATAACACAGAATATATGAATTCATCTTAACTTTTTCACATGCCATATATGTAGTCTGATCAATAAATAATTTTTCACTTCACCCTCTCATGCAGATGGTTTCATGTCATTTGCATAGTTTTATACACTCCCCTTGATTATATGATGTTTCATAATACCAGTGTTTCTTTCAACAGGATCCATGTATTGGAACTAAATTTGATTACAGTTATCACCATCAAAATTAATAACATGTATCAAATACAATATATTTAAATGTCTGATTTGTGTGTGGTAATAAATGTCTCGTCAAGTTCTAGAAGTAACACTGAGAGAATGAATCCATAGGATGGGTACCATGTGTAATTCTTATTTGGATGTGAAAACTAGGTTCTAGACAGGGGCTGGTAACACTAGAAATAGGATAAATAGAAAGATGTGCATGCTGTGTGAGTCCTGTACTGAACAGTCTGCTGTTTATTTGGCCTAAACAGTCTTTAATCACAGCTTATTTGCTTAAGTGAATCTGTCAGATTGAAATAAATCACAAAGGTCCAGAGCTAGTTTTAGCAATTCTTAGGTTGGCATGCAAAACTCCTGCTGGCACTGTCCCTCTCACTTGAATGTGGAAGTCTTTATGTCCCTTCCTCACACCCCCAAAAATGTAGAAGGAGCAGTGGCCAAGGGAGTCACAGATGTCAAAGACCAGTTCTTGGTAATTGTAGAGGGAAGCCCAGTGTGTTTATTATTGTTAATAGCCTGTCACTGTGACTTTTCCTATCTATGTGAACTCTGGGTCTACATTTTCAAAGCTTTCTTCACATCCAAGTGGGTTGAATGCTTTTTTAAAAATTATGAATATTGATTCTGCCTCTATGTATACAGGTTCACAAAGTGCCTGCAGGTTTGGTCGGACTCAAATCCAGCACTGACAGGGTTGCACAAATTATCAGATTAGATTTAATTAATATTGTTCAGAGATTAACCTGATGCACAGTATGTTTGAAGAAAGATTTATTGCCAGGATGAATGCATATCTGCTGTGCTATTTCTAAATTTCCACGCCTTGGCTGGCTCTCATTTTGAAGCTATAATGCACTCTTAATCACCTCTGCAGACCTGATTTAAAATCATTATTCATATTATTACTACTCTTAAGTGTGCATGGCATTTTAGAGACAATCAAGTCAGATGACCCTGCCCAAGAAGCTTAAAACGTAAGGCTCTAATTTTGTATCGTTTGTCATTTTCAGTAGGAATTAATGAGATTACATGCACAGTGCAGTTTGACATGTATAAGCATGGCAGAACCAGACTCTGTATTAAGGCGAAGCAAATGAGGGATGTGGATAAATATCAGCGTCCGTGTGCGGGTGTATAGTGGGAGGTTCAGCAGTAAGACAACGTGGCTACAATGGCAGTTGATGCACACACCTTTAACCTAATTTATATCCTCATGCTTTCTCCTACATGCACTTTTGGAGAGGGGACAATTAAGTCTGTGGGAGAGGTGTATTTTGAGAAGAGATTTGCAAGGAAGAAAAGGGTGACAGGCTGATGGGCTAGGGTCAGGAAGGGAGGTCCAGGCATTGGGGACCTGTCTGAGGAAAGACCTGGGGCCAAGGGTGGGAAAATGAGCTTAGTAACTTGGTGGAAAAAGATGCGAAGAAAGAAATGAAAGGGAATGAAGACATAAAAGTAGGATGTGGGCTAAGACGTGCAGGTCCTTGTGGATGAATGGCCATGTGACAAACAGCATCCCCATATCTGATACTTGCAATCAAAATATCAGCAAAAAGACAAATAACTGACTGGGTGACTCTCTCCAGTCAGGACTAAGGCATATTGGTGAGGAAGGCTTTACTTATATGGCCAGTGCTAAACCTCTTTTTGGAGAAATTAAGGGAATCCATCTGTTAATTTGGTACCTTTCGTGACCCCAAAATTCATTTTCGGTTATTTTTTAGTTAGAAAACATATCGTATTCTGAATATATATATGCGAAATACACATACACACACACTGTCTTGAGCAGCACACACTAACATCATATGGTGCAACAAATCACCTTCGCCTCTGTCAGTCATACTTTGGAAAAAATTCAGTGCCGTCTGAATTTTTGCTTTCTTGCATACTGGGATAATTTCCATGTATTTTTAAGATCACAATTATTTTGGAGATGAACATTTTGAGTCCAATTAACACCAAATGTTATCAAAACCCTTCTCTAATTTGCACAGCTTTTAGCAAAAGAGAAACTAGGCATTTGGCTTCCAAATTGCAACAATAACTCAATGACAAATAGCTATAGGCATCAGGCTTTCCAAAAACTTTATCTCAGAAAACATATGGGGATGAGTTTGCATGTGGCTGTTTGGGCGAACCCAGACCGAGTGAGAGTAATCACAGAATTTCTCCTTTTTAGCTGCAATTAGACTCTGTCTTCTTTCATTCCCCATTGTGGACTAGTAGGGAGACTTCCAGGGGAATCCTGTATGCCACTAAAGCCTATCTAATATTGACTGAGATAGGATGTGTCAGATAGGTCTATACTTAGTTATCTCATTTGCTAACTTGCTGAAGATCTGGGATCCTCTCTAAAATGTGCCTCTAGGTGTCCTTTTTTCTAACTTATATTTTCTGAAGCTGTTAGGTTTGTTTGAGGGGTCTTTGAGTAATATTTTGTTTGTTGTTGGAGTCAATCTGTTTGCATTAGCTAATACTGGTTTGAGCTGTCACCTTATGTTTTGATTGCAAATGTGTCTAGACACTGATGAGATACTCAGCGTGGGGGGAGATTTTCTGATGTGCTGGTGGAATTTAAGAATGCAATCCATTGAAAGTCACTGAAAACCTCTGAAAATTTCCTCCATGATACATAAATAAATAATGCTCCTCTCCACTAATTTTTCAGCCATAACTAAAGATCATCAAACTGCAAGAGATTCAGGAACAGAGCAGTGACTTCGGAGACCAGGAAAGCCTACAGTGACTAAATGCTTCTCTTTCCCTGTTGAGATAATATAGAATCTCCTGCCATTCTTGTCACTAACAACTCTAAATCACCATTTGTCACGCTAGCAAAAAGGGTCAATCCTGATTTGTGAGATGGGAGTGGAGACTTTATAAAGAATAAAAAGTTCAGTAAGATGAAAATCTAGAAACACCAGAAGAATTCAAGAAACCATTTATTTAGGTTGTTCTGGATCACGGGCCCAGGTATACACATGATCGTCAAAGATTATGCCTAAATTATATTCCTGCATTTTACTCTAATGTACCTTTAAGCTAATGAAAACTATTGCTAAAATAGCCATAATCTACTGAATGACAGTTTAAAAAACACAAATGTTTTCCACATCAAGTACAGTTCAACATAATTTCCCAGTGTGTCGATCTCAAAAATTATTTTTAGAGGTTCCCTGGAGAATATAGAAGATTGTTTAAACATGAGAAACAGGAGATTCTTGTCACAGATTAGGCTGCTTTTCTCATGTTAGTGGGATGAGCTGCTTGTAAGCATTGCTCCCATAGTCATGTGACTCGGGTGCAGATGATCCTCCGTCTGGAGTTGCTAACATAATTTTTTTCTGGTTTAGAGCTCCATTATGACAACACTTATTCATGTGGGTAGCGGAACTATGTGTGCGAGTAAAGGCTGCCAACATAAATAAGGGTTTCTGAGATCAGGCCCATCCTTGTTAATTTTAGAAAAGTAGGTGTGGATGCTCAGGTTGGTCACTGAGGCGATTAGAAAGAAATTACTTCCTCCTTAAACCCTTCTGACCTGCACAGAAAACACTGAAACAGCTTTTCCTTTCCTGTATCAGCTCAGTCGTTTCTTGTAGCCCCTTTCAAGGTGTCACAACACTTTTCCTTTAGGACTCTCCTCTAATCTCACAAATAGTATTGAAGCCTCAGTTAGATGTGTGGTGGAGGAATTTTAAAGTAGGAGCATCTTCCCTCAACTCCCAAATATCCTGCTGCCATCATATTATGAAGCTAAGTATCATATATATTGTTGGGTTTGTTTAGTATTTGCTAGCCACTTGCAATTTAGTGGCTAGGGAATCTGCGGGAAATTACAAAAAGAGAAATTTCAATACACATGAAACTCTATTTTCTGTTGTTGTCCACTTCTTGCATCTTTCCATTGTCTATTTCATGCCTAGTACAGATGATACTGGAAATATTATTACTCTCCCATGCCATCTACCATTCCCTTACTACGCTCAAGAAAGCATGTGACAGGGCAACATTTTTGCAGCGTATATATTTACTGACAACCAATTTACTGACAATATGTAATTAATTCCTGCATGTGATGTGTTTCCAGCTGTTCAGTGATCCTGCAAGATGCTGGGCATCCCTAACTCCTTTTGTAGTCAATGGGAATGGCAGTTGTTGATCAGCACTTTGCAGAATTGAACTTCCAAGACAGATAATACCGTGAAGAGAGGGGGAATATATCTGGGATTCTGTGAATATTAGTTTGTGAATTTGATCTATTTATACTGCTGCCCATCAATGTAGTATTTCAGTACCTTCCACATAAATTCATTATTAATAGTGAAGTCCCTAGTGGATTTCATGGAACCTTTTCCATGTTCAGAGAAAAAGTTCTGCTTGAAATAGGGTTTTTCTTTTTGATCTTTTAAAAATGTAATTATTTTGTCTTTTATAAAATGGTTAGACCATGATGTCTTTTTTAAAGTAATGACATACCAAAGTTCAGCCCTGTTTTTGATCAGAAACAGCCAAGTTATAAACCACTTTATAATGGAAATGCTAATAGACTCTTCGCTATAACAATGTTATCAAACACCACTGGAAAATTATTGTCATGATTCACTTAAACCTATGCAATCAAGTGTTTCAAATAATTGTTGGCACAATACTCAAGGTCATCACAGTGGGAGCCAAAAATGAACCCCATAAGAAGAAAATATGTCAGAGATCATTCTGGTGTGTGACAGATAACTGGGTAAGTTGTAAATGACAACTAACTTATATCCAGTGCACACAGGCTAAAGACAAGACAAGTGTGTGCTGGGAGCTCAGGGGAATTCAATGTCACCATCTAGGAGATGATAAAATAATTTCCTGACCCACTTCATCTGAAGTGAACAACTGCATCACTTCTCTTTTCACTTTGCCACAGAACTGTCCATTGATAATTGATTTGGTGCTGATGCCATTCTCGTGTTATCTGATTGGGGTGAATATGCATGTGTACTTCAACGTTCATGGAAAGAGTGCAAGCACCAGCTGAGAGTGCAGTTACACAACATGGCAGAACTATGGGTGCACTCCAGCTGCTTTGTTCCACTCCGGGGCTGCAAAGCAATCATGAACCTAGCTAAATCTGGATTTATGGTTGCTTTGCATTGCTGGAACAGTGTAAAATAGATGGCGTGTACTGGTGAATGTTGGCCAATATGTTTACAATTTATAGATTCTTAAATTGTCCAGCATAGACAGGAGTCAATGCAAAGTTGTTGTGTTTTAACAAACCTACACTAAGAGATGGTTATCTAGCTGATGTTGTTTTTGTAGTGCATGTTTTATGTTAGGCGAGGCATTGAGGGAAATCTGGTGCATTTATCACTAAATACTGCATTATATTAGAAACCATACCCAATAGAATCATAACACAAAGCACACTACTCTGGCCTGGATTGTTCCTTTGGGATTTTCATACCCAACTGGGCATGGGTCTCCAAGTGAAGGGAAGGGTAGGAGAGGGAGCATCGTCCCCTCGTCAGCATATTAAAAGCTATTGCAAATTAAGGCTATATTAACTCTTACATGGAGCCCCATCCATGCTGAAAACCTCCCCTCACAAAATGTGGGGAGTATCGGGTAATACCAGCACGGAAGCCCTGGTATGAAAGCTCCAGAGGAGCCGCACTACATGGAAGCCAAAGGAACCCAAGAGCCTATGCTAGTTCAGAGCTATCTGGCTTCCATGTGGATAGTCCTGGTTCTCTATTAAACAGCATCTGAGGCTCTGGGTATGAAACAGTACCCTCACCCATGATTCATTCTGCTGTGGAGCAACCCAGCCCTGCCCCCAGAATGACTGATGGAACAATCCACTGGAGTTTTCCTCCTGACTCCCTCCCACAAGATTGTTCCACAGGAGGGAGGAAGCTGGGGCCTAGAAATACCAAACACACACCAGAGTATTCCAGCCCTGTGTGGTAGGCAGGAATGAACTGAAAACAACCTACTTTTAGGAAAGTAAAATCACCTAAGAGAACTCTCGTTGCTATTATAATGACAACACGATAATACAATTTCCCTTTAGAAATACCATAGTAATTATACTGACCATTTTAAAGACTCCTACATCCATTTTAAACATAAGTGAGCCCTTTATTGCTTTAAAGCATGAGGCATGTAGGTGATACTTCAATATGCTCGTTGGTAAAAATAAACAAACTTAGTCAAGGCTCCTTGGGTATCTTTTTCAGCATGGAAATGTTAAGGCAAAACAAAAACATTTTTCAAACTGATATAGAGAATTACGTATATGGGTTTAAATGCTTTCTTTAAAAAATGTCAGCAAAAACTGGTAAAACCCTCCTATCGCCAGTACTATAGCATATAAGAAGCCTGACTATCTGTTGCAGAATAAGTGAGTAAAAATATAATTGCTTCCTTAGAAGCCTTGAATGTTCTTTGAAGCTGAACACAAGTAACCTGAGGTCAGTTATCTGTTGGTTTGACCACCTTAAAACATTTGGCTCTCGAGCCAGCCCTCATCTACATCAAAGAGCAGGAACTTTAACATGTGATAAAGAAGATGACTAGAAGCTCCAATCTTAATGAACACAGATGGTTAGCTGCTAGTGTCTGGTCTTGGCTTATTGAATTTGTTTATGTAGAGAGAGATCTGTGAAGCTGATTGAAAGATTCTCCAGTAGCAGAAGTGACTGAAACTGCAAATATCTCTCCATCTACTTCACTTTTTTTAAAAATTCGGATCCTCATGGTTTATATTTTTTTCTTTCCCTCTTTTTTTAAGTTTCTTCTCTAATTTTCTGCACATTTTCCAGAACCAATATCAGTTTCTTCTCCTTATTTTCACAGAGAACAATGGTATTCTGAAATTTTAACTTTTTCTGTATAAGCTCTTTAGTACTTCTTATACAATGGTTGACCCCAAGCCAACTTGCCAGGTAACTCCTCCTGATTCTTTTTTTAAAAGGAAATATTTCCTTGACACCTTACCTTTGAGATGTAATGCTTTAAAGCAGAGAGGCGTGGGTGAGATCCTGGCCCCATTCAAGTTAATGACCCCATTAACTTCAGTGGGGCCAGGATTTCACCATTTATTCTTTTCCTGGTGTAGAATGATTTCCTCCAAAGCACAGAAGATAATAGTGGCTGATCAGATGCAGGCATGGGGTAACTCTTGGCAAATGTTGGCTTTAAATAGCAGTCACCATCCAGAAATGTGTGTGTAGTAGTCATAATACTGATATTTTATATGTCACTCTCTATTTTCAAAGTGCTGTACAACCATTAATTAATTATTTCCTATTTTAAAGAAAAGGAAACTGAAGAACAGACAGGGTGTGTGGGTACAAAGTAAGTCAGTGGCAGAGTTAGGGATAGAATATTAGATTTCTAGGCGCAGGGCCTGGCGTACATTCCAATGGACTACGTCACCACAGTGCTGCCCCACCCCACTTTTAATATTTTCCAAAGCATTTTGGGGGAGGGAGGAGGGGAAGTTTGACGGTTTAAATAAATCTCTGCAGCTGCTTATTGCTTTTCCATCAAAGCTCTAATAACATGTGCAAATAACTCTAGCTTTTAAAAACCACAGGAATGGCAGAGCATTGTGCTGTATGTAATGCCTGATGCAGGCAGGCAGGCAGACTGGTTACTCTAGTATGGAGGCATTTTCAAGATCTTTAATCAAGATGTTCTTCCATACTGGTCCTTCTACACCAAATGTTGAAATACAGTAAGTAGTGGAAATTGATTAAAACATTAATTTCATTTCCTTAGAAGAAATTTAAACATAATTAAGGGGGAAAATAGAACATTAATAGTGCAGATAGAAAATATGCTCATATAATTCTACTTGGAAAAAATAAATAAAGATAAAAGCTACAGGAAAGAGGAGGTGACAATAATTAGTTTGTTGTTTTAAATGAGGAGGTCTCTTGGGCCAGATGTTACTTGTCAGGGAGTGATGCCCCCTCCTGAGAAATGTAATGAAACTGAGATAGCCAGGGGCCTTGGGGAAAAAAAAGCTCTGTGTTTGGAGATGTCATTTTATTACAATGCTCTTGCCTTTTGCCTGAAGCATCTTGCAACTTGGGATAGAAGGAGAAAGGGAGAGAAAGGGAGCATGCTTGCGTTGATAGAAGGGATGTAGCCTGCATTTGTATTCAATCATAGTCTGGTCAGCAGAGCATGCATGCTTCTAATTAGCATAAGGAGGAAGGCAAGAAACCTGTCTCCGCCACCAGAGACAGAGCATCCAGGCAGAATCTCAGGGCTGTCCGGAAATGTCTGGAGCTCATTGCAATGCAGGTGACAGAATTTAGAGGAAGATATCTACAGAATTATCCTTATTTTCTCTGCCACTCACTGTCTGCTCTCATTAAGCAAACACAGAATCCAAAGGGGTGCTCTGTGTGTTTGGAGCAATAAATGGAAAAGTCACAGCCATATACTCTCTGTGGGTCACACTTACTCACACTGAGTAATATACTACTCCTTGAAGCTCAGTTGCAATGAATGGGGCGACTC
The DNA here is from genome assembly GCF_026122565.2 of Emydura macquarii macquarii. NCBI lineage: Eukaryota > Metazoa > Chordata > Testudines > Chelidae > Emydura > Emydura macquarii. Next base: position 6,178,387 of record NW_027130698.1, read on the forward strand.
AAGGACTAAAGCACTACTTGATGTGAGTAAAGGGCATTCATTTGTCTGGGACAGTGAAGCCTGGCTTGGTGTGTCTGGGCCAGCTTGTGACCCACTCTATGTTTTAGAATGCCTTTACTCCATGAATAGCCCCACTGCAGTCAAGGGGGCTACTCGTGGAGCAAGCTGCTATTCAATGCTCTGGCCCTATGGCAAAACCCCTAACAATTTACTGATGTGCTCATTTTAGTCTAGATCTCTGAATCTGGGCTGGGCAAATCATTAAAAACACTGGTACAAAAATTGTTTCAAAGATCACAGATCAGTTAATACATTGCTTCCGTCGCTCCTACGGTACACAAGGGCATAGCTGAATAGCCTCATAAAGCCATTTCAATTGGAGCAGATCAAAGCCTTAATTCGTGTCACCAGCACGCTTATGCCATTCACATTTCACAGTTATTCATCTCCCTGCATTATGATTCCACAATAGAATAAGGATGCATATTAACCTGATTTTATATAGAGAATAATGCATTTTCTAACACTCACACATAGATGTGTGATGCCATTAAAAATGTTTTTTATGCATGAGCTACAAATGTAAGGGAATAGGATGAATACAGAAATAAATATAGATGTTTTGGAAAGTTCTGTCACTCAAAATTATTTTAAAGTGCTTAAATATTTTTCTGCCAATTTACTTTGAGACAGTACGAGTTCTTACCATACCTCTGTGGAGTGAACAACTGAATTATTTTTGATTTATTCCTGTTTATAGAGTGATTGGGAGAAGGCCTTTTTAAAAATGAATCTTTTGAGGTGCGCATATAATACATATTTCATTACTTTTTGGGAGAGGTTTGCCCATAGGATTATACCTATGAACAGCCTCCAACTATTTTTAGAAACCATAGTTTACATTCATGAACCTGCCCAACATGAACATTGTATTGTGTCAGGTGACACAGCTGCTTGCTGTTAATCAACTGATAATTTAAAAGACATCCCTCCATTTTATTCACTGGTTGGAAATTCAGAGTGCTAGAATTTCAAGGAAATGATCAACTGCATTCAAAAGTATAGTGCATTAATCATCTCTTCTGGCAGCTGATGAGACCCTCATAAACCCACCTTGTGGCTGGAAGTCACAGGATTATTTCAAGCACTGATATAAAGTTATTTTATACTTCCCTCTGCCCTTCTGGGGCCTCAGCCTGGAATGTGCTGAGCATCCTCACCTCTCATTGATGACATTTGGAGCTCAAACGAGTGCTTGGCTCCTTGCAGGATCAACCCCTGATCTGCAGACTCCAAAGGATCAAAACATTTAACAGACCCAGACTATTTAAGTTTCTCATTTAGTTGTGGTCATACTCAGCCACTGGGAGTCAGTTTCTACCTTCCAGATGTATTTGGTATACTCAAATCTCCCACTAGCCAGTCAGCAGGGCATTATAAATATACTACAAGACTGATGACTGTTTAAGGTGGCTAAGGTAATATCTTTATTGGACCAACTTCTGTCCGTGAGGGAGATATTATCTCACTCAGCTTGTCCCTCTAATATCCTAGGACAGACATGGCTACAACTACACTGCATACAGCTATTTAAGTTTTCAGTCACATAACTAGCTGGATAAACCAAACCTGGATGTATTGTTGATAGGCCTATGTTTCATGCATTTTCCCACAAGTATGGGCTGTGGGAAGTTTTTGTTTTTTTTGTTTTGTTTTTTGGTTAACTAAAAAAAAAATAATGAGGACAGGTTTTGACAGAATTAATGTCAGAAGCCTCAAGTGATTTAGAAGTCTGTCTCATTTTCCTAAGTGAGGTTGACGATTAGGCACCTAAATCTCAGTGGAAATCAATGGACGCTTTTGAAATTTTTACCTTGACCCATGTCCATTTGCATATAAAAAATAAGTGATTATGAAATCTCTCCTACATAGGTTGGGGTGGAACTGGGTTTTCCATTTTATGGGAAATTCCAGAACGTTGCTTTTTTTTTTTTTTCCTGTTGTGAAATGGAACAAGAACAAAAAAATTCAAATTTTCTCACATAATGAAATAACTAATTTTAAAAAAACCATTTGGGGGTCCAGTGGAACATTTGGTTTGGAATCTGACCTTTTACAACTTTTTGTAAAATATCTTCTATGAAAAACAATGAAATTTCATTCCAAAAAGTGGTTTTGAAATGGAAAATCCAAACATTCCATTTAAAAAATGTCAAGATGTGACCATTCAGCATTATTGAAATGTTTTGTTTCATTTTTAAAGAACAAATGAGTTGAAATGTCAATTTAGATGGAAATGACATTTTTCATTGTAAAACTATTTTGATGAGAAACTTTTAACCACCTCTACTTTGGCAATTTAAAATCTGAAACTAATTTTTGTCTGTGCTGGGGTGGATGAAAAAAAGTACAGTGACATGCAGCTTGCAGGTATTTTCTTGCACAATCTGTCATATGAATTTAAATCCCATAGTGCATTGACTTAGGCCTGAATATGAAACCCATTATTCTTGACTCTACAGTCATCGTTCTTTTAACTTGGGGCTAGATCCTCAACCAGTATAAATCACCACAGCTCTATTCATGTCAATACAGCTATGTCATTTTACACCATTTCAGGCTTATGTCTGGTGAAGGAAAACTTCCTTGAGTGTCACCATGTATTGGGATATGGTAGTGCTTACAGTGATGGGTACGTCAGAAGTGCTTAGACAGATCATTAGGACTCAGTGACTTTGCTCTTCCCTGATGGTTTTAATATGAGTTCTCTATTTTAAGGTTGGAAACATACAGCTAATGCCTAACCAGTCAAGCAATCTGAGCCGTTGTTTCACTCAGCTCTGTAACTTTCCAGTGCTTATTAGAAACTGCATATTCTACTTCTTTCCTTAGTGTTTGTTTCGAGAAGAAAAGCCTGTCTCATTATGCTGCTGTAATTTGACCTCAAGCCCACACCACATCCGTCTCTTGTAGTGCTCTGTTTTCAGGCTGATGTCTGCCTTTTTTCTCATTTTGACTTCCCTTTTCCTTCTTTTATTTGCTCATACTGTAAATGTGTCAGAGTAAGAGACAGAAAGCTTGGAAGTTTTGCTTTAAAAGTAAAAGGTAAAAAGCACATAATAAAATGTACATGTTCCTCTCTCTCTCTCTCTCTCTCTCTCTTTTTGTTCTTTTCTTTTTGGATTTTAGAAAAGTGCTCTCTGCCTGATGAAACTTTTAATTCTTTTCAAAACAGTTTTGGATTTTTAGTTGATCTCCTTCCTCTGCCTGTCTGTCTTTTGCCTGTAGTGCAGTTATTCTCAACTTTTTTTTTTTTTATGTACTCCAAAGCAAACTCTGTTTGTCTGACTATCCCACCCCACCCACACAGACAGCAGTGGTCTTTGCAAATTCTTGAATATCTTTCATGCGTGCTTGACACATACAGTTATGGTCTTAAATCTGTATGCACATTATACCAAAAAGAGGAACAATGTTTGTTTCTGAGGGGCTAGCATCAGCCTTCGCTGAAATCCTTCGATGTCCAAGGGTCCATCTGCTCACTAAAAGTCATAGTGCTAGGTTTAGGGACAGACTACAGCAAGGATGGATATGTAAACTACACTACCCCAGGGGTAGCACTGGGAGGCATTGGGACTCATTGACACCCCTCTAGGGCACAATTTCCTCCCTGCTTCCCCAGTTCTCTGTTGTGGTGGTAATTTCTGCTAGCCAGCACCCGAAGCTAATGGCAGTGTGTCCCATGGTGGGTCAACTGCACGTCAGACCCTTTCCATTCCTGGCCCATCTGTTTTGGGGGGAGGTGGGGAGTAACAGGGTGTAGGTAAGCACTGCAGTACAGAGCAAGGAGGAAAGAAGGAGAGAGGAACTTTTCATCTGCTGGCAGGGTGGGTTTATTATAAATGGATCTTATCTCCTAACATACGCCCTGATTCAGGAAAAGTAGGTCCCACCTCAGAAAGTGCTTAAGTTCAGCACTTTCTTAACTGATTAGCTGAAGAGGGATGGACTGAGTGTTTCCTGAAGTTGGGCTATGGTCCTTGGCTGAAATACCACATTCTGTATTGAACCTCAGATTCCCTACCCATCAAACATATTGCTTCGTTTCCGTCCGGTCTCATCAACCTTTTCCTTAAGATTCTTTTAAGTAGGACTTCTAAAAACTACTACTTTTATTTTTATCTCTTTTTCTTTAATTTGAGGCTTGAACTGTGTCCTTGTGTTAAAAGTGGGTCTGGGCGGTGCCTTACAGCTCTTATTTCACTGCTGACTCAGAAGCACAAGAGGTGGAAAATTATAAGACAAAGTATAAAAAGATATTTCCAACACTGAAGATGTCACGCTGCTTCCTGACTTTACATAAACAGCCACAGCAATCTCCGTTGGTGATTATTTCTACCTTACATAAATGTAATGCCTGATTTTTAGTTGGGACCCAGCACGGCACTGGTCTTGTGTACTGAGACAAATGCATGTTGTGCTTAAAATTTCTTTCACCTTCATAACCAATATTAGTGCTGGAAAGGTGCATGCACTGGTATGTGCCTGGGCAAAGTGGATGCTAGACTGAAAATCAGGGCCTCAGTAACTATTTTCCACCAATATATACATTTTATCATGATGACGATTTATTTACTAGTAGCAATGTGTTTGGTGCTATACAATACACAAAAATAAAGATGGTTCCAAATAGCTTGCAATACATAGTCTTTGGACAGTTTATAGCAGTATGCGTTAATTACAAATAAGTGGTTAAAAACACAGTGCTATAAAAATATATGTAGGAACAGGTAAGGGCCAGGTAAGTTTTTGTAAAAGGCTATTTCAGAGCTAGACTGTACTATTTCTCGGAATGGTTTGAAACATATATTTACAGAGTATAAAAAGTATTCTGATGAAAATCATTTCCAGTTTGACAATTTCATTTTAGTGTTACTTGATCTACTTGTTGAGACACTTGGGGGGAATCAATGTAACATTTTACCTCTCCCCATGTCAGTGTGAGCTTTTAGATAGCTAATTCCCCTGCACATTCTGTAAGGGGATGGATGCATTTAGGGCTTGTTTGGAATAGAATTTCCTCATCTCTCTTGGGCCAAATCCAGTATGATACAGATGCAGGCATAATGAAAAAGAGATACCTCGCAGTCCTCTGCAATCACTTTTCTATATCTTTTCACATCAGTGAGATCTTATCACACAAATGAATGACTTCAATTCAATCTTACAAAAAAAATATTCACACCATGACACAGCGGTGAAGTTATAATAGTTGTTTTTCAAAACAAAGTATTCATAAGGGCCAAAAGAATACTGTTTTGACATGACTGATTTGCACTTAAGTAGAATCAAATGTGTTCTGGTCTAGGGCTGCCCAGTGTTGAAAAAGACCTTTATTGTTAGAGATGAAAAGGGTTAAGAAACCTATACCTGACCCCTCTCCACACATCACTTTTTCTCTTTGTAAGTGTTCTTCAAGCTCATGGCCTTATGGCTGACTTAATTAAATTCAATAGAGCAAAATAAAAGGAAGGAAATAAAAGAATGCAGGTGTGCCTTGAAGATTATATGGAAAAATAAATAATTTAGGAGGTCTTGAACCAGTGAGTAAGTGTCGTTTACATAGCAGCCCAACTTGCAAATACTAAGAAACAAGAAATGTTGAAATCTGATGATCAGTCAGGGTGGATCATAACCAAGTTATTTAAAAACATATGCTTCTGTACTTGTGTTACCTCAGGGAAATTCTCAGTGGGAGAGGCTTTTGTGCTCAGGCTGTAATGGTGTGATGTGTGAATGATGGGTTAAAGGGGTTTGGTCTGCTGATTATTGTCAATCTCAGAAGGGCAGCTCTTCAAAGATGTACGTCTGAACTGGCACCTTGGCACTGACTAGAGCTTATCGGCCGACACTGTGATGGATTTTTCAGAAAATGTAAAAAAAGAAATTGTGGTCTTACTAGTCAATGGGACTACTCATACACTTAAGCTTGGGCCTGCATTTAAGTAATTTGTTGAAGTGAGAACATGAGTAGAAAGGTATTCTGAGGTAATATATCACCACTCAAGCAACACATCTCACTAGAATAAATTAAGGATTGCTGAGATTCTTGATCCTTGCTGAATTTTCTTGCTCTGAAAAGTATTTTGCCATAAATCTGCTATTCAAGAGAAAGGAGACATGCAGTTCTGTGGGCAGAGGATTTGGAAGAGTCCAAGATAAAAATTGTGCCATCATCCTACCTTATCTTTTACCTATTAAAGTATGTTAGATAAATCAGTAGTTTTACAGCTTTTACGCTGAAGAACATTTATGCCTAAATATACGCAAAGGGGGAAACTAACAAGGAGGTACAATCTAATGATAAATGCTGTACCTGTCTAAAAAGGAGAGCATTAGTAACTGAGTAACTTTTATGCCTAAGAAAGTACTTCCTCTTGCCAGCATTAGACAAGTCATTCCCTATGCATTTCCCAAGCCTCGTCCTCAACTGTTTTTATCATCTCTGTCTCTTTCTTCTACTTTCAACCTTTCCCTTCCATTTGTGGTGTCTCCCCCCACTTGGAGCAGTCTTTCTGCCCTGGTCTTCCAAGCAGCTGCTTTGTTCTCTTTCAGATCCTTCCCTGAAGCCTATTTCTTCCATCCTTCCTTAGTAACCGCTCTGTTCCCTTAACTGTCTTTTTTGTCTCAACTCTGTCAGGTTTATGTGTATATCTCTATTGTTTTAAAAAGACCCCAAAATTTAGGGCACTGTTGCTTTTTTTTTTTTAAATGCAACACTTGCTCTACTTCTTTTGCACTTTCAACTGTTACTTCATCTATTTCTAGCTTTGGTATAAGCAGCATTGGGCCTATTTGTTTTTTTTTTTGTTTTTTTTAATTGAAATCAATGGGATTCCTTGTTTAAGTGTTCACCACCAGATATAAGGGTTTCACAATCAAACCCTTACTGTTATTGCTTAACAAAAAGGAATGGAGAATTAGATTAGCAGAGTTATTGTTTGGGTCCTTTATTGTCTAGAGCAGTGGTTCTGAACCTTTTTTTCCCGAGTACCACTCGGGGAAAAAAGGGAGGAAGGGGACTTTCGGCGATGGTGGGGTTACATGGGGGGAACAATGACCTCCGACGAAACCCTGCCGCCGTTTGCCCCTTTTTGGTGGCAGGGTTTCGCGGAGGTGGGTGGGTGGGTGGGGGGGACTTTCAGCAGCGGTGGGGTTTCGCGGCGGCGGGGGGGGGACTTTCGGCGGCGGATTCGGCGGCGCGGTACGGCTCGCATACCACCCAGACTTCTTTGAAGTACCACCGCTGGTACGCGTATCGCCTGTTGAGAACCGCTGGTCTAGAGGACTTTTAGGTAGTTTAGCCATGCCCTTCTGTGAACTGCCTGCCTAATCATTACTGTTGGCATTTTCTAGGAGCCTGGGACTGTCATGAGCCCTACCTCAATATCAAAGATGATGAGCAATAAAATTGCAGGAGGAAAATCTGTACACTATGGGAATCATACTTTCCAAGGCACAGTATGATCTGCTATCTAATCAAGTGCATTGGAGTTACATACATTTGGAGGTGGTCAGGCCACAAGGGAACATCATGATCATCTAGTCTGACCTCCTGCACAACTCAGGCCACAGAACCTCACCCACCCATTCCTGTAATGGGCCCATAACTTCTGGATGAGTTAAAGTCCTCAAATCTTGATTTAAGGACTTCAAGTTACAGAGAATCCATCATTTACTTTAGTTTGGACCAGAGAGTGACCCATGCCCCACACTGCAGAGGAAGGAGAAACCCCTCCCCCCCAGGCTGTCTGCCAATCTGACTTGGGAAAAAATTCCTTCCTGACCCCAAATATGGTGATCAGTTAGGCTGTGAGCATGTGAGCAAGACCCACCAGCCAGAAACCTGGGAAAGAATTATCTGTAGTAACTCAGAGCCCTCCTCATTTAGTGTCCCATCTCGTCATTGGAGATACTTGCTAAAAGCAGTTATGAAGGGGGGGCATATGCCATTGTAGGTACCTTCATCATGCCATCCCATCAATAAATTTATCAGGCTCAGTCTTGAAACAAGTTAGGTTTTTTGCCCCCAATTCTCCCCTTGGTAGGCTGTTCCCAGAACTTCACTCCTCTGACAGTTAGAAGCCATGGTTTAATTTCAAGCCTAAACTAATTGTTGGACAATTTATATCCATTCGTGAGAGGAGTATGTTGTATTTTGATGTTGTCATTGCTTTGTCCAGTGTCAGCTTTGCCCAGTGTCAATGGTCAAACAAACATCTCAAGAAAGCAGTATCAGTGCTCAAAACTAAACACCTTGATAAATATTAACCCTAAGGGCCTGCTTCAATTTCTCCTCGTTAAGCAGAGAAGTAAAAAGAACAGGGACTAAAGGGACTCTTAGTTATTGGAAGCTGAGGATTATAATAATTCTCGTCCCACTAGCCAGCATTATCTTCCTCTTGCAGTGGGTAGACTTAAAAAGTTCCTCTGTTTTGATGGTGTGAACTGGTCTCAACTGTATTTCTTATTTTTTCTCTCTCTCTCAATCTGGCTGACTCTGTCAAAAGGAAGGAGCACTTTAAGTGCTCCCACTGAAGCTGAGGAGAAAGGTAGAGGACTGGAGCCAGATGGGAAAGTTAAAGTACGGGAATAGTCAAAAATTGTGCCAAGCTGCAGAGTAACTGGGAGATCAGAGTCTGTAAGAAACACATCACTGCTGAAGAGGGAAATCATATCATGAAAAACTTAGTCAGCGAGCCAAAAGCGGGGGGAAACTCAAATTCCAGAGTCATGCCAAAAATAATGCAATTTCAGCTGAGCTACTGCATTTTTTCTAAATATCCATTTATGCCCCCAAGTACACTGATAAAGAAGTCAATAATCCAACAAGGTGTTTACATGGATACAGGTGATTTTGCCCTATTTGTAAATAAGTTGTGCTTGTGACAGGAGGGGAATGGATGATAACTGAGCATGACACTGCTGAAATGCCATTTGAAAGAAGGAACTTTCTCTATACAAGAGTAGATTTCTGCAGTATTTCCACCCCAAATAGGCATATTATATAATGCTAAATTCTTCTTTCAACATTCTCAGTGTCCTAACGGACCAAGTGAAATCCATTTAGTGAAGAAGAAGGTGTATGGTTTTATGGACTGTGCTAGAAGTCAGATCAATGAATGGCAATAATCTATCAATAGTACTTCTGTGGCTCTCATCACCATAGTGATCTTTAAGGTAAATATCCACCCAGCATCCCATGAGATAAGACAGTGCTATTATCTCCATTTTACAGACAGGGAACTGAGGCACTGAGCAATCAAGTAGTCTGGGGCAGGGCAGGGAATTGAACCTTGGTCTCCCAATCCCTAACTATGCTTTTTGTTTCTTCACATGGTCTTTGGCATGGTTCCTCTATGCTGTCCTCCTATACTTGGAACACTCTACCTCCTCTGGAACATCCAAGCATTTCATGCTCATTTTGTTCCAATCCAGCCTTAAAACACCTTTCTTCTGCCCAAGCTACCAGCAGTAATCAAACATAACCATATTATGATAATTCCATCTTTCAGTCACATGGGGCAGAAAGGGCTTTGTTTACAGATCCTGGGCTTCACAATATGTGTGCTTTTCCAGAGCTAATAACCTACACATGCAACTGATACACCTTGCAAACATTACAATCCATGGATGCACTCACGTTTGCACAAACATGTATACTGGGTTGAGGCCCCAGTGATCGTCTCACCCTGTGTATCTGAACTGCGATGTTTGTTTGTTCAGATATTGAGCGCCTTGGAACAGGACCCATATCTTCCTTTGTGTTTTTCAGAACACGGAGCAGGCTGGTGGTAGTTAGTAGATAGTAGATGGCTACATGATACACCAAAATGGAGACAATAGTCACAGACACATATATGCTTCTATTTCTGATTCAGTATAGGAAATGATACTCCTAGTCTGACTGGGAACAACACAAGCACACTTTCCTCTCAAAAAACAGCCTGGATTTCAGTCACCCTTCTGAGCTGAAAGTCACTGTATTCTGACCACTTTCGATAGTTAATACCCAGAAGCTCTGCGTACATCGAAACTCACAAAATAAAGGTCTGATGTTTTTATATTTACAGCTGAGCTCTGGGTTTTAAGTCAGCAATATTTAGTTGAATTTTGGTCAACTAATTTTGTATTATTTTAAAGCATTTTATGTGCATGTGCTGCAGGGCAAATATAATGGATACATTTAGATATCAAAGCATATAAATAGAAATAAATCCCATTTCTGCCATGACAGTTTCTATGGAATGATTCCTATTGTAAACTAGTGCACCAAAGAGAAATAGTATCTGATCTTAGTGGAGAGCAATACTATGATGAGTAACAAAATTATGACCTTCCTGTTTAAAGCTAAGTGAATAGTGGAAGTACTTGTCTGAATTTCAAAACAAACATTGATCGGATCCTCTGCGTTTCCAGCTTTGCACCTTTGTATCATGTAACTCCTAATGTGGAAGATTTAGTTTTCTGTTATGCAACTGAGAAAAAAAGAAACACCAATTTCCTCATCATATCGCTTTCCACTTCCACCTATAAAACCTTTCTGATTCAACACTTATCTGTTCTCTTTGGATGTTATTAGTTTCCTTTGGATCATTCCCTGTAGTGTAAATGAATAATATGCTCTTCAGTATTGGCAGCTAATCTTACATGTAAAGCCCATCTTGCTATTGTTATGCTGTATTCAAACCAGAACTTACACATTTTTTAGCCCTACATTCCTTGTGCACCCAACTCCCATTAACTGTAATGGTCATTTTGAGTGTGCAAGGAATGAAAGATGACGTGTAACACCCACTCAAGTTAACAAGAGATTTGAGCAGGAGGTCAGGATAAGTCAGGAAAAAGATACCAATTGAAGCAAAGATGTTTGCTTTAACATCTATCTAGTGCAGCCACACACAATTTCACTTCTTCCGTTCGTATCGCAAAATATCACAAATGTCTTTATTCAGCATTGCTGTGTTCAGTTCTAACCATTTGAAGAATGCCTCCAGTTATTGTTTAGATTGGTAAAAAATGCATGAACAACAGGAACTAATTTGAAACTGCAAATGCTAATTGTATAACCAAAAAGTAACTTTGAATAATGATGTCCTTTGAGGTAATTTATTCCTAAATCATTGGGGCTCTGAACAGCATTTAGTCCCAGGGGAATTAGCATTTAGAGCCTGAGGGTGCCATTTCAAAGCCTGGGTCTTACATAAAATTCAAATCCTACTATGAGCAAAATAATTGATATATCAAAGAACTCAGCATTCCCTCTTGGGCAGCTTTATCTTCATAACTCTATTTAGATTTTAGCCATTTAAATGAAGAGATAATAAAAATACACAGCTCTACCACACTTGAAAATATTGACCATGATTTCACATTATAAGCCTGGATAGCCTCATGGGTTGTAGTGGAACAAATATAAAGTTTATTCACCACTAACCTTCAGCCAAACTTTCAAGTTTGGAGTCATCACCTTGGATTTGTATCTGACTCTATGGCTTTGGCTCATGGTCAGATCCAAAACTGAACAAGGATTTGCTTTCCAGCTATATTCAAGATGGAGCTGAAATGAGACCAGCATTTCTCATGAGATGTCAGCTCAAGATATCAGAAATCTCATGAGAACAGGGGTGGTTTATGAGATTTACACTCTAGAAAATGGCAGAAAAAATCACAACATGATGTGACAACTTGGGATTTCTACAATTCAGGCAAAAGACTTCTAAGAAAAGCTCATGCTTTACTGGGAATCTGTTATCACATGCATGTTTCAACCCAGACCTAATGGAGAACTTGCACACTGCTTCATTGACCTGTCTGTAATATTTTTTTAGAGAGGCGTTCATTTGGATATACATAGCTATCATGGAAGTCAGTTGGAGCTGTTCACACATATTAGAAAGCAGAATTTAGCTGCTTTGCATCTGAAGTCAATTGGAGCTATAGGTAGTCAGCACCTCTGGAAATCAGGTCCCAAGGTTATGCAAACTAGGCTTCCAATACCAATGCCTACTTTTTGAAAATGTTGGCTTCAGTATTTTGGTTCCGAAAGTTCAAGGGAGTCATTTCACTCTTTAACTAGCGTATTAGTTGCATACCCACGAATATTTTGAAAACAAAACGTGAGGCCAGTAACTAGCATTATATAGGTTATTTTAATGAGAATGTAAATCAGACATGTAAATGGACTCTTGCATTATTTTTTTTTTCCTCCCCTCACCAGAAACCCACTTGTCCCACCTCTCCCTGGGCTGTTCTCCTGCCTAAACAGCTGGAAGTGAACTGGGTTTGTATTGGCCAAATTTAACTGGCCATTCATAAGTTAAAGCTCTCCCCACTTTCCCTACCCTTCTCTCTTTCTCCTTCTCCTTAATTTGCCTTACAGCAGTTTCAGGCAAGGCTGCTTTTTCAACTCTTTTGATTAGTGTGTGATTAAGTAGGTATATGGGACAATAACTTTCTATTTTAAAAAAAGCCATAAACATTTAATGAAAACATGGCTGCAGGGCCTTCCTCTCTGAGCAAATTAAAACAAACAAAACAAAAAAGCCACATGTCTTCATGGGAATCCCCGCTGTAAGACGGTGAAATATTTTCAGTCTGGTGTGAAAATTAAACTGTTGGACTTTTAATGAGAGGCATCCACAGCTCACCACACTAAGTGCAAGGAATGGGGAGGCATTCGGGCCAACTTTGGCTTCTAAGGAGTAAGGTAGAGGAAAGGCCCTGCTTGGCTGCTGTTCTGGAGACAGTGCTAGGGGAGCAACACTGCACTCTATGTCAAGGTTTATCAGTTGCTGATCCTCCCTGTGCTTCTCCAGCGCACCAGGAAGCATTCGATCACCTCTATTCTCTGCAAGAAGACGCCTCCAGATGGCTTCTGCTGTCCTAGTGCCTCTTTGCATCCGTCCTTATTATGCTATTGCTGATGCAGCCAATGTTTGACCCTTTTAAGGGTTGTGAATTCATTAAGAGCCTGATCTGGTGGCTATTGAAGTTTTGTTAGTCTTTCTATTGACTTCAGTGAGTTTGGAATCAGGTCCTAAGACCTTTGCTTAGAAGCCGGTGATCAGGTAACTCACAACTCTATTTTCTAGATTTGTTATAAAACAGCCTCCTTATTTGCTCTCCCTGCTGCCATGCGAATTAACTCACCATGTGTATGTTGGCTGCTGCTTTCAGAGACATTCCAAGATACAGTACATCTTTTCCCAGCAGTGGGTCAGATTATGCCATTGGACTGCATGCATATAGTTGTATGGCTACAGAGGTTCCAAAAGCACTGAAGAGGCATAAGTGTTGTTGAAACATAAAGGGTTTATGTTCTTTAATATAAGTTATAAACTAATCTATACTTTTAAAAGCACCCTACCAATCATCTGATGATGTAATTTCTCTTTGTTTATTTGTGTGCCTGTGTCTATTCATTCGGTTTCCTGGTGATGGCCAGATAGTTAAAATACTCTGATATTGGTTTTACAATTGTTCTTTAAAGGCCATGGCCCTGTAAATAAGATGGATTGGCAACTAAATGATCTGTGGCACACTTGTTCTTGTGGAGAAGCAGATGGGCTGTTTCTAACATACACATGCTCATGCTAATGGAATAGACATTATGTTATTTATCCACAGCTTCCCAGAGCAGATTCCTCACTGCAAAGTCTCTGTAAAAGTTTTAGTGGGATTTTACTGCTTGGGCTTAATGGTAGAGTCGTCATTGCCACCAGAAGTCCAAGCACAAAGACTTCCTATAGTGTTTTGACATATCAAACACTAAAATTGTCTGGGACTCTGAAAATTTTCTCTGATTGACAAAAGAGTGAGCAAAGAGTTGGAATATAATTTAAATAAAGGGGGAAAATTAGGCATTTTCCTGCAGAGGAAACTTTGTGTTGTATGGTAAAGGGTGTTCCTCTCTATTTTCCTTTTTACACAGAAGGAATAACTTGGCTCCCTCTATTCTATGTGGTTATCATTGCTGGAATTTGTTTTTTGCTGTTCTCTTGTACTGTGCAAATAGGCCAGAAGTTCAAACCAATGCACTGATTAGCTCTGGGGAAGGTAGAGTGGTTATGGACATACTCTATAGCCTGTGAGATAAGGATTGCTTTCCTCCTGGAAACCTTGTTGAGTTACCCAGTGTACTTTGGTTGTTGTAGTTACACCCTACCTGTGAAAATAGGGGAGGAGTCTCCTCCCTCTCCTTCCTTCCCCACTTACACAGCTGCCATGGCGCAAAGCTCTGTGCCACAGAGGGGGTATCTTGCTTGTTTTTCTCCCCTTTTGCAGTGAAACAGCATTTGTTCTGCTGCCAGGGGCCCCTCCATGGCTACAGGATTTTCCCTTTAGTGCACAAATATTTGCAAAGCACCTTATCATATTCTGCCAAAACATAATACAGTGCTCATGGTTTATGGAAGGCTAGTTCAACAATATACCACAAACTGGATATAAATGTTTTTAAGCATGCATTCATGGAAGTATTTTGTGTGCCTAAATCATGCATGTGCAAAAACGCATGCACACAATTCAAGAGCTGGCTTATACGGCTGGTAGCATCACTTATCGTTAAAGATACCTGATATTTCTTGACCTGGTTTATATTTGTTTATAACTTTGCTAAACTTTAACCGTTTAAGCTGAATTTTTCCATGTCCTGCATTTGCCTCAGGCAGAATTGCTTTGCAAAGCTTCAGCAAAAATAGTTCAGTGGTTTCTCAGAACAAGTTTAGGGAAAAGGCATTGTTTTGCCCATGTTAAACTGTTTTGGTTGAGGAACTCTAGTGCCGCCATAGATTTGAGGAAGGACTTGAAATTTGTCAGGAGGATCACCATTTTGTCATGATGTGCCTTTTGCTATCCCTGTGAAATTTTGGTCAAGTTATGAGTCTCTGAAAAAATCTCACTTTTCCGATGACTTGCCTGAAGTTTGTAACTAAAACTCAAAAGATTCCATCCACACTGCGTGTGCTCCAGCCTGGGGCTTTCCTTGTAACTGAAGCGCTGGCTGCGCTGGGGTAGGGTCTGGCACCAGAACTGAAAGCAGGTGCCAGAGATTTGTATGGTGCATCTTAAGGTCCCAACCCTGTTGATTGCTGACGATGACATGTGTGGGTGTCAATATGATCCCATATAATGAAGTTTGTTTGTTTGTTTTTTCAGATTGCTTTTTTAAAAAGATAGCAAATTAAACACACACGCAATGTTAGAAGAATAGTATTAAGTCAAGCACTCAGAAGTTAGTAAATAGCAAAATTAAGGTTACCTGTGCAACCTTATCATGCATGAGACAGTCTCTATTTACACAAACCCATACTATTTTTTCCCACAAGAACCCTACTTCAGTCAGTGCATAGGATGGACCTTCTCTTGGGATAAATCAGGGTTGTGTAGTGAAGGACACTGTTTTTACCTAGGGCCTCCCCCTCCCCCCCCCCCGTCTCCTGTGTTGCCGAAGTTGGAATGCGTGTACCTATTTCAGGTACTGGGACAGGCAGGCCTATGCCCACCCAAAAATAAAGGCCAACCCCCTTGAAATGTATGCAGTAAATGAGGCAGGGGACTGCAGGAATGAAAGAAGTGGCTTATTGTTAAGGCAATTGAATGTTGTCCTGGAGAACTGGATTCTGTTCCTACCTTTGTCCCAGAGTTCCTACGTGATGGCAAGCAAGTCACTTAAAACAAACTCCTCACAGATGGTCACTAATTGTGTTCCTCATTTTCTGGGTCCCTGACATGAGATGGTTGGGGTGTGATTTGCAGAAGTGCTGAGTACTTCCAGGTGCAATGAGGGTTGTGCTTTGAATTAAAAAGTGCTATATAATGCAAAGTACTCTGAAAAATCAGGTCCTAGGTATATCACATTGGACACCTCGAGTTGGTGTGGGCACTTCTGATCTTAATCACTCAGTGCCTCAGCTACATCTGGAAAATGGAGACAATATCACCCCCCACACCTCACATGGGTTCTGTGAAAATAAAGTAATGTTTTAGAAGAACAGAGATACTATAGTGGCGAAGACCATAGAAAAGCCCATGAGGAAATAAATAATTGTCTTCAGAGCAGGGTTTCATTAGTGTGCAGTAAATAAAGCCTAGGGCCACACAATGAATCGTGAGGAGAAAACAAAATATTGAATAGCTGCTCATTAAGTGAGCACTGTGCTTCCTGTGCAATGAATGAGACAGGGTCCTGTGGAAAAAATGGTCTGTGATCATGTTATTAAAGCAGTATTATAATGCATACGTACAAGGCCACTGAACTAAGGTTGCACATGTAACCTTAATTCTGGCATTTCCTAACTTGTCAGTGCTTGACTTGGCAGCCTTAATAATGTTCTTTTTAATGCATTTTGTTGTTGTTTGTTGATATGTGGTGTTTCATTCTCTGATCCACTGTGCTGAAATTAAGTGTGCTATGAAAGCCTGGAAATAGATTTTGGTTAATATCAGCATTTCTGAATACCTTTAAAATGACAGAGAAATAGCCAACTTACTTGTTTTCCAGTAAGAGCCTTTTATGAGCCAATTCTAACAAACCTATCCAAAGCCATTAAAATGAATGGTGTGATTGCAAACTAATTATTGCATGAGAGAGAGGGCAGAGACGGAATTTAACACAATATTACGTACCTTTTTGTTTTAAAAAACCTCAAATTTAGGGAATGCAGTAGGACTGCAATTTTAACCTAATTGTTGGGAT
This sequence comes from Emydura macquarii macquarii, assembly GCF_026122565.2. Taxonomy (NCBI): domain Eukaryota; kingdom Metazoa; phylum Chordata; order Testudines; family Chelidae; genus Emydura; species Emydura macquarii. The sequence goes on from NW_027130698.1 coordinate 6,195,146, forward strand.
TTAACATTGTGCTGAAATGTCAATTTTCATTTCACAGCAAAGCCGAAACTTTACAAACACTGGAACTCCTTGCCAATTTCATCAGGCAAGTTGAGATGTACAAACCTGCTAAACATGAAAACCTCCATTAAATTTAATGTAAAAGCCATGCTCAGAAACAAAGCATATATTATTGGTCAATCTAATGCAGAGTAGCAAAGGAGAGAAATGAAAGTAGTATTTGGAAGGTCTGCCAGAGTAGCAGTTAAAGCCACATACTTCAAAGGCCCAAACCATCCCTGAAGTAATCATTTTTGAAATGGGACTGGGGAACAGGTGGAAGTTAAGGGCAAGCCTTACTCTCAGATGTGTAGAAAACAATTGTGTTTGCTGTCGCTGAGAGTTGATGTATCAGCAATCAAAGAATAATATCCAGCTACGGTTCCTCGTGATGAGACAAACTGGGTTTGTATCAAGAACATATATTGTTGGCCAGTTATATCATTAGCAACTTGCAGTTAAGGAGAAATTCTTGCAATGAGTAAAATAGCAAGCTGCCAAATACAAGGGAAACCATTTGTGGCAGTTGTAATCCAGAATTCATTGTGATGAATTCACTGAACCACTCTCTCTTGTCACTGTAGAGCCATTAGGGCCTGGCATTGGCGGTGCTGCCATCTGTCATGAGTCTTGTGACATTTGGTGCTTTTTTTTTTTTATTAAAAAAAAACCCTCAGCTCCAGGAAATATTGAATCAGAGGATAATGATGATTAATTATTGATATTATCCTAGTGCCTACAAGCCCCAGGCATGGGTCAGGACCCCAGTGCGCTAGGAGCTGTACAGACACAGAACAAAAAGACAGCCCCTGTAGCTTGAACAATTATAATTGATTATTTACTGGCGGTACGACATGCCCTTGTTACAGATTCAGGTTCTTTTCCAGACAGCTGCTTAGAATTACTTAAGTAGATAAAAACTGGTGAAGCACACACAGAAACTTTGAGCTTTATTTAAAACAGACACACACAACTGAAATAACAGAAAAATCAGTATATATACATATGCAAATAAAGGTTAGTAAAGTAAAGTGATTTCCTGCACTGTTCATACTTACAACTTGCATGCTTAAAACTCTTAGAGACCATTAGAAGCAAAGAGAAAAGGAAAGGAAATGGAGCCCATCAGAGGTCCTAATTCAGCTTTTACTGTGTCAGGAACCTGATGAATCCAAGAAGTGGGAACTGGGTGTGTTATTTTTATAACCTTCTTTAGGGTAATAGTATGAATATATACCCATATTTGATCTTTTACCCTGATGATAATAAGGTCAATACCTGCACCTGTACATATGTGGCCTTTGGGGTGTCCATAATTAAGCATCAAGATTAATATCAGACATCAGTCATTGCTTAATGATTTCTATATGTAAATAAGGTTTAACAGCCTATTTTACTGCACAGCAGCCTGATTGCCAAAACTCCCAAAAACTCCCTTCTTCCAGAATTCTGCAGTGTACCGCGTACCATTTGTACTCACTTCTTTGTCTTCTCAGAATAAGAGTCAGAATTTATGATCTGGGGTTATCTCTTTCGGCCTACATTAATTCAGCTAAATCCCAGCCATCAGCATACCTGCTCCTTATTCAGAGGAAGTCTAATAAACCAAATATTTGTTCTCCTACTTGCTGTTACAGTGTTCATAACTGCCATTAAACATTCTTAGCAAAGGAATTATATGTTACCCAAAACCATAAACCCTCCAAGATCAAGTCAGGGGTCAATGGTCAACACCCCAAAGAGTTACCATGTAAGTATAAGGTAAGAAGATATAGAGGGCTAGATTCACAAAGGAACTTAGACGTGGGAATGCTGAGTGTCACTGTGCCTAACTAACTCTTAGACACCTAGGCAATCACTGGAATTCATAAAGTCTAAGTTAGGCCCCCAGACCCACTATGCAGTGAATGGGAAGAGAACGGCATCTCAGAATAGGATTCAGAAAAGCCAACACGCTGGGTGGCTCACCCCCTAAACTAGCCAATGGGAGATGCCAAGACAAAGGGTGCGTCTTAAGCCTGATCCTTAGTCTCAGGGAGTTTGGCACCTATGGCTGGGCTGCACAGAGGTGCCTCCCTCTACCTGAGAATCTCAGTTGCAAACTCTGTCCTACTGTTAGGTGCCTCCACTGTTTTGCAAGAAGCAGGGGAAGGGAGGGAAGTGAGGAGGAGGAACTGCCTCGTAACATTTAGTCCAGTGGCTAGGGTACTCACCAGAGGGAAGTCCCTGTTCAAATCCTGTCTTCCCTGAGGTAGAGGGGGGACTTGAACCAGGGGTCTATCACATCTCAGGTGAGCTCTGTAACCAGTGGACTAAAAGCTATGAGGGAGGAGGTTCTCTGCCTACCTTCCCTGCCTCAGCTGTTTTGAATGGGGGTCCGATCTGGTAGGCAAGCTCCGAGTAAGGCGGAGGAATGCCTGTCTTCCCCCAATTCGTGCATAGCACAGGCACCTAAGCATCCAGGTACCTTGAGTGAGAGTGCAATGCATGTTCAGAGGCAGAACCATAGGTGCCTAGGGAATTTTTACTGCAAAAATGTATGTACAAGTGAGTTTAGCGGTCTGGGGGTTTTGTGAATGCCAGTGAGGCCTGATTCTGGGATTTAGACACCTAAAGTGCCTAAATCCTTTTGTGAATATAGGCCATAGAGATCGTCTGGGAAGTAGAAGGAAACAGAGAGATAATATTGCTCAGCATGCTAAGCAGTGGTCTCAGCACACCAGCAGCGTAGCTGTTGTCAAGTTTTTTTGTAGGCCTCTCAGCAAAGGAGAGATTTAAGAAAGGCTTTGAAGGAAGAATGAGAGTTAGTTCTGTGGATGTTTACAGGGCACTTCTTCCACATGTGAGGGATCCTGAGAAACTTGGCTTTCATTTAAAGAAGAAAAGCATGTTTCTGACCCTCATGGGTACCGAGAGAAGCTTAAGAGCATGACCTGAATGCAGCCTAAAGGCTGAAAACCCAGAAGGCAAATAAAAAGAACCCCAAATTATTTTTTTTTTAAATCTCAAAACTCATGATTTTTATGGTAATCTTGTTATTTTGGGGGGCGGTTCTGACTCATGATTTTTTTAACACTTATGATGGGTGGTGCATTGTCAATATCTGTGGCGATGGAAGTGTAGAAGACTCATGCTTCCCCCAAATTACCCTCCCCCCTTTTTTTTTGATATCCCGCCTCCCTCAACAGCTCTGTTGCTTTTCCACCTCTCAGCAATGGTCACTCACATTTTCCACTCCACTCTACACTCCTCCCCACTTGCCAGCTGAGTGCTGTGGAAAGTTCCTGCTGCATTCCCTTCATCCCTCCCTCAATGTCCCTCAAAGACAAAGCTCCTCTTTTGGGATTTGCTCCTGGTAACAGTGCCTAACATTCATATATTTCATTCCTGACTTTTCATCAGAATTTTCTCATCCCCTCTCTTCCTTTTCAACACCTGCTTTCTCTTGCCACCCCTGGGTCAACAGGTATTACCCTTTGATGACAAATATCAACATTTCCTCCTCTCTGCTACAGAACTGAGAATCAGTGGGATAAATGGAGTGTACCCATCAGAATTTCCCATCCCCATTCCTGCCCCTTCTCTGATACACAGCCTGCAGGAGAAGAGGAAGCACTGGTTGCTGGAATGCTTCCTCCTCCTCCTCCTCTTTCTCCCTGTCTCCATGAAGTGCTGTGACCAGCCTGCAGAGATTGCACAATAAGCTGTTCCTCTCTGTGCCACTCCACAGCAGCCATTACTATGGGAGAAGAGAAGGAGGAGGAAACAGCACCAATAAGAGGGAACAGGTGGGAATGCCAAACCTGAGTTGTAAGATTGCTTAAAATTAAGACTGGGGCATGAGAATGTGTGGGGGCTAGAGAGGGTGTGGGGGGAGAAGAAAGGATGTATGTGAGATGTTGGGGTTCAGGAGTGATTGTGTGTGACATCCATGGGACTTGGCAGGGGGGAGGGCAGAAAAATGTTTGTTGTTCAAAATGTGCAGAAGAGAGTCTGTAAAATTTTTCAGGGATGAGAAAATGTGGGGGACAGGAGAGAATATTCATGTGATTATTTTTGAGAGGCAGGAGAGAACAGCATGTATGTAATTTTACAGGGAAGTAGGAGAGGATGCATGATCTGTTGGAAAGAGCTGGACTAGGGAACAGAAAGAGGGACCAGGGAGACACAGTTGAAGTCCTTCATACTTAATAGAAAGTAGATTGCCAAAATATTGTAATAAATCAGTAGCTGAAAGCTTATACCTTTGCTTGAGTGTAATTCATAAAGTCATGTCTAAAACAAAGTGAAAATGGCTGATAACTTAAAAATTGGTCAGGGACAGACTTCAGATCCTAGAGGTGATTGAAGCTGGTAGTGGTATTGTTAAAAAAAAAAAGCTTGCAACCCTGTAACTGTTTCCATCACTTAACACTGCCTCTAGAGACCTAGACTTCAGAGTGATGATTGGGTTATTGTCTGGTTGGTTGTGTTGATTTGGGTGTGAGTTGTGTTGTGCTGGGACAGTTGTGTGGGTATGTGGGAGGGGCAAATGAGGAATCTGGGTAGAATGTGTGTGGCGTTGTTGATTTGTGTCTAGAAGGGATAATGGGAGAGGTGTATAGACTTCTACAGGTGGCAGTTGAGCCAAGTAATCCACCATCTATGCAGTCTCCAGCCTACAGTCAATGAAATTATTGCATACAGATGAGGAGCAAGGGTTGTGACTGGTTGAGTTACTTCTGATACCACAATAGTCTAGTACCCTTGGCAAGGCATAGATACATGCCTTACTGTAGCTGTAAACTGAATGACTGTAATTTGTAAAATCAGAATGTCTGAGAATTTAAAAATTGGATGGTAAGAGTCTGCAAAATCCAGTGATGATTCAACCTGGTGATATTCTGAACAAAAAGAGCTCTGAACTATGCTTGTTAGCTGTACCCGTCAGTTCACACTAACTCAACAGATATTCTAGAGTGACAGTCCTGGAACCTTATTATATAGATAATCAGAAACTTTTTAAAAGGGATGAAATGGGATGGGCTGGCTTAGAGCAGCAAAAATGTCTGGGATTCTCCCTGCTCAGCCATCCAACCCCTCTTCCCCAATTTATTTTTCTTTTATGAGCAATTCTCCACTTACATCAAGCTCCCCTTCCCCCAACTCTTTGATGTAGTTGCACCTAAGGTATCGGATATCCTTGGTGAGCAAACATCACAGGCCGAAATATGACCGAAAAATTAGCATCACAATTAGAGGCTGAAAAGTTATAGGTTTTTTTAAAGAGCCTTGTGGAATTCATCACATTATCTTTGTTCTCTGAGCCTAAAGATTCCATGTTCCCTTCAACATGAACAAAAATTAAGTTTAAGGTTGTGCTAAAGCTCCATGTAATTGATTTAAACTTGCTTTTGCCACGCAATTAAAGTCAGAATAAGGTCATTATAAAAGCTTGGCCCAACAACCTGCTTGATTGATTGGGGGCGGGCAAGGGAGAATGGACAACCTTCTTATTTAAGGGTAAACACTTTCCCTGCCCTTGACTTTATAGGAACATGAGTTAAAATTCTCATTTAATTCAGCTTTGTCTAAAACATAAAAATAAAGGTTAGTGGTATGTTGCTGTGAATACAAGTCAGGTTTGAAAATACAACACTCATAAGTAATGGTAAGAAAATATATTTTCTTACCCACCCCAAGAAGTCCCAACACTAATGAGGTTGAAGGCATGTTATTTTAGTGATGGTTAAAATTCCAATTTTTCCCTTCTTCATTGGTAGTGATACTTTAAGTTTTTGTTTGTTTGTTTTTTCCAGAGATAGAGAGAACTATAACATATGGTCCTCTGAGTTGCCTGTAAACAGGGCCTCCCCCAACAGTTGCTATTAGCTTGATTTAAAATGAACAAAGCGGTGAGACCTCTCTAACTTTGAACTCATGGGTGTTCTCTTTCTATACATTTCTTAATTACTTAAATTATAAAATAGATGGCAGAAAAAGCTAATTCTGTACATTCTGGAATGTAAATCCTACTGAAATACTAACCCACATCATATACTTGGGATTCTGAAGGTAAAGAGGAGGCAAACAGATTATTTAAAGGGCTTAGTGCCTACTTTATTAAAACCTTTGTCAGATTTCTCAACAGACTCTCTGACATAGGAATTATGTTGTGAATCTATAACTCAGGAAGTACAGACATCTAGACAGTAGTAGGAAAATGTAGATAGGAAACTGATAAAAGACAAAAATACCACATCACCTGTGGGTGAACACTTTTCACAAAGCAATCCCTCTATATCTTCACCTCAAAGGAAACCTACACAATACTTAAATTCATAACTTTTCAAGAGACTAAAAACCATGGACTGAACAAAGACACTGGATTTATGGCTTATTACAACAATCTGTAACTCACTCTCCCACTTTTTTGTCCTTAGACTCCAGGGATGTTAATGGGCCACTTCACCTTGAATGGTCCCTTAGCATATGTGCTAACAACTTACGTTAAACTATATGTTCGATCTTATATTTCGTTCTGATTACCTTTCCCAGACCTGAGGAAAAGGTCTGTATAGCTTGAAAGCTTGTCTCTCTCAGCAACAGAAGTTGGTCCAATGAAAAATATGACCTCACCCACTTTGTGTCTCTAATATAGACTGGAGACATGGAGTTCATGCAAGTTATCTAGACCTTGGAGAGAACGTTTGCTACATCTTCATATGTGCAGCAATAAATGCCACTTATTCCATGGTAAAGTTTCAGGGGCCACATCATCCTCTCTATAGGGACAACCCATGTAAGGGACAAGAAACAGAATCCCTATTTGTATAGTGTCTTCTTTGTTGTTTTGTTGAGAGAGTAGGGTTTTTTCCCACCTGTGAGCTGGTGGAAGATTTGTCCTCTGCACTTTTAGGAAAATCAAAGAGGACCAGAACTAGCTGGTCTTATAGTAATGTGGTTATCATGGGTTAACTCAGAATATTATGGGTTGGAGTCAGGCTCCATCCCTCCCTTACTTTCAGTTTAACTCGTGTGTGTGTGTGTGTGTGTGTGTGTGTGTGTGTGTGTGTTATGTAGTTGGATAAAGCAGCATGTTCCTGGCAATGCAGAATGTGGTGTTCGTGCACTGAGCAGAACCTTTACCAAAATGCTTTTGCAAGGCTTCCTGGCCTTCTTCTGCCTAGAAAGAATAGAACAGAATGGCAGCATGGCTCCTGCAGGAGCTGTACATCCATGGTGTCCCTGCTTGCTAAACACCCAGAGGCTGCCCAAGAATAGAGGGTGTTGGGGCAGCACCCCACCAAAGTTTGTCTTGATGCAGTCTTATTTCAAACAGCACTATGTTAATGCACAGCTAGGGACCTTTTCGAGTGCACCAGCAGGGGGCAGTTAGAGCACAACACGCTAGCGTGCTCTACAGTCCCTGCAGCCTGTGGTTTGGGTGGCGAATGCAGCACCCCATGTCCCACTGTGCTTGGACTGGCTCAGGTGGCAGGCTCTCACTCCCTCTTGGTCTCATCTGGCTTGGGGCTGTGTGCCTCAGGGCTGCACTGAAGGTGGTGGAGATTCTGAAGGAAGCCTTTCTGGGCATGGCAGGGCAGAAGGAGGAGGAGGTGGCGGCAGTGACAGAGAGCGAGAACACAACAGTGGGAGAAGAGAAGGCGAATCCTGGGAAGGAGGTGCAGGCCCAGGACTGGCCATGGTAATTAAGGGCCCAAGGCAGCTTAGAAGGCAGGACCGATCCTCCCCTTCCTCAAGTTTGGGGGGGAAAAGGGGGCACAGTGGTTAGATTATTTTTTTTGTTGCTATATCACATTTGTCCCAAAGTTCACCAGCTGCCACAGCAAACACCCCCTGTGTTACTCAGTGCTGGGAGACAAATAAAAGAGCAGGTGGGGTCATCATCATTTTACAGTAATTCCTTTTGTAGGTGGGGATGTAAGATGCTGCAGAGAGCAGCAATGCCCTTAGTCTAGCTCAATCTACCTGCAGAGAATGGTCCCCTGTGGAAATTCTGTGGGGTAAGGGGAGAGAGGAATGAAACCATGGTGCACCCTTTTCATGTCAACTCCCTTCCCCCCCATCCTCCTCCCACACACACACACACTCCTAACCGAATACCGCTGTAACTCAGCCTCTTACACTCATGGAAGTGGAAAAACAGTAAGCTTTTAAAAACTCCTCTGAAAGTGTCGTGGGACTAAGAGGAACATTTCTACTATGCAGAATATTCCTTCCTCATGTATTATAATTACATTTTGTTTTGGTTTTAATTCCAAGAGATTTTCTGGTATATAAACCTAATACGTGTTAGCAAGTCAAGCTAAAAAAGAAAATTGCCTAGCAGGTCTATTGTTTAGCCAGTTAGCTTGACTTGAACTAAATTCCATATTCATAAACTCCATTACTTGCTCCTTGACTTGATCAACCATCCTCCCCCACTTTCCCCAGGCCTACGTACTCTTCAAGGGTGTAATTAATGCCTGTTTTGCTCTGTCTTACAGGCCTCAATTCAATAAACAAGCTACAGTTATCTGAATCCTGTGATTTCCTGCATTCTGCTTTCCTTAACTTATTGACTCCTCTTACGTTGCATGGATGCCTGTGTCATTCTGGATTTCTTGGCAATTTAGCTCAATGTTTTTCTTACCTACCATTGTGTGTACTGTACAGCTTGGCAGATGTGATAATTGTCTGCAGGCATCTGAAGAATGTAAACACCAAGGAGAGACAGGAAGGGTTAGGATAGTTCAAGGGATTTGTGGTAAGAAATTGATCAAAGGAGTATTTATGCTAAATATTAAGGATAAGTATCCTCACAATCAGTCTTCTGGCGGATTCTCCCAAGTGAGGAGGTGGAGACTTTGAGACCAAATTTAATCAATGATGAAAAAGAAGAGGAAAGAATGGAAACACGTGTGCAACCTTAGCTCTTGAAGACGCTGTAGCTACATGTGCGCACAAGGAAAATCACACACATGCCAGCCCACCTTCTCTTCTTTTGTAAGTAGGGCAGGGAGAGAGCAGAGAATTCTATCCCTGACATGCAACACAAGTGCAGGCACTTTGGCTTTGTTGTTGCTGTTTTCCAAATCTGAAAGCCCACTCTGAATCTTCAGCATAACTAAATGCCTATGTAGCTCTAGCTGACAAAATGGGGCTTTTCTTGCCTCCCTCAAAAAAGCAGTGTCCTATTTTTAGTTCAGTCCCAACGTTAGCAGCTCTTGCTACTTTCCTTCCAGGAACCTTTTACTGTGTCTGCTGCCCAGTGCTCCTTACCCGGAAGATATAGATTAATTGGATCTGTGAATTCTAGACTTGTCCAGTGCTGGCTTTGTCTGTCCTGCATCTTCAGCTCTGAGAGGATAGACAGGTATACAACTGTAGCATGAGTAGGCAGCATGGCCTCCATAATCTGCATAGGTCAGAGATCATTGAGACATCATAGATCTGTGATGGAGCGAGAGTCCCTTCACCCCCTGTGCTCCTCCCAGGCTCCAATCCCCTGCACTGGTAGAACGACTGCTGAGCAGCTGTGCTGAGACTGGCTTCTCACTGCTGCATTGCTCTCTGTGGGCAGAGATGAAGTTTTTGAATGGGCAGAGAAGTTAGCACTGCCGTAAGTCTCCATTGCTTCCAGTGGAGTTATTGGACAGAAAATCCAGTTTACAGAGGAGCACATGCTGGGGACAACATTTGTCCCCCAGCTCCTCCATGCATCCTGGCCACAAAAGGTTTTTGTCAGAGAAAAAAGTGATGGCTGCACATGGGGGAAGTTTTCCGCTTTAATGCAGCCCGCAAAGCCCTTCCGCCTGACTGAAGTGGTTTTGCTCCTCTCACAAAGCTGAAGAGAGATTATAGTGCCAAATGTGCCTTTTGGCCAGCATTTCGGCTAGAGAAATTGATGAGGTTTTTTTCCCCCGCCTCATTTTAAAATACCGCCATTGGTTTTCTGTCACTTCACTTCAGGCCTGATTAATACTGGGTAAAACTGACGATTTCTCAGCTATTCTTCAAAAGCTAAAGCTAAAGCTAAAGTCCCCTGATTTCCCAAAGTGAAATAAGCAATTGCGTTATCTCAGTGTGAAGAAGGAAACATTAAGATCAATATCCTGATGTAAAGACAATGCAATGAAATGCGATCTATAATAAAAACTGTGATATGTTTTTTTGAATGCCAGTGGACCCAATATAAAATTGAATTATTTTATTCTGTCTGCATGCACATGTGCATGCTAATATCTCTCCAGTTAGTTGTCTTGCTTTGGATAATAGGAACTTGGACTAAATCATCTGAATTTGTTGTAAAGAAAATGCCAAAACATTCATGCCTTTTAAAAGTAATGGGGAAAAATAGACACATTTTGTTAAATAAACATAACTTCGCCTTTTGTTGCATGGCTGATGCATGTAGGCTTTGGTCTACAAAGCTCAATATGGTTTGAGTCCTGGCTATCTGAGAGGCTCCTCTCTCCCTGAGACCTGCCACAGTACTGGAAATTGGTTGATTTAGTTATCTGGGGACTGGTTGTAGAAAATTTTCAGTAGAAGTCCCGTGACTATAGTATTCACCACCCCAGCTGTCCTGACACTGTCTTATTTTCTTGCACTCAGTGCAAGACTCACCTAATTTGCTTTGAGGCCTGGGAAAAGTAAAGGGGGATGGTGGGAAATTGACACTTTTTAGGGAATCTAGCCTTTTAGTCCAGCTTTTGAAAGATGCAAAACTTGAATTATGTGGTCTTTCCTAAGTGATGTATATATTCCGTGAGTCTTATGCAAAGACAGTCTGTAAATCTAAGTAAATAAGATATTCCTTGTTACACAGGTCTATTTTAATGTTATGTTTCTTGCTGTGATATTTTTTTCCCCTGAGATATGGAAATTTTTATTGTTTTTAATTTTTTACACAGCCTCTGTTAGGATGGCAGTGGGGAGCAGAGAAAAAAGATTCCTTACCTAACAAGTTTTCCAGAGTACATTTTTACCAATATTGCAATGTATGTAGATTGTATCCTTGTAACCTTCACTCCACTGAGAGGGGGACTAATTCATTTTTCATGTTTCTTCAGTTAAGTGATCCTTTGAGGAAAAGCAGACTGATGTCAGGCTAGTGTGCAATGAGGGCTTTGATGAGCTGACTGACCATATTCTATTTGCTCATTTTGGCTTATTTTGAACTCTGGTATCCAAAAGATAAAGACCTTGCATTAAACTATAGGATATTTCTCTCTTGTCCAGTCATTCCCTGCTTATAAATAATAGATCATGAAGAATTGTATTATTACAAGAATAAAGTACCAAACTTGCCTCTCTGGAACTGAAGTTTCCTTCTAAGCTATGGTCCCATCCAGTGTGAAACCTATTTGGTGCTTCAGACTTGGTCCATTTGGAAGAGCATTCTTCACTGTGAAGTTATTAAACATTAAAAAATGCAGCACAGTGAAGCTATCGCAGTATCTGTTTGAGAAAGGCCAGAGATTAAGTTAACAGAGAAGCCGATTTACCTCCCACTCATACAGAAGAGTGTCTGCAGGTCAGCCTCTAGCAGAATATTGCAAGGAAGTCTGTATTCTGGTTACCTGCATTCTCTGTCTAGCTTCAGATCAGTGAAGAACTTCAGTTTGTGTTTGAAAAACAGCATTTCACATGTGGGAAAAAATCTGCACATTTATGATTAGAAATAGCAAACGCTTCGTGTTACTATAAGTTCTTTATTTTATCAAACAATCTGCAACTGCCATCTACATGCCGTTTACAAATCTTCATAAGTGCCACACTACAAAATTCACTAGTTTTGCTTTTTAGATTAATTTAGCCTCCATAATGTGAATATTGAATAGAATTAATATTACATTTACAAGATTAGACATTTCAGTTTATATTCTATGTCTTCCAGATTTTTTGAAAAGCATGGCTCAGTACAATCATTTGTCTGTCTTCAAATGAGTAATGATAATTTCAAATGAATTATCTGCACCTATCAGAATGGCCTCAAAGTCCTAGCTAAGGTTCACTGACTGAAAAATACTGAAATATGGAATATTTAAACACTTGGCTATGAATGCAAAGAGAATTCAGTGGTGTCTAATGTATTCCAAAGCTGCAGTCACAGAACTCTTTGAAACTAACAACTGATCCTGCTAAAATTGCATAATATGTTCTAAAATCAAGACCATTTTTATGGGTGTGTCTCTTTGTGCTAGTGCTCTGCAAACATATAATAAATGACAGTACCTGCCCCCAAAGAATTTGTTCCTGTTCTGAGTTTTAAGTTCTGCATCATTTTCCTTATACATTGTTTTTTAAAATTTTTGTAACATCCAGAGTCTATGGGAAAATGGGTGTGCATAATAATAATGATTGTTATGTATAGCTGTTCAAAAAGTATTTTATGGGAAGACAGGTCCCTGCCCCGAAAGCTGACAGTCTAAGGCCTGAGGTCACGGAGTTTGCTATGGTTCCATGCAGACACAGGGAGTCCACCTACATAAATCCTGGAATCCTCAATCCTGGAAATAGCTGTACAAGCCTGAACCCCTGTACTTACATGGAATCTTACTGAAGTCAATGGGGCTGCATGGAGGGACAAGCACTAACATACTTATTTGTAGAATCAGGGCCTATGTAAGACATGATAATGTAAATAGAGTTTACAGTCTATTGAAAGATGATTAATTGCTTATTCTTGTATGGATGTTTTAATGAACAATTATAGCACTCTAACATCCCATATAGATCATTGTCGTTTTGAGGAATATCATTAAGGAGCCAACCCAAAGCCTACTGAGGTCAAGAGAAATCCTTCTTCTGGTTTCAGTGGATGTTGGATTAAGGCTTAAATGAAACCTGCATATGAACTAATTATTTCGGCCCCCTTCTATCCCAAAGTCTGCTTAATAGTGGGAAGAAAGTGGTAGGGTAATGGAATGTGGGCGTACAAATTGTTGCTCCCCATGAAGTATGATAAAGAAGTTTAAAGAAGCAAGGAGACCGCAATATTACCTGAACCAATAACTTCAATACGAACTTTACTACAGGAAATCAGAGTGCCCACCCTCTAATAAAATCATTTTTATATCTGGATACTGAAAGGAGGAAATCTCACAAAAGACAATGCAGTCAAACAGTGCACAGATTCATTAGTCAGATCCATATTTAGATAATTTAGGGGTATGTCATGCCATTGGTGTCTTTAAGCAAAACGCATCAGTGATTTCAATGGGGAACTCTGCTTAAATATCTGTGGTGAAATATGGTTGCCAGACCCCAATTTACTTTCATATTTGAGAAATGATTTTGCTGACACACAGTTTTAAAAATGTGCAACTATAAATAGTACACTTGTCTGGTCATGAAGCCAGACATACTAAATAAAAAGACACTTTATTATACAGTACATGTAATATAGTCAGGATATAAACCTCAGCATTTTCAAACTGATCAGCATGTCTGTTGTTTGAGGAAATAGATACCATTGACCTTTTGGAGATATGTGGCTCAATAGTTTATGCTGGCTTTTGACGTTGACATTGTCTGAGCGGACCATTATGAGAATTGAGAACTAAAATAAGCACAATAAGCAGTTTCACAGTGCAGGGCCCAATCGTCTTTTTGACACTCTATCTTTAGAGTGACTATAAACTCTTTTATAGGGAGCCTGCCAGTCTTGGTGAATCAATGATATATGAGAGGTAATTCAAAACACTTCCTGTTTTGATTCTTTTAATTAGCAATGGGCAGTGAATCCAGGTAAAATAAACCCTCAGTCTCTGCCGCAACTCTAAACTTTGCATGTTTTTATTAGAAATGGAAGTTGAACTGATAAATTTTATTGACGGTCTAAAATATCCTGCTCTTTTTCTCTTCACCTTTCATGTGCTTATCAGAGCTGAATTCAAACTCTGAGACTTGAGAAATTTACTCCACTAATTTTGATATTTTTGTGCCTTCTTTCATTCTTCTTTCATCTTTCATTGCATTGTATAGCTCTTCTTATTAAGATTTCCCATCTTATAGTGACACAATTTAGACATACCTATTGGCTTCAGTGGAGTGACAACAAGGATACATTTGGACAATTAGATAATAAAATTTTGGTCCTTGATCCTGCAGCCAGCTTCACATAAGTACAGTAGAACCTCAGGGTTATGAACACGTTCGGAATGGAGGTTGTTCGTAACTCTGAAATGTTCGTAACTCTGAACAAAACGTGATGGTTGTTCTTTCAAAAGTTTACAAGTGAACATTAACTTAACACATCTTTGAAACGCTACTATGCAGAAGAAAAATACTGCTTTCCCTTTATTTTTTTAGTAGTTTATGTTTAACACAGTACTGTTCTGTATTTGCTTTTGTCTCTTTCCCTAGCTGCCTGATTACGTACTTCTGGTTCCAAATGAGGTGTGTGGTTGGCTGGTCAGTTCATAACTTTGGTGTCCGTAACCCTGAGGTTCTACTATAGTCTCCCTGAATGCACTGAGACTTCTCAGATACGAAAAGGGTAACCATGTAAATGTGAGGGTTTGAAGGACTGGGGCCTTAGGTGGTGGTGGTAGTGAGTTTCTATCAGTGTATTAATCACAGACTACAATTTTTCTTCAGTTTCACCAAGCCCTAAAAATATAAGGGATGTTATCAAATAGTTCCTACTCTAGTTGATTTCAGAGCACAGAAAACCTGGTTCAGGGGTACTAATTATTTAATAAATATATTATCTAACATTCCTATTGTAATTATAGTGCTATTTATTATGATAGGAGGGTTTTTTTCTGAGAGAAAAAATCACAGGCTTGCTAATCTACTGTGCTCATCTCTTTAAATTTAGATATATTAAAAGGTAACTGTACACATCCTGATCTTTACTAAAAAAGTGTTATTAAAATTTTGCTTTAAGGGATGTTAAACCTTTAGTTTTAAACTGTTCATGCTTCAAGGGAATTTGTAGATTATAATTGAGCAAGACACCCACGTTACAAGTGCAATTATTGTCAACATGCTACTAGGTGATACAACAAGCACATCTCTACACACACACACACAATATCAACAGGTCTTTATTTTACTGTACTTGATCCAAGCCCCGTGAATTCAAAGGAAAGACTCCCATTAACTTCAGTGGGCATATCTCCCAATATGCATGCAGCAAGAAATTTTCAAACTTACATCAATTTGGCCTTTGAAATGATGCTCACGAATTGTACACTCTCAAAATGTTACATTTGCTAAGTATACCAATGGGGAGGGCTTGTGCCATATTTTATCATCAGTATTCCTCTTAGTTCATGAAAACAGCTTTGTATTTGTGCAAACAGCTTCATATTTAAAACTGGCAGATGCTGTTTTTGGAATTTCTTTTTCTGACCATAACTTAATTATTTCCCCATGTAATTTGCTGCTAAAGACTATAAAAGTTGACAGTATAATCAAGACAATAAGGGAAGAAGGAAGATTCTAAAGTTGTGAGTATATGCTACTATAGGAGAGAGAAATTGACTTAGAAGTCCTTAAAAAGTGACCAGGGCTGTACATGTGTGGTGCCCTCTGACGCATGCAGAAATGCATAGCCATGTTTAGTTCAGGCTACAGTGTCACAGCCCTTACGCTGTCCACTTTGCCCTCCTAGTGTGGCCGGTGAGATGAGGTGGGGCTACTCACTTGTCTTCTGTGAGTAAGTATATAAGGAGGGGGTGAAGAGTTGGTGTAGCGCTTGCTCTGCCTGTCTCCTTTCTCCCCAGCTATATAGCTGGATAGGTGCACGGGCTGCTCTATGGAAAGGGATAAATAACTGACTCCTTCTCCAGAGTAATAGATAAGCAGGGGAGGAATTGTGACTCTCAGAATCACAATTTGTTTTTTGCTCTGCATGTGGCGTAGTGCAGCTAATCTACTGCCCTTACTCAGGACATGTTGTAAAAATCAAATCCAGCTCTTACTTAGGTGCTTTTTGAGTATTAAGTAAAGCTTATCAGAATTTTCCATTGGAATGATTTCCTGACAGAAAATGCAGAGGGAAAATTTCAGTTTTGCAGAAAATTTGTGATTTGCAGGCAGAGAACTAAATATTTTATTTCCAGTTGGTTCTACTCAAATCAGAATATTCCATTAGACTTGTATTTACCTATCAGGGTGATGCTTCCTGGTAGTTGGGAGTTCTAGTATGCTCTCCTTCTCTCCTATGGGCTGAGCTCCCTGCAGGACTACATTTCCCATAATGCAATGTGGCCTCACTTTCTGACCCAGCTGTGTGGTGTCTCTTGGGAGTCGCATGATCCTGGGTGAATCATGGAAGTTGTACTCCATCCAGGGAGCCCAGCCCATAGAGAAGAATGGAGACACTGAGCTCCTGAATTACAATTCCCATGAGGCAATGCACCACAATAGGGAAATATAGTTTAAGTGTGAACTGACTTGAAACAAAATGTTTTAGGTCAAATCAACAAACCAAAATGATTTTTTTTTTTTTTTGATTTTTGGGTTTGCTGAAATGTTTTGTTTCAGTCAAAAATGTCAAAATGTTTCCTATTGATGTTTCTGAATTGAAATATTTCTGAATATGTAATTCTGCAGAAAAAATTCAATATTTCAACATCTCAATTTAGGATGAAAAAGAATGCTGAAATATTGGAATTTTCTGCAGGACATAAATTCAGAATTTCACTCAGTGCTTTGCAATATTTGGTTGTTGCATTTTTTTTAGGGATGAAATAGATCAGATTATCTTATTTCTCCTAGTCATATTGTAGTACCCTTAGATAGCATTCACTTCAGTTCCAACTCAGCTCTACTCCCTACTGAAAGTAATTATAATGTTCTAATTTGTACACAACATTAAAGAGCAAGAGAGCTCGCAACAGGAGATGAGATGCCACATATTTCTAACCAGCCAGGTGTACATGTAACCTCTTACACCCTTGATCCAAATAAAATAGGAATGCTAAACTCGTGTAAGCAATTGGTAACAAAATAAGAACTGGTTAGCTGTTTTATGAAATGGGTCTTCTAAAGCTGGGGGAGGAGTGAGAGACAACAATTGGCAATCAAGGCTCTGAAGAAAATAGTAAAAGCAGCAGAGCCATATAAAGTCATGCTTCAATAGCGAGTTCTGGGAAAAGATTGCTGTTCTGTTGAACAAGGAATAAAGGGGATAAGACCTTACCCATGAATGTTGCATTGGCCAGATGCATTCTGTACAATAGCATGGAGTTAGCAGTCCAATATAATTACCATGAGTCTGTACTCTGTGCTGTTGTCTAGGTTAATATATGTGAGCTGTGTAATGGTTTGCAGAAAGATTTTGTAGAAATTGATAATTGATATCACTTGTCATAAATACTATTAGAAAAAACAGGCTTCTCTTTGGATAACTCTGTGCTTTGTATCTTTTGTTTAAAATTGTTGAATGTTTTATGTACCCAGATGGCTTGAATGGTTAGATTTTTTTTCCCACTATATCATACATTTAAAGTTTCTTAGAAATCATGACACTATATACAAGGTTTTGACATTTCTAAATCACAAGTATGCTGCAGACTCATATATCCCATAGATGAGTACTCATTCCTACTAAGTAATTATACTCAAGAAAGTATAAAAAGCTATACAGCTCTCACTAAATGTGCCTATTCAGCTAAAAGTACTTACTGAAACTTTAAATTTGTAGAACTCCCCATCTCAGAAGACTTGAAGCAGTCATTCTGACTGTTCAGTAAACAAGGCTGCTTTAAATATAGATTGAAAGTATGCAATAGCTGTAATGTTATTGATTCTTTATTAAAAGTAATGTTTCTTCTTTTAATAGTAAGTAACAAACTCTACATGGGAAAATGAGCTGCCCTTCCCTATGGGGCATTATGTAATTAAGTTCTGGGCTATAAATATTGGAAGTACTTACTTTATACTAGGAACCTGACTTCAGTACATCCATTTTCTACAGAGGCTTTGTGTGTGCAAGTTTCAATTAGAGATGGGTGAACTCATTTTGCATAATTTCAAATCCACTGAAACCTCATGACTTAGAAAGATTGACTCAGATTCACATTTATGAATTCACATTCCACCTTGGAAAGCCTGAAAAAGAGCAGAGAGGGAACAGAAATTAAAAAAAGGAAAAAAAAAAGAGGAAGCATGGCAGAAATGAGGTAAAATGAAAAATAAATAAGACAGATAGACTTTGTAGAGAAAAATGTCAGGGGGTCCCATACGTATGTGGCTGAATATTTTTTCTAATTTTCAAACATGCACAACACTATTGACTTCCCTATAGATGATCAAAGCTCAGCACCTTTCAAAATCTGACCACTTATTTTAGCCTGCTAAGTCCTTCTTTAGATTCTAACTTTAGGCTCCTATTTTTGAAAACCTTGGCCTAAATATATTTTTACTATAGTCAGTGAATCCTCTATCTTTGGGAGTGTGTTTTTTCTATCCCTTTAGCTATTGTGGCAGGGTGCGCCTGTCCTGCCCTGTGGATCCTGCGCTTCAGCGGCTGTGCCAGTGGTGCGGCGGGGAGGGGAGTGCAGGGGGAGGGGGGACCCGGTCCCGCCCTCTTCCCCGGGCCCCCGACCCAGGGACCCTGTAAGGAGTGGTCTCACCCTGCTTAGTCCTGGAGACCTACTACCTTCCCTGGGCCGCCTGTCCGTGGCCCCCCCGGCCTGTAGACTGCTCCCTCGTACCGGCGTGAAGGGTTGTGGTGTCTTCCCCGGCTGGAGCCTCTCTGTCTCGGTATGGTAGCGGCCGTGGATGATAGTCCCAAGCCCTGCAGCTATAGTGGCGGCAGGGCAGGGCAGGGCAGCTCCTCTCCGCTCCGCTCCGCTCCGCTTTGCTTCACTTCACTCCTCTTCGCTCTGCTTTGCTTGCTTTGCTTTGCTCTGCCTCCTCTCCTCTGGCTGTTAACTCCCTTTCAGCCTACTTGGCCTGCCTGAAATGGAGGCTTTTAACTGCCGGGGCAGCTTCTTTGATAGGCTCCAGGTGGCCTAATTGGCCCAACTGTCTTCAATTAGCCCCAGCTGGGTTACCCAGGGAAGAGGGCTTTATGGAGCCTGGGGCTAATATACATGCCTTCCAGTACCCTTTCATAGCCCTGCGGTCTGGCCCTGTCACACATCCTCCCCCCCTGCTCAAGCCCCCAGGGTTGGGCAACTTGGGACGTCAGACAGTGGACCCGGGACAGACCATCAGCATTCCCGTGGCGACGTCCTGCCCTGTGCTGTATGGTGAACCGGAAAGGTTGGAGGGACAAGAACCACCGGGTCACCCGCGCATTTTTCTCCCTGTTCCGCTGCATCCACTGGAGGGGCGCGTGATCGGTCACCAGCGTAAAGTGGCGTCCCAGCAGGTAGTAACGGAGTGCCTCCATAGCCCACTTGACGGCGAGGCACTCCCTCTCCACTACTGCATACCTCTGCTCCCTTGGGAGGAGCTTCCTACTGAGGTACATAATGGGATGTTCTTCGTCACCTACCATCTGCGACAGGACCGCCCCCAGGCTGTTTTCTCCAAGGGCCCCACTAGGTCCATAGCAATACGCTCGAATGGGATTTCAATGATGGGTAGGGGCACTAAAGGGGCCCGCAAATGAGGCTGGGGGCTGTGTAATTGGCATTCGGGGCAGGTGGCGCAATAGCGCCGAACTTCCTCGTGTATACCTGGCCAAAAGAACCTCCTCAGGATTCGGGCCAGGGTCTTTTCTACACCCAAGTGCCCCCCAAAGAGGTGGCTGTGGGCTAAGCTCAGCACGGCATTTTGATGCTTCCGCGGCACCAGGAGCTGTAACACCCGCTCCCCGCTTATCTCCGTGGCCCTATACAGCAGGTCCCCCTTTACCAGAAAGTAGGGCCCCGGGCCTCGAGCTCTTCCCTCCACTGGGACTCCATCGATCTCGGCCACTTCTGTCCTGGCGTTGACATATCTTGGGTCACCGGCCTGGTCTCGACCGAAGTTCTCTCGCACTGTTCCTAGTTGTCCCAGCTCCAAGGGACCGGTTTCTACCCCAGCTTCCGGTTCTGTGCGACTCGGCTCAGTGTCCGCTTCAGGGCCTTCTTCGCTCTGGGCTGTTTCTCTAGCTGTCGCCCGGGTCTGTCTGCCTACCATGGCGGGCTTTAGCCCCTGGGCCAGGATTCTTGTGCCCAAAGCCTTAGCCGCCCTCCTTTCGGCCCGGGTCTTTCGGCCCTTCCCTGGGGCTAGAAATAGATCCTGGGCGATCTCAGAGAACATCGGGGGGTGGTCCTCACAGGGGAGGGCCCGCCCGGGGGTTTCAGGTTCCTCCCCTCCCCCGGGCCCCTCTGGGGGAAGGAGGGTCCCAAAGCCCGGAAAGTCTCTTCCTATAAGAACTGGGTATGGGAGCCTAGGGACCACTCCTGCTGTCACTCTGGTGACACCCCCTGAACTTCAATGTTCACTGGGATGGTGGGGTAGTAGCTTACGGACCCATGGACACATGTCACCCCCGTGCGTTTAGCTTGTGCTAATTGGCTGTGCTTCACCAATCTTCCCGAGATGAGCGTAATGGCACTCCCAGAATCCACCAGTGCCAGGGTCTTGACTCCGTTCAGCTTCACCGGCCTCGTGTATCTGTGGGGGGTTAGGGCAACCCCTACGAGGTGGATTAGGCTACAGGAGTCCGGCCAGGTTCCCAGGTTGCACTGCATGGGTTCTTCGGTGTTGGGACATTGGGCAGCTATGTGTCCCCACTCCCCACACGCATAGCAGCGGTAGGGGGCTCTAGACACCCCTTTGTTCTTTGGGCTAGGGGGTCTAGCTCTGTCCTCCTTGCCCGCATCACCCCGTCCCTTGGTGGCCTCCGGTGGGCCCTCAGTCCCCTTCGCTTTCCACCTGGTCCCTGCCGGGTTCTCGGGCGTCCGGACCCCCAGAACTGGGGCGGGTCGTCTGACCCGGGGCAAGTCCCCTCCGACTGGCCGGGTGAGACCCCTGGCCGTTACCTGCCTCTCTACTAGTGCAACCAAGTCGTCATAAGATGAGGGGTCATTCTGCCCTACCCAAGCGCGGAGGTCGGCCGGCAGCCCCCTCATATACCGGTCGATAACCAGGATCTCCAGGACCTTCTCCGGCCGGTGGACCTCTGGTTGCAGCCACTTCTGGGCGAGGTGGACGAGGTCAAATAGTTGCGACCGCGGAGCCTTGCCCTCCTGGAATTTCCAGTCGTGGTACCTCTGGGCCCGCACGGCTGTCGTTACCCCCGACCGAGCCAGGATTTCTGCTTTTAACTGGGCATAGTCCGCCGCCGCCGCCGCGGGTAGGTCATAATAGGCCTTCTGGGCTTCTCCACTCAGGAAGGGGGCGAGAATACCAGCCCACTGAGCCTGGGGCCAAGCCTCACGTGCGGCAACCCGCTCAAAAGTAAGGAGGTACGCCTCCAAATCGTCCTCCCCAGTCATCTTCTGCAGATAGCCGGTGGCACGTAGTGTTCGCGCCCCATCCGGCCCTGGGGTTTGAGAGGCCAGGGTCCTCAGCTGGGCCACTACTTCTCGCAAAAGGGCCCGGTCCTGGTTGGCCTGGCTGATCAACAACTGATTAGTCTCTTGCTGAAGCCGCAGTGATTCTTGCTGGGTGGCCATCTGGGCCCGGGTGGCCTCCTGCTGGGCCGCCGTGGCTTGTATGAGTGCCTTTACCACGTCATCCATTGTGGTGAGGAGGGGAAGAAAGGAAAAGTCCCCCACCCTCCTGGGGTTTTTTTTTTTTTTTTTTTTTTCTCTCTCCTTCTCCCTCTCTCTAGCCGCTGCGCATGCTGAATCCCACTTCTGACACCAGTGTGGCAGGGTGCGCCTGTCCTGCCCTGTGGATCCTGCGCTTCAGCGGCTGTGCCAGTGGTGCGGCGGGGAGGGGAGTGCAGGGGGAGGGGGGACCCGGTCCCGCCCTCTTCCCCGGGCCCCCGACCCAGGGACCCTGTAAGGAGTGGTCTCACCCTGCTTAGTCCTGGAGACCTACTACCTTCCCTGGGCCGCCTGTCCGTGGCCCCCCGGCCTGTAGACTGCTCCCTCGTACCGGCGTGAAGGGTTGTGGTGTCTTCCCCGGCTGGAGCCTCTCTGTCTCGGTATGGTAGCGGCCGTGGATGATAGTCCCAAGCCCTGCAGCTATAGTGGCGGCAGGGCAGGGCAGGGCAGCTCCTCTCCGCTCCGCTCCGCTCCGCTCCGCTTTGCTTCACTTCACTCCTCTTCGCTCTGCTTTGCTTGCTTTGCTTTGCTCTGCCTCCTCTCCTCTGGCTGTTAACTCCCTTTCAGCCTACTTGGCCTGCCTGAAATGGAGGCTTTTAACTGCCGGGGCAGCTTCTTTGATAGGCTCCAGGTGGCCTAATTGGCCCAACTGTCTTCAATTAGCCCCAGCTGGGTTACCCAGGGAAGAGGGCTTTATGGAGCCTGGGGCTAATATACATGCCTTCCAGTACCCTTTCATAGCCCTGCGGTCTGGCCCTGTCACACTATATATAAAGCAATTTAAAAAAAAAAAAAGGCAGCCTCAGAAAAAATGGTGTAAATTACTCAAACTGGTTTTATGAACTTAAAATAGACTTTGAGAAGCATGTACAATGTCCAATCACATACCTATCAGCCGCTCCTAGTTTAAATAATTATTTAGATGATAAATGGTCTGATTCAAGGAATTGAGCATTTTCAGCAATCATTGATTTCTAATGGAGCTGGAGCTGCTTGTCACTCTTAAGATTGGACACAAACAGCAAAGATCTGCTAGAGTTTTTTTGTAAATTGAGCACAGAAATCTACATAGCAGTACTCAGAAGCCTTATGCTTATATCTACGGTAACCTAATATACTTTGTGTATAATAGATAAACTGGCAACTTTTAAAGTATCACCACTGTAGTGCCTTTTATTTCCTCTATTGTAATTGACCGCTTAAGGACTTTACCTTTGTGATACTGCTGTAACAACCCTTTTCCTTAATTAACACTTTTCACTTGGTGACACAATCATTTATAGTAATCAGAGACAGTTGAACTTTTGTGCCCACATAAACGCAGTCTACCTATATCCTGACAAAGGCTATTTCTGAGAATTTGAACTCTTTCCAAAGAAGTCAATATTTCACTAATTCTCCCTGCTCAAATGACTTAAATATAGAGTTGATCAAAAATGTTCAGCTGATAGTGTTTTTGACAGAAAACTGGATTTTCAACAATTACATATTTTGCTAAGAGTATCTGGTTTCTGCAGAAAACATTTAGACTTTTCATTGAAAAACTGAGAACCCAAAACATGAAAATTTTTGTCTGAAAACTAATTGTTTCATAAAGCCCCTGTGATGCTTCATGAGAGTTTTAGTTCAAGTGCCTCATGTGCCTACATTCCTCAAAGGGCTGGAAGCCCCATCTGGACTACAACTCCCATAATGCACTGTTGCCATGGGACTGCTTTGATGCACTGTGGCAGCTCAGTTTTATTGCACCATGGCAACATTCCTGAATCAAAGTTTTTGTCTTTCATCCTAAAGCTTTTGCTTTTCAGTTTTTGCCAAAAGCTCTTTAAATTTCCTGCAGAAGAAAAAAATCAGTTTTCCAGCCAGCTCTATTTAAATTTAAGTTGTGAGTGCACCAATCCTGCAGTTGTTCTAGAATAGATAACATTGTGTATCTAATGAACACAGTACAAGACAGACTAAGTTGTTATCATTACATTAGTAGTAAGTATTCTCCAAAGTGCTTTATAAACATTCTGGCCTAGATTCTGCCCCCTTACATAAGATGAGTGGTACTTTACTCTCTAAGTAGTCCCATTGTAATGAAGTCTATTCTGCAGTAGACTGTAGATATACTGTACTTAGTAACCTGCTTCATTATTCCCAGAATTAATTAGACAGGGCCCAATTGTAGCACCCAAACTTACATTGTGTAGTACATTATCCAAAAGTAATCCCTTTCATGACAGTACAAGGGAGTTGAAGTAGTCAAGGTTGGAGCTGACCAATGCAGCAGGTTGACAATTGGAACATAGAACATATTTTTTAGCAATACTATAGTAGGAAAAAGTGAAAACATTTGTCAGTTACCTGGATGTGTTGGGAGAAAGAGAGGGGATGAAGATGAATCCGTCTGAGTGTAGTGGTCACTTGTGAGAAGGGATGGCTTAGGAGGAACAACAAGGAGTTTGTGAACATGGTGGGACACCCAGGAGGACATGTATGAGATATGGGCAGAGATACAGAATTAGAGGGGTAAGTCATTTGTATAAAGGATGTACCTGAAACCATGGTGGCAGATGCGGTTACGAGGGAACAGTTAAAAAGGGAGAAAAGAAGTTTAAAGCAAGATTTAAAGCAAAACCCTGAAAGAAACCAACAGAACAGTCTACTGTGTTTCAAAAATGTCTAAAGGAAAAACAAGTAAGGCCAAATTCTGCATTCAGAATCAGATGAGCAGTTTCCACTGACTTCAGTGAGTCAGCTGTTTGAGGGTAAAATTTGGCTTGTACTGGAAGACATAGAGGCAGACAGACTTTTAACTGCATTCAGCAACAAACAAGATGAATAGTTATTAAAAGAAATTACCCAAGTTTTGAATTCCTACCTAATCAATTTTTAACTCCAAAGTCAAGAATAACTTAGCAGAATACCATCCCCATGTGCGATGAGAAATCACATTTTAATTGCTTTGTACTGCTGATGCACAACAGTACTGCATATGCTAGTAGAACACATAATGTATTTTGTATGTTAATGTTGACTAACTAGTTGGTATTGACTAACACAGTTGAAATCATAAATGTGCCATTTTTCTGGATCAGTTTCAGTGATTATGCAACCCATACCCTAGAGAAATAGTTCATGCTAATTGTGCTGCCCAAGTACAAGGAATCCTCACATATTGTACATTTTTCCTGAGCACACTGCCACAAATGACTATTAGCTCTGTGCCATGGCCCTAGTCCCATGTGATATTGTCAGTAATTGTGTACGGAGGCAATATTTTCTGGCTTGGCATACAGTAGTATGTTCTACCAGTGACGGTAATAAAGAAAACTTTGCTGATTTATTTATATATATATATATTTACTCTTGTTTTCTTTCTCTGGCTTATCCTTTTAGGCTGAAAATCTTCTACACATGTCAATATGTAGGAGTGCATCTAAAAATTCTCCTCAGTGGAAAACTTTGCAATGATGATTATTAAACCAGAGAACTGGATCCCTAGAACTGCACCCTCTGTCTGAGAGCAGTATACCCACTGTAAAGCACTCCAGTTGCACAAACACAGTTTTTCATTCCATGTCAGGTAACTGTTCTCAAAACTGACTTGTTGACTGACATATTGTGACTGGACAAGAGGGGGAGTCAAATCTTGGTCATATTGACTTGTGGTGCTATAAATCTGGCTGTAAGTCTAACAGCTTTTCAGGTTTTAGATTTGCTCTAGTCATGTGACTGTAATATAGACAATAGAAATGAATGGCAATCTCTGAACATTTTTAACCGTATAATTTTGTATCCAAAGGAGAATTTTAATGATTTGCAAAAAAGAAGTAGGTGCTAATTAACCAATTCACACACTACTTTTGTGTTATGCTGTCTTCTTTAAATCAGGTTTTCAAAGCTTTTTTTTCTGACCGAACATAGAACACTAAATACAATACATTAAAGCCTCATGAAAATTCCTGTAGCAGACTGAAGTGGTGAATAGCTCTCCCACTAGCTTGAGGTGCTTCTCTGATTATTTAAAACATATACACTATGGGTCAAGCTTTATATAGCATTCACATCTATGCATTTTCTACTTATGCCACTTGTCACAAATTTTGGATCTCTTTATTTGCTTTTGGTGTTGTAACCATTAGGTGGTCACATGTTTTCATTATCTATGTGGGCTATAAACTTACCCCTTAAAAAAACAAAAAAGAAACAAACCAGCAAAAATCTGAGATTCTTCTGTAGTCATGTGACTCCAGGAGCTGGGACTTGAAGGAAAATGCCACATATCTCGAGACTTGTGATAAGATCATTAGAACTGGCAACACTGCATCCCACCTCCGAATTGTATTGGTGGACCCTTTGAGGGTTTCAGAGCTCTGCATGTTCCCCATCCACCTGCTACAGGACAGAGCAGGAGTGCGCAGTGGATGCATACTCTTGCATGCCCAGACCAAAGGTAACAAGCATAAGGGGGAATGTGTCTTAACCTTCCTTACGTGACTCCCTTAGCCTGCACAGACTGAGGGACAGTCTTGCCCCTTATAGCATCATAGAAATGTAGGACTGGAAGGGATCTCAAAGATCATCTTGTCCATTCCCCTTTGCTGAGACAGGATTAAGTATACCGAGATCATATTCTCAATATGTAAATTGTATGTGAGAAATTGTTAACCTACCTTCATACCTCTATGTAGTGTTAGTTCAGTGAAAATATTTAAATGCAGGTACAGCAATTGTACGTTCTTTTTTGCAAGAACAGATAATCAAGGTTAGATGTTTTATTTAGTTTTTAAATCAAATCATGCTAGTTATTTCCCCTGTATCACGATAAAGAAAGACAATAGATGATTTACAATGATGTTAATATAATAGCAGACATACTAAATATGTGTACAATCACAGTGTATTAGCATGTGATTTGTCAGATCTAATAAACTAAACAGAACTGAGTTTGGAATAGGGAAATATAGGGCAAATATGAGGGTGGTAAGTGGATGTAGAAAGAAGGAGAAAATACGTGATGGTTTCATGTGATATGAATGTTTTAGCTGTAGGAATTTGAAATGGCAGCATCACTCCCAAGTTGTGAAATCATAAGGGAGTTACACATCTCAGCCCAAACGAGTGCTGATAAAACCTTTATATCATTTACCTTCATGCTGCATATGTTGTGGGAAAACCAAAATTAAAATCTAGAACACGAGAGGGAGAGTGGCATAAAACCTTTATCAGCCTGAGTTTTGGGATGGGCACCTTGCTCTCAAAGGCAAAGCTGCATGTATTAGTTTGAATTTTTCTCTTCCTTTGAGGCCTGTACACAAAAGGACACACTAGGATGTTTGGGTTTATGGGCAGAGAGGTATAGAAATAGTCCCAATGCAATTTTTAAAAATTCTCTAAAAGATTACTACAGTAGATTTTTGTAACACACATAAAATACATGGTATAAAGGCATTATCAACAGCCATTTGGAATGACATGAATAATTCATTCATGGCTTTGCCGTTCGGAAGTGTATATGCACACATATACCACACATACATATCATAAATACAGTGGTGTGACCCACATGACTAATTGCAGTCATGTGTTAAATTGCATTTAGAATCCATTTCTGACTGCCTCACCTGAACTCTGTCCTCTAATCCATCTTCACTGACACATCTTCTAATGTTCCAAAAACCTCTCAGCTTCTTCTCCAAGGGAATTTTTTTTTTTTTTTTTTAAATGAAACAACCTGCCAGAGAAGTCCCTGCTTCTTTCTTCCAAAATGTGGAGTTTTCTATCTTTCCAAACCACACTGATCTGAGGTGTTAAGTGGGCACTGTTCAATCATGGATCAATGACAGGTTTCTAATTAGATACTGTATCCCATGACCAATCAGAACTCAAAACAGGACTTATTTCATTGGAAAGGAGATGTACAGAAAGTCCCAATATGCCTAAATATAACATAGCAATGTTGTTATATATATAAAATCTACTTAGCTCATTTGTAAAGGCATCAAATATACAAATTCTAATAGTAATTAGAAAGCAATTGAAATTAGAAAGTCTTGTGCAGTTAGTCATGGTATTAAGGCAGCCTTGCTTCACTGGCAGATAGGCATATGAAATAGAACCAACAATAATTTTAAATGCCCTATAAAAGATTATGTGTAGTATGTAGAGGGAAGTAAGAAGGGAACCAGGGAAATAGCAACAGGGTCTGAGAACAAGCAGACCTGGGTTCGACATAGTGTCCCTGGACTGGAAGGTGGAGTAGGGGTGGTCCAACATTCCCGTGCCAGCCACTGGGGAAGTGGCATAGGACCTGGCCTTGGAGCAGAAGACTGTCTAGAATGGCATGCAGACAGTTGATCCAGTGGGGCTTTGATACCTCAGAAGGGGAGGATTATACAGTGACCTGGCTGGAGGAATGAGTCATGAAGAGAGAGAGATCACTAGGTCACAGAGAGAAAGGACAGAAGGTGAGTGAATAATGGAAGTGGGCACCAGACCGGATAAGAGCTGATTCCCCAGAAACAGCCATGAGGAGGCACCACAACAGTGAGTCAATCCCATTACACGGGAGAAATATAAATTCTCATTCTAAATTCTGTCTTTTAACAAAAAACACAGTGAAGCCTTTGTGTCATTAGGAGCAGCCAATTACCTTCACCTTCTGTAGCATTATTTCTGTTCGTTCTGTTTTGTTTTTTTCCCTGTGCCATTTTGCTTGACTTATCTATGATTGTAACTTCAGAAATTCTGATATAACTAGCATTACTAATGAGCTGACCTAGACAATCTCAAACTAATAATAGATGGTAGCAGCCTCTAATAAAAATGACCTTTATGAGTGCCTGTGAACACTGTTTGCTCTACAGATGTACTATATAGGAGCAATGGAAGAAAAAGCTACGGTTAGTGAGCAAGAGTATATTAAGACAGGAGGAGACGGTACTACTTGCTAGTGGGAGGAAAAGATGATATTACTATTCTATTACTCACTGTAGTGTATTGGTGGTGTCTTCCTGTCTGTTTCCATTCTAATTTTTCTAAGCATCTTGGGAAAATAACTTTTATAGGATTTTGGAGAAGGGATGGATGGGGAAAATATGAAATATGAAAAATTCTCCTTTTTCCCATCTTTTATTTTGTCCAAATAATAGGAAACCCTCACCTGACTACAGTCTGCTCCTCCAAAATAAAAGCTATAGCAGGAAAACAAATCTTAAACCACACCCAAAAACAAAACAAAAAAACAAAAAAAGAATAAAGGGGTTTCAAAGGATTTGCCATAACTTTTGGTGAAGTTTTGATTTTGATTTTGTAAAAAAGCAAAAGTCTTAAACTGAGCTTTGTGAACATCCACATTGGGACTCAGCTGGATATACACAGAGAGGGAGCTCCATAGACTGAGAACATTGTGCTTTAGTTTGAGCCAATGAAACCTTGACCAGAAAACGAGCCTGAATCAGCATTATGAAATGTAAGGGCCAATACTGTAATGTAGTCCATACTCAGGAACAAACTCTTGCTGAAAACAAAGGAAGTTTTGCCTGTCTAACAAATGCAAGATGGGTTTGTGATTGTATATGTAAAATAGCTAATTCTTAGACGTTAATTAATTGACATCAAGATTATCATTTTATTAATAATTACTTGTACTGTATTTTAAATAGGAGAGTCAAGGGCACACTGTAGAATAGTATCTGGCAGATTTTCATTTAAAACTGTTTTTCCTATTAAAGACCAAAAAGCATCCTCAGTTAATACACTTAGACCTTGATCCTGAAAACACGCCCCCACCCCCACAAATAACTTCATGTGTGAGAGTTCAATATGTGTGAACTTACTCACATGAGTAAGTGACAAGTGTCTGTAGGATTTGGGCCTCTCTCTTTTTATTTGTTTTTAACTCCTTAAACTTTAACATGATCATGATTTTTCTTTCTGTATTTGTAAAACAGGCAAAAAAGTTCCCAGGCTGAGACAGGGTCTCTAATGGAAGCGCCACTTATTGATCCACAATCACATGGTCTTTGGTGGTTGGCATAATTTTATTGGTTAAGTTTAATAGTTTTATTGGTTAAAGCTTTTGTCTCAAGTCACAGCTGCTAGGGGCATATCATGAATGCCTTGTGGATGTAAGTAACGTATTAACTTGTCATGTTTAATTGCCAGCTTTTTTCTCCAGACGCATCATGTTTGTCAGCTCATTTTTCAACAACATCTCACTGCTCTGGATTTAGTAGAAATTATATTCTGCCTGCATCAATTTTTAATATATGGTGAGGGCATTTAACAACTCCATATTATTTTTATTTATTATTACTTTAAAAAGAGGTCTTTTCGAACTCTTCCTTGTGCCATGTTCTTTTTATTAGTATGATGAATTCTGCTCTCAGTTATATTGGTGTAATCATGGAATCCACTGAAGCCACTAGGAATTAATATGGATCTACTCTGGTGTATATGAGAGCAGAATCTGGTGGATTGATAGCTTGTGTAATTTCCCTTTTTATAACTGGAGTCTCTCCCTAGTTCCGTTCAAAGGTGTTTTGTGGTTTCAAACGATGCACTGACATATACTGAAATCATCGGGACAGTTCATCAGTTGTCTCAAATGGGACCAAGATATCACTGTATGTCATATCTGTTAGTGGAAGCCATGTTAAATTATGTATCCCATGAGGAGAATCTGAGGTATTGTCAGCTGGCCAACATCTTTCAAGTTCAGTACTTTACTTTAGGGTTAAAGCTTGTGCTGTTGAACACTAGGACCTAGGACTGATCCCTGAATTTCCCTACCTCGATCCTGAAACATAAACAAACAAACAACTGGAAATTCTGACATTCAAGGTTACAAAGCACACTCAGAAGCAAAGGGCAGTTTATATATCGAGGTATGTTCCCTTGGCAATAATAGACAGAGCCCAAAGAAATTGTCCCCAACTTGAAGATATTGTCCCTTTCCTCTCAGGTCCTGTCTCTTCATCTATGTAAAGTATTTTAAAGCACCTATCATCTCAGTATATAAATGGCATGGATGTCCCATCAAAAGCAGTTAAAATAAAACATCTCCATAGAATAAATGACAGATTACAGTCTCATCCAATATGAATCCATTTGGGAAATTATATACCACCAACACCACAGAACTACTCATGTATAATCCCAATTGTAAATATTAGCCCTCAACAGTATAGCACACAGTTTGGAAACCCTCTGGGAAATTTTATATCCAAAAAAACGTAGACAGCTATAATCCCACTCTCATATGTTATTTTATAAATAAAAAGAAATTGTACCAATTTTCCATAGCCAAGTATGCTGAACTTTATTATGAATTAACTCAAAGAAGAGTGCATGTGAAAGTGTTCGCATCAATTCTGAATACTGAAGAATGGGATAAGAAAAGTGGTAGGGTTTTATTTTTATTTTTTTTATGGTAAAACACTCTTGAAAGAATTCTGAAATATTTACTTGGAACTCAGTAAAAATTCTCAGTGACATCAGAGGGATTTTTAACAAAGTGAGGAATGCACGTTTTGGTGCAATATTGATGAAAAAAGTCTTATTCAGTTGTATTCTCCAATGTGCAAGATTGGCATGTGTGAGAGAGGCGTTTTGTGGCATGTTGCATATTCACCATTGAACCAACTGGTAAATTTCACTGAGAGTAGAATTCATCCAGAGGAAATGCAGCACTGTCCCATATTTTTCTGTCTCAGATTTGAAGGAGTAGTTCATTGGTTCAACATCTTTATGAAATAGCTCATCATCTCTCATTATGTGAACTGATCAAAGGACATACAAGTAACCTCAAATGGATCAGGCAAATCGTAGAAACCTTCCCGCCCAGGCCCCCAAAACTCTTTGAATACCTTCTACACTGTGTGTTGTGACTTCAGATATACTCTTATTGTTATGATCTGCCCTATGAAAGTCTGTTGCCAGTAATGTAGAAGTGTTCTGTAGTGAGTATTCCTTATAGTTCTCTTGACTGAAATTTAGGCTTTGCAGACACCTGTGGACTCTAGATAGATTTCTGTATAGCTTCTGCTATTCAGTCTCATACAGAAGAGCAAAGTGTTCTTTGAAAAAAATTTTGGGGTTATCAGTCCCACTTAAGCAGTTATAGAGTGCCCAGCACTCTAGTATAAAGGTACCAACAGGACATCAACCCCATACAGTTTCTGAAAGTCTTTATGAAACCTGAGTTCAAGTACCATAAAGTGGATATCTTTTCTTTGTCTTTCTTTCTTTGAAGCTATTTGTCATTAAAAGGTTCAGTGAGCTGCAACTTACATCAAGTTCCATATTTCTGAGTATTCTTCCAACATTCCTTTTATGTTTTATGTTAATTTTTATCTTAAATTATTTCCCCAATATTCTCCGCTCAGATGACCAAAGTCTTGCTCTACAAATTGAACTAGAGTCTTTAGAACATCCACATTGTTTTTTCATTTGACCCACACAGTGAGCTCAATTCACCCTAATTGATGCAGGGTGTGACAGAAGTTGTATCCCCTGTACCAGCTTGGTCTGCTGTTATCCTGGAGGATTCAGTCCCAAAGAAGGTCAGGAAGTGTTTCACCAAGGTGTTACCCTGAAATTTAGGCTTTGGGGTGCCCCTAGATTAGAATAACCTGCCTAAGTCCCAATCACCCCCTTATTCTGCTCTTCCTGGGATATGGGTCTCCAGGGTAGTTAAGGAAACACTTGAAGGACACGGATATAATCTTCCGATAAAGTGATTGACCCAGGTAGTATTCTTTCCAAAACAAAGTATCTTTTTATTAATGTAACTAATAATCCTTACTATAATGTAATCTAAAAATAAAATTCAGACACAAATCCCTTATTCCAAGTTAAAGAGCATCTAAATTACAATAGCATACAGTGTAAATGATTCTAAGCAATGCACTCGATTGCAGATGGCCAGTCTGTAATAGATCACTGACAGCAGTTCTTAAGTTATACTTTAAGTTTTACATAAGTAAAATACAATTAAAACACACACAAGCATACAGACACTAATGCTATAGTATACTATATGATACATGTATAGTTAAAACTAACAAGCTTGACTGATCATTGATTCCACTACCTTGTTATAAGTGTAGCTGCTGCTTGCTCCTGCTTTTGTAACTATTTAGTCAGCTCACTCTGTCATCTCCATTCCTCCAGGCTTGGTCGGCTCACTCTGGGTAGCTTCTCTTGCTCTGCTACTGTTGCAGCTTTGCCTCCTTTCTTCTCCCTTTTCCAGAAGCAGCTCTTCTAACTCCTGTCCTGCTGTTCTTCTTGCTGGCTTCTAACCATCTGCTGGCAGCTGACCTTTTATACTCACTCTCTCCCCCTTCCTCATACTGCACTTGTTCGCACATGCTCAGTACTATTGTTTATGATTATGTCATCTGACCTTTAGAACAAGTTATGACCAGTATGAACAAGTTGTGCCCAGTTGGCTGGTTGGCTAACTGAATTTTCCCCCACCTTATGCTGTGTATGCGCATTGCCAAGCATTACCTCAGAGCCATGGTTACCTTATTTTACGCTACATTCCACTGGGCATGTTCAGTCCAGGAATCGTTCACCTCTGGTCATGTGACCTACATTGTCCAATGGTAAGTGACCTACAGCTTTCATTTGGTGAAGTGACTCCTGCTTATTTATGAGAGAAGCCAGAGACACAAAATGGAGGTTAGGACTACAAAATAGAGTTTGAAATTTCTTCTATATCAAAGGGAATGTATCTGTAATACTTGGCCAGAACTAGATAGAAACTGGTGAAAACTATCCAGGGCCCAGGGATATGCCAAATCAGTGCATCTCCTGGGTTCACTGGCCGTGCCCTTTCTCTATTCATTATCTTCCACTTCATTTTGCAGCTTCCTTTCCCATTGGTGTCCTTGGGACAGAGTCTGGGCATGAAAGGTATGTCAAGGACCATTCAACCAGGTCTTAGCAGACTACCTCAAGTCATTCCCCTAGATACAATTTGCCAGCCAGCCAAGTGGGGCGCACTGCATATATTTATCAAGCATTATACCTGTGGCACAGCATCACAGAGAATTGGGATAGGATTTGGGTTCTGAGCGGTATATGCCCTACATCAGTGGCTCTGAAACTTTCCTGACTACTGTACCCCTTTCTGGACTCTGATTTGTCTTGCACACCCCAAGATTCACCTCACTTAAAAACTACTTGCTTACAATATCAGATGTAAAAATACAAGCTCACAGCACATTATTACTGAAAAATTGCTTACTTTCTCATTTTTACCATATAATTATAAAATAAATCCAATTAGAATATAAATATTGTATTTACATTTCAGTGTATAGTATATAGAACTGTATAAACAAGTCATTGTCGGTATGAAATTTTAGTTTGTATTGACTTCGCTAGTGCTTTTTATGTAACCTGTTGTAAAACTAGGCAAATATCTAGATGAGTTGATGTACCCCCTGGAAGACCTCTGTGTACACCCAGTTGAGAACCGCTGTCCTAGATAACTGCTTCACTTCCACTTCCGACACACCACCCAAATGAACAGCACCACATTCTGGTTCCTGGCCCTCCGTGCACAACACAGCAGTTATGGGGTTAACATTATATACTATTCAAAGAAAACTGAGAAAGTAAAGACTGGAAACTATCTATAGTTTTATCACTAGTACAAAAGCAAAGGGTGGGGTTTTTTTTAAATACTCTCATCTATTTCCTATCATGAAGAGTGCATACATATGTAGGCAAAAAGTACTTTGGTAAACTGGGTGTACTTCAATTTATCCCTGTGATGAGCTCTAATTCTGAAAAAGTGACCGAATATGGCTCTCTCAATGAGTTGTTTTCACTGTCTCATACTGGAACCAAAACCTTGAGCATCCATAAAACATGTGCCGCACTTTAAGCAAGCATTTTCTGTTCCTAAACAAACTTTACTATTTTTCATCTGGAGTTAGTTTTCTACTGTCAGCTAAAAATCCATGCATGCAGTTGTGTATTTATGAGTGAGTTTTATCTCTAAACAGATTTGTAACTAAAAACAGAAATATCTTTTTATGGGAGACAGCTGGTTGGGAGATTAAAGAAACACAGCAAGGGAGGGGAGTTCAAATTAACAAACATTCCTAGACAAGGAATGCCTTTAAGCATTAGCAAGCTCTTAGCTTGCGACCTAAAAACATATCTAATCTTATCCACTGGTCTGTATTGATGGTTTTCACTGTATTTTGATGATAAAAAAAACCTGGAAAAGTTTAGTATGGAACCATAACTCTTTTTCATCTCAAAGTATCAGAGAGAGCCTATAAATACTCCGACAGAGTAAAAATTTCCAATTACACCATGTATTGGGACTCAAACAGTGATAAAAACTTAAATCTGACAACGTGTGTACTGTTGAAGTTCTGCTTGGGACAAATGGTGCTGACTCTTGAGTGGCTTCACAAAAAGCTTCCAGCCCATGGTTCAGCCTCGCAAGGGGCTTCCATCAATAGCAGTCCTTTGCCCTGGGGAGAGCAGGCACTGTTTGATCAATAACCAGAAAGGGGACAGTGAGGAGGCAGGCCCTGCTCATCTCTTCCACATCAGGCTCAAAGCAAAGTCGGTGCACCATGGGAAGAAATCTGTGCTAGCCTAAAACTTGTCCATCTTACACACGAAGAAGAAACTGCTCCTGTGTGAGACACAATCTCCCCAGTGTGCCTGCTGCGGTTATACAGCTCTACATTCTCCTATATTCAGGGCTGTGGCTAAGAAGCCACCATGTAGCCTTTAAGTGTCTCTATAGGAACTGCTGGGCACCGAGCGCTTTTGAAAACCTGCCCCTTATCTAAGTGCCTAAATGGGGGCTGAGCTCTTTTGAAAATCTGGCCCCAGTTGTGGTTTCTGGACACTTGAAAATCTGGCCTTGAGTTATTTGAAAAATCTGGCCCAACTTCTTCTACAGCATTTTCAAAGACTAGAGTGTGGCAATGTATAATATTTTCCAATTTTTGTTTAAATGTTGTTATTGGGGGAATGCTGCCAATTTCCAACAGAGCTATTTGTTTTTAAGTGAGAAAGGTTACATTTGGAATTGTTATCCTCAATTTTCCCAAGCTTTTTAAAAGACATTTTCCTATAGAGCCAAATGCTTTGCTGGAGTAAATTGGTGCAGTTTTATTGAATTCAGTTTACACCAGCAGAGGATTTGGCCCATATAGAGTGGAACTCAGTTTTCACAAACTTTCCAGAACTAATTGGACCAGGTAGGATACCATCATTCTTAAAATGAATCACTTTGTATCCAGGGCTTTCTTCCAAGTTCCTTCCAACTCAAGACCATATTTTAGTGCTTGTATTTCTTAACCCCCCACTACAAAAATCCCAGTGAAGGAATGGAAACTCCAGTCCTTTCATGTGGTTAGTTAATACCACGTTCCTGGTGCCCACATGTTCAACACATCTGCTTTACTTGTTAAGAAGAGGTATGCTGATTCTGAGAGAACAAGAAGGAAGAATAATAAAAACTGTTTCAGCTAAAGACAGCTCTTTATTCATTCAGTTGGTTAATAAATGTTGCATTAGGAAGGGATGAGAGAGATCAGTGTGGCTCTTTCTGTGTGTTGCAACTAGGAGCATGAGAAAAGTGTTATACATAGTTTGTCTGTTAGTATTCATATGCCTAGGCACATGCTTTTGAGATAAAACATGGTGTATAACTGTTGTGTTCTGAGGCTGGCTCCACCAGACTGGACATTCCACAGGCACTCCACAAATCTAGCCATGCAGGGCAGGGCGATTCAGAAGGTGTTATTTAGAATGGACGGTGCTCGTCCACCGAAGCCAATTATGTGTTGTGTTATATTCCCTGTTTGAATTGTTTGCTGTGATTTATCTCTGCTCTAAGGTAACTGAGCAGGCTTTTTTCAGAATACACGTGCAAATTAACTCTGCAAAAATCCTGTTGCCTTTTCAGAGGGGCGGATGCCAGAATGTGGAGCTATGTATTAGACAGTTATTGTACTTCTATTAAATACCTATATTTAGTCATTGGAAGCTTGCAAAATCAGGTAGTTTGAGTGCTAGAACAGGCTTTTCAGTTGGCAGAGTACTACTATAACTATAACTCAGAATCTAATCCAACTTGATGTGGGACAATGTGAAATATTTGCCTGGATTGTTTTGTATTTGAACTCATCCGCATTCAAGGTAAATTAATGTTTAAGTGCAATCAGTAAATATCAGGACATGTGGCAGACCTACACTGGTCATACTCCACTAGTTATCTTCACTGAATCCCTAAAATGCAACCCAACTAATCAACTCATCCCAGGCCCTGTTCCAGTTTACCCTTGTGTTCAAAGGAGACATTGGCTGTCCCTGGGTACCAGGGTACCAGGATTCACAATGAGAGAGGGAATGTTTTCCTTTCTTACTCCCCTAGGAGAATGTCAGGTCATTTCCTGCCCTAGTGACCCTTTTGATGAGTGAGGGACATTTACCGGCTCTTCCCACTGTATGTTGTGGTAGCTGTGTCCTAATATCCCCTGGAAATCCAAAAGGAGGGGTCTTCTGGACCCAGAAGTGAGTGGAATAAAAAGCTAGGTAGCAAAGGTTGAGATGACTGGAAGTGTGCATGTCAGAAAATGACTTGCGAGAAGGCAACTGGGCATAGTAGATGGAAACTTTCTCAGAGTTCCATGTTCTACCTAATCACAGCTTCCAAGCAAACCAGCAGGGGTTAGTTGGATACAGTCCCTACTAAATAGACCTTGCATAGTCTAATTCACATACACCTTGCAGGATTCACTCACCCCTTCCTTCAGGATATAAACAACAATGCCACTGAAAATCTACTTTAATTCACAGTAAATGGTTTGGTAAGATGCATTCAAACAGAATTTAAAAATGATTGGTGATGAGATCTCCATACTACACTTCCAATTTCAAATAATAGGTATGAGCTAGTGGCTTCTCTCCCTCTCCCATTTTTATAGCTTTAAGACCTTTAGCCACATGTCTGATTGTAGCTGGATTGTGACACTGATATGTTTAAGAATAAATAGGGAATTTTTGGACAATTTTATTTAATTTATAAGGAGACTGGCTGTATGTATGGGGATCAAGTTACGTTTTCTCTTTCCTACCCAAAAATATGTACTTGATGTGCCTTATAAAATTGGAATCAGATCTCCAAAAATCTATTTTGTTCATTGTTTACTGATAAAGCATCTTATCCAGCCTTCTCTTTCTTTCTCATAGATGCTTGCTACTAAATCATAATGAGGTAGTGGCAACAATTTTTTTTAAAGTTCATATATAAAATGCAAAGGAGACAGCATGGCAGGTGTCACAAGCCAGAAGAAGATGTTTTTGTTTTATCGGACCTCTGTCATCATTACTCTGTATACTATATTTAAAAACGTTTTTCTTCCCCAAAAGCTGATTTTCTTCATTTTTGTATATTGTCAATGGCCTGTTTTTATCTATATAAAGATTGAGATGAATTGTGATAATTAGGGATTCTGTACATGTAGGAAGGAAGTTCTATTGAAATCCACTGTGTAAATTTGGGCAGGGAGCATTGCCCTTTTAAACACTGCTTTCTTTAGGTTTTCCAGTCATAGAATTTGGGATGGAAAAGACAACATAGTCTATCCCACTGCTGGTACCAACTTGTTCCCTCAGGTGCATTTTCTATTACCTTATTTAATTGTAGAAGTAATGTTGTTTTTTTCAAAGTAATTTAATTTGCCTCTTCCATTAAAATGACCAAAAACAAGTATTGTAGGCAAAATAATTTCACAGGTATCTCACAGAGCTTGATTATATGCTTATTGTTTTTTAAAGACAATATACTGCATATGTTCTGGTTTGTCCTTTTATGCAAGGTAAGTACACAAAAAGATTGTATTTTGGAGTGGTGATTTGAACTACAACATTCAAACATAATTTTTTTTCATAAATATTAACCCAGTTAAACTAAAATCCTGTAGACACTCATGCAGTTCAGCACTGTAGTCCCAATTCAGCACATGCATTAGTGCCTTACTGAATAGTGATAGCTTGCTTAACCAGGTCCTGTAAGAACAAAGTTGAACCACACTGAGATATCACACTGATAGCAAATATACACCCAATAAAGAGAAATCTTCCTTATCAGTCAGTCTTACTTAGAAAATTATTAATAATCTTATAAAATAGCTTTGGGGAACTTTTCATAATTTATCTTAATGTGGCATTGTAATGTCATAGTGAGGGCTGAGTTACTCAAAAACCATCTGTCTATAGTGATCTGCTTTCAAAACAAGTCAAGTTAATTTACAAAGACATTTACATCATCTAAACTCAAGCCTCCTAACTGAGTCTACAGACTGGTCCCCAATTACTGGTAGTCTTCAGTGAACCTCACTATATTTTCTGTTGCCACATCTGCAGTGTAATATGTGAATAATGAATCAGAACAGTTTAATAACCTTGTTTTTTTAAATTTTATTATAATTTGCCTATTCTTTGTCAAAATATCCTTGGGGTTGTACGCGTTGTTAGCTTCAGACAGAAGAAACCTGGGCCCCAAGAATAAAAAGCTCACTCAGCAAGAGATTACAGTAGCACAAGTTACCATCATCTCTCACTTCAGTAGAAGGAAGTGGAATGTTGAATTTGGCCACTATGGACTCAGATTTGAGCACTGATTCAGAGCTCCGCAACCTTTGCCATCAGAGCTCCAATGAAGGCCCAGCTATACTTTAAACTTGCGCTCCCCAATCTCTGTGGGGAATCATTACTGTGTGCCAATTAATGCAGGGTGGGGGACAAATCAAACTCTTGGTTGTTGTTAAAATACAAGAGTAAACATGTGACCTGAAGAGAATTGAGTAGATAGTATTATTGTGCATAGTATAAACAACTGAGAGCTAAATGTATGTTTAAGTAAGTACAAAATTGGCAAAACACTGGGCACTTTGAATTGCATATGTGCATAGTCAATAACCTGAAGATATGTATCATAGCTGTTATGTTTCCAAATTTAGCGTAACCCTGATCTGAAAAAAACAATGTTCATGTTGATAATATCAAGTTGAGTGTTCCATTAGTACATGAGTCTATGAAAAGGCTATGCTGAGCAAAATAACTTATTCCAAATTATTTAGTCAATGAATTTTGCCTCTTTGCTGCTTGTAGAATGTTTGTGAGCAGATCACAATTCCCTTGGATTTATTCATTCATCAAATTTCTGGACATGTCCTTTACACTTTTAAAAAGGTTCTATGCAACTATTGCAAACAATTTGCTGCTAGTGTTCAATTATATTAGAAATATGAGCTGCTTGTGATTATTTCTATAAGTTGCATTAAAATATTATTTATTAAGTATTGCGGTAGCACTAGCACCCTTTTACCAAAGTCCCAACACAATATGTATAATATATTCACAAACAATAGTGTTATGAGGAGGGAGTTTGATAAAGGAGTGTGTGTGGAAAGCCAGAGTTCAGGGGGAAGAGTTAAGGTTGTAGAGTGTGGTTTGTGGTGTACGGTAATTGTAATGGTAAGGTGTGTGCATATGAATGGCCAAGTAGACAGTATGTACTGTAAAGGTATCTTAATTTTCATTTCCTTGGTTTTGATTCTTAGAGTTTAATTTATAGATTTTGAAGGCCAAAAGGGACCATTCGATCATATAGTTTGACTTTCTGTATATCACAAACCATTCGGTTTCACCCAGTTACTCTGCATTGAGCCCAATTGCTTGTGTTCGATTAAAGTATGACGTGTTTTAGATAACACATGACTTTCAGAAAGGAGTCTTGTCTTAGTCTGAAGACATGAAGAATCCATCACTTCCCTTGGTAGTTTGTTACAATGGTAAATCACATATGGTGTTTTTAAAAAAGTGTCTCATTTTTAATTTGAATGTGTCTAATTTTAACTTTCCAACTTGTTTTGTGTGTAGCAACTTTAACTTCTGCCATTTTAGGTTCCTCCCATACAAAATATATGATATGCACTGCATTTACCACCCTGCAATTTTCTGTCATAACCATGACATCAAGACAAACAAATGTTTGTTGTGTGGGTTGTCCTAATTGCTGAGTGTGGTGGTAGATCCATGTCTTGTGTTAAAATGCTTCTCTGCCAAGGTGCTGGTTAATGATTATGGAGACACTGCCATCTTTCTCTTCCCAGTGGAGTCTCAGGGCTTGTCTACACTTAAAACGCTGCAGCAGTGCCGCTATAGCACTTCAGTAAGGCCTCTACCTATGCCAACAGGAGGATTTCTCCCATCAGTATAGGTATTCTACCACCACAAAAGACAGTAGCTAGGTCAATGGGAGAATTCTTCCATC
The DNA here is from genome assembly GCF_026122565.2 of Emydura macquarii macquarii. Taxonomy (NCBI): domain Eukaryota; kingdom Metazoa; phylum Chordata; order Testudines; family Chelidae; genus Emydura; species Emydura macquarii. The sequence continues at coordinate 6,236,156 of NW_027130698.1, forward strand.
TACCTAGTGCTCTCTACACTGGAAATTAGCTCAGTTTAACTGCATTGCTCAGGGGTGTGGATTTTTCACAACCCTGAACAAAGTAGTTATGCTGACCTTATTCCCTTATGTAGACAGGCCTCCGACTCTCTGTAAAAGTATACCACTTCCAATGTGAAAACTGAGGTGTCACTTTTCTAGAGCATTCGTGAGAGTGACCCTCGAACACTTGCTCATTCACGGAAAAGGGGTGGAAACACAGTAGAAGCATATGCATTTTTAAAAATTACTGATTTTGTTTTATAATGTTTAATGTTTTTTTAAAAAGTATTTTGTGTAGTATTCATCCAGTTCTATTTATGGATATTAGCTGTGTCGGCAAGCCAAGCAGAACTGAGGTTACCTAATTGTGCTGGGAGTATAATGGGAGATCCAGAATTACAACACAACATAGGAGTAAAATGAATATGCTGTTTCTTCCCAAGGCTAGAGTGTCTCCACATTGTTGCCAGGGATACAATATTAGTATACTAATCCCTTGCAGTTATTTAGCATCTTCCTTCTGATAGACTCAAAGAAGTTTAAAGGCATTGATTATGCTTCACAACACCTTTGTAAGATAGGCAATACAATATTTTTTGACCCGATAGGCGAACTGAAGCACAAAGCAGTTAAATGATTTGCCCAGTGCCAAGTAGTGAGTCACAGGCAGAACTGGGAAATAAGCCAGGAGAACTGACTCCCAGTCAAACATTTTATTTTAGCTTTATTTTAAGAAATTAATAAAAGTAATGAGTACAGGTGCACTAACAATAGTTAACTCCATACAATAGAAAATTAATTCCTAACACACTAGAAGCATAAAGAATGTCATGTCTAAAAAGCAAAAGAAAATGACATTAACACAAAAGGCAAGGGGATTATATACCACATTACTGATTTAATGTGCTTATTACTGATATTCAGTGGGTTACTTAAATAGTTATCTGAATAATAAATAAGAGTAATCATAAGATAGAAGTCATAGGAGGGCAGGGTGATAAAGGACCAGAGGAAAAGATAGAAAGATATAGGGAAAGCAGAATCATCTTCTCAAGAACTAACACCCTTGATCAATTATTTTTCCTCCTGGTTGGTTTTATGAGATATCCTGATATCATCCATGATTATCAATCCAATAGCCAGTCTTTTGTTTTAACTATTAGACAATGCTGTAGCCACAATATAGAATCAAGTGTATTCTATTTTAATCAAAGAATAAAAAATAAAAATACTTTTCAAGAGGCCTATGCCTCATTTTAAAAGAAATAAATTCTCTGTTGTGGTTTCCCCCAGTTCATCTGTGCTGATGGAAGCATTAGCACCTACAGCAGTAGTGTAATGCTGATGTAATTGGCATTTTAACTATTATTTGTCTAGATGTCCACTAAATGGGATTAGACAACAAAGATAAAATTCTAGCATCCCTTCTACTCCGGTAGGCCACATTGCATTACATTGGTAGTGGCAACAGTGGGAGGTTGTAATACAAATGATTAGAGTAGCCACAGTCTTTGTAGAACATTTCCCTTGATCTTTTGGTATGTTCCTACTGCTTGTATTTGTAATATATAAAAGCCTTGAAGGTGTTAAAATTGGAAGATTACATGGCCTCAAATAGAAAGACTGTAAATGCTGACACTGACTTGACAAAAAGCCTTGAGTTCCTTTTGTTATAGATGGTTTACTTGTGACTTGTGGGACATGTGTTATTTATGCTTGTACTCATAAGAAATAATTTATACTAGAAAATTTAGGTGAGATATAGCAGCAGTGTATTTTTCTTGGTCATTCTTGGCTCAAGACAGTTGTAAGTAGTAAAGCCTGAGTTAGGTGAGCTAACCCTATATAACATGGTAAAGGCCTAATATTTATTTAGTGGATAATTGATTAGCAATATATAAGTAGTTTGGAAAATCATGTATGTAATAAATATTACCCAAATGGGAAAGAAAGATTTGCAGTAGCTAGTGAAAAGAAGGTAATGTTAATAAAAAATAATGTGTAATAGTGCATATAAAAGATTGTACTGAGACTAAAAGTCTTTGTTTTTGTGTTTCTGAAAAATAGCCAGTTCATTGAACTGCTATATTCTATTGGATCACTGGGGTTTAGTACTCTGTACCCATGCAAATAAAACCTGGTCTTTGGATATGAAGAATTCAGTGTAAATGGTGATTCTGTCTGCTACAGCAGTAGTGTGTCTGCTTTCTTTGGATTTGTGCGGTAACCAGTGGGCCTGGTTGAATTGGTCCTGAAACATCCTTACAATGGTAACACTTCAGTGTACACGTAGCGCAATATGGCCCTATTTCTGAAGTGAGAGAATAATCATGCCTTGGGTTTTTGGACTCTGAAATTTTGAATTAAGGATTTAGGAAGACCATAGAAGAGGAAATTGCAATAGGTGAGATGAGACATAGTCAAGGCATGAATATAGACTTCAGCAGTATTAGGATTCAGGTAAGGACAAATTCTGGTAACGTTCTCAGGACAGGAAGATTTACTGGAAGCGAAAAGTAGATGAGAAAAGTAAGTAAGTTATGTATGATTCCAAGTATGACTCCAAATTTTCTGCTTTAAGGAACAAAATAAAGGTCAGAATTAAGAAGGTTCTAATAGAGGTGGAATCAGGATACGGAATGTTTTATTCAGTCTGAAACATTCACCATAAGAAAATAAAGGTCATATTTCCTAAATTACAAAAAAAACTTGATTGTTGATGAAACTAATTCTCCATTTGATTTAAGACTTCCTACCCTAGATCTCACACACTAATCCTCATGGTCCTTTTGGGATGTCTCACTTTAAACATTTGCTAAACAGACAGTCTGCCAAATTTAGGCAATCAGTGGAGGAAAGTTCAACCTCTGCACCTAAATGTCAGAAGGCTTGTGTGAAAATGCCCAAGAAGTTGTGCAAATTTCAGACATTCAAACACCAGAGTGATGAGTGCATTTTAAATGCCTATATGGGTGGAAAGATTGTCTGCATGAGATTCCTCTGTGACTGGACAGTAATACTAAGTCTTGCTGGTGTATTCTTCGGCTGTAACTAATAGGTGGTTTCAACTGCTGAATCATGACTGCGGACCTATGCGGAGGCCTGCAATGCTATACTTCTTTCACTGGAACCCATACATCTTTGAGTATATCCATTGCATGAATTTCTATTCACTATAAGGGCAGCTATACACATTACATGCACTAAGAAGAAAATACACTTCAATTAACCTAAGTTATTTGAAAACAAAAGCAGTTTAAGGTAATGGTATATGCAAAACTATATGACAAATTTTATAGACAATAAGCCATGAGACTCTTAAAATGTGCTATTTATTTCTACCAGATTGTGCTAAATGATATAAATAATCCTGTTAACCTGCTTACTAAAACATTGTTGCAAAGGCTGATGTAATACTTAATGACTATGAATTAGTTACTAAAAAGTAAGTCCCTAGTAATTGATCTTTGATTGACTTTCAGAGTTTAAGAAGTATTCAGAATCTCTCCTCCTCCCCCACCCTTCATTCCTTAAGTAAATGCAGCACTGGAACTTTGAACGTTATAGCTAGTTAGAATGCTTAGAAAATTTACATTCCTTTAAACCCTATGGCAATTAACACCTTTCATATTTTTACTTTCTTTTCTAATGTCTCTTTTTTCAGCTTTTTATGTTGTCTTGTAATAACACTCACTGTTGTATACGGCATTTGATGTTTTACTGAGGTTTCTCTTGTCTGGTGATTTTCATAGGTCACCTCAATGTTACATTCACCGTGGATTCTTTCAAGTAGTTTTACACTTTGAACAAAACCAAAAATATATAATTTCCTTTCATGCTTTCAGCTTTTAATTCCCTCATTTTAGATTGTTTTATTACACCTCCTATTCAGGTTTTTTTGCTTCTTTAACTTTTTCGTATATTTATTGTATTTGAAAAAGACTAATACAAAATTATAAAAAAAATTCTGACAAACGCCATCCTCGCTATCCTCACAGATAACACTGCAGCAATGTTCTATGTGAACAGGCAGAGAAACTGTCTTTGTCAAGGGGTAATACATCTTTGGGACTTTGTATCAGCAATGCAATGAATCTCAAAGCATCCTACCTTCCTGGTGTTTAGAACAGCTTAGAGGATCACTTGAATAGATCAGTCAGCAGAAATGCTGAGTGGTCTCTCAGGCCGAATGTCATGAAATTAATTTTTCAGGCTTCTCATAGACCTTTATGGTATTCATCTCAACAGAAAGTGCCAACTCTTTTGTTTCAGCGTACGTCACAGTCGGGGCTTCTTGACAGATGCTTTCCTATTCTCTTGCAAAGACAAGCTGCGGTATGCCTACCCTCTTATTCCTCTCCTTCCCAACTTGTTATCCAAGCTCAGGCAGAATCATGCTCACATAATCTTCATAGCACTGGCTCGATGTCACCAATGTTGGTCCTCCAGTCTGCTGAGCCTCTCTGGACTTCATCAAAACCACAGCCTGATCTCCCAGGACCATGGTTGGATGTTTCATCCCATTCCATTCTCTCAGTCTCATGCTCCACCGTTAACACCTCAAGAGTGTACTGCGAATGTGCAGATCATTCTCATGAACAGCTGGAAGCCATCTACTATTGCCATCTTCTATGCTTGCCTATTGAAGTGGAAACAATTCTCCATGTGGTCAAAGCAGAGGGGTGTCTCACCAGTCCTGTCTTCAATAAATAAAAAATTACCCACAACACTGTATGAGGTATAAGTATAGTATAAGTATAATAAGTATCGTCCTATTTTTAGGTGAAATGGGGTAAATTATATAGGGAAAACTAGAGGGAAACAAATTCAGGAGGATAGCAGAACAGAAAGATGCAGTTAATTTTGACATAAACTTATTAACTTGCTGCGTATTCTAGAGAAATAAGAGAGAGTTTTAACAATACTGAAGTATTGAATGTTTCCAAAACAAAACACCTATGAAAAGAAAAGAAAAGAAAATCCAGAAGGTCGTGGTTTTAGGAACAGAAAAATGTTTTCTCTTCTTAATCCTAATTTCATCTGCTCACTTATATATGCAATGAATGAAAATGACAGATTACCAAAAGGAGGCAAATAAATCATGTAAAGAATAATCACTCCTCTATCATTAGCATGAATCGGTTCACTGCAAGACTGAGCAGTACCACAATCCATGTGGCTCATCAGAGCTCTATAGCTGGAGAGGCTAACATTGATCTTGAACAAAAAAGGTTCCCACAAACTGGCTGCATATGTTAACACTGAATTGTGTTTGTCTGCTGGTGGGTCCACTGATGATGAAAGTCTTCTACTGATATCACACAATAGGATTTCTCCCTTAGCTCTGGTAATAGTGATTTCGTGTTTCGTGATGAAGGTTCCAGGTTCTGGTGATGACCCATGACAATATTTTGTAGATGTAGAGCACATATACCTGCTTATACTCTGCCCATGCCAAATGCTATGTATGGGTATAGTGGAATAATATCAGAGGAGACCATGAGCAAGCATGTGCATTTCCTCTCCACTATCTCACAGGGAGAGGAGTTGCTGACTTGCTGGCTGTCAGTGACCAGAGGAGATACTGAATTGACACACATAGCCTTAAAAATAACTGTCCCTTGCTAATCTGTTGTTTGAAGGCTCTCAGAGTTAAGACTTCTTAAAATGAAGATTATCCATGTGACAATGGCAGTTTTGGCAGTTAGAGAGGATACATGATTTCCAGAGCTGTACGGAGGACAAAAGTTCCTTTCAGGAAAGATTTTGTGTTTTTGAAATTAGATTGTGTTCCAAATCAGAGTGAAAACCAAAAATTTCCAAACTTCCCACAAAACATAAATTTGAAAAAAGTTTAGTTTTGGATTGGTGGAAACGTTCCATTAGACGAATACAAATATTTTGCTTTGAAAATGTAAACTATTTTTAGTTTGATTTCTAATTTTTATAATACAGCATTTAAAAAAATTCAAAATGAAAAGTTGTTTCAAAATGAAAAATCAAAACATTTTATTCCAAAATATTGAAATGGACATTTCAACATGTTGGAACTCCCCCCTCCCCCCGTTAAATTCCAAAATGAAATTCTGGTGAAATCGATCCAATTTCATGAAATATTTCGATTTCACCAGAAATGCATATTCTGATGGAATATTGTTCCATCTAAGTTTCTCTGATCAGCTCTAATGATGTCCCCACAGCTCCTTCTCCTGCCCACAGAGCATGTTTGGATTTGAATTTCCTTAGCATCTGAATGCTTTTCACCAAGTATATATCGCTTTCCGGGATCCTACCTACACATTAGAGTGCCATATAAACTAGATTCAGGATTGGGTCTAATATAAGAGAGGATTTACAGTGAAATAAGTAAGCTATTAAAATGATAGATTAATTCGTATGTAAAAGTGCCTTTTCCTTTGTTAGATGACAATGATAATAATACTATGTATTATGATGATAATATTATGAGCTTCTTTGGCATCTTTCACCCAAGGATTTCAAAGTGCATTACAAACTAATGAATCACAACACCCTTGTGAAGTAGGTATATGGCTGTATCACTGATTATTTACCATTTAGTTTTTGTAGAATTCCAATATTTTTGGTTGTTGAAAATGCAACACAAACTCTTAATGGATTGCTTCTTATAGCCCACATATGATGCATGTAATATTTCACTTTACATTTGATCAATTAATTATTCATGATCCTCCTCCCCCCCCCCCCCTTTTTTCTCTCGGCCTGGATCTTCTTTCTTCAAATTAGTGTTGTGGTTTGGGTGTGAATGAGTCTGCTATTACTTCACACATTTTTTTCTACTCGACACTGTTGTTGTTCCAAGGGTATTTGAGTCTTTCCTCTGAAAAATATTGTGGAATTTAACTTACACTTTCTGTGGTTATGGATCTCTTTTCATCATCTTCACCTTATGAAGAAACTTCATTTTAATTATATGATAAACTGAAATGGACTTAGGGTGCAGGCCTTTATTTGGCCACTAATAGAAAATATTTTATTTTTCCCTACCATTTATTTTATTTTATTTTTATTTGAGCTTGTAGCAGAAAACAGGTATTACTAAGGCTCTTACTGGCCTTTTACTTTTGTGTTTTATATAACAGTTTCTTCTTTTTATTCCCTGCCAACATAATTTTTTGACAGTTGGACCAGTTTAGTTTTTTTGGATATATCTCTGTGTATACAGAAACTACAGAACAATTTAATACTATTGCTTTCTGTTAAAGTACTGCATTCTGTAATTATTCTATGTATATGGATGGCATTTGGTAATCACATTTTCCTTGATTTTTTTTTTTTTTAAATCTGGGTATTTTCTAAAATTCTCTCGTTATAAAACAATTTCTAGCAATGAATTTTCTATTTTTTACCTCTCTCATTTAAGATACAATATTTTTAATATTTGCCTTCAAGGACTTTGATTGCTGATACAGTAGTTTGGTGGTCAATGAGGCTTACCTGCTCTTTCATGCAGAAAATGCATAATGGTGTGGTAACCTTGTTATCTTGAACATCACTCTGCTTCTAATAGAACTTCCCTTAAGCATCCCCATAAATCTCCACGTCATGTATTGTGTACCATGAATAAGTTGCAATTTGTGCTCATATTTGATTGTATCTTATAAATGTTTGTTTTACTCATTTTAAACACTGCCTTTTCATGTTTCATTCTCTTTCACATGATTAATACGTGCGGAGACTTGCATAAATAGGCAGTTTGTTTTCCAGAGAGATGTAAATTGCAAAGAGATTTTTGTATTTGATTATATTAAGAGACCAGTCCACAAACGTTTCCAGAATGACATAAAGTTGCAAAAGCAAAGTGTAATAGCCCACTGAACCTTCTTCTTTGAAAGTTCAGCCAAATACTTTTCAGTTCACCATTATCTGATTAATTGATAAAAATGTTAATACTCCTTGAAAAGTAAAATCTATTTAAAAACGTTTTAGTTTAATTTGGAGAGTTGTAGAGAAGATCAAGATTTGGAGGACTTGGACCCAAGAAACTTGCAGTAAGTCTCTTACAGAAAGTCATATAGTAAACTACATTTAATAAAACTAAATTGATGATGCCAACTAATACTCTTATGCAACAGGGTCCCTCTGACTTCAAGCATATGCCTAAGTCCTTTGATAGAAAGGGATACTCTTCAGCATATGTTCGAAGTTAAGTATACCATTAAGTGCTTTGTTGAACTGTGGCTTAATCGAATAAAGACCTATACAAATTTAGGACAACATTATTTTCTTTTCTCCTATTCATGAATCTTCTAGAGATGTTAATGGGAGTTCTGTATGGAGCTCTAGGAGCAAATTTTGTAGTACCTTGTGGGGACAAACAAGTTCCAAAAGAGGCTGTGCAAGCGGGAGACCCTCAGTTAGCAAAGACCCCATCCAGGGAGACACAGAATCCCATGGGCACCACAGAGAGCTCTGCAGGCTTGGAAGGAGGAACATCCATAGGCCAGGGGTTTAGCTTCAAACTAACAAACTGACTGCAAATACAGTGAATAGTAGATTCACTTTTAATTTAATTGATGACTCATGAATAACATACAGGGAATGTTTTGGTACATAGTACATATTCTATTATGCCTTTGATATAATTAATCAAGCAAAAAAAAGAGTAATATATTTCCTAATGACAACTTGGTGCCTGGAGAATAAAGTGATCCTAAAATTTTAATACTCTATAGGGTCTTTTACATCAAACTCTGCAACCTTTAATTCTAATTTTAAGCCTTAATTGCTCCAGGCAATTGTAATAAACCATTATAATTTTTATATGTATGTCTAGTTGGTTTTCTATAATTATACACAACAGAGTCTAAGAGCATTACTGCAGTACATTATCCAAATAATGAAAACTCACTTCTGAAATTGACACAATGCCATTTTATAGCACTTTTTCCAAATTTAAATCCAGTAGGATTTGAGAATACTTTTTGGGAATAGCTTTCAGAAGATTAGCAAAAAGCCTGAAGTACAGTCCACCAAACAAAATCTGTTATTTCACAAATACCATAACATGTTTTAGAACGTTTCTGGTGATTTAGAATTTCTGCTGGTACCTTCAAGGTTATGGTTAGAAGGGTAAAATTTAAGGAATGATTTTTCCAAAGGAATAACTTCCCAAATTCGTATTCCTAATTTGTACATACATTTATCAAATTTGCATACACAACTGTGGTAAGTGTGCATAGAAAAAAACGGCTACATGTATAAATGGACAATTGTATGCATAGTTACTGTCATTCCATTCACTGTCACATTAAATACATGCACACATTATTTTTGCATGTATATTTTTATGCCCCACTTTTGAAATTCTGACCTTTCATCTCTCCATCAAAACCTTTCATCTTTTCATTAAAACCTTTCATCCATAGTTCATCACCAATACAACTGATTCTATGTTAATCACTTTTTTGGGATTCTCATTTATTCCAGAATATGTATCATCTATTCTTATTACTTTAGGGCTATCAGGAAGATGGATTTTGTGTGTTCTTATGCTGAATGAGAAATTAATGTGAATGAAATGGAAATCGTCCTCTGCCTCAAGAATTACAGATTGGGTTGTTGAACTTGCCATGCTGATGACTTTAGAGAGGGTATCTTTCAAGATGTGTGGTCTAACAGCTGAGTCCTGTAGCTTACACTCAGGCAAAATTCACGTTAAGTCCTATGGTAATATTGCTTGATTAAAACAGGACTAAAGGATCCAGACCCTTACTATATAACATTGTGCACTCAGTATTCAAACTCTGAAAATCTGAATGCCCAGAATTCTCAAAAGCTGAATGTCCAATATCTGAGTACTCAAAGCAAAGTTTCTTAGGTACCAAAATGCCTGTTTTCACATCTGAAAGTTAAACATGGTTAAGTACTTTGTTAAACTGGGACCTAAAAGAGAACACCACAAACTTATCTATAAAGTACATATTAATCATATCAATCTAGTTAAAAACACCAGCTCTTATAAATATCCTCAGAGATCCCTCTAGAACAGAATATATTCTTCTTTCTTGTAGGTTTACTTATTTTGTTTCACTCTTCCATGGTGTTCAGTTTGTTCGTCAACTTTCAGGTCCTTAAAACAGATCCTTTAGGATGCTGCAAAAGCTCTTATCAACAAATGCATTTGAAATTTATCCAACTCTCCAATAGTTGTACAAACTGCAAATCTTGCAGACTGAAAATCCTTGGATCTTCTGGGATATTGCTGATTAAGATCATGTTTAATCTCCTTCTAATATCCTCTCAGTGGTTAGATCCTGATCTCAGTGATATACATTCAAAGTAACGCCATTAAATTCAATGCAAAACATAAGTCAAATATGTTACTTTAGATTTAGTGTCAGAATAGAGGCCTAGGATTTTATATTTTAACTCATTGCAATAATAAGTGTAAAAGCATCTGAATCACAGACCAGCTTCCTCATCCACAGTATTTAGTGGCCAAAATGTTTTTAAAATCTTTCTGGCCTAATTTGAACTTTATAGCAAGAGTAATTGTAGTAATAATTCAGCAAATATATTTTTAGCTTCTACTACTGTATCTATTTGCCTCCTTAAATTTTCACTGCAGCACAGCCTTAATTTGTCCATAGAGTTTTTGGGAAATTTTGTAATTATAGATAAAACACCAGGAAATATTTTTTGCCAGAATCATTGGAAACAAATCCTCTCCTGTCCCTATGTTGTCTGAAATCCCAACCATCTTAACATATCTTAATCTGAATTTGATTTTCTATGGATACATCTATGGATACAGAGAAACAACCTGCAGCTCTGCTGCAGCTGGTTCAGGTCGGCTGACTCAGACCTGTTGGGCTTGAGTTCTGGGGCTAAAAATCACACTTTAGACATTCGGCTTAAGCTGGCCTTTGAGCTCTGAGACCCTCCTCCTCACAGTCCTCCAGCTCAAGCCTGAACATCTACACAGCAATTTTTCATCCCCAGAGCTTGAGCCAAGTCAGCTGACCCAGACTAGCAGCAGGAGTTTTATCCCAGTGTAGACATACCCTAGGTTATCTATGTGGAGCATCAGTATGATGGCCTTTAGTATTCTCAGCTAAAATAGTATCATGTCTGTCAACCAAAATCAATATTGGATTTATTCTTCCTTAAATATTTGTGTAGCTTTCATTGGTATATGGGAATTACCTGTGCAGAACAACAGTGTTTCAATTCTCTTAGTCTCTTGCTTTCTAATTACAATGGTGATGTCTCCAGGGTGGCTGGCCCTTGTAAATGAAGTAGGTCCAGATTCCCAATGTCAGGCGGCCAATTAAGAGGGTGGGGTGGCACCTGGGGCTATAAAGAATCAGGGAGAATCTGAGAGGGAGATCTGGTCAGTCAGAGCTCCCTGAGTAAGACTCAGAAAAAGGCAGGTGAGAGCAGGGGGACTGTGAAAGTTCCTATAAGGACACTGTAGTTGATTTCTGGAAGAAGGCTGAAGGCAGGAGAGTACCAAAAGTGCTTTGCTTGCTGACTTCCCCAAGCCACAGAGCCAGGGCTGGATAGAGCAGAAGGCCAGAAAGCAGCAGAGGGAATTGCTTGCTGATTTCTAAGCAAGACTAAGTGACAAATATTTATCTTGTCTTGGACCCCACTCAGCGTCAATCTGGGTTTGAATTACCATGAAGGCATGCAGCCTTCTGAACCAGTTTCATACCAGACATGGAATTTGTACTGCAACGCAATTTTGATGACATTTTAGAGACAGTTCACTATGTCGATGTGGGCAGCCACAAACCATGACACATATTGTTGAGGACTGCAAAATGACTTAACTTTCTGGAGGTCTTCATGCCTTGAACATCGCTGATAAGAACACTGGGGCTTGGCTTGACTGGATTGCATACACCAAACAAATAAATTCTAAGCAAGAGAAATGGAACCAAGGCCCAGAGAGGGCTGAAGGTGGGGGAGCAGTGGGGGAGCTTACCTATTGACATCTTCAGGGTTGGAAAGCTGAATCCAGGGGAATAGTGAGGGGTGCTCTCTTGGTGGTGATTCTCCCAGCAAAAAGGCTGTGGAGAAGAGTAGGGTTGCACTTCACCTGCAAGGGCTCAGATGACTGTCCTGGCAGAAGGAGAGAAGAGGACCAAAGAGGAGCCTGGGTGTGGTGAATTATTCTGGAATGTGGTATGTGTTATGTCAATAAATGAGATGTTTTGGGATTTTTAAGACTGCTTGCACTGGGTGGTAAATGGACTATGTTTTGGGACTTATGTTTTGCACAATGTTTTTATAATAAAGCAGCCCTAAAGAGAGGTATTATTGAGGTAAGAGAGCCTGGTGTACAGTTATGGAAAACTGAGGTGGGCACACTGGTTGTGCCATAGCCTGTAGCAGAAGGGCACTCTGGGTGGGGCCGCCGTAAGACAGGGACCAATGTAGACTTCTGTAAAGTGGTAAGGATAGTACGTACCATCAAAATTAGTTCCTACTGCTATGAGATGTTCTAGGCATGATATTAGGAATCACCGCTCTAACTCCATGGGTATATTCCTGTATGTTTTTGTGTTGGTTAATTCTAGAAGGGATCATGGGCTGGGAACAAACATAACTGTTGGGTAGGATGATGGACATTGATTTTCCTTAAGTTCAGAAAGGGAGCTCTAAGAAGAGAGAAATAGAGATCCTTCTATTCCATATAGATATTAAGTAGAGTGAAAGTAACCTGGAGTAGATCTAGTATGAAGACCTGCTGATGGAATAATTCTTCAGAGACCCAAATTTCTTAGGGTACAATTATCTAACTGTAAATATTGGAGAATGCAAGGGACTCTCTTATTTACCTGTTTGCCGTATATATGTGTTCTTTGTGTGAGTGTGGTTTATGTTCTTGTGTTAATGATCACTTCTGATGTAAAGATATCCTTCTTTTCTACGTTGCCAGGAAAGAAAAAAACATAGAGGGTATATTCTTCCGTTCCCTGACAAAATAAAACAAAACTAATTGGTGGTAGCAATATATAAACCCATAAAGAAACTCTCTAAAAACAACTTGTTATGGGCAGATCCAGTTCTTTACTTGCAGGAGACAAATGAGAAGCTCCACTGAAGTGTTACTAGGGCTCTGAGAAACCTGCATTTGGCTGGGTTTTCAGTGCACTGCATCTTTTCTGTTTCTCTTGAAATTTCAGATTGTCAGTGGGACAATCTGGCATACTTTATGCTGATTCTGGAGTACCCGGAAATGAAATAGGGTATTTTCTTTCTTGCAGAAAGACAGGCCTCTCATCCCTAAACATGACTCACTCTGAAATAACAGATGCTCCCCTAAAATAGATAAGAGAGCAAGCTACTCATCCTCCCTAAAAGCAACGAAGTTACATGGTGATGAGTGCAGTATGAACGCCTTAGTAAGATTAGAGAGGACTACCTCCCCTAACCTCTAAAAATAATGCAAAAGCAAGAGAAGGAACCTGAGCTTTCTTATGAGTGGCAGTCTCGTGAAAATTAAGGCTCTTCCCACAGAAGTTAAGGTCTATATAAGCAGTTAGGGGATAGCAGAAAATCTTCTCTGAGGTTCCCAGGAATCTGCTGCTCAGGTTCATGAAACTGGGTAAGTTATTTGTATGAACCATATGGGATTTATTTTTTTTATGAAAAGTGAAAGGGTCCAGGCTCGACAAAAAATATTACATTTCTCCATGAGTTTTTAAATGATACGGTATATGGGAATTTTCAGGTGGGACTGATGTTCATATCTCTGATTTTACTCAGTGGCATGGTAGAGTAGTCTGAAAATGCTTTCCACCATTTACCAACATACACCATATCTTTGCTTAAAATGTCTGACATTGTTTGAGGTTTTAAACCTTTACATTATTTTAATTTCTCATTTTGAAAAATGAACAGCAAGGGGACACAGATCTCAGCTACTGAATCATCAGAAGATTCAGCTTTGTTTTCTTCTCTTGTACTATGTTTTTCTTCTCAATAACTAATAAATAAATATTATATATAAATAAGTAAAACAAATAACCAAAAGCATCAGATTGCCAAAACAACAGAAGAACAACTATTGAAAATTTGTTTTTAAAAACTCTGTTTTCTTGGCATGCTGATATAAATGCCTGAAAAATGGCAACATCCTCATTTACTGAATGATGAAGCATGGATGAATTCAGCTCTGTTTGATTAGTCTTTTTTTTCCCCCTAACATGAAAATTCCATACAACAACAACAAATCTCCAACTTCAGTTATATGTTAGTTGCTTAACTTTCCATGTTAGTTCATCTCAAGTCCATTCTTGGGTCCAAATATTCTCCCTATTTCCAAAATCTTAGTAGTCTTTTCAGATAGGTGCTCCATAAAGGAGGACAAATCTTCCCAGACCAGGCCAAAGAGTAGCAGAAGCCCTGCCCCTTCTCTGCTGTTATGATCTTAGATCTGTAGGGGCATGTGATGGTGGTTCAGCCTGCCACATCTATGAATGGATAGAGGTGTTTGGCTGGTAGAGCCACCTAACTGAAGATACAATGACCATTCTATGTCTTTACACCAACACTCCATCAGTGATACAAAAAAGAACCCTCATGGGGCACTATTCTATGGTGTACAGGGATTGCAGACACCATGGGACAAGAGTCAAAGATCACTGAAGTTGGTGGAAAGATACCCAATAATTTCAATAAGAATTGTATCAGGCCCTGTGACTTTCCATATCTTGTGCCTCCATACATTGGAACCTTACTGCTTGTGCTGATTTTTGAATGATGTAACTGCAGCACGTGATTTATCCCTCAAAAGTCGGAGACTGAAAAAATTTGCTATTTCATCCACCAACTAAGAATAAAACACATCTTGCCTTCCTTGAAGCAAAACCTGTCATTTTCATCCAGCCCTCTCACTGCCAGGGAGTTACTTATACCCCTTGACTAACTAGTATATGACAATAGAAAAAAAAACCATTTTTTTTAACTGCCACAAAATGTGAATAAATACCAGTCTTTTTAAATAAACATCCATGATCAAGCAAATTTGTGCTTTATTTTACACATGGGCATTTCACCTAAATCTTATATTGCATTTAATGATCAATGAACTTTCAAAACTAAATGGAAGATTTTTTATTTTTACTAAAGCAACATAAATTTTCATTTTTCTATGTTTCATAACTGAGACTGTTTTTCTGTTTTATGATTGATTATTATGTGAATCATCTAATATTTTAGTTCTGACTCATATGACTTAAACAAATTATAATGTCTAGTAATATTTATATTTAATAATAAAAGCAGTATTAAAGAATTATAGTTCTAGGACTTTAAAGAGTCAAGCAAACTTATTTCTTTGTCTATCAATTTTTATTCACTTGAGCTTATTAGATGGAAATGACTGTGAAATTGTTTTAAACATCAGATAGTTCAGTTTGTTCACCTTTATTTATGGTTTAAAGTAAAATTCATAACTAAAGCTTTGTCATTATTTTGTTGGGCTGTACACAAATGGCTCCATTTATAATTGTTTACCTGACAGCTACAATTGTGATAGTGACTGAGCATATGTGCAATGTGGTCATTCATACATCAGTATAACAGTGGCTCTGATTATGGCTTTGTATGGGTAGATAAGTAGCTATTGACTCATAGTAGCAGAAATAGCATAGGGACATACACAAAAATCACAAATAAAAATCTGAAATACTTGAGGCGCATGCTGGGCAAGATTGACTATCTCAAGCTGTGGGTATTAAATGAAGAAAGATCTTTGTGCTAGATAAGCATGACTGCCTGGTGTTCATCAGTACAGAGGGTTAGCAGCTAAGATTACAGGAACATCATTTTCCCTTAAATCTACTTGGCCACATTTTTTACTATTCGCAAACTGAAGTTACACACCCTCAATATATACTGGAAAAAACATCACTTGCCAATCATAATATGCATATTCCTTAAATGGAGCACAAGAAAACAGAGAAATGTCAAATTGTAAAGAGTTTAAATATCCTTTTGTTATGAGTTGTAATAAGCAAAGCTATTGATTATACAGCACATACTTTACAAAAGAAGTGCCAGTCATAAGTGGAATTAGAACACACATGTTGGTACTAAGTATTAAGCTCTGCTATATTTTTCTACCAAATGGTCTATGTTCAAAGTGTGCATGCTCTCTAGTAAGTTAAAATCAGTCTTTGGACAATTGTTTTCATGTCAAATGAATTACATTAATTACTTCCTCCTAGTACTAAATCATTTAACAACCCCACCCAGGAGCTGCAATTTTAGTTAGGGCCCAATCCTGCTTGCCCACTCAATTGCAGTGCCATTGAAAGGTAAATTCTTTTATGCAATGGTGATACATTTTTTTTTTCCAAAGTGCAGTGTCAGGAATAAATGGGCCTCAAACTGCTAACTGTAAATCATACCTTGTCTAAATCTAGCTTTCTGACCTGTATCCCTAAAAGCCCATTAGCAAAAGGCATAGATGCATTTAAAAGTTTGAAGTCCACCTGACATACCATTTATGTTTCTTCTAATTCTTCTGTGCTATATGGATATTAGGTTATGAATATATATATTAAGACTATAGTTACAGTGAAGTTCATAGATAGCCTCTGCATGAGGTACTTTAATGTACACAAATTATTTAATATACGCAAAGATCAAGACCTTGACAACAGGAGCTAAATAGTTTCACACTATCTGAGGATCTGTTTCAACATTTGCTGAGCATAGTTGAATATCGGCCTTTCCAGATCCATGGTCTCTGGGCCCATCCTGTACTTATTCAGTCCCCAGTATGGTTTAAGGCTGATCAGAATTAGGCCAACTGGCTATGGCCCAAAGGACTGGTATGCTAGGTAGGTATTGCTGGGATGCAACAGCACTTTGACCGCATCCTCTTTCTCTCAGCTCTTCCCTCAACATGCCCCCCATGCTGAGGGATACCTAGGGTTGGCATAGTTAGCTCCTATGCCACTCAAATTCCCTCCTGCCAGGAGAATCTGCAGGTAGACACCTAAGCCAGTTTTCTGCCAGCTTTATGCTTCAGAACGGCTTGACGCTGTTGATGCAGCCAAGGATCTGGCCCAGAATAATTAATTAAACTGGGTTATTTGTCCCTATGGGTGTGAGACGAATCTATTTACAGAGATAGAATGCTATTCTAAAGTAAATTTGTGTATATTAAAATACTGCATGCAGAGGATATATTATGCACTTTGCTGTAACTATAGTCTTAATATATCTATTCATAACCTAATATCCATATAGCACAGAAGAATGATAAGAAACCTAAATGGTATGTCAAATGGACCTCAAACTTTTAAATTCATCTACGCCTTTTGCTAATGGGCTTTTAGAGATACAGGTTAGAAAGCTAGATTTCTTATTTAGACAAGGTATGAGTTACACTTAGCAACTTTCAGATCCATTTATTCCTGACACTGCACCTAAGGAAGAAAAAAAATGTATCACCATTGTATAAGGAGAATTTATCTTTCATTGGCACTTTCAATGACCTTCCATTAAACCGGCATTTGAAAAAATGGAGAAGGATCCATGCACAAAAAGATTCACCCTCCCTTTCCCCCAATTATAACATGAACAAATTTGGGCCTCGGTTCTGTAATTTGATCTCTGTTGGCAGGCCCTTATGCCTGCATGGAATCCCCGTGAAGTCATCCCTACTGGTCTGACCACACAGATCAGATTGTGGATTCTGGGCCTTTGATTCTCCTATGTGGGGGGAAGGTGGAGGAGGAGGGGCTGGATGCTGACACCACAGTTGCTCTCGGGCCGGCCGGGGAGGAGCAGGGTGGAGGTGATGGCTGGCACTGCCACCATGGTGTCCTGGGACCAGCAGGGAGTGGGCGTGATGTAGCTGGGCACTATCACCACAAACACCCCAGGGGCAAGGAATAGAGGGGCAACAACTCTTTCAGGATATTCAATTTTAAAAAAAAATGACCTATCTGATGACTTTTACATTGAGTTGACGACAATTCCAAAATCCCTTCCTTTTGTGGTATTCTGAATGAAGAGTCACTATCCTCTGAACTCACCCTCAGTACCTAGATATACTTCTGCTCAACAGCAGATGTCCACTCCATCTTACTTTTTCCTTTCTTCCTTCCAGATTTAGACAACCTTTTACTAACATGATACACTAAGGGGCCTGAAAACAAACTTTTCTACTCCCGGATGTATCAGAATGAAAACATATGCGAGCCTAGAGCGCCATTTGGGAGAGAGGCGGAATGTACTTTTTGAAGCACCTGATACAGGTCAGTGTTCATCCTTACAATTTTCACATTTACATGAAGATACTTGTGCACTATTCAACTGGTAAATCACAAGGAAAAGGATTGTAATATACAGCTTGGAAATCTGGTATTTTCTATATAAGATGTTTGTTTCTTCTCCTTACCCAATCCTTACCCCCCTTTAAAAAAATAAAGCCTTTGCCTTTTCTCTTCCTGTTTTAATACCCTCATGTTCAAGGTCTCACCATCGCCCTTATGGCCATGCAGAAATCCCAAGACTTGAAAGCTTTGTTGTTGCAGTAGCTTCTCTATCAGTTGTCTTTAATGAGATGATTTTTTTAATCTGATGATATCATCAGTTTTTAATCTGATGATACATTTCTTTTACCTTTCTCAAAATAAACATAGTTAAAGTTTACGTTTCCTGAAAGAAGATAATTGTGTCTGCAAGGATGGCTGCAGCTATTGGGTGTTCTCTGAAGGTTGCCAATTTTCAGTTGTGCAATAGATGAATTAAGTCCTAATCTTGTCCCTCCCACCAAGATGCATACTTTTGCTAAAATACACTATCCCTCTAGGCTCTCCTCACTGTGCTGCTGCAGCTGTTGCTGTTTCTTTTTCCTTCCTCTTGGCTCATGAGAATACTTCTTTTCTGTCTTCTCTACTCCCAGCTGCTCTTTGGTTTCTCACACTGAACCAAATTCTGCTTTGTTTCAGTGAAACCCTATTGAATTGATGTCGTAGGTGTAACTTTGATCAATAGTATCCTCTGTTAGCTGTCCTAACTCCTCATTCATCTTCTTCTTGACACCTTCTCTCTCACTCCTTCCTGCTCTTCCTCCATTTTGAGCTCTTCCCAACTCCTGCTGCAGCAATATGGGAACCCAGTATCATGTTGCTCTTATACCTCTACTACTTTCCGGCAGGAAAAAGTGAAGGGAATTGCAAGAGTGTTATAGGTAACTAAGAAGGAAAGGACGGCTTCTGGAAGCCATAGGGAAGAAGTGGCCTCTTGGGGACTAAAGAAGAGGAGTGGGGAAAAGAGGAAAGGCGGCAAATCTTTCATATTAACGTAGCAATAATCGCAAAGTATCCAAATGGATAAGGTACAGGGATAACCTTCTGAACTTTGGAGTACTTATCTGAACTGAATCTTTTGAAATTCACCAATCAATAATTCCCATCAAACCTTTTCAAACAGACTGTGATATTTGTTCAATTTTAACTTTTTTAATTTAGGAGCAATACATAAGTTTTAGCTGCATCAAAAAGATCCGTCTGCAATATGTTTTTGTGAATGTGTGGGTGAAGTTTCATGAACTGAAGTGCAGTACTCACTTTCCCAGAATAATTATTAAATTAGCAGAGCTGCAAGGGCTCAGATGTTTGGAAAACAAATCAGCTAGCTTATTTTCAAATAATAAATTATGTTAACTTACTATGTGACCAGTAGAGTTTTAACCAGCTCCAGATTTTGTACATTTAAACCCACTGCAGAAAATGTTACCTTCTCTTAAATTTTGCAGATCTATTATCACAGATGTTCCTAACTGAAATATGCACATATTCACAAACACATAGTGTATAGTAATGTTTAAAATATGCATAAACTTCCTTTATTTACATCTAACACTGATTGCATTTTGACAATAGATTTCTAGCAGATGCATGTGGTAACTATGGGCTATATTCTTCTCTCATTGCCACTTTGTCATTGACTTCAGTGGGAGCAGGATAAAGCCCGATGTCCATGGCAGAGATGTTGCTACTTTTTCACTCCTAACTTTTGCTTGGGGTAGTCATCTCGAGACAGATCTTCTTCTAGTTAAGTGAGATAAATGTAATGAGCCCTGGCCACAATGCAGAATTCTTAGCCTCCAGCACCAGCTTTCATGGGTGAGGAGGGAGGTTCCCTAAGCAGCAGAACTAGTCTATAGAGAGGCACTGCATGGCACAGAGACCTATATGTGGCAGGTTGGGAGGACCTTGTTCAGGTAATCCATGTGGATCTTCCATCCTACATCCCATGAGGGGACGACATATAAGAACCATAAAGACGGTGTAGGTTCTGGTGTTCTGTGGCCTGGGGGATTCTTCTTCCCTTGCCTCCTGCATATCTCCCTTTAATATTTGGTCTAGGCTGGAGACTGGAATCTGGAGCTATATGCCAAATCTTGAGGTTCATCAACAGGAAAAATGCCCATTGACTTCAGTAGGAGTTTTGCCTGAGTAAGGACATCCAAAATAAATCTCCTGCAATGATGACATAGTAATTAGGAACTGTTCCTTTATTTATAGACCATGTAGGGGCTAAACCTTATGTGCCACATTCTGCCCTCAGATATACCCGTGCAACCCACTGACTTCAGTTTCTCACCATGACCAGAACTTGACCTAATGTGTCTTGTGTTGTGGTTTGGCTGCTGACCGTTGATGCAATTGAATATACACAAAGGGCAGCACTGAGCTTGGGACTCTATTGATTTGAATGGGAATTCTGCCTTAATTTTTCCTGCAGGATGGAACCCTCCAACTACAACTGCTACAACTGACAAGACAAATGTAATAGCAGTATCTGATTAGTTTTAATCTTTGAGATTTCATCTCAGAAAGCAGGGGGCAAACTCAAGCCAATCACCAGATCTAATGTTGCCATACTCATTTGTTAACATGCCTCTTGAACGAAATTAATGAAACCTTTCATTATAGATTAATACGCTCTTTGACTACAGAGTATTAGGGGTACCTTTTGTGTATGCTTAATTAGATTGAAATTGCTTTCACATTTCCTTTATATTCAAGAAAAATCTGATCTCAGCAGTTTTAAAAGAAACTCACAAAAATTACCCCTCCACCTATGCTCCCAAAACTAGCACCGGAAAAGAGAAGAAAACATGTTCCAGCTAACTCTCTAGCTCTGGTCTTTGCTAAATGGATATTCAGCTGCCACTATAGACAACAGCAGAACCACACTAAGTATTAGCCCCTACAGTATGTACTCAAAGGAAAATAATTGCTTATTCCTATGTCATAATTCCAGAGGATTTAGGGCCTAATCCACCTTGCATGAAAATCAGTAGAAAGACTCCCATTAATTCAAGAGGGAGTTGGATTAGGCCCTTAGTGAGATAAAGTAAACTTTGTGTTCTATATGGGACCAGACTTTATATGACTTAGCCAACTCTAGCTTGCGCAGGGAAAAATCTCACAAGAAGCAATTTTGCTGCCCTCCCTCAAAACAATGCTCACAAAAATATGACTTCTTCACAGCTTCCCTCTCCCCAGAAAAATTCCCCTCACACAGTACATCCAAGATACATTCCCATCAAACTTCCTCTCTGTAACATTCTTCCCCAAAAACTCCTCAAAACATTTTCCTCTCCCTTCATTCCCCTCATCAACTTTGCTCCAATAAAATTTCCCCCCAAAACCACTTCTTCAGCAAAACAAATTTCCTCCTCACCAAATATCTTCCATCTGAAAACCCCATTCCCAACAAAATAAAATAACCAGTAAATAATATATTATTAGCTTGTTTTACTCCTTTCAGCTCTCCCCCACGTTTATCTATTTCTTTCACTTCTTGTATCCTGTTTGACCTAGATTGTAAACACCATATGGCAGGGACTGTTTTCCTTGTTACATGTCTGTACAGGGTCCAGACAATGGAGCCCTGAGTCGGATGTGGATTTCTCAGGTGCTCACATGATGCCAGATGATCTTACTTCATATGTACCTCAAAATATTCCTACCCTCTGAAAACTATTTCCCCACAAATGCAACCCTGCCCCTGTGGGATTGTGCATTGAATCCCCAACTCACCATGTCCCTTTGAATAAGATTTTTCCTTTAATTCACCAGGGACCTAATTCTACCAAGACAGACTCCCAGCTCTTTCCCTGAGTGGTACTCCGAAGGGAACATCTTTAATTTGCTGGACTCATGAGCATTGTGTGTCTCCTGCCCAGGATGCTTTAGTTCATCTGCTTACCAGGCTGCCCCCTTCCAAGTTTTGTTCCTTGTCCAGTGGCAGTGCCCATGCTATTTTTTCCCTCCACATAGAGTTGTTGGTAATGCTGAATTAACCACAAAATACAAGAGTCATGTTCTTAGGGGGCTGGCTGTATTCTCACAGAACCTGAGTGTAGCTGGGGAGACCTTGTGGAACCAGACTGACTGAGGAATGAGCAAATTATCTCCACCTGATGCAGGCTCCTGTGACTGGATCCAGCGCAGATGCTAAAGTAAACTCCTAGGATTAAAGACCATCCCCAACTGCCTCGGCTATGCTGGCTGGAGATTAGGTGGCCTGATCTGGTCCGTCGCTGCTGGATCACAGGTGAAAGGAAGAGGGATGCTTTATCCACTGCATTCACTGGGAATCCAGGGAGCAGACAGGTCTTGACCATGACTAGCCACCACTGGTTCCAAGGCTGATGGGGGAGGAGGACTGAGGCCTTGGACAGCTGCCACTGGTCCCTGAGAGGGGAGGGGACAAGCGGGGGGCATGTAAGGCATCTGTCACTGCCTTTAGCTTTTGAAGAGGGGGCCTGGCCCTGGACTTTTCTCTGGACTTCACTTCATGAAGTGAGAAGACGCGTCACTGCTGCTGTTTGCTGAGCAGGCTGGGCTGGGAGGGAGGGGACCATGGCCCTTTCTTTTGGGTGTGAGGATGCTCCTGCCCCTAGTTCTCAGGCAGCCAGAGCCAGGGCGGCAGCAGCCTCCCCTGCCGGGCCAGGGGGTCTGGAAGAGGGGCCCCCTCCCCTGCTAGAGCAGGGGGTCCTGCATGGGGGGTGGGGGGTCCTGCAAACCCCTTCCCAGCCCAGGGCCGCTCACCCAGGCCTCTGCCAACCAGCGATCTGCAACTTTCCGGGGCTCGCCCCGCTCCACTACCAGCCCCGGCTGCGGGGCGGTAGGCGGGCTCCCCTCACCAATGGGCCCGGCGCTGGTAGTCTTCCCTCTTCCTGGGTGGGCGCCGCCCGCCGGCGGAGTGGATCTGTGGGGGGGGATGCGGAGCATGGGCCGGGGGGCGGCGTGGGGAGCGCCCCAGCTCGCCGAGCTGCAGGCCGGGGTGCTGGCAGCCATCCCCCCCCGGGGGAGCAGGGCAGGGACGGGGCGCCGGGCTCCTCCTCGGTCTCCCCCTCCCCGCCTTTGGCCTCCAGACAGTGGCTGGCTCCGCTTCCCCAGCCCACGGCCAGCCCCGCCCGGCATCGGGGGCGCCCAGGGAGGGGAGTCGCCCTTCGGTGGGGGGGGGGGGGGAAGAGACGAGCCAGGGAAGAAGCAAAGAGCCTCCAGCCTCCCCCTTCCTCTGACCCCGCTCCGCTCCCCCGTGCGCTGCCTCCCCCCCCCCGCCCCTCCTTCCTCCCTCCTGCCTCTAATTCCTGCCGCTCGCTCGCAGCCTCATTCCGCCGCCGCCGCCCGTGGAGTGTAACCGGCCGAGGATGCGGCGGTGGCCGTGCAGCCGCGACTTCTGACTGGGACTTGCCGCCTCGCCCTGCGCCGGAGCGGAGCCAGGGAAGCCGGCTGGACGCCCAGGTGAGGCTGGGGGCCGTGGCCCTGCGTTGCTCTTGGCGGCTGGGGTTGCCTTTGAGGCTGGGCGTTTTGGAGGGAGGGGGGGCGCTTAGAAGCTGAGGCTGCGGCAGGGGAAGCAGCTGCGAGGTGGCGGAGCAGAGAAGGCGCCGCGCTGGGGGGTCGCTGGGAGCCGAGCCGCTGCCCTGGGACCGAGGGAGCCGAGGCGGGCAGACGCCTCGGTGCGCGCTCGAAACTTGCCAGCCGCGAAGGGCTGAGCTGGGAGCGCGGCGGCGGCGGCGGCTGCAGCTGGAGCTCTGCGCCGCGGGCAGTCCGGCCAGCCGGGAGGGGACCGCCCGGCGCGCACAGCCGAGAGAGACCCGTTGATCGGGGGGCTGGAGGGGCTTGGCGCGGTCGTGGGACCCGCCGCGTCTGGCAAGTCTCATTCCGCGCTCCCGGCGCGAGCCTGGCTGGGTTTCTCCGCAGCGGCTCGGGGCGAGGGGAGCGGCGGTGGTTCCCGCAGCGGGAGAGGCAGGCGGTGGAAGGACATCTCTTGGCGAGGCGCTGCTTTTCGGTCTGACTTGGGGGGGGTGTGTGTGTGTGTGCGTGTGTGTGTTCAAAGCCGGGGAAGCAGATGTGCAAAGAAACGAAGTGAAACGCTTCTCCTGGCCCCTGCAGCTCCAAATCACGCCAGGGCTCTGCAGAAGGGGAGCGAAAACAGGAGTGCAGGCAATAAAAGCTGTCTTAGCCAGAATGGGAAGGGCGGGGGGAAGCGAGCAAGACTTTGGTTGTTTTTTTTTTTTTGCTTGTTTTCAAATTCATGCAGCAGTGTCTAAGATGGTATCTGTCCCCAGACCGGGATAGGCAAAAAATCATTCCGCTTTTGGTGGTCTGTATGTCATCCCAGATCCCACCGAAGGTAACAGAGATGAAGCTTTAAAGCTGCACATCCACACCAACACCATTAACTTTTAGAATAAAATCGCTTCCCCTGTAATCCTCCAGGCGTACATATTGCAGGCTGACATCACAGTACAAATGACTTTACCTTGCATAGATATGCTCATGTGTTATCTGCTCTTTGTAAAATATTAATTTGGCCGGGATAGGACTGAAACAAGCCAGTTGGTATATACTGGGGAATCCTCTTTGTACCGTTACCCTGGCTGTGTAATAGAGTCTTTACCTACTGAAGAATCTACGACAAAGGATCCTCTTTTAGCAGTAGGAGTCACTAATTCAGAAAATGGCCTTTAATTTGGGGGAAGCTCATTTGTTTTTCACATTCCAGTGGCGTGTAACTCATTGGAAAGGACTTTCTTACTGTTGATTTGTGTTGACGATATAATAAGTTCACAGACCATCAACCCTCTATTAAGAAATCAAATATTTATAATTATTTAATAATAAAACTGTTGAATGAAAAAAAAGCAATAAATAATTCCAAAGCAGAGATACTCAGACATGGTGAAGAAGGAAATATACTTTTTTTTTTAAAGCTTGCCTTCATATTTCCAGATTTATGTGGTTTCCCAAGTAAATATCTCATTTTTTTCTCTAGTCCAGTTAAAATGTCAATAAATAAGTTTTGTATTTAATTATGGGTTTCTACAATAATTAATCTGAGGTGTGCATAGATCAATTACTTTTCCACTGGGATTTCAAACACAAGTCGATGATTTTCTGGGTCTTGGGATTATTTTTATATGAGATAGAAATGCAGCTGTTTTCTTATGAGCAACAGTTTTATAGTACTACATCAGCACAATTTGTGATGTTGGGAGATAAGCAATAAAGAACAGGAGAGAGAATAATGCAAACTAGAGCAAAGCAACCAAGCGTCATCTGTAATTCAAGAAACCTACTCCCCCCCCCAATACATTTCTCTGCCTATGAAACCCTAGAAAACAGAAGTTTCTGATTGCATTTCCAAAGCAGTTTTCCTTGCTATTGTAGGAGAACAAAGAAATAAAGTTACAAAACAAAGGACTACAGATTTTACAAAGGAATGTAGACCTCTATAGGAAAATAAATTAGAAAATACCTTGTGATTAGGATTTTCTGGTTGTGGAGCCTGAAATATTGAATTTGTATTTAAATCTGAAGCTCTGTACTCTAATATGAAGAAATAAGTATGATTGAAATATGCTATTTATAGACTTCTCACAGCAGCTTAAACTTTGCTGAAATACACAAAGTCTGTTCTTATAAGTGTTTTTGTCTATAAAAATCATGATGATCTGGGCTAGGTCATTACTGCAGAAGCTATTACAATAAATTATGTTAATAGATGGGATAAGTAATTGCAATTTATGATTGGCAATTGCTGAATGAAGACCTTTATAGAAAAAGGTCGATTGAGAGACTGGCTGATAAAATGAAATTATTTCTGTTGCACAATACATGTGGAACAATTATAATGGTTAGAAAGCTTCTTGTGATTTTCCTGATAAAATACATCATTTGTGTGTGTTATGTGAGTTCAAGTGCAATTAATGTACCATTTTAATAAAGTTTGAAGTATTGCCTTTCATTCAGTTCAGGATATATATATGAACTTTGGAGCTGCAGTAGCTTAGGAGGCTACATTTTCTACAGACCATTTGAACAAATAATGAGACTAAGCAGAACATGTTTTTATGTTGGCAAAGTCAGCAAGAGGCAATCATTTTCTTCTTTGACTACTACAGTTTTCTTAATAGGATGTTCTTTGTCATTCAGATACTGAGCAGGTATTTATAGAAATATAATGCAATTTCAAACTTCTTTAAATAATTAGTTCTCTTTTTGCTTAGTGTGTCTCTATTAAAATTATTTGAATCCATTCTGTGAATCAGATGTTTAGCCAAATTGCTTTAGTGTGTGAGAAATAATGTTTTCATCTTGACTTGTTTCACCTGAAACCATTAAGCAACATACCTACAAAAAGTATTTGTTGGTGTCAAAGTCTTGGTATTCATATTTAAAGCTCAGAATCTATATTCAATATCTAATAATATTACCACTTTTTTTTTTTTTTTTTTTTTTTTTTTTTTTTTAAAGAATGGCACTTCAGTTTTCATTGTACCTTTCTTGGGCCCAATTCAAAGCCCACTGAAGTAAATGGAAGGATTCCCACTGACTTCAATGGACTTTGGATCTGACCTTGATAAATATGATTTAAGAGGACTTAATTTTATAGTTAAGTACTGTCATCTCATTTCACTGTCTAACTTACTTTCTGCATTCATTTTTTCTCAATAATACTATCAAGGAGTTGAACAATATCAAATGTGTCAAGTGTATATCATTAAAATTCTCCCAGTGACTTTGGGGGTAGGAAGGTGTGGACTGTAATTATGTATTTGAGTTATATTGTTGAATATCATGGGTTTCAAAACATTCTCCTAGAATGTATAGTTATTTTTGCTTTTCAAACACTGTCGTCTAAAACTTCATACATAGGAGTACTAAACCCATTGTTTTTGTTTTTGTTTTTGTATAAATAGTTTAAAGTCATTAAAAGATTACTGCATGGTTATAAAACTATATTTGATATATTTATAAGTCAGAGGATTGATTTGACTAAAAGATCTCAAGTTTTTAAAATGGTTTTTACAGTACTAATATTTGTTATTGCTTAACAAACTGATCAACAGGTTTCTGGGTGTGCTGAATAATTATGTTTTTTAAAAAAGTTACAGAAGTATGGATCAAGAAGGAATTTTCATCAAATTCCTCCACATTTACTAAACTGGACATCATATAGTTTAATGTCTCTGAATTCACTGTGTTAATAAAGAAATGATAGCTGTAATGTAACCTTAGCTGGAAATTTAGGGCACTAAATTTGGTAATTATTCTTTAAAAACCATTACACTTGTGAGCACTAGAGGGCACTAATGCTCTTCTCTAAATCACTTCTTGTGGCCCATCTGCTTCTCAGGGCACTATGAAAAGACGTTTTGTTACTACCAGCATTGCAGGTCCTCTCAGGGGAGACAGAATTCAATCTAGCTGTGGTTCAGGCTAATGCTCAGGCAGTTTGTCAGGATTAACATCTTTCTAGTCAGTGGATCGTGTTACCTTCAGCATCATATTACCACCTTGTGGAGTTCACTACAAAGTTTTGAAATCATGTAACTTTAGATTGTCTGAGGAGTGACACAGCTGGAGTCTAGGTGTAAAATAAACAGTATCAGTTCTCCCAGCAGCAATGATTTTTAAAGTATTTGCTGTCTTTCTCTGTCTTCCAAAAAGAGCATCACTCCATGCTATGGGAAAGCAAACAAGTGTTGAGAGAGAGAGAGAGAGAGAGAGAGAAAACCATGATAAAAAATACTGGTAACGCTTGGATAATCTCTTAGCACATTCTTCCCAGTGATGGAAGATATTGAAAACGACTGAAAGACACTTTTGGTAAAAACATGTATGCATTTTATATTCAGATGGCCAGATGTGGCTCTTATTTACAGTGCTGTAAACTAGTGTCATTAGAGTTCCTCTGAGTTTACATCAGTGTAACTGAGAACAGTATAGGTCTCAAAGCATCCCAGCAGTCGTGCGAACACTTTGGTATACAGAATTCATAACCATATATAACTGATACTTTAAAATAAGCCATTACTAATAACATGGAGAAATGTCATATAACAAAGTATTGATTTTTAAAATGTTAATTGTTGGCATATTAAATTATAAATCAATCTGTGAAAAGTACGGTGCATAAAATTTCTGATTCCAGTGTTTGTATTTATTTGGGCTGAAATTCAGACATATGACCGGAAGTTTAGATGCCTTGTACAAATTTCAGTATATAATTGCAACATCAGAAATTCTCATGAATACAGTTTAATGATAGTTACAAGGCTTCATTATAGCATATCAGTCAGTTAACTCCAAATATCAATCATATAAGTTATTCTATAGTAGCATGTAATGGTTAAAGAGAGCTGCTACATACTTTAAGAGAAAATTATTATTGACCCTGTACAGAGATACTGAGGTGCAGAGTTCCTTTCCTTCCCCATCCCCAGTGCACCCACAAAGAAAGCATCTATAATGCTCTTAGCTGTGCTCAAAGTGAATGGATAGTCCGCATTGCCTGTGGTTCTCAATGGCCTCTAAGGGAACATCTAGCTGTGGCTGGTTCATCGGCAGTGCTTTCCCATCTCCCAACCCAGCTAACATTCAGAGGCTGATATGAAGGGGAGCAGCCAGGATTGCTGCTGGCTCCTTTGTGGAAAAAGGCATTATCCCTTCCTCTGCTTGACAAAGACATAATGCTTTCTGCTGTAACTGGCTGGGTTGGTGCAGTGGTTTCCAAACATCCAGGCCTTACAGTGTTCAGTTGGCTCCAAGAGCCATAATTTAGCTCTTCAGTTTTAAAATGCTGTCTTAAGCAAATGTTAGTTTGTTGCTTTAAACTTTTGCAGTGAGCAAGAATCCTCTCCCTTCTGAATCAGCAAAAGAGTTCATCAGAGTTCTTAATTGTATTGGAATGGATACTGAGTTGAAGTAGTAGAAATCAATGTAAATGGATTATAGGAGCAAGGATTAAGTGAAGAGTGGAAAAGTGGATGCAGGGTTTTCCAAAATAGTACTGCTCAAACACTACTTTACATGTCCAAGAATAAATTATTGTTATAATGATGATTTAGTAGTTCATCAACAAAAAATAAAATACACCACAAATGGGCAGATATACAGTAGCTGCATTATGAAAGCTTTATGCAACTCATTAGATATTAATATTTATTGTAAAGTAAACAGCATTGAACAGACCTGCTGCTGATATATTTTAAACAGAATGAATCCAAATGTAGAAAACCTCAATATATCTAAGATGTAAAAGCATTTGAGATTTCATGTAACTGGACAAGTAAGAGACTGAAATAAGTTGCAGAGTTCCCATTGATGCCAATGGGAGGCACATTGCTCAAAAGCTGGGATAACGTACAGAAAGAATGAAATTAAACAGCCTTTTAAAATACAATTTACAGAATTTTAACATTTGTGCAAGGTGGCAGCTTGACAGCACTTGGAGCTCAGCTCCATTTATTCACCAGACACGTACTGCATGACAGTGCAAGTTCCCCATGCTACTCCACAAGCATGCCTCGGTCCTGTTCTAGGGAGAGTCTATTTCATCCTCTGTACATATAGAAATCTTGGTCTCCCCAATGAAACTGGCAACTGGGGGCACCCACTGGGATTTTTATCATATGGACATTGTGTCTGCTTGGAACAGGACTGAGAGCACCATTTCATTTCAAATGCAGCAGTAAACATCCACAGTCATTGCCAATTTGGGACAGATTAAAAAAAGGTGCCTTATCCTCTTACCTTTCTTCTTAGCCATCCAGTTTGTTGAAGAGATGCTTCTTATGTGTTGCATTTCAGTGGCCATTCATTTTTCACAATACTTACTTACAAGTATTATCGGTATGCTTTTGTATTTCTGCATAAACTGATGCTACAGAACTTTGGTTGAAATGTAATTTTTATCTCAGTGAGGCTGTTGGTGTATACGTTCAAATAAAATAAAAATCCAGAAACATATTAATTGTGTCTCAATGATTACATTAAATAGTTCATTACATGAATGCTTATCATTCTGCCAAGCATAAATCATAGTTCAGTGTAAACCAGAAATGATTGCTCTATTTGAATCAGGAGACTAAACCCTATTTCCATTAATGCTAAACTGTTTTATTAATACATGCATGTGTCGGCATAAAGTCATACACTTAAATGGTCCATCCCTCCTTAATTTAAAGTAATTATCTCAAAGATCTTGGTTGTCCCTAATGAATGAATAGTTATATTAGTCCTTTCCCCTTTTTTCACCCACTAATTTAATCATATATGTAGACATTGTAAAGCAAACAAAATAAATGGATTTTTGTGTAAACTTGGTCTAGAATTTCATGTTAAAGCGTTAGTACCAAATTAAAAGAATAATTTTAACTATAATTAGTCCCTGGATAATTAGTTTCAGATTCAAGCCTTCTGGATTTTTTAAGGTAATTTCAACATATATATATATATATATAAAAAAAATTTCAGCTTTTGAATATGATTTCAAAGCCAATTATTTCTTAACTCAAACACCATAAAAAAGATATAACTTTTAATTTGTTCTATAAAAGTGAAATTCAAAACAAGTTATGCCTTGGTTTTGAAACTAATAATTTAACTAATAAACTTTATGACATAAGGATTTTAAGTAAACATGTAACCTTTTTATGGTACTTGAACCTGTAATAATCATAGTAAGAGCACATGGTTCTAACTGGTACTTTTTTAAAATTTCTTCTTGAATAGGTAGGGCTAGTAGTTTTTTTTTTTTTTTTAAAGATCATTGTGCATAAGTGCAACATTTCAGCAGCTGTGTGGTTACTTTAGGCCAATTTTTGATACCCTTTGTTATTTTGAATACCTGACTCCACAAGAAGTTTCACTTACTTCAATGACGTCTGTGGGGTAGGGTGTTGCTCAACATGAATAAAGGAATCAGAATATGGCTCTTTAGTAACAGCTGAATTTCTACAAATCATCTTTTTGGATTTTCATGGATTTTTGTGGATTTGGCTGAAGGCAGAGTTTTCA
The DNA here is from genome assembly GCF_026122565.2 of Emydura macquarii macquarii. Classification (NCBI taxonomy): domain Eukaryota; kingdom Metazoa; phylum Chordata; order Testudines; family Chelidae; genus Emydura; species Emydura macquarii. Next base: position 6,267,520 of record NW_027130698.1, read on the forward strand.
GATCAGTTCTTCTACCAGGCAAAGAGTCAGTCCTTATTTACAGTATACTTGGTGATATATTGGCCTCTGGTTAGGCATTTACGGATACCATGAAGCTCATTTTGGCTCACTAATAGAGATGGACTTAAGTGTTTTTCTTTACTGGAAATAATTTGGAACCAGGGCAGAAACTGCAGTAACTATTTAGTGAGGAGTAAACAATACTGGGTTGAAATGGTAGGATGCTGCCAGATTAATTCAACATATGTATGTACCAGTATGCAAAATACACTGCATGTGATTTGCCCCACCCTATCATTAAGGATAAGCAAACCAATATAGCTACAATAAGAATCAACTCAAACTTTCATCCAAAATTCCAGTGAACCTGAACAGTGTACCATTTAAGTATAACTCTGCCTCCCTCACTGTTTTCTAGTTTTGCATGTTTTTTTTAACAAATCTCCACCTAAAACCTGACAGTGTAAATTACTGAGACTTACTATTCTTTCACAATTTCAAGCCCAGATGTAAGAGGTTTAGAAAATTTGAACAGGGTTCGGGTGGCTAATATCAGTGTTTAATTATAAAGTTTTTTTTCTTGATTTATATTTTCACAGTTGTGCACAATTATGGGTTTTAAATTTGTTTTGTTTTAAATTTTCACAGTAGTGGGAAATTATGGAGGGGTCAGTCAGTGGGGGGGCAGTCAGACAATAATTATTTCATGACAGTTGACATTCAGATTAAAAAAATTAAAACCTTATAACCATTAAAACAGAAAACACCTTGTCAACATCACGTCAATATATTCAAAGTAAATATCCTTAAATCAAACTCTAATAAGTTCTCAAGGAGTATTTTTATTACTTTGTCTAGCTGTAAATTTCAGTTATTACAGATGGAAATATTTTTGTTGGTTTATGTGTGAATGGTGAAATAAATGTTTACTGACATTTACTAATAAAAATATCTAATCTTTCCGAGCCTCATCATATTCCAGTTCCAGTTAGAACATGCAGCCAGGAGAACGAGTCTGATCAATGGGATTTGCAATAATTTTCAGTGGGGATGAAATGTAGTGCATTGCAACAGCAATATATTTATGTATATGAAAGGGCTAATCAAGTAGTAAGACAAATAGTTGTAGGTCAGACTAAATGATCATAATGGTCCTTTCTGACCTTAAAATCTATGAGTCTAAGACTTATTTAATATTCATGTGAAATATGATGCATTCACAAAAAATGGAGGCTCACTGGACCTAATATTCAACTTTCAAATACTGAATGTATTGCACTTTTTAGAGAGAAAGAGATGTTGTGGGTTTCAGGAAAGAATCTGTTTGTTAAAAGTTGGTTAGTGCCAAGCCACTATAACAAAGATAAATTTGCAAATTTGGGCTCCAACTTGAAGACTTCCCTTGCACTCTTTTTGCGTCTTCGCCTTTTTCACATAGGATCTTGCCAACTGTTTCAAAGAAAAGATGGACAAGATCCACTATGACCTCCTCTTATGCCCATCTCCTCTAACAACCTCTTCCCCTTCCTCTGTGTTATCTACTCAGAGGCTTCCTACTTCCTTTCATCCTCTAACTCCTTCACATGCTCTAGTGAAGTTATCGCTTCCTCCCACTTGATCTTCCTTGCTTTACCAATCTGTCTCCCCACATATTATCAATCTCTCTCAATTCAATCCTTGATTTCTACCTATCTCTTCAACATCTCCTCAAAATCTCACTATCAACATAAACGTAGCATGGCCAAACTCCCCCATTTTCTGTAGATACCACCAATGTTCTTCCTGGCCTATAACTTGGCTCCTTCCTCTCCCTGCACATTCTAGTGTGTCCAAATGCTGCCATTTCTTTCTGCACACTGTCTATGAGATAGCAGGTTCAGGCCATCATCATCCTTCCATCTCGATTAACGTAATCACTTCCTGTCTGCTTTATTCCCACATCAACCTTCTTTAGTCCATTCAAAATGCTTATGCCAAGATGATATTCCTTGCCAGTTGATCTAACCACATCTCTCCCCTAACTTCCACTTCTCTACAGCATTAAGTTTTAACTTCTTCTCATTGCCTTCAAGGTCTCATAAATTCTTGCCTCTCTTCAGTGCCAACCCTGTCTCTTTTTGCATTGCCCTCTCCTCAATCAGAGATATCAGCCTCAATATCCCATTCATCCATTTCAGTGGCAAGCATCTTTTGTGCCTTTCTCCATGCTCTTCTGCCCCCAGCATGTCTGGAGCTCCCTGGCTAAACTGATCTGAAAATCCCCATCCTCTTCTCTTTCAAGCCCATTCTTAAGAACTGCTTCTGCTATGAAACCTTGATGAAATTAATTAGGACATCCCTTTATGCAATAAATAAATTGATATATGAAACACCACTAGCTCACTTTTTTTAATACAATACGTTGTGTACTGGTCTTCACTGGATACTTGGGCAATCTTAGATGCTACCATAATCTTCTTTATTGTTTTGTTACCCGTCTGTGGTAACACATTGTCTAGGTTGTAGGCCTCAAAGGTCAGGTTCTTGTTGCCTTTCTGTTTTGCTAGGTGCATGGTAAGCTAACAGCTGCAGGTAGGAAAAATAAATAATAAACTTTATATTGCGCTTTAATACATTCCTAGTTAATTAATATTCAACAACCCCCCCCATTTAAGTAATATGAGATTGATGCAAACTGATATATGAGCAAGCAATCAAAGAAAAAATGGTATTCCACCTTTACTCACTCTCCAGTCATTCTTAAATTGATCTGTTGTGCCTATGTAGTACATCTTATGTACAGTATGTGATACAACTGGGACACTTACAGTTAGAATGGCAGAAAATTATGTAAATAGTTTCACCCTTGGATCACAGTTTTCAATATTTTTGTCTACTGCTTTTCAGTGATGTTGGAACATGTACTGTCCATGCTGTAATACCACCAGTACCAATGAATTCCATTGAAGTAAAAAAACCATAGGCTGCCTCCATACTCCAGTAGGGTTCTATAATTCTGTATCTTATGCAAAAGCATCTTATGATAGCAGGTGGGAGCTGACACGGTTAGGTCTGGACAGGTTCTGAAAGATGAAAATCAAAGCACATTTTTAAATGCTAATATGTTGAATATCCCTTTCAGCCTGACAAGTGGAGATATTCAGCATATATTTGGAAAATTATGGAATTTTGCACTTTATGTTTTGAAGTCCTCTTTAAAAGGAGCTACATCAGTGCATTGATAGACAAATAGGCTTCCAATTATTTGACAAGTGGGTTTTTAAAATTAGTTATGAGCAGAAGAGAACCTTTGGAACAATGAGTCTTTACACCTTGTCAATTAAAATTACTCAAATTGATTAAAAAGAAAAGGAAATGGAATAATCCAGGCCCTCGTTCAGGGGGGAAAAAAAACCTCTTTTCAGGAAAGCATTTAAGTATGTACTTAAAGTTAAGCACATGGTTATGTGCTTTTCTGAATTAGAGCTAATTTCATTTAAAGTAAGAGATCATGATAGAAATGTAAACTGCAGAGATACAAATACATGGCAATTCTTAGAGATGAGTCAACAATGGAACTCCCTTTGTTTCCCAACTTGGGCAACAGGATAAATAAGGACCTAAAACTGAACTACTCCTGGATTTAGTTTTTCAATATTGAAAAGAAACCGCTCTAAAATTTGTTTATTTTTAATGTTAATGTCATAATTTATATATTTATATGTATAATTGTTTCTTTTGATATTATTAAGAAAGGCTTCAGCCTTAATCAATTATATAGAAGAAGAGGTTTTTAAGAGAAGCTTTTTTTTTCATTCAGTTTGCAACAAAGACCCCTGGCCATGTACTGTGTGTTATAGGATCAGCATCTATTTATGTAATAGTAAATGGATTAAATTCTGCCTGTAGTCACTCTGGTGTAAATCAGAGTAACTCCCTTGACATTAGTGGAGTTACTCTGATTTACAACAGTGTTGGAGAGAATTTTGTCCAGTATTTTAAACCATTTTTTATTATTACATTACCTCAGTTTTTACAACAGTAACCTACGTGTAGGCATACCTTTCATGACTAAAAAGACTTCTGAAGCTAGCTGCATTAGGCATGCAATCCACGCACTATCATATGTGAGAAATTGCACTAATATAACTTTAATTTTCCAATCAAATTGAACAAGAAATGAGTTTGGCTGAAATAATCAAGTCTATAGCGAAAATGCCAACTCTGATACTTACCAAGATATGATAGTTGCTTGTTGTCATGACCTTGGGTTTTTTAATGTTTAGCTAGAGGTTGAAAAGGGTGCTGCCTGTAATTACTCCTTTCATAAGGTTCTGTAGGCCATACTCTGCAACAGACTTGAAACAGATTGTCTACATATATCAGCTTACTGACTCACTGGGTAGCAATCTATATTTTATTCTCATAGCCATTAAATGCTATTTTTATGACCAACATTAATATATATAGTCAGTGAGACAATTCAGCCTTTCTGAATCTCCCTTTTAAAACAAAAGCAAATCAGCATGTTCTTTTTTTGAGGGAGGTAGATGTAGAGAGATGTGTCTAATACTGGATTGTTGTTTGATTTTTTTTATTTAAAATGTTAACAAATTTTCACATTAAAGGTCTACAAAGACATGATTTTTCCACAACTTCCAGTCATTTTTGCTGTAAGAAATAGTACATTTTTTTGCTCAGAAATTTGTCTGTTTTCACCTGAAAACTAATCCAGTTTTATTAGACATGGGCCCATTTTCAAGTTCAATATAAAATGCATAAAACCTGGAATTTTATAAGTTAATTTCCTTAGAAATATTTCACACACCACTTGTAAATTCCTCTGACAACTTTTTATTCTTTGAGTCACTCTTTTGGACAATTTCCTATTTCACCTATTTTTTGCTTATGTATACAGCACTTGTGACCAGGGAGTAAATAAAATATCACATAAACATTAGCCTGCTCTATCATTCTCCCGAAATCATTATACATATTTTTCCTTTGGGGCTTCTCAAAAGGCCACAAGCTTTATTATCCAACAAATTAGTGACATATCAAATGCTTTAAAAGCAAGGACATGAATTTTTATCTATATCCAGATGCACAAAATTATGCTTCTATATCTTTAGTTAGCCAGGCATATTCATTATGCTGCCTTAAGTCTATGCCTTTATGAATTGAGATGTCAGTCTGAATGACACAATCCCTTTTCATCCCTGTTCCTTGAAGGATGGACAGCTTTCTGCCACAAATGATACCATGGAAGTCTTCTCTCAAACCTACTTTCCTCAGTTCTCAAAGCCTGGTGAGGCTATTTCAAGAGTCAATGGCAATGCTAATAAGAGTGGTGACAGCTCTCTATACACTACTTATGTCCTTCTATAGTCCTTTTAAATTATCTCCTCACCCTCCAGAGAAGACCACAGAATGCATGGGATTAGGTTCAGCTCCCTGTCTCTGGGTGAACCCTTAACCCTCTATTTCAACAATGCAGATAGGTTAAGAAGACAAGGTTGGAGCCACTTTAGGTTTAGTTGTGGATTCAGTTTGGAAGCCAGATCAGGGCTAGGAGATGGGTTTGTTGTCCATATCACCAGAAATCTTCTGAGTTGCTGTCACATGATATCAGCCCCAACTGGTTGAAATCTTTCTATAACAGATTATCTCACAACTTTTAATTACATACAACACTTCGAAGATGGCAGAATTCTCAGGCCTCCTGTAAAATATTTCTCCCACTGTGACACATTCTGAGTGCAAGAAGGTGCATGTACTTATAGAGAGGGAGGAGTGAAAGACTAACTGATCTATTAATTTATTTTCTCATTTAAACAAAAGTGCTTTCTCCTAAACATATCCCCTGAAGAAGGCTGCACCACTTGGTCAATAAACTTATATTAAGCTTAATTTTGCTAGAAATACTGCGTATGTCACTGGCTTAGAAAGTGCTCAATTGTTGTTTGAAAAGGTGTTTGTGTGTATGCATGCTTATGCTTCCACCAGGAGAACGTTTGGAAAATGCTGAAAGAGAAGGTGGGGGAGGTCATATCTTTTATTGGATCAACTTCTGTTGTTGAGAAAGACAAGTTTTCAAGCCACACACAGTTCTTCTTCAGGTCAGGAAAGATATTCCAAGCATAACAGCTAAATGCAAAGTGGAACTTGCTTAGTGTAAGTGGTCAGTGCATATTCTAAGGGACTATTCAAGGTAGAGTGGCTCATTAACACCTCTGCAGTCATAGACCAAAAAGAGGGGATTAGTTGGTTACAGACTCTTGTAATAAACCTTAAATCCAGTGTCTCTTTTCAGTCCATGATTTTCAGTGGCTAGAAGAGTTAACAATTGAAGATCTGAGGTTAGTCTTTTGAAAGTGTTGTGCAGTTTTCCATTGAGGATGAGAACCAATATGACAGACATAGAATGATCGCTTTGTGAAAAGTGTTCACCCACAGGTGATAGGAAAGCTCGTTTCTCTCACCAACAGAAGTTGGTCCAACAAAAGATATTTATTACCTTACTTGCTTTGTCTCTCCAATATCCTGGGACCAACATGGCTATAACATGGAAAATGCTGGACTTTTGCTGAAATCCCTTGTATTTCAAAGGCAAAATAATTTTCTCTTCCAAGGTATTTGTATATGTCCCAGTGAGCAGTCATCTCTGGCAGGAGTGATTAAGCAGAATTGAGAGAGGGGCTAGTGCCTTCTGAGGCATGGAATCCCAAACTCTCACATCAACTGGTAGTAGAATTTTAACAAGACCCCTCCTCCCAGGAATGACCTCCAACACTTCACTGCTTATATACATTTAAAAGTTTTCTCCTCTGTATTCCCACGCTCCATGCTCCACAGAACTCTCAAAGTATGAGCATATAAGCTTTGTGTGAGAAACTACACAGTGGATGGGAGGGATGGAATTTACATCCCAATTTGCAGGCAGTACGCAGAATAATGTTGTAACCCTTACTCTTGCTCCTATGTTAGAATAAGTGTTGCAACCCTTGCATAATCCTCTAAATGAGAGATGCACTTTAGAGGTGCTTAATCTCAGACTTAGTGGCTATGCTTCCACCAGTCTGACTTCCACTCCAAACTCTCTTCCATGGTGTTCTATGTATAGCCTAGCTCAGTACCACTTTACACTAGTAGGGTCCACTACTTCGATAATGGAACAGTCGCAGTTCCATTGTATTAGGCACCTCTGTGCTCCCTATATACCGTAGGATCCTAATGCAAATATTTCATACCATAATAAAGAATGCCTCTTAAGAGCTTCATGCCAAATTTTTACAGTGGACTTGCAAAAGTAGTAAATCAACAAAAATGAAACTTGCAGAGCGGTGACAGCATTTGTTATCAAGACAATATTGAAAATACATAAAATATTTGAAACAGGGAGAATCATGCTTATAGTTCAGAGTTGCTTTGGTTAGGAGATGTGTTGCTATTGAAGGAAGCGATCAAGACGATTCCCTGAATTTTATCGAATTTGTTTTAAAATTTAATTTTTTTTTTCCTTCACTGTTTTTTAATGATCCTTACACAGACAGAAAGATACTTTGGAACTTTGGTGTGTTTGTAGAAGCAAGCTATCCTTGCTTACAATCAGCTAGCATGGCAAATTTAAAAATCAGAGTGTTTCAGATAAATTAGCTGTTGAGTAATTAACAGAACAGAACAGAGTGTATTGTAAAATGTCTGTGCTCTGTGTTAAGCGTTCTCAACCAGTTTGTTTCTAGATTCCATGAAGGAAATGGAAAAGAGGATTTTAGTGCAGGAATATCTACATGTAAGGTTCCAGAATGCAAAACTTTAGAGAAATAAATGCATAGTATTTTAAATCACAACCTTGGGCCTGTTTTTCATCTCCTGCATTGCCTCTTGACCTAAACTGGATCTCCTGGTCTCCGAAAATCCGACTTTAAATTATCAAGAGCATAATTCATCCTACTGAGGATGCAAGGTCCTCCTCTCTGCCCAGTTTTGTTTAAGGTGTGGGTGAAATAGTTGTGGGGATAAGAGTTGCCACAGCTGTGCAGAACTGGGATTTATGTAGTCTTCAAATAGTGATGGGCCATGGGAAAAGTCACTGATCCATGCTGAGGAAGACCTTCTGGCTGGCAAATTCCTGATATGGGGTGCAGTGAAACTACCTTGTATTCCCACAGCCTGCCAGCAAGCTGAGCCCTGGTCTAAACTTGAAATTTTGATTGATTTAGCTACGTTGCTCAGGGATATGAAAAATTTGCATCCCTGAATGTAGTTGGTAATCCAATGTAGCCCCAGGTGTAGATGCAGCTAGTTTGACAGCAGAATTCTTCTTTTGACCTAACCACTGCCACTTGGGGAGATGGATTACCTACACTGACAGAAAACCCTTTCCATCAATGTAGGAAGCATCTACGTTATGGTGCTACAGCAGCATAGCTGCAGCTGAGAGCATGAATTCTATTCCTCCTATACAACCCCCTGCTTTGGTTAACAAAACATATTGACTCTGGCTTTGAGCAGAGAGGGGTGAAATTTCACCTTAAGAGATTTAAGGATTTATTTTCTTACACTGAAGCCTAGTTAACTCAGTTGTAAAGCCTCTTCATTATGAGGATCTGTTATAGACTGATCCTGCCCCATCTGTAAACCTAAACATTCCCAATACATTTACATTTTGAAAACAAAAATGTAGTATTTCCTCATAGCACTTGTGCACAAATATTGATAAGGGCCCGTTTTCAACAGAGATGGAGACGGAGTTCTATGTGCCCAAAATGTGCACACTTTCTGTGTGCAAAAAATGTCATGTGCTTGCACATGCAGAGTATTGGTTCCGCATGAAATAATCTAATTGATGTGTACAGTACATGCATGCACACTTATTTTGTATACATGGAAGTATCATGTTTTGAAAAAAAATGGCCCTAAATATGAATTTATTTCTTACATGGAAGCCTAGTTAACTCAGTCAGAAAATCACTCCATTATGAGGATCTGTTTTTAGGCACTACTGGCTGATTTTGCTCCATAACAGGTATATAATGTAAATATTAAGACAAGTTAATTCAGCTGGAAAATCATTTCAGTATGAGGGTTTTTTCTGGCACAGAGAGTGGAGCTTGATTTAACGTCTTCTGCAATGAACTACCTACCAGGTGTGTGTGACACAAAACTGATCCCATTGTGTAGCATAGCAAAACTGATATTATATGGCCCCTTTGAAGTGCTAGGAGCACCGGCTCTTCCAAAAATGCTGCTAATGCTGTTAGCAGTGTCAGCCCACAGACAAGGGGTTAAACAGGGTATGGGCCAGCTATCTGTCTGGAGCTTCAAAGAGCCAAGTTCTACATCAAAAAAAGATTGCAGCATTTCCTTGATCAAAGCTCAGGTAATTTAATTATTTTCCTTTATGAAACAAGGGTCCTTGAATGAGCCCAGGATGTCTGGATATTAGAATCTAGGGAATGTATTGTTTCACTCCTTCTAATATCCCAGCATCAAAGAGAGTTTGTCCTATAACCAAAGCAGTCAGAAGTCAAAGAACTCAAGCAAGGATTGGAGAGTGAAGCAAGTAGATGAGATTCATTTTCCCGGCACCTATGTGAGCTGGAAATTAACCTGACTCCTGTATGGTGAGAGATTTACCATCCTGATTTCTTGTGTTTATTTTGTGTAACTAAACATCTGGACTGAACCATAGAAAGTGCTGAGTGAAATGCTGATCTCCCTCAACCCCTGTAAGCCCTTTTTATTTTAACATTGTTTTTCTTGTTGCATGATTTTGCTTTGTGTCTTACATTGTGTCTTGTTAACAAGTCCTAGATTTAGTAAATTTTACGTGAGTGGGGGTAACTTTATCATACTTTCTAGATCCAAAGGGCACTGTCTAGTGTACACTATCTTATCTTAAGAGTGAGCAGAAGAAGCGCTCACAAACCTACCCGATTATCCAGAGACTGTAGCCTAAAGACAGAAGAGGTCTGGTGACAGTATTTCTGAGAAAAGAATACAGTCTGATTCTGCTGTCTCCTTGCACAGAACTTCTATTGAGTTCAGTGGCAGTTTTTTTGTGTATGGGAGAAGTCAATATTGGGCTCTGAATGTTCCAAGAAATCCAATTAAAAGTAAATGTACAGGGGAAAGAAGAAGAGAGGAAGGTGAGAGTATATAAGTGTTGAAAATCATATAATCTGTACATCCTTCCTGTTCCTTCCAGATTTCAGTTCAGGATTGAGTTCAGATGGTTGGCATTAATTACACTCACAATATGGTCAATAAAGATATATAAAGTTATTTTGTTTTGTTTTGGCAGAAAATTGCAGTCTGATACAAAGGGGGCCTAATCCTGCAAATGCATATATAAGTAACTTTGCTCCTACTATTGGACCCTTTCACTTCCATTTTTATTTGGTCCTGCCTGCACTTCCTTCTGTTGCTCAGAAGTATTTCTCAAGACATTCAGGGCCCAATTCTGACACATTGTTGACTTTTATAGGAAACTCACATAAGTAAAGTTTCTCAGAAGTGGTGAGTGTTTACAAGCCCAGGCCCAGGCCCATGCAGTGTATGTGTTGGATGTGTAAGTGAAATATTATTTCTGTTTCAATGAGAAATGTTGGTATTTTCTCAATGCCTGCATTTGCCCTTATTGTGTTTGTGTATGTGTATTCATGGACTTGATCTTGGAACCATTCTGTTGATCAAATTCCCATTGAACTCAGAGGGATCTCTTTGTGCAGAGTACCTGGTACCCTCTGTCTATATACTTCAGCAGGGAACAGAATTAAAGTAGCAGGAAGCAAGTCGCTAGAGGCAAGAAATAAATGTTACTACATACAGTGAAAAGTGTTTTTGAACATGAAACCAAAGTGATAAAGTATAAAATATAAATGAAATAAAATATGGTAGGCTTCTCCCAGCTTCTCATGCTTAATTGTAAACTAATAGAGGTGCCCTAGATGTTTAATTTTATCGGGCTTTTGGCAAACTGAAACATTTTATGAAATGTCATGACAGTTGTTACAGTATAAAATATTTGCCAAACTTGGCTGAATTTAATTGTTCTAAATACTGTACTGACATCTCAAAGAACATGTCCCATATTTAAAATACAAAATCGCTTAGGGCCGGATTCTGCCAGCCTTACTCATGCTGACAAGTACCTGAGTCCATGAGTAGTCACATTTAAATTAGTGGGACTACTTGCAAAGGAAGGTACTCCTCAGAGTAAATTAAGGGTGGCAGGATCTACCCTTATATACTGGCACCCAGTAACCTGATAACTCTCCCAGCTATGAGCTTTGCAGCCTCACTCAGTAAATATGTGAAATGAAAATTAACTCTAGACAATAGTATTAAAGCAGATTCTAAACTAGTGATATAAGCTTGAGGTAATACATTTATTACAAAACCAAATTTATGCATTTTAAGCTGTGCATCTTTCAAGTGCAAGATTTTTTATGTTCTTTATACTGAACAGAATAATAATAATTAAAAAGGGTAGCATCTTGTCTCTAGTTTTAGCTAAATAGGCATATTTAAATTATTACCATATCGTAGCTTAAGTCCATAGTTTTCAGCAGAACTGACCTGATGAAAGATACTGATTCAGAAATAAGTAAAGTTATTTAGTTGGTGTCACTGAAAACAAACGTGCAATAACATTGTAGATTGCATTGTAACCTGCCACACATTGTTTCTAACTAATTAACTTATATACACACCTTTCTGCAATGTCTATTTTATTTTTATTGTTCTGAGCATAGTTAATTTAAGCAGAAATATACGGTCCTGAATTTTCAATATGAAAACAGTGCAGGGGTCTGAATGGTTACTTTCATCTGTGAATGATATAGTGAGAGTGCACATGCCTGTGCCATTACTGGAGAAGGAGGAATTGATTAGCAATAACACACTTCATTAACACTGCACTTTCTCAATCATAGTAATTGTGGCTCTTCCCCTAAAACACCAAGTAGAACAGGTTTCATTTCAACCAAATCAATCTAATGTGTTAAAATTTACATAATTTCCCCTCTTTGCATTTATACAGCAGCAGGATTTTTAATTTGCATTGTCTGCATAGTCTATAATCAAAGTGTTAAGAGCATAAGGTTTATTCATTATGTGTGGCATGTGGTGACAAATTTACATAATGGGCTGCATCTTGCTGGTATATTACCTTCGTCCCTGTCCCCCACCTTTGTAATATTGGTGATAACTTATTTTCTATAAATCTGCTAATTCAGTTTCACTAGCCTCTGAGTTCCATAGAGCATGTATTTAACAGAAATGTCCTTATAAAAAAACTGTAACACTGAAAGATGAAAATTCCTAAGGGAAAGCTTTCAGAATTGGACTAATTTTCCTGCTTCCAAGAGAAAGGTGGTAAAAACCTACTCAAGTCTGGATTGCTACTGTACACTGAAGTTAAAAGTTATCATTACTGAAAGAAAAGATATCTATTTCACTTGTAAAATGCAGTGGCACTTATTTCTTAGAGCCCATCCGGTGAGACATTTGAAATATAAATTTGAGAATAAAACCAGTAAAAATAAAAATACCACAAATATAAATCTCCATAGTTTAGTTTCACCTATTAGGGTCAAACTCTTCGTTTTGAAAGATAAAAGTGCATTTTTGGAGGAACTCTGCCACTGTTAAGTAAGAGGAAAAATATAGGATCTTGATAAAATTTGTGACAGATGAAAATACTACATGTATGTATCAGTGTAATCCATTTGCTGATTTATGTATCTAAGGCCTCTGCAGATTGTAACAAATCCAGCTATAGTATGAGAATTGGCATTTGGGTCTTTGAATTGACTGAGATAAATTTAAAAATATATGGATTAGACATCTTCCTATTTGCTGCTCAAATAAGGACACTCAAGGAAGAAATTTAATAGCCTTATATGTTTGTTATATACTTTTAAATTAATTTAAAGTGTGGTGGCACATACCATGCTCCATACTCATTAAAATAAATAAAATACAAATGTTACTTTAGCAAAGTTGGCTGCCATTTTCATGTGATAGATTGTTCCAGGTTCTGGCATACAAAGTGGGCTCAACATGCCCATTTGTCGTCAGACAAAATCCTTTCTGCAGATCTGCCGTCACAAATGAAGAACACATGTAGAAATGGACACTCATGATCAGTATACTAGTTATTGAAAATTTAACTATGGGGACTTCAGTCAGCTCTCCAAATACAATTGATTGGACTTTATTTCTTTGTATGTTGTAGCTAAACCTTTCCCCTCCTCCACAATCATATTTTCTCTTCTTTGGAATCAATGGGAGTATTTGTAGAGTAGGGTAATAGTCAACACCAGCAAGAATGGCAGAATCAGGATTTTATTAAGTAAAGTATTTAGTTGACACTTGTGAGTATTTCAATCTTTGTAATACATTTAGAACATGATTTGGTTATATATATAATATCTTTTATATTCAAAGCATTCCAAAATGCTTCACAAACCGCCGTGTAGATTGTGTTAGTGATAACTTCATAGATGAAAAGAGAAGCCATTAAATAACATAGATTAATTTATTTCTACATGAAGAAATTCCGCAAAAGCCACCTCAATAGCTAACTACAGTCTGTATGTTCAACTATACTGTAAATAAGATTATAATATGTACACCTCCAATTTGTACACAAAGCATGGCAGAATAAGAAGGGTAGAAAAACCAAATTTCAAGCCAATTAAATTTGGAGAGAAAGAGCTAGGAGTCTATCCAAGGAGAAAAGATCAGGGTTGAGATTACACATTCATAAATGGCAAGGGTCTTGTGTTAATGTGATTATGCAGTTTATAAATAACAACATTATTTATCTTGTCAGTGTTTCACATAATTGCTATTTATGCTGCATAAATCCCCTCAAATGCTGCTTCATCCACTTTCAAGTTTCTCTGGCCACCATTTTGACTTCTTTCCTTCTTCCTCCATGTCTGTTTTTCTGTGGTTTCTCTACAAGGGAGTGGCCAATTCCCCCCCCCAGTCTTATGATTAAAAGGACAAAGCAGGAAACAGCAAGAGAAAAAACCTGTCCATATAGAGGACTGTAATGAGAGCAAGACCATCATCAACTTGCCCAGTCCTTTTTTCAGAGGTACTGGTGTCTTCACTTTCTATTCAGGTTCATATACCTTGGTCATCACTGTAATATCTGAACACCATCTGGAATGGGGAAAAGGGTAGTGTGTGGTAGCTTTTAAGCAACTCCTCTAGTATATACATGATTATGCGAACTGGTAGACACACCAAATTGATTTTGAGAACTCTGCAAAATATTTCTATCAAACTTTAAACCCACTTGAATTGCAACTTGATTTTAAGGTTTGATGTTGCCAAAAGTCAGCTCATGCTTTTGATTAAACTTGGGCTGACAACATTTAATGCTGCTCCTTTCTGCAGGCCTTCCTCATTCCTACCTAACAAAATGTAGGAAACTGCCTCATGATGTCATAAATTAGAAAGGGTACCTGGGAAATGGGGAGAAAAGGTGCGTGTAGGAATGGGCATGTGAAGTCAATGGAACATGACAGTTTATACCAGCTCTATATCTGTCCCCTGTGGGGAATACCACCTGGAGATTTTAGTTAGTTGAACTTGAGCTTTTAAGTAAACCTACATGTTTGCTTTCAACACGTGTGACTTCAACTGCTAGGTTCATTTCAGGAAACCCTTTGTGAACCAAACCAACACCTCAGGGTTTGCATAGCCCTACTTATGTGAGCTTTCCAATAGAACAAGACCTCTTTCCACAGTATAAACAGAGATTCATAGATAAAATAATCTAAAATTAACATGATTCTTTTCTACAAATGTAAAAGCAATATATTTTAATCAAACCTGCTGATCCAATATTTCCCTCTTCCCCTATAGTTGGAGGTGCCTACTGCTATTTCCTCCCTCTCTTCATTCTATTTGATATTTTATTCTCTTCCTGTGCTATAACTTCAGCAGCTGGCTCTTATATATCAGATTTTGCTGGAATCTTGGTTTGTGACACTTCTTCTGATTAAGAAAAATCTGCTTGATATGAGATGCTGGGGGAAATGAGTTAAAGTAAAAATGTTTGTGAGAGCTTTAACATCGTGTGTCTTGGGAGCTGGGTGCAGAAGTTGGTCGGTATTTACATACACCAAGGGAAGGTACACTTTTAAGTCCTTTGAAAATACTGGTAATACTGGGGTTTTGGAAATAAACATGAACAATTTTTTCTTAACAAAAATATAATTTCTCTCTCAACTTGAGTCATATTTCTGTCTGAAAATGCTGTCTACTTAACAAAAAAAAAACCTAAAAAACCCCCCCAAGCTTTTTCGTTTTTTTCAGGATTGTTTTTTGTTTTGTTTTTTGTTTTTTTACTATGACAGCACTTTGTGTATAGTGATTTCATTGCTCCCCAGTATAACAACAAGAGAATGGGAGCAGAAAAACTCTTAATTAAATCATTATTTAAGATTATGTCCAACTATTTAAAGGGTGCTCATCTGCAAATTGGATATTTTTTTAATGGTCAATTTAAAAAAAGAATCAAGTTGACAGTTTTCTTTTAAGTTTAACTTTCATTTTCAAAGGAAATAGATCAGCTGGAAACAGACAAAATATGCCACTAACGAATACATTGATTCTTTCCTTCCTTTACCTTGTTTCAATTCAGGAAATACACCAACGTTCAACATTTAATAGGTTTTTGGAAACTCTTGGTTTTAAATCAGAAAAGGATCCAGAGTTATGACATTGCTGATTTTAGAGAAAAATGAAATGTCATGTAACTGGAATAAGTGCTACAACTCTTTGTAAGATGATTCATATTTTTTTCCAGCATGATTACATTTTATAAATTTCCAGTGGTGAACAAGGCATGTTCTGATCTCTCAGGCTACCAATACAGATTGATGGGTAGTTCTCAGCTCTCAGAACGACAAGCAGCAACAGCAGCTAATGACAGCATTGGAATTGTTGGCACCTTTTTACACTGCACTGACTCTATGCTCCCAAGATAATTGTCCCTCAGCTTTGCTTTGCTTTACTGAATGCAGGTCACGTAGCAGTGCTCTCCATGAAATTTCCAAAGAATTTGTTTGTGACAGCAGTTAATTTCAAAGCAAAAAAAAAAAAAAAAAAAAAAAAAAAAGAAAAATAAGGGAAATAAAAGCTGACCCAATATTCAGCTCAAGCAAAATGGTATTATTACCTTCCAGGGCTTGGTGTTTTTTTGTTTTTTTTCTCAGTACTACCATTTAATCTAGGTAGAGCCCAGGACTGTGACAGTCAGTGAAAAGAGACCTTGTCTAGCCTTAGAAAAGGTTGAGTATTCAAAGAACCTCACTCCATATTTATTGGGGAGGAGCCAGGAGATTTTGGGCCAGGAAGATCCTCTATGCTGGGGAGTAGGGTGTAGGAGGGAACTATGGATGCAGCATATCTACTAATTTCCCCCTTTGAAAGTAAGAATACTCTGTTTCCCAGCAAATTATACTTATTGTTCCATGCAAACGCGTAAATCAAGAGCTATTTTAAAGGATGCCATGCTAATAGCTGGGAACTTTATGCCTTGTGTTGAATAAACCTCCCTTTGAACTTGGGGAGGAGGGGTCAGGAAACTTGGGTTCTATTCCCAGCTCTGCCACTGACCTACTGGGACATTAGGCAAGCCATTTCACCTCTCTGTCTTCCCCTTCTTATCCTTTAGGTGGCTTGTTCATTCAAACTACAAGATCTTCAGGGCAGGGATTGTCTCTCAATATGGATGAAATCCTGGTCCTACTGAAGACAATGGCATTGTTGCCAATGTCTTGAATGGGGCCCAGGATGTCACATAATGTATTTGTACACTTCTAGCAACGACTCTATTGAAAATAATAAAGGATCCCCTTACTCCTGTTTTGGTTCTGAAAACTAAAGAAAAGTCATGTAAGAAAGTGTCTTCCAAAGTTTTGTTAGGGATAAATGATCTGCAGATCACTTTAAAAAAAGTGCAATAAAGATAGGCCAGATATTTCTCATCATCTGCAGAAGGAAACACCACTTGAAGTTTTATGAAGAGGACCCATATTCTGCTGTTGCTGCCAGGAAGTTGAATATAGAGGATATGAATTATTTATGCAGGAATATTAAAAAGGTATTAAGCCTAAGGAGGTGTCAGAAGAGCTTCTCCTGTTGAATGATCAAGATAAAGCTGATAAAGTCCTTATAACTCATTCAGCTGTGCAAGCTTTAATTACTAAAACCTGGGCTGAACCTGACAGAAATTTTTCAGCTTCTTCTGTACTGCAAAAGTTTATACAGCCTGCACTTGGTAAAGCTCATTTGTGAACTGCCTCTTCAGAAGTTGATTCAGCAATGATGACAAAGGGAACACAGATCTACGTTATCTGTAGAGGCCAATAATATTCTTAAAGATTTAGCTGATAACAAGTTAAAGGGTGGAGTTAAAAAATATGATTTTTCTGCAGCTTTATTTAGCCATATCTATATATGCACTGTGTTCCTCCAGAACCTTACTGATATGGCTTCATGAAGGTCAGAAAAAAGACCTCCTCTTCCAAATTTGCATATAGAGTATATCCTTTGTATACAATGCACTACAATGAATGCTGTCTTTCATGATGCTGCTCAAGACTGCTTAAATTTGACACTTAAGAATTTGATAAGTTCTTATAGCAGCTGAGAAAACCTTATGATTATGTGTTTGATTAGCTACCTCTGTGAAATTCTGGCTGTTGTCCTGACCCTTTAAAGGAACGTGTTTTTGGAAATTCTCTAGATCGAGTCCTAAAGGAGTTACTGAACACAAAGGAATCCTCCATGCTTTTTCCAGCTGTTCCTTCAGTCAGTTCTACAATACTATTTTTCTTCCAGCCACACTTTCCCTAGGTTTAAAGAGGAAGAAAGGAAATGTAATATACTACTACTGATCCAATTTGTTACTCTTCATGGAGAGTATGATGATATCATGAAGTACAAAATCCTCCAGGTGATCATTCTGACTGTCTACTGTAGGGTTCTCTAGTAGGAACGTTGCAGTTTGTAAAACAAAGAACGAAAGCACACTAATCACTACGGACTGATAGGTACTCCTGTACGCAGGGTATGTCTAGCTAGATCAAAGCTAGACTGAATAACAATAACAATGAAGCCAGCAAGTGCTGCAGTTCTACCTCATAATTATAGTAGAGACATATCCATAGTTACTCAAGCTAACTTTCATCTAGTTAGATCAAAGCTAGCTCAGGTATGACTACATTTGCTGCAGTCACATCTCTGGGTTGCACAGTAGACATACCTGTTCACATAGAATTCAAATAGGCACTTCTTATTCCTTAACTGTTGTTACCATCTTCAATCTATTTTCAAACAGAAAAGAAGCATCACATTTTAATAAAAGCCTCTTCTTTCTTGCTAACAGGTCCTCATATAGAAAAGAACCAGGGAGTTTACTTCTTTGAATTCATTGTTCCCCAGAAGTTGGGATAGGCCCAAACCTAAGACAACAGGTTTGGCAACGTGAGAGTGATTTTGTACAACCTTTCTCCACAGATGTTTCAATGTCTAGACTTTATAATCCAGAGGAAAATTCATTCCATCCTGTCGTATACTCAGCAAACGACTCATCTCAAAGTCAGTTTCCAAACATAATTAGGTCTTTCCTTCTGCAAGGCAGAAATTAAGTTGGGTCACTGCTCAGATCCAGCTCCCAGAATCATACGACACTCTGGAATTCACTAACCACAACAACCTTCTTTGTCTTGTATATTAGATTTTATGTAGGGCAGGCAATGAACTTAGTTTTTCCTCCTTCTCCTTCCTTTGAAAAGGAGAGTGTTTTCTATTCCCTAGAGATGAAAAAGGATTTTAAATTTTACCTAGACTATCTAAATTCTTTAGATGCAAATAACATATTTTATTATTTTCATAGTGGGGGGGAGGGAAACAGTGGAATATATCTGTGCTACATAGGGAGTGACTAGAGTTGTGGATAGCCTTATCTTACTCTGAGAAATATATAAATGAAGAAATTTCATGTTTCACTGAGCTCGTGCTTTCTATTGGGTTATTAGGGGAAACCTCTGCACAAGAATTCCAAGTAGTTATGGATCCATTAACCATGTTCCACAAATGTCACAGCCTGCCCCATCTTCACAAATGGCTTCCTTTCTAGACTGATGGAGCCCCCTATGAAGCACAACTCCAGAGCACACATGCGGTTCAAATCCCTTGAATGGGCTTTCCCCATCCAGCCTACAGTATGCAGAGGTACCATGCCAGTATTGATCAACCCTGGGGGCTGGAGAATATGGATTGTTATATGGAATCTTTGGAAGATGCTTACATTTTTTGTGCTGTCCTGGCAGCTGCTTCTGGTTAGCATTCTGAGAAAAGAAATACCCAACAGCTTCAGATTAGTAGAGCTGAAAAATATAGAAAATTCCTAATGTCTGACATAATTTATTTAATCCATGCTACTATTTGTAATTGATTTTCATTTAGGTTAATAGAAAACCAAAATTCCCTTTAAAAGTCAACCTTTCTTCTTTTAAACAAATTAATATTCCTTTCTTACTACCTCAAAACATTTTGGTTTTAAGATTAAGCTTCTTTATAGTTCAAAAAGTTAAAAATACATGAAAATGCTGTTAGTGAAAAGATAAATTTTGTAAGAATTCCTAGGCCTTGTCTACACTAGAAAGGATTTGCTGGCATAGCTATGCCAATATAACTCTACTAGCACACTCTCCTAGTGTGTACACAACCTATACCGGCTTTTACCTGTATAGCTTCTACTAGTTCCCTGAACAAAATACGCTATACCAGCAAAAGGACTTCTATTTGTGTCAGTATAACTACATTTACAGTAGGGCTTCTGTTGACATAGCTATAAAAATCACACCCTTCACTGACATAGCTATACCGGCAAATGTTTTAAGTGTAGACCATACCTAAATGAGGTTTTAGAGCTTTCAGAGCTGCCATAAGCAACTGGGAAACATCGTATTTGTTTAACTATCTCTCAGTTACGCACTGATTCTACACCATGACTTCATTTAAAAAACTTGGTAGAACCAGAATTAGATGAGGGTAAAGCTCTCAAGTGATGTTAGCATAAAGAAGAGAAGGAGTTCAAAGGCGGGAAAAGCCTGAGGAAAAAGGACTGAAAAATAAATAGAGTAAGAGGGTGAATGTTGTATTATCTGAACTAGGAGGCAGAGCACTGGACATACAGTCAAGAAATGTAGATTTTATTCCCAGGGCTCTGCCACTGACAGAATGCATGTTCTGGGACAGGTCACTCCACCTCTCTGTGCCTCTGTTTCTCCTCCCATCCTTAGTCTGTTTTGTCTAGTTAGATTATAAGCTCTTGGAGATGGTGACTGTCTCTCACTATGGGTTTACACAGTGCCTAGGATAGTAGGAGGCCTGGTCATTGTTTGAGCCTCTAGACAAATATAATAAGATTTGTTATGAAATAACATACATGATCCTTAAGGCTTTTCTTGCATGTTACATACAAGCCTCATGTAATAGAACTGAAGCTTTTGGCTGTAGTACCATATGAGGGCAGCTGTACATGACCAAAGATTAAATTGGCATTACCAAGTTTGCAAAATCAAGCACTGAAAAGTTAGAAAATGAAAGTAGTAGGGTTGCCTGTGAAAAATATGTATTGTACTTGCATAATATCATACAGTCCTTAACTATGTAGTCCCATGCTATTTGCTCACTTTTAGAGTTCTATGTGTAAATATTTACATGCAAAGCATTATTATTTATTGATCAATAACAAGTTGGTTTGCTTTCTTTTCTCAGTGCTCATTCACAGTAATGTGCTAAGCAAATCTGAATTCTTAATTTAGGGAAATATGTTCGGTGATGCTTTGTATTGTGGTTTTCTCTCCACCACACTCCCTCTTTTTAGATTATAGTGAAGATCTGAGTGCTCTAGTTGTTTCAAGGAGAGAGGAAAAAACTTGATTAGATATTGGATCTTCAGATATGTCAATATTAAGTA
Organism: Emydura macquarii macquarii; assembly: GCF_026122565.2. Classification (NCBI taxonomy): domain Eukaryota; kingdom Metazoa; phylum Chordata; order Testudines; family Chelidae; genus Emydura; species Emydura macquarii. Next base: position 6,288,521 of record NW_027130698.1, read on the forward strand.
TACAGCGATAAAAGAGTCCAGGAAATCAATACATCTCTTCTTCTCCTTGCCCACCAAGAAAGCAAATATTATTTCAGCACACTTTATTTTCCAGTACTTTTCTATTGTGTATAAAACCACTTTATTTTCCTTGATAACTGAAGAGGCAGTAGTGCCAAGTTATAGAATTTACTATCTTGCTCTTTCTTTGCCAGTTGGCTAGTAGCGTTTAGGACATGCTTAGGTTAGTCTCAGGTCAGCTGCTTTGGGGTAAGGACATACAAGTATTTTGCTGAAATCCCCCAGCAGAAATGAGATGCTCAAGATGAAAAAAGCTGAAAGTGGTAGGAGCCATGAGACTCAGAAGAGCTCCATCCAATGGACATTGCTATGATTTGTTTCCTGTTAACCATCATAGCAACACATGCAGCCATCTGTGAGTTTTTAATTTAGGGTTTTAGCATTGTACAAAGTTAAATGTTGCACACACAGAGAAGAATAATCACTTGATGCTAAATTTTTCCTGAATTTTCAAGTATAGACACTTGTTTGTTAAAAATATTGTACACGGTTGCTGCTGTTCTTCACTTTTGTATTCTTGTTTGTTTTTCGGCTCTTTCCTCTTCCAAAATTTGGACTTTATAGAAATGATAGTGATTAAAGTTTGGTTTCTTGTGCTCATGTCAGAGAAAGAGAAATAAATCTAAATGTGGGCTGTACGCACTTCTTATATTCTGTCACTTCTGTATTGTATGCATTGTTTTGGCTTTTTTATTGTTTTCATAAATTTTTTTTATACATACAAGAAAAACATACCAAGCTAAGAATCCCATGATCTTGAAATCCAATGTTAATAAAAAAGGAGAGTTTGTACAAGGTTAAAGAGGAAAATATTGAGCAACAGAAGATCCAGAAGTAATTTGAGCTTACAAAATGCGATAGTAAAAGGATATCCACTTTTCCCCTCTGAACAAAATTAGTTTGACTCTTGGAGAAAAATGGGCAATGTATTGGCATACTGGCTGAAATAAATAGATTCTAATATTAGCACATCACCCTTTCAGGAGAAAAACTGTGTTCAGCTCACAAAAATAGTCAATCAAATCTTTCATTCCTTCCAGCCACACTTGTGTCATTGTCTAATTATGTTAGATGAGGGAAAACTCCTGCACCTTTCATGAAGTACTGATCTCCAAGCTCAAACACCTGAGGATGTCCTGAACCTTAGTGCGCCCATTTTATTTCACAAGGTTAAAAGAAAATTAATTTCAGTTTATCCGGTAGGAGGAGTCCAGAACCAGGAAGGGTTTACTTCTGAATTCTACAAAAAGTTGTTGGATAAATTATCAGATTTGCATCCAGAAACTCTGACTGAATCCCAGGAAATTGGATGCTTGCTAGAGACTATGAGGATGACCTTTACAGTAATATGGCATTAAGAAGGGATGGACTTTATGGAAATACCATTAATTAGCCAGAATTACAGGCCAATGTTGATTAGAATTCAAGATGGCAAAAAATCTTTGCAAAAATTGTAGCAACCTTTCTGGTGAAATGCTTGGCCCATTTAGACAAAACTTCTGTACACTAACCCAAGAGCTGTGATGGAAATTATTGGACACTATTTGTGAATCTAACGTTGACTGAGGTACCCATTGGGATTGTCCATATATAACTTTTATTTAGTGCTGGAAATAGGGCTGCAGTTAACTAAAATCTGGGAGCACCCAGAAATGTTGGGTATCCAACTGGACTGTGCTAAACAGAAGTTCTGGCTGCGATTATTGCAATTATTCTAAAGAATTCTCCTAACTTAACACCAAATCATGGTCAGGCATTGTGATTTTTTCTTTCAGGTTCAAGTTATAAGATAAATTAGAAAAATAGGAAGTAACCTCATTGTGAAAACTATGCCTGAGCTGGATACCTTTTATCACAGAATTTCTAAAAAAGTGATATCATGAAGGTTCAGATCTTCAATTATGTCATTTGGCATTTAATGTACATGAAACAATGATATGGCAGGTACTAAAAGAAAGAAAACTACAGCAAGCACACATTATTCCAACGAGATGTTTGCCATAAAGAAAAGAAGAACGTCTTAATCAGGTTATGGCAAAAAAATTAAGTGGGGAGAGGAGTGGTAGAATACAAACCAACTTGAGGCTTCAAGTTGATCATAAACTTCTTAATTATGACGAAGTTTGGAAGTATGTATAGTTAACTGGGCTATATTAAGGGAACAAAGCAGCAGAAGATTTGGGATGAGCCAGTCTCTTTTGTGAAATCAAAGCAGTATCTTCCAGGGTGAAAAGTTCCAGAGGGGTAGCTGTGTTAGTCTGTATACAGCAAAAACAACCAAAGTCCTGTAGCAACTTAAAGACTAACAAATGTCTGTGGGCATAAGCTTTCATGGACTGCAACCCACTTCCTCAGATGCAACTGACTTATGCATCTAACGAAGTGGGCTGCAGCCCATGAAAGCTTATGCCTGCAGACATTTGTTAGTCTTTAAGGTGCTACTGGGCTCTTGTTGTCAAAGTAGTGTGTTTCAGACTTGTATAAGATGCTGAGCAGGCAAAGAAATACAAATATTGCTCTGAAGGTAGCGTGGAAGCATAAGAGTTGAAGAAAATAGCTTTTGTTGTGTTTGTAAATATGAACTAAACTTTTTCTGGTTTCTTTTGTCTTTGTGTTTGTGTAGGTGACTCTGTCTATTTGGTGATCCTTTCAAATAACTGAAAACCACTATAAGTAGACGATTATGTTTAAAAACAAATATTATTATATTAATAAATATTGATTTTATCAGAGGTAACAGTGGTCTTTTATGACCTGAACCACTGCTTAGTCACATACCATTGATTTCAGTGGAAGTTGGACTAGGCCCTTACAGAGAATGTTAAAATCAAATTGGCTGTAGTTTGATAGATTATTTTTAAATTCCCAAACCTTTTAAAAAAAATTACATTATGAATCCATATTTTATATAACATCCATTTAGTATGTGTTTTATATTTATTGGGTATTTAATAAAATAAAATAAAATTGGATAGTTAGTTTGTAACACACAATTCTGTGATTTTCATCTCTTTTTCTGTTCACAAAATGTCCACTAATAAATTGTCCTTTCATTTATTCATTCAATACTATTCACCATTTAATTTCTGCAAATTATTCTTAGGTCACTATCCTATGTATCCTTATGTACGTCAATAACTAGCTTTACACATCTGAGTAGATTTGGAGAATAAAATTACTGGTGTGCATTGTTTAAGTGATAAAACTCTAAATCTGTTCCTTGTGTGTGAGCAATTTGATGCATTTCAAACCATTCTGATTGACCATAGAAGTCACATGATAGTATTCTGCTCCCTGATTGCATAAGTGTAATTCCTAAAATTAGGTGTCCAGTATGAATACTGGCAATTAGAAATTCTAAATCTGCTTTCTATGACTATTCTGTAATGGTTACTTAACATTTGCTGTTTCACCAAACATTCCTGGCAGAAACTCATTCAGTAGAATACTCAGAAATACTGAACACACACAGTGTGTGAACATGGTCAAAGAGAATTAATTTAAAATGAATACTTATAGACTTTTTGGCAGTATTTGCACAGCACTACTCACAGGTCTATCAGAACATCTTTGTTTTCTTTTGTAAAAGACATGGATGAACAGATAGCTAGAAATATTTTTGTATTTTTTGTATTCAGTATAAAAAAAAAGTCTTTTGGAAAGATTTTCTTTTTATGAAGCATAGAAAACAGAGCCTGGAACTTCCCTTATATTTCACAGGTATAGAAGGGAAAGTTCAATATGGCAGAACTCTGGTCTCTTTTAAATTATACAGTTGATGTCATCTATGCAATACAGACTACAGCTATGAGTCATCAGACCCAGTTCTTTTCCTGATTCTGTATAACAAGACCATCTCACAATCAGAGATGCAGATAGCAGTGTCTCAATACAGCTGACTCTTCAAGGCATGGTATCTCTACAGTGCCCTGTGAAAAATCACTGGCCCTTAAAACAGGAAGTGTGCTGTAATAGTGCGATCCTTCTGTTGGAGTCAGTGATGGATGAAGTGAGAGGATCTTATCCTGCAATATCTAGTGCATGGGTGGATTTCTGTGTCTGTGTGGAACCCTGTTGACTTTGCTGGGGCTCTGCACAGGTGCAGCAGTCTGCCTGCATGTTTATACATTCCAGGATCAGGGCCTAAATGAGGTCTGAATCCAAACCTTACAAAGGGCCCTTAATAAAGGGCTCCAATTACTTGTTCAAGCCATAACCATTCCTCCTTTGCTCATTGCATTCCTGCCTCCCTAGTCTCCATTAAGACCCTGCTGTTCCATGGCAAACCCTGGTGCTCTTTGTCCTGTACCAGGGATCCTGGGATCTAAACCTTGCAAATCCATCAACCTCTTTTTCAGCACATAGCACTGATTAGCAAATCCATGAATCCTGCATGCGGTACTGAAATGCATGTTTAGCTGTTTGCTTTGGTCACAGGGTAAAATTGGACTTGCTTACCCGTTTACCTTGCTTACCTGACACAGTGGTGGAGTCAGTGGACATGCAACTCTTTGAAAATTAATTGATATTTTTTTATCCATTCCATATCCATTTTCCCCTTACCAGCTGCTGGCTTCAGTTCTCTGCTGCTGTTTCTTTAACTGAAGTTTCACCAAGTCACATAGTGCATTTCATTCAGTGTTTTATATTTTTCCTGCCCCATTGGTGTATTAGTTGATCTGACTGGCTTTCCATATCCTTAAGCTTTGGATTCAGTTACGAACTGGAATGCTGCTGGGTTAAACTATTTTCAACTACTAATTTTACTTTACTGGCATTGAATGTTCAGTGTATTATTTTCTTTGCCACTGATTTCCTTGAGGGACCCTAGGTTCTTCAGATAATGCAACTTTTCTTCTTTACACAGTTAAGTCCCTCTTTCATGGCCAAATTCTGCTCAAGTGCATATCTGCAACACCTTCAGTGGCAGTTGTGTGTGCACATCCAAATCTGACCCTGTCTCATCAGATATAACCTGATGACTGTATGTTGTATAACCTGGTGACTAGCAATCAGTGTTTGTCTGATTTACTATTCCCTCTAAACTTTCTAGTTTCTTTGCATAGTAATAATTTTCTGCTAGTACTGTATTCTAAATTCCTAAATTTGCTTTCCTTATTACCAAAATCCTGAATAATTGTCTTCAGTAAATGTAGGTAGGTAATTTTCCCATACTATTAAACTGGTTTTTGCAAAACATTTTTAAACTTTTTTGTGTGTGAAGTTTTATGAGAGGGTAGTTGTACCTATTTCTTTAAGAATATGCAGTCTGAAACATTTTAGAAAGTAATGTTACTAACCATAGTACATATGTAACCCTTCTGCCAGTTGGAGCCAGGTTCAATAGCTAGGAGATCCTTTCAACAATACAACACAAAAGCAGCTCAAACACCCACCCAGTAACCTGGGACAATTACACACCACCCCTTGGGTGCCTCTAGGGGCAATACTTGCCCTCTCGCAAACATAGAGACTGAATGTAGAAAAGAGGTTTTTAATAAAAAGGGGGATAGTAACCCCATATTAACTTGGGAAAACGCCCCAAGTAGGATTCACACGCATAAAAACAGGAACAAAACGCCCACCCCAAAGTACATGGGGTAGTTTCCTTTTGCTTGCGGGTGTTGTCCTTAGTCAAGGCAGACCCAGATTCTAGAGGTGCAGTTGCAGAGTTCATCTCCCATCCTAGTTGGAGGGAAGGGGAAAAGAAGGCATCTTGCTCATGCTGCCATTCAGCTATCTTTCCAGCTCCTCTGCCAGTCACCCACTAGCTGCCCTACTAGCCGCTCTGCTGCCCACCATCACCTTCTGCTGCCACCTGCTTCTCCACTATGACCTCTGAGGGCTGGTCTCTTGAGATTCCACCCAGCTCTGTGACTCAGCTCTCAGTGATTAGTGGACAAACCTCAGTGTGGAAGCTGGGCAGGAGCACTGTCCCCCAGTAGGTGATTTCAGCTGTATTGCTCACTTAACAAAGCCAAAGACTCCTAGCAGAATCTTAATTAGCTCTGTCTTTGGATGGTGGCAGGTTAAACCGTTCCTGGGGTTCTTAGGCAGAGCCCACACGTCCTGGCAGGAATACCTGTCCCCACCCATTATCCGCCTTCACAGGGCTCTGGCATCCGAGACCCTTCCTTAGCCAGTTCGGTTCAGATGATAATGACCCTTCAATCAGAACAGGCTAAGCACAGTTCTGCTGCCCTTTGCTCATACACTAAGGGGAACAACATATCATTACTCCTGCATTTAACAGATTTTAAAAATATTTATTAAAGCTAATGTCATAACATGATCAAATACAGCGTTTTTAAAGGAAAGAATTTCTGTACATCTGGGAATAATGCATAGATTATCCAAGAGGTACAAGGGTTGGTTTGAAAGTCATACAATACAAAGAGTAAATAATCTGCAATATCCCAGATTAAGGGTTATCAGTTTAGTGATACAGTTGAGATATAAGCATTCAAACATTCAGGTACATCAGTCATACAAAAGAAATACTGAGGTCGGTTAGTGGACAGCAAGTATAACGATGAGTGTTGAGTGTTCCTCAGTGAATGATACGTTCAGGATAGGTAGTCGTTCAGCAAATATGGTCCACAAAACAAAGGTCTTTCTGCATCGCTTTTCCATTGTGCTCTGGCTCATTGTTGATTTGTAACCCAACACAAGCCAAGATGGATCATTTGAGCAAAGCAGCCCCATCATTTTGAGCAGCTAAGCAGGGTGGGTGTGCTCATGCAAATACCAACTTGACAGGAGAGAGTCCATTCAGACCCTGCTTACACATAGATTATTTTGTTGAGTTAGTAATAATCTTTTTATGAGGTCTAACAAGCACTAAAAATAACATTAAAATCATGTTTGACCTGCCAAGCATCACTGACTCATCTAGTCATTGGACTCTTAGAACATCTGATATTTTCTGTTTCGTAAAGTCTCTAGTGATTTTGTTTTTGTCTTGATTCCAGTCTTAATATTCTTAAAACTATTCTTAGTTTAATAATAATTCAGCAATTCAACACATAGCGCCTTCTGATGGGGCACCTGCCCCTCACTGCCAGGAAAGGGTTAAGAGGGCCCTTGGAAAGGCAGTGAATAGGAAGGAGCTGCATGGCAGGCAATCAGGGCTCAGGAGGCCAGTATATAAGGAGCAACAAAGCAGCGCAAGGAAAGTGCCTCCCAGGAGCTTGAAGGGGAAGTGGCAGGCAGGCAATCAATCAATCAGCAGACCCAAAGGCCCTGAAGCAAGGGTGGAGAAGGTACTTGGGCTGTGGGGAAGTGGTCCAAGGAAAGCTATGGAGGAATTGGGGGAGATGTGGTGAAAGGCTGCCGCACCTAAGGCCCCCTGGGCCAGGACCTTAGTAGCGGGGCAGGCCTGGATCCCTCCCCCAGCCCCTGATTGCCATAGCACCGGTGGCAGGACTGCAGTGCCACCATGGGAAGTGGCCTAGAACAAACTGCAGAATCCCCTGGAATGGGGGGAGCACAGACTGTGACTCGAGCGGAGGGCGGAGTCACGAGAGCAAAGGTCCAGTGGAGACAGGCACGAGACACTAGAGAGAGGCCTTTGCCTAGCTGAGGGCTGATTCCCCCGACAACCAGCAGGAGGTGCCAAGGCTGGGGGGGGCGGGGGTTGCACCTTGCTACAGGTCTATTTTTCAATGATGGCATTTGTATCCACAAATCTGGTAGAGTACTCTATTTGTTCCTGAATGTAATTGCAAGTTCTAAAATATGGTCACAAACACTTGCTTTCATCAAATCAAAGCTTTGGTTGAAGTATGACTGAAATTAGGTTTCTGTTGTGCACTGTGCAAATCCTCAATGCTGTGGGACCTGTGATTTTTTCCCCCTGTTCGTTATATCTTCCTTCAATTCAAGTTTGATCATTAATATAATATGTTTAAGGTTTTTACTGACACCTTCATTTAGCTATGTCCTCTGAGTTGAAACTTTATGATCTTTGATGATATGTTATGTACTGTGATTGTGAAAAACCAACAACACACAACGGTGAACAATTTTTAAACTTCAAACCAATACTTTGGTGCACCTAATTAATTCCCAAGGAAGATCATACAAAGAGCATATTGCATGTACCCTTTTGAAACTTTCTGCTAATGGGATATTTTGTTTATTTGTTCAAATTTCCTTTGTAAAAATATATAACCTTTTTATTATCTGTAAATAAACAAAAAAGGATTCATTACAAATATATCAGCAAAACAATAGAATAATCTTGGAATAAGTTTTTGACTGAGATATATGTTATCCAAAACCAGTTTGGAGCGACTCATATTTCACAATGGCGACTAAACTGGTCAGATGCAGCTTTTCTACTTCAAAAGAAATGTAACATTGCTGGATTTTTGAAAAACAAAGAAGTCAAGTGTGGCTAAGATGTTCTTCAGCTAAATACTGCTTTTCATTGAAATGACCCATTCTTCCATGCAACTAAACATTGCCATATGTCTAACCTCCTGCAGGAATCGTGAGGTTGAAGAAATGACAGCAAATGTTTGGGAGTCCTTGTGGCCTTGCAATGTTTTTTCTTAAAACTAAAACTGAAGCAGCAGGCGCTATGATGTGTTGCCAGCGAAGAGGCACATGGCAACATGCTGGCTCACCAAAACAAGACAGCTTCAGTCTTGAGGGACCATTTTTCCTCAGGACCATGAAACATGCCCTTACATATTACAAGTGAATCAATTTTGTACATGAAAACAAATGCTTTTGCCAAACAGTTTGGGCAACTGCATATGCAATTGTTTTCACTGCATATGTGTAGGTTTATGACATTCAAATGTAAGGTTTTATTGCAGTTATAGGATATTTTCAAAAGTGCCTGAGTGTTTTAGGAGCACAGGTCCCATCTAAAAGTCAATGGCATTTAAGGATTTAGGAGCACAAGTCCCAATGACTTTCAATAGAACTTGTGCTCCTAAACCCCTTAGGCACTCCTGAAAATCCCTCCCCTAAATTTCATATGCATAGTTAAGTAGGGCCCATGAGAATATAACTATTATGAGTTTTGTTAATTTTAATTGTTAAAAATATTCCTGGGCTTGGCCCATGAGGGCCTACAGAGCATCATTTCTTGTATTTACTGCATGGGGAGCCATAAAACAGTGACATTTTGCAGTTGAAAGAGGTAACCCAACACTTTCTCTACCACCTCTCTGTCTCTCTCTCTCTCACACACACGCACGCACATTTGAATAATATAAATGTATACACATTTTACTGTGCCTGTACTTAAGCCATAAGTGCAGTTTGTAACACTAACAGCAGCATCCTGCCCTTACTGTGTCATGCAAGGGATAAGTGGGGGAGAAAAGTGGTGTTGGTTGTGGAAATTTTGACTAAGCCATCGAGCTCCAGGTGATGCTGCTGCTTAGTCTAAACAAGCAGCGGATTGGCAGGAACCTGACTGTGCTTCCACCCTTGAAGACCATAATTTTACAGGGTATTGAAAAGGAACTATTTGCAGTTTTCTAATTTCAAGTTCCTGGACTTCAATGCTTGCATGCTCTGGGCTTTTCCAAGAAGTCTAAGGGAGTTAGGTGCCAAACTCTCAAAGCAATTCAGTGGCAGTTGACTGTGTGTGTTGTGTACATTACTGTGGATGAGTCCCTGTGAAGGGGGGGGGCAGTGTCCGGGGTTCTCCCTCGGGGTCCTTCATGTCATTTGGGCCCTCAGATTAGTGCTGAAGCAAGTACCAAAGGATATATTGCTGGGGTGCTGTGCATATATGCTTTGGGTTCCCTTGCATCTTCCCTCTTTCTTCCTCCCTTCCCCACTCACGTTCATCTGTGTGCAGTCCAGTTCAGAGTTTAACCTGATACTGTCTATAATTGTGATTTTTATTTGATATACTATACCGTGCACAACGATGTGTATATGAAAAATCTATTTATACAGCATACAGTGGTGACATGTTATCTTTTGAGCTACTGTGTGACATATACATTACTACAGGATGTCACAGAAATAGTCTGTGAAGCATCACAGAATACTGTAGAAGATAATTCATATCCCCACTTATAAGTGAAAATTTTATTGTATTGTTTAACTTAATTGAGGGTTGTTCAGGATTTTGGTGTGTTAGTCATTCCATTCAGAGTGGCTTTTTTCTATACACACAACTAACACAATAATTAAACACCGTTGAAAAAATACCATATTGCGTATAGAAAATCTGTCTCAGAAACATAAGTAATTCTTATTAATCCAAATTCTCTGCAAATTGGGCTACCATACAGAAAGTGTCTACTGTATTTCAGATTATTGTCTTTTCATTTGCCCCCTGAATCCTGTTTGTCTGTGCACACAAATATATGTAGTGCCAATTATTATAATATGTAGTGACTAAATACAGCAATCTTATCCTTTTTCCCCAGCTCCAAACCATTTGATATAGTTGATAAACAGCAAAAACGTTAACTGTTAATTTCACAGATTCTCAAACTTCCACATACGTACATTTTCAATTTCTAATAGTGCTTTTAGAAGCCATACAATTGTAATTTAGTAAGAATAACTACAGGCTAAAGCTGACTGTCTAACTACTATACATGCTAATTATGATTACCATGAACAGTGAATGGAAATTCAGCAACTTGTTGAAGTAAATATGTCCACCCACTATCAAGTGAAACCTATTAGGTAATTAGTTTTTAGTTAAACTCCCTTGGTTTAGTGCCTTCACAATTCAAGATAATGAGTTGGTTTTGATAAGTAGTACTGTAGAACTACCCATACTTCTGGTTCATTCACAACATAACAGACAGAGGATGAAAGTAACCTTATTTATTTTATCAACAATTTGCTGCCAGTCAAATTGAATGTTAAGTATGTGTGAACATTCTATCAATGTAAACGGGATGTAAAGTAGGGAAAAACCTAAGGTATTTTTAGGAATAAATATTCATTACCAAGGCCAGCAGGAACACCTAAAGAGTCAAAATTATTAAAAAATAGTTTGGACTTAAGTAGTCGTACCATCTACGGTTTTTTTAGATTGCTTTGCAAGTGTGAATTAATTTAGCCTCACAGCATCTTTATGCGATATTGTAGGTAATTATTTTTATCCCTAATTTACGGATGAAAAAAACTGAGAGAGACAGATTTGCCAAGGCCACAAGGAGGTCTGAGACAGAGCCAGGATTATTCCCCCATCTCTCTGCCAATTATGTTTTAAAAGGGAGGAAATTGCTAATGTATGATTGTATCCAACTTTTATTTTTATTTCAGCTTTCTTGCAAATAGACATTTTCCTGCTCCCATTTGGGAGACAGTTTTCAGGGCAACTACCAAAAGGGATCTTTTTATTAATTTGACCTTATTTTTACTTACTATTAGCAATAGGTTTGTCTCCAGGTACTGTTCTTCAAGTCACATGGCTATCTGGGCTGAGTGTCATTTTAACAACAGACTTTCTTTGTTATAGTCTAAGTATGAGGAGGGGGATACTTACAGAACATTCTGGGGATATACAGTTAGAAGGTTTAAAGAATAGTCTCATTGGCAGAGAATGACTTGAGTTCACACCTGTGCTGATCTTCAGGTTCAGACTGTCCAATTTCTCTCACTTAAAAAAAAAAAAAAAAAAACTTTTAATCTACATTAATTGTATAAGAAGAAGTTTATAGTTGCCCTGAAGTTTTTGGCCTGTTGCAGGGATAACTATTACAATTAGATTAATATATTTCTTTAGGTTTCATACGATAATACTTACTTAGGCAAAACTCCAATTACCTTCAGTGGGAGTTTTGCTTAAGTGCTTAATACACAGTTGGTTCCTTAGATACACCACATACTTGTTATGTTGTTATTTGGTTATATATATTTCTACTTCTCTATCGTTGTTTTGAACAAATCTCAGAATACACTCACTCATAGCTTATACTAGTTCTAGCATTGAAAATTAAAGTCTTTGGTGGTATTTGGAGACATAATGGCCAGCAGACAAATGTTAAATATTAATAGTAGACTATTTTGGTTTTAATAACTTAATAATATTGTGCAACTAAAAGATAGATTATTATTTATGCCTTAACTCTCAAGGCTAGATAGGTAGGCATGTTATGAAATTTTGGGGAAATAACTGCTCATTATAAATATATATATAGTAATTTCTAGTGTAAATATCTTCAACTGATGGGAAATAGAAAATCAAATCACCCACTGCCAACATTGCTGAAAATCTGGATTGCTGTATTAGTTCTGGAGAAAACTGTAACACTGTTATATTCCTCTATATTCCCCTCTTGCTACTTCCACATATTTGAAAATATTGTACTTATCTATGGATGTGTTGCCATATGTTTAATTTTAATTCTGAAAATAGCAACTCTAATGTGTTTTACTGTTTGGCTGTTACTGTGAAATCATTCCTATCCATGTTGTTCAAATTTATAATAAGAACCAGAGCTTTTAAAAGCAATTATTGCTAGGATCAGTAATATTCTCTTCCCACCCTTAGATTTTTATTAATTTATATGTCAAAAAGTTATATTTTTGCATTGCCTCCTCACTTCTGGGTTGAGGAGTCAACTTTCCCCTGTTGAGAACACACACAGAAAAATTGGTATGGAGGAAAAGTGGGGGGGGGGGGGGAGGAGAGAGAGAGTGAGTACGAGAGTCTTAAAGATTACCTAAAAAAAAGATTACCATGCAAATAAATTCCAAATGGTGTGGGGATGAAATAAGTTTAAATTAAACTATAAAAAGATTCTTTAAAACCTCTAAAGTGTCACTTTCGGGTTTGCTACAGGCTCCAGAATGAATCATGAATCTTTCTGGGATGACAGAGATGTTCAATCAGTTGAATCAGACCTATAAAAATTCAGAAACCTCAGATTTCCGTAGTGATTTTAAACATTTCCTCTTTTCTTTCTTTATTAATAATAGAATGAAGGTTGGAGAAAATGTACTTTAGACAAAAGAACTCCATGTCTCTTGTGCACTTTGGACCTAAGCTCTCTAATGTCCCAGAATTATTCTTTCTTGCATGTTTCTACCTGACCTGGAACCAGCAGGATGATTTTATGGGACATTATATAAAGATTTGTTTTTGAAAGGTTAGTTGAAGTTTATTTCTGTGCTGAGTGTCCCCTACAGCTTGACTAATGGGGGCATTCAGCACATACTTCAGTGGTTCTTAGTTTTTTAGGTTTCCTTTTCAGGTCACTAGGAGAGGTTGTTAAAAGGAAATAGAAAAAAGCAGAGGAAAGGAACAGAAAACAGACGCTGAAAATGACAGGAATGAGAGGTACAGTAGGGGTCAGATCCCAGTGAAGTCAGTGGGAATTCTGCCATTGATCACAATAGGAGCAGGAGCAGGTTCCTAGATATACAAATGAAGGAAAGAACAGAGATAAGAAAAGTGAAGGTGAAGAAACAAAATTAGTAGCAGTGGTGAATTTGATGCTAAAATGTATGCTCCAATGTATGTAAATGTTTGATTTTTTTTTTTCAGGAGGTATCAGAAGCTCGGATTGTTTAGCAGACAGTTTTATGTAAACTGAGGGTGACATTCTGGCTCCATTGAAGTCACTAGCCAAACTCCAGTATGACTTCATTAGGATCAGGATTTCATTCTGGTAGTGTATTACTCCAGCAGTTGGAGAGCCTGGGTGAAGTATGATTTTGTAGGAAAGTAGGGAAAGGGGGTCCTTTGGGTTGTGTGCTTTTTGCAGTTATGATAATTGTGTGTGTGTGTGTGTGTGTGTTGTTTATTTTATATCAATTTATTTATGCGATGGGAAAATATACAATAGAGTTTTGCCCTTGGTGATTTGAGGACATCCACACACTTAAAATCTTTCAGAATGCAGAGAAATCTGTTATTTCCATATTTTCCAGGTTGGGTTCCTCAGTTCTCCTTCCAGTTGTTTTCCCCTTGGTCACATTTAGTGTTTGTCTGTGGATACACTTCCAGCTTTTTAGGATGGTTGTCCACTCTCTCTCTCTTTCTCTCTGAAGTAATTTACATGTGTAAATGAAAATGTGTGTGTGTGTGTGTGTATATATATATAGTGGATTGCTCCTACAAAAATTTAGTTTTTAGGAAAAACACAGAAAAGTTGGATTTATGGAAACAAAGTTTGGTCTATGATATTTAATATGACAGAGTACACGTGCCTGGAACCTTTGAATCCACTTTTATTCTTGGTACTTCGATTAGACTGGAGTAGCACAGGTTTAATTAACATAGATTTCATTCTCAAAGGCCCACACCCTGTCCATGGGCCCACATGACCCAAAAGAGAGGGGAACATTAGGTCCTGCTGTATTGGGATGGTTGTGAAGAGCTGGTGAAAGGGGCACAAGCTCTATACATTGGAGTGTGATTTGAGGAGAATTCTTTTGTTGTGCAGCTATTTTGTCCCTGGTGGGCCCTCATGGAACTACGCTGTCTTATTCCCATTTACTTCGACTTTGAACTGCGCAGAGGATTTGGTTTTCAGTACATACAGTATTCAGTTCATACAGTACATTCAGTATTGATATTATAAAAACTAATCATCGTTTATTATGGTCCACTATGAAAATGTACCTATTCTACCATCCAATTTGTCATTACAATCGTGTATTTTTTGTCTTTCATTTCTCACTTAACTTAATTTTCATCATTACTAACCGGTTTTACGTTTGTGGCAGATTGTGGCTGCTTTTCACATTGATCTCTGCTCCTCCTCCTTCCATACCCCATCCTGATTTACTCCTTCTTCTTTTTTTTTTATCTTCTGCTTTCCATTTCCCACCTCCACCCCTTCTCCCAGTTTGTTAATTCCCCTCCTTCTCTTGTTTTTGTTCCCTTGCCCTATGTTCTGGCCCACTTCTTCTTAATGTGGTGACTAGGAATTTTATGCAGCCATCTCATGCTGGGGGATGAGCTGTGTGTGCCTCAATGCTGCCCCCCTCCCCCACTCTCTTTCCTCAGTAGCTCCAGCAAATATTGAGTAGTCCTGCCACAGCTGTCCTGAATCTACTGTGTACATGTACACAAAAACATAGACCAGCTGACAGTGGCCCCAGCTGACTCTTGGTTTTGGCTCTGAACTCCCAATGCTGGACTATTGTTTCTAAGTCCTCTGTAGTTATATTTACAAGTCTATTAATGTGCATGTACCTAATTTACACAACTTGGGATTGCCTGTGTTTTTGCTTTGCCTATTGTGTGCATTTGGCTCCATTATCCCTTGGTAAGAAGAACAGTTATAAATGTTTATTTGGTTGAGATGTGGAGTAAAAATATTGCAAAAAACAAAACCAAATATGAGGCTTTTACTCTTTCCTGGTTTTGATCTTTCTCTTTATTTCCTACTCCCCCTTAAAATGTTGGAGAATAAACAAATTCTCTACTTCTAGGAACTATTTTATATTTATATTATATTGTTAATTGTCATTCTTCTGATAGTGAAGTTGTTTTATTAGGCTGGGTGAGAAGAGAGGACACGTGTACAGAAATGTTCTTTTAACAGTCTTGTAATTATTATTATTTTTTCCTCTGTGATATTTATTCCTCTTTTGGTCGATGTTTGCCCTCTATTTGTTTTATTAAGTGCTTTGCATTTGTGGGTATGATTTATGCTGTTGTTTGCATTCTGTCCTCACAGGTGCAATGTATTCTCTGTTTCATCAGAGTATTAGGCATTATGTTGCATATATGTGTGGTATCATATATCATTATCTTCAAGACAGGAATGGGATGAGTACCTGATTGTCTGTCTTAGGTTTTGTCATTCATGTATATTGTTCTGATTGTGTATTGTACCCTTTTAAAAAATATATTTCCCCTTGTGAGGAGCATCTCTTGGGAGATGCTAATTGCCTTCAGCTCTCTTTGAACACATAGAAAGTACTCAGTACATTGGAGGATTAGGCCCTTAATGCCCATAAAAGTGATGGACTATTGTCACTTGATAATGCTGGGAATAGTGGCACTCAGATGCTATGGATGCTTTGATCAGAAGCACCTTTTTTGTTCCAGTTATAGGTGGCTCGGAGGCAGAGACTACCAACAGTCAAATTGTGCTGTGAATTTGTGATGTCAAGATGAAGCTACCAAATATATTTTCACTTATGCATTAGCCCACTATCTTTAAATTTGTATTTCTATATAATTAACTAATTCTTATTCATATTGTAAATACAGAATTAGTTTTATAATCTGTGCATTATATTTTAGTTTATTTATTTTTTATAATGAAGTCTGGATTTTCAGAATTAGACAGGCACATATGTGGCACATATAAGCATCAAGATTGTGTATGCAGTTGTGGTAATTGCAATATTTGTGTGCATTATATTGTGTGCATATGAAATTCTGAAAATACTTTCTTGTTCATTCATTTGACAATCTTTTTGTTCTTTGATTTCCTAATAATATCAGGTTACTTCTTAAGAAGGCTGTTATTTTTAGAGCATAGTTTTGTTACTTGATCTGCTTGCCTTTTTGTTGTAGATAATTTTATATTGTAGGTGGTATAAGAATTGTATTAGGTACATTATCATATTTATTTTTTCTGTCTTATGTTGCACTTCACTTACCCAATGTTAAGATCAACTTCTTCTTCATTTTATAAATGAAGTGATTTGTAGGGTATACATTTTGTACCTGTGTATACAATTCCTTTTTCTTTATTTTTACATTCCTATCATTTCAAATATTGATGTGTTTCATCAGCCAGTAACTGATGTCCCACAAACCAGAGCTATGCTATGCTTTTGCTCACCATGTGTATTTTTCTGAGGTGAAATGTTGCATGTCATATTTTTGCTCAGTTTTAGAACTGGCTCTGAGGTTAAGGGATGTGTGTTTCACTTTTATCTAGTAGTGTAGCATATGTATTCCCTGCAGAATTTCCCATACTGTGTACAGGTATGCTACATCAAATAAATTATATATATGTATATAGATATAATATTTAAAAGTCTTACCAAGGTCATACGGTAGCAGAGCCAGGAATAGATCTTCCAACTGCCAGTCTTATGCCCTTTCTTCAGGGGCTGTGAGCTTAAATCATCATGTTATAAATATATAGGGTATTCTGTTAAACCATCCGAGACAATTTTTAACCATACTTGTGCTGATCAGTGTGTACAAGCCGAGTACCTGTACTTTATTTTTGTCATTTTTAACACACTATCTTTAATGTTCCAGATGAGCATCTTGAAATATTTGTTGTGTATTTTTTATAAACTAATAGCAGCTAGACATGGAGTTCAGTCCATCTGGACAAATAATTCATTCAAGGAATATTAACCTCTTTTGCCTTTGATTATTGTGATTTCCTTGAATGCATTCATTAAGTGATATTATTTGATCAATATCTTTTTGAAGCTTTTTCTTTATAAATCATTTGTGCATATTAGACACTTTCTTTCCCTGAGTGTTTTGCTAGTAAAACTTAAACAATTAAATATTTGCAGAAACCAAACATAAAAGAGGTGAAAATATGGCAGTAGCATTTTTTTTAAATGAAAATTAATATTTATGTATAATATATTTTGTTTATTTACTTATTTCTACTGTAAATATTCCAGTATTTTTGACCATATTAATTTTAAATATAGTAAGAAACTGGTTAACGCTACTTCACTGGGGAGACCTGGTCACAGATTGGTACCCATCAATACCAGGAATTTTTTTCTGATATTTACTCTGCGTTTCCCTTTTTTAATTTCATCTTTGCCCCCTTTTATTATCATAAAAAAAATCTCTCTGTCTATCTTATAAACTCTTCGGACATTTACATACTCTTATCATTTCTTTAATTGACAAGCTGTAGGTATCATCTCTTAGGAAAGCTATCAGTACCTAGCTTGCAAAATCTTTCTGTCAGTCCGTATAACGCCTTAATCACAGTTGCTGTTTTCTTCTGAAATCCTTCCAATTCACTAATATTTTTCTCTTCTATTTGTAAATGTGGTAAATGATAGGTATTTTTCATGTAGCAAAAGACAAATGGGGTGCATGAATAGTTAGATAGATAGATAAATAAAGTAAGAGGAAGAGGGACAGAGGCACAGAGAGGAGCAAAGGAGTTTTTTAAAAGGCTCATATTTTGCATGCTATTTGATTGTATTGGTTTATTCATTTCTGAAAACATACCAAAGCTGTGAATGTTTATTTAGTTCTGCTCCTAATAGTGTTTCTAATAGAGAATTATTTTGGTACAATGAAAGACATTTGTAAATGTAGCAGATAAACCCTTTGGCAGACAAGGAGTGTTTTGTTCAACACAAGAATTCTATTGTCCACTGCTTTAGTTGTCAAGTGTCTAGGGAACCCAGGATTTATGATGATGTTACAATGGCCCTTTCAGTGCAAAGTCTAAGAAGCTGGGAGATTCCGTTCCTCTGCTTTTCAGACTCTAATCTTTTTATCATGAGAGGACAATGCAGGATTCAGCTGCTTCTTGGGCCACAGGACTGTCCATTTAACGTCAGGCATTGTGAAGTAATTACCATAGTGACAATGGATTTTTGCATCTAACCAGCAACACTTTCAAAATTTCTAGGGCTGTCACTTTGTATGAACCAACTGTTAAGACATGGCTTACTTTACAAAAAAAAAAAAAAAAAATTATCTTCTTAAGAGTTTGATTTAAAGTGCCAGTATGTCAAATCCATTTGAAGCACAAGAACTGTTCATTGGCTGTTTATTGGAGTTTTCTAGTGATTATAATTGTACTTTAAACACAGTATTCTATAAATACAGCAGTTTTTTCAGTGCATTGGTGGTTTTTCTTTTCTTTTTTGTTTTGTTTTTTGCTGTAAACTGCAGATCTTGAATATTCTGTTGGAAAACAATGTAGCAGGAAATAGTCACAATGGAAAAAATAACAAATACAAAATATGATATCAGATAATATAGGTAATGCCTGTTGCATACCTATCAAGATTACCAAAATAATTAAATTAAGCATTTAATCATTATCCCTGAAGTCAAAGGTGCTGAAGTTTTTCAAAAATTGCAAGGTAGGGTTACCATATTTCAAGCTTCCAAACAAATAGTGGACACTGCTGGCGGGAGGTTACAGAAATACCATACCATACCAAGCCACCCTTACTTCTGCGCTGCTGCTGGTGGTGACGCTGCCTTCAGAGCTGGGCAGCCAGCCAGCAGCTGCTGCTCTCTGGCCACCCAGCTCTGAAGGCAGCACCGCTGCAGCAGCAGCACAGAGGTAAGGGTGGCAATACAATACCATATTGCAACCCCTCTATAATAGCCTTGTGACCCCCCCGCTTAGGGTCAAGGCCCCAGTTTGAGAAATGGGGCTCTATGCTTTTTATACTAATGTACTGGATGGGAACTGTAGAGTAGCTTTCCATCGTGTTTGTCATGAAAAATCATTGGTCATAGTATTTCTCCTTCCTTCTCTGAGGTCAAAATGCAGATTTATTTGCTTCACAGAATGATCGGTATTAGTAAGAAGTATTGATTTGAAACCCACATACCCTGCATAAATGCTGTGTGATTGGTAATGGAGTTCTTGTTTGACCGTTAAACTATTGTGTATCTGGGGTCCATTATCTTGCGGTTATGTACATAAGGCAGCTTCACTAAATAGAGTGGGGACTGGGAATAAGCATGAGAGTTTTGATTCCCAACTCTGCTCACCCCACATAAAGTTAAAACTAGGTTTTAAGAGCTGATGATATGCAGGTGTGTACGTGCTGAGAATGAAACCCATGCACTTCCAACTCCACAGACACAGGTCTTCCAAAAAGGAGGAGAAGCTTTCCAAGTGCACCACCTTGGGCCTGTAAAGGCAACCATGTACATTTTGAACCATATGAGCAAATTCTCAAAATGGCAAAATTTAGTCCCTTTCCAATGTTGTTCCTTTTTTTGTGCTTCATGTTTGTATCATTTCAAACAAAAATGCAAAGACAAAAAGAAATGTACTTGTTAAAATCAGGAATTTGAAAAATGTGATATGTATTTCACTGTAAACCGCATACAGTTTTCTACATGATGTATTTTCATGAATCAAGCTTTTAGCTTGATATTTATTAGTTATTGAATGATTGCTCACTATATGCCATAATCTATAGTTGTTACATTTTTGTTTTCTTTCTTATAATTATATAGAGCTATAGTGAATCCTAATGTACTTATTCTGTTTGCAAAATACCAATGAGCAAATTGCACTTTTCTAGGAATTATTCATAATTTGAATTTACTTGGTGAACATGTTTTCCAATTTTTTAAATGTATGGATTGATCACAAATATCTGAAATTGCAGGTTGAGTTGGTTACCAAGTTGTGATTGGCCAGATACGTTGCATGTTTTTATTTCTGTTCTCTGATGGGATGAGTGAGAAGCATTTTTGGTGTGACTACTTATGCAAGTGTAAAATTTGTTATCCACGAATACGTGCATGCAACTGAAATTAGCTCTCAGTCTCTGAACATTTTTGCCAGTAAAATTTGATTGTTCTAATGTGATTGGAAAGCACACACAAAAGGAAAGTGCGAACATGGCTGAAGCAAATTCATTTAAAAATCCAAATGAATATTCATAGTGTTTTTGCATTATTTACCCAGCTCTAATATTTAGAAACATGTTTGTAATCACATCAACACATATTATAAAGTATTTTGCAATAATTTCCCTAAAAGTTTTCATTTAATTTTTGGGTACTTGGATAAAGAAAATAGAATTCAAGCTAGGAATCTAATCTATTCCTAAATTTCCATTGGTAGCAGCCCAAGAGCCTGTCAAAATATCTGGTGGGCATCAGAAGCATGAGCCTCAGTATAATTGCCTATCACCGCTTTGCCATGAATCCAAATAGTTATGGTTTTTGTCCATTGGTAGAATTTAGTTCTATGTGGCAACATATCTTTTGAAAAATAGAACATGCTTAGGGCTTGATCCTCAGAGATACTGACCATTCGGTCAAGAAGAGTTAAGGGTTCTCTGCATCTCCTGGGAAGTGTTTAACCCCTTGCAGACCTGGGCCCCTGGCAGACTTGCATGGGCTCCTTTAACAATCAGAAGGATTCCTCATGCACACACCCCGTATTTGAAATACTCATTCAAGCACAGTATTGGCAAAACTCTTACCAGTTGAGAATACAGTTTGGCTACTCTATGGATGGAATACAATTGCCCAGATCCTGGGATATGGTGTGACTGATCTTTGCTGCATCTGGGTATATTCTGGACTTTAAAGCCAGGAAAGCGATGTACAGTAGACTTACTTCATTAGAGAGGAACCCTATTGCCTGCCTTCCCCCCACCTGCTTCCCTACTGCTAGCATAGAAGGCTAAACCCCATGGATCCCTGACTTTCCTATCACCCTCTTGGGCCACTGGCAGCTAGTGTAATTTAGAGAACATATAGGCTTCTTTGAGTTATGCTCAGGGACTGGCCCAGCATTTAGCCAGCCTGGTCTGGGGGATCACAGAGGCCATCTTCCTCAGCTGTGCTCACAATCCTAGGGTAAAATGCAGAACCTGAACCAATGTAATACTTTAATCGCTAATATAAAATATTCACAGGAAAAACAGCATGTGAGCAATTCATTTCCTTTAGTTTTAATGTTGAGTACTCTACACAAAATATTGCAAATCTTTTACAAAAAAGAGAAACATCTATTTAATGGCTCAAAGTTATATTACACTTATTTTATTATTTAAATGTTTAGCAAACTGAAGTCTTTAAAGACAAAAAAAAAAGAAAATATTTGAATCATACAAGCGGAAAATTGTATTCTTGTAGAAATAGGAACTTAGTTGTCTTCTGAGTAATTCAGCTTGTTGGGAACATACAGGAACATACTTCTCCGTGCATTATGTCTGTGCCATCCCACTGACTACAGTTAGCTTGCACTGGTATAACCGAGTTATTATCTCATGCTGAAATACTTAATAATTATTATCAACTGCATAACGTAAGCTCTCTGAACATAAGATGCAGCACCCTGTGATCATCTCATAGTAATAGTCACTGGGCAATGGAGCAGTAATCATGCTTATTCTCTGTAATGTGGATGTTGTAGCTAATTTCTGTTTAAGACCCTAGTGCGGCTCACCGTTCTGTGTGGCTGGACACCAATACGTGTGTGTAGTCCCACTGACTTCAGTGGGATTTTGCCTGGGTGTAAGAAAGCTCTGGTTACATCCCTTTGCAGGATCAAGCCCTACTTTAGTACTTCTTTAACATCTACTAATTGTAAAATGCTGCCAAAAGGCTTCGATAATTTTAATATAGATTTTACTGAAAGGGGTAAACGAGAGATTTTTAAAAAAATTCAAAACAGGATTCAAATTTTATGCTATTTTACTGAAAATTTGAGGCAGTACCTCTCCTATTCTCTCCTGCTCCAGGCAATTAGTAAGTACTGTAGTCAACAGGTGTATGCACACAGCCATAAATGTCCAGCATAATGCTGAATCAGACTGTAGGTGCTAGCTGGATAAAAAGGCAGCATTCAAATACTATTGAGTGACTCTGAGATTTTACTCGGCAAGGACAAGTAGCTCTCCATTGTAAACTAATGTAGTCATCCTCGGTAATCTTGATTAGTTTAATCATTTGATGTACATGAAAGATATCTGAGAAATTTTCCAGGTTGCATAAAAATTAAAGACCATAACAATGACTGCATTTAATATTAAATTGTGTCTCCTTCAACATAAATACAATGATGCAGGGAAGTTCCAGCTGGCTGCTTGAAAGGTAATCTACAGGTATATTTCAGGAACACAAATCCCACTTTTATTTCTGTTTATTCTAACCAGGTTAATGGGCTCAAAGGTCCAGTCCAGTTTGTACATTGGATCTTAGAATTAATGGGTGAAACCTCTGTGTTTAGAGATTGACACCATAAGCCTTGCCCATTGAGTTTGGGAGGTGCTTTTTAACTCTTCAAGAATAGAAAAAATGTTAGGAAAAAACTGTGATGAGTGCCCTTAGGAGAAGGCTGCTATCTATTGCTGATGCATCTCCGTCCAAGAGAAAAAAAGGGGCGAACATTGTGGAATCCTTCAATTATTCAACTAAAAAGCCTGAGGAGCTCTTCTAGGTGCCTGACACTGTATGTGTCTGTTGTAAACAATTTTTATAGCACCTTTACAACAACTTAGGTCTGTAAACTCCTGTTTTGTTTTTTAATTCTCTGCTACTGTTGTTACCCGTGCTTAGTTTTTAAGTGTTAGAACGAGGAATACCTATGCCATAATCTCCACCACCTTGTGATTATTGTATCTTATAAATGTAAACAGTAAAGTGGGAAGGGAAATTGCTGAAAATAACTGGTCTTAAATACCAGGCTACGCGTCCATCTATGTGTACATGTGTAGCCTTATTGGTATATGTTTGTAAATGTCAATTTCACAGCACACACACACACAAACCAATGAAAAATTATTTTCAACAATAATAATTGGAATATAAAGATAGGCAAAGTAGGAGAAAATGCTGCTTGAGAACTTAGAGTTTAAGGATATTTACTTTATATATTTTGACATGCAATGTTCAATTTGTGACTTAACCATTATAAAACATTAGTTTTATGAATTTCAATGTCTACTGTCATTAAATAATTAATGTCTGACCCTCCCATAATTTTGTGCAACTGTGACCATTTCAACCAATAAAAATAAAAAAATAAAAAAGCTTGAGAATAAATATCTAAATTGTCTGTCAAATGTATAAAAAATTAAAATTGAATTCTTCCAAGCCTAAATATATAGAAGCATCAAGAAGAGAACCTGTAGCCTTGGAAATTTGGTAGAAACAAAATACACATTTTGTAATGTACACATTATAAAATAATGCTGTTTGTTGGTATCTAAATAAAGTTAATTTTCTTTTTATCTGAAGAAACCTTCTTTGACCTCTAATCCAACTAAAGATGTGTTCCATTTACCTGCCAAGCAGGAGAGCCACCCCCAGCATATTTTCAAATTCCCAATACATCTGTAACCCTCATCATGGACATATAGTTCCACTACTCTAGAGGCAGTTTCCATTTACTAAAATAATCTTTTCCTTATTCTGTCATGATATTAAACTATCTGATTTTTAATATGCCTGAGAGCACTTAGAAATGCTGGAAGCACGTTTTGTTGGCTGATTACACCTGACATGTGACTGTCACTGTTATTTTTTTCCTACAGTGTCTCTTGCACTAGATAATGTTCCCAGAGCACATTTTCTTTCATGAGATTCTATTCCTCTAGGAGGTAGAGAGAAAGATGTGAAGGGATATTGACATGGCCTCCAGCACTTTAATTATTGGAACATTCTTCCAATAATAGATCTGTATGGGTAAAAGTTACTGGTAAATTCTATTCCTGGTCTATAGATGTTCTTCTGTGTCCAAAATCCCATTGGGCTGTTGGGGTAACTTAAGCGCTAGTTTTTGTTTTGTTTTGTTTCTCTTTTTTAGTGGTGGCAATGTTGCTCTTGATTTCAAATGAACTTTTCATTCTTTGCAGCAAGAGCTGAGATATTGGATAAGTGGCAGCACAAAATTTAAATCTGCATTGTCAACACAGACTCATTAAGTGGCCCTTCAAATGGAAGGAATATGTTTCATAAAATGGCAACAAGTTTCCAGTGGGTGAAGGTGAGTAAGATATCTGACTTCTTGTGCTTATAACTAACCGTTTAGGTATATGTTGCTCTCTTTTTATTGCGCCAAAATATATACACTGTGGTATTTCAAAAATTAGTAACCTCTTCCTTAAGTCAATATGTTGACAAATTTTCTCAGAGTTTTCATAGGGTAGGAGTGTGACCATTGGTCTTAAATGCTACTCAGCAGAGCTGGTGCCTTAGGACATTGACCATCTTGCCGTGACTATCCTGTAATGCACTGTTTGACAAGCTGCAGTATTCAGATCTCATTCTTTTATATTTAGAACATCAAAGCTCTTCTTGAGGTTACATGAAAAAGGAATTAAGTACTGAAGAGGTTGGGATGATGGTAAGCTGTAGTCAGGAGTTTTCCAAAACAATACTGGTAACCATATTACATCAATCCAAAAATGGGCTCTGTGTTGTTGTTTTTCTAAGTCTGCATGGATGAGCAGTTTCTGTATTTATTTTTCACCTGTACCATTTCATGAAATGTCACTAACCTTGAAACAGCCATTCATACTTGTGCTGCAAAAGGTTTTGTTGTTCACTGTGAGGCTTAACGGAAATATGTTGCTGAAAATGTGGAGACAAGGTGATAGGGGAAAACCTCAGACTTCAAAAACGGCCCTATTGTTCCTGGTCCTCCATAATTCT
Organism: Emydura macquarii macquarii; assembly: GCF_026122565.2. NCBI lineage: Eukaryota > Metazoa > Chordata > Testudines > Chelidae > Emydura > Emydura macquarii. The sequence continues at coordinate 6,313,851 of NW_027130698.1, forward strand.
ATTATCAGCTTTTAACCTCTCACATTCTGTGCTTTTCTGATCTATCACTGAAACTCGGGATTCCTCAGATGTGAGAATTCTTAGGCAGAAGTATACATATTTTTCTAAAATCAATGATCAAATCAGTAATAAATATATAAGTAGGGTCATTTATAGCAACATCAGATGTAAGATCCCTTCTGAATTGTGATGTTTAAAATAAAGTCTACAAGACTAAGACATTAAAGCTCTGTAGCTAGCTGATTCATTTACATCTTTTTACATTCACTATGACAGATGCTTCATTTCTGTGGAAATGTCCTTGAATGATGATGATCTTATTTCTGGCAGCCAAATGGACAAAACACTACAACATCCCTGTGTACAGCTATATCAGATGTACATGTCCAACATTCACTGAGTCGTTAAGGTAGACTGCAGCAATTAGTATCAAGTTGCAATAGAATGGATTCAACCATTAAACTGATACCACTCTGTTTCATTTCTTTACAAAATCTATGGGCCTCTTCACTTTTAAACTATGAAGAAGCTGTTCTATACATTTCTGTCTAACAACACTTCTCATTTTGTTATTCATTAAACTCAAGGGCCAAGTGTTGCCAGCCATACTCAGTCCTTAATCAGACAAAACTCTCAGTGACGTTAGAGTTTAGCCTGAGTAAAGGCTGCATGATTTGGCCTCAAGTAACTGCACCACATGTGCAAAAAACCAAAAACAAACAAAAAACCCCAAAACGTATTAATTGGGGGCCTGAATCTGCTCTGCTTCTCAACAGAAGGGGTTAGGCAACTGATTTAATTGGAAGAGAGATTGAACTCTCTATACATACTTATGCAAGTAGCTGAATTATAGTGTTCACCTCACTAAGGTTCTGCTTTGGTTTCAACTTGTGTGTTCTGGCACCTCCCCTCATTTCTGGCTTCTTCGACTAGTCCAGGACTACTCCTACTCTTTTCATACTTGGCTTAGCGCTACACTCCCAAGCAGATTTTCTTTTAATGATAACCTTGGGTGGGGGTGAAAGGCCCACCAAATTGTGCTTGAGAAAAGTAAAGAAGAAACTTAGAACTGCTAACATGGGGCTCAAATCTAACTTAACTCAAGTTAAGTAGTACCTTACTCTGCAAGCAGTCCCATCGGTTTCTCTGGGTACTTTTACATTTCAGAGTTAGGGATGTAATCATTTCTGAAAGAAGACTCCCTGCAGAGTGATTTTAGGATGTTCACTGTAAGGTAGTTGAATTGTCTCCCTATAAAGGAAAATGAACAAACACAGCTTTTGTTGATTGTCATGTAAACCTGTGAGTCCATATGGTTTTTAAATTCTGTTTCATTCTGGAGGATTTTTTTTTCTTAAATGATTTCACTCCTGCTGTGTCTATTCAGAAATGCAGATTTCCTGTTTCAGTATCTAAATCATCAACAGTAACTAAGGTAAAATATTCATGTACAATTATGATCATTGAAACAAAACAGCAAACTGAAGCTAGGCTGTAGTCAGTGTACTCACATAATATAGACGTGGCCCATTCTGCCTGAGCTCTGCAAACTAGCACAGGCACAAGTGATGCTCATGTTGTTGGACTGCTGAGCTAAAAATTGTGGTGAAATCAGAAACTGCAGGAGAAGACTCTAAATTAAAGATGATTTTTCTTTAAAAATGTACTCCTAAACTTTATTGTTTTATATGTGGCATTGCTCCATGACTTCCAAATGCAGTAAGGGAGATAAATCATTTAAATATTCTTCGCTGTGCAGTAACATTGATCTAATCTAAATTGCCAAGAGATTTAGGTGTATGTTTGTGCATAGGATGGAAACATGCATTGATAATATTTAGCACTTATAAAGAACCCTTTTAAAAACTCCCAATGACTTCAATGAGATGTCATGTGCTTTTGAAAATTCCAACCTGCCTACTCCAAACATTGTACAAAAATGAACTAATTAATCTTCACAACTCCATTCTGAGGTGGGGGGAGGTCTCATTAGGTTTATGTCATAATTTTATATACAGCAGAACCCTGTTTATCTGATCTAATTTGGACCGGAGCCATATCAGGTAAAAAAAAATTCAGATAACCTGGAGAATGGAAGTCTAGTTCAATATTCTAGGCTGCCAGGTTTGGTGCATTTAAGTAAGAGTTTAGCAAAACCCTGTAATACAAAGGCAAAGATATATCCAATAATACATGTCCAGCACATATTTGTACATACACTGTCCGGATTTAGACTTCTGTATTCAGTATATGAAGAAAAATCTCAATTATATAAACAAACACTTGTCATTTAGGCAGAATTGGGTGACTTCAGTTGTATATTAAGGGTCTGAGTAACAAAACACTGAAGGTCATTAGTAAATTTAGTCATGCAAACAGTCCAGTTGACTTCATTTGAACTGCTGAGCAGGGCCCGTTGGCCAGATTTTCAAAAGCATAAATTAGTTTATGCCAGTCCCAGTGTCACACAGTGTGACTGAATGTGCAAACTCTGACTTGTACATCAGGCATTGCTTGGACTAAAATCACATCTTTGGAAATATAGCTAAAATGGTTATGGGTCATTTTATTTATCTTGTTCAAAGCATTACCAAAGAAAATATCGATAGCATAATTTTGCTTTGTGTAGTCAAAATGCCAAGAACGTGGTGAGAAGGAAAATATATTCACATTATACTGTCTCTCACAATCAAGTTATCTCTGTAGAGCGGAGCGAGATTTTTCTGTCAATTTTTTCTTGATAGAAAATGTTATTTGGGGAAATGTTGATTTCCCCCAATTTTTTAGATTTTCTGTTGAGGAAATTAAAACAAAATATTTAATTTCAGGTCAGATTAATTAAAAACTAAATATTTTGTTTCAAGTCATTTGATTGAGCAGCCATAGTACCTTCTGTGAGTTATAGTTTTACATGTGTTGTATTCCCATTCCCTTCTGGGCTCAGCTCCCTGGTTGGACTTCAGCTCCCATTATGCACTGAAAACATAGGACTCCCATGATGCATTGTGGTGTCTGAGTCTCAGGGGAAGACCACAATGCTTATAGGAGATGAAGTCCAGGTAAGGCGCTCGGACCATAGAGGAGGATGGGGACATGGGACAACTAAACTAGACTGCCCATGAGGCAGCACTGGAACATATCTGTTTTTCAGACAAACAACATGAAAACTCTTTTTTGGTAATTTGTTTTTTGTTTTTCTTTGATAAAAAAATAAAAAATGTGTATGGAAAGCAGATATTTTTATTTAAAAATATCTTGTTTATTGAGAAATTAAATTTTCTGTCAAAAATTGTTTCTATGGACAATTTTCTGCCAAGCCTACTGATTTCAGTACATAGCTTATTGGAAAAAGCTAACTTCAGCCTTAACTATTGGCAGATTAATGTCTCATAATGAGCCTTTTCAGATTTCCACATTTAATAGTTTCAGGAAATAAATTATGTCATTATATAGTGAAATACATACATGATACACTGATACTATTAATATTACCCAAGACTAGATAATAAAGAAATACTGCTCCAAGTCATCCATGAACTAGAAAAATATGATTAAAGAAAAATTAAAGGAAAGCTATGTATCATGCACTATGTCCTAAAACTGGAAGTCATGTGATCAAAGAGACTGCTAGAAGTGATTTCCTTATCACCAAGGTTGCACTTTGTCCCCAGAAGCTCAGTCCTAGGGACTCACAGCAGAAATATGTCCCATCCAATCATAACTGCTGTGCTAGGGCTTAGAAAGACATGATTTCTCAGAGATTGCTTGGTCCTCGATGATTCAGGGCTTCATAGATAATAAACAATACCTTGAATTGCTCCTAGAAGCTACTTTGCTGGCTCAAGTATGGAGTTTTGCTGCGTAATACAAAGAACACTACACACTGTAAAGCAAGACCATTTAATTCACTTGAGATATTTACCAAGACCATTTATTTCATTGCTAGTCATAGTTAAATAACAACTTCTTTAAAATATATTCAGGAATCTTTCAGAAATAGGCACTAATAGAATTTACAAACCTAGTGATTTTTGCAGTTTTACTAATTTGTAAATCACAAGGATCAGGGATTGGTAAAATCTAATAGAATGCATTTCTGAAATAAGCTTTTCCCACTTGATTTTTGACAACCTGCATTTGCAACCGTTCAGCTATTTTATTTTGAAACGGCTTTTCAATTATATTCTAGTGCTGTAGGGGAAGGTTTTTGACAAAGGCACGACATAAACCATTTATACTGCAGCTCCATCATAGTTCCCATAGCTAAACTAGACTGGACAGTTCATTAAAAAGAAAAATTAATAGCACAAGGGTTGCAGGGAAACAATAACAGATGATGACTGGCCTGTGGCAGCCCATTGAATTCATGTAGTGGGATAAAAATGATTCCCTTATCTCATAAATGAAGGTTTGTTCCAAGGTTTTAGGCAAAGCCTATCCATCTAGTCCTTTGCAAAAAAAAGCTGTATATCTGGGATACTTGGTAGGTCCATAAAAGTAGTATTTTGGAACTTCTAGCTTTTACCCTAATAGAAATGACATATTTCCTTAAACTTTGAAAGCACAATAACAAACATGATATATATCAGAATAGAATATATTAAAGGACAGCTAAATTGTAAATTGGATGAATCCCCTGAACAACCAAAGCAGGTGGGAATGTAGCAGGCACAGTCATGATTCCATCCTCTCACTCATTGGCCAGTGCAGCAGGGTGCATTTGGGGCACAAATTATTGCCTCACAGGCCAGTGCAAGAAGCAGGTAGGGGAAGAATTATAAGGTCCGATGTTCCTTGGGGCTACTCCTGGCTAGTGCAGTTTATGGACAACTCCTCACTTAAATGCCACTATGTAGCTTGTTTTCTGAGTCTGCTAACGGCTTCAGCTTTCCCATTTTCTGTGTAACTTTGAAAATGTTCTTTATTAGAACTGAAAATGTGACAAGTCCACAGAAATATACTACAATAGGAATGTATGAGTTTTGTTACAGCAATGCTACGAACTTCATTTTCAGGGGACATTTCACACAATATAGATTCTGTGATACATTAACTGTCTTTTTAGGTTAAGGGGCACAATCTTCTATTGAAGACAGTTGGATTTTGAAAGAGCCCAAGAAATAGAGGTTTGAGCCGCATTTGTGTTGAAAATGAAATATAGGAATGTGTAATTTACACAGTGTTAAAGGAGATGAGCAAATTATCCATGAGGTGGTATGTACCTTCTGTGTGGGACAGATGACTGGTGGGCTCTGTGATGAGTATTGACTGGTGCAGCTGGTGCCCCTCTTTGCCCGCCGTTACAAAGACAACATAATAATTAGAAAAGATCATTTGTAGCCTGCTCTGTGATACTAGAGACAAATGATTTCTGATGGAAAACCATGTATAGCCGCTTCTCTCATCTTGTATCTGGTACTATGAGTGGGCGTAGGATCCAACAAGAAGGTTTACTCAATCTGAAAAGGCATCCTAGCCAACCTGGAATAAGATCAATCTTTTTATTATTTATTTTATTATTATCTATTAATTGTACTAGTTGTTTTGGGTTACAGTGAACCAAACATAGATAAACCGTCAACTAAATTTTTTAAAAAAAAGTTATTCTTCTCTCTTAATTTTTCTGCCTATTATAGTTACAGGTGACACCTAAGATGACTAGAACTGAATTATCCTGGAAAATTTGTTAATGTTATGCAAATAATCTCATTTGGGGCACGTTCTTTTATTTATTTCTGTGTTCAGGGATTAGAAGCTAACTGCAAATCTTGCTACTTTATTGTTTTATTTAAATTTTCACAGGGACTACTACTCCTTTCTCCGCTATATAGGAGAACATAGGAGAGAAAAACACTATCCCAGGAAGCTGCCTTTCTTTTGATGAATCACAATGCACAAATTGTTCCAAGGACAGCACAACAGAGTCTCTGTTAGGCTCTATCACTGCACAGCCAATAGCCCAGCAGTTAGTGCTGCTCTGCTGCATTCTTGCAGCATAAACAAAACAATACAGAAGTAGTGTGTTCAAGGAGCCTGCAATGGACTTTACTTTAGCTGCTGAGTCCTTCCCTTATTTAATTATAACCCTTTAGCAAGTTATATTTCTTTAAAAGATGAGCTTCTATTTAATAAACGTAAAAGAAATACAAAAATATTTTAATAGAGAAACTTATCTGTAGAGAATAGAACAAGTTAAATGTATACCCCAAATTAAAAAACATAATAAGAGGACCACCATGGCTAAACAACAAAGTAAAAGAAGCAGTTAGAGGCAAAAAGGAATCCTTGAAAAAGTGGATGTTAAATCCTATTGAGGAAATAGAAAGGAGCATAATCTCTGGCAAGTGAAGTATAAAAATATAATTAAAAGCCAAAAAAGAATTTGAATAACAGCTAGCCAAGGACTCAAAACGTAACAGTAAATAAAATGTTCAGCACATCAGAAGCAGGAAGCCTGCTGAGCAACCAGTGGGGCTATGGGATAATCAAGATGGTAAAGGAGCACTCAAGGGAGATAAAGCCATTGCGGAGAAACTAAATGAACTCTTTGCATTGGTCTTCATGGCTGAAGATGTGAAGGAGATTCCTAAACCTGAGCCATTCTTTTTAGATGGCAAATCTGAGGAACAGTTCCAGATTGAGGTGTCATTGGAGGAGGTTTTGGAACAAATTGATTTATTAAGCACCAGGACCAGATGGTATTAACCTAAGAGTTCTGAAGAAACTCAAACGTGAAATTGCAGAACTACTAACTGTGGTATGTAACCTATCATTTAAATCAACTTCTGTACCAGTTGGTATGATGGGACAGACTAGTTTGGCAATTGACTGATCTTTGACTACTGGTGATAGATAAGTCAATGGCCTGTGATGGGATGGATTCTGAGTTATTACAGAGAATTCTTTCTTGGGTGTCTGGCTGTTGAGTCTTGCCCACATGCTCAGGATTTAACTGATTGCATATTTGGGGTCAGGAAAGAATTTCCCCCCAGGGCAGATTGGCAAAGACTCTTGGGGTTTTTCACCTTCCTCTGTAGCTTGGGGCACAGCTCACTTGCTTGTGGATTCTCTGTACCTTAAAGTCTTTAAACCATGATTTGAGGACTTTAATAACTTAGTCATAGGTTAGAGATTTATTACAGGAGTGGGTGGATGAGGTTCTGTGGTCTGCGTTGTGCAGGAGGTCAGACTAGATGGTCATATTGGTCCCTTCTGACCTTAGAGTCTATGAGACTGGAGAATAGCTATTGTGACACCAATTTTTTAAAAAGGCTCCAGAGATGATCCCGGCAATTACAGGCCGGTTAGCCTAACTTCAGTACCAGACAAAGTGGTTGAAACAGAACAGAATTATCAGACACATATGATTTGTTATCAGAATATCAGAATACGACTTGTTGGGGAAGAGTCGACATGTTTTTTTGTAAAGGGAAATTATGCCTCACCAACCTATTAAAATTATCTGAGAGAGTCAACAAGCATATGGACAGGGGTGTTCCAGTGGATATCGTGTACTTAGATTTTCAGAAAGCCTTTGACAAGGTCCCTCACCAAAGGCTCTTAAGCAAAGTAAGCTGTCATGGAATAAAAGGGAAGGTCCTCTCCTGGATCAGTAACTGGTTAAAAGATAGGAAACAAAGGGTAGGAATAAATGGTCAGTTTTCAGAATGGGGAAAAGTAAATAGTGGTGTCCCCTGGGGTCTGTATTGGAACCAATACTGTTCAACATATGCATAAATGATCTGGAAAAAGGGATAAACAGGGAGGTGGGAAAATTTGCAGATGATATAAAACTACTCAAGATAGTCAAGTCCAAAGCAGGCTGCAAAGAGTTACAAAGGGATCTCACAAAACTGGGTGCCTAGGCAACAAAATGGTAGATGAAATTCAATGTTGATAAATGCAAAGAAATGCACATTGGAAAACATAATCCCAACTATATAGATAAAATGATGGGGTCTAAACTAGCTGTTACCACTCAGGGAAAGAGATCTTGGAATCACTGTGGATAGTTCTCTGAAAACATCCACTCACTGTTCAGCAGAAGTCAAAAACGCTAACAGAATGTTGGGAATCATTAGGAAAGGGACAGATAATAAGACAAAAAATATCATATTGCCTCTTTATAAATCCATGGTTCATCCACATCTGCACTGTGTGCAGATCTGGTTACCCCATCTCTAAAAGATATACTGGAATTGGAAAAGGTACAGAAAAGGGCAACAAAAATTATTAGAGGTATGGAACAGTTTCCATATGATGAGAGATTAATAAAACTGTGACTTTTCAGATTGGAAAAGAGACGACTAAGGGGGGATATAATAGATCTATAAAATCATGACTGGTGTGGAGAAAGTGAATAAGGAAATGTTGTTTACTCCTACACAAGAACTGGGGTCACCAAAAGAAAGTAATAGGCAGCAGGTTTAAAATGAACAAAAGGAAGTATTTCTTCACACAACACATAGTCAACCTTTGGAACTCTTTGCCAGAGGCTATAGTGAAGGCCAAGAGCATAACAGGGTTTCAAAAAAAAAAAAGAACTAGATAAGTTCAAGGAGGATCGGTCCATCACTGGCTATTACCCAGAACGGGCAGGGATGGAAAACCATGCTCTGAAATGACCCTAATCTCTGTTTGACAGAAGCTAGGAATGGATGACAGGGATGGATCACTTGATGATTATCTGTTCTGTTCATTCCTTTTGAAGCACCTGGCATTGGCCGCTGTCAGAAGACAGGATATTGGGCTAAATGGACCGCTGGTCTGACCCAGTATGGCCGTTCTTATATTCTTAATTCATATTTCTTTTAACGTTCTATTAAAAATAAGTGTAGAAAATGTCCAGTGCTGCTAGAATATATTCATACATGGCTTTTATAGCCCAGTTCTTATTAAGGTTAAACTCTCATTTAAATGTTGAGGGGCTGCAGAACTGGCCATAAGAAAAATTATTTACTGCATAATTAGCATGTACCATTGTCATGGACCTGCAGTGTGGGACATTTTACTAACAGTTAGTTCATTAAAATATTTCAATGTATAGATTTGGGGAGAAATAAAACCACTGGGAGACAGACTCTGATAAACTTATTCATGGTGAGTAGAACTGTACTCCAGTAGGAATCCCATTTAAGACAGTGGGTTTCAGAATCTGGGTTAATGAGAAAACATCAAAAACAATACATACAAGATATTACACTGACTGTTCACTTTATTTGCATCCTTCACATTCACATATTGCCTTCAAACATAGAATCTGCTTTCTCTAAAGTACATGAAATTGTGAACAGTCTACAACAGTGTCCTTTGTTCTGATGACGTAGAATTACTATATCGCTAAGATAAAAAACTGTGAGTTGTGAAATTTTAACAAAATTGCATAATTTGCTGATGGAAAAACAATTATTTTTTACAATACTTAAGCATTCATTGAACACTTACTTGTGCATCCTCATTGTTCCATCATTGTACATTTGATCCAATTTGTTTTAAAGCATGAAAACCATAGGTAGTGCGTGAGTCTTTTTTGTGTGGAGGCTATGCCCTGGAGTGCTGGAAGCTCCCTAGAAGGAGGGTGGCCTACAGCGCCCAGAACATGGCCCTGCTCCCTGAGGTCCTACTCATGCTCCTCCCACTGTCCCACCTGCACTCCTTCTCAAGGCCCACCCCCATTCTGCCTCTTCCTCCTGAGGCCCTGCCCTTGCTTCATCTCTTCTCATGCCTTCTCCTCCTCTTCTCCTGAGGCCGCATCCACTGCTTACTTCTCTCCACCACCTCCTCCTCCTCTCCCATCGCTCATCCTTAAGGCAGGAAAAAAGTGGGAGGGCAAGATGCCCACAACTTATACTCTACTTAGAGTCCTATAGCTGGCCCAAAGTGGGTGGCACTAATCAGGAAATGGCAGACAGCCCATGCACTGATTCAGCACATCGCTAGCTGAATCTCCAACTGCCATGGTCTGTATGGATTCCTCACAGCAAGGCTAAAGCTGCCTTCAAATGGTAGAATCTCTCAGGGAGGGTAGCGCTACAAACAGCACACTTGCTGGCTCAGTTTCAATTAGCACTTCATGAACGAGTGGAGGTACCTCAAATCTATTCACTTCAACAGGTTGAAATAAAGAGAGGATTCTGCCCAAAGTGCATACAGAATCATAGAAATGCAGGACTAGAAGGGCCCTTGACTGGTCACACAGTCTAATCCCTGGCACTGAGGAAGGATCGTCTCTGACAGGTGTTTGTCTAATCTATTCGTAAAAAGTTCCAGAGACAGAGATTCCACAACTCCCTAGGTAATTTGTTGCAATGCTTAACTGCCCTTACAGTTAGGAGTTTTTTCCTAATGTCTAACCTAAATCTCCCTTGCTTCAATTTAAGCCCATTTCTTCTGTAGAATCATCAAAAACTTCTATAGAATCATATAAGGTGTGTGTTTTGGTGGGTCTTCTTGTAATATTCAGCTTTTGAAGACATTCAAAATTATCCTTCATTATCCTGGTCTTTGATTCTGACTTTCTATCTCAGTGTTTTTCTTGGGATAAATCAAATTAGCTAGCAAGAAAAATGTGAGGGTAATTTTGCCTTTCTTGAGTATGAGTGCCTTTGCCTTTCTTGGGTATGAGTGTAAAGAAATACTCAGAGCTGGTTTAAAACGTGAACACAACATATAATTGGAAGTAACTTGACTTTAGTTGTCGGTGATTTCCCCCACAGGGCATCATCTATTACCACTTACGTATATAATAGCGAACCATATTGAAACTAGAGTGGACCTAGGCTATGGTTATATTGGATTTTGAGCACATAGTAAATGATGAGACGTCCACTTTATTCTGAGATGCACAAGTACACAATTATTATTTAAAATAAACTCTTCCACGAGTGTAGTCATTATTTCAAATGACTCTATCAATCACTGAGTTCTTTAATAAGACTACCTTTCTTATGCTAGTTGTCTTCCTGCAGAGTTTATGCTTAAAAACAGACAGTCTATGTCACATTTATCTCAAGCGGATCTCCCTAGGGCAGCAAGTAAATGTAAAACTCTGTTTACAACCATTTTTCATTTCCCAAGCCTTTTAATATCAGTCTCTCAGGCCTATTGCTATGTCATTCACTTCATAATGTACTAAGTTGTCTTGTCTCTTTCAGTGCTTGTATTAGGTATAGTGCTTGGCAATTTCACTCTCCTTGAATGACTACAAATTAAACTAAATTCAGAGGGAAATAATTTCCTTCTGTGATGATTTCAGAGTTAGATACTGAAAAGAAATATCACATCCTATTAATCAAGGTGCTTACTTTTTCTCCTCCTCCCTACTGAATGACTTTTATTTCCAAAGAGCCATTGGTATACATTTTAGTGTATGGTTTCCTGATATTGAATCTCAAAACTACCAATGGAAAAATGACTACATTTCAGAAACTATTCTCAGAAAAACCTCGGGATTATTAGGTTTTTAAACATCTCAGTAATTCAATATAGTGCTGTAAAATATAATTGAAAATGCAGAAGTTTAAGGTTTCCTTGGATAAATCTATACTGAATAATACTCTATGAAACTGCAAAGACGTATGCATATTAATATTTTTATTTGTATTACCTTAGCATCTAGGACCCCTACTCGTGGACTAGGACTTATTGAGCTAGCTGCTATACAAATATAGAGCATAGTGAGTAGTCTCACTGAAGTCAGTGGGACTACTCACAGTACCTAAAATTGGGCATGTGCATAAATCTTTGCAGGATTGGATTCCCAATATTGGGACTAAGACAATAGTCATTTATGGTCTAATCCTGCAACTGTTGAAGTCAATGGAAATTTTGCCACTGCTTCAGTGGAGCAGGTTGAAGTCCTCGTTGACATTTTTTCTTCCCAATTACTAATAAATACAAAATATTGAAGGTTTTGTACTAAATAGTTTTAGGGTATGTCTGCACTAGAATGGGAAGGTGTGGATTCCAGTGCTAATAGATGCAAGTTAGTGCATTAAAAATTGAAATATAGCCAAGAGAGGCAGGAAAGGGTAGCCAACCAAATATGATCCTGTCTGAGACCATAGGTACATACTTGTACACTATATGTTGTGCAGTTTCCTAAAGTAACAAAGATTCATAAGTTGGTCTGACAGTGCAAGTGTGTTTTACAAAAGAGAAAATACATTTAAATGTGCCATTGTGCCATACTACTTGAATCTGTATATTTTACTTTGCCTAATAAAAATTCTCAACACAACACCAGATTTACTGAGCTATCTTTGTGACACTTTTTTTTTTTAACTGATACAAAAGCAGGAGCACAGAATATGTCTTCTGCTGAAAAACATTAAACTAAAACTGGAAACCTATCAATTGAAGTGCAGTGATACTTTCTGGTTACAGTGTACCTTTTGCAATCACATTTTCCTGCAGTAAGAATGGACAATCCTGTCAGTTTTCAAGAACTTTATTTACTTAAATATCTTTAAAATGCTTTTTAAAATGTCTCTAGGAGCTTCTCATTTGAGTTATACAATTAGTAGCAAGGATAAAAGCAACAAAAAAACAAACAAAAAAACCCAGCAAAACAAAACGACATAATGAACCCATACCAAACCAATCCAGGATAAATATACTTCTCCTGTATATAATCATGCTCCCTTCCACCCCACCCAAATACACATGGCCATTCTGCATTCCTCAATTCATCTACCTCAATAAAATATAAAGACTAGTTAAGATTCATTATGTACCCTAAAGATGAACAAATTCAGGCTTTCTTGGACCACTTTGGTTTCCAGATCCATCCCATTTAAACTGGGAGACTATTAGTTTGAGTGCATCTGATGGGTGCATTTGTGCGCATGTCGATCAAAGACAGAGATTGTCTCTTAGGCATCCAGGCCTCAGTCTGTTTAGGATTAGATCATGGAGTCATCATGAGTCCTGAGTAAGGGCCAGTGTGGAATTGTGCTGCCCCAGAAGCAGACGAGGGTCCAACATCTCCCTCTGTGCCAGCTCAGCTATGTTGATGGATGTGTTGAGGAGGTGGAATTAAGGCTCCACCTATTCCCCACCTGTGCCCAGCCACTCCCTGCCTATGTGAGCAGTAAGGGGTGTAGCAGAGTCATAGCAGCTGCTCTCCCACTTGTGCTCCGACCCGCAATGTGGATAGCCCATTCATATAAGGGGTAACTCGTGCTCATATGCATGACTCCTAATGTGACTCACAGTTGAACCCTTGAGGTTCTATAAACTGAAACCCTTAATCTCCATCAGAAGATAATTTGGAGCAATATATACGTGTTCAACCTTGAAATAAAATATGTATTTGTTCATCTGACAGTTAGTGCCAAAATTTTGCTATAACAATGCTAATAAAATTGTCAAAGAACTTGCTGGGGATTGAGAGAACATTTCTCTTTTCCGCTGTTTTTGGCAACAACTGAGAGCTCATTCCGACTGTGAATTTATGAAATTTTACGCAATATTCTTGTAAAATCTCTCAAAATGCTATCATCCATCATTTGTCATTACAGTGTACTCTTGAATATATTTTGTCAAATGTATCCCGGAGGAACAATTACTATTTTAGTGTATCGTGCAGAAGTTCTGGACTAGGAATTGTTTAGGCTATAATACTTTGGCACATGGTCAGAGGTACTCACAGGAAATAAGCTTGGCTCTATTGGGATTATTTCTGCTATATATAGAAAAAAACATTAAAGTTGGCTAGACATAACTTCCGAGACTCTGATTTTGTCATTAAAATAATCTCTGCTGACTCCTTAGTTTTGTCTATGATTCATATGTAACCAATCATAATAATTTTTGTCCAAGAAACTTTGAAACTGAGAGAAAAACATTTTAGTATGGTTGACTCAAATTCTGCTTTGCTGCACTGGGATAACATGATTTACTACATTAAAGTTGCACTGCTATAAAGAAGGGCAAAATTTAGACTGTGTTTGCACTTTGGTAGTATTCAAAATATCTACAATATAGTTAAAATTAGTTTAGATTGTATATTTAATTTATGAATGGTATTGATGTAAGCAATGTCAGGGTAGCATTCAGACAGGCCCTAAACTGGGTGTTCAGGAGAAAAGAAGAATAGACCCCCGCCTTCTCCATTTAGCACCCATTGCAACAGCCTACCAGAATTACAATCCTGGGCTCTGGGAAGGACAGGGACTGCTCAATGAATGCATTCTGGGGAGCATAGTGCTCCAAGAGGGGAAGGAGCATGGCCTTATTCTGACCTTGTAGCAGCCCAGGGAGTAGGTCTGTGGTACACAAGGCAGTACACTGCACCGGTAGAATGTGACTCAAGGCTTAAGAAGGATCAGTGTCTAATAGGCTCAACAGAAGGCTTGGTGTAAATATATTTCTAATAAAATATATTTTTTAATTTACATTTTAAAAGGGCTGAAGCCCAGCCTACATTTTTACAGGTACAATTTTCACCTGCCTTTTTACATCTGTCATAGAAAATAGCACATGCAAAGCAGAGTACTTGCAACTCTCTCTGATTTTTCTTTTTCCTGTGACAATTTAGTTAGAAGTGCCTATAGAGAAGTGATCCTCTCCATGGCTCAGGGAGACTTCAATCTGTGTTGCATATTTGCAATACACATTATATTATTTAAAGTTTTAAGTTAACTTTGCCCTTTATATCTCAGGTGAAAGCAAACCACACCTGTTCATTTGTTGCCATAGGGTTATTTTCTGATTTAATAATGTGAGATAGCTGATTAATTCTTGTTGCTATGTATTCATGGTGGGACTAGCATTCGGTCACTAAAAAGCACCAGAATTTGCTTGTTAGAAATTAAAATCTACTGTCTCTTTCTAGATCCATCTTGTCCCAAACCTTGATAAAGTATCTACTCAGGTATAAAAAAGGAGAATAGGGTTGGATTTCCAGTCATTTCTAATGGAAATGCATGTTTTTGAAATCAGAAAATGTTTATTATGCAATTGCAAACAGCAGTGGAAAAATTGGGATATGGTATTCAGGGCAATCTGGATAGATGTTCATCCATATTGTTTTCCATAGTTTAGGAATAGTATAATCTTTGTGTAGAATTGGTTGAATAATCATAAGAATTTTAAAACAGTTATTCCCAAGTAATCATTGATTGAAGAAAGGCAAAATTCGCAATGAATTATTCTAACTTTTTTATCTACATGTAATGTGGTACAGCATCTGAATAAATCTGTTGCAAATTGGCACTTTCTGGACATTAACCAGAGCCACATTCCAATCATCTGCTGCAATTTCAGTTCCCAGATCTGCATGCCATGCTTGGGGAGTGATGAGGTATTTTTCCTCCAGCCTTGGCCAAAAGAAAGACAATAATTGGTTTATAAATTGTTTAGCTGCTTTTCCATATCGGCTCATTAAAGAAATAAACTGTTTGTTTTCAACCTGGAAGCTTTTTTAAATTGTGGAAATGATGTGAGTTAATTGTTTGGGAAGCAAGATTCCTTTCTTTTTAGAGATGTCATTTTAGTTTGGTTTTTTGTAATACTTGTTGTTTTTATACCTTAATTTAGCAGCATCTCTTATAAGGCTGGTAGGAAGTACTTTATAAATAAAGCACCAAATACTCAGCTGGTTTAAATCAGAGTAACTTCATGGACTTCACTGGTGCTATGTCAATTTACTCCAGCTGTGGATCTGATATAAGGTTATTAACTTTCCTTATTAAGATAGGTGTGGATCTTACTATGGTGCACAGTCTTTACTGCCATGAGCAGTCCCATTGTGTGTTTACAGGATTGGGCTCTTAGAAAAAGCCACTTTTAGACCCCATACTTCCCTCTGCATTAGGAATATATAACCCTGTTCCTCTCACAGAGAGGTTTAAAAATAAAGGATTGGAGGCAATTACCACTTTAAACCTTAATTAGTAAATTAAGTATGGATATGTGGTTAATGTTTTGTGTCTAGTGCTTCGTGCTTCAATAACTGATAGTAAACACTTGTATGTATCTGCATGTCTGCTCCATTATTTTAAAGCATCTTTTATAAAGCCTTTGCTGATAATTACATAACAATACTGGTAATAAAATTATACGATGTTTTGGGTATTATGGAATATTTGGTTGTTTACTTACTTTAATTGTTGGTGGCATCATTTGAAATTAATGATCTGAAGAACAGGATTCAAATATACAGGGTTTTTTGTTTTTTTTTTAAACTTGTTTTTAAATTCTATTAATGCAAACTGTTCACTTGCTAAGCCTGCTGCAAAATAAGCCAAAACAATGCACCAGCAGTAAAACAGGGCAACCGTCTCCATTCATCTTCTTGGAGCGTTGGGGCCTTATTACAAAAATGTACCAGTGCTAGTAACTGCTGCACTGCAGAATAGCATGCTTACAGCAAATATACATGACTAGTATAACTTGCATGTCATAGTGCTCCGTTCATTTGAAAGGACAGTGCATAGGAAACTGCTCCTGAAATTCATCCATATTTATAGGTTGAGTGAATGCAGTTATGCAACAAGCTGAGCCAGCTGCAGTATGTAGAGTTTTGGCTGTGCCCAAACAGATGAATGCGGACAAAAAAACATCCCCATGTAACACTATAGAGGTGATTTTAGGGCCTGCTCATTGTGGGTTAAATTCAGTTCTCAATTACACTGGTGTAAATCCAGTGTCATTCCATTAAGTGGATTGGAGTGACTCTGGATACCTGGTTACCTGTGTAACTTAGAGAAGAATCTGGCTGATTATATTTAAGATGACATTTCTAAACTTTGAGCTAGATTTAATGGATATTTACTTAAATGGTAGCCAGTAAAAATCAAGTAATAGGTGTTGCAATTTGACTTTTCTGCACAAAAGTGAGAAATAATCTGTTTCCATTTTCTCTAGAAATCAGTTATCAGAGAAAGAACTGAAATGATTGCTTCATGTTGAAGGTTTTTTCCACGAATAAACCACTAATAAAACAGAATAAAAACTAATTTTCAGTCTCTTACTTCAGGCTCTAATGCTTCTGGTGTCAAAAATAATTTCTCTTATTAGCAAAATGTCAGCAACCTTAAGTAAACTCTGAAATGACAACTCTGACTAAACCCTTCATTCCTTGATACAATTCACAGTTTATATATTAAATAGATTTCTGAATTTTTAAAAGCATTTTTCTGAGTCAGTTTGTGGGGTTTTCCTTTAAAGGTTGAATAGTGTTCTTGTCTTTCCTGTCTCCCATTCTTTTATGACTCTTTCATAACATGGCATAGAGAAAATAATGTTGACAAAATTAAAAAGGATACTTAAAAATGTTCTTAATATATATGCCCGAGAAAGAAAAGTCAAAATTCCTCACTCTGCGACAGATTATGTTCTCATATAATATATGCATAAAACTCACTGAATATATTACTCTGGAGCCATTGCAACATCATAATTAAGGTTGTTTCTGGTTTACACTAAAAATGGGAGTTCATGTCTTTGTTTTATATGAAAACACAATATTTTTGCCTCAAATGTTTAGCACACCCTGTTCCTCAAACCTGAATGTATGTGTTTTAACAGAATTGTGCAAAGAGTATGTGCGGGGGGAGGAATCTAAATGGGATTTTGGGAAATGCTAAATGCATGTCATTCCTACTGGGAGAGAGTTAAGATTGTGGTACCTTTTCTGTGGTGTTTCATGACTGTGCTAACAGTGTGTCCCTTGGAGGGATAGAGTGTGGGTAGCCTTAACTTTTCAGTTCCTTGGGTTTTTTGTTACATATATTTTTATAGAGCATCCTTGATTAACACAGAACAGTGTGTGTGTTAGTTAATTGGAAAGAGTGTGTGTGTGTGTGTGTATACCTCTGAAAATAGAATGTACTATAGCCTTAAGTCAGTATTTTGTTAATATTCTGTGGCAGATACAAAGTGACTTACAGAGAAACTTAAAACAAACATTCTAGGAACAGTAAAAGTTGGTTGCTCAGTACAGGTGTTCTTTAAATAAAGGCTGAAAAACATTGGACTGGAAGCCTCAGGGATATATCCAAGTGGTTCTTTAAGATGTTTTGTTAGTACTGGAGATGTAGGCCTTAGTGCAGGTTTCACTGTATTAAAAAAATCTTATGGCCAAACTTTGACCCTGACCTACTGTTCATAGATCAGATATGAAGAAAGAGGCAACGTCATTTGAGCAACTACTAACTTAGGGGTATGTCTACACTGCAACAAAAAACACACGGCATCAAGTCTCAGAGCCTGAGTCAATTGACTTTGGCTTGCAAGGCAGTGTAGCTGTTCAGGCTCGGGCTGGAGACCAGGATCTGAGACCCACCCACCTCACGGGGTTTCAGATCCGGGTTCCAAAGCCCAAATGTCTACACTGCAATTTTTAGCCCTTCAGCCCCTGTGTCAGCTGACCCAGATCTGCAACCCTGGGTCTTTTGTTGCACTGTAGAAGTACTCTTAGAGACACCGGGAAGGGGTGCTACTGCCAAAGGTCACATTGCTGAAGAGTCTTGAGGTGTTTTTATTAATTTATGACAGTGAAGGTTGGTGGAGACAATAGTGACAAGGGATGCTTTGAGGTTTGTGAATGTTTCCAAGCACTCCCTGACAATATTTTATTAGAGTACTGAATGCAAGTTGTGACCTAACTGAATTAGGAGAAGGGGGAAAATATAAGTGACAGATGCTTCAGTAAAAAAGCAAGGAGTTTTGCTTGAAAAGCACCAGAAAAAAAACTGTTGTAATCTAGAACAGTCATAGTTGGTAGTAATTATATCAAAGTATTATTTTTTTATTGAATCATTAGTTTTTTATTGCTGTTATTTTCTTTAAGTAGACAACGGGTATTACACCTGTGTTATATTGGTACTAGTTTCATTTTGGAAATTACACTTTGCCTATAACACAGGGGAAAGACTGACATTTTTCTCCACTTTTCTTTCTTTCA
Source organism: Emydura macquarii macquarii (assembly GCF_026122565.2). Taxonomy (NCBI): domain Eukaryota; kingdom Metazoa; phylum Chordata; order Testudines; family Chelidae; genus Emydura; species Emydura macquarii. The sequence goes on from NW_027130698.1 coordinate 6,332,761, forward strand.
GCAATTAAGCTGGGAGCCTGCAGAGCATTAAAGGGATGCACTTAATGAAAGGTGGCATCCTATTTGCAGAACATTACATCTGAAATTTTCCACTAGCCCCAACTTTTGGACTTCAGAAGTGGCTCGGTGTGGAAGGAGTAGATTCTTGAATACTCCTGTGCCTATAAACTAACCAAAAATGAAGGAGGACAGTTGTTTACATGCTGCTCTTATCTGCCTGGGCATGCTGTATTACAGCCATGCCATGTCTACAGAAAAACTCAACCATTTAAGGCCGTCACTCCATGGTCACCATGAAAAAGGAAAGGAAGGGCAAGTTCTGCATCGTTCAAAAAGAGGCTGGGTGTGGAATCAGTTCTTTGTAATAGAAGAGTACACGGGACCAGATCCTGTACTAGTTGGCAGGGTAAGAAATATATTATACTTTTTCAGTTGTATTTGTATAGATATTTCCTACCTCATTGCTGTGTGAGCTGGTTTTTTCCTTCAGTACTTTTCTTTCATACCAGCTGTGTATTCAGCACCATCTGAAACGTCTAGTATTAATCATTTCATCTGTAGCTCAATAAAGGTCTTATCCAAAGTGTATTGAAATCAAGGAGAGGCTTTCCATTGACTTCAGTACACTTTGACTCAGAGCAGTAGGTTGAAACCTTCTCCGCTGGGACCAAAAGGATCATTTTCACAACAAGTCTGATCCCCAAACTGGCCACTGTGTCCCAGTAAATCTTCATGCCATTCTTAAATTTGATGTCCAGTCAGTGGAATATTTCCCTCACTGTTGTAAGACTAGCCTAGGAAATACCAACCTGTGTAAGAGTTCTAAAGTAATGGTTAAAAATGGACTTGATCTGACACACCAAAAGAAAAGAGAAACATGTAAGTATATGTCCACAAAGCAGCTGGGAGGTGTGAATCCCAGGGCAGTTAGACAGATGCGCACTAGCTGTGCTAGAGCTTGTTTGCTAAAATAGCAGGGTGGCACCGCAGCATGGGGTAGCCCTTGAGCTCAGACCCAGGGGGTCCAGCAGGCGTGGACTTGGGTGACCTGAGCCACCACCATGCTGCTATTTTTAGAAGAGAGCTAATGCAAGTCTATGTAACTGCTCTGGGAATTACACCGCCCAGCTGCCGTGTACACATACTGTCATTGTGCATCTAAATTTAAGCTATTGCTCTGTAAGATGAAATACATTTGACTGCATTAGATATACTAGGTCTGATTCTCCCCTCTGTTACACCTGTTTTACTTCCTCCAAAGTCAGTAGGGGTTATTTTAGATTAAGATTGGTCTAATGGAGTCAAATTCTGTCATCAGTTCATTGATTTAAATGAAAGTTAGACACATGTAAGCAAAAACAAATTTGATCCATTGTGCACCTGACTTATGAAATTGAAGTCTGCTTTAGTCATGAAAGTTAAGAAAGTTGAGTCAGCAATGGCTAGACAATAATGTACAGTAATTCAATAACTATTTTAATGGCTGGAAATACAGTATATACTGGTTTGTTACAATATGTACATTTGTTTATCATTTTATAGCTTCATTCAGATATCGATTCTGGAGATGGAAACATTAAATACATTCTCTCAGGTGAAGGTGCAGGAATAATTTTTGTTATTGATGACAAATCAGGGAACATCCATGCAACAAAGACACTGGACCGGGAAGAGAGAGCTCAGTATACTCTAACGGCACAGGCTGTCGACAGAAACACTAACAGACCTTTGGAACCACCTTCTGAATTCATTGTTAAAGTTCAAGATATAAATGACAACCCACCTGAGTTCCTACATGAAAACTACCATGCTAATGTGCCAGAGAGGTCTAATGTGGGTAGGTACAGATAAGTGAATGCCGGTTCCCATTTTATGGAGTAAATTACATTGACAGTCTATCTTTGCTAAATCTAATTAACATCTTCCCAACTTTCAGAAGGTAAAATTTATTCAGTTCCTCTATTAATCAACGAAACATCCTCTGTCATTTGCTCTAATTAGCTGAAGGATTCAAACTCTGCTATAGCAAATCCAGTATTACCAACCTCAGGAAATCAAAAATCTTGACTCAGACTCCCTCATAAGATCAAAATCATGAGACTGGTCGCACAAATCATGAGATTTAAAAATCACCATCAAACCATGTATTTTAATCTGTCTTTTGATTTTTAACACTGCTTCTACTCTTCTGGAACTGTTTGTGTGATAATTTCATTTTGAAAAGTCAACCTTTAAAGCACACATTCCTCTCCCTGGCAGCTCAAATGGAGAATGAGGGCAGGTCTACACTAGAAGTGCTACAGCGGTGCAGCTGCACTGATGCAGCTGAGCCGCTGTAGCACATCTGGTGAAGACGCTGTATACCGATGGGAGAGCGCTCTCCCATCGGCATAATTACTCCATCTCCGTGAGAGGCGGAATCTATGTTGGTGGGAGATGCTGTCCCGCCATCATGGCGCCTGTGTGGACAATGCTTAGATCACTGTGACTTGTGTAACTCAGGGTGTGGTTTTTTTCACACCCTTGAGTGATTTCTGTTAGATCAACTTAACTGATAGTGCAGACCTCAGTGTATGCTGGAGGTATATGAACTTATTGAAGGAGAATTTGAATGGAGAAAGATGCAAAAAAGATGCAAGATGTCTTTGTTTTTTTGGGGGACTAGTCCTAAGCAAAAGACTCATTTCAATATAATTGTGATGCTTCTGTTATTGCTATTTCTGAAGTATCCCTTCACAAATGGAGACCTGGGGCAGAAAGAAGGCATCCCTGATGGTGGGAAAAAGAGGGAGTACTTGTGTTAAGTGATTGTACCCGACATAAAACTCAGTGGAGAGCACTCTGTGATGTGATAAAATTAAAATGTGATGGAAAAACTCTAAATCGCACATTTAGATATATAATGTAGAAGGCCTATAAAATGAAGCTAAAAAATGAAAAATGAACAGCTTAATCACACAAAGCACTTCCTCTAGGTATCAAGTTTTCCAGTTATTTTTCAGTAAAGTTTTATGTGAGCTGCAAAGATGTGTACATGCAAGAATATCTTTACTACGTCAACCACCTTTCAGATCTTTCTGGCTTTCGGTACAGTAATTATGATTAGTCCCTAAATATTTTTTTAAATAAGTAATTCAGTTGTATTCAAAATATTTCAAAAATAACTTTAAATTATTCTTCTTTCTTTGTATAATTTGATAACTACATAAATATATACAATATCCCACAGTCACAATAATTTAATTTTTCAAAACCTCTCATAATTGTTCAAAGAGCTAAAAATAATTCATTTTATTTTAATTATTCTTCCTTCCTGCTGCCCCTGGGCTTCTCCCTTTCACCAAACGTGGCAGCACCCTCTGCCCTCACACCCTGTTCAGCACCCCTCTGCTCCTCCTAGGGTTCTTCTCTCACACATACATGCAGGCCTGGGGGATAGCAGTAGCGTCCCCTTCCCATCTCCTCTTTCCCAGGCTGGTGGAGGGTAGGGGTGGGCAGCTCCAGGGGGCTTTTCACACCCCTCTGCCTATTCCTAGGCTGGATGTTGCAGGAAGGAGAAGTAGAAGCACCGTTCTGTCTGTGTTTCTCACGGGAGGGAGGAGGGAGTTGAGTCACACAGGGCTTCCGGGCTCTTTGTTCCATCCTTCCTGCTCCCCACCTGTGAGAACGGTGAGTAGGGCAGGGGGATGAGAGAGGAGCAGAACCGCACTTAGCTGCTGGGCTCTTTTCTCCCTCTGCCTCCCACCCCTCCTGTGAGCATGGTGAGCCAAGAGGAGAGGCTCTGCTGGCTTCCAGCAGAGCTGAACTTCTTGAGAGAGTTGGAGCATCTCACGTCATCACAAGATGAGCTCCAAACCCCTCTGAAATCACTTGACATACAATCGTGAGAGTTGGCATTACTAAAAGGCTGATGGTTGTGTAGACTTTGCAAGCCTGTATGAGGATCATGGAGGGGGGGCTCCCCTAATTGAGAGGGGTCAAACCAGGGTTTGTGGAGCAAGAGGTGCAGTGATCTACAGGGCATACAGTACTCTTCATCTTGGCTCAGCTATGTAATGTAGCTGTAAGCTAGGGCATGATACCATGTTACCTCTTTTAAATTATTCCCTGGTTGAAATCAGCCCACCCCTGTTGAGGGGATCACTACAAGCACCATTTCTGTGAACGTATCTATATGAAGGAAGTAGTCTTGTGTGGCCGTATAATGCCCAAGTAAGAAATGCAGTCATTTCCGAGGAAAAAAATACTTGTGGGAATAGTGCATATTAGGCCATAATATGGGAGATGACCCATAATCTCGGTCATACCTGGTGACTCCCTAGGGCTTCTATTTTCTAATGCACAAATAAGAACATAAAATGGCCATATTAGGTCAGGCCAATGATCTATCTAGCCTATTATCCTGTCTTCCAACAGTGGCCAGTGCCAGGTGCTTCAGAGGGAGTGAACAGAATAAGCAATCATCAAGGATTCATCTTCTATCATCCACTCCCAGCTTTGGCAATCGGAGGCTAGGAATACACAGAGCAAGGGGTTTTATCCTGACCATCTTAGCTAATAGCCAGTGATGGACCTATCCTCCATGAGCTTATCTAGTTCTTTTTTTGAACCCTGTTATAATCTTGGCCTTCACAACATCCTCTGGCAAAGAGCTCCATAGGTTGACTATGAGCCTGAAGAAATACTTCCTTTTGTTCATTTTAAACCTGCTGCCTATTCATTTCATTTGGTGGCCCTTAGTTTTTGTGTTATGAGAAGGAGTAAATAATACTTCCATGTTTACTTTCTCCACACCAGTTGTCATTTTATAGACCTTTATCGTATCTCCCCTTAGCTGTCTCTTTTCCAAGATGAAAAGCCCCAGTCTCATTAATCTCTCCTCAAATGGAAATTACTAAATAGATCTCAATAATTGTTGAAACTTCGTGGAAATAGTCACATAAACAGGCTCATTACACTCTGACTGAGAGAATCTCCTGGTGGCTTAAGCAGACATATTTGCTTTTTACATGTATCACTTTCTGCCTTTTTTTAGGTACATCAGTTATTCAGGTAACAGCTTCAGATGCTGATGATCCTACCTATGGAAACAGTGCCAAACTGGTTTATAGTATTCTTGAAGGCCAGCCGTACTTCTCTGTGGAAGCACAAACAGGTATGACTGAGCCAAGCTTATTTGTGTGGAACATCATCACTGTATTAAGTACGTTACTAGGAAGAACTAAATATTTTGGCCCTGAAACTCAGTAACAACTTAACATTGGGTTTGCGTACAGATTGCTTTAAGCCATCTTTGTTCTCTCCTTCTCCTGCCTGAACTATTCAGTAGATTGGTCCCTTGGCATGTATTAGCATTTAAGAGAGGTATCCCCAAGACAGGACAATTCCCCTTGTGTGAGTTTCAGAGAGATGGTGTAGAAGCTGATATGCAGCTTTTATGTTGCTGAAAAATTACCCTGGGTGATACTTTTTGTGGTCAGCTATGCTGCTTTCATCATAGTGGTTAGAATCCAGGGGGATACCCTGGGTCATTGTTGCATCTAAGTACATCTTAAATACACTCTATAACATGCAGGTACCTGTTTTACGTAACTAAAAATATTTGTATGACATCTTTCCCTTGAACTTACAGGAATTATTAGAACTGCTCTTCCCAACATGGACAGAGAAGCTAAGGAAGAATATCATGTTGTAATACAGGCAAAAGATATGGGAGGACACATGGGAGGACTCTCAGGGACAACCAAAGTGACAATTACACTTACTGATGTCAATGACAACCCACCAAAGTTCCCACAGAGTAAGTGACAAGTCCTTTAATACATAACAGTTACTACTAATTATACTTAAAACTTCTGTAGTGCCTTGTATATTCAAACTAATAGTAACTAATGGAATACCACAACAGAAATGTGAGATAGGTAAGTATTATTTTCCCAATTTTACCAAAGGATTCACTGTGATGCAAAACCTTTAAATGATTTGTCTATTGCTACACTGTGAGTAATTTTCAAAGCCGGGATTAGAAGGCAGAGATTTCATGGCTTCATGCTTCATTTTTAAAACCATCAAACCATGTTGTATTATAAACATACCTATGGTGAGATCAATGTGATGTGGTCTAGACTTTTATGAAAGTGAAGGCTGGTAATTTAGACAGTTTAAACTAGGCTGGAGAAAGCACTTTGAAAAGATATTTTAGGGGAAAGACTTGTACTGCAGCAGAGATGGATTGAGATGACTTAATAAGTGTTTTCCAACTCTAATTTTTAACACTACAGTTGTACAAAAGCTTCCTCAGGAAAAGCAGGCTCTGTTTAGCATTCTCTTCAGACTCTAACGATGTTACCAGAAACAAATCTTTGAGATTCAGTCAAAAATATGATGGGGATTCAGGAGGAGTTAAAAGAATGGATCTCCAAACTCTTACCTCCTTTATGTGTCAGCAGTTTTTGGAGATGTACAATATACATGGGGTTCCCACAGTACCTTCGTCTACACATTCCAGAAGGCTCTTACAGTGAGACTTTCAGTACTCTCTGTTCATAGCTATTTCCAAGCTGTAGCTTATGATAGACATTTCTCACTGTGCAAAATCCCCTTCTTTTTATTGATGAATATGGGTAAAAGGCAGTTGATCTATTTATCTTTTTACATCAGCTGCACCCTACACTGTCTAAGGTGTTTTTCAGGCAAGAGGTGCTTTCCTTGGCCACAGATGAAAGAGCATTGCACATCCTGCTAACAACTCATGGTTATGCTCTTTGACAGCCCTTCAGCTGAGCGAGCATCACTTTCTATTTCACGAATTCTTTCAATTTTAGGGCCTGAGGCTACAAACTTCACTTGTGTGAGTAGTCCCACTGAAGTCAAGGACTGTTCATGTGGCTAAAGATTGTAGGATTGGACCTTTACTCCCTTGTGAATAGTTATAACCCCAGGTGGCAGATCAAATAAATATTAGCTCAATTAAATTTTCAGATTGGTGACAAAAGAATGCTAGTTACTATAAATAAAGTACATTTGTTTTTAGTAGCCAGGCTGGCTATTTGGTTTTCATATGTATTTTCATCTTATTTCATTATTTATTTTAGTTAATTCAAACTTCAGGGCTGCATGGAAGTCCAGGCATAGAGCGTTAAAACTACCCCTATCTTGGAAGGGATTTTCTACCATGTAGGACAAATTGCACTGAATAAAATTGAATATTGTATTATTTGTTATAAGTTTCACTTGTCCAGCAAGAAAAGAAAGATATTAGGTTTGCAGGAGTCTACCAGTTTAACACGTTGCGTACACTGGATATCCAAGTGACTTTCTGTTAATAGATCAAACTGTTATTGTGCAATCTGCTTTAACTTGGGTTCGTTTGTTTTTGGAATTAGTGTTCTATTTCTATCATGTGTGCCTACTGTGTTTACAGTGAATGAGGCACGTCCACACCTGGTATAACTCCACTGATGATCCTCAAATGATTCTTGGGGGGTGGGGGGTAGATTTAGCCCATTATATTTTATCTTGATGGCTGTATGCTTTTCTGAGTTTGATCAGCTCAACGTTGATAATGTAAACAATGTTAAAAAGGTTAACAGGTATTTAGGGGCATGCTGTACTATTTAAACTCTGGCTTGGGTTGGAGGGCAACCAGAGAACACACCACTGCCGGAGGACTGTGCCTGAGGAGACGGTACCCCCTGGAGCCTCCTGATGCACAGAATCATTGCTTAAACTACACTATTCTCACCCTTTCCAGAGATTTATGCTCCTGGGACCCACCGAGTGTATAGTCCCTGAATTAAGGTGGACATTTTCCTTTCATTCTTCCCTCTATGTATATGTACTGGGGCCCAATATAACCTGGCATGTACTGAGTGGTGCTAAATTTCAGTACTCTCAGTGAATGCAAGTTCATATTCCAAGCCATGGAAAGCAGCAGATTTATTATTTTAGGTGTCACAGCAGTGAGATCTTATCTAGTTCCTGCTATATAATTTGTGCCTTTTGAATGAATGGGCAGTTACCCTCCTAGGCTTCTGGGAGTAGAAGGTCATACCATGAGTCATTTGAAATGTAATTTTCTCTAGATTTTTGTAATAACATCTCCAATATGAATTATAACTTTGATATCACAATAATTTTTGCATTCTGATTGTATGATCCATTGGCCTTTTAACTCCTGCTAGAGCACTAGAGGTGAAGGTTGTAATTGGAAAGGTAATTTTATACAGATTAGCAACATGGTCTCAGATTTCACCCAGGATCTCAATCTTAAAGTAACCCTCGGCCTTTATAACATAGCCATTCCTTCAGAGGATAACTCCACTAGTGCATGTGGATAATTTGAAAGTTTAATAATTTGCTGTGCTATTTTATATGTATAAAAGAACCAGGTAAAATTACAAATACTTGAAGAAGCAAACTGTGCAATTACAACGGAATGCTTTTTGCCTAGGTGTGTACCAGATGTCGATATCAGAAGCATCTGTTCCAGGGGAAGAAGTAGGAAGACTGAAGGCTAAAGATCCAGATATTGGAGAAAATGGCCTAGTGACATACAACATCATTGATGGAGACGGTGTGGAGATGTTTGAAATTACAACAGATTATGAGACTCAGGAAGGCGTTGTAAAGCTTAAGAAGGTGAGCAATGCTGTCCTTTCAAAGTCTATTAATCTATACAGTGTTACTTCATTTTCTTTCTCACAAAAGATACAATAGCAATAGATTAGTTCCCATGCTAAAATTATGGTAAATGCATTTGTGTATGATTTTGTTTATGAAGCTGTGATTAACTCTGATCATCCTCTTTTACTGTTATCTGATAATTCCTGGAGCCAAAATGGAAGGAAGTAACAGAACAGAAAGCAGTACAACAAAAAGGATCTATAGTGGGGTTATTAATATAAAGTGAAAAAACTATTGTATATTCTTTAATAGCATTCTGTACTGATCTATCACTTGAGAAATCAACACCTTTCACTCTTCAAAGCATACTGAGAATTAACACAGAAATAAATTATGGGTTTGCTTTGATTGTTTTAATCAAGCATTCATTTTCAGGTTGATAGTGTCCTAATAATTTTAAGATAATGTGCAACATATAGAGGGTTTGCCTGTATTTCTGATTTTAAAAAATCATTTTAAATATCAATATTACTTCCCCCACATTCTGTGTAGATAGAAAGAAAAATTGAGGTGGGTGGTGTGCAAATAAGAATAGAAAGTCACATAGAACAATGTTATACTCCCATCAAGGTATTCTACCATTTGACTAGCTAAGAACATCTCAAATGGTTTGTGCCAACAATTCAAAAGTAGTTTCCTTGTATTACATTGCTGATGCTACGACACATAGCACAATGAACATCTGATAGAAAGTCATGATGAAATGCAACATCCTCAACTTCATTAGTAACAAAGCCTTGGGCAACACTGAAACCTAGCAAACACTCCCTGTACCTAGATAACACTAGGTCACTTTCTGTGCCCACTACATTACCAGTGAGTGCATAGTCTCAAATATGGACCATGGTATCATTGCCCTCCAACACATGGGCTTACGTGATTCTTTGCATTCATGAAGCACTTTACTACTTTACTTGTGGGCCAAGAAGCAGCATCTCATTAATATCGGATCATATTCCATGAACTTCCTGTTTTGCTTTTCACCTTTCACTTTCTTCACCATGTACCTATGTCATGCTAGATCAAACCCCAAATGTTTGCTGTGTGTAGGAGGAATTGAGCAGTTATCTACAGAGAATTTCTTATCTCTGACCCAGTTCTAGGTTTCCAATTTCATGATGGACTTGAGTAACATTAGCTCACCCTGGAACTTTTCCCAAAATGAGTACATTGATCAGGAAAAAGAGGCTCTTGCAAATGCTGCCATGACACAGAACAGCCCACACAATAAAGTCTCAAATACAGTAAGAGTATGCAATTGATAGAAGATCAGTTAACCTCTAATAAAACAACACTGTCATAATACTTTATCACAAAGCGCATACCTGTAATCCAACAAATAAGTACACACATACAAAATGCAAACAAATCAATACACTGTTTTATTCTCACCTTAACAACGTAGCATCCAATTTCCTGTTTCTCAAGCCACATACAAAACATATAGGGCTCACTCCTGTGACATGCTGAGCAGTCCTATGAGTCGCTGAGTGCTTTCAACTCCCACTACCTTCAATGGAAGTTGAGGGCACTCATCACCCACAGGAGGTGCTCAGCATTTAGCAGGATCAAGTCTATAAAGACCAGTGCATGACTGCTTATTTCTAATGCCAGAGAGGAAGCAGATCTGAAATCCCTCTCCCCAACATTCCTGTATCCAACCTTCTCATGATTACCTGACATGGGATAATGGAATTTAATCCCGTGCTTTGGGCCTACCAGTCTTGAAGAGTTTCTCTAAACTCAGAGTCGAGCAGGACTCAGTCAGGGGTATTTGCATATCCACAGCCGATCCTGAGATAAAGAAACAATTACAAAGTTAACGTCACTAAAAATATGGATAGCAATGTTGGTTAGTACTAATAGCTGAACTAGAACATATTGATTAGCTTGGCACATTGCTTTTTTCATCCTTGTAGATATCTTCATCTCTGCTCTGCTTTCATGTATAATCCCAAATGCTGAAGAGCTTATGCAGTGTATTTCCAATACATCAGATGACATCATTGGACTTGCACTGACAACGTTTTAGTACAAATGGCCATTTCCTTTTTTCCTTCTACGTGAGCGTGTGTAAACTAACATGTATATCTGTCATTTTCTTTTTATAACATCTATTCTGAATTAACAATTGTACATTTTTTCAAACAACTTTCATGTTTTTTATAATTACCTGATTTTGGTAGTCTAATTAATTCTTTGTCATTTGGGTAAAAATACTTGTTTGACAAGCAGAGTCTTAGATAGTCATATAGCCCCTTTTCCTGTGCCTTACAGTCGTTAAGGTGTTATCCCCACAGCACCCCTTTGAGGTAGGTAACACTATTGCCCCCATTGTACAGATGGGGAACTGAGGCACAGAATGCCTAAGTTACTAGCCCAAAACACACACAGTCAGTAGCAGCGCAGGGAATTGACCCTGGTTCTCTTAAATCCCAGACTATTACCTTAACCATGGGGCCATCTTCCTCTCTCTGCTGGTTAAGAGCTATTCACCATGCTCTGAAGAGGATACAGTGCATTTTGATGTGTTTTTCCCATTTTGCGGCCTGAACCTCTGTTTGTGGGAGCCTTCTTCTTTGATTTGAACATGTGGGAAAGGAACAGATCTTCTATTGGTCTGTTTGTAAAGGTATCCATATCTATTTCTTGGAAATGGTGCTTTGCTTTTGAGATGGCAGGACAGTCACTGCACAGAATACTGGTAGCTATTGCACTTCTGTGATGGTTTTTTATTTCTTTCTTTTAATAGCTCTTCGATTACTAAGTTTATACTGCTTTTTTTTAGATGTAGCTGGCGTATTATCACTGCCTGCAGTCCATTCTATGCTGTTAGCATAATGTGATAACCACAGTTGGCACCTGCTTCTCAGGCATTTAAGGACATAACCATATTGTGGCTTATGATACTGAAGCATTGCAATCTCTCTGTGTCAGTAACACATTGCAGGTACACCATAGTTAGGATCAATCATCTGAAACATGGAGAAAAATTCTTACCTCCCAGCGTCCTATGAGGCTTATTTCCTTCATATTTTGAAAGTGCTCTGAGCTCCTTGTAGCTACAGAAGTGCAAAGAATATTACTATTAATCTTCACACTTTCCCCACCATTGTGCTTATAATATTTATTCATCAATGATTATTTCTACTTACTTTTTGAAAAGTGGTTATTCAGTAGATAAGGTAGGAAAGACACGCCGCCAAATACAAGGGTAATTCTATTACAGCATTTATCATTAACTAGAAGTTACATAATTTACATATGTCATATGACTCACAACAGCATCTCTTTCCTTCATATGGGCCAGATCCTGATCCTTTCTCTGGCCATTTAGTGCCAGCTCACCACCACACAGTGTCCATAAAGCAGGCAAATCCAGCTTTTGGAGGATTCTTCCACAATGGGGAAAGTCCTAGATGGTGTAGGGCCACTAAAGCACCTCCTACACTACCCTTTGACCACAATCTATGTATAGAGGGTCTGTCTCAAGGAAAAGGACCATTTATGGATTTTTGATTCAGCCCCTAGTGTATGCCATCTTCCAGCTGTCCCCAAGAGACTCCCTGCTAGCTGGGGATAGGCATAGCGCAGCATGCTCCAGACACATCCCTTCTGTACTGTTCCTTGCCCCAACATGTTCTCTGTGCTGGGGTGGCTGGTGGAGTAGCATCAGGGATTCCCTTCTGCTGGAGGAATCCCTAGTTGATGAGATGTGGGTGGTTTCCTAAATAGTAGGGAATCTGGCCCAGCATTTTGAGCTTCAATCTCTACTCTATATATAATGGATAACTCCTCGCTTTGACTTTTTACCACGTTTTAGAGGCCTCAGACATTTAAGCTTTGGCATATCGAGAGCTATGTTCACATCTGTTTTATAGAGATTCTGCTATCACATTCTAAGGAACTAGCTTTTACATATCAATGTTGTTGGCTCTATCCAACTGATGCCTCATCTTCTTATTTCTTACAGCTCCTAGATTTTGAAACCAAAAAGTCTTACAGTCTGAAGGTGGAAGCAGCCAATGTGCATATTGATCCTAAGTTCATCAGCAATGGACCATTCAAAGATACTGTAACTGTAAAGGTTGCAGTGGAGGATGCTGATGAACCGCCCATATTTTTAGCACCAAGTTACATTCTTGAAGTACAAGAGAATGCGGCAGCTGGTGCTGTTGTTGGGAGAGTACATGCCAAAGACCCTGATGCTGCAAACAGTGCTATAAGGTACGCTTCATTAGCCTAGTCCTATTGTTTACATATAGAGAAACAAGTTAGTTTATATGATGTAATAATACATAGTCAATTATCTTCTTTTATTTGCATGTGTCTTTTCATACCTATTCATTTGTACATTTTCTCATAATTAGGAAGTATTTAATGTACAATTTGTTATAGTTATAACCCACACATATTGGTCACTATTACACGATATATTTCCTCTAATACTATCAAAGACATCACTTTTTCACTAGAGTTAGACCTGGTCTACACTGGCGACTAAGGTTGACTTAAAGTCACTTAAGTTGACTTATTTACACCCGCGTCTACACTGGCACCACACTTAATTCAAATTAAGGTGCCTGTAAAATCGACTTGATAAGACCACCTCCGTAAGTGGCATAGTGCCTAAATCAAATTTGTTAAATCGATTTAGTGTTAGTGTAGATGCAACGGAACTTAAATCGAATTAATTGACCTCCAGAATTCATCTCACAATGCCCTGTTTTGACCGTTCTGGACAGTCGTGCTGTGCTGCTCAGTGCTCACGCTAGCAGGAAAAGTCCCCTCCCCTCAAGCCCGGGGAAGATTTGAATTTTCATTTCCAGTGCTGCCAGCGTGGAGAGAGCTTTGTCACTGTTCTCTGCATGGCTACTGCAAAGCCCAAATGCGCTCCAGCATGGAGTTGACCAGAGGTCTTAGACCTCATCGGGCTGTGGGGCGAGGAGTCCGTTCTGGCTCAACTCAGAGCCAGCAAAAGGAATCTGGACATTTATGGGAAGATATCCAAGGGCATGCTGGAGAAGGGACACCAGAGGGATGCTCAGCAGTGCCGTGTGAAGATCAAGGAGCTGCGCCAGTCATATGAGAAAGCCAGGGAAGCTAACAGCCGCTCTGGCTCCTCACCCAAAAAATGCAGGTTCTATGATGAGGTGCACCCAATTCTCGGTGGGGATTCCACCATGGTGCCTTCCCGCAGCATTGATACCTCTGGTAGGTCACAGTCCATGATCAGCGATGAGGACTCCATGGATGAGGAGGAGGAGGAAGCTGAGGAGAGCAGGGTGCAGGAGAGTGGGGTGTCCGTTCTCCCCGAAAGTCAGGACTTATTCCTGACCCCCAAGCAGTTCACCAGCACACAGGACAGCACAAATGATCCTGGAGAAGGCACATCTGGTGAGTTTTCTTTCTTATTAGCATTGCTGTCCTTGTACATTGGGTGAGGGGGGCGCAGGGGACCTCACGTGTTTCGTTGACTGTACTGAGTGGTTACCCAGGGATCAGGTTTTTTATGTGATGAGAAATGCTACGTTTATCATCAGTTGATATCTCATGGAAAATGTAATGTATGTAATCTGTTATCCCTTGAAAAACTTTTCAGGGGAGGGCTGCCTTGGTCCCCCCTCCATAGTAGGATTCTTCTCTACAATCAAGGTAGCCAGCATCATAGCTTCATGTGTTTTAAGCATAACCACCACCACCACCCCCACCACCATGCTGTCCGCAGTTCCTTTCTGTAAGGGTTTAAAATACAAGTGAGATTTCCTTCCTCCCCCACTACCACGCGGTCTGCAATTCCTCTCTGTAAGCGTTTAAAACAGAGAGAGAAGGAGAGTGAATCATTTGCTACATTGAATCAAGGGAACCATTTGCTACATTTTAATGGAATCATTGTGTACATTGTATCACTGGAATCATTTGCTACATTTTTTCAAGGTTTCATTATCTAAATTGTTACATTTGTTTCATTTTCTTCACTATGCTAACTGTGGCTACCTGGTTATTTTTCTTTCATTCGGTAGACACCTCGGCACTGGACCAACCCTTAAGAAATGCTGCAGACAGACTGTCTCAGATTAGGAAGAGGGGGGAAAAAAAGGCAGAGATGACATGTTTGCGGAGCTCATGAACGCCGCCTCAGCAGCAGCAGAGACAGAGCACAGAGCGCGGATGCTGACCTTGTCACAGAACATGAACATGGACAAGGAGAGTCACCGAGAAATGATGGAGCATGATCGCAGCAACACTCAGGAAATGCTGCGAATCATGTGGGATCAGGCAGACATGCTCTGGTGGCTTGTGGAGCTTCAGGAGGAGCGCAGGCAGGACACAGTCCCGCTGAAGCTCCTCCATAATGCTCCTCAACCCAGGGCTTTGCCGCCCTCCCCCTCCCCTGCCCCCAAGAGGTCTCAGAGGAGATTGTCCAGGATACAGTATGTGCTCTCCTCCACCCCGGTGGAGGTGAGCAGAAAGCAGTGGTGGCCACGCTGATAGCTGGCCAGCCAGCTACCACCCTACCCCTTGAGACAGTGAATGAACACTCCCCCTCAGCCCCCTGCCTTGCCCCATGACTTGAATGTTCAGAAATAAAGTTTTGCATCATTTCAACATGTTTCTTTATTAAATCATATCTTGTTTAGGAGGGGTTGGGGGGGCGGGGGGAGGGTTCACCAAAGGCAAACAACATACAGGAACAGAAATCACTCCTGCATCTCATTGCAGAACCTGGTTTTCAAAGCTTGCCTAATGCAAAGTGCTCCGCCGTTAGCTCTCAGCGTAATGCTGGCATCTGGCTGCTCATAATTGGCGGCCAACCTTTCTGCCTCCACAGCCCAACCCTGGGGGAATCTTTCCCCCTTCACTTCACACACATTATGAAGAACACAACAAGCAGATATCACAGAAGGGAGGTACTTCTCACTTATGTCCAGCCTACTGAGGAGACTCCTCCATCTGCCCTTTAAACGCCCAAAGGCACATTCTACAACCATTCTGCAACTGCTTAAACTCTTATTAAAACACTCCTTGTCACTATGAAGGTGACCGGTGTATGGCTTCATTAGCCAAGGGAACAAGGGGTAAGCAGGATCCTCCAGGATCACTATGGGCATTTCCACACCCACAATCTGAATTTTTTGGTCAGGGAAGAAAGTTCCTCCTGCATCTTAGAGGACAGCCCCGAGTTACGAAATACACAAGTGTCATGCACCTTCCCAGACCACCCCACAGATGTCTGTGAAATGACCCCTGTGATCCACAAGCCCCTGCAGGACCATAGAAAAATACTCCTTGTGGTTTATGTACTCGGTTGGTAGGTGTGCAGGTGCTAAGATGGGGATGTGCGTCCCATCAATGGCCCCCCTGCAGTTTGGGAAGCCCATCGTGGCAAATCCCTCCACTATGTCCTGCACATTTCCCAAAGTCACTAGCCTGCGTAGCAGAAGTCTATTTATGGCACTGCACACTTGATTCATGGCTATGCCCACGGTAGATTTACCAACTCCGAATTGATTCCCAGCCGAGCAGTAACAGTCGGGGGTTGCCAGCTTCCAGAGAGCGATGGTGACTCTCTTCTCCACGTCATAGCTTATCTCAAGTGAGTGTTCACGCACTTCAGGGATGGTGCCAGCTCCGAGCACAGTTCCAGGAAAGTTGCCTTTTGCATATGAAAGTTTTGCAGCCACTGATCATCATCCCACAGCTGCATAACGATGTGGTCCCACCAGTCTGTGCTTGTTTCCCTGCACCAGAACTTGCACTCCACTGGCTGCAGATGACACGTTACAGCCTGCAGCAATCGGGAATTGTTCTGCTCAATGTCTTGTAGCAGGGCAGACTCGGTGGCATCAGTGTTGTCTCTGCTTCGGCTTCTTGCTCTATTTAGAAAATAATCGATGATAAGCCGCGATGTATTTGTCATGCTCACAATTATAGTGCAGAGTTGAGCTGGATCCATGTCGCTGCAGCAATGGTGATTGTGGGGAGTAAAAATATGGCGCAAAAATACCTTTCCTGTTTTGGGCAGGGGGGGAGGGGGGGCGGGGAAAGGGTGGGAGAAGCAGCGTTGTATCCTGGGACGAAGACACGCGTTCCAACAGCCATCGTGGCTAGTTGCACTGTGGGATACCTACCCACATTGCACTGCTTTCTTATAATTATTAACATTTTAATGACAACCACTATGTGTCTTAGTGTGTATATGTATGTGTATATATATATATATATATATATATATATAGTTAGTTAGTTAGTTAATTAGAGAGGTATTAGAGTAAGTAGTATTTGCTAAGTGTGATTTCTGTGGTCATCTCCCTACTGTTAACTAAGATCTAAACTATTTAAAATGCTTTGTTGGCATAACATATACCCCAAAGAGTAGCAAAATGAAAGTCTGAAAATCATAGTAAAACTGACTGTTGATAAGAATATAGAGATGTGTAGTAAATCAATTAATAATCTAGCAAATGGTACATTCTATACTTTTCTGTGTGTTCTGAAGATTAAAAGAATTTAAAAAATCTTTATAATAAATATGAAACAGATGGAAAATATAAATATCTCAATATTTTCCATGCATATTAAAGGAATCTAGTCACTTTTCAAAGGTCATCATTTAAAGTCTTCAAAGAATAAATGTTTTCATTATCTATACATATAAGAACCTGACATTGCAAAATGCCTCTGATATGTAGACATTAATAAATGATTAAATACATTTCCATTGAAAAGTTGCTTGATAAATTCTATTAATATATCCCTCTTGCAAGCATGCTACTGCAAAACTATATTAAAAATAATATGCAATATACTGTTGAACAAACACTTAAGCATCAGGCTTTTGTCTAACATTTAATTTTCACCCCCTTCAAGGTATTCGATTGATCGTCACACTGACCTTGAAAGATACTTTAGTATAAATCCAGAAGATGGTTACATTAAGACCATAAAAACTCTGGATAGGGAAGAAATTGCTTGGCATAACATCTCTGTCTTTGCAACTGAAGTCCGTAAGTATTCCACTGAGGATTTCAACTGAGTGATACAAATATTATACTCCTCACATTGTTTATGTGGAATAATACAAAGCAGGAATAATTTGGTTTTGGTTGTTTCTTTTTTAACTTAAATAAAAGTATTATAGCTTTGTTTTATCTCCTTTATGTTTTGTTTTTCACTTATTCTTGTAGACAACCGACATCAGGAAGCCAAAGTTCCTGTAGCAATTAAGGTCCTTGATGTGAATGACAATGCTCCAAAATTTGCATCAACCTATGAAGCATTTATTTGTGAAAATGCTCAGAGCAACCAGGTATCCTCTGTCTGTTACAGTCCCCTGATGAAGGAAGTTCTTTATCACTAGGTTGGAGTTCAGTTTTGTATGGGAGATGGAAGTTGGATTGCTAGTTTCTAATTTTGGCAAAGGTGCCTAGGGCAAATAGAGAGAGACATTTTTGTATTTGACATCAAAACTGAAATAAATTAATGTATGAGAGCACACACATATTACGTTTGAGTTTGGGCTGGCCTTGGCCATAGGCATATACCAGCAAATTTACAATAGAAGCAAGGGTAGGAGTTAGTTTTCACAATCCTGTTAAATATTGACAAGGCATTCTGCCTTCTATGACAGGAACCACAGAATGGGCTTACAAGGAGTAGCCCACAAATTTATCCATAATGCCTGTGTATGTATTGTCCCAGTGCAGATTATTCCTTTTGCTAGTTGGAGTATCTTGTACACAGGATTACCACCAGTTGGAGTATGGAGTATTTTATTAACACTTCTTTTGTTACCTATATGTTTGTTAGTTTGCGGGTGGGAGGTTATGCTAATTTCCTCAGACCTGCCCTCATTTGAGCTCTATATAATATATTTTTTAACATTTGTATTGACTAACTGTAGTAACAAATAATTGTCCGTTTTAGCTTTATACCCATAGTATATTTATAAAAGTAAATGCTGGGGTGGTTTATTTTTTTTCTTTTCCCTTTGGCTTTCAAAATTCACAGTAGTGAAAAAAACCCAACTCTTAGAATGTAATATATGATGTACACAACAAAGGCACTGTTTGTTTACAGGCTACCTTTCTTTTACAGCCATTTATTACAATTACTGCTGATGACAAGGATGATGCAGCCAATGGACCGAGATTTATCTTCAGTTTACCACCTGAAATTATTCATAATCCAAATTTTACGCTCAGAGACAACAGAGGTTTGTATCAAGGTTCACCATATATTAGTGTCCAGAGCAGTGAAAGTAGAAAACAAATGGGTATTATAATTTTATACAACAGTATTTTCATTAACCTTGACTGATTGATTGCTTTTGAGAGTTTTGGGGGGGAAAAAAAAAGCAGAAAATATAACTGATAGTCGGAGACACTCCTTGGAATAATTTAGTTCATGTTCACTGGCCTTCATATTCATAAATATATTTTGCAAATGACATGATACTCTATATGATTAATGCATTGGTATTACAGCCACAAGAATAGACAATAACTAGAAGATGCACAATTCTGCCTTGTTAAAGGTGATAGGTAGGCCAAAATTTTAGGAATTCAGCATGACCCATACAGGGCTCAGCATGGGCCCTAGGGTCAGTTGTGGGGGAAGGTATGGGATAATGTTTTTTACTTTGTTTGCCAATGTGTGGATGTCCTGGGACTTAAAAACCCTGGAAACTGTTCATTTAAAAAATGAGCTTTAATACTTGAGAAGAAGCTTGCTTGTCTCCTAAGATTCTGTTCTCAGTTGCATTGGTTGAAATCATGAAGCCAGAGGAATTATTCCAGATTGACATTAGGATAAGAGAACAGGTTCTGATCACTTATATCCAACATGAACTTTTTCTCACAAGCATTATAATGTTTCCAAAATTTCATGCATCATTTTGGCATGATTTCTTTCTTTCTGAAAACTGAAGAAAAAGGTAGGTACCGTCAGAACTCTCTGGCCAAATTTCTGATGCATTAAAAAAAATAATAATAATATTGATGTCTGCAGAGAGGTTCCTCAACATAGCAATTGTACACTCATAGGAAGTGGGTAAAGGACCCCAGAGAAAGTATATATTTATTTTCCTTTATTAAAAAAAGAAAATGAAAAAGTAAAATTAGTTTGAAGCATATATTTTAAATAAAAATAAGTAAATCAATAAAAAGAAAGTTAAAATGTGCTCTTTGCCTTCTGGACTGTGTTTCACCTTGAAAGATATTTTGCGGCCAATATGTCAACCCTTAAAAAGAGACTAGATTGATAATGGACTAGCTTTTCACCTTTGGAGAGTTAGCTTCAAACTGAGATGAGCAGTGAGTTTGGTAATATCAGCTAACTTTCTAAACCCACCACACAATTTGGCATCATTTGGTATAACTTGCAGTCTGTTCAAGAGAGGTTCAGAACTAAAATAGCAGGGGCATCCCATATTAAAACTGAGATGCACTGAAACAGATTCAGGGAGATGTTAGCATAGTCCCTGGTTTGAGCCAGTTCTATTATTCCTTTATTTTTACAAGCATCAGATTAAACTTTCTCTCTTTTCTTTTTTTGTTTTGTTTTTGTTTTGTTTTTGTTTAATGAAAAAGTTAGCCCGGATAAAAAGGGTTTTATGATGGAAATGCAGGTAGCATCCACAATGCCTTTATATGACTCCACTGCAGTACATTATTTCAACAAGACAATGATATTTTAAGTCACTTGAAACACTGTCCATATAATTTTGTTTAAGAAAAGATACATAGTGTAATGAAATCCTTGCTTCATTTTACTTTTTCATGCTGTATTGTCGCTTCATCATTTTCATACATTCTTTAATATCTAAGACAAATTCAACGGATTGGTTAATTAAACTCTTTTCTGATTAAAAAAGGTGAAATTAGAAAGTAAAGTGAAAAAGTGAAAATTGAAGGTACTTCTAGATAGTAAACCTTTTCAGTGTGTTACAATTTGCAAGTCAAATCACTTACGTAATCATTTAGAGTTTATTTTTTCATTTGTAAATCAAAGTAATCTTTGTATCATGCCACCTCTTTCACAGGGAATTGCTAGTTTCAAAGAAAAAATGGCTTTATTAACTGTGGGGAATGGTTAATGAAAACTCCAATGTTTAGGTCTATTACAGAACTTTACCATGAATACAGTCCTATAATTATCATTTAATAGAGTTTCTTTCTACTGACTCCTAAAAGTAATTACATATTGCAGTAATCCAGAAAAAGTAATCACATTCTACATCCTATTAAAAGCCTACTGTGCTACCAAGTTTTTCAGCTGAGGCTATCCTCCATAGAAAACATGAGATAATGGGTATCTCATGCTGTGATAAAGCATCAAATTACTTTTGCTCTGAGTGTTTACTTACATTATACCATGTAAATAAACAGCACTTTATTTTCCCAGACTATGTATATGTTTGGTGTCCAATCCTACTTCCACTGAAGTCAGAGTGTGTTTTGGAATTGACTTCAAAATGAGCAGTAGCCAGTCCATGATATTTTTAAAAAGAATAAAGTGACAGATTATTAATAGACATGTTTCCTTCTTTTAACCTCAGCTCCATGCTGAATTCAGGTGCCAGCACAAAGCCAGTTGATCTGAAACTGCTGCATTGGCCTTATGTTGGCCCTTTACATATGGGGGAATTTCATCCTAGTGCTTGCCATTGATGGGATATAATAATGTTCTGGAATGCACAAATGTAAGATATGACTTTTGGAAGACTCATGGTTCAGTCCTGCTGCCACAGAAGGAGATGGCTAAACTCCCTTTTATTTCAATGGCAACATGCTCTGATCTTCATGTCACATGTTTGATCACTGGGTTTTGAGGACCTCAGTAATAGATGTGTGCTCCAGTGCAATTGTCCTTTGTTTCTTACCATGGAATTTTACCCAGTAATAATCACTGCCTGATGCAGATTCTAGGCAATTAGAACCATGTCTATTTGGTCTTCAGTGCAGAGTCAACACTTTCACCTCTGATGCAGCAGTTAGTAATGCTTGCTCTGCAGTAAGCTTCTTTTATCAAACAACTGTGTGTGTGTCAGTTTGTGTGTGTGTAAATAACATAATAGAGAGCAAACAACAGCTGCCTTCATGGAGAAAGAAACTTAGAAATCTTTGGTAAGACTTGAAGAAGCAAAGAGGAAAATCAAAGATGGGAACATAAATATTGGTGGATATGATACCATTTTAGCTGTAAATGCCACCATTTCACAAAGAGCATTGGTGATCTATTCACCTTAGGTGACATCTGACTGGAGGAGTCTCCTGGAAACAGCAACTGGAAAAATTAAAACATTTATGTTCCAGAATGGATTCTGAAGGTGTTTGGACATTTTCCTCATTTTGTCATGAGGTACATTGTGTTCCTTTAAACTGCAAGCTAAAGAGCTGCAATATGGTTCTTGCAGAATGCGTAAGGAATCCACCTTTAACCTGGAATGGACATTTAACTTTGGTTTCTAGGCCTAATACCATTTTCCCTGGATTACAGTTAGGCTCTGTTTTGGTATCAAAGAGCATGGAAATGATGAAAAAGCAAGGATGAAAATATTACCCTGGATTATATGTCCCTTTATCCTGATAGGGTAAGGTTTTGTTGTCTCCTATGGGCATTATATTCTTTCTGGAAACGAGAGTTGGACACGAATAGAAGCACAGGAAGAAGTGACAGATAGTGGACTTCATAATATTTCACATGATGTTTTTGAGTGGCTTTCCTTTTTATCTTTCAAAAAAGTATTTAAATGAGAATCAAAGTTTTCTTAAATCCCAACTGTGTGACTCCCAGTATAATTTTGAAAACTTTTGTTGAGGCATTGTTGTAACTTTTAAGCATTCATTTAAGCAATTCTTTTATGAAACTTTGCAAATTCCAAATCTTTGCTTTTGATCACAGATCAAATATGGAGAAACATACAAGATTGCATAAATTGTCTTGAAACTTAGTTATTTCATACAAATAAACAAAATAAACAAACAAGTCTAAACAACTCACTTTATGACATATTAGGGAATAGAGATTTAGGCTTACTTGCTTGGTGTTAAACAGATTTATTTAGTAATAAAATTGTAGTATCTTGGCCTAAGGTAATCAAATCAGAAAAGTAATTTTAGACAATCAGATTATATCAATTGTGAGATTATTGATTGGCAACTGGATATCATTTGGCATTTGATGGGGTTGGAAGCAGGACTCTTCCAGCCTCTTCTGTCCTGTCTCTGGAATCTCCAGGCAACTGTGTCCATTGCAGGAGAGGTAGCCCCCTTCATGAATCTGCCAGCTATTTCACCATGAAGACTATCTGCCATCTTTGAGCTTCTGTTTGTTTGAGAAGAAATGGACTTTTAGTCAGAGTGTGGAAAACATTGTACAGTACGCTAAATATTAGTGGAAACTTTTTTAGCCTTAAAATGTAAAAGGGCAGTTATAAAGACTGATAGATACTGGATGCCACATTTCAACTGTCAGCAAATTATTATGATCACATTCTGTACCCCTGAAATTTGAAGACTATCACACAAACAGTGCCACCACTAAAATGATAAAAGTGTAAATATTTAGCAGCACTAATAAGTTCTGAAATGGATCAAACAGTATTTTGCCAAAGCTACAAATATTTAAAAAATCAGACCTTTTATTTGTTCATCTTTCTTCATGATTTCCTTCTTTGACAGGTTCGGTGGATAGGGGGAATACAATGGACATAATATACCTGGACTTTAGCAAGGTTTTGATACAGTCCCACATGACATTCTGATAAGTAAGCTGGAGAAATGCAGGCTCGGCAGAGCTACCATTAAGTGGATACATAATTGGTTAAACAACCACAAACAAGAAGTAACTATTAATGGAATGATGTCAGATTGGAAGGTGGTTTCGAATGGAGTTCAATGGGGATCTGTTCTAGGTCCGGTGATGTTTAGCATCTTTATTAATTATCTGGATGTAGGAATAGAGAACATACTGACTGGATTTGCAGATGACACAAAGCTACGTGGCCTTGCCACCATTTTGGAAAATAGAGCTAAAATTCAAAGGGATCTTGATAAATTGGAGAACTGTACTACAAAATGAAGTTCAGCAAAGACAAATGTCAGGTGCTGCACTCAGGGAAGAAATCCCAGATGCACAAACCCAGAATGGAGGATTGCTGACTTGGCAGCAGCACTGCTGAGAAGGATTTAGGAGTTGTGGTGGATCAGACCCTCAACATGAGTCAACAGTGGATGCTGTTGCAAAAAGGGCAAATGTAATTTTGGGTTGCATTAATAGAGGCATAGCGTGCAAGTTATGGGAAGTAGTAATACTGCTCTATTTGGCATTGGTTAAGCCTCAGCTGGAGTACTGTGTCCAATTTTGGTCAAAAATGTATAGAAAGCATGTAGAGAAACTGGAAAGTATCCAGAGGTGAGTGAGAAAGATGATCCAAGGAATGGAATGCAAGCCATATGAGCAAAGACTGAAAGAGCTGGGAATGTTTAGTTTGGAAAAGAGGAGTTTAAGGAGGGAGATGATAGAGGTCTTCAAATACTTAAAATGCTGCCATAAAAAAGATAGAGTTGTTCCCTTGCCAGAGAGGGCATGACAAGAGGCAGTAGGTTCAAACTACAGCATAGCAAATTTAGATTAAATCTCAGGAAAAACTTCCTAATTGTAAGACAATGGAACAGGTTTCTTAGGGAAGTTGTGGAAGCTCCTTCACTGGAGGTTTTCGAAAGGAGACGGAATAGCCATCTGTCTGGGATAGTTTAGATTCAACAAATCCTGCATCTTGACAGGGGGTTAGATTAGATGACCCTTGCAGACCCTTCTAACTCTATGGTTCTATGATTCTATGATCTTCTCCATCTCAAGCAAAACATTACCACCCAGTTACTGTCAAATTTCAAAACTATCGTGGTGTTTTGTATTTATACTCGGCTGAGGACACTGCTAATTTCATGTGACTCAACAATTCTACAGTATGGTGTATATGACCAAGGGCCAGATCTTGCCCTATTCTGTTCTATATGCAGAACAGCCATTCCATATAATTATACACCATTCCTCCCTTTGGACATAGCCACAGTCTGTGCTGGAGGTGGGGCCATATACTGTGTGGCCAAGGGAATGAGGAGATGGATGTTGTTGGGGAGATAAATCACCTACTCTATGGCCAAGCAGAACTTATCTAGAAAAACCCTAAACTGCAGTAACCCCCTGGAGTCCATTGCAGTCAAGATTCCAGGGAGCTGGGGTGGGGACCATATTTGGTCCAGATATGTCCCTAATCTACCACAGATCCCTAAAGATTCATCAGGTTTGGGTGGTAGTAAACATTGTCCCACACATATGGGGTGATTTCCACAAGGAAGTCCTCATGGAGATTTTCCTCCAAAAAGTCCCCTGCCTTGGCTTTTAATACAAGAGGTAAGATTCTGCCCCATTAGGTCTAATTTATTCACAGATTTCTCTGGAAATAGCATTGGTCAGACCATTAAAGGAAGTTTTATGAATCTCATTATTAAATTCTGTAATTTATGCTGAGTTTTCAATAAGACAATGATTAGTCTTTGTACTGCTGTGCTGTATTCTGAAGCTGCAGCAAAAAGAAGACTAAAATAGCCATTCTATTTTCCTTTTTTCTTTCCTTTTGGAAAAGTGAGAGAAAGAAAGAAATGGGTTTGGGTAAAGTGAGATCTGAGCTGAACATTAACCAAACCTTTTCTGAGGGGCTGAAAAGCTGAATAAAATTGTTCCTTCCACTCACCTCAGTGTTTTTTCAGTTTTGAGTGTCCTGGTTCTGGCTGGGTCTGGCAGCCCAAGAAAAGTCACAAAGAAACACTGTTCTTTGTTTTTCATAGTATTTCCTGTCTAACCAGAAGCAGGAAACACTGGAAATCTCATCAGAAGGCCTCATTTTACATACTCTCCTGTCTAATTTTGTTCTCTAAGGAATTTGAACAAACATCCAAACATTGGGGTACTTATCCAAACAGAAACTTGGAATCCATTGCTAAGATAAAGAGGAAAGTAAGAGGAAAATGTTCAGTCTAAAGTATGGCTCCAAACCCACTTAAAATTGCTACTTGTTGTGCATCATTGTGTAATTCAGTGTCTGTATTCGAGCATCTTATATCAATATACACCATCAAGATTTCTGCTTTCTGGAATCAAAGAGTGCTGGGGAAATATTGCTTATGTCAAAATATTGTTTAATTAAATATGTCCTAGTGAAATGGCCATGTGGAATATCAGAGACCAATTCTGCCATGATATATTGTGTGCATTTTCCCTTCATTTCAGTGGGATTTGCACTCACATATGAGTATCTTTGGGCAAAATCTTAATAAAATCTAGTCCTTATAGTTCTATAAGGAGATAGCCTGAGTACAAAGGACCTGATGGTAAGCTCACTGAAGTCAATGGGAGTCTTGCTTTCTACTGACTCCATTGGCTTCGGGTCAGGCCCAGAATCAGCATAGGTCAAGGCCTAATTCTGCAGATGCTTACTACTTGGCATAGTGCTTAATACTGTGAGTTGCCTTAAGAAGTCCATTAGGTCTACTCTCCATACTGAGCACCACAACCAGTAGTAATTGTTTTCATGATTGGCTCCTGTGTGTGTGTGTGTGTGTGACACATACTATTTTTAGCAAGTACCCATTGTTGCAGAAAACATGTGAATTGCCAGTGTATATGTTCCTAATATTCTAAGCATTCAGCAGTATATGCAACCTCTTTTAAAACTGTCATAAATACTCTTGCCTTATAAATAAATGTTTTGATCGTTCTTGTGATGTTGTATTCCCTTATGATAAATAATTAAAAGGTGACCATAAATATGCAGAAATTGTAAATGAGAGTAATTTAGGCAGTGAAAGAAATGTGATATGCAATCAAAAAAGGCCAGGGGTATATTGTACCTCTTGTATTCCATATTCACCCTGGCATAATTGAAATAAATACTGCAGTACTGTACGTAAGAACTATAATATTTATTTTCTAATGTGTCATTCATTAGAAATGAGACAATCAATTTACTGTATATAAGTACAGCATTAAAACAGTCAAAGCAATTGTAGCAAAATGTAGTTTCTCAATATTTATGAAGAGGATGAGTCTGAGGAGAAATTGGATGATTAAAGATTGTCTTGTTTGTTTAAACAGATAATACAGTGAGTATTCTTGTTAGACGTGGCGGCTTCAGTCGACAAAAGCAGGATTTATACCTTCTTCCTATTGTAATAAGCGATGGTGGAATTCCTCCAATGAGCAGCACCAATACCCTCACTATTAGAGTCTGTGGCTGTGACAGTAATGGCTCCTTGCTCTCATGTAATGCTGAAGCTTACATCCTCAATGCTGGACTTAGCACTGGAGCTTTAATTGCCATTCTCGCTTGCATTGTGATTTTGTTAGGTAAGGAAATTCCCTATCTATTTATCTGTTTTTGATTATATTTAAATGTTAACCCTAACTTAGCCACATTTGACATACTCTATGTTCCCTCCCTGATTAAGCCTAGGTAAAGTACCCTACACAACTGCTCAAGAGAGTGATACTAACTCCATGCAAAGTTTTTGGTTTTGTGTCCTTCCCACACATTCCTTATTGATGTCAGCCAAGAATAATTGTTTTGTGTCAGCTCGTTGTCTTTAACTTCCCTAGTGTTGAAGGGGGAGGTAAAGACGAATGGATGACTTAGAAGACCTGCCATTGAGAGAACAGCTGTAAAGCACCATAAATGTCCTGAGTATTTCAAAGTATCTGTATAAATCACTAGATTACCTCACAACACAACATTTATTTAAAAAGAAAAAAAAAAAAAAAAAAGAGTGACAGAGAACAGGTCACTTTTGCCTTTGTCCCTTCCCCTATTTATACTATCAAAGGAAAGTTATTGAAATCTGGAGCTAGAATAATTTCTATTTCATTGTAGCAGCAGAGAGTGGAATTAGAATTCAGCGTTGGATGTTGCAGGACAGCAAAGGTTCATTTTTACCTTGCAGTTATGCAGCTGATTGGGCTCTATATCTCAAACAGGTCCCCCTTTCTTCTGAATAGTCAGCTTCCCCAACAATCACAGATCTCTGGGCTGAGGGCTGTGCAGAGTAGGAGTCCATCAGTGTGGTACCCAAATCAAAGCCTTATAGTAGTCAGGTAATAAGCACTGGTATCCAGCAAAAAATGGGCCTGGTCCAAAACCTTGGATCTGAAAACCCTCTAAAGATACCATCTAAATCCAAATTTTGTATCTCACAGTCACAGCCATCAAGAGTAGTTAATAATAAGGGTAATAATTATAATCAGAATGTGATGTGCTTTAGTCACTGAGTGATCTTTCTCTTTAGATGGGTCTCTGAGACATGCTAAGCATTTATAAAAGTAGACTTTGTTTGGAAATTAATCTAACTTACATTCTTACTTATTTTTTCTGTAGTCATTGTAGTGCTATTTGTAACACTGAAAAGGCAGAAGAAAGAACCCCTAATTGTTTTTGAAGAAGAAGATGTCAGAGAGAATATTATTACTTATGATGATGAAGGTGGTGGAGAGGAAGACACTGAAGCCTTTGACATTGCTACTTTGCAAAATCCTGATGGGATCAATGGATTTATTCCTCGTAAAGACATAAAACCTGAATATCAGTATATGCCAAGACCAGGGCTTCGGCCAGCTCCTAATAGCGTTGATGTTGATGATTTTATCAACACAAGAATACAAGAGGCTGATAATGATCCAACTGCTCCTCCTTATGACTCTATTCAGATCTATGGCTATGAAGGAAGAGGCTCAGTGGCTGGTTCACTTAGCTCATTAGAGTCAGCGACAACAGATTCTGATTTGGACTATGACTATCTACAAAATTGGGGACCTCGCTTTAAGAAACTAGCAGACTTGTATGGCTCCAAAGACACTTTTGATGATGATTCTTAACAATAAAGTTACAAATTTGGCCTTAAGAACTGTGTCTGATGTTTTGAAGAATCCAGAAGAAATGTAAGCAGGTATTTTTTTAAAAATCAAGAAAAGGCTCATTTAAACATTTAAGTTTGACAAAGAGGATTCCTTTAATCATAATAATAATAATAATAAAGGACATAAAAGTGGTAAATACTGTGAAGTACCTTTTCTTACAAAAGGCAAATATAGAAGTTGGTTATCAACTTTCCTAGAGAAAAAAACCACTTGTGAAGTACAAAATATTTAAGTGAAGGAAAATTCTAAAAGTGAACCTACAAATGAGGGAAATCGTTTATGTATTATGAACATCTAAATCTTTTATGTCAAAGAAGCTTCCACACATTAGAAAAAGATAACAGTTCTGAGCTGTAATTTCGCCTTAAACTATGGACACTCTATATGTAGTGCATTTTTAAACTTGAAATATATAATATTCAGCCAGCTTAAATCCATATGATGTATGTACAGTACAATGTACAATTATAATGTCTCTTGAGCATCAAACTTGTTACTGCTGATTCTTGTAAATCTTTTTGCTTATACTTTCATCTTGAACTAATATGTGCCAGATATAAAACTCTGTCTTGTTGCAGTGGGAGGCGCCCTATTTCTATGTCATTTTTAATGTATCTATTTGTACAATTTTAAAGTTCTTATTTTAGTATACATACAAATATCAGTATTCTGACATGTAAGAAATGTTACGGCATCACACTTATATTTTCTGAACATTGTACTGTTGCTTTAATATGTGCTTCAATATAAGAAGCAGACTTTGAAATAAAATGATTCTTTTTTAATTCTTGTTTTGGTTATTAAGCATTTAAGAAAACATGTAGTGTTTCTAATGTTCCATTTATAGTTCTGACTAATTTACTACAATTGTGACCTTTTAATAGCCCTATTTATTATGTGTTTGTAGTTGGTTTATTGCCTTGTTAAGTGATTATTTAAAATCAAAAATGTTTTACAAATGTTTTTTAGATAAGAGTCTGTAGTGTCTGGTGAACATTTTGTACCCTCTATCTACAGCTTGTAGCTGCTCCCAGAGCACAATAACACCATTCACTACAAAGTTATTGTACTCTGGATTAAATTAAATGTAATCCTTTTAAATATTTCCCATGTAATATTCATTTATATTATAGCCTAGAAATTCCATGGCTCTCAGAAACGGCTTCATACATGGACAGGAGTACATTGTGCTTACAGTTTACTCCACATTTGTTAATTATAATATCCTTACTAAGTAAATTCTGTGAGTTGAAAAAGACTTAAATCTGACCCACTTTAGCTATGAATTCCCTAAAGACTGTTCTACCTGACAATTACCTTAATTATGGTTCTGGCATTTAGAAATGTTTTAAGTTTACTTCAGTAGAATTGCCTCACCTACAGCTAACAAGACATTTTAATTTTTAATAAAAGAAATAGCGAGTACTTTCGGAGTTGTTCTTTGTCATGTATGTTTTTAATCTAATAGAATTGATCTATAACCTTTTTTATATTAGTTTGGAATGGGCAAGGGACCAAAATATGTAGCAACATTCTCAACATCTGTGTACAGCTGAAATTCTGCTAAATTTAATATCGTTTGGTGGCAAGGGTCCGAGATCAGCAACTGCAATACGAGAAGAGGCAATAAATTTTTCCATCTTTGATTTTAGAAATTCCATCCTTGATTTTCAGTCAGGCACCAAACTGCATAACTTTAGAGGAAATCCTATTTTTGATGTATTCCTTAGCTGAAGTCCCCACATGTAGTTACATTTAAATCTATCTATTAAAAATTAAGAGAAATATTTTCAGCCATATATTCATAAAATATTTACTTTTCCCATTGTAGCCCTATATTAGTTTGCTGAAGGAGCAAATTCACTATACAACGTTTTATTGTAATATTTTACTTTATTATAGCCATATGCATTCTATATCATTCTATTATTTTTTAACTTGGTTCAGATTTCCTTGGTTGTTGATTTTCCTATGTTTAAAATCCAAAGAGTATTTTGCTAGATTTGCACATTTCTCCAACATAAATTTAAATAATAATAATAAAAAAGAGCAATTTAAAAATTAACGTAGAAAAAATAAAACTACTGCTGAGTTTCCATCCTTATCATTGATGCTAGATGTTTTTATTTCACTATTTGGCAAGTTTTAGAATTAATAACTGCATTTTCTACGTTTGTTTAATTTTTTTTTAAAGGACATTGTTAACTAAATTTTTTTAAATAGCTTTAAGTGTTTGATTTTTAGTCTCTGTTGTTTGTAGTTCTCTCTTAGAAGCTTGGAAATAAATTTTCTTTCCGTGCTGCTTTTTGTCCTTTTTCTTTTGGCAGTCTCCTCCCCCATATCCTGAGTGAATATGAAATTATCATAGTTCATTATTGATTAACTCCTAGTTTGTCCATCAGACTAACTCGTTCTTCCTGTAAAATTCTGGGAGTGTTGGTTATTAATTAACAGTTGCAGATGTCCCACAAACAGTTAGTTCCTGGGGGTGGGGGACATTTGTGTGTGATAATCTTCATGCTGCTATTCCCTGGCTTCTAAGGCCCGGCTCTTTGGCTATGTCTGAGGGCTTGTTCAGCTCACTCCTATCTGTTTCTTTGGTCCTGAAGTGGCTGTAGATTGGCTTGGAGTTCCTGACGTAAACTGGATCTGGCTGTTGGCTGTAATTTGTGACAATAGCTGTACAGAGTTGAGGAACATAGGAATTAGTTGTGGTTATTCACATGATATGCATAGTGTGTATAAGTTCTCAGAGGGCCTAAGCCACCATCCACTGAAATCAATGGAAAGATTCCCCTAACTTCCATGGGCATTGAATTGTCAGTGTGGCTGTGAGTATTTTAGGGAGAGGGCATGATGCAGGAGGATTGGCAGATATAAAGGATTCGGTCATTTTAGAAAATGGTAACCCCTTAATTCACAAAGGCCTTGCCTGAAACATCATTCCTAGAAAAATAGGCTACTATCACGTTCATCAGCCATGTGCAGAGTTTAAATTTAATTTTCCCTCATCACAGTCATCTAAAGACATGCATGTGCGCACCTATTGGCAAAGGGTGCAGCCAGCTTTTTGTCTGGCTGCTGTGGCTGTATTTGTGCCAAGGTTCTGATAAGGCCTTTCAGGAAAACTGTACCCCAGCTATGTCAGGACAAGTCAGCTATGTCTGACTATAAAATATCCATAGTGCAGTCTATGTAGGATGGGAGGGAGGCTGTCCTCTCCTGTCACCAACAGCACAGAGCAATTGTGTATGCAAGTATGGTGCTAGTTGCTTAAGGGAGCTGCAAGATCCTAATCTGCTTGTTTTAACTGCCTCTGTGTCAGGGTCCTGGTGAGTGGATTTGGGAACCCTGTTTTGTCAAGCAGCATCTGATATTATGTAACGGACACCACTTCAGATGTGAGTACAAGCACACACGCACCTAAATATTTGCTTTCTGTGCACATTTAAGTGAGATTATTCTAATGTTCTCAGTGAATGAATGCAAAAGGGACGTGATCGGAACTGACGAAAAATTAACTTTTACGTTTGAATGAATGACTTGAATGTTCAGAAACATTGGTTGTTAGAGTAATAAAATGATGAATTTGAAATTACTGGAGCTGAAACTCTACACTTCCAGTGCTATGACTGTAGGGGCTGATACTCTTCCTTTTATAGTCAACAGGATTTTTGCCCTTGATTTCAGTGTGAGTAGGGATTAGACTTTTGTATTGGGGTGATTTATGGGATAAAATACATAATTGGGTCATGAAGGGTCATGCTAACAGTTAATTTATTATGAT
This sequence comes from Emydura macquarii macquarii, assembly GCF_026122565.2. Classification (NCBI taxonomy): domain Eukaryota; kingdom Metazoa; phylum Chordata; order Testudines; family Chelidae; genus Emydura; species Emydura macquarii. The sequence continues at coordinate 6,365,204 of NW_027130698.1, forward strand.
TTGTATAAACTCAGCAGGAATGGTGGAAACCAATGAAGAGACAGGCTACTATTAGAATTTTGTCTGTGTCCAAAACTTTATTACAGCTTTAACAACAAACACAAATTCCAAAGGTAACATGTCCCGGCTGGAGTAAAAATGGGGAAGTGACATCCACCTCAATCTCCACCTGGCATTGCCACTTGTTCATAGCAACCCAATTGTCCAAGGTCTATCAAGTCCATTTAAACAAAAGGCCCTAACTCTTGTGTGATTCATCATTCTTTGCACTTCCCCTCACATTCTTTGCTTTTTTGTTCTGTAGTATCACTGCTTTCTCCAGCAGATTGTTTTAGAAGAGAAACAGGCTAGATTCATCTAATATATTTATTTGGAATTATTCTCTCAGCTCTAGAAAAACTCAGAAGAGATGGAAAATATCCCAGTGGTAGCATTAGGGAGACCATAGAAGATAATATTCTGCCATGTCCTCTAAGGAGCTGGGCGCAGGGTATGTTAAGAGAAACAGAATTCCAAAATTGTCACGAAGGAGAGGGAGGCAATGATGTATGCCGAAAGGAATTCAGGAGACCCATCAGCGGCCTGAAATCGTCCTGATGCTATGAGAGTTCTGAAACATCTGTGCAACTGGTGGTGGAGTTAATCACAGACCTTAACCATTGAAAAGCAAACCCCTGCAGAAAAAGATTTTAGAGGAGAGGCAGGGAGCCTCCCCCCACCCACTAAAGAGAGAACAGAAGGCAGCCGCTGCTCTTGAGTTGCCAGTGCTTCGAGAACCATTTGTATGGCAGCAGCATCTCTCTTCTTTCCATTGTCACCTTCTCGGGTCAACTGCAGCAAGAGGACAGGAACACATGAGCAACGACGCTGTTGCTGAGGGAGGGCGTCAGCCCCTGCACTGCTGCCAGCCCTTGCTGTGACTGCTGTGAACCTTTTTCCTTCCATGGGAAAGGATTGGGTAGCCTAGGCTAGATGCACATGGGAGAACGGAGGTGTCCAAGTGCTACTGCCATTCACAAAGCTCCCAGCTCAACGCGGGAGGTGCGTGCAAAAGGTGCCTCAAGGCCTGATGCCCCCAAGCCGCTTGGAGGCCTAGCTCACACACAAGCCCCGCCAGGGTTCTCAGACCAGGCATTACCCCACCTAGGAACACGCCTATTGGCTGGCATGCTGCACAGAAGGCAGGTGGGGCAAGCAGCTCCCAAATGGCGGGGGAGCTGGCTGGCTTGCTCGTGCCCCAGTGTGCCCAATAATGCAGTAGTTTGGGCCCTCTCCGACTGTGGGAAACCCAGTGTTGAGTCCCTCTGCCTGATTTGGAGCAGGGACTTGATCCTAGGCCGCTGACATTCCAGGAGAGGGCCCCGCCCCCCGCCATCTCTCAACCTCTGCTATTGATGCTGTGCCACTTAGTATAGAACTGATTAAATAGCCATTGGCCCAAAGTCTTGCACCTGTCTCTCCACTGTCCCAAGAGAGTGCCCTGCCCACTGGGCTACAGATGCAGCCTCCCACTTTGTCTCTTTCGCAAAGCTTATTTCATGATTTAAACAACTTCAACAGAAGAGAGTGAGAGAGCCCCTCCGGCCAGAACACCAAATAGGCTGGTGGTTCGGTCCCTCCAAAAATCAGCCTGAGAAGAGAGAGGATTTGAAAGCAGGTCTTCCCCATGCTAGGTACATGCCCTGACCACTGAGCTATTGGGGTGAATGGCATTGGTCTGTTTTTTCCACACATAAGGGGTGAGCTGTCTTAGCGGACTAATTGCAGGAGAGGGCTCATGGCTCAGACGCCTGAACAATTAGGTGCCTCCCTCTGGCCCGTTAGTCGAGTGGCTAAGGCCAGTTGTGGATCTGGGCCCCAAACCCTGTACCTTTCCTCTGCATTTCACTGCCGGCTGCTGCCAATCAGACACCTACCCTTTCCTCTGTATTGTACTTAATGTGGGAGTCATTACCTTTGTTAATCTAGACCCCTGTGCCGTCTGAAAGGGACTGTGGTAGGGCGTGCTGCTTCACACACTGGGCTAGGCCACCTTTCATCACCATCACAATATCAGTGCCTCTACCGAACCAGCCATCCCAGAGGTGTACGGTAAGTCGTCTCCTCCGCATGGCATGTATGGCCCACCCCACTTTGATCATTGGTAGAATTTAAACCCATTGGCTGTACTTTACTGTGTTACAAAAATCAAGCCATTGTTTGCAAATGCTGCCCGGCTGCTCTGCCATACCCACATGTCACCACCAGAACACCTGCATCATCAACTTGGCAATGGGATTTGAAACCAGGCAAAGAAATGTATCATCTTAATTTACCACTTTTAAGAAAGCCTCCAGCCTGCTGCTAACATGCCATGCTTCTTCCATGTTTGCCACCCTGAAAGAACTGCATGTATTCATGCAGAGGAGCAGCACCAAGGCAAGCTGTTACAGCACAAAATGAACCAGGAAACCCTTATGAGGAGCGGTCATATATGCTCAGAAGAGTGAGCATCCAGTCTTCAGTCTTGCCAATGTTCATGATTTTATCACAGTCACACGCTATTTGATGGGGTTTTTTTTTTTTAAATGCTATGAGGCCTGCATTCAAGAGATTGCATGAGAGTCAGCTTTCATTGTTTTTTTTTTAAAGTAGGTTTCTAGCCCCCACTGTGGCAGAGAAGCTTGAAAACCATGCAGCCTAAAATCTCAACAATCAGAATGCCCACCCAAAAAAAGAATTAAAAAAACGTAGCATTTAAAAAAAAAATAAGTGCATGAATTTTTACGCCACTGATGCTTTTTTAGACATAATTTGTGATTGCATGGGATTGTCAGTACTACTATTTCGCAGTCGTCCTCATGGAGCAAAGCCACCAAGAAGAAGGTGCACATCAGACAAAGAGCAGACACCTGGATTCCAAGTGTTATGTAAAACTTAAAGTCTGCGTTCTTTACCAAGCTATGCATTTTCACATGTGAAAAAGAGGCACATGCATTAATTAATTCCAACATAGCCACAGACACTTTTTTCAACTTTCAAAAAGGATAGGTTGAAACAGAAAAATTGGGTGGCAAAACTGCACATGAGGTTCATATTTTCGTTCTACCAGAAAGTTCCCCAACACTAGGCCCATCCCCACACAATTGAGTCAGCTCACACTACTGATTTGATAAGATTAAAGCACATTTGTAATTTAAAAAAACTGTCTTCGTCAACAAACTTATCAGTTCAGGGGCCCCAGTTACTTTTCCTTCACATCTAGTTGCCCTGATGCTTTCACTTTTTTTACTGCCATGACTCTGGCATCTTTATTCTCCGCACTGCACCATCCTCTTTGGTTGGGCATGGAGTGGGTTGGAGCAATATTTCAAAAAGAGGAAAAACATTCTCGTGTGCTAAGCAAGGCTCCCTTAAAAGGTCTCATTATTCCATCACTGCTGAAGACGTCCTCTCTTACAGTAGATTATTCTTCCAGCTACAGCCTGATCTCATATTTTCTTGTTCAGGAACTGAAGAAGTCATCATTAATCAACGGGAAGCACATTTAGCAAAGTTCAACTTGTATGAAAAATTTATGTCAACCTTTAGGTTCTATGACCGCGCCATGACTTTACTTAATTAGTTTTATAGTGACTTGCTGGTAATGGCTGATTCAGATAATCGCTTTTTGGTTTTACTGGACATTTTAATAACATTTGCTGCTATTGATCATGGAGGTTGTGGATTGTTAATACAGACAACCAGGCCCCACTTTGCTTATGTTTGCAGTCAGAGCATGTTTTGATGAAGACCTGGGTGGCTCACGGTCCTGAACTTGATCTAAGCTACTTTTTTACTTGCTGATATGAATCCATGCTAGTTCAGTAATAAATGAAAGTTGTATCTACCTGTTGGGCTGGCCTGTGTTTAGTGAGTTAGACAAGAATCTACAGTCCAAAGTAGTTATCAAAACGAGCACCTTTGCATAAGATGCCAAAGACTGAACATGGATGAAGAATGAAATGCCCTCTCTGCGTCTCATGCCTGACTAACTCTGCAACATTGCAATTTCCTTGCACTCCCCGGACTACCCTGTTGGTTTAGCACATCTCTGCTGTGCTAGCATTAGAGGAAGTGAAATGAGAGTACTGCCATAAAACATGATACATCTCTTAAGCACACAGATCCGTAAAGCCTACTGTTCCACAGCTGAATAGCAAGGAAGAGTTAAGCATCACTATTGAAGTTAATGGGACAACGTTTAGTTAGTTATCTGAAAAAAGGTTTCAGTTTCTTTTTCTTGGACTCATTAGAATTGGTCATTAGTCTGTTGTTTTCAATCCCATCATAATTTAAATGTTGTGGACTTTATTGTTCATTGTCTTTTGTTAGGCCTGAATCGCTGACACAAGACCTGCACAATTATTTGAGATTCTTGGAGCATAGCGCAGCATATTTTTAGATCTACTTATGCTAGTCACAGTAAAGGTCACACACACTGGATTTGGTTTTTGCTTTGTGTCTTGCCCCAAAGATGCTATTTCCTTTTCTGATCTCTTTTAGATTACATTTAAAATTAATTCTATTTGCCATCCCTACTGCCTTGAATACTTCACCAATAGCTTTGTGACCTGCGTTCAGAAGTCAGCATATTATGTGCCATCAAGAACATTTATGGCACCAGGTTAATTTGTCTACGCTAGCTATCAGTGTTGTTAAGGAGCACTCTAATTTGATGCTCAACATCCTTAATGACTAAATAGGTCCTGTGCTTTGTCATCACTCAGTTCCCCCAATCCTTCTCATTCACATATAAGCATCAAGCATACGGTGGGCCGAGCAGTGACGTAAGTCATCCCCAGACTAAGGTCACTGTATTCAGTAAAGGTACACCAGGAAGAATGTGTCCATATCTGTACTTAATGAATGGTACTCTCACGCTGCCTAAATCAGAGGGCTTTAAGGGCTGCCAGTGCATATTATTCAACTTTTATTAATTCTAGTAAGAACAAGCCAATGAATTTAACTTGAACTGTTGATGGAACTGTAAGCTGCAGCCCATCTGTTTGCCATCCTAAACAATTGTTGGGCCAACGTTTATACCAACATTTTGTTCAAGGACTTGAAGCTTTTAAGGCCCAGTTGCCTCAAAAACTACACTCCCATCCTTTAGACAAGGCAGACATTATGGGCTAAGGTCTCTTGTGCCTGTGCCTTAACACTGCGCTTGAGCTAGGCATTTCTCCCATGTTAGAAATGATGCAGGGGTTTTGCTTGAACGCTTACTGTAATCCAGCGCCCATATGGCTTCATTTGGAGTGTGTAAAGGTCAATGCTTCTGTTAATAAACTAGTACAAATACTTCCTTGCCATCTGAGCACGTTTCTCCTTATTTAGATTGGCAGTGATTGCCACCACAATCTGGAATTCCCTTTCACTGTGGGTTGTTGAAGTGAATATGATATTTTTTTGGGATTTTTTTTTTTTAATGAAAGTTTGTATTGCATTATACTGTGCTCTGTGCAATGAGAACATCCCATACGGAAAGGACATAGGTATTTGATGCAATAATACATTAAATAGTACATATGATGGAACCATCATATTCGTATATCTGTTGCATGTTCTTGTGCAATGAAATATGTGAAAGCAGTCATTAAGATCTTTATTTTCATTTGAGCAAATATATTGAGCCATATGCAATAAAGCTGGCGTTTTTAAAGGCCTAATGGAGTCAGCTATCCAACTCCTATTCAATATGTGGGCATCTAACTGCATTAGGTGCCCTTGGAACCTCTACCCTTAGTCCATCCATTAGAGGCAGAACTGCTAATACAGCCACTTCCCATTATAAGAACTTTTTTCAGTTGCTTATAATTTTTAACTATTTAGGCTGAAATTTGCCTTGCCAGGTGTCTGCCTCAGGCCGAATTTTTTCAGCGAAAAGTTTCAGCAAAAGTGGATTCAGTTGTTTTTGAGAACAAGATTAAGGGGAAAAAATACATTGTTTAGCCATGTAAAAAACAATTGACAACTGGTTTTGCTGAGTTGCTCTAGCACCCCTATGCATTGGAGCCGGGCCTTGAAATTTGGCAGACGGGTCACCTTTGTTGTAAGGAATGTGCCTTTTGTAGTCCATGTGAAAAGCACCCAAGTTTGGTCAAATGATGAGCTTCTGAACAACCTCAGTTTGCACATGCTCAGTAGAAAATTGTAAGAGTTTTGGGGACTACTAAAGGCTACAAAGCTTCTGTCTGCAGTGAGCATGCTCCATCCCCTCTTCCCTCCTGTGGACCAGCCAGACTGTGCATAGACTATCCCCACAGAGTGACTGCATTCCCAATCAGGACTACAGGAGTTGGAGTCAATATGGTTCCACATGAAGACATTTCTGTTTCTCTCTTCGAGTGTTTGCTCATATGCATTCCATCATAGGTGAGTGCGCGCCCCGTGCACGAGCCTCCGGAAGCTTTTCTGCCCCTAGCAACCCCCTGCGGGTCGGCTCCTGCGCCCCCTGGAGTGCCGCGCTCATGTCGCGGTATATAGGGAGCCTGCCGACCCCATGGCCACCAGTTCCTTCTTTCCGCCCGTGACGGTCTTTTGGAACGCTGCCCCTTGCTTTATCGCAAGTAGCAATCTCCTTAAACCTGTTCTAGTTTATAGTTTTATAGTTGTAGTTAGTTGTTAAAGTTCATAGTTTTAACCTGTATAGTTAAAAAAAAAAAAAAAAAAAAGTAGTAGTTTTAGTAGTTCAAGTTACTTAGTTAGCCCTTCTTCGGGGTTTAAAGCCTGCGTGGAATGGAAGGCTTTCCCCATCAGCGACCCGCACGACCGCTGTCTTCGCTGCCTGGGCGAGCTCCACAGGAAAGACAAGTGTCGTATCTGCAAGTCCTTCAAACCTAGGACGCAGAAGGAGCGAGATGCCCACCTTCGGACGATCCTGATGGAGTCGGCGCTTCGTCCGGTCTCCGAGCCCTCGGGATCTCCATCGGCACCGAGCGTCTCATCGGCGCATAGTGCGCCTCCGGCACCGGCAGCGGCACCGGCGCACAAGGTGCCGAAGAAGAAGAAGCGGCTTATCACTTTATTTTTTTTTAAATTAGGAAGTTACATATATTTTTAAAAACCTACTTTGAAAGACTATTAAGGTTGCAAAATCATGGAACAGCTGTGGCTAAATTTTGACCTCTATGGCTACAGCTAAAATCTAAGCAAGGAGTGTGACTCCCAGCTCACGTTGACATACTGGCATTAGTGCTCATTGAGTAGAGTAGTCAGGGGCATCATGAGCAGGAATAGCCCGGAGTACACAAATCCACTTGAACGTTGTGGGTATATATATTTGGCATGGCTAGCCTGTTATCCCAGCTCCCCTATTTTTTTAGTGCATTGGCTTGATGACAGCTAGCATGAATATATGACATTAGAGAGCATATTCCCTACTTCCAAGTGTAGATTTAGCTTACGTGTGTCTTTAAGAAAAAAACAACAAACCCACTCCCAAGCCCCTAACCTTCAAAAAATCTTAGGAACATACTTTTTGGTTTGTATACTGAATGAAATACTCAAATTATTTTTTTGCTAGAGAGTCATTTCTTTTATTGGCATTGGATTTATTGGCCAACATGCTTTTGGAAATTTAATTCAGCCAAGCTTCTACCAATAAAACATAGCAATCAAGTTGCTCTGAGCCACAATTGGCTATCTTTTTTGGGGACATTTGTTCCCTTGGTTTGGTAGTTAAGGGCTTGCCTATGCAAACAATCAGACTACAGCAAACTGGGGTGTGAATCTACCCTGTACTAGCCTGCAGCCATCTAATTGTCCATGTGCACTATGCGGACACTTGTTAAGAGTTCATGAATGCACTTCAAGGTATGCCTGTTTCAAAGAGGACTGGATCAAAGCTCTCAAACTGTTAATATGTGTCTGCAGGGTACACACAGACAGACAGCAGCAGGACAGTATGGAGTAGATTCACACCCTAGCTTGCTAACAGTTAATTGTTCATGTATGAATGCGCTAAACTTGACAACTGTTAGACTGCCGGGGTGCTGAGACCACTGCCTATCATGCTGACTAATACTGCCTCATTATGTCTTTGTTCGTCCCAGTCTTTTTGTATCCAGCTGTTGGCTTATACTTAAATTATAAGCACTCTAGGGCAGGGACCATCTTTTTATCTGTGTTTGTATGGTGCCTAGAACAATGGGTGGGGTTCTGGTGCGTGCCTGGGGCTCCCAGACACTATGGTAATAGAAATAATAAATAGACTAATGTAATGCTTTGTGGCCATGCTACTTATTATAGTCACTGAAGTGTCATTTTTAGTACTAGAAGTGTCACTCGTCAGTCAGCTGATTCCCTATATTGTACTCGTATCCTGGGGAAGTCTGGTAAAAGAAACCCACATGGCGATTATATCACCTCTTGTGTCACTGATTAAAAATTAGTTGAGCACTTTGAAGCCCCTTTAGTTCTTTCTTTATATACAATTGGCACAGAGAACATTTAAAGGCATTCTGGGGGGTGCATTTTCAAAGCACTGCTCAAGCTTTCTGTTAACTGGATTTGAGTTTGTACCTCTATGCAGCACTTTGAAAATGGCCCCCTAATTGGGAAACTAACCAGGTTTTTAGCTAAATAATTGAAAACGCTATGCATCAAACTGAAGAAAAGGCTTATAGTGTATTTCAAGAACCAGACTATTATAAAACATCTTAACAATACAGAATGAGAATATTTTAATCAGTGAGACCACTGCAAACTGAAATTCATCTTACGGCTATCTAGACAGGACCTAAAATTCTTCCTCTCAGCCTGAAGAATGATTCCCTACTTAACAATGTTGCAATCATATGGCAGTTATAAAAAAGAATATTTAACAAGCACTTACAAATAATGTTACGAAGGGAAGATTTCATGTTTTTCTATAATATCCTTATGCTGTGTTGAGCATTCTTGAAACCACCGGTCCCACACACCAGGCAGAACAGAATATTGTAGCACCAGACAGTAAAATGTTGCCTGCTATAAGACTACATCAAAGCACGTAAACACATGGTTAACATTTAGAATGCAAATAGTCTTATTGAACCTAATGGGACTTGAGTGAGACTACGCACATACTTAAAATTTATATGTACTTATGTGCTTGCTGAACTGGGACATGAGGTCTCAATCGCTTGTAGAAGTGGGGCCATATTACCTCTTTCTGTTTGGTGGCTTCTCCCCTCTTTACTCTACCAGTTTTATTTCATAGCTGAATTTAGCTACAAGGTTAACCTGCATTTATTTTTTAAAGATCATTGCAGTTTGAAGCCACGTCGTCACTAGTGCAGATGGGTATACATGGACTAGTGTAGTTTAGCACACAAATACCGCCGCACACAGCTGGCAAATGTTAATCCATGTGTACCAGTGATAGATGGAATTTTTCACCTGCAAATCCCACTTTTGGCAATGGGTTTTGCAAGTGACAATTCTTCCAGGTGCCAACTGCGCTTGGTGGTGTGTGCAACAGCAGAAATCATGCAAATAACACATTAAGCACACACAATTGCTCTGTAACACCCATGCAACAATCTGTTTTATTTTCACTATGACAAGGATTTTGGACAGTACTGGGGACTGAGCCCACCTTTTCCAAGGCTGAAGAATAAACGTCTATAGCTTGAGCTTGAGAAGTAAGCCCCTGAACTGGCTGCTGTAGGAGACACATAGCCTGAATAGATGAAGGAGCGAGGGGGACATAGAACATTAACTGATGATGAACACTAACACATATGCATCTGATATTGTCAGTATCTCCCTCAACTTCTGCTAAGGTATCTTCTCAGAAGTGCTCCCTATATAATATGTTTGTAAGAAAAAAGTATGAGTTGTTGCATAATAAAATGTAATGTGCATTATAAATATGTATTACATTGGTTTTAATTTTTGTTAATAATTATGAGCCCGAATTCACAAGGTGCTCAGTGCCCAATGGAAGTGGGGATGCTGAGGAAGTTGCAGATGCTCAGCACCTCTCAGGAATTGGGCCCTGTGAGCTATAAAGATGCAGTCATAATGTTTCTTGTAAAGCATCTTAATTTGCACATTGACCCAGGAAACCATGTGATGGATTACTCTGCGAGAGTTCAGTCAATTTTATCAAGAGCTGATATGCTACCCAGGTTGATATGCTGCCCATTCCAATCAGCACCGTAACAGTTTGAAAGTTCCTCTTTCTGACCAGCCCTAGAATAGCAGCAGTTAAAAGTAATGAAAAACAATAAAAGAAAAAATAACAAACACAGTAAGAGTTGACATTTGAGCAGTTTGTTTCTTATTTTAGCACACTTACAAAACAGACCCATCATTAGGAATACTGCCGTGAAGGCATCAAGAGCTAAAGCTCCTAGTTGACAGTTTTGATTGGGCCAGTAACTCATATTTGACTATATGCACATCACTGGCTGAGTAAAGCGAGCAACAAGCACTCAACTTGGTGGCATTTGCCTCTTCATTTGTAATGCTTTAACTTTGGCATGCTGCATCTGACCCATGACTAAACTGCAGGGAATATGCTAGGCATCGGGGACACGAGCCAATTGATTTTGGTACAAATTGGAACATTAGACAAGCCTGAGTCATAGGAAAATCAGGGTCCCCAGACTGCCTGGTGCATCCGGAAGAGGAATCTGCTGCCCACACAGATCAGAGCAGTGGCTTAACTTGCGATGTGGGAAGAGTTTGTAATTTGGACTCTGACAGGAAAAAAAACATCAAATACAGAGAGCACCTTACAGGGAGGTGTAGAAGAGAAGCAGGGATCAGGGGGCAGGGAAGCTCAGAATGGGTGGAGGAAATGGGAGACAGGAGGGGTAGAGGGCAAGGGTGATGGTGGAGCAGCAGGAAGTTGAAGGATGAGGCAGTAGTAGAGGGCGAAGCAAGGAAGGATGGAGGAGCAGTAGAGGTAGGAGGCAGCATGGCCCAGGAGAGAACTGGGAATAAGTGTGGAGGGAAGAATAGTGACTAGGAGGTGGAGATGTGGGGAGTCATGGAAACAGGGACCCAGATTAGGGGATAATGGGGGAGGGGGAAGAGGCAGGGACCCTGAGAGGGGTGAGTAGAGATGGGGCGGGAGAAACATGGATTTGAAGGGGGAACAGGAGGGAACACAGAGACCTTCTTTTAGGGGTAGGACCCTGGGGGCACACAGAGTCCCTGGCATGGGAGGGAGAATGGGGCGACAACATCATGGGGTCAGGTGGATATGGGGACTCAGAGCTCCTGGCTTAAGGTGGGGGAGTTGCAGGGAGTCCCTGAACTAGACAAGGGGTCCACAGAGAGCACATGGGATGGACTGGAGGGATGCAATGTGCTCAGCCTACAGACACTTTGATGTGTGGCACCCTAAGTTAGCCTCCCTGTACCTTCATTTACCAATCCATTAAACTGGATACAAAAGGGCCTATCTTACAGCAGTGTTGTCACAATGTACTACCATACTAACTAAAGCAGGATTGCAATACCCTTGCTCACACTGTGTAGTATCTTACTCGGGACTGGATGGTGTCCCTGTCACAGGAGAGTGAGGGCTCTTACAGCCTCATGCAGGCTCCCCTTTATCAGCTTGCTACACCCCATCCTGCATATCTGTCCAAGGACTTGATTGGGAAATGGGAGAAAGTTAGACTGTCCATCCCAATACACAGTTGGTGTTCAAGAGGAAATCATTTGCAGTGGGTCGAGGACTTGTGTAGATTACTTCATCTTCTTTTCCTTGTGTGCAAGAGGAGAAGAAAACGCTCCAAGCCACAATCTGGAGCAGCACAACGATGGATGAACCCCTACTCGGGCGCTTACAGCAAAGCAATAATGGAGCCTTTTGAAAGCCGCTCAGTTGACTTTCAGTATGACCGCTCACAGAGAACCATTCTACTCACTGTGAGTAAGGGTAGCAGAATCTGTCCCTTAACTTTTACAAAGTCTTTTGACATTCTTGGTTGGACAGTGCTATGGCAGGACAAATTATTTTTATTAATGCAATGGTATTTTGTGAGGTAAGGAACATTCCTGTATTTATTATTCACAGAGCATAGCTGAATCTGAACTGGGGGGGGGGGGGTACTTTTTATCTCTCTTCCCTCTCTCAACATATTCATTTTATTTTGAAGCACTTTCTATAATTTGTTTCAAGTAAAAATGTGCTACTTCTACTGCTTTTATTAACATGTTATCAACTCACATTGACATATAAACATGCAATTAATTTAATAGTATTTAAATTAAGCCTTCCAGAATGTAAAATAATCTGTTGGAAATCTTAAATTATATGCATATAAGACTGACTAATTGTATTGATATTGCTTAAATACAGGTCCTATAGCAACTGCTGCCATGCTATTTGAATGGCACAGGAAACTTAAGAAGCAACAGCATCACTTAATCCAATATTTAGCAATATCCAGCTTGTGGAAAGTGTTCTAAAAAAACCCAGATCTGTTGCAAGAAGCTTGCCCCATCATCAAGAGAAGGAACCTCTGCCAAACAAGCATATCTGCAAAATATTGCATGTCTCATGCAGAATAGAGTTGGAAGCAGGGCAACTGTGTGATTTACCATAATTACCTTTATTTGAGTCTGCTCTTGGCTAATAATTGACCCTCCATGATAATGCCCCAAAATTGTTCCCTATATTCCTGTGGAAGATGATTAATAAAGGCTGTAAATGTATTGTAGTTTATGAAATTATATTTATCCATGACCGCCTGATAGTTTGCAATCCAAAAAGTAAAGAGACCCAGATGACTAAAACGTCTGTCCAAAAGTTTATAAGCACTTTTGATCCTTGTCATATGGGGTAGACTTGGAGTAGTGTTGCTTACCATGCTTATTCATCACATCCACCACAGTAGAAATAGCTGACAGGGGAAGCAGAGGAGAATAAAAATTCAGAGTCCTTGAAGGAGACATAATATTTTTTATCTGCCCATTTGCAAGTTGGTGGAATGGTAGCAGGTGTTTCCCAAATAGTCTTTGCTGGGTCCAGGAGTGCATCATTAATGGATAATACAACTCTAGTGGGAGGTGCTTATTCTAAACTGCCAAGCAATTTTTGTTGCAAATCCTTGACCCCTCTGAGCAGGATTTAAAGAGTGTCAGACACCTTCTTTATAAGGATGGAACTCATCAACCATGGATGGTGGTGGATGTACGACTGTCTCATCTGAGATGACAATCAGCTAGGAGTTTGAATCATATCTTCTATATCTCTCCTACCCGCCTGCACCTCGAACTGATCCTCATGTTGGGGTCCTGATTGGGGAGAAGAGGATTGAATATCTCTAGCCTCCCAATGTATCAGAGCCAGTGGTCTGGCAAACTGCTGTCAGTGTACAGCCCAGAAATCCCAGTAGGGTCACTGGGAGATGCCCATACGGAGAGGGGGGTGGCATCTAGATTTGGCCCTGCCACCCTTCATGTCATGCAAAAAGGTCTTCCCTGGGGGTGTCAAAGAATGGGTACCTGTATAGATGGCTAAGAGAACCCTGCAATGAGGAGGAGGATACTGAATTAATGTCTCCCTCAGTAGCCTTTAACGGAGGCAGGGGACACCAGCAGAAAAGGATGGAGAGTCTGGCAGCACTGGAGAACGAGATGATAGTCCAGGGACCGAGGTCTAGGTACCAAGAAACATTTGGTACCTATGAGTCATGGAGATTCTGGTTCATCTGCCATTGATAAGTCTTTTGAGTACCTAAATCCCAGTGGTACTGAGTGGCGGTACTAGCATGGTAGCACGTTTGGCAATTGAAGCAGATTGTGCTGTAGATTTAGAGAGTACTGAATTAGATCTGATGGTCTCTGATACTTCATTTTGCACAGTACTGTGGGTCTGACTGAAGAGGTACCAATGCGGTATCGATGGTACCAGTCTGGAAGAGTGTTTATCATTGCCCTTCCTTTACTCCTGTAGACAGTAGCAGGGCTCTGTCAGATTCATGTTTCTCTTTAGAACTCCAGGACTTTCCAGCCCTGCTGGTATCAGAGAGGGAGTCTTTTGCCTTCATGGTACCGAGCCAAGAGGTCAAGCCTTCTGATACCATGGACTTAACATGGGACCAAGATTATGAGCACTTGAAGTGTAGCACCCATAGGGACACTACTCAAAGAAGAAGCTCAGCTTTCTTTTAAAAAATTAAGGTGCAAAGGTTATTTGACTTGGTTCTTTTAATATTACTGAATTGTAGAGATGAGATGTAAAACAGAAGCCATGAGCACTGGTCTCTGAAGGTTCTGCAGCACTTTCAGAGAGAGTGGGAATGTTAACCCTGTTATCCTGGCCAAATGCCAATTCAGATAATCACATCCTCGCAATGGAATCCTGTAATTCCTTTTTAAACACTGGTGTCGTGTTGTCAAAGTATTACTGTATGTTCCATAACAAATTGCCTGCATTTTTCTACCTTTTACATATTTCACAAATGTTTTGTGAGGCTTAATGACTGTAAACTGCTTTGAAAACCTCCGATAAAGGCAATTTTGAAGTCAGTTGTTGCTAATAAATAACCATGTCAAAATTTCTCTTGCTAGACCTCTACTATCTAGCCTATGCTGGTGCTGCTAGCACAAAACTACCATCCTTCCAAGGCTGATCTATTGTTAACTTCCTGAGGACAAATGGAAGAGTCTCACCTTTATTTATAATATTACATAAATGTCACCCTCTCACTAGCTTTGATCATTTTGATCATTTGTGCCATCTTAACACTGCAAATCAATAATAAAAATAAATTCACAGAATTTCTAATAGTCTTAACATTAGAACTAATATTGTATAACTGGAAATCAATGGCTTCAATTAATAGGAATATATGGCTTCATTTTATAGGCACAACCTTTGTATTTGAAAGTTCCATGACATATGGGATCCCACTGGTGCAATAATTACACCATGCCTGAAAGTCATAATTAGTTTAAAATTTAGAGGTACTATTTTGTTATAATAAACAATCTGATGCTAGTTAAATGTTAGTTCTCTGTTTCTTTAGCAATCGCTGCATCCTCCTTGAGTTCATACACGCAGTGCTCCTCCTCTGAATCCCCTAATGCTATGCAGTTCTTTTAGTCTCTGTGTTTCCATGTAGCTTTACATGCATATCTTACTTCGTAATATAAATAAATATTTTGGGCCCAGTTTGGGCATTCTCATGCAAGAAAACTTGCAATGGGATTGAGGCTCAAAAGGTGGGCTCCCCAAAGGTATTTAGGCATCTAAAGATATCTAAATCTAAGTCCCACTTTTGGCTCCCAAGTGATCTAAAAAACTCCCGCCAAACCCTGTAGGTACCTAAACTAACTCAGGTGCCTAGGCAACTTTTACTACAAAAGGTAGGCACTATTATTTCTGATTCTAATCATTTGCACTGCAGTATCACAGATGCCCAAGCACCTGTCTTCTGCCTAAGCCCCAGAGCAATTCACAAACTAGGGAAAAGAGGCATTTGACCACCTGTCACATGTGGGCCCAATCAGCTAGCCATGCTAAGTGGTAGTCAACTGGATTGGGCCTGATAGGTAAGTTCACAGGGGAGGATGAGGTTGCCCTCCCTCTTTAACCTAGTGCTTAGGGTGCTCACCCAGACTGTGGGAGACCCTCAGTTCAAGTCCCCCATCTGCCTTAAGAGGGGAAGAGATTTGAATAGGGATCTGCCCACTCTTAGGTAAGTGGACTAGGTACTAGACAACAAAATATTTTCACAGGGATCTCCCTTAATCTTTCCTATTGAAGTTGTTTCTCTTTTATGAAATATTAATTGGATCAGAGAAAGAGTTAGAATGACTAATGCCTAAGGATTAGGACACTCATCTGGGAGGTTACAGTCCCTGTTTAAATCCTTTCTCATCAAGCAGAGATGGGGGACTTGACCTGAACCCTAACTACTATAGGTGATAAAGGAAGGCCTCCTTCTCCTCCCTCAACTCTTTGACTGTTTTGTGTGGACTCATCTGAGGAGCCTGATTTGGTAGGCAGCCTCTGAGCATGCCTACCAGATCAGGCCCCACACATGGGTTAAGTGGTCAAATGCCTATTTCCCCCCTTTTCTTGAATCACAAGCAGAGATAAGTGCCTTCCTGTAGCCCGGTCTTGGGCACCGAATTCCAAGACAAGGGCAAGATTAAGGACACATTTCTTTGGTTGGCATCTCCCACTGGCTACCGTAGGTGGCTCCACACCTACCATACTGGCTTTGCAGCTCACATTGTAAGGCACCTCTCTCTGCCCATTTAGTGTATAGGGAGTCTAGATGGCTAATTCACTCTTTGAGGGTGGCAGTGCTGTTGCTGTGATTTGCTAGGTGCCTAAAAATGAGGCATTGTGGTGCTCAGAATTACATGCCTACATCCCTCGTTGAGCCCTCTACTAGTTTTTAGTGGAGTTGCAGCATGGGTGGGAGTGAGCTGGCTGAATCTCAGCAAAGAGAAGATTGAGTGATGGGGGTAGATAGGGGAAGCTGCCAGAGGAAATGGCAGAGGTAGTATCAGTTCCTTTGACTGAGTGAGTGCACCTGCCAGGGTTCACAATTGAGGGGTAATTTAACCCCCCAAATACCATTGAATGACCAAAATACAGTAGTAAACATCTGTGTCTGGCTCGGAGCTTACAAAACTATCCTTTTGGCTGTGGCCCTTGCTTCTGTTATTTGACAATTACACTACTTCAATGCACTTCACGTGGGGCTTCACCTTCACACCTTTCAGAGACTGATGCTGGTGCACATGCAGTGGCTTGCTTACTGATCTGGCCATCTCACTGGAAGCACTGGATACTTGTGCTCTGGAATCTGCACTGGAGATTAAAATATTGTGTCATATAAAAACCTAAATGTCCTGGGACTAGGTTAGCTGAGGATCGCATCCTCTCCGTACTGCCGCAGCTGTGGTCAGCAAAGGGGGCTTCTGGCAGGGGGGGGGGGGGGGGTCTCTATAAGCGGTCTGAAGCTTGGTCTGATATAGCCCAAATTTGGTAACCTTATGGGCACACTGAAAAACCATCTGCTTGATAGGGTTTGTGGGGAGGTTGAGTGTGTTTTCAAAGTGACTGTAGGCTGTAGGAGTGGAGAGGAGATGTTTTGTTCTTGGCTGGATGGCAGGAAATGGTGGGTGGCTGAGTTGAGTCATTTGTCCATCACAGACTGTTTCCTTTTTTATGTTACAGGAGTATTATGGTGTAAAACTGAGTTGTCAGGCACCTCGAGCCTTTGTATTTAAATCTAAATAAACAAAGGGGAGGAAATCTGTACAAATGCCTCCTGATGGAGATTTCCCTGAGGTAGCTCCAATGGAGATTGCGTGTGAGCACTTGTTCCAAGTGAGCCCTGCAGATCATTCAGGATCTGCATGGATCCTAGATGAACAGCGAGATGCCAGAGCTATCTGCCTCTCTGCCAGTCTTTGGTCTGTCATGTTCTGCCCTTTCACTTTCTGGCTGTGCAACTCCAATAAAGCTAGATTGACAGGGCTCCCACAGCTGCTGGCTCAAGTGGTGGCCCCTGGCCGGGGTGATCCCTGAAGCAGAGAGCTGTTTTAGGGGACAAATGACCCATGTTTCTTTAAGGCAAGACCAACGTTAATTGTGCCAGGCATTTGGCCTTTCGTCATTTTAACAATAACTAAGAAAGCAGAGAAGCTAGTCTTTCCCTCCGATGCATTACACTTCTGGCCACATAATGTTATTCCCTCACTTATATATTAAGAACTGGAGATCTGGTTCTGGTGGTGGATTCATTGCTCAGACCTTCATATAAGTCTGTGTATATGACTTTTAGCAAATGAAAAAGGAGCCTGTCTCCTCCTGTTGACTAGGGTGGGTCAGTATGAAGTACCAACTCCGGCTTGCTTTACTCATGCTAGTACCCTCATTGCCTCCGGCGGGAACGCTCATTTCAACAGGACGAAGAGAGTAAGGCCACGAGTGAGGCTGTAATGTGGGTTCTTCCTCCTAGGAGCTATGTGGAACTTTAGATGTTTCTCACGAGTTAGAGAGGAGTCTGTGTCCCTTGATCACATCTAGCCCCATAACTGTTAGCTGCTTCTGTCCTTTTGGCTAGCATCCAAGCCCATTTCACAAAATAATTGCAAGGTCACAGAGACCAGCTGGCCTAAAGGCAAGACACTGTCTAACAGAGAGATGGTGGAGATTTATAGGAAATCAGGACAGTCTTCAGCAGGTTCACAATAGAATACAGAAGGACCTGCTTAAGCTTAGTTTATTTACATGCTCAGTTCTATGGGTTCATTGGACTCACTCACCCCTGCCTGCGAGAATGCCTTCTGGATGGCTCTACGGATTTATTGGATATCAGAGCACATGAGTATGTTCCCCCTCTAGTGTTTGGAGACTCAGCTTAAATTAAGTAATACTGCAACCTGCTTTATACAGAGATCTCTAACCATTTGCAGGCTACACCCAGCTCCCTTGCTGTTAGACCACGAGTGCATCCCCAGTCCAGACATATTTCCCTCTGGAGGAAATTACCTTTTGCTCAGCCCATGCAGCCTTTCAGCACACTGACCTATATTTCCCCTAAGCTTCTTAAAGCATGGTCTGTTTTGAGCCTTCAAAACTCCCAGCCTCCCACACACGTTCCCTGCTAACACATTTGCCTGAGTCAGGAACTGTAAATGTTCTAATGCCACAAGAGCCAAGCAAATCCCCACTTTCACCAGATTTCACCTGCTGCATCCAAGTGCAAGCCCTCAGGACAATCGTTAGGCTATGTTAATTATGGCAATCAACCTACCGATTTTGACCTAATTAAAACTAATTAGCTTTCCTCTTTATTTCTGAACTTCCTCTCCCTAGTGAGATTTTACTTTTAAGGTTTTTTTTTTCTTTTTAAAATAGCAAAGCTCCTCTAATAACTTTGTTTTTCAGCCACGGCACCCTTGACAGTAATGGCTCAATTCTGAGAGGTGGTGCTCCATCACCTCACAGAATTGAACCTTAAAAGAACCATGGTAGTGTTGCCCAGATTTTTCAAAGTATTTAGGCAGCTGAAGATGTGAATAGGCATCCCGTGGGATTTTCAAAGCAGCTAGGCTCAGATCCACAAAAGGGATTTGAGCATTGTGATTCTGAGCAGGTGCCTAGGTTCCTATACAATGAATGGGAAGTGATGGACACTTTAGACTGCAATCCATAAAGCCAGAGCACTAGGCGGCTCCCTGACTAAACTAGCCAATGGGAGACACTGACCAGGTGAGTTCTAAGCCCTAACCTTTTTTGGAGATCATCTCCTTCCTGCAGCCTGGACTTAGTTTGTGGACTGTAGGCAGAGATAGGCACCTGAGGGAAGATAGGCGTTGGTCTGCCTAAATCATGTGGGGGGCCTGAAACAAAATGAGGGGAAGGAGGAGCTCAGTTATAACCTTTAGCCTAGGGGACAGGGTACTCACCAGGATGTAGGAGGTCCCCAGTTCACACAACTCCTTCTCCTGAAGGGGAGAAAGGATTTGAGCAGGGAGCTGCCAACTCTCAGGTGAGTGCCCTAGCCATTAGGCATTAGACTCATTTTAATGCTTTTTCTCTGGCCCAATTAATATTTAAATATTCAATTATTTAATTAAATTAGAACAACTTCTGAAGGAGAGATTGAGGGAGACCCCCATGAGACTACTTCATAGCCTACTGGCTAGGGCCCTTACCTGAGAGGTGGCAGATCCCTTTTCAAATCCCTTCGCCTCTTAAGGGAGAGACAGGACTTGAAGTAGACATCCCACATCCTGGGTGAGAACTTCTCCACTAGGCTAAAGTTGTAGAGGAATGCCTCCAGCCCCTCGGGCTGTTTTGTGTGAACTTGCGTGGCAGCCTCTGAGTACACTCAGCAGACTAGGCCCCCACACATGACTTAGGGGCTGAACGTCTTTCTCCTACAACCTGTGATTTGCTCTGGGGCTTAGAAGGGAGATGGGCATCTAGGCACCTAGAATGAGGCTGCAATGGCAAAATACTTAAGCACCAACTGAGTTTAGACACCTACAAAGTTAGATGGCAGCTGGGAAGTTTTGTGGATCACAGTGGTACCTAATAACAGGACTGAGATGCCTAATTATCTTCACGTATCATGCTCCTAGTCATCTAATTCTCACTGAAATAAATCAGAGTTAGGAGACTGCTAGCATGAAGTTTCAAAAGCACCAAGGCACCTATCTGCATCTCTAGGTGTCTAAATACCTTTAATAACCTGGCCTTGTATCCCTCTCATCATCCTTCTTTCCTTAGGGGATACTGATAAAGGGTATGCCTCTCTTAACAAGGAAAACAAGCATGTCACAGAGTGTAACTGTATTCAGTTATACCACTTTAAGTAATAACTCCTCCAATTTCTCTGCCCTGTGGCCATTTTGTTTCATGTTTTTGTCTGTTCCTGTTTTATTCCAATAATGTCAATATTGCTCAGTAAATAAATAAAAAACTAACTTCTTTTCAGAAAGAAAGAAATTACAGCATGTTGTAACTTTACATGCTTTATGCATACTTTGTCCCTGTAGGAGAAATGTTTAATCATCTGTAACTTAGACTGAAATCAAACAAGAGTACCAGGCTAATCTGTTTTCAAAGCCTTTTTTTGTTTTCTTTTCTGTTTTCTTTTGGAATCGGATACAGTATATGTGGGCTGTGCATGAGCTCTTATGAATAATAGACTTCACTTACCTGAATGAAATACCATTGTAGCTTTACTGTGCATCTCCAAATAATTCTGCCTATTATGGCCCTTTGGGATCTTCTTGAAATCTATTCTTGGTCCATGTAAATTTTTTCTAAAATTTCTGTATCTGATTGTTGTTTTTATAGATACAGTAGTGCCAAGAACTGCATGTGATATTTATTTCTTTTCTCCATAACTAATTAAGGACATTACAATATACTGTTTACAAACTGTGCTTTATACAAGCTATTTGCATTAATAGAAGATAAGCGTCGATTATTCATTCATTTCTAGACACTGCTCAGGCTATGAATGTGAGAAGTATGAGGCTACAGAAGGCTCCATATTTCTGGTGGCCCTAGTCTGTTAGCACCCACCGCTAGCACACATCTGCCTCATCATTTACCTGATGGTCAATCTTTTCCCACTTTAAATGATGAATATTAGGACCCGCTCCTGTGAGGTCCCCTCAGTGATAAGCATCCCAGTCCAACCATTTAAAAAAAATCACATTTATTTCCCTTGGAAATAGGCTCTTTCTGCCCCATCCACTATAGTGCAAAGTCTCACCCATCTCATGCTTGTCAAATTGTACTAGTCTGTGGTCCGGTTTAAAGTCAATGGACATCTTCCCACTGATCTCACTGGTTCAGTCCCTGTACAGCAGCCAATCTTAGGGCCAGACTTGTTTCGACTTGTTATTTACAAGTCTGTTTCCTTGTTTTGTAATAAACCCTTTCCTTGTCGAAGATGTATAACTAATTCAGTGCCCTTTTTGCAAGAAAACATTCCATTGACTTCAACAGGAGATCTCAGCTGAAAGCCAACTGACCTAATGTTTGGGGGTTTTCCCCCCAATACACTGAGTTCTGAATTAGGCCTTTAATAAGACAAGCTAGAATTTAGATTAAATGTTTACAGCTCATAGACTCATAGACTATAAGGTCAGAAGGTATCAATATGATCATCTAGTCTGACCTCCTGCACAACACAGGCCACAGAACCTCGCCCACCCACTCCTGTAATTGACCCCTAACCTATGGCTGAGTTATTGAAGTCCTCAAATAATTATTTAAAACTTAAAGGTACAGCAAATCCACCAGCAAGTGACTCACGCCTCATGCTACCGAGGAAGGCAAAAAAACCCGAGGGCCTATTCCAATCTGCCCTGCGGGAAAATTCATTCCCAACCCCACATATGGTGATCAGTTAAACCCTGAGCATGTGGGTAAGACTCACTCACCAGCCAGACACCTGAAAGAATTCTCTGTAGTAACTCAGAACCCACCCCATCTAACATCCTTTCACAGGCCATTGGGCATATTTACAGCTAGTAATCTAAGATTAGTCAAGATCAGGCTGTCCCATCATACCATCCCCTCCATACATTTATCAAGCTCAGTCTTGAAGCCAGCTAGGTTTTTGCCCACTGCTCCCTTTAGAAGGCTGTTCCACAACTTCACTCCCCTGATGTTAGAAACCTTTGTCTAATTTCAAATCTAAACTTCCTGATGGCCAGTTTATATCCATTTCTTCTTCTGTCCACTTTGTGTCCACTCCTCTCCCTCCCTGTTATTTATCCCTTCGATTTATTTATAGAGAGCAATCATATCTCTCCTCAGCCTTCTTTTGGTTAAGCTAAGTAAGGCAAGCTCTTTGAATCTCCTTTCATAAGGCAGGTTTTCCATTCCTTGGATCATCCTAGTAGCTCTATACACAGTAAAAAGTAAACTGGTTTCAAATATGAATGCAATCAGGGGCATGCACAAGTAGGGGCATGGGCTCTCCCAATAATCCTCCTTCAGCCCCAGTGCATGGGGCAGGGATCTGACAGCTCTTCCGTCCCTGGAGCCACAGCAGAATGTGCCCCTCCAAAAGCCAACAAATTTTTATTCCTGCGCACATTCCTGAATGCAATAGAACTTTACTATTTCACATCAATCAGTGAGGGTCATAAGGTACTTTAACTCTATTTAATGGGTAGAGCATTTTTCTTTAGAATGGTATAAACTAATGGAGACACAAATCTAGACTACTACTACTACACCTTATAGCATTCTAATTTAACTGAATCAACGCAAGAACAGGACCTTGGTGTCATTGTAGGCAGCTCAATGTGCAGCTGTGTCGAAAAAGCAAACACGATCTGAGAGTGCACAAGGAATAGGATGGTGATAATACAGAGACTATAATGCCTTCGTATGAATCAGTGGTATTTCATCTAGAATATTGTTTGCAATAGCAATCACCCAATCTGAGTAAGAATATTGCAAAACTAAAGGTGGGGAAGTCCAAGAAGGATGACGAGAATAATCAAAGGCATGGAAAAACTCTCCTACAAAGACAGATTGGAAATTGTTTACATTAGACATGGATTATTTACATTAGAAAGAAGATTAATAAGAGGGGACATGACAAAAGTATATGAAATAATAGATGCTCTAGAGAAGGTAAACTGGGAACATCTGTTCTTCCTGTCTTATATGAACAAAAGGAACATAAGAACGGCCTTACTGGATCAAACCAATGGTCCATCTTCCGACCGTGGCCAATGCCAGGTACTTCAGAGAGAATGAATAGAACTGACATTCATTAAGTGAATCTTCCTGTCAGCCATGCCTAGCCTTTGGCAAACAGCAATCCCTGCCTATCCTAGCTAGTAGTCAGTGATGGACCTATCCTCCATGAACTTAACTAGCTCTTTTTTAAACCCTGTTATAGTCTTGGCCCTCACAACATCATCTGGTAAAGAGTTTCACAGGTTGACTGTGCATTGTGTGAAGAAATACTTACTTTCGTTCATTTTAAACCTGCTGCCTATTAATTTCCTTTGGTGACACTAGTTCTTGTGTCATGAGAAGGAGTAAATAACACTTCCTTATTTACTTTCTTCACACCAGTCATGATTTTATAGACCTCTATCATATCCCCTCTTAGTCACCTCTTTTCCAAGCAGAAAAGTCCCAGTCCTGTTAATCTCTCCTCATATGGAAGTTTTTCCATACCCCTGATCATTTTTGTTGCCCCTTTCTGTACTTTTTCCAATTCCAAAATATCTTTTTTGGGATGGGGTGACCAGATCTGCACGCAGTATTCAAGATGTGGGCACACCATGGATTTATAAAGAGGCAATACAATATTTTCTGTCTTATTATCTATCTCTTTCCTAATGCTTCCCAACATTCTATTAGATTTTTTGATTGCCACTGCACAGTGAGTGGATGTTTTCCAGACAACTATCACAATGACTCCAAGATCTTTCTTGAGTTCTAACAGCTAATGTGGACCCCATCATTTTATCTGTGTAGTTGGGATTATGTTTTCAAATGTGCATTACTTTGCATTTATCGACATTGAATTTCATCTGCCATTTTGTTGCCCAGTCACCCAGTTTTGTGAGATCTCTTTGTAACTCTTCACAGTCTGTTTTGGACTTAGCTAGCTTGAATAGTTTTGTATCATCTTCAAATTTTGCCACTTTTTCCAGATCATTTATACATATGTTGAACAGTACTCGTCCCAGTACAGACCCCAGGGGTGTGCTCCGCCGAAACGGAGGGTCCGTGCTTTGAGATCTCAGTGGTGAGAAAAAGGCAAACAGACAAGCCTTTGACTGCAAAAGCTGTTTATTCAAGCCAGCAGCAATACAAGCTAGGAAGTCAGGCGCTTACCACAATAAGGGAGGGGAAGCCTATCTCTCCCCGTAAGCGGACTGCATCAGGAACAGACCTGCCACGTAGCATCACTGGTACCTCCACCGGCCTATGGAGACTTCCGAGACAGGACGGCCCCTGGGAGTCCCAATATACTCCTTCCCCCCACTTCTAGCAATAAGCTCATTGGTTATGTCTCAATCCACTTGGGGACTGGATCTTAACACTTGTTGTTTTCTTTGCTATTGACACTTAGCTAGGGACCAATCCACTATAAGCTGCAGTTACTTGTTTACAACTTCTGCTGGCTTTTAGCTGGCTTAAACTGGTTCTGTGGTTAACCTAGTTTCCTACAGTTGACCTAGTTTTCTGCAGTTAGCCTACCTCTGCGCTTCATCCTGAGTTTATGCCCAGGTCATGAGGCACCTAGCTTTGCTCGGGAGGCCTACTATTGCTCATAGAGCCTAGCTATTATTACTTATGCTAACTCAGGCCTAGTCTTGACACTCACGTTACCCTCGCGTCACAAAATTCTTCCACTCCTTACAAGGGGATATCACTATTTACTTTTCTCCATTCTGAACACTGACCATTTATTCCTACCCTTTGTTTCCTATCTTTTAATCAGTTACTGATCCAGGAGAGCACCTTCCCTTTTATCCCATGACAGCTTACTTTGCTTAAGAGCCTTTGTGAGGGATCTTTTCAAAGGCTTTCTGAAAATCTGATTACACTATATCCACTGGATCACCCTTGTCCATATGCTTGTTAACGCCCTCAAAGAATTCTAGTAGTTTGGTGAGGCATGATTTCCCTTTACAAAAAACATGTTGACTCTTCCCCCAATGGATTACATTCATCTATGTGTCTGATAATTCTGTTCTTTACTATAGTTTCAACCAATTTGCCTGGTACTGAAGTCACAGGCTTACTGGCCTGTAATTGCCAGGATTGCCTCTGGAGCCTTTTAAAAAAATTGGAGTCACGTTAGCTATGCTCCAGTCATCTGGTACAGAAGCTGATTTAAATGATAGCTTATATACCACAGTTAGTAGTTCTGCAATTTCACATTTGAGTTCCTTCTGAACTCTTGGGTGGATACCATTTCGTTCTGGTGACCTTACTTTTTAATTCATCAGTTTGTTCCAAAACCTCCTCTAATGACCGCTCAGTCTGGGACAGTTCCTTAGATTTGTCACCTAAAAAGAATGTCTCAGGCTTGGGAATCTCCCACATATCCTCAGTCATGAAGACCGATGCACAAAATTCATTTAGTTTCTTTGCAATAACCTTATCTTCCTTGACATTTTCTAAAATTAAATGGTGGCAAAATTAAATCAGCAAAGGGAAATACATTTTCACACTATATGTAATTAAACTTGAACGCTCTCCCACAGGAAGTCACTGAGGCCAAGAACGTTACAAGAATCAGAACTGGATAGCTATATAGATATCAAGACTATCCAGAGTTGTCGTAATTCATTCTAAATGTTGTGGAGATGATATTAAATCTCACGTTCAGGTCTTAAGCCAATCTCTAACTATTGAAGCTCACAGTGAGACTTAGTATGGGATAATCTGTCCCACACATCTGCCTACTGGGGGGTTCTTACACCTTTCTCTGAAGCATCTGGTATTGGTCACTCTTAGGCTTTTTCTACACTAGCACTTATGCCAGCAAAACTTTGAATGAGTGCTATAGCTCAGATTCTTCAGTCCTTAATCAAATTAAATTCCAGACTGAGGCCTGGTCTGTGCTACATGGTTAGGTCAATGTAAGATGCTTTGCGACGACCTAGCTATGGAAATGTCTTCAGTTACATTTGGCTCCCGCCGACAAATGCCTCTCTCTCCACTGATTCAGTAACTCCACCTCCCCAAGTAGCATAGAGTTATGATCACTGTCATTAGGTCAATGCAGTGTCAGCGTAGACACTGCATTGCTTATGTTGACTGTCACTGGCTTTCAGAGGTCGTCCCACAATGTCCCACACTGACAATACAAGCGCTCCTGGTGAGGATGCAAACTGCCAACACAAGGAGCCAAGTGTGTGCACACAGATGACTAAATAACTGTGATGGCTATGCAGATTAAGTTAGGTCGACCTAATTTTGTAGTGTCGACATGACCTTAGTCATAACTGCAGCACTAGGCCCCCTAGTGTTAATAGTTACTTTCTTCACAACTGTGAAGTGCATTTTAATTATGTGTGGTAAATTATTATAACTAAAATGAACAAGTGAAAACTTATGACAAAAGCCTCTTCTTACCACTGACAAATTAAATCATGCTTTTAAGAAAAATTCTTTATACACGTTAAGCTTTATTTCTCTGTGGATTCTTATTCTTGTTTTTATTCTCACCCTTTAACATCATCTGTCTTGTCTCTTGTTTTTGCTTGAGTACTACAAAATGATCTTTCACTCTATTACTAGCCTTTGCAGACCATTATCCTCCCCCAGAGGAAACTCTGTATCTAATGTTTCTCTCTGGAATGCTACAATGCTTCTAACCTTTGCCTTGCTTCTATAAAGAATGCACCCTGGCAGACTCTAACTGTCTCTTATCTCTCTGATCCATACAAAGGTGTCAGAATGTCCCAGGGAACCATTAATCAACAGCCCCACTTTGACATCAGCTCCTTGGAAGCTTTCCCTGCACCCAGAGTGCATTTAGAGGTCTAGTGCAAACAGTGCAAGGAAGTTTTTACCACAGACATCTTTCATAGATCGTCTAACCTGATTGATGACAATATTGAGAATTAAACATTTATGTCTTAGAGGCCTGGAAAAGTATTGAAATACATCTTTTAAATTTACATGGGAGGAACAACTTCATTGTTGTCAAAAGACTTTTTTCCTAACACCTTGGGGACTGTCACTGGAGTGCACTACGTGCCACATAGATTTACTCAGACACATTTTAATTTAAAACACACTTTTATAAAGGAAAAATTGAAAGAGGATAAAAACACAAAGAATGGGAAAATAGAAACAAGAAAATAAAACCCCTCCCCCTCCTTTTCACTATATCTATTTAGACTGTGAGGTCTTTCAGAGCAGGAACTTGTCATGCTTCATGCCTGTAAAACACTATTCATACCTTGAATGAACTCACACAGAAAAATGATAAAAGACAAAACCACCATATCATCCATGGGTGAACACTTTTCACAAAATGATCACTCCAGATCTGACCTCTCAGTCCTAATCCTCAAAGGAAACCTGCACTACACCTTCAAAAGACAAGCCTGGGACCTTAAAATCAAAACTTTGCTATACACTAAAAATTATGGTCTTAATACAGACACTGGATTTATGGTTTATTACAGTCTGTAACACACTAACCCCTCTTTTTTGGCCTATGCCTGGAGAGATGTTAATGGGCCACTTCACCTTGAATGGTCTTTTAGAGATTTAGAATATGTGTTAACTACTTATACTAAACAGCAGGTTCCACCTTATATTTAGCTGTGACACACTGAAGGTTTGTCTACACTTCAAATGCTACAGTGGAACAACTGTGCTCCTGCAGCTGTGCTGCCTCCCAGAGAGATGGTAGCAAGGTCAAGTGAAGCATTCTTCTGTCAACCTACCACTGTCTACCTGGGGATTTAGGTCGGTTTCCCAATGCTGCTCGGGACTGTGGATTTTTCACACCTCTGACCAATTTAGTTAAACCGACCTAAATTTCTAGTGTAGACATGGCCTGAGTACCTTTCCCAGCTCTGAAGAAAAGCTCTGTGTAGCTCAAAAACTTGTCTGCTTCACCAATAGAAGTTGGTCCAATAAAAGATATTTCCTCGCCCACCTTATCATTCACACCTACAGCAGACACTATCTATCATAATTAATAATTTACAGCTGCCATATCATCTAGGGCTATGATCTCACTGGACCCCACTAAAAAGCAAAGTAATTAATAATTAAGTCTCCAATCTGTATATTAACTGAGCCTATTGTTACAAGGAAAACCTAAGTGCTGTTGGCAAGTCAATCCCATCCCCAGGAGCAATGTGCTGTTACAGGTGCTGTGTGTTGGATAGATGACATATAATCCTAGCTCATTAAAGAGCCAATGTTTCTTTTATTTGACAAATATAGGGGGTATTTGACAAATGCAAGCGCTTCATTCTGGTGAACTATATTTTCTCTACCTAAATATTGCACTACAATCCCAACCAGATAGAATATTATTCTTCACTTCCTTTCCTAAACTGTTGAAAGGTGATTGCTGTGTTCTGTTAAAACGACTGTGGTGTTCCACTCCAGAGATAGCAGCATTTCAGTGACACAGAAGTGTAAGTCATGCCTGTCCTAGATATTAGGCCAAATATTGCAAATCTTTACTAATACAGATCCAAGTAAGGTCTTTCTGCTTGAGTAATTAAGTGCTTGGGGCTCATTTAAGATTAAAAGACTGTAGAAATTATGGGGTTGTTTTGTTTTGATTTTTTTTTTTAAATAATGAAGCTGCTTGATTTTGAGGAATATGTCAGTTATTCATCAATAATTTTTTTTTCTTTTTCTAATTCATACTGTATTGAGAAATCCTTTTCTCTCCAGTAGAAATACAAAGTATTTTGGCCATATGACCTACAAAAGCCAAACAACGGCAGAGACAGGGAACAGTGTTAAATATGGCAAATTATTTCCAATTTCACAAAGTTTCTGAGGCACATAAATCATACTGAAGCCCAGATTGTGTGTTGTGCTGACTCTCTGAAGGGCTAATTTCAATCAATATGAACAAATGTTTTTTCTCTAGATAGCTATGAAACATCAAGCTTGTAAATTAACTCCCTCCCCAGGCAGATTTAACTTTCTCATCCACACATCCCTAGTTCACCACCCATAATCTAGATAATATTAAGAAGTATTTTTTCAACTCTGACCAGCTTCTCCAGTGCACAATGCATTAAGACTGCCCAATAACATAGCATATGCATCTTGCCTCTTCCAACATTCTATGCAGATTGCTTTGGCACACGAAAGCCCAGAGCATCTTCTGTTAAAATACTTAACAGAAAAAACAGCTATTCTGGCACCATCACCACCACTTGTCAGATCAGTACCTTTTAAGGAATGGCAATTGGAGAACCAGCATAGATCATGAGGAGTAAAATGGAACATTATCTCTATTTTCTGACTTTGGGGAGCTTGAATTTCAATTTTTAGCATTCCAGTGGTGTACTGTTTTTGAATACAGACAGATTAGATAGCAAGATAAACACAAGCATGCATGGTCTTATAAATGCAAACTCTTACCTGTCCATGAAGGATATTTTGCTTTCACCTAAGCATCTCAAAACACCAAAACATAAATTACAGTAAGCCTCCAATGCCATTGTGTTATGCCCCTGTTTTGCAGAAGAGCTGAGCACCCAGTACACCTATTGGCCTCTAGTAGGAGTAGAACTACTTGGACATCTTCCGATGAAATTTTTTTCATTGGGAAAATGCTGATTTTTAAAAAGGTTTCCAAGATCCAGGATGGAGTTGCTGGAGACCATCACCCAAAGAGTCAGGTAGCTGGGACGCACTTGAGAAATAGAAGATCCAGATTTGAATTCCTGCCACAGATATGCCTGGAAGGGAGTGAATTGGCAGAGCAAAAACTTGAACCTGGATGTCCCAAATCCCACAAGTGCCCTAATCATTGGGATATAGTTTGTCATTCATGCTCCCTTTTCATGAAAAAATTCAAAAGTTCTGTTTTGTCTCCGTGTGGAATGGGAAAATTTTGAAATCTTGAAAATTTTCATGGGACAGGAAAAACACTTCTAACCTAGCTCTACACAGGAGTCGCTTTTACCCAGCTGCCTTCCCTCATCCTAAATTCCCAAGGATGACTCTAGCTAAGGCCCTGTGGTGGGAGTGAGGGAGGCAAGAGAGAGGGAGAATTGCAATTCATGGACTGTGTAGAAATTGTGAAATTAGCCCAATACTACAACTTTTCCTAACAGCAGGGAGACAGATGCAGGCATCCATGTGAGTCGGTTTCATGCTCAGTGCTTCTTGTAGCAATAGTAATGTCGAAGCAGCAGTACAGGGGGGACTTAGCAGCCAGTTGTATGGGAGGCATAATAGACAATGCTGCTGCCACTTTGAACAGGAGCAGCAATGGCCTCAGCAGGGAGATGGAAGCAGGCATCTGTAGGCACTGATCTTGTGCTTGGTGCAGCTTGTAGCACATATTCCAAGCAGCAGCACCACTGGCTATCATGCCTTGCGGAAAATTGCCCACCAATTCTCCCTGAACTGCTGCTTCGAGGTGATGCTGCCATGTGCCACCCCCAGCACAAGATTGGCACATGCAGATCCTCGCTTCTGCCTCCCCACTGTTGGGGGGAAAAATAGAAGCTATTCAGGGGGATTTGATGGCTGGTTTTCTGAAAAGGAATTCAGCAGATACCTTTCGCTGACTGCATTCTGTGCCTATTCTGTGAAATTCAATACATTGCCCATCACATTGCCATGGATTTTTTTTTTTTTTTTTAAATCTGTGATTGTCACAGGGACTTCATTATAGCTGTTGTCAGAGTTATTAGCTTAAACACCTCCCCCAAGCTTGATTCTGGTGTCACACTTCTGTAATCCTCTGACATCTATGTAGCTACAATGGTGTAAAAGCAGTATAAGTAAAACCAGAATAAGGCCTCTTGGATCTTAATTGGTACTTAAATGGTACTAATAGCCCAGAATAGGGCCACGGAAAACAAAAATTAAAAAAAAACCAACAAAAGAACCACATATGACAGTCAGCAAAAATTCCACAGGCTTTGGAAGAAATTCCCAGTAGATTTGGCCAAAATTTTCTGAAGATTTCTATTGTTTTGTAGTTAATGCAAATAAATTGAACTCAAGATATTACTTTATCTCCTTCAGAAAGGATGATACATAAGAACTATCTTGAAAAGAATAAATATGTACAAAGTTTCCAGGACTTTAGGTCGAGTTCTAAGAAAAAGCTATGAAATCCTATTGCAGCCGCACATGAGTTGTAAGGTTTCACGTGACTTCCTTTATTTTCAACCTTGTCCAGTGTGTGGATTCTCAACTGAAATCATTCAGCTTGACTAAAACACACCAAGATTTTTTGTTGATCAAAAGAAAGTGTTTAAACAGTCCTCAGTAGATATACATATCTGAAACATTTCCCCCCAAATTACATTCTCTGAGCATTTCCCTTTTCTTTAATTGCACTACTTCTTTTTATTGCATTGACATTCTCCAGCAGTCGTTAAATGCAGCAGCTGTTTTATCCATCAGTTTAGTGGGGTTTTTTTTCCCAGTGAACTATTAACTTGCCTCTTCAGTCTTCTAGAAAATGCTTATGATTGGCAAAACTTTATGAAACAGCATCAAACTGGAAGAAAATTGGTACCACGAGGAAGTAACATCTATGCTGTATTCACAGAGAAATCTGTCACTGTGGGCTAACAGTATAATTAGCTGGTTAAATATAGTATAAACAAATTTCTCTTTAAAAACACACAGTTTTAGTAATATAGAGCAATATCTTTAGCTGGTGTAAATCTGCATAGCTCTGGTTGTTACAGTGGTAATACATTTACATCAGCTGAGGATCTGACCCTTACTCTGTTTTGCAGAGGCTTTAGTTTAAAATATCTTTTATTGTTTGGAGGAAAGAAAGAAGGCTACTAACAATGGAGAAACTTCAAATTGGTTATGATTATATCTTGTATTAAGCCCCTTCATAAT
Organism: Emydura macquarii macquarii; assembly: GCF_026122565.2. Lineage (NCBI taxonomy): Eukaryota > Metazoa > Chordata > Testudines > Chelidae > Emydura > Emydura macquarii. Next base: position 6,397,242 of record NW_027130698.1, read on the forward strand.
GAAACATCAGAGATTACTAACTTTTCATCTCCTTGGGTTTAGCTAATTCACACACACACACACACACACACACACACACACACACACACACACACACACACACACACACACACACACACACACACACACACACACACACACACACACTTCTGCCCTGGGGTCATTTCAGAAGAATTGTAGAGTGGCAAAGCTGTGTCAGCATATAGAACCTTATATCTGATTATATTATATCCTGCAAAGTCTGGGGGACGTGTAGGGAGGAGGGGAGTGGGAGACATAATACAGCATATAGACCTAAGAAAAGTCAAGGGGAGGGGGAGGAACCAAGGTCAGAGCGGCAACTGTCCTGCCTTGCCCCATAATAAATTATGCCCTGCCCCCCCCCCCCCGCCCAAATTTGCTCATATTGATCTCTGCTCCAGATAAATACAATATATTTGCAAAAAATAAATCCTTCATCAGTTATTGACCACAAAAAAAAAAAAATGCATTCTGACATTAAACTCAAAGGAAGTTTTGAGATGATGTCAATGAGAGCAGGATCAGATATTTAATGTGTGATTGAAAAGTAAAACTACAGTGACTCTAAGAATATTCACTTCATTTAAAACCTAGCTTGCATTTTGTTTTTGTAGAATTGCTGTTTAAAAAAAAAAAAAAAAAAAAAGACTAAACTCCATTGAAAATTCATCCACATGGAGGAAATAAAGGATATTTGATCAGGATCCTAGAACTTTCAGAATTCACATAGATAATGAGAAGCAGATTATTTCTGTGTTCTCATAGCTTTTCCAAATGCACTGCAATTAATATTATGATTGCAGTATATTCTGGCTACAGCACTTTAAACTTCAGAGTTTTCAAAGAGTTTATTTTGATTGTTACTTGAGTCTTTAATATTCCTGTTAATTGCCCGTACTTTATGCTAATGAGAACTGCTTCTAGACATCATATTTTTCAATTAAGATTTAATTTACAAAATGAATAATTATTATGGTTAATGTAAAACTCCAAAGGTGACTGAAAATGCTGGATCAGAAAACTGTATCATGATTCATTATTTTATTGAATACCCACCTTTCTGTTATAGACGTTAAATGCTGAACGCTGGAGGTGAACAGTGGGTCAGATCGTGGAAAACTGCTGTAAGCAGTCTTCTTTTCATGAGCTAATGCATTCCTATAAATTATTATGAGAATATTAGAGTATTCCAAGCTGCTATTCCCTGATTGTTAAATCAGTAACAAAGTTCCTGTTCTTTATATAATGTCATCAATGATTCATTAACTTTAAAAAGAAAGGACAAAGAGAGAGAAAAAATGAGACTGGTTCTCTTTTGCAAAAATTTTACTTTAAAATTTAAGGTATTTGATTTTTTTAAAATGTATTATCAAGCTTGACAAAAATATACAGTATACACATATTCCTGAGGACAATAAAAATTATATAGTAACATTTTTCAGGATGAGAAATCTCTTAGTATGGTTTTAAAGCTGCAAGAACTATTATTGATTGTCTTTTCCATTACAGCATTTTCTCTTATGCATCTATCCATTTCAGATACAGATGAAACTTTGTGTGAGAGCTTCCTGTATAAAATGGTCTATCAAACCAAGAACCATCTTAAGAAAAGGTGAGGCTTCTCACATTTCACTGGCCCAAAATCATAATTTAAATAAACTGCTGTGACATATAAGCTGTTAGATTTTTTTTTTTAAGAAGTAAAAGGGCTTATATTGAGAAGTTCAGGGCAATGGATGAAGCCACCATCACTAACTTATTATTACAGCTTGACTTTCCAACAACATTGCAAGATCAAAAGCGACCTCCATCAGAGCAAACTTCCCAGAAAGAATGAGAGAGAAATACTTGTGTATGATCTCACCCTTTTAAGCTGCTGCTGCATGACATTACAGCACTGGAACACAAGTGTTGCAGTAGCTGCATACATTTAGTACTGTAAGGAATAATGATAGAGAACTTCATTTTTTTGCTTTTTTAAAAATCCAAGGTTTAAGATTTTGTCATCACTCTGTATTGTTATTGATTATTTATACTGTGGCAGGCCTAGGAACCCTAATAAGGACCCTTTTGTGGTAAGCACAGAACAAAGACAGTCCAGAGCCAAAGAACTTTTGTTCCACAAAATGCAGCTAAACAACAACAACAACAAAAAAGTCTATTTGAACTGTGACCTCTTTCTCCGATGAATTTGATTATGGCTCAACCAGTTCAAGACCTGATCCTGAAGTTTTTAGTCAGGCAAACTTCCCTTGCTAGCCATCTTATTCAATATGTATATGAGGCTGTCGGGAGCGTTAATGATGAAAAATGGGCTGTGATGTGTTACGTGGGGGTGATGACACACAACTACGTCTCCATTTCATCCACCCTGTCCAAAATTATCAGTATCATGGTGAGATGGGGGAAATGATGAGAGTCAGCTGGCTGAAACTCAATCCAGACAAGACTGAGGAGAAAAGTTGGTTGGTTGGGAAAAGCAATAGGAAGACAAGGCAAGAGTAATTTCTGCCTCTTAAACTGAGATTGTTCATTTCTTTTTTGGTCACAGAGTAGGGTTCTTGTTAGACTCCCACTTGCACTTGTTATTAGAAGATGAGGCAGCAGCAATGGCCAGGACAGCTTTTTTTCATCTATGGCCAGGAGACTGTGGATTGGCTTATGACTTACATTCTGAGAGGCCACCCCTTTGTCAGAGCCATAGTTCTACAGTTCAGAACAGCAGATGTGCTGTAGCCACAGCCCAAGCTGGGGCTGCTGGTAGGTCTTTCTCTATCAGGGACCTATGGTTTTGGAATTCACTCCATCCCTTCATCATAAGTAGCCTGAATCTGTTGGCCTTCAGGACACATTGCAAAACTCTTCTTTTTCCACAGGCATTTGAAAATGAGGTGGGGGAAGAAAGTTTGTGAAGTTGACCTGTGGTTTGTGGAAAGGGAGGGTGTTTTGGCTTTTAATTTGTCTGACTTGGTGGTTTGGTTCAAATTGGAGGGTGCAACTGCTGTTTAGTGAGGCTGAATTTTTTCTTAGTATGCTTTTTTAAGTTACGTCAACGGTGTTTAGAATGTACAGTCAAGTGCCCTTTTTAGTACATTTTAATCTAAACAAATGGAAATGCATTGCTTAAAATATAGTCTTTGAAATGGCATTGCCAAATACGTACTTGGACTGGTCTAGCTTTCTGATGGAAAAAGCTGAACCGGTCCATATTTTTAAACTAGAAAGCTTATCCATGTTTACAGTGTGACTCTGTTCATAAACCAGGGGTACAAAGGTTTCATCACAAGACATGTGACAAATGGACTCTTTCACTTTCCATGAGTTAGTAGCAGATGGTATACTGAAATTTAACACAACCTATATTTCATTGACCAAGCTATTGATCTCTAGTTTTCTGGAAAGCACATCTATTCCCTATATGGGAAGTACACCTTCCCTTCCTTATATACATCCTATCTAACTTCAACAGCCATTCCGCTATATTCTAAAGTCTTCTGAAAACCACCATTAGAATTCAGGCTCACTTTAAACCGGGAAAGCATTAGTGGAATGTTTACACATATACTCCACAAACAGAGAGAAAGGGGCAGATTCTCTGCTGCAACTTGAGAGAAACAGCACAGAAGGCAGATCCCAGGCACATGGGGAGGGGAGAGGAGATGAGAAAGGTGGTGGTATACTTCTTTATGCTGTCCAAATTCTGGGCTGCTGTAGGGGCAACTGTCATAAATTAGAAAAGCTCAGGGGCTGCGCTAACTCACAGCAACCTCCCCACAGCTTAGCCCGTTTGGCATATTCCAGTAGATTGAGTACATAGGCGGCGAGTTATATGGCCCTGTGGTGCCTGGGCTCCACCAATATTTCTGTGCTGCTGGGGGGCCGGCCGTGGAGCCTCCAATGTACTTGCCTGTGCAGGTGTAGAGCGCAGTGCCCCCAGTGCCCAGGGCAGCCCAGCTGTTCTGCCTCCCTCCCCTGGACACACTCAGTGGCTGACCAGAAGCTGCTCCTGTGCCAGCCCCACCCCCAAGCAGAGCGGCTCGACAACTGCTCCATCTTCCCAGCGCTGCCCCCTCCCACGTGGGCCCAGCACCCTGGCCAGGAACCGCGCCCATCCCCAAGCAGTGCCTCTCCCACGTGACATGGGCCCAGTGTCCTGGCCAGGAGCCGCTCCTGGCACCGCCAAAAATTATATAACCCTGATGACCATGTCTGAGTACTTAGAACCCCTAGAATTATAGCCCCTCACAGCCTCAGATGCTCTCTCTCTCCCCTCCCTTCCATTTCCTTGAAGCTGGCTAATGTTGCAGAGTGATTTCCAGCAATATTAATATTGCACTGAAATTCTTCTGACTATCACGAGTACAATGGCTGGACAGCAATATTCAGTTTAGTGTATTCCTGATTTTTTTGTCCGTTTAGTTAGAGGTAATGGACTAGAACCAAAAATAAACATATTCTCTGAATACCCTCTCCCAGATGTCAATCTCTACACATTTATATACAAATAACCAATCTCTTCAAACTAACACTAAATGGGCTCGTCTGAACCTACTTCTTAATTAATTTATAATTTTCAGTAATCAGAAAAACTTTGTACATAATTATTCTCCACAATATCTTCTAATCAACATCTGGCAATTATACTCAGTCTTTGGTAGTGAATCCTTTGTGAAAACCTCAGTATTTTCTGAAATTCTGTGACTTTATAGCCTCTTCCTATGCACTGTGACACACACTCCCTGTGTCTTATCTATAGAGTCATAGTATCCGACAACCTTTGGATTTGTTTCTATTATACCTGTAAAGAGTTACTATTGGGAGCTCTGTTCTAAATGTGTACCTCTACTTTACAAGATACTGCTGCTATAGTTTGTTTAACGAAAAGGTAACATTTGGTAACATTAAGCTGGGTGTATTTGTTATAATAAATATATAAATGTTATAAGATTTTGTTAATTATCTTACAATTCTGTTCAGAAGATTTTTATAATTTAAGCAGAAGAGATTTATGTCCTGTTCCTACATCAGTGAATCCTGATCCAGGATGAAAGCTTGCCAGGGCACTTTCTACATCAGATTGAGAGGGAAGGAAACAGGAGGAACTTGGCAAGAAAAACAGAAGAAGATTGCAATAACAGTTTAACAGCCAATCAGGATTACTTCCTGAGATAACCTGTGAATATAAACAGGATTATAAAGCATCCAGGGTTTTAGGCAAAGAGAGGATCTGAGGATTCTAGACAGACAGACTGAGGTCTAGTGTACACAGGAAAGTGTTTTCAGTATGAGTTAAGTTGTGAATTTAAACTGATATTGTTATACCAGTATAATTTATGTGCACTGTATAGACACTTATTCTGGTATGAAGTGCCTTTAATATCTTTCTTTAATGTCTTTATTTTTTCCCCTTTTTTTCTGCATGGGAAGAGGGTACTTTATGCTGTTTGGGAGTCTGTAGCAAAAAGAGGGCCTCGTACTGCAATAAGGGAAAAGTTTAATAACTATACCTGTCTGACTGTTAAAACCTTCCCATGGAGGCAAGACCTATGCACGTCAGGGTTATAAAAGGAAATGAGGAAATTTAAGAAGCTGGGAACCGGAACAACAACTGATTGATTTGATTCCATGGAATTAAAAGCTGATTCAGAGATGGCAATTGGAAATGTTCATGTGCCAACCAGTGAATTTTATTATCCTCAAAAGGATGTGTGCACACTACCAGGAGTAAATTGTACAACTACCAGAAATAACTTCTCGACATATTTGCATTATTCTTGATCTCTTTCCATTCATAATCTATTATTTTAAATTCTGGAGTGAAGAACACTCTGAACTCCAGTTGCCTTCTCAATATTTGTATAATACAAGTAGCGTTTGGCATTAACAGAATGCACCATTTGGGCTACTTGAGCCCCCCAACATTTTAAAACCCCTCTGCCAAGTAGCACTTTCCTCTTCTACAATTCTTCCAATCTATGCATCTCAAAGTGCTTCGCAAACATTAAGAAACTAAGCCTCACCAGATCTGTGTGATGTGCTGTATCAGAGAGTGAAGTAAAGATGCAGGAAAAAGCTTGGACAGTGCACAGGGTTCTTGGTTTAGTTTGGGTTTTTTTCTTAATTCCACATTCCTTTCAAATATTTTGTGCCTGTTGTGGTGTTCATTTCAATTGTTTATCATGGTTACATTATTAATACATTAATAACTTTTGCTCTCCCCCACACTATTAGATCACTTTATTTGATTTATTAGATCACTGATTTAAATGAATATCTTATTGATTGCTCTGTGCACCTACATAAGTCAATCAGTCTCCTATTCCCTGCTTTGCAAATTCCAATAAAATGGCTGAAAGAATTAATGTTGGTTGGGATTGTTTGACTAACAAGTTTCTATGATTTCTGCATTACTATGGCCAGAGAATCTTCATCTGCAAGCAAATAAATCTGATTCCCCCAGTGTGCAAAACTTCTTACCAAATATAATTTAGTAATATTTTTTTAAATATAGGACAACCAAAAGGAAGGCTGGTTGTAGCTGCTCAATTTGAAAGGTATTATTTTTAGTCCCACGAAGGACCAGTGGCATGAAAACAATTAGGATCTTTTGTCAAGTTAATTAAATTTTACTAAGTGTAGAAATCTCAGTAGGTTTACTACACTAGAGGAAATGCTAATTAAAACTGAAATTCTTCTTGGTATAATAAGGTGCTCTAACTTTGGTAGCAGAAGAATGTTTTGCATACTGATAGATATTCAGGTACTACTTTATATCTAGATGAGGATGAAACCTGAAATGGTTCAGTTCTGTTAAAGGCTCACTTGAGAACACCAATAAGTATGTTAAATCAAAGCAATCCACCTAAGGAACATTAAACAACCCTGGAAAACTTTGCTTCACATTGGTACTCTGTCATGACACCATTTCTGTTATGAAAGAAGCAATCAAAGTGCAAACTGAAAACAATTAATTTGGGCCAAAATAAAATACTCCTCCCCAAAATATTCTTTCTTGATTACTTTCTCTAGTGGCGGGCTGAGCTTTAAAGGTCTGATAAGAGATCAGTTTATCTGTGGCATGCACAGATGGAAACATTGCACATATTTTATTGGTCATGCCATTTGATTTCTATCTTCTCAAACCAATTCTGCATCAATAACTGCATAACAACCCCAGTATATCAGGGAAAGAGGTCACCCAGCAAGACTGAAGTTTAATAAAATAGGCCCAGAGGTATGATCCATTTGAGTCAGTAAAAGCAGAAGAAACAGGATAGTGGGACATCCCGTGGAGATCGTGTATCTGATGTTGCAGACCCTCAAGTCCTAAAACTGTCTAACATGGTAACCCTCAAGTGCTGTGCATGGGGCAGGAGTTTTGAGAGTTTGCTTAAGCATATTTTGGAGTGAGGAGTATCCAAAACATCAATTTGTCAGTTTCTTTCAGAAGGAAAAAAAAAAAAGTTTTATGTAAAACATCTTTACTGAAAGTCCTTTGAATGCTTATGTGTAAGGGCCTGGTCCTGTGAGGTAATGACCACAGTGGGAAGATAAGGGATGAAATCAGTGGGAGTTGAGGATACTCACCATCCTATGTGATCTGCAGAGAAGATCGTGGATCAGACAAGCAGCACAACTAGTGGAGGGGGAGACTAATTCTAGGTAGGGATAGGGGAACTGAGTGAGTAAAATATTGCTACAGCCCATCTGAATGGTTCAAAAACAATTTTCAATTTGTTTTATATTATGCCCATCTCTAAAATTCCCAAGGAAGTCTATTCACTAAAAACTCTCGGCCCTGTTGTCAGACTACAATTGTAACTCCAAATTTTTTGAGATACACCTATAAATATTTCCAGGACTGCCTCCTGTATATTAGTTTGTAGTTTATATTAGTTTTCCTTCCCTCACATCCTGTGACAATTATGCTTTTGCCTTTGTTCTCCTTATCTCCTCTCCTCATTTAATTGAAAGTCAGGAATCCAAAAATCAGTTCACTATCACTGAAAATGAGAGCAATCCACTAAAAAACAGCACTCTGAAACCCACTATGTAGACCTCTTTTACCCTGAAATTTCTCTTGACCCTTGAGAAATGTAAGTGAACAACATGCTGTTCCTTCTGGTGCTATTACAAGATGATTTATGGGAGCTGCCCCCATCATTTCAAAGACTATGCAGTATATCAATGGTCACATCCCCACTCTAGGGGAGAAAAAAAAAAAGCAGGGAAAAGAATCGTGTCCTTTCTTCCTTAAGTGTATTAGAACACTTCTTCTCTGTCAGATTAATATCAGAATCACTTTGCATATTTGCTCTGCTGCACTCTAAGTACTGCATATATGGATGAAAATCTCTTTTTTGGATGGTTGACTGCTTAAATTCATCTGATGTTCTCAGCTTTTAGTCATTTTGGCAATTAATGTTAATTTTGTAACCATTCAAATAAATGGTCAAGTCTAGGTCAGAGGGATCTGCAAGTTTCAAGAAGCCTGGCTGACCAGGATGTAGAACTGCTTGCTTTGGAAAAGAAAAGACTTTGATACTGATTGTAAAACAATCCTACTTGGGAAGTTCTGTATACAGCCAGTACCAACTCTATTCTTTCAGTCCAGGACTGAGGGTGCCTTTTGTTTTAGATCTTGCATCTACTTTACATATCCATTCGGAAGAAGGGATAGAGATTACTTGTTTCTTTCATTTAGTAACTCTTGACATTATTATAGTTAGGGATAGTTGTGGGTCTAGTGAGCTAGATGTGGATTGCTCAATTGAGAAAAATTCAAGTAAAGAAGGGTTTCAAGTATTTTGTTGGTTTCTAATACTAAAATTGGAATTCTTTTAGCAATTTTGAGAAGTGCAGTGAGCTTACTGCACTCTGGTAAAGTGTGTTAGAAAGAGAGGAGTTGAGAATAATCATTTAGGGCTCTGAGCCCTCCTGATAAACAGTTGTGGAGCAAGTTGCCACTTCTAGGGGTGACATCCTTGCATGAGTGCTTTTTCCCACTTAACTGTCAGGGGAAGGAGGTGCATGGAGGATATTCAGAATCTCTGCTGACATTCTAGATTTCTCTGTCCTTCTATCAGTTCACAGCCTAACAGCTAAGGAGAGGACCCATTAAAATGAGGATTCCTCTCTTCTCCAAGATGTTGGGAGACAAGGAGGAGGATGAAATCCACTGTCCAGTGAAGAGTTCTTGTATCAGAGACTGGGGCAAGAGCCCCATATATCTGGAAAAGCAATATCTGGAAAAGCATCAACCACTCCCTGCAGTATTAAGGATGGAAGCAAGAGTCATTCAACTACCAAATGATTTAAAAATACAAAAGAAACAGCGGTGTTGAGGGCAGTACTGTGTCCTTGCTGGAAAAGCATAGAGGTATTAGTAGAGCTATGGTACTTATTAATTCCTGTGCAAACCCTATGGGAGGGAGTCAAGGGAGCCAAGCATATGGAATAGTGCTGATTTTGGGAGCAAAAGCTCATTCACGTATACTACGCACCTCTGGGCAATAACTTCACTCCTGTTGGAGCAACTTGTGAGTTTGCTCCACCCAATTCCATCCAGTAGGCTGACCTCTCTGGTTCACAACTATTATGTATCTTCAGTTCTGGATAGGGCCCTAATATATCGACTAGTACTCAAGCAGGGGATTTGCTGTGTGCTGAAGAACCACAAAATATCTACTTAGAGTTCCTTAATGAAATGCTTCCACTTCATTACACTCAAGAAAGTCAGAGCAACCTGCACAGATCACGCTCCAGCAGCATTCTTTAACTGCAAACTAATCAAACAAATGCAGGCTAATGCAGATGTTGCAACAACATCATATTTTGTCTGTCCTCAGGTGCTTCTAGCCAACAGGAAAACAACAACTCACACATATTCCAATTGAGTCCCTAGAAGATAACAAACTTTTTAGTTTCTATATTATCATGTTATTCAAAGCACGTTCTGGTAAAGGCTGTGTCATATTCATACATCTGAAGATCTTTGGACCTTGAAAGTTTGAGGCATCTTCCCTTGACAATTAATTGAAATAACAGTACAACCTTGCTAATTTGTACTAGTGGCTGACAGACTGATTGTGAATTAGCAAATACAATAAAAATGAGGACAATGCATGTCAAAATATATGCTGTCCTTTTATTTTGGCAACTGAATTTTAAATTATTGATATTAATGTACCATATTGTATCTAGCAAATCCAATGAAACCTTAGTAATATGCGGCCTTCTGACAGCTCTCTGCTATTGAATCTTCTCTCCTGATAAGTGGGCAGAAACCCACTAATTTTGTTTTGTAAATTATGAATTACATGGAATAGCAAAGTGTAAGTCAGTAAGGTGTATCTATGGTTAACTAGCACTGGTAATATTACAGTTCCTATAAAACAGACACTCTAATGTTAAATGTGACACAGGGGTTGCTGTCTTCCTTTTCACTCTCATGGTACACATCTCTTCTGTCATGTCCTGGAACTACATTAAAGCAAAAAGGGAATGCACCTATTATAGGAATTAAATAAAATTGATTAAGTTAAATAAAAGGCAATGTTGGAAAAGCCATAATGCTAAGGTGTGTCACCTTAGAATATCGTAAATCTCTGATCAAAATTAGAACTATTATTTAAAATATAATCAGAGATATGTAGAAAACATAAGTGATTTTTTTCATGGTTTATTTTTTAATCATGGTACCTCATTATGACAACAAACCTGTGTAATTAGATCCTTTAAGACTGATAAGGCACAGCTAATGTCCAGGCTTGCAAGGCAAGTGTAGACAATCATCCTCTTTTAGGTTCCAGTTCAGTATGTTTTACTGAATAGAGATGGGATTACTCACATGCTTAATGTTAAGCACATACTTACGCACTAACATCCCACATAAAGTGTATGTCAATAAGGAAGCTCTGGATAACGTGAATCACTTCTGCTACCTTGAGTCAACTTTAACCAGCTCACTTAGCCTTGATACACAAATTGATGTGAGAATTGGCAAAGCCTCTATCACCTTTGGCAAGGTGATACCTTGGTGTCTGGAACAACAAGCTGCTAACTCTGAATACAAAGGTTTCTGTTTATCAGGCTTGTGTACTCAGTACCCTCCTTTACAGTTCTGTAAGCTGGGTCATGAACTCTAAGCAGGAGCGGAAATTGAACAGCTTCCCCTTCGTGGTCTCAGAAATATCCTTGGAGTCCCTTGGGACCAATAGATCACTAACAACGAGATCGTTGAGAGAATCGGCCTACAGTCTATGCAGACTATGCTGGACACTAGCAGGCTTCGCTGGCTGGGACATGTGGAGCACATGCCTCAAGATCATCTGCTGAAAGCTGTGCTGTATGGCCACATCAAGAACTACCTGTGATGCAGAGGAAGGCCAAAGCTCTGATACAGCAATAAGGTCAAGCAGAGTCTCAAGAAATTCAGCATTCTCACTAACAACTGGAGAGCCCTGCCCACAACAGCTCAGTCTGGAGAAGCTGCATTAAGGCTGGTTCAGTCACCCCGGAGAGTCATCAGAGAGCCCAGGCTGAGGCCTGTAGGCAAGCCAGGAAACACAGTGTGCTCCAACCTCCACCTGGCGAGTGGACCTGTAGCCATTGTGGGAAGGTCTGCCACTCGCACATTGGGTTTTTTCTCTCACACTACTGCCAAGCACCATTAACTGACTCACATTGTCATGTTTCCTTTCATCTGTCAAGAAGTTGGGTGGCCATACTTAAGTGCTTTGTTGAATTGGGGCCTTAATCATGTATGCAATACAACTGTCCTTCTCTTAGGCGATATAATTATTTTTTTAGTTAATTCCCATTAGATGTAAAATATAATCACTACAGCAGAAATTCACTATAACCCAATAGCAGTTTCCCTTTCTCCCACTGCTCCTGAATTAAGTGTATAATACCTGAGAAAGCATCAAAGTCATATGTTGATTGAACAAAATACACATTCTTTTAAACCACATCCACCCCACATTTTATGATGCAACTGTGAATGACATTTTTCTAGTATCTGGGAACACAACAGAATGGAAATTACTTTCTTAAAATAATGTATCCATTAAAACAGGTCATTACAAAATGAGCAGTATAGTTACTGGTTTCCACTGCACTTTAATTCCCAAGCAAAACAGAAGAGATACTGTAGCATTTCCCAGGGTAAAACTAGAATTTCCAGAGATTCTGTTGTAAATTAGACTTGCAAACAAATCCTCAGTGGGTGTAAATCATCAGTGGAGCTTTGCTCATTAATACCAGATGAGGATCTGTTTCTTGATTTTCGTTAGAGTTTTCGCTCTAAAACATAAGCCTAAGAAACCCATTATATATCTAGTGACACACAATTCTTCTCATTTAACTAACCTCTCCCCAAAAAATATTTAATTCCTGATATCTACATGACTGCTGCCATCTTACATTTTATTTTCAATGCTTTACACTCTTTTTTAGAAGTCATCTTAAGTTTTAGGCCCTATGGACCTTCTTTTCCCTCTTCTCTATTCCACTGCAGCATCATTTAAAAAACAACAGCTATTTTATTGTAGTTTTGCAATTTTTCAGTTGTAGGGTCAGAAAATGGGCTAGTTCTTCAGCTGGTGCAAACTGAAGCCAATCAAACAATGCCAATTTACATTAGCTGAAGCTCTGACCCTTCCATCTTTCGTTATGTTCTTGACTGGATGTAGACTGGCAAATCTGGAAGCCCTTTTATCATTCAGCCTTACAAGACATTTCAACAGTAATTCCCAGAACAGCTTCCCTCCTAATTTTCATGCAGAATAAACAGGAGATACACAGATTGTGTAAAGTAGCATGGCTCCATTGATGTCAATGGTCTTGCTTGCATTTACATCTTCTGAGGCTCTGACTCAGCATTTCCTCCTTTCCCCACTCTTTGCTGTTTTCTGGGATACTCCATAGCTGAAAAGTGTGTCTTATCTGTGACTAATAGCATATTGTTCCTTGTACGTCTGGTAAGTGCTCAGTGTGTGTAAAGGCATACAAGTTAGTTTGTGTTTGTGCTGTTTGTCTGGTAGCCCATGATTTAGGATGCTCTTGCTTCACTGAGTTTGAATACTGATGGAGAAATAGAAGGCATAGGATATAGGACAGATCGTGAAGTATATAGTCTCTGATCTTGAAATGAAATTGCATTCCTTCTGTCAAACACCAGTATATGCACATGTTTTATGTGAGCTGGTTACTGAAAAAGGCTTTGGAAAAATCTAAGTTTGGGGGTCTAAGAAGGGGGGTCATTATTATCTTTAATTTCCAAATCTTAAACTAACAAATGATAATACTATAACAATTTGCATGAATATAGCACTTTTCATCCAAAGGTGAAAACCTAGCCTCATCAAAATCAATGGTGTTCTGCCATTGACTACAATGGGGCCAGGGATTTATCACAAGTATCTTATGTTGCTTTAAAGCTGCTCTTGTGGCAGTTACCCAGATGTGTCATATTTGCCCCATGGGGTACTCTGGGAAAGATCTGAATTTCTCTGCACACTCAGAGAATGCATCTGGAGTTACATCCTGAAACTGCCCTGCTGCTATGCAGCTTTCTTACATCCTCCCACAGTCATTCCCCATTGTACATCCGTGGAGCAGTTGGGCACTACCTAACCTTTCACTTCAAAACACTCTTACTTCTTTTTGATTATGTCCAAATGGCATACTCACTGTGCATCATTACACATCATTTACACCTGTAGCTACCTACCCCCAAGACAGAATTCAAGTTTCTCCCCCTACCTAGACAGAATTCAAGAGCTCATTTTCTTACAAAAGGGATTCATAATAGCAGCAAAACTCTCAGAACTGTACTGATGACTGATCTTCTTAATATATTAAGTGTTTACAAGGATACTGAGCTGTCTAATGCACTCAGTAATAATCAGATGATAACTACTCACTTCTTTGTATTTTACTGTTTGAGTACTTTAATTTGCTGTGGAATACATTTCATGTGTCATTCTAGCTTTGCCATAAAGCTGCTTTTAGGAAAAGAAATTTCAGTAATAAATCAACATGAGCCTATCCATAAATCCACCCGAATAGAAAGATTAAGGAACCTGTCCCAGGACAACCTATTTTCTAGACATTTTCAACAACATGTTTTATATTAGCAATTGTAATGTGAGATGGATACAAAAATAGTTTCAATAATAGTTTATGTTCACGTACTTAAAAAATGGTTTTGCTAAAGCCATGCTCCAAAACTGGGATCCGACCAATAATTATTTGTTAAAACTACAGTCGAGCTTTGGGACCATCAATCATTTATCTATGTGAAGATTTAAAAATGCATTTTTATAGTTCTTCAAGCTCCTAGGGGTGTGGAAATTGAAATTTTCATTTTTGCACCAGCAAATGTATATAGTATCATTAATGATCAGCTTCATTCCCGTGTTACATCTGCTTCTGCTACTGCTCAACTAATACATCCCTAGCCAAGAATCAATCCATCCCTGTTCAAGGCAGTGAAAGCACCAAATTACATCCAGTGGCGCACCACAGAAGTTTGATTTCAGTTCTGTTCATATAAATAAAAGTATTTGAAGTCTAGATGGAGCCACAGTACCTGGATAATCTAAACCCTTAGCAGGCAACTGCATGAGGGTAACTGAACGTTCTGAAGGACAACGCACATGCTGTGTGATTTCAGAATCTACAGAGTAAATCCCAAAGTGTCTTTTTTTTTACACTTTAAAGCAACAAGACATACCAAAACCAGTGGAAAGGGAACTGGGTCTTTTCTGCACCAAAGCTGGTTAGTGAGCTTGCCATGCTGTCACCAAAATGAAAGTGAACTCCCAAAGTAGACTCAGCTAAGGTAGTGACCTGGGGAGAAGCATAGACACTATCCCATACTTATTTCTTACAGGAGTGGAGGAGGGAGCAGAGTTGCACTGAGGGGTTGGGCTCTTTGCTCCCTCCTCTTTGCTATCCCCTCTCCCCCCCACGGTGAAAACAGCAAGCAAAAGAGAGAGAGAGTCTGCCAGCTTCTAGCAGGGCTGAATTTCATGAGGGGACTGGAGTTTCTCACATCATCACGAGATGGACTCCTGCACTCTCTGAAATCCCATCACACACAAAAAAAATCTCAAAAGATGGCAAGATTGCACGAAGTTAAAACAACATTGCACTGCAATTCTGCTTAGAAATGGATGTTATAGATGCACTCTAATAGCAGCTATTTGTCCCATTACATCTGCCAGGAGATGGCCAGAAATCCAAGCCAAGCTGGGAAATCCCCAGTTCCATCAGCTGGAATTGTTCTATGCCACCCACTCCTAATGCTAATTTTCTACCAATCAGCAGATATTCTGAGCAAATTGCACCAGTACCAGAGAGCTCAGTCTCATGGCTAAAACTGTTTTGTGTACAGAACACGCAGTTACAGCCAAGATTACTTTTGCCACCCTTTTGTGGTTTGTTTGCATGTCTCATCTCTCATATATTGAATATATTTACCCACACTGATCCACAGATAGCACCCTCACTAGATGGAGCTCTACCGCTGTTTAGTTAGGGATAGAAATCGGTTCCCAATGGATACTGGGCTAACAGGTGAGTTAACGTAAGGGGTTCATACCCTGCCGCATTTAAAATGGGGAACAGGTAAAAACGACAGGCCCAATGGTTTTCCAAAACAAGGGATGATTTTATTTGAGGTGACAATGAAATAAACACACGTGGGTCAAACAGGTGGGGATGAACCCTAGACCCAAATACCTTCAAACAAAACCCTTGGTCAACCCCCAAAGTCACTAATGGTGTTTGTTGTTACTGGCGCTCACGGTATTGCTTCGCCACACAAGGTGTGTTGTCTTTTGATCCCAGATAGATGTTACGTCCGCTTCGGATCCAGGTCCGTTGTACGGCGACTTCTCTTCCTGGTCCGTCGAGCCTACCCACAGACGCAACCACAGCTTTTTATCCCACCACACTGCCTCTGTGATGGGCAGCCCTGACCGTCAGGCGCACAGGTCTTATATAGCCTCTAGTCGGGTTTCGGGGTCCAATGGGAGGGCTAGGTTTTCCCGCCTCCCAGGGGTGGTGCACACGGTATTCAAGTCTTTGCACACGGCCTTAAGCCTGTGTACATGGCCCCATAGTGAAGCCTGCCAGATGGTGATTGGCTCCACCGGTGTTGCCAGGCAGATCTGACTTTGGTGGCAATTGAGACCACGCTCTGCCCTGGCTGAACTTTTGACCCCTCCTGTATTAACATGGGGCCTAACCCCTATGCTATAAACTATATACAGAAATAAAACCTATCATAGAAATACAAACATGGGGACATGGGTTTCAGTTTGAGCAACCAAGGGTTGTCCTAAAATGATTTTCTCCGTTTGAAGTTTCTCTACCATACATCATTATCCTGATTTCATAATTCCTACATCTGTGACATCTTAATCTATTTTTCCCACTGTTTAGCAAGGTCAGGGAATTTTCACCCCTGAATGAGATATGGATTCTTGTGTGGTAAATGAGAAAACCAGTTTGCTGAGGGGGGTAAAAAAAGCTGGCAAACAGAGTTGAAAGAAAAATCGTGTTCTTTACTGAATTAGATTAATTGAAGAGATTATATTTGTAAAGGTAAGTATTGAGGGTAGGACCTGTTTTTTAATCTTCTGGCAGAATGTGATGAGTGGGTGTTAATTACCATTCTACAAGATTCCTTCTACATGTAGAGGTTGATAACTAGAATGTTAACTTGTTTCCTGCTTAAGTTTTCTTTTCTGCCCCGTTTCCATATAATTCATTCTGCCATGTAACTGTTTTATACTTTTCCAAGAGATATTTTCAGAAAAGAGGTGCTTGAATGTTTATCCCTATTGCTGAGACAGCTACAGTATCAGTCAGATAAGGCAACTATCTGTTTTATCATTATTTTAACAAAAATACAGTAGTAGTTCAGGGAAAATTTGAATGTGTTTTTTTTTTAAACCGTTGATATATTTTCTTTACAATAAAATACCATTGTTTGGCAACATTGCTTTTGCATGAAGAAAAAAGGCTAATACTTTCATGACTAACGATGGACCTGAACTGTGTGAGAGTTTGGATTAAAAGATGGTTCAGATCCAAATTTAGCTGTTTAGGAATATCTCTAAACATAAGAGAGGGAAATAACACATAGAAAAAGTTGCAAGTTTTTCAAAAAAGAATTTCATCATTTCTCAACCACCTTTACTTTTTTACATATGAAATATAAAGGCATCTATGTGTAGAGATCCTTAAAATAGAGTTAAATGCTTTTTGTGGTCAGCTGGTCAACTAATTGTTGGTCTTTCTAGAGACTAGTGTAATAAAAAGAATGAATAGAACAACTAAGATCAGACCCCCATTATAATTGGTGCTGTTCAGACACGCAAGAAGAGACTCCCTGTCCAAAAGAGTTTACACCCTAAATAAATAGACACAAGGTAGGAGAAAGGAAATATAATAATAGGTTGGGTTAAACCTCATTGAAACTGCTAAGTGTAACAGCCAGCCTTCATTCGGGATAAATGTAAGAAACAATAGGGACCTCAAAGCAAAACAGCCTCAACCATCACCTCTCTTGGGAAGAGACATGAGTCTCTCTCTCTCTCTTTCCTGACTCGGGTATTTCCGGGCTACACAATCCCTGTCTACACTGTGAATTCCCGAGCATGTCACACTGGTTCTGCAGGCCTGCTTTGCCTTCTCTTCAGAGGCTACAAACAGCATCATTACCCATAGCTGTAAGTTACCACCCAGCTTTTCTTAAGCAAGCACAGTTATTCTGAAAAGGTGAAAGCATTATAGAGAAAACATATTAAACACAAAGGAAGAAACTACACATGCTAAAAAGCTTACCAGAGATCACCCCAACTCCAACAAGGGTTCTGGCAGGAGACAGTCCCACCTAGGGATTTCACTGTGGCTGCCCCCATGGAACCAGCTGTAGTACGGTCTGTCTCCTAGCAACATGTTGGGCATAGCTGACCCTGGCAGGGGCTGCCTGATTGACTGCACTTCCTGAGTGATGGAGCGGTGGAGCTTCTCATTACATTCCATGCTGCAGCTGCGCTTGATTCTGCTTCCTGTGCCTGCTTTTGCTTCCGTCCAGCCCCTGCCCACTCTTGTGTCTGCTTCAGTTCCTGCCCTTCCCCATCTTTGATCTCCCTGGCGCTGACCTCTGGCTACACTTTCCAACTAAGCCCCTGGCTCACCCATTGGTTATGGCCTTTGGCTTCTAACCCTTGGCTCTGACCCACAGCTCTGCTTTCGACTTCATCCTCAGTGGTCTGCAGCCTTGATTCTTGACTCCAGCTCAGTTTGTCTCCATACTAACCCCCAGGTCTGGATGTCCTCAGGGCTCTGACCATTAGGCCAGACCACTCAGATCCCAGTCATGATCCTGACAGTATTCATAACTGTTAGTTCAGAACAAGCACACCCATGACTCCTTTGATACAGGTTGGACCTTTGATCTTGTCTTCATATAACAGGTCATCAGCAGACAAAGGTTTCTCCTCAGGGCAAAGCTTCAAAAGGCATAACCAGAGGGAGTATATTGTTTCAAATTGTCCTTTAAAGCTCATAGCACTTCCTGGGGTTTACATTAGTCATTTCCCTCCAGAGAAGTTACATACAATCCCACAATAATACACAAACATTTGTACTTTTAATACAATGAACTCCTAAAATACTTGAACTGAATTCATAAGGTTAATTAATTTACTTAATTCAGTACATTTTGTCCAGAATATTGTCATCTGTCCCATATGTCATCTCCCAAAACAAAGACACCTGTGAGGCCATTCAGGAATTTGCACTATGTGAGCAGAGGGTTTTCAATTGCTATTGTTTGGCAGAGGTGTTTGTATTTTTGTGTGAGAGAAAAGCATGAGAGGTACCAGAGGAGAAACAGAATGTGTACATTCTTTATAAATAAAAAGGATTGCAAAGATACCGGACTCATCATCAATATCTCCTCCTAACAGAAATAACATGCAGGTCCCTGAACTTTGGCTAGTCAGTCAGGCCAAAGAAGTGGCAACATTATTAATGTCATTTTACAGGTTGGGGATTAAGGCAGAGAGACAAAGGGCAAAATTTGTAAAGGTACTGAGGCATCTAAAATATGTAGATAGGCACCTAGCGCCCATATCAATGAAATGAGGCATATGGATGCTTTTGAAAATCCCACTATCTTCATCTTTTGACACCTAAATAACATTAAAAAAATCTGTTCTCATATTATGAACCTAAGATCACACAGGAAGTCTGCAGCAGAGCTGGGCATTGACCCAGATCCTAAGTCCTCATCCTGTGCTTTAACCATAAGGTTATATGCTCCCCACATGTCTTCATCATATTTTCTTAAAGCATTTTTATTATGGTTTGAACTGCGGAGCCAGTACAGGGATACAAAAAGCAAAGTGGATTCTATCCCATTTCATGATTCCAAAAAATAGGGAGTTGCAGAATCTTTATTACCAAGGAAATATAGGAGGTGGAAAGAACACAGCTTGATTTTCAGATACCAGGATGGGATTTCATCTTTTAAATTTTAAACAGAGAATTTGATCTGGAAATCACTGAAAGAGAATACATTTGGAACCTCTTATCCTGCAGAGGTACATTTCTGACTAGTAGCTCACTAAGTTAGAAGAAAGGAATCCCATGAGTGTGACAACAATAAGACTCCAGTACTCTCTCGTTCACTTTGCCTCTTTGCTTTTTTCTTTCTCTCTGTTGCAATACATTCTATTGCTGGTGACTCAGCTAATAACTTAGCAACGGTGTACAGTGGAATAATTTGCAAATTCAGAGACACTTTTTAACCAAGATGAAACAGGCTCAAAATAATGGCCCAAATTATTTTCCCTTGAACTGCTTGTGAAAGATCCGCTCCTTGTAAAGATCTCCCATCCCAATAGAGGAATGGGGGGTGAGAAATTAGTTTCTTCTATGGTACCATTCTCCTTCTCCTCTGCTCCCTCTGGAAGTTGTTCCATAGGCCCAGGGTCTATGCAGAGTGAAGGGGTTAGACTGAGGAGGCAGGAGGAAAGAGAGGGTAGACCAGTGGCAGGCACTTAGGCACCTCAGTCCCATTGAGTTAGGTACCTAACTATCTTTGAGGGTTGGGTCATACTTTCTTCTCTGAGCTCAAAGAGCTAAGCCCAGAAAATACAGCAAAGCCTCCAGTTGCATTCTATTTTCAGCAGAGCTGGGATGGGAACTGTTGTAGCCACAGGAAGTGTTGCACCATTCGAGCTGCATAACTAGAGAGTGGGATGTGGCAAGGGCCAAAACTGGAGCAGAGGCAAAGGACAGCCTTCATAAGAGGCCCTGAATTTCCCCTTCCAGATCTAGGAAGGGGCCACCCAGTTTACTCCACAGGGTGGGGGAGCAAATCCCAACAGACAGAGAAGGAATTCTGTCATGGACTCCTCATAGAGATTTACTTTCCCAGATGCCCCTTCTGTAGATTTTATTGCAGGAGGGATGGATCCAGGCCAAAACGATTAATGGAATGTAACATTGTTCTGAAGCCTCAAAATACAGCTACAGCCATTAAGCATTAACAGACAGAATTTACATTTACAAGCATCGAAATCTGTTTGGCTGATGACTGCTTTTCATCTGGGTGTGGGTCATGGAGTTATTTCAAATGTTATCCACCATCAGCTAGCTGTTTCTTAGCTGCTGAGTAGCTCCAAGTCTTCCATTAGGGTTAGGGCTGGTCTATGCTAGAAAGTTTCGTCGACAAAACAGTGGAGATGTACAGACTAAAATACTCCTCCCACTGCTGTAACTCCCCTGCTATGCTGACATAGCTGGCTTAGTTAGGGTGATGCAGTGTCGATATAGACACTGCGTCACTTACATGGGCTGTGGGGCTGTCATTCTTGTCAATTTCACCGCAAGCCCCTCCCCCCCCCAGCTGATCAGCTGGTCTCTGCTCCTGGCTGCCAGCAGACCAAAAACCTGGGGTGCTTCTCCACCCGCTCCCCACAGGGTCTCAGCCATGAAATTGACATGGCTGCTTCAGTTCCTGGCAGAGAGCAGGGAATGGAGAAGCTCCTGGCAGCTTCCCCTGGTTCCCGGAAGGAAACAGGGAGGGAAGAAGCCCTGGGTGGGCTTCCTCCGGCTCCTGGCAGGGAGTTGAGAGGGGAGAAGCTCTGGGCTTCTTCTCTACCCATTCTTTGCTGGGCCAGCTGGACCCCACTTCCCAGGGGTGAGAAGCCCTGGGTGGCTTCCCCTGGCTCCCGGCGAGGAACAGGGAGGGGAGAAGTCTGGGGCTGGGTCCTCACAGGGAATGGAGAGTGGAGGGGAAACAGCCCACCGGGAGCCTGTGAGGCTCCTAGAAGGGAGCTGAGAGACTGGACTCTTAGGACAGCCCCCTTAGGTCGGTGGAAGTGTTCCTGGTGAGGATGTACTCCACCGACCCATGAAGGGTAGTGTGGACATGAGCCACTGCAGTAATTACCATGGTGACTGTAAGTTGACCTATGTTAGGTCAACTTATTTTTCTAGTGTAGACAAGGCCTTACACTGTCATCCCTCTTAAATAAAAGAGTTATTAATAAACAGCTCTGTGGATGTTCAGAGTAGTAGCACAAGAAAGGGCTGAGTGCTGCAGTCTCATGTCAGGGGTAATAGACCAAATAATGAACAAATGACACTACTAAAAATAATAACCTCAATCTATATTAATGTATGTGTCTTGTGGTAGCCGCTTACGCGGCGAGGTCCCTCTCTGGGAAAGCTTTCCATGGGTTATTCACACTGTAATCTGGTTTGTGACATATTTCTACACACACCCCTACACACACACACACACACACACAAAAAAGCTTCTAAGAGACCAAATCCAGCAGTATTGAGTGAGCAGTTAATCAGCCTTTACTCAAGAAAAGTCCATTTAAATGAGTGGGAGTTTTCCTAAAGGGAAACGGAGGACCTGAGAAAGGTTCTCAGGATTTGGCTCTAAAAGATTTGACTTCATTAAAAAAAATCAAACTTGACTCTCATTTATTCTGGCTCTTTCAATGTCACAATTAGAGCTTTCTCAGACTTTCATAATGGAACAGGAAAAAATCCCAAAATTGCCCCTTTTTTCCCCTCATATCGAGTTTTGTTACAAGCCTGACTCTTGGCACAAGGTACAAAGGGGTTTGAAATTAATAAATGTTTCAAAGGAAGCTGGGCCAAGAGCTGAGTGAATCTTAAAGCTCCTCCTGGGATCTGAGTAGTGATTTCTAATAGGCATTCAAAACTAAACTACATTGGACATTTTACATAGTTTGATCCCCAAGACAGGGAGAGTTGGCAGTCTGAGCTGAGTTCTCAGTTTTGTTTGAACCTGAAACTCCATGCAAAACTCAAGAAGGGAGATACATGCAGATCTGCCTCCCCACAAATTGCTAACTCACTTGCAAACTAAACGCAGATTGCACACAGATCTAGTTACAGTCCCACAGCATGTAACCCATGCAGGCATGTAACCCTTCACTCTTTTGTCATTCCCTTACCTACAAAAATGGAACATAAAATGCTAGCATAACTTCTAAGGGTAGCATCAATCACGCAGCAACATATCAAAAGCAATGGCTGAGATACATCATACAGAACTCACAGCCCAAGAAGAGAAGTGTTTACAGTGGCTTAAAGACATCTTTGTGCCATCCTGATCCTGGGCTGCTCTGTGGGGAGGGGCAAGAGGAGGAGAGGAGCTGGACAGGCCCCCAGCTTAACAAAACATCCCTCTGGCTACTCTGGGAGCCACAGCAGAGCCCAGGATCTCTATAGTGCTGTATGATGGGGACATGCCCTGACATGACCCAATCCTGCCAGCGTTTGTGAAGGGGTCCTCGGAAAGCAGTTGTACAGCTGCCTTCCTCAGTTCCTGCACTGGGGGAAAGCTCCTTCAACCACAACCAAGGCTTTTAGGACCCCTTTATGCTGTTCCAGTCCTTAACTTGGCATAAAGGGACCAGATCATCCTCACCCAATGTCTTTTTAATGTATGCTTCTACATAAAGTGAACATTATATTTTTCACCTCTATCTGGGTGGCAGGGTAGCAGGAGGGAGAAATTTGGAGGGGGAGGTAGAAGGTGGAAATGTGTCTCTATGCAGAAACCATGCAATTTCTAATCATTAAATCACCATAGTTTTCCAGCGCCTCACAAATATATTGTTATTAGAGGCCGGGGTTTTGGAAAGATAGGCAATCAAAGACTTCACTAAAATGTATGGGTGCATTAAATGCTCACTAAAACTCCTTTGTGTTAAAACAAACAACAAAACAAAAAAGCTGTGGATAAAGGAGGAAGCGAATACCCAGGGCCAGCTGGAAATACCAGGCAGGCCACAGGGCAGCATGGAGCTAATCAGGTTTGCTGTGTTTCAAACTCCAAGGCACGGGCTGTGAGAAAACTATTGTGAGTCAGTTCAGACAGTGTGTGTTTTCCTATGAGTCTGTGTGGGTCCCTGAGAGAAGTAAAGGCAAGAGGGCTGTTTTGAGGGGTAAGCCAGAGGAGCCTGAATGGAAGCTTCCTGCTACTTTTAAGAAAAGAGGACTGCTGTACATTTTGGTAATAAACAGATTACACTAAGATTACACACTTTCCCTGGGTCACTAGTTTCTCTTCCACACGGAAACCATCTTACAAGGCCTTGAATTTCAGCTACCACTCTGCCAAAGGAATAACACTATTCATTAATTTAGCTTCACTATATTCATCTGAGGTAAAGGGAGGATGAGCATCCCTATTTTACAGATGGGCAATTTGAGCACGTGATTTGCTCAAATTTAGGCAGGAAATCTGTGACCATGCCTGGCATTGAACTCAAGTCTCGTGAGCCCCAATCTAATGCCTGAGTCACAAGTCCAGTCTTGCTCTCCAGTAGAGTGTGATTGCCATGTGGTTTGCTGAACGTACCAGGTACATGCTGACATTCCAACTGACATTAGCTTGCAGCAACAAAGACTTGTGCATTGGAGGACTGGCAGCCAAAGGGATAAGTAACAATTGTAAGCTAAAATGTTTGCATTTTTAGCCATCTGTTTGCAAATAATCCATTTATTTATTTATTTGAGAACTGGATCTGGCATACCTGTTTCTGGATGTAGCATAGCCCAATTTTAGCACTTCATGGTGATGGCATTCACGTACTATACTAATAATTGTAATAGTAATAGCAGTGCTAGTAGTGCAGGACCACAAAACACATTGGGAAGTGATAGATAAATATAAACAGAAACTCCCTCCTCTTCTAAAACATCCTGATGATAAAATGTAAGAGCCTTACAATCATAATGTTTTGATTAAATTTAATCACTAAATCTGATGTCTGAAATAGTATAGTGCATTATGAGAGCAAAAGTGCAGATCACAGATGCTGGGTTTTACTAAGCAGAATATATTGCTTTCCCAAAGTACACATTCCCTACAGCTGGAGTTACGTTTTGTAGAAGGGTTGTTTCTGAGACTAGTCCCCGTTGACTATCTCGGGCTCAGGTGTGCCACCCTAACCCACAGCCTACTTTACTCCATGAGCCATCCCATTGAAATTAATGGTGTTCAGATCTGATTCTCAGTTATGCTAAAGCTGCTTCATATGGATCTTTCTATCATAAGGATAAGGCTCATCTGTGCAGGAGACAGAGCTTTCTGGGGGGCCAATATGAGATTATGGAACAGGAACTAAGGGCCATCACAGATACCACCTCCTTCTACTCCATATGCAAGTTGCACATCTTTGACCCACCTTCTCTAATACACGCATAGGAGGGTGTGCATTAAAAAACCCAAACCAAAGCAAAACACAGGCATTCAGATATTATGGGAATGAGAGCAGTACAAGAACCTGAAGAGAAGAGAAGAGCGATGCCTTAAAATCACAGTAAACCACACAAACTTATTTTAAGGCCCTTTTAGAGTGCCAGAAAGCTATAAAGTGACCTCAGTATAAATGAGAATCAGGCCTAATAGGAAGATTGCAGAATCAGGCACTTAGTGACACAGGTTGTATGGCTAACTCCTCCCTTGTCATGGAAAGCTGGAATGTGTATTGTGCTCTAAAGGAGGAAATCTTTGGAGGAATCTTTGTGGAATTCCTTCCTGGTTCTCCTGTTTTGGATACCAAGTTGTTTCTCTCTTTTGAATTGGCTGTGAGGTCCTCTTTCAAATATGGCAAATCTCAAGGGATATATGAGAACTATGGTTCCAGTGGCACTCTATCAGGGATCCTTCTTTGGCTATAGACATCTGGGAGGAGGAATCAGGGGGGAAGGAGTTTTTCTGTGGAAAAGATAGTAGAGTTCCAGAGGGGGGAAAATCTGCCCCGGTATTGCTCAGTCCCTACTTTCTGAGCCTGGCCCACAGAGTTTGGAACATCTTCCACAGGTTTGGAACAGAAACGGCAACACAGAGAGAACAGAGGAGGAGATCAGCAGATGGAGATTGTTCTCTGTGCACACATTAGGGTGGGGGTGAGAGGAAGAAGAGGATCTTACCATTGCCTCTGGAATTTTGTATAAAAGTTTTCTGTTGTCTCTGAACATCAATCTTCCTGCATGAAAATTACTCTAGAATTCTCTCATAGTTACGTGGACTCAGAAAAACTGTTTCAGTCTTAGTAAACTACAGTAAATTACAGTGCCCTGAAACTCTATAAATCTATGAATTTAATGACTGAACAAGTTATACATTCTGATTTATTGTCTGCTTTGGCTCAAACCAGCAGAACTATACATTAAGGGAGGGAAAAAAATCCTTGCTCTCTCTATATTTATAACCTTGTCGTTTAAATATTTGGCAGCCCTTCATCTGCTCCATATGTTCACAGTATTAAGCTTTACCATAAAAGGAACTAAGAAGCAAAATCTGAAGAAAGCTGATATTGTATGGTTTAAAAGTCTGGCAGTAGAAATAATAATCAAGGAAAACTTTCAATAACAGGCATTCTGCCGTACCTCTACTGCTTCAAAGGGTATGTAATGAAGCACCAGCATCCTTACCACTGCTAGTGGACTGTATTCAGACTCAACATTTCAATATCACTTTAAGATGACTTAGAACATATACATCGGTGGCTATTGTTAACCCTAACCTTGACATAACTAAGAAGAAGTTGATTCAAGAGATGACATTGGAGAGACTGAGAGGCAATCCTAATATAATTAGGATTTAGAAATGATTACAAAGAGGAAATTCCACGTCATCTTCAGTGGAGTAGTGTAAAATTACAAAGAAATAAACAAGTTTGCAAGAGCAATTGGAAATTGATACCACTGAGTTTTGCACAGTTCTAGCTTTGAAGTTTACCATTATTTGGATATTATCGTTTTTTATAAACAATGTAAATTTCACTAAAGCATCTGTGAACTCTGAAGCAAACTTACTGTTATATTAATCTACAGTTGATATATGGGTACCTGTGAGCAGATGGTCCTCTTCTCCAAATAAAATGTGCTCATGCTGTAGTGTACACAATCAGCCTAACCTCTTTCCTGGAGTTTGCCTTTATTGGTAATGAAAATGAAAATTACAGAACAGAAAACTTAGCTGGCTTTCTGCCCAAGCTTGGCTGTTCCTCATGTTTCCTGCAGGATCTTGTAGTCTCTGCCCCTAGTTTCCACTGACCCGAGGCACTAGCACCTCTCTTATATCCTGTACTTAAAAAGCCATGCTTGTCACAGTCAGCAGAACTTAGTCTCTTTAGTCAGGGTTCTAACCCTAGCTGACAGAATCAATCACGAGAAAACCCTGCATCCATATATATAAGGTCAGAGATCCTACCATCCTGCTACAGTACCTTTTCATTGTCTTAGATTTCAATTGTGCTTTTTTGAAATGTAGGATATTCTTTTATTATTCAGTAAATTCCGTTTTTTTTTTCAGCATTGAAAAGACTAATCTTCCTGTTTTAGGTTTAGATGAGATGTGACTAAAACCTACTTCCATGCATCCAGCTGCCTAAGGGTACTGCCCTGAAAGTATGGGGCAATATTGCAACTGCAAAGTACAATCAGAACTATTGCCTCTAAGAACCTTTCTGCATTATAACCAATTTGGTTACTGGTTAACAACATGGCTGCCATTAAACGTGGTTTGTGACCACAGGCAACAAAGGTTAGTAGCCATAACAGTTAACCAGGTGTGATAAATACCCACTAGCAGGTTAGTCTGGCACATGATTCTCTTCAAGCAACCTTGTCACAACACTACGTGGTATTACACTGGTAGACAGAAAGAAGAGATCCTGAACTGGGATTATATCAACAGAAAAATTGCTCTAAACTGAGATAAAGGAAAATGTTGAATGTGTCAAGATTGTATTTTCCCTAGCATTCCACTGGGATAAAAATGAATAGCTGTGGTCCTAGATATCCATAGCTGAGAAACTAGGTCGGCCAGTCCTCCTTTCTCCCAGCATGGTCTGTGATATTTATCTAGGTTCTTATCATCTTCATGAGATGTGAACATTCCAGAGTGCATTGACCCATGTGCTGCTAGGGCCACCCTGTGTATGTCCTCTGGGCACTTTGTCCCATGCTGAGGCATTGTAGGGTAGCTGCTCAGCTTTCCTAGAATGGACTGATGCAAACATAATTAGGCAGTGTGGTAGACAGGGATACATAAATAGGGCTGACACATCACTATCATAAAAAAAGCTGTTGTGTGAACTCAACTCAACTATGTTTGTTGTATTGCTAAGATAGATGGAAATGTCACAACCTGGTTATATATGTTATAGTATACATAAGCCCTCAGGTGCAAGACTCTTAACATTGGCTGATACTACAATATAATTTCCCTGAATGTTGCAAAATACTGCAATTGCAAATCTATCTATTGACATCCACAAACATCTGTTTTAATTGACATTCAAAATTCATCTACATTAACCAGTTCAGACAAACTCTAGCCACGTTGCCATTTCCTGCTTTACCCTACACATTTCAACTCCATTACTCTGAAGGGAAATGTCTATTTGTCCCTTGGCATCTTTTGTGCTAATTCTAATTCACTTGACAACTTGTTATATCATTTACTCTTTTGTGAAAAACTTCTGCCTGAGTTCAATATTTACTTTAAAATGACTAAATTTAAAAACCTGGCCTCATTTTTGAACCCTCCTCAGTGGGAGCAGTTCATCCAGTTTCTGTTAATTAAAAGTATTCATAATTTTGTTGATATTTCTACATGTTTTCACTGTGTGGCAAAGTACCAGTATTTGACAAGAAAACAAGATGATCATTATTATCTCCTATTCTAGAAATATATGGTACAAACATGGGAAAATACTCTCTTTTAGGGCTGGTATTAAAACTGCATGGTAGATTTGCAGCTTTTCCTGTTAATGAATCAAGGAAAACATCTCTCTCTATTTATATTTATATTTCACTAGTAAACATACACTCAATCTTCCACTCGAACTTTGAAGTTAATGGTGGTTTTGCTATTGACTTACAAGGTGCAGGTTTTTACCCCATATATGCTACAACATTAGAGAAAATTAAAATATATCCAGCCTACCCCAAACTAATTAATAAAAACATCAGCTACATTAAGGCTGGCAGTTCAGAAGCATTATAAATCCTTAGATATGATCTACTATGATTTTTCTTGCAAAATAATTTTGAATTAAAATTTTGGTTTCCATCCTTGTAACTTCTAATATCCAAACTAACTCCTCAGTGATACAGGAAGTTGTCAGGATTTTATTATTATCTTATTGCTAAAAAAAATCACTTTTTTTGGTATTAAATGTTTGGAATATTAGCTCTTTTTGAGACACAATGATGTGTAAGCACATTATTAATGGAAAGCAGATCAAATCCGAGACTGTACTACATGAAGCTTTATAAATAGGTTAGGTAGCTTACATACTCCACCTAACAAACATCTGTTCTCTTGGAACATCTTTTGACTGTATTAAACGGATTCTAATATTTAGAGAGATATTTATCTCCCATAGATACTTTGGCCTATCTCTGAAAAAAATATATATATATAGTAGACCAAATTCTTCTCTTCCTCACAACCGTATAAAGTCAGAGTAACTCAACTGACCTCAGGAGAGTTTCTATGAAGTAACTGAGTACCATATATGGGCCACTATCTATTCATGAATAATGGGCCAAATCAGTAGGAAGCCTGTGTGTTAAAGTCAAGTCAGAATTTTGCCCAGGTTGTATACATTGTATATAGCAGGCATGACCAAATGGTGCATCATGAGCTGCATGCTGCTCTTTTACAGTTAATGTGCAGCTCATAGAGCCCTCTATGCCCTTTCCTGCCACCTCCCCCACATTCCGCCTACCAGACTGGACTGGGGAGCTCAAAGCTTCTGCCTTGCAGCAGGGTGATGGGGCTAAAGTATTCTGCCCAGCAGGGAAGGGGGGTTTCATGGGGTCAGTAAGTTCAGCCACCGGGTATATAGAACATTTGTGAAAAGAATGTTTGTGCCATTTATAAATACAAAATAAATGTGGCTAAAGCCCTGATTCGGCAAGGTACTTAACATATAGCAAACATATACAAATTTTCCCTTCAGAAAGACAAAACGTGCCTAACTTTAAGCATGTGAATAAAGTACTTTGTAAAACTGGCAAATTCATACTGGAAATAGAGTGTCACTTTTCTACAATGAGGGTAATTAACCCCTAGAACAACTTACCTAGAGTTGTGATAGATTCTCCATCACTGGCAAGTTTTAAATCAAGATTGCATGTTTTTCTAAGAGATATGCTCTAGTTCAAACAGAAATTAATTTAGGGAAGTTACATGGACTATTATGCAGGAGATCAGAATGGAAGATCACAGCAGTCCCTTCTGGTTTATAATCTATACACTGGGGCCTAAAATACTAAGACTCATGATATCCTCAATAAGTGTATAACATATAAAACATTGCGATCCTACAGAAAATAGAAGAAATATTTTTCATCTAAAAAGGTATAATGCCTAATCTTTTACTTTTGAATATGATTTAAGTAGAGATTTTACAAACCACTAAATCAGTGAACATTGGTTGATAGAGCTGGTTTGTTTTATTTTGTTATATTGTTACACATCAATCCCTGGAAAAATCATGGAGCAGGTCCTCAACGAATCCATTTTAAGGCACTTGGAAGAGAGGAAGATGATCAGGAACAGTCAACATGGATTCACTAAGGGTAAGTTATGCCTGACCAACCTGATTGCCTTCTATGAAGAGGTGACTGGCTCTGTGGATGTGGGGAAAGTGGTGGATGTGATATACCTTGACTTTAGCAAAGCTTTTGATACTGTCTCACACAGTATTCTTATCAGCAAATTAAGGAAGTATGGGTTGGATGAATGGACTATTAAATGGATAGAGAGCTGGCTAGATCAGCGGGCTCAATGGGTAGTGATCAATGGCTCCATGTCTAGCAGGCAGCCAGTAACAAGTGGAGTGCCCAGGAGTCAGTCTGGGGCCGGTTTTGTCCAATATCTTCATTAATGATCTGGAGGATGGGGTAGAATGCACCCTCAGCAAGTTTGCAGATGACACTAAACTAGGGGGAGTGGTAGATACCCTGGAAGGTTGGATAGGATACAGAGTGACCTAGACAAATTGGAGGATTGGGCTAAAAGAAATCTGATGAGGTTCAACAAGGACAAGTGCAGAGTCCTGCACTTAGGATAGAAAAATCCCATGCATTTTTTTTTCCAATTACCAGGTATCATTTCTTTCTCTTCGTCCTCCCCACTCCAACCTACCATTAATAAAGTAACTATCATATAGTATGCTGAGCATAAGAACTAATGTCTCATTCCGTCTGGAGTACAGCTGTGTATATCTGGCACATAAGCATTTGTATCTGCTAGGTAGCAGACAGTTTGTGGAGATAATCCTCAGCTGTTTTACAGGCAAGTATTGCCAGGCCCACTCGCACAAACTACACCCAAAAATCCTCTTCCAAAATGGGATCAATGATTGCACTATAGGCACCAAGCCCACTTCCGTCTCAATTTGGAGGCAACATGAGAAACTTTACATTCTCTATAGAAGGCAGAAGCAGGTTGTTTGATTGCAGTTAAACCAGCAGTGGTAGTATAGCATTAGCTACTAATACAAGATGATTGGTTCTTTGAGGCTTTGCTGTGAAGGGAAAGGAATAAAGGACAAAGGGTTCTTAGAATTCTCTGCTATGACTTCTTGACTTATGTTGACAGACTGCACCAATACTTTACATTCCTGCAGGTGCTGTTCTAGGGCCAGATTTTCAATGGGAGTTAAGCACCTCACCGGCTTAGATACGTTTGAAAATCACACTAGGCAACTATCTGCTTTTTTCGGCACTTAAATACCTTTGAAAAGTAGGCCCCAGGGACAATGGACAGAATAGCAGCTCCAGGTTTGACACTGAGCTTTCTTTCCATCTCAACTTGGAAATCACCAAGAGTGTGTAGAAATCACTCTGACCAATGCTAAGTTTTTATAATATTCATATAAGAACTTAAAATTAAATGTTTAAGACTTTTTATGATAAAATTACATTAAAATGTGTGAACAAAATGAATGCAGTTCTGCACCTTTGCAGGATATATGGCTACACTTTGTACATTGTGCAAGCTATTTCCTTCATTTTTTTTTCTCTCAACCATATACTATTCAAAGGAGCCAAATCACCCACAATGGACAATCTTAAACAGCCTCAACCCCACAAAAATACATGAAGAGTAGCTGAGAAAGATATTATGAGAGGACAAGAGTTACATGAAATGTGAAGCAGAGAGTCTGGATGTAGAGAGGTCCTCCCATGATCCTTTCCAGTAATGATTTTGTGGACCATCTCCTCTCCGATTTGCAGTCACACAAGTTCCCTGTGTCAACTGCAGTTGTTTATATGGAAAAATAACATTAAGAAAGTCTTAATTTAAAGCATCTGAAAACAAGGAGAATAGCCAGCACGATATGACAAGTCAGCTCTTCATGAATCAATAGTGGTCCAAGAACCATAGCATGAAACCCTAAGTCCTAATCCATATACATCTCAGTGAAGGGTTACCAAGTAATGCTTTTTTCCTACTTAATTTGATATTTTTGAAACTGAGCTTTGTTACAGGTTAGTATTTGGGTAATTTATTTTTTTATTATATTTTCAAATACAAATATACACACCTGAGCAGCAAATAATATGGTCAGAGGTGTTACATCCAATGAACAGGGGGAAAAAAACCTGGTTTACACACAGTATTATTCCATGTCGCAGTTGATAACAACATGGTCAAGCAATGGAAGAGCCTGCAGGCAGATGCAATAAACATGATCGATAATATAAACAAAGACAGGAATAAAATAAAAGAAAGAACATATTAACAAAGTGAAACAAAGGGGCCCAAATCTCCTCTCCAAACACTGCATGAAACTGAAGGAACCTACTAAACCTAGTAGCTTTATGTTTTCAATTAATCATTAAGATATTTGACCACCAGTACATTTCTTAAGAGACATCTCTTCTCCCACTTGATACAATTCAGCAAATTAGTATCCACCAGAATTAGGACCTGCCTATCTTTAACTTTGCCTTAATTAAAAAAAAGAAAGAAGAGAAAAAATAAAACAATAACATACTACATCATACATTACTTATTATTTACTCAGGATCAAGCTAATATTCAAATAACCAGGCTAAAGATTCTGGCTTGCTTGCTCGGGAGACCCCCTCCCCTGAGTGTACTAAAAAGGGTGATCAAATTTCTAAATACTGATCCTATTTTTGGCACTTCTCTTGAGTACGTACTTGCTGTAAACCTTTTTGATTACAAGGACAGTCCATATTTTGCTATACCAGGTGAGAATATATGTTTTATATATTCTCAATCCCAGTTTGCCAAGCAACCACCATTCCCTCTTTCAAATCCCTCTAAAAAATTCTCTTTTGCTGTAATGTCAAAAGGCACTAAATTCACTAAGCCATTCCTTCATCTTGATTTTCCTGTCTTCTTTGTCTGCCTTTTAGACTTGTAAGACCTTCAGAGTAAGGACTCTCTTTGCTTCTTTCTCTGAGTACACTGCTGATGACAAGCAATAATAAAATATTTAACAACCAGCCTATTTTAGTGCATCAGGGAAACAAACCAAATACAAAGAAAATTAGTGAGCTGAAAATTATAGTGAAAAGAATTAGCACCAAATATAAACATTAAGTGTGGTATCTTGTATACATCGAAGTCTCAAACTCCCATTGACTTCCATGGAGCCAAGATCAAAATGTTCAAACATGAGTGTTTGAAATTAGTCACCTAAATCCATGGGAATTGTGAGTGATTAGCATTTCAGAGAATCAGGCCGTTTTTATTCACTGCCTAAATATAGATTTAGATGCATATATTTAGCACTAATGGCATTGACCTTAAAGGGACTGCTCAGAGTTTGTAAAGTTTAAATAGATGCTTAAATCTTTGCT
Source organism: Emydura macquarii macquarii (assembly GCF_026122565.2). Lineage (NCBI taxonomy): Eukaryota > Metazoa > Chordata > Testudines > Chelidae > Emydura > Emydura macquarii. The sequence continues at coordinate 6,430,710 of NW_027130698.1, forward strand.
AAATTAGAATCCATGTTTGAAAATACTGGCATAATTATAGCCCTTTGACAAAGCCAATAACTACAAGCACTATTTCTGTTTCCTCTAGATATTGTGCCTGAATCTCCCCAGCCTTGCAACTTATTATTATGTTTATTTTAACTTGACGTGTGGGCAAATATTCCTCACTGAGTCCATGAAAATGTGATAGATTTGTAATTCTTTTGCATACAGATTATCTAAAAATGTACTGTGTAGCTCACATTAAAACATGAAAGGGTTTAAAAAAGGAAATATTTCCCACATTTAATGAACCTCGAACATAAATCCATGTTATAATGTTTACTTGGTCTTATAAAGCTGTTTGTCTCATTTTGGTGACAATTAATTCTCTGTACTTTGGTTTATGTTTTTGAGCTTTTTCTCTGAGAAATGAATCATTTTACATAATTACAGAAATTAGGTTTTGTCTTTATCCAGAAAGAACCATTATTTGCCTGCCATGCCCTCCCTCTACTGGACAGTCACCAGGCTGCTGTGACTGAGATTCCATATGCTATATCCATCTGCTCTTATGCTTCCCTGGCTCTCAATAGGCTGCAGCACTCTCTTCCCACTCGGCCTCTGGAACATTTCCTTGGTACACACACACTGTTATCCCTTCATGGAGATGGGACTATGCAGTCCAGCTGCCTTAGGCCCTCAGGACCAGTACTGACTCCGCTCTTACTTAAGCACACCGCTCCCAGAACTCCAAACTTGTGGGCACTAAGGGTTTACAGTTTAACTCTTCAGGGGCATGTGATAGATGAAGCAGATATACAGATAGGCTTTGCAAAGGCTTCAAAACATAATTACTCTTTACTTAGATAGAGTGAAAGATACACAGATCGACCATAAAACACCTGTACACATTTCCCTGCTCCACTTTCCTCACCCCTCCTGACATTCTTTAGGCTTATATTAGAGTCCTCTAAAGCATACAGGATCCCTCCTCTACCCCCTGTCCTCCTGCCCTCTGGCTTCTCCTTCAAACGTTGAGTCTTTTTGGTCTCTCTTCTCTCCTTATCCTTCTCTGTCTAAAATGGCTAGTGGGATACCCTCTTTTTTATAACCTCCAGTCACCTTGAAGAGGTGACACTCTTGATTAGCCTCACCAGGTGATCCATTGCTTAGTTACCACTCCCTTACAGTACAGGCTTGAAAAAATGGTTTGCCTTGAACAGTAACCATCTCTTTGTTCAAGAGTGCTCCATTAAAATGGACAATTGACAAAGGTTAATGCCTCTGTTTTGTTAGCCTATGCCACCACCCCTTGGAATTTTAGCCCAAGACAGAAGAAAAAGACAGCAGGAAGGCAAAGATCAATTTATAATCACAATAGAGTTTACAGTCTGACATATACATATACGGGGAGTTCATAATCTTAAACAGAATTCATAAATTGCTCATGGACAGATCCTCCAAAAGATCACATTGCCCATGTGCCATATTGTAGTATAAGACTTTGTTTACCTATGCCATCTTGGATAACCATGTGCCACTGTATCCAATGAAAGTGACATGAAGCCCCATGATATCATGAAAATGCATCCACATTATCTCAAGTAGACATTAGAGGGATATGTCTCCCCTAGAAATTAAGTATCATGCAGTGGATGTAGTTTTACGCCTCGCTAATAATACTCCCCGTTCTTGCTTTATCTGTTTATATCTTCATATTCAGAGATGACCACATAATCTTGCTATTAGGTTGATCTCTATCATACGTTGTATGTTTAAAATCTTTAGAACTCTGATACAGATTACTGCACAGATGCCGGATTGTGATGGAAGTTAATAAAAAAAGAAAACATTGCCTGAAAACAGATGTTTGGATTGTGAAGCACAAATATAGCTGACTCTCTGCAGATAAACCCAGATTTCACCAAGTCTAAGGGATAAGAGGCGAACATTCCTTCTTTAATCTGATTTACTTTATTCACTAGTATTCAGATAAGATAGAACCTTCATCTCTTATGCCTTTATCTTTTGAATGATTAATCAGTTCTGGTTTTTTTATTTTCTTCTACAATATTGGGAGCATCTGTATATCTAATAGGCAGCAAATCACATATTATGGGGATTCTGAAATTTATTGTTGATTGCTTGTTTTCCTTGTTTATAAGATAAGGTTGAAGGCAATAATCATACATAGAGACCAACTTTAATGTCTTTTTTGATGAAACAATTCCAACTAAAAAATGAGCACAAACAAACACCCTCCAAACTTTTAATTAGGACATGGTTACTGTCCAAAGTTGGGCTACATTTGTCAGTATGACCATTGCACTACCAGAATAAAACTGACTGAAAGGAAGCTAATTAAAATTTAAAATGAAGACTGATGTACAGGCTGCCAGGATGCTTGTCATTCTCCTTTGATTGGAATATTTATGGTATCATTAACAGCGAAGTATGTGATATGTGAGTGAGAAGCTTGTAATATCAATACTAACAAGTCACTGAGGACATCAAATCTTGAGGCTGACCTTAACAATAAGAAGTAAACGGATATAGTGCCACTGCCTACAAATTCACAAGCTTCTGTCAAAATGAATTGAAAAACATGGCAACTCACTGGCCCCAAAGAGGTGTAAGCCAGCAATATATGCTCTTGACATACGGAACAATAGAAAAAAATCAAATCCATTAAAATGGTTATAATATGGGTATGTTAGAGCAGGTTTTAGTTATTTAACAAGGAGAAATACATTTCATTTTTGTTCACTTTAAAATACTACCTTAAAGGATTTACTTTAAATTTTCCCCCAAAATGTCCCATATAACAGATACAATACATTATTGGTGTAAAGAATAGGCAGTGGGCCTGATTTGCAAAATCAGAACAGTGGGCCTGATTTGCAAAATTACCTTGCAAATAATACATGTGCCATTACATGCATAATTTGTATGTAAGTTGATGAATGAACTGCTAGCCAGTTGGATGGCTAATTGTACATGTAAATGACTTACTTGCACAAACAGTTATAACAAAGGAAACATATTAGGACCCTGGTCTTAACCCGCCCCCCTTTTAGCCCATAGAGCTAGTTTAAAGGTATTATATGTAGCAATAATGCAAGAAACCTACAGGCCTACGTTCTGAGACATTAGCTTAAGTAGTTAGCATAAGGCTTTAAGGCCATTGAGCTTTAGCATAAGTGAATTACCCATCAGTGACCCTAAGTTATTTGGGAACTAGGAATTACGCCTAAGGGATTTTTGAATAAAATTATACCAGGTAATTGCAGGAAAATGACTTGATACCAGCTCTTATATATTTTAGAACAACTGCAAAAGAACCACCACATACTTATCTTGGCAATGAATTGACATATGATAATACATTTAGATTATTAATATACTAACCTACAGGATGAAGACACCCCAACATTATTAGGATGAGGAAGTCATTATGGACAAAGGAGGGCAGGTGTTTTTATGAACATTCATAGCGATCACCAGGCCCTATAATGGCCAAACCACCATGTAAGCTTTGAGATCTTGACCATCAGACTTGCTAGGAATGCCAGAGGCAGGGTAGGACCCCCCATGGAAAACTGCCTGTCTCTTGCCACTAGGACTCCATGAGAAGGCTGTAAGAATGTGTAAGGTATGGTGTGGGACACCACCTTAATTCTTCATTATAGCTACATTCTCATTTGGTTTGGAACTTTTGTATTCTTAATAATTATGCTAATAAAAGGATTGGCTTTGTCTTCAGTGTGTCATCGCTGTGAATGTTGGGGCTCCCAACCAGATATTGAACTTAATTCTGTTGTGCCTGATTGTGGGACTAGAACCCTTTAAACCTCGAAATTCAATCAGTAACTAATGGAAATCTTTGATAATCAATAACCACTTATGAATCAAACACTACACTCAAGTCAATAGAAAGACTTTCATACACTGCACTGGGAGATGGATCAGGCCCTATGTTACTAAAGCTGTTGTGAAATAGATTTCCTTTTTATTATTATTATGTCTTAGTTAACTGAGCTATCAAAGAAGAAAAAAAGTTTTTGACTACATGGTGGGGTAAATGCATACTATAAAGGAGGGGATGATTTCTAAAATGCATTAATGTGTTGTGGATTAATTAGTCCATGCAGACCCAGTTGGTACGGACTAGATGTTCTCTAGTCTGCTTTGATGTAGTACTATGTTAAAGCACACCCTCACCCTAAATCGGAATAACTCAGTGACCAGGGCATTTGTCAGAGATGGGGATTATTCTGCTTCAAGTCCCTCCTCTGCCTGATTCAGACCAGGGACTCGAACCTCAGTCTCCAACATCCTTAACCAACAGATTATTGGCTAGTCTGGGGAAGGTCCAATGCTTAATTTGTTCCAGGGCTTGACAGGGCTGAGTCCCGGCACCTTGAGGCTTGGTGGTTCATAGCCCCAGCACCTCTGAGCTTGCTGTATCAGTTATGAATGTAAAACAATTTCTTGTGTAGCAGCATCTAATTGCTTGATGCCCAGCACCACTTTCATTAAAATTAAACATTGGATAGGTCTTTCCCACTGTGTCCTGATGGAGTGGTTCCTCTTTCTATTACTAACTATGTATTATAGCAGTGACTTGAACCTGGATGTCACACAGCACAGGTGAATGCTCTAATGACTGGGCTATCATGTTATATTCTCTCCCTGCCCTGATTCATATTTAACTACTTAAACAAAGTGGAACTGCTCCAATAAGAGAGCCCTATCCCTGGATAAGTTAGCATGGTATCCAGCACTCGCACGTAGGGTACAAAGCTGGGGCTTGAACTTGGCTCTCCTGCATCCCATTAAACTATTCTGGTATAGGATGTCTTTCTCTCTTCATGAAAAAAATTGTAAAGGACTTTGTTTTATCCCAGTGCGGATTGGGAAAATTTTTGAAGTCTCCAACGTTACCTGGAACTTCTCATCAGTCTTCAGAATAGCCCAAAGAAGAGTACCTGCCAGTAATCCAACCTGGAAGTGACCATGCCATGGATGACTGTAGTGAGATCAGCACAAGCAAGGAAAAGCTGTAACATCCTTGTTAATCACAGAGGAAAAAAAGTAATACAAATCACAGCTGCCACCATGCTATACCTCCTTACACCTCACCTCAGCATTAGTTCCTCTGTTGTTAATTAAGACTTCTTTTAAATTTTTTTCTCACACCTCTACTCTGCTTCTTCAAGGAAATAAAGAAAAAGGATAATTTTTGAAAGGGCTGTGCTTTGAGAGATCAATAAAAGTTTCAATATATGAGACAATAGCAAGATCCAGTAATGTGAAAATGGGGAAAGAGTAATGAATCATTATCCTTTTCATACGATAGGTACAGTAAGGGTCTATGAACTTGGATAGGAGCTTTCTTTACAACATTCTGCCCTAGGTGATTCTGTGTATCGATTGCTCTGCCATTGTTTGTGTTGAGAGCTGGTCCTATTACTAACCAGCTATGGATGATCGGACCTTTGGTAAGTCTAAGGAAATCTGCTTTTTATTTGGTTCCATCCAGTTACTTTCTGTACTGTAGGTATTGAATATTCCCATTCATATCAATGATGCCCAAGCAAACAACACAAGAACAAAAATTAAGCATGACACTGTTTCAAAGCAAGCTGAACTGAAGTCTTCATTATTAGAATGAAAACGTATTTAATGCCAAAGGAAATTGATGTGTTTCCTTTAGGAAAACAGATATCTGAAAAGTTTAAAATAATTTAACAAGGATTAAAAGTCTTTTAACCAGAATCTATAGGGAATTAATAGGGGAAAGTCAATGAGGAATTAAGATGAATCTTTATTGTCATGTGCTTTACTGATGCATGAGGTTAAATTGTTTTCTGTGCAAAATCAATGGGAGGCAAAAACATTTATATCAGTCTGAAGCCAGTAATAACGAAGCTCATCTCTTAGGGAACGGGTTTGAGGACCTATGCATGGGGCAAAGACCTTGCAAATGTAGGGATCTTGAGGTTCAATGGAAAGTCCATTCTCCAACCTCATGGATTTCAACCAATAATAGACAGGTTCTGCTTCTTTACACTGTTCCCTCCTTCCCTACACTGTTCTCTCACCCAGGACACAGCTTCCATTTCTGAAGTGGATGGAAGTCATGAAATGGTTATTCGTGCTGAAACTATGAGTATCAACTCCTGTTTGAATCTCCAAAGGAAATTATCAAAAAGGAACGGTCTTCTGACTCTGAATCCAATTCAAATCCTGTGGAAGTAAATGGGAATTATCTCAAATCCTCTGTCCCCACCTGGTTGCTGCTTCTGTACGCCTGTCCAGCTCAGCTGCACAATGTATGGATGGAAGAGCATTGGGAGACTTGGCAGAAAGAAGAATGATACCTCATAAACTATGTTCCACCCCAGCTACACATACCAGCCAGGATCAAGGTTTTCAGAAATGAGGTATCTGAAATTGGGCCCCATGTTCATTTTTTGCCCCAAACAAGTGACACAATTTAAATAATGATAAGCACTCAGCAGTTCCCAGTGAAGTCAGCGGGTGCTGAACACTTTTGAACATCAGGCCACCTCCGAGGAGCATAGTTTTGGGAATCTAACTACAGAACCCTTTTAAAAAAAAAAAAAAAAAACAAAGTCTGGATTTCATCTCAATCTGTCTGACAGCAGGCAGGATGATCTCTTCCATGGTTTGTAAATATATATGAACTATGTACATGTGGAAAGAGGTACTCAAAGTCCAAAAAGAAATGCATTGTAGACTTATAGCTCCAAAAGGTGTTTTATTTAATCTATTTGTCTGCAACAGCCTACTATGTGTAGGTAATACTGCAGGAAATAAACTCTGTAGTATCCTTCCTTTTCTTAGTAGAATTTATGAATTCTTCATCCCACTTTTTTATACTGTTCTTTATCAATGCATACAGCAAGCATGTCATTGAAAAAGGTTAAAAAGAGCAATAACTGCCATGTGTTTTAGTCTATCAGATTTCTGACTCATAAACCTAATGGATTATATGCTTAAACATTGGTTTCCTTAGCTCTGGTATTAGCACTGCTGTTTACTGAAAAATAATCCTCTTTTTGGTAGCAATAAAAGAATGGCCTGTATTTTTTGGAAAGTCCAGGATCTAAGTATTCATTGTCTATATTCCACTGTGAAATGTTTCATCCGAAAACACCTATTAAGCAAATTAGTTTTTCAAATATAAGAGAGGAGCTTTATACTGCTGATAGGGGATTATCAAAAACATTGTGATTTCTGAAAGAAAAGGCCATGGAGAAAAAAAAAAGCTGCTCAGTTTTCACAGCCCCTCCCCACATCTTGGCAAATATAAAATGAAAGGGGGCAGGGGAAAATACTACTATGCATTTATTTATTTCTTTTTTACATTCAACAAAATTTTGCTTGTGCACAGGATTTCAGAAAATGAAAAATTGAAACACCCAAGTGCCTCTTCTCTTTGAACAACCAAGCCCATCTGCTTTTCTGATGCTGTTACATTAGTACTAAATTGGATAAATGCTTGCAGTTTTGAAATGACATTGTACAGATTACTTTAGTTTAACAATATGCAACTACTACCGTTTGCCTCAAACTCGGTTCTCGCAAGTGGTCTTTACGCATTTCTGATGGACCTGAGCCATGCAAACATCATGCTTTATGGGACAGGCTTCCTTAGGCCATGCTCCTTTGAATATGTATCCCAAGTATGCTCCAGATCATTTCTTTGCTGTCTCTTCTTAAAAGTTGAAGGTTGTTTCACCTTTCCAAGGTGGTCTGCATGAAATTGCCAAACAGCCTAGGACTCCAGAGGTTTAATTAAAACACAAGATTTTAAAACACAAAAGATCAGAAAGTGAAAATCAAATTAAAAACAAAATAAATATTCATGACGTAGTGAGACTGGCTCTCTGCAGTGCTCATCTTAGGTTCCCTTAGATTTACTTACAGTGAATTTTTTTTTAAATAATGGTATATTTCTAAAATGTGTTCTTTGTTTTTCTCCCTTCTTTTTCATAGAATTACAGAAATGTATGGCCAGGAGGAACCTTTTGAGGTCACCAAGTCCAGCCCCCAGCACGGAGGCAGGACAAAGTAAACAGACTGTCCCTGACAGGTTTTTGTCCAAGGTGTTCTTAAAAACCTCCAGTGATGGAGATTCCATAACCTCCCTTGGAAGCCTATTCCAGAACTTAACTACACTGATAGTTACAAGGTTTTTTCCTAATGTTCCTTGCTGCAGATTAAGCCCCTCATTCTTCGTCCTACATTAAGTGGACATGGAGAACAATTGATCACAATGCTTTTAATAGCAACCCTTAACGTATCTGTAGACTGTGATCAGGTCCCCCCTCAATCTTCCCCCCCCAAAGACTAAGCATGCTCAGTTTTTTAATCTTTCCTCATAGGTCAGGTTTTCTAACTGTTTTGTAATTTTTATTGCTCTCCCCTGATCACTCTCAAATGTATCCACATATTTCCTAAAGTGTGGCACCCAAGCATTGGACACACTGCAATTCTGAGCCGCCACGCCTGTGAAAAATCACATCTTCTGATTTTTGGTGTCTCCCAGACACAGACTGCTGTGATCAGTTTTGAATGCAAGTGTGTGTGTGACAGGCTTCATTATTGTATCAGACAAATATCACATCAGCTTTTCTGCAATGTCATGTTTGATCAAGTGGACTAGCTGACTGGAAGTATAGTCCCTGTTCTCCTTACCATGTTTATTGTCCTCCAAGTTCTGCATCTCCTCTGCCAATATAACTCTTGGGGGTATTTTTCAATTTCCTCCCTCACATATCTAGCCTTTCAAATTCCTTTTTAATTTTTTTCCTGTATTTCAGTCAGTTTAAAGAGTTAAGGTAACTGGCTCCTGGTTTACCAATTGTCCCTGACTGGAGCTATTAGATTGAGCAAGATTGCGACTGTATTTACATTATATTGCATAGCTGTGCTCTGTATCAGGAGTGGATTATTGACAAATTAAAGTCCATCTCTCACAATGAAATACCAAATAACAAATAAATTCATAGCCTTCAGTGTTTTCTGAAACCACATTCTAGACATATATCATTGCCAAGCCTCTGGAAATATTAGTTATATATCTATAAACTGTGACAAACATTCAATCTGTACAAAATCTACGTGCTAGGAAAAGAAAAAAAAAATAAAACAAAAGCAGGTCACCATAGAAAAGTGAGACAGCAGCAAAAATAGTTACAGAAGGATTACACTATAAATGCCCATCTTCCTTCAAAACACAGCTGGTGCCACCTTGGCCCCCAGTCAGTCAAAAACTCAAAGGGAGCAGTCTAACTTGTCCACTTAAATGGCTAAACCTGCTTGTAATTTGGCAATTTTTGCAAATATCACATTCCCATACAACTAGCCGTTATTTTCCTTTCATTTTTCTTGTATATCTTCCATGGTTTTTAATGAGGTATCACAGCTTTTTTCCTTCAAAACTAATTAGGTGATAGAAATTTAATCATCCATAACAGGACTTTAAGGTTGTCATTTTTATTAAAAGAAACCCCCATTATTTATAGACAGTGATATAAAATCTATTGAGAGATTAATTTTCAGAACATAAATTCTCTTTTTCTATATAATGGGACAAGTTTGTCTTTCATTTTCACTGATGCAAACAAAGCCAGACAAACTTCACTGACATTCTAGTTACTGCGAATACAAGATAACGCAGATAGCTAAGGACTTGTATACACAAACTCTTAGTTCATAGCAAATCTATCCCATACGAGCTGGCCATGCTCTATGTATCTGTGTGGCCTCTGCTGCCACAAACTAACAATTCCTTAGTGTGTTTGACATGAATATGGCTCCACTGGTATGACCGAATGCTGCAACATTTATATTCTCTTGTATCCAATCATATGTGATTGGTGAGTCAGGACAGAAAGGATCACTCAGTGTCAGTAGTGAAATGAGGAAACCTGCTACAAAATATCCCAAGTAAGAAAGTTCATCATCAATAAAAGAGGGAACAGGGAAGCAGTAAATTAAATAGTTGTTTAATTTTAAATATAAATATATATGAATTTATAAATATTTTTATTTATAATTATGAGTATATGTATATATTTTTCCAAGTACAGAGAGTAGACATTATATTTTTCTGTTAACTCTGTTTTAGATTATTGCCCAAAGTGGCAAACTTGTCACTTTTAATTAGGCTTAACCCCAAACCCACTGAATTCAGTAGGAACCTTTCCATTGATTTTTATGGGCTTTGGCAGTAGTGTGTACATCCAACTGTATAGGATGTGCTCCAAATTTACAAGGGAAAGACACTAATTTTTTTTTCAGTTAAAGAACTGATTACTACAGATAGCCAACATTTTTAAATTTTTTTCTTTATGATTTTTCTTTATGAATATTCTTTATGAATATTGGCTTTTGAAATTATACAAACATGCAAAAAAAGGAAATATTTCAAAATGTTCATTGTTTTTGTGACACTACTTAGAATGAACTGTTTTGTTCACTGTTTGATCTGAACAGAAAATTTTCAATATTGTTTTTTGGTTCCCATCCAAAAACTAAAATGAAAAAGAAAAAAAATATTCTATTGAATTTGAACAGAAATTAACATTTTTGTTTTGAATCCAATGGAAATGAAATATTTCAAGACATTTTGTCAAAAACTGGAAAAAATTTGTGAAATTTCTAATGAAATGTTGGGTTTTTTTGTTTGTTTTATTAAAAACTTTTCATGGAAAGTTATTCCCTTTTTGACCACCTCTATGGATTTCATGGGTGGATTTTCCAACTGACCTTAATCTGGCTTCCCAACTTGAACAAATACAATTTTACACTTTCAAACCTCTGTGTTTATGTATAAATGTCAGGTAATTAGATGCCTAAAACCCATTGGACCTGAGTCTGATCTTACTTTAATCATTTTAACAAGGTAGTGTTGTCACTTTGGCCACAATTGTCTTTGCACTCCTTTCCTTGTTGCCCCATATACATAGACAGTGAAATCCTAGCCTAACTGAAGTCAGTAGCTAGGATTTCACTCAGAGCATTTCCATGAGCTACCTGAAAAGTCACTACCTGCTCCTTCTTCATATTTCTCCTCAGGACCCATTTCTGCTTCATCTCCCTTCCCTCCTATTGTTTGTTATCTTCATTGGTTAGGTCTTGGCTGTGATTGGGCTGGAACTATGTCTCCCTATGGGTCGGTACAAGTGCACAGTGTGATTGAGCCCCATTACTGACTACGACTTCAGGGCACTTCCACAATGCTCCCTGCCCCCTCCCTTCAATTCAACAGAGGGGCTGGGAGTAGAGTTTGATTGGATTAAGTTACAGGATTGGCTGCTCCAGTGTCTTCCTCTCCGCATCTGCCCAGAATGCATTACACAATTTCTCCATCTCCTCCTGCCAGGTAGGAGGATGGTAAAGAATGGGAGAGCTGATTGGCCCTTGTGCACGTGTCTCCCCACTGTATGAAAGACCTTCTGGGAAAATAGCCACTTTGCTGCTGTTGATGTTCATTGCCCTATCACTGAGATACAGTTTGAACTAGTTTTCCAATAGGCTGTGGGTCAGATCAGATCATCATTATTTTTTGAGATCTAGAAGGAATTTTTCCCTTTCGGCAAGACTGGCAAAGTGTCACCTCCCTCATAGGATCCTGAAGGCCCAATTTTAGGTTAGTAAGGCTTAAGAAGAGGTGTTTAAAATTAGTAAGTGTTTCACGTAGTGCCTGCTGGGTAAGAACATAGAAATAGTCCATGCTAACTGCTATGCCACACTAGCCTTCAGTGCACTAAATGTCTGTATGGACCCCACAGCTGCAAATGAAAAATTCCCTAGAGTGCTTTCAGCTACTCTTCTTTCAAAGCAGGGTAGATCAATGCACACTAGGGAAATTTTAGCATGAGGCAGCAGTAGATGCAAAAAAGGGACATCTGGGATGATCCTGAGCCCATAAAACTGGACAGCTGGCAGCGCATACTGATTAGAAGTTTCCTCTAAAAATCTGGTTCACAATGTTTAACTTTTAGAGACAGAATCCAAATGTATATACTGGCGTGGTATACATCTCCCTCTAATGCCTGACCCCAGAAAGTATAATAGCGTGCTACTTTTTCCACAGATAAAACAGTTCTTCTTCCGTTCAAGTGGCAAAAGCCTGTTTTCTGGTGGTGAAAATCACAAGTTTGATCCCCACAAAAAGCCATGATGACCAGACATCTGCAGCCACGCCTCATTATACAAGCCCCCTGCTTCAGACCTCTGGAGTGTTTGGCATCTTAAGCCACACACAATTCATACACTAAAATTGTGTTTACACAGGCTAACCTGTCAAAGCTCAATATCGATTTAACTGATCCTAAATATGTATATCCACAACCCTTTAGAGATATTTAACTATAGTGACTTCATAACACATTACATACTTCAATGGAAGATTATAAAGGAAATGAAATACAAGATATACATTTAAATAACATTAGGGTTATAACAGAAAAGAAGAAAAGCCTAGAAATTCTGAATTAAACTGATACTCCAGGCCCTTTCTTTAAATTTTGTATGGGATTGAGTTGAAGGATGGATTGTCAGTGTTAACGTTGAATTTCCAAACATTGGTCTGTTCTTAGAAGAAGCTTAATGACAATGTAACTTAAATGTAGCTTTTGAAGTTTAATTTATTTCAAAATATCTTTCATGGAAGACCATGAAATCTTTTCTTTCCTGTTATAACTGAGAACCACTTTCAAAGCTACACAATTAAAAAACCAAACCAAAACAAAACCCTATGCATATCTCATTAAAGTGGGAGTCACACAGCTTACATATCTTGCTCAATGTTAATTTACCTACTAATGTTGGCTTTGAAAAAATCAGGTAATTTTAGTACTCATGGAAAGTGCTAGGCTGATAGTTCTGGAACCTGCACTCTTCTCTTGCTCCACAGAACAGATATAAGCAGAAGCAGCAGTATCCTCTCCGTCCACTTCTACCGGTGTGCACCAATAAGACTGCTTTGTAAAGACTACCTTGAAGATGGGAGATTCAATCTCCATGCAATCTTAACTTCTCAGCTGAGATTGCAAGTTAGATGTGAAATCCTGACTACATTTAAGATCAATAGGAATTTTTCCAGGATTTTGACCCAATATCCTTTAGTTGATTGTGACACATCTACGAGCAGCGATACTGAGACCATTAATTCATTTCACCTACATCAAACAGCCATCAGATTGACCTGAGATGGAATTTACCTGCACTAGTGACCAAAGAAATATTATATGTATTACTTGTCCTTCGGACAATCCAGTTGTCTGAGATTCTTCAACTTCCCTCCTGCCAAAAACACTACTCTGAACTGACTGTGCATCTAAATTGCTGTACAATCTGTTAATTCAACAAGCAACTCGTTATCTAGCTTCTTGCCCTTACTTCACTGCCACTGCTATTTATTCTATATTGGCAATAAAATTTTAGAGTGAGCAGGGCTGTACACAAAACCTCAAAAATAATAATGTCCCAGAAATTACAACTGCCTTGGTCTCCATTACGGGGAACAGTCTAGCCAACCCTGAGAGACCCAGTTTCGGATAGGGCTCCTGGAGCTGGCTTGGTCCCTGCTGCAGAGCATGGGGTCTAGCTATCCCTGGGAACTCCAGTTCCAGCCAAGTCTGGTTTGGTCTCTGCCAAGGAGCAAGGACCCTAGTCAGCCCGAGAGCCGCGAATGTTAGCCTCCCTGCTGAGCCGCAGGGAGTCTGGTAGCCCCAGGGTACCATGTCTCTCAAAAGTCCACTTGGTGGGGTTCCCCTCGAGCTGTGGACCCTGGACGCTCAGAAGCCCACTAGGAAACCAGACAGATTTTGACAAAGTCCTTTACGCCTGAAACTGGCATTTTCCAACAAAATTAAGTTTCATTAGAAAATTTCTGAGCTGTTCTAGCTGTTACTTTCTCTTCCTCCAATTTCCTCCTGAAGAGGAATTTCTACTGCTATGCCTACAAGGTGACACCCCGCTAATAAAGGAACGCTTAGGGATAGGTGAGATTTATTTTGAACAATCGTTAGATTGTAGGCTACATCCCTCTCCCCCACTCTTCATCTGTTGCTTGTCTTGGTACATTGGAAGCATTTCAGGGCCATGACTGTGTCTTTTTGCATGTGTGGACAATGCCAAACACATTGTAGGTGCTTCTATAATATAAAATGATTAGTTGATTTAGCTAGTCCTTAATGAGTTGTCTCAGTGTTTTCAGATTATCGGCTCTCATCAGGGTAAATATGTATTGGGAGGAAGCATTTGGAGAAAATCCACAAGGCATATATACTGCACCTTGCCAAGCACAGGAACTGAGAGAGCTTTGCATGACAGTCCATGGGGAGCACTACCATGCTGAGTGTATTGCATGTGAAATTGTTTCAGATAACAACCTTTTCCTTGCATTCCTCCAAAGTGGGCCCCAGGAGGTACCATGAAAGTGTTTGAGGTAAATGCATCATAAGCTCAACAGGGTCCCAATGCAACAACCATCATCTGTCTGAATGGCTAAGATAAGTTTAACATTTTAGTAATATTTCCTTATTGAATCCAGTCTCAATGTCTATATATTCATCTCCATATTTTATCTTCAAATAACTTTACAAATATTAACCAATTATTCTGCACAACACCCTTATGAAGCAGGTAAGTAATATCTCTGCAGCTAACAGATAGAAGCCAAGTTCAGAGGTGATGCACAAGTGGCTGTAAATTAAAACAGCAGGGAATACGTCTAAATGAATCTTATATTGTTGTAAATTAAAGTGCAGAGATGAGGGCAGAGACTGCCCTCTGGATTTGGACTGGGTAATATGAGGCAAAGGGTTTAAGGGCTAGGTTTTTAAAAGCTGGATATCCTTTCTTTTCCTGCAAATTGTGAAATTTGTTATCCACAGTTTATGCTCACAGTTACGTTACCCTCCTGGATTTGAGGTTATTGTCAAATATTCCAACTAACCATAACTGTGGGCTCACTGGGCATTTCTGATAAAGGCAATGCCCATCATGTGGGCCCAAATAGATACCCCAAGGTAGCAGTGGGAATTAGTGACAATAGTGGGATTAGAATCCAGAATTTACTTTATTCCCATGTTTGCTCTCACCACTAAATCACAGGTAAAATTTTCAAGTGCTGAAGTGATTTATGATCTTAAATCACATTTTAAAAAGTTACTAAGCTTTTTGACTTAAGCTCCATTAACTTTCAATGAGTGTTAGGTTCCTAAATAACTTACACACTTTTTGAAAAAAATTACCCGATCCGTTTTTCTGCCTCTTTTATACTTCAAAGTCTACAATAAACTGAATACTAAGGGCAAGACTTTCAAAAGTACCTAAGTGATCATAGAATCATAGAATATTAGAGGTGGAAGGGACCTCAGGAGGTCATCTAGTCCAACCCCCTGCTCAAAGCAGGACTAACCTCAGTGATGTAGATGTACAATTCCCATGGAAACCCAATCTCACCCTAAAGGTGTAAGAGTGTGGATTATACTATGTATGAACTAGGTCCTGTTGCCAAAGTGATTATGGCCCCATTTGAGCAAAACACTTAAACATGTGGTTAAATGCTTTGCTGAACTGGAAGCTAGCTGCATAAGTCGTCTTACACTTCCAGTTCAGCAGACAGTGCCCCACCGGGGCTATTTTGAACTGATGGGTGCATGTACTCAGTAGCAATCATAAGAACATATGAACTGGAATCCTGTACAGCTGCTGCACAGATGCATCATGTTGTAAGTGTTTCTCTCTTTCCAACACTAGTGAAACCAAGAAACATGGGTTAGATTTTGTCCTCAAGAGAATGAGATAATGGTCTGACAGGTACAGAAAGATACACAAGAAGATTAAAGACGGTCTTGTGGTTCAGGGACTGGACTAGGACTAAGGAGATCTGATTTCAGTTCCACGTTTAAGAACATAAGAAAGGTCATATTGGGTCAGTCCAGTGGTCCACCTAGCTCAGTATCCTATCTTCCAACAGTGACCAATCCCAGGTGCTTTAGAGGCAATGAACCGTACAGGCAATCATTGAGTGATCCATCCCCAATCATCCACTCCCAGTTTCTGGCAAATAGAAGCTAGAGACACCCAGAGCATGGGATCGCATCCCTGACTATCTTGGCTAATATCCATTGATAGACCTATCCTCCATGAAATTATCTAGTTCTTTTTTGAATCCTGTTATAGCTTTGGTCTTCACAACAACCATGGCAATGAGTTCCACAAGTTGATTGTGTGTTGTGTGAAGAAGTACTTCCTTTTATTTTTTTGTTTTAAACCTATTGCCTATTAATATCATTGGGTAACACCTGATTCTTGTTTTATGTGGAGGAGTAAAAAGCACTTCCTTATTCACTTTCTTCACATCAGCCACAATTTTATAGACCTCTATCATATCCCCTCTTAGTCGTCTCTTTTCCAAGCTGAAAAGTCCCAGTCTCTTTAATCTCTTCTAATACAGAAACTGTTCCATATCCTTAATAATTTTTGCTGTCCTTCTCTGTATCTTTTCCAAATCTAATACATCTTTTTTGAGATGGGATGATCATGGACTTTGCCACAGACTTTCCGTTCACCCTCGAGCACATCATTTAATCTCTCTGTGACTCAATTCCCCATCTTTAAACTACTTTCTTCCTCCCACGTTGTCTGTCTTGTCTATTTGGGAGGAGATTTTGAAAGGCAAAATGGGCAGTTGGGCACCCAATTCTCAGTTGTGCCTTTAAAAGTCTCCCGCTTAGATTTTGAGCACTTTAGGACAGGGGCTGTATCTTATTTTATATAATAATATAAATGTGTCTAACTCATGGGACCCCAGTACTAGTTGGAGCATCTCGGTACTACTATAAAAATAATAACAACAACATCATCAACGAAATCTAGAGAACATGAAATCAAGGATGGAGAAACAGATATGTGTCACAGACTAAAAACATTAACCTTCAAAATCTGATGCCATGTTTTTCAGTAACAAAATGCAAGTTACACATGAGCATATGTATTTCAGTCACAATGGCAGGCTTCAGAGTTAATCATTTCTAATATTTAAAGTCAATTACAGCTACCATATCGTTAAGACCTTGCAATCATATCTGAACAATAAATTGTATTATTAATAGAATAGTTATGGCCTGTGACTATTTGATATTGTTGTTTGTTATTTGGTCTTAAAGAAGGATTTTAATCAAGTTTAACATTCTCATAAAGTCTGTTTTGCATTTAAATAAACACCCTTAAAAATTGATCTGTTTTGTTCAATTATACAAAGCCTCATTCTGAAACCTAAGGGTAATTTATTATACTGAATCTGCAGGCAAGGAAGATGTATTGCATTATATTTAATCTTATCATATTTCAGCTGATTTTTAATGACAGTGTCTGTTTATCATAATTATTATGAGTTGTCTGGGTTTATAAAATCTGAAGAACTATGTTGGAATTCTACCAATTTGAAATGTTAAAATTATTTATGTATGGTTATGTGATACCAGTGGCCGTTCATGGATCTATAAAGCCATTTATTTCATCATTGTCTCTAGTACCACAATTATTAATGGTTTCATTGTATCAAATCCCAGTTTTCAGGAATTCATAACTTGGTAATATGCTCAAGGAAAAATATATCCTGCAGTAGCCCAACACATGAGTAATTTTTAATTTAATTTTGATTTGAAGAGTTTTATTTATTTATTTATTTAGAATTGTTAAAGTTACATGCTCTTTAGTAGTCTTATACCGGAACTTAAAAAGAGATTTCATTTTTTGTAACGATCACTTGAAGGCAATTATGGTAGAGTAATTGCTTTTGCTCACTTGGGGCCATATTATCCATCATTTTAAATCAGAACTCCCAATTGACTTCTATATTGGGTCCATATTAGACCATCAATTTTTAAGCAGAACTCCCCATTGAAAGTAGTGGGATACTTTCAAAGGGGAGTTCTGCTTTAAAAAAAAAAAGCTGTTTGTCTAGTATGGCTCTTGGAAAATGGAAAATACAAATGACACTTATTTTATTTTGATATTATGCTTAGATTTGCTCTTCCTTTCCTAAGATTACCGCTTGGAATCTAGGGTATATATGCGTCAGTTACTTTGACACCGGACTATGATACTTTCTCTTACAATTACATTTCTAGATAAAGAATCTGTGCAAAAAACTTTCTATCCAAAGCCTAATCAATGACACTTCAAAATGGTTGCAAACTTGTGAAATGTGGACAAATTTGGCTTCACAAAAGCCTAAACAGAAACCATAAAAAATGCAAAGACATTTTTTAGATATTTAAAGGAAATAAACCCCAAAATGAAAAATAAATAAGAGTATATTTTAAAAAACTATTAAATGAACAAAACATATGTTCATTTTGAGCCTTTATGGTATTATTGTGTAGGTTAGCACATTGAACTGGGATTTCTAGAAATCTGGGGTCCATTTCTAGCTCTGCCACAGATTTCTTCTATGACCATTCACGTCAGTATTATCCTTATTGTACAGATGTGGAAATAAGGCACGCAAAGGTTAATACTACTTACCTACTTCACAGAGATGATGTGTAATTTGTAAATATTTGGAAAATGCATTGAGGTCCTCTGATGGTAAGCACTATTGGAATGCAAAGTATTCCTGCTGCCATAAGAAAAATGGTACTTGGAATTATAGAAGTAAAAAGATAAAATCAGTGTTAAATAAGTTCAGACTAACAATAAGCTACAAAATTAGAAGAGTTTCTGTTGTACTTCACAATTCAATATAATGCAAACTTTTCTTGATCAAATGAGGACTTTATTGAGGACTTTATGGCTTGTTTGTCACAATGAAAGTTGTAATGCGTCTGTTTCGCTTTATGCTCTACACTGTCTGGGCCTCATACATTCTATTTTCATACCAACCAAAGGAAAAAAAAACATGGTCTAACTTTCTCTGTATCAAATCAAATGTGCTAGTTTAACTTGTTAAAATAATTGTCTTGCAATGATTGATCAAGCCATATCAAGATAATAAGGTTTTTTCTGGCCATAAGGAGGCTTTAATCTAATTTTGAGAGGGATTCTGAACTCACTGTTGCTGCTTTATCACTTTTAATCTCAACGTTTTATTTGAATTTGATCTGCGTAATTCAGTATACTTTCAGTTGACAACTCAAGACACAGAATGGTCTTTTTTATACTAAATGTTCTTGTGTCAACCCTGTTTTAAATTTTGTTATCATTACTTTGAACAAGTCCAATCAAGGAGTTATTTTGCCAGTACATAATAGGCTGGAAATGCTCAGAATAATTCCTCCACCCTATAAAAATTATCTCTTAGTTATATAAGCAATCAACTGAACTTGAACTATAATGAGACTAACATTGGTCAAGAAAACTGATGTGTAATAGTGTCCTCTATCTTTATCTTAGCACAATGAGATCAGGATCCCTAACTGATGCTTTCACAAACAAATAATAAATCATCTAGGTATCCATTTTCTCCCTCCTTTGAACTCTGGGCGTGCCCCTAATTTCCTATTGCCCCATGCTATGAACCCTCTAACCCCAGATAAATGCATCATTGAACCTGGCTATTCTTTGTGTTTCTCCTATAGCTGTTCATTATATAACACTTCCAGTGCACACGTCAACTACTGTATGTGGCCTAAATTCTTCAATGGGTTGTCCTGAACCTTCTCACCTCTTGCCTATGGAACAGGGAAAGAAAGCTGTCTCCATACTAACATACTGGGTGAGGTGGAGACAGGAGATGGGAAAGTTGTGGGAACTGAAGATCCACAGCTATGAAAATCTCCAGTCTTCCTTCACATACTTAGGATCTGATAGTAAGATCCTGACTCAGGTTCTTCAACATATGCAGAACTTTAAGCATTCAAGCAGTCCAATTAAATCCTGCTGCAGTCAATGGGACTGCTCCTGTGCTGAAAGTTATGCATATCCTTAAACACCTTTCTGAAAGGGGGTGTAAGTGGTTAATGGAGGAAGTGAGCTGAGGATCTCTCTCTCTGATCTATAAAGGTAACCAATTCTTGTACAATGGTCCCTAATGAGGCTGCCTCTGTTTCCCCATCGACAGTGAAAAGTATCTAAACTCGTCTTTTGGGGATTATTTTTGTTTTATTTTGGCTCTGTGCTCTCTGGTTATTTTTGGTTCTTAATCTTATTATTCTGCACTTTGGTACAACTGAACTGACTAAGCTACTTACCAGGCTCTAAGCTGAATCTATCCAGATCATTTCGTTCCTTTCTGCTGGCTTTATCCTCCTTCCCTCATTTTATGTCATTGGCAAATTTAGGTCAGTAAGTTACGAAGAAAACAAAAGGGGCCCTAATCCTGTGC
Organism: Emydura macquarii macquarii; assembly: GCF_026122565.2. Classification (NCBI taxonomy): domain Eukaryota; kingdom Metazoa; phylum Chordata; order Testudines; family Chelidae; genus Emydura; species Emydura macquarii. The sequence goes on from NW_027130698.1 coordinate 6,451,072, forward strand.
TTTCCGATGTCTGATTGAACACTCTCCTGGACTCTTTTCTACTCACATCCTAAAACAATTTCCCAGGGATTTCTATAGCACCCCACAATAGCATACTTTCTTTGCAGAGCAGACATTTCTTCTTCAGTTATGATGTCAGTCTCTCACAGTTACTTGCCACTTCAAGCTGAAGGAAAGGATGAACTTACTCAATTGGGTACTTTTATTTTCTTATTAAGTTCCTATATTCAATTTATTTGGTGTACTATGCTACCCATATTATAGATGGGGAGACTGAGACACAAATAGCTCAATGGGCGCCTTCCCCATTAGGTTCAGAGCCTTCCCCCACGTTGGCACCAGAAGAAGTGCTGTAGTTCTTCTCTGTATATTGGGGTCCAGATTTAGTGAAGTCCTGCGGCGTTGCAATCCCCCACTTCCTGCCACCTGCTTACAGGGGCCATTTGTGCAGCTGGACACAGGATTGTTGGGGATGAGGCAGTTATGTGTTTGGGGATGGAGGACTTGCTACCAAGTAAATCAGATGATTCTTGCCCTTCCATCTCAGAAAAGGTGATTTTACAGGACTGCATCAATGATGTTATTGCACTCACCATAATGCTTCTGTTCATTGTTTATTGTAGTTCTACATATGTGTCCTTGAGAGGAAAGCCTCCCGCACCGCCGAGCGCCTGTTGCTGATAAGAAAATGACCACAGAGACGCAAAGAGGAGATATTCCAAGAATTCCTTCAGTACTCTGAGGTGGGGGGGGGAGGGGCATGGAGCACACTGTGTCTGAAAATCAGAAAATTGATAGGTAAGAGTGGAAGGTAAACCATGAGTCAGTGATAGCTGGTCACTATCATATGATAAAAGTCATGGAGGTGGAAACGGAGCTACTTAAGTCACTCATAACGCTGCAGACTGCATTCATGTGTGCTTGCCCCCCCTTGCAACCAATACGCTTACTATGCCCTCCCCAAACTCCATGCACATATTCCTATCAAACTCCTAGCTCCTCTTGGTACTCCGTCCCTTCAGACAGCTTCCAGAACCATAGCTGGATTTACACCCGGCTGTCATAGCTCACACTGCCCCTCAATGCTTTCTCCCCTAAGCCCACCTCAGTCCAGTTTTTCGTGTGTGTTGTGAATAATTGTTATTTAATAAAGACATACTCTGTGAAGAATAAGCAATCTTTATTTGTCTCTTGCACGTGGTGGTTGCACCTCACTTCGATACAGTGTGCAAGCTGGATAGCAGATATATCATGGCACAGTGCTGTTTACAAAGATACTTTTTTGGTGCTCATTGTCAAAATAGTTCCTTTGGCCTCCCTGATTCAAATGGCTCTCCATTGAACCATTCTAATAGCCCTGACATCTGCTTGTTCATATTCAGCCACAAGGCAATCCACCTCTGTGCTCCGCCCGAGGGAAACTTTTCACCCTTCAGCGACACAATGAGTGCTGTATGGACGGGTACGTGCATTGTAATTACTGCACTTTTTGATCATCGCTGTAACTTGCGCCGACAACACTTTCTAGTGTAGACAAGGCCTAAGTGTAGGCATTCCTAGAGTTTTGTATCTCAGTGTTATTCTGCACCCCTAAAAAGACACTCTTTCTTGCTCACCACATACTACCATTTATTAGTGGTAAATGGTAGACACCAACAAACACTCTCATCAGAGACAAATGAAGCCACCTATTGACAACAGAAAAAGAACAGGAAATGCATTGGATAGAGCATTTCAAAGAATTGATGAACAGGCAGACACCTAAAGAGAAAGCAAACATTCAGGAGGCAGAAGATCATCTTGATATCAGCACAGATACCCCAGCAAAGGAAGATATCATTCAAGTCATCAAATATTTAAAAAAAATATAAAAATGGGAAAGCTAGTGACAAGGATAAGTTGAATGCAGAATTGTTCAAGGTTAATCCTACCTTAGAAGCATCTATCCTGGCCCATCTATTTATACCAGTTTGGGAAAAGGAAAAAGTGCCAGATGAGTGGATCAATGGGGTTACAGTGAAGATAGCAAAGAAAGGCGCTCTCAGTGATTGTAATAAGTGGTGTAGTATTACACTTTTATCTGTGCCAAGTAAGGTATTGTGTAAAATCATAGTCCAGCATATATCAGAGGCAGTTGTTAGCGTTCTCAGAAAAGAGCAAGCCAGTTTTCGGAAAGGGCGTGGATGAAATTTATATAAAGTTGTTGTTGCCATTTTAAGCATTGTTCTATTATATTTCATAGAGTAAAGATCTGATCTGTGCATCCATGCCCTTTCCGAAAACTGGATTTTGACAGCATTCACAAAGTCAGCCACTGGCGTATTCCGTGGACTTATGGAATCCCTCTTTGTATAGTTAACATAATTAAAAGCTTCTATTCCAACATTACATGTAGTGTTTATCACAATGAGCTCAGTTTTGAAGTTAAAACAGGAATACAACAGGGGTGTGCTATGTCTGAATCTTCTTTGACATTCCCATTGATTGGATAATGTGGCATATAACAGAAGACATGCCAAGAGGTATTAGATGGACACCCTTCTCAGCCCTTGAAGATCTGGATTTTGCAGATGATCTTGCTCTTTTATCACATACCCATCAACATATACAAGAGAAAACAACTCGACTCAACATATTCAGCCAGCAAATTGGACTGAAAATCAATTGCAATAAGACAGATATCATGACTTTTCATATTGCCTGACCATCACCAGTATAGATAGAGGATTATGTTCTCATGAATGTAGAAACATTCACATACCTGCACAGTACCATCATCCAGGATGGTGAAACAAGTCAAGATATTTGGAACAGAGTCAATAAAGCCAGGAACACCTTTAGGAGCTTAAATATAGCCGGGAAATCATCAAAATATAACATCAAAACTAAACTCAAGATTTATCAGAGTTGTGTACTTTCAAAGCTACTTTATAGTGCAGAATTCTGGGGAATGGCAAAGTATGACATCTTCAAGCTGTCTTCATTTCATACAACCTGCCTCAGAAAAATAGTCAGTATCTTTTGACCCAGCACAAACTCAAATCAAAATCTATTCATACAGTGTAGCTAAGAAGATATGAGTACCATCGTTACCAGAAGGCGCTGGAAATGGATTGGCCATGTGTTTTGGATGGAAGTTGATTCCATCACCAGAATAGCAATAAGATGGATACTGGAAGGCAAGCGAAAATGAGGCCACCCAAAAACAACATGGCGAAGAGCTGTGGAAGCTGAGCTGAAAAACCTGGGTCACAGCTGAGAAACCATTGACAGACTTGACAGAAACAGACAGGAGTAGAGGAGCTTCATATTCATTATGCCCTAAATGCCAGAGGCGTAATGGGGGACTAATTACCTAATTACTCTGCACAATACCTTTTCATCACAGGCCACTATATTTTCAGGGTCACAAACTAGTAATACAAACCACTTTCACTTAAGAACATTAGATGCCAAGTCAAAGAATAGTTTACCATGGGTCACACTTAAGAGCAATAAAAATGAAAAACTTCCTTCTTCTCTTCTTCTCTTCAATCACTGGGTGAACCTCCCTATTCACATCAACATAGAGCTCAGTGATTTAATTTATATTTGATTTTACCCTTGATTTGTACATGTGCTATAGTAAAATTAATCTGTGCCTCTTTTCCATTATCTCTTATCTCATCTAACAAATGAAGTTTATTTTTTGGTAATGGGGGGGAACTGAGTTCTATTTGCAGGACTGTCATTTGACTCATTTCAGGGCACCCTTTTAAAAAAATGGGTACAAAAATAATACTTACCTTACAGGGACATGGGAGGCTATTTAATATCTGTAAAATGCTTTGAGATTCTTGGAAACAATTGCTATATAAGTACATAGTATTATATTATTATTATTATTGAGTTTGCTCACTATTTCCTGATTCTTACCCATGTTTTTCATTCTGAAGTTTATTTTTTTTCTTTTGGCTTTCATTTGAGATGCGGTTTCTATTAAACTTTACAAAATATATCTCCATAAGGAAAGCTTTTAAAGCTAATATCAAATTTTGTTGTGAATCTCAAAACAAACTCAACTATAACCTAATCTTCCCTAGCTTTATGTTGTCAATTAGATCTTCGAATGTCATACTTAGCATTGAAAGCAACATTTCTTCTTTCACTGTCAGCTGATGCATCTTAAATTATTCCTGTTCTGCTTCAACAGACAATTGTCTAGCTTTATTTCTTCCACACAATGTTCTCTGTTGAAGATCTGGATAGTTACAATCACCAGTTAGCACCACTCTGTTTCTTCCTCGCTCATTCCAATTTGCTCAGTTATTTCATAATCCATTTGTTCTTTTTTTTTTTTTTATCAGAATGCATGTAAAACACTTCTGTAACTTTCACCCCCACATTCCCCACCCATGTGTAAGCCACAATCTGTCCCCTCCCCAGTCTATCTGTAGAGTTGTGACCCTCTTTTCCCTGCACGCCTCATGGTAGCCAGGTTCTGGAGGGTCTTGAGTATGAGGAGGGTCTGAACTGCTATTCCTCCCCCCATGTGAGCTGGAATCTGCATATTCCTGACCCTCCCTTGATAGGGTTTGGGTCCCACTCCCTGTCCCCCTGAGTGTGTGTCATCCACGGTGATCTGACCATCCCTCCTCTACACCGCATATGAACCAGGATATGGGGAAGCCCTTGGATGGTGAGTTTAGGACAGGCACACCAAGAACACACTGCTGAGACTGGCGTGTGGAGATGAGAATGGGTATGCTGACAGATATTAGAAACTCTCCAGCTCTGGGGAGGGTATTATTCTCTTTCATCTTAGAACATCTCACTGAGAAGAATAGGCCACTTCACACCTCCTTGAGTCTGTTGTACTGCTGATGGAGTTGTAGAGCCCTTCCTCTCCATTCTCCCTCTAATTTCATACAGTATTATAATGAGGTGCCAGCTCTCTTCTAGCTAAGGTTGGGAGTCCCTTTCTGTCTGAAGGGTGACTCTTCTAAGTGCTCTGAAATGTGCATGAGTACATAGTTTGTCTTGACACTTGCCTTGCCTCGCCTCATGGACATGTAAGGTAGAGTCACTGATCAAAATATGGGGTCATGTGAAAAAGGGGTTCCTGAGATACTGTCCAAGAAATAAGCCAGAATTTCATTAAACTCACAAATTACGTGAAAAATGTCATGCCTTGTTCGTCACAGTTAGGTCAACCTAACTCCCCATTTAGACGTGGCTAGATCAACAAAAGAGTTCTTCTATCAGCCTAGCTACTGCCTCTCAGTGGTGAAGATTAACTACATCAATGGGGGGAAAATCTGTCATTGTAGGAAACAGCTACGCTATTGTAATAAAACTGTCAAGGTTTTAGGATATAGACTCTGGATGAGATTTCATTCACTGGCTTTCACTCACTGGCACATTGCAAACATTTCAAAGCATGACCATTTTCCCCATTCCACTATAACAAAATGTACAGGATGGAGAGGAGCATGTAGGAATCATATAACTACCATGTAGCATACTGGAAAGACCACTGGACTGGGACTATTCCTACTTCTGCCACTGGCTTACTTTGTGATATTGGGCAAGTCACTTCACCTCTCTGTGTCTCAGTTTCCCATCTGTAAAATAAGGTTAAAGATGTAAAAGTTATTTGAGATCCAAACTACATAAAACTAGAGCTTTAAAAAGCTTTCACTTAAAAGTTAGATTGACATAGCTACTTCGGTCTGTGGTGTGAAAACCCACACTGACATAGCTATGCAGATCTAATCCCCAGTGCAGATGCAGCTATGTCAATGGAAGAATGCTTCAGTCAACATCACTGACTTTGTTCAGGAAGGTGATGTTCCTACACTGACCAAAAAACCCCTTCTGTTGGTGTAGCCACAGTAATTTATCAACCACAAACCTCGGTGAAGACTACAGCTGCCTGAATGACCACTAACTCCTTCCAATAAACATTTCTCTTTATGTTAAAAAAGCTAGTGATTTAAATGGCAAAAAAGTTCATTAACACAGCGTTATGGTAGCCCGGTGACAGCTTGTACTTATCCAGAATCTGAAGGTTAGCAAAACTCAAACTTCTGAAAAACAGGAAATTTCGGATACGTCTACCCTGTGGAAAAAGACACTTAGCAGCGAGTCTCAGCACCTGGGTCAATTGAATCAGGATTATGGAGCTTGTGTATGAGGCAAAAAAAATGGCACTGTAGACATTCCTGCTCAGGCTGGAGCCCATGCTATAAAACCCAGCAAGAGGGAGGGTTAAAATAAACACCCACACAACTTTGATTCTGCCCTCTTTGAGCAATGCATACTTGCACTATTCCTGCACACGCGTTTGCACTATTCCTTTTCTCTATTATGGGCAGGTGCTATCTACATTTTCCCTATGCTCAAACTAAGCCTACTCCCTTAACAGAATACCACACTTGTAAAATTTAACAACCACTTCACAGACTTTTACAACCTCCTTCACATGTACACACAGGACACCTTCTAAACGTATACTGTTTCTGACCCATCATTAAATCTCCAGACTGCTTTCACATCCCACCCCGCTACTGACAGTACCTATGGGAAGAAGACTCTAGTGCCCTGCTACTGACACAACCTACATAGTTCTGTATTGAAATGATGCACACTGGAACCTCAAGATACACATGTATCTTTTACCTTTAACTACACACATGGAGGGAGACTCAGACCCAGATCTCCTCATATCCCATGAACAGCTGTTTCAAGCTGCTCCAACTAATTCCTCCATCATTCAATGCAGCTACACCTAATAGTAATTTGCAGCTGGACTACATACAGATAATTCCCAGAAGCTAGTGCTAGCTCCAGGGGAGCAGAGTTAAGGTTGCATTTACCTTAGGTGTTTACCTTAATTCTGTATTTCCTGGTTTTCAGAAATTTGAGTTTTGTTCTGGGAGGGCATGAGCTATCACCAGGCAACTTTAACTCCATGTTAATGACTTTTTTTTTTTTTGCCATTTAATCTTTATCTTGCACAAAACTCTAGGTATCCTACTTTTTTTGTTGAAAGTATTAAAGTCATATAAAGAGTGGTTCAAAAAACTGTCAAATATAAATCCACACTAGTGTGCAGTTACAATGGTTTTAGGATAACAAACCAAAGCTGCACATAAGTACAATTTTGACTGTTAAACAAGAAAATGAGCATGGCTACATTTATAAAACTCTCTATACTTGATTTGCCAAGCACTGCACATTTAATCCCAGCACATATGCCACAGTATAGTTACCACGGTTGTCAACAGAAAGCCTGCTTAATAGGAAAAATAATTCTCAAAAATTATCTGATTATACATTTTCTTTTTCATTAAACATTCTGAAGAGAAGATGGAAGACAGAAGCACTGATGAAGATTAAATGGAATAAGGCTGACTTTGTGTAACAACTCTGGAGATCCTAAATCTTCCTATTGGTGGCATACATAAACAGAGCAATGATTCATCTCCACTACAAGACTTCGCATTAGTTTATGTAGACTGGTTGAAAGGGTCCAATTTTTCCATGTCAGAATGCAAATCCACGGTGCTTTCTTTCCTTTAATGGATTGTCTCTCTTCACTTCTTGTCCAAGTGCCTGTTTTCTACCCTGTAGCCGCGTGCTTTTAAAAAGGCAGGACATGGCTTGAAAATGTATTATTTCTCATTGTCAGTGATGTTTTTCTGAGTAGACACAGTTTGTCTGGAATAAAGGGAAGATATTCTGGTATATAAGGAAGCGAGAAAAACACTTCTGAAGTGTGGAAAAAGATCACAAACAAAGTGTTCAGCGCAGGTTGGTGGGAAACCTGAGACTTGTGTTTGGTGAGGAGTTCTGAAGTTTGGTGGGGGGTTCCAATGTGCCCTGCCTTTGTTTTCTTTAGCAGGCTGAGCTCTCATCAACAGCTGTCGGTTTCCAAGAGAGATCAGTTACTGCCTTCTTGGCCCTTTAAAACGTCAACAGCTGTCTATCAGCCAGCCAGCAAAATCCCTCCTCCCACACCAAAGTTGTTGGTGAAGGTGCTCAAGAAGTAACTGAAGGATGTTCAGTGCTTTCAGGAAATTCATTCCCTAGATGCTGATTGGCATATATAGCAGATGGGTGTGTTATCCTCTGGGACGCCACTCCTTGGGAATGGGTAGGTATAGCAGGCTCAGAAATCAAAAAGGGAAAAGCATACATGCTTGTGAATCCCAGATGAACTGTGGAGTTTCCAAGAGCTCTGCAGTTATAAAAGCAGTTTTGCCCTGGATAGGACTCTTAAGTAGAAATTTTTTGCACTTGAAGATTTTTTCATTAAAAAAAGTATAGAATTTTTTCAACATTACCCAAAAGAGCCACAAGAGTGTGAATTGATTATATCATTGAATATATATATCTAATTATTCTTACAGCAAAATGAATGACCAGGTATTATCATCATCAACTACAATGGGTTAATAACATAGCAAAAGCATCCTGATTGGTTAATAATTAAATCACACACTATTTTAATATCATGTGCTGCAAAGAGCCACAGGAGACACAGTAAGAACCACTCGAGTCTCGGGAGCCTCAGTCTGAGTATCATGGCTCTAGAGGACAATGAGGATGATGAGGCGGCACACCACAGCAATTTCTATGGAGTTTAGGAAATGTGTTCTCAAGAAACCAGCCACTTAAAACACCTCCGATCCCAGTACTCCTTCAGATTCCATACCTTGATCCAGACACAGATTTCCTCTCACTGGGCTTTTTGTTGTAGTTCTTCAGGAGCTTCTGAGGTTTGCTCAACTAGAACTGTGGACCTGATGTGCACTGAAGTTCAAAGGAAAGCTTACTTCAGACTATGGAACAGGAACTAAGGTACAGTATAACACCTAGGCTATACTCAAGACTATGGCAGTTAGTGACTCCTGAAAGCTGATGGGGGAAAGCTCTGGAGAGCTTATTGGCTTTAACGTAGCTCCAGAGATAAATAATCATAAATTTCCCAAGATTTCTCTTTAAAAACCTCATTTTGTAGACGCTGTGTCTTGTTCTAATTTGGAAATGTTCCCAATGCCCAGTGATTTGTCCTATTCATTTTACTTCTTTTACCATAAATTTCTATGTAAGAATTAAAATGTTGATCATGTACAAAAACAAAATGGGCTTTAAAATGAAAGTTCAGGACTGGCAGTAATGGGATGATGAACAGCTTCCTTTATCAGAGAACAAAAAGTGGCCATGAACTTGTTACACCAATGCGAGGGCCACTGGAGATGTGAGACAGGCACTCTATATTTTTGAAAGCGGGAATATTTTGTCACGCTGTCACAAGATACATTTTCTAATGGATAGTTAAATAACCTTTCCTTTCATCCCTCCAGTGTAAAAGATGAAAATCTTTTAAGAGCTGGAGTCCCAAAGAAATGTAAATACAACGTATTCACTACTGACATTTCAAAAGATTTTTGTCCCACCAGTGAAGACAGCTATTCTGTATTATCAGGTTTCCTGTCAGTCATGTTGATTAAAGTTGATAAACACTGCAAGCCACTTGGGGTAGGCTAAAGGACACAAAAGAGAAATGTAACTTACTTGAAAGGGACCATATTTCTTGGGAAAAGAAAAAGCAGCCCATACTTGCCTGTATCTCTTTACTTCAAAAGAACAAATTCCCTTCTTTCAAAAAATATCTTTTCTGAGTTTTCCTAGAAGTATTACACATGTGTCTAGTGTAATTAGTTATAACAGTGCCATGGATGGACAAAACTGTGCAGAACTAGCTCAGTTTCTGTGCATTCATAAGCTACTATGTTTGGCCCCCGCAGGGAAATGGCAGCTTGCCATACCGATTGCTGAAAATTTGGAGTCTAGAGTTTCCCATATCTGAGGAAGTCTAAGCCTAGGTAAATGACAAACATCATGCTGTGTTTGCAGGACTAAGGAGTCAGATTCACTAAATACTAAGCCACTAACGACGGACATATAAAAGAAATTCTCCTGTAACAGGGTGGCTTGTCTCACAGGCTGGAGAGCCTGGAGCTAAGCCAAACTGCTTGCAGAATGAGCCCCACCAGAGGGAAACCAGACAATTCCCCATAAAGAGTGGATGGTAGCCGCAGTAAAGAGGAAGAGTCAGGCTTAAGTTGTGACAAAGACCATTTGGGGAAAGATCTGGACTGAGAGCCAGGAAAGAAAGCTCTCCAGGAAAAGAGGCCTGGGAAGGTCTGTCTACACTGCCATAAAAAAAACCATGGCCCCAAGTCTCAGAGCCCACGTCAATCAACTCAGGTTCCCAGGGCTCAGGCTGCGGGGCTAAAAATTGTCATGTACGTGTTTGGCTCGGGCTGGTCTCTGAGACCATCCCCATTGTGGTGTCACAGACCACAGGCTACAGCCTAAGCCCGAACATCTACACTGCAATTTTTAAGCTCTGAGATCCTCAATCTCGAGTCAGCTGACCTGGACCAGCTGCAGTCATGCCAAAGGCTCTTTTTCTGCAGTGTAGATATACCTGGAGAGGCCCTCATTAAAGCATGGAAGACCACAGTATAGGGGAAGAAGCAGACAGAGTTTTTCAGTACAGGGTCCTGGGCCAGAGCCCAGAGTACAATATGGGACTGGGTTCCCCTAACAGCCCCAAGAAACAGGCCCATTGCAAGTGTTATGAAGCCCAGCTGCAGTGATGCAGGCTAAGCCTTGTAGGCAGGCTGAGGAACAGCCCCAGAGAGTGCGGAAAGATATTGTTTGTATTAAAGACATTTTGCAGCTTTTAGTTTGGACAACTGTATCCTCAGAAGGAGTGGATGGAAGTCGCTGACCTGGCCAGAGGGCAGAGTCACTGGAAGAGAAGCCACCATAGAGCTGGAGTGGCCATATCAGCATTTGGGCACTAGAAAAGTGAGTGCTGCTGCACCATGCTTGGCCACAAGGGGGCCCCTGGCAGTGACTGGACTTGTTTACACCTCCATAAATACATAAAATGGACAAGTTCAGTTTATCATCATATATAGGTTCTTATTAGTCATAGGGATTCAGGTAACCACTGCATAATTAACCCCCCCAAATTTCATGAATTTCAGCACAAATGATTATTCATAGTCAGCTGAAATTTCATACAGGAAGAGTTTAGTTTTCTTGTATGCTATTTAATCCAGGAACAGAAATAAAATTGTGTGACATAGGTAACCCATCACATAACATGAACTGCCAATAGTTGAAGCCATATACAGTGTTGCTGTAACTGAGTTGGTCCCAGGATATTAGAGAGATACAGTGGCTGAGGTAATATCGTTGATTGGACCAACTTCTATTGAGGATAAGAGTTTGTGAAGAATCCATAGTTTGGAAATTATTTGTTCAAACTCTTCAGTGAATACTTTAAGGAAAAATCAAGCTCAGCTTGAGAACAATTTACTAACCAAAAGAGGGCTAAATTTGTCATAAATATCATAAATGATTAGTAGTTCCATCAGTTATAAAACAGCTTAAAATATCAAAGGCAGTTTGTTAGCACTTCTGACTGTTGCAACACAGTACCTGATATGTCCACCTCTCGCCCCCACCTAACAACCTGGGGCATCAGCAAAACCTCGACCTGACCTTATTAGGCCATTTCCTCGCCCCTCCTGAAACTGACCAGGTGACTGAGAGCAGCTGTCTACGTGACCTGTAGCACAGCCACCGTAACGGTCGGCTCATCACCCAGCCAAAGGTTTGTCCTGGTTCAAATATCTCCCCTCCAATCCAGAGCAACCTTGGCTACCTGAAGCCCCTAGTATAAAACCGGGGCACGCCCCAGGCTCCGATTGAGAGAGCTCACCATCCACCAGACTGATCATCTGGCCCGTCCCTATCTCTCCCGCTCCCGACTGACTCCGAGCGCGTATCAAATCGTACAAGCCGTCTTTCTGTGTTGCTGCTGTTCAGCAAGCTTCTGGGTGTCATGTTGCAGCTCTTTCTGATGCTGGTAAGACGTTAACCCTTTCTCTCCTCTCTCCCTTTTAGCTTTCGTTTAAAACTTGCTCTAAAAGTAATAGCCGTACCCCCCCCTCCAACCGTATAAGTAAAAGGTAATCTAGTTTTTATATTCCTGTTGTTTTAATAAACCCTTAATTTCCAACCGACTCATTATTGTCTCTTGGGGATCATTAACCTGTCGGGTCACTGACTAGTGTTGGTACTTACTCTTCACGTAACTAACACCAAATATGAACATGACACTTTTAGTGGCCAGATGTGGAACAGGAGCCAATGAAGAAAAGATTCAAACAATATGCCAACTATCATACCTGCATGAAGGGCTCTGATTCAGCAGGATGCTTAAGTACAAGCTAGCTTTAATCATATGAATAGCCCCATTGGACTACCATTAGACTTCAACAGAACTATTCAAATACTTAACACTAGGCATGTATGTAAGTCGGAATGTTATAATTATAATTTTTTTCCACTGGAACTTCTATGAAGCCTATTCCTGAGCGTGTCACATTTTCCAGGATCATAATTTCACATTTTTACTATGATTCAATATTATAAATTAAATTAATAAAAATTGGACAAAAATAATTAAATAGAAACATGAATCCAAACTGTGATTTTTTTTTTCCAGAAAAAGCACACACACCTGGAAAAATCTGAAAGTTACTAAGTACAAAAAGATATAAAAGTAGAACTAAATTACTGATAATTGAATTAAACTTAAAAATAACTTATTTATAACAATTAATTAATTAATTTCATTATGTGGCTATTAAAATATTTGATGACCCACACATTTTTGGCTAATAATATGAACTCTACTGCCAGCAGATAATATTGATTTAAATTCATGTCAAAGGCCTGCGGTGCCTAAATAATCCAAAATGACGTGGGATTGGAAATTCTGAACTAAGCCTAGTTGGCTTTATTACTTCAAGACTTTCATGAGTGCATTTACCTTTCTGAGGTTATTGTTTAGCTACATATTTCCTATAATAGCTGGAGTATCTTAAAATTCAAATGCAATAAAACTATATTACATTTCTGACAAACCATAGAAAAAAGAAATCAAGCTCCACTCCTGTGCTTCTTCTGGCACAAAACTGAGTTTTTTATAATGAGATTTTTTTAAAAAAAAGTATACAGGGTGCCGAGATGAGTAGGTCTATTTAAGAATTTCACAGTCGTACAACAGAAGAAATCTGGCTCACTGAAAAAACGAATAAACCCGTAAAGCAACTTTTAATACAGGCACCTTGGACCTACTTCTTCATATGGATGCTTATCAATCACAGGATCACACAGGTCTGAGCCATATTACAAAGTCTGATGGGTATTTTTACAAATACTCCAGTATAATATTCACAAAGTCATGACATAGTTGGATAAATTAAAAAGATTTTTCACAGCCTGTCTGTTAAGTGTTAAAAGGGAATTCTGAGTTCTGGTTAAGCTGATAGAGTCAAGGTAGGACAACAGGAGATGCAGAAATGCACATAAAAATGGTCAGGGTGCTCTTCAGTAGTGATTTGTGCACTCCATGCAACCCAATGACTTTAGCTTTGAAAATCTCACCCATTTATTTTTTTCCTATAGACAGTCATTTCTGAATGCATTTTGGCTTTTCAGAGGTTCCTTATCTGCAGTTCTCAGGTCTTTTTCTACCATATATTAACACACTATATTGCTGTGATAAGCTCTTAAACAACTGTAACTCCAACTGGTTTTAGCCACTTTGATTTAGATAAGGCAAAGGTTGAAATCCTGACCCTATTAAAGTCAATAGCTTTGGCAACAAAAAAATAAAAATAAAAATTAGTGGGATCATTTTGAGGTTGGATTGTCACCATTTTTCACTATGAAAAATGGAACAAGTCAGAAATGTCATCAAGTTTTGTTAAAACTTGCAAAAAAAAAATCTCTGGATCTCTTGAATGCATAAATGTGTGCAGCCAACAGTTTTACATAGTCCTCGTCAACAGTCCCTGTATTTTATAGCTGCCAAATTAGCTTTCATTTCAATGATAGATTTTCTTATTGGATTAGGGTATTATGTGCACAACAGAGTCAAGAAAAAATCATCGTTACAGCCTATTGGTCTACCAAGACAGCTTAAAATGTTTATAACATAGCAAATATATGAAGAGCACCTTGAGTGTTCAGAAACAATTATGGCAATGATAACTGCAGAGGAAATGAAGCAAAATATTTAAAATTTATCTTCATGTACAGTTTTCTACATAATAAAATGGCCTCAATTTATCTTAGTTCTTTTTCTGTTAGACTGATTAGTTAACTGACTTCAGAAGCAAAATATGAACTAGCTGACAAATTGTTCTCTTTGGCTTTTGTGCAGTCGAAGAGTAAATATCAAACATTATGCTTAATCATTTAAAATAGCAGTTCTGGCTACAACTAAAGACATGGAGTAAATTAATAAAAATTTGCAAGCAGTTTGTAGAATTCAGGTTTATTTAGTGTGTGTTAAGTGAATAAATGAAGATGAGTCCGCAAGTGGCACCATACTTATGACTCTGTTGAATTAAACGTATTTCACAGTTTTAAAGGAAACTACAGAAATTGACTTGTAGGATTATGTTACCTTATAGAAACTTTTTTTAAATTAGCTCCCAGTGCAGAGCATGGTAGCCTTGAAAGTAAAGTTCACATGAATGTTCAACCCTATGCCCTATTTGCCTCTACTTTCATTAACTTCAATCACTTGGCTGATCATTCAGAATAATTTGTCGAACAACTACAGCCTCCCATTCCGGGAAGAGTGTCTTTGTGGACTCAGTACACAAGGGCACAAGTCGTATCGCTGAAAACGAGGGTTCAAACAAACCTTGGTTAGGTCAAGAGAGAAAAATGTGTTTGGTGACCTCATACTGACCTTTCCGCCCAGTGGGTCTTTGTCTAGATCATAAAACATCTGTAGAATGGAGGAGAAATGATCGGTGTTTGCTCATGACAGAGATGAGGGTAAAATTGCCATGGGCAAGACTGATGTGTTTGGGGAACACTTGAATGGCAGCTACCAGCATTATGCATGGGGCTAACTTACCCCCTTACTTTCTGGAACCAAAAAAATCACCTCCCCAGTTTTTGACAAAAGATAATAATGGCTCCCTTTTATGCAGCATGCAGACATTGACCAAGAGTTAAAAGTGACTAGGAAATTTAGGTGCCTCTGTTTGGGGTGCCCTACTTGAGAGACCTTAAAGGCCCAATTTTCAGCATTTTCTGAAAGACAAAACTATTTAAGTGTCTCCATTTGGGCACTCAGACACTGAGGGACTCCAAATTACTCCTCTCATTTGAAAAGCACGGCCTTAGGTATTAGTTTGTGCTGTTTGTCATATTGTTTTTAAAAGAAAATCTTAGTATATCACGTCAAACTTGCAGAGTTGTGCATGAGTAATTGTGAGCATTGAAGTGTGTGTTATCTACATCCACAATAAACTTTCTTACTGGTCAACTAAACATGCAAATTATGCATGTCCATTTCTGCATGTGCACTCTTCAGAAAATCTGGGCTATCAGACCTACCATTTTATCAATGTCTGATCTTTACATTATCTCTTCACTAAAATGTGACTAAAAATGGCTTAAAAGGTACATCTGATTCTGAAACTAAGCAAGATAGTTTTTATTAGCACATACTTGATATCTCCAGATATTTTATGATGTCATACCTTATGAATAGTCTCTAGGATCTTACCTACAACTGAGATTAAGCTTTCTGTTCTATATTTTCCTTGTTCTCTTGAACCTTTTTTAAAAAGATTGTGGTTACATTTGGTTTCCTCCAATCCCTCAGTATATCCCTTTCTGTTCAAGGAGCTACTAAAGAAATCTGTTACTTTTGTAGGAATCTGCAGCATACCCTGGAAGACTCTGGAGCTGTGTCTGTTCTCCAGTGATTTCAACTTTACAAAAGACATGTTCAGGTCTGATTGCACCTGCCTGTGGTTTTACAGTATCATCCTTTAAAAAATTGTTTCTGTTTTAGGCATCTTATCTCAACTCCCTTATGAGCACTAGGAGCTGGTTTGACTTTTCAGCTATTTTCCAAACCTGTGTTAATTTCCTTCCACTATATCTGACTTGTCCAATAGCTTCCCCTCTTGATCTCTTCTTTTATTATTTTCATTCACTTCCTGTGAAATTCTTCTGACATTTTTAGCTTCTCTAATCTGCAGTTATAAAACCTGTCAGATTTGCCTCATAATCCTTTTTACATTTTATTTCCTTATACAAGTGAAAAGCTCTCTTTTACCTTTAAATTGTGATTAAGAAAAAGGCACGACTATTAAAGAGACAGTGTGGCCCAGAGGACAGGGAGTCAGGAGATGAGGTTTTATTCCTGGCTCTGCCACTGTCCTTCTGCTTGAGGTTGGGCAAGGCATGTCACCTCCCTCTGAATCTCTTTCCCCTCCCACCATTGTCTGTCTTGACTATTAAGATGGTAAACTCTTAGGGTCAAGGACGGTCTCTCACTAACTGTTTGTACAGTGCCTAGCAAAATGGGGCCATGAACTCCATTAAGACATCTAGGTACTACTGTAATACATACATTTAATAATGAATATTCTTCATATTAAACATCAGGAAATTTTTTTTAACAAAAATAAAATAAAAAAAACATGTGGTAACACTTTACTAGTATGCACTTCATTGCTTTTATATTTACTTCACCAGTGAGATCTACTTTAAAAAATGCTGTGGAATGACTGACATCAGCTTGAAGAAAGTCCTTTGCAAAAAATGCAAATATACTTGGACAGTAATTATTCTATGCTTCCTATGTATTTATATATATTTCAAGGAGGGCTTTCTTCTACATAGGCCAGCTTCTACTTGTTCCTGAAATGAAATCGTAATCCTATGTTTTCAGGACTGAGTCTGTTGCCAGGCAAGTGAATGGCTGGAGAATTACAAATTCAACATCATTGGCCCCAATGCTGCAACTTGTTGCCTGTGGGCAGATCTTTGTGCCTATGCGAATCCCCACGGAAGTCAAGGCAGGAGTCTTCCCTTGTGGTACAAGTTGTTGGATCAGGGCCTCACTGCAGAATTAAAGAGAAGGAAGGAAATGATAGCAGGGTGGAAAATGTCCATGAAAATGACATTTGGATGAAACCCAAACAAATATTTTTCACTTTTTTATGTTTTTTTTTTTCAAACCAGTTATGGAGGAAATTATGGGCTGTGGAGGAACATATCTTTGTTCAAACACAAAGTGCTGTGGTAACTGGCAAATATGACAAGATAAATTGTGAACAACACAACCAACATTTTCACAACTGGGTGCCTGGAATTAGGCCCTTTCATCCATACGCTGCATACGCTCAGCACACTTGGAGATAGGACCACTTTTATTGAATGGCCTAAATATGAAGTTAGTTTCCAAAGTGAAAATATTGGGCCCATAGGTTTAAACCTGCATATATTTGAAAACGGGAGGTTTTTACACCGTTGGCAGTAGGCTTGTATTCTACAAAGCTACTTACACAACCACCAGTATCGGAGCACTGCAAAGTCGTTAATTGGCTTTTATGCTCACACTACCACTATAAATAAGGGGTCTATCACCTCCATTTTATAGATCAGAAATGTGTTAGGTTAAATAACTTACCAAGGTCACACAGGAAGCATGTGGCTGAATCAGGAATTGAAGTTAGATTCTTTCTAGCACAGTCTAGTGCTCACTCTATTAAACCGTCTGTGCTGCCTTTGGGACTAAGAAACTGGATTTACTCAAGGACTCTATCAAAAGAATAACCTACAGTATATGTAGCAAACAGCTGACAGGAGGGTGACAAGAGGAATGATGGCTAGTGCATTAGTCTAGAACTTCAGAGAACCAGGTTCAAGTCCCTACTCCGCCACAGGTGTTGTGAGTGATCTTAGGCAAATCACTTAGTCTCTCGCTGTGCCTCAGTTCCTTATGTAGAAAATAGGGAATAGCAGCACTTCCTTACTTCACAAGCGAAATGTGGAAAGCCTTGCTAGTTAGGAAGTACATTTAAAAATCACATTCGACAAAACATCACCTAGAAATAGCATAGAGACTGACTGAATTGGTAAGAGAAGTTATAGAAAACACCTCATCACCGCCTGTGGGTACTCTCCCCTATGAAGATGCCTCTATCAGGGACTACGGTAATTGAATTCTTTGACAGTGTGTGTGTGTGTGCTTTAAGGCAACTTTGTTTCCTCTGAATGCTGGTTTTGCTGGAGCCTGCTTGCAGCAGTACAATTCCCAGGAGTCTAAAGGCTGATCTAAGTTATAGCAACCCTGAAAAGCTACCTATGGGCTGCCTCACAAGCCCAAAATAGCTGGAGCAGAGTGGCTGCTGGCCATCCCCACTGCCTGCCCAGGCAATGCAAGAGGAATTGAACAGGACTGCTATGTCTACAGCTAGGGCTTGTCTCCTGGTTCTGCTGCTGGGACCCTGGAAACCCTGACTGGATTCTCAGTGAGTCCAGCTGCAAAACCGGGAGCCTGGAGTTCTTGGAATAGGTTTCCAGGGTCTGTGTCTCCAGGCAGCCTTTTCACATAGACTGCACTGAGCTGGGGATCCAGGGCTCCCTGTATCTGTGACTCCGGGGAACGTGGATTTCCCTGTGCTAAGGACATGATGTGTTACGAGTGAGACAACAGACCAGCCCTGCTAAGCAACAGTTAAGAAAAATTACCAGAGTAAAACGGTTTGTGAAATGAAATTACAGTGATGAGTATCAGATGTCGCAAGAGCTCTGTACAAACACAAAGGCAAGGCTGAAAGGATAAAATGAATCCACTCAGATAGTTGCATCAGTAAATAATCCTGTTGTTTTCCTCTAGTTTTTATATTGCTCTTTCTAACATGTCAGATAATCTCTATCTCACTGGACTAGCTTCTTTCTTACGTGTGTTCCTTTCCCAGCTCTACCATTACCCCCTTGCAATCAACTGTCTCCAGTCACAATAGCTCACTGTAACCCAGCACTGAACTATATAGAGGGACTATGGCAGGAACTAAGAAGCAAAATCACCAAGTCTTTTTAACTGCATCCAATCTTAATTAAAAAAAATTAGGACACATTTAATCTGAGATATAAAGAAGTCCTACATATGAACTTTAATAATGTCTGTTTCTAGCATGTTTCAATGGGCTGAATGTAATTCTTGCAAGAATCTAAGTCTGAAAAACCTTCTGTTACAGGAGCTTGTACATTAAAATGCTCTATCCTCACATGAATTGGGGCGGAGACCTTTGTCTGTCTTAATGGAAAAAGGGAATTGTCCCCTGAATTGCAAGCGTGGGGCTAGCAGGCTGGAAGGAAAGGGGTCATTGCCCCTTTATGGCCCTTCTCTCTCCTGGTTTGTGGAAGATGCAGAAAGCAGTTCAGTCACATCAGGTTGGTAGGAGGACTTGCCCTGCTCCTGCACAGGTGACTGGAAGAGTAGGTGGGTATTTATACCCAAGGCTGTGCCGACTCCTTTACTCAGATCAGGCTAGCAGCACCCACTCCCCTTGGTAATAGTTAAATACCAGTTTTGTCATGGTCTGCTGTGGGCAGTATGCTAGCCGCTTCTTTCTCAGGGGACTGGCAAGGAATTTTTCCCTCACCACCTGATTGGCCAAGGCAAGGTGGGGGTTTTCGCCTTCTCCACAGCAGGTTGGGGGCCTAATGGGGTAGGCAAAGATGTGTTGGGCTATGAAGTTACAACACTTTATGTAACACCCATTCCTTTATAGCCCCTCTATTAACCCATACAAGGGGAAGGAGTAGCAGGGTACCAACAGTGGGCTGGCTGGGACCTGAAGGGAAAAGGGGGAGGGCTGATGGAGCCCCCAAGTTTACGGAAACAATAATGGAATTACCTGCATTGTACAAATGTATATGCTGGATACTCCCAAGTATTTAAAAATAAAGTTGCAGCCTAATTAAAACCACATACACTGTTTCCTGTCCTTCTTCCAAAATAGTCAGACAGTGTAAAATGCATGGAACATGTGATATCATTCACACTGCATTTGATATATAAATGCAGTTCTTTGGAACTATCAGGCATAATGTACTGTAATAAGAATTGTGTAGGCTTGAGATTATAATATGGAACTTAATGATAATAAAATGCTACCAACCTTAAAACTTTTTCACAAATCTTTGCATGTTGTTCTTGCAGCGGTTATGATTTCTTTTGAAAAGTCTGAAATAGTAGGAAAGAGCTTTTTGGCATACTATTATTTTTAGACTTTATATGACATATTTTCCACAATTGATATGTTGCATTTACATTTTTTAATGGAATAGCAGGACGTGTCTTGATAATGATATGAGATTCACTCTTTGGTCATCCAAGTTCACATTTAATAGACATGAGAACTCATGGAAATGTGTGCATGCTATAATGCAATGGATTATCGTAATAACTGAAATTATCAACATTAGAAGTTCACTATATCTTTATAGCAATGTCTCTTTCTCTAGAAAAATGAAACCAAATGCAATGCAGTGGAGAAAAAGAACTTCCATTCTAATAGCTACTAATAGGATACCAGAAATGCTTATGAATAATGTGTTTAAGGTGCTTTTGGCTTCATCCAGAATGCCAGATAACTGCAACAAAGTTATAATTCATAGACTTTATTTTCCTCCAGGAACTTGCTGGAGACTTAGCCATACCCATTTTTCTTTAGAGTGCTAAATTTATCTTTAACTAGTTTTTCTACAGTTACACCAGTTAATGTGAATTGGAAAAAATGACCAGTTCCCAAATTAGCTTTTACAGCATTTTTGTGGTCTCAGACCAAGACTAATCAATATTTTTTCCCTTCTTCCCCCCCAAGTGAAAATATTGTGAACATTTTAAATCTTATTATAAATAAATGTTGTCAAGACCGAGAAAGTCACTGCTGAAATTCTTAAATCCACACTTTGTGATAACCAATAGTAATGATGGTATCAGAAATGTATACGATTTAACAGAGAAGAGCATTAATACACTGATTACCCAGATCCCTTTGCTGACTCATGGATTGTAATGATCTGAACTATGACAGATGTCAGCTAAAACAAATCTAACCTGATCAACAACAAAACTCATTTCTAACTACAAATGACTTTAAAAAAAGAAAAAGATGAAAAATAGCAACATCTCATTTCAATGGTAGCAAATAGTAGAGTAAATCTTAGCTATGTTAAGGGGTTTATACTTAATTCTAATTAGATTATATTTTATTTACAACTTTTAAGTCTGTGTCTTTGTCACACCAGTCAGAGAAGTTTAAAATCCTGGGGTTTTTTTTTTTTTTTTTTTTGGAAAGTCTGCATATTTTTAGATTTCCAAGTGCAAGGGGGGAGAGAATATGAGCAGCCTGTTGTGTGTGCAGGTGAACAGTCAAATGAACTTAATTGAGAGCCCTGATGGAATAGCCCATAGGGTTACAAAAGAGCAGGAGGTTGGCAGCAACATTGAAGGCACAAACATTATGAGACCAAAGGAATCAGGGGATAAAATCTCCCTGGTATGGTTACTGGGCTTTTAGAATAGCACAGACGAGTCTAGCAGCAGAAAAGGTGTCAAGAAAGGCACCAGATGAGCACTTGAAACTTTATTATTTTACTTCATTTAAAAACAAAGGAAATAATGGAATTCTCATGAAAAGTGCCAGTTTGACAACTCTGGAGACTGAAATCCTCTACCTCCAAAAGAGGCATTGAGAGTGCAAGCCCTTTTACACTCCCACTGCCAGTTAATCCCTTTCCTGCGATTTGAAGGAACTGACCTTGGGTGGGTGAGATGAGGGGATAAATTCTTTTCTGCACTTGCTGACTCTTTGGTCTACCTAGTGAGACTGTCAACATTAGTGCCACTTCATGTGAGGTTTGCCTGTATGTTTTACAATGCGAACAATACACTTCCAGCAGGACCGGCTTATAATCACCAACACATGTCACACAGAGCCTTTGAACAGCCATCAGCTACTAATTATCCTGCACATTTTTAAATGGCAGTGTGTGTAAAGTAGGAATTGGCACAAACTGGGATTAATTAATCTATGAGGTGTCCTCAAGAGAAGATGCATGTTTCATTTTAAGTGCCTGGGCTCATTAAGGAGAGAGGATAATGCCAAAAAGGGTGAAGTGCAGTTTTACTATTTTTTGGGGAAAGTTCCATTTTGTCAAAAAAAACAAAAACCCATTCCATCCATAAATAAATGTTTTGACAGATCATTTTTGACTAGCTCGAGTCAGGTGTCCAGCAACTATGTGGGTAAAGCAGTGTCCATGAAAGTCACAGCTACACAAGTCTCACAGTGAATGAGGCAGCTGCTATGGAGCCATAGTTACTGTCCTGCATGCTGTAGAAAATGTGCATCAGCCAATATATGCTCTTTGCACTGGACTGACAGGCATAGTTTATAAAGCATGGATGGCCAGGTGACCGCTTACAAGATGCACCGACTAAGATGCATGGCCGATTCTGTTCCCTTATTGGTGATCATTTCTGTGAGAGTTTCGCCTGTAAAAAAAGGTCGATAGGAGGAGTTCCTATATTTGAAAAAAAAAATTAAATAAATCCAAAGAAATTATCATTCTATTTGGGTTCTATATGGCATCTGCCACTATGGGGGTCTGAGCACAGCCTCTCTGGCTGATCCAGGTTGTGATCAGATGTGCAGAGTCTATTTGACAATAGTCCTTTCTAATCACAAGATTTTTTCTGCAAGGCAGCCCACCAAGGCTAATAATTAGTGCTTTTTATAAGCACTTTTACAGCTAACCTAATAATTCTCTCTTTTTTTTTTTTCCATTGTGGCAGTAATAAAAGTAGAACAGATGGAACAAATAGAAGTGCAGTCTAATTTTAATTTTAGATGGGCATTTTCCAGAACTCTAGAATATCTAGGATTTAATAACCCAGCAAATATTGACCACATTTTTAAATTAAAGTATGTCCCGGTGATGAAACACCTGGAAAGATGGAATAATGCTCTACTCTCTTGGATGAGTAAAATGGCAAATATTAAAGTTAATCTTTTACCGCAAATCATTTGCTTTTTCAAATCTTCCACTTCAAGTCCCTGGCAGAAAAAAAAAAAACCACACACACACACACAAAGGATATACAAATATAAATTTGGCCTTAATTTCAAGGCAGTGAAAAGTCTCTGAATTAATAGAAATACTAAAGACAGCATTTTTAGAGGACCTTTAGCACAATGAATCATGATTATTTAATGATGTACTCACTGAAAGAGTTTCATAAAGCATCTCATTTTCAGGAGAGTCCAGACAGACATATGATAAGCAAAGATTAACTCTTTGACATGCATGCAACCAAAGTAAGATCAAACTGGTGGGACTTGACTCATGTGAAAGTGTGGATTGTTGACCTTTTCATACTATGTTGCACATATATTGACAAATATGGATGTGTTTTCAAAAAGAAAAGCCTGAGATCTGTGTATAGAAATTCACATACAATTGCTTGCCTAACACTGCACATTGAACTCAATTTCTGTGCACAAAGGCAGTAATATAATACCCTGTTGTAGATGGTGGATCTTGAGACTCTATATTTTCTACTTCTCAAAATATGTATGTGGTACAATATAGCAGGCTGGAAAGAAAAAGAATCCTTAGGCATGAGATAATGGCATACTAGGAATATGCTAACAATGGAGAAAATAGGTGATATAAGAAAAAGATGTAAGCCAGATCAAGTATTTCACAGTTATTGAATATACAGAGTAAGAAAATCTGTCAAATTAAAATCTGTTCAAATACAATACTGAAGATAAAAAGATTTGTTATTAATAAGTTTACCCTTTTCATCCATTAATAGATATATTCGCCTATAAGTAGGGAATTATATTGTGAAACACAGCCTTAGAAGAGTTAGCTGAGATTTTCTTGTTAATTTGTCAATTAGGAAACCCCAAAATAAAAAAAAGAGTCAAAGAACTTCTTTTCACTCATTTAAACATTTTCATCTTATAATAAAATTGCAAGATGCAATTAATTTGGTTGAGCCAATTAGGGGGAATAAGTTACTGTTTAATTTTGCTTAGTGCTAGAGTCAAATTACATTTTCCAGCCTCTATAAAAATGTGCAATTGGTGTAAACGTCCATTATTTATTCCTACCCTCCAGCCACTTGGCTACTAGTCTCTTGTTAGAGTCCAGTTTTATTGGCCTCTGACAAGTGTAATGTTTGTGTGTTTTAAGCATGAGGTAGTCTGAATTTGAAATACTACATACAAGTGATAGATAAGAGAGTTCTATTACATCCAGTTTAGAATTTGCCTATTGAAGAATTATAAATCCCTGGGCTGTTGAGAAGGCATTGTATACACTGTTCTTTCAAAATGAACTTTTCTATTGGTACAAATCTATTTGTACTTATCAGTAGAAGTGGTTTTTCTAGAGTAAAAAATAGAGTATTTTATTAACATAATTAATATTTTATTAATGTTTAAACTCTATTATAGATAATCATTTTATATGAAATATCTGCACTAAATCAAAAATCTCTGTAATAAGTATTCTGCTGCTGTATATTTCAAAATACCATGTCAAAAGATTCAAATGAACATAACTTAGTTATCACTCCTGGCAGACTTTCACTCCCAGCATGAGATAAAAAGAAAAGGGGTTGTATTATAACTGTTTCAGATTACAGTCTGCAGCAATTCACTTCCGTTTATCATCACTTATTGCCAAGTTAACAAAATGGGTGCACTGTAAATAAATCAGGATAATGTGATTCTGCTATCTGTCAAGCTTATTATGTTTTTTTAAAAAATGAAGCTGGAACAACTGAAATGAAATATTAATTTGTGTTCCTTGTTGATTTTCTTCTTCAGAGATTCAGTTCATTTACATAAAAATAAAATAGTAATTTAGATAAAAAAGTTTACACAATACACACCACATACAATAAAACAGACATAGTTCCTGTGGGTGCTCTGTATCAGCAGACAAGAACAAATTTCCCAAAACAAACACATTCCATTCAGTACTATTTCTCTCTTCTAACCAGCAGAAATATCTGGCCTTTTGTGAGCAATGCAAGAATTCTGAGGGGAAATAAGAGTGCTGAGAGGGAGTAAGAGAGATAGTAAGTGTATAAATGAGATGGAAGAGTTATAGAGATTGGATTTCCTGGGGGGAACCTCAGAAAGCTGAGTAAATATTTTTCCACTAAGCAAATACAGTGTACTAAGTGACCAAGTTATATAATATTCTTATCTGGTGCTAAATATATAGGGGCTTATTTGCATAGGCACTGATTCAAGAAAGTCTCTACATACACATTTAAATCATGCTTAAGCATGTGCTTAAATCATATTGATTTGAATGGGACTTAAACATGGACTTAATGTTAAAAACATTCATAAGTGCTTTCTTGGAATCAGGACCATAGCGCCCATTAATATTAATTAGAGTTATGTTTCTAACCCCCCATACAGCAACACAAGATATACCTGCAAAGATTTTATGTCTCCAGTGAAATGCTAACATTTACAATTGTCTCCATTCCAAGTCTGGGCAGTTCAAATGATAGCATACCCTGCTTTCTTTCAACACATTCTAGTTCACCCCCGGCCTGCTCAAACAAACATAGTTTTTGACTACATGTGACTTACCTTCCAGGAAATAATGAACAAAAATTGGCAGCACAGATATGTCAATTACAATGAGCCTTCACTGTAATAACTTCCTGCACAGTGAAAATGAAACTAATTTACAGGTTGTTTTTATTACTAAATGATGTAAATATTCAGAGACCAGGAGGTTAATTGTATTGCAGTCTTGTCCTTCAGACTGAACCTATGCAAATCAGTCCAAGTAATGCGTTTTAAATTATGCCTTTTTTCTTCTATGATATGCTCACATTTAAGCTATCATTCTTTGCTAAAATTATGAGTCTACTGTGTCCTTTACCACCCCCGCCATAAAAGCCAAGTAGCGCACATGTATAGAGTCCTTTAGCTATGGTGGCTTACTGATTTTACATTATCTGTTTTCTACTTTGCGGGGATGGCTTTAAAGAATGGATCGACTGTACCCAACAACTAAGGAGGCTTTGGATGAGAAATAAAGAGATTGCAGCTTGAACTTAAATCTATGGCTATAAATCAGAAGTCTTATTAGTCAGAGTCAAGGCTGTATCAATTTCCATCAACCAAAGATGCTTCTAAATGCACCTGAGATGCAGAGTTATTTCCAACATTGCCTGCATCACTTCTTTATATTAAAAGAAATATGCCACCGTTTTGTTTTTCCTATGGTCTCATTCAGACTTCCCTTGCCAGGCAGGGTGACAGGAAGAAGCCCAGAGGTCAGTTCAACACAAACTCAGGTTCCAATCCTGCAATGATCTCTGAGAGGTCGTTGGCATCTAGCTGCATGGAGCTCATTGCAGGATGGCAACCCCAATTCCTGGCTCCCTTGTAACTTATGGAACAGCATAACTCAAATAAAACGCTGAGTGATTTAAAGCGCTGAAGAAATGTATACAGCTATTTCTACAAAGCTGGGCATTTAAGATCCAATTTTCAGATTTAGGCAAATATCTTATGTCCTTTTCTTGCCACACATTGCACGCAAAGAAACCCCTGAGCCTGCACTGAGCCCCACTGAAATGAGGTGCAACATGATGCTAGATCAGGGCCTAAATCTGTAATGTGCTGGACAGAGGACTCTGGGCTTAAGCAAAGGGATCACTTTTAATTTAAAGAATGGAAAAAACTCATAGCTCTTTACCAAGAGATTATCCATAAAATAGCACCTCTTAAGCATTCATGAGACCCCCAGTCACAATTAAACTGTATATCACTGTATAAACTGTAATCGCTTCCTCTGTAAAAATACCACACATTTCTCTGCATTGTATTTTGCTAATGTAAGTCAAAACTGTTTGTTTATAGGTGCCCATATCTTTCCTGAAGGCATCTAGGCGCCTAACAAAATACGACTCTAACCACAGCTCAACGAAAAATGCCACATGACCCTATAAATTCTGTATAGAGAGAAACAGAAGTCTGAAAAAAACCATCCTCCAAACAAACAAAGCAACTGATTCATAAGTGTAAAAAGGAAACCAAATAATTGAACTTCAGCCACTGACAGTGGCATAATAAAAGGAGGGCGGCATTCTTCTCACATGCCCTTGACAAAAGATGACATGCTCCCCCCTTAGCTTTACAATATTATACCTTTGGAAAGTCAACAGTTCCAGCTATACTAGGACTTCTGATCACAAGCAGGACCTCAGGGAGACCAGTCCTATAAACCCAGCCAATTCAGTTGTTGCACAGCAATTAGTGCGTAGTGACTGACCCCTGATCTTTCATTAAAAATAATACATAACATATGTCACTTGTATAGTGCCTTCCTTCCAAAGATTTCAAATTAATTATGTGAATTAATGAAGTGATAGACTTACAACACTTTTGTGTTGCTGGTAGGTATTAACCTAATTTTACAACTGAGGCAACTAAGACACAAAAAGAACTTATGGCCTAGATTTTCAGTAGTGCTTATGGTAGACTTTCAAATTTATTTAGGTGTCTAAAGATGCAGATAGGTACCTAGTGGGATTTACAAAAGCATCAAAGAAAATTAGCCACGAATTCTCATTAACTTTCATGACCTGGACGAGTTTCAGAATGGGGAGATAGCCCAAATCAGTGGCCACCTTTGAATACGTGTCTGCATGCAGTTTGGTCAAAGTTGCACAGGCAGTCGGCTACAAAGTCAACTATTCTTGAGCTTTAACAATAAGACGATTCAGAATCCTAGCGGACTGGTCTCAAAGAAAAAAAAGCAAAAAAGTGCATTTCTCCATCTGCTAAAGATCTGATTCCCTATGAACAGAAATCTACCATGTAATATAAACTTTACAACTCTTTGGATCTTTTGTATTCATGTGTTTAACACAGACAATTCCAAAATGTAGGAACAACATCATAGGAAACAGCACTGAGAACTCTTTGAGATCCTCAAATGGAAGGCAGTATAGAAATACAAATTAGAATTCACAATTATCATCCTACTTATACGTGGTAGGTGTTGTCCCTGAGAAAGGGACTGATTTGGGCAGATATGTAGCAGCTACAACCTGACTCTGGTTTGGAAAAATTCTACCTCTCAAGTGTCATCAACATACTGATGCCTGGGGAAGATCTTGTATCATGGTGGCTTGTCAGACCAAGATGTAGAATTAGACATCCTGATTTAAATTGAACTTATTATCAACATACTATACTGAATGAATTATTCATTTTCATATATAATTAACTAAAATCCTTCATTTTTTAATTTATTTGAGGTTTCACAGAATACAATCTACCAAGGTGCTTGGCACAGACATTTAGGCTCAGTGTATTGCATGGTACAAGTTGTCTTATAATAAACACATTATTTATAAGTTTTTATACAAATCTTTCTCCTAGAATTTCAATATTTCTATTAAGTTAATTATTTACTATACCTGAATTTTGGCAGTTATATTAAATTGCAGTTGTTATGTTCATATCCATATGTTTTATTTTCAACACATGTTGCATTGTATATATTACAAAAAGATTTGTATTAGAGCCCTTAGGCTTTCATCTAACATCCTTTTTGGTATGATAAATGCTTTCTTAATTGAGGTTATTTACATCCGTGTCTTTGCTAGAAAGTAGCACAGTATGTAAGGAGGGTGGATTGAGCTTGCATAGAAAAGAAATTCAGTTTGTATCAAAATTAAAAGTAGACTGATGAAAGATGGAATCTAATTCTGGTGTCATTGAATTCAATGGGAGTTTTGCCATTGATTTCAGCGGGAATTGAATTTGGACAGTGATCACAGATTACCTTATGTGGGACAACATGACTACACAGGCATTAAAAATATACATATGTTAACTGGAAATTAAATTACTTACAGCATGTAATTATATTTCCCCTTTCTTTCCACATAAACAACAACAACAAAAGGTTACAAACAAGGAATTTCTGTGCTATAAATCAGGCAATTAAAGTACTGTTGCAGTTACACAGACTGCAACCAAAGCACCACAAGGTGTGTCAAAACTCAAACTAACCAGGCTCAGAACTAGCTAACCCACGAATATGGGACTTCTAAGGAAATTCAGGTGTTGCAGGACATAGTGGGTGAAATCCTCCCCCACTGACATCAGTGGGAGTTTTGTCATTGACTTCAATAGGGTCAGCATTTCCCCTAGTGCTTGTGATACAGAGGGGCACTCTACCTTCTGAATGCCAACTGAATCTTTACCACAGGTGATGAACAGAGGCTCAACTTTAAGAAGAGACATAAGACGCTCTTAACCACTTGTGTTCATTAAAGATTCCTGGGTATATTTAATAAGAAATGCTGTCCAGGCTCAGTTCCAACCTAGGGTACATCTACAGCATAAACAGACAAAACAAAGAAAGAAACACACACACACACACACACACACACCAGAAAAAAAAAAAAAAACCATGGCAGAGAATCTCAGAGTTCCGGTCAACTGACTTGGGCTTATGAGGCTCACGCTGTGTGGCTAAAAATAGCAGTATCACCTTCAGGCTTGGGCTGAAGCCCAGGCTCTGAACCTGGTGAGAGGTGGAGGGTCTTGACACCCAAACTCCAGCCTGAGCCTGAAGGTCACACTGCTATTTTTAGCCTCCCAGTGCAAGCCCCATGAACCTGAGTCAGTTAAGCCAGGCTCTGACTCGCTGCTGAGGGTTCCCCCTCCCTTTATTTTTTGCTGTGTAGACATACCCTTGGTTAACAGAATTCGGGTCTCCTTAAATTCCTCCAATAGTTTCAGTTTCCCCAACACATGATGACAAGTAGCTTAAAACTGATATTTAGGTGTATTAAAAATAACAGTATTCAGTCTGCTAGCGACACCTTTTTCATTTTATTTCTGTTTGATTTTAGCCATACCCTTGCAATGCAGGATTGTGCTACTGCATAAGACCCAGAATATAAAATGGACTAGTCCAAAAGGAAACCAAACTGCACCTATGGTGGAAAATAGATGATTAAAAATGAAAAATTACTATGTCTAATTTAAGGTATTTGTGCTATTGAAGGTTAGTGGGGAAGAGGGACACCGCAAGGAAGCAGAAGGAGGAGGATGCAGCAGGGGAGGCCTCCCGATTCATACTGTGAAAGTAGGCCACTCGGCTACTTATCTCAAGTGCCTGTACACAAATGCAAGAAGCCTGGGAAACAAGCAGGAAGAACTGGAAGTCCTGGCACAGTCAAGAAACTACGACATGATTGGAATAACTGAGACTTGGTGGAATAACTCTCACGACTGGACCGCTGTCATGGATGGATATAAACTGTTCAGGAAGGACAGGCAGGGGCGAAAGGGGGGAGGAGTTGCACTGTATGTAAGAGAGCACTATGACTGCTCTGAGCTCCAGTATGAAACTGGAGATAAGTCAGTTGAGTGTCTCTGGGTTAAGCTTAGAAGCAAGAACAATAAGAATGATGTCCTGGTGGGTGTCTGTTACAGACCACCAGACCAGGAGGATGAGGTGGATGAGGCTTTCTTTACTCAACTAGGGAAAGTTTCCAGTTCACAGGGCCTGATTCTCATGGGAGACTTCAATCACCCTGACATCTGCTGGAAGAGCAATACAGCAGAGCACAAACAATCCAGGAAGTTTTTGGAGAGTGTTGCAGACAATTTCCTGGTGCAAGTGCTGGAGCAACCAACTAGGGGCCGTGCTTTTCTTGACCTGCTGCTCACAAACAGGAAAGATTTGGTAGGGGAAGTACAAGTGGGTGGCAACCTAGGCAGCAGTGACCATGAGATGGTCGAGTTCAGGATCCTGACGAAAGGAAGAAAGGAGAGCAGCAGGATACGGACCATGGACTTCAGAAAAGCGGACTTTGACTCCCTCAGGGAACTGATGGGCAGGATTCCCTGGGAGGCTAATATGAGGGGGAAAGGAACCCAAGAGAGCTGGCTGTTTTTTAAAGAGACCTTATTGAGGGCACAAGAGCAAATCATCCCAATGTGCAGAAAGAATAGCAAATATGGTAGGCGTCCAGCTTGGCTTAACAAAGATGTCCTTGGCGAACTTAAACACAAAAAAGAAGCTTACAAGAAGTGGAAGCTTGGTCAGATGACTAGGGAGGATTATATAAACACTGCTCGAACGTGCAGGAATGAAATCAGGAAGGCCAAAGCGCAATTGGAGTTGCAGCTAGCAAGGGATGTGAAGGGGAACAAGAAGCGTTTCTACAGGCATGTTGCCAACAAGAGGAAGATTAGAGAAAGTGTGGGCCCCTTAGACAATGAGGGGGGCGACCTAGTGACGGAGGATGTGGAGAAAGCTGAGGTACTCAATGCCTTTTTTGCCTCTGTCTTCACAGACAAGATCAGCTCTCAGACTGCTGCACTGGGTGGCACAGAATGGGAAGGAGGCAAACATCCCACAGTGCTGAAGGAACGGGTCCAAGACTATTTAGAAGGATTGGACATTCACAAGTCCATGGGGCCGGATGCAATGCACCCGAGGGTGCTGAGGGAGTTGGCTGAGGTGATTTCAGAGACATTGGCTATTATCTTTGAAAGCTCGTGGGAACAGGGGGAGTCCCTGAGGACTGGAAAAAAGCAAATATAGTGCCCATCTTCAAAAAAGGGAGGAAAGAGGATCCAGGGAACTACAGACCAGTCAGCCTCACCTCAATCCCTGGAAAAATCATGGAGCAGGTCCTTAAGGAATCCATTTTAAGGCACTTGGAAGAGAGGAAGGTGATCAGGAACAGTCAACACGGATTCACCAAGGGAAAGTCATGCCTTACCAACCTGATTGCTTTCTATGATGAGGTGACTGGCTCTGTGGATGTAGGGAAGGCGGTGGATGTGATATACCTTGACTTTAGCAAAGCTTTTGATACTGTCTCACCCACAGTATTCTTATCAGCAAGTTAAAGAAGTGTGGGTTGGATGAATGGACTATAAAATGGATAGAGAACTGGCTAGAGCATAGGGCTCAACGAGTAGTGATCAATGGCTCCATGTCTAGCTGGCAACCGGTCAAAAGCGGAGTTCCCCAGGGGTCGGTCCTGGGGCCGGTTTTGTTCAACATCTTTATTAATGATCTGGAGGATGGGGTAGATTGCACCCTCAGCAAGTTTGCGGACGACACTAAGCTGGGGGGAGTGGTAGATACCCTGGAGGGTAGGGATAGGATACAGAGTGACCTAAACAAACTGGAGGATTGGGCCAAAAGAAATCTAATGAGGTTCAACAAGGACAAGTGCAGAGTCCTCCACTTAGGAAGGAAGAATCCCATGCACAGCTATAGACTGGGGACCGACGAGCTGGGCAGCAGCTCTGCAGAAAAGGATCTGGGGGTAACGGTGGATAAAAAGCTGGATATGAGTCAGCAGTGTGCCCTGGTTGTCAAGAAGGCTAATGGCATATTGGGCTGCATTAGGAGGGGCATTGCCAGCAGGTCACGGGAAGTGATTATTCCCCTCTATTCGGCATTGGTGAGGCCGCATTTAGAATATTGTGTCCAGTTTTGGGCCCCCCACTACAAAAAGGATGTGGACAAGTTGGAGAGAGTGCAGCGGAGGGCAACCAAAATGATTAGGGGGCTGGAGCACAGGACTTATGAGGAGAGGCTGAGGGAACTGGGCTTGTTTAGTCTGCAAAAGAGAAGAGTGAGGGGGGATTTGATAGCAGCCTTTAACTACCTGAAAGGGGGTTCCAGGGAGGAGGGGGCTAGGCTGTTCTCGGTGGTGGCATATGACAGAACGAGGAGCAACGGTCTTAAGTTGCAGGGCGGGAGGTCTAGGTTGGACATTAAGAAAAAGTTTTTTACTAGGAGGGTGGTGAAGCACTGGAATGGGTTACCTAGGGAGGTGGTGGAATCTCCATCCTTAGAGGTTTTTAAGCTGAGGCTTGACAAAGCCCTGGTTGGGATGATATAGCTGAGGTTAGTCCTGCTTTGAGCAGGGGGTTGGACTAGATGACCTCCTGAGGTCCCTTCCAATTCTAATATTCTATGATACTATGATTCTATGATTATATATCATATACAACTTTTAACATGGCAGTGTTGCAAATCTCATCCCAGATGTAGCAACATTTTAGTGGTTTATGGATTTTATTTACCATCTTTTAAAAAATGCTGCAGAGATCCTTTGGGATGGAAGATTTTATCATATTACTATACTATGTTCTTAACTCTTACCTCAAAGATAAAGGTTTCAAATTAAAATATTAATTAGTGTCTTGGATTTTCACAGGTACCTATGGGAGTTGGGCACTCTACTCCTATTGAAATTGAGTCGAGTACCTAAATCTCTTGAACTGCTTTGACAATCCCAGCTGTGACTGTTCACAGAAGTAAAACTGAATGTATGTCAAGCAGCAGGTGTGTTCTATTTTTTAAAACTTGCTTTTTATCTTCTATACAAGGCCTGTGCACTTTTAAGCCATATCCATTTTTGTCACAGAGTACTCCTGACTTCTAATAGACATACCAGAATACTCAAGATGTTAAAAATGTATATTTCTGATGCGTAACTTTTTCATGCTGACCATTCTGAAGTCATTTGAAGTTATCTCATGATCAGCTATGATGTTCAGAATTAATTTTTGGTGAAGGGCTAATATTTGAAGAACGTGGGAGGCATAGCTTCATCTGCGTTATGTAAACTACCCCTTGTCAGAACAAGAGAATATATAAAATGAATGTGTTATACACACAAAAGTTAAATTACTTAATTTTGGATGTATAAAGATTTTTCAATGATTAAATATTAGTATGTGCACTCTGAAGGGCCTCTTAGAGATGTTACTGTTCCCAAGCTTCCTTCTTGTTCTGTCTAAAACAAGATTTAGAGGTTTTTAATAGAATTTAGATGAGTTTAAAATTTCCATATATGCAGTCCTACTGTCACTGATTTATTGCATGAATTTCTTCCTGAGTTTTTATATGACACTTGATCTCCCCTGAGGGACTTGTTCAGTTCTGATTGGATAATGTAAATTTCCAATAGTGATTATGCACAAATGAGTATGAAATTGATTTATTATAATAAATGAAATCGAGGTCTGAGGTCTTTCTTTCTTTCTTTCAAAAAAAGAAAAAGTGCATCAGATATAATATTTTGCCATCAAGGAACAAAGAAAATTAAGAGTACATTTCTCAATTACATATGGAAATTAGATAAGGAATATTGTTCTAGATTTGCTTAATTCCATGTGCTTATGAAAGTTCCTGGAATGGTAGAACACCACCATAATTACATCCTTGCAGAGAGGATGTATCACATATTACAGGAGATTTTGCAGAATCTGAAGGGATATTAATAATTTAATAGAATAAGTGGGTGACAATCTTTATTGAATACTTGTGTTTAAAGCTTTACAGCGTAAAATTAGTTCAAAACGTGTTTTTGTACATGCAGTACACCTGCCTAAAGAGAGATGTATTGATTGCAATCTTGTTCAGTAAAGAAAAAAGTTACTACTCTGGTATGGAATCTTACACATATTACACAGGTCAGTTCATCCAAAGAATACCAGTCTTAAATTCACATTCTGAAAATACTGAGAGGCTGCGGATACCACCCAATAAAACTTCACTGAGGATATGAGCAAGGAATACATCCTTATAGTTATGGCCCGATGGCCAAGCTCCTTCCTCCTGGATTTATACATGACAAACCTGCAGACTACAGCCTTCACGTTTATCCACAGAACCAGTACAAGATGGACATCAGTGTAAACTTCTCCCACACAATCCCAACCTATGAGAGACCACTTCTAGAAGTGAGAGGGAAATTCACTATCCTGGTGCAATCAGTCCTTGCCTTCACTGTGGCCTTCACCAAAATTACTTCTACTGCTGAATACATTAATTAGTGCCAATTATCAGGTGGGAGACCTTTCTTTTTAATTACATAAGGCTCCACCACTAGTACATGTGTGTGGGTGAAGATGTTCATATTCAAAATACGATTGGACGTGTTCAAAGCCACTGCTGTCATTCTGAGCAGAGCCTCCATGCTGTTAACAAAAAACTCTGGAACGTGTAGTGCTTTATGTGCCTTGGAGCATTTTTTTTTCAAGTGAAAACAGCCCATGTAGATTTGTAAGTACACATTAGTGAAGATCCAGCATGTAAAATTTGCATTTATATACCAAATGAGCTAAATTTATCCCTGGTTTAATTCTATTGATTGGTATCTAAAAATGGCAATAAACAAAAAACATCTGACATCATATTGTAAGAAAAGTACACTGAATAAATATAAGAAAGTACAATAGAAGGCATTTAAAAGTTAACATTTGGCAAGACATATCTGCCACATATCCCCTTATTTAGAATAAGAAATAACTGCCTGATATGTTTGTTTGTAAAAGTTAATTTTAAATGGCAACTATTGCACCAGCATAATATTTATGTTTTTTTTGCATTAAAGTCAATACTCTCATCTCTAAATATAAAAGATCTGGACTGAAAGAGATATAAGAACATAAGTTCAAAGAAGCCAGAATACAGCCCTTAATCTCCATGGATTTTAAAAGGGTTTCAGATTCTTTTTAGAACATTCACCAAAGTTAGGCCAGAAGAAGTCAAAGTAATTTAGATCCAATCTCTTTTCAAAAATGAAATGAACAGAAGTTTTATTAAAAGGAAATGAAGAGGAAATTGAACTTTCATATTTCATGGTGCAATTGTGATGGCAGAAAACAATATTCGTCAACAGAAAGTTTAGAAGATAGTTATTTATGTGTCTCTTTTTTTCTGTTATTCAGCTACCCTGTAGAAGCTGTGTCAAAATAGAGGGCAACTTATTTTAAAAGTATAATGGAGCTGTAGTAGAATTATTTGCTGGCTATTGCTTGTGAGTTCTAAATATTTTTGGGAAAAATTCTGTGTTCCGAAACCAGTAACATTAATTGAAATATATCTGTGTAAATTGTGGGAGTTGAAGGTGAAGGTTTGTCAAATTTTATCTGCATAAAAATAACAGTAAAGAGACGTGTGTTACGTTGATAGAGTAGTTCTATCTGGGTGGCATATAAAAAATAAGTTACCCTGCTGGAAACCAGGGACCATAGAAGGTCCATAATCTAGGGGAACTATCACATTTCTGCTATGCAGGATAGCTAGGATAGGAAGGGGAATTTTATATTCCACTGTGTGCCATGGAAACATTCTCAAAAGCAGTCTGCTCTATGGGTCTGAGGAAGAAGGGCACAGGTATTTGCATTTGGTCCCATAAATGGCATAGATCAACTTTCCAGCAAATACCTCGATGGGGGAAGGCAATGGCTTGGTATTATGACTCCTGCCCATGTCCTTCACTAAAGTGCATGGAGCAGAAGAATGGATTCTGTTCCTCAGCACCTCATGCATCTGGCTGAGCACACACTGAGGTTACTCATATGCAATGTGAAAATGTTGGTGTTAGTGCCTTCTTCAGAGGCTGCCATCAGTGGTCCTCCTATGAAGTTTTGGTGTACGTTTAGGCTCGTTTTCAGAAATGGTCTGACAGTAGCACCAAGGACCCCTATATTCACACTGTGATAGAATGATTATGTGTCTTGTATAAAGTACGCCCTATGAGGTATCATTTAAAAAGTCTTCTTCTGTTGAACATTGCTATCCTGTTGGATCGTATGTTCTATCATTGTATGTGAAGTTATGAAGTATTGCTATGTGTTTCATACTGAAATATGTGGTGAGTGGGAAATGCTCAGTTCAGTGGCAACAAAACAGCAACTATCACTGGCCAGACATGCGTTGATGGCCCAGCAAGAAGAATCCACTCT
Organism: Emydura macquarii macquarii; assembly: GCF_026122565.2. Taxonomy (NCBI): domain Eukaryota; kingdom Metazoa; phylum Chordata; order Testudines; family Chelidae; genus Emydura; species Emydura macquarii. Next base: position 6,487,842 of record NW_027130698.1, read on the forward strand.
CCCAGAGGCTCCTTATAGAGGGCATGTATGCAATGGGGACTGCCTGACCCCTACAACAGGGCAAGGATCTTTCTAGAAGCTGGAAGAAAGTGTAAGAGAGAGACAGTGACATCATCACTTGGCTTCTCCTCTGCCCCATTTCAGTACCAATGCCTGCTCTCCACCAGGATAGTCCTGTCGGACAGGTGCAAGAGGGGTAATTACAATTGTCTGTGCTTGCTTCTCTGAAAATGGCACACCTTTTAGCAAGTGGAAAGGGAAATGTATTACTGAGAGAGAAATGTTAGTTAAGGTTACAAGATTCTAGTGTGAAAAAGTAAAACCTTAAATAAAATAAATAATAATAATAATCTACAAAGGAACTTCACAAAGGCCATTGACACTGAGGTCTCTTTAGAAAATTACTATTATTGTTTTCCACAGAAATCCTCATGAATCCAGGTGTACCCTTTTAATGGTAAGAAAAATATTACTACATTATCTGAAAGTCTCTAAAAGTCAATTTGTCTTAAAATTCTTGGTTGATTGCTGTGAACTTGTAAGAACAGAATTTGAATTTACTACAAGGCTCAGGATGAATCCCTAGAAGATATTGCCTATTGGAAAACAAGACGCTCAAGAAAGAATGGATTCCCTTGATCAAATATACTCAGTGGGTGAAATCCTGGCCCTAAAGAAGCAAGTGGGAGTTTTGCCACAGATTTCAGTGATGCTAAGATTTCATCCTTGGTTGTTTTTGTTTGCAGTGGGTGTACTGACATTCTAGATTTTCAATGATTCAGAATATTTTAGGCAATGGGCCAGATTATCTAATGCACGATGACCCCTTTGAGCCATTCAGGAAGAATAAAGGGGTCATAATCAGGCTGCAAATTTCAAGAAGAAAATTCCCCTGAGGGGGAGAAACTCTCTTTTAGGCACCACAGGATATTTCTTTGTGCTACTGCAACCCCCAGCATATAGGTCACATCAGGAGAGACAGTGGTTGTGTTGGGGGTGTGATGGAGCTCCTTTCTGCCATGCCATCAGTGTTAAAACTTAATGCTGCCCAGCAGTTGCTGGAGCCAGTCCTGAGGGTCAGGGAATTGAAAAGAATGCAGCATTTTAACTACAGCGAAGTAGTACAAAGCTATGCACAACTGGGGAAAACAATCAAGCATACAGTATGATCATGATTCATCCTTAATATTAAGCATACTTTTTAGAATTTGTTAAATATATTTCAGAAAGAAAGACATTTCTTTCTTTTCTGATATTAGTCTTGAAAGAGATCACAAAATCTCTAAATACATGCAATGGGTCAAATGCCTTTGGGAAGTTAACATCAACCTGAACGAAACATACATCTACTACAGAGCAGTTTCAGTTCATATGACATATGATGGTTTATGGCACTTGACAGACAACACTGAGAAATATAAAAAATAATTGAATTTTGTAGCAGTTTTTAAGGTTATGAATATATAGATAGAAAAAATGCTAAATGCAAGTGTTCACATTCCTATATGGCTGTGGTTGAGTTAGCACCTATGAGAGCTATCAAACTGATGGAAACGTCAGCAACAGCTGTCACACTAACTTGTCTTAGTAGATGCTTCTGGAAATAGAGAAAAACATTAAGAATTTCATGAAAAATTAACATGCAGTAAAGTTTTATAGTATAGGCCATGCAAGCAAGTCAGAATGTGGGAACTGCTGAATATCATTAAACTGACACCTAACAGTTACTAGCAAAACAGCTAAAACAAAGGAAAAGAAACTAAAATAATAAAAAAGACCTTTATTATTAGGACTAGTTCTAGGGTTGTGTAGGAAACTTGCTCCTCCTTCTATTAGCTCTGAGGCCTTTCAAATATGGTAGAGTTTTGTATTAAATTAAAATGTGTTGCAATCAACATGTGTTAGTTAAACTTTACCAAAGCAGTTTGATAGATCAGAAACTATGGGTGTGTCTGTGCAGCTACATGACGCTAATGTGTGCATAGCCGGACTATTTTCTCAAGAAAAAGACTAGCTGACTTTTAAAATCAATCCCATCTTCATGCTAGGTACTCGTCCTTTACCAAGTTCAGTTATTTAGTAATGGTAAGCACAGCCTTTGCACTGTCTCTCTGAGAATCTTGCAACCACCAAAAGTTTACTAGAAGATACAGTACGAGTTTTCAGTCTAAAACCTCTAAATGTGTTGGCTTCTCCTTCCTAGACACACCAATAGTATGTAGAGATGTGGGGAAGCTGCTGATGATTTGAATAAGGAATAGCTGTGGAGTTCAAGAATTTCCCAGCTGTGTGAATGTTTTCTTTGCATCGTGAATTTTGAATGCAGTTTGAGATGGTTGATTGGGTCCTACAAACATTTCACATAACTCTTCTTACCACACCTTGAAATTCCGTTTTAATATTCCTGCCTTTATCGTCTTTTAATGACAACTGTGAGGTGAATGCCTGTCCACTGAATCTAGACTGAGACGAACTCGAATCACAACCACACTTAACTCAGGGCCTGATCCAGCACATATACAGTACACTTTATTTCAGTGACATAGAATTATCATAGAATTGGAAGGGACCTCAAAAGGTCTCCTAGTCCAGTGCCCTGCACTCAAGGGAGGACAAAGCATTATCTAGACCTTCCCTGACAGGTGTCTGTCCAACCTACTCTTAAAAATCTCCAATGATGAAGATTCCACAATCTCCCTAGCAATTTATTCCAGTGCTTAACTACCCTGACAGTTGGGAAGTTTTTCCTAAAGTCCAGCCAAAACCACCCTTATTGCAATTTAAGGCTGCTGCCTTTTGTCCTATCCTCAGAGATAACAAGAACAATTTTTTCACCCTCTTTCTTGTAACAACCTTTTATGTACTTGAAAACTGTTATAACGTCCCCCCTCAATCTTCTCCCCTCCTGACTAAACAAACAAAATATTTTCAATTTTTCCTCATAGGTCTTGTTTTCTAGATCTTTACTCAATTTTGTTGCTCTTCTCTGGATTTTCTCCAATTTGCAGACATCTTTCCTGAAATGTGGCACTCAGAACCGGACACAGTATTCCAACTGTGCCCTATTCAATGCAGAGTAGAGCTGAAAAATTACTTCTTGTAATTCCTCTTAATGCATCCCAGAATGACGTTTGCTTTTTTTGCAACAGTGTTATAATATTGACTCATATTTAGCTTGTGATTCACTATGACCCCCAGATCCCTTTCTGCAGTACTCCTTTCTAGGCAGTCATTTCCCATTTTTTTATGTGTGCAACTTCCTAAGTGGAGTACTTTGCATTTGTCCTTATTGATTTTCGTCCTATTTACTTCAGACCATTTCTCCAGTTTATCCAGATTATTTTGAATTTTAATCTTATCCTCCAAACTACTTTCAACCCCTCCCATCATGGCATTATCCACAAACTTTATAAGTGTATATGCTATTACCTAAATCATTTATGAAGATATTGAACAGAACCCAGAACTGATCCTTGCTGGACCACACTCGATATGCCCTTCCACCTTGACTATGAACCACTGATAGCTATTCTCTGCCAACGGTTTTCTAACGAGTTGTGCACCCACCTTATAGTGACTCCATTTAGGTTATATTTCCCTAGTTTGTTTATGAGAAGGACATGTTAGACAGCATCAAAAGGCCTTACTAAGGTCAAGATATACCACATCTACTGCTTCCCACCATCCAAAAAGCTTGTTACCCTGTAAAAGAAAGTATTTTGGTGAAAACTGAAACCAAAAAGTCATTTACCACTACTGGCATTTCCACATTTTGTGTAATTGTTTTTCTCCCCTTCATTGAGTAATAGGCCTACCCTGTACTTTGTCTTCCTCTTGCTTCTAATGTATTTGCAGAGTGTTTTCTTGTTACCCTTTATGTCTCTAGCGAATTTATTCTTGTTTTGTGCCTTGGCCTTTCTAATTTTGTCCCTATTATTTGTTTATATTCATCCTTTGTAATTTGACCTAGTTTTCACTTTTTGTAGGACTCTTTTTCAGTTTTAGGTCATAGAAGATCTCCTAGTTAAGCCAGGGTGGTCTCTTGCCATATTTTCTATCTTTCCTACGCAGTGGGATAGTTTGCTCTTGTGCCCTTAATAATGTCTCTTTGAAAAACTGCCAACTCTCTTGAACTGTTTTCCCCCTTAGACTTGCTTCCCAAGGGATCTTACCTACTCCCTGAGTTTGCTAAAGTCTGCCTTCTTGAAATCCATTATCTTTATTGTGCTGTTTTCCCTCCTACCATTCGTTAGACTCATGAACTCTGTCATTTCATGATCACTTCCATCTGAGCTGCCTTCCATTTTCAAATTCTCAACCAGTTCCTCCCTATTTGTCAAAATCAAATCTAGAACAGCTTCTCCCCAGCTTTCTCCACCACCTGAAATAAAAAATTATCTCCAATACATTCCAAGAATTTGTTGGATAATCTGCTGTTATTTTCGCAAAAGATGTGAGCCCTGATAGACACAATCATCATCTACTTTTTGTGTGTTTTAAAATATAGAATTGGATGGAAAATAATCTATTTCATATACCCTTAGTAACATTCCCAACAGATACAACTGCACACCAGTCTGAAATGCCAGGGATCTTTACAGAGTGTCTTTTGTCCCCTAAAGCTTCTACAACACTTAGATGCAGCTGAAAATCAAAATCAAAACATAAAACAGAATAAATGAGGATTTAACCATTTCCCTCTCCATGGCATAAGGAGAATACATTCTAAACATCTCTAGTTTGGAATTATTCCAAGCACGAGGAAATCTTTAACATCTCAGTCATGGCTTCACCACTTGTAAATTATGAGGTGTTCACCACCCTCCGGGGATTGAGCTTTATATCACACACGTCCATTATGAATCTTCTATTTGCTTAGTAGTAGAAATCGGTGAACTCACAGCATCTTTGTGCTGTGATAAATCTGAAGGCTCAGATGGAATGTTCATGATTACTTTTTAAATTATTTCAAGGTCATTCTACATGATTTCATGCTACATAACATCCTTTCTCAATCCTTTCTCAGTGTGAAATGGACTATGATAAATATTGATTTTTCTCCTTTGGTTTACCTGAAAAGTCACATCACCTTCTAGCCATTCAATTCTCTGTAAGCCAATGTGTAAACAGCTAAAATTGCAGAAAACAATTAAGGTATTAAAAAGAAGAGCTGTACTGGAGGTGATTATTTTGAGAACTACATTGAAGAATTGAAAGGCGTTCCTTCCTGCGGGAAAAGAATGAAGGAGGTGGAAGAAAAATTATTAGAGCTGAGCCATTAGAGTATGTTAAAAAAAAATACAGTGAAGAAAATTGCTTTGAATAAAAAAGAGACTTAAATTTGTAATTGGAAAAATACAAAGCCTATAAATAATTGTTTTATAAGTCTTAAAATGAAATGAGGATTTCAGGCTAGTTCTCACTTGAGAAGTGTTCCAAGCCACTAACTGGCACCTTTGTTGACATTCCCAAAAGAGGGGTCAATGCCTGCATTAACACGGGGGAGTTAAATAAACTCTCAGTTCTAGAAAAGACTCCTTAAGAATACTGGCAGAGGGGTGTCCAAAAGCTTGCATTGATACTGCTTGAACAAGAGGCAGACAGACAAATTCTGGCGAAGCTTTCATTCACTTGCAAAATTAAAAAAAAAACAAACCTGCTAAAACCCTGCTAACCCTGCCTGTGCTTCATATGTCAGTGCAAATAGGTAAATCTGAAGCAACACTTTTGATAATTTAGCCTGGTTTCTTTAAACTAGTGTCATTACTAGAATCAAGTAAGCCATGGGTCTTTTCCAATTATATCACCTATGAGCCGCGTTAGATGTATTAATAAAGCTATGTCCTTAACGCAGCAAAAATGCAGATAGTGCTTTTCACCATGGTAGCGCTTTTTAACATGATCATTTTCTCAGGTATCTTTTATACTCGTGAGAGCTTCCACCCTCTCTACAGTCGACCAGTAATGAATGTGAGTGCTGTTAATCAGGCAGGTATTGATTCAGCTTGCAAAAATGTGTCACAGTGGGATTTACCCTTTGACCTTCAGCTCATGCATCCATTGCTGTGTCCAAGCTATGCTTTCACAATGTGGAAAGCACTTTTCCTGCTAACAGCTTTCCACCTCCACCTACCCTTTGCTTGTAAAACTGCATTAGTAATAATTCACTTGCTTCACTTTTTGTGTGATTACCTTACAAATGAGGTGAAAGGGCAGGACTGACTGCTATTACAAAAAACGAGTTTTATTTACCACTCCATAGATTGATGTAAATCCCACCAATGTCTTTGGGACTCATGTGAGCATAAGGGGATGAGAATAGGCCACTATGAATTTTCCATTAGAGCAGAAATACAGATATTTCTGTTCTAAGCTATTGTAGCGGGTTGCTTTTAAAAAATTCACTATATTCAGCATTCCACAACAATTCTTTTTTTTTTACAGATCCTGTGGGATTGCTGAGTGCCATGTCTTCAAAACCATGAGACATGGGAGATATGAAGGACTAATGAAAAGCAGTATGGACAGACCCCTCATTATTCTCTAGTCTCAACTTTCATGTTTGTTTTGATTTTAAGGAACACTCTAGCTACTAAGGTAGCAAAGAAATCCTTAAAAAAAAAAATGAAGAGTTAAATCCCTGCACACCTATGTGCCTGAGTTTGCAGAGAAACTGAAAGAACTACTCCGAGATATGAACTACTATCCATTTCAATGGATGCTAACTAAGACGCCAGTTATGATGTTTTAAATGTGAGCATTGCCAACTTTTTCACTGTTCATCAAAGCCTGTAAGAAAAGAAAGGAAGTAATATATAAGGAGTTCTACACCAGTACTTCACAATACCTGGGAGGGGAGCCATACAGGACTAGCCGGAGGGATACAGGTGATGTATACATTAAGATGAGTAAACCTTTAAAAAGACATGATGGGATTACAGGAAGGGCATAATTGGCTTCATTTTGGGCGATTATAGTTGTTGCTCAGCTTTTAACAGTTTGGGAAACATTGGCTTAGTGTTTACAGAAAGGATGGCACCATGTTTTTATAAGGACACTGGACATGGTGACTATCTTAAAATCACCAACTTTATACTATTTATCTATTGATTTTATGTATAGCATATTTCAATGATGCAATTATCAAAGCACAGAGAATTAATTTGCATTGAGAGAGAAAAACCTCACCCCAAAGAACATGGAAATGGACAAAGGAGCTTTCATTCTCAGGAGCTTTATGTGATGCAATCAGGAACATTGACAAGATGCATTAGCAAGCCAGATTGATACTGGGCAAAAGAATATTGCAAAGAGTGATGATAATGGTTCTGTGTCCCCCATACATTCATTCCAAGTTGTATCACTGTATCTGATATACATTTAAGTATTTTCTGTAGCTTTACAATATTTCAGGATTGAAATAATGTTATGTCCAACTCAACTACTATGTTCAAACTCTTTTGTGATTCTCATCAAATTAAATAATTTCTGCATCTCAAATTTATTGTCTCCCTTCCAGCAAAAGTATAGGTCTTTAATGTAACTATGAACAATTCTGTGCTGTTCAATGAGTTAGAATTTGTTTTCAGAGTCAAACACACCAAAAGCGAACAGAGAGAGGAGATCCAATTGTTTTGATTGATCTGGACTTTTCACAACTTGTTTTGCTGCTTGGTGAAAGTATTAAGCCATTCCCATGCCATTGTGAGCTTTTAGGTAATTTGCATTGAAGCTTAATGATTTGTCCAACTCAGTATGAAAAAGACTGACTGCACATTCACCACTGGCAGTCGCATATACAGCTTCATGACTCTCCTGGGTGACCTGCTATCTCAGCATGCAGTTTCATCATGGTCAATGACTCAATTTGGCATGAAACATGGTCAGACTGACCCTACACTTGATGCTCAATGACAGTCCAATCTCCTAATGCTTTGGTATGTCTATTTCATTATACCTCGGAAAAGCAGAAAGACATGTCCGTCTCACCTCTACTGCATATTCTCAATGAAGCACGTGGTAAAGTAGACCTTCCTGAGAATCTGTGGGTTCATTATCACTTACATTACTGGAGCTACAGAGACTGATGTGTTGGGTTATAAAACAACACATAATATTTGATAACCATATAATAACAGGCCTTCGTTGACATTGCCTATGGTTGGTCAAGAAACTTCATTAAGTGACAAGTGCCAAAGTAAATAAGCAAATATGCAAATCTTGGGAAGTCTACGACCCTTTAAAACAGCAAACATGTATTTGCTACTTAGTTAAAAAAAAGCTACAAACATGATTAAGGAGCAGAAGAGCATTACTATAAGGAGAGATCAGGAAAATTATATATATGCAGGTTAGTTATAAAATGACTAAAAGGTGACGAGATAACAATCTACAACTATTTGAAGACTGTAACCATGAGAGGAGGAAGAGGAATTATAGAGCACAGTAAAAGAAAATATAATAAAAGGAATTAAATTAAATTAAGACAGTGAAAAGTTAGCATAAATATTAGGGGGAAAAGGTTACAGATGGTGAGAATTGTTAAGCTACAAAATAACCTCCCAAAGAAATTGTTTGGAACATTTTAAAATTGACTGAATGAAAGATAATACATGTAGATTAGGGGAAAATCTTGCATGGGTAGGAGGGTAGGCTAGATGACCTCATGTGTCTTTTCAATTTCTAGATCAGACAACTCTAGGAGACCATGGACCTGACCTTGCAACATGCATGCATTTGCTTAACTTTACATCCATTAATGAGGCGAATAGGACTAGTTATAGGTATGACGTTAAGCATATGCATATGTTTTTGCAGGATCAAGGCTACGATTACTATATTGTAACCTGGACTCATTAATTAATTACTCACAATACTTTTGGTAGCTCTGCTATGGTTAAAGACCTATTAAAGATGCATTTGCAGGACAAGTGAGTTCCTCGAGAGGCTGGGAATGGAGTGTGGACATTTGGCCCTTAAGTGTAATGCATGGACAAGGGCCAAGAATCCTCTTAGCTGTCATTTTCATTGTCCTGGGGTTTGTGCTTTGAAGAGAGGAATGCATGTCTATTCTCAGAGACTTTCTGCATGTTTAAAACTCAGGATATTAGGCCTAAACAGGTGTTACCAGCTTCCCAAGGCTGGAAGCTAGAGAGAGATTTCTATTAGTGTAGACACAAAGACTGAAAGAAATCCATACTGAGTGTGTTATTATTTATATAGTATGTATCTGTTTTCAAAATCAATATTAGAAATAGATTTCTGGTGTGACAAAACAGATACACTACGTAACTGTAATATGGAAAGAAACCCTATAGAGTGTAATTATCTACCTCCTGAAGTTGTATTAGAGATAGTACTGAATAAATGTAAACAAACATATATATTATTCACTCAGGACATGCTCCCTCAAATCTCTCACTGGAGTCATTTTAATAATCTGATTTGCATCATGACATGGATACTAAACCAAACAAAACCCCCATTGGCCCAGATTCATTCTTTCATAAGGGCTGGTTTGTGTTCAAAGCATCTCTAAAGCCACTAGAACCAGCCACCAGAGATTATTCTGTATGCACTGTCCTGTATATTGTATGTCCTGCAGTGCCTTGTATGCTCCTTGGCTGCAATCGAGGATCTGGGCCAATATGTCCTTGGCAGTGAAGATTAAATACAACTTCTCCAAAGCCCTGTATACCATATAAAATTATGAGGGAGGGCAGCATAGAGAAAGAGCTGGAAGACAGAGACCTCCTTTTTGGTAGACCTCCATTTTGGCTGTCCCTGACTGGGATTGTGCTCACAGGAGTGTAGGTGACAAGATCAGTATCCTTTTCAGCCTAAGGCAGTAAGTCCTGCGAACTCTAATAAAGCATGGTGGGTAGGGCTAATTGATGATGGATGATGAGGGGGTGTATGCGGAACTGACACATTTTCAAAGAAAGAACTCTTGGATTTGGGTATTCCACTTTCGTATTTTCATTAGGCTGCTGATATGCAAATTTTACCCCAGGCTTTATGAAGAGCCAGTTTAGGCAAACAAGTGCTTCAAACTCAGGAATTTGGCACACTGAAGTTCAGGCACAGGTGTGACCACATGCAAAGATTTCTGTGCTCTTAGTAATGCTGAGATCTGAAAGTCAGACCTTAAGCCTCTGAGCTTAGTGCAGCAGAAACCTGTCCACATACAGATATAAAATTAACACGTGATGCTCCAAAATCTCAAAGGCAAAGAAACAAACAAAAACAGGTCCCAGGAGGCAACAATTCAAGGAATGCCAGGAAGTAAGAATACCATTGTTGTGGGGAACCTAGCAGACTTCAGATTTAGGGAAACATAACAGGCCACAGTAGGAAAAGCACAGAAACAATAGGGCTTGATTTCCCTTTTAAAACTCAAGTTGGATATAAAATGAGGTAAATTTCAAACAACAACAATGTATTTCCTATAAGAATGGTGTGGTTTTAATAAAAATTTAACAGGGTACACAGATAAACATGAGTTCCAGAGTTCCAGGCGTTTAAACATAAGTTCAAACTTAGTAAGTTTAAACACAAGTTGCAATATGTTTCATTAAATGGAAGTTTCAACGGAACTTGAAACTCTTAGCCACCTTAGAGTTAAAAAATAATTGCACCCAACTTCAGTGAAAACAACATGGATCCAACAAAATGTCTAACACAACAACAAATGATCCCTGAAAAAACCAAGGTCAATTATCAGTAGTTATCACTTCTGAGACTACCATTTTGCTCTATCATAGTGAATAGTTTGCTGCAGCTGCCAACTTGTGTAAAATTTGTAGAGAAATTTTTGAGAAAGGCATAAGGAATGAGATTTGAATCCATATCCAGATTTCAAACAGTCTAAAGTTTGAGGATATTTGAATCAGGGGGTTGGGTGCAGCCTATTGACCAGTTATGACATTCAGCTGTGGATTTGCCCTGGGTTTACTGCAATATTCAGCTAGGTGTGGGTGGAAGATGTTATTCGGATCTTGGGTTTTGTTTTGGGCTATCTTATTTTATTTCTCAAAGTTACAAAGTATTGTAGCATTATATAAACTACACCACCAATTTGGCTCTTAAATCACTTTGCTGTCTATAATGGATGTAATAAATGTTTCCCTATTCCTGTAATACAAAAAATGGCTGAGGCAGTTGTATCCATTTGGCAATGGAACTCACTTGACTGTGATGTATGGCACACTTGTTATTTATTTGCAGAGGCTAGAAGGCAAATGCACTATACAAAAATAGTTCTTTAATGTAAAGCATTAAATTAAAAGCTTACCCTCAGGATTTTAACTGCCAGTAGAAGTAAATGGGTGCCTGAGATAACAGAGATGCCGTTACCATTTTAAAATATGTTGCTTCATTTTGATTTTTTTTTATTTAACAGCCGATTTTCCCCCCTTTTACTTCAGGGTTATACACTGAAGACTTCCCCAAATGTTTACATATTTTTAGGCATATTGGGACTGATTCTGATCTAATTTACTTTGGTGTAAATCATGAGTAATTCTACTGAGGTCAAGGGAGTTACCCCAGTGTATGTAATATCTAGGAAGTGTTAAATCAAAAGTATTAATGAAGAATATAGAATAGAAGGAGATACCACTGTCTATCATGCTAACCAATGTTGTCTCATTGTTTTCTTGTACTCCATGTGTATGTATCTGTATCCATACGCTGTCACTTATTTTAAACTTAGATTGTAAGCTCCCTGGGGCAGAGGCCATTGTTCTGTATTTTTACAGTGCCTAGCCTAATGACGTCCTTGACTAGGTCTTTTAGGTACTATGGTATTTCAAGTAATAAATAATAATAATTCATAAAAAGTTATAATAATAAAAGTAATTTGCCCATCACTCACACCCATCTGATCTAATTTCCAAACTCTTCCCATACTCAGTGCAGGCTACCTGTTGATACAACCCCTCACTTACTTAATCACATTAAAGCTGTCCAGAAATAGCCAATAGAGTCTGATGCAATTCACCAGGGATGATGAACCCCTCACCTGACCATTGATCCACCCAAATGACCCTCTTAAAGGTATGGAAAAATGGTTCTGTGCTTTACTGATCCTTTATATGTAAAAATGGTCTTACTATTTTTCTGCTTGGTTTATCATTACATATCTCATTCCTCAGCTTCTCTCTTTCGTTAAAGGATTTGGACAATTTTTGGAGGACCTGGATAGTGACATCATAGTTCAGGATGTAAGATGAACTGTAGCTCTCCCACAACTCAGCTAGAGAATTATAGGGATGTTGCATCTTAGACTAAGATGCTTCAGCCCAAGGATCACAGCAAAAAATGCATCCCTTCCCATCTCATTTATGATTCTGAAGGCCAGCAAATCAAGTTTTAGCCTTGAGCTATGAAGTGACATATCCTGAGCCTTCAAAGACTGTCAGAGACCCCAGCAGGCGGAAGGAAATCAGAATCTGATATTTTAAAGTGAAAAACAATAGGATGTTATTTAATAATGAATCTTTCTTTATACATGATAAAGGAGTGGCATAGGTCACAAACAGTTTTTTTTTTCTTTGTTGCTTTGCAGGATAAGATTAAACTATAACAGTAGAATATTGCTGTGGAATATGCTTAAACATTCTGCTCCTTAAAACTGTTAGATTTGCCAAATACATTCTCATAATCACCAGATACCCATAGATTTGATGCTCCACAGTATCTTTTTCATGCTAGCTTGAATGTCATACACTTATAATTTCAGTCCACATTAAAGCAAAAAATAAGCAAGTAAATATATAGTACAAGAGACTATTTATGGATAAAAATACCAGCTCTCTGCTGCTGTTTATCAGAAAAACCTGACATTTTTGTTGGAATGAACATTTCCCATGGAAATCTCCAGTTTGATGTAAAAGTTATTTTTCTTCAAAAATGAGAAAGATTCAAATGAAAAATTTCTACCAGTTCTACTCCTCAGTAATTTGCTTTTATGCACGATACAGTATTGCTGTTACCAGTCAGAGCATTTGATGATGTGATGTTATTGTACCACTGTTTAGAAATGTAGCAAAATCTGGTAGTACCTAAGGAGATAGGTAGTGATACGAGTAACTAAATTATGTGTTTTGCAATTCTTCAGCATATACACAGTTGGATTTCTGAAGCAAAATGCTTAACTTGTTAAATTTCAAAGAGTGAGAAAATATTCTGCAACTTAGAAGCCTGAACACATAGTCCATACCCTTTCTCATCACATCCTTTTCTTCATTAGGTGGTCAATTTCTGTAGCTAGTCAAAAAAAAAAGATACGCAAAAAATGTCAAAGTTGTTTATTTTACAGTGTTCGGCATGAACCCATTCTCTGTTTTTCATGAAATTTCCATGATATTTAATTGGAACCATTTCCATAATGATGTTGATGGCCATTTTCATACAAAATTTTAATTTAAGACCGCAGAACATTTCACAAAAAATGAAAAATACTTATAGATTTTGCAAAAAAAAATGTAGTTTAGAAAAAAAGGCCATTTCAAAGCTTTTCATTGAAAAAAAATGTAACCTAGCTCAACTGGTTAATAGAGCTGGTCAGAAATTTTCCACTGACCATTTATTGAAATCAGTATGTTCCCTGGAAAAATGTCAGTTTTTATGAACCAGCTCACCTAGCAGGTTCTAGGATTCTCAACAGCCACCTAATAGGTTGCCTGGGAGCCTTGGCTCCTAAGGCTCTAACAACATCCAGAGGAATAGTGCTGTGTGAGTAATCTTACCAACTCCACCTCCACTGACACCAACAACTATATCTACAAAGACCCTGGTGTCGGAAGAGTGTTTTTTACACTCAATATTATTTTCAGTGTACTGATTTGTCTGTTTGCCTCACCCTCCTCGTGCCCTTTTTACTCACAGTGACTCTGCTGCCAGATTTTCATGCTCCTCTGCAGCCTTTTCTCTCTCTTCTCACCTCATCTCATCTCTACCAGACTGTAATAAATACAAAGAGATGAATGAAGAAGTCTTTTGCCTTTTTAACTTGTAAGCTCATTGGGGAAGGGACTCTGTCTTCCCACAGGGCTTGTAAGTCACCTAATAGCGTAGGCCCCAAATCTAAATGAGGCTTTTGAGCACTACCAGAGTATAAACAAACAGTGATGAAGAGAGAAAATTGCTGAACTAAAGCCCAATCAATTCCTATTGCCTTTAGTGGGAACAAGTAGAGTGATTTTAACATGCCTAGGAAAAGGGTGAATGATTGTAAGAGAAGCATTGAACTAATGGCATTAGCTGAAAAAAACAGCTGGAGAGTTTGTTAAAACATTTCCACCACAAGGAGATTTTGACCAAAAAATAAAATCACCCAAAAATACTTTAGCCAGATTTGTTTTACCATTTTCTGACCATCTCTAATAAAGATAAAAGCAACTGTGACTTGTATTGTTTTTTGAGGGGACAGATCAGAGCCTGTTGCGGTCAAATTTGAAATCCTTCACAATAACAATATCACCAATTTCCCCAGATTGAGAATATTTGGGAAAATACTTCTTCTGGGCTGGTTAACCATAATAATAAAATGAATAACTGAATGAATGAATGAATGAATGAATGAATGAATAGACAAACTAAAAAACAGAAACAAAAGAAAATCCCTGAACTTGACGTAAAACAGGATCTGGATTAAAACTTCACAGTTTTGCCTGATCTCTAGTCTCATCTCTCATAGGCTAGCTGTATGCTAAAGGACGTTGTCTTCAGATCCACAGAATACTGGTGAAATACAGGAAAATGCTAGGTGAGTGTTCTCCTGGGAGTTTTCTATAAGAATGAAACAAAGGGACCTTCATATAGATACAATATCTGAGCCACAAGCAGAAACTGGTAAGAATATTGAAGAAATAGTAATGCTCTTGGACGTGGCAGAAAACCCACTGAGACTGTACAAATGTGAATCCATGCTGATGATAACATACCAGCTACTGAGATGATGACAGCTGCAGAAATTGTGGCTGCAGTAATGGAAAATAACTGAGGCAGTAAACCTGAAAAAACCCAGAACGATAAAGAGAACAACAAAAGAAAAAACCCACCCAAAATGATTGAGATGATTAGCAGTCTGGAAACTATTCTGTGCCATTAATGAATGCAAGATCTAGGCTATATAAGAGCCCCTATTTTACTGTACTCATTTTAGCAGAATGAGGGGTAGGGAATCAAATCTGACTTAAAAATATGTAATATTTTGCCAGACAGAACAATTATATTCTCAATTCTAAACTGAAGAATTGCCAGAACATTTTATTAAAATGGTAAAGGCATTGAATAAGTGTTATATTGGAACAATGCCCAAAGATCTCAATTGCATTTGGGCCGCACTCTGCAAGGTGATGTGCAAACATGTCAGAAGGCACAGACTGCTTTGTAGAGCTCATAAACTGAAGAGAAAAAGAAAACAAATAAGGGAGGGTCAGAAGGAAAGCATGTAGGTAAAGTGTTCTGGATGATGATGGGTACATACCTAGTTAGTTCCATTTCTTCTTCCTCACTTATTCAAACTGCAAAATATTTAAAGAGCGGAGCACAACCGCTCAGTTCCACATAAGTACAGGCCTTGTGTGAAAGGAACTTGGTGGTTTTACCAGGACACAGCTACAGATGACAATGACAATCAATTTCACCCATTGTTGTGTTTCACCATTAGAGCAAACTACTGTACCCCACCCATCACCATTCCCCAATACCACTGAAAATCTTTGGTCAGAAAACAATTAACTGTGTACATATCTCAATATGTAATATGTACATATCTAGGATGAGGGATGAGATGAGAAATTCTTGATGCTTGGCCTATGTTTAATAATCACTTTTTTTTTATTAGCCATCAAACAGAGGGTCCCTCATTAATTTAAAAATATAAACAAACACCAGGTTTCACACTGTCACTCTTATTGAAGGGAGGATGTGGAATTTCCTCCTGTTACAGCCTCTGCAGAGGACTGTTGCTGTAAGAAAAATGTGGTTTAGAGAGAGAAAAAGGCAGGAGGAACAGGTAGAAGAAAGGTGCCATCAACAAGGTTTGGATAGTTCAAATACATTTCAGAAAAACACATGGGACAAATTCCATATATACCACTCAGTCCAATGTCTGAAAATCAGGGATTAATTTGCTCCCTGAACTTCTGGGTAATCTTCTGAACTGAGCACCCAAATGTAATGTGGTTCATCAATCTGTAAGGAGCATGTGTTAAATGGAACAAAATCACTGATCAAAAGAGGACTTGCAATTTACCATGGAAAAATCATTGAAACCATCAACTCAATCAATTATCTCAGAACACAGCGGTAGTTCAAAAGGCAAAAGGATGCAGAATTGTATTATGACTCAGAAAAGGGATAGAGTGCAAAACCAGAAGTGATACTCTGGTTACCATATAAACCCTTTGTCAGACTTCATCTGGAAAACTAGATATAGCATGGGGTCATCATACAAAAGGATAGATATTTTTGAAGCCTCAGGCAAAAAAATTTTTTTTTACAGTATCTATTGAGAATGTTTGGAGGAAGGTTTGGTTCCTCTTTTCTTGTTAGGAAGATTTAAATTCTCTCATCCTAGTTTGTAAATAGACATAATGTATAAATTGTTGTATGTGCATGCATTTTATGTAATTTTCCTCACAGTTTATATTAGAGATGGAATGGAGATGTGTTGATAGGATCAGGGCAGTTTAAGATAGGGATAAGGTTCAAGGCTGAATCATAATTTGATTTCTAGACTCAACAGTGCAATAATTTTGCAAGATGTTTTCTTTCCAAGGAATTTCTAGATTACCCATCTAAACACTTTTAACAAGATTTCTGCTACAAATGGTGAATATCTTGGAAATCAATTGATCTTGCAATACTTCAGCCAACTTTAATGTTGGAGATATTTTAAAGTCAGCCATTCCTATGAGATTTCTGCCATCTTGTGAGATTTCACTCTTATCCAAATAAAAAAGGTTTGGGATCAGAGCCAGAGGCGGGTTCAGATCAAAGGAAATAGGTGTATTGGTTCATTTAAAAACCTTGGTTTTGTCTGTACTAAACATTTAAATTTATAAAATCTCTACATGACTGCAGAGACAGCAGCCATTTTGTCTTTAGAATTACTGTAGCTTGCTGCAGCGGAAACCCTCCAACTGTGCTCTCTCACGGAGAATGTACTTTTGTTTTTTCTTGCTATTTTCTTAAATCTTAATAAAAAGGCACTGAAGATTTAAAGTGTGTTTTGCTCTGTGGGTATGGAAAACATAACAGAGAGAAAATGAAAAGATGGAAGAAGGCGGTCTGAGGACAGCTTCAATTTAGTCCCAGCCACAAGAAAAGGCTTAATCCAATTTTTTTATCCTCTTTGCCTATCTCTGGTCATGATAATTTCCACATTACACTTGGGGTAAATCTCCCTCTTCCACTGAGGATGACAAGTGTGCAGCATCATTTGTGTCATGGGTAACACATGAGGTGCAAAATATTATACATCATAATTGACATCTAGTCATATCGTATAGCTGGGAGGAAAATAATATTTAACTACTTCACCTTAAATTGCCAGATGCATTACAAGGTTAAATTAAAATGCAATTAAATAGATCATCCTAGTAATGATGTGGGGTTCTTAATGTGGAATGTAAAATCAATGGCAAAGTCAATTTATTTCAGAAGGAAAAAATCTCTCTCTTCTTTTCTAGCAATCCTATTACATTATACTTCAGTGCATTGCTAAACATTGCTCTTACCTTCTACTTTAACAGTGGCAAACTCTGGGGTCTGACATGAAATAGGCTATTTCATCTGAGATGGTTTAAGCTGGCCTAAGGAGTGACAAGAGAATATAGCAGCAGTCAGTGCTAATGACAGCATACCATTTTTATAGACTAAAGGTCGAGCAATGAATTTCAATTATAGAGTGTCAGGATGCCCAAATGTAGGTACCTGATAACAAGCCTGAAGCTCCAAGCTTCTGCAGATTTCTTCTTTAGAATTTCAATAAAGCTCTTCGCCTTTAGCACATATTTTTTTTTTACCAGAAGCCAATAGATGTAATCTTTTATAAGAAACTCCATCTTTGCTTCCCTTCAGCAAGAATGGTGTAGTAGCGAAATGAAGCGTGACTTTAAAATGTTATAGACAGCCAGGCAATTTTTTTAACTTGTTTTTATGTTAGTGTCCCACCCCAACATCTCTATTTGTTTTTTTAACATGGCATTTTAAAAATCTGTTTTTAAATTAAAATATTTAAGTAACCAAATTGTTATGACAAATCTAATCAAGTTTGCCAGACCAAGAGGGGACTGTATCTATATTTCTTTTAGCACATTGTTGGAACCATCTTTATACAATTAGGGGTAAATCAAAAACAAGCTAAACATTTCTAAATGCTTTGTTGTAGGTTGGGTGAAACATCATTAAAGCTGGTGGCTGTAACTGCTTCACTTCATTAGCTATAAAAAGGAGCTATAAGTTCAGTTCCTTCATAGCAGCCCCCACTTAAAACAAAGGCATATATGTGACTCTGCCCAGCATGGAAGGCTTCACTGGGCATTATTTTGCATAAAGATGGGAGGGTGGGAATGGAGAAGCACACAGGAACATATTGAGAAGAAAGTTACAGACACGACTTGAACAAGCACTGAGTGTATGGTGCTGAAGAGAATTGGGGCACTGAGCAAGGAAAGAACTCCGGCTGTTTGGTTCCTCCTGCGTTCAGGAAAACAGAAATTTGTGCAGTCTCCATAAATAAGCAAAATAATATCAAAGGTACCTGACTGTATCATCAATTCTTCCCCCCTAACTGGAACAATCTGAAAGACTCCAAATATATAGCTAGCTGCTCAGTTCAAATGGGTAACAATATGTTTAGTTCACTCACAAACAGAGGCACAAATTGATTTTAAAGAAAATTAAGGCCCTGATCCTGTTCAACAATATACATGTGCTTAACTTTGAACAACCTACATATTCTCTACAACCATTTTCCCAATAGTGGAAACCTAGAATGGATTTATTAATCACTGTGTTTCTCATTCATTCATTTTGTTATTAAGATTTTCTTATTATGAAAGTTCTCCATCCAGTTAAAAAAACACACTAACCACGTTTAATATTATGCTGTAAACATCTGGATGCAAAAGGAATACTCTCACCAGACCATTCCCCATCTGGCAAAAACATGATTAGCCAGAATTCCAAATGTCAGTGGAACACTTCATCAGTGTTTCAAACGTTGACATTTTTTGACCAGCTCTCATGTTAAAATACAATTTGGGCTTTGTCAGACAAATGGAGGAAGAAAATGTCTGACCCAAAGGCCCTCCACTAAAAGATATCATTGCAGTAGCCCCTAGATGTTCAGACACAGGATAACCAGCCAGGATATTATCTTTCCTCTGGGTCCTTATCCTCAAAGAATGGCGAGGGATCATTGCTTCTGTGGCCACTTCATAGAGTATAGAAGGGCACCCACAATCTGGCCAACAATAATATTTACTTGAAGTTATACAGTTGGGCCTTTCTTATCTTGGTGAACTCTTTACTTCCTCAACATTTCATCTTAATTGTGAATTTCAGTGTGGTCTCTTGGCAGAATCTCTGATAGTATTTGCCTGAAAATACTCAGAGCATCCATCCATAAAGCATGGGACCTGTGCAATCTCCTCCCGACAGCTATTAAGGCTGCTGAAGTGCCATATGTTCCTAGAAGAAAAACTGAAGCCTCTGTTATTTCTAGAGGCCAGCAGCTGCAAAGTTCTTGACAGATTTAGCAACAGAGCTCATTACAAGATTCTGAGGACAGTACTTTGAAATGCTCTCAAAAAGGGGTCTTTATAAATGCTTT
This sequence comes from Emydura macquarii macquarii, assembly GCF_026122565.2. Classification (NCBI taxonomy): domain Eukaryota; kingdom Metazoa; phylum Chordata; order Testudines; family Chelidae; genus Emydura; species Emydura macquarii. Next base: position 6,507,691 of record NW_027130698.1, read on the forward strand.
GCTTTTGCCTTGACCTCATGCAGGAAGAGAATGAAAAGTTTGAAACATTGTGACAAATAATTATTAGCTGTTCTTAGTTACTGTATTTAGTAATTTAGGTTCTTATTAATCTTTTCTCAATTTGTCTTTCTTTTATGTCCCTTAGAAACTGATATTTTTTTCTTGCATTCCATATTCTGTATCTAGAGAAAAGTTGTGTGAATATGATTTTTCAGTTCAATGGGAATTCCTCAAATTAATAAAAAAATGTTATTTTGGGGTTGAAATGAAATAACAATTTTCAGAATTTTACAGCGAAAAAAGTAGAACAATACCCTTTGCTTTGAAAAATCTCAACATTTTGTTTTGATGGTTTTAAAATAAAAATAAAGGGAATTTTGAAATAAAAAGTTTCTTTGAATGAAAAGACAAAACATTTCATTCTGAAAATGATGAAAAATTTTTTGATTTTTTTCAGCTGTTTACGCATTTTGTTTTGTTTTTTAACTAAAACAATTTGGCAAAAATACACTAATTCATTAAATGTTTGGGTATCACAGTATCTGCATTTTTCACAAAAAGTTTTGTATGAAAAATTTCTCTCAGCTCTACAACTCATTCTCTCAGAGTGTGAATATTGTCTCAGGATTGAGTAGAGCTAGTGGGAGAAACTTCAATAGAACTATATTAGTGGGAATACGCGTGTCCGAGTCTGGTCCCGAGTCACCAGAATTTTATTTGAGGAAAAAGTTTCAACACATTTGAAATGTCCCATTTTGATATTTTTGAAACAAAACCATTTCAATTTTTTTTTTGTTCTGAAACAACTTGTTGTTTAGAATATTAAGTTTTGTATTATATTACATATAATATAAAATAAAAAGTGAAGTCAAAATGACATGTTTTGATGAACCTAAAATGATTCCCCCCCAAGAATTTTCCTTTGCAGAGTATTTGAAATGTTTTGGTTTTCACTCCAATTCAGACTCTGATTCTTCTAACACATTGATGTAAATCAGGAATAAGCTCAATAAAGACTAAGTTCAGTGAAAAACCCATTTAAGCAAGAGCACAATCTCAGTCTCTGTGGATGGTATAAAACAATTCAAACAAAGCATGAAATACACATTGCACAAGAAGTTTCATTTAGATTTTTTTTTAAATGTACAGTTAAATGAACTTTAAGAGTGAAATACCCTTTAAAGAGAGACTTCTACTGATCCAAGTTAAAGCGTGGGAGCTGTGAAAGGATTTTGGCCCTATATATACTGTTCTAGTCTTCATGAATACTAAACTAAATTTTATATTTCCAAGTAATAGGAAAAATAGATTGAACAGACTGGAAGCAGTGTTGATGGTAAATGTGACCAGGGCTTCAGGCTAAGCCTATTTCACATGCAAAATAATTTAAGACACTTAAATAAATAAATAAAAAATCCATTTTATTTAGCCCAGCAGTCTGAAACTTCAGAGGGTAAGTACTTCTCACCAGGAGCAAACTGACTTGAGGTGTGTTTAAAAACTCATTTTGGAATTACATTTAGTATCTAGGCCAGCTGTTGGCTTAGTGCAAGCCATTTTGCAGAAAGTAACATCATTTGTGCCAAGAGTCCAATGTAACATTTTAACTACTTGATTTGAGAACATGGGAACGTTCTGTATGAATATATATATATATCTTTAAATTACTTAAGCATTAATCAATTATGGAAGTGAAAATACACTGAGTCTTGCATACCTTTATTCAAGGAGATGGAATCTACATAATACTGCCAGAGCTGAGAGAAAATGCTTTCTACTCATGGCAACTAAATTAATTTTAATGAGAAGAAAGTCACCATATATGCCACATATCAGCAACTGTAGGCTGGAACAAAGAGAACTTGTCTTAATGGAAAGAGGTGCTATGCTATGAAATTCCTGACAACAAAGAATCTTTCAATAATATCCGGTCTACCTACCCTGAACCACATATTGGAACAGATGAATGTTACAATTCTGGATACCATATAGAAAGTGAAGGAGTAAAGGAGATCAAATTCATATCTATCTATCTATATATATTCTAAGTATTATTATAAAGTTCTTTTCTCGTGGAGCATTTGATTAATATGAGAGGGCATTGGGTTGAAAAATTCTAATACAGATGCTGATCATTTCCCTCCTCACCAAATTTTTGCGATCATGATCATTGTATCATGATCTTTGGTCTGAGCACATTTCTTATTCTAAGAGGTAAGTTTAGAGATGCCAAATCAAATACAGTTATGGTGGTGCATAACAATATCTGATTTTGCGACTACAAAAATTCATTCTTAGTTTAATAACTAGTTATCTATTTCCTTTTGCAGTACAAGAAATAGAAAGTCTCTGTTAATTAAAATTAGGAAATTATATACATATTGTATTTTCTGTTATTTAATACATACCTGACTATGAATGAGTGTACGACTGTACAACCTTACATGTACTTTTCTTATTAAGTTCAGGGACAGGTCAATTGAATTGGTAGTAGTGATGAATGTCTTAACCTGTTTTGGTAATTAGGAACCTGACTTCACTCTGTAAAGTACAGTATATGCTCTTCTTACACACTAGTGAAGTATTGTGTAATTGTATCTTTGTAATTATTTTTTAGGCTCAATGGTCAGCACAGTTAACTTTTCTTAGAGTTACTTTTACTAATATGAATGGATCTAGTATTAGAAAATATTTATAACAAAATTGAAATTTGCCAGTTTAAATTTGCAAACTCAATCAACTCAATCAATCATACGCATTTGGTTGACACGAGTTTGTGCAAAATAGTTCACCTTTTGGATGTTTGTGAGAAACTGAAAGGCCAGATTGGCTTGAAGTGTATAACTGTGGCACTTTGAAAGAAGTGAGATTATGGGGGAGCAGGGTACTGCATCCCAAATATCACATGCCCTTATAAATGTAGTAGAGGATTGAAAATCAGGAGGTCCCAAATTCTCGTCAATACTTGCTAAGGAGTGGGGCCGTTACTTTGAGCAGGTAAATAATAATTAACCCTTCTTTTACCAATCTAGAAAATGGAGGCTCCAAGAAGAAAAGGACAGGCATGCCAAGGCCACAGGGCAAGTTGGGATCAGAACCACATTTAGATTCCTAGTTCTATAGCATATGCCTAATCCCATAAATGTGCCTTGAAAGTAAATCCCTTGAACCATGTTGTATGTTGGAAAATTCTGACTTGAATTGTACTTTATACCCCCATTGTCTTCAATAAGTGTTCTTGGTCACATCTATGTAGCTCTACTATTGTCAGAAGGCTTGTAAGGTGGCTCTGCAACTGGAACTGAATTTGGATAGTGATGATGTAAGAGTCAGAAGAGAATTCAGTTCACTCTGAAAAAGTTGTGGGTTCTGTAGGACTGACAGCAGCAAGATGACCTCTCTCTCTCTGCCCTTTGTCAGAGAAATGTTGTACCCCTTCAAAGACCTAGAGAGCCAGAGAGTTACCTGCTATAGGGAGGCAGCTCCATACCAGATCAGTATGGAGACACTGATCCATCCCCAAACTCCCAGAGGTGACTGGAAGAGACTGGGACTGCTTATACCCACAGCTGTGCAGTAAAAGCCCTCTTTCACCCTGACCAGGCAGAGCAGTAAAGGAAGCTCATCAGCCTATCAGTACAAATCCCTTCTTCACCACACAGAACTTCACATATTGATAATGCTTATATGATGCCTGCAAATGTTGATCTTACTAAATGAATATTTATCTAGCATAGCTGGTAGAAAGTCCTCATGCTAATTCATACAATGCAATTTAGAAAAAGGGGAAAAATTAACATGCCTGGCTGAATAATTGTTCCACACAATTATTAATTAAGATCCAATAGTTCTTGAGGAACATTAAGCTTGAAACATTTTCTACTCTGCATTCCAAGGGCAGCATTTCTGATTGTTCATAAAAATGTGCACACAGCTAGAAGTTCATGTTATTGGATGAATAAATAATATGGTGAGAGCCCTGAAAGGAACAATTTGAATAACAAACAAGAAATGTATGGGCATTTCAAATGATTTATTTATAGTGCTAACATTTTAAATTAGATACCTGGATACCCATAATTATTGTATAAATTCTAACTGAATATTTTAACTCTTCACTTAATATATTGTACATTTTAACTGTACGCGAATTTGTCTAATGAAATGATGAAAAAAGTATGTCAGCTCAATGAAGCAAGTTTATAGGACTGTAATCTAAAAATATTAGAGTATTAAGCAATCATTTCATGCTGCTTCTCGGCATATGAGTGCAGCAAAATTAAACAATTTGAATGCTGCAGAATGGTATCAAAAATAAAAATCAGACTTAGGTTCCTTTAATCCATCTATAATGTTTGTACAGCACTAAATTCAGAACCATAAAAAATTATAATTTGCATCTCTTATAAACAGGCTCATATTCAAGAGTAAAGTTAGTCTAAAGCCAATAAGACTGTGCTAGGTCTGCAAAGTTTATGTTACCAGATTTGATATATTTTTCATATCTTCTATTGCTTTTCATGTTAACAAGTTTCTAAATGACAAATACAAAGGGTTGTATTGTCTGTGCTCCCCTGCATTTCTTGCTTTGATTTGAGGACTAACAAGGCCGACCCATGTGACTGCATATCGTGGTGGTTTGCATTAGTGGCAATTTTGCTTGCATGTTATTTATAATAAAACAGAAAGAGAATATATTCAGTAAAAAGATTGCAGAAAATTAGTATTGTCAAAGTTAAAAGAACACTAGGAAGTCTGATCAGTGAAGTAATTTACTAACACATATTAAGCTTCATTCTTATTTACACTAAGGCTACTTTACACCCATTTGCCCCCACTTTTAGGTACTTTTATACAGCCAGACTGGTGTTAAGTGACCTTAGTGAAAATGAGACTCAGGCCCATTATTATTAATTATTGATATTTGAGAATCACCTACCAGCCCCTGTTAAGACCGGGGTCCATTTTGCTGGGTATCCTACCAACCCTTAGTGGCAGTCTCTGTCCCAAAGACCTTACATCTAAACAGACAAGACAAAGGGGTAGCCAACGCCACACAGTAGGTTAATACCAGAAACAGGTCTCCTGAGTTCCAGTCCAGTGCCTTATTCACCAGGTCAGGCTGTGTCACGAAAACACAGTCTTTGTTATTATCAAGCTAGTTAGAGCTGGTTTGGGAACACACTAAATATACTACTTCTTTCAAGTATTCCAAACTAACATATATAATCAGACATGGGTTTTCAGTATAATACTGGGACATAAATCTAGAGGAACTGCAAATGAAAAATCATCAAAATGAAGTTCTCACATTAATCTGTTTGGTTCGGAGGAGACTTCTACCATTATAGACTAATACACTGGAATCTAAATTGAGCCTTTGCAGAAGAATGCCATGTCAGTATGACATCTTGGAGACACTGTAGTCTATCTCAGACAGGCTCAGTGCACCTTGGAGCAAAGAGGAACTCCTTCACTGACAGTGACTAGCTTTGCTGGCTGGTGCGGGGGCGGAGGGGGTGCCACGGTCAGTGCTAGTGCCTAATGACTGCAATAGCATCTTCCCCGTCACAAAGACAGGAGCAGGCAGGCTACTTAATTTCTCCCCATTCCATACCTGTGCACTTTTTTCTGAGGAATAGACACAATTTTGCGTCAAGAACTTTTTTAGGTGAAAAAAAAATGAAACACACTGACATGCTGAAGTCAGACATTTATGTAAAGCAGGATTCAGAAGGGGAGGTTACCTAATACAATTAGTGCAGGATTTATAGCATGCCTTTTCTGCCTCATTGTTTTGAGTCCAGTTGAGTGAAAACTGCAACAGGGCCAAATCCCACTGATTTTACTCATGCAAATACTTCCATTGACATCAATAGCAATACACAGCTGAGCAGGATTCACTCCCTAATGATGATGATGTATGTGAAATGAGTTTGTGGTCTAGTTTTTATTTAATAGGTATTTAAATTACAAAAACACATCAAATAAACCACTACAAGTGACACCGATTGGCACTTTTATGGTAGCCTCAGGGGGTGATCAAAGACTGACTCAACATGAAGATTTAACTATGCTCTTGTGATTAGAGTCCAGACGCTAAGAGAATAATCTGGGGAAGCTTGTACAGTCATTCTTCATGCTGTCCCTGTTCTGTAGGTAAAGTGAAGACTTCATTTCCAAGTGCTGTCAGCCTGACCTTTCATGAGCACTAATTCAGAGAATAATCTGGGGTACTGTTAAGTTCATTGAGATGCTTACTGTGCTGTAATAGCAGTTTTCTACAATATCCATGAGAAGCTATTACACACATTTAGCACCATGAAATATGTTCTGGAGCTCTCTTTTTAAAACAGTTTGTATAGTTTTAAATATGTAGTCAGGACAAAGTAATTTTCAGAACTAACAAAGTTATTTAACACATGAGGAAAGAAAACATACAAGAAACGAAGCACACAATTCTCCTTTCACTGACTGCAGTAGCTAAACTCCCACTGATTTAAATGGAATAAAATCAGGCTTTACTTGGCCATTATATAGTTTACCATGCAGATGTTTGCAAAAATCAAGTACAATTATGGAACAACATTCCCACCTCAGAAGGAATAATTCATCATTCGCAGATGGATTTTGTTTGGAGTCTTATGGGATAGAATCTGTTATTTTTTCATTTGTTCATGCACTAGTGGAGAATTTCTTGCTTAGAAATTGGATTCCACTTTTCATCAGCTACAGGGGTATTTAACTCCCTTAACTCTACTCCCTTACTCGGTTTGTGATCCTTCCCCGTGTTTTTTAGGGGTTTATTGGTGAAAAAAAAACCCAAAACGACAATCATAAAAAAACTTGACTAACTGGAAAAAATAGGGGTTTTTTATCATAGTATACGGTCTCATTACAATATGAAAACGACATCAGATTGTATCAAAATTCCTACAATAGAGTGCTTTGGACTTCAGAGGTATAGGTCTGCTTCTGCAAAGGCCTGAGAGAATGTGAAATTGATTTCAATGGAAGTGGAGAGCTGTTCAGTGGGAGTTTTCTTTTTGTCATATTTCGATAAGCTAACTGTGCAAAACAATCCATTAAACTGTCCTTGGAAAAGCTTTCTGATCCTGCATTCATGTCAACAGGCCTACTTGTGTGTGGAAAGCTTGAAATACTGAGCCCTTAAGCAATCACTGTCAGATGTGCTACCTCTCTAAGACAACTCCAAATTTTAGCACAGAACAAAGGCATCCTGGATCCTTTAGACCAGGAGGACACCTGGAAGATGGCCACTGTCGAAAGAGAGGATATTGGGCTAGATGGACTAATGGTCTGACAATATGGCTGTTCTTATGGTCCCAAAGGGGGTCTAAATTATCTGTTACCACTTAAGAAAGAGATCTTGGAGTCACTGTGAATAGTTCTCTGAAAACATCTATTCAATGTGCAGTGGCAGTCAAAAAAGCTAACAGAATGTTTGAATCACTAGGAAAGGAATAGATAATAAGACAGAAAATATTGTATTGCCTCTTTATAAGTTCATGGTATGCCCACATCTTGAATACAATGTGCAGATCTGGTTGCCTCATCTCAAAAAAGATATATTGGAACTGGAAAAGGTACAGAAAAGGGCACATAAAATGATTAGGAGTATGGAAAAGCTTCTGTATAAGGAGAGATTAATAAGACTGGGACTTTTCAGTTTGGAGAAGAAATGACTAATGAGGGATATGATAGAGCTTTATAAAATCTTGACTGGTATGGAAAATGTAAATAAGAAAATGTTATTTAGTCCTTCTCATAACACAAGAACTAGGGGTCAATCAAATTAAATTAATAGGCAGCAGGTTCAAAATGAACAAAAGGAAGTATTTCTTCACAGAATGCAGAGTCAACCTGTGGAACTCTTTGCCAGAAGATGTTATGAAGGCCAAGAGCATATAACAGGGTTAAAAAAAGAACTAGAGAAGTTCCTGGAGGATAGGTCCATTAATGGCTATTATCCAGGGTAGGCAGGGATTGCTGTTTGCCAGAGGCTGGGAATGGCTGATGGGTGGATCACTTGATGATTACCTGTTATATTCATTCCCACTGAAGAACCTGGTATTGGCCACTGTCAGAAGACAGGATACTGGGCTAGATGGACCATTGGTCTGACCCAGTACGGCTATTCTTATGTTCAAATAAATTTTTGTTTAACTTCTGATTTTGCTAAAAAATTTGAAAAAGTGTTTGTTTGACATGAATAGATTTTTTTTCATATGTCCAGCAAACCGAAAAATCAGTTATTTAAACAGCGCCATCACTAACCTCCAAGTCCCAGATGTCCCCCTGGACTACATGTCACAGGTTAGAATGCCTCTATTCTAGGCTGAAAGGGCCAGAACACCCTGTTACAAATTTAACATCTTGTAAGGTTTTCAAAATGTACGTGACCATTTTCTTCTATTTATCACAGATCAAGAGAACCTCGATAGACTGCACTAACATGTTGCACTCTGAATAGGTGGCTTATGGAAAGCTTATATAAACAGAGATGATGTAAAATGAATCCTTGAATCTTTACATAAATGTAATGAGTTGCTATTCTTACACACACAAAGTATCTTCTCCACACAATGCATTTGATGGAAGCAAATAAGTTTTTTGGATATATGCATGGAATAGGCATATTGATAATATTTACTATGTGTATTGCAGTCCACTATCATATAAAACTTCCCCACACAGCTCTGTGATGTTCATAGTGGCTTCCAATATATACTCTATGACACGCCTCTGGAATAATTCTCAGTAAATCTAACAATTGAGCTCACTATATCCCTGTAATAAGAGTGTTTGCTTGTACTGAGAGGTTTTATAATATACCAATGCATTAAATGTAAGTGACTGAACAAACTCATTTTATTTATAACCTACTTGAAGCCACGTATGAAATGCTGTTTTTACTAGAATATAATAATGTGATGGGCTTTTATCTGTTTCATCCCATTACAGAATAAAAATATAGCTTACCAGGAGATGTAAAATTAATACAGTTATTCCTACTTGCTTCTGAAGATACTGACACTTTTGTTCATTGGAATGATCAAAGCTTTATTTAAGATTATATTATATAGATAAATATAATATAATATAATTATATAGATATATATATATATAAGATATATATATATATATATATATTATACAGTCCATCTCTCATAGAAGGATTATAAAATATGCTACATTTTAATATTGACACATATTTAAAAAACTGTTAGAAAACAGAGAAGTCCAACTAACAAAAATGCATGAATGAAGATGTTAATTATTTTCATTCATTTACTAAGCAATTTCTACCTTAAGTGTTCTGTGGCTTGGATTCTATCAAAAATATATTAAACTGAGAAGAACTATTCCAGGAATCATTATGGTGACTTGAAGAACATCTTATACCATGTTAATTGAATCCATACATCATCTGAATTTCAAATTCTGTGTAGACTAGACAGGAAATGAAAATATAGATTAAATGATGTTTACATTTTTGTAGTTATGCATTTACCTGATATTTCCTTGAAATGTATCTATTTGATGCCAAAGATCAAAATTCTTTTCAAAGACTTTTACTGCCAGAACTGGTTAGAAAATCTTTTTTTTTCCATGTGGAAAATTTAAATGAAAATTTTTTATTTTCATTTTTGTTGAAATTTTCCCACAGAAAAATCAAAACTCAAAATATTTGAATTCAGAGATAACACTGTGGTGCCTCATGGGAGCTGTAGTTCAGGAGCTTCCATTCTTCTCTAAATGCTAGATATCCTGCTCACACAACATCTCCCTTGATGCATCACAGTTTCCCCCACCCCCAACATAGTGAAGGAAGACAATTTCAAGAGTTCCTGGCCACGATGCATCATGGGAGATGTAGTGTGGCTGGGAAGCACAGAGAATGGCATGGCAACATGAGGAAGATGAACTACATCTCCCAACAGGAACTGAATTGAAATATTTTGTTTGTCTAAAATATTTCAATTTTTGGTTGGGGGGGGAGGGGGAGGGTTATTTTTAAAAAAATCAAAACTTGCGATGGAAAGTGGATACTTCACAAAAAAAAATTTTTTTTTGTTAAAAACCCAATTTATCATTAAAATCCAGTTTCAACAGAAAATTTTTGACCAGCCCTAATTAGATTTCCAGCATTTGTAAACTTAGGTCCTTGAGAGGCTGACAGCAACCTCCAAGCTAAAACTGTATCTGGTTTGTTTGAATATAGGCTTTTGTTTACATCTCACACATCATCAAATACAGTACTAATTTCTATAGTAACATCTGGCTGTTAGGACTGCAGCATTTAATGACAGGGGACATGTTTGTCAGTTAAAGCAAAACATACTACAACTTGGCTTAGTTGGGATAAGTCATAGCTTGCAGCCAAAGATTTTTCAGTCAAAAATCCAGAATATGGCATGGATTTCACCACACTGCTCTTGTTCATACTGATGATTTTCAGAACTTCTCCCACTCTTGGACTAGCACTAGTCCAGTAGTGGTGGTGTTTCTGTTTTTTATTTCCAGGCCAGCTAATCCTATCACTATGCTATACCAACACTGGAAGAGTTATTTGACACCATCTGCACAGACGGAAGACATGCCATATGGAACAAAATGTGTAATATGTTTCAGTTTGGAACATATTCTGGTTTTCTGTGCACACAGGATTGGGACTATCTAATCTTCTCTTTATCCTATCTGTAGAATATGGTTGGAACAGCGAGCGCAATTACTACATTTCATGGCACATAGTCCTGTCTATACCCATTGTCCCTGCCTACACAGGGTTGAGCAAATCGATGTATGTAGTGACAGACCCATTGCTCTGACCCTGATCAGAACCACTTCTAACCTCCCTGCACACTACACACAGTGCAAGAGTCTCTTTGCACAACATCTCTATGGATGGACTGTCCTTTCTTTAACAGACTGGCATAATCTCCACCGCTTTTGGGGGACCAATGTGCCCATATCAGGGTGGGGAAAGGCATGATTTCATCCTTTTCAAACAAGCAGGTTTTAATACACACACAGATTAGGTTTGTTCATTTTCCATGTTTTAATGTAAAGCAACACAGCAGTGCTGTGAAGACATGAGATATATCACAAAGCGAGTCAGAAGTTATCAAAAAGTACCTGTGTCACAAAATGACACCAGTCAATTACTTTGTGACAAGTCATGAGGTAATTTGTGATGTGTCACAGTCACAGGATAACCCAAGTTAACTCATGTCAGCACTACATAAAATATTAAAAGAAGTGAAGTGTGTCAATGTACTGTAGAAAAGTAACCAATTTTCTACCTATGAAAATTAAGAAAGTGATAACCAAAAATTTTGTTTCAGCTATAAGCTGAAAGTGGCCATATATAATCGATTTCTCTCTCCACATTTTCCAACACGCAGTACATTACCCTTGAGTGTTGACCTGTGGCACTAAGAGATGAGAGACTACTTTAATTTTATTGTTCCCTCTTTTAATCAAAGGCTGTCAATCATACAATTCCAATTTAACTAAAATGAAATGGAGATTTGCTGATATGGGCAATTGCTTTCTAAAATTGGGGATGACAATTTCATTTGTGGTCTCATTTGCAATTGAGCCCAAGTTTTCAAATAAACATTCTGGCTTTAAATTTCCAATTGGAAACGATAATTGAAATTTTAAAGTGTAGTATTACCTAATGAAAGGATTTATGATGCAGATATATTACTAGCAGTAAAAATAAGGGATTCCAGATGTTTGTGTCAATTCAGGAATGTAAAGAATTGTTTACTCAAGAATTAATTTTTTTTAAATACAAGTTTCATGAAAGTTTATACATGGGGGTTAAAACAGAATCCTAAACAATTGATTCATTTTCTAGAAAGGGAGCAATTCATTCAAGGGGAAATTCACCTAGGGCACAGAGGATTCATTTAATGCTCTCTTTCATTTCACCTAAGCCAAACAGAATTGCTGAACTTGGTATGGCGATTGGCAGAAAGGGGCTGCAAATATGAGGTAGTGTTTGCAGTGGCCCTGAATAGGCTACTGCATAAGAGATTTTTAGGGTAGCACAAAGGAAAAGCTGTTTAAATGCATCAGTCCATCAGCTCAAAAACCCTACTTAGGTGGTATCAACTGGCAGTGGTCAGTATTTCAATCTCTGGGCTTGAAAATGAATTTCCCAAAGGGGTATATGGCAGACCTGCCATGGTTATGTGTGTGTTCGGATGAATTCTATACAATTCAATCCCCTTTGACGATTCTCTAATCCAGATGACCCTCTGTCTTTGTGAGGGATTTTGAGGAGTAAATTTAACTCACATAGCATAGGTTTATATCTATTACATTTTAGTCTTTTTATATACCAAAACAATGCAGGTGGTGAACTAGACAAATGACACACAAGAATAGAGATCCTACTTGATCCATGTTTTCCTATTTAATCTTGGCTAATTTATGTCAAAGTTACCCTATAAAATTTTTTGATAGATTTATTAACTGGTGATTAGTTGTACAAATGCAAGATGAGCTGTGTACAAAACAATGTACAACAAATCAACCCTTTGTTTTCAAACCTCATAAACTCTTTAGATATCTGAAATTTTCTAATTCCAGTACTTTAATTAAGATGGGTATTTTTTTACGTTAGCGGTTGTTTTCAATTATGTGAGTATAGCTTACAAAATCAACAACAGAAATCAAATGTTTACCATCCCAGGAATGAAACAGTTTACTGTACAACAATAAAAAATAAAAAGCCCTTGTACTGCAATAATCTGAAAATCTGAATTAGGCTGTCGACTATAGCTATTAAGGGAAGTCATGCAGAAATGTGCCCTTTAGCATGATACTTACTCTAAATTATGTTACTCTTTGAAATGCTTATTTTACCATGTGCATCTTTAAATTAAAAATGAGGCACTTTTATAAACTTTCCAGAGGTATATCCTGTGATAGTTTATTTTCATTTTATTAACCTACAGCCTTTTATCAAGTAGGATAATCCTAGTTTTCTATCTACCTATGTAAAACAATTGCTCTCTATCTGGAATCCATCAGCATTGGTGTCAGTCATTCTACTTTAATTTAAACCCTTCAAGTTGTTGACTCCACTGATGGAAATCCATGCAGTAAAAGCCTGCGAGATCAAGATGAATGAAAGGACAATGTGAACTATTAAAGGATCACAGTTGTCCACAGCATGGTGTGTTAGGAGTTATTTTGGTTTAGTTTTACAGCTTCAGAGTTATTTGTATAGGTACAATAAAGAGATGATGTATTAAAGGTCAGACCAACACCTCCCATTTCAGTACCGTTACGGGCGAGGTTGTGACTTGGACTACAGGTCTATGAAGGGGAGGAAGAGCCCCCATTACAGTGCTGTGTGGCATATCCCAACCTTGAGAACAGTCATGTGTGGTAGGTTAGGCTACTCACCCACTTACTGCCACACCAGAGAAGGAGGGCATAGGGTGGGGAATGGGTAGAGCCCTGCTTCAAACTCTCTTACTCACTGGCCATAAAGTAAATCCAAGATGAGCCAATCCCAGGGCATATAGGGGTATAGGCCAAGAATGGATTAGTAACAGACAGGCACAATGAGGAATCATGCCTGAGAGCTATAGCTGAGTCACATTACTTCCCACAGGGCTCCTGTGGTGGAGGGGATTGCATATTTCTCCTTGCTTGGGTCTGTACTTAAAATCAAAATCTAGGCCTAACAGGCCATCTTTGAACTAACATGGCCAGGGAACCAATACTGTTTTATTTATGCAGCCTTCATATGCCTGTCGTCATACTGTGATGTCTTTGGAGCAGCTATTTACAGTGTCTGTAAAGTAGCTACCACATGGGGCCCTGATTCTGACTTGGGCCCCAGGTACTAACTGTAGTGTAAACATGTCATAACAACAAGAATATAAGCACAGAAAGAAACAGGAGAATTAAATTAAGTAAGGAGTTAACACATACCACATTTCAGCAACTCTCCTTAATCACACAGTTCAGAAGAGGTCATTTCCTCTAAAGTGGTTTTATTGTTGGGTTGTAATAGTCAGAGCTTAGTTTACCCTCAGGTAAAGAAATAGGTCAATTTTCTCAAAAAATGCAATTAATAAAAAAAAATTGTCATGATGTATGAGACCCATTCATAGCAAGGACTCCAGCACAGTTAAAAGGTAAGAAATTCATTAGTGTCAGGGAACCAACAGATAGAACCACTTACTGTTTTAATGGAGTTGTAACATTAATTAATGGAAATATTGGATCTGCTAATCCACAGAAAAAAAACTTTGCAATTTGTGATTTTCCTTTTAACTGGACTTTAAAGTTACACATAGGGTACAGCCGTGTACATCAGTAACTGACCCAGCTTGCATTTGATTATAAATCCAGGTGGAAAGTTCACACAACCTTATTCTTTTATTTTTCTGATAGCTTTATGATATACCCTGGGAAGATAGTCTTTCCAGCCTGACGTTGTAATGTAAATCCAAGCATTGCCTCCATTAATTTTCTTTTTGCATGGTCTGTTGGCTAGGCAATAAGGCAGTTTAGGGCAGTGTTTCTCAACCAAGGGTACGTGGACCCCTGGGGGTACGCAGAGGTCTTCTGGGGGTACATCAACTCATCTAGATATTTGCCTAGTTTTGCAACAGGCTACGTAAAAAGCACTAGCAAAGTCAGTACAAACTGAAATCTCATACAGACTATTACTTGTTTATACTGCTCAATATACTGTACACTGAAATGTAAGTAAAATATTTATGTTCCAATTGATTTATTTTATAATTATATGGTAAAAATGAGAAAGTAAGCAATTTTTCAGTAATAGTGTGCTGACACCTTTTATATTTTTATGTCTGATTTAGTAAGCAAGTAGTTTTTAAGTGAAGTGAAACTTGGGGTACATAAGACAAATCAGACTCTGGAAAGGGGTACAGTAGTCCGGAAAGGTTAAGTGCAACTGGATTAGGGTACTAGTAAAAACTGCTTTAGTTGTATACAAAAATGAGATATAACTCAAGCTGCCTTGTTTTTTTCTTTTCTTTTCTCTATATAAGAATCTGCAGGCTTTGCACATTCAAAGCTTTTAATGACTTGGGAAGTTTGAGTGTGCAAGGACTGGAGGATCAGATGCTTCACTGCTATGGTAGTTTATACCAGGAGACACAAGACTGTATCATGCAAAATAAACTTTTCAAAACTTAGTCTAACCGACAGCTCTACAAACCAAAGCATGTGCTCTAAATGCAGATCCATGCAGGTAGAACCCTGCCCCCACGTGAAACTGCATTGACTTCAAGCCACTCTGCATAGGCCTGCTCATTCAGATCTAATGGCAGGAATAAGCCCCAGCAATCACCATTTCCTTAATAAATCACTAATAAGCAGAGTTTAGCCTCAGACACTGTACTTAGAGATTTTATTAATCAATTTCTTTCTTTTATCAACAAAATATTAGTTGTAATTTCATGCAAACCTGAATTAACCATTAAGTGAACATTGTGGTAAAACCTGAAAAGCTTATTGAAGGAATTATTCTATAAATCTTAAATAAAAGAATATACACATTAATATATATTAATATATATAATGTAATTAATAGTTTGCCACAATTTCTTCTTTTCTCAGAAAGTACCAGGGATGTTATATTTACAATGTAACAAAAAAATGAATTACTCACGTACAAGGATAGTTATAAAGCCATAAACCTGTAACTTGGACTGTCAGCATGAAGAAAGGGCTAGAGAGGTAATTTTGTAAGTTTCTTATTTTACCCTCAACTTTCCCAAGTATCTTGATAAATGACTGTAAGCTTTATTCTGTCTATGTGAGCCATATAGGATATACATGTGTATGCTAGGATGTACAGGTGTTTGAAAGCAACTCTGTATTATGAAAATCCTTCAAAAATTAAAAGGGTGACATCTAAAATTTAGATATACAGTACATCATGTTTGCAAACTAATTATAAAAATAGCTTTTTTGAGATGTGAATGGATAGCCTGTTCTGGTAGAGGCAATGGTCACATTTAAATATTTCCACTGGTTTGAAATTTTTTACCTGTTTGAAAAAAAAAGTTCTCTATATATTTTTGCCCCAGTCCAGCAAAGCACATATACATGTTACCAATTTTAAGCATGTGAATAATCCCAGTAAAATCAATTACACTACTTGTGTGGTTGAAATTAAGAACACACTCATTGTGTTAATTAGAATACAATTCTACAATTCAGCTCCAAAAAATGCAGTTTGGAAAATAATCCCCCCACCACAAATCAGAATAATTTATAAACAGAGAGACTGCTCTGTGTCTATTTTATTCTGAACCTTCTTTGTTTCTGGACAAATATCACCTTATAACATTAGCATTTGCGAACTACAGAGTCTTTCCAGCAGAAGAAACATTAGAGAGGGATAGAAGGGCATCAAGAACCTTTTGTGTTTAGCTTTCTTTCATCATAAATGACTCAAGAAGTTTTCAGTAGAGTAAAAAGTTGTTCATAAAACCATTAACACTGGACATGAGCTCTGGAGATAATTAAATATTCCAGATATGGAATTATTTCACAATTTGGTTTTGAGCCAATTAGAGATGAAACCCTAATGTTTTCCAAATATGGTGTCACGCTGGCTGGATTGGAGCAGTATTTATTAAGTTGTTTAACATCAATATGTCAAAATCATAGTAATTCATGTGAGATATGCCATGTCAGGTGCTGTTAGAAAGGCTATAATGTGCTAAGTAAGATGATGATGTTTATGTTCATGTGTTATATATGTAATGGAAGTTATGGATATGTTTGTTATATCTGTATTTCAAATTGTGCTCTATCTGGGCGACACCCCAGACAGGATGGCTGCAGAACAATAGCCTGTTTAATGGTCCATTAAGTCACAGGTGCCAGGGGCCCAGGGGGAGAAGCCAGGGATATACCTGATGAGTCACCAGGATTTACTCATGTGACTCTGGATTCCATCTTGTTCCTGTAAAAATCCAAAGGACATAAAAGGCAACTGCCCGAGATCCATTTTGTCTTTCAGTCTTTGCCGTCTTCAGTCTTCACCTACCTCTAAATCAACTTATTTACAACTGAACTGAACTGAAGCTGTGAAACAAAGGACTGAGACCCATCCAGGTACTGGATGTATATCAGAGAGACTATAGAAGCCTGCAAACTCCACAATTCTACTAGAAACCTGATATATATGGACTTTCAAATCAATTGTGTGTGTCTGATTGATTTAATCCTTTAACATTTCTCTTATAGTTTGTTTCGATCTTTTTATAATAAACCTTTAGTTTTAGTTACTAAAGGATTGGCTGGCAGCGTGGTATTTTGGGTAAGGTCTAAACTTATATTGATCTGGTACTGTGGCTGAGCCTTTGGGGTCAGGAGAAACCTTTTTGGTAAAGAGCGTAGAGTTTTAAATAACTGGTCTCTTCACTGGACTTAGTGGCTGATTGGGAGCCAGAAACTGAAACGCAGTAAAGGGGGCTGTGTGTATTTTTATTTTGGCTTTTTGATAGCCAGTGTGGGAAATCAGAAGCACTGTTTGTGAGTGGTTGGGAAATCTGACTTCAGTGTCACCCACCAGTGCTGGGAGAATCTGCTCTCCTTTTACAGCCTGCCCTGACCTTGGCACTTTCAGGTGGCTACCTTAGGCATGGACGGGTCAAAATGGCTGCTCCACTGTTGTGGACCTTGAAAGACCAGGGTGCCAAGAAGCTGGGTAGGTGAGTTTCCATTAAAATCAAGCGTGTTTCCATCAGAACTTCAATGAAATCATTCTGGCTCAGTGGAATGTTTTAATTCTGCCAGATCAGAAAATGCTGATCAGACATGGTTTTATCAGAATTGTTCCAATCAGCCCTCCTGGACACCTGTTAATTTGTAGTTGGAGAGGCAATGACTGTCTCTCAGATCTTCACTGAAACTTGGATAAGTGTAGTCTCCAAGCCAATTCCAAATACAGCAAAGCTAGCAGAAAAATTGCTGATGAATAACTTTACTCATATGAAACACCCATAAGTCTTTGGAAACTTGAGCCAATAGTCTTTCCAGTCAATGGAACTGGAGAACACACACAAGAGAGTCACTTCATTCATTTACGTACATGCTTTAATAGGAATCAGTCATGCATGTGAATAGAACAATACATCTACAGTTGTGTATCATAAAACATCACTAGGAAATGTTGAGTGAAAACGCTGATACATATGCACAGTAAAAAAAAAGAATTCAAAAGGAAATACCTGAATGAACATGCTCACAATAATAACTCCTCAAAACTAGTTAAAGCAATCAAAGCGGCACTGACTTAGAAACACAACTTTTTAGTGTTAGTATATTTCACTCAACAAAGAGATAACCAGACAGATATTTTCAAATATCTTTGTCTCCAGTATTAGAACTTTGTAATTTAAGATGCTCTAGTTTGGAGCAAACTTTTGTAGCACAGCCATAGATTGATAGAATCTAAACTACAACTAAACTAAAAGGGTCAAACGTGTAATATCATAGGCATTTTCTCACTGTGTTGTGGTCCATTATGATGCAAACCACTAATGGACACTAGGAATTAATTAGTGGTCAGAAGGTTTGTGATAGAGAGCGTAGTGTCCCTGAAAAAGAATGAATTAATCAGCCCAGTGATTGCTCTATTCTTTTTTCCTTTGAAGAGATAAAAAACATTGTTATATGCTATAGAATTAAGAAACATACAGAATATCAGACGATCCCGCTTATCATTTTCATCATGGGCTTCGTAGACCTAATAATAATGAGAGGGTGTCAGCACAGCACATGCAAGAGGCTCTTGTTGCAGTCATTATGGAAGCCTCAACCTGGTAGTGTTTCAGCAAATTGCTCTAATTTAAGTGATTTTAATCAGTGCAGGCTTCAAAGAGGACAAGGTTGGGGTAAAGATCATGAATTTCAGAATGCCTCATCAAACTTAGTCGAGGCTTATTTAAGGCAAGTATCTTGATGGAAATCTTATGTGCATACTTCTATAGAGAACAGATTCTTGTTTAAACAACCACAAAAACAATTGTATCGTCCCAGGTTTTTAATTATTTTAAGCAAACTTGCTGTTCTCTTTATCTCAACATGAAACATGCTTCTAGTTCTGGGAATAAACTCATGGTCCCACCACACATCATTTCAATCATTCCAGTTCACATTGTGGGGTATTAGCAGGGCTGTCTGCTGGATATCTGTTACGTTAATTCTATTGGTAGTACTTCCTTAATCAAATGTCTCAGCTACAGGCACAGCCTGTCATTTAAAACAACAAAAACCCATAGGCGTCTTTTCCCAGAGAAAATAATACACTTATTAAGCCGTGTAATAAAGCAAAGTTAATATATAAAGATGAAAAAAATAGGAGCATAAAAGAAAAACAAGGTTGTTTTCTCTCTTTTTCCTGAATCTGAAAACTTCTATGAGACTTCAACTAAAGTAGTCTCATAGGCCTTGTATTTTCCCTCTGGGATTGGATGGCCTTTTCAAGGAGAAGCCCTGTCCTATTTTCTCTGTTTTATAATTATCGTATTCTAAATTACAATATTGTTTTAATTGCTTTAAGAAAAACAGCACTATAGCATAAAACAAAAAAAGGAATCAGTCTCAATACTGCAGTAGAAGAGACCTCAGAAAAGAAAAGCGCTACAGTAGAAGAGATCTCAGCTAGTCAGTGGGCCTTACCTACCCAATTCCCTGCAGTAGGATTCCGTTTACCTATGTACCCTGCATCCCCAATGATCTCCAGGACTGGATTAAGACACAGATTATAAACCCACGCCTAAAGACCCAGCTCCTTGGAGTCATGTGATGAATTCAGAATCTCATCTTTCATTTTTTTGAAAATCTTGAAAGCATAACCCGAGTTTAACTGATGTTTGCCTAACTCTCCATGGAACAATAATTCAAAGAGGTATTAGCTCCCACATTCATCT
This sequence comes from Emydura macquarii macquarii, assembly GCF_026122565.2. Lineage (NCBI taxonomy): Eukaryota > Metazoa > Chordata > Testudines > Chelidae > Emydura > Emydura macquarii. The sequence continues at coordinate 6,527,667 of NW_027130698.1, forward strand.
TAACTCTGATACCTGCTGCCTCCCAAAGAAAATATGGAGGCATAGAGTTGGGGCCAGGAGGACCCCTTTGGGTTATGCTTAGTTCAGTCCTGCTGGAGTCCCCTTCAAACAGGGCTGCCCATTCCTGCCTCCCTACTTCTACCATGGAGGTGCAGGATTTCTTTCCACTCCCAGACTCCTGGCTTCCAAATGTTCCCTCCTCACACCACAACCCACATGCTTAAACTTAAGCTCATGAGTAAACCCATCCCTATTCAGCAACGCACTTAAGAACGTGAAAAAAATATTTTGATTGACGTGCTCCAATTTTGAGGGGGATTTTCTAATCTCAAACATTTTAAAGGTTCACCTAAAAAATTCTCAGAGGATGGGAAAAATGTTTCCCACCCATCTCTAATACAGGAATCTGTTCATATGACAAGAGTGACACACACTACGCTGGAAGCAAATCCCCAGGAGCGGGCCCTCACCAGCGAGCAGGATACCTGCATCATCATGAGAAAACATTGCAGGAGAACTTGAGAGGTCAAGCATCAGCTGGTTTATCTTGTTATTTGTGGTTTCTTTTAGGAAAAATAAGCACTTTAGCTACTTTGGCATCAGAAAAGGCACATCCTAGCCCAAAGGGTCATGTTTTTACATATGAAAGTTGAAAAGGATGAGAAAAAGACATTAGCTACTGAGTGATCCCTTAGGATACTCTCTCTGTACCCTTGGTAAAAGATAGAGTAGCTCTCAAAGAAGGGCACCCATGGCTGTTTTTCAAAATTAGAGAGAGAATACAAACCTAGCAGAGCACATGCTACAGTAACTAAATCTCTCTCCCCCAAAGTGGGCTAAAAATAGTCAATATAAGCCAAACTGTGACTTTGGTTACATCTGTGAAACTCACAAAGTATAATGAGAGAGAATTCAATATTCTTGGTTAATAACAGGGCTATTTCTTTGCCTGTGCTCAGAAAGGGAAGAAACAGATTTAACTGCTGTAGCATGTGGTGTGAATAGATTAATTCTTCTTTTCAGCTTTACTGCCATCCATTGAGAGCTATTTCTCCTGTACTTTGGGCTACCAGCACTGTACTAGTATGAAATATCTCCATCACTGTACACTTTCTCAGGCCTCTTGAATTTGCTCATCATTCTTGTCACTAGATTCTATTTGGAAACTCACCATCATCTTCTATAGATGAAGGCATACATGGAAACTTGCTTGCTCTGTGATTTAACAATCTCTTGATTAAATTCCATTTGTATCTGAGACAAATAATGAAAAGGCCTAAAGATAGCTCTCTACATGTGCTCACTTCTTTACTGATTTCCACAGATTTTAAATAAAAATTAATAGAAAACTACTGTGGATGAGTTATAAAAGGATATTATGCCCCACTGATGCTATTATCCAGAGTACACCACTTTGCAACTTTCTTTTCAATATGATTTTTCTTTTCCAATTTAAGATCCTGATCCACCAATTCATTTAAGCATGTGCTGAACTCTAAGCATGTGAGTAGTGCTACTGAAGTCAATGGGTCTGATCATGTTTAAATTTAGGCACATACTTAAGTACTTTTCCGGCTAATGGCCTAAAGCAACATTGGGATACAGAACAATAAATAGGCACAATTCAGTTCATTAAATGAACACTGCAATGTGTTTCATAGGAGCTGGAAATGAACCAACTTTCAAGTTCAGTTGGACATTCCAGACTGATGAACTTGAATATTCAAGAGGGAATTGCCCCTAGATAGTCTTTCCTTACCATGCAGCTTTTCTCTCTCCCTCTCCTTCACAAGACTTGGGACACTCTTCTTACTTCAGATAACTTTTGGGGCTCCCAACACTTGCTTGTGAGGTAAGAAGTCACAGTAAGAAGTTTGAAGGCAGGGAAGACTAGCTAGAAGAAGTAGGCTTGCTGATGAACCAAACTCTGGACATATTCAACCCATATTTTTGAACTTGAGCTGAAGTTTACAAAGGTTAAATGTTATTTTGTTTTGCACAGTTCCAGCAATGGATTAGCAATTTGCTTCACATGGCAAACTTTAGGACATATCTGACTTGAGTTCATGCACAGCTCCCATTGATCTGTTACTATAGTGGACATTTATGAATCTAAAATGTTCCTATAAGGCAGAACTAATAGCTGCCATGCTCTTCTGAAGGAGATGAGATTCTAGAACTAATTGAAAATGTGATTTTCTTTAAATTGAGCTTTTTTTTCTGTTGATTGTTTCATGCACATTAAAGCAAAACTATTGCATTTGGTGTTCTTGCCTATTGAGTAATCTGAAAGTTGATAGTTCCTTCCTTCCAAAGATCGATCACAATATGCACTATAGATAAGAATGTAGGTATTTTCTTTTACTTTTGCAAAATGATTTATCTCCCTCATTAATCTCTGTTGCTGGTTATTTTGAATTATTTTTAATTATGAACTATTGCTTATAGATTCATAGATTCCAACGCCAGAAGGAATCATTGTGATTCTTTGTCTAACCTCCTGTATAACATAGGACATAGAACTTCCCCATAATAATTTCTAGAGCATATCTTTTAGAAAAACATCCATTCTTGATTCAAAACCTGCCAGAGATGGAGAATCCACATAACCCTTGGTAAATTCTTCCTATGGTTAATTACCCTCACTGTTCAAAATGTATGTCTTATTTTCAATCTGATCCTGTCTAGCTGCAAGTTCCAGCCATTAGATAATGTTATACTTTTCTCTGCTACACTGAAGAGCCCAGTATCAAATATGTTTCCCCATACAGATTCTTATAAACTGTGATCAAATCATCCCTTAACCTTTCTCTTTGTCTCTAAATAAATTGTCTATTACTGTAAGGAATGTTTCTAATCCTTTAATCATTCTTGTGGTGGTTCTTTGGATCCTCTCCAAATCCTCAACATCCTTCTTGAATATTGGACACCAGAATTAGACACAGTGGTTGAATCAGTGCCAAATACAGAAGTATAACCTCTCTACTCCTACTCAAGATTCCCATTCATGCATCTAACCGTCACATTAGCCCTTTTGACTATAGGATCACAATGGGAGTTCATGTTAATCATTTATCTCCCTCTCCCGCAAGCTTTTTCAGAATCTCTACTTCCCAGGACAGAGTCCCCCATCATGGAAGTAATTCCCACAGTCTTTATTCCTAGAGCTATGCATATAGCCATATTAAAATACATATTGTTTGCTTGCATCCATTTTGCCAAGCAATCTAGATTACTTCATATCTGTGACCTCTCCTCTTCATTATTTACCAATGCTCCAAATTGTGAGTTGTCTGCAAAGTTTATAAGTGATTATTTTATATTTTCTTCCAGTTCATTGACAAAACTGTTAAACAGCATAGGGCCAAGAACCATCCCCCATGAGCTACACCGACTCAACATTCATTCTCCATTTACAATTAGATTTTGAGACCTATCAGTTAGCCAGCTTTTAATCCATTTAATGTATGTCATGTTAATTTTTTATCATTCTAGTTTTTTTAATCAAAATATCATGTGGTACCATGTCAAACATCTTACAGAAGTCTAAGTAATTGAATCAACACTATTATTTTTATCAACCAAACTTGGGATCTAATTTAAAAAAAAAAGATATCAAGTTAGTTTGACAAGATCTGATTTCCATAGACCTATCTTTATTGGCATTAATTATATTTGCCTCCTTTAGTTCTTTATAAATTGAGACCCATATCAGCCACTCCATTACCTTTCCTGGGATCAATACGAGACTGACAGGCCTATAATTACTCAAGTCATTCCGTTTACCCTTTTAAAATATTGGAACAACACCACCAGCTTTATTCAGTCTTCCTGAAGTTCCCTAGTGTTCAAACCCTTATCTGAAATCAACATTAATGTTTCATTGAGCTCCTGAACCAGCTCTTTTAAATCTTTGGATAAAAGTTACCTGGACCTGCTCATATATAAATGCCTTACATTAGTAGCTGCTATTTAACATCATCCTTAGTAACTGTTGGAGTGGAAAGTATTTGATCATAATCATCATATGATAGGAATACATTTTTTCACAAATACAGAAGAGAACTATTTATTGAGCACTTGCCTTTTCTGCATTATTATTAATAATTTCCACTTAGTAATAGACCAATATGATTGTTAGGATTCTTTTTGTTCTGTATATATATATATACATATATATATATATATATATATACATACACTTAAAAAACCCTCCTTACTATTGTATTTAACTCTGCTGGCCATAGAGTTCTTCTTGCGTCACTTTGCTTCCTTTATAAATTTTCTACAATTCTTAGCTTATCTGTTACTATCAACTTCCCCTTTTTTCCATTATATTATGTATTTTATTTTTATTTTTATGTATATACACACACAATTTTGTTTTGCTGCCTTTACTTCCTTTTTAAACCAGGTCAGTATTTTAACCAATACAGCCTTCTTCCTCAGTTGTGAGGTTTTTTTGGCATCTACAGAGTTGTCTTAAGCCATTCCCAATTATCATCCATTTTTCTGATTACATTCTTTCTCCCAACTGATTTAGCTCATGTTTTCCAACACACACACACACACACACACACACACACACTTTCTCTCCCCATGCCCCCGGATTTGGATTTTATTCTGTTTCTGTATTATAAGCAATCAAGTCATGATCAGTTTATCAAAGGTACCATGATTTTTTTATTTCTACAATCAATTCCTCTTAATCTGTCAAGAGGAGGTCTAATATATCCACATGTTGGATGCAATACTCTGACTTCGGAAATTCATCTATAATATTTAGAAATTCTGAGGATGTTTAAGTGCTGGCTGCATGAGACTGCTAGCATATTTCACTCAAATTAAAGTCTCCCGTGATCGCACAGCTTTTTTTTTTTAAACTACAAATTATAAATAGGTACATAAGGAGCAGGTCATCCTGTTCCCTAGTGTGATTTGGTTTTCAGTAGCAGATGCCAACTAATACCTCATCTTGTGCTTTATCTGTTCGGACATTGATCCATAAGCATTCAAGATCATTTCCTTCTGGAGTTGTCAGTGACGCAGAAAAAGGTAATGCCATTTTTGACAGAGTGCCACTCCCCATCCCCTTTTACCCCCTTCATCATTCCTAAATAGATAATAACCATTGATTTTAGCATTTCAATTAACCCACCAACTTTCAGTAACACCAACTAGATTGTATTTATGCTCATAAATAAGCAATTCTGATTCCTCTTGTTTGTTACCCAAGCTCCTAGCACTGGTGTATAGGCAATTAAAGAATTTATTTTCATCATGTCATTATTTTAATTGTCTGTCATAATAATCTGCACCTCCCACTTTATTCTTTATTTCTGTACCATGTTATTTGAAAATTGTAATTATTTCATCATAAAATTAAAGCATGTTGGGTGGCACTCTGCACAGGTCATATATTTGCTGTTCTTAATGCACACACTGCTGTGACATACATAGTTTGGTAGCCAAGGGCTTATATATTGTGCTGCAGAAGGGAGTATTTTTATTTCATTGTCTGTCAAATACAGGATGCACAAATGAGTTCAAGCAGTGGGAAAAGCAGTAGATGCACAGAGCTTCCATTCATGTGCCTTCTTTATGTTAGAAGGCTTGTCAGCAACAAGAAAATCAAGAGACAGACCCAGTGGTGCAAGCAAAAACCTTCCCTGTTTAGCTCTTTCAGGGTATTGTATGGGGTGTGTTTCAAACAGAAGTAGTGTATTGGAAAGGAAGCCAGTTTCCATAGAATTTCATCTGCATCAACTGAGAGAAAACAAACAAACAAACAACCAACCTCATGTGCTGTTAAAGACAAAGGGTTATGGGGTGACAGCTAGTCCAGATGTCAGGGTTAGATGTGAGGCACCAAACTTCTTTTTAAAGAAGTTTTCATTAGCACTGTCTTATACATTTCAGGAATACTTACGTTTGAGAAGTGTTTTCTGGATGGTATATGGGTGCCAAGTGGCTTAAATTCATTCTGAAATATGCTATTCTTGCTAACACTGTAAGCCTTGTGCAATCACAAACTGTGTGGGCAACTATTTTAGGACATATTTATGGATATTTCCCTTTCTTGTATATGTCTCTGAAACAGTGACTTGTTTTTTTTGCATATGGCCTTGATCTTGTGGGAAGATTGAAGGAACAGGAGATTATGAAATAGGGCTTCTGATGAGAGGCTCAAGAGTGATAACTACAAGTACCAAGACTTTTCCCCTGGATGTTTCTCATCGATGTATGTTAATCCTCTCCCACCTTTCTTAGGTTCTCCAAATATGGTTTACAAATACTAAATAGCATCACTGATTAGTTGTTTTAATGAAGCACATGCCTTCTTTTCTCTCTGTCTGGTCATGATAGAATACTAGAAAATTCCAACATCAACATATAAGGTGTTTTCCTTTTGAGTGTTGTATCAGGAGTACAAGAAGAAGGTTCATTTATGTATTACTGAGTAGTTTGATCCTACTGCTACTTATCAAAATGTGCAAACACCATTAATGATGATACCTTGAAGATTTATATCACTGCTTCTTATAGATGATCGTCATTTAGCTGTGTCAGACCCACTTTTGCTTCTGTTTGATCACTCTTCATTCCCACTGACCATCCTCTTCCATCCTCCCTGTCACCTTGTTGAGATAAGGCATCACAGGAATTTTACTGGGACAGGATAATGGTGAGAGATCCTTGAAATTCATGAGTACTTGTTAGACCATCTTCTCCGCTGGTGATAGAAACTCCCTAGGCACTTACACACAGAGTGGAAAGAAGTGAAATGTCCTGCCCCAATATGGTACCCACATAGAGAGAATTGAGAAGAACATTTTAGCACATTGTATCTTCAGAAGGAGTATTAGACAGGTTGTCCCCACAGTCTACTGCCCTGGAGATATCTTCTGGGGTCTGGAAGATCTGGTGCCATTCTGTCCCATTCTGCTCCAGTATCTTCAGGATTGTCTGTATAGTTTATGATCTAATCTCATTTCTTCAGCCTACTCAGAAGGATAGGGAGAGCTAGGCCATAGGGCTTTCCTTCACCCTAAAGAGATGCTGTAAAGGTGAGAAACAAGGCCTTTTTTTGAGAAGCAAAGTGGGACATAAAATTAAGGTGATATTTATGTTCTCTAGTGACCAAATAATAGGAACATAAGAATGTCTGAATATGATCGCTCTCTGAGATGCTCATCTACTTTAAAAAAGAAACCCGCACACTGTACTATGCCTCTTATAAAATATGAAAACTACATATTCTCCCAGCAAGGACATCATAATGTATTTACATATATGTGAAGATGCTTTGCAGTTCTTAAAAAGGGCAGATCAGGTGAAAAGAAATAAACTTATTTCCTTACTCCCTGTCTACACTTACCTCCGAGATTCGGCGGTAGTCGACGGGAGTTACGCAAGCTACGCAAAAAAAGTGCGTAACTCCCGTCGACTTCTCTGCTTCTCTTCTGCACGCTGTCTTCACTGCACTGCACCGACGGGAACCGCGTTCCTGTTGACGCAGCACTACGCCACTTGTGAAGGTGGTCTCAGTACGTCGATTTCTGGATCGACTGAGCGGGTCTTCACTGACCGCTCAGTCGATCCAGAGAAATCGATCTGACGGTGGCGACTTTGCCACCATCACTGTAGCCGTAGCCTTATTCTACACATAAGCAAGTGACCAAAAATCTGAACTGTGAGAAGAGATGCTCCTGGTCAACCCCAATTAACTCAGATAGACACATTCAATAAAAAAATATGTCTAGTTGCAAGAACAATCAATTTGTTATAGTATTCTTCAATAGGGAGGTCAGACATGTTTTTATTGAATCTGGCTCATATTCAACATGTTGCTATGAGAAGTTGTCATTTTTTTTCTACTGAATACAAGAAAGCTTTATGATTATGACACAGTGGTCATATTTAATCACCCCATATCCACCTATACGTTTAACACACACATAACTGTGTTTCAGTATTCACTCATATTTCTTTCTTTTCTAGAAAGACTAACCATTGTACACTGTTGTTAATTACATGACATACAATAAAGTTCAATGTTCCACAGGAAAATAAAATCTGTTTTGTAACCACTCAGGTCAGAAGCTGAGTTCCTTGGTGCATACAACACTTTTAAAGAACAGAAATATCTCTTTTGTCTCCCTGGGAGATAAGTTACATCTTTTGGGAGCTGCAAGGGATTTGCCCTCATTTTCAGAATGGTGTGAAACACAGTGGGCACATTTCTGCACCGGGTACATTTCTGATGTACTTGTACTTAACTCTATGGCTCTACATTAGAGATGAACATGCCCATTATCTTTTGCTAGAGAATTTGCAAGGTTGAAATAAAAAAAACCCCAACATTGCCAAATTACACTGTTACTGGCCCCTACTAATAAGGATGCCTAACACTTTGTATAATAACCCGCTGTTTCCAGTTGCCAACCTTTAACCATTCAGGCTGAAAAATAGTATGTATTTAAAATTGTATCATAATGCATACAAAGAAGGGGCAGAATAAAGGTTACACAGACCATTTAAATTCCTACATTTCTAACTTTTGAGTTCTTGTTTTTCTTTCAACATAGGTTTTTGTATGTAATTATAGGCAGACCTGGTAGCATCATCTATTAAGATTATCTAATACTTCTCATTATAAAGACCTTCTAACTTTGCCACACTTCAACCATTTGTTCTTAATTTTTGCATTTGCTAACTTTTGTGTGCCTGTCTATGCAACCTTAATAATGTTTTTAACATTAACATTTAATTAATAATGTTTTTAACATAGTTTTTGTCTGAAGTTGTACATTAAGTAACATAAGTTTTGGCAACTGTATTGTTTTGGCAACTGTATTGCACGCATACATCCCCCCCTAAATTTTAAAATCTATATATACATATCTTTTTAACTGATGAGAATTCTATCTCCCTTTAAATTTGTTCCAAGAGGGAGAAACTTGTATTTAAATTGAAATTGGAGAAGTATTTATTTTTGGTTTAATTTTAAAGCATCTGCAGAATTACAGATCCTAATCCCTCTATTTTTTATTTGTTTTAAAAGTAAATTTCCATGAAAAAGTAGTTTATATAGTTTTATATATATATATATATATAATATAAATGTTCAGTATTTAAAGAATATTTTTATATTATAAGCACAACAGATTTGTTACCAGACTGTGCTGCATTAGTATTCTTTCAGGATGTAACACAAATGTCACACACTTCCCCCTTCACCTACTTTCCCTTTGCCTAGTAATTCATCATTTAAAGAGTAATTTTCAAGACAAAGGAATTCTGAGAGCAGAATATGGTCCAAAGACTGGCTGTTAGCCAGCTACATCTCTGTCTCCTGGAACAGGTAATGCAGTTTTTATTCTTGGTAAGAATTTTATTGAATTCTATATAGATGACTATATCAGAATTACAATGTGAATATTAAAGGTCACATTGAAATATAGTAGAGAGAGAGGAGATATGCAATAATAAATAGAAACATGCATTGCATGTGAAATTAGTGTGACAGGAGTGGGTTAAAACATTACTTCCATGTAGTGCTGAAAAGTTCTAAGAGGGATCTTGGAAAAATAGGATTCTTTCCTATATGTATAGTCTAGTGGTTTCTTCATTATTTCCAAAACTTCTTTATTTTAGGGTTTCATACAGTTTAAAAACTGGAGTTTAAAAAATGTATGCTAAGATTCATAAACATTTTGACAGTAACTGAGCCCACAGAATTTGAGTCTATTTATGGTTTTTGTGTTGAACCAATATGAAATTCATGGTGTTGATAGATCCACCTGAGCTTCACCTCAATCTAAACCTAAGAAATTTTATATGCAGCCTTGCTTATCAAAACTACTGCTTTCAGAGCTGGACTCCACACTTCAGATGGTGGGTAGTCAAGATAGTGATTTAGACTTCCATTTAGGCATTCTTATTTGGTTCACCATATCTGTTTGCATGAAATAAAGGTGAAAATTAGACTAAGATTTTATGGCATTTATGAGCTGATTCTGTTGGAAGCTGCTGAATCAATATTTGTTTAGCTGGCCAAGCAGTTTATAAGGTTGAAAAAAAATCCCAAAATAAATTCTGAAAACAATTATATTAAACAGCGCTCAGTGGAAGCTCTTGCAGCTTCATAGATAGTAACACGTAACACATGTCCACTTCCTCCTTAATGTATCACTTTTTCTTAAATCCGATAAAACTAAATATTTTGGATTAGTTACAGCTAATCAGAGCACTTGTGTGGTCCTGATAGGACTAAATTCTGTGCTTGTTGAAGTCAAAGGGACCTTTGCCATTGACTGTAGTGAGAAGCAGGATCATATCCAAAATAATTGAAAGACCAATTTTGAAATTTATATTCACCGGCAACTCTCTAGAGAAGTTTTAATGGATTTATTATGGTGAGTGTCAAGCTGAATTTTACTGACAGGAATTATTGTCCTAATCATCATTTGATCAGGCAGTTGTAACTGCCATGCTTACATGCTGCTGGGAGGAAATATGAGCGCTAATAAATAGCAAGTTATTTAGATAACTAGATGATGTTTCCATTTTGATCATGTGAAGTACTATCACAAGTATGTTAATGGACCTGTTTGTATGTGTTAGCCCAGTCTGGTAGGCTAATAGGGTTTTAAATTAGACACGCTATCTAACCAACGTATATTGATAAGAAGTAAGTATTAATATGCCACTAATGTGAAGAGCTGTTGTACAAGACTATGTCAGGGGAGTATAGAATAAAAGTCATATACAGTAAATTCTTTCAAGTGAATTAGCCCAATGGGAATATCTGCTGCCTGTTAGATCGTAGTGTAGATTTCAAAAGTATAACACTTTCCACCTGAGTCACTCATGTACATCTCAGACTGACGTTAGGCCTACCTTCAATTTGATTCTAGTAATGCTCCTATTCATGTGCACATTTCAGCAAGCTGAGTTGTGCAGATCTTATGAAGGGGGAGCTATGCTAGTGGCTTATGTAAATTTGAAAGAGAGGCCAAGCAAAGGTGAAGTTTAGCTTGGTAAAGAAAATCAAATCAAATCAGCCTTCTCAAGAGATAACAGTGATTCAAAACAGACACTTTCTTTTTTAATGCAAACTCAATACTTTTAGTCCAGTTGATCCTAAGAAAAGACCTTTTCATTAAGGATTATCTGTCTCCTTTGCACAGACATTATTGAAGATTAATGAATTTAATGAAAAGCCCCATGTAAGCATCAAACTAAGAATTCTGTTGCTAAGACAGGGCAGCTGACTTTATTTATTGAAATCACACAGTTACCATATGCTTCTAATCCTTGAGCAGGTGACCATATTGTTTAACAAATAACTGTTTATTATATCAGAATGGTGATCTCATAAAAGACTTGGCATGTGTTTCCTGGCAAGGAAGAAACTGAAAGTAAAGAAGAATAGTGAATTGCAGTAGAGTTTTTCAAAGATGTTGCTATGGCGGAAAAATGTGTCAAACAAGTTGCAGCATTCCATTACTGTAATATTGTACCAGGAGAAATGCTTCCTTACTAGCCATGCAAAATGCTGACTTACTATGCTATTTCCTACGCTTGCCATTTATATTTTCCTTTTGATTCAGTTCCAAAAGTAAGTGATGGAAAAGCTTCCTTCCACACACACACTTTATTATTTGTAAAGTGAATTGGGTGCTAATGAAAGGTCCCATATGACACCCCAGAGACTGAAGTACTCTATCCCCATAGGAGATACAGCACTGGTATTAGCAGTTCACTTCACCAGCAACTGATCTGAATTAGTTCTACAGAAAACCCAGCTCAGTTAACCAGTGCTATCTATGGCAGGCTCATCAAACTCTGTATGTGGCCAAGTCACCACTAGAGGGGGACAGGGTGCCACACTGAATGAGTATGTGTTAAACTGTTTCAAAAGCGGAGACAGATTTCCATTAGCACTCAGAACGATGGATGTCGAATTCTTTTCAAAATCTGACCATAAGTGTGACAATGGGATGACAGGTGCTGAGCTCTTTTTAAGATCTGGGCCCAGTTATGGGTACTGAGTATTTGAAAATCTGGCCCTGAGCTATTTTGAAAAGCTGGTCATAGAACCCAGTTCCACTCAATTAAAACACACAGAAAAACTTCCCCTAATTTTTATTTTAAAAAACAAGGTTGGATAAGGCTCTTATTCTCTCTGCTGCGACTGCCAAGAGAAGTAGCACTGTTGTGATGTTTATTTGTGAAACTAACTAGATTGAAGCAACTGTACAGAGGTGGCAGAACAGATATCATATGGCAATAACTTTCCATTACTATCAAACTGGGCCCATTTCAAACCAGCAACTCAGTGAAGAAAAACTTACTGATAAATGTGAATTTCATTCTGATAACTGGGGATGTTGGATTATCTCAATTTCATACAAAAATTATATCCATTTTGTATCTTTTCATTTAAGGCAACTATACAGAGTCACAGAATTCTATGTGGCTTACAAAATAAAGTACACAATGAACAGAATAACCTAATTAAATTAGGTGCAAAATAAAATATACTTTATGAACATACTCATTTATATAGCAAACATCAGCTATACTATGGAGCAGGGGCAGCTGCTCCATAGTTAAAATTATAGGTATATAGCCCTATTTTCAATTTCCAGCTTCCCTCAACAGAAGTTTCACATGCTTTACGCCAACTAAGGGAAGATTTTTTCTGAGATATTTTGGAAAAAATATTGTAACAGGAGTGTTAAAGCAGGGTCCCCACATGGGGGATGGGGAGGAAAAGGGTACACTTCATCGGGGCCCAGAGGCCCTGGGGGGCCCAGCCCAGGCTGCAACCCCTATTACCATGAGGACAAAATTTTACATGGCTCATGAAGTTGTATGTATGGCATGAGGGATCAGGATGTGTGTGTGGGAGGGGGGCCCGTGTTAGAAGTTTGTACTGGGCCTGAAAAAATTATTCTTGTACCCTGTGTTAAAGGTATGGTGGTATATTTAAAAAGATTCCATCAGGGTAAAATCCTAACATTTTGTTTGTTCATCATGTTTATAAAATGGTTTGGCTAAAAATTCAAGTTTGATTTGTTGACATTGTAGAGAAAAAGTGCCCAGCGCCAGGAAAGAAGGGATGAGTCTACAAGAGTCTCATCCTAAGAATTCCACAAGGGGAATTTTTGGTTGCTGGTTAAATTAACACCACTGTACTACAAAAGGCCCTCAGTAAGGCCAAGAAACTGACCCTACTGAATTTCTTCTATGTATATATCTCTTATGTAAAAGGTACAGTGTCATTCACTATTAGTTTTCTTGCTCGTAAGTGCCCATGCTTTGTAAATAATGTGAGAAGAAACTACATAAATTGGCAATAAAGGTTGCACAGTGACTTTTCAAACTCTTTTTATTGTAAATGTTCCAAGAAAATCAATCAATCAATCAATTTCTCTCTCTCTCTCTCTCTCTCAAGATTTCCTGTTCTCAGCAAAATATCTAATTTTAAGCAAGGGTGGCACATCACGTGACCTGTCCCTAGCTGCTGTTTCAAAGAAAGTTGCATGTTGTGGATATATTTGTTAATGCACAAAGATTTCTATTTTCTTAGTGTTAATAACCGTAATGTCTTTTAGATACTTATAGATATTTCCATCTGAAAATTTCCAAACAATGTGGCCTCAGAACACTCTGAAGAGATAGCGAATAGAGGCCTCTACTCAGTACTGTTTCTGGTGGTGGACACTTCAGCCAGGCTCCCAGAACAAAGGAAATTACTACCTAAGGCAAAGCAAGGCTTAATTACTACCTAAGGCAAAGCAAGGCCCCAAGCTCTTAAAAAAAACTGTTCTGACAGGGAGAAAACTTGAAATTTTTCCACTCGGAGGGTAGGCATGGAGGGAAAGAAGTGAAGAAGAGAAAGAATTGGAGGAAAGGGGAAATATCCCTCAAGTTTAATCAAACACATATCAGCTGGCTCCAGGAACAAGAGTTGTAATAAAAAACTGCCCTGAGGTAAAAGCAGTTCCTTCAGTTGTGCATGTTGCTCTCAGGTTCAGGAATTCACCTCCATGTCAGGACCTGAATCTTTTACATTGGGTAATATTTTATGGCCATTGTTCCAGGAGCCAGTTAGCATTTGTAATATGAAAATACATTATTAAATGTTTTCCCTCCCACAAATTCTACAATAATAAAGATTTCAACCTCCAATATTTATGAAAAATTTTTTAACACTTAAGGATGTCAAGAGAAGGAGTTTAAGCATAATGTGAATCTTTGGAGCTAGAAATAGAAATTTCATACAACTGAACTTCCATATTTTTCTGGATTCAAGTTTCCACCTTAATGGCCTGCGAATTTCCCCAAGGGCTTAGTATTATTTATTTTACTGTATAAATCTATGACATAGCCAGATGTTAAAGGTAATGCTCCATTGACCCTGAGATCTTTAGTTTCAACAGAAATGGTCTATTGGTTTCAATCATTCAGAATGCTTTTTCCCCACCTCTCCCTGGTAGAAGTACAAATTCAGTTATACCCAGCTTCTGCTGCCACATTTTAGCACTAGTGATTTCTTTTTTTTTTTCAAGGTAACTAACAAAACGTAATATATAACAGTATTTAAATATGTATAGTTACACTGACAGGGCTTAATGAACCCACTTACTCTCCCAATAAAGAAGCAGGGGGAAAAAAGGAACAATAAAGTGTTTCCTGGTCATACTGTATACATGTTTACCTGTTTTAAATGGTCTGCTAGCAGAAGAACATGAACATTGAGATTTAAAACATCCTAATATCACTTTTTTATTCCATAAACCATTTTACTATAATTTTTTGTGCCTATTACTTATCCAGGGCAGAAAAAGTATGGAATTCTGACTACACAATCTTATCTTTTCAAAGGATTCTAGCAGAATAATAAAAGTATATTTTTTACTATCAATCCAGATAATCTGTAGGAATGTATTTTGAATAATCTGCATTGTTTTTATTTCATGAGATCATCATTTGTTTTCAAAGATGTGACAAATGAAGTTTTGATAAAAAGTATATATATATTTTATATATAAAGTATGTCAACATCCCTTAAACTACTGGTGATTCATGTTGTGAAGCCACATTAAAAAAACCGACCAATCAAACAAACAAAAACCAACCAAACAAAATACAAACAAGCAAATAAACAAAAGGTTCATATTGTATACACAACTGAAAAGACTATTAAAGGAATAAAGAACACCTCAAGAAGCAACATAGAAAGTAAAGATTTTCAAGAATTATTTTGGGTTCCCAGTTTTTGAGTTACTAGCTTGAGATAGTTTAATGGAACTGACTTCCAGGGGGTGGGTGCTCAGAGCTTTCTAAAAATTAGGCCTCTAAGATCTCTGTGTCATGCACCCAAAATTGAGGTACATGGGTTCCTTTTGAAAATCTTGGACAAAGACCCCAATCTCACATAAACTAAAGGCTTGTCTTCACTGCAACAGTTAATTCAAGTTACTCCATTTGAGCTAGTCTAGTGGTATGTCTACACCCCAGAGGCTAGATTAGCAGCGTAACCCCATACGTCCATCGGTCCACAATAGCTATGTGTTCCAGGTGAGGAGGTGGTAAGGGTGGAAAAGGGGGCTCAAGGAATATTTGTTTTTCACCCCATCCGATGTAGCTATGTTGACCTAACTTTTAAGTGTAGATGAGATTGATGTCGATGGAAGCACTGTTCTGTCAACATAGCTGTGTCTACACTGAGGTTTATGTTGGCATAACTACATTGGTTAGGCAAGTGTTTTTTCATTCCCCTGATTGACATAGCTATGCTGATATAAAACTTTCAAGTGTAAGCCACGCTTTAATTGAGTGAGAGTGACCACACACTGACACACTACCGCGGAGCTACTCAGAGTAATTTGATTAGCAGCACAGAGTGATTGGATTTTCAGAGTGATTGGATTAGAAAGAGATGAACTGGAGTTGCTGCACTCCCACTGCATTATTAGCTCAAGTGTCAGCAGCTCTCAAGTTTCAATGCATCCCCTGTGACTGGTTAGCCAGTCTGAGTTTAAAGTACCATTGAATTCAAGCTAGAGATTTTTGTGTGTGTGGACAGGGTGAGGGTTAGGAGCAAAACTGGAGTTATAGTTCAAACCTACAATGCGGTGGAGACAAGCCCTTCCACAGGTGTGGAATTTTACAACGAAGGGTATATCTATACTGGTGGCAGCAAAGTCACCGCCGCCAGATCAATCTTTCTGGATCGACTGAGCGGTCAGTGTAGACCCGGCTCAATCGATCAGGAAGTCGACTGAGTAAAACGACCTCCTCAAGTAGTGTAACGCTGCGTTGACGGGACGCAGTGCAGTGAAGATGGCGTGCAGAAGGGAAGCACAGCAGTCGATGGGAGTTACGCAAGCTACTCTGCTTAATTTGCATAAGTCCCGTCGACTGCCACCGAATCTCCAGGTAAGCGTAGACCAGGGCTTAGAGTAGTCCCACTGAACTCAGTATCTGATTGTATTCAAACATATGAAGCAGGGTAAGAAAGAGAGAACGATAAAATCCCATCCAAGGACCCAGACTGCTGTCTTTTAACTTTAATGGAAGTTTTGCCTAGAAACGTATTAGAGAATTGCACTCACATGTTTAGCACACTGTGCTACATGGATAACCTTTCCAAGAGCCTTACTGAAATACGATGAAGTGAAGCAATATATATATATATATATATATATATATATATATATATATACACATATATATATATATATATATATATATATATATATATATATATATATATATATATATATATATATATATATATATATATATATATATATATATATATATATATATATATATATATATATATATATATATATATATATATATACACACACACACATACACACAGCTAATTAAATCAGTACAAGGAAAAGCAAGTTGATCAGCCTCCTGCAAATCAGTACATTTGATTTCCCTGTCAACAATCCTGTCAAGTGTATGTATTATACTAAAAACGTGACCTCATTTTAAAATGATTAGAATGAATGTCAGTTGTTGTCTAAAACACAGGCCAAAAGCATCACTAGCTTTCCAAGATGTGATACTACTTATAAAAATGCAGCACTTGTCATACTGATTATTTGACAGTCATGGATCTGGTTCTCTGATGCCAAAACTCCACTGATGCCAATAGAGTTACCTATTGGGTAATTTGGCTAATGGTGTGAAATAATGCTTTCTAAAAGTAACTGATTTTTTTGTGCTTACATCAAAACCTTTATGAGATAATCCTTTGTGAATCAGAGAAGTAACTCTCTGAGGCTGGGTTTCTGTTGCCCTGTACCTTGGCAGACATTTATAACAGTGCAAAGTTATATAAAATGCCACCAAATCAGAACAGTAGAACTTTTCACTGGTAGAAATGCTTGACCAAAGTGCAAGGCAACAGAAAGTCATGTCCATTATATAATGGTGACGTACTCTCAAGTTATATAAAAATTCCCAGCATATTATATAGACAAAGTGGGTGAGGTAACATCTTTTCTTGGACCAACTTCTGTCTCTCTCACAAACAGAAGTTAGTCCAATATAAAATGTTACCTTACCCAACTTGTCTCTCTAATATCCTGGGACCAACATGTCTACAGCTTTGCTGTATGCAGCCTGTTATATGTTGATCATTCTTTCCTATTACCAAGGTTGAAATATTTCTCTAGTCTGTGTATTTTGATCAAAATATACTAATGTACATGTTATGCACAGTATTGTATAGTAAATAGTATCATCTATTGATAATGTTAGTGTTTTTCACAGTCTGTTGTATGATTGCAGTAGATTGAATGAATAAAGATTATGTTGTGCTTCTTAAAAATGTAATGGCATGACAATTAATTTCCTGCTCCTCCCAAGCCAGCCATCTGGTGTCTTGCAACAGCGAGATGTTTTTAGCTAGCCAGGATTGCACCATCTCTCTCTTGTGATTGATGGCATGGGTAACTAGCAGAAAATAAGATAGTAAGTGATATTTGCTATATGTGTACTCTGTATGCTGGTTATCTGATTGTAAATCCAGAAAATGTCAACAATCAAAGGGTTACTGTAAACAGCTGTGCTCATCTTACTCATGTTGTAAGGAATATTTTTGGAATGCTATTCAAAGGCCTGTCCCCAACTCATCTTTTTTTTTTTTTAAACTTGAACCTGTCTACTTCAAACCTTGATTAATGTCGCTAACTGCTGTTCTCTCTCCCTTCACTGCTGCCAGCTGGAATGGTGCAGATTATTCTGCACCATTTAATTGGAGTTCATAATTAAAACCGGTGAATGTTATGGACTACGTTTTGCCCCTTTGATCTCTGCACAGTACAAACAAGCTTCTCTAATCAATATTTTACCCGTTTTGTCTTTCAGAAGCAGTCAGAGAGGCTATTCCTTCTGCCTTTACTATATGAATCTATATCATATCATTACCATGCTCAAAACCCAAATCTGGCTCCCAACACTGGCTACCCTTTGCTCCCAACACCGGCTTAGATAAAAAAATACAGCTAATGTACTCCACACTGGGCTCATGTACGTACCTTCCACACAGTTTATCCTTGACAGAAACACAAATAATCTGTAGAAAGATAAGCATCATCAGTATGTTCCAGAACATTCATATACACTCCTGTGTACTGCGTCACAGAGTACCTTTCTATGGCTCAGTTAAGGAAGGGTGTCCTTCTTCTCAGTCTGGAAGACAGCCAGTATTGACACAGAGAAATCGTAGCTGTCCTTCGTTTTCCAGCAGCAGCTTAGCAGGCATGTGTGTATAGTCTGTCCTAGGTAGAATTTGTTTCAGTGTGTTCAAAACAACTTTGCTTACATTTTGCGTTTAAGCACGATTAACTGATTTAAATCAAAATAATTTAAATCACTGATTTTCATCATGATTTAAATCAGAAAGCAGGAAACCTTGATTTAAAGAACTGATTTAAAGCTTCTTTTGCATTTAGACTTTTTACTTATTTTCCTAAAGAAAGGCTGATTCTCATTAGTTGGTAAGCATTGAACTTGCTGATTTGCAACTAAATATAGGCTTGACAGTAAATTTGGTACTTTTCTTGTTAGCCAGAAGGTAGAGTCTCTGTACACATTTAATCAATTATATAGTTTAACATAAATTTATTTAGAATTTCAATTTTTTTCTTTTTTATTGCATTTGAAAATGGCATATGGTGCATTTCTTATTTACTGATGATTAGTGTTTTACTCATGACTTGTATCAACCCCAATTTTGGACGAAACATGGAATTCAGCTCAAAGTGCACTTTTCAAATATTTTTTGTTACTTAAATAAAACCACCTTAAATGTGCTGGATACTTTGTAAAAAGTAATTTTTATTAAAACATGTTTTGCATTTAAAACTAACTGATTTATTAAAACAAAGGAAGTACCATCTGGAGTTAAAGATTTGAACTGATTGTTTGGATCATTATGTTTTTCAAGATTGTAGAACTAATAGATATCATCCTCTCAGACCTCATTTTCATTCATAGATTTGAAAAGGGAAAACAAGCTTTCCTGCTTTTTTCAACTCCCACTCCATTTCTCAACTTTGAATGAACTAGTCACTGACTTGAACTGAGTGACTGGAATAAACTGAAATGAAGAAAAATATTCTCTCCACATCTGCAGAAGTGGCTACTGTTGTCAAAATCTGGTTTAGCACTTCAGCAAACGCTGGTTCCAGGTATTTAGCCAGTGACTTCCACCAGTTCTTTCAAATCTCAGCAGCAAGCATGCACTCCTTAGATATTATTGTTTAACTTAAGTGATTTTAATAGATTTTAGTAAATTAAGGCCTTGACATAGATTGTCATGATTTAAAATTTAATTTTAAATGTTTATTTTTAGAAATAAAAATGTATTGAATTTACATTTTAAAACACCTGCTTTACATTAAATATACATTTTAAAAAATCATTGATATTTATCCACACAGCATTACAGGTATTGTTGATTTAAAAAGTGCCTGTGACAACTGATTCAATTGTATGTACTGCATCTTGAAATGAAATTGTTGATGCTCATGCAATGATTGGATGTTTCCTTCTGATAGCATGAAAATGGGGGCAATATGAGAATTTAGGTATATATATTGGGTTAGGTTAATTAAGTTTGAGGAGTGGTGATGGTGAAGAAATGATGTCATCATCCACCATGGTCAGAGAGCAAAACAGTTTCCATTTACTAACAAAATGGGTCAAAAGAAGTGTCCAGATTTGGCAACTGACCAGCCATGCAGTGTGATTGTTGTAAGGAATGCTATAAAATCTAGTCCAGAATATTTATACATAACTGACACTGACTGTGTATTTTTTGCAAATAGATTTTAGCTGCAATATCTGTAGGGAAATCCTATGGTGCTGTCCTAATGGATTCTAGCTACCTCTCAGGTGCTGAAATAACTAGCAGTGATGAGAAAATTCTATTTTGTCACTTATATCAGGTAAGTAAAAAAAAAAATTTCGGCCATTTGGGGAGAAGAGAAACAAAATCTGACCTATGCACTATTCTATACTGAGAAAAAGCATTGCCAGCAATAAGGAAAAGAAATGGAAACATTTCCAACAGTGTGAGTGAAAACAAACAGCATTTCTTTTGACAGGTTAATGTGAGGAAGATAGCTTTGAAGTGTAGATAGGGCCAGACTACAGAAACAAAGAGTGGGGATATTCTTCCAAGTTCTGCCCTTGACCCCAACCTATTTCTGACATGAAAATGGGATGCAACACAAATGCTTTGATCATCTGTGAAATAGTTCATCATTATGGGCTCTTTTGTTACTTTGCCCCAAGTCCTGAGCAAGAGATGGCGAATTACTGTGCAGCCACAGGAACATACCAAGAACCAGAATGTGATTCACAATCCAGCGCCTGGATCCCCCACCTATTCTAGGGATGGAAAGTGGATGAGAATCTAAGGAGTGCCAACCCTTGCTCTGTGGTGACCCTGCCACTGTAGGAGTCTGAACATGTTGTCTGGCTCCATCCCGGTAGGCAGTGCTGATCAAACAGTTCAAACAGTTACTCATCAAAATAAGATTTAATCAGATAACAGAGAATGAGGAGCAATCAAATAAGAAATAAACTGAATTTTAAAATGGAACAAACAGGCTTTACTTGTCATGTTGTTCCACTCTTTCTAACATATTTTCCTAATATCCTCTATCTTACTTTAAAAAAAAAAATTCTTAAAATAGATTGTACTATCCATTTTAAAGGAGAACTTCTGATGGAGGATAAATGGGAGTTCTGCTGAATATGTAATGTCAAGATGTGGCACATCATAACTGCAGAAAGAAAGAAAGAAACAAAGAAAGAAAGAAAGAAAAAGAAAAACACATATGAACACCCATCAAATCCAACAGCTATTAATTTTGTTGTAATACAATTTTCACTAGAATTTTTGTGGCTTAAACAATGGATGTGGTGTGCTGCCAAAACTCTTTTGCAATAATAGCCCTGGTTCAGGACAGCGTACAATGAATGCTTAAAGTGAAGCATATTCTTAAATGTTGGCTTTCCTGCATCAGGGCCAATTATCATGCATGATATAATTGTGTTCATAAAATGTTTTAATTTAACAGGACTTACTACAATATGTAGCACATGGCTTGACATAATTGAAACAGAGGTTACCCAAATACGTCAGTGAGAAAATATGATAATACAGTATATGAGACACAAAAAGAACATTCAAAATGGAAAACAAACCTTTAAATAGACAGCTTGTCCTGGGTTCAAAGTTAGGCTACTGTTGTCCACTGAGTCTTCATGGCAAGAGAAATAACTTCAGATTTTGACTTGTTTCTTTTATCTTGTGCTTCTCAGATGCAAGTGCAGCAGCAATTGATTGGTTTAGTCCATAGCTGAATGTTCTAAACTATAATGACTTTTAGCACTTCTTGCAGAATGTCAAATGGGAGATCCTGTGATAATGAGAAAGGAAAAGTGTCACCACTAAAGTACTCTTTAGTATGGGTTAGGTAAATAACATTTTTAAGATCAATTTTATATTCCCTGGAGGGAGGGATTTCCGTAATAAAACAGGAAATCGCCTTTTATCAATGAGTCACAGATATCTGAAACGACATTTATATACATTTTACAATGGAAAAAGGACAAGTTATTTAATTACTAAAGAGATAGAGTCTTGTCTCTTAAGTTTCCCCTGTGAAATCACTTTGTAATGCCATATTTCTGAAGTGATTTGCTTCAAAAATGCTTTAGAAATATGACATTATGGCACATTTATTCTTCCATTAATTGGAAATGTGATTACAAAAATGGATTCCTAGCCATACTTTGTATCATGTTAGAGCCAAACACTGAGCCAAATCAGATTCTGTGGACGAGGGGAAAGGTATGGAGGCACATCCCAGGTTAAAAAAAAATACCTTATCCAAATAGGTGAAAAATTCCAGATTAACAAGGTCATGAATTTCCCACTTTATTATGTAGTAAAGAGAAGGATTTGTGGGTCAGGGAGATGGACGTCTTAAATCACCAAGAGCTGGTACATTCACACAGAGGCCCAGTAACTCAGCACTATTACTTAAACACTCCCTGTTCCAACCTCATGGCAGTACAGATCCCTTAGGAGCTGATCTCTTATTTGTTTTGTCCATCCCTGGGCTGGAAAATAGTGATAGGAAGTAGCAGTCTACATAAGACAGGGCTGAGTGTGTCAGTATTCTTCTTCTTGAGGAACTCTCCAGGATGACTGGCCCTTTGAGGGGAGTTGGGTCCAAACCCACCTGTGACTAATCAGCTGCCTCCAAGCTGATGTTGGTAGGCCAAGGATCTGGTGGTAGCTGGAATATCATCTGGTCCTCATAAAAGACAGCAAATAGCTCAAGTGAGCAGAGAAATGTTAGCCTTCTGCAAGAGACCTTGGGGTATGGACGAACAGTCTGCATAATTTAATTCTGCAGGAATCAGAGAGGCTTGCCTTAATTCAACTCCCAGGCTGATGGAATGTGGAGGATAATCCTGTAGGGAGTAGCTAGGTTTGGTTCCTTTGTATCACCAGAGCAGAGCAAAGGGAATGGAGAAACAAGCCCATTATTTAGTTCAAACGACCACTTCTTGGGGTTTGGGATTGGCAATTCAGACAACAATGAAAACCAACTTCAGCTTAAACTTTGCCCCTTAATTGGCTGTTCCTAGGGTTTTCCTATAAATACCATTCTGTTCCAGATCCTGGCTTCCAAAGAGCCACCTTCATCTCCCTTCTATCCAGCTTCCATGCTTAAAGCCTGTCACAATGAGTCTGCAGAAATTATTCAGCATCTCCCTGCAGGCTTCTAAAAGCTGCAGTCAGGGAGGATCAACAGAAGAACCTTGCCACCCCACTACACATATAATATAGATGCTAATATAAGTGTAACATATTTAAGCCCTATAACTCACCCTATTGTTCCAGTAGTGCAAAAAACAGCCTCAGAATGGCTATCATTAATAATATTTAATGCTAAAGACTATGGTTTTCGAGGGAAAAAAACTACTATTTTGAAGTAAATCAGGCATGAATGCTGTTCAAATATAACATTTGGGTACTTGAGATTCAAGTCTTTATGTGTAATTAGCCTACTCCACAAATTAGAATTCATGAAGGTGATAAAAACAGTCATTTTGAAAATCAACCAACAAATGAGCCCATAATTTTCAAAAGTCATAATTCATTAATGACAGACTTGGTATCAAGATAATGGAGTTCAGAAAATGAAAGTCAAAAAGCCAATGGATAAGGAATGCTGATCATCACATCTCTAACCATGTTAAACTAAATTATTACACAAGTCAAACTTGTTTACGTGTTATATTCATATGTGGGGCCTCCTGGCCAAGTTCTCCTAGTAACTGCAAAATGTAAGGGCAACCAGAAATATGTTGGATGAATATCAGTTCCTCCCTTGGACAAAATCAATGCATCTAGGTGGCATCAGTTCAACATTCTTATTGCAAACAGATTTCTTTTTTTGAAATTACTGTTATTTCAGCATTTTATATTCTTCTCTGAACAGCTGCAGTTGGTAATATGACTATGTTCTTTCAGAAATAGCCTACACTTAACAAACAGTACTTCTTTGTAATTAGGGTGTTTCATTCAGATTTAGGACACAGCTATGGTTGAAGCATTTATAGTGTTTTATATAAAACAATGTTTTTCCTACTAAATTCATCTTGCCTTTAGCTTATTTTCTTTCTGCAACTTGCTCAGAGTTTTGCAAAATGAATGTGTACCGATTTGTAATAGAAAGATAATATACAGCAGCTAGACTGGAAATAAGTGTGAATTTATTCCAAGATTTCACCAGCTACAATTTAAACTAGAGCTCCAATACGTTGATGGTGCGTTTTGTCAGAAGTAAGCACATGTTGCAGTAACGGGATTTTCTTGCTTTGGCGGCTAAGAAGGGGGAATTTTAGTACGGAAAATCAAACAATGGCATAAAGAATCTACTCCTCCAAAATAGTTCTTCTAGGCATCTTCATGTCAGTTATCATGGCATTTAAGGAACTCAGAGAATACCAGAGTTGGGAACACCTTCTTTTGGACATATCAATTAAGGCCCTGATTTTTTAAAAGTACTTTGGTCATTGCAGTGATTAGCATTGCAACACCTAACTAATTTAGGAGACAATCTCATTTTCAAAAATGATCTGTGCATTTAAGAGCCTAAATTCCAACAACAGTCTATTCAATTTAGGTTTCTAAGTGCCTAAATCACTTTGGAAAATGAGATTTTAGTCTCCTAAATCAGTTAGGCATTGCAAAACTGAATGCAGGAACACCTGAATACATTTTAAAATCTGGGCTTAAGTCCATGAATTTTTGACACAACAGAACTCCTTGGATTCATTATGGCACACTCTGTCAGTTCATGTTAAAATGACATGGGTAAATAGATTTTTGGTTTTAATGTCTTTTAACAACTTCTTCATGTATCTTATACTATGGGCTAGCTTCACAAAGGGATTTAGGGATCTAAGTGCCACCTCAAGATTGCACTCTCAGCAAGTTTGCAGATGACACTAAGCTAGGGGGAGTGGTAGATACCCTGGAAGGTAGGCATAGGATACAGAGGGACCTAGACAAATTGGAGGATTGGGCCAAAAGAAATCTGATGAGGTTCAACAAGGACAAGAGCAGAGTCCTCTACATAGGACGGAAGAATCCCATGCACAGCGTCAGACTGTGGACCGACGAGCTAGGCAGCAGTTCTGCAGAAAAGGACCTGGGGGGTTACAGTGGATAAGAAGATGGATATGAGTCAGTAGTGTGCCCTGGCTGCCAAGAAGGGTAATAGCATATTGGGATGCATTAGGAGGAGCATTGCTAGCAGATCGAGGGAAGCAGATCAAGGGAGGCAGGACAGAGTCCGGCTGCAGCCCCTCCATAATGTTCCTCAAACGAGGGCTTTGCCGCCCTCCCACTCCCCCACCCCCAAAAGGTCTCAGAGGAGATTGTCCAGTACGTGCTCTCCTTCACCAAGCAGTAACAGTCGGGGGTTACCAGCTTCCAGAGAGCAATGGCGACTCTCTTCTCCACATCATAGCTTGTCTCAAGCAAGTGTTCACACACTTCAGTGATGGTGCCAGTTCCGAGCACAGTTCCAGGAAAGTTGCCTTTTGCATACGAAAGTTTTGCAGCCACTGATCATCATCCCGCAGCTGCATAACAATGCAATCCCACTGGTCTGTGCTTGTTTCCCTGCACCAGAAACTGCCCTCCACTGACTGCAGATGACTTGTTACAGCCTGCAGCAACCAGGAATTTTTCTGATCAATGTCTTCTAGCAGGGCAGCCTCAGTGGCATCAGTGTTGTCTCTGCTTCAGCTTCTTGCTCTATTTAGAAAATAATCAATGATAAGCCGCGATGTATTTGTCATGCTCACAATTATAGTGCAGAGTTGAGCTGGCTCCATGTCTCTGCAGCAATGGCGATCACAGGGGGTAAAAAAAGGGCACAAAAACACTTTTCCTGGGACGAAGACACTCGTTCCAACAGCCACTGTGGCTAGTTGCACTGTGGGATAGCTACCCACATTCCACTGCTTTCTAATTCGAATTAAGGCTGGTCAGTGTGAATGCAAGAGACCAGCGCAAATATCGTAGTGTGTACACTCTGCTGCGATTTCTAAAAATCGCCTGCTGAAAGTCGAATTAAATAAAGTCAGCTTCCCGCGGCAGTGTAGACATAGCCCTAGTCTCCTAGGTGCCTAAATTTCTGCTGATGGGCATGTGCACAGCAGTCTAATTTCTGAGGCCTGATAACCTAGCTTGCGAATAAGCCACAGCAGGATCCTCAAAGTCGACACTACCCTGTGTATCTAGCTGTGGTGCCTGATCCAATAGGCATGCCAAACATGCTTAACCCAACACAAAAGGATATTGATGGCTGCCCTCTTATATCCTTGCGACTGAAGCACTCATCCAGGTTCAAATCCTCCCTCTACCTGATGTGAAGGAGGGATTTAGCCCTTGCTCCTCTTCTCATCAATTCCTACTGGCTATCTTATGTGGCTGTCTGCTCACTTTGCTGACTTATGTGGGTCCCTTTCTTAGGCACCTAACTTTCCTAATGCATTGTATAGAGAGTTTGGGCAAGTACCACAGGGCCGCAGATTCCATGAGGCAGCAAGATGCCCAAGGGTGAGATATTGCAATGCTGAGAGAAGGTCCCCTTGGTGCCTCTATCCCTATGTGTCTATTTGTAAAACAGAGGTGTTGGGATGTTAATATGAATATTGCTTTCAAACCGATCAGGAAAAAATTATACATAGCACCAAAAACCACTGGATTTTCAATGATAATGAATTATTTATTTCAAACTATTAGATATAAAATAAGTTTCAAATGAATACAGAAGGACAAAATTGTACAGTTAAATTCTCTCTATTCATCTCCAGATGTGGGTAAAATCTTGGCTGCCACTGAAGTCAATGAGAGTTTTGTTCATGACTCCAGAACGGCCAGGATTTCACCCTTTACATATCACAGTTACAGATGGACAGCAATTAATATTGACATAGGCCCTGATTCGGCAAAGCACTTAAAGGCATTCTTAATACTTATGCTTAAGTGCTTTGAGCTATTGAGACTGTAAGTGCAGCAGTTTGAAGATAAAATGGCATGAACCCACAATATGCTTAAGTAAAGGTTCTTTTGTCCATGTTTTATAAGGTGGTCCAGGAGTTGAACTGGCTCTTCTAAGTTATATACAATGGCTAAAGGAGGGGTGGGGTAAGAGGAACCTATTGGATGTACATAATTGCCTATTAAACACAAAAGGACTTTTCCATAAGAGTTGAGAGTTAACTTTTGTTATTTCTTCTTGTTGTTTTCCCTACTTTAAAATAAAACTAATTCAGAACTTAAAATATATGGAGAACCATAATGTAATTCCTGGAAATGAAACCCAGATTTGTTACTTTGAGTTACTTTTAAGATACCAGTGACTGGCAATTCAAATGTAAACATGTATTGCTCTTGACCCACTTGTAGAATCTGTGTTATAGTCAGTGCTCCTCAAGATGCATGATGTAGAACACCTGACCTACATGGAGGCCTCTAAACATCCTTTTCATTTAGAAGAACCAGAATTTCTCTGCAACATTAGTAACCGACATTTCAGAAAGCTCCAGTTGCAATTGGATTAGTAGCTATGAGTTGCTCATTAAATCTTTCCTATTATTAAATTGACTTGTCTCTAATACAATATTTCCATTTGATTGCAAGAAATATATTTACCATATATAGTATAAAATAACGTTGTGCAAAAATATGTTATTTAAAATCCTTTAGTAAAGATCCTGTGTAATCAAAGATCCTGAAGTTTAGATATTCTTTGTGCATAATTATACAAATGGACACTAGAGGTATGTAGCCTAGTTATGAATTGAGTTTGCTTTGAGAATTGGGGGAAAAAAACCTACTGGGCAAAAGAGTACTTTTTATGCATACCGTTGTATAAAGAATTGCTTTGAGAAAAGTTTCCATTGTCTAAAGCATTTAAACTATAACGTATTTCAAGGAGTAACAATATCACCTTGATCGATCGTTCTTTCAGCCCTCATATAGATTGTGCCAATCACAACACATCTTCCATTCTTCTCTTATCCTGGCCTAGTCACAATATAATTTCTAATTTTCTTTTATCACACTGATGTTACTTTTGAAATATTATCCTGTGTAACATTTGTTTTTACTTTTTAGAAATGCTATTTTATTATTCTTAAAAATAACTGGATCACCAAACATTCTGAGTGTTTTTGCATGACAAAAGTATGATAAAAAAAAAGTATGATAAAAAAGCATGATAAAAGTAACAGGAAATGCCGTTTTTGTAACGCTTTCAAAAGGTGAAGAACAACAACTGGATAAAATAGCCGTTTGCTGTTTGGGGCAGTGTTGGTGAACTGCTTAATTCTAGCATTGTAGCCTTCTGCAAGCTGCCACTCAAGAAAATAACTGTGTTATAGTCCTGGATTTCTAAATATATACAAGAAAAAACACAAACACATGCTTTTAGCTTCCTACCATCCCCAGTCCTTCTGTTATTTTTGGTAAAAGGAATTTGTGGTGCAAAATTTGCAAAATTGCCCCACCATTTGAGTTTTCTATATGGTCTAACCAGAAATTTGATAATGTCGACTTCATGTTCACTTATTCAACCTTTTTTTTTTTTCCAGGTGACTTTCTTAGGCATAAAGAGATAATTGATCTGTTAATCACTGTTAATTAAAACTGCTGTTTCCTTTCATTTAAAGGACAAATTAAACTGCACAGCACATTTTTTAGTAGGTGATCTGTTTCACTGAATTCATAATAAAAGGTTGGGAAGAATATTTCGGTCATTCTGCTATCAATTTCACAACACTTCAATGTATTTCTCCTAGAACATCATGGGAAAGCAACACTAAAACCCACTTTAATGAATTGATTATTGTAGTCTTTGTTCTAATTTCCCAAGCATTCCCAATAAAGCTAATGATATGATCATCACATATTGAGAATAATAATTAAAAAGATTTGCTAACACTATGGGAATACTCACACATGATATACAGCAATGAAAGTGACTACAGTGTACATACCAACCCTCCCAAATCTAGACTTCAAAATTGTACTTATTTTACATGTCAAAAAGGAGATTCTCCTCTGTGGGTTTCAGTTAGAGTAATTGGTAGATTTCAGATGTAGCAATTTGTTGGTCCTACTTTTTATTACTTTTTATCATACTTTTCTTTTTATAACTACTTTTTATTGTTACAGAGAATTAAGAAGAAAACAGGATGGGAGGCTAAGAATAGCCAGATTCTTCAGCGAAGATATAGGAAACAAAGGACAGGAAAAATGCATGAATGTATTTTGAGGTTAATGCCATTAGGAGTCGACTAATTCTTTCTGGCTAGATTGCTGTTGTCAGCAGTAAAGCAACTGCGTAATACTGTAAAATATCATCATGAAAGGAAGACCTGCTGTTAAGACTAACCATTTAGAATGTCTGCCTGCCTCTGTAGAGCGCTTGCATAAAAGGCTGAGCCATTTTCACAGGTAATCCATTTATAAATCACTGTAATAAAATGGCCATCTTGACAGTAGCTCAGTAACATTCTTTCACATGTTACAGCTGTATCCAGGCAACGAAAACATCTTATTTAGATAAAAGGAGAGGTGGGATTTAATAGTTAGGGGGTTGGTAGATTTTCATTGATTACAGTAGGAAGGGTAAAGGGCTAAAGATAAACCATTGGTAACTTTAAAAATGAAAATAAAAATACCTTCGTTGCCTGTTTTGAGAAATTGAAGATGATGTGCAAAAAAAAACCAGTGATCTGAAGCCTATTAAAACCAAGTGTTAGATAAATGGTTCATTATAAAATTAGATTGTCTTACTTTGGATTTCCCTCTCCAATGTCCATTGACTTTCATTGTAGAGTATAACTGTATGATAAATTCAGCATAACAGTATTAGCTGAAAATGTGAGACTAGCTTGTAGAAACTCAGTTGTACACCATACAGCTCCTAACAAAGGTATTCTGGTACCTACACATTCTGAAATATTAATTATAAAATAAGATTAGGTAGAACAAGTGCAAAAGTATTTTTTCAAGCACAATTACAATGAAAAATGAAATCAAAGTGTGTTTCTTCCTCCCCAGAACACACAAGCTTTTATGAATTTTATCATTTCAGGCATTGAAAGTTGATGGGAATTCAGCATCTAATTCCCACAGGCCACTGTGAAAATCTCAGCAATCAATTACACCACGAGCTGACATAGTTGTGAGTCACTATCAGCAGAAAAGGGGTTTGTTTTATTTTTTCTAACAAGTTTTTAGGGTGAATACACTGGCAAAATTACATCTAAATGCAGAGTTTTCTCTGTTAAAAGATGCTGTGTTTTTAGATGCCAATTTATTTTGAGTGATGCAGTTATAGCAGAATAGCTCACAAAAATGAAACAATCACTTCTAATTTAGAATAAGGATTTTATGCAATAAAAAATATGAAAAAATCCTAATCATATAGTGTTGCTGTGAATAATGCAACATTTGTTGTATTAAGGGCCAATCCAGCAACCTTTGAAGTATATATAGAGAGACACCATTGACTTCTAGGTTGCACTGAACCCTTGCATAATATGAAAACAAAATACAGAGCACATTGAATGTCAGCCCTAAAAATGATCCTCCCAGGAATTGATCAGAAATATTTCTCACCACCACACACACACACAAAGATGTGAGAAAAGAAATGAGCCTTGAAAGAGACCAACAAGGAAGCAAATTTCAGAGCTTTAATAAAACAGTGTATCCAAATTAGATTTACCCAACCCTCCACTCTTTAACCACTGATAATTACTGCTAAATAGTTGAAACAGTTCTAATTTGATTTCACCCACTGTATTAAAATATTATGCAGATTAGAGAGAGTCATTTCTGTATCCTGACTGGTCTGCCAGAGTCAAGACTTTTTCAATAGCATTTAGTTCGACTGATTTTGGACAGACAGAGGCAGAAAGAAATTTCAGGCCAACTCCTATTGCCTATGAGCTAGAGAAAAGTAAGCTGGTGGGTAGAAGAATGAATTGTCAAAATTAAACCAGGGAAACACTTATCAACAAAGAATGCTGCAAAAACAAAGAAGAATCTACATGAGGCAGGCTATACCGGGAATAGTGTTGCTCCTTCATTGCTCACACTTATGATTCCCTCCCCCAAAGACATCCCCTTCCATTCCCTTCCCCATAAGATAGTCCCTGATTAGTTCTGTGGTTTTTTTTAAGCAGTCAGATTTTCCTGTGTAACTTGTGGACCTTGTGCAATATGTAAACTACATTCTCAAACTAAAGCTGTGATCCCTCATCCAAAAACTAGACATATTGCCAAGTATGAATCTACACAGAAAGCACAAACTTTTTCTAACATGAAGGGGCAAAAATATTGGAAATGTGTTCAGACAAATGATACCAAGAAACAAGATGTGGCCCTGAGTTGATCTTATTGTCTCTGAATAAGAAAAAGGAGGATTGTGAAGCCATCTAAATAACTCCAAAAGAGAAAGGACAACAAATTAGGTTGGGACATGACACTGATTTTTCTGTAATTTAATTACTAGAGTAAAAGAGAAACTATATCATATGAGTACATGATCGATCACCATTGTAACTTATTCTACCTGAGGATGACTAATAAAGTGACCAAGGAACTTCATCCCATTCTTTCCCTGGGTAAATCAGTGTCTCAAGGATTGTCCTCAAGCACTGCTTCTATTTATAAAAAGTTGAGGTTATCCAGTCAAAGAACATAAACACTAAACAACTTTGCTGATCACGGGATTATGGCCATCTGGGATCATGACACAACAGACCTGAAAGTTAAGCAAACCATAGATATTGTTTCCTTAAAGGCGTGACCACATTTTGTTGTCCAAACCTACTTGTATAAGCAGTTGTTTTACATAAGTAACTTCTGTCACTACATTAGGCTAAAAGAGATGGAGTAAGAGATGGAATAACAAGTTCCAAATAATCAATACTCAGAGGAGCAATTGCTTTGAACAGTTTGCAAAAGCCCATAGGCCCAGATATATTAATAAAAAGTATCAAATGAAGAAACACAGCAAATAAATTATTTGTTTGTGTGCAATTTACAAACAGAAAATAGGCCAATGGATAGTTTCACTGTTTGCAGTACATATTTTAACCAGCTCAGCTTGGAATATTGGATTGATACCAGTTCTCTGCATATGTTATCAAACATAGATCCTGCTTATAATCATCATTGCCACACACTATGACTCAGCTTCGTTAATTTTTTGGAGTACTGAACCATCTGGAGAGCTTTAAGGGTTCCTAAAGATGCAGATGGGGCCAACTGGTATATTTGCCTAGGTGCCTAACTCCAAGGCCTAGGAGCTTTTGAAAATCCTATTAGGCTCCTATTTGCATCTTTAAGCACCCAAACACCTTCTGAAATCTGGCCCTAGGAACCTCTCCAGAGGGGGTTCCTACATTTCTTTGCGTTCAGATTATTTTTTACCCAGACAGTCTTGACTGTGGTAACAGAACTGCCCACCCCGACTAGCTAAGTCATTAAGAAGCTCAGCTGCTCCCCTTCCACCTAGCCCACTGGGACAGAGAAGAACACTTACTTTTCAGTAATAGCATTCCCAGGGACATCCAGAACAGCATTCACATTCAGTACAAATCCTTCTAATCTCCTGGGAGCAGAAGCTGACTTCCTGGGCATCTGGGCATGAAACATGTCATCTTCATTTACAGGGATGATTGGTGTTTACCTGTGGTAAAACTTGAGGCATGTTGCACTTAGTCAAGAAGGTATTCTTCAATGTCATCATAAGGCTTGTACATCCCATCATACCTCTTTAAGAAGGTAGTAGGTCAACTAGTTCAGATAAAGATTTTAAGGCAAACACAGTTCTGTTGGTTTCCTTATTCCAGTAAATATGCACATTGAACTGGCTGAGGAGCCGATCCCAGTTCTAAAAGAGATTCATCTCTTAGTTTTCTCTTAATTACAGCAAGGCTGTCTGTCAACTTTTTGCTGTTCTGTGGCATAATCCTCACTATCTCTCCGGTTTCATAAACTATCCACATAAACATGTGCTTGATTAAATGAGACACTTACACCATTGCACTGTAAATTAATTGGTAACTGATCCCTTGCTGAACTTTAGAAAGTGCTTCAAGTTAAAGTTTAATCTTCATGGTAGATAATTAAGGCAAAATATGTAGGAAATGAAAACAGAATTATTTTATATTATGGCCCAAATTTTCAACCAGGTGCATACCTAAGTATGGGGATATTTTTTCGGTGCTTGGCTTTTGCATGCATGTGTACATTCAATCCCAATTTGTGTGCATATTTTACAGAATTTGCACACCTAAACTGAGCACGTGGAAAAGCGTGTCACAGTGTTCATAGAAAGTGATATCTTATTCCCCTTATTACTCTATGATTTTCCATCTTTATAGGTTTAAAAAAAAACATACATGGTGAGGCACTCTACAAATATGATATATTGATCAGTGGGGTCTTTGTTAGGTATTTATGCAGAATCTCTACGATCTGTTCTTTTAACATCCTGTAATTTCTATCTTTTGTTTCGATGGTCTCCAGTTTGATTCTATGGACAGTAGCTACCATGAGTTTGTTTATATAAAAATTTTCCAGTCATTTCTTGTTGGGTTCTGATACTAAACTCTTAGACTAAGACCAGAAGGGATCATCATGATCATCTGGTCTGACATCCTACACATATGTATTTCCTTCCTGGTTTCATTAATGAAATGAATATCAAGCTTACGATGTAGGATGGAAGACACAAAATTGTTCAATCTACTCAGACAGGGGTTTGCTATATAATGTTCTTTTTCCATATTCTTCTGGCTTTTACGGTCTGATCAAAAGCCTGTTGATATTACAAGAAAGACTTCCATTGATTTAGTGAGCTTTGGATCAGGCCCTTAATGCCTGACGCATGAGATATAAAACTGAGTTTGGAAGTCGTTGAAACTTACTTAAAGTTTCAGAACATGTCTTCATCACTTGGATTATTCTATTTAATTTCAGTGGCATCACTATTTTAATCGCATAAACCTGAACAATGACCCAGCAGAAGGAAAACATCCAGATAAAATTAAAATTACACAATTATGAAGACAAAAGAAAACAGTCTAAAGTATAAGGACAATGAATCCAATATTACATTATTTTCTCCAATTCTGTTTCCAGTATAAGCTGTGAGGGCCAAATTTTCAGAAGAGTTCCTTTAGGTCACTAAATAAAGTGGCCAGATTTTCAAAAGTACTCTATACTCTCTCCTCTCAAATATGAATATATATATAAAAAAATTGTCCCTTATTTTGATGCCTACAAGAAAATTACTGGGTACTGAATTGTGTGTGCCCACAGTGGAATTTTTTTAATTGAATATTAAAGTAATTGGATTAGTGCTCAGTGTCTGGAAATAACAACTACTGGTAATTCTAACACTTGGAAATAAAGGGGTTAACATAACATTAAAAGAGCAAATTTTGTCTAGGAGCGGAAGTGGCAGTGATTAATCTGTTGAACCATAGAGCTACAGCATATTTCTCTGAATTTAAGCACACAATCACTTTCAGTCCCTGTTGAACAAAAAAAGTAAAATGTCAAGCTACCATATTAACATTTTCCAACTTCAGGTATTTATCAGTTTATTGAGACAATAACCAAGTAAATGTAATCTGGCTTTCATATCAGAACATGGCTAATAAGAGGAATGTACTGTGGCAATACTGTCAGATCATTCTTCAGGCACATACTAAAAATATAAGCCCCTTACCAAGGAGGTTAACACCAGACTTGACATGAAGGTGAATATAACTTTCAGATCTGGATTTCTTTTAACATCTAGTGAAAACCAAATAAGTAACAGAGAAAAATGATGCAACGTTTTAAATACCATAACATTTTGTCTTCCTATCACCCCTAGTTCTGTGCCCAGAGTCCATTTTAAGAAACTTGTATAGATACTGGATATCTCCAAAGGTGAATGCAGATGGGGAAGGAATCTTAACTCCAAGATAGCAATGGAGTTGTTCTCTAGCCACTGTTCTAGCCTCATGATTGAAGTATGGCTCTTGCTACAGAGACATTTACGCATAGGTAGATCCATCAATTCATGACCTACCCACCTCAACTCTCCACAAAGTTAGGCTTATAGTATGGTGCGCACCTGCCAGATAAACCACCTAAACTGATTTTCACACACACAAAATGGAAATGAACCTATTCCTCTGCATTCCAAACACCTGCAAAGAGAAGACAGGATTTGCTGTACCATGCACATTCTTACACCTTAGACACTGCAGTAATTCCAAGTGTGCTGACAAGATGATGAAAGTTTAGCATCAAATCCTGTTTTTGTATGGTACCCTAGACATTCAGTCACCAACATACAAACAATGGATATTATTAGTCACTGTGGTAAATATAGACCAATCAAATCTCTTAAAATCTGAGTTCTGGTGAGAGTTCAGTATCCTGCAACTTCTGAATTTATTTGCAAAACTAAGAACCCACACACATTGTGGGTTCCCACAACTCTGAGTGAAGTCAAAGGTGTGCAATTTGTGGTGTGCAAGGAATACAGAAGTCAGGCCATTATCAGCATTGGTACCAGCCGATAGCTTGTAGGAATGTGTGTGCGCAAGAATCCTACTTTATAAAAATCACAGAAGGCAGAAGCTTTAAACTGGGTTTGTTTCTGTAATGTAGATAATAGCAATTCCATTCCCATAATACACTCTACTGATTTGTGCTATATCTTTGATGGCTTTTAGCAGCAAAAAGTTACAGCACCATATAAAACCTGGTAGCTAAATGTCAGCTAATATCTATTTTGTCAATACATTTCTGGTAACATTTTATTTTAAGATTTTTTTCCCTGACAATATTATTTCATGATAGAATAATCATTTTAATTACTGCATTTATTCAGTCATTCAGCTCTTTAATATTTTTAATAACAATTTTGGAATATCCTCTCCTGGTATTTCATGGTAGTGGAGATAAGATTCTGAGCATAAACAAACAATACTAAATCCTCTGCAGCAAAACAAGCTAAAGAGATGGTGGAGAAATCAAACAGGGGGGGAAAAAAAGGCTTTTTTAAGGGCTCAGTCCTGCAACACATACAATTCTCTCAATTTTCAATGCTGCATCTCGAAGCAGTACTCTGCACCTTGCAGAATTGAACCTTACATGTTTATACTAAAAACTAGATTTTTCAGAATAGCGCAGCAATGCCTGAGGATAATGAGAGCTATGGAATGCTGAGTACTTTTGAAAATCTGTTCACTTCATTTAGGTGCCTAAATCACTATGACACTAATCATAATAGGTACACATTATTTGGGAAGGGCATGATTCTCCCATAGCTATAGCATACTTCCTGGAAAAGGCCTAACCTGTGGAAAATGATTGTACGTTTACTACAACTCAAATTAAAAAACTTTGCTGATGATAGTAAGTTATTTTATAAAACTTCAAAGGGCATGATGGAAATCATTTTACCATGCAGTCAAAATTGCATAAGCCCCTAAAATAATGTGTAACCAAAACAGTAAATCAAGTAGCCATCTCTTCTTATGCATGGCTGACCAAACATGCTGGATTCAATTAATCAATTACATAACATTAAAAAAGATGCCTTAAATAAATCAATATTTCTGTCCTACCAGACACCAACATCATCAGGAATGAAGATGTCTGAGGTTTTCAACATCAAGGCACAGGGAGGATCTGAAAATACTCATGAAAAAGAATTCCCTTAGCCAATAAATTAAGGAAACATTGACTCTATCAAGCCAAACATCAAATCGGAGGAGTGGGCCATATGGTGCGCACGTTAAGGGTTTAAAGGATTCTGATGACCTTACAGTAAATTTAATTCTTAAGGATTCATTTTTAAAAAATTACATCATGTTCTCTCCTGTATAATTTTAGACTTGGTACATAGTTCATGAATAATCCTGATTTCAATTTAAAAAGAGTTGTGATAAAGCATACCACAGCAAAAGCATGTAAGACAAAAGTCATTCTAACAGAGTACTGGCCTTTAAGGTCAGAGAACATAATTAGGAAGGCCAACTATTCTGTTCCATGCAAGTGGATGAAGCCTGGAATCACTGAAGCAGTCATTGGAGGAGAGGAAGAGGGTCCCAGGGAACAGGCAGTGTCAGGGAGAAGGGAAGGATAGGACCCTCCTACACCATTGTTCCTTTACGTTCCCAGGACCAGAAGACTGTGGAGTGGGTGGAGCAAGGCTCCCCTCTCCCCAGCCAGTAGAGACAAGTGTTATTAAAACCATCTGGGGAGGATTAAGAAATTGATTAGTTGACTGGGAAGATGACTCAAAATGAGGCTTCAAGCCCATTCACGGGAGCTGCTGAAAATTAGAGGAAGAACTCATGAGGACAGAAATCACACAGCCCTAAGAAAGAGGGCTGTGAAACCCTGACCAGAAATGGGGAGCTGGATAACCTGAGTAAATTAGCCGCAAGAGGGGGGAGATATTGTTCTTAAAGACTGGGTGTAAGTGGATTATTTCCAGAACTCAGAGAGAAACTGATGCAGGGTGTCTGCAGGGCTGTCCTAGGCCATTAGAGGGCACCTATCTATAGTCATATTTACCTTTGATTTAAGTACTTTATATGGCTCTTCTCACTGTAGTATCTAAGTAGGTTTATTCGATTGGAGACTATTTTCTCCCTAAGAACATCGCTTCTCAGAGAGTGGAATACTACATAGTTGATATAACAAAATCTTTGGCTAGAACCTCCGCTGGTGTAAATCAGTACAGTTCCACTGAAACCAGTCAATGCTGACTTATGCCAGCCAATGGTCTGGCCCATTGTCTTCTATATAATCAGAAACTGTTGGGAACAAGTATGTGATGTATTAAAAAAAAGTATTCTCCAACATTTGGACAAAGCAATTGAATTGTTCTGCAGATGACATAGACAAAGCTTACTTCTGCTTCTGGTTTATGGTTCAGGACCTCTGGATGGAAGAAAAGGTTTAAATAAGTATTTTGTTCTCTTTTCTTTCCCCATCTTTTTCTTTAAGCTTTTTCATTCTTTCAATAATCCTTACAGATCATAACTTAGTCATGTTTTTGACTTCTCAATAGTCATGTATGGCTTTTAGGCAGAGTATGTGTATTATTACAAGTTAGTTTATGGCTTTTAATATTTTTACATGCTGTATCTTTTATATGAATTACTGTATTGATCTTTGTAAAATTAATACAAAATAGGTTCATTTAAAATATTTCTTCTTCTGAAACCACAAATGTCTGTTTCCCTGAACCAACTCAGCTCCCAGAGCATCGCTTGAAACCTCAAAATCTCATCAGGTTTGATTATAAAGCTTTCTATACTAATAACTAACAACTGACTATCACATCCCACAAAAATCAATCTGTCATTTAGGAGCTTTAAACTAAACAATTCGGACTCAGGAACATATTCTTAGATTCACAAAGCCATTGCGGAGTGAAAGCCATTGATAGACATTTCCAGATTGACAGCATAAAGACAGTATGTAGTTTAGATAGAAATATATATGGATACTTATAACATATAGTAACTTCCTTCTGGGCAGTATAGGAACTTCGTGTCCATGAAGTCAAGGTCTGGTAGGACACTGTTATAATTCAACAAAAATGATTAGTCATTAAACACATTTTCTTATTTCCCTATTGTTGAGAGTTCCCTCTTTGGAATGAGAGAAGATTGATAAAAGAAAACTAACCTGCGGGTTATGAATTAAACATTATCAGGTACTATTTGAGTTGCATGGGAAAATATTATTTTTGAGATCTCAAGAAATTCTCCCATCCCAAATTGGGATGAAAAGTCAAAACCTTGAAAATTTTCACAAACTGAAAGAAAAGTGTGTTCTGAGTCACTCAAAATGTTTTGTTTCGATAATATT
The DNA here is from genome assembly GCF_026122565.2 of Emydura macquarii macquarii. NCBI lineage: Eukaryota > Metazoa > Chordata > Testudines > Chelidae > Emydura > Emydura macquarii. Next base: position 6,566,731 of record NW_027130698.1, read on the forward strand.
GTTTAGATTTGGACCATTTTAAAAAATAATATAATTAGCTTCATTTCAATACTAAAAGTAATTTTTGAACCTGAAAACTGGCATTTTTTGCATTTATTATTTTCAAATTTTCTCTCCCTTATGACAAAGCCACACTGAGGACCACAATCCAGGAGCCGAGGCATACCCACTAACACCTCTCCCCCACATAAATGGCTGTACCATTCTGCCATAGCCTTGCACATTCCCGCATTGCCCCTGATACCACCTTGGCGTAGCATGAGCTAGCCACACAAGAGCCATCTCCTCTTAGACTTGTAGATGTCCCTCATTCACCACTGGGCAGGCTGGGTCTTCCCTGATCCTGTGCCACTGCTCCCTGTCCTCAGGTAGCTTGGGGTCTATTGCACGTGAAGAAGCATTCAGCCCGCACCTACTCCCCTGTGTGTGGTAAGACTCCTCGAGCAGAGTCATGTTGGCATGGTGTTATGGTGTTGGCAAAGGTGAACTCTGTGGCAGTTCACTCCTTTCAGAACTCTTATTTCAGGTTGTCTGCAGACTCAGGCAGACATCACTGTGAAGGCTACACTTGGGTCATATTTCCAAGATTATCTCCACAAGCACGAAGGTTAGAAATATAAGTTACAAAAAAACAACAATGAAAATTCAGTCTGATGGTATCACAGGACGTAGGAACAGGAACCGTCTGGCATCTCCCTGTAGTGATTGTGTCTTGATTTGATCCAGTCTATGATCCCTGCAGATATGCAGAAGTTCTGAGAGCTCACAACTGCAACTGAAGTCCATGGGAACTGTGTTTTGAATATATAAAGTTCTATAGAAATCCCAGGTTATATGAAAAATCAGGCCCTGTTTGTCTCAAGCTGGCACCTAAAATTAGTGGACATTCATCTCCATGCCTCAGGTACCCAGCTGTAAAATGGAGATAATACAGTCAAGCCTACTATCATGAACCTCAGAATACTTGGTGTTTTTCTTAAACCTCATCTCTTGGAGTCCTCGTGTTGCCTGAGAATCTCAGCATTCATTTAAAAAAATAAATGAATAAAACAAACAAGTTAAGTTTCTGCCCATTATGGTTGCAGAGAAAAGTTGGAAAACATGAACCCTAAAGACTCAAGAACCAGAAGGCAAACAAAAATAATCAAATTTATTTTTAAAAAATATTCTTTAAATGTAAACTAATCTTGTGTTTCTGGGGGACCTGATTCATGGTTTTTAAAAAATTATGTTTCATAATATTGTAAAACCAAGTCACCTCACAAGAGTGACATACAGTTACTCTGGAGAGAGATCATACAAATTCCCAGGAGGAAATTAATAGTTGTTTAGTCAGTGCAATGAAATGGCATGTGGCAAATAAGGCGTAAGGCCACATATTGAATGATGAGGCTAAAAAAGAAATATTAAATAGCTACCCATTCAGCCAGTACTATCTATTCTGTGCTCTGAATGTGGCAGGGGAAATGTGGAAAAAATAGCATGTAATAACAGAATTAAAGACTGTATCATAAAGCATACACATGTGGGGCAGAATTAAGGTTGCACCTAACTTCTGAGCTATGAATGTGAGAATTATTACTATGCTGCTAGATGTTCTGATGTCCACTATTCTCACATCAGCATCCAGTGAAATCAGTGGGTTTACAACAGCGAGTATCAGAGAGCAGAATGTGGCTGTAATATAGTTATTAAGGAATCTTACAAAAAGGCCATAGCCAAAATTTAGTATTTCATCTTTTAAGGGCATTTTTCTAGAATTATTAAGAAACTTATTAAGATGATCTAATTGTACAACTGAGCAAGAACTTTTTCAATAAAGAACATTTGAAGAATAAGACTGTAGGGGACCATACGCTATGTCGTTAAACCTTTTCATGCATTATATGTACTGGTAAGGATAGGACGGTAAATCATTTTAAGTATTGAAAGCAAATCCATAGTAAATATACTCAGCTTCTATTCTAAGTTTCATCGAGAACACAAGAAAGAAGTTCAGATCAGCTTTTAATAAAGCTTAATTTATTTTCTAGGATGGAATATAAGTATTAAAACATGCTCAAATTTCACTAAGAAGTGATGTTTTAACAAGAAATCGGTGTTAGTCACTTGATTATGATGAACTCCTGCTGGAGGAAAAGTCATTATCTGCCCCTTCACCTTTATATTCCCTTTAATAACAGATATAAAGAAAGGCTTACAGGAAAATTAACTTTTGATCTGAAAAACCTAATTAGTTCTGTAGTCACTAGAGGTCACTATTACAATTTTGAATTTCAGTCTGCTGAATGTCACTGATTTTTCTCAATATCATTTAATTTTAAAAACTTCCCTCAATAAAAAATACTAATGTTTAAATAATGATACTTGAAATCTCTCTGTGTGTCTAGTTCAAGAAATAAGTCAAGGAACTGTTAGTTAAAACTTGTGTTATGGATATCATTTAAAAATATTTAAATTGTGATGGTTCCATCGGAAAATTACAGTTAGATAGATTTATTTTAATAGCCACAGCACTATAAAATATTGAGATAAGTTGGCTCCATAAGTACTAAAGATTACCCATATATTTCAGTTTGTCCAACCTATAAATTACCTGTAAAAAAATAATAAAAAAACCTCAACTGGAGTGTTTGGTTCTTGACTTTATCAAGAATTATCTCATCAGAATTCCTTACCACAAACGGAGGGCAAACTAAAAATATTTGAAAAGGAGAGAAAATGAAACAGGAACAGTGAAAAGGAAAAAGTTTCTTAGGTGTTGTCTGGGCCCTCTCTGTCTTGTCTAATATCTATTCTCGTTCCAACCTACATTAAAGTAAGTAATGAATGTGTGACATCCACTGCAGATTGATCACAAGTGCTTCAAACACATGGTAGATATCTGACATGGAAAGGTTTAATTCTGTGCTGCATTTGTCCTCAACAGAAATTCTGCAGCAGTGAGGAGTTCATGAAATAACAGATTTTTTTTAAAAAGACATTTCTTTTCCTGAATGCAAAGTCTGGGATACACAAAGCCGATGGTCTTGATTCAAAGCTCATTGAAGACAACGGAAAGACTCCCATTGACTTCAGTGGGCTTTGGATCAACCCTTATGTGACTTAACTCATAGACTGTCCTGTGAAATAGTCTGCTGGGAGGCTATGACTTGCCCCTTCTGGGGGCAACATGGCCACAACTACATTGAAAGGACCCAGAGGAGTTAAGGAATGCCGTTGAGAAACACCAGATGGAGAGGAGAATTGGGAGCAGCAGTTATGTCCAGGAAAGCTCTAAAGATAGGCAACACAGAGAAATTTATAAATAAAAGGGTCTCTTTTTTCTTCAAGCCCCCGATGCCTAAGGTACCTTTTACAGCTCCCTTCCACCTCTCCCAGAGGAAAAATCTGTAGGAACCAGGAGATTTGGTTAGAATATTTCTCCTTTTTACCAGAACGTCAATTAACTGGATCATGTGTGTATGATGAGTCCTTGGCCCTACCTCTTTATCAATGCCATTTTCCATACTTTTGCATGTCCCTTTCAGAACACGACAATCTCTGCCACAGTTTCCTTCTTCAGCCCGCATCCTAAAAAGCCAGAACTCGCTAATCCTATCCCTGGTACTCCAAGTTCCCAACCAAATTTTTGTATAACAATAATACTTTGTACTTGTATTGTGCCTTTCAACAGAGGATGTCAGTTAACCATACACACATAAAATATTTATGAATCACAGAACCCTTGGGAGATAGTTCTAAAAGTATTGCACAGAATGAATCAACTGCTGCATTTATGGAGTAAATAACTTATCCAAGACCACACAGCGGTCAGAGCTTGAAATAGAATCCAGGCATTCTACTTCCATTCCCTTGTTCTATCAGCTCTTTCCATTTGCCTCCCAGAGTGCATTAATTAGGTTTCATTTAAACTTAGGATAAGGATAAAAGATTATTAACAATCACAAAAGTTTGTGCTGCTGAAAATGAAATCCTGCCCAGTTCTTTGTTATGTCTCTAAACAAGACGTGAAGAACTTTATAAACAAGAAGCTCTTTTATGGAAACCAAAGAAAGAGATGCAGACAGATGTGCTCAGCTTGCACAACAACTGGTTTATGTGCTCAAGCTCTCAAACAACAAATGCTTAAAAATCATAAATCTAAGAATTAATTCTCCTTCCACAATAGTGTAAAACGAATCACTCCTTACAAAGAATGAGAAGAGCTCCATAGCTTGAATATATATTGCTAAATGAAATGAATTAAAGTCTTATTCATTCATAAAGTCTTTGTGCAGTAAAGCCAACGTAAGAAGGAAATTCAGAGGGGGAAATGTTAACAGAGGAAAAGCAAGGAGACAAAACAGGAAGAGAAACCAAAAATATTCTGACACAAGGAGCTCCCAACTGTAGAAAAAGTAATCCCATAATCAGAAATTTGCAATCCTCATGCTGGGCATAAAACATAATATTAAAATTGAAGACTAGAGTCCATAGCAAAGTATGAATTGTGCATAAAATTGCCTGCAAATAGAATATAATTGTATATGGATCCAATGAATGTTAATGCAACTCACAGAAGAATTAATTCCAGGCAGTGAGGCGGCTATAAAGATCAATCCAAGCTACTTTGAAAGCATTCAGATCCAGTACCTTTCCCCTCAATATCCTGGGGAGATCATTATGTTCAAGAAAGAGAAAAATTGTTTTTGGAGCAACTATTTGTTCTCAATATGGAAAAGACTGATAGCAGTGAAGTGTCTATTAAGCCATTTTATTTGTAGAGAAATTCAGTTAAAAGAACAGACATCACAATATTGCCTGTATTAAGTAACAAATGGAACACATGGATTAGAAATATACCTGCTGTTTGTAAAGTAAATAAAATAAAGACTCACCCATTCCTTTGCCCATCCCCCAAACAGTGTTTCGCTGTTCAGATCTACTAGAGACTTTTGCTCCCAAAAGGGCCATGTAACTCGACTTCTCATTACCTACAATTTCCAAGGCTGTTTCTCCTTTGATACCGGATTTACAGTCATGTAACTCCACCAACTCCTGATTAACTCCCATTATGTAAGATAGAAAATAATTAAACCTCTCATTTGTATTTTGTCTGTTCTGTACTGTTTTATGCAGTGTAGTTGTAGGCGTGTCACTCTCAGGATATGGAGAGACAAGGTGGTTGAGGTAATATCTTTTAATGGACCAACTTCTGTCAGTGAGAGAGAAAAGCTTTCAAGCCACCCAGAGATCTTCATGTTTGTCTCTCTCACCAACAGAAGTCGGTCCAATAAAAGATATTACCTTACCCACATCTCTTTACTGTTTTGGTATCTTTAATTAGAAAGGCAAGGAATAAATTTTCCTTGGTTCATTTTATTTTTGGGAGATGTTGAGAGTATGGTAACAAATTAGTGCAGCATCGCCACGCATGACACTATCACATTTAAATGGGACATATATATCATAGCGGACTCCGGCCATTCTGCTCCATAAATACAGGCCTCTACCACATTAGCTAAAGGAGAACCTCCATTAGCATTATTAGTATTAACATTTACATGTTATACTCCTCCAAGAGTAGCCATTAGATAATAGAGAAAGACTGAGATTTCAGCCAGTACAGGCTTCAGTGATGAACATACACAATCATGGCTGCATTAGAATGGGATGAGACTAAGGCTCTGTCTAAGGGACTATGAAGGTGAAAAGAAAGAGAGCACACAAGGAGAAAAGGCACAGACTGTTCAGCTGGACATCGGCTGGCTGGCAAGGTAAATACAGCCCTGGGATCCTGGTTAATGTGGGGAGGAGTGGCACCCACTCCCCACTCAGCAGACATGAGCAGAGGCCAGGCTCAGCCATAGTTTGGGGACCCAAGTCCGCATGCTGACTGGCTCATTCATGGGCTGTAGGTGACTCGTTGATTCAAAGAACCCAGAGAAAGGCAGCTTACATTTCTGGGGCAGAGCCACTATTCGTATCTGTGTTTTTGCTTCACTCACCCTTCCTCTGGGTTTGGTTCTTTCTGTTTCTTAACGGATGTTCGATTTCCCACTTTGCTTTGGGTTTCAGCCAGCACTCTTTTAAGGGGTAGGGGAGGTGCGGTAGGAAGGGCTTTCCCCACATTGTGGACTAGGTGCCCAGTGGTGTGGCTTTGCCCTCCTCTGAGCATGCAGGTTTGTCTAAAGCAGGTATTGTGGTATCGAGAGTTGTCTCACAACTGTATGGCTGGTGTCCAGTGCGGTTAATTGAGGTAACGGGGACCCAGAGTTGCTGGGCCCTTGCTCAGTGTTACATGATGAAAAGAGGGCTTCAATGAATGCTGAAGAAGGAGGCACCCACTTAATTTCTCATCCCAGGGGTATTGGGGCTGCTCAGTCCTGCTCTCTGGGTGCATTTTTGCAGGAGAAGTGAGAATTAGCTTCATCTGCCACTATAGCTGTTTATTAAGGGAACAAACTGGACTGATACTGTTGGCTAGTTTTTATAGAAAGGGACTGTCTGGCTGTTCCTGCCCTGGTTCTGTTATAGAACAGTTAATAAAAGTTGCAGCTGTAGCTTGTACTAAGTTTCTCTGTGTGGTATCTAATTCACTGCAGCATCTGGCCAACAGTGCCTTATCTATGGACATGGATCCCTCAGCCCTTGAGAAAGTTTCCTTGCAGTTAGTAAATAGAAGCAAGTGATGAAGACCCGAAGTAAATATGTGCAGGAGGCAACAAAGGTAGGGGTACAGTGACTTCAACAATAGCTGTGCCAGGAACTCCTATGACTCCTACTAACTAAAACCAACTGTGACATCCTCTGATTACAACAAGAGTTTCAAGGCAACAAAAGCCTTGGTGCTGCCTCCTTGTCTTATGGGATTGCAGAATATGCGGGCCTGGTTCAGGCAGCACACAAATCACCAGCTAAGGTAATTTTATTCTTCTGCTTACTTAAGAATTTTATTCTTCTGCTTACATCAATCAGCTTCTGTGCATCTGACTCAGCTTCTTCTTTAGCCATTGAGCAGACTTGCATTGTAGTAGTTAGCGTATACGTATCACAGACATAAACTGCTAAATCAGGCAGTCAAGCCAAAAGCAACTTGCTTTATTTTAGAAATATACACACCAGTCTTGGAACAGAGGTAGTTACATACAGCACACAGGTAATCCCTTTTTCCAGAAATCTTAGCCCAGACACCAAAGCCTGGTTTCCAGAAAGCTGTTCTACCCCAAGACTTAACTCTAGTTAGAAAAATTAAGGTGGGGAGAAAACTTCCCTATTGCTCATTACAGCTTCTCTCAAAGAACCTGTACATAACCAAACTAATAATATAATGCAGCCTTTCTTCAAAGGCTAAAAACTTGTTCGTACTCTCAGAAAAAAATAATTTATTAAACTATGGGTTACAGCACCACCTGGTGACTTGTTGTAGGCATAGATCTTGCTGGGCATGCATAAAAACACATATAGCTTGATCTAGGTGTAAGGTTAAACTATAAACAACTTAAGAGTGTGCTGCACATGGTGTTTTTGATTAGTTGATGTAAATGGGAACTGATAAGCTTGAAATGTAGAGAAGATTGGAACATAAGTGATTAGCCCTTACACGATCTGCAAAGCAATTGGTCCTTAAATGAGCTGTACAATGTGCTAACCAATTAGATTCAATAAGTATATAGAGATTAGTAGCTAGGAAGACACACAAACTGCATAGTGTGGGATATGATTTGGAATTGTGGTATCACCGTGTACCTGAACTCCTGCTACGTGGGCCTGGCCAGCAAGCTGTTTCATGCCTAAAATATGTGCTTAATAAAATAACCTGAGTGATGAGCTGGAGTTAAAACGAGGTTCTAGATCCCAGAGAACTGGGTGAAGTGTTCTCCCACAATTGGGTAATCTGTTCTGGATAAAACAAGTGGAAAAGAACTCAGAGGGAATCCCAATGCTTCTACCACAACATTACGTTTGAGAGGGAGAAAACAGAAGGGAGCATGACATGATGAAGCATATCAGGGAAGAAGAAGGAAAGGAGACAAGAACAGGAGAACAAGGGTCAGAACTGTCAGGAGACAAACCATAAGTACTGAAAAGGCTAAAAAAGGTAACAAATAAATATGGTGTTGAGGGCCACTGTAAATAATAAATAAATAAATAATCACTGACTAAGTAACTGAATGGAAGTTAATAGAATTTGACACTTTATAGCAGTGCAGCATGCAAATCATGAGCTGAACATTTCCTTTTTAAGGATATAATCTTTGATATTATGGGCCACATAATATTCTGGTTCAAGTCAATGAGAAAAAATAACATTTCTTTCTTGTCTCTCTCTCTCTCTCTCCAATTGGCATCTCCAAATTTCACCCCCCATTTATTTATTTGTTAGTTTTAAGTTATACTTTCAGATGGATCTGATCATGCTGTCAACTCATTCAAATTTCTCATTATCTTCAAGGAGAATTCTAAGGTATGAAATCATTGCAAGATTAGGCTCAAAGGCCTTAGCTATTGTTGCTGATTTCTTTAAAGTTAATATTTGTACAATTTTAAAATTTTCTTATCATGGAGGGGACAAGAACTTTTACTTTCTGCCACAGGAAACATTGTGCTCTTGTTTGTTGCTGTCCTCGGGGTACTCACATCAAATGGTCATTGAAGCAGCTTCTCCATTCACTGTATGGCATTGCTTACTTATTTAGAAGTTGTTTGTTTCTGCTTGAAGGATATTAATTACCTACCTCTCTCTGTTGTACTTTTGAACTCTCAGTAAGGCCCTGAGAGCAAACGTTCCTCTCTCTGACTAGAATATCCAAAACTAAGAAATATAAAAGAATCACAGAAAAAAAATCCAAAATAAACCATATGGGGAGGGGGGGGGGGAATCTCATGCTAAAGGAGGTAACAGTAATAATAATTAAGTGCCATTAAAAATTAAAAGTTAATTAAAAACCCATTTTTCCTTTCTCCACTCATTTCTGTTGAGCTTTTCCACTCACCCCATTTAAGTTTTGTTTAGATGTGTGTGCTTGGCAATTCATTTATTTAGACTGAGATTTTCAAATCCATCCCAGTTCCCATTACTTATAATTTCCCGTAGATTTGGAAATATCAGCCTTTGTTATCAAAAGAAGTTGTATTACCGCTCAAGGTTTGCCTGATAGGGAGAGCACTCCTAAACTACCTATACCCAACTCAGGACAAGGTTTTCTAAAGTGACTAGTGAATCTGGATGCCCAACGTGAGGGTGGGTACTCGCACTTCATAAAATCATGCCCTTTTAAAATGTCCTAAGTTGGGTATCCAAAAGTGAAGGCACCAAAGTCATGAATTAATCTGGAAAACTTTGACTAATAGTTGTTTAAATTAAATTAAGAATAATGACTCTCCTCTGTCATACTTAAATCAGTATTGCATAGGTGACTGCAAAGAATTCTCTCCCTGTTTCCACGAGATCTAGAGAAAATCAACCCTAATGATTTAAAATGGGACAATAGCTGCACTGATTGTTTAATGTGCTGAGACTTCAGGAAACACACACCTACTCAACATATTGGACATTAAAAAAGTCACTACTCTTTTATAGGAGTAATGGCATATTGAGGTGAAAGCAAGCAACTGCACAGGTGCATTCACAATCAAAGGTTTTCTTGTTGAAGTCAGTGATGACTTCTACTGAGTATAAAGGAAGTACCAAATTAGTAAACATTCTTGATGAATAGCATTTGTGATGTCTGTTTTGAAATTTCCCACATTGCTCCCTCAACCAAGGGCATATTCAACCTTCAACCAATGGCATATGTGGAATGAGTGAAAAATCCAGTTCAGAGACAATATATATTGATGAAAATGCAGGGCTTATTTTGGATCCCACATTTTGTCACTCTTACCTTGCAATGTGGCGCATTCTGCCTAATCTCATTGGCTCTAAAGTAAAATGCAAAGACACTTGGAGCTACCTTTCAAATATCTTTCTTTGCACAACTTAATAGGAACATCACTTGGAAAATTTAATATAAACTAGAAAGTGATGATGCAATTAATTACAAAATACTCTCATTTTTATGAATGTCACATTCAGCCCTTGGATATTCATTAATTTCCATATGGTAGAAAGGTGGTGGCATCAGTTTGCCCACATCAAAGATGAATCTTAGACTATACTGGGAATTTACATCCACATCCCTGAGAGACATAGCTTTGCCAACTTAGCCTTGTAGATAGCACAAGGTCAACGGAAGAATTCTTCCATTGACTTAGCTACTGCCTCTTGGGGAGGTACATTACCTACGCTGACAGAAGAACCCTCCCGGTGGCATAGGTAATGTCTTCACTGAAGCACTACAATGCCATTGCCCTTTCTATGGTTGTTCTTGTTTCAGTAGGAAGCATTATCTAAAAATAAATACAATACATATACCATGAAAAAAAAATAACACGATTATTTGTATATTATCAAATTATTTTTGTATGTGTCTAGTCCAATTAGTAATGGTATGTACTGAACAATGATGATCACTCAGACATTTGTCCTACTATTCACTGATGCTACTGTTAAGGATACTCTTGGGCATTACATTTCCCCTGCCCTTAATCTGCTTTTATTATTTAAAAAAAGCTGATCTACTTTTTTTTTTTCTAAGTGCTGCTGATAAGGCAGTTTGATTAGCATTTAATAAATTAAACTGCTGTTGTCTCTCATTAAGGTGTGTGAACAGTCTAATCATTTTTTTCTTTCCTTTTAAAACAGATGATGCAAATAAAAGAAATCCATGAATGTATGCTTAAAAAGACCTTATATTTTATTGCGTGCCTTACAGAAATTCTTATTAACTTCATTACATACACTCTGGCATATACCCTGCAACTCTAACATACAACTGTCTTTATTATAAATATGCAATTTGTTCTTATTAAAACCAGTAAGTACTGCATCTTTCTGGTGACAGTTTTATATACTTCGTAGAGTGACTAGGATGGAAATCATGTATAAAGTAATAATACCATATGGGAAGTATAACAGCCATAAGAATTGATTCAGGTTGAACTTTTCTTGCTTATAGGCTCTTTTGTGCTTGACAACACAGACTTGAACAGAGCTATGCCATCAGAGGAGCTGGAGTAATATATTTATAATGCTAGAGCTAAGAACTCTGTTAAAAATTTAGCTAATAATATGCTTGGAAACTACTAAGAGCTACCACATATGTGTAAGGCACAGAACAGAGCATGGGCAGTGCAGAGTGTACCAACGAGAGCACTGAGATGCATTCTGCACCATTATGGGTGCAACTCTCCTTCATGCTTCAGTCCCACTCCATGGACTAGGGAGGGGGCATTAGAGGGCATGGCAGATCCATGGCTCTGCCTCCTTTCCACCTCCTTGGAACAATCTCCACCCTCAGAGACGTAGGGACAGAGCAGTCCTTATGTCCGGGGCTGCAATTCTGTCTACCTTCATCCTCTCCCATACAACTGCATACAAGCCAGGAACAATCAATTTTTTTAACACTACATATCATGTAAGTGCATCAAAGCCCAAGTCTGCAAATTGCTAAATGGTACATGGGTGTGAGTATTTTTTTTAAAACCAATATTACTAATCCCATTACAATATATTTAGCAGTTTGGACCTGAACTTGAGCTTGTTATAGTGAATAATTCAGCACTAACAATGCTGGAGACAAAATGGTAATGTATAATACACAGACAAATCACAATTGGCCAGATTCACTGGATTTCCACGGGTATCTGGGATGAATTTGGACTACTGTATGCACTGTTTATTTCTACAGATGAAATGAGGACATAATGCTGCACCCATTGAAGTCAATGGGAGCTCTTCCATTGACTTTAAAGAATGAAGGACAAGGTGTTAGATTAGCACTTTTTGTAGCAGTCATGTACTTAGAAACTGGGTTTCTTTTACAAAGTTTCTCCTTTGACTAGTCTTCTGGATGTAACGCGATCCATATTTTCATATCTTAGAGTTCTCCAGAAGTATTGGATTATTTGTATTCTTACTATCTGTCTTTTTAATCGGAGGATAAAAGGTTGTATTAACAAGGAAAATGTATATTTTTTTAAATTTCCATATCTAGTGTAGTTTGGAGCTATAGTTGAAGAGACAATAAATATAATGACAAGTATGCGGCCGAACCCTGAATTTCTGACTTAGTTTTTTCTCAGTCCTTACTCACTGGAAACTGTGGAATTACTCTGTAGTCACACAAGTGTAACTGAGATCAGAACATGGCCCAAATAAACATTTTCATGCCTAAGGATTAAATAAGAATCTCAGAGTTTGTTTTTTTCTTCTTCTTCAACGTAACACTGTGTATCAAGAATATAATTCACAAATTTTGGTGATGGATGGTGAAGATTAACTAGAAAATCTCAGTGGTCTTTTCCATATCTAATTTCAATTATTCTATTACCAACATGAGGGTAACTGAAGCTATAGGACTCTGTTTTCAACTCTTATCTTGAACAGAAATACAGCCTTTAAATAGATATAATTTTTTTTCCAAATTATGCATCTAAAAGATTTTACCAATCAGTTTGTAAACAATTTTGAATTAGGAATGAGTTCCTTTCCAGGAGTTGTTATAGCATCAGACCAACCACTTTTATCAAATAATTGGTAATAAAATAAATATTTAGTTAAAATAACTAATATTTGAAGTGCACATCACATCTACCAATTACCAAGACTAGCCAAAGGGATGGTTCACAATTCAAATATAATGAAAGATGGAAGTAAAAAAGAGAGGCAAGCAAGAAAGGAACAATAATGAGCATAGTGAAACTGGAAGACAGTGTATGGACAGTGCCCATAAAAATCTTGTCTTAGTTCATATGTATCAATATATATGGGAGTATCACATTATTCCCAATTCTGTAACCCATTCATATAATTGTAGGCACTGATCCCATCGTGAACTCCACCGGGAGCCCCATTGAAACCAGTATCAAAGTATTGGTAAAGGAGACTGGCATAATCAGGCATCTGGTTTTAATATTAGATTCTGTGAATATGTCTTGGCCACTGGTAGTTCTGTTATCAGATATTTTCGAATAAAGAGGACACAGAAATCAGGTATTCGGTATTATTTTCCCTTAACTAAAGAAAGCAAGAAAGAATGTGGAAATATAGAACAAGAGCATAGCTCCCACTGAGATTAATAAAACATGAATTACTCCCTCTATGTATCCCTTAGGTTATTTGTAATATGGAGATACTGAGCCAAAGACTGAAAATTATAGAGATAAAGAATATACAGCTCATAGGCAAAAATATCTTTTCAGATCTCCAGTGTAATAGGAATTTAGAAACTTTCTTGTATAAAATTGTGGTGCCCCCTGGAATGTTCAGCCAACTGGATTTCTCAATTGTCTGAATATTCGGATACTCTTAAAATGAGAGTTGTCATCATCAGTTATAGTAGAAAGAATAAAAGGCTATTCCATTCACAATGCGGGGGGGGGGGGAGACAAAAATAATTATTTAAAAACTGTAAAAATAGCTTTAGAAATATGGGAAAGAAGGGACACAATAAAAAAACTCCAGATAATAACTGTTTTCATGTGATTACATCACATCCTCCATCTGGACAAGATTTTTCACGTCACATTTCTCTAAGTTGTTCAGTCTTCTCTTGCCATAAACCTCTAACAGATCAAGGGAAGTCACTACTTTGGAAGCATTTGTAAATATATAAATTAAGTTATTGTTTCATCAAATGGTTTTAACTGAGAAATGTTACATACATAGCTAAACATATGCTGAACAATAAAAAGCACTGGTATGAAATATGATAAACACACATTAATGTTTGTTAAGCACTTGAGATCCCCAGATCCAAAACTACGTATTAAGTGCCAAGTATTGCTGATATTAGCATCATACATCTCTAGCATTTTCTTCCTGTGGGTGTCTAGAAATGAAACAACTTAGCTTGGTGTTTCTGTTTGGCTCCTAAATACTTACTTTACATGAAGGAACTTGCAGTTTTAAGCTTGTATCTTGAAGTTATTATATATGAAAAGCAACTCTCGCAAAAATAACATGAAAACATCAGAAAGCCATTGCTGACTGATCTGTTGCTAAGACAGCTACCTTTTTGTGGCATAGTGCAGCTATCTGTGACCCTCTCCTGGTTAAATTTTCAAAAGCCAGAGTTAAGGCGATCTCTTCTGAGGTCTCTTGACAGTGGAACAACTTATTAGAGGTGACAAGGCTGAGTTCAAACTTGACCATTTTCAGAGCACTTTGCTTTCCTGCAATAACTGGCTATTATATATATATATATATAAACCACATACACACAGTAAATAAAAGCTGGCAGACCTGGGAGGAATGAAGGGCAGGGTCCACTATGGAAAAAAACAGTGTAAATGTTGTGACAGAGGCTCAGATGCTAGAGTTATGAGCATCACACAAGCAACATGGCTAGATAAGGCAGGTTGATTCCTGGAAGAAACAACGCTTTCAGGGGAGTATCTCTGTAAATAATATTGAAGATAGCTGAACCTCTTGGTTCAAGTATTGGTCAGATTGTCAAACTCCTGTAAATATTTAATATTGTGCCAAGACAGCTTTCCTAGCTTGGTTCTGAACACAGATTTGGTTTAATAAAATCATGTGTTTCTGCATCAGTTCACCAGCATGTAGCAAGATCTTAATTTCTTGTTTGGACTGCAGGAAATCATTACACACAGTTTTGCTACCTTTGTTATTGGCTTCCCTCGGTCTTTTTATGATGTCTTTAGCAATGCTCTCTTTCTGAGCTGCTAATAATCCTTTCGCTTTTCTCAGGATGTCAACCTATAATTATGTCTTTAAGAAAGAGCATTTAATTAACATCATTTACCCCCAATCTTTTCCCTCAAAATCTTGCACAGCTAGGAGCTCTGCAACTTCTTCTTTTACATCATTCTGTCTCACCAGGAGTTTCTTCTCAGTCTCCCCTTTCTGAACATCATTAAATATTTTGTAGTTAAGTTTTAGAAAAAAAATCTTGTTCTTACTTCCATAATTTGACTAGTTAGCATAGTATAGGTATGTCTGCCCGTCAAGCTGGGGGTGCGATTCCCAGCTTGAGGAGACAAACTAACGCTAGCTCTGATTGAGATAGCGTACTAAAATAGAAGCGTAGCTGTGATTGTGCACCCAGTGGAAGGGGCTAGCCTCCCTGAGAATGATCCTATTTGAGATGCTAGGCACATAGTGGGGTATTTAGCGTCTCCTGCAGCTCATTCCACCATGGCTTCTATTGTTTTTAGCATGCTAGCTTGATCAAATGTACTGCAGTATGTCTCCTCACACTAGAAATCATCCCTGGCTCAGAGTGTAGACATATGCACATGCCCATTTCTGTCTATTTTCTTTCTTATGTCTCCATTGCTGTCCAAAAATCTCTTACACTTATTAAAGGACAAATTTCATCTTTCATATGCAGTAGGTACCTGCCTGAAATCTTTCGTCTTCCCCATGGGCAAAATCTAGGTCCTGTTGAAATCAGTGGGAAAAATTCTTATTAATTTCTATGACACCATGATTTAGGGCTTTCTGTGGACAACATGAGACAGTCCCATTTATATTAAAGAGAATTATGTGAATAATGGGGGAACAGAGTATCAAAGCATGCAACTATATGGACCTGGGAGCAAACCCTTTGCCTTAAGTGTTTTGGGCAGTCTTTCCCACCAAGAACAGTTGATTAACAATGCTGTCTTCACTTCATGGTACGACATTTTATGGCAGTTTAGTGAAAACTTTGTCATTGAGAACTGGACATGCCAGTTCATGACATTTATTGCTGGGAAATGGCAAAGTATGCTGAATCTGCACTCTTCTTGTTTCTGAAATTTACAGACCACTGAACATGGGTGCTCTATGGGTGATGCACATTGTGATTTTTTTATTGGTGCTGGATCATGGTTGTTACTAGAACTGGTAGGGAATTTTCCTCGTGAGATTTTGTTGACAGTTTTTAATTTTCTGTTAGGAAAGTCAAAAGGCAATATTTTATTTTGGATCATTTCAGCCTAAATCAGAATATTCTGAATTAGTTAATTGCATTTCCATATGGCAAACTGTAGTTCCTCCCCCCCACTGTCCCATTCATTTAAATGGGCTTGACCCCCTGGAGATCTACATCTCCCATAATGCAATGTGGATTTTCCTCTACATGGTGCATGACTCTGGGTGAATTGTGGGAGATGAACCTCACTTGCTATCTCTTTAAAGCTCCAGGTTGAAAAACATGCATGTAACGCATAAGTGCAAAAGAGTAACAATGTATTATGTGCACAATCACACTTTCAGCTTCTCACTACGGACCTAATCAAACCCACACTGAAATCATCTGGCATCTTCCTGCTAGGGATGTTAGATTAATTCCCTCCTCATATTCATCTAATCCTTGGACTTTCAGAAAGATTCATCTTGAGCACCAGTGCTAGGGATTTATATGATATGGATCCTTGTCCAATAGGAACAGGTCCAAAATCAGCAACTGATTTCACATAAGCCACTAAAAAGCCTTCAGATGATTGGCACAGTAAAAAGTGCTAGCTGGAATTAGATGAACCAGTTATTATTTAAGACCAAATTCTCTCCCCTGTGCACAGCTTCAGTAAATGGACTTGAACACACCAAACAACACCACCACTGAATAGCTGTTATGATCCTCCGCATTCCTCCTTGTGTTTGGGTTTGGCTGATGGATCAGCATAGGCTCAGATTCATTCTCCATATGCTACCAATATGCTCCTTTCAGCACTTGCTTCCACTGTGTTCAGGGCTTTCCATGGTCTTTACTTGGAAGATTTGGCCCTCACTATTATATGCATGGAAATGAAATCCTTCAAAAGTCTTATGTGCCATAAAATAGTTCCTTTGTAAGACTTAGTCATTGCCCTCTCCATTCCTCCAAGTATCAGCTGTAGAGTACATTAAATAAATAATAGAGTGAGATTCATTTATAACATCTAAGATGTCACTGTATATTATTTTTAAGCATAGACAGCAAAGAAGTAGCACCAGTATAAGTGAAGGACTGTAAAGTACTGATATAACAAGAGATATTAAACTCTTAGACATCCTGCTCTCAAAAGGTGGTTGTAAGCACTCATAGATCTTTTATAAAATCATTCCTCTCATCTCCAAAGTGTTAATATATTCCTCACTAAATTCAGTGGTTAAATCTACTAACTTTTCTTCATCTCTTTCTCACTCTCCTCCTATCATGTTTCCTTTAGTTTTGCTAACAAGAAAGAAATAACAATTGTCCAAATTCTGTAGCGTGGCTAGAATTATTTAAAGTCAGGTCTCAGGCTACTCATGCTTGCTTTATGCCTTTCTAATACCATCTGCTATTTGTACTGTTTCGTGCTCTCTCTTATTCTGTTAATTAGAAACAGTGACAGTTAGGTTGTTGCTAATTAGAAACACTGTCAGTTAGATGGTATTTTTCTTGTACCATTGCAATGGCTTATCGTCTTTTGTGGTACATCTCACTATTTTTTAAAACTGTCAAAACAGGCATTAAACAATATTGTTATTTTCCATCTGTCAGGCACTGTAGACCTGAAAAGGGACCATTTGCTATTTAAAGCAAATACTCATCAAATAAATGAAATGCTTGTCAGTTATACAACTTCTGCAGAAAGATGGAAAAGAAATGAAAATGGTATTGCCATTCTCGAGGAACTATGGTTCCTCTGTGTTTCTGCTGGAGCTCTGAGGAGTCTTCCACATACAAGTCTGCACAAATCATATTCACCATCCTTCTACTTAAAGAAGCAAGTCTTTGGAACCTGTCATCTCTGCCCCTTGAAAGACTAGTGTAAAGTGGTAGGAAAAACTCATCTTACAAGCTAGCCATGTTGCTTCTCTGATAGGGCTAGATATTTCTCCCACATAAGAATGGCCATACTGAGGCAGACCAATGGTCCAGCTAGTCCAGTATCCTGTTTTCCAACAGCGGCCAATGCCAGGTGCTTCAGAGGGAATGAACAGAACAAGCAGTCATCGAGTGATCCATGCCCTGTTGTCCACTCCATCTCCTGGCAATCAGAGGGTAGGGACACCTACAGCATGGGGTTGCAACCCAGACAATTTTGCCTAATTCTCATTGATATACCTATGTTCCACAACCCCTTCAGGCCAAATTTTTGTCCTTTCTTAGAACCCACAAAACCCAAATTGCCATCAATGAGTTTGCACAGGCCAGTTTTCATCTTGTTATCATTATTTTAATTCATACAGTCAAATATTTTCACAAAAAAATTGGGCCAAACTCTGTGTGGTATATCAGTGTAGCTATATTGAAGTCGATGGAGTTACTCTAGATTTACAGCAGTATAACCAAAAACAGAACTTGGGCCATTTTTTTTCTAGTATGTAGACAGCAAGAAGATCAGATAAGATTCCACAAGTTCTAAAATGTTCAAGAATCCCATTGACTTCAGACTTAAGCACACATTAAAGCTGCTGATTTGGGCTCCAACAGCTTAATTTAAATTACAGGGTGAAAGCCATTGAATAACTCTTAGCTCCTTTAAAAGAAAAACAAACAAACAAACCTCTGTCCGCGCTCTTCAGGTCAGATGGAGTCCTAAAAACTTTAAAGAGTTTAAGGATTATGTTACTTCCTGTCACAGAGGTACAACATCAATTTTGGCTCTATTGTATCATTCATAAACCATTGCTTCTTCAGAGAAATAAAATTAAAGGTTTTTAAAAGACCAGCCACACAAAAACCTGAGTTTTTTGACAGAGAACTCTTTGCATAGTTGTGATTTGTATTTCTTTTCCTGTTTAATTTTTAATAATCTTGTTCGCCTTGTTAAACTATCACTACGCAAAAGAATAAATGGACACAAATCAGACATAAAAAACAACAACATCCATAAACCAGTGGGAGAACACTTTAATCTCCCAGGGCACACTGTCACTGACCTGAAAGTCGCCGTACTTCTCCAAAAAAACTCCAAAAACAGATTTCAAAGAGAAACTGCTGAGTTAGAAATGATCTGCAAATTTGACACATTCAAACTGGGTTTAAACAGAGATTTGGAATGGCTCTCTCATTACAAGAGGTAAATTGCTTTGCTCACCCATTCTCACCTCCTACTCAATGACTGTCATTAGCCCTCAAGTACCCGGCTTTCTTCCACCTCTCCCATTGTTCTCTATGCACTTGTATATCTATGTTTCCTATTTACTGTATCATTCTACCTCCGTATCTGACAAAGTGAGCTGAGTCTCACGAAAGCTTATGCCTACAAAAATTAAATTTGTTAGTCTTTAAAGTGCCACAGAACTCTCGTCGTTTCTTCTGAAGGAACTATCTCAAGGGAAGAAACACCAATTCAGTCTTCAAACCAATTTAATCCTTGACTGCTAACTGTGGTGCTACTTTTTTATGTTGCTTAGCTTAGAAAGTGAACTGAAACCACCAACTTTCTGCATAGGCTGCTGAACACCCAGGAGGCTAATTACTTATTACATTTATTATTATTACTAATTACACTTATTACTGTCCTCAGACAGACCTGAATAGGTGACATGGAGATACTGAATTCAGAGACTAATAACTAATTCCCTATAACTATCCAGCCCCATGAAAATAAAAGTTTGCTAGAGAAAAAAATTGCCTCATAAGAAAATTACAAGTACTTTGTACAAAAATCAACCTCTCTGTTTAGGCAAGTATCAGTTGTCAGGTTTCCTACCCAACAAACAAAGGCAATAAGGAAGGTTGGTACATTCTGAGTGACATCAAGCACATCAGCACTGAATTGCCAGTCAGACTGGCTGAGAGTGGAGCAAAGAGAACTGAGCTGCTTCAGGGGTAGGGGAAGAGCAGAGAGAGTGAAATATAACTGCGATGACAGTCAAAGGGGAACAGCATGGGCCTATAGCTACAACGGTAGTGCCTTGGTAGAAATGGGTTAGACCAGAGAGAAGCGCCCTGCTTAGAATGCTTGCAGCTGAGCCTCAGCGTGGAGGCGTAATATATATTTATATATATGGAGCTTTTAATTTTACATATGTATGTAAAAATAAAGATCTAGATATTTACTTTCATTTGCAGCAAAACTACAGCCCATAATGCAATGAAAACTGGGCAGACAAGAAATGACAATGATGTTGCCACTCCTAAACTGGACTGATTTGTTTCGATAGAAAACTGTTTACACCCCGGTCGGATAGTTTTCTTTATGGTCATGTTTGTACTAAAGCCACTAATTTGAAGTGACATAACATTAAGGTCTAATTCAAGCTGGTGCCATTAAAGAGCAGAGCTGGACAATCTGGAAAAAAAAAAAAAAGATCGTTTGACAGAGGTTTACTGATGAGTTACCCTACCTCAGCTCATTCAGGAGAGAAATTGATCTAGTTTAAAAATAAATTGACTTTCATAGCTCTGTATGATAGAAACTAAAGAGGTCATGTGGTAAATGTGTATTGCCCTGGGTGTGCCAGTTTAATCATGCAGCTATTTAGCACTGTAAATAATATTTGTTTCATTTATCCTCTTGGATCTGTGCAGTTTCAGCCTTTAATAATATATGTACTCCATTGTAAGCTGCTGTGATCCTCAAGCTCTCTGCCAGTAGTAAGACTATTACCCTAGATGCCAAAGAGTCCAGGGTAATTTTTCCTGGAGACTTTATCCCCTAAATCTATTATTTGTACATAGTAATTTCCCACTAACATCTTTAGGCTAATTAAGCATTTAGAATAGTAAACATGTTCCCCAAACAGTTTCTTTAGTCACAGGCAATCTTCATTCTGGCATTTCCTAACTTTTGAGTACTTGACTTTGCAACCTTAATAAAGTACTTTTCACCACATTTTTTGTATGTTTATATAATATATATATATATTGCTGTTCCTTCTCAAAGGCTGCACTTCTATAGTTTGGTATAATCCATCAATTTAAATCAGTATCTGTACAATCAGAAAGACCAGTATGAGTAACTGATTTAACATTTCATCTCTTTTCTAGCAGCAGACTGTGGTAGAACTTCGAGCAGCAGGCTGGGGTGGCCTCCCGGGATGGTACTGTTATATCGTGAACAGGTTTGAGCACCAAAACATTTATTAGTGGGGGATGGGGTGAGAGTAGATGAACCAACTCCCATGCACAACTCAGCTTTCCAGAGTTGGAGGCAAGGAGGAGAATGAACACTGCCAAATGTCTATGCTCACTCTAGCACATAAGAACATTAGTGCCATCACATGGACTGCTGATGAATAGCAACATCGTTTAAGTTCTGCAGCAAGATGCAATGTGATTCTTGCAAGAAAATAGCTCATTTCATAGGGATCAGTCCTCACCTTCTCAGAGGATCCTGGGGATAAAACTGTGCCATTAATTCTAAACGTAACAGTTAAAGGATTAATAGTGATCTGGAACTGCGGCATAGTGGGAAGTGGTTGGCTGTGATCCAAAGGTAGAGATGGGTTCACACCAAAGTCCTATTTGCAAACATCCCTGTGCTTTGAAAAAGTTTGGAGCTTTAACCTTCCTAGATGACAATCTTGCTATTATGGGTCAATCCAAAATCTCAAACAGTGAACTTCAGAAGAATGCAGATCTCATCTTTGTCGTTTGAGTCCATGTCTGTCCAAAGTTACATAATAATAAAACATTTAGTGTAAATGTTTAACCACATAAGCCATAACACAATCCCATACAAGTCTTTTTACCCAGCTCATTTGTTTTGCTCTTCCCCAGTGCAAGATCTTCTGATCATTTTCCTCAATTGCTGTCATTACAACAGAGACTTTATTGAAATACAGCACAGAAAAATTAAATCAAATGCAAGTTTACTTGCAGAAAGATAGGTGACATTGTAAATCAGCTCTGATTAACAGCAGTATGACATACAATTTATAAAAGATTTATTCACACACTACTATGAAACCGTGTGGTCCAGTTTTGATAACTCATTAGTTGTCAGGACTGTCTATGACATGGGACTCCAGCACTGTGCTTCCTATCCATGTCTTAGCCAATTGAAAAAGGAATGAATTATCCCTCCCGTTGCAGCCCTGACTGGCATTGGACGCCAGACTGATAAAGCACCATGTCTTTGGATAAAGATCTGTATTCAGAAGATTACCTCTCAGAATAAAAGCAACTATACTGTCTGAAACTGGAATATTTATCCACTTTGCATCCCATCTTTATAGCTCCCTTTTAACTCTTCAAAGCTGCTGAAGTCTATCTTAGAGGCACCACAGAGGTCAGACTCCTTAATCATACATAGAAGAAATTTCCAATTTTTTTTTTTTTTTTTGAGGAATAAGGTATTGGCTAAGAAATTAGGTCAACATTAAAAAAACCTTATTCTATACCATAGAGACACCCAAATAACCCCCCAGAAGGAATAACCATATTATTTTATCATATTTTCATGGCAGGATAGCACTATATTGTGTTTACCTTCAGTTCCTTAGACTGATTCGTTGATGAATAATGAATCAGCTACAACTAGAATCTTTCTTGTAAAGTTCAGAAAAAAGTTGCTGATATATACTTTATAACTGATCCATAATCACACATAAAAAGCTCTATCTGCCACCATCAATATTCCTTTTTCACCTGTACCTCTCAAATATTTTACATGTGGATCAATAGTTGATGTGCCAAATTATTGCCATTTGATTAATTGATAATATAATTAAGAGGCATGACATACTCCTTCCAAATCTTGCACATTTGCATTATACCTATGGACCAAGCTCTACCTGTTCTGTGGATAAACAGAAGACATCAGATTTAGTGTGGTCATCTTTGCAAAGCACTACATTAATTTAGTTTCCTCTCTCCCTCTCCCACTCCCCACCCCCGGCCAGTGAAGAAGCAGGAAGGTGGCTATGATATTGAGAACAGTGATATTCAATGAAGCTGGGACAGCAAACCTGGGTGTTTTATAAATAACATAGCACAAGAGAAAGAATAGCATTGTTAAACTGTGATATGAGGATGTTAACAGAGCCTGGATCTGGAGGAAAGAGAAAGAGAATACAGGTATGAAAGAATGAGCATGAACCACAGAATACACACACGTGCAATTGCATGTAAATGTATATCTACATGGACAGAGAAATGTGCAAGTTTTGCTGGAGGACAGAGCTGAAAGTGCAAAATTTATAAAAACACAAGGAAAGAAACACTGCAAACAGAGGAGATAATGAATAAATAGATACAAAAGAAACACATGGATCACCACACCTACCTTTATGGATCCAGTAACCACTCCAAACACATCAAGAAATCTTATCTACAGCCAGGCACTCAGATTCCGCAGAATATGCTCCAAGGGGAAAGTCCGGGACACTTAACAGATTCAAAACTGCCTTCACCAAGAAAGGACATTCCACCAGAGAAGTAAATAGCATCATAAAATGGACCACGAGAACCTGCTTCAATACATAAATAAAATCCCTTCCAACTACACACCCCTAGTTGTCACCTATCATCCCACACTGGAACCCATACAAGGTATCAAACAACTACAACCCATACTCGATGGGGACCCCATCCTGAACCCCCTCTTCTGGCTTTCAAACAACCCCTCAACCTCTCCAAGCTCATTATCAGAAGCAAAATCCCGACAGACCAAAACACATGAACTCATGCCAGTACCAAACCCTGCCAGAACAATAGATGCAAAACCTATAGATATCTCTCCACTGCTACAATGATCAACAACCCCTGTCCCCGCCCATGACACATTTTTCAAGATCCACTGGTCCTACATAGGCCTATCATAATATGTAGTATACTTCATGCAGTGCACTGAATACCCCAACAACTACATGGGTGAAACCAGACAATCACTACAGTCTTGAATGAACTCACACAGGAAAATGACAAAAGACAAAAACACCCTATCACCCACGGGTGAACAATTTTCACAAAGTGATCACTCTATATCTGACTTATCAGTCCTCACCCTCCAAGGAAACCTGTACAACACTTTTAAAAGGTGAGCCTGGGAGCTTAAATTTATAACTTAGCTAGACACTACAAATCATGTTCTTAAAAACAGACACTGGATTTATGGCTTATTACAACAATCTGTAAATTGCTTACCCCCTTTTTGTCTTAACTACAGGAGTGTTAATGGGCCACTTCACCTTGAGTGGTCTCTTAGAATATGTGCTAACTACTTATGATAAACTATCTGTTCAATCTTGTACTTCGCTGTGACACTCTGAGTTCCTTTCCCAGACCTAAGGAAGAGCTCTGTGTAGCTCGAAAGCTTGTCTCTCTCATCATCAGAAGTTGGTCCAGTAAAAGATATTACCTCACCCACCCTTTGTCAAGATTACTTATTTATTATACTTTATATAGGGTAACGTTACACATTTAGCACAATCTCATTTTTCACATCTCTTTTCACCAGGTAACCTAAGTTTTATCTCAACCACAGTTCTGGAGTTCTTCCATACATTTCTTAGGGTTTATAATAGAACTCCGTAACTGTGCTGGCGTTGCCTGCTGCCTTCATTTCATCTAGATGTTATTACTTAAAATCATAGAACATAGAGCCAGAAAAGATCTGGTTATGCAGATTCATATCTGAACACACATATTTAACACCTGCAATATATTTTTCTCGAATAATATTGAGAAAAAATTTGCTCACAGTGACTTGTCAACATTTACAAAAAATGTATAATATGTGCAGTGTAAGTGAATAGGCTTTAGTGGTAGAGTGCCAAAAACAAGAGAGAGAAAACTAATTTGTTGGCATTAGCTTTGAAAAGTGCTTCTCTAAGTAGTGATTTAAATAATTACACTAAGAGACTGTGCTTTGGAAAAAAACGTTTTGGATGGGGAATCAGTGATATTTGATATAGCAATTGCAAAGGCAGGATTTAGCAGCAGCAGAATCAATGTGCATTTATTGTACTGTTGGTGGTTTTGGGTGGAGTAGAAGAGTCAGATGTTCAGAGAAAGCATTGGCAGTATTTTCTTATTCTACATGGTGGGATTGCTGCCTTCAGAAGAAAACACATTTTTTTTTTTACAATTATACAAGTATAATTCTATGTGAAATGTTTTCTCTTCTATTTGTGCACTGTTACCCGCAAGATCAAGTTCAGACCAGCTGATGGCTAAAGTACCACCTTCCTGAGATGATCAGCACCAACTTGAAGTTTCTCATCTGCAGTCCTGAATTCTATAACCCTCTTATTACCTTACCTTTGCCTCAATTATAAACAAAACTCCTGTGCAGCAGGCAGCCAAGATTTTACCATCTGTAGTCCCTGAGCAAGGCAATGAGATGGCAGGAGAAACAGCACTTCCAACAAGTGCTCAATGGCCCAGAAGGAGTGCATCTGGCTGTCATGATGTGTGAAGGCCCAGGAGCCCCTTGCCAGCCAGCCAGCTGCTGGAAAACCGTATTGAAGAGTTCCCGCTTCAGATTCATTAAGTTGTTGGAGGGGCTGCCACCAAGAGTTCTCTCCAGGGCTAGCTGAGAAGCATCATGCTACTTCTGGTCTCTGTAGGGATAACGCCTTGCACCTCCCCACCAACACAGCTCTGTCTATGAAAGGCTGAATTTGGATTAATGAATTATTATTATTTGAATTATTTGATCCTGTTTGTTATCAGCAATGTCTCCAAGGGCTCTCTTTTCACTGGCTAGACAGCAGTTTTGCTGTTGCTAAAAACAAACAAAACGTTTCTAATCTGTAGATGTCTGTCCCCTCACCCTTCTCTCAGTTAGTCTAATAATGAACAACTACCATAACTAAAACCTCAGAGATTCCAAAGGAATGGCAACAGATAAGCAAACAAATATAAACTGATAATTAACTCTTTCCAGATTCACCAAATCACTCTGACCAGTGAACCATTCCAGTGTTCAAAACCTTAATTTTCGTTCTATACTGAATTTGTCTCTTGAAAACCCTGTTGGAGTGTAATACAAATGAGAGATGTGATTAACTAATGCCTCATAGAACATCAAGAATTTCAGGAATAGCTATTCTGGGGAAACTGAGTAAATAATTATTTAAGATCTTACTTGATCTCCTAATCACTTATTCCAATAGCAGAGATGCCTAGACAGTGCTTCAGCACATCTCCAATGTCACACTCTTCTCTTAATCTATTGCTCGCCCATCTAAAACCAAGATGTGTCAGCCAACTGGAGGGTAGCCACACTGAATGTGACACAATTGTAAGATATCCCTATCAATATTAGAGAATCCTGATCCACATCTCCCTGAAGTGTGAAGTTTATTCAGATCTGGAGGTTTGATTCAGGCCTATCTTTTTTTTTTTTTAAATGTTCAAAGCAAATACTAGATTATAGTTCACAACCAGCATACCCACACTTAATTTCAAGTACTGAAAAAGTGATAAGTGAATTTTTTTTGACAGTGAAGTAGTATCAAAACAGAACATGTCTAAAAGCTTGAGTGCAGAAACCTACAAATGTACCATATGGTGATATGCTGCAAACTTATGCCAGAAAAAGGAACAACTGGAATATATTTATCCAACATTAGAGAAGTGAGCAGACTGTTGCAGAATGTAGAAAGAAGCATCGCTGTTCAGTTCATTGTGACCTTTGAAGCAAGGTATTTGGCCTTTAATCTTCAAGATTATATGGTGAAAGGTAATTAAGGGAAAAGACAAAAGGAGTGACAGTAAACATGACAGATATTGAAGAAGACGTAAACAAAAATTTGAGCATGAAGTTTGAGATGTAAGGTTTAACATTTAAAGAATTATCAATAATATCAGAAGTAAAAGGTTTGTCGATGTATCCTCTAAATTGCATCACAGTAATATCAGAAAACTACAGTCTAATCAAAAGCTTTTAAAGTCATTGTAGTGGTCTGGAAAGTATGCATTTATCAATAAAGAGACTGCGTAGAAAAACAATCTAATGCTCTTGAAATGTGAGATCAAGTAAGTCTTGTCAATAAGGTCAAAAATTACTGTTGGAGTAATTAGTATTTAGCTTCAAACTATCAATTTTCTAAATTGATAGCCTTCCTGGATAGTCAACTCCGTTAAAGAAGATCTGGGTCTATTGTTGAAGGAGATTGTCAACGTGTCATTCAGAGAGGGGCTCCAGGATTTCCAGTGGGTGCTGATTGACTTGCCGGTAGAATTTAAGGTGCTGGTTTTGTTCAGTAAAAACATTATCTGAGAACTGCCTACTTGAGAGAGAGCAGGTAAAATCCTGGCCCCATTGAAGTGTATGGAAGTTTTGTGAATGACTTCAGTGGTACCAGGATTTCACCCAGCATTTCTCCATGAGGAGGATCCCTTGGTTTTGGAATTCAGTTGCCCCCATTGTTTCTGAAACAGCTCAGACTTGTTGATCTTCAGGTGATACTGCAAGACTCATCCTTTTACTCAGGTTTCTGGAAGGGTGAAGTGTGGGGGTTGATAATAGAGTCATATGTCTGATATCACTGCTTGATCACTAGAAGAAGCTCCTGGTTTTATGTTAATGTATCCTTAAAATTATGCTATGGGTAGCTAAAGATTTGTATAGGCACTGTCTCCTTTTTGTTACGTATCTCAACAAAACAATAATAAACATAGTAGCCACAGATAGCATAGAAAAATGCTGGACAGCTCTGCAAGTCAATGCCAAGCATTGGCAGAGAACAGCTGAATGAAGTTTCACCCATTGCATGCAGCT
This sequence comes from Emydura macquarii macquarii, assembly GCF_026122565.2. Taxonomy (NCBI): domain Eukaryota; kingdom Metazoa; phylum Chordata; order Testudines; family Chelidae; genus Emydura; species Emydura macquarii. The sequence goes on from NW_027130698.1 coordinate 6,594,415, forward strand.
GTTCACCAGTGAGAGAAGCCAATACTGTACAACAAAAGGAAAGAGAGAAAGCGCGGTAGACCATTACTCCATCTTAAGTGAGATCAGAATCTGACCATGTGTCTTCTGTTCATTATCACTCTCCACAGACAGAGACAGGCAAAATGCGTTTGTGAAATGTGCAAAACAAATACAGGTGCAGGTTTTAATAAATAAATGCAAATAAAACGTTGATATGAACCAAATGATTCCCTGATGCAGAGACTGACAACCTCTGAGTGATCATTTGTAGAGAGGATATTTCTATCATTTTCTACTCTTCTAAAAATCAGTGTGGCAATACAGACTGTAGATTGTGTTTATTATCTGATTTAGTATATTCGTTTAAAAAAGGTATGCAAATACAGAGAGAGAGAGAGAGAGCGCGCATCAAAGAAGAGCAATGAGAAGAAAAAGAATTAATTACTGTGCTGCAGACCCTTTTCCCTAATAGACTGCCACCCTTCCTGCCAACCATAAGTCAATCAACTGTCAAGTGTATCTTCAGGAGTAGGATGAGCAGGAGCACAATTAAAGAATCATCAAGAGATGTTTTGCTGAAAGAGAGTTGTCCATGTCCATTTGAATTATACAATAGTCATTCTCATTCACAGATTGAGTACTTTGGCCAGACCTCTGCTCCTCACTTTCAGATTCCATTTTGTCTGGGGTGTGGGTTGTTGAATGATTACCCCTAGGTCAGCATTGGGGAATCTTTTAACTATTAAAGGAATACGGGTGGTACAATCTGCTGTATGTTATTTAATCCTTCTTAGCTCTGCAACAGTTCTTAGTCTTAGAATATTCATTACGGAGAAGGGAGAGGAGGAATAAAAAGACCGGTGAGGGTAAGAAGAAACTGGAAGGAATAATAGGTCATTCAAGATTTTTTTTTTAGTGGCCAGTCTAAGAAAAATGAATGTATGTATAAGGAAGATTGTCTAGTTCAAATTATGATTCAGACAATCAAATCATATTAGCCAACTATATTATGTCCCTAAGGGTGAGTTGTTTACCTCTTAAGCACTATGAAAAAAACTCTAAAACCTTTCTGGGGTTAACAAAAGTTGAAAACCTTTAACCAGGTTTTTCCCTAGGTTTACAGCCCTGTTGAGAGAGCCTTCGGGAGACTCATATGCTTCCTCTTCTCTAAAGTCCAGCCCTGGAACCCTAAAGAACAAAGCATCTATCTGGTTCGTTCTGAAATTTCCCTACTTAACACCTCCTCAGGACTGCTTCCTATGATCTGCTACAGTCCCTTAATCATCCTCTAAAGGTTTGGCTCTCTCAGCTTTCTAGATAAAACACTACCACTTCTTTGGGATACTTTAATCAGGCCTCTGGCTGACCTTTCAGCCTTTTTCCAGGTGCTCTCAAATCTTATCCTGCAGAACTTGACTGGAAAGGTCCTGTTTTCTTTAGCTCTCTCCCCAAACCTAAGCAAAGAGTCCTTGTACACAACTCCCTTACCCAACACACTTTGCTGTGGACCCTATATCTACCAATAACACATGGAATTAAGATTCCCAGAATGCCTAGATTCCAGGTATTTGCCCAAAGCAGGACAAAGCTAGACTTGGAACCTCTCTAAGATACCAACATGCCCTGTGTCACACTCAGTTCTACAACTTCCCCTATTAATTATAGTACTTATTACAAGAAAAAACTGATCAAATAAATTCAGGCAATAAATAAAAGGAGACAAGATAAAATAAATTCACTTTAATGATGGTCAGAACTGGTCAGATTATTCACCACAAATAAACTATTCTCTAGATTTAGGCCTTTTAGTTATTCATAAATTATCACTGACAAAATGGGAAATGTTCAGGTTGTAAATTTTGATCAATTTAGGTTTTGTTCATGATTGTTCAATGCATGGCTAGTGTGAGAAACAATTTTATCCCACAGATCCTTTCCAACTTGGCCACTACAGGTATTTGCACTGGATGCCTGACTTCTCACCTATCACATGATATTGCTTATGTTCCCCGATTGGATGACCTAGCAAGGATTATAATGGGTAGACACCCTATTTTTTGTTCTGTTATTCACACATGAACATATAGATTTGTTTGAGTAATCTATTTTGCTAACAAATAAATAAAAAAGCTTTAAACAATGACCACATTGCGTGAATACTTTTGTATAGTGTCTGCCAGTAGTTTTGTTGGTGCTAATATAGTCAATATTTTTGTTTTACACATACATCATTATGTGAATAAAATCTTGCCAAAATGTTCCCGTATATAAAGCTTTGAGAATACAAGTACAATTAATTAGTAGGCCTTACTCTCAAGAATTCTTGTGAACCCTGTTTTGATACAAATACCCAGTTCTAGGTGTGACCAAAACAAAAACAAAAACAAAAAAACAAAAAGAAAAAAAGAAAGCAAGCTAGAAAACCCTAAAATGTCCTGGACAGGAAGCATCACTGCTTGAAGACTGCCAGATATTTCACCACGTGACAGAAGTAGCTTGGCAGATGACATGGACCTGCCCTACAGAGAAGCAGCGCGCCACACGCCACATTTTTAGAAGCACTAGAACCAACAGTTCATGAAAACTGTTTAGAAAAATGCATTTCCCGTTACTTCTCCCAACACATGAGAATAGTAAGGTAAAAAGTGCTTTTATATTGATTGTTTTTTTTCCTCTTTATATTTGGCAGCTGGAGTATTAAACCAGAATTCTGAGTAAATTAAAGCAATAACAAAATTACACAGGGCAGCTGTTTCAGCTATTTCCACAGAGCAATGCTCTTTAGAAAAGCTAATGAATCTAATGGAATCTATCAGACACTGCCAAAACAGCAATAAGTGATTTAAAATGTAGGGGAAGGTCTCATATAAACAGCCTCACCAAGCATTAAATGGAGTAACCCAAAACTCTAGGGGGTTCCCGCTTTTAACAAAGAATCAAATAGACCTCTGTTCATTTATTACAATAGTGCCCACAAGCTCCCCTACAGTGCAGATCCTGTCAGAACGTCTACTATACTCCTCATTGTTGAAGTGTTTATAATTCATCCAATTACGAATTTCCTCCTGGCTACAGCTTGGCATTCAGCTGCTACTTTGATGATCCTCATATCTCCCACCACCTCCAAATTTTGAAGAGACTTTGTCTGTTTTGTAAGAGTGACTAGGAGAAATTTGTTAATCTGTGGCATTCATTTGGGCTTTTCAGTTTTGCTTTGCAATGCAGCATATGAAAGCTGACATAGAAAGCACCACACGGTAAATCATTCAAATGTGACAAACTGGTTGTGTTAGTTGGAGAGGGGGGAAATGATGCAGAAAAGGTTGCACATTTATCCAGAAGATTTTGACTCTGAAAAACTGGGGAATGATGCTGTGGGATGCTCTGGATCCCTCAAGAGGGGCTGAACACTTGTATCTGCCAACTTCTGCTGGTGGAACTGCAAGTGTAGGGTCTTTGTGGGAGGTGGGCTTGAAGGGAGAAGGTTTGTAGTGTTAGAAGCACCATACTTCCTGCTTTCCTCGGTACACAGTAGCATCAGTGCACACCCAAACTTGACCAGTTCTGGCTCAAAGAGGAGTGAAGTCACAACAGCTGATTCACAGCATCACCCATCCAGCCTCTACTGATGAGACTCCTTTAGAGATGCAATGCACTTTAAAAGTTGTCATCACTCAGAAGACCCTCAAGAGGAAAGACCACCTGACCTCCCCCAGAGCTGGATCCCTTGCTCCCCATTTGCTCAAAATAGTTGCAATCAGCCTCCTCGCCAAAATGTTTTGAATGAAGCCCATGGGAGATGGGTAGGCCAACTCTACCATATTTATGCTGGCACATGATTCCCAACATGGAGGGAACTCCTGATGGCCATCTCCAGCCACTTTATTTAGCCAATGGGCTTGTCTATACTGGCACTTACACCAGCAAAACTTTTGTCACTCAGGGGTGTGAAAAAACACCCCACTGAGCGACATAAGTTTTGCCAGCGTAAGTGCCAGCATAGCTGGGTTATGTCTCCCGCCGACATAATAAAACCACCTAAACACCTGCTGAGTGACAAAAGTTTTGCTGGCATAAATGCCAGTGTAGACGAACCCTTAGAGGACTTCAGAATCCAGCCCTCCTCACACTTCAATGGGAACTGAGCATTTAGTACTTCACCAGTAATACTTCGCAGTATGCTGCACAATTGGACCATTAGGTTGGAAGTCTCAAGAGGACAGTTTCTTTTGTCAGGTTGTTACTTTCACTAATTCCTATGTCTAGTCAGTCCTGAAATATGAACCTTAACATCCATTCTCCTGTATCTCAAGATTACTGCTTCTGATCCCAGTTATCATTCTTTGCCCATGGCATTAGCAGTTTATTGCCAGGATTCTCAAAAACTGGGTGTTTCATATCACATGCAGTAAGGTGTAATGACATGAGGTACAAAGGATTAAAGGTGATTTTTTGCAGCGAGGTTTAATTTATAGTATGTTGCCTAATCTATGGATTGTGTATTAATTGTATCAGTTACTTAAGAATTCCCAGTTATCACTTTGAGGTTTGACAGGGTCTTGTCCACGATCAGGCTCAGTATTATCAAAATTACTATGCAGCTGGGAACCCCAACTTGCCCGGTTGCAACACTCACACTTTAGGAACCCTTCTGTATTTGTAATAGTTTTATTAATACACTTAGACTTGCAAATACTCCAACCCAGCAAGGTAGGCAGAGAGAATACAGAATATACATCTGAATATCCATATACTCCTACATCCCTTGCAGAACAACCTGAAGTGTTAGCCTTCGTCCTCACCATCTCCATTGGCTGTCATCCTGGCACTTCCCAAGGGCTACATCTTTCCCTCCCACTGCACGTAGGCAGGGATACAACTTTTATAATATGTTACGCTGACGCCACTATGCCTATGCATATTCAGTAGGTGTTTCTCCCCTCTTCCTTATTTGTATTTCTTCACGCTACTAACACTGGGGTGCCCTTCTCCTGTAGGTTAGTATATTAATTATCTCCACTTATCATCATATACGTCAATTCGTTGCCAGGGCACTCTTGTGATCAGACATCTGCAGATGTTCCTATCCTGAAATATCCAAAAGCTGGTGTTTGTTCAAATTCCTGTGGTTGCCTGGTGTTATGTACAAACTTCCCCCTTAAAAACACTCTATTACCAGTTCTCCAAAACCTAGGGATGACAGCTGAGCCATGTATCTCTGCCAAAGTTCATAGGCCTCAAGCATTCTGCTAACGGCTGAAGCCAATGACTAACAGGATGCAAGCCATCAGGTTCCTTGTGTTACTATTAAATAAAAAATCATTCTAAATCTCGCTCTAGAAGCTACAAGTATTAGCACTCGTTGGACAACGTGTGTGTGGTTTAATTTAAATTTCTTCAATGCAAAGACAACTGTGAATCTGGATGCAAAATGTGCGTTTCCAGTGTCCTTATATACAGAAGAAGATTTTGATCAAAACACCAATGATGGGTTTTCACAAAAGAATTTTCAGTCATTTTTTCAATAGTTAAAATAACTGATAAAATAAAGTTGCTATTGCCCTCAAGTTGAAATATAAAAATGTTAGTAGCTCAGTAGTACAACATATATGTAGTTCAAAAAGGACATCTTTAGTTGCTAGGGTTAAACAATATTGATTTTTTTAAAAGGCAGCTGCGCTGCCTCATGGCCTTTTCATCGTATTGGCAATATCATTATAATTAATAATAAAAATGCCAACATATACTTCAAGTTTTCTGAGAAGATGTCATAAGTAAAGCAAAATTATGTACACATCTTTTAGTCTTCATACATTAAATTTGTAAGCAAGATTTAGATCTTTGATTAATATCTAATCAACTATATCCCACAACATACTAATCAGATGTCAATTACTTGCTAAAATATTAACATTTACAATGTTAATTGAAACAACTTGCTATAATGATTTCTTAATCCTTGTTTTCAAACTCCTTAATTATCTATTAGCTATGGAAAGACCACGTTCATGATTCAAGTGGTACCATTAAATTAACCTCTTGGATGGTGATGCTAAGATAATACACCCTCAAGAGCTGGGCAGTTCATATATATATGTATTCATGAGACTAATCTGATGAGAAACAGCATCTCATTTTCATTAGTTCCTTGGAAGGTAGGAATGAATATAAACCATCCACAGTGTATATCTCCATATTATCCACACACACAAAATACTCTCATTTGTCAAGTCAGGGCAATACATTTACTCTATATTGCTATGTTTGTTTCACTTAATGTAAGGGCATAGTGAACATGAGGTGTTCTCAGCCTGCCACAAGATAGAGTAACACACATTGCAAAAAGTAAAAACTCACCCATCTTCTGGGATTTGGTAGCACAAAATAAGTTATTTAAATAAACCTTTGCATTACCTGAACCTGACCGTCCCCTAGCATAAGTTAGAGAAGGCTGACAGCTGTCTTAGCTGTTCCTGCTGGCAAGAGCTGGTCCCAAGGGATAGCATACAGCAGGCATAGATAAGTGAAGTATCTGACCACATCCTGTTTCCTCCCAGTTGTGCCCCTCTATGCCAGTCATGTGAAGCAGGCAGGGGAGTAGTATATGCACCATTATGCTGGCTCTGCATCACTACAGGATCTCTCTACTTTGGGGAAATCCTCTTGTTTCCATAACGTCTGTAGTTTGATTAATCCAAAAGTCTCAACAAGCATCATTAGCATTAGGGTCCAGATTTTCAAAAGTGTTAAGCACCCCAGCAACTCCCACTGGAAGCTATTGGCCACTGAGCATTTGACAGAATCTGACCTCTTGGTTTAGATGCCTAACTGAGAGCTGTTGGGCACTGAGTTCTTTTGAAAAATCTGTCCCTAATCAGAGAAAATCAGACCTTTCATTGTACAATAACTTCAATAAGTATCAAAATCCCCATTTGACTTACGAATAAATTAAACACAAAGAATTCATTGGCTTCTTCAAGTTCACTGGCTGAATGGAGTATTTTATGAACAATCTGGACTCTTGTTCTCTTGCCTTATTCAGTAGGCCATACTAAAGATGACATGACCCTTCAAAAGAATGTCAAGCAATAAGACAAGACTCTGTCCCTCCCCTCCACCTTCTTCGGCATACTTACTAAGAAACAAGTGAGGAAAAAGTCTGATGACTCAGTTCTACTCAGAACAGTGACCAGGGGGAAAAAAGTATTTAATTAGTCACAAGAATGGCTATGCTGGGTCACAAATGGTCCAGCAAGCTCAGCATCCTGTCTTCTAACAGTGGGCACTGCCAGATGTTTCATAGGAACGAACAGAACAGGAAAATTATTGAGTCATCTATCCCGTCATCCAGCCCTAGCTTCTGGCAGTTGTAGATTTAGGTTACATCCCTCATCACTGTGGCGAATAGTAATTGATGAACCTATCCTCCATGACAGGGGTCCCCAAACTTTCACCTGCAAGGGACACATCTCTCAGTCTTAGTCTTCCTCTTATGATAGGCTAGAGCAGCTGGGCCCATGTCACATGGGGTGGGGGTGGGGGTCAGGAAGGCTGGGGGGCCAGGAGGGGAGATCAGCCACAGAGTTGTGCTGCTTGGGGCCAGGAGCGGTGCAGCTCTGGCCAGGGCACTGCTAGGTCCACGTGGGAGAGAGTCAGGGCTGGGAGCAAGAAGCGGTCGCTGTGTGGCGCTGCTGGGGCAGGGGGAGCAGTGCGCTGGGCCCACGGGGGAGAGGGGCAGGGCCGGGAAGGGGGAGCGGGCTGGTCAAAATGTATTGGTGGGCTGGATGCAGTCCACGGGCTGTAGTTTGCTGCTCCACGAATTGATCTAATTCTTTTTCAAATCTACTTATACTTTTGGCTTTCACTGCATTCCCTGGCAATGAGTTCCACAGGTGGACAGTACATTGTGTGAAGAAGTACTTCCTTTTGTTTGTTTTAAATCTGCTGCCTATTAATTTCCAGGTGATCTCTAGTTCTTCTGTTATGTGAACATGTAAATGGATTCATTCTTATTCACTCTCTCCACACTATTCATGATTTTATGCACCACTATCATATCCTCCCCTTAAGTCATCTCTTTTCCAAGCTAAACAGTCCCAGTCTTATTAATCTCTCCTCATAAAAAGCTGTTCCATTCCCCCAATCATTGTTGCCTTTCTCTGTACCTTTTCCAATTCTAGTATATCTTTTTTGAGGAGGGGTGACCAGAACTGCCTACAGTATTCAAGGTGTAGGCATTCAGTGGATTTATTTAGTGGCATTATGATACTTTCTTTTAATATCTATCCCTTTCTTAATGGCCTAATATTCTGTTACTTTTTTCGATGGCTGTTGCACACTGAGCAGCTGTTTTCAGAGAACTATCCACCACGAATCCAAGATCACTTTCTTGACTGGTAACAATTAATTTAGAACCCATCATTTTGTACATATAGTTAGAATTATTTTTTTCTAACGTGTATTACTTTGCACGTACCTATATTTAATTTTATCTGCCATTTTGTTGCCCAGTTACCCAGTTTTAGGAGATCCCTTGTAACTTTTCAAAGGTAGCTTTGGACCTAACTATCTTGAGCAATTTCTATTATCTGCAAACTTTGCACGGCACTGTTTCCCCTTTTATTCCAGATCATTTATGAATATGTTGAACAGCTCAAATTCCAGTACAGATCCTTGCAGGACCCCACTATTTACCTAATTCCATTCTGAACACTGACCATTTATTCCTACCCTTTTTCCCTATCTTTTAGTTATCAGTTATTGATCCACAAGAGGACCTTCTCTCTTATCCCATAATTGATTACTTTGCTTAAGAGCCTTTGGTGTGGGACCTTGTCAAAGAGTTTCTGAAAGTCTAAGCATGCTATATCAACTGGATCACTCTCATTTACAAGCCTATTGACACCCTCAAAGAATTCTAACAGATTCGAGAGGTAGGACTTCTCTTTACAAAAGCCACGTTGACTCTTCTCCAACATATTTTGTTCATTTATGCATCTGATAATTGTGTTCTTCACTCACCTCTTGGACCATATCCTGTGCTCCACTTAGGACTAAATTAAAAGTTGCCTTACCTCTTGTGGTTCAAGGACTAGCTGCTTCAAGAAGCAGTCATTAATAGTGTCTAGAATTTTACCTCTGCCTCCTGGCCTGAGGTGACACGTACATAGTCAATATGGGGCTGGTTGAAATCTCCCATTATTATTGGATTTTCTATTTTTGTAGCCTGTCTAATCTCCTTGAGCATTTCACATTCACTATCACCACCATGGTCAGGTAAATGGTTGTATATTTCTACTGCTATGTTCTTCTTATTCAGGCATGGAATTTCTATCCATAGAGAATCTATGTTACTGTTTGATTCATTTAAGATTGTTACTATAATTGATTTTATGCTTCCTTTCATATATATAAATATATAGTTCACATATATTAGCACTCCCCCACCAGCAAAAACTACTCTGTCATTCCTGTACATTTTGTGCCTCGGTATTACCATATTCCATTGATTATCATCATTCCACCAAGTTTCTGTGTTACCTCATTTAATATCAGACACTGAAGTTTATTGATTTGAGTAGTTGGACATCTATCATTTGTATACATACACTTATAAAATGTATCAATATTTAGTTGTCTTCCTTCATGTGATGTAATTGAATTGGAATGTTTATCGTTTGACTGTTTCTGTTCAGTTCCTACCTTTATCAACTTTATCCTCTCCTCTTTGGTAGGATATAGCATATCCTTTTTGATAAATCTTACACTATGGGATGTCTTGGTCATGCTTCTCTGCACCTATTGGCTTTCCCACAGCCCTTAGTTTAAAAACTCCTCTACCACCTTTTTAATTTTACATGCTGGCAATTTGGTTCTGTTTTGTTTTAGGTTCCACATTCTTTCTATATAGGTTCTTCCTTTCCCAAAAGTTTTCCCAGTTCCTTATAAACCTAAATCCCTCCTCCGAACACCACTGTCTCATCCTCACATTGATACCTTGCAATTCTGCCTTCTAACTTGCCCTACACGTGGAATTGGAAGCATTTCAGAGAATGCTTCGATGGAAGTCCTGGACTTTAATCTCTTACCTAAATTTGGCCTCCAGGACCTCTCTCCTAACTTTCCCAATGTCATTGATATCTATACATACCATGACTACCAGCTTCTCCCCAACACTTTATATAATTCTATTTAGATGTCGCAAGAGGTCTACAACCTTTGATCCCAGTAGGGAATTCACCATGTGGTGCTCCCAGTCATCATAAACCCAACTATCTATATTTCTAATAATCAAACCCCCATTACTAATGCCTGTTTCTTCCTAGTAACAAGTGTCCCCTCCCCTGGAGGAATATCCTCAGTGCAACAGGATACCACAACATCATCTTGAAGGAGAGTCCCATCTATGGAATAATTTCCTTCTTCTCCAGCTTGATTTCTCCTTCCCTGAGACTTTCATCCTCCTCATAGAGGATAGAGGCTGTGAGACTGGCGGTGGGACCTGTCTACTGTTCCCTGGAAAGTCTTGTGTATGAACCTCTCTGTCTCCCTTAACTCATCTTGTCTCAAGAGTCCATACTTGGCCTCTGAGGACCATGAGTTGCTTGAACTGAATGCACACATCACCTGCCCACAAGGTAATACATACTGCATTCAGTACAATAAACTAGGTAGTTTCCATTCTGCTGCTGGTCTCTGCCTGCATTATTTTCAGTCTTGCAGATTTTTTTGTGGTGGGGTGAGTGGTGTTATTGGCCTAAATACTAAGAAACTGAAAAATCTATTATTTGCCCAGCTTTAATAAGTATAGGAAGAATAATAATAGAAGAATGTCCACTTTCATGGAGAGTTATGGATAGGGTCCTGGAGTGGGAGAAGAAGGAGCAGGAAGGAAGACAGTGAAAGAGGGGAAAATTGAGGAAGAAAAGTGGAGGTTGAATAGCTGAGTGGCTAAACTGATTTTTTTTAAATCATTCTGATTGACCTGAAACTTTTTTTTTTTTTTTTTTTTTTTTTTTTTTTTAAAGATTATTTGGCGGAGAGAGGTGTTTTGTGGTTTTTTTTTTGTTTGTTTGTTTTTAAATCTAGCTGAATTTAGAAATGAAAATTTCCAAATGAAAAGTTGAATGATTTCATTTAGAAAATATCAAAATGGTTTGACTTTTTCAGAAGAAAAATGTGGGAGGGTCAGGGGTCAGGTTGAACTATTCACTGAATTCAACCCTAATTCAAGAATATTTTTGGTCAAGTCAAAACTGCATTTTTCAGTGAACAAACAGTTATTCCCCAATCAACTCAGTCAGTCAATCAATCAAAATAAAATCACACAAGTGCAGTTGGAAGGTAAGAGGAAGAGAATCCAGTGCCAAGAAAGGGAGGGTAGGCTTAGAAAAAACAAATTCAGGATGCAATGGGATTGGGAAGATCAATCTTTCCATGTGTGTTTCAATATGTGAAAAATAAGGAGAGGGCTGACATTTAAGGGGATCTAGTTCCTGTTTAGTCAATCTGCCCACGGTGAGTAGTAAATCTGATGTTCAGGAAACCACCCAACCTATCTGTGTCCCTGCTTTTCTTAGTAGCTATTAGGTCAAAAACATGTGTTATTATCTAGTATTTATTCCAACAGAATAAACATAGCCAAATCTCAATAGATATTTTACAAATTTTGGCCTAAATCCTGCAGTCCTTACTCAGGTCAAACTTTCACTGAAGTCCAAGATATACAAGTGAAAACAAATCACAGCAACAGACATCAGTTTCTACACTATATTTTATAAAGATGAGCATTAATTGCAACAAATGCACTTTTGCATATTGGATCCAACATTCTCTATTGTTATCTTGATCGTCCCGCATTTGCCTTAATTTAGTACTGTAAACAACAATTTACACACTCATATGGGATTTTTAAACTATTTCTGCCCAGGAGGCACAGATAATATGAAGGTGCCTTTAGGGTACTGAAGTTTCCTAGGACCCCAGGGAGATACAAGCAGATAAACATTAATTCTATCACTGATGCTTAAATATTTGTTTCTGTCCAAGAAGGAAACAAATGTGGCTCTCTTGGGTATCAATGTTAATCAAGAGCTGCTGGCTGATACTATGAAACAGAATAGAGCTTCACAGTTTGGAACAGTGCTGATAAAATAGCCCAAAATCAAACTGAATTGTCATATCTAGTCAGATCCACATTTAGAGTGTTTATGATACCACTAGGGAGATCCTAGGTCTACGTAAAATTTACAGAAACTCTTTCACTTTATTCCAAGCAGCTGCCCATAAATGTTAAATCTAAGGGCCGTATTTTCCAGTTGTGAGCGCACAATTTTGTACACTGAAATTACGTTAATTTCTTTTTATTTATTTTTTTGTAGAAAATCTGTTTAGGCACACATGTGATGTGAGTTTTCCTTGTGAAAATTCTATCATTTAATATGAACACAGGGCAGCTCAGAGAAGTGAATTCATAAGTGATTGCATACTTAGTAGTGTGTATTCCAAAACTGCTTTGGAAATGCAGCTCTAAAATAACTCCAATTAATTTGGTTTATGATGATCTTTATTGGGCAAAACATACAGTTGATCTTCCCAGACCCTTTGAAACGTAAATGGTTTCTTTCTTTCTTTCTTTCTTTCTTTATTGTTTTAACATTTAATAAAAGTCTTTGTTGATTGTACCCTCCCATTCTCATCCTCTTTTTTACTATGCATTGAGCATAAAGAGATAGGCATGCAAATAGGATAACCAGATGTCCCAATGTTATAGGGACAGTCCTAATATTTAGGGCTTTGTCTTTTAGAGGTGCCTATTATTCTTCACACCACCCCGATTTTTTACACTTGCCATCTGTTGACTTTACATGCACATCTAATACTTAACCCAACCTTAACCTTGCAAAGCCTTCACTCACACTTGTGCTGGAGCTCAACAACTGTGTTTCCTGCCATGCATTATGTAAGGACTTGTAGAAGTAAGGCTGGGATAAGGATGGTGTCTTTATTGTTCTTCCTGTCTAAGGGTCCAATCCTTCTGGCAAGTGTTCTAAACATATTTTTCTGTATCTTTCTTGTAAAAGGTAGATTCTACAAAAGAGCATTTACTTTTGAACTGAAGGGCAAATAATTGTATAGAATTGGCATTAATAAACAGTGGTTCCTTGAGTTCCAACAATCTCTCATACTAATCCTTTTTAACATTTTCCTATTTTGTTCCAATGCACATAAGTGTAGCATGCAAATGTTCAGACAGCCTTTTTCCCCAGTGGACTATGTGCCCTTTACAAACTGCAATTCTCAGTGATGTGTAAATGAGAGGTGAACAATAAAGTAGAGAGAAAAAGATGTTTATCAATCAAAAAGAAGGGGAAAAAAAGCAAGCATGACAACAGTATGGTATGCAAATTTTTGACTTTTTCCATAATTCCAAAGGACAAACTTTATGAATAGGTTACAAAGGGGCACTAGAATAACCTAAAGTAATTTTGTAGCATTTGCATACTAACCAATATTAATTTATAAGACCTAGTGATCAAAGAAGACTTCTAAAAGCAGCTGAAATTTAGTAAGTCTAACATCTCGGATTTGTATGCACCCAAAGGTCAAGTAGTTAGAAACTCATCTGTCACTCATTGCAAGGTTTGAATGCATTCAAGACTGTAAGTATAGATTAAGAGACCAGGCTGAAAACGTGGCCATAAATGACATGTCCTACAACTGCTTGCTGCAATATTATCAATAGAACTGGACAAACTGTTTGTTGCAAACATATTCATAGCATTTGGTCCCTTTTTCTGTTCTGCTGAAGCCACTGAAGTCAGACCAGAGTCCCAACTGGCAAGAGGATATGATGCTTTGATTGGTGGATCAGATTATGCATAGATGCTAGGAAAGTAGATCCTGGGAAAGCAGGACCCTACACATAATGTTAGGTCTTCTAGCTGCCAATTGATACATGATACACACTAAGATAAAATGGACAAAATACTTTTCCTTAAAAATCAGAATTGGCCTCAAAATTATCTCAGTCCATGACTCCCTAACCAATTAAGATTTTGTTCCCATTGGATTATCTTTTCCCACATTTTGGAGCAGCTAGAATTCCACTCTGAGGCTGAATTCATCTCAGATGTAAGTGAATGCAACTCGGTTGCACTGAATGAAGCCACTTAAACCAGGCCTGAAGTTGGCCCAGAGTGTTCAAATAAGGAAATTAAGACATCAAGTTCTAAAGATTCATCACTCAAACCCAGAAATCACATTATGATAAATATGTTAAATCCATAATACCCAAGATATTTGCATAATGCATTGATTTTGTATGCAATATCTCATCATTAAGAAATAAAGTATTTGATTAGGCTTGCAGCCCTGATAAACATAATTGATAGAATATTTAATGTATGATTTCTATAAATACCTTTGAAAATGTGCAACATTGAGTGCATAGAAATCTTTCTTCCATTTTGAAATATAGTGGAATTCCTGCTTTTAACGCAAGGAAGAAAATTTCAAAATGTGATTGTTGACCTTTATATAATCTTTTATACTATACCATTTCTAATATTTAGTGCATGCAGTGAAGTTATCATTATGGGTAGCCACACCCCCACACACTATAAATTACAAATGTGTTACAATGTTCTAAAGTATATGATGAGTTTACTAGTGCCTTTAGTTGTATATTTTATATAGTACGCTTTACACGTGAACTCAAGCAAAGATTCAAAGCCCACACCTCATCTATCATTAATAATTCTATGGACCTGGCAATTGCTAATATATGCTATTTTTATCAAAAAGTCTTTTTTATAATTAGTCTCCTCATATAAAAAGTTCCTCAAATGCAAATTAAGAAACTAATTCATCTTGGCCAGTCTTTTTGGATGACTTGATCAGTCCAATATTGCTTAGTAGCTAGAGAATGAACGCCAAAAGCAAAGCTGCAAGTTGTGTAAAAATTTAGCAAAGGAAGTAGCAACAACCATGTAAAAGGTCAAAGGTCACCCAGTAGAGTAGCTATAATCATGACAACAAGCACAGAAAGAGGTTGGTTATTGAAACTACAATCAAATGGCTTATTCCACAGTGATCTTGCTTCCATTTCTGCAGATCCCAGGGAAGCCCCATGATTCTCCTGGGCACCAGAAGCTGTCCCCTACTAGGTTTAATAAAATAACACCCCTTTCTGGCTTGACATGTTGCCCAAGCCTTCCCAACTCAGGTCTGTCTCCATCCAGTCTGTCTGGCACTTGTGTTAATTGACTCTAGGAAAAAACATCCCACCAGGTGTCCTATGGGACAGGGAAAGCTACAGTCTGCTAGACAAAGGAAATTCTTCATAGAAGTAAAATTGAACTAACTTTCATCTAGGAGACCTATTATGCTGAAGACCAATGATGATAACAGGTGAAGAAGGCAAAGAGAGGTCTTTATGGTCCGGATCATCTAATCTCATGGAGCTGTGCTTGATGCATGACTAGCATGAGGGACAGGGATGCAAAGAGGCCTTCATACTCCTCCCCAAAGCTGGGCGGGCTTCTCTCACATGTCATTTTTCTTCCCTTTCGCCTGAGAAGACTCTCCCAAAATGCATGCTGCATAATCAACCTTCTAGGATTTATAAAACCTAGAAAGACTCTGACAGGTAGGTCAAATAGGGCCTCAAAGTCTCAAGAATCTGATTTCTATGGTTAAAAACCATTTTGGATCCAAGCTAAATAAATGTTATATATCAGGCTAAAAAGACTACGCTGTCAATTCAGGCATGGCATTAAACCTAAACAAAAGGTAAATTATTGCATTGTGCGTCATTCCTCACAGTACAACATCACTTCCCAGAAGCTACTTATGAATGCAATTCCAGTGTGCTCAATTGCAGAAGATAATGACTTGAACAGCTATTCAAACCTGATAACGTATAAACTAGCTATAATAATTCCTCAGGAGCATTTAATATGTTGACTATTGCTTAACTAGTCTCAGAATTCTTACTATTTTAAGGAAAGACATAAATCATTTATATTGAAACGCCTTGTATTGTACTCCTCACTGGCTCTGTTGAAATGGAAATGACCTAGAGTTGAAATTGTAAAGTGTGATTTCTTGGGCAGTTTAAAAATAATGTTTGGCATGGAACTGGTACTTCAAGACAACTACAAAATAATCTTCTATGAGCAAATTCAAAGTGTTTAAAAAACTGGGCTTGTCTGTCAGACCTTTCTTCCAGGAAACCACCCTCTCTCTTTATTTCTGCCTCCCTCTCCCCCCCACACACACACGCTTCCTCTCTTCTCATCCCTCCTCTTCTCTCCACCCTGCTTTGAGAGTTACTGAGTCAGATTTGCAGAACAGCTTCAGTCCCACTTAGGCACCTAAGTTAAATAGCCAAATACCTGAGAGTGAATTAAACTCAGCACTTCCCATTGGGAACATTGAAAATACCTAAATGAGAGCTGCTGGGGACTTACCTTGTTTCTAAAATCTGGCTCTTTATCAACATTTACAGTAAATCCCTCATGTAAATCAGTGGTTCCCAACCTTTTTGGCTCAAGGGCCACAGATACCATTTTAAAAAACCCTGAAGGGCCACCAGTCTCCACCGACAGCCTTCCCTGTCCCCTCTACTGCAGCCAGATGGAAGGAGTTCAGCGAGGAGACTGCCTCCCTCCTCGTTGATCTCCTTTCCCCCTCGCTGCAGCAGGGAAACCACAGCATCCTGTAGCCGCGAGTACTCCACCTGGGAACTTGGGCAGTGGCTCCCTTCTGTGCTCACTGCCAGGGGGACGGGAGATCAGTGGTCCCCTCCTTCTGGCTCCAGCAGGGACCTCAGCACCTAGGGACCAAGGCGGAGCGCTTTGCCATGCTCCCTGCTACTGTCAGCTGCCCTGCTGGCCACCCATTGCTCTGCCAGCCACTCATCCACCAACCACCCTGCTAGCATCTTTGCCAGCCGCTCTGCTTCACACCGTCACTTTCTGCTACCACCTGCTTCTCCACTATGACCTTTGCAAGTCCCAGTCTCTTGAGGCTCCCCTAGCTCTCGGATTCTCAGCTCTCAGTGACTGTCAGCTCTTAGTGGGTGAACCTCAGTGCTGAAGCTGGGCAGGAGCGCTGTACCCAATTGGATGATTTCAGCTCCAGCAAGCACTTAACAAAACAAAAGATTCCTAATGGCATCTTAATTAGCTCTGTCTTTGAACAGTGGGAAGGGGAGTTTAAACCACGCCTGGGTTCTTAGGTGGAGCCCACACTGCCAGGCAGGAATACCTGTCCCCACCCCCATTAACCTTCAAAGGGCTCTGGCATCCAAGCCCCTTGCTTAGCCAGTTCTGTTCAGATGAGAGTGTTTGCAACACTTCAGTCAGAACAGGCTAAGCACATTTGCACATCTGCTGCCATTTGCTCATACAATAAGGGGAACAACATTTCCTTACCCCTGCATTTAACACTAAAGTGATTTGTAACCCAACACCAGCCAAAGGGATCATTTGGGCAAAGCAGGCTCATCATGCTGAACACCTAAGCAGGGAGGGTGTGCTCATGCAAGTACAGTCTGGCCCTGATGCCTGTTCCCCTCCCCCTAGTCAGCTCAGCAGGGGAGAGCTCATTCAGACCCAGCTTACATCGATATACAGTAGTTAATTATGTATATGGGTACTTCTTGTACTGCTTCACCATCTTTGTAATACTGCCCCTTCCAGGGAACAATCCTGTGAAGTCCTACAGTCAAAGGAAGCCACTGATGATCAGCTGCAGTAGGAACAGGACTCTAATATGAGTATTATGGCCAAGTTTTTCAAAAGTGACTAATGATCTTGGATGCCTTTGATTTTGGGTGCCAATGTTAGAGGGGCCTTCATTTCTACCCCTTGAAATTAGGCCTTAATAAAGGATCGCAAGTTGAGCATTCAAAAATAGAGGAAAACACATTTTCTAGTCATTTTTTAAAATCATGGTTTATAACAAGTTAAATAGATAGTGTAATAGTGTACATCAGGATAGGTTGATCTAATTCAATTACTTATTGCAACTTTCTCTAACCCTAGTTTATTTCTGTTATGGTCCTGGCCCTATAATGTTCTGACCTGATTTAATTAAAATTTCCTTCTGAGTGACATTCCTGATTCTTCCTCAAATTCCAGAATTAACAGCATTATATCAACATGCTTTTCAAAGAAACAAAACCACAGTTCAGTTCTATAGCATTACACTGGGATATGTACAGCCGCACTAACATATTTAAAAAAAAAATTAAATGGTACCAAATCAAACGTCAGTATAAACCTCTCTGAATCTGGTCTTCTAGAAAGCAGAGAAAACATATTAAATATGCGACTAATGGTAATCCAACCATGCATAATATCAGCCACAGGGAGAAGACAACACATTGTTCAATAGATCAAGAAGGGCTCAAAGAACTGAGAGAAAAAATCTTCTAGAAGAATCATGGGTATCTCAGTTTCAATGACCATGACATAAAGGCAACCGAAATAATAACTAGTCCTAGCTCTGAAAACTGCACATTGAGGGCCATATATGACTGTATGAGTTGATCCATATGTAAAGCTCCTACGGAAGTTTAAGGTATAGACATGAAGAAAAATATCTACACTAATGTGTTGCAAACATAAAAATGGAAATGACTCTAAACTATGTTTGATCAGAACAAGAGAACCATGAAGACTAAGTGAGTTACAGTAGCATCTGCAATTCCTGTGCTCTGCAGTTAAACATCAAATTTATTTTAAATGCAGTATTTAAGTGCTGTAAAATTCAATATTATATTATATTATATTAAAAATTACTTTATAAACTAACTTAAAACAAGGAAAATCTTTTTAATGAAAGGTTTCAGGTTGAGAGCCCCAGAGATCAAAGTCCTCAGTTTATCCTCAAACCACAGGCAGTAGCATTTCTAACTTTGCTTCCATATACAATTCAAGGTTTTGCCAGTTTTGTAAGCTTCCCCCTCAATTCCCTGCCAGCATACCTCACAATGGCTATTTCTGTAGGGTTTGTGACTTCCAGCTCAGAGAGACATACTTGTGCCAGCTCTCCTCTGATTTCCCATTCAAAAGATAGTAAAGCTGCAGTAGCACAAGCAGAGATGGCACAGGCTAGCAACCCCAAGTACGTATCTATGTAGTTCAGGCAGGTTTGTACTCGCAGCAGCTAGCCTATGTCATCACTTTCATTGCCTGTGCTACTGTGACTACACTATTTTTAGCATGCTAGCTCAGTTAAGAGCTAGCACGAGAATGGCTACATGTGTTAGAAATTATTCTCCTCCCTCATAATGTAGACATTGCAGAGGACTTGGAAAGAACTATTCCTAACTCATACCCACATGCAATCCTTGGCTTCTTCACCAACATAAAGCACATCAGTGAAAGGAAAATTGTGGTAGTATTTTTTGTGATGTGGACACTTGTCCTCCAGAGACCAAAATGAGACCCTGTAGGCCATTTCTCACAGGCCACCAAATAGCCATCGGAAAAGAACAACTTTTATGCTCTCCTGCTCCAGGCTGGATGCAAAGACCTTGTCTACACTTGTGGTGGAGTAGCTGTACACTGCAGTGAAAAGCATGCTGCGTACACGCTGCAGTTTGTCGCTACACATGGCAGAGAAAAGTTCTGGCAGGGAAAGGCTCTGTCAGTCTGCCTGCTGCCTTCCCCAACCAGAGCCTTTCCCCGTTACCGGAGACTTTCATTGCAACAGGGAAAGGCTCCGGCAGTGGAACACTACCCTGCTAAAAATGGCTAAGTAGACATAGGAGAGCAGCGTATGGTACATACACCCCCAGGTTCCGGCGTGTCCGTACTCTACTTGCCTCAGCAGTGCCTTGCCATCTAAACTGCTATTTACACCCATGCGAGCAGGGCATGCAGATCAGCATGCCGCCATGCATGTAGCCGTTGGCGAACTGAAATGTCATGAAAGCTTCCGTTTCTCATTACCAGTCTCCTGAGCCAGCCAGTGCACACAAACACAGTTTGTTTTCTGTACAACTAGCTTATTTCCATTTTACTTGATATAACATTTAAACAGCTTTTTAATAACAGCTTCAGACATTCCCACCCCCCGCAAGCTATAGTTTAAAATTAGCATTGTGAAAAAATGACATTTTACACGGAGCCAGGGCTAAATCACACCTTCAGTCCACATGCTAAAATCCTGCTGATGCCAATGGCAGTTGTCTATATGGATGGATAATATTTTCACATTTATATATAAAGCCCTTTATCCTGAGGATCCCAGAGTGACAAAAGCTTTGTGTTGCGAACTCTTCTGATTTCATTGTTTCTTATGTGATTTGGGGGCAGATTTTCAAAAGCACACATGGCAGTCAGGTGCCTAACTTACATTGAAAGTTCATGAGATTTGGGCATCTAACTGGAATTTTGTCCTTTAGAAATTTCCCCCATGGTGTGTTTCTGCAATACTCAGCTCCTGGAGGCATGCAATTGCAAGAGAATCTCAGCTTTCATTAAAAAGGGGGAGAGGGGAGAGTGAAGAGAGAGTTTGTAGCCCTCATGGTTGCAGGGTAAAGTCTGAAAACAATCTCAGTGCATACTAATGACTCAAAAACCAGAAGGCAAGTAAAGGGAACCCAAATTATTATTATTATTTTTTAAACCTCATGATTTCAAAATGAATCTGATTATTTGGCTGGGGGGGAGTGAGTCATGAGTTTTGAATTCTTGGAATACTGTTGTTCCATTGTTCAGGTTTTTTCCAATTGTAGAACATATATGGTGTTCTGGTCTTGTTTGGGGACCTCCAGTTCTATCATGAAAATCTGCAGACACTGGGAATAAATCCATTTCAGGGAGAGGAAGCAGAGAAAAGAGCGAGACTCTGCCAGTGATCTCCAGTCAGAGCAAGAAATGGGACCGATCGTCCCTCTAGTTCTGTATTTTGTGGTGGGCCAACATAGGCTTAATGGCTCCTCCCTATCACACTTGTGAGAGCTATCAGGACTAAAGGGAGGAGCTTAAGGAGGAGAAACCCAGCTCAGCTGATGGAAGACTTGGGAGAAGAGCAGTCCTTAAGTGTTCAGCTCCTGAAGGAGGTCTGACTGAAGGCAGAAGCTTCCTAGATGACTGCTGATTGACAACCCCTTCAGGAAGGGAGGGAGGGAGAGTGGATCAGCTGGCCAGATGCTGACTCACCTTGAGAGGGAACCATTCCCCTGTATTACTCATGAACTCAGTTTAGGGTCATTGCCTGATGAGCACCCTCTAAAGGAAGAGAGCCTTAACCCAACTTTGGGATGATTGATCTGTGTTCATTCCCCTTGTTTTTGTTAGTTAACTACTGGACTTTAAAGTGACTGGGCTGGAGGGCCAAATCATAGGAAGAGGCAGACCATCCCACTCCCAGAGCAACCACTGGCAGGAAGCACTCAATGGGGCAAGAGCTGCTACACCACACCTAGCCACATGGCCATGCTAGCAGTGTGTCAGCCCCTTCACAGCATGGATGGCATCCTCCATAGGCCTACCAAGGTGACAGCAGAGGGATGGGGAGAATGCGGGGGAGAGGAAGGATGGATCAGCCAATCTGTGAAGTATAAAATCTATGCTGAGCAGGAGGCATAGCAGGATGAAAAAGGCATCACATGCCATGTGCACAAATCACATACCCAATACTCTCTAATTGTACCTGAAGCTACCATTAACACTGAGAATGATTTCCACCCCCTGGCCTCACCTCTACCTTTCTACTATACGTACTTCAAAATGGGGGATTCCAGAAGCAGCCGCTCATACAAGATGTACCAGCAGCATGGGGCTCCATGAGAGCCTTGCTGCCAAGCGTTGTGTCTACACTGCAAATCACAGGTATCAGAGCAGCTTGCGCACACATACCTGAGCTAGCTTTCATCTAGCCATCTCAAGTAATGGAGCAGTGAAAACACGACAGCATGGGCTAGCTACCCAGCTAATTACCCAGGGACTGACTTACAGAGCCTGCACTGAAGCCTGTGTTTCTGGGACTTTACTGCTCCAGTACCCAAACTAACTTTAATCTCTCCAGATTAGGTATGTCTACACAAACTGCAATCTTACTCTGTGATTGCACAGTAGAGATAACCTAAGAGACAAAGGCAGCTTGGGATATGAGGGCTGGGAATCCTGGAAATGATATGGAAATCCTGGGCTTCTGCATAGATTCGAGGGCTGTCTCCCAATATTCGTTCTTTCAGCTCTTAGATAGTTTCCTCCCAATTCTGTTACGTAAGAGGAACCTCAGGGAGTCTCTCTCTCTGTAGGGATTCTTTCTGTGGGGTTTTTTCATGGAAAGAGGCAATTCCACTTCCAGCGCCATAGGAATATACTTGTTACAAAACAGGCATCTCTCCATTTTCACCTATGCCAGAGTGTGGCAACTTTGCTAATAAATTATCTGCCATTAAGCTTCTCCTGAGCTCTTGCAATAAACTGTCCAAACTATTCTGGATTCCTTTAGTGCAAGCTACTGATCTGTTCTTAAAATAACATAGGTCCTTTAATACACAAGTTGAAGCGCAACAGAGGATGATATCAACAGAATCTTTAAAAACCTTAGCATAAAGGTCCATATCCTATGGTTTAGGCACACAAAATGTTTGCAGTTTCATGTTGAACAGTTAAAGCATTAGTTTCCTGGAAACAGAATCTTGATGAAGTTTTATTACTTACATAAGATGCAATGGACTGATTAAATTCACAAGCCACAGAAATAGTTTCTGACAGCTTGTTGCTATACACTGATATGGTAAAGGCTTGGTAGGAATAAACTATAAATCACTATAAATTGACAGGGAAAGAACATTTGTTAATCTAGGAAATAGTGACTTTAGAATTTTCCAGAGGTTCTCTCCATTAGACTGAATGTACTATAAGAATAAATAGCGTTGACTTTTCTTATTATGGAAGCTGCCACATCTTTAAGGCTATGGCAATTTGGCTTGTGTGCAACTGACTTCAATGTTTGAGCTTGTTAAAAAACAAACAAAAAACCCCCAATTTATTTTGCTCATTAATATCTGAAGGTTTTGCAGCAAAAATTAGAGTATGGGAGTTCATTTCTGAGAGATTACTGAAGCATGCTGAGGCCTGAAAATAAATTTAACCTCCCCTCACCACTGTTTAAATAAATAATGGTCAGAATCAACTACCAAACAGGTGACCAATCAATGAAACAGGAATCTTTTATAACATACAAACCAATCAAAATACTCTGAAGGACCAAAGCAATGTAATCCTTCAAGGAAAGAGCAAGCTAATTGTATATATAAAGTGACATAATTGTGATCACTTAGTCCAAGAGGGAAAGAATGAAAATGCATAATTGTGTGTCGGAGCTAGATGAGTATCATTGATCAGTTAAGTTTCGGAATGCTTACACAGTATGGTATGAAAATTAACATGTTTAAGTCAACTGGAATTTAGTTGTGTCAAGTGAAAGAAGAGAATACTTTAATATCAGTCTAAAACAAAGTCACAAATTATGCATCTCCTGTATACCATCTCCTCACAATCGAATATCATCTTGTTTTTTTAAACAGATAAATTGCTTGTAGACATCATTATAACAAAAGCAAACAATCTTTAAAAAGAACAAATAGTGTATTTGGTTAATATTTCTCAGTTCCATGGTACCTTTGTTTCCTGGAAAGATCGCAGTTTTGATGAATAAGAGGTGAATGGTTTTAATCATATATTAACAATTGTATAATTAATATTAAAATAATAATAGCATCTAGTATTTACATAGTGCTTTTCATAGATGCTAAATTACATTATGAACACTAGAGTCAACAACTCGACAATCTCCCATCATTTCAACAACTTCCATTTTCATGCATACTTGATAATTTTGGAAAGTAAAATCCCACCTTTTTCATGATCATCTCCTCCCTCTCCCCCGCACACACACACTAAAACACAGATAAAAAATACTATGCTTTTTTAAAAACAGAGCTGCTAAAAAAAATTGGAACATTCTATGGACATTATGCATGTTTGAAGACGTGTCTGGGTTTCATTTTCCAGGTTTTCTAGGAAATTATTTTTGAAAATGTATTTTTTCAATATTGAAATAAAAAACTTCCAAAAAGGAAATAAAAACATTTTTTTTTAAATTTAAAAATATCCATCAGATAACTAAACAAACCAATCAGAAGTGACACAGTGGCAATAAAAAAAACACATGAAAAAGTCAGAACTGAAAACCTGTATGCAAAAATTAACAGGCTATATTTCTTCAATAAATTCTATGGAAAAAAACAGAATATTTCCTCAAAACCCCATACATTTCCATTTTTGACTAACAGCCTAATTTGGGGGAAGAGGGGGAAGGTAAAAATATCATTCAAAAATTCTAACTGTACTTGGTTCCATCTTTTAAGCAAAAATATTAATTTGTGTTTTAATAGGCGAAAGCAAATGCATTCTCATTTAGAAAGCAAATGCATTCTAAACAATCTGAACTAGAGATGGGTTTGAAGCAACACCCCAGCTCAAAACTCCTTCCAGCATGCAAGAAGCTTGGATCTGAATCCACAGTTAGCAGCTGTTGCCTATTTTATCTCTATAATAGGCCGATCCAAAACCTTAGATCCCATTACTCCTGATCTTCAGGGAAATTTGGATTCAGGTTCAAATCCAAACTTTATGGCTTAGGCTCATGTCTAATCTAAAAATATTTTTGGGCACTTTTCTCAGTATGTTAGCAAAAGCTTAAACTGGCAATGAGCCCCAGAATGCTTTATATTTATGCAGAGGGAAATTATTTGCTTTTCAATATGAAAAGAATATTCAGTAGAGAATGTAATAGCTGAAGAGAGCTGGCTCCTGCATGGGCAGGATATTATAACAGACAGGGACATTCTGTGTAATACCGTCTCAAACCTTAGTCACCTAATTTTCCACAAATAGTATGAAGAGACAGCTGACCTCACAATTCCTCTCAGGCATGCCCAAGGAATAGATTGTAGTTGTATCAACACATAAGAAAGGCTATTTCCCCTTGGGATTTGAGGTGATGGGTCAGTGTCCATATTATTTAATACCAAAGGACACTTGTGCAGCTGGTATTCACTGCATCATTATTTTAATGATACCTACCAGGATATTTAAAATATGAGCACTTTTGCCTAAAAAACAATAATGAAGGAAGGAAAAGTGCTACATATTTTGCTAACAATGAGTGTATTACATTGAATTCTAATGGAAGTTGGGAGCCTAATTGCCTTTGTCTTCATGAAGATTCCAGGATGGGACTTGAAAAGAAGTAAATCAAATAAATAAATAAATAAATAAAAAAGGTGTGGCCTGCACGGGCAAAAGGAATATGCTAAAAGAATTAGCAAGTATTTCTTCAGGTATGTCAATTTATCCTAGTCCACCCATTGCATTTTCCTCAATCATGAGATGGGACAGTTACGCTCCCAGTGACTTCTTTATTGCAGTGACAGTTTTCATGCTCTACTTGGAGACAACCCGCAGTGAGATTAGTTTTTCTAGCTGTGTCCATTTATTGATGTACTGTCCAAAAAATCTCAGATGAATACTATTAACCAAAACATTTCCAAAATTGAGTCCTTCCTTGAGTTCAAATGAACAATGAGTTTTACACAGGAGTTTCCCACAAAGCATGCTCAGTATAGATCAAAATACATAATCTAGGTGAAAGTCCTAATGGTTTCATAGGAATTAAAACAATACTTAGCATGTTATCTTTTAGATCTTGAGACACTTTACAAACACTATTTAATTATGTTTCACAAGACCAAGGTACAGGAGGTAACTAATGATCCCTTTTTTACAAATATATCCCTTATACACTGGAGATAGTTGAATTATGATCTATATTACAAATGAGTAAACTAAGCCAAAAAGTTTTTACGTGCAGGAGATGGAGCTTTCTGAATGCTCAGCTATAAATCTGGGAACTCACTCTCAGAAGCCAACAAACCACAGCAGTTTGGAACAAAAACGAACCCCATTTCTCCAAACAGGCCTTTCTTCACAAAGAAAAACCAATGGCACATACATACTGAGGTCAGTCTTTGCTAAATGAAAGGTGTTTGTGGCGTCTGCCTACCCTCCATAATTTTTGGATGTGCTCAAATACCACAATGATTGGTTTCATATAAGAACCTAGATAGATGGATTAGTAATTTGTCCAGGGTCACAGAAGGAGGTACATGCAGAGCTGGGTAAGGAACCCAGGAGTCTCGATTGCCAGTTGACAACAA
Source organism: Emydura macquarii macquarii (assembly GCF_026122565.2). Classification (NCBI taxonomy): domain Eukaryota; kingdom Metazoa; phylum Chordata; order Testudines; family Chelidae; genus Emydura; species Emydura macquarii. Next base: position 6,620,669 of record NW_027130698.1, read on the forward strand.
TGCTATTGGAAACATTGGCTCATCTGTTTTGAGCAGTTTTATGATACTCATAACAAGCTGTAAACAGATCGCCCCCCTCCTCGCCCCACACACACACCCTTTAAACCTTCTGTGTTCAGACCCTGAGAAAATTAAACCGCTTTGTAGATTATTATACTACTTCTATGTAACTTAATTCTAAAAAGGAACATTACCTTTTTAACAGCTGATTATTTTCACAAATCATCATAAAGAAAGGCATTAGGAGCCAAAGAATATTATGAGAGAAAACAGAAAAAGCTACTTAAGCTAATTTATTGGAGTAAAAGAAACAAAATCCTGGAGGACAACTTCTCTGCAAAGGGACTACCAAAAATTGGAAGTAAGGAAAACACAGGTGAAACAAACAAGTGTGTGTACAATGCTTCTCAATGACTATGTACAAAATGAGAGCAGTTCCTGTGAAGAGTTCACCACTGACACAATATATATAATGTAGGCTAAAGCAAGTGTTTGAGGAATGGATGGATCTTAGGATTGGTAATGAGCTAAAACCTTTTATTTCCAGGCCACCATATCAAGTTCTGGGGAATGAAATTTGCCAGCAGCAACTCTAAGGTCAACTTGCAAGTCAAAGAGAAATGATTTTTCAGTTTCAATCCAATTTGTAGTAGTACAGTGTCCGTCAAAACCACCACCTTTGTGGGGAATTTCAGAGCAGGGGCCCAGGTCAATGCATGGATCATAGAACCACCTTCTCACATTTAGAGGTGATCTGTTCAGGACAATGCTGAAGAACATTATAGTGGAACTTTGCACAACTGGTTCTGTTGCTAAACAGAGGACCTCAGTCCTTAAGCCTGTCAAACTGGCCATTTGCAGTGCCACCAAAATATTTACATCTAAAAAAACAAATATATCCAGCTGTGAGTAAGATTGATCAAAATTTAGCTTGATATCAGAAACTGCAAGTCATTTTGCATAATGTAGTGTTGACTGAACGCCACAGGAAAAAAAAAATAAAAGACTGATTTCATCCAACTGTTTTACTATGCGACTCAGGAATTGATAGTTTGGTTAACTCTGACAGTCAGTGTTGTAAATGCCCCACAACCAGTAGCCAGATCCCATTTGATTTTTCAGTCTGAACTTTACAGACTGTTGTATGTACACTGCCAAACAATCTCACCTGACATACTGTAAACAGCAGCTCAGCAAACAAAGACAGAGCCTGACATTTTTTTCCCCCTCAAACTACATGAAGGAGATTTTCAAGGATCTGTAGGAGAGTCAACAAAAACGTTTCTTTACAAACTGCAGGATGGGAGAAAACAACCATAACTTCAAACTTCATACTTTAGCTTAACAAACCACTGTCAGTTATACATGTAACTGAACTTGAATGCTAAATGGATTGAACTTTTCAAATGAAAATGTCAGAATTAAAAAGAAAAAAAGTTTAAAATAAAAATATTTCCCTGAAAGCAGTCAGCTTACCATATGCAAGAGCTGCTTTGCTCCTGGAAAAATATAATTTGGCGTAAATGAATTATGCTCTATTCAAAACACGGCTATTTTGAAATAATTTTATTAGAACAAGGCATTATGGGACCTGAAACCCACAAAAGCTTAGTGCAATAATGAGCAATATTTGTGTCAGAACTGCATGTGGTTATTTCCCTGGGAGGACTAAATTGGTCTTGCATCAATGTCACAAAATCCTACTGCTGAAGTGTAGGTTGCAAGTTTGCAACTGATGGGACCAGCTCTCACGTTTCTTTGCTAGAAATGTGAAATATTTTGCCACCAACTCAGGATCCCTCCCAATTCCTCACCAAAGTCAAATTGTCACCAATCCCTCAACCAAAACAAAAAATAAATAAGAACCAATTCTGCCTCCTGAAACTTGACTCTTGTCCATCCCATGTTAGCACTCTGTTTTGTACTATTATAAATGAACAGCACAAGCTCAGTGTTTATAATGAAGTAGCCATGTGTCCCTGAAAATCATGAATGCCCCCTGCTGTTGGGGCTGTCCCATCAGCTTCACAGAAACCATCGTTTTCTTTTGGTTTTAGAAAGCTTCAACAGACTCACTGCAAGCCTACCTGGTGAATCAACAGCAGGGTAGGCAAGCAGCATATATACGTAACACAGGCACCACCCAAGGTGTTTCACACAATAATGCTGTCACAATGCTTTTCCTGAGCCTACTGCTGAGCAACCCTTCAAACTAACCTTTCCATACCTTAAATGTATTCTCAATTGTTCATCCTAATATTTCCCACCATTGCTACTACTGGTTCAGGATCACCACTGGTACCAATGGTAGGTGTGCTAATGTAAGCAGGACTTTGGGTGTTACTTAATAACCATCTAATTGTCTAACGCTGCTCAGGAAAGATCTACATAAAACAGCACCTAAAACACTGGCAGTCATCAGTATCTACTAGCGCTTTCACCATGGCTTTCAGCAGTGGAGGTGAACTGTTGGTTTCTCAATGAAAGGGCTGGTGTTGGGTTTTAATGCTGATAGCAGAGGACGAGGGAGGATTCCACTGCTGATGGCAGAGGATGCGGGACGGATAAAGCACAACAACTAATATGATTGCAAGCAGAATCGTTTATTTTATTTTGTTTTTTAGCTTATATACCTTTTTATTATTTTTGCATACAATGGTCACACAATTGCTGATTGGCTATTATATGATTTCACCTACTTCACACGGGAACAGCTTACATATTACTGGTAGCTTCTTAGCTTACACAACTATTTTGTTTTTGACCTTGAATACTTTCTACTATCTAGTGGATGGCGGCCAAGTCCCGGGAACTCGCCGCCAGTGAGGCGCCTGAGTGAAAGTGGCCACCTTCCAGCTCCCTGTAGGCAGCCTCACTTGACCCGGTGTCCAGCACCAGGCCTGCTGTAAGTGTCCACTAGGTAGCCATCAGGTCAGGGTACAAATAATACACTCCCACAGGCTGGCTTAGCCAGAGGTAGCTTAGGAGTGCACTAGTGGCATCAGTGGGGTCTGGATGCCACTGTCTCCTAGCTTGGTGACCCTGTATTATGATTTGGGTTCTTTCCATAAAACAAAAATGCAATGATTTTTCAGATGACAGAGCAAGTCCTGAGTGACTGCGAAGGAATTGGGGTTAACTTGTGATCTTTAGGAGAAAGAAGCTCTCTTTCAGCTCCAGCAATCAGTTTGCCTTTCTTGCACTTTCAAGTTTCTTTTCATAATGATTAGAGCTACAAACTCTCTCCATTTTAACTAAAAGATGGGATTCTCCTTTGTTTATCTTGGTCTTCCAGATTGGGTGGGGGAAAACCAAAGACTGGCTCTGTGGTCTAGTAGCCAGTTAATGGGAAACTGGTTAAAAAGGGACTGTGACATACAGTTAGAACTCCTCCACATTTAATATTACTCTTCACCAATAGCAACAATGCTATATTTCCTCAAAGTATAGTACAATTTAACAGTCTCTTTAAACTGAGGTGAAAGTTCTTTGATTAAGTTAAGTCTAAAAAGTTATGAAACTTTTCAGTTCAAAACCCCTTGCAGTGAAAAGTTATGAGAGTATGTCTTGAGGAAGGAGAAGTAAGTCAAAGTTTCCTTTGCACAATAGACTCTGGTTGACAGACTAGAACGGATGTAATTTTATTTTAAAGTGGCCACACTTATTGCTACACACATGGATCACTGAAGCCTGAGTAAGGAGATTGCCTGAGTTCCCCAATGTTGACAAGCTCATGCAGATCAAGTTTATTACCTTTGATACTTAAAGGGACTCTCAGCATTTTAAATATTAATCTTGATACAAATAAACAGAAACTTTAGCATATGGAAATCTAACATATAGTCACTTACATTAAATCTACAGAAGACACATGGACTAGGTTACCTTCCTTCATATTGTACCATACCAAATGGGAGACAAAGTAGAATGTTATCTAAACCATAAAAGCGTTTCAGTTCTGTCACCACACCCCAAGCCATAGTGGGAGTGCTATAAGATGTCTCAGTTGCTGGTTAGTAATGATATGTTAAGCATTCATGCTTGAAATTGTGGGTCACTTTTGATTAAACTTCTTGAAAAGGAAATAAAGCATGGCATAGTCATAGTGAGTTTCCAATGCAGTATGCAAGACTTAGCAGCTAAACTCATTAGATGTGATCTGTGTAAAACTAAGTAGTAGATATAGGAAAAAACAGTTCAGATAAACTGAGATCAGACTCCACCATTTGCTAAAAACTCAGAATGAACATTTAAGGTGCAGGAAACACTAAGGTAACATTTCAGAAATGTCAATGAAAACACTTGTGTATGGATTTCCTAGTTTCTGTCAGGCCCAGAAAAGCTGAAATGTTAGGAGGCTGCTTCTCACCCAACTGGAAAGTCGCAATTGAAAATACCAGACATCTCAAGGAATCCTATTCTTACAAGACTTTCCAGATCATTTTTTCAAGGCCACAGTACTTCGGTCATACTTCCATTGTCTAGGTCTTTTGAGATTCTTTTAGTTCTTGATCTGAAGGTGGATTTTGTGGTTAAACTACCAGGCTGGAACTCAGGAGAGATTCTGTCACAGTCAATGCCATATTTGTGCTTCCATCTGTGAAATGTGGATATTTCTTTTCTCCATCTTACCTATTTACACAATAAGCTTTCTTGGTCACAAGTTGTCTCTTTTTATTGGTATGTATAATGTTTTACACTGTGAATTCCGATGCTGACTGAAGTTTCTAGGCACTAGTGTAATACAAATAAATAACTAATATTATGAGAGAAATATAATGTTATATTAGAGAATAAGGATTTTTATTGTGTAAACCTTTAGAAGTTCTAATCTGTTTAGAAATAGTACATGGAAAAAATATTGCTGATTTCAGATTAGCACGGGATCAGTAAACAGTGCCCAGAAAGTTGGCATACTGCAGTGTAGCACTAAAGCTGACAAATCAAGAAGGTCCACAAATAAGTTACCAAAGCAAGTAAATGGCTTCTTTCTTATTTTAGGCTAAGCTCATCTTTCCCCTTTCCCAACCTATCTCAAAGTAGGGGATAAAAGGAATAGAAAATCTTCTTTCAAAAAGTAACCTGCTTACAAATTTTTAAGAAGAAATAATAGCGAGACTTATACAGCAACTGTTTCAATACTTTGCATATTCAAATTATGCAGATTCCATTCAGCTATTACTTTTTCCTTAAGGGGTACCATAAATTTGCTTTTGGATGCTCTTTAACAAACAGAAGGCTTATTCCTCAGTGAGATGATAGAAGTTGCAATACTGGAATTAATAGCAGTGTTTGCCGCTCTGCAAGGACCAAGGACCTTTATTGTATTTGCATTGTATGTCCAAGGGAGTCAAGATAGTTTTTGGAAAATAAATTTGAGGCTCAAATTCCACTTGGCCAGGCAAATGGAAACTGTCACGTCATTTTGGAGGCGCACTGGGTAGGATCTTTAAAACACCTTTGCAAACCGTCTGTCACAAAACAGGTTATTTCAAAAAACAGTTATTGCACAGAAACAATTGGCATGAAATAACTAATGGTTCCCCTAAATGCTTAAAGATGACAACATAGGACTGATTTTATGCTTTATGGTTTCTAATTGCTTTAGATGTCCCTAGTCCATCTTAGCTGAATAATGTCATTTAAATATTTTAGGTAATTTTCCTTTAACAGGCTCTTAAGACTTAATGTTTCTGCCTCGCTTCAGGACAACATCTTTTAATTGCTTTAAATTATCAGTGATGTCTCCAGCATTTTCACTGAACATGGATTGATTTCAATTAACTTTCTCACGCTTTAGCATAAAAGCAGTCTTATTCAATTTGGCCTAATTAGATCACATAACCTCTTGAAGCTAAGCAATGACAGTCATTAGAAGGTTGTAAAGGGAGAGACAATCAAGGTTGTTTACTGCATAGTTAGCCCTTTTGTAATTTTGAAGCTTCATTTGATCAAGGAGAGTTTATTTCTGTTGATGTTTGGAGAATTTTAAAGAGTGTCCATAGTTAATCCACAACTTTTGGAATTTTACAGAATTAGGCTTTGAAGCAAGTTTCAGAGAGCGAAGTGGATTTTGTTGCACTACCCTAGTGGTAAAACCTTGCATTGCCAGCAATTCCATGCCTGCAATGTTGACTGTTAGCTTCAGAATTCCAGAATCTTTATTTTTTCCATTATTCATTAACTATATGAAGATTTTAATGAATCCATTTACCCTTTGATATAGAGGGAAGAAGATGTAGAAATAGAAGAATCACAACAATTATTCCATACCTCTTTGTATTGACTTGAAAATACCCTCTCCTTGCCCTTGCCAAATTGCACACAAAATCTGGCTGATAGAAGGCAGATCATCCATACACAGAAACTTAAGCTGGTTAATGAAGGTAAACGGGCACTTGGCATAAAATATTATGCTGGCGCTGAAAGAATGCAAGTTCTAGAAACTTTCATGGAAGGAAAAGAGAAATTGGTTTGGTAGCCTGAGGGAATCTTTTCCTTAGAGCTGAATTGAAGGTCCAGACTCAGCTGGTGAGTCAACTGAAGGATCCGCTGCCATGAGTAACTGGCAAGTCTAGCTGTTGGTTTGGTTAATAATCTCTAGTTTTTAATATGGATGGCCTTATTCTGCTTAAGATAAGTTAATGTATTTATCTATTGCATTTGGTAAAGACAATCAGATCCAGAGGCTGGGATGGGGTGGGAGGGAGAAAATGATTACAATCTATACAGAGAGCTTTCCTATGTATATTACTAAACATTCAGAAAGTGAATCCTTTGGCCTTATGATCTGGCTCAGATGTGTTCTTCAATAAGCACACTGGGTAAAGTTGTAAACTTTGCATGTGTTCCACACATGAAAGTAAGGATTTATTGATCCTGTTAGAAATAGATCTGTACTCTCCTTTCATTTGTTGGTGCTCCTTTACCCACTGAGAATACACAAGTTGATGCACATGCAATGCACATACCATACATATTTTTGTAAGGAAATTTAGAATATTTATGAATGGGAGCATTTCAAATTGAATAGTTGTGGCACAGCAAAGTAAAAAAAAAAGGAGTATGTGGTGGAAGAGCATGGATTTCCCCCCAAAGGATAGTTCCATTTGTTTAAAAGTTACTGTGTTGCTAAATACTTTAGGGACAATTCCGGGTTCCACTAAAGTCAATGGAAAACCTCCTATTAATTACAGCTGGACCAAGATTTGGCCCTTAGCTGCATAGGAGTAAACGAGAGCAAAATATGCCACTTACAATCCAAATCCTATTTAGTCAATGAAAGTTGTTCATGGACTGAATTTTTCAATGCTGCACTTCTTGAACTGTAAAAGTAACAAAGCTATGGACCACTAATTATGAGGCAGCTTTGTCAGGTTGTAACATTTCTAGTGAAATCAAAGGAATGCCTGTGGCTCTTTCTAGATCACATAGCTTCTGACCGCAGGGTCAGTTATCATATCTGTCATGTGGGTCACAAGTTGGCTAACACTATGTGTTATAGTTCAGTGCTAGAAAAAAATGTTACAGACATTGTGGCTCTTGATTCCCACTTAGGAACTGACATTTTTGTGAGCAGAAACATCAAATAGTGGCCTTGGAAGTGAAGACCTTTAACCTTTGTTGAATGAGGTTAGTCAATGGGAACACACATTAATAAGGAGGTGCCCTGAATGTGAAATGGCAAACTCAGATATGTATTTAATTAGTTTCATGGAGTCAGAGAGTTTAAGGCTAGAAGGGACCACCAGATCATCCACTCTATACTCCTGGAATTATAGGCCACGAACACAGCCCAGAACCTGCATACTAAATCAACAACCAAATTTTGACCAAAGTCTCCAGGCCACAGGAGACTAGACTGTTATGTGCCACAAGCAGAGAAGTGGGACTAAGGTACACGTAATAGTGCCATTTGCAAACCTCGGCATTCAATTCAGGATTACAAGTGATGGCTCTATTCCTGCAGTCTGAGCAGTGCAAGCAAACCCCTCATGCCTGCAAATATCAGATTTCAGGACTGGAACTCATGAACAAACTCCTGAAATCCAGAGTCCTTATTCAAGCAACACATCTACTGAAATCAGTGGGACAGGGTTTGAGGTCTTTACTCAGATTTTACTTCAGAAATTGATGGAAAATTGTCTACATGGGAAAATTTATCAGCATAACTATACCAATATAAACATTCCGGAATAGCTGCCCGTGTGGACATTCTTGTTCCAGATGAGATTGACTTTTTCCAGTTTAGCCTAAGCCATAGAATAAAATAAACCTGAAAAGGGCATGCTTATCCTAGAATAAGCAGCGACATAGGGAGTTAGACTGGTATAACTATAGTGGTTAATTATACTGATATGGTTATGCCAGTAAACTTTCCCCTGTAGACAAGTTCTGAGTAAAGGCTTCAAGATTTTTCCTGAATATCTCACACTCACACTCACACCCCTACCAACCCCTTTTGGAAAAGTCCTAGAAAAGTTGTTCATGGATGATATCAAGAGAGTTCAATACAAATTAGGTGTTTTTTTTTAATTTAATTTAAAAAAACTATTTTGCTTATTCTCAGGTCTAGGTTCTTTAACAGTTTTTAAACAATATGAAGATCATCAGCCAACATAACCTCACACAACATTAAATTAGCCAGCTAGTTATTTAAACAACAAAACGAAAAACAAAAAAAACCCACACTGCCTCAAAACCCCATTCCATCCAAACCTTCATCCCCCTCCAAGCCCTCCTCCCCCCCAAAAGAATGACAACCTTTGTATAAAGACTATTTTGACCATCCTAGTGAATTCCACAGCAGGAATATAATTCTCTATTGTACTCTATGGGATGGTTCAGAAATATGAAAAGATGATCCTTTTCTATTGAATACTAGAGCAATTTTCCAGAGTGGTACCTTCCACATGCAGCTACACACATTTACAGTCATTATTACAAATACCAATGAACATACTACTGAGGGTAGGATAACAAAGTAAATTACCAGCAAGCTATTTCTGTTCTTCAAATACCTTTTGTTTTTTCAGAAACCATCATTACACTTGAACATAACACATTACAATACAATCTGCCTTCAAGCAGGAACTTTATACAAGGTCAAACTGTAGAGATCACAAAGGACAGTCAGGCATTTTGTTTAGCATTACATTCAGCCAGCAATGTGCGACAGAGATGACTAAAACATTTTATTTTATTTCACATTTCAATTGTGCCAAGTCAGAATAGCCACCTACCTTCCCTATAGTATAGAAAAAGGCAATGCCTTCAGCATATCATTCATGTCTCCATTTGGGTGGGCCTAGTCCCTGTCTCTTAATTGGCTGATGCTTCTATCTAGTATGAACAATACATTTATTCACAAGTAGTGGGTAGAAGTAATACAGGCTGTATTAACCCCTTCTGTGGTGAAATCCATGTCAGAGAAAACCCCCTCACAGAAATTCTCTCACAGCATTGCACTTGGGTGTAGTCTCTCCCTCTGCCCCAAGGGTTGACCATGACTAGGTAAAGTGGTCAACTTTAGGTCAGGGTCAGCTATCAGATGCTAGCGAAGTTTTTCTAAAATTCAACTTTTTTCCTCATGCAGACACAGGGCTGCACCTTTAATTTGGTTTCACCTGGTCATTGTCTACCCTAGCTAAATAGAGCTGCAAGCTGCTCCCCAGGATCCTTCCACTGCAGCTATGCCCATGGTCCCTTTCTCACCATGGAGCCATTTTATCAGGGATTTTTCCTGGCTGTGGATGTTCTAGAGGATCTCTTTAAAGGGTCTGGGGGTCACCAAAAAAAGATAACATAGACCCAACCTTCATTTTTTCTTTGTAATCAACATAGGGCTGGAGGAGGGAAACAAATGCCACCTGGCTCTGCTTCCTCTTCCTTCCTGTCTAGCCAGTCCCTCAGACTCACAGACCATGCTTCATGGTGTCTAGAAGAAGAGGGCATGGTACTACTTCAGTGGCTTGGCTCTGCAAGTGTGGGAGTTCTGGGCAGATCCTATCCCCTGCTCCTTCCCCACCCCCAATTAACAGCAAGTGTGGCAGTGTCCTGGAAACAAGAGTGCTGGTATAACTCATGAATGCCTTACCTGCTAGTCAGCCAAGGAAAGGTGACGCCAGTCAGTTTATCTTAATAACAAATGTAATTACAACAGTGAACACCCACAATGATTTAGAAAGTAATTCCTGCATGTCATATCCAGTCAAGTTACATCACATTATCCCTGCTAGGTGGACACAGAATGCAGTATCATCCAATTTATTTTAAGTCTTCTACAGCCATTTCCTTAGAACATTTTATTAAATGATTTGATAGTATCAAAATGTTGAAAATCATTTTTTTTTGGTAACCATCTTAATTACTTTCAGGAGGTTTGGAACATCAGCAATTGGAAATCACTGGAACCAGATAGGAAAACAACTCCTAAAGTGTGCCTGGGCCACTAAGATGAGCATAAGAAAGCAAGATGAACAACATTCTACATTTAAAACTAAAGAAATAGCTAATGAAATATAGACTTGTCTGGATATTGATTCCACCCCACTCCTCAGACGTAATACAGTAAAGCACAGCAATAGAAAGTCTGTATTTTGGTGGCTCTTATTAAAATGAACATTGATCCAGCATAAAAATGGAATAGAATCCTTTCATTAAATCCTAACTATCAAGAATTAAGTCAAAGCATATCACATTTCTCAAGTCACCTCTGTGAGCATAATAGTAAGCAATTTTCTCTCTCTCTCATGGTCACAGGCATACAAAGATGGCTGCAATCCCATTTTATCAATATTCCAACATGAATAAATTGCATGAACTCAGTTCACCAATGAAATTAGAGCAGCTGCTACAGTTGCTTGCCTACCAGCCAGTAGACGAATTTAAAATGGGGTATTTTTAAAGACACATTATTTCTCTCTAGAAATTTAACTTTCCAATAACGCACATTCCCCTGGAAGCAAACTTCAGTATATACATTGCATTTAAAAAGAAAATCAATCTCTGCCTCCTCCAATCTTTTCTGTACCTTAGTACAGCTTAAAGCTGACAGAAAGTTTGCACAACGTGTGTTAATGGAAGGGGGATGAATGGTAACATAACAGTCTGGGGTTGAGGTGGTAGTTGTCATTTCTGGTCTTACCATCCTTTTTTATAAACTACTGAGTTATTACTTGATTTCCGCTCCTAAATGTTCTCTCTCAACTGCTTCTTTCTCTGTCACCAAGAGAAGTTGGTTTAACAAAAGGTATTTCCTCACCCACCTTGTCTCTCTAATATCTTGGGACTGACATGGCTACAACAACACTGCATACAACTATGCTAACTGTGGCATCTTGTGAGAGTGCATGGAGCATAATATTAATATTTGTATTTCAGTAGTGCTCAGGGTCTCACTCAGGGACTAGGACTCCAAAAGGTGCTGTGCACACACTTATTTAAAAGATAGAACCTGCCCAAAAGAATTTACAAGCTAGGTTACAACAGAATACAGCAAGGAGATGAAGCAAATACAAGGTTGGGAAGTGGGGAGAAAGAGTCCAAGTTGAGAACGAAGCAGCAGTAAAATGAGTATGTATTAGCACAGTGAGTATTAGTTACAATTTGCCACCTGCCTAACTCTTATCAGCCTGCAGCGTCTTGTAGTGTATATATGATCACTGTCATCAGTAACTTATACTGCTTCAGCACTGCAGTATTCTTAAATGAGGAAGATTGGCAGATTCTCACATTGGATGTTGCAGCTTGCTAGCAGAATTGGGATCTGTCAGTAACTGGGTTTTGTTTTTTATTACTTTGTTATTTCATTAACGCTCTCCAGAGCAAGTTCAGTATGATCTACAGTTGAGTCCTCAGTTACAAAATATTTCCATTATTTTAGTAATTTATACAAGAAACACAAGTGCTGGTATCGGCTGAAACTTGTCAATAGTTTATAGAAATGGAACCTGCAGACTGTCTGAGTGCTGAACATAAACACTGGCACAGTTTGTGGGCTTCTTTTTGTTTTGTTTTGTTTTTAAACAACTCATGGATCTGATTCTATCTCTCCTTTGAACCCAAAAATTCCACGGGGATCAAAGAGTATTTGGGGGGCTCCAGCAAAGCAGGATAGAGCCACAGCTGACATTGCTACAAATGTAATAACGGAGATATCGCTCAGTATGTTGCTCACATACAGAACTACCCTACTCATTCAATTGTGTTTGTGACACAGTGATTATCTTCTTTTAATTACCTTCAGCTGGTAATCAAAACAAAGGGACTTATCCAGTGATCACATAACAGGGAAAGCACAGGATCATTCATTTGATTTCAAAGCAAAACAAACACACCAGAACAGCAGGCATAGTTTTTACTATCATCATTATTATAGGATATTTACATAAACTTAATCACAATAAAAAGTTCCATTTGATTAAATGCCTGATCTTATTCCCATTGAAGTCTATGGCAAGAGTCTCATCCCCACTGAACCCAATAACTCCTTTTGATTTCAATGGGAACAAGCTTAGGACCTTTCTGTTTGTGAAATGTGCCCAGATTACTGCCAGCTGAGGCACAGACAGATGTAGTGCAATCTTATGCACACACTGAACTGGCATTGACTCTCCATCTTTTAAGAACAGACTGCCTCTGGCACTGAGGAGAACTTACCGTCTTTGCCAATTCATGCCTTGGCCTTTCTAACGAGAATGCACTGGGGACCTGATTCAAAGTCCATTGAAGTCACCAGGAAGGCTCCCATAGACTTCTGTGGGTTTTAAAACTTGCCATATAATCACATTCATACAAAAAGAAAAGTATTAGAGCCATATTGCCAATTAGTGCCAAATGTGGTGCTGAGTTTTTTGATGAATGAACCAAACTTCTGCCAACCTGCAGAGCAAAGATTATTTCAAGACAGGATTTGGCCAGTCATTTTATATAAAAATACATCTGAAGAAAAGTTACTCTCTTCAAGGACCACCAACAAATGAAAATAAAGAAGCTAAATTTGTCAAAAAAATAATTTGTTACAAATCATTTGAACAGTTCAAGAAGAATTCCATTAATCTGTGAACTATACTGATTTGAGAAAGATCTTTTCTCTTGGCTAAGCCAGTTAGCATCTCTAGCTAGTCATTCAACTGTAACTGTGGAGACTTCGCCAGGATTTCTGGACATCAGTCTGCAACATCAGACAATTATAGACAAGCTATTCCAGATTAGGAATCCTGCGCCCAGGGAAGTTTAATGATCCCAAAGAGGAGGTAAGGATTTTATGTGTGATTGAAATGAAAAATGAATTGAAATGAATTGAAATGAAAAAAATGAAAAAAAAATCTTTGTCAAATGAAAAATTTAGTTTTACCACAAACAAAATCTTTTCACTTTTTAATTTTGTTTTGAGTCATTTTCAGGTGTTTTTCACCTTTTTTTAAAATTTAAACTAAATTACAAAACGAAAATGGTCAAAACAGACCACTTCAACTTTAAAAACAAACCAAACCAAACAAAATAAAAAATACTTTCCTATTTTTTTTTCCACTGAAACCATTCACTAAATTCCACCCAATTCTACAAATTGGTTTGACATCCTAAAAATGCATTTTTTCCAGCAAATTTACTATTTGCCAAAAATAATTGCCCAAGCTATAGTAAATACTTAATGTACATACAGTGCATTTTGCAGATTTTAAGTGCTAAGTATTATCATCATTTATGCTTTATTTAGAACAAATTAATTTAAATGCCACCCTTTGATGCTCTGGCCCATCTGCCATTTAAAATACCCTGTCCTGAGAAGACCTTTCAATTGAACACTATGGAAACACAACTAATATCAGCCAGGCAGATACATCCTGCCTGCTACTACAAAATAACAATGGAAAAGAGAGAGAGAATATATACAGAAAAATGCACACACAGAAAAGAAAAGTGATGCTGAAATCTTGGATCTGGACTCCCTTGTAACTTTGGCAAAGTGTAAATCCAGAGACAAGCTTCATAGCCGGCCCCCATTTCCATAATGAGGTGAACCAAAACACTGAGCCAGACCCCCACTCTCAAGGATAGATAAGTTTCCATCTGGATCTAAGCTGTGTGTGTTCAGGCCAATCTCTAGTATGCATAGCAGAAGATGAGAAGAACAAGAAGTGAAGAGGAAATAGGCATGCAGAGAAGGGAAGAGATAAAGAAGCAAACCTAGTCCCAGATCTTTGCAGACCTGTGTGCAAACTATCATGCAGAACAACAGAATTTCCCTTCTCCTCATGATCTCAACTCACTGGAGAATGACGACACTACTTTACTTCACAAATCAAACCAAATCTAACTACAGTTTAAAATTGATGGAGTTACATGGGAAACTAGAAGAGGTTTAAGATAATGCTTGTTCCTGCCATAAGTGTAAGAACTGGTCTATATGACCTCACGAGGTCCCTTCCAGTGCTATGATTCTGTAACATAAATATGATTTAAGGAGAGAAACTAAAGTGCTGGGAATGTTAAAAACAAGTAACTAAATGACCTTTATTATATTCTTCTACAGCATCCTGCTGCATCTCCTAATATGATCTGATGTTTGACTGTGGAGGATGTACTGTTAATATCTCATTAGAAAGGACAATACATATTGTAAGGCTAAGGGATTGTGCACTACAAGAACTTACCTGTCTTTCCACCAGAACAGGATGAAATGTACTTTTTTTTTTTTGTATTAGAAGCTATCAGATATGGTGTCACCTTTAAACTCATTTAACTCCATTTCTAGGTTTAGACCAAGAGGGAAAAAATAAATTTTGGATAGGTTCCCGAGAAGACAGGCTATTTCCTTAATATCAGACATAACCAGAACTTAAAAGACAGATTCTCTTGAACACATTTATGTGCTAGCTGTGATACAGAATGTTTGGAGTTATGAGATACAGTAGGCCATGTCGGTCCTCTGGCAGCTCAGAGTAGTTTAAAAAAAACAGATAGGGTCTATATGAAATATTTTAAAGAAAATGGGAGGGGAGCTGGCAGTAAAATTATAACAGTGTACTTTATGAGAAAAATACCTCTCTCAACACTTTCCCAATACCTGTATTTTCCAAAGTGGTTAGGTTAAGAAGAAGGGTGAGATTAGTAGTTAAATCATAAGATTTAGAAAGCCTCATTTCCCTAAACCAACATGTTTAAATCCCAGAAACACCTATTTAGCTCTTCATCTTTCTGAGGGAGTTCATTTTAGTACCATGCTGCTTATTATGAGACACCTTTTGGAAGAGACCTTTACCATAATGTCCAGTCTGCCCAACATGGAGTTTCCATAGCACTATTAATAAAATCAAGTTCTTTACCCAGCATCTTTGCATAAAACTTCCCTACACCAAATGGGACTCAGTGGAGGAAGCATTTCAATGGTGGGTCTATGCATATTTAGCAAGGCCTTATGGTATCTTGCAGGATGAAAGGTTCAGAATATATGAAAAAAAATGTTACTTTGTCTGTACCTATGAAGACCAGCAATCCTGTAACCATTTTGATTAAAACCTAGACAACCCTCTTTTTGTAATTAAGATAACTACAAGACCATAGAATGTGACAATGAACATTGTAAATATATCTCCAAATGGCCTTGCTGAGTCTGAAATCACGTCTTGCAAAATGTGTAATGCTATAAGTCCCTAGATATCTGAAAAAAATATGTGGAGAAAGGTCCTTGTTAGTTCTTTCATTTTCCTTTGATCTCTTTGTCTCCTTTGAATGTATATATTTGCCTCCTGACAGATTAACTTTCCTCTAGAAGAGCTATAAATTCGGGTGCACCCTAAAGACAGTAGTGCCCTAAAATGATTGAGACACAGGACATGAACTTGGATGATCCTGCTCAATCTATGAAAAAGTTGTATTTAGTGCTAGCTTTTGAAAATTCATTAATAAGATATAAAGTGAGCAATCAAACCCAATGATGCTTCAAAACCTTCCTTAACTCATCCTGTATAAAGGAAAGCTGCCCCTAATTTACATTTTATTATGCAATAGCATAAAGTCTACAGTGATAAATTTGGCACCTTCTGACTGACTTGGTAAAAAATAAGATATTAAATGTGAAAACTATATAAATGTAATTTTAATATTCAGTTAATAAATGGTGACTCAATCGAGCGCTATTCCTGCTAAAGGCTATTATCTGGTATGTGTTTGGATTCCTGTAGTTGTTTTGGATTTGTCTTTCTCCTATGTGGAAGTGTACCCTAACTGCATAAACCTACTATTTCCTCCAACCATGATGCTGTGTGGCTTGACATCTTACAATGGATTTTCCCACATGATGAAGATGATGCTGAATATATCCATTCCTCCTGGATAAGGTATCCCAAAAGGCTTTCCTAGCTATGTCATCTGGATTACACTGGCCATTTAGTATGCTTCTGTTAGCCCTAGAACTCACACTATTGCTTCAATAGCTGAACATTGTGAGCTACAGAGCAACCACATTTCCTTTAGGACAAAGTCAATGCACAATGCCTGGCCTGATGGAGAGAGAAAACCTTGCTGCGGCAAATGCAATCAGAAGCCGTATCCGTGCATCTCTAAGTGCCTTGAGGAGGGCAGGATTCAGTGAATTGTTGTGCAGTCCCAGAATAAAAATTAGCAGTTCTATACAACTTGATAAAGGATTTGAACAAGGCAGAACCTGCTGTTCTATTGCAGCTCTGAAGCAAGCCAACCTAATTTCACTAATAAAGTGACTTGACATCTAGAGCCTGGCAGATGGCGTGTGCATACAGGCTGTGTCACAGGCCTTGTAGGCCCTGATCTTCAGCTGCTCCATTGCTGGCACACCTCAGGTGTGAGGGAAATGTGACTAAGTTGCCTATGCACTTACCTTGTTTCTGGGACAGCCTTGTTTACATCTATAACTCTACTCTGGGGAATAGGTATTCCATCTGCAATAACCATGACAAACACATGTTTATACTCTATTATAAAACAACCTTTCCCAGAAATTGATTTCTGAGAAATATTTTTCTATAATCACACAGTTTGTTTTTAAAACAAACTAAAACCAAAGCGAATTAGCAGAGCGATGTTAAAATAGCTAGATAATGTTAAGTATTGCTTGCTTTTTTCTTACCAAAACAATTCATTTGGATATTTTAACTAAAACAGGGGCACTAGAAGAGACAGAGACATCTTGACAATTTAGTTACTCAAACATTTATAAATGTCAAGAAAAGTGTTATAAGTGCTAGTGATGGATTTCAATAAGAATGAAAGAAGTGATCATGGAAAATAAAGATGTTGAGACTAGAGTTTACAGGGGAGAAGATTATAGGCATTACTGCTTACTTCCAGGTTACTGCAAGCTTTTTTAAGACAAGGTGCTGTGAGACATTAGTGATGTACCTCACCATGATCTGTATTGAACATATCTATTCAAGTATTCCCATTATAGCTGAGTAAACTCCCAGAGATTTGTGCATAACAATTTCAGTAAGAAGAGAGGATGGGGAGAGGTGTTTAGAAGTTCAACTTCTCTGTCTACTGCACCATATTTCTCTGCTGCAATCTACTTTCTCTGCCTGCAGTTCCATACTTTCTGACCTTATGGAGTAGATTGCATCTTTGTATTGTACCGTACCAATTATCTCCCTTTGGAGAAATCTATTATGTCTGTCCTTTAGTAAAGCAAATTTCTAGGGTTCCCGTGGTTTGTCCTTGATTACTGAATCCACTTAAGTTAAATGTAAATATTTGTAGGTAACATTTTTTTCTGTATACCTTTACAATGTGGTGATAAAATACCACCTTTTCAAAAAGGAAGATACAGATTGAGTGAGGAGGAGAAGCGGTTTCAAAACATGTCCCATATAATAGAAAAGTCCTCTTACATTTGTCCATTTCAGAATGCTACGATAGATCTATCTTAGGGGATATTATCAGTCTTCAAGTATTCTGATGTCTTCTAAACACTTCTTCTGAATTATATTAATTTAATTCAGGATTTCTTTTTTCCTTGCATCTGTCCCCTTATGACCAATTGTGAATAATGGGGAAAATAAAAATTATCTTGTGCAAAATTGAATCATCAGTCTATCCATCCCTGTTTTGTACCAACTCCTTTCTTTCTTCTAGGGCATGTCATTTTGCCTTTATGATTGAATTCAGAAGGTGTTTGTTTACAGTTTGCACAAACTGCTAACCTCACTTCCGACAACTACATTAGAGCCAACTGGGTCCTTAGATTTAAGAATGTTATTTTGCTTTCTAATTTACACAGGTTTAGTTGTGAAACTGAGACTTGATTTGTTAAGCATTTCCTCTATTGTACTTTTACATATTACTTTAACTGTACATGTTTTGCATGAAAAGCACTTTTAATCTATTTGTGCATTGCCTTACTGTCTCTTTCAATTGCTTCTTGTTCCTTTATATACTTGAAACATTTTATTTATCCTAACCTTCTGCATTCTGCTTTTTGTTCTCCAGGTTTATTTATATTTACACTTTATTCTTTAATTTTCCCAGCTCACCTTAGCTTAACATATTTTACCCTTATAGATGTCTTCTCTGTATTTTATACCTGTATTGGCTTTTTTTTTTTTCTTTTTTTTTTAAGTCCTAGTGTATTCATTGATAGATGGAACCTTCATTTATCTTTCAACACTTCCCATTTCCTTTCCATTTCTTCTCTCCATTGATTTCTCTCAGATTCTACTAAAATAAGATCAGCTTAAATTCAACTATCTTATTACTCTTTTCTTATCTCACTTTAGTCCACACAGCAAACTCAAGTAGATTATAGTATTACTAGAGAAATTCTCCAATCTAACTTTTGTATTTCTGATCTCTATTCTGAATAAGCAAAAATCACTCCACCCGTAAATGAACTCTGTGGACCCTGAGCATGCTCAGTGAAAACCCAGGATTTCTAAAATGATGCTTTGGCAAAGATCCAAATATGTCTGTGTGGATGGGCAGAATCAGAGCTCTGAGGGAAATGACAACAGTGAGCATGTGTAAGATTGGTGCTACTGAGCATGTGCAGTAACGGGTGACAGAGAGGTCAGTTAGCTGAGCAGCTAGCTGGTCAGAACCCACTCATACCGGTCACAACGGGTTTTAAAGGTCAGAGCTGTCAATCAGAATTCTGAGGTAATGGTTGGTACTGAGCATGTGCCAACGGGGTAATTGCTAAGGGTATATAAGGAAGTCCCGATTGCACAATAAAAGCCAGACATTTAGAGCAGCTAGTCAATGGAGAGAGGAGGAGAAGATCTGGACTGGAGAAAGAGAGAGAGTGGAAGACGACGTGGAACTGGAAGTCAGCAAAGAGAAAGCTGCTGTAAAGAAGTCAGAAAAGCTGCCAGAGAGAGAGAAGAAAACTGGAGCAGAGCAGAGCTGACTGACCAGGAACTGAGCAGCAGCAGCAGCTATTTTTAAAAGAAAACATCAACTGATTTATAGAGTAAACTTTATATTCTTTTAATTATAGTTTCAGTATAGTAGACGGTTGTTTGCAGCAACACCTTGTAAGAGCAACCGCTGCTTACGAGCAACATTTCCCCTGGGGACACTTTCCCTACTGTTAATTGACAGCACTCCCCATAACAGCAACCGCTGCTTAGGAGCAACATAGCAAAAGGGCATTGATATGTTGGTACTAATGAGCATCTAGGGTATAAGTATGGTATAGAATAGTACATAAAGTTACTGTGTGTGTGTGTGTGTGTTGACAAGAATGTATAAAATTCTGTTATTAATTGCAACTTATCTATGTAAACTTTAAAGAACTTTAGTATCTGCTGTCAGCAATTTGTTGCAATCTGGCCACTTGCAACAAATTGCTTTGCTTAGAGTCATTTAAAACTATATGCTATTGTAACGTGCTCTTTAACTTGCAATAAGAGATTGTGCCTCAGGGATTTTGTGCTTTGTTTAGGATTTTTAGATCATATTATAAATAGGGATTATTAGTTACATCAATAAAAAAGATACTTTGTTTTGGAAAAGAATACTGCCTGTGTCAATTACTCTATCGGAAGATTATATCTGGGTCCTTCAGTGTTTCTTTAACAACCTTGGGAACTTTTACTTCGGTAAGAGCAGACTAAGGGAGCAAGAGGCAAGTTACTATAGCATCGTCCCAACAGTCATTTTTCGGGGGTAACAATAGCTACTAATGCTTAGATCTTCTGTACATGTTTTCTTGGTACAGTATCTTCAGTGATGTGCCTTCTCTTATTTAAAATTGAAGTAGAGAGGTACCCTTTCTAGTTAGCATGAATTTATTTCTAAACCAAGACAGTGAGAAAGACACATCATCGTTCCTGTCTAGGTAGATGACTTGTTTTGATGATCCACCCAATGAAGTTGAGGGAACCAAAAAGTCAGTCTGTGTGAACAAATTGTATTTGCTTGCCTAATTTGCACAAATACTGTTTCATATACTCAGTCATTTGTAGGCATGTAATATTCAGGACAAAATTGTTGGGACAAAGAGGCAGTCAATTTGAAGTCCCTTTAAAATGAAGCCCCTCTGTGAATATTCACACTATTAGTCCTGGTTAAATATTGGTAAAGTACAGGATTAAATGCCCTTTAAAATTTCCTGCTTTAAGAGTCTTTTGACAGCAGCTATCTTTTGTGATTTTACGGTCATTGGTGAAAATCTACACAGCCACAAGCGCACTCGGAACAACATGCTCAATACTGAATATAGCACTTTCTCATTCAGGAAGAAGAGAACAAGTCTTCATCATGGACATCAGGATATTCATTTGGCTACTGCTCTCGAGTTCTGTTTCCACTGCTGCCCTGGGAGGCCTGGTATAAGCCAGAGGTTCTATGCCTACCCATTAAATGACATGAGAGCAATGTTATCCACACTGACTTTTATGTGATAAGAACTAATGGAATAACAGAGCAGCTGGAGCTGTGGACGTGTAGGTAGCTGTAACAAGGATTAAATAAAAGAAACAATGAGATGAAAGGGATGTTAGACATGTTTAATGGAAGGGAGGGTCAGCAGGAAGTTTAAAGTTGAACTCTAAAGAAAAATAGTGTGAGAGTGCAGTGTATGCATATCTGTGCTATTGTACAAGTGTTTTTTGTTTGTGTGTGTTTCTTTTTTAAGCTTTGCTATCACCTATCACTCCTTAGTCTGCTCTGCTGCTCTCCCATTGAAAGCAAATAAGGGAAATGGCAGTTGGCCAACATTTTACAGTTAACCTCACTGCACATTCTTTACAAAGCAAAATGGAGAATGCATTTGTAGGCTGCTTTTCTTCTAAAAGCATGAAGTGGAAATGGAAGAAAATTGTTGTGGGTCAGCATTTCTCAAAGCAGCATTCATTCTGCTCTGTTTTCCACAGCGGGGTGGACCATGCCATCAGCAGAGTGTGGGCTGACAATTTTCATTCATTTTTGCTATTATTCTTGATTGGATATATTGCTCTCCCTGGAATTGTGAAAACATGGAAGCAGGTCTGGAAGCCTCACTTTATTACGTTCATGACAACTGTCACAGGGTTAATATTTAGGATTGTTTACTACAGGTATACTATGAAACTGTTGTAGAGTGAGCTTATTTCTGATGGCATTGGATTTTTGAAAAGCATCAATTATTTTTATAGCAGTTTCTTTAGATCTTCATTGTCGTAACCTAAGGAAGATATTCTTCTTCTCTCACAAGATGATATAAACTTAATTATGTTTTAATAATAGAGAGAGGGTTAAAAATTCAGATTCTGATCCAAAGCCCATCAAAATCAATGGGAGTTTTTCATTGATTGATTTGGATAGGGTTTTCACAGCTTTACAAGGCACTACAGGGTGAAATATTAAGGGTTGCTTTTGTTTTGGTAAGGGAACTGCCATTTTAACTGGTTGAGAGAAAAAATATAAAATGGGTAAAGTACATTCAGGGGGATTGTGCTGAGGATGAGAGAGAAGGAAGAAGGGAAAATGTGCAGGGTCAGGAATACTGAGCCCTCACTGATAAGGAAAGGAAAGACCAGGGAGAAATATTGTTCTTTCACCTTCAATCACTAAGATATTCCACTTTCTCTTTACTGTAGTTTTCCTAATCCTAAACCTTTGCAATGAGATATTTCATGTTAGGTTGTCTGTTGGCAGCCATTGCTTTAGTGTGTAAAAATGAACATCATTTTTTTAAAGGATATTGTCATATGCCATTTAAATTTTAACTGCTGTCCAGATTGGAATGTGTAAGTGAGAATGTAGTTCCTGTTTTTTTTCCAGTTTCAATGGCAGTCCACTGACTATTTATTCATTATGGGGACAGGATAAGCTGAAAGGACCTGTTCCGTTGTGGGGATTATTTTAAATATCTTCCATGTCCATATTTATTCTTTCCATTTTTCACACTGTGTACCTGATCTTGAAAGGTGTTCAGCACCTACAGCCAGTGTTGCAGAATCATTAACTGCCACTGATATCAGTGGGAGCTGACTACACCCAGTATGTTGCTGAAAGCACTCAGCATTTTGCAAGTCTGGCTCCTAAATATTTCCATTTTTAATCATGGACTTAAGCCTATTCATATTGAAGTCAGTGAGAGTTTTGTCATTGACTTCAGAAAGAGCAGGATTGGGGCCCACCTATAAAGCCACATGTCTGTAATTAAATCTCTTTTTCTCAAAGGGTCTGAGTAATTATGAATCCGTAGGTGCATAAAAAGTTTAAATGATTTTCCCCAGCAAGTTTTTACCTTGCACTTATATGCATTAAAGTAAAATTAATACAATACATTATATGTATCCTCAGGTTGCTCAGCTACCCAATATGATTAGATCATTCTGGAAATCTTGCCAGCCTGTGTTGCTTTTATTAATAAATATTTTTTTCCGTTATCAGCCAATTTCATTACCCCATCCACCAGATCAATAATAAATACACCAAAGAACGTCAGTCCTGATACTGATATCCAAAGCACTAGCTATTAACTGCTTTCCACTTACAGAAAATTATCTGCAGTTTCCAGAAAAGTATGCTTTATGTCAGTTGTCTGCCTGATATGTCATATTGAGAACTCAATGCAA
Organism: Emydura macquarii macquarii; assembly: GCF_026122565.2. NCBI lineage: Eukaryota > Metazoa > Chordata > Testudines > Chelidae > Emydura > Emydura macquarii. The sequence continues at coordinate 6,643,708 of NW_027130698.1, forward strand.
ATAACACAATTACATCATGTAACTTCGTATCGTTTGACGTGGTTAAAGCAACATAACACAAAATATCACAGTCTATTGCATCCACAGGAAAATTTAAACATTGCTTTCTTCAAAAAGACCCCCTTCCCTCTCCCCCCCCCCCCCAAATCTTTTTTTCTTCCCCACTCTGTGAACAAAGAAAATAAAACTTGTGTGTGCGTAACACACACAGTTGGTAGTATCTACTGTAGTCAGATCTATACCTATACCACTTGCACCTAGAGCTTTTTGGGAAAAAGGATGGTCGTCATCTTCAGACTCAGATACAGTGATAAGCATATTGATTAGACCCACACTAGAGTGCTTACTCACAAGATTGCCGCCCTTATATTCTGATATACCTTGAATCCCCCATTCAGTTCCTTTCTAACCCTACTTAAAATAAATTACAATGTTCATGACAGCCACATTTTTGAGACATTCACTTGAATCACTGTAATATTATTGGGATTCTTCCAGTGCAGTTTATGCCTCTTTTTATTGTAGTTTCCTACAAGGATATTAGGAGTATGCAATAGATTGTATATATTGTGTATATTGTGGCCAGTTTGCATTTCTCATTTCTGCCTTCCTTTCTTCCAGTTTGTGAAAGTGCAGTTCTGTCATTATACTACGATAGAACAAAAAGAAAAGGCGCCGATTTATAGTCAATTATTTACAAAGTATTGAGCTTAGCATTCAGAGGAGATATTAATTTAATGCAGGCAAGAAACAACTTCTCTGTGTGAGGTAAGATTCTTAGATGGCATGGAACTGAATCTGAGAATGACAGTGAAATAAAACAATGAAATTAGACTAGAATGGTAATTTATAATAATAACCAGTCTCAGCTGAAGGTGAACCATAAGCTGACATGGACATTCTGAGATGGGCAGATGGAAAATATGATTGATTGTAGTCAGTTGTCAAGGTAGATTAATGGGGGTTATTACTTATGACTCACACAGAAAGCTGGGCCCATACTAAAAAGTATGACAGAATACCTTCATACCAGACTACACAAGGATGATATTAGGGAAAGACTTGTAATGAAAGATATCAAATAGGAAAAAATGAGAAGATAGAGGTCTTTGGAATAGGAAGGCTCACATTGTGATACTTAATTGAACACGTGAAGAGAATTGGCAACAGCAGACTGGCTTGCTTTTTAGTGCAGGTTGGCTGTAGCAAAATTTAAATACGATGTCTAATTACTGGATAAAAGTTAATTCAAATGCCATTACTGCTTCAACAGCTTAGTCTTTAGTTTCATAAATAAAGGGTTAAAAAAAGATTAGTATTCTTTGGCGTTAAGCTTATTGAAGAAAGAAACACTCTGACCACAATTAGTTAACATAGGTCTTTTCACTGTGCTAGAGTCCACTCTTTCAGTCCTTGCTATTGTCAAAAACAGTTTTGCATAAAAGACTATGGATTGAAACATCATAAATATAAACACAATTTAGTTCTTATAGTTATTTATTTTACTTTTTAAAATGTACAGAATGAAAGCCAGAGAAGTTCTGCACAGAGTTAAAGCTATAGATTTTTCCTTTATAGTGACTTCAGGATTTAAAATGCTGCTCAGCTTCTTGTTGCCATTATGCATTCATATAGGCTATTTCTCCATAAATCATCACAGATGAAAAGCTAAAGAAGAAAATTAATGGGAACACATTTCACTATACAGTTAAAACTTGTAGTGCCTAAACCAGAGAACAGCAAACATTTCCTCTGAGAAATGGCATCAAATTCAGTATTATAAGCCCTGAGAATAGTTGCTTTGTCACCAGAAAACAACAGGGGCTTTTATAAAATCTTTAGTAAAGTAGGTACAAATCATCATTGGTAGTGAAATAGCTACTACCTAAGGGTCACCAATAGCTTGATGCTCACAACCGCATTCAGAATACCAGTTGATAGTCCAGCAAATGCCATTTTTGTTGTCTTGATATCAGTAGTGTTCTTTGTCTTGCTGCTTTCTATTTTTCTAGCACTTCCAACCTTATACAATCAAATGTCATGTCTGTGTAAAGTGGAACAATTCAGTTTGACTGAGAATTTCAGGCCTAATACTAGGAAAATTAAGTTAGTATTGAAATATACTTCTATGTGCAACGGTGCATTCATTGAGTTCTTTGGATGAAACTTGCACACTTATTTGCATTATGCAAGGCTAGATATTATGATTGGCATAAACATGAGGTTACACTTATTTAATGTTTAAAATGGTAAATTTTCAAAGTAAACAATATTTTCCTAGTGCATAATATAAATTGACATAGTATCTTAGCAACTATGTAGTGACATTCCTTTAGAGAGAGAGACGCTATTATTTAAAGATTAGAACCATAAATGGCAATAGGCATTGATACTTTTAAAATTTATTCTTTATGGTTTATTTTAACACAGCGAACATAAACAAAAACAACAAAAATTAGAAAGGTTTCTAACCTGGAGTAGAGAGTCAGTATCAGATTTTACAACAAGGTAGGTCAGGGTAAACTTTGTCATTTTAAGGGGGAAAGAATAATAAAACAAAATTTTTGACTGGTTAAAAAAAGTATGTAATAATGGTCTTTATGTTATTCAACCACATTTTGGGGTTCTGTGTGAAAATAAGATCATACACTAATTTCCAGAATTATTCTCTTTCAGGAAAGGAGATAAGCAGCAGAGGGAAAAAAGTGGAGTGTTGAGAATAAAAAAGATGAACAAAGAAAAGCCTAAGAGGAAAATAAGAGGATAGAAGAGGAATGATAGTACAGAGAGACGATGGAGGGATGGGTTAAGAAGATGGGAGTGACACTGCAAAAAAAGGTTATCCAATGGGAAATTTAATTAATTATTCCAATACTTCCAAAAAAAGAGGACCATATAATCTATAAATTTATCTTGGTAGGTTTTTTTTGCAAAACATTATTCATAAGAACATAAGAATGGCCATGCTGGGTTAAACCAATGGCCCACCTACTCCAGTATCCTGTCTTCTGACAGCTCATAGTCATTGGCTATGGCAGCTCATAGTCATCCTGTGACTGAACACCACACCCAAGTCTTTTTCCTCCGCTGTTGCTTCCAATGTCCCCAGTTTATAGCAAAAAAAAAAAAAAAAAATGTTAGTACTTAATAGCCTGACCTTGCACTATTAAAATTAATCCCATTTTTATCATTCCAGTTTTCAAGGTCATTCAAATCTTGTATGATATTCTTGTCTTCCTCCATACTGGTAATACCACCCAGAACTTTGTGCTCTCTCCCACTTTTTTGCCATCATTAATTAAAATGTTAATAAGATTATTCTCAAGACTGATCCTTGAGGAACTCAACTAGTAACCTTGCTCCATCCTGTCAACTCACCTTTCAGCATGACCTGTTCCTCACCATGACCTATTCCCTTTAACCAGTTCCTCAAGTACCTTTCAACTCCTTTGTCAATCCCCATCTTCTTCAATTTAACTAACAATTTCCCATGTGGAACTGTATAAAATGCCTTACTGAAATCTCGGTTGTTTAGATCTACTGTATTTCCTTTGTTTAGAAGACCAGTTGTCTTCTTGCCAGAATTTATGCACCTTTCTATTTTCCACACTAAGATTTGACTTCCAGTTTTTAAAAGGATGCCTTTTTGCCTCTAACTATGTCTTTTATTCTGTAGTTTTGCCACAGTGGCATTTCGTGGTCCTCATTTATTTTATTTTATTTTATTTCATTTGAGCCTCTATTACAGGGTTTTTAAACAGCCTCCCTGAAGTTTGCAGGCATTTCACCCTTGTGATTGTTCCTTTTAATTTCTATTTAATTAGCATCCTCATAGTAGTTTCCCATAGTCCTGTAGTTTCCTTTTTTTAAATGAAAGCCTATTATGGTGGGTTTCTTTGGCATTTTTTCCCCAATAAGCACGTTAAATTTAATTGCATGATGGTCACTATTACTGAGCAGTTCAGCTATATTCACCACTAGGACCAGTTCCTATGCGCCATATAGGATTAAATCAGGAACTGCCTCTCCTTTTATGGGTTCCATGACAAGCTGCTTCAAGAAGCAGTCATTTATTGTGTCTAGAAATTTTATCTCTGCACCTCTTCCTGAGATGACACATACACTGTCAGTACAAGGATAATTGAAATCTCCCAGTAGCATTGCATTTTTTGCTTTTGTAGCCCCTCTAATCTCCCTGAGCATTTCACAGTTGCTGTCACCCTCCCGGTCAGATGGTCAGTAGTATATTCCTACTGCTATACACTTATTGCTCAAGCACAACATTTCTATTTATTTTTTACTTTATTTAACTCTATGGTTTCTTTCACATACAGTGCCACTCCCCTCCAGCACAACTTACTCTGTCATTCCTATATGTTTAGTATCCTGGTATTACCAGGTCCCACTGATTATCCTCATTCCACCAAGTTTCCATGATGCATATTTTACCAATATCCTTATTTAATGCCTGAACACTAATATTCATGCCATTGATGCCAAGCTCCCCTGCTCAGAGCACCACACTTCAATAGGTGGGTGCATTTAGCACTTGCACCATTGTGGAATTAGGTGTTTGGGTATGACCAGAGCGCTACTCAATCTCAGTTTTTTCCCCAGGATTTCCATTTCCAAGATAAGTTAGTTATTAGGGGTTTGGTGATGAATAAAAGTACAATAATATTTTCTTTTCTAGGGACACTATTTTTATACCTTGGATCTGCTAGTACACTCTAATATGTATTGCCAGTGACTCCCAGGCAAGATGAAATAGAAGGGAGGGAAAGCCCTGTCAAGTACCATGGTGGAGACTAAATGGAGGGGGGGGGTGTAGTTATTGGTTACAATATGGGAGCTAAGATTAGAGGACAAAAGACTAACCCAGGAAACGAAAGAGGGATCAAATCCATATTTTTGCAGAATGAGAAACATACCTCCAATTAACTCTGTGGAAGTCCTTTTTCACATCCATTGGCAAACTAGCCAACAGTTTAAATGGGTTTTGGTAATAGGATAGTACATCAATAAAACGATTAGTGTTTTTTGACTCATGTTCCTCTTGCATAAAACTGACCTGATTGGATGTATAATATTTCTCATTACTTTTTCTAATCACCCAGCTAGAATTTTAAACAATAGTTTAATATCAGAGTTGATTAAGGATATTGGTCAATAGCTAGCATGTTCTTGGTCATTTTTATCAGATGTAAGCATGTCTGAGATTAGGGCTTCTTTCACTGAAAAGGGCAGAGTACCTCTACCAAAAGCCTCAGTGTATACTTCTGCCAATATGGGAGCTAGAGTGGCTCTGAATTGGGCATAACATTCACCTGGAAAGCCCCACAGACCTGAGCCCTTACCCGATTTCATGTCACTAAAAACAGCCACAATTTCAAAGATATCAAGCCAAACTTATTTGTTCATCTGGTAGGTGGGGGAGTTGCAGATTTGGGGAATATTTCTCAAGTAACTGATTGGAGGGGATCTTCTAAATACAAGCATTGATAGAAGTTAGAGAATTGTTCATTAATTTTTTTTTTGAATGATGAGTATCTGGCCTTGACTTTTGTGAATTGAGAGGGATTTCAGCTTTTAAGTGAATTCCCTATAAGTCTATGCACTAAGAGTTTCTCAGCTTTATTTCTGGATTGTCAGTACATCTGTTTTAGTCTAAACAAAGCAAATTTAACCTGAGCTGAGGTTAATTTATTTTGTATCTGACATTGGTCACGTCTCAGAGTTTAACTGAAGAAAGGTAATTAGAATAGTTGATGTCTGAGCCTTTCCATTAAATTCACCAGTTCAAACTCCCAGGCTCTCCTTTTATAGGAAGAGTAGGCTATTATCTTGTCCCTTAAATATGCCTCGAAAGTGTCACACAAGATTCCTTGGGAGACTGAAAGCTGTTGTTGGTATCAAAGAAAAAAACTTCTTCCTCCACAAACAATTTAAATTGTGTGTTTAATAGTAAAGAGAAGTTTCACCCCCATCTTCTGATACCCCCTGGTTTTTCAGGCAATCAGAGCTGTAACATCACAGGTGCTTGATCAGAGATCAATAATCACTTATTTCATTGTTAATAAGAGAGCTCACCAAACCAACACCAAAAATTAATCAATCAGTGTTGAAGTGGGACCTTGTCCAGGTCCCTTTACGTCTGGTGACAATAACCTGGTAACACAATTGTTGAGAAGCAACAGCAAATCCCATGGCAATCTAGTTTTATCTGTTGTATTATATGGAGAGAATGTAGTTTGGAGAAGAAAAGGAGCTGACCAGCCACTTCATCTTAAAAATAGTTGGGAGGACTATAACATGGCTCAGTCCTGTCTCATGGGCCAGCTTCCTTGCCGTTTCAAACAGGGCTCTTTCTTCAATTACACCTCGCCTGTAGTTAGGAACTGTTATTATTTTATGTCCCTTTAAGGATGGTTCTTTTCACATTGTATCTTAGCAATTTTAGTATAAACTCTTTGGACTTGCATTAGCTGAAGGTTCGAGGGCTAGGGAGTAAAAGGCTCTTTCTAGGTCTACCTCTATCAGGTTGTCAAGAAAGGTTCTCAGGTAGGGTCTTAGAAAAATTCTACCAGCCTGCCCTTTTCCAGTCACGTAGGGAGCCCAAACAACCAAAAATAATTTCTTCTGGACCAACCCTCAGATGATTCTGTGGTGTAGCTTTTGGATCAGACTTTGTTGCTAGCCCCTGTAAACTATGCTGGTGTGCTGCAGTCATGGTTTTAATTTCACAAATATCCCTGGATATTTTTCTAAGCAGGATCTCCTCTTCAGGTATTTGCATTAGCATTTTATAGATTTGGGGTCTCGTCCATGAGCGGTGCCATGCTAGCCAGTACAGGGCTGTCAGAGAGCCTCTGTTTCTTTGTGATTTGTGGGGAGTCCGGGGAAGAAGGGAGGTGAAAAAAAATCAGATCCATTTACTACTAAGGTGTTAAAGAGCAGGCTGCACCATCAGAGGCAAAAACTGTGGTCTTAGAATAGCAGATGGGGTGGATTTTGGTGGGGTTGAGTGCTAGATCTAGGCAGCCATTTTGTCCTGCTGGCTCCCAGAATTGACCTGATATTTTTAATTTCAAGGTGGCGTGTGCAAATCAAATGACAAAGCTCTAAATGAAATAGTGATTTGAATTATTTTTAGTTTTCCCCCTCAAAATCCATATTTCAGCTAGTTCCAAAACCAGCTCTTTTTTCCTAAAGTAAGTGAAACATTTAAAGTTCTTTAATTACCATAATCCTGCATATCCATATATGCAGATCTTCATGAGCAAGGGACATGGAAAAATGGGAACTTTATTAATGAAGTAATTTTAAAAGCAACTAAGTTTTGGTTTTTATAATAGTACAAAAGTGTGTTGTAGAGCCCAGGTTCTCCAACACTGGCTGTATGTAGCAAACAAAACAATAGTTGCTATTTTTTCTTTTAAAAAACATTTATTTTCCAGTTGATTTTGGGAACAAGCCCTTTCATGTGCAGGGATTTTTCTCATATAGAGCAATGTCCCATTAACATCAAACACATACATGTTTATTGTGACAAGATTTTCAGACTAAGTGATGGGTAGCAAACCTTGAAGAGACTGCAGTGTTGTCCCTGTCTGTACAATTTTTCATTCTGTAGAAGAGGATGGATATAGAGATGCAAGTATTAATGTCTTTTTTTTTATCTGAAGTTTTCTGTTTCTCAAAATGGAGAAACCCTGTTTCTGATTAAAGATGTAAAGAGTCTTGTGGTGTTCGGTCTATTGTGGTAAAAAGTGGAATTAAATGCTTTTGTAGCAGCCTTCTGTAGTAAATGCCTTCTATTTAAGGAATCTCCAAAACACACAAGAGAAAAGCAGATATAGTTTGACATAACTAGTCATTCAAAATGTATGTTAATAATATCAGTACATGGCAAAGAACTATTTTATATAAAACCTCACTTTTTAAGGGGGAAAAAAAAAGTCAGCATTTGGCCTGTATCTTAGGCCTCTTAATTTCAAATTTAGAGATCTTTTCTTGTCTTGTAAAACAGAAGCAGTGAAAAGAATAAGAGGGCAGGGAGGAAATCAAATCATCGCACATATATTTCTCTGCTTTCTGGTACATTTTGTGAATCTCTTAGGCTGAGTATCCTCACTGCCACGGAACTAACACACATTGAGAAGGCTCAGGGAAGAAATTCCCAGAATTTCTTTAAAGTGGAGGAGTCAGGTATGTCAGCTAGGAAGGTCAGATTCTGATCTCCGTTATTCTGGGATAATTTTGGACTAGCTACATTGACTTCGTATTTATGTGAGTGAAGCAGAATTTGGTGTAGACTCTATTACTATCAATTTTATGTCTTATGCAAGCATTAAATTCACTTTACAAAGGAAAAAGATTTCTTGTCCCCCTTGTACTTGTTGAAATCAGGTTCATTTAACAAAGTTTATGGAAAGCTATTATTGAGGCCTTTAACCAGTGACGTACTGAGGGGGCAGGCAGGAAGGGCCAGGCACCCGGGTGCCAGCCTGTGGGGGGAGGCCACAGGCCTGCGTGGGGAAGGGCGCCGAGCCAGCCCTTCACAATGCACAGGGGATGGGGGATGCCAGCCCCTCCAGCACTCCCCACCCCCTGCGCATCGTGAAGGGCGGGTCTGGAGCTTCCCCCCAGGCTGGGCGGTGAGGCTGCCCACATTCCAGCCGGTGCCAGGCTGTGGGGTTGGAGATGGAGAGGCGGGCACCGCGCAGCCGGTAAGTGCAGGTGGGGGCAGGAGGCTGCGGAGCCAAGCCTGCATTTGCACACTCCCTCCAGGCCTCATGCCCTCCCTCACAGGTAGACACCCCCCACCCCGGGGAAGCTGTGGGGCGGTTCTGGGACCCCTCCTGCCCTGCGGGGGGTGGCGCGTGTAAATACAGGCTTGACCCCCAGGCGCCAGAGATCCATGATACTCCACTGCCTTGAACATGCAGTTCTATTTTGAACAATGACCATGTAAAAACTGACACTTCATACTCAACAGAACTTCTCCCTCTGTGCATTCAAATCTGCTGACTTCAGTGACTAGAATACTTTACTACAGTTTTCCCGCATGAACTCTGCAGAACCAACGAACCTAAGAGCGAGTCATAGTCTAACCTCCCTTGTGTATCGTCAACAGAAAGCATATCATTTCCAGTTTGAAGGCCAGCAAGTTACACCTGTGCAAATCCATTAAAAGGAATTGGTTGCTCTAATGTCAACAAGAGCATAATAAAGGCAACAGTTTTGCATGTGTGTGTTTGTAAGCAGAGTTTGGCTAGCAAAACCCTTATTGATAATTATGCATACAAAGAAAGGAACTCAGTTAGACATTCAGATTCCAAGTTGAAATGGCAGGGCTGGAAGTTCTGAAAAAAGTCTTTTAAATGTACTTTTGACACTTTCCATACATAAATTACTCAAACAATTTTTATATCCAGTGCAACCCCACTGATTTGAAAGGTCAGAGGTCAGCTTCATAATTTATGCTTTGCGATGCTATTTAAAAGGTGCAGTCACGGAAGAAAAACTTCAGTACATCCCACAAGGTATACAAAGAAATTTCAGTAGTGTGCTCCTATGGTCTTTCTAATGCTAGTCAGTGTTTGCTCTTACAAGCTAAAAGTTGATTTAGATGAAAGTCGTGTTTATAATCAAACATTATCAAATTACAGAATTATTTGTCTTGTAAATACATTTTATTAGCTTTAAATATGAAGAATTTCCATAGCTAACAGAATGACTATGAAAATGTTGTCTTAGGTTAGTTGAGAATCATGCCACAATTAGTGAAACTATGAGTATGCATATTGATTTTAGGAGAATGGTAAGAATAACTAACTTCACTCTCTCATAAAATAATGGAGTAAATATTAAAAAGAAAACAAAGATTTATAATGCCATCAATAAGCAGCATAGATTTAAAGGGACAATTCACTCTAGACAATCTCTTCTCATGAAGATACAAATTTAATGGATGTAAGGAATTCAGTACATATAATCTATATTATGTTAGAATTTTGAAGCACATTTGAAAAAATGCCTTAAAACCTTTTATGAAAAAACAATCCAAACAACAGTCAAATGCAAAGCGACAGAAGAGACCAATGGATAACAATGGGAAACCTCCTAGGTATGACCTTGAAAATAATTATGGCAGCAAAAAGCCAGATACTCTTTTAAATCCCCTTTTCCCCTTTTCTGTCTTCTCACCCCCTCCCAGAAGAAACCCTGTGTTAGTAGAAATAACTGGGTATTCAGGAAAGGCCTTCCTAATAGGCAGTGAGAGCCATAATGCCCTTTTATCCAAGGGAGAGGAAAAAAACCCTGCCAATAAATATTTAAAAGCAGTAATTTTTTATCACTCATATTTTCTAATTTATACCCATTTTTCAGATGACAGACAGACACCTATGTCCATGAGTCTCATAGCATTACCTACATAGATACATAATATTAATTCATTTGAAGCAAAAACAAAGAAGAAATAGCACTTATGGGCTGACAGCTCAACCTGGCACCATAGGTAAGTGTTCCACAGTGAAGATGAATGTGCTGAACCCAACAGACACCAAAACTCGGTATATTCCATTATGAATGTTAATGAGACCAATTAATCTTTATAAAACACTTTCCAGCTTTCAGAGAATGTTTGTCAGATATATTTTAAATAATTTATTAATATTCTAATACTTTGAATAATTAAACCCCCTAATGCTGGATCCCTTTTTAATTGTATGTTTTACATAAAAGTCTATATAAATATAATATTTTATATAAAAGTCAGTGGGAGTTGGTGAATTAACTCCCTGGAGGTGCTTTTGAAAATTCCACCCTCACTGGCTGTAACAACTCCTTATAATACACAGCATTTTGCATTAGAAGAACTCAAAGAACTTTAAACAAATGTATTTATAATATTTTGTAAAGCACTTAGCATCGCGTCTTAGCACCTCACAAACATTAATGATTATAGCTTCATAAAATTTCTATGGACATATTATATAAACCACAAGAAACTAAAGGTTAATTATTGATTCAGCAGTATCTATAATATTGTAAACTCAGTTCTACACAGCTGATAATAATACTACTAGTACTAGTAGTAACAATTTTGAATGGTAGCACTGTAACAAAGACATACCCACATATCAGCTGCTAGTATTTTAAATAGAAGAATAAGCCCAAAGAATGTATTCCCAATTATATGCCAGAGTATCTGTGACTCAAAAAGACTTCCTTGTGTCATTCTTTTTAATTTACTTTGTTACCTCTATAGGGATGACACATTGATCTGAGGGTAGTGTTAATAGGTTTTGGGGGGATTTTGTGTTCCTCCATGAATGCTCCAGAAGAAAAGAATATTTCCAAGAAATCAATAGCAACTTTCCCATTCCTCCTATCACAAAATATCAGTGATAGGACAGGTCTCTCCCTCCATAAAAACCTACCAAACAACCTGCATTATTATTATGAGCTAAAAAGATCTAAGCCAGTCAGCTGACACCTTTAACAGAAGAAAAGGCTTAAGAGAGAAATGAAAATATAAGGAGTATAGATCTGTGTTGAACCTGTTTGGCCTCAGGGCATCACTCTTTCTCCTTCAGGAGAGAGGATAAACAGTAGAAAAATTGAAACTTTAAGCTAGCTGACTTTCTGCTAACCTGAAGAAGGCTGTCTACATCTATGACTCAGATTATTTTTTGCATATTAAATTATATGAGACAGTTCCAGCTGGATCCATCAATATATTTATAACTCAGCCATAAAATTTTGCTTCAGGCTAAGACTTGGCATACAAGGTCTCAGCCTGACAGCAACTTTTTTAAAAAACAAAACCAGAAAGGCAAATAAAATAAGCAAATAAATAGATAAATATAACCAATCGGTATGGCAGTTTTTTAAATTATAGGACTGGAAAGAAACAAACGGACTAATACATGGCAAGTGTGAATCCTAGTTGTTCCATAAAAGCTACAGCAGCACTTCCCCTGAAATGTCAGCAAAGCTGGGGCACCACACATGAGAGGACAACATGCATTATTTCTCACACTCTGAATATAACTCTCATGGCTACTACTACTACAACAACTATTGTCAGAAAAGGGCATGTTAAAAAGTTCATTGAAGTGAATGCAAGAGTTTTTGTTTCAGTGGTATGCATTATCTAGAACACAACATGTTCACAAAATGAAGGATAATTAACTTCTCTAAAACAATTAGAGAAATAAAATTTGTTAATTTTACACTATATGATGGCAGAAAGAACAATATAAATATTCCAAAGGGATTAAAGATTATGCATGTTATACACAAGTAGCAGAGGCTAAATTTAAGCAGAAAAGACTCAAATGCTCTACAAGACACATTTCTAGCTTATCGTACTCTGCAATTTCTGAAACAGTTTAATATGTAGTTCAATAGGGCTTCAAATGCTTGGAAGTGGAGTTGAACGTAGCATCAGACTATGAAAGTTGTTTCATGAAGATGAAAAGCTGCTGAACATGTGCATCATGTGCACCATTTTCTGTTTCTTAAATGAAACCTGAAACATTATTAAACTATTGTATTAGCATTTTAGACTGTCACCAAGAGGGATTTCAACCTAGCAAGTTGACCAATCCACCATGTTGCACATTGTCTTGTTGAATACTTCGGACTGTTCTGACAAGGGATCTTCATGGATGCATGCACAGAAAAGACTATAAAGGTGAGCACTACTGTTCATTGAACAATCAGAGAGCTGCAATGTTGCCTTAAAAATACTCAGTAAAAGAGAAGGTTTGGAGGAGGAAAAACGGACACCTTGTTAGGTGATTTGTCCAAAAGAGGGCAGATTTCCACATGCAAACTGCATTAGTGGAGCCTGATTGTATACAGCCCCTGAGTAAACTATTCCATCTGTGAAGTGGGATAGATAACATGCACTTATCTGTTTTTCTGGTTGTTGATTGGGTTTATTGTGTCATACCTGTTACAAATATCTCCCACAAGCAGACTCTGGACCTGCTGTTCACCAGAAATAAGGATCAAATAAAGGTGGCCTTAAATGTGCACACTTGTGCCATTTTGGGTGGACAGGTGGGTATTCACAAGGGGTACCTAGAATATGAGCTCTGTGCACTGCTATATGTAGTAACAGATACTTGGCACCAAAAACTAAGCTAACTGTGCTGTAGGTAGCAAATAAATTACTTTAAATTCATGAACAAATTTATTATAACTACTACATGTCAATCTGGGACCGATAGTTATTGCTACTGTGCACAATGTATCCTCAGAATTCCCACCAGCAATGGGGATAGAACTGAGATTTTCCAGTTCCAACAGAACAGAGTCCTACTCCGAGAGCTAAAAGAGTTTCCGCTAGCTGTTAGCGGTACAAGGGACTGTCACATAACCAGGCAGTTTGGATTCCATTCAGCAGAGGGCAGAAGTGTCACTAAATTTCAAAACACTAGAAAAGTACAGAAAAAGCATTATATACATTCCAGAACGTACTCAAACAACAAACCATATTAACTTCAGTGTTAGAGTGATTGATTGTACCTTCAAGGCTACATATGCCTTGGAACTGGGAAAATCAAGTGCAAGGCTGATGGAAGATGAAGATAAGTGGGGTGGATCTTTTGCCCCTCCACTACCCACATACTGTGAAAAAAGCTATGCAAGACACACTGTTTAATCTTTTTTTTTTTTTTTTTTTTTTAAAGGAGATCACCACAGAAGGTTCTTTTCCATCGCCAGGCCTCAACTTGTCCTGCTGGAGGCCTCTCAATCTCTAAAAGTCAGCTGTTTATTTCATAGCCAGTAGTCTCCATGGAAGATAATAATTTGATAATTTCCAGTGGCCAGAAATTATTTAACAATTGATAAGGCTGCCACAGCTGCTGGAGGAGGTTATTCAGGCGGACCACAAAGCAGACTGATGTGTGGGACATGCCCACTAGGGATACAAACATCAAAGATAGACAATGGGGGGAAATTTTAACTCCCAAGAGGCATCTTTTGGAGGGCGAAAGAGATTTTCTTCAGGCCTGACTGTCTTCAAGGACTACCAGTCTCAGGCCTGAAATATCTCTTCAGCTGCATAGAGTGTTTATAGAATTCAAGTTTCTTCAGGAGGACAAGATAATTCTTAGTGTTGCCTAACGCTATGTTGGGTGGAGACACAAGGATACCCAATGGCTAGAGCAGAGGACCGGGTTATTTTCAGATTTGTACTATGACTGCCTCTAATTTTTAACAAACTAAAAAGCAAAAGAGAAAAATATACCTATCTTTGAGTAGCTGCCTACAGAAAAACCAAGGTGAGGCCTCAATTTACTATTCATCAAGACAGCAGGTTCTCTGCTTATTCACTAAAAATGATTAAAAGCTAGAAAGGCATAGAAAATCTGCTTTAAATGAATATGAAAACCACTTATTTAAAATAACTATATAAATGTATCTATATGAAATTCAAGAACAGTTAGAAATGTGTTCTGCTTTAATTTATTTGGTTTAACACTTTATACCAACTACTAATTATTTACATATCCTGGAATACTTATTTACTTAAACGACTTGTTGCATATGTACATTTCCTGACTTTAAAAAACAAAACAAAACAGAACATACACACAAACTTTCTCCCCAAAGTTTTTTTTTTTTTTTGTAATTATTTATACCACACAACTAGGTTACCAAAATTTTCTATTTCTTGACATATTTATACGGGATGATAGTTCTAATAATTTCCCTCATTAATTACTCCCCAGCAAAACCACTTGCATCTAAAGAATTCTTATATAGAAGCTGGACAGACTCACTAATTTATACAAGACCCTGAGTATTAGATACTCTTGAAATTAACCAAATTAACTAAATGGATTCTCATAAGCAGAGACACCAACCTTAGCACATTTGGAAACTGCTTAAGTGAATACCTATTTTCAGCTCATGTGCAATATACTCATTGCAAAAATAATTCATTTTACTTTTGGTCACTGTACTCCAGCCAAAGTAGGTCTGCAGAAATTACCTTGTAGAAGAAAAATCACAGAAAAAGTAGATAGCATTGGATGGTGTACAAAAACACAGGGAACAGGGAAAAAAAGCTGATCCTGGCTCCTATGTTTTATACATGGAACTTAATGAACTGCACAAATTATCACTTTCCTCACAAAACTTGACCCAATTGAACTGCTACTGTCATTCAGGTGAAAACAGTTTCGACAACAGCAATGCCTGTGATCCCAATGATTCACGGTCCCTGGAACTGTCTTATTTAACTATAAAGCCATGGAGCAGAACATTCCACAGCACTGGTAGCAGTTTGTGCAGCTAGTTCCTTATTCTCTGTTTGGCCAATACAGCAAAACTAAAATGTTTTACATTCATGGTTTGTTCTTCCCCTTGGGCACACCGTACATATTACCAGTTATGTGAAGCTTTTATAGCACCGTTGTAAAAGCAGATATGTAGTGATTTACGTCTTGTATCTGAGGGAGGGTCAGGTCTTCACTCAAGTAATAAAATGGAAGCTTTTAATAATATAAGCAGCTGAAGAAAATTGGGTGGTAACAAATTGTACCTGATCAAAATTACAATTTTTTTTTTGTATTTTGAGTTGTTATACATTGTCTATTTCACAGCTGCATGATTCAAAAATTAGTCATTTAATATTTGAGTGCTCCCTTGTGCCCTCTTGTCTAAATATTATTCTTGAATCAAAGTTGTTCAGCTGGTCTCAGCAGGTGCCTGCATGTTACATTGACAGAGAAACTGACCAAAGACAATTTCCACTATACAAATAGAGGCCAGTAAATTATTAGTAGTAACCGCACTGATGTAGAGCCTAGTAGCCCTAATCATGGACCAGGACCCAGTTGTGCAAGGCACTGTACAAATTCAGAAGAAAGACAATCCCTGGTTCCAGAGATCTTATAATCTGTACAACACCAATTTTCTAATGATCTGCTTATTTCATTAATAGTGCACAGACATTAGGAGCTGGGTTATGTGAGGATCAAGACCAACATATCTCAAAGCGTTACATTCATCACTGCTCTGATTGAAAAATGATGAGATTATCTCTAAGGATAGTCCCTAGGACAGAGTTCTAAAAACTCATTCTTTATTTTCTCCCCTCACCTTACAAGCATGTAGGTGCTCTTATGCACCACTAGGAGAGAGTGTGGGCATGAAATGACCCAGAGAAAGACAGAGTTCAAAGGATATGAGTATAACTAGTGGGTTTCGTAAGGCATTCTTGGAGAGGGAAGGGGTGACGGTGGGAAAGCGAGGTAGCCCAAGATGTGAAGAACAATTGAGGAGTTCACAAAGTGATAAAAATGGACAATAAGAGAGAAGTGCTACATCTTAGAAACCTGCTAATTTGAGGCAATAAGGCTAGAACTATCAAAACCAATGTCCCCTAAAAACAGATGTTAGGATAAATAATGGGGGGAAATCTTCCCCATAAATAATGAGAAAACAAGACATGAAGCAAATCTGGTCCCTCAGTTCTGCATACA
This sequence comes from Emydura macquarii macquarii, assembly GCF_026122565.2. Lineage (NCBI taxonomy): Eukaryota > Metazoa > Chordata > Testudines > Chelidae > Emydura > Emydura macquarii. The sequence goes on from NW_027130698.1 coordinate 6,660,222, forward strand.
GATCCCCCTGAATCATCAGAAACTGAGTGGCAAGACTTACATTTTTGACACATATAGTTCAGGTATAAGATCATAGTATCATACATGTCCCATAGGTAAGCAGTAGTGGTAAGTAAAAAACAAAGCTCTTTGTTTCACTGGAACTACACAGAGAATTAATTTGGAAAGGTTCTCTTGAGAGACGTGCAGAGCTGTAGTGAAGCTTGCGGCTGTGTTTTATGAAATGTCATGGTAAAAGCAAACCAAAAATGGAGCAGAATTTCATAAATTGTGCACACTCAAAAATTGCTTTAATTTTGCCTAAATTATGTCAAATTTACCAGAGTTCTATAGAACTTTGGAGGAAAATATACATAATCACTAACTACCTGTAAAAAGGCCAAAAGATGCAGTAAGCCTAGTGGGTAGTGCAATGAGAGAGCAAGAGGGCAAAGGAGTTCATTACTGTCTCAGAGAAGATGGAGAAAAGCATCAATATCCCCGAAAACAAAACTAAACCATATTTAACTAGCTGAGACATGCAACAATAGCAGCTACAGGCCTCTTTCCAACAAGGTGCTTTGTGATTTTAAACCCCTCTGACTTGCAGGCATTCAATAGTTCACATGAACTACTCATCATTGGGCCCAAAGTGAACAAGTGTAGAATTGGTTTAGAAGGTGAATTAAGCACACATTTTCCTTGATCTTGTTACCAAAAGCAGACTAGCCACTGATGTGGAAATGCAAGGATTTTTAGCAGGAGTATGAAGTAAAATTTAAGGGCCAATTTAATCCAAATGAAATTTGGATTAAGATGATGTATAACTGGGTTATCTAGGAAATGCCCCCTGGTGGCCTGTCAGGGCATGACTTCCCCACTGTGGGTCCACCAAACAGTTGGGTTTTGCCCCTCACAGATCCAGAGCTGTGGTGCTGTATCCCTCCAACTAACGCACACTGGAGTACTACCTCTTCTGATATTATAGACCAAAAACAAAAGGAAAATAGTGAACTAAAAATCAAGGTCATCTGAGGATTCATCAGTCGGACCCCACCCTTCTGCTCCAGGATCATTTCCACATGGCTAGTCCCTTCTCGTCAGTCTTTCTGGGCCTAGTTGTCCATCTACCAAATGGCTCATCTAGGTAGTTTTTAGGCTCTTGGCTGGAACCAGACTTCATTTCTTGAGGAAGAAGCAAAACTCTGCTCTTCTTCCTGGTCAACCCTAAACTGGGGCTAGGTCTCCTCCTTTTAACTCCCGTCTCCATGCCTGACATTGGCTGCAGATGTAGTGGGGTGGGCACAACTGGGTCCATAGGCTGTCTTTTACCCCTCGTTGCCTGTGTGGGGCCTATCTGCCCCATCACATGGTGCATTTCCCCTGGAAGCCTTTGGTCCAAATTTTATGGTGAGGTAAATGTTACTGTACTTTGTATGAAAAACAGTGGGCCTGATTCACCTTACATCATTTACCAGTGTAGGCCAGGAGCAACTCCCTTGAAATCAATGGCAATCCAATAGTATAAAAGAGGAGAATCAGCTCAATCAAATATAAAATTGGTTAGTAAATAGGTGTAAATGGCAGAAGTGTGACTTGCATCAATTTGACTTTCAATGGGTTAATTTTTTCCCCCAGTTTCACCAGTGTATATCTGGAGTAACTTAATATATAAGGGAAAGGAGTTACTCCACATACACACTAATGAGAGCAGAATTTAGATCAGAGAGTGTAACACACAGCAAAGGGACATGAGTAGAGAAGCGTAGCAAGAATAGCAAATAAAATTATGGAGGATTTAGAAAGAAAAAAAGAAAAAAAAAAAAAACCTCCTGTTTTAACTTCTGAACCATCACTAAGACCAAATTCACTCCTAGTATAAGCCACCGCAAACTTTGATTAACTTCAATGGGAATTGTGTCTATTTACATCATTATCTGAATATAAACTTCCAGAATATCAAATTGGCATCATACTTTTTTGCTGTATCACTGACTTGTCCTCTTCGTTATTTATCACTCCCCCACTCTTCGGTTCATCTGAAAACTTTATCAGTTATGATTTTATATGTTCTTCCAGGCACTTACTCCTAGTTTCTGAACAATTCACATATGAGTTCATGTTCTGATCTCATTTACACAAGCATAAATCTGGAGTAAAAATAATGCATTTATTGCAGTTATGCTGGATTTATACTGAGGTGACAAATCAGAATCTGGCCCTTTAAAAATAATTTATACCACCATTTATATGGCTGCTGAACTTGGTCCTACATATCCTTGCAAAAATTCCTAGGATGATGGTATGAATGACAATTAGTGTTTGAAACTGACTGAAACCATAAATAAAAAAAAAAAAAAAAACAGCTGGAATCCTCCCACATTCCAGTTTGCAAGTCTAACTCAAAACAACACTCAACAAATGGGCAGCTGGCAATTTATGTGTTGCTTATGTGCCAATTACGGAGCAACCACAAAACATTAACACACATCTAATGGTATTTATTAGTGTAGGTAAATCAAAGCAACTAAATTAAGTATTTGCTACTATTACAATTAAAATTCAAACTTTGTGTTAAACACATGGAGATATCGGAGGGTGACCCCTACATTATGAGGTGTGACTTGATTATTTTACAGTTTGACTGGAAGTGAACATTTCCTCTTCCCTGCCTCCACACAAACACATTTACCCTCATTAAACAAATTAAGGTTCTAGGTGAAAAGGGGAAGGAGGTTGTAGAAAAAAAATGGGAATGTAAAACTAAATCTAAAGGACTATTATAAATCAGGCAAATTAAGAAGATAAATGATGAAAATGTAAAGACTAAATCATCTATTTGATAATCTCTAAATAATATGGAAACTAGGCAGAATCAAAGAAATTATAACTGGGAAAGACCGATTAGAATAGATCATCTAATCCATTGCCCCATACTGTGCTTAATTATTCCCTGCAACACATTTTCCATTTCCTTATCCAGTCTACACAGACTAAAGTGATAGGCCTTCCCCTAGGACACCATTCCACAAATCAGTAGACACATTCATTTTATTACATATAGGAGTCGTAACGTAAGATTGTAAGAAGAAACAAAATGTTCAACTACATTGGTAATTTCAGGAAATAAGCTACTTTTTATAGACTCTACTATGATTGCACATCCTGATGGAGAGAAAAATGCAGTAAGAAAGGAAGTGTACTACCCAAATATCTACATTTGATAGACATAGGTTTGTATGTAACAATCATCATTTCAAACAGAAAAATATTATGAATTAGCAAGAAGACGGTTTTCCAGAATTTGAATTTCTGGGGAACCAACTGGTCCATTTTGAATGTCTATTACTTTGCTTAATGTATGCACTCTGTGGAAGTGTGATTTCACATTTCCCTTAAGCATGCAAATCAAGCAAAATACCTAACAGTTATTCTTCACTGTCAAACATGTCACATTCTTAGACTGTCAACAGATTCTAATGTAAGAAATATATGCTGCTTGTGTGTCTAAAACTGTAAATCCTTTGTTGACTTATTTTCTTATTTAGTCTGGATTTGCTTCAACAAGAGGTGTGCATACCAATGAGTAGATGACTTGAAAACAAACCATTAGGAAATTTTATTTTTACGTAATAAGTATCTCAATAAGTTGAAGATTATAATACATTGATGTTGGGAAAACATCCTCCTTAGCTATCTTAATAATAATTAATATATTTATTAATAAAAACAGCCAAGGTTTGATTTTGGTGGTAGGTTTATTCACTTCTATGATTATAAGGGCCCAGCCCAGATCTTGCTCACTGTATTTTAAGCAGAATTTGCCACCTTCCAATCTGTTTGAGATATTCTCTCAAGTTTTCTATTCCCCATCCTCTGTCAAGCATTTTGGCTCAGTCAAGATTTCTGCAGATGCAGTATATTTGGGCACAGATGGCATGTGTCACCATTCAGTTATTTGTGATGTTCTCTTTTCCATGCAGCATAAGAACTTAACGGCAATGTCAGAGCATAAAGCACATGCATATATGGGGACCTACAGTCTTTCATTAGATGGCACTACTATATTACATGAGCAAATCAGAGTAGTATTTGCAATTGAGTGAAGTTCTATGGCTTGTGTTTTGCAGGAGGTCAGGGCTATTCTTATCACACAGTCTTTCTGGCCTTAGACTCCGAGGATGCAATTGACTGCTATGATTTTCTTAAACCTAATTTTAGCTGATTTTTCTTTTCTCCCACTCTTACCCTCCTGCCAAGAGCTGACTGAAGACTTGTTTGTTTCCTACTTCTGTTTCAATGTTTTAGATTAAATTGTTGGATTTGACCTCTTTTCAGTTTTTATATTCTCTCAAAGCCAAATATTGATCTACTGGATAAAACTCCCACTGACTTCAGCTGGACCAGATTTTTGCCTGATATTAAAAGTTACTATAATGCAGAGTTCTAGTAGTCAGAGAGAGAATAATTCCAAAAATTGGAAAAAAAACAACAAAAACCAAACAGTAAATGTCCAATATCCAAACAGGAGATATACAGCTTTTTGAGGTTGAAATCCATGACCTTCTCCAGGGAGGAAACCCAGAAAACTGAGGAATTCCAAGGAAACCCTGCAAGTTTCAACTAGACATTTCTCCTGAGCAGGTTGTTATGACATAGGGGAGACTAAGACCCAACGTGTGAGTTCTATCAAATAACCCAGCTGGATGCCAGCTGCATTACTGCAATGACCTGGTTATGTCAGCTTTTTTTTAATAGTATCTATCTGTGTTACAATAGATGGATGGATGAAATAATTAATTGACATCTCCTAGCATAAGGAATACTCTCCCAAGGGCAGTGGAGGAAGTTTCACTGTTCCAGATATTTAAACAAGACTGGATAAAATGATAGTGAGAGTACAACAGAGAACACTCCTGCACTGGCAGGGGTTTGAAATGGATGGCCTAACAGGCCTCTCTCAACTTTATTGGATTAATTAATTCAGCAAGAGAGATTAAGTGACAAATATAGCCCCATGTTCTTCCACACTGCAGGGCTGTCCGGTTAGCTAAAGCTTGCGGACAGTTTGCACACTCTGTGCACTTTACACAGCCCAGCTCCATGAGACCTCCATTTGTACAATGCAGGAGGACTTTTGGGTACTGCAAGAGTGATCTAAAAAAATGATAGAGAGGACTGGAAGAAGCCGGGTCTGTACAGATTCATTCCCCAGAGATCAGAGCAGCAAAGCCACAGGGACTAATGAAGACTCAAGGTCTCATTATGGAAGACAGAATTCCTTCTCCTCAGTACTGGACACAGCAACAGATATATACCCCAATAATTACAGGTCCCACATACAACCCAAGTCCATGTCCTACTGAATGATGTATGTCCACTTTCTTCAGAAAGCTTATCCATTATGTTGTTTAAAATATAAATCTCTTTCTTTTCAGAAAGAGTGCTTACACAGCTGTTCCACTATTAATACTGTGCTGTTCATACAGTAGCAAGCGTATCAATCATAAGGAAAACTGGTTTTCATCTACGAATTGAAGCCATCATTGTCAAAAAAAAAAGTTAGATGTGTAATTTGGTGAGCAGTCTTTGACATTGAAAAGAATGTGAACAGGCCATTTGTGCATGCAAAGTATTCATTCTGTATCTCTAGCTAGAGGCCTAAGGCAAGTGTAGAGTCACCATAGCACACAGACAATGGAGTACAGATAAGTGACTTAAAAACCCAATTTGCATGTGAGGGTAATAACTGTGCATACTGAATGGGAGCACAATGAAATCATGTTTTTGGATGCATAATAGTGTACTGAGTTTTTTTGAAAAATGAAACACATTAGATGAAGCACTAAAGAATGGGGTTTACACTGAACACTTACTCTCAATATAGTAAATTTATATCCTAAACAGATCATTAATGACTAATATAAGAAGATTCCTCTAGAACTGACAAATGACCTTTAAATAGATATATAAAAAATTCTCATATTCCAAATCCAAACCAGAAGGGAGCCAGTCACTTCGAGTGGTTGTGTGTGTTTTACCAAAAGGAATAAAGAAAATTATTTAAGTAGAGGGACATATTTAGCTTGCACTTTTCTTCTGTAAGTAGTTGAACAGAGCTAATGATTTTTCCTGTACTGAAACCTTCTTCATGATCCTTTTTTTCCTCCCACTGCCATCTAGTCTGAATAATGAGTCATAATCTACTGTTGGTATTGTAATGTTTTATTGCTTTGGGAATCATTATTGTTATGTCTAAATAGGGAATTAAAGAGAGAAAGTTATGAAGCAGAAAGGTCTTTTTCTTATAATCATCAGTTTGGGGACAGGAACTAAGGGGTGGAAATTATTACTGTAATTATAGGTTTCTATTAAATGTCATGTTTTCATTATCTTTTTACCTGAGTATGCAAGGTGATTTGTTGAAGTTCCAACTCTGTACAAGTGGCTATCAAGCAGCGTGTGAAATAGAGAAGCCTGGGAAGAACTGGTAAAAGGCCTTTAATTTACCAGGACTAACTTTAAATAATGATTTTTCTTTATGTGAGTGAGGTACAAGTTTCACTGTTCTCCATAAAATGCCTTTGAACAAATTTGCACGTGTCCATCTGTCTATCCCAATGAAGGCTTGCACTCCCTTATTTGCCCCTGCTCAGCACCATGAAGGCAGGTCACAATCGTGCCCTATTGTGGGAGATTTATGTTTGAACGCCCTGTTTACACAGTGTGCCTCTGTCCCCCTTTCTAGTGGCTGGATCACAGAGGATGATGTGTCTGCAACAGATTTTCAGCTATGTGAGGAAGCCCTTTCAGCTCAGACTGCAGAAACCCATGCTTTTATAAACCCAGAGATCCCAAGTGTAATCTCTGAGGCTGACACCAGTGGCATCACACTTCAACTTGTTTATGAAAGTTTTGTATATGGAGCTAAAATTAAGATTGGATGAAATTCTTGCAGTTGAGGTAGCAAAGGTCACCACTTCACTTTTATTAGATCAGTTAAACGGAGAGGAAAGAACAATTTAAAAAAAGTAATTTGAAAATACTCCTGTTGCTTGATGCTGTAGGATCAGAAACAGAGATCAGATGATGGGCATTTTAAACCAATGCTAGGTAACTTTAATTAGGCCTTTTAGTCAAAGTTTGGGAGACCTTTATGTAAGTAAGAGAGAACACAAGGCATCAAGGCTTTGCAAGATATCAGATATTTAATTTTCTTCAACTGAGTTTCCACTGACATCTTCTTCAACATATTAGTTAAAGGCCTTAAGCTTCACTCAAAGCCTGGGGAGGAAAAAAAAAGGATACAGAACTGTCTGCTGTTGGTTTCCTTTTCCTCATTTAATTCCAGTTTTATTAGATTGTCTCTATGATACTTGAGATAACTATTCATTAATATGGTTTCTGTTAAAAGTACTGTTGCCCCTGTTGACCTAAGCAGCTAGTCAAAAATTGGGGCCCTGGGGATGTTCCAGTTGGGAGTAAAAACTGGTGACAGTTAGGTAGTATTTCTTTGATACAATCTTGCTTATTTACAAAGAATGTACAAAGTCTTGTGTCTCTGAATGAAGGAACTAAGAACAAACAGGAGCAGTTTCTTAGCTTACAGTGCCCAAGCCTCTTTAGTCAAAACCATCAGACCCAAAAGCTCTCACTCTAGCTTTTTCCAGGTTCACATTGCTTAAGGCTCTTGTTCCTGACTCTGTTCTTGTCTGTGACCTCAGTGTCTCACACTCCCATACACACCTGCCCAAAACAATACTCAGCCCAACTGCCTCTGGGTGGATTCACACACCTTTTGTCTTAGGTGGGGCTCATGTTTACGGATGGGTGTGTTCATGCCTGTCAACCTCAACTGGGTTTTAACCCAACCTTCAACCAGGTTTCACCCAGCTTATAAGAGTACCTGTTTTTTTAAAAAAAAAATCAAAAGTCCTTGTATTTTTTTTTTTTTATAACAAAAGAAATGGAAAGTATCTCTATTTTTATTTTTACTAATAGTAACTATAATGACGAAATTGTTGCCAGGGACATTTTAAAGAATTTGGTTATGAAATCAAAGAGGCACAACATAGTTTCTTTGACTTGAAGGATTCTAACTTGAAAAGAAAACTGAGACTTGTGTCAGCCTTATGTGAAGTAAATATATGTTTGTTTCCATACTGCTACCAATTTTTTAAAGACTTAACTCTGATTAATGATTCTTGTGAAGAAAAAAAAGAAAAAATACATTTCACTCCACCTCATTCAGAATTAATAAATGGACCATCACAAGCAGCACCCTTACAGATATGTAAAGCTTGCATCCGAAGGAACTATAGGTATATCTAGTCAAACTATGGGTACATACATGAAAAGAAAATATGACAACTCATTTCACAAGAAAGGCAGAGCTCCACAGTACTAAAAGTATGCAAAATTTGTTCAGGAGACCAATCTCCTTTGAATTGAAATATATATTTGAGAAAGAGATGCCCCACCCCTAAAAGTCAGAGAAACGTATGATGGATTCTTCCCTCCACACACAACATTTATCAGAGATTCCCAAAGGGGAACCTCAGGTCTTGTAATAGTATGGACTTTAAATAAGAGAACTTTCAGCTAATGGAATTACGGCAAAGTAAAATATTTCCAGATAATTGAAGAGAGAAAATGATAAAAGCAAGCATTTTGAGAGGGTTCCCAAACCTCTGGTAAATACAATTTGTCTTAATAGGGATGATATTATTACTATTCAGTAAGGCTGCTATTTTTGGAAGCTATATGTTTTTGCTACCTCATTAACACATGATAATACCATTATATAAATCACTGGCCAAATCCACAGTTTATGTGAGTTATGGCTCCAGTGAAGTTAATGGAGTTATGCCAATTTACATGGGTTGAGGATCAGTCCTAGGTCTTTATTTGTAGTCACCCTGAGATTCAGCAAAAACTGAGTGGCTTCCAAGACAAATGATAAAAATGGGAAGGCGTGATGAGACTTCCCAGCAAGGAAAGATGGAGAAGATTAGGACTGCTTAGTGTAGGAAGAAATGCCTAAGGGGGATATTGGTAAAAAGAGAGGGTAAACCAGGTGCTCTTAATTTACCTAACAACACAGTATAAGAATTAGTTTCAAGTGGTGGTCTTCCCACCCGGAGTGTTTCAGGTTACTCCTAAATGAAAGGAGACACATAAATGTACTTGACTATATCAGCTTTCATTTGGACAGCATTTGAAGTTAAGGCACCCTTCCAGAGAAGAGGGAGGAAAACAGGTTGAGATTCCTCTTGCAAAATTTCCATGGGATGCTTTCATTGAGAGGGCAGGAAAGGGGGAATATATACTCAGCTGCTGATGGTCAAATTGTTCGGATTGAGCCCTCAAAATGCACAGATCTCATGGGTTTTCTATATCAACAAAGAGGCCATGTGTCTCCAACCAGTTCAAGCTGCCCTGCATCTGTACTGTCTATGAAGAGAGGAAAGCTACAGATTCTTGAATATTCTTCTGAAGGAAGTGGTTCATGGAAATGATATTGTTTGAGGAATCTTAATGGTACATTTACACTAAAACCTGGGGCAATGAGTCTCAGAGCACAGGTCTGCAGACTCTGGCTCCACTATGGCACTAAAAACAGTTGTATAGATGTTTGGGCTCGAGCTTGGGCTCTGAAGCGTGGGGAGAGGGAGGGCTCCAGAATCAGAGATCCAGCCAAAGCCACAACTTGTTTTTTTAATGCTTTAGTGTAAGCCATTTGAGCCTGAGTCTGAAGATCTGTGTTCTGAGACTCACTGCTGTGGGCTTAAAATGCTGTACTGGAAAGCCTACTAGAAAATATACTGGTGAATACAAAACCACTGGGTAACACTAGAAGACATATAGGAAAAACAATTCTACACTGTTAGGGTGCAGGCAAGATGTCTAATAAATCTTGCTATCTCTAATTATTGATGATTTTGAACAGTCATCTCTAGGAGGAGATGTTGTATTATGAACAAATATTAAATATAAGTACCGACAACATTTTCAACACTGCACATAAAGAAACCATAACACGAGTCAAATAAGAAAATCTAGATATCCAATGGGAGATCCAGTGGAAACTCTGAAAGCATTTCTTCTGGCTTGATGGATATTCCCTATATGCATAATGAAAAACACAGCTCCAACCAACAGCAACTTTCAAAAGAGAAAAAACTTAAGTCTGTCCACAGCAGGGAGATGGGCACAATATAATTATGTTTTATATCTTATTCTGGAGGATTATATTTGTGTATAGACAACTGGAATTAAACATTCTATCAGCATCATATTCTATATTATTATTGATCTGTAATGTTGGACTGTATGTTTCAAATATTTTTAACTAGATTTTTTTTTAAATTATGTGGTCCAGAATCAGTAGTAGTCAGAATAATGAAAAGGAAACATCCTTATGGGTACTACAAATTGAATAATGGAAAAAATTATTAGCAAATAATAAACAGAAAAATTGCTGACGTTCACAGAGTATATTTACAACTCGTCATTTGGTCAGTTCTGCAGGTGGAAGACCTTTTAGACTGCTATAGTAACATAGCAGAACACATCATAAAAAGATTTGTAGTACAATGCTTTGCAATACTCTTTAAAGCATCATAAAAAAAACACACACTCTCTACAGAAAACATATATAATCTGGATAACAGCCAATATGGCTGTCTCTTAAAAATGTTAACTTGCTGGACAAATATGTACTTACGGATAAACAGCACCTGACCTTACAACAGCCATTCTTTTAAATGTTATAGCACTCCTAATATTGTTTCAATTAAATAAAAATTAGAGCTCAGAAAATATCACAAAAGGGTAATCTAATATTTGATCATTAATGTGCTTATGTAAAAGGATATTTACAACAGCATTTTCAGAACTGGCAAATTTCTCTGCCAAAGAACTTGTGCTCTTTAATGACTTTTAGTGCACAGCACTCTGGATCTCTTGTCAAGTCTTGTCAAGTCTTGTTTAAGACTAATTCCAAAGGCATGAGAATGCAAGACACCTGAAGAAGAAAAAAATATCTCAAACAGAAAATCCCCTTTGCCGTCTACCCAGTTAGATCCAAATGCTCTGGATAAGGGACCAAATCATGTTCATCCTACTGACACAAGTAGTTTCATTGGTTTAAAGGGGATTAGCTGCATTAGTGTTTGGTCCAAGAAACTCTTCTTTATCATATTCATGGACAAAAAACTTTGTTAAGTCAAAATTAAAGGTTGTCCAGTGATATCTCATTAGGGCGACCAGATAGCAAGTATGAAAAATCAGGATGGGGGTAGGGGGTAATAGACACCTATATAAGAAAAAGCCCCCAAAATTGGGACTGTCGTTATAAAATCAAACATCTGATCATCCTATATCTCATGCCCTTCCAGAAAGCCAAGGTCAGCAAAACTCAAACCTCTGCAAAACTAGTAAATACAGAGTTAAGAGACATGCCAAAACAACCTTAACTGTGCTCCCTGGTGCTGGATGTAGCCACTGGGTATTATCTTTATGCACTCCAGCTTCATTCACTCTGTGCACTGAATAACGGAAAGATCAGCAGAAGCAGCTTGGCAGAGTTGAAATTGTGATCTGAAGAGATCTGGGAGGCTTTGAGCTACACTCCATACCCCTTTTGCATATGTGTGATATAAGGAAAGAGGTGCATGTGTACTCTGGGGAATCCAATATGCTTCATTCCAGGGCTGAATTCTGTAGGTAGAATCAGCAGCAGTACACAGGAGTCTTCTTGCCATGAGGATTGTCAGCAATGAGATGAGATATGAGAGTTGCTTATGGATTTGGTAAGTGAACGTATATTGTCAAATTGCATTCTGTGAGCGGTGGGGTGAAGGTGTGATCTTGATTCTGTGCAGTAGGTTAAGAGTTTGAGTGTAGGCTAGGTGTCGGTAGCTCCTGTTCAGTACAGTTCACCTAAATGCAATGCTGTGGCTTCCTCTTCCATTGAGTCATTAGCACATGAAAAGTGACCTCTGCAGCTGTGTGTTCATATCACAGGCAGAAGCTCACTGGAGGATCACACACTTCCTTGATTACAAAGCCTGAGCTGTATACTGGAGCAAGGACTCATACCCAGCCCTCTCCCTGCTTCAGCCAGGTCTTCCCAACCATGGCTCTGGCTCACCTAGTCCCCCCCCCCCCCCACTCCAAGCACCCTCCCTTCTCAGGGTTGGTGTGCACCTTAACTTAGCATTTCCTCATTTTCAGAGGTTTAAAGGTGCATTACCTTCCCTGCCCCCACTCCTCCCAGATCCCAGCTCACATGGGTGCCCAGGAGGGGTGATCAGACACCCTTACAGGAGCAGAGCCCCATCAGATCTTTGCACACCTGAAGGAGAAGAGCATGTGGAGCTGACAGGCCTCCCACTTCTAATTCGCCCAAATTCCCCTCCCTCCCATGACCTGATCCCCTCTTCCCATTTCCTCTCTTACCACTCATCCCCATGTATTTCCCTTCCTCACTGCAAACCGCATACCCCTCACCATCTATTGCTTCTCATTCCTTCACCCTCTAAATCCCCTCCCAGCCACACATGTGGATTTTAGAGCACTTAAAATGGACCTTTAAGGAGAAATGTCTTCTAAACCTTAACCACAGCAGAGCTGGTGTGGTGTTCTTTAATATGCCCATCTGGATGTATTAGAGCCATAATGTAGGAGTTTAAATAAATGTTTTGTTTTAGAGTGTTCCAGAAAATGGCTTTGTCAATAGGGGCAAATTTTCCCAATGAGATCAATGGAAGCTTTGTCATTGACTTCCACCGGAGCAGCCCTAGTCCCTAAATGTTTTCAATATGATAAACCAATATCTGATTTAAAACATGGTGTCTCACAAAGCTTCTGCTATTCACAATGAATCTAGCAGTGCCTCCCAGGGAAGGTCTACTTTCCTACATTATATTATCTTGGTGGGCTGCCAGATGTTCTGCTCCATTGGAACACAGCACATGCTGTCAATGTGGCAGTGAGCTTTAGAGATCAAAATGAGAAGGAAAAAAAATCTAATTAGACAGCACAATATTAATTAATAACACCCAATTGAGAAGGCAGACGTTTTCTGTACTGTCAAGATATCACTCTGACAACTAAGAACATACAGTAACTTAAGGCACTTTTCCTTTGCTAAATCAGGGTTAACATTTAACATGTCCTATTGTAAACATACAAAAATGGACCATGTGAACTTTACTAGATAAATCAGAGTAGTAGCAATTGTTCAACAATAATCAGTATCAATATATAATATACTACCTACATGTAGGTTTTATTATAGTAACTGTAACCTTCCTTATGTCCATTTACATTCCACATTAGGGACCTGATTTTTAAGAGAGCTTAGCTCCCATTTAGGCACTAAAGCAGTGGTTCAATGGGAAGGCTTCACCCATCAGTGTAGGTAATCCACTTCCCCAAGAGGCAGTAACTAGGTCACCAAAATAATTCTTCTGTCAACCTAGCACTGTCTACACCAGAGGTGAGGTCAGTATAGCTAAGTCTCTTAGGGTATGTACTTTTCACACCTGAGACACATAGCTACACTGATGTAAGTTCCTAGAGTAAACCAGGCCTGAGATAGCTGTCTGTATTCCTTTCACTACCACCCGAGCTTCACATCTCTCTCCTCAAAACAAAACTTATCAGAATCACTAAGAAGTGCACATGCCTCAACTAACCAGTGCTTGTGTTGTTGCTAGCCTGGTCCTTCCTTGTTTTCTTACCCTCATTTATCACACCACATGTATACTGTAATGACTGTGGATACAGGCTGAACCTTTCTATTCAGGTAGCCCCTACCATAATTTGGGGCACTATGAAATAATAAATCATGCCTGCCTTCCTCACGCAAATAGTACCCATTGACTCACAGGAGTGAGGCAAGCAGGATTTGGCCCTTTCACACTATCTTTTGAAATTGGCATGGTTCAGAAAGCAGCTTATCTTTATTTATTGTACTGGAAAATGGTTATTAAAAACTTGACAATGAAAAATGTCTGCCAAATGTGCCAAATTTTAAATTTTAGACACATATGCCTAATAGACTACAGGAATTCTGATTTGAATGTTCACATCCAATGTTTTTAAATTCACATAGCCAGTTTCCACATTCAGGGTTTGCTAGCACAGAATTGACTTTGAAAATCTGGCCCTGTTGGTTCTTTTTCTGTTTTTAACTTTGCCTTTCTTCATATCCCTTATATGTCTCCACTTCCCTGATATTCTTCTTCTGATTCTTCTCCTTTCTCCTTCCTTCCTTACCCAATCTATATTACTTTCTATATCTGTCCCCATCACCACACCTTTCCTTTTCTGTTTCTTTCTACTGATTATTTTGCTTGACTAATTTGAGGAATTAAGATGACTTTCTGCTTCCGTTATTTTGCATGGACTTATTTATGGTCTTATTATATAAAATGCATTTTCCTACCCTGAAATCCTCTGATGGAAATGCCCTTCTGATGCTGCTTTTGTCTAGCACTGGTGCTTAATAAGAAATAATTTTCTGAGATTAATTTTATGCACCATTTAAATGAGTGAAACCCTGAGTAAGGCAGCCTTTAGCTTAATTATTCTAAATCATTCCATAACTTTTATGTAACATAATAAATGTGGACTTTATTTGCTTCTGGGGAAATAGTTAATTTTTGCATGCATTCATAACTAACTGAAGTACAAAGTAATTAAAGCTTTTCAGTGCTTTCTGATAAGTATTACCATGACATAGCAATTAAGTCCTCAAAAAAAATCACAAAGAAGATGCATGAAATTATAGTCTTTTGAATCTGTACTAAAATATGGAAATCTGTTTTTAAATTTTTGGAGCATATACATGTGTGTACACCAAGTGACGCTGGGGAATCTGTTTAAAACAATCAATCAAAGTTTTAATGAAATAACCCGCAGCAATTTAGCACTAGACAATGGTTTTCAAAAGTTGAAACGAAGTTTTCGCCATCATCATGAGAAAGACTACTGCGGGCCTGATCCTGAGAGGTTCGCTGCACCTGTGACTTCATTGCTGAACATCTTTTCAAGAACAAGCCCACTGTTTTTAGTTTCCTTTCTTATACTGAAGGATAACTTACAAAGGCACGATTACAAGATTGAATGGAACCAGGAGATAAGAAGTAATATGTTCTCCCACCTATAGTAATAATGGGTTATTTCCCTTCCCCCCCACCCTCCAAGATCAGAATACTGTTACATCTTAAATGGATTTAAATCCAATCAAAATTAATTTTGATTTGTGTATTGAAGAATTACAGTGTTTCCACTTGAAAATTCTTTAACCACTGAACTTCAGGAAAACAAGAAAGCAGTTTGCAAAGACTTTGGAGATAAGGGTACAGGTGAAATTGGCTGCTTTAGTCTGTCAACACCAATTTTCCTGCTGAGGAGATACACAGGCAGCCTACAATGTTAGTTGCAACAATGTATCTATCACCTTGACACCCTTTTGAGGTATTTCTAGCAAATGAAAAAACAGCAGCTCACATGGATGCCAGTTTAGCCCATGTGCATTCATTTTTAAAAATCATGAATCCCCTAGCTGCTGGACCAAATGCATTGTGAAAATAACCCAATTTAATCTCCATTTGACTAATGAAAGGTCAAACGTGTATAATACAGCTATAGTGATATTAAAATATAAATTCCTGCCTCTATATCAGATAGCAATTTAGAGATAACAGAACATCCACATCAATGAACAGTATCCAATGTACAAATTAAATTCTAATCTAAAAAATACTAATTCTTATCTCACACTACATTAACTTCAATGAAAAAGCTGTAGATTTTCACCACTATACTGGACAGCAGAATCTGGCCAGAATTCAGAATATAATTCATAACCAGAATAATAGAGTAGCAAAATCAGCCACTGATACAACTGTAACAATACCACAATCTGACAGTTTCAGGCTATATTTCTTGTTTAGCACAGTATGTGCAGGTGACCACAACAGAAGATGAGCAAAAGCAGTGACTGAGGCCTGGTCTACACTGCTGGCAAAATTCGTAACTTCCCTTTAGCGCGCAGTCTCTACTGCACTGATGGGAAATGAGTCCCCGTCGATGCAGCACTATGCTTTTTGGAGAGGTGGTTTTATTAAAATCGACTTCCGGATCGATTGAGCGGGTCTTCACTTAGATCTGACCTTGGCGAATTTGCCACCATCAGTGTAGATATACCCTGAGTGATGTCCCACCCTGTATGGCTGTAATTGGCCTAAAGATTCTGTCATGTGTCCCTTTTAAATACTATCATCTTCACCCATTTAAAAAAAATAATAATACAAAACCTTATCATTTTTTTCCTGTTTTGATAGTCTCCTCCTTCCTCACCCCTCTCCTCAAAAATCACACACACACACACAAAGCATAGAGTTTCTTTGCTAACCTTTCCCCACATTTTTCCATGTTTAAAATCTTCTGAACTTTTAAAAAACAGTTCATTCTCTGCAGGCGCGGTCTCTCTCTCTCTCTCTCACACACACTTGAAGGACAATATGGACTCCAGTCACAAATACACTGAAAGGAAGTTATTGTATACGACCGCTCTGTAATTTTCAGGCTAGTTCTAATTCTCCTAGGATCTTAGAGCAAACATATCCCAAAGATACACAGAAATATGCCAAGCCACCAAACTGCAGAAACTGTGGCTATAGGAACCATCAATATTACCCCACTTCCCTCACTACTGCCCCACCAGACAAGAGCCACCAATTCCATCAGTTTCTCCCCTTTGTCAGTCTCACAACATTGCCTATTAGCTATCGGAATGAGAAAGAACAATAAGAGATGAGTAGTATAAACAGGGTCAGAGGCAGAGGTTGGTGCCTGATTTTCATGTGCTGAGCAACCCCAACTCCAGCTACAACATTAGGGGGAGCTGCTGGTGCCTGTAATATCAAAGTCAGGCCCTTGAAGTGAACGTACTTCCTACCTACTCCATTTGATCATTGGCTAAAATATTTTGTAAAACAGATATATGAATATTCTACAAATACCTCAGATACTTTCCATTTTTTTTCAATATTATAAAATGTGTTAGTTGGGCTTTATTACAAAATGTTAATTGAATAAGTGAAATAACTGTCACTAAGAATTCAGTAGTGTGTGCTTTTTGAAGAAATACATTAGCCAGTCAAAACATAGAATACTGAAGAATTCAACCCTTCCCAAGAAATTAACAAAGAAGAAAATCTGAGGAAAATGGAATTGTAAACAAGGAAGAAAAGTGGAATTTTCAACCATCAGTTTATAGAATATTGAAAAGGTCAAAGCAATGCAGAATACTTTTCTAATTCTTTAACTATATGAGGCATTAAAATTCTGATATCTCATTCAAAGTTTTAATGAGAACATAACGCAAATGCGAACCTATTATTGTGACAGTGATTGTAATGAGAATGTGAAAAGATATAAACTTAATGATACTGCAAGGGACTTTAAAAATACATTTTAGAAGTGCCTCACTTTCAATTCTGCCTTGCAAGATGAAAAGGTAATTTGAATAGGGCAAGGCATCAGACTCCCAGAATAATCAGCCTGGACTTTAGCATGAGGTGAGAGGACCTAATGCCACACGGGACATCAAATATAAGGAATTTCCTCCATTTGCTTTCCCAATGCAAGTAGGCCATATTAACAGAAGTTATGAAAGGAGACTTGAGTGTAAAGGTTCTTTTATTCCTCTATTTTACTGTGTGTCCTTGCTATATCATTCAAACTCATGCCTCAATTAATTCATTTATAAAATGATAACAACAATACCTCCCTGCTCCCTCACAGGATTGTTGTGACTAAACAAAGTAAGGTTTGTGAAGTGCTTTCTTTCTGAGATTAGACAAACCTTACCGCTCTAAAAGCATTATAATTCTTTCATTTAACCTTCAATAATTCATCCATTTTTCTTTTGTTTTAGCAACAAACAAACCTCAGTGTTTTCTTCCACACCTACATTCAAATTTAAAAGAAAGGAAAATTGCACTAATAGATTTCTTTTATGGTGGGATGGGGTAGTATAAAAGTGAGACACACACCTATATTGGGTTTCCCTTTAAATGTCCCTCATGCCAACAGTTTGAACAGAATGATACCTCCTGTGTGTTTCATCTTACTACATTTATTAGAGGATTAAACTTTGTAGCAATTCTGAATATTAAATACATTATATGAAGTGTTTCATGGAATTTTAATTGAAATAACATTAATATTTTCACACACAGGCAATAAACTGATAACACCTGAGGCTACTAGAGTACAGTATTTTTTTATTTGACCAACTGCATTGCAATTACATGTTAATGGCATAGCTAAATCAAAAAGATTATGAATCCTAACCATTTTGCTAGATATTACCAATTTCTAGTTTTATAAAAGTACATTTATTTTTATTGAACTGCAAAATAATTTTCACTATGCTTTGCCAAACAAAAAATTCAGGAAAATTCTTAATTTGTTAGGTTTTTTTAAGCTTCTCTCTCCTCATTAATTTGGTGCGTACAACAGAATAAATGCTTAAACAAAGTACAATACACATATTCTACCCCATTTATAAGCAGAGTTGTGTAAATAAGTCAGATAATTTGATGAGCTTTGCTTTTCCTAATTTCCCCCCTCACCTCTAAACAGGTTGTGAAATTCAGTTTATTCCTTATCTGAACATTTTCATTAATTTTTTGAGTGAATACCTTTCTGCTCTGCAAATTATTAACAAAAATGTTGTGAATATTTGCAATGCACAGATTGCACTAGGTTGGTAAGTTATAAGTTATATGGTATTGCTTCCACTTGAATGACTCATGTAACTAACCAACAAAAATGGTGGATTTTACAATCAAATATGCAAAGCAGTTTGTGCTGTGTTGGTCGGTTATAAAGTATTTTGTCTGCTCCAGTGTTCGATGACATATATAGCTATTCAAAAGCCCCAGTCCTATAACGAGATCCACATGCACAGACCCTTGTATCTGTGCAGAGTCCAATTTAATTTCAATATACTGAATTTCCAGAGTCAGATAAGTCCCCTTTTTTGTTTGGAGCCCAACAACAGCACACATCAAATTATATATTATTGTAGGCTTTGCAATATGCTTTGGGCGCACATCAGAACATTTGATTGCTTTTTTTTTTTTTTTTCCCAGTTAAACCTCAGAAAGGTTGAATGCAAACAATTATTCATAGGTGATATTTTCCACTATTGGCCAAGTCTTTACATAAGTATTCCTGGATGAATAACGCATAAGGAAAAATTTATGTGATGAATCTCACACTTTTTCTGTTTGCAGATTGCTCACAAGCAGATCACAATTTTCTCTAATTTCTCTCATTCTAAATTATTTTTTGCAAATAATTCCTGGTTTATAATTCATTCTCAAACAGTTCTTTGTATGTGTTTGATATCTGAAATTAGAAATTTGGGCTATTTTGATTGGACATTTAAGTAACATGATGTTCTTCAGTCTATCTGGAATCTTGTTTCTGATGACAATACTTGAACTTATTGGGGGGCGGGGAAACAGGATGTGTGGGGTAGGACTGTGTAAATTCTGCAATATTTACCTTAAGTTTGCTATTTCTACAAGCATTCTTGGCCTGTAAACCCACTTGCTATAAACTCTACATAAATCAAATGCACACAAGACTTGTACGCTATTTTCTTTTACTTTGTTCAAGTCTGAATACATATTCGCAGGGAAAAAACCTTGAAGATTCACGGAGCACTATTTATAATTTTTCCAATATTGCTAATGTTTTATGCATGTTAGTCCACCATATTAAAAAAATCAGTAGACAAATGATCTTTTAAGAAGAGTCAGAAGTCATTATTATTCCAATGAGAATAAGAGCACTGTAAAGATTTTCTCTATAGCAATGCATCTATGATCATATTTCTTCCTCTCTCATAAAGTAGTTCATTAACAGACAAGTATGAGGAAGCTCTCTTAATTCCTCTCTCTACTATAATCTCTCTTTAGTGTTATTAGTTTCTCACTCTGATGAATATAAAATTTTAAAACAAAAGACTTCCTCTCCATCTTAACCTTGAGCATATCCATTGGCACTGTACTGAAGGATAAGCTTTTAAATAAGAAGCTTGTAGGAAACATAGCATTGCACATGAGTGGTGACTGCTGTTGAAAGAAGAGGTATCACAGATTTAGATTGTCATTGGATTTTTCCTGGAGGAGTAAAGGGAATGCTCCTTCCAAGTGCAAATCAACTCAAAGACTGTAGAGCGTAATCAGGGCTATGGCTCCGTCCTCGCACAACACGTGCATGCAATCAGGGAAAGGTGTCTATGGAATGAGAATCTGCTTTTATCCGCATGCACCTTTGCAGATCTAAATCTAAGCAATATGAATTTAAATTTGATGGATTAAGGGAAGACATTTTAGAAGAGGAAGTGGCATCAGCAGCACATGAAATGTTCTTGCAAAAGGGGAAGGAGGAGGGTGTTCTTTTTTCCTAGAGGTAGAAGTAAAAACATGTAGTAAAGGATACATACTTAACCAAAAGAAACTCATTCCTGCCCTGTGTAAGGGGGAGAGAAAATGGTAGTGTGCTTGGGCACAGAAGGCGACGGATGCAGAAGGGAAGGAGGGAGCCTTCGTCCTTGCTGGTGGAAAATACAAGCAAGTCAATAAAACCCTCTATAGGGGGATGTATGGAACATTTTCTTTTGAACATCCCTATGAGCTTGCTCTCTTATCGCCACACAGTGGGTCACTAGTTAGTTAATCTTTCGCTCATATTTTTGCTTACCATTTGAAACAGCAATTCTGCCTTTCTGCATATATTTGACTCCCTGACTCTCCAAATCCATCTACCTATTCCTGCTTTCCAAGCTGACTCAAAACACCCTAATCAGAATGATCATATCTTCTTCCATGCTCATCACAGTTTCCTCATGTATTTACCCCAATATGTGAGCTTTATGTCTCCCTTATCCCTGCCCACAACTTCTGCAAGTGCTTCCTATAATGTATATTGTAATCCACAGTATGCAATTTATTTTTATATTAAGGCATTGATTGTCGTTGGGTTTGAAGCCAACTTTGATGCTCTTGCACAAGAAGCGCTAAACAAAAATAATCCATATCGTGTGGTACAATATAGCACAGAAAACATATCCATGTTGTTTTCCCCGCTAGCAGACAAGACAAATTAAATTACAAAATGTAATATTGTATCTGTTGAAGATTGGAAAACAGGCATGAAAGGTGAAGTGAAGTTACTGCACAGAGAAGAGACAGCATCCAGGCAGCCGCCATTCTGAAAAATGAATTCTCAAGACAAAGGTCTGTCAAAGCTCTCTACAGCTAGAGGTTATTATTCAGAGTGAGATGTCCCAGTGACTTTGAGATTTAACGAGGAACAATATTTAGACTTTGAAAATGTTATGGAACACTGCCAGTGAACTTCGGGGTGTCAATCATAAAAGAAAATAGGATTCTTGCCCCAAATGCTTACTATCTAAATTCAATATTGACCAGACACTGGATAATGATAATTGCACAAAGTGTGGTTTAAAGAAGGAGCTTAATGAGTAGAGAAAGATTGTTATAGTTTATTAGGGAAACAGGTAAAAAAGCAAACAAAATTCCTAACAACTTTGGATCAAATATTTTTCCAACTGTGTTGAAGCCTAAAACTGCTGAGTTATATTTATAACAATTCACCACCATGGGTGGTACTGCTGGCAGAATTGCGTGACTTTGACACCAAAAGCCCAGCCCTCAACTCAAGTAATAAAATACTAAAATAGGATGGTAAATGTACTTGCAGCAAGAGACTCAGTTATGGCAAATTGGGAACTATTGAAATATATTTGCACTCAGATACCAGCCACAAACTTGTGCTTGTGGAGAAGAGGAAAAGATTAGCTGGAAGATCGATGTCTCAATAATATAAAATTACTCTGCCAACTGTAACACAGCCAGATTCTTATACAGTAGAAGCCTACTTAATAGACAATAAAGCACTAGCAATATGCACAGGTTCCCTGCATAATGTACTGGTATCTGAAATGAAAAATATGGTCTGTCTTGACTACTGTTGCCAAGTGTTTAAGTGCTGTTCTTTCAACATTTATTGACAAAGCCTTTTCACCGCACCTGGAAATGCTGCTACTAACTAATAAACCTGTACCCTGAAAGTAATAGTACAAGTGGCATTTTTAAGGGTAACATGGAGATACTGCTACCAGAAAATGTGGCTATTGCTTAGAGAGCAGATCCACATATACTTTTGGATAGCAACAATATATTAGTGAATATGTTATTTTTTTAAAAAAGGAAAAAATCTGAGCATGACTTCTTTGATGCCATAACACAGATTCCTCAAACAGGGAAGACAGTTCAAGAGTTCTGTCAAGACTTTCAACAAGTCCATGATGGCGTTTCTCTTTACCTGTTGGTGGCCTTTCAGAAATACTGGGATGGAAGCTCATTTTTCAAAGGCAGTAAGCTGCATTCTGTGTGGATAAGTTACAAGACCAAAAGCAGGCTGGCAGTTTGTGTCAGTGACCCCTATTACGGATGAAGAAAAACAGAACTTCATACACAATGTTATTACAAAACAAGTATATTTTATTACTTATGTCATGCAGTAATTGCATGTGATATTTTATATCAAGTAAACAGTATAAACAAACTCCCTGCTATGAAGAAATTTCAACAGTGCAAATGCATCAATTCCTACAAGTTAAAACAGAGAGAGGAACACAGACAATCATTGGAAAGGTTCATAGAATAAATGGATTTTCAAAAGTGATTGAAGTGGGTGATAGAGGGCATTTGATGAACATTATTCAGGAGACTATTTCAGCTAGGGTTGGACTGAAATTCAGCTTCTTATAGTTATTCGGATGAATTATGGTCAATAGTTTTCAATCATTTTAAGCTAAATATTCTTAATGTTTATCTGAACCTGAATAGTTAGAGGTATCCTTCTTCCCCAGGGTGCCTATTGCATTACTGATTTCCTCATGTTTCTCTGGCCCATGGACAAGTTTGATGGCTTTCTAGCATAGTTTGGAAAGGTTTACTTCTATAAGAAGAGTTCATAAGGAACTTGCTGCTTCCCCTTCCCTTTTCATTATGGTGATTCCCCTCCAAAAATTCACATTGCTGTTTCCTTCATGCTGTTTGTAGAAACAGCATCTCTTTTCTTATCATTCTTCTGCCAGCCCCAGCTCTGGTGTCAGGCTGCTCTCTCACAGGGGAGTGAAGTCAAGATCCCCAGGAGATTGCAGGTTTGAGATGTGCCTAGAGGCTCCAAGAGGACTATTTATCACAATCTGAGAAGACTGTTTATCTGTGAAGGTGGCTAATAAAAAAAGGGCTTCTCCCACCACCTAATTCCATCTCTTCCTTACTTAATTAGTACCTTCCTATCTCTTGTTAAATCCCTATTCTCTAGTTCACTTTAGAATAGACATCTCCTGTCTCCCCACCTTATGTATCACCATCAACTCAATTTTCATGATAGAATTTGCAAAAATATAAAATGAAAACATTTGTTTCTTCTTCAATTATCCAGTTACTTTAATGAAGCTGACATTTTAAGAACCCAGAAAACCTTTACAAAAAATAAATGAAAACTCACTTTTAGTAATTGTGAAAAGTGCTGAACTGACAGCACTGGACACAGAGTAGGCAAACTGGGAATGCAAGTGTGTATTGTGTGTCCCTCTGTGCCTGAGCTACAGAAGATACAAATCAGTTACAACCGACAGCTACAGAACCTGGCTCTTTAACTCAAATTACAGAGACTTATCTTCTAGCTCTGGAAATCTCAGGTTGACTACCTAAGGTCAGCCACAATGACAGCCTTCACACAAATTTCTCTATACTACACACTCTGAATGAGTTCTTCCTTGACATCTTGTGATGAGCTGGGGGAAAAGACTTCAGGACAGATTGTGTTTGCATAGATACACTACTCTGCCTGGGTACACAGCATGATGGAGCTGGTTTGCCAAAATTATCACTTTTGACTGGTGTTGGGTTACAAAACACTTTTGGTATTGAGTGCAGGATTAATGAAATGTTATCCTTACTGTAGGAGTAAAGGACAGCAGAACTGTACTTAGCCTGCCCTGATGTGGGGGTGTGTGTCACTCTAAATTGAATCTTATTCACTAAGCAAGGGGTAGAAATGCCACATCCCCGGGAATAAGAGAGGGAGTGGAGATAGGTGTTGGTATCTGGTGGTGTAGACTCTGCCCAAAGAGTCGTAGACATCATTTGATCTTTTCTTCTCCAGTGTTTAAAGACAAAGCCAATTAGACTCAATTAAGAATCATTGTTTTTGTTCAGTAATTACCACAGCTGAATCACTGACAAGCAGGCCTAATGTCTTAGACCTGGTATTAGGACAATGGTGAAAGGAAAGACAAAACAGAGGCTATACTGCCAGTGAGGGTCCCTTATCCCTAATGAAATCACTAAGGCCTGGATTAAGTGGTGGAACCTCAGAACACAGCATTGCAGAAATGGCAGTGAGCATCCAGCAGTTGCCGAGAACATCAACAGCAGCACATGACCAGTGCAGCAGAGGCAGCGGTACACAATGACCACAGAGAATTGCTTGACACTCTCCCCTCTTTTCTAGGGTGGGAGGTGAACCCCTGCAAACACATCTCTGAACTCTGGGTCTTCGCTAACCAAAAGCAGCCAAGTGTGAGTGGGGTGCAGCAGAGAGAGAGGGATGTGATGAGTCAAAGGGGCATTTGTCAGTCAGACTTTCCCATCACCAGGTGAGAAACAGAGGCAAAGGATACTGCCCAACACACTTTGGAGTCAGGTTTTTTTATCACAGTTGCATGCTTTTGAATATGGTTGTGGTGTTTTCTCAAACTATTGCTTGGTTCCCTTTCCTTTTTATTAAAAGTTTTCTTTTGTTATACATAGACTCAGTGTTTGTGATTGGGGAAGTATTGTCTCTTAGAGCTGCCCAGCGGTGGTGTTAAATTTTCCCAGATTACTGGCTGGGGTCTCGAGCCGCTTTTGTTTTGTATTATTAAGAGGAACCCCCTATATATTGAATCCAGCCCTGTTGCTGCCAAACTCTACATGGCAGAAGGGATACAAAGACAGCCTCTAAGGATAAGAAGTTATTATTCCTCATGAGCATTCATTCAGACTTTGTCCTCTCAGATGATGTTGCCAGTCATGATGGTGGCTTTCGTCATATAGACTGGGATTGTCCACCGGGAAATATCTGTCAGGCAAAGAGCCATTACTGGATAACAGCTTTCACTTACTACCAATCTAGGTCAGATACAAAATGGTGACGTAGAGGGCAAGCTCAATTTTTCTTTTTTAAATCATGAATTCATTTGTAAGATGTTTTTTTTCCTAGGCTTATAAAATTCTAATTTTGAGATTACTTATTTTCAGAACATGCGTATCATATTTCCATTTTAGGGACTTAGTTTAGTATTCTAAATAAAAAGGGCACACTTTCAGATGCCTGCACAAAAAAAGTGTTTGCAAACTTCTGAAAATTTGGTCCATACTGTCTGTTTAAGCAATTATATTTAGAAGTGGTCTTCCATTTGGTACCTTTTATACAAGGTGTAAACAAAATCTTGAAAGCCATTATGACATACTGTATTCAAACCTGATCTTTCAGTTAGTCAGCTGCTGCAACCATGAAGAGAATTAGATACACTTGGAATTAAATATCTCTGTCAGAAGCTTAATTTCCTCAAGAATCTGTTGACTAAGATCATTAAAAGATACAGAAATTCATCTTGAGAAGATGTGTAAGAAAAATAAATAAATAAAAGCAGTTAGATATGAACATAGAGGTTTGCACTGAGAGAACATGAGCTATTGGACTGTACCATTTTCTGAGCTGTGGAGTGGGTTGTACCAACAATGTATATTAAAAAAATAAATTAAAAGGTTTTGATTTATAAAATAAAAATATTTGTAGTACGTTTCTATGTATGCTAAAATATCCAGTTGGTTCATGAGTCCTCATTTGGACACCTCATTGTGTCTTCAGGCTTACAAACACCCTGATAATCAACTGATGTAAACATACCTATAGACATACCAACATGCAGCTAAATGACACTCCAACCTAGTCACATAATGAACTTTGCAAGAATAGGTACAATAGAAAGGCTGCTATTTTGGCTGCATTTTTAGCTTAAGAATGTTTTATACCACAGCATACATTTGCTTTAAAGCACTGACATTATGTAAATTAACCATGCTAATAGTAAATTTCATGCAATCGTGGTGCTTTTAAAGCTTTTCCCCTCCTCTTTTGTTACCAGTAAGAAGGAACAAAAGAAGAGATGCTGCCTGCCAAAAAATAATAGCTACCTTGAATGTTGTTCTCAGATTTCCCCATTGTTTAGAACATGTCTCCTGCCATGACCTGACAAAGTGCTTTGCTTGTCCATGGTACAAACCTAAATTAACATTTGAAAACAATAAAACACTTCTCCAAAACTTTAGACAGTATGAGTTCATCAAGAAAAACATCATTTTGGGTTACTAACCACTGTATTTTTCCCCTGAAGGCAGGTATTTGAGAAGTATGAGTTCTCCACCTTCTACCAGAAGTCTTCTCTTATGTGGCTCCCCATTATTACAGTATCTGAGCACTGCACAATGTTCAATGTATTTATCCTCACAACATCATTGTGAGGTAGGGTAGGACTATTAACCCCATTTTACAGATGGGGAAATAAGGCCCAGAGAGACTATGCAACTTGCACAAGGTTTCATAGGATGTCTGTGGTGGGGCAGGGAATTGAACTCCAGTTCTAGTTTCTGAAGAGGCTGTCAGGGGAAAGATATGGAAAGTGAGCGATCTGCTGTTGTCACCTGCACTGGATGTGCTATGTTTGTCTTTCTCCCACAGGATAGAGGTGACTTCATCTGTACAAAGTGCCGGCTGCTTTCCATATTGGAAAAGAAGGTTAAAGGACTAGAAACTCAAGTATCAACCCTGCGTTGCATTAAAGAAAATGAAGTCTTTTTCGATCGAAGACATGATTTGTTACTGCAGACACAGCGTGAGGAAGAATCAGAGAAGACAGTGCCGGGGAGAATGAAGAACGGGGAAGAAAATTGGCAGCATGTGACCACCCAAAGAAAGAACCCATATGCCCATCATGCAAATAGAGGTAAGAAATCGTTTACAGGCTCTCTGCACAGGTACTATGGCGGAGAACGATTTGGAAGACTCGTCTGAGGGAATGGATCAGAAGGAGACCCTGATGATAAGAAGGCATGGGATGCATTGTCCTTGGGATGGGGGTTCCATGACCACCACTCCCAAGAGGAAGAGAAGGGTGGTGGTGGTCGGGGACTCCCTCCTAAGGGCGACAGGGTCATCCATCTGCCATCCGGACCGGGAAACTAGAGAAATGAGCTGCTTGCCTGGAGCTAGGATTCAGGAGGTGATGGAGAGACTGATGAGACTTATCAAGCCCTCAGACCGCTACCCCTTCCTACTTCTGCACGTGGGCACCAATGACACTACCAAGAACGACCTTGAGTGGATCACTGCAGACTATGTGGCTCTGGGAAGAAGGATAAAGGAGTTTGAGGCGCAAGTGGTGTTCTCATCCATCCTCCCTATTGAAGGAAACCTTTTCTAGTATTCCCAACGCCAAGCACTGAAAAATTGCAAGCCAGGTCACAGAAATCAGGATATTGACTTAAAAATGAGATGTTTATTTTTTCCCCAAATAAAAGCTGAGATTCTTGTGCATTCTCCCGATTCCAGCAGCTAGGGCTTTAGGAATTAACACCAACTATCCTGGGACTTGCAATAAAGTTGTAGGAATTGGCAACACTGCCTATACCAGGACCCCATTTCCATCTCTTCTTCCCCTCCCATTTAGCAATATGGGAAGGGCATAGTGGCCTGGTCACCTGATGCCTGTCTGCGATCCCATGGGTTGGGAACACCTACCTTATCTAAATATGTTCCAGTCAAGCTGCCTTTGTGCTGAAGGCAGGTGGTAACACAGTGACTGGTTGCCCTGGGTGCCAAGAGAAGCATCACAGAGAGGAAGATCTTCAGTTAAAGCAATATTAAGAACACAATGATGTGGTTACAATGAATTATTGCTGTGAGCCAAAGTGTAGATTCTGGGCCTGACTGAAAAGAGTAGAAAAAATTCCCATTTTACAGGAGCATACACCGTAACACCACATAGGTACATTTACGGCAATTTGCACATGGAACTCTTATGGCTAGAAGGATTTTTTTGCTCCATAAATTAAGTAAGTAAAATTTATGTGCAATCATATTAAAAAATAACTAAAGAAACTGACTCGCATTTGGGCATGGGATTGGAAATCTGCTGCAGATATAGCACTGGAATAGAGTGAAAACTAATGACAAGTGAAAACTGTGACAAAAAATTGACTGTCAACCATTCATCATATGCTGCTTCATTTGTACATTCTTCAGAGACTGTATTTTGAATGATGTCAATATCGTAACACGTGTAATTTAGCAATATTGACACCATTCAAAACTAAGATAATTTCTACCTGCTCCTCAAGTATTTTTCAGCAAAACTGAAAGCATCCTTGAGGGTTCAGTTCTGGAACCAGAAGTCCATTAACTAGAGCTTTTCTTTGTAACACTGAAAAAGAGGACAAGAATATTTGCTCCACATAGTTCTTTATTGTGACACGTGACTAATTTTTCATGTAGGTGAAAGGGGTTGTGTATGGGGCACATGCATGTGCACACACATGTAATATACCAGAGTGACTATAGCATAAAGATAGTAGTAAATAAAGCCAAGAGGATGAAGGTATAGATTAAGGATCACATATTTTCTCTCTGACTTTTCTCTAAGGCCATTTTAGAGGCTTGTTATCCAAATTTGGAGGAAATGTATTTAAAAAATATACAAACAAACAAACCAAAAAACCCCACTTAGCTTAGATGGTCACTGAGATGGTCCAACATCAGTGATAGTCTAGTCTGGGGGTACTATATTTTGAGCAGTCACGCATTTACCAGTCTTGGGGAATACCCAGGAAAACTGGAAGGATTGGTGTGAGATCCTTGTCCAGTTGCCTGAGGAAAGAGCTTTCATTGGTCTGACTGCAGTCCACATTGGCAGAAAGGGGGTTCTGGGACTTATTTGTGCCAGCCAGCCTGCCTCTCAGCTGCTATGGGCTCTACTCTCCCCACCTACTTGGTTCTCAACAGACTCTCCAGCCATTCCTGTTGCCCTACCACATTTGTTCATCAAGTCATCATTAGCCTTAAATCCATTCCAGGACTCACACACCCTCCATAGTCTGCATAGTACACCACAACCCAAAGTTGCACACAGCCTTCTGTGGATACAAGTTTCGTAGTTGTGGCCCAGATCAGCACAGATAGGATTGGCAGAAAGAGCACTGCCAATTTCCACTCTCTCACTCAGTAACTCTCAGTTTTACCACATGCTCCTATGTGGCTCTTTACTTGAGTAGCTTGCCTAACCAAATACAATTGAAATATTTTGCCCAATTTTGTTTTTATAGCACTGTGTGTTATAGCGATGCTGCTGGGAGCTGATTTATTGCATAGTCTTACAGTATTTAGATTTCCAACACAGACTGGCATTTCCATGTGCTTTTTTATTTCTCTTATTCATCTCAGTACTTAAAAAAGCAATCTGTATTTATAGTAAAGAGGAGATTGCTATTTCAGTCTGATACTTCTGTAGACAGTGAAGCCTAAACAAAAGCCAGGAGGTGCTTTTCTTTATTAGGAAGCCAAAACATCACACAAACAACAAGAACACAAAAACAAAACAAAACAACACAGGCGAACTGAACCTATCCCTAATTCTGTAGAAGTCTTTCCTGTCAATTATGTCTCAGAGCATGGCAATGTCTGAAGAATATATACTCAGCTCAGACAAATAGCTACAGAAGTCATATTTGCATCAGTATCTTCTCTGCTGTAATAAGTGGAATTTCAGTAGTGTGACTAGAAAAGATGCTTCCAATTAGAATTCAGTAAAGTTGGGGAGAATAGACTAAAAGGAGAACTTTCACTTTGTTGCTTTAAAAAAAAAACAAAGGAAAAAAAACCCCTCTATCTTGTTTGTTTGAGAGTGTGTGGGCGAAACTGCGGAGTGTTTTAGTGTTCTAAGAGAGGAGTAAAGTATCTGGAGAAATTATGTTTATGCAGCAGCAAAACAAACAACTCTGAAACACCCAAGGGAAGATTGGAGAGACCTGGAATGACAGGTGGATCACATAGGACCCACAGCATTGAAGAATGAGGAAAGACTGGAGAAGCTCAAAGCACTGAAAAACAAGTGGAGAGACATGTAGGAGGTTTACGGAGTCATAGGCAGAGACAGCAAACAGTCCTTGGGACATCCTCTAGACGCCAAGTGGCAACAGTCAAATGGTAACAAAAAACAGATCAACTTTTATGAGCTGTTACTCTAAATTAGCTGATGGTAAAAGAATTTAGTGCTGCCATGTATTTTTTTTAGCACCAATTACCTTGAAGCTAACTGCAGCCCCAATGTGGGTTGGAAGAGACTCTTTTCTAGAAGTTGCATGGAATTTTCTACAAAAGATTACACACACCCCTTATCATTCTAATGACAAGTAAAACCTTCTGGTAAATAGCCATAGTAATTAGATTTAATGAAACTTCGCACTGAGGAATGTGCCACGAAGTTTAAAATTAGCACAACAATTATAATGTAATAATTATATTTTTAAAAGAGAAGTTAGCAAATTTACAGTGGTTCTCTTTCAATAGCTGTCAATATTGTCTATTAATATTGCATCCCTGACCATCCTGGCTCAATGCCATTGATGGACCTATGGTCCATGAACTTATCTAATTCTTTTTTGAACCCCATTATAGTCTTGGCCTTCACACCATCCCCTGGCAATGAGTTCCACAGGTTGGCACTGCATTTTATGAAGTACTTTCTATTGTTTGTTTTAAATCTGCTGCCTATTAATTTCATTTGGTGACTCTTGGCTTTGGTGTTATGTGAAGGGGATTAAAAAAACCTCTTTATTCATTATTTCCCACCATTCATGATTTTAAATACCTCTACTATATACCCGATTTAGTCGTCTCTTTTGCAAGCTGAAAAGTGCTTTTTAATCTCTCCTCATATGAAAGCTGGTCCATATCCTTAATCATTTTTGTTGCCCTTCTCTGTACCATCTCCAATTCTAATATATCTTTTTTGAAATGGGGCGACCAGGACTGCATGCAGCATTCAAGGAGAATTCTGTAGCACTTTAAAGACTAACAAATTTAATTTCAGCAGGCATAAGCTTTTGTGAGCTTCAGCTCACTTCCTCAGATGCAGTTGGTAGAAATAATACAGCAAACTGCATCTGAGGAAGTGAGCTGAAGCTCACGAAAGCTTATGCCTGCTGAAATTAAATTTGTTAGTCTTTAAAGTACTACAGAATTCTCGTTGTTTTTGCTGTATACAGACTAACATGGCTACCCCTCTGGAACAGTATTCAAGGAGTGGGCAGACCATAGATTTATATAGTGACATATTTTCTGTCTTATTATCTATCCCTTTCCTAATGTTTCCTAACATTGTTAGCTTTTTTGACTGCTGCTGCACATTGAGTGGATATTTTTAGAGAACTAGCCACAATGACTCCAAGATCTTTTTCTTGAGTGATAACAGCTAATTTAAATCCCACAATTTTGTATGTATGGTTGGGATTCTGTTTTCTAATGTGCATTACTTTGCATTTGTCAACATTGAATTTAATCTGCCTTTTTTTGCTCAGACGTCCAGTTTTGAGAGATCCTTTTGTAACTCTTCACAGTCTACTTTGGACCTAACTAGCTTGAATAATTTTGTATCGTCTGCAAATTTTGCCACTTCACTGCTCACCCCTTTTCCCAGATCATTTATGAATATGATGAACTATACTGGTCCCAGTATAGATACCTGGGGAATACCACTATTTACCTCTCTCCATTCTGAAAACTGACCAGTTATTCCTACACTTTGTTTCCCGTCTTTTAACAAGTTACTGATCCATGGGTGAACCTTCTTTCTTATCCAATGACTGCTTATTTTGCTTTAGAGTCTTTGATGAGGGATCTAGTCAAAGGATTTCTGAAAGTCCAAGTACACTACATCCACTGGATCACCCTTGTCCACAAGTTTTTGCCCCACTTCCCCCAGGAATTCTAATAGATTGGTGAGGTATGATTTCCCTTCACAAAGACAGCGTTGACTCTTGCCTAACAAATTATGTTCATCTATGTGTCTGATAATTTTGTTCTTTACTATAGTTTCATCCAGTTTGCCTGGTATTGAAGTTAGGTTTACCTTCCTGTAATTGCCAGGATTACCTCCAGAGCATTTTTTAACAATTTCATATTTGAGTTCCTTGAGAACTCTTGGATTAATACCATCTGGTGATTTATTACTGTTTAATTTGTCAGTTTGTTCCAAAACCTCCTTTAATGCCACCTCAATCTGGGACAGTTACTCAGATTTTACTGAGTTTACTGAGTTTTTCAGTTACTCAGTCACCTAAAAAAAGAATTGTTCATGTGTGGGATTCTTTTTTACATCCTCTACAGCAAATAATTCATTTTGCTTCCCCACAATGGCCTTATCTTCTTTGAGTGCTCCTAGCATCTCAGTCATCCAGTGGCTCCACTAATTGTTTGGCAGGCTTCCTGCTTCTCATGTACTTGAAATTTTTGCTATTGTTTTTGACTCTTTTGCTAGTTGCTCTTCAAAAATCTTTCTTGGCCTGAATATTTATGCTTTTACACTTCACTTGCCAGAGTTTATGCTCCTTTATGTTTTCCTCAGTAGGATTTAATTTTTAATTTTAAAAGGATGCCTTTTTGCCTGTAACCATGTTTTTACTTATTTGTTTAGCCATGGTGCCACTTTTTTGGTCCTCTTACTATGTTTTTTAATTTGGAAGTAAACATTTGATTTGAACCTAATAACAGGGCTCCCACATGGGGGTGAGGGGAAGGGTGCACTTTACCAGGGCCCAGAGGCCCTAGGGGGCCTGGCCCAATCTGCAACCCCCATTATCATGAGGAAAAGATTTTCAAGGCTCATGAGATTGTATGTATGGGAGGAGGGATTGTGGTATGTATGTGGGAGGGGGCCAGTGTTACAAGTTTGTTCTGGGCCCAAAAAATTATACTTGGGCCCTGCCTAATAAACACCTACTTGATTTTCTTGGCCCATAACGGAGTTGACAATGGAGATATTTTTACATTAAAGAAATAATCTCCCTCTGGATGGCCTGATGGCTTAATAAAAACATACCACTATCACACAGAAAATCCACATATATGTATCAGTTACCTCTCCTAATCCAACCCAGAAGAGACTGGGACTGTTGTAATATAATTGTTCTCATCACTCAGATATCCCAGTTATAGGCACATTATGAATAAGCAGACTCATTTGGGGCATTACTCTGAAAGGACTGTGAAACACCTCATAAAAAGTAAAAAAGAACTCTACACACCTTGCTGTAGTTAGATCACCTCTACTTTATTGTAAAACAGAAAAAACAAATATAAAATTATTCCCTTAAGGGCCAAAAGGAATTAAAGCAGTTTCTCTTAGCTAAAGTTAAGAGTAAATAGATCTATAACCCTCAGCCAAAACCAAAGAAAAGACAAGTTCAAGAGAGAACCAGGCCCCATTTCTCCTCTCAGTTCCAGTGACTTTCATAGACAACCTAACTTCCTGATTCCCATTGCCAAACTCATCCCTCCTACTACATGCTAGGAAGAACTAATTCCCCCTAGCTGGCCCAGTTCTGGTACCCTTCGCTTGGTAGGCAACAGATAATTTTGGTCCTGCCTCTTACCCAGAGGAAGAGAGTAAATCCAGTCATCAACAGCCACTGGACAGGATCTGTGCATACTATCATGGACCATGGGGGCTTGATTTCAGAAATGTTGAGCATGAGATCTGTAAGTGGAGTCACTAAGAGCTGCGAAAGCTCACCTCTGAAAATTAGATCCTTGCTGTCCATTGGATGAGGCTGTGTTGACAGGTTCAGAAAAGGAGTCACGTAAAATCCTCCACAACTTTGAGGTTGAAGGTGAGAAAGTGAAATTAAGACTAGAAGAACTCACCCCTTTCCTCTCCCAAAGGGTAAAGGAACAAACATTCCCTTCCTCAGGTACTTTGTTAATTCACATTTGGTTGTCTATTTTCTCTTGATTTATTATCTCTTAGAAGCCTAAGTAATGTTAGCCCCTTGGTTATTATTTGCGGTTATTCTAATTCTTTTTTATCTAAAATGTCAGGCTGTGCTTTTAACACTTCCTAATAATTTCTGCCTCACTCCTTCTCCATTAATTATGTTGAAAGGCTGATTCTTATTCCACTGGGGGTTGGCTGGATAGGTCTACAAATGTTGTATTCTAGCATTCAACTCTGTTTGTCTGATTTTTAGGGAGGAAAAGTTGCAGAATCTCTACTTTAAAAAAAAAAAAAAATTTCAGATTTGTCTCTCCCCCGGAATTTATTTTTTTTTAATTATTTTGGTTGTTCCAAGTCTAGGCCTGAGTGAATTTTGCCCTTCTTCATTACTGCAGTGTGTATTTCTTTAGGATAATGAGCCATCTGCAAAGTGAAATTTCTTTAGTAGATTTCTTGTGTGTTTTTGCACAGCTTCTCTCTCCTTTTGTTCAAGTTCATATTTCCCTCTGATAACTGTTTTTGAAGCTTCTGTGTTTACACGGTGACCTACCATGGACAACATGCGATTTGTTAGTTGACATCTCTGGATTTTCTTATTTTTTTAATATGTGCTATGTTGTGAGGTTACACATAAAAGCCGTCTCTTGGTTTTACCAATTAAGCCTAGAATTCAGTTTAAACATTGCATTTATTTTCACAAACTATGGTGTCTAACGTAACAAAAGTAGAAATTCAGCTGAACATTTGTTGAAACTAGCAAGAATAGATAAATCAATTCATAGATTACAAGGCCAGAACAGACCCCTGTGATCATCTAGTGTGACCTCCTGTATAATGCAGGACTTAGAACTTACCCAGATAAAAATGAAAGGATAGCCTTGTTGTAGTTCAAGTACTGGACTGGGGATCTGGATTCACTTCTTGATCTAGGACAGACTTCCTGTAGGACATTCAACAAATCACTCAAGCCATAAATTGTCTAAGATGTCAGCTCCCCTTTAGGCACCCAAATAAATGGCCAGATTTAATTTAATTTAAATAAATGGCTCATCATGCTGGGTGCTAAACTCTCAAAAAAATGCACGTAAATCTCATAGTGGAAAATGCCTGGTGCAGAACATTTTTGAAAATTTGACTTCTATTAATTGCCTAATTATAATCCTTAGGGGACATTCATAATCATTCATCATCATGATGATGATAGTCATTGGGCCAGAAGAAAAGGAAAAATGACTTTAGCCTGGTGGCTAGGGCATTCCTCTAATGTGGGGAGACTCAAGTCTCTGGTCCAATGATTATTTATTTATTCATTCAAAGTGGGATTAGCTTCAACAAGAGAGACTGAGAAAGCCCCACACTAGAATAGCACAGTGGCTATGTAATGTAGGAGATCCAAGTTCAAATTATTTCTCTACATCAGTCAGAGTGGAGAACTGAACCTAGTCTCCTATAGCTCATGTGTGTATCCTAAACTGAACTGAGTACTGAACTAAAGCTTTAGAAGGAGAGGAGGAGTCAGTAGCACGCCACCCTCTTTTGTGAGCGTAATCCTCCCCTGCTTTTGTAAAAATGCCAGAATTCAAACAAAGAATGTTTGAGTTGGGTCAAAATTAAAAGTTCTTTCAACGTTACCAAAAATGTAACAATTTTTTTTGGTTCAGTCAAAATTATTTGGCCAACTTGACATGAATTTGTGTGTCGTTTAGATGGATCTGAAACAGCATTTTTCATTCAAATAAGCCTTTTGCCAAAAAAAAGTGTTTCACCTAGCCCTACTTTTGAAATCTCTGTGCCATATTTCTTTGGTGTATATATTAACTTTCCTTTTTCTTACCGGGCCATTGTCATATCTCAAAATGTTGATGTTACGTGAGGCAACTGTGTCAAGTACTAAACTAATGGCCTTGCCAATTTTTCACCATAAAACTCTGTTTCAGTCACTGAAAGATTATGGAAGGAGATGGCCTAGTTGTCCAGCCAAAACACAGAAGAATCAAAACTCTCCTGTTGAGAAGGGCCTGGGGGCAGGCAGGAAGAACCCATTCCTTCCTGCCCCCCAGCTGCATGGCTTCTGCAGGAGTTTCTGGGAGCTGGGGGAGTCAAAGTAGAGTTGAGCAGAGTCCCTTTACCACTGGAAAAGCCCCAACATTCATGAAGAGCTCAGAGAAACTGTTTGTAGGGAACCAAATCCATGGCTATTTCTACCACAAAGGAAACTTCTGCCCCCACAACAGGAGACTTGACAAGGAGTTCTGCTAGCTGAACCTTGCAAGATATGGACTCCTCTAACATTGCTTACTCACACAGAGGAATTAATTATGTAAAAACACAGCAAAAAGTTTACAAGGAATATCAGATAATTGTGAATAAGCAAGTACACTAAACAAAATAAGGGCCATATCCTCAGCTGTGCTTGGAGAGAGCTTAGCGCAGCTCAACAGGCATAATTGTGGCTATAAGCCACTTTTGGGCTCCCCATATCCTGAGGTTGCTGTATAGAAGCCTGAGACCCCAGAGCAGTTTAGAGTCATCTGAAAACTTCTGTAACATTGCTGGTTGCCTACCTCTTCAAAGGGTGCCCTGGGCCATTCCTACTATGCAGATCACAGGGATGGGGGGATACCACTCAACCACCCCCTGTGGCCAGGTAAGCGGGCTTTTAGTACAGTTTAGTACAGTTGCCTTGCTAAAGTAACACAAATCTGCCATAGTGCAGATAAAGATATGGCCCAAAGTGTACATGGAGGTTACGTATTCTGAGGTTATGTGTTTTTCCCCTCAGTTCACTCCCAGTTTTTAGAGACCATGCACTAGGAGGAATTGGACATCTTATTTTGTACCTGCAAGAAACATGACAGCAATGGTGAATACACACAAACCAAAACTTCCATCTAGTATTCTTCTCAACCTCAGGACAATAATTTCTGGCCTTCATGTAAAGATTGTGTGTCTGATCCATTGCAGATATAGCATAGTTTATGTGTATGACTGCCTTAACAAACTTGAATCGATAGTCACCATAAATAATGACAGCTACCACATGGAGATACCTCAGGCATTCTTTACAAAGGTCAGTCAAAAGAATGTTCCAATTCACTGCTTTTTATTTTTACCACTGCCTACTAACACAAATCCAATTACTTCTGTTTTGTATGTCACTATCTTCATCAGCAACCTAGCAGAAAGCAAAACATACTCAGGTGACACTTTCTTAGCTGTAGGCAGATCTGATTAATGAGGCAGAGCTGAAATTAACTTTTTTCCTCATGTCAAGTAGATTTCCTGAGCAGTGCAAGATTCCCTTTATAATACTGTTCATTAACATTTTAACCACCCATAAGCATGTTGAAATATAACGTACTTCTTAAACTGAATTAGCCATCCATCCATGTCCTATTATCCCTGTAAATATAATGCAATACGATTTGCTATTAACAGCCTCAGATGTATTCATTTAGATAGGAAATACAGCCTTCAAAGCCAACTAGCTGGAAACAAGCTCATGGACTTTAAGGCGACTGCACTGATGTAAGTGAGAGGTGCATTTGGCCTAACATATTTTAGGGGCATTTTACAAAAAATATAGATAGGGAGAGCCTTGAGAATAGAATCGACACCTGAAAAACATCAGCATTCTCATTAATTAAGAATACAAAACTTATTCCCGGTAGAGGTACTATAGAAAGAGGCACAATCAAATTCAATGAAAACAACAGTATAGTGAGAAGGAGCACAGAGACCCAGTTAAAATTAATAACCAAAGGAATTCCTCAGAGTATACTGCAGCCATTGTCATTGACTAAAAGTATTTCAACTTTTAAAGCTTATAAATGGAATAGCATATTTCTTACTCCACTTATATTCCCCATCTACATACAGCCAGATTCTAATACTACTGTTTAAGTAATCCCACTGAAATCAATGGGATACACCCTGAAGAAAGGGTAGTTTTTTTTAAAGTGGATATAATACAAAATGTGAGAGTCTGACCCGCAAAACAATGGGCCAGATCCTCCACTGGAGTAAATCCATGATTCCATTAGCTTTAATGGAATTCTCATTTTAGACCAGCTGAGGATCTGTCTATATCTTACTGTGTGATTGGGAAATCAGAAAGCCATTTAGTCACTGCAAGGGACAAACTTATGGCATGAGCTACTCAACCAAACAACCTTAGCATTAAAAAGATTAAGAGCCCAATTACTTGTCTTCAGATGACTAGTTTCCCAATTGTAAATACAGAAACAATAGGCATGTGTGTCATCTTTAGAGATATAAACACTTATAGAAACCAGATTTAGACCCTGATCCTACAAACAATTACACATAAGTAATTTTATGTATTTGAGTTCAATTGTGGGACTACTCACCTGAATAAGCATTTGCAGGATTGAAGCACTAGGTCCTGATTGACAAAAGCATCTTATTCAAGAAAATATTTATCCACATGATTAAGTTTTTCCTGAATCAGGGCCTAAGGGATTCTGAAAGAGAGCTGTTTCTCAGACTGCTTGAGGAAAACGATCATTTCTGCTGTAGTAGTGCCTTTCACCTCTATAGTGTCCCCTAGTGTCCAGCTGAAGCACTGCAGGGATTTTCTTAGTTTAGTGCCCCCCTTTTGCCATCCTAGCATCACAATAGTGTCATACGTGGCCTACCCTCTGGCCACATTAGGTCTCAGTTCTTTAGCCTTTTGGGATTAACAGAGAAGTCTAAAAAATAGGAAAACCCAAAGCCTAATGTCCTTTTAAACTTGGCTTTCAACTCCATGACCGGTGCTCACAGTTCTTGACCTCTTGCATTTCTGGTGCTTGTACCTTCCCTTTTGGTCTAGGGGAGTACTGGACAACCCAGGCCTGCCCTCTTCTCTTGGTTCCAGCCCAAGGACCCTATTTTAGGTGGATAATGACTATTTCTTCAATCCTTCCATCACTTATCTTCACCAGGTATTTGCTATCCCTGCTTGGATCTGAGATTTCTCACAGCTTCTGCTTAGCCAGCTATGAAAGTCCCTTGCTTTTAAAGATAGCGCCCTCCTCCAGACAGGAGCCTCCCTCCACCATCTCCCTGGGGCTAGGAGTTGTATCTTTGGCTTCTTGCCTCAGGGTAGCCAGTTCTTCCTTCTTCAATCAGGAGATCCTCCTTTTCCTGGAACTAGAGGTTGTGGTTCAGGCCACTTGCCTTGGAATAGTCAGCTGCCAAGTTTTTGCTAGCTCACCTCAGCTGAACACCCTCTCAAATTAGCTTTCCAGTCTGGACAGTGCAGCAGACCAGCCTTTTCCTGACAGAGTCTGCTTGCTGTGAGGGAGAAGGCAGCTTTTGTGTTGGTCTCCTTTTCCCCAATTCCTTCCCACTTGATTGGGTGAGAGAGGAGCCTTGCCGGGCCCTCTTTGCAAGGCTTTGAGCCCTTAAAAAAGGTACAGTGTCAGGATTCCTTTCCCAAGCATCATTCATTCCCAGAACCCTTAGGTCTCTATCTCCTGGACCCCTTTGAACCCTTAAAGGGCCATACTAGGCGGTGGGGTGAGCTGACCATTAGGCACTATTGCCTTGCATGGAAGACTACCTATCATATTATTTAGTAGGCGTCTCTTGATGCACCCATTCCACCTCCCCTTTTACCATTTTCAATTTCTTGTAATGAAATCCACTTTACCCGCATACACTTTAAGTCAGTTTTTGTTTGCCCTTGCTTTTGCCGAATACCTGTAGATCCAATTTCAAAGGGCCCTCTGTTATAAACTCTATCTGAACTAAGACAATTAAAAAAAAAAAAAAAACAAGCCACAATATATTTACACTGGGAACAGGAGCTGCAAAAGTAACATTAATATGTTATAACTGTACAACCTTAGAAAAGCAATTCTTCTGAAGATGTGTTACTATACTGTATTTTATTCCCCAAGACTGGGCTATAGTTTGTAAACATTAATACAAAAAATAATGATAATACTAGCTCTTATGTTAGTGCCATTCATCCAAAGTTCTCAAGTGCTTTACATAAGATGTCCATATCGCCTCCATTTTACAGATGAGGAACTAATCCACACTGAAAGCAATGACTTGCCCAAGGTCTCATAGCAGGCCAGTTATACATCCAGGAATTGAACTCAGGTCTCCTGTTTCCCAGTCCATGGAAGTATTTCTCAAGTAATAAGATAGTGAAAATGGAGATGATTAAGTATCCATATGATTATCTAAGTACCTGCTAATGTTGCAGTACCTCCTGAACGGATATGATTTGGATTACCCATATCAATGCTTAACCACGTGGATGGATCATGATTATGAATATTGCACTATTCTTGAATTTCAGATTATTGCACACCCTTGAATAATCAAGTGTGAAAGTGTCAGGATTGAAAACGAGCAGATGAGATTGAAATATCATTTTGAGATGGGCTGTCTTTGACACTATACACGGAATATAGCTTGTTATAAGAATATAGACTCAGTTGATGATTCCCACCCTAGATTTTTTGTTTTCTCAAAAGGGCTTTTGATTTTTACCAGTGACTTCAATGGGACAAAAATTAGGCCAACACTAAACACTTCTGGGAAAAAAAATCCTCTAATAGCTAAATATCAGGAAAAACTAGAATAGTAAAAATTATGTTAATGAGTTTCAGTATTGTGGGACTTTACAAGATTATGGCAACAAAATGTGATGTTATGTTACTTTGGCAGTTTTTACCAATACAAATATTTTCAATAATTTGTTTGGAATGAATTTCTCTAATATTCTTTAGAAAAAAAATTGGTCATTAGACTCTGCAGAAC
Organism: Emydura macquarii macquarii; assembly: GCF_026122565.2. Classification (NCBI taxonomy): domain Eukaryota; kingdom Metazoa; phylum Chordata; order Testudines; family Chelidae; genus Emydura; species Emydura macquarii. The sequence continues at coordinate 6,701,209 of NW_027130698.1, forward strand.
CAGGTTATCAGTAGATGTTTGGACTATATAAGAAAGTGTCCTTGACTGCCTATTGTAAGAATGAAAGTAAGTTATAAGGGTAATATTTAATTCTTTGCAACAGTTCCTTATAAAACACCCTCTGGAATATTCAAAATGATTTTTTTAAAAAGCTTAATACATTCATTTTATGTTAGTTTGTATTAACGGAGGCAGTAAATAATGTACTGTGCCTTGGAAAATATTGTTAGTATAAGTGTTCTCTATCAATAATGTAAAGCACGAAGGATTCAGGCAGCACAGACAATACTGAAGAGGTTTATTCATGATACCGGGAAGTCTGATAAATCAGCTTCAACTTCATGGTGTTACAGTGGTCGATTATATACTCTTTCTTATCAAGAACATAGTACGTTTTAAATTCTTTATCTCTTCACTTACAAATACAGACATGTTCTCTCCAGATGGGACAAACAGTGATAATGGTCACTACATACATGCAGAGACACTTTAATCACTCTACTTACACCAAGCTGGTGCTACACTTGGGGTGGGGGTAGGGTGGAGGGGAGGGGAAGGGAGGGAGTCCTTACAGATAGAATTGCTGTCTCATCTGCCACCTAAAAGCAATGTGCTGTTCTCATTGGAATTAGAATCACTAAGAGGACATCTGGCTTCCTGAGCCATCGGATGCTTACAGTAGCCGTTGTTCCTGAGGATCAGGTATGCTCGTTAGCCATTTAAATGAGTTTTCACCTACAACTTGTTAGCTGAAAACAACATCAAGCCTACAATAATGTACCATGAGAAATAAATTATGTCTTGATTTAAACACAAACTGATTTATGATTGACCAGATCTTGGCAGGGGTAGGTGGGAATTACCTTTGACTTGAAATTGTCAAGTGCTTCATCTGATACAAATCTTAGACACTCTGATATTCAAATGATACCAAAGTTATACCGCAGCCCTGTTTTGTTGTAAAAACAGGGGTCAAAATCCTTATTTTTAAGAATGAAGTGTCTCAAATATCAGTCACATTTTTTTAAATGTACAATAGACGTATGGAGATCAAAGTAAAATTAGTCCCTTATTTGACTTTGCTTTTTATGTCTTGCCACTACGCACCCTGAAAAATATCACTTCCCTATGCAAATTGCTATTTCATATTCATCTGTCCTTCATATTACCACAACTTAGAGACATTCGCCATTCAAATTGATTTGATTGCTTATAGGATAACAAGGATGTGCTGTCTTTCCTCTGTCTAGAACAGATGCTATTAGTATGATCAGAAAATTTTCCTTCAGCATTCTAAGGGGACCTAGTTCAAGATTAAAATGTGTGAAGTTGGTCAGTTGGCAGTTATATGTTCACATCAAGTTGTTCTGTCTCTATCCCTAATTGGGTCGCATATAATTTTACCATTTTCAGAAAATGGCTATGCCTAACCAATTTAGTAGTAAACAACTTCAAGCCAAAATGTTTCTTCTAACTTGTCCTCTTTTTTTGTGTATTTAAAGTCATTTTGCTCAGGGTATTTTCCTACCAAACCAGAAGCAGTGGGCAAGATTTTTCAAGCCTGACCAGACACAGAGACTTTTTTCAGTTTTAAATTTCGGCATTCTGAACATGGGCCCTCAGGTGTTTTTTGGCCTCCACGTAGTTGTTATGTAGTTTGAAAACAATATGATTAAGAGGGTTAGTGAAATTTAGTCATTTTGAAAGTGATGAGGCTGATACAACTGGAAAATGAAGTCCCTCATTTAGTCATAAAGTGAATATTTTATAATAGAATGTTCAACCTAATCAGCTCAAATTATTTTACCAAAAGTGAACACTGATTGATTATTATATCTATTAGACAGAGTCTGATGTTCTTTATCACACTGAGTAGCACTTTACTTCACAAGTGACCTCATTGACTGCAATGGAAATGTAGAAACAACAGATTGGACCAGATGCTTCAGAGGAAGGTACAAGAAATCCTACAGTAATCAGAAATAGCAAACTGCTCTCCAAGTTAGTTCTCCTCATAATCCCACTAGTTAAACTAAAACCTAAATCCTGAAACATGAGATTTGAATAGGTCTTCCAAAATTTATGTTAGCATTAACTCTAGATAGACTTGTTATCCATAAATGTCCTAGTGGATTTACTCATGGAGTAAATATGAACAGAATTTGAGTAAAGATATGGAAATCTGACCCTGCCTTGGGCTAAAATTCTGTAGCTCTTTGAGTTTTGCTTGAGAAACAACTGACTTAGAACTGCAGGATTAGGCCCATTACTGGTCAACAGTGATTAATTTGCCATACATAGAATGAATCACTGAAATGATTCAATGAAATGATTTCAATAGTCAACTTTTCCAGGAGAGGAGCTATTCATTCTACTCTATTACTTCTGGGACTATATTCTCTAAATTCAGTAATGTTACAGTAACAGAGAATGCTAGGTAATGTGTAATTATATTTTGTGCAATTGTTAAGTGATTACTGTTTAGATACTTTGCTATGCAGCATCTTTACTAGGTATACAATGGAGATTGTTGAAGCAATTGAAATTAAAAATGAATATTATGCATGTTTTAAGTACTCAAAAGAGACCTCTTACTAAAACAAATCATAGTGCTGAAAATTTAAAGAGATGCAATTACAGTGTTTTGGTGCTACTTGGATAAACCCAGGTTGTAAAACAGAGCAGTGACAACCATTGTCAGACAGAGATCGATCACCCAAATGAGAGCCTTTGTGATGTAAAATCTTAGTGACCAATGGCCCTCTTCATTCTTAACCCTGTAGACCTGCCAACACTAGACAGTCCCATGAGGAATGGTGCATACATTAGAAGATTACAGCACTCTTACTGAACTGCCGTCACTTATTTACTGGCTCTTTGGCCAGTTCTCCAGTTTTTACACCTGGTCTGCTTCTCTGTCTTGAGCCTCTTCAGTCCTCCCACACCAAATGGGAGTACTGACCCTCAGCAGCTGCTTTCATGGGGCAACAAGGATATCTACTGCTACTAAATGTGTGCCAGTTGGCCGGATACTCCTCAGGAATCCCCTCTCTGCTTAGCTGTCCTCACTGTTACTGCTCTTTTGTCTGCCTCCTGAAAACAGCACCCTATTACACTGCCTCATAGGCCCAGTCATCATGTATCTGCTGGCTATATGACCTTGCTATCCAAGAGTTCTGTAGTATTTATATAGAAATATTTCTACTTTCCCTATACCGGTAACATAGAAAATGAAAGTATTAGATTGAGTACTCTCATACCAAACCACCCAGAGTCTCATTGTAACTTGCCAGAGCTATAGAATTTAGATCTGAATTCAAACTTCATGGAAGTTCAGGACAGTGCTGTTCTGACTAAATGTTCTGGTTTTGTTATACAAGTAGGGTCAAGCCTGAAGTTCAGACCTGGATCATGACACAGAGTCATACTTTTCCAGCATTTGAGGGAAGATATAAGGATACTGGATCCACTGTTATAGACCTATCTCAATCATAATCATTTTGACGATCAGGCCATCGTTATAGCTCAGCTGAAAAGCACTCAGACCTGGTCCTTCCTGAAGGTATGACTGCTTGGATGTGCCATGAGATTAATGCAACAGAGATTTTTTCTGGCTCCATTACCATCCTCCTTCTGTGGGAAAGATGATCTAAAACTAACTATTGTTCCTACCATAATTAAACATTTTCTTAGAAAAGGCATTCACCACAAGGAAAACATTTTTTCCTAGTGTCTGCTATTGATTCTAATCTCTAGTGATAGACAAGCAGGTCATAATTAATCTCTATGAAATTCCTGCTACTTCCCCTTTGGTGAATGGAGCTAAAACTGAAGGTTTTTGTTGCTGTCAAGCTACCATAATATAAAGAACCCCTTAACATTAAGAAGCCAATATTTTAGCACTAGACAATAATTCAAAACTGTTTAAGTATAATGCACTATCAATATTCCTTTTGAAGCAGTACAGTAGTGTATGTGTGAGTGACAAATTATTGCAAAGGCAGGTGTTTCTTTTTACAGCAGTGTACTAAAAGTTCTAATTTGACACTAAGATTTTTCAGCCTTTTTAGAGTACATAGCGAAGACGACTACAATAACTGGGATACCTGACCAGGTTGGAAGATGCACACATACCTAAGGACATACTATAAGGGCTATCATAGGGAACAAGAACAACAGGACATCCCAAGCTTCGCTATAAAGACACATGCAAGCATGACATGAAGAAATTTGGAACTGATTCTTACCGATGGGAAACCTTGGCAAGTGATCGTAACAAGTGGCGTCATTGTCTCCATCAGGGCATCAAAGTCCATGAGAGGAACTGGCTCCTACAGGAGAAAAGAGCTTGTAGGAAGCAAGGAGCTCCTAACCAAGATGCATATATTTGCAATAACTGCAAATCTCAGATTGGACTATTTAGTCTCAAGACATTGCAAACTATCTACAACATAGGATGCAATTTCCACCGTCTCTCACAAAAGAAAGAATGCCAATCAATCAATCATCATAATAAAAATTTAATTTTTGGAGGAATCAGGTAGCACAATAATTATCAGCTTGGAGATATTTTAAATGTCAAAGTCATATCATAGGCTGACCAAGAAAAATTAAAAAAAAAAAAAATCATTACTGAGAATGTAGATGCTGAGATTATTCCTGTTGAAATGATTAAATAAGTTTACAAACAGACATCCAGTTCAGAAACTATCTAATCCAGTAATCAGACAAGAATAAAAAGTATCATGATAGATCAGTAACCCATTTATGTTATATTCTCAGTCTATAGACCCTTTCTAAGTTCTGTAATAGCCGGTAAAATTGAATATTTGCGGTGTTAAAAACAAGAACCTGAAGTTTTCTTATTTTAGTCCAAAGAACACTCGTATTCTCTCTCCCCCCATTACACTCCCCACAAAGAGACAGATGGATTAGATGATGAGTAGACTGTTTTGCCTTATAGACAAAGGAACAAAGCTTGCATATTTCCCATTTCCCCTTACTGCAACAAAAAACCCTCTTGGAACAAAATCAAGTTTATTGGCGAGTACAACAGCAGCCTAATGCAACTGGTGAATTCCAAGATCATTGGCAACTAACAGTTCTGTCGATTATAGGGGCTATAATTCAGCCAAAGAACACACAAAGTGTTCAATAAAAGAAAGCAGCACAGATGCAGGACTATACACAAGACCAAACTATCCAATATTTGTTTTCTACACAAATCTCATTATTGTCTTCTTCCAGGTGTTCCTTCTGCTGACTTGACTTGAACAAATCACTCCAGCTTGTTTATAGAAACTCATATGAATAGGGAAATCTCTTCTCTTACCCAAGTAGTGTCTGACTCCAGAAACGGCAAATATTTACTGCTACAGAATCAGGTGCACATTATTTACTAGTGAAAGTCAAGCCATTTTAAGGATGATTACAGCTTACTCTTTTCTCATTGTCAGCTGAGAAGCCTAAGGAAAAATATGATGAAAACAAAATGTTCCTTTGTCATGCTGGCTGATCATTGTTGAAGTAGAATAGAAAAGTATCATCCAATGGTATCATGTATAATGAGAGGCTTAAAAAAAATAAAAAAGGAAAGAAAGGCAATGTACATTTAGAAAGGCAGAAAATATACTACTCAGGACTCTGAAAAACTCTGCAATGTCTGAGGCCTATGATAAATTAAAAGGTCCATTCGTTAAATACATTTGCTTCTTTATGTCCTAATAAGATATTTTATCAAGTGATAATAGCAAAATCAATTATGGAAATGATCGTTTTCAAATAAATGATCACAGCTGTATAAAATTTCTGTATTTTGCTGCACATTCAGTTTATGGCAAGACTGAACACCATATGGGGATTCCAGAAGACGTTTCTGGTGTAAAACATAACCCAACTTTACCAAGCTTCACCATCATTCTTGTGAATTTCATTGCCATTTTTTCTTAAAAACAGTTGTTTTTCCTCCATGAAATAATTTCATTGATACATTAACGTTTCTTCTAGACCTTCATTACAACTATTTTTATGCAGCAAGAAGGAAAAGGAAAGCAAGAAGTAGCACTCTGCCAGGGAATAACTTTGTAAAAGCAAGAATGCCATAGCTTTCAGAGATGCAAGACAAGACTTGGATCTTTTGTCTTCTCCATATATGGGTGCATCTACCATTATCAGTAAAGTGACTTACATATATGCATTGAATGGTCTAGCATTTTCAGTAGGGGCACTTGTCACCTTAGGTAAGGGTCATGCAAGGTTAGAAAGAGGAGATTCCTTACACAGGAAACAGCAAGTATGCTTCTCCCCGCCCCAGCCTCTCAGCACATCAATAGAAAACAGAAGAAAGGAAGATTGAAGATTATTTGTAACATGAAACTTCACACATAGCAAACTACTACAACCAAATAATTAAAGCCATGATAAATGCTAGGTGATAATACTCAAGTGAATAAGATGAGCATTAGTTAATCGCACTGTACACTTCCTTAAAAGATACAAGAGGCTTGCTAGTGAATTGTCACAGAAACACTGAGTCAATAACTCACATAAGCTTTCTCCACTGTTCTGAAACACAAGGCCCAAAGTCATCCCACAGAACACAGCAGAACTCAGCACACAGAGTGTGAGAAAAGCATATCAGGGTGAGATCCCCACACACCAGTCATTGCAGCTAGAGTGCAAATTAAAGCAGCCTTCAATGCTACTCTTAAGTCTCTAACTGGTGTGAGAGGCCAGTCCAGCTCCCACCATTACCTCTCTCATTGGTATCTACTCAAGGCCTTCACCTCTTGGTCACAGAATAGCAAATAACCCACAACAAAGTATAACACAAAAACATTCGCTAGCTCAGGGGGTTCTTACCTAGAACACAGTACAAAGCCCAGCCTTCTCCCAGGCAGTCTGTCTCTGGAGCCACTGCTTCAATGGGCTGGCCCTGGAACACCTGTGTGAGCATGGGAGTGCGTTGCAGTTAACTCCTTGCTTGCCAACGGGCTTATAGAGTCTTTGCTCACTCTCACAACACATCACAACAAATATAAACAAATAGCAATTAAAAATGGGACAAAATGTTTGCTTGTGTTGTCCTTAAGGCATCATATACGTAGAGAGTAGTGAATAACAAGCCATATTCCCCATTTTTTCATCTGTCTTGGGATGGGCATTTAAACAAGTTCTCCTTTGTCTGGGCCAAATCCGAACCCAGAAGGGGCCCAGGATTACTAGGAATCTGTGGTGTAGGAAACTTTCTTCATGCAGTTGCAAGTTCTTTTCCACAGTTCTGCTCACACACACACACTCCAGAACCCCAGCAGCATGGCTCCCTTTGAGAGACAAAGGGCTATTAGATTAGTACACAATGGCAGCTGCAGAGGACTTCCAAAGCAGTTAATGTCTTTCGCTGTCAAGTGATTGCTTAAAAAAAAAAAGGTATGTTTTGATTTGTTGCTGCTCTGGCTGTTGTAGGTGCTGGCCTAGGTTGGTGCAGCTCTGGGAGAAATTCTTCATCTGAGAAATAATTCTTCTTGATATGTAGCAGGCATGCACCTACCGCTACGGCACTTTGGGGTGTGCCATGCAACCCCCTGCTGTCTGCCTCCTGTCCATTTCATCTAGGGCCTCTGTTTTCTAGGAAGTGCAGGGATTGAAATTGTGCCCAGCTGCTACACATGGTGTAAGAGTAGGGGGAATATTCCTGTGCTTACTCTCCTTCATGTGCCTGCAACAGCTGGGCACAATTTTTCCTCTCTCTGTGGGCTCCTTGTACTGTCACTGGCAGTTGTCTGTTCCAAGCAGTGATTTTCATAGAATTATATATTTTTAATTTCACTGCTGCTCATTTTACATATGGGAACAAAATAAACCACGTCCTTCTGCTGGTCAGTCTGTATCTTCACTCTCTCTCACCTTTCTAGTCTACTACTATAAGCTACTTGTCTCAAAATGTACAGTAGCTCAGTCTCAGACAGAATGAAAAAGGGGAATCATCAGAGAGGAAGTTAATGGCCATCAGTAATTATGTCACCAGCTCCCTGTTCAATAGCTCAGTAGGCACTGAGCTATGGGAATTGTGTTGCTTCACCTATTGTTTCTTTTCTCTGGCTGCTGCTACTATATCCACAATCACTGCACTGGGGTCCTAGCCAGAAAAACAATGCCTCCTGAAGAATTGCAGCCTGTCAGTGTTAGTTGATAACTTAAGAAATAATTGTCTCAACTCACCATTGTCAGAAATATATGTGCTTCATAATGGCTATATACTTACATTCTGAAACAAAACAATTCCACAGCCCGTAAAAGGCATTTTTTCCTTCCTGGGACAAAACTTTCCTCACTCTTAGATAGTTAATCTCCTTAGCTGCTTCTGCTTTGGTTTTACATCATACTCTTCAAGATAGTCAGCATATTTCCTACCTGTGACTTAAAACTAGAACAAACCTTAAGATGCTTTGTGCTACTACACCAAGCATAATATAGCCATACTTAGTCCCCCATGCTGCAAACACTTATGCATGTGCTTTACTGCCAGGGATTAGCCCCCCTGAATTGGCCCTCAATGAACATTTGACTCAATGAAGTTAGGCACATGCTTAAATGCTTGTGGGATCAAGATTTTGTCTCTACCGTTTTTTCCAGATAATTAGTGCACCTGTGCGCACTATCACTGAAATCCTGGAGGACAGGAAGAGCTGTAAAAGATCAGTCATAGCTATTATACCTATAAAGGAAAAACATATGATTTTGGTCTCTACAAATAGATACAGGTAACTATATTTAAGCACCCAAGTTTAAAAATCATAGCTATATTTTTTGTTTATACTGTATTTATTTAAAACATCCAGAATTAGAGAAAGCTGCCTAGAAATACAGTGCAGATGAGATCAGATTTTACTTTTCTTTGATTTTAGCTCATTTGCAAACTTATTTTGGCCACATAACATTCTGGGTGTTTTTCCCATTGGCTCCAGAAATATATTTCAGTAAGTAGAGCAATTCATCCATTTTGATTTTGATCAGACCTCCATTGATCACCTATAGCTACCTATATAATCTGATTAACATAAAGTGTTGAATGTTGCTGCAGTTAACTATAATTAGAATAAACCTTTACAGCCAGATTTCCTTACGTGGCAAATGGGCGGAGTATTTCAGAAAGAGTCTTCTCTACCCTTCACTTCCACTGTTAATTGTTTTTGGGTGTTCTCTGTTTTTTAAAAAATAGTTAACATGCCAAATGATGAGGGACAAATTATCAGTGTGATGTTGAAGACATTTGATTCACAGCAGAATTGTTTTGACACCAGCTGAGGCTCTCCTATTTAAAATTATTTCAAAACCACCACCAAACATGTTGTATAAAGCGTACAAAAATCCTCTTCAATAAATACAGGCTGTATCTGGATACAAAGGGACACCCAAACTGTACTGCCTCGACGGACATCCCAAGCCTTATGAGATCCCTTTGAGAGTGGTGGGAGAAGGCTGGAAACGCATACATGTTCCTCATGCCCTAGTTGCCATTAGCCATATATAAGTTGCCAAAGCCAAGGAAAACTTCTTCATTCTATCTCTTTTTGCAGGACACAATGGTCAAGGAACACATCCCTTCCCCTGTAGTAGACCCCAAATTATTTGGCTGCATGCATCATCAGAGGCTGGAGGTTTACCCATATATAGATGACTGGCTCTGAAAAGCCCCCTCTTGTAATGAGAGGGTTCACACCATGCAAGAAATGTGTTCCATCTTTAAATTTCTAGATCTGAGAGTGAGCCCAGCTCCTCCCAGGCCTGGCTCCTGCCTTCTCATTCACCTCTCAAATGCATAACATGGGGAGTACCAGCTCGGCAACAGCTTCTGTGCTGCTGTGAGCAGTTTCTTTTCTTTCTCTTGCCTTCTGGCCCCTGCAAACAGAACAGCTCTGGAATGAGACCATACTGAGGTTGCTCTTTGTGTATCAAGATTCTGTTTTGACTAGAGATGCAATGCAAATAGCCGAGGTGTGAGAGAGGGATTACCTTAATTTAGTAATAGAAAATACTTTGAGAGGTATAGTAAATGTAGAATTTAGCTCTTACTGTAGCCTGCACAGTAGGCTGCTCCCATACAGCTGTGTCCAAAAAGCCTTTTTTTATATCTGTGCTAGGAAAGAAGAGTGCAAACAGTTATTTCAGATGTAGCATTCTTCCCTTTGTTACTGTGACAAAGTGCTGAGAGCCAGAAGCTGACCCAATGCTCTGCTCAATTAAGCATTAATTAGTTCTACCAGGAAAGGCCTGATGCAGGAATTGGGTACTTATTTGCCTACACAGATTGAGGTTGATGCACTAAAGAACTAATTATCCTATCAGCTGGGGAGGCTAGTTAACAGCATATAGGAAGGTTGTGCCAAGCAGAGGCTAGTACAGCCCATGGAAAGCTAAGTCTCTGTCTGGGGAGATTGCTCCTCCTTCCTGGAAGATGGTTTGGGATCTGATGAGGACTTGGTAACATTAATAAAACTCACAGAAGTGATGACAAGCAAGATGTGTCCGAGATTGTTTGTGAGTTACCTCAAGGCTAGACTATTGTAATAAGTCATTTTGGGGCTACATCATGGGAAAACACAAAAACTGAGGCTAGCTTACAATGCCTCCCCACAACATGCTGTCTCAGTTATGAAGTGAGAACAGTTATTCTGCCTCATAGAGTCTAACTCTTTCCTTACAGAGCAAGAAAAAAACTTACCTCAGGGCCCAAATAATGCAATTCTCAGTCTCCAACTGGCTAAATTTTATGTTACCATCTGAGGGTCAGCCAATCAAAAAGTGACTATGCCTAAGGTTAGCAAACTTTAGAATATTACTTCATAGTTACTTTGATTGAAACTTATGGCCTGATCTCTTAAACATGCTCAGTCATTTCATTCATACCACTCTTGCATTTGAACAGCAGGTATTTGTGAGTGTGAATGCTTAGTTTTGCATTTTATAGGCTGTGATGGAGCCGGCATATTAGATGAGCATTTTTGCATATGTAGCTCACTCTTGAAAATCATCATCCCATTATCCTGTCCTAAATCTAGTCTGCGATTTTAGACGAAAAAGACAGGACTATTTCTCTACTACCTTTGCTCTGTTTTAGCAATCCAGCTAATTAAAATAACACTGTCTCACATATATTATACAGGTCATTAATCCAGATGCGATTAGAACTTTATGGTTATCAGTTCCTCTCACAAATACTGGATCACTCATTAATACCTTTCACCATGTCAATGGCTGCCTATCATAGGGATGAGAATAGACTATGGAGAATTCTCTAAAACAAATAGAAGTAGGATGAAACCTGTGAAAGTTTCTAAGAGATTGTGGCCAGTACAAAAACCTGGCTAGATAAAATCAGCCAAGAAAGATTTTGCACATAAAACAGAGTAAATGTGACAAACAAGTGATGATGAGAATGCTGTCCCAGATTTATCATACCTTGGATCTACTAACTGTAGATTAGATAGATGCAGAGTAAGAAATTAACCATTCTTTATAAACTATTAAATTAAATCCTGTTAAAGAACATTTAATCCCTCAAGAGTTACACAAGGCTGTAGTAACACAGCAAGAGGTCAGCAAAGGATTTGTATCAGACAGGGAGCTGATATTAAGAGAACAGATTTTTTTGTTAATTCATTCTACAAAAAGAGTCAAGGCCATCTTTGATGTAGCAGATCTGCTCTCTTTTAAGGAAACCAATATTCATAGCGTTAAAAGGCTTTATGACCTGGGAATGAAAACTACAATTAGAGTCATTTTTGAAAATCTTTACCTCAGATCCTATTTCCTTCAGTAATCCCAAGAATTTTGCAATTCTAGGGTGCCAGTAACAGAAGAGAGTTTATAGATGTACAAAAGACAGGAGCAACAGTCAAGTTTACAGAAAATGGGAAAGCATTTACATATCCTCAGAATTCAGATAAGAATTTAGGATCAGAATTATGTTCCAGAATCCTATTTTATTAAGACAAATTAACAGTCCTGACATTTTTACAAACAAGCTAGCTCAATTATGAGAGTAAGTCACTTAGAGCAAAATATTTTAAATTATTTAGGCACCTGAGGATGCAAATAGATGCCTTAAAGGGATTTTGAAAAGTGCCGAGGCACCTAACTTCCACTGATTTAAAAGTCCCCATTTTCAAAAGTGACTTTAAGAACCTAAGATACTGGCACTTTTGAAAAATGTAATCCTGATAACAAAAATGCTTTTAAAATTCATATGTACTTATTATAAATGTAAAGATTTACCCAAGTGATTAAGAAAATACTAGAAGTGTCTAATTTATCCAAATTAATAAAGAATGTGGCATTAGGTTCTTTAACAATAGTTTCTATTTAAAGAACAATGTGAGTGAAACAATTAAAATATATTGGAAAATAAGAAGCTCTCACTTCCCACAAGAAGTGTGTGGGGGGGAAAGATCAGATATTTGCATATGAAAAAAGTTTTTATTATAATGTTATAAGAATTTCATCATGAGGAATATAAGCCTGGTAAATTTAAGACAGGATAAATGGCTAGGTATTTCATTCTCTTTGAATATTAAAGGAAAAGGCAATATTAAACTGGTATATTAAAAATATTCAGCTTAATGTGTTTAGTGTTGAAAAGACTTGCATGGCAGATTTTGTGATGACACCACTAAAATATGGATTTTAATAATCATTATTAATAATATCATGCATATCCATTTATTTTAGGCCTGAAAGTTTGATACTTCAAAGCAAAGCTATGTTCTAAACTCACAGAAACCAAATGTACATATAAAAAATCCCAGAAGAAGTCTGAGAAACTACAGCTTTGGTTCAGCAAAACAGTTAAGCACATGCTTAGCTTTAAGCAACATGCACTGATTGCAACAGACTGAAGCATATGCTTAAATGCTTTGCTGAATAGAGAAGGGATTACTCACAGGATTAAAGTTAAGTGCATGCTTAAATGCTTTGCTGAATTGAGGCCTATCTGGGGAATTCTGGACACAGTCTCCTTGAAATGATAAAATTCAGTAAAAAGGAAGTTCTGTTGATAGGTTATGTTAACCACTAAGTGACCTGGTAATGCATGTTTATCTTAAACAGGAATGTGGATAAAAGGATATATCTAACATATGAATAAATATATCTATGTTGCATCAAAGCCCAGGTGAAATATTTAATATATATGATGAAAAGCCAATGTGAAGTGAAGGTCTGGAAGGCAAACTGAACCAAAGTATATCATAAGATATAAATGGCCAAAAGGCCTGTTAACTGAAGAGTTGCACAATGACAGGAGTCCATGAGAATCTCCTAACTTTGCTGAGCAAACAGGGATCTATGTGGAGGCACTGTGGAGATTGGTCCTCCCAATACACTGTGATGACACTGATGGAAAACCTGGCAGTAAAGTCCCAGGTCTAAAGTCCTTCCTGATTTGTGCAGTAGTAAGCCTCAGACAAGAAGTTAGGTTCTTTCGGAGCTGTTTGAGTCCACAGGAATTTTGCAGCACTACAGTTTCTATTCTCTTTTTGTTTTCATGGGTCTTTCACAGACTATTTCTTTTTTGATCTTTTTCCTTATCATTAAATGGCAATGTTGTGTGGCCAAGTGATGAAATAATCATAGATAGAAAAAAGTGAATGGACTATATGCACACTAACTGGATCGTGCTCTCACTGAAGCCCAAGGGGACAAAACCAAATCCCATTGATCTAATCTGTGTAGGATCAAGCTCATGGTAAAAATGTACACTAATTATTGCAAAATTAACCTGCTTTTCATAAAAATAAAATAAAATTATAATGTGTTAGGTAATATTCATAATGTTTACTTTTTGAATAGGATAATATTTTATGTAATAAGCAATGTATTTCAAACAGATAGGACAAGGTTTGTATATTGCACATATAAAAAATACCTGCTATATTTCAGTTCTCAGAAACAAAGTTCTGCTTTTAAACATTAGCAACACTGATAACAGCACCTACACATCACTTTACAATGATTTTCTGTTATTTTAATAATGACATCTTTTCAGTCCACATAAAGTAACCCAAATGTTATGTCCTCGTTAACATTAGCTCTATAATAATATTAGTTCATTTTGAGTAAAATACATAGATGGTATTCTTCCACAAAGTCCCACTGAAAAGGATGCAATAACAAATATGCAGCTTTTTATTTAAAACCTAATTAATACATGAAAGGGTATAGATGTTAATATAGCCCCCTTAAATTCTGTACAGCATATAATGAGGCTTTAGAATCAGCATTCTATCCTGGACTCAAATTTTGGTTATAAGCACATTTTAACTGACCCAGAACAAGAATCAGAATTCTGTTCTGCACAGATGGCGCAATGCAATATTCTTTTACTGCCAAGAAATATGTGTGAATACAAAAGGAAATAGATGACTTATTAATATTGTTCCTTTAACATTTAGATTTTTATGAGGACATCAAGAAATTTCAGTGGAGTATAATAAAAAGTTTTACATGTGGCATATTGCAGAACAGTAAATGGAACAGGCTAACCTTAAGCACAGATGAAGGGTGCTGATATTCTAATTCAGCAGGCCAGACTCTTCACTGTTATCAGTGTCTATTTACATCAGCTAAGGATTTAGTCTACCAATTTTATAATGTAGATATTAATTCAAGTTAAAGTTTCAGCTAAAATGTACAACTATTAAAAATATGGAAATGTGTTTGTTTTACAATGACAACGTAATTAACATATGGGTCTTGATCCTTTCTGATTCTTAGTACTCTGGCCCCACTCCACATATTTATCTTTCAGGATATCTCATGGGCCCAAGTGTGAAGCATGTGTTTAAGTGTTTTGAGGGTTCAGGGCTAGAGTGCTTAGTGCCTAGTAAGGCTGAGCCCACAATCTGGGTTTTTTATTTAAGAAACTTCTAACTAGTTGAAGAACAGTTATTTATTGGCAGATCTTCACAGGTTCTGTTATTTCTTTCTCTCCTTTGAAGGTCTGCCCTTCATTCCTTCCTCCACAGGAAACACCCAAAGGTCATTTTTACACCTTTGACCCAAACATCACTCTGTTGTGACTCTGTCAGTCATAGCAACTTAGTCCTATTTGATGAACGTAGCCCTGATGGTCAGCAGGGCAAGTGGCAGCGCTGCCTTCACAGTCAGGACAGTATTTATGTAGCCCTTCTTCCTCCATTCCAGACAGTGCTGTGTACTATCAAACTGCTTCCTTTCAGTTCCTTGGAATGACATATAAGAGGGACCAGCAGAACAAGGGTGCTGGAATGGTACCTCTAACTTTTGGTATCAAATTCTAAGGCCAGGAGTGTATTTCCTTTTTCCTGCTCCCTAAGGGCTCCACCTGCCAATGTGTTGAGCACTCATGTGAGATGCCAGTTGCCTTCAACTGCCACTGTAGTCAGTTGTGCACTTTACAGGATTGAACCCTAAGTGCTCAATTCCCACTAAAGTTAATGGACATTTTTCAATAAACTTCAGAGGGAGTTGGCCATAGATGATATTATCCATTTTCCTTTACTTTGTGTTTAACTGTTAATTTAAATGTTTAACTGTAACATAGATGTTTCAGAAAGAAACCATGAAAAAGACCAAGAGAGTGGACTTTGTATAAAAACTTGGATAAAACATGAGACTATGGGAAAGATAGGACATGTCAAGCCTAACGTTGGGTTTGGCTGTTGAACCACAGCTTTCATTTCTTGATTTCAAAAGAAATCATTACTGAACTAGATTAACAAGAATATATTAAAAATATAAATAAAGTAAGGATTGTTCTGTCATGGTTTCCAGTGCTGACAAAAATTGATATTTTTGTTTTTGTATGATGTGTTTAGAACAATGGAATTCTGAGTCTGGCTCTCTATGTCAGTGCAAATGCTGTGAGTCACAAGACGAACGGGGTCGGGGGGAGGGAATGTAAAAAATGATGATCATAATTCAGTTGTTCTTAACTTGTCACACACAAAAAGCAATTTCTCCCATCAATAAAAAAGTCAGGACAAAATGTGTAGAACAGCTCGTCCCTTAAATCAGTATTTCTCTCAGTAGAAAACCCCCAAATCAATAATCATATCCATACAGGTCAACCCTGGCGCCATGAAGAACCTCACTTGAAAGGGGCTCCACATGTGCTTAAGGGGCTGGCTGTATGGATCGGATTCCTGGAGCAGGACCAAAGTTTGCACACAATGGAAAATCAAATGCCTGATATTTACTGTGATTTTTTTTTGAGAAAATAGAGGAGAGAACCATATTGCCCCAATGATGGTGAGCAACATCCACAGTGAGCAATCATAGTTTCAATCCCACTATTGCAGTAGGCTAGTATGCAAGATATGCTAATTAAAATGTGTTAGATTATTTTGTACGTCTCTGCAAACAAAAAGACTATTTTCTTGAACCAGAATTTTAAAACATCCTGTAAGAAAAATAAAATAAAATACGCTAATAAAAATATTTACATAAACATTATTTACTAATTTTAATAAATAATAAAGCTATAATAAAAATGTTAAATCTTCTGAAGAGGGGCTCAACTCAACTGTCTGTACAACCTTTCTTAAGGAGGAAAGGAACAATGGAAAGGACTGAGAAATTTCAAAACAAAGGGTAGGATACTGTGCAATTGATATATATGACTTATAATTTGATTTTCTCCCTCTTTTTAGGCCTAGTCTACACTGCAAAGTTAGGTTGACATGAATCGCCTTGTGTCAACCTACTTGTGCATGTACTTACACTCAGATTTGTCTCTGGACAACATAATAGCCCATTACAGTGACACAGTGCAACCATCACTCAGAATGGCATAGAACCATGGTCAACCTACTGAGGTTGACACGGAGTGAGAGTAGACACTGCATGACCTGCTTTGACCCTAACAGCTGTCCCACAAAGCCCCATTCCTTTGAGAGTGACCACTCTGGTCACAATTGTAAATCCATTGCCCTAAGAGCTCATCCTTTTGTGCAACTGCCCAATTGCCCATGCCAGCTCCACAAGATGGTCTTGTACCTGGAAGTATTAGCTTTTCTAGGCCAGTGGGGAGAATAGGCTGTGAAAGCACAACTAGAGACCAGTTATAGAAACATGGACATCTAAGAAGAGATTGCATGGTGGACCCAGGCAAAGGGATAGAACAGGGATCAGGAGCAATGCCATACGAAAGCAGGGAATTTCACGAGAGGTACCATAAGGTCTGAGATGTCAGCAATCAATCTGGTGCTGAGCTGCAGACCAGCTGTTTTCAGGTGATGCATGCCATACTTGGTGGAGACCTCATCAGCACCCCACAGATCACTGTGGATAACTCAGAGGAACCCAAGACAAAGACTCCTGCAGTGAGCAGTGAAGAGGAATCAAAGGAGAGTGGGAAGATGTGACAGGGGCTCCAGCCATGCCACAAGCCAGGACCTCTTCAAGACTCCACCACAGTCTAGCCAGTCTAGCCAAGTGTGCACAGATGAACCCAGTGAAGGGGAAGGGATCTCAGACAAATGTATGTATTTTTGTATGGATGTACCTGGCCCATCTCTAGTTAATAAGACAGAGCTATTGACTTTTCATAGTTTTACTCCTAGGAGAAGAGGTAGTGATACAAGAAACAGAGGTAGATTTGGCATCTGCTTTTCAAGCCCCTGTTGGGTTTGGTGGGGGTGAGCAGGCAAAGCAGTTCGTCTCTTGTATCCTCCTAGGAAATCTTGATGAAACTTTCATGGAGATACTCTGCAATCCTCTATGTTTTCTAAGCATGGCTTCCTTATTTCTTCCACTGCATAGGACACTTTCCCATGCCAATCTCAATGACCACAGTGGGTACCATTGCAGTAAACAGGCTAATGGCTTATGGGCCTCGGCAGTTTTGGAACACTAGTAGCAGCTGTGCTCTCTGTGCTTTTGTTACCCTTAGGAAGGAGATATCACTGAAAACCACCACTGCCTGTGAGAAATAGTGTCAATGGAATGGGCATCAAAATGTTATTGTTTCATGCAACCTAAAATACACCTTCACATCTCCTCTCACTGGGGAACACCAGAGAAAACCAGAGCTTCACATACACAGACCTGTGAAAACAAACTACATTTGTGCATTAAAATGGACAGAAATATTTACTGTTTTCCAAATGATAAAATCCCATTCCATTAATGTATGTAAAATTTTGTATTTCATTGCCTAATGTTTTTCTGCACTGGTTTTTCTGCACTGGTTTTACTATGACATAAATTACTATTTTTAGAGAATAAAATTATCTTTATTAGTTCACAACACATACTCTAGAATGCATAGTGTACTTAAAGCACAAAGTCCTTCTAATTGAACAGTATGCACCACACAACTCGTAACTTCAGGAAAACAGGCAGTCATATTTGTAAATGTACAGCAAGCACTACACAATTCCTAGCAGCTCCTAACGCACCAGGCCCAGAGAACAGTCCAGCACAGCATGATATTGTGGCTGATAAACAAAGTGCTCTTTCAAGGCCTCCTTGAACCACATAGCTCCACACTGAGCTCTTTGAATGGTCAGATCCAAGGGCCATTACACATGGCAGCAGATGCACCTTTGCCCATCACTTGGATGACAGCTTATCCCCTTTTGCCTCATAGATATTATGCCTGACACAACAGGCAGCTATAACTACTGGGATATTTTTCTCACTGAAATACAATTTAGTGAGTAAACATGGCCAGTGTTCCTTCAGTCTACCAAGAGCACATCTCTTGGTGCTGTCAAAGTGGCCAGTGTAAAGCTTCATGAACCCAGGAAGCAAAGGGTAGGCTGGTCCCCCGGAATCAGTGTTGGCATTTCAATATCACCAGTAGTAATCCACCATTCAGGAAATAATATCCCTGCTTGCAGCTTTCTAAACAATTCTGTGTTCTTAGAGATGCATATGTCATGCACTTTACCTGACCAGTCCACACTGATGTTGGTGAATCATCCCCAGCGATCCACCAATGCTTGCAAAACCATAGAAAAGTAGCCCTTTCTGATGTACTTGGTGACAAGGTAGGCTGGAGCCAAAATAGTGATGTTCATTCATGAGAACAGTGCAGAGGTCTGTGGACTCCATTCTTCTGTCAGAGATGGGAGGCACTGAAAAGGGTCACGTGGATTTGTGGGGGTTTTGATTAAAAAGCATGAACATTATGGAGTATGGATGACACTATGGGATGGAGAAAGTACCATGATGGGAACTTGACCTTTATTTCCCAGAGTTTCTACATCACAACACATTGCAAAAATTTCCCAAAACGCATTGCACCAGACAGTGGCATGAGGCACATATACCCATGCTGCACCACACTTTGCATCAACACAAGCACTCATAATGGGTATGTACAGCACCAACACAAGGACCTAAGTAACATACAAACTTGGGCAGCTGTGCGCTGACACAGTTTGTGTCAAACAAAGTTTGTAGTGTAGACATGGCTTTAATCAAAAGAACATTAATCTACTTCACAATCTAATTAAAAGAAACCTCAGCACTAGACTTTTTTAAAAAAAACTAAGGAGAGGCTCTGTGATGTATGTATTTTGGGAAACATACTTGAACACATGGTGATTGTGTTCAGGAATTAGACAGTTTGAGGAGGAAATTATTTTAAAGATTCATTTTATGTTAAAATGCCAGCTTCCTAGAGATCCTCTGATATGCTTACTTAATGCTCCAGAAAAGTATCTATATTTTAAACAGAATGACACATTATTTTCTTTTTTATTGTTAGCAGCAAGACTTTGTATTGCACATTATTGGAAAAATGAAACTTCTTATCTTATGGAATTGTGGTAAATTAAAATAAAGACTGTCTTTGCAATGGAAAAATGCTCTCACCAAATACATACACCAAAGAAACGCCAAAAAGAGGATAGGTATTTAGAAATTTGTTCACCTTTTTAGCATATTCAGAAGAGGAAGGTCCGCAGCCAGCAAGCCAGAATCTTAAGCCAGGTTATTTGAATATTTACTGAGTCTTGAATGAGTAATAAGTAACATATGATATAGTATGTTAACATTTTATTGTAACTTTGCCACATTAAAAAGTTTAAAAAAAAAAAAAAGATGTTTTCATTAAGTTTCAGAACACTGGGAAGCAGTAAGAATAGGTAGATTCTGTGCATGCTTTTCTGTGAAACAGCAGCATTAGCAGACAGAGGGTCAAGGGAGGGAGTTAGGTGCTTAAATATCTTTGAAGAAATAGGCCCTTGTTCCTTTAACATGCCCATGAAGTGCAGATAGATTCTGATCAAGCTCCCATTAGAGTAAATGGAAGTTTTGTCATTCACTTCAGTAGGATTTGGATAGGATTAATATTATTTCATGAAAAACAGTGGGTTCTAATACTTATAAAGTGTAATATTTGTCCTATTTAATTTTGTATATATTTTACTATACTGTTTTGCTTTATTTTATCCTTGTAGCATCAAACCTAGTCCAAGACACAGGATCATGTATCCATACATGTTTTTGCATTATTATCCCCATCCCCCAAATGGTCCATAATTTCAAATACAGTGATTGTGGGGTAGAATTTTGCTCAGGACTTTGCAAGATTGTGCCCTTAGGGTTTCTACATTTCTATTACAGAGTGCCCCTATTCATATCCTCACAACCAGTTAGATAAACATAATTTTGTTGAGTACATTCTTACTGGCTATGACTGTATGGTAATACAACAGGGCACTTAGTTTAGCCTTTACAAGGGTTGGTTAGGAAAACAATACTCGTGTATTAAAGATAATTTCACATACAACATTCAGATGCCTGAATCTGCCATAATCTCCCCCTCCTCCGTTTTCTTTAAATTGATATTTATTCAGCCACATGTTCAGACACCAGCCTACATTTTGGGACTTGCAAAGCGTGAGCTACAATTATTCATGCTCACAATTTGAGTTCCCTAGATGGGCACAATCCAGAACTAAAATCTCTGAGTAGCCTTAATTCTGGGCACAATGAGTGTGGACAAAAAATTGTGCCCACAATTGTATATATCCACACAAACAGAACCAAGTGTGAAGCCAAGGTAAAAATTTGGCTCTTTCAGGCCCAGTATATAAAAGTTTATGCTCACAGCTGTGCACTTACTCTGTTCATAAAATTACTCTGGTTATTTGTACAAATTGTGTTTTTATAACTAAAATAATACTAAAACTACATACAACATACAGAGGACCCAACATATTTCTTGCCTATTTTTAGACCATATGTTAAAAAACAATTGCAACTGAATAGTCAACGCCTCTTTTTCTATCTACATTTTGTTGCTGAACGTGGATAAGATTGAAATTGCCATAGAAATAATAGAATTAAGGTCATGAACCTGGAAGGATAAAACAATAAGTAAGATGTTAATATAGATGAATAGCTGCAATTTGCATAATAAGTAAGGTAATGCAATATAGAAATATTAAACTTTTCCAGTCTAAATGGATAACATTTAAACTATCTAAAATTGATGATTGCCATGAGGAAGTGAATAGCATATATTAACAAAAATACCACAGTAGGCCTTGCTGCTACAGTTTACAAAGCTGTCATCAATATCTGATAATGTGCTGGAGTAAAGTTTGTGAAAACAATGACTGATTGAAAACAATGAAGCTGTGTTCAATAACATATTTGTCTTAGCTTCTCTCTACTCTTCATTATTATCCAACAATTTTGGAATCCCAATAAATCTTGGGAAGCCGAGCCTGGTTCGGTTACCTTCCTGGACTCACTACAAAGCTTGTCTTTTATCTCAAGCATTTGGGGAGGGATTTTAGCAATCTGCCTGCTGTGGAGAGGATTTTATTTTATTCTTATCTTTATTTTTTTGGTGGAAACCAATTGATGGTGAAGTATTTTGATATTCTGGAATTTTCACGTAGCTGATGGTGTCCAAGTGCTTGCTTAATGTTGATAAAGCAAAATAAATTTAAAAAATGTAAACTTTATCATTATAAATAACTTTGACTATGGCTGGGGATAGAATTGTAGCACCACATTTGAATGCTAACCATATCGGAAGGGATATTTAGATCATAGAATCATAGAAGATTAGAGTTGGAAGGAACCTCAGGAGCTCATCTAGTCCAACCCCCTGCTCAAAGCAGGACTAACCTCAGCTAAATCATCCCAGCCAGGGCTTTGTCAAGCCACAGCTTAAAAACCTCTAAAGATGGAGATTCCACCACCTCCCTAGGTAACCCATTCCAGGGCTTCACCACCCTCCTAGTGAAAAACTTTTTCCTAATATCCAACCTAGACCTCTCCCACTGCAACTTGAGACCATTGCTCCTTGTTTTGCCATCTACTACCCTTGAGAACAACCTAGCTCCATCCTCCCTGGAACCCCCTTTCAAGTAGTTAAAGGCTGCTATCAAATTCCCCCTTATTCTTCTCTTTTGCAGATACAGAGAGTATTTTTTGAAATTAATTTATTTTGGGCATTATATAGCTTTTATGGTCCTTTATGGGTATATTGAAAAGTGTGATCAACACTGTACTTTTCCCTTTACTAGTGCCTGTTCTGGACCCCAGGTCTGAAATCATTTATACACATGATTATGTGGACATGCCCTATTCGAGGAGGTCTCTGAAAGTAAATGGGGGTGTTCTGGTCAGGAATATTCTGATTGCTGCAATCCAGCAATGGATATGACAACTCCCATGATGCGTTATAGAAGAGAGAGAGTTCCACTTTCAAGGGTGAAGGGAGCCTCGTTTTGGATGCAGAGGCATCATGTAGGGGGGCTTCATGGTGTGGGAAGCTGAGACAGTGTTACCAGTCCCCTGGTCAAGGGATGGGAGGTTGCTTGGTCCAAGCCAGGAGCAGCTGCTACTGAAGAGTTGTGGGGCTTTGACCAAGCTGGGAGCCACAAGGCCATTGCTGGGCATCCTGGGAGCCATGGAAGAGACTGTGGCTGTGCCCAGAACTGACTGGAGTAGGTCTGCAGTGAAGGCAGTGCGAGTAACTGCCACCTTGTTTGTTTGAGAAAGTGCTTTCAGAGGAAGGGGGATAATGAAGAAACTTGAAGGGTTTTCCTTGAGTCTGAAGAGAGAAGAAGTATTCTGATGGGCTAACCAGAAGCCAGGGTTACTGACCTCCATCTGTAACAGCTCCCATCTTCAGAGGGGTTGTGCAGCTTGGAATGATCCCAAGTGAGAATCACTCTGCACCTTGTTGATTTGGTTGGACTACTTTACGAGACGAACAGAGTCCTGTCCCAGGCTTCAAGATCACAAAGAGCACCCACACAAATGTTTAGAATTCTGAAATATACAGGAGCGCACACTCAGGAGTGGGGTAACTGATGTAAATGTACGTTGGTTACGTTTTACTTAGTACTGTAAACTGCTTTTATTAATTGACATAGTGAACAACACTTACTGATTTAAAGAGGTTGTGACATTTTAATTGATCTTAATCTGCTAAAATTTTTCTAAATGGTTAAGTAAAGGTGTGTTAACTCTAATTTAAGAGTACATCATGTATATATAGTTTATAATTGGTACCCAGTGCATAGATTAGCTCAGGTTTATTCCTGGAGGCTTCCAAAGCACACCAGTGTGTGTCTGTACAGGGCCCAGTGAGGTGGAGGCACCACCAGGATTAATTTCCTTATAAGTAAATGAACTGCAGCAGAGGGGTGGATAGAGGGATTCCCACCTATACGACATCACCACTGAGATATTCACAATCTCCTTTACTGTTGACAACATCAGGTGCCCAGGTCTACATCCGATGAAATGTGTTTCTGTCCACGAAAGCTTATGCCCAAATAAATTTGTTAGTCTTTCAGGTGCCACAAGACTTTCGCTGTTCAGGTATACAGGTGAGTGTTGCCTGCTCCTGAGTAACCCAGGAAGGAAAGTGGAGGGGGTTTACACTTAACCTTACAACACACGTGTAGTCCCATTGAGATCAATCATTTGAAGCTAATTTTTTAATAAAGTTGATAGCCATCTGGTCAAACGATTCTAATTTCTGTCTCAATCCTCACTGGGCCCGTTCACAAGCGGCTATATTTTTCTTTGTTTGATGGTGCTGACATACATTGGGCACACAGATGTTTAGGTCCCATGTACACTTCCATAATGACTGAGTTTAACAACTATTTTAGCTGAAATGGAACTACAATACTTATCCACTTTGTTTGTGAGAAACCTTGTCTAAGATGTATTTCTTATGGAGTACACACAGTTTGCTGATACAGCAATTGGAAAAGTTATCAAATTGCAGCTAATCATCTATATTAACAGCTTAGTTTGAACTAACAGTTTGACTACAATCATATTCAATAATTATTGTGGAACTCAGAAGTGTACGTGGAGCCTTAGAATGAAGACTGGAGGAGCAGCATCCACCATCACTCCCCTTGGAGGTGGCAAAAATACCAGGTTTTGTCAGGACCTTCTGTGGGCGTCATGGTAGTTGCTCCTTTCTAAGGGGGCTGGGAAGGAATTATTTCCTAACCGCCATATTGGCCAAGATGGAGTGTGGGGGGGGGGGTCACCTTCCCCATAGCGGGTTCAAAACGGCTTTGTTATGGTGAGTAGGGAAGGGAGTTAGGCTATAATGTCACAACTCGTCACGTAAGCATGGTCCACTGCAGGTACTCCAAAGGGATTGTCCACTGCAGGTACTCCAAAGGGAAGGTGTACAGTGACCAGCTAAGTGGCTTGGTGAAGGACTTGAAAACGAGATGTTTTTTAAAGGAGCCAATCAGGGGGTGGGCCTCGGAACTCCTGTGACTGATACAGCAGAAAGCAAATCCCCCTCTCTTGTAGCCCACCTAACCCTCATTTGGGGGAGGATGGTAAGGTCCCAGCCATGGATGGGCTGGGGGACCTGGATGGAAAAAGAGTGTGGCTAGTGGAAGCCCTACCAGGTAGATGCTGAATGAACGTGGAATGACCTGTACTGTACACTTTTATCTGTCAGGTAGTCCTAGACATCTAATGATAATGTTTCATCCTGATTAAAAGCATATCAAATGTCTCCTGTCCTTGTGGTATAGCCAGACAATGCATTTGTATCTTATGTACTCATTTGATGGATTATTCATTATCAGTGCCATGATCACACTATCTTCTTGACCATATGAATGTCACTATTTCACACATTCCAGGAAATTCACTCTCCTACATATATTATTTTGACTGGACAATCTTTTCATAGTCTTGTATGTGTTATGTGTATGCATATATAAAGTGATCAGGTCCTGTTCACTAGATATACAATATAATTCAGAGGACATATGAAGGAATTCTGTGTGACAATAACATGTGATATATAACTGCAGCAATCAATAGTACTTTTATTCTGGGGTATCATGCACACTTTGCACCAAATTATGACCTCTGGTATGCATGAAAGACAGCACAATTGCACTCCACTCCTTAGTCAGGGCTTGGGGTAACTCCATGATCCAGCCTTTTATTACTGGGGCAGGGTTGGAACTGAACAAGGATTTGAGTGTGAAAGGAATCTGGGAGTAGAGCACAGTAAATAGCAACATCTGATTAATTGTTAAGACTTCAATAAAAAATTCCTGTTCTGTTCTCTTTGGAGTGTCTTATGTCTCAGAAGGTACTAGAAAGGAGATTGCTGCTTTTTCTTCTTTTATACGTTGTAAAGTTGAAGAGAATGAGACCTTTCAATGATTTCTTTTTTGTGTGCTGTATTAGATTTGTCTTGCTTCATGATTACTAGTAGTTGTAGTTATGGATGTAGTTTGGTATGATTGATGCTCAGTCTCTCCGTTTAGCACAGGGATGCCGAGTGTACTGCCTCCATGCTGTAGGTGGGCCGTCAGCTTTTATTTGTTGGCAAGAATTCTTCTGTCAGAAATGATCACAAACTGTCATAGTAAAGAGCTTATTTCCATCAAAATGAGCTCATTAGTCTTATTTTTTTTCTGGCTTTAAAGTGATTTATGTAACACTTAGCAGAATACTCCACGGCTGCTCCTCATCATCCTTTGGGGGATTTTAACCTCTAAGCCATTGCCCTTTGTAACCAAAAAGACAAGCCTAATTAATAATGTCTCACATTGAGGCAGTGCTTCTGTCAGTCACTTAATTTCTTTGTCATTGTGAAGTGTCCGACATACAGTGGTGGATCAGGCTTTTATTACAACCACCATAATGATAAGTTCTCATTGATAGGTAAATGTAATATTTCATCAGCATTGACTGGTTAGTGACAGTGAATCGATTTTGAACTATATGACTTCCAGCCCTAAAAGACAATATTAAGGCTTACCAGTAGGTTGAGAAGTGGATCACATAATGGTATGAAGGTTGGATGGGGGAATAGATAATGGCAAAAGGTTTTCATGATTTAGAAAAACAGGGAGCACACCAAGCAGATTAAGGCCCACTTAAATTAACCCAAAGGGATAAGTGCAAGAAAAGATGTGAAACCAGAATGTAAAGTGGTATAATGGGAAGGGCTTCTGAAGGGTAGACCTCTCCTTCGGCCATCCAGATACTAATGAGTTATACTTTTCTGATTATTACTGTTGCATGTTAATACAGTGACATGTTTCTTATAGTTTTCTGTCTGTAATTAAGCTGTGGCCTTTTTCTTTTCCCCAAATAGGGGCACTTACTTAAGAAGTGGGAATTGGGCAAATAGTACAACACATGCTCAATTAGAAGACACAAAAACAGCGTCTCACTTTCTTTGATATGAATATTAAACTAATTAGCTTCAGTGGCAGGATTTTGCATGTTTATTTCCTGTTTAATAAAAAGCTGACACAGCAGTCATTAGCATTTTACAATGTGCTGTGTTTAATGTGCAAAGCACACAAAAATTAACATAGTAATTATGTTAGAACAAACAAGATACAAAACATTTTAATGAATTTAACTCATTATATAATTCCATCTCTTACACTGCCCCAAAGTCTCCACAGATGGTCACAATATTTTCTAACACATGCTGGAGTCATACACATTAATGCTATGTTAAATATATGCTATTTGTCCTCACCTAGCCTTTTGTTAAAATATTATTATGCTTCCTGTGATGAACTCAGGTGCATTTAAGAGGCTAATTCACACAGAGCGGCCTCTTTTGAGACTGTGGCCAGGTCTACACTTACCGTGAAATTCAGTGGCAGTCGATGGGAGTTATGTAAGCTACGCAGAGTGCCTTGCGTAACTCCCGTCGACTTTGTAACTCCTCTTCTACGCAGCATCTTCACTGCCCTGAACTGACGGGAAATGCATTCCCATTGACGCAGCGCTATGCCACTTGGATGGTTTTAATGCGTCGACTTCCAGATTGATTGAGTGGGTCTTCACTGACTGCTCAATTGATCTGGATAGATCGATCTGACGGCGGCAAATTTCCCCCGCCCACCACCACAGTATGAGTAACTTGGAAAGGAGGTGGGGGAAGAGTGGGAGAATAGCATCCCAGCAGGGGTGGTAGATGAAACATGTAGGAATCTGAGGATTAAAGAGCAGAAAATAAGGGAAGCTACTTAGTGTAGCTGGAGAAGAAATCCAGAAGGGTGATGTAATGACATAGCATGTGCTCCTGAAATCTTTTCACAAGGGTATTTGGCATATTTCCAGAGGTTACCCTAATAAAGTGTATTGGGCTGCCAAGATAGCAGCGTCCATCTGCTGTTCTGAAGAGGGGCAAGACACGTAGACTGTCAGTGTGGACTTGTAGTTGTTACACAGCTAACATGGTTTTAATAGAAACGAACATTTCCATCTGTTCATTTTGGTTTCTTAAAATATAATACCTTGTTCTGTACGTTAAGTGTTGGTGGTAGAAGGAACTGTGGTGAGAAATCCTTCCACATAGGGTTTAGATCTGTGGCACATGTGATACATGTACCTACTGTAGCACAATGGCTGCACTCCCAGGGGACTTAGCACCACACAAAGATGTCCACTTCAAAGCCCCTCTGTGCAGTGGAACCAGACATAATTGTTTTCAGTTGAGTAAGTGATTTGGTAACTTCAAATGTTTTGATTTCAAGGAAGTCAGCGCTAATGCTTTCCACCTCTAAAATTGATCTGTCCAGAATTGTGCCAGTAGATCTAGCTGTAAGTAGATTGGAACACCACATGATGTTCCCAAAGATGTCAGAGATTTTAGGGACACTTTCCACTTTTTTTTTCTGTTGAATGCCTTTTGTGGCTGATGGCCGGCTTTTCTCAGTGGGTCTCGCACCTTCCTGCTTGTAGTGGGCCAGGAAGTTGCCCGTCACCCCGTCTTCCCACAGGGAGGGGGTAGGGACCCGGGCCCACCCGCTCCTCCGGGTCCCAGCCCAGGGGCCCTATAAGAAGCAGCTATGTGCTGCTGGTACTGCTTTCCAGACGGCACACTCTTCCCCTGGGCTAATTTTCCCCCTCCTTCAGTCTTTCTGGCTTCTGGAGCTGGTACCTTCCTCCTCACTGCTCCACCACAGCGCTCTGCTCACCAGCTCGTTCCTCGGCACAGCTCCGTACTCCTATCACCACCGCTCAGCACTCCTCTCACCTCACCACAGCACAGCACTCCTCTCACCTCACCACAGCACAGCACTCCTACTTCCTCCAGCTCGTGCACTGTGTGTTTGGGGCGGAGCCCTTTTATGGAGCACCTGGCTGATCACTAATCAGCCTCAGCTGCTCCTAATTGCCCCCAGTGGTTCTGAGTGAGTCAGCAGGGAACAAAGCCCGGAGCATTCTGGGGCTCACATATCTCCCATCCAGCACTCTTCTACTGCCTTCTGCCTTCACCATATCACACATCCCCCCCCCCTGCGCAACACCATGGGGTTGGGCTACTTGGGACGTAAGGCAGTGCTGGCGTGACAGGGCGTCAGCGTTGCCATGTTGGCTTCCGGCCCTATGCTGCACCCGGAAGTGGAAAGGCTGCAGGGAGAGGAACCATCGGGTGACACGCGCATTCTTCTCCTTGTTGGTGTGCATCCACCGGAGTGGGGCGTGGTCCGTCACCAAGGTGAAACGTCTCCCCAGGAGGTAGTACCTGAGGGTTTCCATGGCCCACTTAATCGCCAGACATTCTTTCTCGACCACTGCGTACCTCTGCTCCCTGGGGAGGAGTTTCCTGCTAAGATACAGGATCGGGTGTTCTTCGCTGCCAACTAGCTGTGTGAGTACAGCCCCTAGTCCTGTCTCGGAGGCATCCGTCTGGAGGATGAAGTCCTTGTCAAAGTCTGGGGTAATCAGTACCGGGTGGCCACAAAGGGCTGACCGTAGGTCTTGGAACGCTCTTTCAGCCGCGTCAGTCCATTTCACTATATCTGGGCCCCGAGCTTTTATGAGGTCAGTTAAGGGCCCTGCTCTAGCAGCAAAGTGGGAAATAAACCTCCTATAATAGCCCACGATCCCTAAGAACGCCCTGACCTGTTTCTTGCGGACCGGTCGGGGCCAGGCCCGGATGGCCTCCACCTTGTCCCACTGGGGCTTGACCAGGCCTCTCCCTACCACGTAGCCCAGGTATTTGGCCTCAGCCAGTCCTATCGCACACTTAGCCGGGTTTGCCGTGAGGCCAGCTTTCCGGAGGGAGTCGAGCACCGCCTCCACTTTCCCCAGGTGCGTTTCCCAGTCGGGGCTATGGATGACCACATCATCCAGGTAGGCGGCTGCATACTTGGTGTGGGGTCGCAGTAGGTGGTCCATCAACCTCTGGAAGGTTGCGGGGGCCCCATGGAGTCCGAAGGGGAGGACGGTATATTGAAATAGGCCGTCAGGTGTGGAGAAGGCGGTCTTCTCTTTGGCATCTTTGGCTAGGGGGATCTGCCAGTAGCCCTTTGTCAGGTCCAGGGTGGTCAGGTAGCGGGCCTTGCCCAACTGATCTACTAGCTCATCGATACGGGGGATTGGGTAGGCATCGAATTTGGATACCTCGTTCAGCTTTCGGAAGTCATTGCAGAAGCGCAGGGTACCGTCAGGCTTGGGGACTAGGACTATTGGGCTGGACCACTGGCTGTGGGACTCTTCAATTACCCCGAGCTCCAACATCCTTCTTACCTCCGTCCTAATCTCTTCCCTCTTGGCCTCTGGGATCCGGTATGGTCTTATCGTCACCCGCGCCCCAGGGTCAGTGATGATGTGATGGTGGACTGTCGTTGTCCGACCGGGCTGTTTGGAGAACACGTCCTGGTTCCGCTGGACCATGTCGATAGCCTCGGTCCGTTGCTCGGGGGTTAATTCAGGGGATATTCTAACCTCCCCCTGTGGAGCATCTGTCTGGGGGGTCGCTTCTCGGGCGACCAGGCATGCCTCCCGGTCCCGCCAGGGCTTCAGTAGGTTAATGTGGTACAGCTGCACCGGCTTCCGGCGGTCTGGCTGTCTCACCTTATAGTTTAGGTCTCCGACTGCTTCCACAATCTCATACGGACCTTGCCAGCTAGCCAGGAGCTTGCTCTCTGCCGTTGGCACCAGCACCATCACCCGGTCTCCTGGCTGAAACCTCCGTGCCTTGGCCCGTCGGTTATAGTAGGTCCGCTGGGTCTCCTGGGCCTTCTCCAGGTGATCCCGCACGATGGGAGTTACCCGGGCTATTCGCTCTCGCATCTTTGCCACGTGCTCGATGACGTTTCGTCCTGAGTTGAGCTGCTCCTCCCAGTCTTCTTTGGCTATATCCAATATACCCCGTGGATGGCGACCATACAATAGCTCGAAGGGAGAGAACCCAGTGGATGCCTGGGGGACCTCCCGTACTGCAAACATCAGGTAGGGTAGTAGGGCATCCCAATCCTTTCCGTCCTGGGCCACTACCTTTCTTACCATGCTCTTGAGGGTACGATTAAACCTCTCGACCAGGCCATCTGTTTGCGGATGATAGACTGAGGTCCTCAGAGCCTGGATGCGGAGCAGGGTGCAAAGGTCTTTCATTAATCTGGACATAAAGGGGGTCCCTTGGTCTGTCAAAATCTCCTTAGGGATGCCCACCCTAGCGAAGACCTGGAGTAGTTCCTTTGCGATCGCTTTGGAGGTGGGGTTCCTTAATGGGATGGCTTCAGGGTAACGGGTGGCATAGTCCAAAATGACGAGCACGTGCCGATGGCCCCTCGCCGATCGCTCTAGGGGTCCCACCAGGTCCATAGCTATCCTCTCGAAAGGAACTTCAATGATGGGTAGGGGCACTAATGGGGCTCGCAGGTGAGGCCGGGGGCTGTGTAATTGGCACTCCGGGCAGGAGAGGCAGTATCTTTGGACCTCCGCCCGTATTCCTGGCCAGTAAAACCGTCTCAGAATTCGGTCAAGGGTCTTATCTACCCCTAAGTGCCCTCCGAATAAGTGGCTGTGGGCCAGCTCCAGTACTGCCCTGGTATGCTTTCGTGGCACCAAGAGTTGTTCTACCTCCTCCTCCCGCATCTGTGTCACCCGGTACAGCAGGTTGCGCCTCAGGATATAGTATGGCCCCGGGCCCTTGGTCCGGCCCTCCACAGGCACGCCGTCTATTTCCACTACCTCCCCCTCACATTCACATATAGTGGGTCGTTGGCCTGGTCTTGCCCAAAAGTTTCCCGCAGGGGCCCCAACTGGCCGTCCCTTAGGGGCTCAGCCCCACCTTCGTCCTCGGGGCCGCCCCTGCTGGCACTGGGGCCTGCCTCTGGCTCCTTGCTAGTTTGGGCAGTCTCCTGGCCTGCTGAACGGGTTCGCCTATTAGCCAGAGCAGCTTTCTGGGCCCCAGCCAATATTTGTGTCCCTAGGTGTTTAGCCGCCCTTCTTTCCCGCCGGGATTTTCGGGGCCTCCCAGGGGGTGCAAATACTTCGGGAGCAAATTCGGCAAACGCGGGGGCAGGGCTGGCTGCCTGCGCCTCGGTCTCCGGCAGGGGCCTGCCCTCCACTCCGGGCTCTACTGGGGGAAGTAGGTCCTTGAACCCAGGGAAATCTCTCCCAATCAAGACTGGGTAGGGGAGTTTAGGGACCACCCCTGCTGTCACCCGGGTAACACTCCCCTGGATCTCAATCTTCACTGGGATCGAAGGATAGAAATTTACAGTCCCATGTACGCAGGTTATCCCAGTGTGTCTGGCCCGGGTCAGCTGATCGTACCCCACCAGCTTCCCAGAGACCAGGGTGACCGCACTCCCCGAATCTACCAGGGCAATGGTTTTTATGCCATTCATTTTGACCGGCCTGGTGTACCCATGGGGGGCCTCTACCACCCCTACCAGGCCAATGAGACCGCAGCACCCTTCATGGCCACCCAGATTGCATTGCATGGGCTCGTCCCCATTGGGGCACTGGGCTGCTATGTGGCCCAGTTCCCCGCATCCATAGCATCGGTAGGACCGATTAGTGGCCCCCCTCTGTCCTGGGCTACTTGGCTGGCCACCCCTGTCCTCGCCCCCTGAGTCCCCCAGTCCCCTTCGATCCTTGGGCCGGTCCTCAATGACTCGGCGTTCGGGTCCCATCCTCTTGGATCTCCCGATCGTCCCAGAACTGGGGTTGGTGCCCGGCCTCTGGGCCCGCCAGGTCTTCTCCTGGGGAGTCAGGGACAGTTCACGGGCTGCCAACTGTCTCTCCACGAGGGCGACCAGTTCGTCGTATGTAGAGGGATCGTTCTGTCCCACCCAGGCTCGGAGGCCTGATGGCAACCCCCGCATGTACCGGTCTACCACTAGAAGTTCCACCATCTTCTCGGTGCTGAGGGCCTCAGGGCGTAGCCACTTCCGAGTTAGGTGGATTAAATCGAACAGCTGGGACCGGGGTGCTTTGTCCTCCTGGTACCGCCATTCATGGAACCTCTTGGCCCGCATTGCCACGGTCACCCCAGATCGGGCCAGGATCTCAGCCTTTAGCTGGGAGTAGTCTGCAGCAGCATCTACCGCCATGTCATAGTAGGCCTTCTGGGCCTCTCCCCCTAGGAAAGGGGCGAGGAGGCTGGCCCACTGGTCTTGGGGCCAGGCCTCCCGCAGGGCTGTCCTCTCAAAGGCCAGGAGATATGCCTCCACATCATCCTCCCGCGTCATTTTCTGGAGGTAGTTACTGGCCCGTATGGCCCGCGCCCCATCTGGGCTGCCCCCTCGCTCCACCAGGACTTTCAACTGGCCTACCACCTCTTGGAGTAGGGCCCGGTCCTGGGCAGCCTGGCTCATCAGAAGGCGGTTGGTCTCCTGCTGTAGTTGTACGGCCTCCCGCTGGGCTACTGCCTGGACCCGGGTAGCTTCCTGCTGGGCGGCTGTGGCTTGCACCAGGGCTTTCACCACATCCTCCATTTTAGTAGCGGGGTGGGTTGGGGTCTCCCTGGTTCAAACCCACTGTGCGAACATCCCACTTCTGACACCACGTGTGGCTGATGGCCGGCTTTTCTCAGTGGGTCTCGCACCTTCCTGCTTGTAGTGGGCCAGGAAGTTGCCCGTCACCCCGTCTTCCCACAGGGAGGGGGTAGGGACCCGGGCCCACCCGCTCCTCCGGGTCCCAGCCCAGGGGCCCTATAAGAAGCAGCTATGTGCTGCTGGTACTGCTTTCCAGACGGCACACTCTTCCCCTGGGCTAATTTTCCCCCTCCTTCAGTCTTTCTGGCTTCTGGAGCTGGTACCTTCCTCCTCACTGCTCCACCACAGCGCTCTGCTCACCAGCTCGTTCCTCGGCACAGCTCCGTACTCCTATCACCACCGCTCAGCACTCCTCTCACCTCACCACAGCACAGCACAGCACTCCTCTCACCACAGCACAGCACTCCTACTTCCTCCAGCTCGTGCACTGTGTGTTTGGGGCGGAGTCCTTTTATGGAGCACCTGGCTGATCACTAATCAGCCTCAGCTGCTCCTAATTGCCCCCAGTGGTTCTGAGTGAGTCAGCAGGGAACAAAGCCCGGAGCATTCTGGGGCTCACATATCTCCCATCCAGCACTCTTCTACTGCCTTCTGCCTTCACCATATCACACTTTACATATAAAACCAACCCATTCCTGGATGGCTATATACTTCATTACATGGCCTTCTGACCATTGTATCTGAATGCCTTCCAAGTGTAGAGAGAGAACATTATCTTTTTCCAACCCTGCCACCACACTTAGTGGCTCTGCTTGTCTTTTTTTGTTTGTTTTTTTAATAAGACTCCATAATAATAGGGCTGATTATTGCAGGAAAGCTGGAGTGAAGCAGATTTTGCATTTAGCTTTGTACATGGTGTGGTAATGATACCAGATGATGAACCTACATGTCACATAATTTGGGATTCTCTCTGCAGCAAAGGTGTCTCCCCTGTAAAAAGCTAATTTTCTTTTTTAATTAAAAAAATCAAGAATCAGTTTACCCCTCAGCGGGCTGTTTACCCCCTTAATGAGCTCTGTAAAAGTGTATTTTCTGACGATTCTGTTTTTAGCACAAAAGGTGTAAGGGTTCACATAAGTGGACAAAGAGTATGTCTACACTTAAAAAGCTACAGTGGCACAGCTGCGCTGCTGTAGCACTTCAGTGTAGACACTACCTAGGCTGATGGGAGAATTCCGCCATCACTGTAGGTAATCCATCTTCCCAAGAGGCAGAAAAACATAAGAACGGCCATACTGGTCTATTGGTCCATCTAGCCCAGCATCCTGTTTTTCAACAGTGGCCAGTGCCAGGTGCTTCAGAGGAAATGAATAGAATAGGTAATCATCAAGTGATCCACCCTGTTGACCATTCCCAGCCTCTGGCAAACAGCAATCTCTACCTATCCTGGCTGATAGCCATTGATGGACCTATCCCTCAGTGAACTTATCTAGTTCTTTTTTGAACCTCCTTAGAGTCTTGGCCTTCACAACATCCTCTGGCAAGGACTTTAACATGTTGACTGTGCATTGTGTGAAGATATACTTCCTTTTAAACGTGCTGCCTATTAATCTCATTTGGTGGCCCCTAGTTCTTGTGTTATGAGAAGAAGCAAATAAACACTAGCTTATTTCCATTTGCCACACCACTCATGCTTTTATAGACCTCTATAATATCCCCCCTTACTAGTCTCTTTGTCTAAGATGAAAAGCCCAGTCTTACTAATCTCTCCTCATATGCAAGCTTTTCCATACACCTAATCATTTTAGTTGCCCTTTTCTGTATCTTTTTCAATTCCAATATATCTTTTTTAAGATGGGGTGACCAGATCTGCAGCCAGTATTCAAGATGTGAATGTACCATGGATTTTTAAAGAGGCAATACAATATTTTCTGTCTTATTATCTATCCCTTTCCCAATGATTCCCAACATTCTGCTAGATTTTTTGACTGCTGCTGCACATTGACTGGATGTTTTCAGAGCACTATTCACAAGGACTCCAAGATCTCCCTCTTGAGTGGTAACAGCTAATTTAGATCCTATCATTTTATATGTACAGTTGGGGTTATGTTTTCCAATGTGCCATACTTTGCATTTATCAACATTGAATTTCATCTGCCATTTTGTTGCCCAGTCACCAAGTTTTATGACCTCTCTTTGCAACTCTTCACAATCTGCTTTGGACTTAACTATACTGAGTTATTATGTATCATCTGCAAATTTTGCCATCTCACTGTTTACCCCTTTTTCCAGATTGTTTATGAATATGTTGAACAGTACTGGTCTCAGTATAGACTCCTGGGGGACACTATTAATTACCTCTATCCTTTCTTAAAACTGACCATTTATTCCTACCTTTTGTTTCCTATCTTTTAATCAGTTAATGATCCAAGAGAGGACCTTCACCCTTATCTGATGACAGCTTACTTTTGCTTAAGAGTCTTTTGTGAGGGACCTTGTCAAAGGCTTTCTGAAAATCTAAGTACACTATGTCTACTGGATCAACCTTGTCCACATGCTTGTTGACCCCCTCAAAGAATTCTAGAAGATTGGTTAGGCATGATTTCCCTTTAAACGTTGACTTCCCCAACAAATCATATACATCTATGTGTCAGATAATTCTGTTCTTTAGTATAGTTTCAAGGAATTTGCCTGTCACTGAAGTTAGGCTTACCTTCCTGTAATTGCCAGGATTTCCTCTGGAGCCTTTTTAAAAAAATGGCATCACATTAGCTATGCTCCAGTCATCTGGTACAGAAGCTGATTGAAATGATAGGTTACATATCACAGTTAGTAGTTCTGCAATTTCACATTTGAGTTCCTTGAGAACTCTTGGGTTGATACCATCAGGTCCTGGTGACTTATTACTTTTTAATTAATCAATTTGTTCCAAAACCTCCTCTAATGACACCTCAATCTGAGACAGTTTCTCAGATTTGACATCTAAAAAGAAAGGCTAAGGCTTGGGAATCTCCCTCACATCCTCAGATGTGAAAACCAATGCAAAAAATGCATTTAGTTTCTCTACAATAGCCTTATCTTCCTCGAGTCCTCTTTTAGCATCTAGTGGCCCCACTGGTTGTTTAGCAGGCTTCCTACTTCTGATGTACTGACAAAAAAATTGCTGTTACTTGTTGAGTCTTTGGTTAGCTGTTCTTCAAATTCTTTTTTGGCCTCCCTAATTATATTTTTACACTTCACTAGTCAGAGTTTATGCTCCTTTCTATTTTCTTCAATAGGATTTAACTTTCACTTTTGAAAGGATGCTTCTTTTACTTTGTTGTTTAGCCACAATGGCACTTTTTTGGTCCTCTTACTATGTTTTTTAATTTGAGGTATACATTTAAATTGAGTCACTATTATGGTATTTTTTTAAAGTTTCCATGCAGCTTGCAGTGTTTTCACTTTTGGCACTATACTTTTTAATTTCTGTTTAACTTCCTCATTTTTGTGTAGCTCCACTTTCTGAAATTAAATGTTACTGTGGTGGGTTGCTTTGGTGTTGGCCCCCCCTCCCCCCCCCCCAAGGGATGTTAAATTTTATTATGTTATGGTTACTATTACCAAGCGATTCAGCTATATTCATCTCTTGGACCAGATCCTGTTCTCCATTTAGGATTAAAACAAGAATCGCCTCTCCTCTTTTGGGTACCAGGGCTAGCTGCTCCAAGAATATTTAAGTGGTCAAGAAACTTTATCTTTGCATCCTGTCCTGAGTTGACATGTACCCAGTCAATATGGGAATAGTTGAAACCCTCCATTATTATTGGGAGTTTTATTTTTATAGCCTCTCTAATCTCCCTGAGCATTTCACAGTCATTATCACCATCCTTGTCAGGTGGTCAGTAGTATATCCCAACTGCTATATTCTTTTTATTCAAGCATGGAATTACTATCCATAGGGATTTGATGGCACAGTTTGGTTCATTTAAGATTTTTATTTCATTTGACTCTGCTTTCTTTCACATATAGAGCCACTCCCCCACCAGTATGACTTATTCTGTCCTTCTGATATATTTTGTACTCTGGTATTACTATGTCCCATTGATTATCCTCATTCCACCAAGTTTCTGTTATGCCTATTACATCAATATCCTAATTTAATACGAGGCACTCAAGTTCACCCATCTTAATATTTAGACTTCTAGCATTTGTATATAAACTCTTAAAAATAGTTATTCTTAGCTATCTGCCATTATATGATGTAATTGAATGGGACTCTTTTTCATTTAACTGTTTCTCATCAGATCCTACCTATATTTTATCTTCCTCCAGCCTCTCCTACTTACTAGGATATAGAGAGTCTCCATTAATAGATCTTCCCCTAAGGGATGTCTTTGTCTGAACCGCATGCTCCTCTGTACCTGTCGGCTTTCCCCCAACCATTAGTTTAAAATCTGCTCTATGAGATTTTTAATTTGACGTGCCAGCAATCCAGTTCCATTTTGATTTAAGTGGAGCCCATCCTTCCTGTATAGGCTCCCCCTTTCCTAAAAGGTTCTCCAGTTCCTAATAAATCTAAACCCCTCCTCCCAACACCATCATCTCATCCTTGCATTGAGACCCTGCAATTCAGCCTGTCTTAACTGGCCATGTGCATGGAACTGGAAGCATTTCAGAGAATGCTACCATGGAGGTCCTGGACTTCAATCTCTTACCTAGCAGCCTAAATTTGGCCTTCAGAACCTCTCTCCTATCCTTCCTTATTTCACTGGTATCTACATGTACCATGACTACCATCTCCTCCCCAGCACCACACGTTTGTCTAGATGTCTCGAGAGATACTCAACCTTCAAATTCATCAGACAGATCACCATGCAGTTCTCCCGATCATCACAAACCCAGCTAACTGTGTTTCTAATGATCGAGTCCCCCATTACTATTACCTGTTTTTTCCTAATAATTGGAGTTTCCTTCCCCAGAGAGGTATCCTCAGTACGAGAGGATACCGTGACATCATTTGGAAGGAGGGTCCCAACTATGGGATCATTTCCCTCCACTCCAGTTTGATGTTCTCCTTCCCTGAGACATTCATCCTCGTCAACAGTACAGTGGCTGTCAGACCGGGAGTGGGACCGTTCAACTGTGTCCCAGAAAATCTCATTTATGTACCTCTCTGTCTTCCTTAGCTCCTCCATTTCAATCACCCTGGTCTACAAAGCTTGTATGCGATCTCTGAGGGTCAGGAACTCCTTGCACTGAATGCACACATACTCCATCCGTCCTGGGCAGGTAATCATACAAGTTTCATTCAGTGCAATAAACTGGATAGCCTCCACTCTGTTGCTGGACTTCTGCCTGCATTCTCTTTTTACTCCTGCAGCTCTTTCTTTTATTGTTGTTTGTTTTTTATTGGGGGGAGGGAGTTATTGTCTTTAGTTTACAGAATGTTAATGAAGTGTATCTACGCCCCCTCTAAGTTCCCCCGCAAAACTCCCTTATTAGCTGCCTCTAGTCACTTAGGAGTGGGCTTTTTAAACCCTGGTTCTCCCTGAGTAGTCCTGTCCCCTGTTTAAGAGTTGATGGATGCTAAAAAGCTTGGGGATCCAAGCCTCATTAAGAACCTCTCAGCCTTGCCTAGCAGGCTGCTAGGATCAGCACACTGTCCCCCAAAAGCTAGGTTGACTGAAGAATTCTTCCATGGGTCTAGTGCTGTCTACATGCAGACTTAGGTCAGCTAAACAATGCTGCTCAGGGGTGTGGGCTTTTCATATCCGTGACAGATGTAGTTGAACCAACCTAATTTTCTAGTGTAGACCAGACCCAAGTAACAAACAAGTTGAAGAATGGTATTTTGAATAAGCATCTCATAACATAGTTGCTCATTATCCCACCTGTAATATTAGATAATAAATAAACAGATAAAAAATAAATTAAATTTTAAATACACTAAATAATTCTTTAAAGCTCCATTTCTGGTATAAATGTATTCAATTAGAATGTTGGACTGTGTTTATGACTCACGTTGACCTTAAAATTCATCATCTGTCTTGGTAGTGACTAATTATTGATTTTATGTAAGAACTATTTAATTAAATAGATAACTGGAAAAGATAGCTGGTAAATGCAGAGGGGAATCATTGTATATGCCTGTTAAATCGCTTTCCATATGGACACTTGCTGAGAATTTGGTTCATTTGACATCTTCAGTAAGACACTCTTTTACTCATTTGGTTGCATTTCTGAAGTGTGTCATACTGCATGCTTATTTTAGATTGCTGACATTTCTGAGAACAGTTGGTTAGACACATATGTACTAATAAAAGAGTTATTGAAAGATTAATATTTCATTGGGGAAGGTCAGCTGTGTGATGATGACTTTTCCTTGTTTGAAATGTTTGCTAAGAAGGTTAGGTTAATTTATTTTTACTCCTGTCTCTCAATCAATACATTCCTCCCTGGAGCCCCCAACAATTATGGAAGAATCATTCCCCATTCAAAGAGAGGTTAAGGTCTCTTTTTAGAGCTGTCAAACAAACTTGTGGATTTCCTGAGAGCTGCAGGAGCAGAGCTCTTTTTCCATGGTGCTCAGGAGATCTAAAAGCAGGGAGCTGGGTGAGGAAACAGGCATGTCAGGGAAGTAAGGAGGGGATTGGAGGCTATTCCCTAGCTCCCCTTCTAAGACTCCCAGTCTACAGCTGTTGGAGACCACAAGAATCTTCAGAAGACTTTCTTTTTTTTTTTTTTAAAGAAAAATCCTTTACAAGCCAACTAGTCACCATATTAAATTTTCTGAAGGCCCCTCTGCAAGAAAATGGGTAGTGCCTCTTTTTTTTTTTTTGTATTAAGCTTTAAAAAATAATACGTTATAAATAAAAAATAAAAATACATTTTCCTGCAGTCCTTTGTCATTCTGTAATAAGATCACTGGAGTTCACCTATCATAGTAACATTACAAATTCAAAAGGTTAATACTTTTTTTTAAAGTAGAGTTTAATCAGCTGTACTCTGGGCTTGGGAACTAGATGTCACCCCAAGGAGTCCATTAAATTATGTTTTATTTCATTTCTGGTTGTTTGTTTTTGCTACAAATTGACAAAAACACAATAAAAAGAATTTTTGGAACTCTGGTGAACACCCCTATTTGCATGGTGTCCTAATTCAGAGACCTCTCACCTACTTCATTTCCAATTTTACAGAAAATATTCTTCCTTGGCCTTAGATATAACATTATAGTTTTAAGGGCAAACTGATTCTTGTGCAAAATGGACTGGGGAAGGCAAAATGAAGATTACAATGGAAATCCAACCACAGCCATGATTTATGGAGTAACATATTCCCATAATGAAGAGCTGAAGTCAATCAACAAAAGTGGCTCAAAGAATTACTAAGATGAAGGCTTATCCAATATTTACCTAAGAATACAGTTCCTATACAACCGTGTGATAACGTAGTCTTCATATAGTGGTCACTATTAAAAAATCATCATTCCTCTGTGGCTCCTATACCTTGATATTTGATATAGGGTAGTCATTCTCTATTCTTAGGAATGTGACGCTTGCATTATTTCAGATATTATAGTGTGGGAGCAATTGGTAAATGATGATTATTCAGAAGTGACCACTGAAATTGAAGTAAATATGCTCACAAATAACTCAGATATCAGTCACCGTCAAAAGGTCAATAGACAACTCTTTCTGTTCAGTCCTTACGGAGGTTGGTCATAGGATAACTAATTCCCTAATTATGGTTGGCACATCTGTAACATGGATTTTAAGATTAAGTCATATCCTCTAGCTTTACCACTGGCCTATATATTGTCCTTCATATCTTGCTCCTGAATAACCAAAAATATTCAGTCAATATTTTTTATATTAGAGTTGCAAAACAGAATTTTGGTACTCCAGTAATCATGTGATTAATTTTAATCCTATTTATGTGCCTCCCTAGCTATCAGTTACCATTGCAATGAAGCATCTAGCTGCCAAGTCTGAAGTATTTTTTGTTTAAATTTGCTGGGTCCATCTCTACTGAACAAAAGTCTTATCAATTTCCCATTAAATTGACAAGTGCGGCAGGCTGAAAGAACAAAACATTTTTTAAAAATCCGCAAAGTATTATATAACTCGTAGGAGGTCTATGAACCATGCAAAAGAAGAGGGAGAAAATTAAAATAATGCAGAAGGATTCTTTAGTTACCAATCATAACAAAACAGGTCTTAAAAGATCCTTGAAGGAAGAGAGCTGTATCGGAATAGTATGAATTCATTATGCCAACTTTAAAAGCTTTTTTATGTGCTTGTGTTTGGTTCTATTCAACTCATTCTACAGTGAGTGATTAATCATGAACAATCTAATTTAATCCCAGGTGTCTGGCTGGTATGTTTTGCCCACACGCTCAGAGTCTAACTGATCATCATATTTGGGTTTGGGAAGAAATTTTCCCCAGATCATATTGTCAGAGACCCTGTGGGGTTTTCACAGCATGGGGCACGGGTCACTTGCTGGTTTGAACTAGAGTAAATGATGGATTTGCTGTAACTTGGAGTCTTTATTTAAAGTTTTGAGGACTTCAGTAACTCAGCCAGAGGTTATGGGCCTATTGCAGGAGTGGGTGGTTGAGGTTCTGTGGTCTGTGATGTGCTGGAGGTCAGACTAGCTAATCATGATGGTCCCTTCTGGCTTTAAAGTCTATGAGTCTAGTTATTAAGAACAGTAAACCAGATTTCACACAGCAAAGGTCTGCAAGAGCAAAGCCAAAGGTAACTGATTTTTATGGCTTCTACAGCTGACCTGATCTTTTTAATCAATTTTACTCTTGCTTGGATAGTTGAGAGTTATGTAGTTAGCGTAGCACTCATAGAGCACTGCTCACCATTATATACCTACTCCATCCACCTCCACCCTCCTCCCCACATGGGATGAGATTCATAGTTTTATAATTTCCTACTTATATTAGCATTTCTGATACATCAGTTTCCAATTTATCTCAAAAATCATTAAAATAAATTCAAATTAAATTTGGTGAGATGCTGTCTTCCATGAGTTTAAAGTTTTGCTGCTCTGACTTATGCAAGGGGACAAATTGGTCTTCAAGAAGTGTAGGCATCATCCACCAAGTGCACCTCATCCAGGCCTGAGAATGAGTTTCAAGATATGAAGGTTGCATGGGAAAAAAATCACCAATTATGAGTGGACATAGATTGTGTGCATATCTTTTCAACATAAATTTGTAAGCTGGAAAAAAAAAAAAAAAAACAGTACAGGAAAAAGATGACCCAAAATTATCCAAAGCAATGAATGCAAACCCCACAGTAGTGAGTCTCAGTGCCCGGGGCAATTGCAGTGTAAACATCCCTACTTGGGATGGAGAGAGGGTCTCAGAGCCCAGGCTCAAGCCCTAGAGGGAATGTCTACAGTGCTATTTTGCCTTGAAAGTCAGGTCAGTTGATCCGGGCTCTGGGAGTCACTGCCATGTTTTGAGTTTGGGGATTTTTTTTTTTTTGCAGTGTAAATGTATCTTTAGTTACTTTTGTAAACAAGGCTTAAGCTCCTAAATCACTAAGATGCTTTTGAAAATCACCTTAACAATATTTACCTCCTTTGTAAAGTTTGTTGAGATCTGTTGATGAATAAAGCTACTGAAAAGCTAGATATATTATTATTAATCTATGGATTCTTATGTTTCAGTCTTTGTTTTTAATATGTCTTTATTATGTCTTTTTAATATATTCTTAATTTTTGTTACTTTGTTTTTAATATGTCTCATTTTCCTATAAGCCAGAAGGGTTTAGGTGTTTTTGGGGAGATTTCACACACACCATCCTAAGAGATGAAACAGCCTCCAACCACTGGAAAAAGGTGGTGAAAGAAGAGTAATACTGCTTCCTATCTCCCCTAAGCTTTTCAGTCAAAAGGACCTGGATGAACAAGTTTTCTCCCGTAGCATAACTTTATATAACTACAGTTGAAAACCAAGTTAAGGTAGCAGTAAAAAAAAATTAAAAATCCATGAAGTCAGGTAAGGATAGGATGTTTTTAGGTTTGGGGATGAAAATTTCACACAGCTGTTTAGTTAGCCAGAGCTAAACTGACATGGAAAAGCCTGCTTTATAAAAGCTGTACTTATGGAACTATATTACAATTATTGGAAATACAGTAAACACAGAATTATGAAGAGAGGACACTATTCTTTTATTGTAAAAATATCTGCTATTCTTTAATAAAGTATTGTTTGTGAACTCATGAAAACTGACAAAATGATGCTTCACAAGTTTGTTTTTGTTCTTTGTTGAAGTTACAGGTACATTGAATTGAGGGGCATCTTAAAAATGAACAATAGTTTCTGTGAATACATTTCTATTTTGCTCACATATACCCAATAGTAGTAGCAGAACGTAATTTGCAAAATAATTTAATCAGTAGTATTGCATTAATACCCATCATTAAAAAGCTTTTCTGTTGGCTATTTTTCTGTGCTGCTTTTAAAAAGTCCTCTCTGATGCACTGCAATAGGTGATAGTTTAATAGTAGGATAAATTACTGACCTCAGTTGCACCACATTACCTGCTGTCTTACATAACCCATCTATATTTGAATATGTAAAAGGCAACAAAATATTGATAACAAGCACTGAAGTGTGAATGTACTGCCCATTGTGTTATTACTTGTTATTTGTGATGCCAGGTTAAAGGTGAGTTTAAATAAGACAGTTTGAGTAAACATGACATATTTAAAATAATTGTTAAAGACTGTACACATTGAAAAAGCTACTATTTTAAGGTTAGGCAAGTGATTTAGATAAAAATATAATGATCTTATTTCTCTGTACTGCTGTCCATCTTCAACAGCCCCCAGTATGTCTCTGAAATGATACCACTACTGACATGGTACGGCAGCAACTTATTGTATAGCGAGCTACAATGTGAAGAGACCAAATTTTACCAGTACATGGGGGTAAATCCCAAACTTTACAGAAAACACCATATGATTTTCAATGATCACACAGAATAGAGAGGTTTTTTTTAAAGACTCAACAAAAGTCCTCCCCCGTCCCCCCCCAGTGAGAATAACATACCACACAATGCATTAACCTCTAAGC
The DNA here is from genome assembly GCF_026122565.2 of Emydura macquarii macquarii. Classification (NCBI taxonomy): domain Eukaryota; kingdom Metazoa; phylum Chordata; order Testudines; family Chelidae; genus Emydura; species Emydura macquarii. The sequence continues at coordinate 6,745,510 of NW_027130698.1, forward strand.
GATAAAGGGCTGAGTTGACTCTACTGGAACATAACTCATGGCTTGAAGGTGGCCAATATTTTAAACCTGGTGCTTCGACCATTAAGATTTGACAAGTGAGTCAAAGGAAAGTTGGGCCCCTTTGAACAAGGCTGCACAGTAAAAATCTAAGGAACTGATGGTAAGACCAGTAATGATTTATTGGGTCTGCTTCTTCCTTTTTTAGATTATTCAGTAGAGGATGGTGCCCCCACTTTACATTCATGTCTTTTTATCCAGACATAACAGGAACAACCACTTTCCAATTATTTTTAAAATCACATTTTATTCAGGGAGGTAGTGCATATGTAACAAATATAATATTAAAAAGACAGCATGGTGGGATCAAATTACTGGAACCCCCTACTGTAGCATGGATCTGGCCCAGCTGGTCATAGAAGATATCAGCAAAGATAAATGATATGATCAAGATCATAGTTTAGAATTAAGATCAGTTATGTAAAGCCTAAAAAACTCTTCAAGACCTACATAACCTCAAAATCATATTTTATCTGTGAGTTCACACACTAAAAACTATACAATTGGGCTCTATAAACCTTGGCTCAGTTAAATATATTCTGCCTGGAAGAAGAGGAATTAGGTATTCTAAAACCCTATCTAGCATAGTACAAGTTCTTTTGTTTTACTTTCTAGTGACACACTACTTCCTAGCTTTCTTCTGACAGTTCTAGCCAATTTTTTCTTTATGGAATCACTGACTGACATGCCTGTAATTTTCTAGACTGCAGAATTTATACACAGCTTCAGTAGCATGATAATTTATAAGATGCTATACTTCTTACAGATAATATTTTCATGCCAATGTCACTTGCCCCTGAAAATGCCAGGTACATCAGTCAGCTGGTGACATCAGGTCAGCTGGTGAAACATTTATCCAGAGACCTTTTATACAGCAACTTATAATTGAAACATTTTATAGCTAATTGGCCCTCACAACAACCTGCACAGTAAGTAACTGTTACCATCCCCATTTTATAAATGATGAACCAAAGGAGCAGAGAGAAGAAGTGACTTGCCAGTGGTCACCCAGTGAATCAGTGTTAGAGATAGGAAGAGAATCCAGACATTCCCAATTCTCATCATGTTCATTCCTCTGGACCCAAAGTTGCCAAAGGTAATTAATTTTGATATTTCATTGGGATGTGGGTGTGTAAGCATTCTTAAAGAGGTCTGGGGTGTTGATGAGGAGTAAGAATTGGCAAGGGTAAGAAAACATTTTTGATGAAAAGGCAGAGCACTTTTTAGTATAGGAATATTAGTTAATAATCAAATAATGCTTTCTGTTTGAGGTAACAAGCATATCCAGGGCCAATCAACTCCTTGACTTTAGCCTTGGAGTTTGTAAGCCCAGAATACAGTTTTTACTTCATAAACAGGCCATACTCACAAGCTATCTTCTGTAGCAAATGTTATTTTATAGGAACTACAGTTCATGACAAATCATATTAAGGATATTACTATGCATTATCGTCTGTATGAAAAAAAAAGTACAAGAGCTTACCACTAAGCTGTATGTATGTAACATACATTGCATTCATTCACAGAAACCAAACACCTTAATTCAGGAGAAGATCACATAGCAGGAATAAGAGCTTTTCATGAGATGGAAAGTATTTCAGTCAGATAGGAACACATTATGTACAAATCATGCAAGCTGATTTGTGTGTGTGGACCTTGCTGCCCACACAGTACCAAGTATCCACTCATGGTGGTCTGCTTGCAAGTTTGTGGCCTTAATTTTTTTCTTTTGTTGAGAGCCAATACATATTAACCATAAAGAGTTAGAATGGAGGGAATTAGAAAAAAATAGATGAGGTACATAGTTTCAAACTTGAGGATCATGTTGGGTGCAATTATGCATCTAAAAATGGAGCTGTTATATAAAACAGAGGTACTAACAGATACATGCAATATATCCATAAATTTGTCCAACACATTTCTATTTCTCCTCTATTCTCGATGAAAAACAGCAACCAGAAAACATGAACACTGAAGAGCTCTTAAAAGCCACGAATCGAATCATATGCCAGTTGGAATATGTAGGTATTTAAAATATTGAAAATAACAAAAAAAAAAAAAAAAAGAGTAAGCATAGTGGAAAGGTGAACAACAACAAAAAAAGATGACTTGCTGTTTCTAAATGGAATCTAAATGGGGGATTACTGCTCTAATCTTAGTTTTCATGCAAGTGATTCAGCCATTTCTAATAAGGCATGGGAAAAACCATTGTTTTTGCCCATGTTTAAAAAGTGTGGCCACCTTTTCTTTGAATAGCTCTAATACCGCATACTCTGGAAGAAGGATTTGAAATTTGTTAGCAGGGGGTTTTGTGTCATGGAACATGTCTTCTCTCACCCACGTGAAAATCTGCCCAAATATGGCCGTAGAAAAACTGCAGTTTGAACATGCTCAGTAGAACTTCTTTGATGCTAGCTGCTAAAATCTCTGAAGATTCTTACCTCACTGAGCATGCTTGAGCTTTCACAGATGCTAGTGTTGACCAAACTGAGCATGCTACAGCACAGGACTCTGGAGGGTCAGTAGGACATTTCCTGCAATCGCTAGTCTGGGCTGCTCTGGGTCAGGTGGGATCAGACACTTGAATGCAGAGAAGACAAAAGCCAAACCAGAAGGAGGGAAATGAGTAGATTGGGTCAAGGAGTTTGGAGACTAGAGGAGGGAGTTAGAAGGGAGGGACTGGGAAAAGTTGGGCAAGGAGTCAAGGGCTTGGAGTTGGGAGAAAAAGTCATAATGGAACTGAAGGAGAATGGGGTCCTGTGGAAAAAATATTATGTGATCATGTAATTAAAGACTATTATAATGCATATGTACAAGGGGGCCAAATTAAGATCACGCAAGCAACCTTAATTCTTGCATACTCTAACTTTTGAATGCTTGACTTTGCAACCCCAATGATGATCTTTTAACATAGTTTTTTAAGATATATATGTGTAATATAAATATATCAAGATCATAACGTCCATGTTTGACTCAACATAGTATATTGGACAAGTGGGGGGGAGGTACATTTTTTACCCTTTGTGGTAAATGCATACATAGATTTATAGAAGCAAAGGCCCATTTACATGTCTTTTTCTCTATGTTGATACAAAGCACTCAAGCACATCCATTGCTTTGTTCATGCAAGCAAAAATATTTGTGTTTAAGAGCCTTAAAGGAGCAGGGCTTTTTTGCATGTAAAATTGTTGGTGTGCAAGTTTCAAAATCGGGAGTCTGTTGACCATGACTTTGCTTCCTTGTGTGATAATATGATTTATGAGGCAGAGTAAGTTTTAAACTGATTTAGTATCTCCAAATAGTAGGTTTAATGGTTGTAGGAACTCGTGGGTATTTGTTGTTCATGTCACTCACTATTCACCAAGTGAATTAAGACTTTTTCATAATCAAAGAACCTCTGTGTAAAAGAAGTAGCCTCTTGTGTAATGCTACAGTGCTAGAAACACTGAGAATGATATCAGAGCAGGGAGGTCATGGTTGCCAGTGGGAACAAGAGTAGTTATGGAATACCCATAATGAGAAGTTAACATACTTGTCTGCTGATCTCCACTGACAGCTGAATCTCAAATTTTATAAAAACCCACCAGGGGATATCAGTAGGTGGTTAATGGAAACTTAATTATAGCAAATAGTATTGCTTAACCCTGCACTGTAAGTAGCACTGTGAGGTGCACAGTACAGAATTATTTACCCTTATTACTGTTCATCTCATGCAAAATCTACCTTTGAAAATATATTAGCATACCATTTTTCTTAAATGAATTTATGAATGTATTTTATTTGTTAATTTAGGCGTGTCCCTTCAGACTATATAAACTAAATGTATGAAAATATTTCATACACAGCAGTGTAGAGAAAGAGTTCTCAGTTTACCTCAGGGACAGACTAAACTGTAGAATTCTATACATACTGTATAATGTGGCCATTTGCAGACCATAAAGCTCTTTTACAGTATATATGTTACATTGTCTTGAGAGGATCTACAAGTGTGATGTATGACAATCTATTTAAAATGCATTGATTTATTTCTCATGCTTCTCTAACACACATTCTTGAATCTAGTTAACTTGAAGTTAGACAATAGGTCTGCATAAAAAAGTTATTCAATTTGTATCTTTCTGCTTGTTTTATCACTTTATACATTTTAATTTAGGAAATGGAGCTCAATGACATCCAGATTATTACTATTCATATAAATAAGGATGTAAAAATTAGAGACTGATAACAAATCATGCGTTATTGCTATTTAGGGATCATCATATTTTAGTTAACCATGGTCTGTTCTATGACATACCAAGTTAAGTGGTCAATTACAAAAAATGTGTACTCGTAATCTTCCACTCAGTGTCCTACATGCTATTTGCAGTAGCTTATGTTTTTACTTAGATCTATTGTTGAGTTCTACAGATAGAAATCAGATTTGTATATGTGCAAAATGTGGGGGAATGGTTCTATGAAAGCTACAAAGCTTCACCTTCCCCAAAACAAATCTCACATATCTATAACCTCACTCACAAAACTCATAGGATTTAGTGGTGGCCAAATAGAGCTGCTCTCCTCACTTTGTCTGCTTCAAGCCAAGAAAGCCCACATCACCTGGTCCAGTGCCATGAGATGAGCTCCACTGCTGCCTGGTCCAGTGTCAAGAACCAACTCTAAGTAAGGTACAGAATCTCAAAGCATTAAACCCAGAGATAAACAATACCCCAGACAATTACCCAAGTCTCTCAAACAAAGCCTGTCCAGGTTTTCCACTGAATTTGGGCTCACTGCCAAATGACAGTCCATTGCCGATCAGCTCAGGGTGACCCATTTTCCACAGGCAATACCTTTCACACTCCCCACTTTCTTTTTAAATACATTTATATGCATCGTATAATATTTCCAAAACAGAACACAAACTCCAATCATAAACATAAAATACTGAATGGAAATGCACGGAGCAAAATCATAATTTATGTAAATAAAGACTGCCCGAGATAGGTTTTTTTCCTCTTATTATATAAAGAGAGCAATACTTTGCCCTATGAAAAACAAGATGGAGTGCAGACAAGAAACAGAGAGAAAGAGGCAGAGAATGGAAGCCAAGTAGCAGCCTGGAAGCGAGGTGTGGCTCTAGGAGATGCCCAGAGAGAGGTTCTGGGTTAGGTTGCTGGCTGAAAGAACGTTGAACCCATAACTAAGAAACTATTCCTTTTGTTTTTGGTTGCTCCTGCAGTTAGAGAAGCAGGACTTTGTACATTGTTTGTAAATAAACAAGATAGCATCAAATAAATACCAGATATATCATCAGTTTCTACTTCCAATTGGAACAACCCACAAGGCCCAAAACTGACTTTCAGGTTAGAGAGGGATAACAGTACACTTACTTTCATTATATTTCAGATACTTTTAGCATTATTGATGTTAAAGGTGAGATTGTGCTTGGCCAATGTGTACACATGCAAGAGTGGAGAGGGCACAAGGAGTCTTCTTGCTCACCTTACCCATTCTATCCCTTCACATTTGCAGTCCCTTCATTTTCTTGATGACAGAGATTGCTCCTCTAGAGAACAGGAAGTGGTAGGAGAAGGTGTCCAAGACCTGTGCAGCTATCTGAATCTGAAGAAGAGAATAAAACGATGTGAATGCCTTGGGAATTCCTCATGCAGAATCCCTTCCAGAGATTTTTGTGGGATGCACATCATACAGGCCATTGCCTTCATGACTCAATCAATCTGTTCCTTAAATTTTACAGGTATTGGCAACCTACCAAACTAGGAAATGGAAGTTGATGACAACAATGGAAGTTGATGGCAACAATGAATCAGTTTGTCTGGTGCAGAGGGAAGGATGGACCTTTCACTTGCCTCTGGAATTCTTGCCCCAAAGATTCAGGGATACAATGATGTCCTGATGAGGCAAAAGTAGTAGATTTTCTAGGGGTTCAGAGCACTTGGAGCTGGTTTTGTGGTATGTGAGGCTGATATTAGAGGAGTAGTGAAGGGTCTGCTTCTGGAAGAGGTGAAGGCATGCCTCCTACTTTCCAGTAGTGCAGGCTGCTGCTGGTTTCTTCCGGATGGGGCTTTTAAAGGAACTTTTGCCTGCGAGTGGTTGGTGGAGAGCCAGCACTAAGGACAAGTAGTGAGTGGGAGGGAAAAGAAACAGGCTGCCCTATCCCAGTGTCCTTTGAGCAGTAGCCTACCCACAGGGGTATAAAAGGAGAGGGGGCCATCTGTATATACAATTATATGTATAGTTTTCAAGGAAAAAACTCTTCTGATGTACCAGACTACTTGGTCAGCAGCAGGAACATTAATCTCCTTGGCAGTCAATCAGGATTTTCAAAAATTAGGAGAGAGCTGCCTGAGACATGATTAAGAAGCAATGATTTTTAACCTCTCAATTCTTGATGGACTCTGATATTTTCCTTTTTACAGTTCTTCTTAGGAAGGTTTCTTTTAAACTACTACATTTAACTCTTGAATCAATCTTGCACACAAGGAATCTCTAAAAGATGCTATCAGTAAAATGTATTGATCTGGTAAAAGTCAGGTTGACCTTTGCAGGTTTGTATAGGTTTTTGAAAGGTTGCCTTTGGTTACAGTCTTATTCTGTTTTTCATTTCCTGAAAAGCAACATACTTGTAAAGGGCTCTGACAAACATGAGTCATTTTAGGTTCTTAATAAGAATTATATTAGAGTTTCATGTTAAATATCATCTTCAGTTTCAACCTTCTTTTGAAAGAAGGTGATTATATTTGACCAGAATATCATCTAAGGCTACAATTTTATACTCATAAGAATGTGTGTAATATTATTCAGTGGGACTACTCACATTGCATAAGTGTTTGAGGATCAGAGTTTATATCCATAGGTACCATGAGAATCAGGTTAAAAAAGAAAAGTTACAGAGCTTAGGTCTTGCAACCCCTGTAACGTTAGAGATGAGACTTTTGTACTATAATTTACCGCAATTGTCTGTGTTAATGTATTACAGATTTGTTTGCATATGTTTAGAGGAGTTGTGTAATTATAATTTATTTAAAGTTGACCTATGAAGATTGAAATTATCTGAAACTTGTGGATCTCAGTGGTACTAAAGATTCATAATAAAAAAATTGATTAATTTCTCAAATACTCTTTCAGACAAATATTCCACACAAATATAACAGTCTTACATATTTCTTATGCTTCTGCCAATTTAAAGCTCAGATCTGCAAATTGCATGTACAAAACTTTATTCACATATGTAGTTCAACTGTTTTTAATGAACTGTTTGTCTGAGTAAATTTATGCATATGTGTAAGTGTTTACAGGAGAAAGCTATCAAAGTGCCTTAAGATGCAGTATGATGTCTAATGCGATTTTCAAAAGTGCCTGGTACCTAACTCCTATTAAAATCATTGGGAGTTATGTGTCTAGGAACCAAACTGCATCTTTGGTGCCTAAACATCTGGCCCTTAGTTATCTTTGTGGTGAAATTTTAGCCACAATTTCTTCCCTATACATTAAAAAGAAAGGAATCCCAGACTTTCCAAAAATTACTATTTATAAATTATTTATACCATTATAAATTACTATTTATAAATTATTTATAAATTACTATTCATTTAAGCATGGTTTCCAGCACTAACACAAATAAAAATTGAATTTTTCTGTTAATTAAAAGGCATATTAAAAGGCACTGAAGTCAAAGACAGGACTCCTGTTCACTTCGATGGGTATTAGATTGGCCCTATGGGTAGTATCTGATCTCTATTTGTTGGGTTTACTTTTCTATTTTACCTCCAAATCATTCTTTTTAAAAATGTGCAGTTATCTGAAATAAACATAGGGATTCAGAAGCTTTATAATGGGTTCCTGATAGTTACTGCTATTTTAATTAATCAAGTGAATGACACTAAATTATGCATTAACATAGTAAAGGACAGCAGGAATATTGCTCACATGAGGTATTAACAATGTACTGGCCAGCAGGAATAGTAGTCCAATAATAAGAATACAACATCTGGCAACATCCTATGTTGAAGCTTCAAGCACTGGTTAATTGTAGCATTCTTCCCAAATTATTATTACTTTGAGGTTGCATGCATGCTTTCTAAGCAGGATGTACTTCATACTTGTCAGAGGCATGTCAGATGATTGTTTGAAATGTGATTTATATTGGAAACCCAAGGGCAGACTTAATAGTCCTCAGAAACAAATTCTTAGGAAACTGTATTACATCCAACAAAGCACAAACAAAAAGCCTCCTAAATGACAGGTGATAAGAGATCTGATAGGAAATTCTGAGTTTTGAGACACTCTACATCTGGCTGTTGATGGCTGGATAATTTTCTGCTTCTGAAGGTCTTGTTGAATCATAATGACTGCACTCCCTGAAACATAAATCATTTGAAAAAGCTATTATAATATCTGAGTATCACAATTTTCATCACAAGATGATGTGCCAATAGATTCAAATCCGGATACCAGTACCCATCTTGAGGAACCCGCGTGGATGTTGGACAGATGCAAATGAGTGGATGTTGTGGAACAGCTGCAGAGTTGCTCCAGGGATGTGGCTACCTTAACCCAGAGGTTGGGCCTTATATAAATTTTGCTACTCTGACTACAATAATCCTTTAGTTCTGACTGGCTCCTGTACTCAAAATAGTTTGCCAGAAACCAAGGTGTGACCTCAGTTTCTCACTACTGTCAGCTGCAGCAGACTGTCATGCAGTGATTTATATCACCTGGCATCATGTGCATTCCCATCCTCAGTTTTCTCTTTGGAGCTGTGCCTCAAGCTTAGACCTCTGGCACACATAAAAGGCCGTCCCTTCTGGGGTAACCAGACTTCTAAATAAACAATCAACCGAGCCAAAGAGTTTGTGAGGAAAAAAAACCCTTCCTTCTCAACAGGGTCCATGTGCTGGGTGTTTCCCCATGAGATCCACTTTGTACCAGAGACTGGTGCACAAATCATAAATGAAAAAATAGTCAAAATTATCTAACTATCTGATCACAGGTTCTCAGCTGGGTTATAACAAAATTCCCTACCTGAAAATAGTACATAGACTACTAGAACAGATACGGTATAAGAAAAGCTATAACTTAACTATAATACTTAACACTATTAATCTAACAATACATTAATCAATAACTCTCTATACATATATTATTATTATTAGAAATCCTTAACAATCTATCATCAAGCAAACATTAGCTAGGTGGTTGCTGGATGGGTAGAGAGGGAGAATCTCACTCAGCCCACTAGCTTCCAACTTTATTGACATGCAGACTCAGGTTGCCTTTAAATTACACGACTTTTAAAACATCCCTCTGTTCGTCAAGGAAGGTCCTTCTGCTCTGTCCAAAGATTGCTAAGAGAGTTAACCCAGGCTCAGACACAGAGCAGGGACTCAGTTAGCCTGGCTGCCTGTAAGCCCAGAGGCACTTGTGCAGGATTGTCTTAGAGATATCACAGAGCAGGAAGGTGATCAGGAACAGTCAACACAGATTCACTAAGGGAAAGTCATGCCTGACCAACCTGATTGCTTTCTATGAAGAGGTGACTGGCTCTGTGGATGTGGGGAAAGCAGTGGATGTGATATACCTTGACTTTAGCAAAGCTGTTGATACAGTCTCTCACAGTATTCCTATCAGCAAGTTAAGGAAGTATGGGTTGGATGAATGGACTATAAAATGGATAGAGAACTGGCCTGAGCATAGGGCTCAACGAGTAGTGATCAATGGCTCCATGTCTAGCTGGCAGCCAGTCACAAGCGGAGTGCCCCAGGGGTCGGTCCTGGGGCCGGTTTTGTTCAACATCTTCATCAATGATCTGGAGGATGGGGTAGATTGCACTCTCAGCAAGTTTGCAGATGACACTAAGCTAGGGGGAGTGGTAGATACCCTAGAAGATAGGGATAGGATACAGAAGGACCTAAACAAACTGGAGGATTGGGCCAAAAGAAATCTGATGAGGTTCAACAAGGACAAGTGCAGAGTCCTGCACCTAGGACGGAAGAATCCCATGCACAGCTACAGACTGGGGACCGACGAGCTAGGCAGCAGTTTTGCAGAAAAGGACCTGGGGGTAACAGTGGATAAAAAGCTGGATATGAGTCAGCAGTGTGCCCTGGTTGCCAAGAAGGCTAATAGCATATTGGGCTGCATTAGTAGGATCATTGCCAGCAGATCGCGGGAAGTGATTATTCCCCTCTATTCGGCATTGGTGAGGCCACATTTGGAATACTGTGTCCAGTTTTGGGCCCCCCACTACAACAAGGATGTGGAAAAGTTAGAGAGAGTCCAGTGGAGGGCAACAAAAATGACTAGGGGGCTGGAGCACAAGACTTATGAGGAGAGGCTGAAGGAACTAGGCTTGTTTAGTCTACAGAAGAGAAGAATGAGGGGGGATTTGATAGCAGCCTTTAACTACCTGAAAGGGGGTTCCAGGGAGGATGGAGCTAGGCTGTTCTCAGTGGTGGCAGATGACAGAACAAGGAGCAACAGTCTCACGTTGCAGAGGGGAAAGTTTAGGTTGGACATTAGGAAAAAGTTTTTCACTAGGAGGGTGGTGAAGCACTGGAATGGTTACCTTGGGAGGTGGTGGAATTTCTATCTTTAGAGGTTTTTAAGCTGCGGCTTGACAAAACCCTCACTTGGATTAATTAGCTGAGGTTAGTCCTGCTCTGAGCAAGGGGTTGGACTAGATGACCTCCTGAGGTCCCTTCCAACTCTATGATTCTATGATTCAGTTAGCCCAGTTGTCTAAAGCCTAAGGCGCACCTTTGCTTCAGTGATGCTCACCACTGTTCAGATGTTTTTCAGGGCATCGCAAAGGTCTTGTCACAGAGCTCCTTTCTTTGCTGCAGGTTCATTCCAGCTCTTTTCTTCCAAGTGATTTCTGCTCTTCTTCTTTAAGTGGTCAGTTCTCTACTCCTCAGGTGATCTCAGCTCTCTACAAAGCATAGCCTGCTGACTGCAGGCTTTATATACAGTTTGGTCACCCAAGCTCAGCCAATGAGCTTGAAGGCCTCTTAATATGTTAATTAGGCTGTGTCTGCCATGTTAATTATGTTCTGATGTAAAAATACTCTAAGCCAATCAATTACTTAATATGCCTGGCTTTCTATGCTAATTAGCCTAGCCTTCTATGCTAATGAGGAGGGCAGGGCAGGGAGTTATGTGACAGGGAGGGGGCTTACCCTAGAAGTGAGAACGTCAAAATGGATAAAGGAGGGGTTAGGAGTGAGGAGGAGAGAATCCCCCTTCCAACTTCCATTCTCAACTGTCACTTGCTGGATTTAATCCTTAGCTAAGAATCCTATTCCTAAAACTAATCATTATTCTAAATGTTATAAAATGTCCTGATACTGATACCACTCATTTCAATTACCCAAATATTCAATCCATCAATCTCAGGAAAAAAAAATTAAACCCCTTTTGAGGCTTTTCTGCAAGCCTTTATTTCAACATTCTTTTGGGCCATTTAGACAACTAAAGCAAAAATCTCTGGCTACACCATCTTTTCAAGTATGAGGGAAAGAAGGGTTCATATAGCAGGACTTCTTTCCCAGTATACCTTACTGGGTCAGGGTAGTGAGAGACCGGGAGGGTCTAAACACCTTGCAAACACAAATAAAATGTGTGCCATTACAAGTGGGGTACTGTTATGTGTTACGTCTAAAAGCTAGTTGAAACTTCGAAAGTTTCAAAAATTTTCAATTAAATTTTGACGTTTCAAAATTTGAAAAAAAGGAACAATTTTAAAGACTTTTTTTTCAAATATAGAATTGTGCAAAATTTTTGAAATTTCAAATTATGAGGACACATTTTAAAAACAATCCCACATTTTTTCAACAAGCTCTAATTATGAGTTATATGCAAAGATGCTTTAATGATAAAATGTTAATGAGGACTTTTGGTACCTTGATTTCAGTGGGGTCAGGAGTTTACCCATGATTAACAAATCTCTAGAAGAAGATTGCTATACCAATGGAAAGCTGTTACTTATGTCCTATAAGAAACTTGGAGAATGGACAGAAAAAAGAAAGGAGCCTCTAATTCAGACTTGTCTTTTAATATTGAGAAAAGGGTCCAGATGACCACTTGTGATGGGAGGAGTGGAAAATAGCTGAGAGGAAACTGCCTGAAGCATAGGAAGAGAGTAGAAAGGAGCTATGGTCTTTATGAATAAGATGACACAGTGGATGAATATCTTAGTTGGCATAATGTGAACCTTTAGACCTTAATTGCATTGGTTCACAATGACATGCTATTAAAATGCCTAAGTACCTCTTGTGATTTATACATATAAATTAACCCATGCAAAAGTGAGACACAGAATCTTGGGCATGAAAAACTGCTTGACTGAAAAATTGCATGTCCCATTTGGTCTTAAATGGCATAGGATATTTTTCTGATCTCTGTTACACCAGTTTTACATGTGAGTAGCGCTACCAACTACCATGGGTTTACTCCTAAATTGCCCCAGAATTAAAAATGCTCTAGTGAATACAGTACCACATTAAAAATGCTCTAGTGAATACAGAGCATGATACACACTTTATGCTCTCAAAATTAATATTCCATTTTTCTCCTGTTGCAACGCTACTAAGATTTTAACTATTTGAATGAGATCACTGTAGGAAAACACAAGCTAGTAAAAAGGGTATTACTAGGTTAAATCAAGTAATGTACTGCTGTCACCACCTATTGGTTATCCATTTAGGTGAGAAAACTAAATCATTTACAAAATAGACCTAGAGAAACAGAAGGAGAAAAGGCTAATTAGAAAAACTAGCAAACACAACAGGGAAGAATTAATAAGAAACACTGAGTTAGAAATCTCAAATTCAAAGTAAAAGGGAACAATTTAAAGGTCCATTTAAGCATATGCAGGACGAGAAACAAATGTGTGCAGCACTTTGTGCTAATCATTAGCAAGATTATTTCACAGCAGCTGAAACATCTAAGAGAGAAATAGATCCTTATTTTTGGTGACATAAGTAAACTAATTTCTGACAATCCATTTCTAGCAAGGTAATTAGCCTTGCTTACTAAGGTTTGTCCTATTAACCTTATCTGGCATTCAAAAGATGTGCAGTATCAATAAATACACAAGTAGAATGTACTACACAACTATCCTGCATTAATTAGGGTTGATCCTGGAGTGCTTACAGAGGATGGAATTGAGGTGCTCCAGACAGCAGGCATGAAGTGGAAAGGCAAAAAGGAGTATTTCTCCCTAGAGCTCCCTCTCAAGGAGCAGCTATAATGTTGCAGCCAGCACTCTAGGTCAAATTATGGAGATAGTTAGCATTGCAAAGTTAGTTAAGTGTCTCCGAGAGGATGTGTCTGGATGCATAGGGGGTGTCCAAAATCTGCCTTTAGCACACTGGCAGTTGTCAAGAGGCTTGTGTTGGGGTGAATGCAAAGAAACAACTTTTCTAAAGAGGTAGCAAAGAATGTAAAGTACTTCTGGCAATAACTGGGCACACTATGATTTCTCCTTTCTGATCTCAGTCCACACCACTCTTTGTAATGTGAACCCAGGCCATTCACTCAGGTAAATTCACAGATTATAAAGCCAGAAGAGACAATGAAATAATCAAGTCTAGCCTCATTTACAGCTTAGATTGTAGGACTTCCCTGAATTAATTCCTGTTTCAACTACAACATTTAAAAAAACCCACATAGTATCTTGATTTAAAAATTGCTACTGATGGAGAATCTACCACAACCCTTTGATAAAGCATCCCTGTAGCCAGGAGGGGTGGTGCCCCTCTGAGAAGGACCCAGAGCGGGAGCCAGACCCACCCTGGCTGGTAGAGCCCCAAAGGAAAAACCCTGACCAGAAGCAGGTGGGTGGGTCCAGGCCTTTAAAAACCCCAGGGACACCACCTGACCAGAAGCGGGGGGTGGAGCTAGGCCTTTAAAACCCAGGCCTGTGAGCCCAGTCAAAAGAGGCCAGGCCAGGCCAGGCCAGGCCAGAGACCCATGCTGAAAGGGAGCAGCTGGTCTTAACCCCAGCCTGGGGGCCAGAGGAGGCCCTGCCGTGGAGGAACCCATGGAATTGCCAGAGCTGCCACCTGTGGATGAAGAGGGCCTGGTGCTAGGCTGCTTATTGGCCAGCCCTGCCTGAGGGCCTGGCAAAAGATTGCTTGCCTGGAAAAGGGGCGTGAAACTGCTCCCAGCAGGAGATAGCCGGAGGGGGTGGTCCCACTCTGAGAAGGACCCAGAGAGGGAGAGGCTTGGATGCTGCCCCCTGCATCCAGGGGCCCGTCCACAATCCCAATGGTTAATTACCATCAATGTTAAAAAAAATATTACCTTATTTCCAGCCTGAATTTGTCTAGCTTCAGCTTCCGGCTACTGGATCTTGTTGTACCTTTGCTAGACTGAAGAGACCATTATTAAATATGTTTTCACCATGTAGGTATTTTTAGATGGTAATCAAGTTGTTCCTTAACCTTCTCTTTCTTTAGCAAAATAGACTGAGCTCCTTAATCTATTCACTGACCTGTCCCCAATTTATCCACATCCTTCTTGAAATGTGGACACCAGAACTGGACACAGTGTAGTGGTCATACCTGTGCTGAGTACTAAGGTGATATAATCTCCCTACTCTTATTTGAGAGACCCCTGTTTATACATCCAAGGACTGCATTAGCCCTTTTGGCCACAACATCACACTAAGCATCCAGCTGATTATCCACCATGACCCCCAATTCTTTTTCTGCTTCCCAGAATAGATTTTTCCATCCTGTAAGTACAGTCTGTGTTCTTTGTTCCTAGATGTAAGACTTTAATTTGGCAATGTGAAGTTAATTTTGTTTCCTTGCACCCAATTTACCAAGTGACCCAGATTGTGCTCTCCATTATTTATCACTCGCCAAACTTTGTATCATTTTCAAACTTTATCGGTAATAATTGTATGTTTTCTTCTAAATCACTAATAAAAATGTTAAATAGCAAATGGCCAATTCACTTTAAAGTCAGTGGCAGTTTTGCCTGAGTAAGAAGTACAAGGTCATATCCATTACAGATAAATCTTTTGTAAATCAGGTTGTGTATGTGGGTTTTTAAAAACTGAAATTACTTTCTAATAGTCTAACTTTGTGGTGCTTACACTGGTAGGAATGGGGTATTTTGTGGGAACTTCAGGGTTTGGTTCAAAATCAAGTTTTCTAACATATAAAATCTAGAATTGTGCTAATGGAAAAATGGACTTGCTTTCTAGTATTCCTGAGCTATTGCCCTCAGCGTACCCAATGTAAAAATATATACAAATATTTTTAAATTGCAACGATACCCAATTCATGCTCAGTTACAACTAAGTCATATTCAAAGCCTTAAACCTGGATATAACTGATTGTTTATATCCAGATAAACAATATGATATTTTCTGGTTATTGCTCCTTGATTATATAGCACTTTATCTCCAAAGTATTTTACAAACTGTAGTTAATTAATTCTTAGAGCACGTGTGTGAGGAAGGTAAATAAGTATTATTGTCTCAGTTTAATGCATGGGGAAAATAAGGCCAGGAAACTAAAGGCCTGATTTTAAAGATGTCACTTATGTGATTAAAGCCCTAATGAAGCACAGCATTTAAGCATGTGCCTAACTTTAAACATGTGGATAGTTCCATTAGTTCCATATTTCAACTAATGGGACTACTAATTGCTTAAATATAGGCATGTGCTGTCTGAACCAGGGCCAACTGAACACAATACATAATGGATAACAAATAGTGAACAACTGACTATTCTGTGGGCACAACCCAAAGAATGAAATATGTTCTGGATAGATGGTCAGACATACACACTTTTGGAATGAATAGTTCCTTACTGCACTGAAGTAATTGGATCATTTGTGAAGTAAGGTGCTACTCAGTGTGAGGAAAGGTGAGAATCTGGCCCAAAGAGTTCAAACAATATTTAATAACCAGGGACCAGATTGGGAACCTCTTTCTCACACTGAGCAATTATTCGTGTAAATTGCCCCACTGCAGGAAGTCAGACTAGTCCTAAAAGTAACTACTCACCAGTGCAAGTAACAGATTCACAGTCTGACCCAAACAAATTAATAAAATCCAATCATTCCAATCAAATCTTGAATTGAAAACCGGGCTGAATTTGTTACACAGGGCTATCACTCTGAATCTGAATCACCCAGTCCTCCACTTGAAGCAAACCTTCTTTTTGTGTAATTGAAATGCTCTCTAATTACTTATGACTGACCAATTATTTAAGTGTTAAATTCATACTATATATAGTCAATCTGCTCCCATTTTGTGCCACACAAAGATTCTCATTTCATGTGCTGAAGTTCTCCATTTCCCCTCAATGATGCCAAGTAAATTAACATCAAGGTTTCTGCCTGCAAGTTTGCTGAAAGAGACATGTCTTTTTAGCTATCTTTTAAATCTGCTCTGACATTTTAATGGGATATAATTATTATAATGAGAAATCCATTATAAAGACAGGATTGAGGTCATATTAAAAAAACATTTTCTCTCATTGTTATCCCATGTAATAAAGTCCGTTGATTTTTAAAACAGATTTAGATTGTAGAGAAATAAAATACATATAAAATGTTCATTCAAGTGCAAGGAGGTAAATCTAGCATGGAAACATTTTTGTTTATGTAGATCTAAGACAAAGCATTTTACATCTATATTTACAGTCATTTTGAATAAGTCCAAATAAAATTCTGCAGATACACAGTCCTTAGCGACATAGTGGAGAATCTATGAATTCCCCCGTTAATCTATCCTGTATTTAACCGTATAGTTGTGTCAACCATATAAAATCTCCTTTGTAGAACTGACCTATAGAAAGCATTCATTTTGAGATACCATAGTTCTAAACTAGAATTACCAGAACAAAATTTAGTTTGTTTTTTTATATCCATGGACTGTTTATTTACTTTAGAAACTTGCATGGAAAATATAACTGTATACAAAACCATTAGTATTCTGCTGGGAGAATTTGTGTTTTGTGTTGAAGGCAGCTCACATTAAATTCAAGGTCTTAATACTCCTTTGAGGCGTCTGAAGCCCCATAGCAACTCTTGAAAAGACTTTTATTTCTTTAGCATATGTAAATTGGACAGGGTGAAGCCAATGTGATTTAAGGCTAACATCGCTTCAAGAACTCAGATGAGACAAAGGTTTTATTAAATGAAATGGTAGAGGAAATTGAAGTTCCGATATTTCGATGTAATGTGATCATGAAGATGGAAAATAATATTTAGTGAAATTAAAAGTGCAGGCTTGAAATTTACATCACTCTTAATCTACATCTGTTCTTTTCATTTAATTTATCTGACATGCCCCACTTCTTTCAGGGGAATTATAGAATGAGATCTATTGGATATAGGGATATTAGTGAAACCGCATTGGGGTCATGCAGTGATTTATGCAACATCCTTTTTACTATGTTCATCAGGCAAAGATGATAGTAAATTTAAAAAGAAGATACAAAGAAGTTTCTCTTTCCAACACACTGCTTTGCAAAGAGTTTACTTATTATTTAGTATAATATAAACATAGTATTAGGTTGTTATTGTAGACTACTTAAAAGAGGAAAATAATTTTTTTTTCATAAAGCCTTAGTCTGGAAAATATAGATCCTAGCTGTATATTATACCCATTTGAAAAGTGAGTACATTTGACCTTCATTGAGAATTTAAAATGGTCTTACCTTATAGCTGAATGAGATACTAGTGTTTGCAAAGGCTTGATCTATGACCTGCACCAAATAATTTGTGTCACAAGATTGTCTTACCCTGTATAGTTTATGAGCAATTCTCAACTAATTACATACAATTCAGATTATTGTATTATTTCCTTATTGCACTTCCTTCCCTCTCCCAACCCAATTGAAAAAGGGTAAAGGAAGAGAAGACAGGAAAGGACAAGCATATGAAAAACTTGTTGACAGTGATGGCTGCTTAAAATAAATAATGAATTACGATGTTAAGAGAGAACACAAGGGAAACAACCACTGCAAATATCAGAAAAGGCGTTTTTACTCTTGCAGCTGCAGCAAATGAACTCATAGATTTTTCCACCCTTACAGGTATTGGCAGTTTTGAGGCACTGAATCAAGGAGACTCAAGAGAACTATTTTGTGGCTAGAGAAGGGAGGGCACTTTTTCAGAAGGGTACCCCAGCATCACACATGCTGCAATTTTGTGTACCCACATTGTTAAATGAATAGTTTTATCGGTTCTTTTTATCACACAAACACATGTCAAGTGGTTAGATGCGAAATTACTAATCTCAGCACAAAATCTTATGGCTACAAAATTGCATCTGCAGAGGCTCGTGGTAAGGCCTGTTTGAGAATCTGTTTGACAAGAAAGTATTGAAAGTTATCGTTAGTTATAATTTGTATGAAACCTGTGCATAGAGACCTCAGGGCCCTTTTGTGCTGGACATAGGTGTAATAATAAGAGACACCCAAAACCACAATAAGCTTATAATCTAAAATTTTCACTCATCTTTTCACAAGGGACCTCCTTATTCAATTGCATGAGCTACCCATATAACAGATAGCAGTGTGGTGAGGAAAGCAACTGCTGTGGGTGCACAGTAATGTGGAATGGGCGGAGCCTACTCCAGCTGAGTCACTGTGCGGTATGGAATCTGTGCTAGGTAAGGGCTGAAGTACATTATCCTCTCCTGGAGAAAAGGAGATTTCAGGAATCAAACTCTGAATCAGAACATGGTCCCTGTCGAGCTCCTCTGTGCTGCCATTTATTCATGTTTTATGACAAAGTCAGAGTTTTAGCCCTGAATAGACAAGACAAGCAGAGGATATGAGAAAATATATTGTATCCCCATTTTTACAGATGAGGAATAGAGAGATGAAATGACTTGCCCCAGATCACACATGCAGTCTGTACCATAAATAAAAGTTGAACATAGATCTCATAGTCCCAGCCCTGTGCTTTAACCACAAAGTACTGCAGGAAACATGGCAAAAACGAATAGAATCAATATAAAATCCTGACAATTTATAAAATCAAATATTTATGACTGAGATGTTGGGACACCTTCTTGAGGGTGAGGATGCAGGTTAATTTCAGCATATCATGGATTGTGTGCAGGCAAAAAAATGCACTTTTGAAGATTTGAGCTGTTACGAGGTACTTTCATAATACAGTAAACATTTCTGAAATTCTTTGGAATATTTCTCTATACTAAAAGTGTTAAATTATTTCTAGGAACCTTCCACAAGAGAGAAAACAATCACAGCTGTTAATTCCTCTAGAATTGTGATGAGCAATTAGGTATTTCTTTATTGGGAATTGACAAGTTTTTCTATTTGTGCTGATTTTGTATTGTTATCAATTTCCACCTATTTTTAAGGGTGTTGCATTACCTCAGATATACATTACTCACTTCTGGGGAAATCTCATTCCTTTTAATGACAGAACGAAGGGAGACACATAGCAAAAGCAAATATTTATCACATAATTTTTATAATATCATATATCAAATATTTATCATATCATATATAATATAGCTAATACTATTACTACAATTAGATATGAACATACATGTTATGTACATAATAAGCCAATCCTGAATTACTTAATCAAAATGTCCATTGATTTCAACAGCTAAAAGTACAAAGTCTGGACAGATATCATAAGCTAGTTAATTCTCAATAAAGAACTAGTCAATTATTCATTACAGTGTTAGGAGAATTACAAACTGTGATTTTAAGCTCAGAAATCAATGGGCGCTTGGAGTAAGGACTTCAAGGATTGGCCTTGTATTGACTTCACTCACAACAACAAGGCTAAGTAACATAAGGGAAAGCAAAAGCCACTCTGTTTATTCAGGGGCTGATTCTGTTCATTCAGGGTGCTTCTGGGGAGATACTGAGCAGTTTACAGGAGCAAGCTGTGAACACACACAAATACATTTACTGTGGAGCAAAATAATGAATAGTTTACTTACTGAAAAGTATCTGTCTTGAGTAAATATTTCCTGAGGGAAAAAGCTATGTGCCAGATGCTCAGTTGCACTAACTGTAAACTCAGGACAACTGAGGAGAGCAAGAGAAATGGTGGATCTAAACCACCTCTCTGTTCTCCCAATCTCAGGCCAGCCAGGAGACCAGAAAAGCTCTTTGCACAATTTACAGCTGACCTAAGGGTAGGTCTATGCTATACTTAGACACACAGGGTGGCCCATGTCAGCTGACACAATGTTGCAGGGCTCAGGCTATGGGAATGTTTAATTGAGGTGTCAACCACACGCTCATGTCCCAGAGCCTGGGCTCCAGCCTGAATCCAAAGGTCTACACCACAATTAAACACCCCTGTATCCTGAGCGCCGCAAGTCCAAGTCAGCTGACATGGGTCAGTGCGGGTGTTTAAATTGCAGTGTAGACATACCCTATGGCTAAATTACCCCATTATAGTCATCCAGTATGGGCCCCTGGATTGGCTGATGATCATACAGAATGCCGTGTATTCCATCTCACCTCCTCTGACATTAGCATGTCCACTTCATAACCCTAGTTATGCACCGAAGAATCGTCCCCAGCCGCATATTAGCAGTGGAACTGTTCAGTCACTACTGCAGCTTCAGGACTGCAACAGGAAAGGCCAGATTTCCAATTAGGCACAGTAGGCACGTGTCTAGGGGAGCTAGCATTCTAGAGGCACCTAAACAGTGGCGGATTATCGCATCGAACATCAGGGCCCGGGCCCAGGGGGGCCCTGGCCAATTTGAGGGCCCCACACAAATGACAGAACTCTGGCCTTACCCCCAATCCTCCTCCTCTCTCCTGAGGCCCCACAGCTCTGCTCCTCCTCTTCACCCTCAAGCCCCGCCCCCTGGCCAGGCTGGGAGCTGGAGCCCAGGGGTGAGTATATTCCCTGCACCTGGAGCTGGCTGAGCCAGGCACCACAGGCCCTCTCCCTCCACCACACCCAGCCAGCCCCTCTCTCCCCCATCATGCCCCACCCCCCCAGCATAGAAAACATGAAGGTGAGCTGTGTGTGGAGGGAGGGGGGGTGCTGAAGATTCTGTGCCTAGGGGAATGTAAGACATAAAGACAGCCCTGGCAGCAGGTTCTGTTTGCTCCTCTCTCCCCCAAAGCTTATCTCTTCATAGGCTGAAGGATCCATGTACTCACATATCCATTAGACAAGTTCCTGGCCTATTCCCTCCTCCACATTGGGACAGCCATTATAGAACCCAGCACCGTGGTGCAAAGAGCGTGTGGGTTCCCTGACTGGGCTCCCTGCCACCTGTTCCTTCTCCCCCAAAGCTCACAACATACTGTGTAGCATAACCACATCTATTTTGTTGCATGCAGAGCCTTCTCGTGAGGAAGGGAATGATCTGATTTGCCCCATAAGAGGTAAGATTCGGTTGTAAGCCATTTCATGGGATGGACAAGAATCGGGAATGAGCTTTTCATTCAGCCGATATAAGGACACTACACGTACCATTTGTGTAGACTTTTCTCTGCTCTTTTACAATATTGACAAATCTCAAGAGTAATTTATCTGATAAATTACATTTACCTTTATGAGGCAGCAACAACTTTTCTTCTATTTTAGATTGGGAAAAGAAACCTACCGTTGTATTTGCTTTGTTTCCTTACTGTTATCCCCTTTTATCCCTTATATGGACATAGAATATCAGGAATCCATCTCTGGAGCAAAACAAGTGATCGCATAAGCATGTTAACAAATACAGTGTTGGAATATATATATTAACCAAGTACTCTGGAAATAGGGGAGAGCCTGTTTGTCTCTTGTGTTTTGTCAATGTAACCCTTCAAACAACATTGTTAGAGATAGCAAAGCTATATAGATTTCTGTTCTTGTTAGGTAAATTGAGTGTAGGGAGAGAATGCTTAGGGCCTGAACATGCACATGGTTATTTTTACTCCCGAACAACTACACTGAGTTCAACTGGACTACTTTGGTTGTTTGTTTGATCTGCATCAAAGAGGGCTGGATAAACATTTGCTGCAAAAATTCACTTGAATTTAAAGAGTATTTTGTTTTGGCCAAGATCCTTCTCTGGATGTTCACTTTCCATGGACGTTCAAGCTGTGTACATCAGCTCTCACAGAAAAATTATTTTCAAACTCTCCCACTGGAGTGCTATATGGAATATGGCATGGGACACCAGATTAAACAGCAGGGGGAATTGTCCCCAAAATATTAGCAAGAGTACCGGCATAAAAAGAGATGGATCTAATTGAACCCTTCGCTACTTGTTCCCAATGACATAAAACTCTGAAGCAATCAGTGTCAAAAGCATTATTGTCAAGGGAGAAATTATAATGAGTCTGCGGCTGTTGTGTTGCAAGTGACTGCCCTGAGCAATGTTACAGAGAAGGGAGAAAATTCCAGCATTGTCCCAAGGCCAGTCCTCAAGGAATGGCAAACACTCCTTACTGTTTTATGAATGTTGCAGTCTACCCGCTTCCCCAGGCTCACAATGAGTTGTTTAATCCTTCTTGCATCCCATAGACCCATCACTATTTAAACCAAGAGCATCTACATGTTAATCAAACACTCCTTAAATTATGGAATAGTAGGCTTGAAGACAGGAACTCTGTGCAAACTTATTTATGTCAGATCAACGGCATGATGTTGTGTGCACTAATGAATATTAAGCAGTGGGCTGTGTAAAAATACATTTTAGTTACCACAAACAGTGTTTTTAGTTAAAGTTTGCAATTTTAACAAACAATGAAGCCCCTTGCAAAGTAGTCACTCTCCATACCAATACTGAAATATTCACTCTCTGCAATGGGTCAATATGCATTTTTAATAACAATTACATTATATGTTGGTTGCACGCTCTGCTTGCTATCTAGACTATTTCACTTTAATATTTAATGCACAATCTTTGAAGATAGATATCTGTACTGTATGATAATCACTGATAGCACAGAGATATAATAATAAACATATTTCAAGATCATTAAGGATGTTAGAGCATTATTTCCTCACCATGAGAGAAAAGGGCTTTACATATGGTACATTCTTTACCACTCTGACAGTTCAAATTTTCATTCTTACCTCTGTTGGTCATGTAAATTTTGTTTTGATTTTCTGGTTCGTATATTATTTCATGTAGAATTGTATAAAGAGAAAGAAAATAAATCTCTGGACTCCTGTGTGCCCTTAAGATGGCATGATATGATTTTCCATGATTAGCCACATTTTGAGTCCTAAAACACTCACAGGATTCCCCCGCTTTCCCACCTCCTTATCATCTACAATGGAACTGCAACTTACTAGTCACCAGTTGAAGCGAGCAGTCAGCTCAAAGGACGGAATGTTACTTCCAAAGCACTTTATCCTTGGGTTTGGTGTCCTTACTCTTTAATTATATGATCAGCAGGTCATATTGTTTCCTTGGCCATATATGATTTGGGAAAATTAATGTTTCACAGATCCACCGGTTGTGATCAATCAGATATAACAGGTTTTCCAGAGAGGTTGTTCATACAGGTTCTTGTAACAGAATTGCACTCTACAATGAAATCAAGGCAGAATGTAAATGGAACTTGGAATAATAAGACTGCCTCTTCAATTCCACTGCAGGAATCATACTTCCCTCAAAACACACAGGACACATCTAACATTTAGACAGTCTAACGTTTAGACAGTAATGAGGAAAACATGAAGGATTACCATGAAGTTCTTACCATAAAGTCAATAGTCTAGACCTTGAGCAAGGCTAGAGTTGAAGTGTCACTTGTGAATTTATGTCTTCAGACAGCTGAAATAATAGTTTTCTGAAGTTGAAAGAAATTATGGAACTTCATTAAAGCTGTGATCATGGACAAATTTTGCAACGAAAACTGTGCCCTCGATGAATGATGCTATGAGCCTAAGTGCATTGGTTGATTTAGAGTTCAAACCTTTTGTGGTACATTCCAATGAAGATAAAATATTTACTGCCACTATATTTTGGGCTCTATATTTTTGACAATATGTTTCATGCCTCATTTGCCACCAAAGTAATGAGATTTTAGTCAATGCTCAAAAACTGACTTCACATTTTTCATAGCAAAAGCCCAAATGGGTTATTTTTCTATACCAGTGTACTACTAGTTCAATGAGGCCCTGAAGTATATGTAGACCTTGAGGCAGCCAAAGTGTAAAACATTGACTTCACAACAAATAGAAGACTAGCAGCAAAAACACTGATTAATGATTATGGCTGCCCAATAGTTTCTCTAAAATAATTCTTTAATTAAAGATTTTTATTCCCCGAAGAGTAAAGTGTATTGGTACGCCTTCTAGTTTCATAAGAAGGTGAATTTCTTCATATTACTTTATATGTTTAGAACACTGACATCACTGGTTAATTGTTAATGAAACAAAATTTCTGTCTTTCTCGCCTTTCTTTTACTTGCCTTAAATTGTCAGACATCATATTAGGTTGATTGCAAAATTTTATTTACTGCTCCATATTGATCTGCATGTTGTAATGCAGAGGTTACCAACCTTTTTGGCTCGAGGGCCACAGATATCATTTGTACAACCCTGAAGGGACACCAGTCTTTGTCAGCAGTGTCCCCCCGCCCCATCCGTCCACCAACTGCAGCCAGACAGAAGGAATTCAGCAAGGAGGCTGCCTCCCTCCTCATTGATCTCCCGATCCCCTGGCTACAGCAGGGACCCCAGCACCTAGGGACCCATGGACCCCAGCACCTGTGGACCCAGGCGGAGTACTTTGCCATGCTCCCTGCTGCAGCCAGGGGGAGGGGAGCGCTGATCTCACATCCTGTTGGCTGCAGCAAGGATCCTGCACCGGTCTTATAGTCCCGTGGCAACACACTCCACCTGGGTCCTTAGGCAGCGGCTCTCTTCTGCAGCCAGTGGGGGGGGAGGGGCAGGCCACTTTGAAAGACCCCTTCAGCCACTTTTGGCCCATGGGCCACAGATTGGGAACCACTGTCGTAGTGTATGCACCCATTGCTGTCACTGTTCAGAAAGCTGATCTAGCGTAGTCTTTTTGCTGCCGCAATTGGAGAGGGAGAATAGTTCTCTTGCATTATTACTATAGTAACCATGTAAATACTGTTGTGGTGTTTTCATACTGAATCATGCAGTGAAAAGGACATACTGTAAAGCTCTGAAGATAATGAGAGAAAGAAGATAGAAAGTAGAATGAGCATTAAGCAAAAATGAAGGCAGAATATCACAGAGGGCTTATTAGAGAGGTCTGCAGTAGCTTTACAACTAACTAGGATGCATGGAAGAGGGGAGGAATGGATATTTAAGCAATATAATGTTTCTAAAATACAAGAAAAAGTCATGAATTAAAAAACCCTCCTTATACAAATCACCACCTGGATTCTGTGGAAATTCAGTTTTATCTTTTATCTTTTGAAATACATAAAAAACCAAAGTCCAGATACTGACTGGCAGGCACAACAAGCCTAGCAGTTATAGTAAGGACAACCACTGATTACTTTTTTCCCAGTCCTCAGAAGTTATTACTCCTTCTAAAGGGTTAGAGCCATATCCTCAGCTGCTGTTAATAAGGATAATTCCATTTCAATCAACAGTGCATTGACGGCACCTCAGTCGTTCTCTGCCTGTGGCACACAGTTTAGTCTCCTGAGGACTGAAACACATTAGTGGAACTCAAGTTATTGGGCTCGATATAGGGGCCACTGGGTGAGATTTAATGGTCTGTGATATACAGGAGGTCAGACTAGATGATCTAGTGGTTCCTTCTGACTTTAACCTCTATGTAATTATGAAACCATAATGACTGATCGTAAACCTGTTGAAGGAAACAAGAGCCTTTCCAGGGACTTCTGTGGACTTTGGATCAGACCAACTTGATTATAGACTATAGTTTAATATTTTGCTCATTGTTTTGCACTGTTTAATGGTAGAGTCAGTTCCTAATATGTCAATTTCATTATATTACATCAGTATGTATTTCATTAAATGGTTGCAACTTACACCCATTCTATTATTTGTCCCTTTTAAAACAATAGCCACACATTTACACTCAAATTAATGTTACTTTTTTTAAAAAGGCAAAATGTTTTAAAAAGAATTGAAAGTCTAACAACTTTTCCTCATAATAACTTTAACCAAAGAAAGTGTTAATAAATGTGAATAGATTTGATCTTTGCATATCACACCACAGACTCAGAAAATTTAGAGGTGGAATATATCTCTGAGATCATTCCATTGGACTATGAAATAATTCTTCCCTCATGTACAAATGACATGCTATTAGTTTGGATTTGTCATACTGATCAGCCCTTATTTGTTTCTAATTAAACAGTCAGTTCAGATTTATAAATAGATTTGTTTCTAATTGAGATCTCAACAAATAGATATGGCTAATATAAGGATTTAAAATTACTATGTATACAATCATTATTATGCTACATAGCACAGAAAAGGAGAAAATTCCGTGTTATCTCAGTAATTTGAAAACATTTCCTGAAGTTTCTATTTCTTTTAGTTAAAGTATAATAAAGAAACAAACACAAAAATTCAAAAAGGAAAATGACCTACAAGTAGTAAATGTTACCAAATATTCAATTCACAGGATTCAATACACAATTCACAGGATTTTCAGTAAAATTAAGCAGTTACACAACTTTACAATTTGTCAAAACTGCAAGACCAGACAATGCAAAATCAAACAATATCACATAGACTTAGCATGTTAGGGCAGGGACAACAATTAAAAAAGAAAAAAATAAGAAGAAAACATACATAGGGAAGGAGTGGACTGTGATGCTGCAGACCCGATGCCAGATCATGCCAAGGCCCCAAGCCTCACTGAACACTGACAGATGCATAGCTGGATACCAGTCTGGTTTACCTCTGTGTTATCCCTGTTAGAACAGATGTTAAATTGCTAAAAACATGTTTAGTATTTAGACTTGATGAAATGCTGGAAGATGGTGCATGTATTGATCTCACTTATGACCTCTGTAGCCCACGTATAAAGTTATACTCAGTGTTTGCATTGTAAATGTTTGCAATTGTGGAACTCATCAAATAGGAGAGAAGCCTGCTCTAATGTGAATGCTGGCTTCCTACAGAAGACATTAGGTCCTGCCCAATGAGAAGGTCTTTGAAACCAAATGAGTCACTGTGAGACATCAAAGAACAAGGACTCTGTTAATTGCACTCCTCATCCACTCCAGGACGAGAAGCCCTGCACATGAACTCTTCCCATCATCTAGCATTCTGGGAAGAAGAGGATAAAAATCCCTGACAAGGGGGATCTGGGTTCTTTTCGCTGCTTGGACTCTAAAGAGGGAAGACTCACTAAGCATAAGCAAAAGACTCGCAGCTGTTTTGCCTTGGTTAGGCCTAAAAGACATATGGAGTCAGCTTATTATAGACATCTCTATTATCTTTTGGAACGTAAGACTGTGTGTGTATATTAACTGCTTTAAGCTTGTAAATAATTCTCTTATTTCTTTTCTTAGTTAATACATCTTTAGTTAGTTTATTGGCTACAAGCATTGTCTTTGGTGAGCGATCTGGGAGCAATTGACCTCGGGTGCAATGGATCTGGGGCAAGTGAGTGGTCCTTTGGGAGTAACCTGAATATTGTTATGACTTTTTGGTGTAAGGGACCATCTATCACAAAAGCAGGCTTGTCTGGGTGGCATGATATACCAGTGTGTCCAAGGCGAATGTCTAGGACTCCATGGTATGGCTGTTATAGGGCTTGTGGAGTTCACATTTGCTACTTGGTTGATAAAAATCTAATTATAGAACACACAACCAATTTTGGGTTTGTGCCCTGGTTTGGGGGACTTTGGAACTCCATTTGTGAGTCACTCCAGCCAGCTTGACAGGGACTGGTGAGGAAAAGGAAGGTAAATTTCGAGATGTTAGCTGGAATGGAAATCTAGCCTTATTTGAGCTATATCAGAATTCTTTATATATATCAAATATATTCAAATATATCAAGACGCAAAATTCAAGTTTCTTCAAATTCGTATAATTGCTTTGTGTTGATAATCACTCCTTTCTTTTGCTGCTAACTCAGACAAGTCTGAACACTCCTGTTCTACTCTGGGTATCAGCCATTTTTGTAAAATCATGCACTGAGTAATCATTGCAGCCCTCCAGAACTAAAGTCTTTGTGGTCAAATTAAATCCAGCATACTAGGTACATACCATAAGATTTAATTTTGAGCTGAGGTTGCTGAAGCCAAGCACTATTTTCACTTGTGGCCATGTCTTTCTACAGCTGCCTGACTGTTGGACAGTCCCATAGGATATGCATTACTGCTTCTTTTTGCTTTACCATAGCAACGACAAATGGCAGAGGACAAGGCCCACAACTTGCATGACCTATGTGGCATACAGTACATTTTGAATATCATCTTCTGCTGTATCAGGCATAGCTTGAGATACACCAAAGCATTTTTAACATGCTGTAATATGCTCTGCCACGGTGCTTCTTTTAAGGACTGTGATAAATCTCTTTCCCATGCTCCACAAGAACTCCAGACTAATGGAGTTCCTCTTCAAAATGTATATTAGCAAATATACATAATGGACCTGCCCTGTGGAATTTATGAGGCAATTCCAAGGTCCCTAGTAGCTCAGGGACCTCTGGCAGACCTAGGGCATCCAAACCTAACTGATACTTTAGCAAGTGTTTTAGCTGTAAATACTGCCACTCCACTAGGGTGGCAGGCCATATTGCTGCTTTAGCATTAGAAGAGAGACAGAGCCCTCATCCTTGTCTAACTGGGAAATCCATATGATGTCCTTGTTTATCCAGTTTTTCCAAATTATAGTTCTCCCCCTCCCCCATTTGCAAGTCTGGGTTACCCTACATAGGTACTTTTGCATGTTGGAGAGGATAATATTTGTACTTCTTTGCTACAATAGCCCAGACCCTTCAGACAGCTACTACAGTAGTCTATTGGACAAAACAAAAAGAGGAACTGAGCAGACGTGCAGGCGGAATTGAAAGCATTAATACCTGTTCAATTTCCATCCATGTGGGAATAAGGGTGTTTGGAGCCAATTTGATATCTGTGACATGATAAAAGCACAATAGAAATTTTGTAGATCTGGTTGCTCCACCCTGTCCATTGACTACAGAAAGCTGGAGTTATTAAAGTAGTAGTTATGGACACTGATCACAGGGTATTTTAAGTAATAGTCATGGGAATTGATCCCAGAAAGATGCTATAATAAGGTTATTAAATTTTCTAAAGACAGAGGGATATATGCAGGTAAACTGCTTAGAATATAGAGGAGCCTACACAGAGTATTCATTTTTATTGTACTTACCTTTACCTACAGGCTCAGAGAGAGAGACGATGCCATCTATTTGTATCGCTAGTTACTTGAGAGAGTACAGGATCTAAATGTATCTTCACTAGTTTAATATTTCTTGGTACTTTTATACCTAGGTACTTAATTGCATCAGTATGCTGTGGAAATTTCAATGAGGATAAACCCCACTACATGACAACCAAGAAATTTCCAATAGTTCCAGTTCGAGTTTTCCCCTGTAAGTAACTGATCACAACTTGCTGAGTATTTTGCCTTAATAAAGATTTGTTAGACCCATCTGCCATATAAGTGAATCTCAATCCAACATTTCCAAATTTATTTGTTAACCAGATATTGCTCAGCATTTTTTAATTAGTGTTAGGAAGGCTGAAACAGTGGTTTCTGGTTTGGATAAGCACAAAAGGTCATTGTTTGCATATAACTTCAGTTTATATTCCATGGAACCGAGCTGTATGTCTCCAATACATGGTTAATCCCGTACAGCTATTGCCAGGAGCTCAAGAGTCAAATAAAAAAAGTAATGGAGACAGCAAGCACCCCTGCTTCGTACTCCAGAAGAAACAAAAGGTATAAGGTCATATTATTGGTTGTCATGCAACAGGTTGGGTGAGACTAAAACAGCTGGATCAAGGCAGTAAATATGGGTCCAAATCCAAATTTTTAGTAGGGTATAAAACAAATATCTCCAGCTTACTTTATTGAAAGTCTTTTATGCATCTAAAGCTAATATGACTTGTGGTTCCAGGTCATCCTACTTTACTGCTATATCATCAATAAGTTTTTAAAGGTTATCAGAGTCATGACAGCCTCTGACAAATCCAACTTAACTGGCCATATGATAGGAACCAAAACCTTCTCCAATCTCATTGGCAGAACTTTTGCCAATATTTTGACATCACTATTAATAAGTGAAATTGGCCTATAATTGGACCATACTGTAGTGTCTCTTCCTGGTTTAGGAATAACTGATACGAGGGCTTCCCATAGTGTAGGGGTAAAGGTGCCCTGTAGGAGTGTTTCATTAAGCATTTTATGCATCTTGTCAGACAAAGGGTCAAGCAAGTATCTATAAAATTTGGCTGGGCTGCCATCTAGCCCAGGGGCTTTCCTCCATTTTCATATTCTTAATCATCTCATTTAGCTCATGATCATTTAGGGATGCATCAAAGTTTCTATGATGAGCTGTAGTAAATTGTGGAAATATAATACTTTTGAGAAATTGAGCCAAAGCATCTGTGGAATGGTTTGTATCCAATTTCTACAAATTAAAGAACTTTTTATTAATATCTTTAGGTGATTTGCCTAGAATAGACTTTATGTAAGAAGTATAAATTCATACATGAATACTTAATATCCCAGGTGAAATCCTGGCTCCATTGAAGGCAATGGGAGTTTTCAACAATAATGTGTTACTATTGTGCTGGCTTGCCACTGATATGTTAAGTACTAGCTAGTTAGCCATGTTAGCCATGTTCTAGTTAGCCATGTTTCTTATGATATGTTGTTAAATATTTCGAGATTGTAACATATTGCAGCCACCATTTTCAGACCTGGCTGCCTAAATTCAGACAATGAGTTCAGTTGGAGCTGTAGCTGTACAGTACCTCTGAAAAGCAAGCCACATATTTTGGTGCCCAAATCCAAATGTTATAAGTCAAACTTTAGGCATCCCAGTTGGATAATTTAGACATGAGTTTCCATGTTAAGTTTCTTTACTTAAAGTATGAAATACATACAGTTTAGGGGGATTTTCCTCCCCAATCCTGAACATGTAGATGTAACAGGCAACTAGGGAAGACAGTGACACAATGGTGAGTGACAGGTGCCAGTCAATAAACATGTCTTCCCCTTGGGAAGTGCCCAAGGATTGGGTAGTGAAACTCCGTTGGTGAAGTAAATGTCCCCAGAAAAGCAGATGAGCCAGAATCTTGTTGGCCAATGATTACCACAGTATTGGGACCACACCCATTTAGAAAAGGCACAGTTGTGGACACAATAAGGCAGATGCTTCCTTCTGGAGAGTGGACCTATAGCCACTGTGAGAAGATCTGCTGCTTGCACATGAGGCTCTTCTCGCACACTCCTGCCAAGCACCATTAACTGACTGACTTCATCGTGTTTCCTTTCATCTGTCAAGATGTTTGATGGCCATATTACTAGGAAAGACATTGAATAGGAGGTGTAACCTGAAGAGTTTCCTAGCTCTGAAATGTCTTTGAGGAAGATAAGATGGGGCTCCATCTGGTTTTAGAATACTAGCATAAACAACAGTGATATGAAGATGACCACATGTATGAATATTAGAGAAGAGGTAATTATAGATATTTTTATGGGGTGGGTGGGAGGGAACAGACAGACAGACGACATCAGTAGTACAAGGATCCTACTATCAATCAAACGTTATCCCCACCCACCTGTTACCAGAAGTCCTGCCCCACCGGTCACCCGACTTCTGGCCCCACCCCAGGTTATGACTTCCAGGTTTAGATGGGCACCTGACCGGAAGCAGGTGGTGCGACCCCTCCAACAACACCTCCCGCCCACTCCCCACCAATGGGAGAGCGTTTTGCCCCACAGGACCACTCCGACAGCGGGATTGGACCCAGATGGGCACGTGACTGGAAGGGGTGGTGCGATCCCTCTGCCAATCGGCATGCGTTTCACGCCGAAAGCGGGATTGGCCCAGAACGGGCACGGGGAGGAGCGGGGCGCCCCCTCCACTAATTGGAGTGGGCTTAGGCCGGCCCAGAAGGGAAAGGTGCACCTGTCGGGGATGGGGTGGAATCTCTGGGGCTCGATGGTAGGTTGGGCGGTGGTACTGTCCCCGGAAGTCTCGGGGCCTTTAAAGCATCTCATTTTTGAGACCACGTGGTTCACAGATCATGGAAAAATGCAGAGAGGAGAACATGGACACCTTCACCACTCCCGTGAGCCCTTCAGAAATTGTTTTGGCTACTAAGGCCTTGGCCCCGCTGCGTAGAAAGCGCTACATCAGCGACAGTTCTGAGAAAGGCTCTTTGGATCAGCCTTTGTTCAACATGCTGGAACCTGAAACCCGAGCGACCGTAAGCCAGCCTGACGAGTCTGACGGCCTCACGTTGTCCGTCCCCATGGAGCTGTCGGAGGGGCAGACTGAAGGAAAAGACGTGGCACATGTAAAGGAACGAGCATGGGTGGGGAGTGTGATGGAGATTGTAACCAATCCGGGTCATGTAGATCTAAAAACAAAAACAAAACCAAGCAGTAGAGAGATACAGCTATTTCTTTTCTGAAAATCTCTCAGCAGGTGACCCCAAACAACGTTGCATCAGACAGTGTAGATGAATCGGGCCCGTCTTGTTTCTGCTCAACTCCGATACAAATCGATGAAGAGGATGACCCCGAGGATTATGTTGATATGGAGTTTGAGAGGAGTCTTGGCATGGAACGAACTGAGCCGGTGCCATGTCATGAGCGTAAAAATGTCATGTGGGCCATTGTACATGTTGCTGTTTATGCTATCCTTAATCACTGAAAGCTTGTTGAACTGTCGAGCCCCAGAGATTCCACCCCATCCCCGATTGGTGCACCTTTCCCTTCTGGGACAGCCTAAGCCCACTCTGATTGGCAAAGAGGGCGTTCTGCTCCTCCCCGTGCCCTTTCTGGGCCAATCCTGCTCTTGGTGGGGGTGAAACCCTCTCCTATTGGTGGAGAGCTGGAGGGAGGCATTCTCGGAGGGATCGCACCACCCGCTTCTGGTCAGGTGCCCATCTGGGTCCAATCCCGCTCTTGGTGGGGGTGAAACCCTCTCCTACTGGTGAGGAGTGGGTGGAAGACATTCTTGGAGTGGGTCGCACCACCTGCTTCCAGCCGAGTGCCCATCTTGACCCGGAAGTCACAACCCGGGACAGGACTCGATGTCAGGTGACTAGTTGGGCAGGACTTCCGGTGATAGGGGCAAGGCTTAAGGATCAGGGGGTGGGGCCTACGGCTCAAGGAGACGGACCCTCCCGGGGAGTGGGGCTGGAAGGCAGGTGACTGGATGGGATGGGACTTACAGTAACAGGTGGGCAGATGGGACAGGATTTCCGGTGAGAGGTGGGCGGGGATAACGTTTGATTGATAGTAGGCCCCTTGTACTACTAACATCAGAGAAGGACATAAGACTTGTTTTTTTTAAAAAATATTCCTCCATTAAAAAAATATGTATTCAATGTATTGAAAAATAATATTCTGAGTCTTAAAGATTTGAATCAAGAAAAAACATATTCAATATCTTGGGAGTAGTAGACACAAAATATTACATCATTAGGATTCTATGGCCAGTCACAAGGGTTCCCTCATTCTCTATCCTGGAGCATTGCTTGCTTTAGCAGTCAGTAGATAATTCAGTCCCCTGACATAGTGCACTACAACCATAATATTAAAATACTTTTCAAAGGAACCTATTAGTTATCCATTGCATAAAATAAAAGACTATATCAAGCAGAAAAGCTAAAAACCTTTTTGTATTATGTAGCTTCCAAAAAAATAAATACATACCATACAATTGTAGAATTGATAGTTTAGTGTAAATATTATGGAAAAAATTGAGATTGCATTAACTGTAATACCTGTAGGAGCCAACAAATGTGCATTCCGTTCAAATATACCTATTAGAACTGGTTGAAGTGCTAAATATTGTTTGACATTTTTTTTTGCAAAGCATTTTCATTTTTGACGGAAAATTTTAAAATAATTTAATTTTTCCCCAATTTTTCCATTTTTTTTCTTTTAATGGGAAAAATCTCACTTTCATTTTCTTTTTAATTCTTCCCTCCTTCGCAGTCCCCTGGATGAATAAAGTGAGAGAAAGTACAGAAAAACATTCTCAAGCTTTTTTACTGCCTTCCCCTGTAGACTATAGGTACAGGTATTTGCTAGGTAAGGCATAGGTATAAGTTAAGGCAGTAAAAACTAAACCCACAAGCCTCAAAACCTGTAAGAAAATAGCTTAGCTAAACTAATCAAGGTCTAAAAAGCTTTAGCATAATCAGCTAACCAAAAGTAACCCTAGATCATAAGATAACCACAAGATAGAATGTGATAACTGCTGACAGGTAACCCCAAGATACCAGTTGATACCAGCATGAGATACTTAAGACTGGAATATCAGCATATGTCTGACCACAAGAATGCCATGGTAACTAACTGATGTATATGCTAAGCAGCTTGAGGTAAAAAGTCTAGTAACCTATGGGAGAAAGGCACCCCAACATTAGTGAGTTATGGAAGTTCAGATAAGGACAAGGGGCTGAAACCCTTACTGAATATGCGTTAGGCATAGTGGTGTCAGCATAACATATTGTAAAATTTGTATCCCAGCCTCTGTGCGTTGTGAGATGCCAGGATGACAACCACTGGTGAGGATGACAACAGTGAGGATAATGAGGAGGACTTTGAGATTTTCTTAAAGAGATGGTGTGAGTGTATTTATGCTTAGATGCTCACTGTATGTTATCTCTATCTACCTTGCTGGGTTGGAGCATTTGTGATTTTGCTAACTGTGTTAATAAACCTTTTGCAAATTCAAAAGCTCAGAAAACACTGCATAATAAGTGTTTGCAAATATAGGCTTTTTGGGGATTTTTTTATTTTAATGGTGACCTGTAAGCTTAACCGATGATAAAACAAACAGGAACTTAGAAACCCAGTACAGCTCTTTCCTCATGGCAAAGAGCAGGAAACGTAGCATATAAGCAGTGATATGAGGTAGCATCTTTCTGACATGTATTTGTGTTCCTCTCCGTAGAAAAATATGGAGACATTATTTAGAAAAGCTATGCAGTTTTTAAAGGAAATCTATTTTGCCACATCACCACCTCAGAGTCCAGTGGAGGTGATGGTACATATAGAAAAGATAGTGTAATATCTACCACATCCTTATAATGAGGATTTCTAGGGGCCCAATTCTTCCTCCCTGGAGTCAAAAGTAGTTCTGCCATTGACGTCATTGAATAGGATTTAATTCAGAGTGTCTACTCTTCTTTGTGGTTCACAGCAGCACTAGCTTGTTCCTTGCCATGATCCAAA
This sequence comes from Emydura macquarii macquarii, assembly GCF_026122565.2. Lineage (NCBI taxonomy): Eukaryota > Metazoa > Chordata > Testudines > Chelidae > Emydura > Emydura macquarii. The sequence goes on from NW_027130698.1 coordinate 6,780,907, forward strand.
GCGTCTCCTGGAGGTGGAAGTGTTCACATGACCTCTTGGGTCAGAGCAAGTACGGGAAATTGCCGATTGAGTCAGCATTAATTCATATGCCTGCACCTATTTCCATAACAAATGTTGCCAAAATGCAAACAGTACATCATGTCTAGAATGGGCAGTTTATTGACTATTCCCTCCTTCCAGCCACATTCCCTTCTTTTCTGTATAACAGCTCTGCAATGTAAACTGTGCACAGGGAGTGGGAGCTTATGGTATCTAGCGGGTACCATGGGATACTGCTGCAGAGTTCCACTTCCCCTCTAAGTCCCCTTTTTTGGCATGAGTTATGCCCATCTGCTCCCCTTCATGCTGCAGTACAGCGTGGAGCAGATGGGACCTACTCTCCAGTCTTCTTCTGAATCTCATATTCATTATAACCTAATTTTTAAAATGACAGTCTCACTGTCAACAATGCCAGTCAACCATTTTTTTTTCTTCTTAGTAGCAAAATTATCCCTGATGATGATGGGCTTTGCCTCAAAAGGTCATAATGTTAAAGAGATACTAACAAGTGAACCAGCTCTCCATCCCTGGAAGCAATCTTGTCTCCATTCCAAGCCTGAGGTTGGATCTGGGCATGGCTCCCTAACATGTGGTGTGACTGCTGTTGCTCCAATATTTTTCAGCAAAGGCAGAGGAAGGGAATGTTATTTCTGCTGTGTGTGAAACTGCTGCTGTCTGTTTCCAGCTTAATAGCTCCTTTTCCTTTTTCTTATGCTGTTTTCTGGGAGCAGACTTTGTAGTTTGACAAAGGCTTGTTTCCTGAAGGAGTTCTGCAAGTTCTGCTTTTGCTAAAGACTATGTATGAAAACCATTGGCTAGGGAAATAGCTGTTATGTTTTCTGTTGCCATTCTTTCTTTAGTAATGGATTTACGTCTGGCCTTTAATTGAATATACTCCTTTTAATTATAACTTTCACTGTGGACTTGGTATATAATTTCCTCTTCTATCCATGTGGTGAATTCAGTTATGCCCTCCTGCCATTTTAATTAGCCCTTTTATATATTTCTTTTCAGATGGTTTCTTCTTCTGTCTGACTAGAAATTAACATATTTAGCCTTGGTTGTCCTGCTCTCTTTCCACTTTTCATCTTGACAAAGGAAACAACTCACACGTTAATTACCTATTTAGCAAACAGAAGAGCAAAATACACAAATCTAGCCATTGTCACCATTTACCAAAATACCTTTGTGGATGAATCTCTCTAAAATCTTTTGATTCTGACACTTTCTCTTTTCCGAGGGACTTTGCTGATCCCAGAGACATTCGGCAGCCCATGGAAACATGTACTGTTTGAAATAGACTCTGGCTCCTTTCTTCTGCTGTGGTGCATAAGTTTCACTGAGCAAAGGAATCTCTTCATTTTAATTTTGACATAAAAATATCAACAAGCAAAACTGATATAGGGCTGTATTGTGACTTAGGCTGTACATCCACACAGGGTGTTAAGACTCCCCCTTGACCTCTCCATGAGCTACTTGGAGGCAGAGCTTGTAGGTGGAATGGCAGAGAGGACCTACAAGTGGGTACAGCACAACTGAAGGGCATAGGGGTAATATAGGAATGAATACATACTAGTGGCAAATTCCTCCTTATAGGAAGAAGGAAGCAGGCAGGGAGGTGCTGTTCATGGGCCAGTGACCCTATGTACCAACCTACATGGATGACCTGGGCCAAACCTATACTGTTGCCCACATTGAAGAGTCTTTTTTGGGGAGGAGGAGAGAGGCTGTCACTCAGACAGTCCAGCCACTTAATCCCTTCATATCATTTCCAGTATGATGTTTACCTAGATCCACTAGTAAGTTACTTTTTCTCTCTAGGTCCTCTTTTTTAAAAAACAAACAAACAAACATTGACTCTTGCATTCTCCTTCTCCACAATGGAATACATGAAAACCTTACAAATAATGGGTCTCTCTGTCTTGTTTCTCCTCTCCCCCACACAATCAATTCAGTCTTCGGTTCAGTACATGCCTTTATGTTTGCTTGTAACCTTGAAGAATATCTAGGAGTATGCAGAATCTTAAATATTTCTAATTCCCTCAAGTAAACTGGAAAACATTATGGTCTGATCCATATACATAAGTTACTGCTGTCTAGTGCTGATGAATCAGGCATGCCACATGCCAGTTCTTGCCAAAAGGCAGGAATGGTTATCATTTCCCTTTTGCATTGCTTAAGTAAATTATTTAGTGAAAGTTCAATTGAATTTAAAAATACTCAAACATATTATGTGGCTTGGCTCTTGACTCTAATTTAATTGTTTTTATGAATGCCTAAGCCATTTAAAATGCAAGAAATCCAAAATAAGAACATTTAAAAAGTGTTTAAAAATAAAATAGACCTGGGCATATTAAGCACACAGTTTATTGCTATAGCAGAATGATTTTAATTTATCCCACAACATCCAGTAACATGTGCAATTAAAGCTGGTACCATACATATACATATTTTTGCTTTATATATAGTAAATGAAGTGTGCCAAATAAATGAGAGGATAGTGTTCTGAACTGACACACAATTAGCCAATTTCCCCTTTCTCCTGCCTAGCTGTACTATCATCTCTCATTCTCTCTCTATCTTTAGGATAATAAATCTTTCTCTTTGAAGAAATTATATTAATATTTAATTGGAAAACCTCATAAAAATGTTAGGGAAACATTACAACAAACACAGTATAATGCCCAGGAGAATAAACAGCAAGATTTGTGTTATGGAGTTTGGCTGTTCATTTGCATTCCATTCCTATATCACTGACCTACTAAAACAAGTGCTTTCATTCTTACTTTCTGGGTAAGTGAAGTGTACTTTCCTCTAAAGGAATTAGATTTTAAAAAAGCCCACTCAGACTTGAAGTTTACTAGGGCCATTTTGGAAAGGATGCTTATATGGTATGAAGTTGTTACATTTATTTCTGAGGCATTAGACACATGCATAATTAAATAAGTGGCTTTTAGCAATTTAAGATTTGCTTTATCGTGTACAACTCTTCCTTTTGATTTAATATCACTTATTTTATGCTGCCAGATGCCTCTGTAGCTTGATATCCAAAAGGTTAATAACATGCAAGCATTGAAGGTCAAGCCCTAGATGAATCTGAAGTTATAAAAAATTGATGGATTTTGACATGAAGGTATCCCTGAAAAGAAAAAAAAAAGATCAAATATTTCAAAAGCTTCATCTTGATATGAGAAAGTTTACAGACTATTTTTATGTAGGATCTGTGTTTAAATCATTAATCATTAAAGTTATTTATGCAACACAGGTTAGGATTGAGATAATATTGTGATTATTCCTGCTACCAGAATGCATCATTCTCTATGAATGTAAGATTTTGGTAGCACATATGGATTTTTTTTTCTACATAAGAATCCTGAGTTAACAAACACTCTTCTTTTGGGGGATCTTGTGATCCAATCATGTTATGTATTTGTCAAATTCTATTGCATCATAGCCTCACTTAATTATCTGTTAGGCACTTTCTGAAAATACCATATGTTAATGTACAGATTACTAAGTGATATAGGAGCTTAAGTACCAAAGGGTCAATGGCTGCTACTGTTAGGTCATAAATAACTCACCATGTTTCCTACATTTTTTCACTAAATTACCTTCACACTCTAAGATATATGGTATTAGAGCCAGATGGCTTATCTATATTCACATCTTTCAAATATATAGAGGTTGTACCTATGATACAGGTAATCAGTCATTAGTAATTCTAATTATTTCATATGGTGAACACCCACAATCTATTATATTCCCTTATCTGTTCTTTATCAATACCGATAGTAATTTTACAAGGTTTTCATTACTTCATAATGCAATCTTTTTACTTTTCTTGTAAAAGCCACTATTAGTGTCATCCTCCTGCTCTTTAATCAATGTGCCTACATTCTCTTTTGTTTCCTTTCCCTCCTGATCTATCATTAAAGGCCCTTCTTAATGCTTTAAGAGTGTCTATTAAAAGTATTAATTTTTTCAATAAATTGATTCATCTGATCAATTAGCTGATCACTCTCTGTCTTCCCTATTCAAGATTCAATAAAAACATAAGAACGGCTTTAATGACTCAGACCAATGATTCATCTATCCCAGTATCCTATCTTCTGACAGTTGCCAATGCCAGGTGTTTCAAAGGGAATGAACAGAACAGGGTAATTATCAAGTGATCCATCCTCTGCCATCCAATCCCAGCATCTGGAAGTCAGAAGCTTAGGACACCCAGAGCATGGGGTTGTATCCTTGACCAACTTACCTAATAGCCATTGATGGGCCTATCCTCCATGAATTTACCTAGTTCTTTTTTTAACCCAGTTATAGTTTTGGCCTTCACAATATCCCCTGGCAAGGAATTCCACTGATTGATCATGCATTGTGTGAAGTAACTCCTTGACTGTTTATATTGCACTAAAATAATTGTCTCTTTTCGGTATCAGTGTTTGCATTTACTGCCCTCTTTAAACTAAACGCTGAAAACAGGAACAGAAATAGAAAATTGTTGTATGGTTAAAATTAGAGGCTAGAACACAGAGGATCCCTATTCTTTTTCCAATTTGCTACAAATATGTTATCTAACCACCTAACACTTCTGTTCCCCCATCTGCAAAATGAGGGTAACGTTACTGATGTACATCATACTGGTGCTAGGAGGCTTAATGCATCGGTGTTTCCAAAATGCGTTGAGATTGTTGGATGGAAAACATCACAATAGAAAGTGTGGTCAAGTCAGATGGACCATAAAACCTGGACTCAGGCAACTTGGATTTTATTCTGGATTCTGTCAATGTCTCCCTGTGTAACCTTAAGATATAGGCCAAAATTTTCAAGAGTGGCCACTAATTTTTGGTATCCAACATGAGAGAATTAGGCCTGATTTTCAGATGTACTGAGCAACAACATCTCCCAGAAGCTTCATATAGAGCTGTGGGTATTCAGCCTTTCTGAAAATCAGGACCAAGTTCTCTCAAGTTGGGAACCCACTGATTTAGGCCCTAATACACAAGTGATTATTTTTGAAAAAATTGCCTTAATTTCTCTGGACCTGAGTTTTCCCCATCTGTAAAATAAGGATAATAAAATCCACCTTTGTAATGAAGTTTGGACTCTTTGAATGAAAAATGCTCTATCAGTGCAAACTACTAGCAACACATTATTTTATAAGAGGGAGGTGCTTCTCACTTTTTGCATCTTTAGTGGTTTATTTTATTGCTAGTTGTTTTTTACTCCTATTTTCCAAGGTTTGTTGTGTAGCATTCAGAGGGGATGTAAAGTTGTGGTAGGATAAATTACATACTAGTAAGTAAATGTAATTTATATGATGCAGGGGAAAGGGAGGATATAGCACAAAAAGCAGCTAAAAGAAGGATGTTAGTAAGGGGGGAAGTTCTGCATTATTTTATACTCTGTTAACTATTTTTCCTGTAATATCCTATTTGCCCACCCCATAATGTAACTTACTCTACTACGGAAGTCACCTCTGAATCAGATCCATCATGTCTGTTTAAAGGTTCAGATAAATCAGATTGTTAATCTGTCTCCTCGTCACTTAAGGTATCTTTCCATGCTATAACTCCTGCTGCTCACTGGTATACTCAGATTTTTATGCCAGCTATTATTATGACTCTATTTTAATTCCCTGATATAATATTTCTCTCAAGTGTTTGCATCTACTTTGGAATGTTCACCAGATCAAAGCTCTCTGACCAGAGAATTTCACTGCATCATGAAGAAAAAGTAGAGAGGCTTCATAACTAATATGAATGTCTCCATGTAGCATCACTATTTACAGCTGGGACAGCGCCTCAGGCAGCTCTTCCCCAGGTATGTTCTCTGCCCTCATTTGTAATGATTTTTTACTGTAACACAAATTACTGGAGAACTGTATTACGTGATTGTAGAATGTGTTGACTGCTTTGTCACTCAAGTACTGTATTGAACCAGTTTCCCTCCCTATCAAATTCTTTTTTGCATGCACAGTTTGGGACTTTTAGATAGATGTCTATGTCCCTACCTGCGCTATCTACCCAGCTGTGTCCACACATCAGTTTTGTGTCAGCAATTACAAAACCAGTTTCAAAAAGTCAGCCTCCAGACTCTTTAGTGATATTTAAATATCTTATCTGTTTATTGTTACCTTGAATGTCAAATTTACGTGCACCCATGAATGACTTGATGTGTGCATGTCACTATGGATACAGCAAGATATACTGATAGGTTACATAGGGCCAAATCCTGGTCACTGATAGCTGAACTAAATGCGCTTGTCATAGACTCACCCTCCCAGAGTACCTCCTCATGGTGAGATGCAGCATTGCAGCCCCTCTGTCTCATCTTCTTCCTCCAGTGGTTCGTGTGGTCAGTTGGCCCTCCAGCCAGGTCACACTAAGAACCCCATTCTGGGGTAACAACACTCAAACTTAAAAAAACCAAAAACTCTTCCCTCATTCCCACAATCCTCCATAGTCTTTTAGTTTTCACTCTTTTCTGGGTTCTGCAGAGTTCTTCCTCAATCTATTACAGAATGCTGCCTCCCAAGGCTTTTTCCCTGGAGATCTGGATCTTCCCAAGCTGCTGCTGCCCTTCTTCTCAACAGTCTCCTTATCTCCAGGTACCATCTCCCTTCAGTGATAGATTCAGACAAGATCTTTCCTACTGGCCCTTCTGAGGTTCCTTTCCATGCAAGTGAAAACTCCCAATTACCACTCTCTTGTATCTCCTTCCTCCATAGCCCTGTACTGCTTCCTTTATGGGAAATACCCAGTCTAGTTCTCCCCAGCTGGGTACAATCCATAATAACCAGTCTCTCCTTCAGGTGCCACAGAATCAGCTAACTGGGCTCTCCCTTCCCCTTAACTCTTTCAGTGCCAGTGTAGGATGTATATGCCCCAGAACAGGACTGGAAGGAGGGCATTAGGGTATCCTTTAGATGTCAGTCTCATTTCCTTATCCATTCCATCTACCAAGAGCTCAAAATGTGCTCTCAGGGTATGTCTATACTGACGGCGGCAAAGTCGCTGGGTCAGATTGATCTTTCTGGATCGATTGAGCTGTCAGTGTAGACCTGCTCAATCGATCAGAAAGTCGACTCAGTAAATCCACCCCCTCAAGTGGCGTACCACTGTGGTTCCCGTCGGCACAGTGCAGTGAAGATGGCACGCAGAAGGGAAGCACAGCAGTTGACAGGAGTTATGCAAGCTACTCTGCATAGCTTGCATAACTCCCGTTGACTGCTGCCGAATTTCCAGGTAAGTGTAGACCGGTGCTTAGTCACAATAGTGTACAGTGTACATTCAGATTTATTCCATAGAAATTGTAAATATAATTTGTATATAAATATAACACAGATCTACAACACTTATTTCTCAATTACCCTTGTACCATGTACTACACATCATCCAACATATGCATTGAGAAAGATTTCAACTGATTTCAATGTGCTTTGGATCAAGTCCTGGAAGAGGCAGGGTTCATATTGAAAAAAATAGCATGTGCTCAGAAAAATAAAGACTGTATCATAATGTATGTGCAGAATGGGTAAGAAAAAAGGTGTGTGGCCAAACTTAATGTTGATATTTGCTGCCTTTGTGTCTGTGCCTTAATAAACATACCCTTTCTCAGGGATTTTTTTTCTTTTTTTTAAAGAAAAGCAATAAACCAAAAAAATTTCATCAAGTAGACAAATTTAATCAAGTAGACTATGTCCTACAAAATATGTACACTTAATGAGGCAAGGCACATATCTGACCTACACACAATCTCTGTTAAATTTCAAATTTATATCTGAACCATTATTAAACAAAAATGTTGCAAATTGGTTTTTTGTAATAGAAAATAAATCCCACTCTCATTACTCAGAAATGACTGAACCATTTGGACTCAAACTTTTACAAGATAAGTACTACACATGGGAAATTTTGGACCAAAAGATGAAAGTGAGAGAGTTAGAAACAACTGAAAGAAGCTCTTTAGAATGGAAATCCTTAGACAAATCTAACTATGGGCATCACTCTGTGAACGTGCATGGGGACAGACAGGCAGCCTAAGAGAACAAAGTCCACAATTTTTTAAATCCACTCAGTACTTCCCATGGCCCCATTGTGACAAAGCATAATACAGTTAATATGACAATCAATTTAGCTTACCCTGTGTTCTAGGTCCCAAAGTGCAGCATTGCAATGCATAGACAAAAAAGGACTAAGTTAGAGGTTCTGAGAGAAGTGATAATTCTCTTGATTTTGTGTATATAAATTAGGAATTTAACATTGTTTTAGGGATTTAATTTGTGCACGCCCATATTAGCCTTTCATATGAATTTCTTTGTGTTCATACATTTATTTCCCTTGTTATTTTTACCATATTTTTCAAAACAGCAGTCTCATTAAGATAGCTTTTGGCCACCAACTTACCAAAATCCCTGCTGAGGATGCAGTGTTTCTCAAGCAGTATGTAATTTTATGCACTATAAATGAAAGATTAGCATAATTTCATCTTTCTTGTGTGAGTATAGTTTGCTGCTCTGAACAATGTAGCTTAACATCTCCTATTCACTTAATTAATTGAAAGAATCTTCCATGTTATAACCCAGAAACTATTCTTGGACTCAAAATTGCATAACTTAATAAGATGAACTTTCCTTCCTCTCATATTATATCAAATATTATATTACCATATTATATCAAATGAAATGTCTCATCAAATCAAATAGTTGGATGCGTGGCTCTTCACTGGCAGAGTTTAAAAAACTGATTCTCCCCTCATTTTACACCATTGTATACCATTGGCTTCCCTGGAGTTATCTCTGGTGCACAGTGGTGTATGTGAGAGGATATTTATGTACCAGCTCCTGCCTCTTCTGCACTTATGGATTAGAACTTCTTCCTCATTCTCCACATATGATATAGGTCAGAATCTCTTCCTAGTGTTTAGAGCACTACAATGAGGGGCCTGTGTACCATGGCAACCCATATACTGCAGTCCCCAAAGCATTTGGTCTACAATCTAGGGGGCATATCCAGCTGACAAGAACACATGATATGATTAGAGTCATGTGCTCATTGGAGACACATGATGCTCCTACTCAGAGTAGCAAAGTATGCTCCACAAGGCATCATCATGATCTGAGTAGTACAATTCCTGCAGGAGAGGAAGGATCTGTCTTCATCATCACTTCCCCTTATAGGGCTAATTAGTGAATAATAGCTGGTTTTGACTTCAAAGTACATCACCTTACGAAATAGTAATATCTTACACAAAATGACTGACTTCAAACCAGAACATGTCCTCCCTGTGCAGCTTTCAGAATACAGGTTTTACGTAATGGTTTAGTAAGCAATTGTTTCTTTCCCTGTCACCCAGCAGACAAAACAGTGGATGAGGGTTAATTTTTTTTATATGAGATGTTGTATATGAGACATTATGTTGCATGTTTTTGATAGAGCGTTTCAACCGTAAATCTATAAGCAGGATGATGATTAAATGTTACCCTATAGATTGGCAGATTTAAGTTGGAGTTCAAATGAAACAGCTGACCTGGAACATTTAGCTCTCTAACTCTGGTAGGGCCAGGTGCTGAATGGTGTCAAATGCCTGAAATTCTCATTTAAGGTATTCGAAATTACGGGTGATCAGTACATTTCAGGATTGCAATCGCAATAAGAATAAACTTATTAGGAATACATTACATCCAGTGTAGTTTTATAAAAAGTAGCTACATCTTCTTTCTCCTTCTTCTCGGAGTCAGCAGTGTGCCTAAGAATTTCTGTTGAACTGTGAGGCAACCTGGAAGGAGAAGCACGGGTTGCAGAAGAGAAGACTTTGGAGGAAGAATTTACTCTGTTTTGAAATGACTATAATGCAAGCAGCAGTTAATAGATTCTAAGGCCAAAAAGGACTATTGTGATCCTGTATTACACAGCCAATAAAACTTCCCCAAGATAGTTCCTACAGCAGATCATTTAGAAAAACATCCAATCTTGATTTAAAAATTGTCAGTGATGGAGAATTACAGTGATGGTAAATTGTTTCAATGGCTAATTGTAACTGTTAAAAATGTATGCCTTAGCTCCTATCTGAATTTGTCTAGCTTCAACTATCATACATTGAATTATGTTAAACCTTTCTCTGCTAGACTGAAGAGGCCATTGTTAAATATTTGTTTCCAATGTAGATATTTATACATTGTCGTAAGGTCACCCCTTAACCTTCTCTTTTTGTTGAGCATAATGGATCACGCTCCTTAAGTCTATCACTATGGATACATCTACACAGTAATTCAACACCCATCGTCGGTCTGGGTCAGCTGACTTGGGCTCAGGAGGCTCAAGCTGTGAGGCTGTAAAATTGTTGTGTAGATGTTCAGGCTCGGGCTGGAGCCTGAGCTCTGAGACCTTGTGAGGGGGGAGGGTCCCAGACCTCTGGCTCCTGCCCTGAGCCCAAATATCTACATAGCAATTTTACAGCCCTGCAGCCTGAGTCCAACTCAGCTGACCTGGGCCAGCCATGGCCCTTCCCTGGGTCTTTTATTCCAGTGCAGACATATCCTATGAGGCATGTTTTCTAATACCTTTAAAGTTTCTTGTTGCTCTTCTCTGCACCCTCATCAACTGATCAACATCCTTCTTAATTGTGGTCACCAGAACTGGACACAGTATTCCAGCAATGGTTGCACCAGTGCTAAATACAGAAGTAACATAACCTCTCTGCTTCTACTCAGATTCCCCCGTTTATGTATCCCAGGATCGCACTGGGTCTTTTGGCCACTGCCTCCTACTGGAAGCTCATGTTCAGTTCATTACCGACCATGACCTCCAAATCTTTTTCAGAGTCAGTGTTTCCCAGGAAAGAGTCCCCCGTCTTCTAAGTATGCCCTACATTCTTTGTTTCTAGATGTGTACATTTACATTTAGCCGTATTAACACAAGTTGTATGCTGACACCCTGTTTACCAAGCAATCCATATTGCTCTGAATCAGTGACCTGTATTTTCATTATTTACCACTCACCAAAATTTGTGTCATCTGCAAACTATATCAGTGATGATTTTATATTTTCTTCCAAGTCATTGATAAAAAGTGTAATACAGCATAGTGCCAAGAACCGATTACTGCAGGATCCTACTTGAAACGGATTCAGTGAATGATGATGCCCCATTTACAATTACATGTTGAGACTTATCTGTTAGCCATCTTTTAATCAATTTAGAGTGTTCTGTGTTAATTAAAAAAATCTAGAATGATGTTAATCAAAATGTCATACGTTATCAAACCAAACGCTGTACAGGAGTCTAAGTATACTATGTCAACGCTACTACCTTGCAATAAAACCAAATTTGTAATCTCAAAAAAAAGATATTAAGTTAGTTTTACAGGATCTGTTTTCCATAAACCCATCTTGATTTGCATTCATTACATTATCCTCCTTTAGTCCCATATTATCTGCTCTATTATCTGAGAATCATACAATCATAGGGTTAGAAGGGACTGTAAGAGACATCTCGTCTAATCCCCCACCAAAATGCAGGATTTGTTGTGTCTAAATCATCCAAGACAGATGACTATGCCAGCCTTCTTTTGAAAACCTTCAGTGAAGGAGCTTCCACAACCTCCCTAGGTAGTCTGTTCCTCTATCCTTCTGTTCTTATAGTTAGGAAGTTTTTCCTGAGATTTAATCTAAATCTGCTATGCTGTAGTTTGATTCCATTACCTCTTGTCCTGCCATCTGTGGCAAAAGAGACAACTTTCTCAATCTTTTTTATAGAAGCATTTCAAGTATCTGAAGACAGCTATCATATCCCCCCTTGATCTCTTCTTTTCCAAACTAAACATACCCAATTCCTTCAGTCTTTGCTCATATGGCTTGCATTCCACCCCTTTGATCATCTTTGTCGCTCACCTCTAGATCCTTTTTGCACATTGGTAACCAAAATTGGACATAGTACTCCAGCTGAGGCCTAACCAGAGCTGAGTGGAGTGGTACTATTACCTCCCATGACTTGCATGCTATGCCTATTAATGCAACCTAAAATTGCATTTGTTTTTTTCAGAATAGCATCATATTGTTGACTCATTTTGATGTGATCCACCACAACTCCCAGACTCTTCTCAGAAGTACTGCTGCCAAGCCAGTTTCCTCGCATTCTGTATTTGTGCATTTGTTTTTTCTTCCCTAAGTGTAGCAGCTTACATCTGTCATTGTTGCATTTAATTTTGTCATCTATAGCCCAGTCTCTAATTTATCAAGATCCTTCTGAATTTTAGCTCTAGCCTTTGAAGTATTGGCAACCTCCCCTAGCTTTGTGTCATCTTCAAACTTGATCAGTATGCTCTCTATACCTACGACCAGGCCATTAATAAAGATGTTAACAACACAGGACCCAAAACAGAGCTGTGTGGAACCTCATTTGAGACTTCCCTCCAAGCCAACTTCATTCCATTGTTAGTTACTCTTGGTTTGTGGTTGTTTAACCAATTATGTATCCGCTTAATGATAGTTCTGCTGAGCCCGCATTTCTCCAGTTTATTTATCAGAGTGTCCAGGCATATTATGTCCACCGCATTCCCCCATCTACCAAATCACTTGCCCAGTCAAAGAAGGAAATCAAGCTGGTTTGGTATGATTTGTTCTTGGTAAATCCATGCTGGCTGCTATTGATTACCCTTTCATCCTCCACGTATTCACAAATGGAATGTTTTATATATTGCTCTTGTAGCTTCCGAGGTATCGAAGTCAGGCTGACTGGTCAATAGTTCCCTCGCTCTTCCTCCTCTTTTTAAAGAAGGGCACTATGTTAGCCCTTCTCCAGTCTTCCGGGACCTATCCTGTCATCCATGAGCTTGTAAAATGTTATTGCCGGTGGCTCTGATCTCTGTTCAGCTATTCCTTCAGTTCTCTTGGGTAAGTAGCATCCATATCTGCTGATTTGAATTCATTCAAATTGGTCAGAAGATCTCTGATATGTGCTTCACTTATTCTGATCTGAATCCTTTCCCAGGATGGCACAACATTAGTTTTCTTCCAATCATTTAGAACTTCCCCAGTGCTTCACGACTTATTGAAAATCAACATTAACAGTCCAGTAAGTTTCTCCAGGTCTTTTAAAACTCTTGGATGAAAGTTATCTGGACCTGCTGATTTAAAAATATCTAACTTTAGTAATTTCTGTTTAACATCCTCCATAGATATAGTGGAATGTGAAGAGTGTTATTACTTTATGAGATTATATAATCTGTTTTCCCCCCAAATACAGAACAGAAATATTTGCTGAACACTTTTGCTTTCTCTGAATTATTATTGATAATTCTATCATTTCCATCTCTGGACGAATACCATTGTCAGGATCTTTTCCCCTGCTAATATATTATAATAACTCCTTATTGTTCTTAGTTCTGCCAACCATAGATTTCTCCTTTCTCTTGGCTTCTTTTATCAATTTTCAATAATTCCTAATTTCTGATTTATATCCATTGTTTCCTCTTTCTTCCATTTGTGTGTGTGTATATATCTATATCTATATAGATATAGCCTTCACTTCCCCTCGTTACCAGTTCATTTTTAAACTAGCACAGCCTTCTTCCTCAATTGTGGGGTTTTTGCTTCCTTGTATATAATTCTTTTACGAAGTGCCAATTTAGTTTTATAAACCTGGAGTTCTTTCATGTTATTACCCAGCATACAGTACATGAAGCATGGTGTCACCTACAGAAAGGAACAAAGTGTGATTAACGGGGAAACAAGGCAGCACCAAGAAACAGATCAACAAGACAGTGTACAGGGACTCAGACCACAGGAAAGCTGGATTTCCAGACAAAAATCCTTGCACAATCATGAAAGCAAGGATTGACTCTGTTTACAGAGCTGACCAGGGGGACTGAAGTTGAGAAAATGAAGGTAAAGCTTATTTACTATCTCACTGGGAAAAAGTGATGAGAAGTGAGTGAGACATTGTTGCTAGGAATAATCCTCAACACACTGGAATAGCTGATAAAGGTGTTTGATGAATACTGTGACCCCAGACAGAATGAGACTGTAGAGAGATTTTTCTTTTTTTAAACCCAAAGCCAAGAACCAAAGGGGAAATAGATACTTACATTACAGGGCTGAGAACTCTAATATCTCCAAAGTGGTATGTGGATGCTAAAGATTGTCTAATTAAAGGCAGAATCATTTGTGAGACACATGATTCTAGATTTGGGAGAGATAGTTCAAAGAAACAGATCTAAACCTAGAGAAATGCCTCCAAGTGTCAGGGCAGCTGAAGTGTCCAGAGAAAGAATCAAAGCAACAGTCACTACTGCAGAATAAGTGCACAGGTTCAAATCAAAGGAACCTAGGACAAACTGCCTGAGAATGCAAACATCATGGTCCCATGTATATACAGTGGAAAGCCACACGAAAGGCAGAAAGAAAAATACCCAGCATTTGGGCAATGATGGAAGAGGTATGAGAAAAAGAATCTCTTTATGTCCCAATGCTGCAGCTACCACAGGAAGAAAAAACTCACAGTACATACAGATATTGAGGACATAAAAACTTCCAGTGAAAAGAAGGATCTGCATTATGACTCTAGCACATCCAAAATCACTCAATATACACACATTGCAGAAGGTGTCTGCCAGCCATTCAAATAAATATTTGCACCCATGCTATTAGATGAATGACAAAATTAATTCCAGCTGGATTGCAAAACCAGCTGCCATGTAATCCCAACAACTCTTATAAGCAGAAATATTGGACTGGAGAAATGAAGTTGTAAATAGACTCCCCCATACTGTCTGTGAAACTATAGACACACAGAGTTCCATTAGCTCTTGTGGAGCCTCTGAAGAAGGAATGGGCAGGCCTGCAAAGAAGAGGCATCATTACAGTAGCTGTAATTATCACAGGGTGGATCAGTAGCTCAGTAGTGGTGAGAAAACATTCAGACTTATCTGATGTTCTATGCTTAGACAGTGGGCCACAGTACACTGCAGTAGGATTCAAAAACGTCATCGTCAAAGGGGAGATTGAGCACAAGATTTCTTCCCTTGGGTACCCACAAAGCAGAGGCAGAGTCAGTAGCAAAAACAGTCAAGAGACTGATGATAAAGGCAAAGCACACAGAAAGGGATCCCTATCTGGCAATGTTGGAACATTGCATTACACTCTCCTAGACACAAGATAGAAGCCCAGCACAGAGACTGACAGGTTGGAAAATCAAGAGTTTGCTTACCCTAAGGGGCAGTCTGCTGCAGCCCAGCAGAGGAGCAATGGATAGTACATAAAACATTTAAGAGAATGTCAAGCTAAGCAGGCAACCCTCTACAAAAAAGGAGTCGAGAACTTGAGGCCGGGGTGTCTGGGTCCAAATATCAAAGGAGCCACACCAAGCAATGGCAAATGGCAATATGATGTGGGTCATATGAGATAACTACAGACTTAGGATAACAGTGGAGGTACAAATAAAGATTACTGCAGCATAGTGGCAGACATCCAGCACACTAAGAAACATGGGGTCAAAGCCAGGACAAGTATTATATAGAAAGAGTCTCAGTCATCAGCTGGTCTGGAGTGGGCAGTTCAGAAGCAATGAGACACATGAGCAATGCAGAGGACCAACAAGGCACCAGTGGAGCAGCAATAAGGTGGAAGCAAGTTCCTCACCAGCAGTAATAACACGGCTAGGAAGTGGGAGACTGGTTTGAAAGTCAGCACACTAGAAGGACTATGTGGTTTCGAATGGTCACAGTAAGATGCACTAAAGGCCATGGCCCTAGAGTGGGTTATGTACTAGTAACACCTGGCTCCCACAAGTCAGCAAATGCTTTCACAAAAGACACAACAACAAAATTTGTCAAAAGAAAATATGTAGCAATCCAGTTGGAACTTGGAGGGAGGAGTTCAGGTTGCAGAAGACACCAGGAAATCAGTCTCTGCATACATGACTGGAATGCTAGCTGCAGTATCTTAGGGCTTATCTGCACTGTAAGGTAAAGTCCTCTTTGTGAATGTGATTTCTAAAACACACTAATACATTGAGCATTAATTGGTCAGTGTAGACCCTGCTAGTGCATGCTAAAGATTTCCTAATATGCTTTAATGTATACTGTTTTAAACAGCCCTACGTTAAAGCACACCAGCAGGATCTACATGGACCAGCTGATGCATAACACTTCAGTGTACTTTAGAAATTGTAGCCTGTAGTGTGCCTTACACACTGTGTAGACAAGCCCTTAGTTTTGCAAGCATGGAGTCCTTTCATGTGGTTATCCAGCATGCAGTTCATGAAACAAACTAACAAAAAAACCTTTTTAGAATCATTTCAAATATCTGTGATCATTATAATTGATAGTAATTGTGATTTTATGTATATTTTGTGGCTTTCATCTCAGAGCGCTTTACAGACTTTACCAATAGATTTGTAAGGCTTACCTCTTCACTGAATCACTTCACCCATCATCAATGTGCAGTCATTGCTCGGGTGATATTTATTAACTATTGAACAGCACACAGAAAAACTGCCCAAAAGTTTAGCATAGGAACTGCAGGGAGCTTATTTGGTAGAGATAATTTAAATATCCAAACTGGAGGTTGACTAGGACACCACACAGTTTTATCAACTTTACTCCTATGAAAATAATATAGGGATATTTAATGACCACAACTACCTACAGCAGGGCCTCAGTTTTTCATCCTATATGAAAAATGGCATCTCCAGCAATACAATGGCTCCTGCCACCAGGCTGGGACATTCGATCAATCCCATTCCAATGGAAAATGGCTCACCTGTGGAGTCACCAAGACTACTTCCCAAAGCACCTGTTTCTGAAAGCATCTATTTTCTTTGGGTTCCTCCTTCCCCTATACAATACTGACCTGACCTTACCCTGCTTAACGTATATGAGATAATGAGACCACACCACACAGCTGTATGACTCCATGCAATTTTAATATATGCATTGCAAAATTAAGTTGCAATCCAAGCCAAAATAATATCCTAAGGGTTTGCTGGTAGATCTATACTTTATTGGATCTGGTAAACAACTTCATACCACCTTCTCCATCAGCATGGATGGAAAAAACACTTCAGTCTAGTACCATGTGAATGACAGAAGAACTAAAGAGAGCTTTGGCAGTGAAAGTGGGGCTCTGGAAATGAAGGGCAAACAGCTGAATAAGGGAGTGAAGGGAAAAATAGAAGGGTAATGGTTATAGTAGCAAGGGAAGGAATGTGGGGTCACTGGAATCAAATCATTTGTTCAGATCCATGTGTTATAGCAACTAAAAACAGATATGTTTTGAATTAAGAACTCTTGTTCCCTTTTTGGGGTCTGCACAATACATAAGACACCTGAACTTTGCTCTTCTGCTTTATGAGATCACCAAATAGCTTCAGTGACATTAGAGCCTCATAATTCACAGTTGCCTGCTATTTATTCTCTACATATCCCCCTATTTTAGGTAGTAATAAAAGTATTATTATTAAAAAATAAAAAATTCCCCAAAGGATGAAACTTGGTATGAAAGATTCAGGCCATCAGTGGTTTATTTCACTTTGCTTTTAATTTTAAAGCTACCAGTCATAGTCTGTGCCTTGTTTAAGTGTAACAGTTCCAAAAAGTTCATAACTACTAGAGGTTTTGGATATTTTCTGGTTCCTGGAAAATTTAAAAAAAAGTACTATTACGGAGTTTCTTTCACCCTAAAGGATCCAAAGTGCTCTAGGAAATTCACAATCTACAGTTCTGATTCAGGCAAGCATCCTTAACTGAGCATCAGTTCAAAGGGACTTTTAAGTACATGCTTAAGTGTTTTTCCAAATCAGGAATAGATGCTAAGGGCCGTTAGTTCATCATGTAGATAAGTGTGGAGTGAGTTATTAAGTAAGTGGCTAATTATGTTCATTTTTGAAAAAGGAGTTACATTACATCTATCTCATGGGTTGAAAAGCAACATATTGCTCCTTGACCTGTTTTGGTTCTGTTGTGGCTTTTGTGCCATTTTTTCTGCAAATGGTAATATGGTATTGAATTCAGATTAATGGGTCTCACAAATTGTTCTGAATAACATCGGCCAACGAGGATGCTGGCAATCATTACATTAGTTCAACCGCAACTTTATTAGAAATAAATGGAACTAGAAAAGCAAGATAGAACGTCTAAACGGCAGACATCCTGGAAGCAACAAAGAGGGGGAGGGCAACAGCCATTCTGGTAGGTCTCTAGCCTGATGCCTCTATTTGCTGTTCAAATCTAGAACAGTCTAACTGTCAAGGCCTAACCAGCCTGACTGTCCAAGGCAGGTCCAGGAGCCTAGGGAGGGAACAGATCCTGGGCTTCCCAAAATGCAACAGCTACAATTCTACTAACTGCAAATCTGCATCAAGGCTGGGCAAACTCTGTCCCCTAAGTGAATTGACTTTGCTCACTTAGGTAGTCCTATGAGAAGAACTACTTGCATTACAAAGAATTAGGCTGGAAATTGCAAAAAAAGTCAGGGTACAAATGGCCCTGAAGATATCATCATTTACAATAAGACCTATTGCTACTGTAAAGGCACTTAAGCACAGATCCTCCAAGGTATTTCAATGAGAATGAGGTATCTAAATACCTTTGAGCCTTAGGCTTTCACTGGGAGTTCAGGCATCTAATTCCATTAGGGTGTGTCTACACTGTGTTAAGTCTGAGGCCCCTGTCTCAGAGTAGACACACCCTTAGGCTCCTTTGAAAATACAAACCTAAATCCTCAAGAGAGACAAACAGGGGAAGGCTACTGTATAAATAACAATATGTTTCCTTGGAAGTGTTCCTTCATCCAATCAAACATACTGAGGTTAAGCACTGAATAAGGCTACACACATATGTTTGGGATAACGCAGCCCATCTTCCAAGTGTTGGGCACCTACTGACTTCAACTTTTAAAGGGGAATTGTTAGGTAATGGTGATATTGAAGCTTCTAGGTTCAAATACATAAATAAGTCTCCTGTATTTTGTTGTGCATTTCCAGTCTAGGCCTAAAGAACTGCATATAAAGTGTTGCTGCTTGAAGTTTATGCATACTGTACCCTCAAAGATCCTTTTTTTCTGGGTTTCTTTTTTCAGTTCATTTTAAAGTATTGATTGATAGAGTGGTTGGACCTTATAAGAATCATTTTAGATACTGACTGTATGAAAGGTTCTTTAAAGTATTTTTAATTTCTTATTTTTTTAAAAAAAGCTCTGAAAATCCATTATTTTTTTTCATACAGCTTAATTATTATGGATATGACTCATACAAGTCAAGCTTTCAAATATCTTGTCATAAAATAAAGGTCAAATCATAGAATATCTTAACAAGAAGTTCTCAAAGAATATAAATGGATAATGTTGTAGCTTTCATTAGAATTTTAACTTTAAAATACTCAGAACCTATTAATGTTAATTTCTGATGACTGTTTGAAACTACTAGTTATACCATGTGAGCAATGCTAAATACTGAAAAACTTTATGGTATGCACTAAAATGTTTATAGCACTCTTCTAATATCAGTAGTTATCAATCAACAATGTGAGAAAAGGTCTGGTTTTATACACCATCCTTTTATAATCTTAGCATGGACTCTCAATTTAGAAGTGTTCCAATCTTATGTAAAACGAAACAGAAGACGGAAAGAAGTGACATCCAATAGCTTTAATAATCTGTTCATCAACAATTAGCACTGAGAATAAATTACCCCCTTAACTGACAAATTATAGACAGCCATTCAAAACTGTATAGGATCTGGCACTAGAAATCTTTCACATAATTAAGTAGAAATACTGTACTTAATTAGCCTCAGTTTAGGTGGCTATTGCTGCAGTTCAATTAAAAAAGGCAAAGAGATGCTGAAAAGTCCATCTGGTACCATTGGTTTGTGATTTGCCATCTCCTGGAGTGTTAGATTTTCATTTGTGTTTATTTCCATAAATCACAAGTAAAACACAAATAAACAGATGCCTAAGTAGTTCTAACTGAACAAAAAGGGAAAATAAGTTACACAATATAAGTGGAGCTCTGAATGAATCGCTACATGAAAAAACTGATTTTCTTAAAAAAAAAGAACAGACATTAGGATGTGAGCCAAAGGTCATTTCTGGGGCAATACATGTGACACAGCCTCCTCTCAATCATCATCAGATGATTACAATAACAGAATGTTATTGCCTTTCTTTTAGAGAGTTTAACGGAAATTAAAGTGTCTGTGACCAAATCAACTCTTATGTATCTTGCATAACAGTATCCTAGTTAAAGGAGATCTCCCTGAGTTTCTTCTCAAATGTTCAGTAATAATTTTCAAAAGTGCTGAAGTGAGACTTAGATCTTTGCAATACCCCAATTACTGCTTCAGAAATTTTAAGGCAGATGCAAGTCAGGATAAATATATATTGATGAAAATGTATATGTATATTAAAATGTCCAGCAAACGTTTG
Source organism: Emydura macquarii macquarii (assembly GCF_026122565.2). Taxonomy (NCBI): domain Eukaryota; kingdom Metazoa; phylum Chordata; order Testudines; family Chelidae; genus Emydura; species Emydura macquarii. Next base: position 6,801,368 of record NW_027130698.1, read on the forward strand.
AGCCAAATACAAACAAACAAAAGTAATTCTCACAGCAAAGAAATTATTGTTTAAATATAACTAGCCAAGGGACAATTGCTCGAGGAGATGGCAAGCCCAGAAGAAGTTGTGAGATATAATTTCTGACCCCCTTTATTGCCAGTGTGCTCACCTTGTTTTCAATCCACATGGCAGATGCCAGTTCACTCTGGTCATCGGCCTAGCTTTGGATCCATGGAACCAAACTTTGTGGGTTCATGGGCCATCGTGGCTTAAAGTATCTAGATTAAACATCATATGGAGGTTTCTGTATGTTCTAAAAAGTAAGACAAAAAAAATTCTTGTATCTGTAAAACATCATCCCTAAAACCCTGGGTGTGGATGGATGTGTCAAAGCCATGTACTCGTCCCTGAGCAAGGAACAAGATTTGACTGCCACTAGACAGCCTCCCTTAAGATTCTGTTTGTACCTCTCACATGAGTCCTGCTGACTGTGACCTTCCGCGGGTGCACACACCACAAAGCTGTGTAGCCAGGATTTTGGCCAATCTACAAAACATTTTGCACAGCTATAGTCAGAACTATCATCATTGGTGGAGGTTAGAGACTTGCAAAGGCAAGCTGGCAAAACTGATATATAAAGCACATCTTCAGAGCCAGTGAGTATACAGTACAGAGTAAAATTCATACTGTGTCTGACTCCAAATAGTAAACAGAGCCAACCCTGGCTATCATGAGGACCATCTACTGGGCACTCCTTGCTTTTCAAAAACACTTCACATGTTAGAAATGTATTGGTTGAAGTCACAAGCACATTCAGTAGGATTAAAGTCAACTTTGTTACATCAATTAAGTTCTGTCCTTTCCTATTTCCCTTGCTACTCATCCAGCTAACCAATTCTACATTCTAGAAGGCTTGTGTTGTGTTAAAAATTTGAGGACTGTGTGCTGGGAGCTATGGTATAATTTCTAGCTATTTCACTACAGCTCTGATAAATCTGCAACTCTTAACATGTCACTTACATTTCATATAAAGGTCGACTTCATTAAGGCAGCAGCTCCTCCCCATAATTATAATTTAAGCCAATAATTTTGTAATGTCGTATGTTAACCAATGGATTGTGTTAATCATATAATTGTAGCATGGTAGAGAAAAATTATCATTTTATGACAATTGTTGTTTAAAAATATATATTTTCAATTAGATTAAGCAATGAGGACATGCAAGATCCCTTTATTTTAAAAAGTAGAAGCAGCATTTATAAGAAGGGACAATTTAAAAAAAAAAATCTAGCATAGCAGCTCTTTCATTTATTCATAAGCCTGCTAAATGCAATTCTAGAGGGGTCATATTGTCCCTTCAGAAACATCATTTCTGCTTCTCCCACTTTCAATCATTAAGAAGCTAGCACGGAGAGATGTTAGAGGAAAAACATGACATCAGACAAGATTTCTTATCTCCTGGGAGTCAGGCAGAAAAGCCAGCATCGTCAGCACAGGATTTTTCTCTCTCTGAAATTACTCCTTTTAGAGATCATATAAGGAATTGCTGTATTGTTATCTCATTAACAATTTGTTGTTGCTACTGTGAGGATTTTAGAATTAAGAAAAGATCAATTTACAGCAGCTACAAAACATTCAGTGGGGTTATAGGTTTCTCGGGCAGCAATAAATTTAATACTACTGCTATCACTCAGGGAAATGTACCATATGCTTGTTCTTTCAAAAGCTAACCATCTCTCTCATTCTTTGGAGTAATTTAAATAAGCAAGTTAATCAATAAATGAAAATACGCAGCTCTTATATAGTATTTTTCATCAATAGATCTTACTGCCTTTCTCACATTTAGATTCCATGAAATCAATATTTTCTCTTCCAACGGGTCCTGTGTTTATTTAGTGCATCTGCTAAAAAAGGCAATGATGGCAAAGAATGCATTCATTTTGCCTGGACATGCTACATGTGCTTTTCTTATTCCAAAATTTACAACTTGTTTTAAAAAGGATATTGCAACTGTTTTATTTTTTCTTAAATTCATAATACAAATGAAAAACTTTTATACCAAAAAATGAGGTTCTTAATAAACACTAGGGACCTAGGGTACAATCCTAGTTTTGCCCTTGATTTCAATGGGGGTAAGTAAGTATACAGAAAGAGCCCCAGTACCTTCACACTAGGAACTCTTCACTTTGCTGTCTGAGTCATTAAGTGTCATTAAGTCATTAAGTGTGCAGGAAGCTGGGGTATAAATCTAAAGTAGATCAAAGCACACTACAGAACTTCATTGGATGGCAGCAAAGTCTACCTGGACAGTTAGTGTACAGCAGGCTAGAACTCTGTAAAATTTACCTCAGCTTGCACACACAAAATCACCATATAGATGCCCTCAGATGCTAACCTGCTCAACATCTGTCATCAGAAATGTCATTATTCCTCAGTTTTTTCCTATCTATAAAATAAACCTGATGATATAACTCTGAATGTTTTCTCATGGAATGTTTTCCAATATTACATAATGTGTGTTTTTCACAATTCATGCCATTTCTGAATAAAATATGGCTTTAACAGGGTAGTGAAAAGTGGCTGGTCTGTAATTAAATGACCATTGCACCATTCCATACACTAAAGGAGCAGGCAGGTGTGCCCTCACATACCACATTCCCAAACAGAGGGAACATTGTCATGACTGGCAATGATTTGAAGTAAGGTAGATACGTTATGTGTAAAAGAGTCACAAATCTTCCACATGGATTTCCTTAACAAATGCTTATCATTTATTTAGAGACAAAAAAAAGTTCAACAGAGATAAAAAACAGACATCAAACAAGCTTTCAGAGGGCAAACACTCTTTCAGTTCCCTCTTCAGTAGACAAAAACAGGTTAGATCACAGATCTAGACAGATAATAGAATAAATGTGTTTGCCCTTCTGATTCCATAGCATTTTTAGCCAGTAGGAACACAGAAGATGTTCTAATTAATGCACATGCAATAGATTTATAGCCAATTAACCTGTAATTACTGCATCAATACACTGAAAAGCAGATAATTTATGGTACAGGAGTAGGAGAAAAAGGTATTATCTCTAAATTAAAGATGGGTAATGACAATGTTCAGATGTTGCAAAAAATCAGTTTGTCAATACTTAGCTTTATTTAGGATTTTTTCTATCTATATATTTTTTGGCATTCTGAATACTTATGTATTACAAAACCTTTTACAAGACAAAATTCAAAGTAATACATGTTGTAAAATAATAATATTTGTCTAAGAAGACATAACTCAAGCTCACTAAGACAATTAGCAACAGAAGATCTTTATAATAGGGAAAAAAACCCACATTGATTACAAACATCTATTACAATTTTGGAGCAAAATTTAAAGTAGTGGATGGATGGCAAAGAAAAACAGAATTTAACATTACTCTATCATTTCCCTATACCTTTAATATAGCTCCATTGGTGTAAGTAATGATACAAAATAGTGAAAACACGGAAGTTTTTTAATTCTGATGTGCTCTTATATACAAATATATGTTCAGTGTTGGGAGCTTTACTTGTACATGAGCAATGCTCTCTCAGGGTATCTTCACTGATGGCAGCAAATGTGCCGATTTATCTAGATCGACTGAGTGGAAGTGAAGACCCACTCAATCGATCCGGAAGTTGATTTAATAAAGTCACCCCAAAAAGCTTAGTGCTGCGTCGGCGGATATACATTTCCCGTTGGCGCAGCATAGTGGAGACAGCATGCAGAAGGGAATTTAGGAAGTCAACGTAAGTTATGCAAGCTACGTAGAGTAACTCCTGTGTAACTCCTGTCTACTGCCGCCGAATTTGCCTGTCAGCATAGACCAGGCCTCGGCCAAAGCATCACAGTTCTTACTTAGCAGTGCAGGGAAGTAAGCTCCCTACATTCCCCTGCTCAGATTGCGATTTCAGCCACAGTGGGGAGTGCAGGAGCTACTCACCTGTTACTTCCTCCCACAAGCATGGGGCTGAGGGACAGAAAAGGACAAGGAGTTGGGAGAGTCTTGGTGGTTAAGCTTTTCCTACCTAAACCTAAATAGGTTTTTCCATATGAATACAGCTTACAGGATTGGGCCCACTGAAAATATGAGTAAGAAGTTTACTCACATGAGTTCAGTTTGCAGAATGAAGCCACATGCTTACATAGGGCAGGTCTGGGATTACAGATTCTGAGAGTTTAGCTTCCCATTCCTAGTCTCATCTTTCTTTCCATTGTGCCAGGTCACCCACAACAGCTGTATTGCAGTAGGATGGAAGACCAGCCTCAGTATGAATCATATGCATGAAACCATTCCCAACAAGGGTCCAATTCTACTCATAGACTTGTGGCTCAATGAAATCAGGAGAATCCAGCTACACATGGGCAGAATTTGACTGAGAGTAAAAGGTATTTTAAGCTGTATTTTCCCCCAATTTGCCTGCTTACAGAATCAAGAACAACAGAAATCTATCGAGATATGAGGATACAAATGACTAAGGGCCAAATTATCATTCCTGCTGCAACTTCTGTGAAAACTCTGCAATGCTGTAACCTGGTCATGGAGATCTAATATAATGCTGTTGGTTTACACCTCCCATCCCCAGGCACTTCTATAGACACTTCCACCTCACTTTCTGCACAGAAGCGCAACTGCAGCCTCCTCAGGTAACCATCCGACCAAGGTACTTTTGCTTATTGGGAACTGCTCCTGGTTCATCAGTCTCTTCCCAGATGATTCATAGTTCTGCAGTAACTTAAACAACAAAATTGCAGGTATACATGAAATAAAATCAGTGAAGGGCTGCTTACAGAACAGCAGTGAGGATCTTATTTGCAGGAAGCCTCTGCACTCCTCACTGAAAATCTCTGGGGGCCCAAAAGACAAGAGTCCTTCCAAATACCACTGGTCTGCAATTTATCAACAAATTGTTTTTCATCAGAAAGGCTGATTTACTGAAACAGAAACTGGTTACACAACAGGCTTGAGTTTGACGAATTTCCAAACTTGAAAGCACGTTAAGGAAAAGAGTTTTAAAATGGTAAAAACATAAGGATTTGATATTTTCAGAACAAAACGTTTCAGTTTACTGGTGCAAGACAACTTTTTATTTTGAAATTTAAGCTAGTTAGATTGGACAAGAAGGGTAAAAAAGATCAGTCAAAATGAAGTATTTCAGAATGAAAGGAAATGTTTTGATAGACATGTAACAACCATAACAACAAAATCAGGTTTTCGGTTCACCAAATATTTTAGATTTCTCCTTTTTGTCCTAATATGAGATTGGAAAAATTTCAAACTCTTATATTCATTGGATTAGAAAATCATTACCTACCCACCTCTATTTACTGTCCCTCTCCAGTCATTCCACGATGAAACCAATCATTCTGAGAACCAACCAGGCCTAGAGTTATCTAGAAGACACAGCTGTAAAGAAAGACTACTATGCACTTTGCTGCTGTGGGTCACAATATGCTGCACATCCACAGGTTGCTGCGCTCACAATATGCTCCACATCCAGGTTTAACAAATTGTAGGTAAACTGTGAGAGTACGGTGGGCAGCTTGAACAGTATAAGCAGAGCTATGAAAATCCCAGTTTTACTTAAAAATTTCATTTTGGAAAATCAAAATGGAATATTTTGTTTCCGGTTGGGTTGTCTCAAATCAGAATATTTCATTTCACTAAAATAAAACTTTGAGTCAATCAGGTAAAAACATATTAAACTATATTTCCTTAGTGTATTGCCTTAGAGGAATTTCATTTTGGATTCCAATCATAGTCCTCCGGGGAGCCCACCCAATAAGAAACATCTCCGCCAATTCATTGTGGACTCAGCTGACTGAGGTGTATGGTGCATCAGGGGAGTCACATGACTTTGGGTACATTGTAGGAGTAATATCTAGGCAGGGAACTTGTTGCCGCCTTCTTCCCTATGAAAATTTGCTCCTATAAAATTTCAACTTTTTGTCCCATTTCAGGACAAAAACAGGAATTTACTGCCAGATAGAAGTTCCAAATTTTGCTCAGCTCTAATTACAAATAACTGAAACATTCTCCAATGGGAGGTTGAAGAAATAAAAGTTTAGACGCACATTTCCATCCTGAGGCCTAGCCTTCTTTTTTGTGGGCACAGTTTGTGCTCGCTATATATGTGCATGATTTTTGTGCATCGAAAACATTTGCAAGTGCTACCCAGAGCCTCTAACTACTTGATCTACACCTGCAATCAGATAGTTAGAATTGCAATTGCTCAGATTTGCAGCTTTTTGTTTTGTTTGTGAAAAAATATAGGCACATTTTGTGGGTGCAAATTTTATCTTAAAGGCAGTCCCTGCTTCTAAAAACAGACCCACTAATGATTTAACGTCCTTCTTGTTGTTCCCCTTTACTTGTATGAAACGGAAATTGGTGGAGCCACAAAATCCTTGAAAATATCAATATAAGGCCTGATTCTTACTACTAAGAAGTCTTAAAGTGTGTGTAAATGGAATTTATTCATACCCACTTTAAGTCCACTTCATGCTGCCAGAGCAATGTAAGTGCCCTTACTTAGTGTAGGTGAGAATTAGTTCCACACAGTCTACCTGACTTGCATTAATTCCATGGCCTCTTCGCATATAAAACTGAGACCCATGCTGTGCTGCAGCTTTATTTTCTCCATGATGCCCCCTCTTACTAAAATAGGTACATAATGTACATCTAGAATTACCACTTTCATTCCACAAAATCACAGATTCTCAGTTTACTCAGACATTGGCAAAGTATTCTTTCATTTCCAGATCAGCGTATTCAAACAGAATCTGGAAACCTTTAAACAAGGTTTCCTATTCCAATGCCTGGAGAACAATATTTTTCTAGTACTATTCTTGTGTCCCTTGATTCATTAAAGAACTACTCACTATCAAGGGAAGTATACAACATCCTTTCCCTCCCTCCCCTCCCCTGCTGACTCGTGTAATGTGTCTCTTTAGATGTCTATGAGCAATGTCTTCATTTAACTTTTTAGTGTATTAATAGTAATAACATCAGAATTACTTATTTTCCTATTTCTTGTGTTTCAAATATGTTACTGTATAAATTCTTGTTCTTTTATAATATAGTTAATTTAACAAAGGCCTGTGAAATGCATATATGTTATTTAGAGCATGAGCAAAAGGGGCACAGTTTTGGTGAGGTACAAGTGACTTAGCATTCAAAGATCACACAGAGGAGAAACAATACAATCACAAACACAACTTCTTATGTGGGAGAAGCAACTGTTAAACATCAAGAGGCATTTGCAATTAAGGCATGAGTGCTGTCTTGTGCTCTGAAGCTATTTGGCTAAAAAAAATCCAACAAAAAAGTGGTTTTTTTTGGTTCACCTTACCATGAAGTCTCTGGTGCCGGCCATTGTTGGGGAGACAATACCAGAATAGATGTATCACTAATTAATTCAGTACAGCTATTCCTGTGTGGAGTGAAGCAGAACTTCCTGGAATCAGTCACCCCAAAATGCATCACCTCCATCTACACCTGCAAATTCCTAGAATGTGCAAGATCTGAAGACAGCGTCTGGGCCAGTTAGACCATCTGAGACCCAAATATAGATATAAGCAAAAGGTTGAAAGGCTATGGTGGGCCAAGAGACAGAAACTCTTTAATCTAAAGACGTTGACGTTTGATATTAGGGTTGCTGTTGAGGAAGGTTTTTTATTTTTTCTTTATTTACCACATACTGATTCTCTCCCCCCAACCAAACTGCCCACACTTCTGAAATGTTTTTTAGCTGCTGTCTCTAATGTGAGAAGTACTACCACTGGCAGCCCTGGATGGTGTCAGTGATAACATTAACAGTGTCCTTAACAGGTAAGATGGGAGTTCAGAGCAGGAGAGCTATCAGCAGGGAAAACAGGAGAGCCGTAACCAACCAACTAATCAACCAGCACATACATACAGCAAATATTTTGCAGAATTGGAGCTCTTGCTTCTTGACTTTCTTCTTGCTCAGCAGGTGGATTCCCATGGTTTCACAGTTTTAATTTTAAATTCTTTTTTTTTTTTCACAAATTAACACGTCTCTTATAAGTGAAGCAAAAATACACAAGATGATATTAAAATCACAAATGGGAGTAGCTCACAGATGGGATTAAAGCTGTTGTTGCATGTTGTCTGGAAGAAGAAACTAACACAAGTGAGAGGACTAGGTGGCACAGTCGAATAGTCCGTTACTACTTTGGTGACTAAATCAGAGCTGTGAAGTCAGGTGATTCTGCTGACAAAGTCAGATCGAGTGCGGGAAAGCATGTGAGCAACTGTCCGGAAAAATGCTTTTTGAAAATAGGTAGGATAGTTGTGATAGGCCAGCTCAAGCTGAGAACCACAGAAAGAGAATCTATCTGAATAGGGGATTCAGTCTGAGTGGGCGTTTAGGACGGAATGAGTTAGACATGAGCTAGAGCCGAGTGGATGAACTGAGGTGACTAACAGGGAGTAAAACAAATACAAAGACAGACAAAACATTTAGATCTCAATGTGGCACATCGAAAGTAACTAGCCCCTGAGTTCACGTCAGTATGGAGCTAAGAGAGAGCTGTGGAACTAGAATGCTAGCAGCAGTTTAGCTGGGTCAAGAAAAATATAGCTGTGTGGGTGGAGGTGCATGAAATTAGCCTTTGGATCAGAATATTTATATTTATATGGCTGTCCTAAGCCGCACTAGTATGTATGTTATGAATATAGAGTACTGTGATATTAGACATTACTGTTCATTCTTACTACATTGTATTGTAGAACCTACATCTACAAGAGATACATTCATTTTAAAAAATTCCACTGCATCTAAGTAGTAGTGATAGCATTTCAGAAGTTATTTCAAACTGCTGGACAATCACTTTCCATTCATCTGAATTAGGAAGAATAGGGCAAAATTTCCAAATTTTTTGACACATTTTTGAGAGAAGATTTCAAGTTTTCATGTTTTGATAAAGTGGGTGAAATTGGAAAAAGTCAGTTTTGCTAACAATGTATTATTTTTTAATTAAGCCAATAGTATATGGTAGACTCTATATTTTATTTTATTCCAGCCTTGTAGACTTTTCAGATAGTAGTTTAAAACAGGATATTTTCCCTCCCTTTCTGTACCTCTTAAGTTCTTGTATTGTAATTTTGTGTAACTATGAAAGTTGTTCCATAAAATACTCTGAGTTACAGTTTGTTTGAAAAGCACTATATAAAATAAAGTTGCACTGATCTGTATCCTGGGTTTCACATGTTTTTCTTTTTATTTCCCAAAGCCCTTTGTTTTCAGTTTTTACTTTGTCTAAAATTTCCTTTAAATGTATCAATGTTCATTACAAAAATTTTAAAAGGTTTAAAGCCAGTGCAAAAATATTATCACAGTTTTCTTGGTAAATATAGGGTTAATACTGGGGGATGGGAACATAAAACAATAAAGAGAAACAAAAGAGTATTGAGAGTCAGAGTGGTTTAATGCTGTGGGTTTTTTTTATGAAGAATATATATACATATGCACGTGTGTGTGTGTATCTTCCACTACATTGCCTTTCTTTAACAGACAGCCTTGCATTTACACATAAGCTAATTTATTATTAACATAAGCACATCTATCCAATGTTATGATTTGGATTGTTTTAAATAGACTCAGTATTTTCATGTATTTGAGTTGTCAAAAATGTGAATGAAAAATCAGTTAAAAACAATTTTTTGTAAGACCAAGGAAATTTTCAGTAAAAGTCAGTAAAAACTGAAAATGAAGGGCCTTACATATATACGTATATACCCTAATACTGGAGCTCCCAGTCTGATGGGGACTGTTGCTAACCTTCCCTTCATCCGTTTTATATATTAGCCTTTCCTTTCTTTACCTTGTTCTGCTAATGTTTTGCCTTCAGTATAATAGCCAATTTCCACCCTGTATCCGTTCTTACTACATTTAAGAAGATGTGCACAACAATCTGAATGAATAATCCCTTCTTTGTGGTACAGAATTACATGTGACTATCAGAGTGTTATCCCTCACTGAATGTTGAATGGCACAGTATTTAACTGATTGCTCTCTGACCAAATGACTCAGTCACTGCCACTCTATGTGCAAGTTCTTTGCCTACAGATCCACCTTTGTTTGAAAGCTTTACCCCAGAACTCTGACCTCATTCTCTGTCTCTTCCCACTGGATTCTAAGCTTTCTCAGCATAAGGAGACCTCATTTGTCCATGTCTCTGATGGCAGACATAAGCGCCTCATACTTGCCTGAGGGCTGAAAACACATTCCTTATATTTCCACATAAAGCTTTTGTTTATAGGAGATGTTTTGAGTTCTAACTTTGGAGGTGGAGAACTTTTTTAAAGAGATTGTGGAGCAGTAATAATAACCCTAACAGCTTGTTCTGTTTGTGGAGAAACATTTTGGGGCACATTAATAGTAACAAGAACAAAATTCCATGCAGCTGAACTGCATCAGCATCTCTCTCATTTTGAATTGGATGAGCAACCATTTTCATCATAGTCAGAGGCTTAGTGGGAAATCTGTGGACTTCCTGGGTTTTTTTAATGTGTTTTGGATTTTTTTTTTTAATCACCCAACTGTGCTAAAGTTGGGGAAAGGGAAGGCATGCAGGCAGTTCCTATAGTGATGATGACAACCTCAACCTTGATACCTGTTTATATAACAGTCTTTAAGTAAGGTTGATGCTAGTGTAAATGTACAAGCATAACTCGTTAAGCAAATTCATGTGTTTCATCTTCTGTGCCTGCCAGCATCAGTTCAGCATTTTATGAGGCTTTGTATCAGCAAGGTCACTGAAAGCAGATGAACAGATACACTAGGTAAGAAAAAACAGATATATTTTTCTACATAACAAAGTCTTTGTGTGCAAGAATATGGCTTGACAGAAATAGCTACTATAATTTCCTAGCACCTGGCAGTGAGGAAAATATTCTGATAGCTGTCACTAACTATGGCAGTTAATTTTATTATAATTATTATTACTATTTCTGTTACAGTAACATGTAGAGGCTCCCTCTGGGATTCTGGGCCTGACTGTGCTATAAGCTGTATGCAGATATAATACAAATAGAGCCCTTCCCCCAAATTGTTTCCCTGTGGAGGCTGGAAAGGAGTTTAAATGTTTTTCATGTAAAGTAGCAGGTTTATTTTCTTTTTTGTTTTTTTTTTAAATGTTTCATAAAATTATAACAACATGGTCTGTGATAGAGAACAAACAAGTGATATACCTTTGTATAAACCTTTCTTGGATTATACAGACCAATTCTTTTCCATTTTGCTCACTTGGGATGGGCTAAATAAGACTAAGTCACTACTAAATATGGTAAAAGCTGACAGTCATAGCTTTGTTAAAATATGACATGGTATTCAGTATTGTGCCAAGAAATGTGCATGCAGTTATTAAATGCCAGGCTTTGGTGCACATTCTCATGCTTAGTTTAAACCGGGAACATAGGGTGACCAGATATCCCGATTTATAGGGACAGTTCTAATATTGGAGGCTTTGTCTTATATAGACGCCTATTACTCCCCACCCCTGTCCTGATTTTTCACATTTGCTACCTGGTCACCCTACGGGGGCATGAGCCCAGCCATATAATCCCAAGCCTCTATCTTTCAAAGTAACCACTCATCTGTCCCAGTAATAAAGCTTCTCCATTGAGATGACATTCAACCCACTTTGCCAGTTCTGGTCCCCTTGAGTGAAGTATACCTGACAAAACAGAGTTATAACAAAAAGAATGTCTACCAAAACATGTTCTTACAGTTTATAGACATGAATTAGCCCAAACAGTGTTTTTCTCCAACAATCAATTAAGGGGGAAATCTTGCAATTTTTACTAAGGCAAAACTTTCAGCAAAGTTATACTTTCTGGCATCTGAAATTGCACCTCAGGAGCTCAGTTGTGTAGCTGAGATGAGGGGAGATGAGGGCAAGCATGGGAAGGTGGTTCCAAGCCTTGGTGGCTCCAAGTTCCATGACACTTGCACTTAACTCAGAGAAGTTGCAGGTCTGCCCTATGTTATGTCAGCTACAGAAGACCATTGTGGTGGCTGAAAATGTACATGAGCACTGTCTACTCCATCCCATCCCACTCTCTCCTGGGAAGCTCCCTTTCCCATTCTCTTTCCTCCCCACACACTCTGCTGACTTTGTGCCCCACAACAATTCACTTCTATCAAGGAAAACCCTCTGCTGTTTGATGTTTTGTGCTGCTGTACAGAACAGGGGCCAAGGATTCAGCTCCATGTTTTCCATGCATAAATGGTTGACCACACATCCCATATTTGACATACAGGCCCAAATGCGTGGTTTACATGTCCACAAGAAATTCACACTGAAAGCTACAGCTGTACATATCTATTAAACAATATTTCAGCTGCTGCATGGTGTATTAACGGAGATGCAGTAAACTGATTGCCCTAGTTGCAAATATTAATGAAAATGTTTCTCAAAGCTCAGCAGTTTTAGCTTGAGAGTTGATTGTTATTTGTCTGTTGGTTTATTCTTCTTCTGACAAATCTAGTAAGTGTGCCGGTTAACCCCATTGTGAATTACCGTCTTTTAAACATGTATGTACTGCATGTTGTATAAGTAGTATAGTGTGTGCATGAAGTGTGGCATGTACTGATGCAAGACTGAATGGTGAATTATGACAGTTTGTTTAGGTGTTCAGAAGGCAGATTGAAGTGGTGCTTACTATATCATTTAGAGATTAGCAATAGCTTTGAACATAAATTCCACCATATATATATTTGGTGGGAGGGAGGGGGGAGAGATATGAAACAAAAATATAGCTTAGAGAAAGGAACTGCAGAATCTAAATTCCTGTCTCTGACAATGGCCAGTACCAGATGTTTCAGAGGAAGATGCATGAAAACTGTAAAGGACAATTATGAAATAAACTGCCTGTAGATGAAGTTTATTTCTCAACCTTGTACATTTTTATTCTAGCAAATGTAACTTGGGATGTTCCCATAATCCATATTGATGACTTTTTTGAATACTGTTTACTTTTTGGCTCTAATAATATCTTGTTCCAGTGAGTTCCAGAACTTAATTATGCCTGGGGTAAGATTGTGCTATACGGTGCTATACATCCAAAACTGCTGAGAGGCTTGCTATTATTGCTATCAGAATTTTCTTGGCTGCAGTAGCCTGCAGTGTCCTCACTTAATGGAGCCATCTAGCTCTTTAACTTTCCTCTTCATCTTTCTGGCCAGTGTTTTGGCTGAAATGCTAACACTAGTTCATATTTCTGGCAGCGACATTATTGGGAATTAGTTTCTAATGAAATTCAGAAGTTTAATAACTGAATTAATGGGTAAAAATGTATTTTATACTGCATCTTCAGAGTTTGGATTCTTCTCCTTAGTGTGTCCCCCTGTAACCAATAGAGTTAAAGTGCAGTAAATGGAGAATCTGGTGCATGGTGTTTTAGGGCTCTACAGTAGAATACAGTGTTTTCTAAGGGCTCAGGGCTTTATCTTACTAATGGTTACAATATAGTATTTACTATAGCAGCTAAATGAATGTAAAAGTAAATGTAAAAATGCTGATTACAGAAAGCCACATATCTTGCAGCAATTTACACATTTGCAACATGCATTATTAATTTTTATAACTCATGGAATTTAAATTGACATGTAAAATTTCATATAAATAAACCAAGAAGAGGAAAGACACACTTTAGGATATTACTATTAAAAAGTTGACTAATTGCCATTAGTAGACAACCATCATTTCTTAAGATCTGTCCATTCTGTGAGATATTGGGAAAACTAGCACTTCTTGTAAAAAGCTAATTAGTTTAAATTATGTTTGTCTCTATACTTGACTCATGCAAAAGGATTAGCTGTTTTTACAGATAATGCATTTATAAATCAATGTGACAAAATGGCCATGCTGACAACATTGCAGTAGGTTAGCTGAAGAACACCAGCTGTATCCAAGCAACACTAATGTCTAAGACAGAAAGTCCATGCGAGGAATTTGTTTACCTTCAAAAAGAACGCAGATTGCAGTGCTTAAAGTTTTTATAAGAATAGAATGAATTAAAATGGGATTATTATTTCCAGTTAATTAAGTTCAAATCTACTTTGTAAAGAGTGAAAAAGAGAATAATATATGATAGTTTAATAATGGTTACACAAGCACTTCGAGGCTAAAGTCATGGAACAGGGCTAAAACCCCATTCCCGCCCCCCCCCCCCACCCTGATTTTTGCTTTATTAGATTATTGCATTTTATCTTGATTTTCCATTATGTCATTTAAAAACAAGTACAATTAGATATAATAAACTGATACTCCTAGCACTCTAGTCTTTTGTTATTTTGACACTATTGTGGTAAAATCACAGAATCATAGAAGATTAGGGTTGGAAGGAACCTCAGGAGGTCATCTAGTCCAATCCCCTGCTCAATGCAGAACTAACCCCAATTAAATTATTCCAGCCAGGGCTTTGTCAAGCCACACCTTAAAAACCTCTTTGGATGGAGATTCCACCACCTCCCTAGGTAATCCATTCCGGTACTTCACCACCCTCCTAGGGAAAAAGTTTTTCGTAATATCCAGCCTAGACCTCCCCCACTGCAACTTGAGACCATTGCTCCTAGTTCTGTCATCTGCTACCACTGAGAACAGCCGAGCTCCATCCTCCCTGGAGCCCTCTTTCAGGTAGTTAAAGGCTGCTATTAAATCTCCCCCTCATTTTTCTCTTCTGCAGACAAAATAAGCCTAGTTTACTCAGTCTCTCTTCATAAGTCATGTGCTCCAGCCCCCTCATCATTTTTGTTGCACTCCGCTGGACTCTTTCCAATTTATCCACATCTTTTCTGTATTGGGGGCCCCAAAACTGGACACAATACTCCAAATGTGGCCTCACTAGTGCTGAATAGAGGGGAAAGATCTTAATACTATAGAATGATGTGAGGAGTTTAATATAAATTGATACTGAAAAATTTGTTAATATATTGATTGTATTAAAGTAATTCAAAGCCACAGAATAAAAAAAAAATGGGGGAGGAAAATAATATCCTTAAAGATGCACATTCATGTCAATATGATTTTCATTCAGTCTTTGTCTGACTAAAGACTGAATAAAAATTTCATGAAGACCACAGGAGTTTGCTCTTCCTGTATCTGAATAACTCTTTATAATAGGCTTATGACAGAAATGATGCACTTTGAATCTTGCCTAAAGGAATTTAGAGGAAAGATTCTGCTCTAAATTACACAAGTGAAAGTCCAGAGTAACTCCACTCCTATACCTCTTATTCTGAAGTTTACTGTATTTACTATAATGTTTGTATTTAGAAGGTCTCTTTAGTTCTCTTGGTTGTAAATAAAGCTTCACAGTGTACATTATTAAAATGCTTTATTTTTGAGTCAGAACCTATTCAATTACATGAAGAAAAATATGACCTTTCATCTTGATGAGGTATAAACTTGAATACTCACTTATCACTTTAATCACTAGTGTTAATAATTGCACTAATGCAGAAAGTGCCATAGCTCCCTAGAAAATGTTATGCTTGTCCCATATATGTTGGACATATATTGTATATCCTGATGTTCCCGTCATCTCAAAAAATCAGTGGTTTTCAATCCAGGATATAGATTTAAAGAACAGTAGGAACCACTAGACCTACTCTGATCTGAATCTAACAGGCCCTAGTATTTCATAGAGTTGCCTCTGTACTGAGCCCAATAAAGTTATGCTTTAGCCCAACATGAGTTGAGAAAGGCATCCATTCTTGATCTGAGAATATCAAGAGATAGAGAATCCTCTTGGTAGTTTGTTCCAATGGTTAATCACCCTCACAAAGATTTGTGCTTTATTTGAGATCTGAATTTAACCTAGGGGGAGAAAAGGAAAACTAGAACAACAGCTGGAAGTTAAGGAGTCCTATTCTACCTGGTATAGTCTTCCTCTGGAGGTACTTATATACAACATAGTCAAATCAGTTCTCAATCTTCTTTTTGATAAACTAAACAAATTAAACTCTTTGTCTCCCACAGTCAGGGATTTGATCCAGCTTTTGAATAATTTTTTGTGGCTGTCTTCTGCACCTTGTCAAATTTTTCCACACTCTTAAAGGACACTAGAACTGGATGCACTATTCCAATACTGGTCTCACCAATGCTATACGAAAAGGCAAAATTATCTACCTATTCCTAGTTAAGGATTACATTAGCCCTTTTTGCCGTGTCATTGTACTGGGAGCTCATTGGACAAGTTAATAATTAGAGCATGTGACTATAGGATAAGTTGGGACAGGTGATAATGTTTCATGGGCAGATGATGCTGCATGCAGGTTAAGTTGAACAAATGTAACTTTACTAAACCTGGTGGATTTCTCTGTCCATGTGGGTGAGTTGCTTCCAGCCTAACTTCCCAAATTTTTCATTTTCCTGGTGTCCACCAATATCAGTTCCTCCAGGGAACCTTATCCCTTTGAGTCCAGTTCCACTGATCATGATACAGAACTAAAACTTTAAAAAAAAAGAATTTGACAGAAATGGTCTTTGCACTCTTTGCTTATTATGAGCACCAGCTTCCTCATGGCTAAAAGGGAAGTATGTACAACTAGAGGGTGTGGTCTAGCTGACTGTGGAGGAATTAAAACGGCTACACTATGTAGTTGTGGAAGGTTGCATTCCTAAAGCAGATCTTGCCTTATTTTAGTTGCAGAAGCTAGAAGAACTCTTTATGTTTTCTGCAGAAAATACACAAAGAGATCCACAGATCATCATCATTTTCTTCTTCTGGAAACAGCTAAATGTATATTGATTTCTTTTTTATTCTTAATACCTGACTTTCCCTATTATAAAGGGTTACATTTTTAATGAGGCCACCAATGGAGTAGGTTTTCTAATCTGTCAGTGCAACTATCATATATTCCTGTCCGCTCATTTCTAGATATCCCTCTTCTAGATCCTAATTAAATCCATTAAAGCCAAATACTACAGTCCTCATTCAGTCAAAGATCTGGAATCAGTTGTGTTCTCTCATTGAAGAAAATTGTTGTTTCCCTTAGAATCTTTAGGCACTACAGGGACTGTCAGCAAAGAGAGGAGTTTTTTGTTTAGGGTTGCTCAGGCAGAGCTCTGAAGAACTGAAATACCAATGGGATCCATTCTGAAATACGTCATGCTTATTGACAAAATCCATGTTACTTAATGACTTTCTCATTAATGTAACTCTCACCCTCAGAAGTGGTGCACACATCTGAGATTTTCCTCAAACAGCAGCTGTAATCACTGGGATCTGTGTAACAGTAAATTAAATCCATATGAAGATAATATTTGTTCTGCCTCAGCATTTAATGCAAAAGCAGCAAGAGGCCGTTGCTTTCACCAACATCAAATGAGACTGGCTAACTCCTCAGAAAGAAGGGTAATTGTTAAATTTCATTTTACCCAGTCATTCCTGTGTCTCCTTTTCTCTGCTTTGTTTTCTCAGCAGGTATGCAGGTTTAAAGAGAATCCAGAAAATGCAGGTTAAAAATTTGGAAAAAGTGTTATAGGATGGTTCAGCTGGAATAATTAGGCTCTGATTCTGACTCTGCCACTGACTTGCTGCTTCACTTACATTTTGTGGCATAAGCACATGCTAATGTCTTTTTGTGCCTCAGTTCCCTATGTGTAATACCTACCTATCTCACAGAAATGTTGTGAAGTTTTGGAAGGCATTTTGTGATCATCGATTGAAAGGTGCTATAAAGAAATGGTTTTCCTCATCATCTTTATCCCCTTCCCCCCTTTTTCTTTCTAGCCCAGGCTTGTTCTTACTATTTTATGTCTCAC
Organism: Emydura macquarii macquarii; assembly: GCF_026122565.2. Taxonomy (NCBI): domain Eukaryota; kingdom Metazoa; phylum Chordata; order Testudines; family Chelidae; genus Emydura; species Emydura macquarii. The sequence goes on from NW_027130698.1 coordinate 6,819,171, forward strand.
TCAGTAGCCTGCAGTTTGCCCTACTCCTCTCACAGATTAATAACTCCTTTTTGAAGGAGCTGGGAGACAGAATCACTCACGACACAGAACTGGCCTATAGCAATTGGCTGATGGAATGAGAAATTGGTGATAAAAAACCAGCACACAGTGCTCTTTCAGTATTTTTTTTAATCTATAATTTGTGTTTGTTCAGCTGGAGAAGGGAACCAGCTTTCTCTTATGATATCAAGTTGCCATGAGCATCACTGAACAGAAAACTTGCTAGAAAAGTTCCATCTCTACCCACTCTCTGAAACAAGCAGATAATTTTAAGTTATTCACAATGTTTTCTTGTCCTGGATTTCTGTTCACCATAGTTTAGGCATTGCTTTCTCATAGAAGAATATGTTAATGGAAAGATGTGAACTGGGATGAAGCAGGGAGAAGTGGTGCTAGTACAGAAATACCTGGAATACACTGGAAGAGTGCATTGGTGGAGCTGGGGGAGTGGGCAGGGTGCACAATGGGTGCCACCTTCAATTATACCTATGGAGTTGAAAACACACCACACATACACTTAGTAGTGTCTGAAGGGTGGAGGATGGTCACCCTCTCCTCCCCACCCTATTAATTAGCCGCTACTGGAAGACTGGGTGTTTGATTCATAGGTGTCTTGTTGCCACTCTGCTCTTATCTTTCTAATAGTGAACTCCTGGGAGAGGAACATAATGGGAAACCATCTTTATGTGGTACAGATGGACCACTATGTTCCTACCAGCTCCAAAATGCATTTTAATACAGCCAAATGCAAGTTATACATGTAGGAACAAGGAATGCAGGCCACACCTACAGAACGGGGGATCATATTCTGAAAAGCAGTGATTTATAAGAATTTAGAGTCATAGTAAACAAGCAACTCAACATGAGCTCCTAGCGCAATACTGTGGCAAAAAGGGCTAATGTATTCCTTGGACATAGAAACACGAGTAGTCAGTAGAAGTAGGGAGTTGATTTTACTTCTGTATGTGGCATTGGTGAGGCCAATACTGGAGTATTCCAGTTCTGGGGTCCAGATTTTATAAAGGACGTTGAAAAACTGGAGAGGGTCTAGAAAAGAACCATAAAAAATTATTCACAGGCTGGAGAAAATGCTTTCCAATGAGAGACTAGAAGAGCACAGTTGTTTATCTTATCAAGAAGAAGACTGAAAGGTGACTTGATTACAGTGTATAAGTAACTTCATAGGGAGAAAGATACCCAATAGGAAAAGGGTCTTTAATCTAACAGAGAAAGGGTAACAAGAACCAATGTCTGAAAGGTGAAGCCAGACGTATTCAAATTGGAAATAAGGCACTTTAAAAAAAATCATTGAGAGTGATTAACCTTTGGAACATACTATCAAGGGAAGTGGTGGAGTCTCCATCCCTTGATGTCTTCAAATCAAGGCTAGATGTCTTTCAGGAAGGTATGCTTTTGCCAAATTGGGTGAAGTTTAATGGCTTGCACTGTGCAGGAGGTCAGATGGATAATCTAATGGTCCCTTTTGATTATAAACTCTATGAAAAAATGAATAGAGAATGGAGGCTGGTGAGCAGCAGCCTCTCCCCAACATTTATGCCTTATAACACATGCTTATTACACAGTTCATGCCACATGAATCTACTATTTTTATATACTGAAAAGGAAGGCTGAGTCAATGTTCTGCTAGATTTCATGCAACCCCTTATCTACCCATCAAAGAGACTGGAAGAAAAGGCATTTCTCCAGAAGATCCTTGATGTCACATATACAACTCCCATTGGGGTGTCTGAACAATTTGTAATGTCTTTAGTCTCACAACATCCCTGTGAGATAGGGAGAGCACTCCTCTATTTTACAGATGGAGAAGTGAGATCTACTGGCTTGCTCAGGGTCACAGAAGACGTCTGTAGAAGAGCAAGGAACTGAACCTGTGTGTTCTGAGCCCTAGGGTAATTCCCTAACCACTGGAGCTTATTTCCTTCCATTTGGCCTGGGGGTTCCCAAATAGTACAGCTATCCCTGGATATGAACACTCTTAATATTAAACTGGCAAGGTACAAGGTAATAATGTCAGGTCACATTCTGCAAGATGCTGAGTTTGTTCAGCGTTCTATGTGTTTGATAGGAATTGAGAGCATTGTATACCTCAAGAAACACATAGCTCTCTCATGATTGGACCCGTCATTAGGGAGTTATCTACATTAGCCTTCTCTAGTATCTTTTTTATAACATTATGGGATCAGAATCCACCCTTGGTCACTCCATCTAGCAAAAATGCTAGGACTCAAAGTTCTTTTCCAGGACTTGTAGAGATAAACAGCCCATTTTTTCTTTTCTTTTTTTTTTTTTTTTGAAAACACTGCAAGAAAGTGCTGTCATACAGCATTTCAGAAATGGTATATAACTCAAGGGCAGGCAGGGGGAAGCCATTAGGGATTGGAAAGAGGATGAATCAGAACAGATGAGAGAGAAGTATGGGTTTCAGCTGCAGATTCAGAAACCAAAGAAAGCTGGAAGCATCTCAGGTTATTCTCTAAAAAAAAGAGTTAAGATTGTTAAAGAGATGTATTGAGGTTTGAGTGACGCACCAAATTGACAATTCAAACATTTTTCGTATGTGAGAGAATGCTGCATAATAACTAATAAATTACTAGCATTATTTTAGTAATATCATACACTGTGCTTTAAAGTCTATCAGTGTTCACCTTATTAACTCCTATATAGAACTCAGACATACAGTAAAATGCACTATGATTAAGTCTGTCATGCAGGAACATATGGCTTGGGTTAAAGTAATTTTTTGTAAAGAAAAATAAATCTGAACAGTTTTAGTGGGATGTAACAGGATTGCCACTCACTACTAGTCTGCCTCCTTTGACCTAGGTCTGTGAATTAGTTCTCGATGTATTAGGTGCCCCCTTGCTGCTTATTGCTTGCTCTGAGTTAATCTTTCTTTAGGTAATTCGGTAGTCCTGCTAGGTCACCTTTTAATTCACCCCTTCCAAGGTTACAAAGGACAGCAGGGCCAGTGTCTAAATGCCTTTGCTGGATGATGTTCAACCTCCTTCCCTTCCCTCACCCCCCAATTCTCTGTGCCACAATTACCAAGGACTGACAGAAGAACACTTGTGTGTCGGCTACATAGGATTCCATCCCAGGACCCCACAACCAGCAATCACTGGCAGCAGCGGCAAAAATACCAATGAACTAGTGCCTCTAAGCATTGCTGAGCATATGGATAGCTTGGGCCTTTTGTCATCAGTTCCAAATGGCATAGTAGTTGCCATGAAAATTAATCTGCCTTCATTTCAGTGGAAGGATATTTTTATGATGAGAGGTCTGCAAAGACACTGTATTGTACTGCATAGGTCTGCAAAGACATTGTATTGTACTGAAAAAGCAACAATTACTTCTTAATAGCTCTGCAAAAAAAAAAATACTGGTATTTTTTATCTGTGTTACCCACAGTCTGTGCTGCTGGTGCTAACCCTACAGAAGAACCAAACCAACAAACCTTTGTCTTTTAAGCAAGTAATAGGTATGCACTCATTTAACTAAACTCAGCTGAATTAATATAGTTAAACTGGAATAAAATCCTTTATGAACACACAAACTGGTTTACTACTGGTTTAAATGTCAGTATATATATATATATATATAGAGAGAGAGAGAGAGAGAGAGAGAGAGAGAGAGAGATTATATATATATATAGGGATTTGCACCATTTAACTAAATTGATTTTAAAACAGGTAGCTTCCGTTCAAATGGTCTAGTACATCAGTGCAACATTTGTGTATTTAGACAAGACCTTGCTTAAACTCAGTCTGGAAAACTTCCTTTATGGTATAATTCCCTCTAAAACTGAGAACTCAAAATCATGAAGCAGCACTAGGAGGAAGTTTGTATTTTTTTCCTCTTTCTTTCCATCAATTAGGGTTGTCAGCGCTCCATGTTTGTCCTGGAGTCTCCAGGAATAAAAAATTAACCTTTAAGTAAAGATTATGTCATTTGATGAAACCTCCAGGAATACGTCCAACCAAAATTGGCAACCCTACCATCAATTCCTGCAGAGGTGATAGAGAATAACCTGGGATCTATGCTGGCTTGCTTCTGGCAAATATATCTTAAAATATAGTATACTGAAACAATTGGGGTGAGGGTGCTTTAACAACTCAAGCACAACAAAGAATTATGATTTTTCTTTTCTCTTCTCCTGGTTCTTCTTTCTGCTATGATGGTGGTACTGAAAGTTTACTAAACAATAATATCCACTCCATCTCTAGTCAGTCATGTTTGGATGTCCCAACCATTTGACCTTTCTAAGCCATTGTAGGTCATATACACCTCAGGAAAAACTATCTATGTGTTGCTCTAGTACTAGGAAGGTCAGATTGCTTGTTTGGTTCTAGCTTTTAGCCTCTACGGATAAGTACATGTAAAAGGTATTTGGATTCTGGCCCATCTCATTGAAAATACTGATCATGTGTTTTTTGCAATATGCTAATACTTAAAGCAGGAAGATTTAAATATCACTTAAATAATTCCCCTGACTCAGAACTGGAAACAAAATACAACTTCCACATGTGAGTATTTAGGGGGCTTTAAGAATTTCCAGGCTTTGAGCTGTAACAACTGCACACATCACTGATGTCTCCATTTTTATGAAACAAGTATTCCCACATGACGTTTGGAATTCAAAATGTCCATTAGTCTTGAGTCTGTAGATGAAAGCAACTGTAAAGGTTAGAGCTTGAGTCTGAGAGCATCTCACAGGGGAATTATGTATCTTTTCAACTTCCTTCCTAGGGTGGAGAATACATCAAGGATCCAGGTGGAAAAGGTTTAGTGTGCATTTTACAGCGTCCCTTGGGTACTACCATATGCCATTAGGTTAACTAAAGACATTTCCCAGGGGCTATGAAGCACCATTACTGAATCCTAAATGGAACTGGTAGTGTAGTTCACAACACATACCAGGGCGGCCAACCAGTGGCTCATGAGCCACATGCAGCTCTTTTACAGTTCAAGTGAGGCTCGTTGAGCCCCCACACTCTGCCCCCATTCTCTGCCTACCAGCCTGTGGGGTGGCGGGGGGGGGAAGCTCAGGGCTTCTGTCCTGAGGCAGGGTGGTGGATCTAGGGGCTTCTGCCCAGCAGGGAGGGAGGGTTTCAGGTCTTCAGCTCACAGGGTGCTCCTGCCAGTGCTTGGGGCTTCAGTAGGAGTGCGCCCCGAGCCACAGCAGAAGCGCTCCACAGGACTGGAGTCCCAAGCTCTGGCAGGCACACTCCAGCTCTTGAACTTCTGAATGTTGTCATACGTGGCTTGGAGGGTCAGTAAGTTTGGCCACCCCTGACGTATATGTTATGATAGTCAATAATAAATGTTCACTAAATTGCTATCATTATGTAAAAAATATTGCTGTTATTAGGCTAATGGTATACAAGGAAGAGTTCAGAAATATCTTGCTATTCAGAATTTAATTTCAAATTCTTCTTACCTTGCAATGTCTTCCTTGAAACTTAGTTTCTGAAGACAACACTTCCTAGAAATTGCCACCTCTTTTCCAATTATTCCTTTAATGTGCAGAATCAGATGGTCATACTTCAAAGTAATTAAACACCTTTATTTTACATGCAATTAAGCAGAAGATACTATGATGGAGTAACACCATTGTTTTGACATGCAATCAGGGTACCTTTTATAGTTGTGACAGCCAAAAGTAAATGTAATCACATACCAATTAGCAAGTAATTATGCTGTTACTACTTAGAATCATGTCTTGTGTTAGTAAGTATCCTGAATTTAAATCTTTTACAATATAAGTTTAATTACTTAATTTTTATTAAATGCCTGCAGATCAAAGTAAATTAGGCACAGAAAAAATATTAAACACATGAACCAAAATATGTTATTTTAGTATCAGGGTTACAATATTAAATTCTCAGAACTCAGATAAAGCAAAGTTAATATCTCTTTATTGTAATCTTAACTGACCTACAGACAATGTACTGGGCCAGTTCTGCCTTGCTTTTCTTTTATATGTAATCCAATTGACTTCAATGAAGATACTTCCATGAGTCAGATCAATGGCATGGATCTGGCCCACTGAATATTAAAATGTATAGCTATTAGCTTAACTAGCTGTCTAAAATATTCCCTGAACCCAATTATTCTCCCTCTTATACCAGTATAAATCAGAAGTAGCTCTATTAAAGTGTGAGAGGAGAACCAGGCCTCATATGTGCAATATGGGTGAGTTACAATTATGATAAGGTTGTAATTTGTGTTCCCCACATTTCTTTGTCACAGACAGTCGCAGGCACATATTCATCACTGTGGATTTCTTTTGTTTGTTTGTTTAATTTGTTGGTTGTAGTTTGATTTTTTTTTCAGCCTGTCATCAACAATATCCAGTGTTAGCATTACTTTAATTTACAGACACAAAAATTAAATTAATAGATTAAAAGCCATAATAAGAGTGCAAAGGGAAACACGTGATTTGGGAGTTGCCAAATTCCTACTTAGAAACTGAGCAAAACCTAAAGTTTCTTCAACCAGTCTGTTGTCTGATTTAAAAGTGGCTGATCACACGGAAGTGGTTCAGTCTTTTACTTGGGGCTTTAGATAGTTCTGCCAATGGTCTTCATTGCTGTAACTGTGTCCACAATTCTAAAACCTTGCTTGAAATCAATAGGCTACATTGTAGGTCAACTTTCTGGTTATTCTTCCTCATTATCATTATTTTTGCTTTGGGAGACCCTTTTCCTCACTTATCTATTTGTTTCAACTTCTTCCACTCCATAACAAGAGAGAATTCATCCCAAGCTCTGGGCAACTTTGACAATCTTGTAAATGTAAGGAAAAAGAAACCACCTAAAGCACCTTATTTCTCTGTCTTACAATGTATTTTCTATGTTTCCCTTTGGGTTTAACTTTGAGAGGTCAAATTTTCTACCAGCCTCAAACCAGACTTCTGATTTTGTAGCTTTTGCACATTCAGCTAATTGCACAGTCAAAAGAAGATGGATATCCAAATAGCACAAGAAAACTCCATATTTATATGAGAATTTGGGTAGCTGGCCCTCTGCCAGATCTGCATGAGCAAATGGCTGCTTTCTGTATGCAAAATTCACTTGTCCATGCTAAACCAGGCCCAGAAAATAGCAGACAATGGCTGATGATAATTTATACAAAAATGCTAGTGACATACTCAGAATGACAACAGAATTTCATCAAAAGGGAAATTTTGAATGTTGATTACATCAAATAGCATTCTATATTGAACTTTTTGTTTGATGGATTTTTTGGATTATTCCAGTTTTGCTTTAACATGTTCACAGTAAATCCTAGACATCTAAGCCAGCTCCAGAAAGCAGCCATTATTTACAGTTTACAATGCAGTTAAACGCACATAGACAGACACATACACACACACAGTCTTTCAGAAGGCTGAAGATTCAGATAATGTATTTTAACATTGATGATGCTTTGATATTACACTGATCAGGGAATATTTCTCCTCCACATTTCCCACTTCCAAACAACTAGATGCTGGAAAAACTACAGAAATATACATCAATGGTAACTGACTGCAGTATTTCCACAAGTCTGTGTGATGTCCCTATGGTACTTATTAAATTGGTATTTACTTTAACCATGTTTACCCTCTGGCCCACTCTCTTCCCTTATATTTGTCCTTTTGACAACAGGTTTTTAAAAACTGTTTTATGTATCTGGTAAAACTAGTTTGATTTTGTGCCTGTGGGGCTGAAGGAGTTAACCTCTCACCTTCAGTACATATCTTTTAGTACATGTGGCCTCAGGTATAATACCAGGAGAAAGCAGTATGCCCAACCCGATTAATTAAATTTCACTGAGTTCTTAGACTTCCTTTGGCACTGCAATTTCATTAGCTTGCAAATAGGTCCTCAAGCACTCGATCAATTAGAACTGAACTGGAATTTTTATGCAGTTCAAATGGAGTTTTATTTTCTTCTTAGAAGTTGCATACTGTTTTCCCAAGGAAGATGAATAAGAACTGCTTCCCTCCCTCATTTGCCATAGCATTCACCTGTTAAGGCCCGAAGGATGACCTTCGTATTTCCTTTTTGATTACTTTTTTCTCAAAATTAATTTAAAATATTATAAAATGTTCATAGGATCTTTTTTGCTTTAGTATAAAAAATGGGAAATGAGTCATGATTTCATTTGTCCTGCCTTTCTCCTTTATGGATTGGATTTGCTTATATTGCATCAATAAAGTAATAAGTATTTACTATTAATTACCATTACTATGATTAATCAGCTGTAAATATGCAATAAATATACTATTTATTGCCACAGAAATGTTACCCACTCACATCAGTGGGATGAGGGGAACTTGATGGAGCCTGTGGTAAAAGGGGGATAGTCTCAGTAGCAAGAAAAGGAGATAGTCGCCAAGTGACAGTAGGTTGCTCCTCCCCCTGGGAATCGCTGGCACCCATTAGCCAGATGGGGGAGAGGGGTGCTGATTGGCCAGCATTCCCCAGCTCCCAGGATTTAGTCCAGCACAAGAGTCATGTGGAACCTCTATTGGCTCTATTCCAGTAGAAAAAGGGTTATTCATCAGCGTGCAACAGCAGTCCTTAAGTTGCAAAGGGAGGCTGGTCAGGGTTTTGGGACCCCTCTCTCCAGATGCACAGGGACTGTCTCAATGTGTGTGTGGGGGTGTCTCTGCCCCAGAGTGCGGATCATATCTCTGCACCCACTGGTGCTCTGTCTGCTAACAGAGCCGGATCCTCTTAGGAGGGATTCCAAGCAGACACCCACCCATCCTCCCTGCTCAAGGGCAGGAAGAATGCCAAGGGCCATATTGGGAGGCTGCTGGGACCTGATTCCATGTAGCCCTGGTTGGGCCTGCAATTATGCTTTCCCCCATCCCTTGCTCATGGATGGGGAGCGAGACCAGAGGGCCACATGGTTAAAGTATGACGGAGAATTTAGACTGAGGATGGCAGAGGAGCCTGATTTACTCTGGTGTAAAACAGACCAGGAACTGTGGCTGGAGGTAAGACTCCTTAGCACTCTGCCCAGCTGGCATTCACAGGCAGCAGGTTGCCCGTGTCAAAACCTCATTTTCAAAATATGGATATAAAAACCTTTGTGTACTTTGCATTAATGATGGGAAATGTTTTCGTACTCAAGGCAGGTACAAACATTGCTGTAGGATGTGCAGGGTGTCAGCATAGCTCACAAGCCTGTTATGGGGTTCAAGGATGGTTCCAACAGGGCTGTAGAAAAGGGGATCCACAATGTCCCATTGCTTCAAGAGAGGCAGTAACCATGGAAAAGATTCCTTCTCCAATTATGATACAGGGTTATGGAATTTGTTATTGAATTCCCTCAGGAAATAAAAAGACAGCTTATTTATGGTATGGATTCTCTACTGGTTTTCAAATCCCATACGAGAGTGTGAGATATCACTTTTGGGTAGGGAATTTGAAGTCCAGTAAAGGCTTTGAGCAGATTGTAAGGGCAGAGATCACCTTGGAGGTGGCAGCTGGGAGAGTGGCAGGCTCCTTCCCATGTATCCCAGTACCAGAATTGCATATGTCCCTCCTGAGTGTAGTACCAAAGAAGGCAAAGGGGGAATATAGGCTTGTCCATCACCTGTCTGACCCGCAAGGCTCTTCAGTAAAATGATTATATTGATTCCCCAGCCTCTGGCTTCAGTGAGATACTTGTCATTTGATGCCGCAGTGTCCATGAGCAGAGAATGTAGCCCTTGGGCCATGATGGCAAAATGTGACATTAAGTCTGCATTCTGATTGCTTCCAATGCATCTCAGGGACTTCAGTCTGAAGGCCACTACTACTTTGATAAAGCCATGCCCCGGTGTACTTGGTGTCATGTGCCACTTTCAAAAGATGCAAAGCTCCATGTTGGAGTGGGCAATAGTGCACCACATAATACAGGCCAGTCTTATGCACAATCTCAATGTCTTGTTATGTGCAGGAAGATTAGGGACAAACAACAGTGAGTACACGCTTTGGGCATTTCAGAAATTAGCTGAGTGCCTTTGGGTCCCCTCACCACAGAAAAAGCAGAAGGCCCTGCACAAAATTTAAGATATCTGGGCATTGAACTGGACTCAGTTTGGGATTTCTAGGTTACCTACAGAGAAGTTCGAATTGGTCAGGGCATGGATATGGGCTCTCAAAGGGGCAAAGAAAATTACTCTGAGGGAACTGTATATGGTCATGGGACACCTAAACCTGGCAGACATGGTAGTGGTTCCTGCTTGAGCATTTTGTGTTCATCTGGCATAGGGTCATCTCGAGTGCAAACACCCCACCACTTTACAAGAGAAATGAAGGAAGACTTAGGAGTGTGGGAAAGATTCCTGGGAGAGTTAAATGGGGAGGGGGTTTCGTTATGCCATTCGGATTGGTTGCTCAAGTCTGAGCTGCAGGTACAAAATGACACCTCATGATGTATAGATTTTTGGGGTTTGCTTTCCAGGTGAGTGGTGTGCACAGAAAGCTAGGCAGCTCAGTGTATTACAGGGAACCTCACCTTCCTCATATTTTTTCCTATAGTGTGGCAGGTGCTAACTGGGGAGAAAACTTTCAGAACAAAAGAGGTTCATTTCTGGTGTGACAACCAATCTGTGGTCTATATAGTAAATACGTGGTCTGTACCGTGAAACTAAAACTGGCTGGGTAATGAGGTTGGTGAAAGCCTTCGTTTTACACTGCCCATGGTTTAACATCCTTTTTCATGCAGTGTCTATCCCAGGAGTGGATAATGAGGTTGCTGATACTCTCTCAATTTCAGGATGATAGATTCTGGGAACTTGCCCTGTTGTCCAGCAGGGATCCATGGGCAATGCTCCAACAGCTCTGGTACCTTGGCTTATGACAGCTGTAGGACTAGTGGAGGACTCAGTTGTCCCATGGAATTTGAAGACCTGTAAGGCTAGCCATTCAGAGTCTGCAGAATTTAGGGCACAGGAAGAGCTTCATTGTGGGTGGCTCATACCCACACACCAGGCAATGTGATATGTAGTGCCTATGACCCACTGCAAACATGCTCCGTCACCAGTCTCTGGAGAGCTAGTGGGCCTGTCCTCCTGGAGTAGGTTGGTGGGTTTCCCAGAGCCATGTGGGCATTTTATAGTATGGAAACTCTTAGGAGGGAAGTCTAAGGAGGGGTGGATGGCATCACACTAGAGACCCTGACAGGGTGGTTAAAGGTTCTGCTTGGGGCTGCAGCTGTGGGTGGGAGGCCATGTTATTTAAGGTGGCATTTGTTGTTGCCACCTTTTGGTGCTTTGAGAGTGAGTGAACTGATGCCTCTGGCAGCTGCAGACAAGTCCCAATGTGCATTAAATGTAACAGATATACAACTAACTGCAGAAGTGGTATCCCTGCACTTAAGACACACAAAAACAGACCAGAAAGGAATAGGGGCTTATGTAGTGTTAAAGAAATGTGAGGATGAGTGCTTGTGCCCTGTAAAAGTGATAAGAGCCATACTGAAAATCCGTGGCCTGGGGCCAGGCCAGATGTTCACACATGGTGATGGCAGCTTCCTGACAAGGTACTAATTTAGCATGGTACTGACAAAAACTTTGCACTACTGGAATCTTAATCCGGGTAAATTTGGTATTCATACGTATGTCTGTATCCAGGAAAAGATGGCAGGTAATGACAAAATGTAACTTACCCAATGTGCTTGTTTATTTCAGAGCATACACAATGTTTGGTTTTGCCGGTACTCTGTAGCACATTGAGTTCACAAGAGGACAACCAGAATGGCAGCTGGATCTCAGCTGGGCTTCAGGGCTGAAGCTGTTTGCATTCAGAAGAAGCATGCAATAGGATCAGTTCACTCCACTTCTGCACCCTGACAGGCAAGGACTGGAAGTAAACCCATCCCATGTGGACAAGGCTAGAAAAACTGTAAACAAGAGAGGTCACCAAGATATTCCTGAAGAAAGGGGGATTCAGTCATGCGGTATAGGGACATCCATTACAGTTGGCTGGAAGTTTTCAGGGACAATGGTGTAAATCTGTCCGATGTATGGCATGTGTAGGCATGGATTGTGCAGGTGTTATACCAGGTGGCGGGGTTGAGTGAGGATTGACCAAGCTAGTCACTGGTGTACCCTCTGACTGGTTTCCAGTGTGCTAAAGAGAAAAAATGGTTGGTTCCCAGAGGTAAAAGACCTGGGATTTTGGTGATGGGCCTTGAGCTCATGTAATAGGGTGAGACCTTGTGGCCTTTGCGGGCTAAGGTCCCTATCCAGCTGCACCCTCTGTCCCCTTCCTGGGGGGAGGTGCTAGGACTCAAAGAGAGCTGAGTACTGGGGGGGGTAGGCGGAGTACCGTAAGGTGTCCTGTAACCTCTGCACGGGAACCAATTAAATGCCTGATATAGGAGAGCATGGGCAGGTAGCACCACTCTCTTGTGTTAAAGTTCAATAAAAGTTGGGACCTGGTGCATAATTCCTTGCATGAGAATGTCCTCGTTTTGTTTTGTATCCACATCAAATGGAAATAAATCACAGAATGTGAGAGATGAGCCAGAATCAGGCTCTTTATCTACCCCCTTCCACCGCTCAAACTTTGGAAGCTCAAATGAAATGAGACCTAGATGAGAACTGCCATGAATGACAGGTTTGCAGAACAAAAAACAAAAGTAGCATCATATACAGAATGGCCAGATTGTCCCTACCTCTTGAGTGGATGCACTGGAGAAAGAGAAAGGGCTTTCCCACTATTTGCACAAGACCCAGTGATAATCACAATCCCCGTTCTCTGGGGAGCACATAGAACCATGTACACAAAATCCCAAAGGTGAAGGTGAAGAGGTGAACCCATATTCCCACTGCAGCACCTCTTCCCCTAATGCATTCTCAAATGCCTCAGCCTGTTCCATGGTCCAGGAGTAATGGGGAATATATTATATCATCCTATAGGATTCTGCGGAGCTATGCCAAACTGGCACAGTTTAGGCTTGTATATTAGTGGGGAAAATACAGCACTCAAATTATTTCCCAAACCCAAAGCATAATTTTTCCTTTTTAGGCCAATATTTAATTAAGCAATTGGCAGCAGTCACGACCCACCCGAGGTGTTCATTAATTAACACTACCATGCAGTTTGAAGCATCTTATTGCAATTAGGATATAGGTATGCTAAACAACATCAACATTTTAATGTCAGAACAAGTTGCTTTTCAAATAGCCTTACATCAAGCAGTTTTAAGGGAATTTGCAAATACATATTAATTACACATTCTGTGTGCTTAAATCCAAATATTTTCAATTCATGTTAGGTCATTTTTATTTCTCCTTTTAGCTTTTAGGAGACTTGGGCTGTCATTCTTCTTCCTCTCATCATTACCCTTGCCTTACTTGTGGATGAATCAGAGCATAATTTTTATCTGCACTTGAAAAATGAATAGCGAGTTGCTTGTCTCTCCCCTTATGACTTTCTTCTCTCAGTTTAAAATATAAACAAATCACGAGGTGCGTATGGAAAGACTCCTTCCTCCACCCTCTCAGCCCTAGTTTTGTAGTGGCTGAAATTCCCCCAACACATAAGTAATATAGGAATTACCATACTGGGTCAGACCAATGGTTTATCTGGTCCACTCTCCCATGGCTGACACCAGACATTTCAGAGTATGGTGCAAGAAACCACACGTGAAACAGATGGGGGATAGCCTGTGTCCATGAAGGTCTAATGCTGATCTCTAATACTTAGAGATGTGCGTAAACAGTGCAGCATGTGGTTTTACATCCCTTCTAAAACTCTTCTTTTAGTATTAACAGTTATAACTCTGGATATTTTTGTTATCACTGTAATCATCTACTCCCTCTTTGAATCATTTTAACATATATACACCAGTCTGTGTGCTCCTGCACCATCATCCATCCAATATGTTTGGTATTTTGAAGTATATTTTGTTAGATTGCTATGATCACCCCTACTTTTATTTGTCTAAAGATTTGTGTTGATTTCAATCCTCTAAATACAAATAAAACTCACTTGACATATTTTCTCTATTTATATAGCCAAAAACATGAATATACAAGTAATATGTAATTAGAGGAAAAGACTATTCAGAAGAAGGATGAAACTATAAGTCTAAGTAGTGAGTCTATTACAATACTAGCTCACAGTCTCACATACTAATTTAGTTTTTTTGTCACTATAGTAACATTTTTGATGGTATTGAAAACTAATGTCCTAGCAAGATAATACAAACTTGAAGTTATTTGATAAGCAAGGTCACTTGGAAATGACAGTACACATTATTTCTTTGAAGCTGAGGTAGGAGAACAAGACTGCTAATATCTTGATGGCCAGAAACCAAACCCTAGTCTGAAGTCTTTACTGAGGGTTTGCTATGCATTCAATCTACAGTGCAATAGCCCACCACAGGTCTAACTAGTCGTCTAGACCCTGCTACTGCACACTAAAATTTCTGTAGTGAGCTTAAGCAGAACTTTTAGTGTGTGGTAGCAGAGGTTGCACAAACGTTAATCTACAGCAGGCTAGCCTGCCAAGCACTAACACCTCAGCTTCCTGCGCACTTAATCTCTATGTGTACAAACCCTCAGTATCTCTTCCTTCAAGACACTATTAACTTCTGATACTGACAGGGGATGATCACCCACAACACAAGTCACTGAGACGGGAGTTGAAGAAGCCCAGCATCAGCCAGGATTAGGCCCTCAATAGTTAGTGGCCCTTCAGTATAATTCTTATCAATCTATATCAAGCTAGATATATGAATCAGCTCATTTTTATTATTCCCTCTTCCTAATCTGCCTCATCCTACAAAATAAAACCATTGTAATCCCTTGGCAATATTCCAACTTTGTTCCATGCATCGTCATTGCCAAAAAGCAGGACAAAGTATGAAATAACTGGGACTTAGACTCATTTACTATTAATGTCCCGACAGCTATTTTATTTTTAAAGATTAATTGAATATATTTGTACAAATGGCTGAAAATGTAAACAATCACTACTAATATAATCAAACTGAAGTCTTTAATGGATCACCTTCAACCATGAACGGAATAGGATGAGAAGCTTTTTAGAATGGTCAATTTTCCAGTTACTGTCTGAATTTACAAAAGGGAATCTCTTTGAAGAAAGATGTAAAAAAATCAATATTTCTGCTGCCTCAAAGGATCCTCTTACTTGAGCGAACAACTGAAGTTGAAAGTGCAGCCCATTTTCTTGTGTATTTTATGAAAGGCCAGTGGAGATTGGGTGGGGTTGTAAATGGCAGAGGAATGTGAATCTGTTATGTTTTTGCTCAATTGTTCCCTCTGAAAAAGCAATCAGTGGCAAAAGTATTACTTGTGATACATTACATTCTTTTATATATATATATATATATATAGAGAGAGAGAGAGAGAGAGAGAGACAATGTATGTAATGATTCTACCCCACACATAGTTGCCTTCGCAGTCTCCACCATTATTTCCAAACTTCCCTTGCATTCAGACTTCTCTCCCCACCTCCTATTTATTGACAAGTCTGTATATCTCAACATACACTCTCTTTTTATTTAACCTTCCCCATAATGCTGAGATGGTTATAATCAGCATGTTAGCACTTAACCAATATATTGTACGCACCTACTGTGTTGAAAGATACTTGCAAATATCTAGAGATAAGGAATTCAGAAGTTAAAAAGAAAAGCCTAGTCAAAACCAATGCTTTGTGGATAAGGAATGCTTCTGTGACCTTAAAAATACTGCAGTTAAACCACTCTTGAGTTTTTGAGTCTCCTTCTCCCCAGCAAAGAAAGATGTAAAACTAACAGACTGAAGAAAACTAATAAGTTAACAATTAATGATGAGTTAAGCTTACCTATGGCAATGTAAAAGCATCATCTCTTTCCTGGTTTCTTATCTGTCTGGTTCCAAGTCTTTCAATCTAGCTACATGGTTATTAAGAAATGATTGTTTAAATAATCTTGGATAATAATACAATGTGCAAAAAATAATATTTCTGAGTTTGTTTTTATTTCTATAAAAGCTGCAAGTCATCAGAATTAAACTTCTGAAAATCTCCTAGCAAATCATGATCAGCCAAAATACTACATACATACCTCCCTTTTAATTTACAGTTTTCT
This sequence comes from Emydura macquarii macquarii, assembly GCF_026122565.2. Classification (NCBI taxonomy): domain Eukaryota; kingdom Metazoa; phylum Chordata; order Testudines; family Chelidae; genus Emydura; species Emydura macquarii. Next base: position 6,835,317 of record NW_027130698.1, read on the forward strand.
GTACAGACTGGCATTAGTATCCACAGATGATATTTACTAACAACTTGGAAAAATGTCAAAAAAACCCAAAAACAAGTTAGCACCTGATTTTGAAAAGGGTTGAAGTTCAGCTTCTACATTTAGATCCATTCTTGCAATACTTACTCACGTTTTACTGTAAGTTAATGGGACTACTCATGTGTTTAAAGTTAAGCACATGCATAAACTTAATTAAATTGCTCAATTTGTCATGGCTTTGGCATGCAGGTTTGAATCTTTAACTCTCATAAGGGATTGGACAAACCTTTCTATTGCAGGTCGAAGAGCGTAGCCTATGTCTCACACAGTTTGAAGTATCCCTTGAGTGATCCTGAAAACCTTGCACTAGGTAAGAGTGGTTGAGGATTTTAGATGTTAGAACCCATATCCCTCAGTCTGTCTGTAGGTGAGTGTGAAGGGAATTGACTAAGGGTGGGTCCCTTCTTCCATACCTTTCTCTTGGGCCCTGGGTGGTCAGCTCAGCAGGGCTGTTGGGGTCTTGTTCAGCTCCACTCTTGAATTGGTTTGAAAAAGTTAATAAAATTGCAGCTAACATTTAATAATACTCTGTCTCCAATTCCTCTCCTGTGACCCCTCTTTACAAATCCCTCTCTACAAAGGCAAATACTGTTCATCACTAGTATAAGTTCACTGAATGGCCCAGTGTCCACTTCCCTCTAACCCGCATGCACAAGCAGTGTTTTTGGAAATATCACGACTGTCTCAAATGGTGAGCCTTCGTCCTAAACATCCTTGTAGATCGCCGTGGAAGGTATTTTTTTCCTCTAAGGTGAAACTTCTTAATTTCATTGCATTACTCCTAACAACACTTGCTTGTTCTTCGGCTATGGCAACAGAGTATGTAGATTGACTAGGACACTAGCACTTCATTAGTCAGAGAGGCAAAACTTCAAGAATATGTGAAAATGCATTGGGTGTAATGTCCAAGTGATTACAGAGTAACTGAAGGACCAAACAGAGACACAAACTGAGTGCATAAAAATGGAATCTTCTCAATTAAAAATTATTTGTGTCTATTTTATTTCTCTCTTTTGAGCACAAGATGCTTCCCAAGATGCTTTTTTTTTTTTGCCATAGCCAAAGCATATTCAATAGATTTATAAGTCATTGGGTATTTATCTCATACTTTTTTAATCTTCATTTAACCAAATACATGTTTAGCTTTTAGTTTTTACCTTTACCATGTAAAGTGTTTGATGGTTTTTAAATAAAACCAAAGGATTTGTGTTAATCTGAAATTGATTTTTAGTTACAGAGGAAACATACTAGAAACCAAAATATATATTAATGTGTGAAATCTGATTCTGCACGTTGCTTCCTTGGCTAATGGCAATCAAAATGTTCTTCAGCATGGTCATCATTGCTCTCATGTTGATGAGCCCTTGGTAAGTCAGGAGGAAAATGAAAAGCATTGATTTTTTAAGGACTTCCTTGTATTTCCTTCCAAATAGCACTAGAATAAATTTGCTTCTAATAATTTAATAAATTGAAACGGTTTGTGATTTCTCTCAATCATTTATGTCTCATTTCATGTAAGAGTACAATACAGGAGGAGATTAGCAAACAGCCACTTCTTGCAATATTTGTCATTATGTTTGTGGCTAATCAAAATGGGACTAAACTAAGTGTTCAGATGATACAATTTAGCAAGTGAAGAACAAACCTTTTATGCAGTACTGAATCATGCTTAAAACAGAGGTTACTTATGTGTGATTTCTGTTTAACGTGATTACAATGCAACCAATTTATCTTCCATTTTCTAAATGAAAACTGTGCACAATAAATTGAAAAATATGGGAAAGTTGGAGATCATTGAACCATTTCCTGACATCTCTCAAAATGACAGCAGCATTATCAGATTCATAGCTCAAAATAAAATGGGCCAAATCTTCAAAATGCACTTTTTAAGGTTGGTCTCCATATTTTAAAAGATTCAGAATAACCTGCCAATACTACCCCAAAACCAATAATTCACAATGTGATTAAATTGCATAGGAAAGTGGGTCTTGCCTAACCCTAAAAAAAACCCCACCCAAGCAAAGGCAACTATCTATAACAGGGGGAAAAAACACAACCCGAAATGTATTGAAAACATAGAAAACTTCTACTTTACATTTATTAACATGCAACAAGAAGTATGTGACAGTTAAAATCTGGCAAGACTTTTGAAGTTTGGTGTGCCATTTTTAGTTACAAGAGAACACTCAAAACCGGTTTTTCAACAGCTCTGCTAAAGTTCCTGAACCATTAGAGTAAATCTGGTCAAAGTTTTGAGCAAGAACAGTCAATCTATGACATTGCATTGAAATACACATATGAACACAACCGAAGAATATAGGACTGAAAGGGACTTTCTGGGTCATCAAGTCCAGTCCCTGGCTATTGCAAGCAATGCCATCACACAATCCCATTAGTAAATTTATCAAGCTCCGTTTTAAAATCAGGTCGGTTTTCCTGTTACTCCCATTGGGAGGCTGTTCCAGAAACTCACTCCTCTGATGATTAGAAAACTAAATTTACACATGGCCAATTTGTATCCATTTGTTCCTGTGCTAACATTGTCCTTTAGCTTCAATAACTAACTACTTGTAAATAGTAAATACTATGATATGCAGTACACCTAGAAAATAGGTTTTTTTCATTTTGGCACTCACACATGATCTCCAGCCTCAGCTAAATGAATTAGCCACCTGCATAAACCTTCAGTGAAAACATGCCACATTTTTCAGAACTCCAGAAAACCATTTTTAATTATCTTTGTGCTAGCTATGGAAGTTGTTGCCTATTGTTCTAATGAGAAGTTTAAGTGATAGAACAAACTTTCTGGGACAATGAAAATATCTCTTCTCTTTATGTCTGATCCCAAAAACGGAAAGCCTTGGAAGAGGATGAGGAGAGATCCTTTCATGGAATAAGTTCTCTTCAGAGGTGTCACAGTGAACCATAAACATTACTGGAGCATTTTAAGCATGAGTATTTTATCAGTAAATTGGTCCAAACTGCAGAGGAGCTCATAAGATGTAGAATCTCACTCTGTTTAGTGTTATTCAGCTCTGGGGTTGGTTTGGCTGATCAGAGAAATAGAGGCTAATCATGAGATTTGGATTTGGTTCACGTTCATCTCCATTTCAGTCTTACACAACAAGCACCATATTTACAATTACAGATTTCCCCTCCTTTATTTCAAAACGCTCTATTTTTAATCAGGCTATTGATAGCAGGGGCCAGGATTTTTTAGGGAGTACCTAGGAGAGCACTTTAATGGTTTCTGATCTAGTCAGCATGGCAGAACATGCATTTACATTAAGACATTAAATAAGGCATTTTACTATAAGCTACTTATATGCACTACTTACATGCAAAACCTGCTTTGCCTCCAAAACCAGATAAACACCAGCTCATGAATTTGCCATTTTCATTCCTGGCCCTGCTGCAGCTTCAGGTTCATGAAGACATGGTTTTGCTGAATACACTTTATGTTATGTTTCCTAGTACAATGTTTTGATCATATATTATTATATAGCTCACTGAGAGTAGAGAAAATTACCCAGTAATTAGAAAGAAATTCTGCAGGAATGTGCTCTTCAATTTAGAAAAAAATTCACAGAATCTAGTTGTTTGTACTAGTTGTAAGCTCTGTTTAAATCCACAGTAACCTGATGTATCATTCAAACAAATGTGTTTTTATATCTTTGTCTCTTTCTCTCTGTCTAGTGAATTTAGTTCAGATTGGAGAAATCCTTCTATGCCATGGAGTAAAGAACCCCACCAAGCAGCTTATTTTACTTTCTTGCAAATATATGCATAAAGGCAATGAAACTACTGTGATGAAAAACACCAGAGAAGTACCTATACATTTATTAAACTAGGACATGATCTACGCAGTTTAGCTTTGCTACAGAGTTTCCTAAATATTACCATTATGTGAGAGCAGGATTTTCTTCCCCTGTGGCTCTCTGTTTTCACACAAGAAACAGAAAATGTATGTGATCAGATTTCCAGAGTACAAAAAATCCTATAGTTGTTGGTTAAACAGAGCATCCGAAAAGAAAACCTATATGCTTTAATATGTTTAACCTATGTTTAAATCACCTAGCATTTGTTGCACCTACTAGAACTTCTGGGAGGACATATATGCTAGTTTCTACCTTATTTGCCACTCTGTTCCTTACTACAACAGTGTTGTTATGTTTCAATGGTACTTATTTCAATGCTACGCTACTGTTCTTTTCCATCATGCCTTGTAGAACGGGGATGCTGAATATTCTCATTGCTTTTGTCCGATATGCACGTTCAGCTACCCATGTTACCAGCTCTCTCGGCTTTTGCAGATTATAACTGCATTTATGGAACAGATGCAATCTGGGCTCTGCACTAAGCCAACAGAGCTGCTCTTCCACGCCCTATTGTGTCCTGTCAGCCCTGTTTATGGTGACATGCAGTTGATGTTTGGGGTGAGGTCACTGTTAAATGAAGCCACTGAGTGGCTTCTTTTGTGTACTTTCTCTTCTCCTGTTTAACACACTTTTAAAGGATGGGGTGGAGTATAGACGACACAGCACAGCTCCAGGGCTCAACCCAGTTATGACCTGACCCATGGCTGCATATTACCACAAGGCACATTAGCAATGAGAAAAATCTGAAGGACACAACGTAAGTGGGGGTTTAGATGTGAAACCAGTGATGCACAACCTTGATTATCTGGATTGAAGGTCCAATGGGAGATGTGACAGGAGAGATTAGTTTTGGGTGGAACAATATGCCTTTCATTCTCGCCATATTGAGATGCATTAGAGGGAAAGCAAATGTGTTTGGTTTTGCTGCACTACACACGTAGTTGTTTATGTGTTTAATCTCTAAAGAAGAAACTGGATAATCACACACCCTATAATTCACACTAAAACCGCCAGTCTCTCTCTGGTCCCAGCACAGATTTAATAGCAAAGCACTCTACTGAGGCCACATATTATTATTATGGTGTTATTTTATTTTAGTCACATAAAAGCACCATGTGTGTTCTATGATGCATAGCCTTGCTTTTTTACTCTGTGTGTGTTCACTTGAGACCCATTCTCTTTTCACTCAAGTCCAGGGAATGTTGCTATTGATTTCAATGAGTGCATGACTGAGCCTTTTGGTCATTTGCAATTGTTGTTCCAGTCATAATTCTTAATTATTCTTAAACAACGTGTATATATAGTTCTGTACATTTACACAGTGCTTTACACACTAAAATTAAGAGCCAGATTGTACTCAGTCCTGGGTAGATTTGAAAGAAACACAGGGAGCCTTCAACTGCAGCCACTGCAATGGGAGCCAAGAGATGGGACAGTGGGTGTACTGTTTAAAGGAACAAAAAGGACCGACAAAGGTGGCTATCTTGATTGTCAGAGTTACCTGTTTTGTTTTGTTTTATAGGCTTAGAAAAATCTTTCGTGTAGAGTGTGACTAAAATGTTAACATTAAAAGGGACATAAAAAGGCCTGGCTGAATTTAGTAATGCTAACTCTATTAAAATCAAGCTTATGGGAAAAAAAAGAAGAAAAGATGAAAATATTTCACTTCTGAGCAAGTAAAATGTCAAATGCCTACCCCAGGTCCCAGGACATACTCTACTTGGAAACTTCTTCTTCTGTTAGAAGAGACACTGAGGTTAAGTAAATAAGACTGTTCTAAGTGGCTGTTCTCTTCATTATCCTCAATTTCTGTTTGTAGATCCTTGTATGTAATCAGGCATAATCTGAAATGATAAGGTGATTTCAATACCCAACATGGTACTGTAGTGTGACCAGGCAAGTGTCAGGAAATAATGGAAAACTTATCCTCCTGGTGGCTAGGCTTTCAATTTGCACCCTGATGTTTTTAGGTTTACACTGCCAATTACAACAACTACTAAATATTTTCCCAGTGGACAGCATTTGGTTGCCTAGTAGCAACAGCAGGACATGTTTGATGTTGCTCTTAGGAGACCATTTTACTTTATATGTCTTCTTGCCAAAAGTGTAATGGATCCCTCCCAGAGATTCATGTAATAACAGGCATAATTAAATAAAGAACTTGCATATGGAAAGAGTGTATTTACTGTATTTCTTTCCATTATTGTCTTTACTTTTTCTTGTTAGAGCAACTGATCTGGATTACAGCTTTAGTTACTTTGCACTGAAAAATTAATTGTTAGCCACCCTATACAGTAATAACAATTATAATATCAGCAATTCTGATAAATTGCAAAATATCAATGACCAATGTGTGTGTGTACGTGTGTGTGTGTGCATGCTTTAAAACAGCTTATATCTATGTCAAATATACCAAAAGGAAACTCCTGTTTAGACATTGCTGTTTGATCTGTTACATGCATCCTCTCCACCCCTGATAAACCAATTGCCAATCTGAAGCATTGCAAACTTCAGAGTACAAAAATGAGAACTGAGGAATTTCCAAATATATTTCAGACTCTCTATCGTAGAGACGTGCACAAGACTCGGGCTGATAAAGGGCTCAATCCTGCAATCCTAATTCGGGAAAAGTTCCCACTTAATACAGTAGGAATTGTTGCCTGAGTAGGGTTTGCAGGAATGGCTCCAAACTAATAGCTTTATGTGCAGAGATGTTTTAATTTTCTCATTTAAATAAAACAAACACTTTGTTTTTCTTGGTATAAGCATTACTGAGGAAAGAGAACTGGGATATGGACACAACTGGTTAGCTTCTAGCTAAATGGGAAGTCAGATGCAGTATTAAAAAAGCTATTTGATAAACAGGAGAGACAAAGTGGGTGAGGAAATAGCTTTTACTGAACCACCTTCTGTTGGTGAAAGAGATCAGCTTTTAAGCTGCAAGCTTGTCTCTTTCACCAACAAAAGTTGGTCCAATAAAAGATATTACTTCACCCACCTTGTCTCTCAAATATCCTGGGATCAATGGGTTGCAATAACACTGGAAAAAGTGTATTTGATAAACACTTGTTTGGGGCTTTCCTACTAATGGCAGTTTCATTGTGCATTAAAATAAGGACATAGAGCTCCTCCGAATAGTTTTCCACACTGTGCAGACATCCTCGTTTCAAAGGCATCTGGGTGCAGATACAGGGTGGGATTTCCATAGCTGCCTAAGGAAATTAAGTGCCCAACTTGAATTCAAAGCCAATGGGAATTTAATGCCTGGGTTCCTTAGGGCACTTTGAAAAATCTCAGCTAGGCTCATTTAATGGCCACTCATGAGAAAATGTCTCAGAATAAATTAGTGTTCATTCTAGCATGATCTGGTATAATGGCTTTTTTCAATTGTACAAAGTTACTCAGGACACAAACTGAATTACTGATAGTGAGTGGTGGAAGAGGGGTATGTCCACTGATCCACAGACAGTGACCTTTAGTGTGGAATTTCTACTGTGTTATGATGCTCTGACATAAACATTACACTATTGTGGTAGTTAGTCATAAGGTATAATTCACAAATCCATGTTCCAAACATGTAGAAATCCTGGGCTACTCATACAATTAATTTTGCAGCTAAAATGTAAATTTTCAAATGCCTGATTGCCATGGCTTTTATGAAGCGTATTTGAGGGTTCTGACTTCACAGGTAGATGTGATTTTAATAGAAAATAAGGGCCCAGTTCTGTATCCATTGAAGCTCATTGCAAATTCCCATTCACTCTAGCTATGCAGGATCAGATCTTTAGACTTCAATCCTGCAAATACTTCTGAACATACTTAAACTTTACCATTGTTAGTACTCCTGGACAATTGACACCGGTAAAGTTAAGTATGTACCTATGTCTTTGTAGGATTGAGGCCTTTGAGAGAAAAAATTAGAGCTGGTTGAGAAAATTTCACAGAACATTTTTTGTCCAAAAAGAAGCTAATTTATTGAAATTGAAATTGTTCACGTAGGATCAGTTTCAATAAATTTGCTGAATCAAAAAAAAAAAAAAAAAGTTAAGAAAAGTTTCAAAGCTGTCAAAAAGTTTTGTGGAAACATTTTCTAAACAAAAATGTCCAGTTTTTTTATTTGAAATGTTTTTTTCCCCTAAATTAAACTAATTAGACTTAAAAAGTTTCAAGCAAAAAGGTAAAAAATGAAATGAAATGTTTAAAATTATCTAAACAAAAGAGTTGAATTGACCAAAACAATAATTTTTTAAAAGTCAGTTTGTCTGTTGATGAATATTTTTGAGATTTTGATTTTGTCCCAGCTTGATATGGGAAAAAATTTCAAACTCTGAAAAATAGTGGGATTCGAAAACTTTTTCCCACCCAGATCTAGAAAAAGTTGAAAAGCAGGCTTAAAAAAGGCAGTACTATATCCTGTCCCAAATCAGCCAGTCATCTTCAGATAATTAATTCATATAGTTTGCATTTACCCACTTTTTCAACAACTAATTGATACACTGTGTGAACTGCCTATCTCAAGGGGTTCTATTATTACTTTCAACAGCAGATACCACAGCTGAATTCTGATTCCACCCCTGTTCAATTTTTCATAACGTTTTAAGCTCAGAATTAAGAAACACATCACTATTTTCCACCAGGTAAAATTACAGTTATTGTACTACATTACAGGGGAAAAAAATAAGGTCTGAATATTTACATTTGATTGTCCCAATAGCTTTTTGTAGAACCTAAAATATGTTTTCAGTGCTTTCCTTTCAAGTGTAAGATAAAAATATACTCCTGTCCATCAAGAGCCAAAGATGAATGGGCCTCAAAAGAACTGTATCATTAGTTTGAGGACAAGCAGTTTCCAATCAGTTTTGATTACATCCAGATCACTATGAAACTTGTTTTTCAAACAAAATACAAAAAGGAAGCCTATCTTGATCCCTAATGCTTCTCATTGCAGTAAGGAAACAAGGAACTTGTACGCCAGATATGCAGAAACTCACGCAACAAAAACCTTTAAGTTTTTTTACACTATCATTCAGATGCATTCATTTCCCTCATATAATAGAGTTCTTCCTTTGTAGAAGTACAGTAGATCCACTCTGATAGAAAAATTACTCAGATAATTCTAACATCTGTAAAATTACAAGTCAGTACTTAGAAAGGACTTTGAATGAATGAGCAGGAGGTTTTCAGATTTGCCTTACTTTAAAGAGAATTAAGAGACTATATAATATGGAGCAAGATAGCCGGTATTAGGAACTAGCTATTCAGCACAAGCGTAATCATGCTGCAATCTGATTGTTTCACCCCTGGGTCATAATTTGTTACCCAAAATGTAGAGTCACAGAAGATCATGACCCTTGAAACATGCATATTTCATTAGACAAATGGTATGGCAGAATTCTAATGTATACTAAATTTCTCTGTTTTCACAAGAACAAAACAGGTCCCTTTGTCTACAATGAACCACACATAGTGACTGTGTGACTTGACCAGAGGGCTGCGCCAATGAACGCCTGCCTAGTGAGGCTGGCAGCCTACGGGGGTACCATGAGTGGGGGAAAAAAGGTCTGCAGACTACACCTGGCTGGCATTCATTTTACTAACTGGGAAGTGTAGGCACAGAGACTTTAGTAAGTTGCCTGAAGTCACGAAGTGGGTTAAAAAGAAAATAAGGTAATTTTTGAAGTAAAAAAAAATTAAATAGATAATGGTTTTAAAAATAGAAAAAATAAATTTAAGAGGAGGCTTGGGGTAGAACTAAATAAGATGTCGAAGATGGACAAGGTCATCACCTCAGAATGTCCTTCTTTGTCTGAGCTCTGTACATTGTAAGCTCTTAAGGGCATAGTACATGTCTTTGGGTATGTTTGTACAATACCTTACTTAACTGAAAATTATGGGTTTGACACAGGAATTACGGGTGAAATTCTATGACTTGTTTAGCAGAAGATCAGACTGTAGACTCATAATGGTCCTTAAACCTTTAACAATCTATGAATGGACTTAATCCTGATCAGGGCCTCTCAGTGGTACAATAGTAGAAGCAAATAGCAATAAATAATAAGAAGGAGCAATCAATAAAATATTAGGCCGACTGTATATTTACTTCCATGTTTAACGTTATGCATATGAACAGTTTCACTAACTTTGAAGGGCAAGTTTCACCAAGGACATTTAAGATTAACACCTATAGTTATTGGATCTTAAAATCTTTCATATCAAAGGCCAGGACATAATCAACTGGATGGAGTTAGCCTTTATCTACCTCAGCAGCAGTGCCTAATTTGTGCTGGTGCTGAGCCCTAGGACTTGTAGGCTTTGCATGTCAGTTATGAAAGTAAAAAAAAATAAAATTGCTTGAACCCTGGAACTTCTTTTATTACAAATTAAGCACTGCTCAGCAGAAGAAAAGGCTCATATGACCCTATAGGATTTTAAGCTGATGTTCCAAGCAGCATAGGTATTGCTGATCTGATAGTTAGACCACAAAACCGGCTTAATTTCTATTTTCCATCCTGAGCACATGTGCATTTCTCTTTCCTCCTCTTTAACCTCACTGCCACAGTTGCAAATCTCCTGTGATTAACTGTTTATTAAGGAATAGTAAGACATACTCAAGTAATCTTTTTTGAGTCTTTTTTTAAGTCCATAAAAGCCTTTCATTTTTTAAAAAAGCAAGGGAGTGACTCTGGATCTTTGCACAAAAATTCTACAGGTCCTCTTTGCCCCTTCCAATTTCTTCCAAACAAGAGAAGGATGAGCAGGTGACTATAAAGCTGTCTCAGTGGCAGTACAACTAATAGTTTTCCTGGTCAATGTTTGCATTAGTCTGGACAATAGACTGTTGAAGTCTGACAAGTTGATGCACCTTAAGGTAGCGGGCACTCAGTTGGAAAAAGAAAGAAAGCAGGCAGTATTAAAACTTCCTTTTAAAATGTCTTGTGCCCTAATAATTTCAAAAGCCAGCCTAGCATACAATCACTTGACAAACACAATACATGGAAAAAATAAGAAATTCTGAGGATATTCAGCATGGCTGATGTGCACAATGGCTTGGCAACAAGACATTAAATACTATGTTATTACTGAAGGAAAGCAAGCTTTCTCATTAGAGCCATCTTGATCTGTAAATGCTTTGTCTTGTCCTTGAGGAAGTCTATTTGTGACTCTTCTCACCACGGTGCTGAGGAACCCTACAGAGCCAATGGGAGGCAACTGACTGATTCCAACTGTGTCCCGTATGATCTTTTCAAAGCACCTAGTGTTTGGTATTCTCATTGCCTTCAGGAATCTGACTAGCATAGGAGGAAGAAGGATGGACTCAGTGGCGGATTTAGAGTTAGAGGGGCCCTGTGCCCAGCTTCATTTTCGGGCTTCCCCCAGGGATCCAGTCAAGAAAAAGAAAAAGAACATTCTCTTTTATCTCCCCCCCATTTTTCATTCTTTTTTTTTCTTTTTTTCTTCATCTTCTTCCTATATTATAAGTAATAGGAAGTAAATGAAAATAAAATGAGGTAACTTGATTGTTTTTGTAGTCTAACTTTTTTTTCACAGACCACTTGCTTACTGAAGATCTCAGTGAACCACTTAATGATCTTTCCAAATGTTGTTTCTACTGTTAGCTAACTATTGTAAAGTGCTTTGGATAAGATTGCTTTATAAAAAAAAATAATAACCTTTTCTCAGTCCACCTGACTGGAGTTCTCAGACCACAGTTTGAGAACTTCTGGTCTAGATAAAAGCTTGTATTTGCATTACACTAACGTGAAAAATGTGTAAAAATAAAAAGTATAGATGACGCACAAATGGAAAAATAAAAGTTAACTTCCTCTGAAGAAACTTATTCGATTTGAAAAAAAAAATTATTCAGATAGCCTTTTTTCCTACACTTTTTCTTTACAAAATTGTCAATTAAGTCATCGTAAGTAATATTTTGTAAAGAGGAATTTCCAATTTTCAATATTGCCGAACTTGTCAAATGTTCCTGACTCATCGTATTTTGCGAATCATTTTTAACTCGTTTCACTACAGAAAAAGGACGTTCACCAGAAGCATTTGTGACAAATAGTTAAAAATATTTTCAGAATGGTTTCTACATTTGGAAAAGTTGCCTGCAAACTGTCATGTACAAGTCCATACAAATCAGCTAGTGATCTCGAAGCACAGACCTCATCATTTTCAATAAAATGAATTAAATGTTTCACTTCATCTTAAAAAAGATTTGTGTCTATGTCCTGTTGGTAGAATTCACTTAATTTTTTACTGTATTGGTTTTTAGCATTTTCATCCATACTTCTGTCAAAAAGCACGCAAAGTAAATCAACAGGGTGTTTTTTTTGTTTTTGTTTTTTTAGAGAGATTCACTTCTACTGTGCAATTGCACTATTATTGTGTCACAAATAACATTGATGGTCTCAACGACAATCTTCTCTTTCCCTTTAAAATTGATTTAATTGTCTCTAGTTTCCTCAAAAAATAACTTCCTGCTTTTTACACTTCTCATCAGATATATCAGAGGAACCTATATTTTCTGTTAATGTTAGTGCCTCTGCTTCCACTGAGCTATAGTCATTTTGAACTTTCATGACAAAACTTTTAACTGAGGCTAATAATTGTGCAGCATTCAATAAATTTGCTGATGGCATTAATTCATTGAAGTAAACAGTTCCACAAAAGAGTAAAAACAGCAATATCATACGTCTGAAACTTTTCTGCTAAGGATTTTGCTTCAGTTTTCGCCTGTGGTTTTTAGAATTTTATGTGGCTATATCTAATAAGGTTTTCTTTATATCATCATAGCTCATTTTCAAAGCCAAAACAGCATCTGCACGAGCAGACAACCTGGTGTCACAAATTTGTTTGACTGTCAAATGTATTTCATTTGCCTGCTCCAAGCATGATTGTAGCATACCCCACCGATGTGTGAAAACCCAAAAAATGGCATACACATTTTTGAACAAAGTCAAAAAAATGTGTAGCTCCCTCACAAGATTCGGCTGCAGCATTGCAGATTAAATTAAAGGAATGGCTGGAACATAATATGAATAAAGTAGAGGGGCTTGCATTGTTCAGTCATGATTGTAGACCTGAATATCTTCCTGCCATATTTGCGGTATTATCAAAGCTCTGCCCATGACAACTTTTGATGTCCAAACATAAATTTGCAATTATTTCCAAAACAGTTGCCTCTAGACATTCAGAAGTAAGGGATTTTAGTGGGACAAAACAAATTAATGGCTCTACAGCTTCACCACTGCCGGTCACATATCTTAAAATTAATGTTAATTGGTCTACATGACTCACATCTGGTGTTGAATATACTATTATGGAATAGTACTTGGCATCTTTTACTTCATCAGTGAATTGGTTTCTGAGCTGTTCTGCCATTATAGTGATGAATTCATCATTGGTTTGGTGCATTTAAAAGTTGGCCTTCCCTGAGCACACAATACTGATAATTTTTCAAATGTTCTTTGAGAAAATCGTCAAAGTCACTAAGATATTCAAAGGCAGGTTAAAAAATTACCTTTTCAATTTGACAATGACAACTCATCATGTCCTCTTAGAGGTAGTCGCAGAGAAGACAGCAGTTTGACCGTGGCAACGGCAACAACACGTCTCAGCACTTTCCTCCAATAAGAACACTCCTTTTCAAACTGAGCCGATAACACAATCAATTCTTCCAGATAATTTACTCCTTTGAACGAACTTACACATAGCATTAGCATGAGCAATATCTCTTGCAAGGTTTCTCCAATTAGCATGCCAGTTGACGAATGTTTGTTTTCCTTTACTATGGTCAGGAAATAATTTGCAAAACATAACAGTAAAGTGCCTTAGTGGTTTCCGAAAAAATCTACCAAATTCTCATCTCTGTCATGCCACATAGGGCCCTGTGAAGCTGTAACATGCTTCATCCCCAGGTGGCGGGGCTCGGGCTTCAGGCACACTGAAATGTAAGTACAATATTTATATTCCAATTCATTTATTTAATAACTATATGGCAACAATTTTTCAGGAATAGTGCGCTGTGACGTTTTTGTATTTTTTTTTTCTGATTTTGTAAGGAAGTATTTTTTTAAATGAGGTGAAATTTGGGGTGCACAAGACAATTTAGACTCCTGAAAGGGGTACAGCAGTCAGGAAAGGCTGAGAACCACACCCTAAGTGACTCAAGGCAATCAGCTAATCACAATTATAATTCTCAATAGACTCTGAAATAAGGATAAATAAGCTACTTTACCATTTTCTACATTTACAAACTATAGCTCAATTCAAGCAAGCAACAAGGTCAATTCTACAGTTCATTCAGAGAGGTTTTTAAACTACTTGCAAATCAAAGCCAAAGTAAAATGGGACCCAAATTCTGCCTTCTGAAATCAATGGTGTTGCATGGGAAGACAGAATTTGAACTCAAGTATAAACTGTGTTAACAATTTAATAAATTAATGGACTTAAATTAAGTGCACGAACCTCATGTCAAAACATGCAATCTTGTAACTGACTCAATAAAGATAATACTATTGATCAGAAAATAGTTACTAAGGCCTCTGAGTCAGACTCAAGTAGTATAAACATTCAGTTTTTATTCTGTTTTTCTCCTCCATTTTCCTGATGATGTTTACTTAAAATTTTTATTTGCAGTGCATGGAGTGAGCTAGGGTTTTTTCTGATTTTTTACTGTTATCTGATCTATTCACCACAAGCAACATGAATGCTAGGAAGAATATAAATAGAATCCTTTTAAAGTTCTCCCCCCTCTATCCTTTCTCCTACTCCTCTGTAGGTGAGTTGTAGCTTTTATATGTACATATCCAATTAATATTACATCACACAACACAGATTTAAATAATGTATTGCAACCCATATTTGTTTGCTAAATGTCTCTTTTGTTGTTTTGGGGTTTTTTGATCCCTGAACTTTATCACATTTTTATTTTTGACATGGCACATTGCACCTCCTGACAAATAACATATGGGTGGACAGGAAAACAAATACTTTGTTACAATAAAGATGAAGGATTGCAGACAGTACAGTTGAACAATTTCATGGGCAAATTCTGTTCTTAGTTCTGCTGGAGTAAATACACAATAACGCCACTGAAAAGCTAGATAACAAAAATATATTGCATGGGCCTAATGCTGAATTCTTTATCCATGCTATACCTATTGAATTCAGTGGACATTTTGCATTTATAAAGACTGAAAACTCCAGTGGGCACTATACATTATTCCCACATATTCCACCTTTTCCCAGTACTCTAAGCTTTGAGTGTCTGTATTCCTTCACTAGGCCTCCTACAGTCCCCTGTACCTCTCACCTCAGTATGCTGCACAACTCACTGTGACCCTACTCTATCCCTCACCCACACCCCTCTATATTCTGTCAGCTTTCATGTCCACTCTCCTTTTCCATTCCTCTTAGCATCCTACACAGCCTTCCATGCTTTCCTATTCTTTGACCACCTTCTATTCATCCACCTGGTACCTTTCATCCCCTCCTTGTCCCACCTGGGTTTCCTGCAACTTCTTCCCCACCCACCACTTCCTTTCTCTGTTCTTAATACCTTTTGATCCTGGCTCCAATTCTATATCCCCTCTATACTCTAGTCTTCTAACTTATGTCCAACCAGTGTACTGTCTCTAGCCCATGCACTCCCTCTCCTTCTTCCCCATGTATCATCCCATTCTGATACGAGGGCACTTGGGTCCATGTCGCATCCAAATCTATATCCTTTTAACCCCTCCCCCTCTACCCATCCACATAAGTACCCCAGACTCCTGCCCCTCACCATTTCTCACTAGTCTCCTACCTTAATGGAGACTCCCTTTCCAATAATCATCATCATCTTCCTCTGGTTCAGCCCAAGAGGTCCTGTAGCAAGCCAGAAGATGACAGTTCAAATTTATAAGGGTTTATTCATCTTATCTATATTTTAAAAGTGCTCTGAACACCTGAAAAAAACCTCATTATAGCTTTGTAGCTTCCCTACTGATACCTCCAATCCACCCAAATGGCACTTTTGCTCAGCAAAGCCAACAGAACACCTGTAGAATTTGCACGCCAAGCCATTTTGCAGATGTGATGAGTCAATAGATTTGGGAACCCTTCAAAAACAAGCAAATGCTGAACAGCAAATACCTTTCTGAAGAACCCTAACATACAACTCCTTTCTATTTTTTCCAGGTTGATAGGCCCCTGATTTAAGAAAGCAACTCCACAATACATATTTTAGCTAATCATTTGTAATTTATTTTATTGCTGATACCTCCCTGAGATTCCATCTACACACATTTCATCCTCAAGATCCATTTTAAGTCTGTCATTCAACAAAAACTCGTATCAATATTCTTTTGATATTGATCTCTCACTTTACTTTAACTCATTGCAGATCAGTTAGACTGCAGGATGGTTACCAATTGACTTCTCCTTCGGTGCTATGAAGTTTTGGACTGAATATCATTGAGTGGCACAATGGGATTTGAATTTGCAATGATATTTTGATGAAGGATTATGGGAATAAGAAAAAAATATTTGAAACAGGGCCTCAGGGAAGTTTAAATAGCAAGAGATTATCTTCAAACACTTTTCTTCAAACACTTTTTTCTTTAAGAAAATAATGAAAGACATCGAAATACGTGACTTGTTTCCGCATGCTCTTTCATACATGGAAGAGATACATTCAGTTATTTTACTCATGCCTCCCCATGATTTGAGAACCACAAATTCTGCTTATGTAATGCATTATTATGCCACAATATCTCAAGGAGCATAAAAGATGTACAATAATTTATTTCCATGTGGGTTCTTATGATAAGAGCACTGACAATTTAATTTATTTTTTTGCACACTCATTTTTACCAACCTTACAAATGTAGTGCAGTGTCTCCCCCAACTATGAATCCTTCCTCTACAACTAAACAGGTAATTATCTAGAAAAACAGCATAAAAATAGTCCTGTAAACATAAGTTGTTCATCCTACAGTGTGCCCTAAAATGGCAGACCCACGTGTATTGTATATTCTAGAAATGAAGAAATTAATCTGTAGCCCTTCCTATCAAAATTATGTCCCTGCCTAGCAATCCAACTTGTGTTCTTGTTGGAAGATCCTTAATTATTCAAAAAATACATCATTCAGAAAGAACCATTGGGGCTTATGAGATGTAAATACTGCAGTAAATGTCCATTGGTAGGTAGGCTATTTTATACTGTTATCCCTTCTGACTCAAGCAACTAGGCAAAAATCCAAGGTCTTGCAGGTTGTTCCAATTAGGAAGAGAAATTGATGGCGGTATACGATAATTTTAATGCAATCTTGTTTATTTAAAAGGAATGTATAAAGTCTTGTTTCCTTAAACACAGGAGGAACCAACCAAACAACAGGAAATGGTTTGCTTGTTTGTTTACTTGCTTGCTTTACTGGTCTAACCCAACCAACAACAATACTCTGTATTCCTAAAGATACATTATAAAACATATTAATAATTTCACAAAAAGCAGTAAAAGCATCAAAATTCACAGTTAAAGAGGAAATCACCATGTGCTGCATATTTAGTATAGTATAGTATAGTATTTAGGCATAATGCAGTACTCACATTTTAAAAGGACCTTAATAGGATAACCCAAGAGGTCATGGATAGATTTGAAAATGCAAGAATATTTTCAGTGTTGATTGCAAACCAAGGGTTTTGAGACAGGTCTGTCTTGATATACAAATTGCAAAACTCTGCCCTTTCAGCTCTCCTTTTGGTAGAAATATGTTTAAAATATGTCTCATAGAGGTTGCTTCAGGTATACCAAAACAGCATGTTCTATATCTCTGTGGAACTGGATAAGAATTAAATAATTGTTGGTGATCTACTGATTTGGTTTCAACACCACAAGGAGAGACTGTTCTGCAGCATGTCAAAGAAAAGAACGTTACACTGAATAGGAAGAGATGCTGTAAGTTACCATATAATGGCCAAGAAATTTGATCAAAACTAAGGAAGTTGGAGGCAATAAAAAAGAAAAGATCCCCAAAGAAGGAGACCTTATGGAGATTCATGGCTGTGATTTTCACAGCATTCACACAGATTTAGAAACAATACCCACACATGCATTCCCCTGAAAGATTGCAATATAACTTTAGATTTGTTAGAATCCAGAAATCTAACACAAACCAAATAAAGAGAGAGATGTGGCAGGCTGCTCCCTAAGGACCAGAGGTACAATTTATTCCACCTTGGTCCAGACTGGCTGTTTTACAGACTGACTTGAGGACCTTGATCACATGCTTCCCTCAGAGCCCCCTCATCTGCAAACAGAACCGGGAAACCTTTAGAATGTAAATGATAGCTTGTAGTTTTAACACAGTTTTCAATACATCACATATCACACTAACCTATCTAAGAAAATTCATTCCTAATTTGTCATAATGAAATGATCACTTTGGAATACTTATTGAGAACAATATAGATTCGCATTGGAATATTTCCCAAAATTTTGGGAATTTATTATAATTTGGGAATTGTGCTTCTGAAAGATGATATCTCAGTGACATATGCATCCAGAGGGCTTACTGAAACCCAGGAAAACTGTGCTCAGACTGAAAAGGAATGCTGACAATTGTTTTGGAGGAGATCCATGAATATATTTAAAGGCATAAATTGAGTGACATAGAAAGAGATTACAAAATCTTTAGAAGCCACATTACAGAAACCTTTGTGCAAAATACTAGCTAAGCATCAGAAAAAGGATTATGAAATTGCCATAGTATTTGTTAAACATGAAACTCACACTTGGTGAGCATTTGCTTATGGTGAGCACATTTTCAAAAGTGCCTATAAAACTTTGAAGAGAAGGAGCTGCAGGAAGGGAAGTTTGAAGTAAATGATTAAAATATTACCCATTTCTGAATAAAAAATAGACACCTTCAAATAGGGAAGACACAAAATAGCTGAAATTTTTACAATAGCTTGAGAGACAGTTAGATGACCAACAGCAAAGTTCAAGTATTAAAAAAAAAAAAAAAAAAAACCCACAACCCTATGGGACTGTAGAAAAGCTGAAATTTTGTAAGCTATCTTACATTTATAAACTTATCCTGGAAGCAACTGATATCTCAGACCTTATCCAATGTATTCAGGAATAACTTAATTGATATCAGTGTAGCACACTGTTGTAAAATCTTTGTAAATGAAATCAGAATCAGGCCCATCATATTAATGGGGAGATTTTTAATAATATTTATATAAATCAGGGAATAACATATAAAAATCCTAGTGGACCATTGAAACTGGATGATTACACAGTGTTTGTGATCATGAAATTGATGCTACTAGATATGGTATAATAGATAATTTTTCTATTTTAACCTGATATCTTGCAAATGGGCTGAAATACTAGATCACAGAAAAATATGTGCAGAATGAATGAGAGACAGTAGCATCTATATGATATAGAAAGGGTAGAAACATAGTATGGTCACTCAATAGTAATATCTTGAAATTCTCTGAATTTGGAAACTTAGAGAGATGGTTACATAACTAGAAATTATAGTTCCAAAAGCAGGAATAGCCTTTTTCTGGTACCTCTTCAAAACATATATATGGGTCAAATATAAATCCTTTAATAATTACAGCTTCTTTGAGCTCTTTACATAAAATTCTGTTCCAGTTCATGAATGTCTCTCCTAATCCGATTTTTTCAGAACTAAAAATAGATGCCTCCATTCTATCCTATGAAATGTCCTCCATTCCCAGAGAGAATAAATAAATAAATAAATAGAACGTGTAATTTAAATAATGACTGACGCGGTAAGATGAAAATCTGCCAAACACATGTTCCATTTGATCTACCTTAACTAAGCCAGAAAGCATCCCAAAATATGATCAGCCTTTGAGATTTAGGCAGTTCTTTTTGAACTGCTTTCCCCAAACATTCCCTTAGGAAGCAGGGAAAACATTAGCTTTATGGGATGCTTTGATAATTCCCAAGCAAACAAATAATTGGGCAATTACATGTTCTGGACAAGTTATCACCATTTGTGGCCAGAACAAGTTATAAATATCCATCTATCAAATAAAACAAAAGAAGACACTTTTGGGATGAGACCAAGCATGTTAATTTCAGTCCCACAGAAATTTTTAGAAAGTTATGAACAGGGATTTATGACGAAAGGCAAGGCAGATGGAGTTATCAAGTTACCCAGTATTTATTTGAAAAAAAATGTGGCTCCCAGTTGAGTATAAGTTGTGCCAACCTTAGATGTATTACATTTGACAACCACAAACCTTTGACAATTTTAATTCATTAAGGCAGGATGGTCCAATGATTAGGGAACTAATTAATCAAACCTTTCAAAAATTCCCACTTGAAATCATACTTTTTGCCATGTTGTCTGTTGACTGACTTTTCTTTTAAAAAAATGGTGACTCCAGAAATTTATTGTACTGTACTTCTGTGAATGAGAAAGCACAGAAGAGTATCTTGTTCAAACCAATGTAGTCACAGAATGGACAATGTTCGTATCATAACCACCTTGGTTCAATACAGTACTAAACAGTTAGTAAAGTCAACAACCACTAAAACTAATAGCCTTTTCAAGATAAGGCATAGTATGAAGAGGTCTAGAACTTACAATGCTATAAATTAATTTGTTAAGCTAAAGTTGTAAGTGGTATTAAAATATATTTTTCAGTTTACAAATCTATTCTCATGTACTCTTCAGATCGGCAATACTGAAACTGATTGCAAAGATCTTAATGTCCTATGTAAATCCAATGCTTATGTACTCCAATGTGTCTAAAAAACAAAGTTATCGCATGTTAGGGTGTTTATAGAGAGTATAAAACATTTAACAAAGTATGTAATTTCTGCATTGTGAGACATCAGAAGAGCAATAAGAAAAGATGGTAATGTGTGACCAGAATGGTAGTAAGGATTAAATAGTGCTACTTGTTTTAGGGTAAGACACCATCATAAGTGAGTGTGTTTAAGTTGCTAGCATTTTCTTTCCTCCATCTTTATTGAATATTCTAATAACACTTTCCTTGCCAGATTTGTGCATATGGAAGCTTCCTACACCTAAGTGTACGAATTATTTACAAAACCCAAATCTGGCTACACATATCTTGAGTGCAAACAGGTCCTATCTATAATTCTATTATTTCTGTGCCTAAATGATGAATAAACCAAAGTTATATAAAATAGCTTTTATACCCTTCAGTTTCCCCACCTTCCAAATTCTCAAGACTAATCCGATATTACTTAAACCACTTTCTCTAATTGATGTTCTTTCTGACAGGCATTTCCCAGGGAGATTGTTAAAAGTAGGTAATGTGTGCAGCCAGTAGCTCCAGATTAAAAGAAAAATAAACAAAAGGAGATTGCCTCCTACCTGTGGCCAATACTCTGTTTAGTTTATTTCCCCTCCAACACTAAGGTGACAGAGAACAGGAGTCCTAATGGCCCAAAGCGGTACCCCATTCACAACATAGTTCTGATGTATTTCCTCACTGCATTTAAAAAAAAAATGCATATAGTACTTCCCTCTTTTACCCAAACTATGGTGATATTTACAAATACTAGCTTTATTTTTTTTGCCATATCTTTCCATGCAACTTAGGCCTATTGTCTCAAGTTTAGGGGTTTGATTCACCTGAAATTTGCCCACCACTTCCCTCTATCACAGACTATGGAGCACGGCTTTCAGTAGTGGAAAATCTACCCAAATGGTTGTCACAGATGTTAAAGGTGCTTTCAAACTCGCACATTGCTTGGAGGCCCCACAGCTTGCTAGTGCTGCCCCAACCTTATATCCTTTAATAGTTATGTTTTTGCTACATTTCTAATCTCTGACATCCTTGATATTTTAGTTCTAATTCAAACCAAGGCTCAAAATCAGATGCTTAGTGGTTGATTTTGACTGATTTGTGCTGCCATTTCAAGGTTTTATCCTCATGGCCTTTTCCTCTTAGCAATCACAGTCAATGATTTATATGCATCATAATATTAGTCAGAAGAGACTCGCCTGTGTCAAGCTCTTTAAAGCAATCTATAAGAAGGTGATCCAGCTTCCTCACTTTCCTCTCCATAAGGCAAATAAGGATATTAACCTTCACAATACCGTCAAACCTTTGCAGTTTAAGCATGTTGGGAAGCTAAGCTATTTTGCAATCTGTAGTGCTGCTGAATATCATTAAACAGCTAAAATGTTTTCTAAGAAGAGTTAATAAATCTAGCTGTTTATTTATCTTTGTTAAAGCTAATAAGACTTGAAAATGAAATAGCATGCATGTCTCAAGTCAACAAATGCACACATCCTCTGTGCTTTATAGATTTTTCCATATCTGTAGCAAGTCAAATCCATGATTAAATACATATTTTAAACTCCTTGCATCTCACTATAAATGAGATTTGAGCTGCAGCTTCTTGTTGGGATGATGAATCCAACATATATGGTCTGTCTTACCATACAGTTTTTGTTTACTATTTGCATTAAATTAGCATAATGCTGACAAAATGAAGTAGTAGAATCTTTTCCATAACTAAGCAGTGATGGAAAGAGAATGGGTTGTTCCTTCTACATCTGCTTGTTACCCTCATATAGGTTCAGCACATGTTAAAAGTAGTATTAACCATAAACTTCCCTTTATCTATATATAAAGGACACTGGGGTGAAATCCTAGGTCAATTAAAGGAAATGGCAAAACTCTCATTGACGCCTACAATTTTACCCTAGGAGTCTTTTCTGTTCTGTTCTCCTGTCATTATAAAAGAATGTTATTTATGCATTTGGGGCTGAATCCAAAGCAATCGATGGAAATACTCCAATTCACAATAAATCAACCTTGGATCAGGCCCAAGGAGAAAAAAAGCCCCAGCAGATTAATGTCACAAAAAATAAAATTATATCCTCTTTAAATTATCATCAGCTAGTTTGAAAACATCTTATTTTGTGTCTCTTACCAAATTATTGTTGTGCTATTTTTCATTGCGTTGTAGGCAGAACTGGCAGCTCTGTGACTGTAGTTAAGGTTGCCTAAAACTTTCCACTATGAAACCTGGTTTTCAATTGCTCATAATTTTGCCAAACAAACTAATTGGGCTTACATTTTCCATGCCAGGTGTTTGCTTCAGGCAGAATATTTCTATATTTTTGGAAAGTTTCAGCAAAAATAAATGTATCCATTTTCAAGAATGAGGTTAGAGGGAGTTGTTTTGTCAATGTTATTCTTGGCAAAAAAAAAAAAAAAAAACCCTTGGTAAACTGTTTTGTTTAGAAGTTCTAGCACTTCCATGCACAGAAGCAACTACTTGAACTTTAGCTGGGGGGGATCATAGTGGTGTCGTGAAATTACCTTTTGCTGCTCTGAAAAATCCACCCAAATGTGGCAAATGTATAAGACTCAGAAAATCATTTGCTAAGTAAAGGCTTGTTAGAGTTTGGAAACGAAAATCATTCATCTGTACTGAGCATGATCCGGCCCAAGCCTACCGGGCTAAACAGGGCTTTCATTGCAATTGCTCCTCCTGGGTGCATTATGTAACTAAAGACTGTATCCTAATGCATAAACATAAGGGGGTCCTGAAGTGTGGCTTTTCCTAACTTCCAAGTGGTTAACTCTGCAACATTAACATTCTTTTATTGTAATGTTTTGTATGCATCTTCTGTAAATATCACAGTAATCCTGTTTAAACAGAAATCCTTTATATTGCTGAAAAGATGTGATAAAAAAAAATTAGGCATTTTGAAAAAAATCATG
The DNA here is from genome assembly GCF_026122565.2 of Emydura macquarii macquarii. Classification (NCBI taxonomy): domain Eukaryota; kingdom Metazoa; phylum Chordata; order Testudines; family Chelidae; genus Emydura; species Emydura macquarii. The sequence goes on from NW_027130698.1 coordinate 6,858,995, forward strand.
TTTGAATTGAGAATGTAGATAATAAAGTGACCAGCTTCAACAACTGAACAGTGGCTTTTTGATCAACAAAGACCTGCAAATAAACAGCCTCCGGTTTTTGTTCAAATAATTTTAGGTAATCATAATTGAGGTTTTTAAACACTACAGTAGTTTATATAAGTGGTTCAAATTTGAAATGTGCTTAGTAACATTGCTGCAACAATCTTAAATGAATGAGCTATTAGTCTTGAAAGAAGCATTGTATTTGCTAACCATTGGGCTGAATCCTGGTGAAGTTATGCTTGAAATAGAATATGAACTAAATAGAATTTAAATGGCTGATGGATCTGTATGCTAATCTCTTCTTCATTTAATATAAGCAGATACATCTAGAAAAATTTAGTTAGCATCTGTATTAAGGATTTTGAAACTAGTAATTCTGAACTGAGAGATACATTCTGGTTTGTTAGCTTCATTATAAAGTTACACTGAGAGATACATTCTGGTTTGTTAGCTTCATTATAAAGTTACATACATATACAGAGGGGGAGAGAGTTTTATATATATACCGTATTCTTTTTAATGCAACTCAGTGTTATAGAAAATGTAAAAGGAGACTGGTCAAAACACTTGGATAGACTGGCAGGGGGAATGACAAGGTAATCTAACAGTTATTTTCCACCTAGTTTTCCTGATTCCGTGCCTGAGTCTTTTTTCAGTCTTTTTTTTTTTCAAACCATCTGTACTAGCAGTAGTACTAACTGCTAAGAAAACAGAACTTTCAAAGAATGAGTTGTCAGTGTCAGTAGCACAGTTGTTGTGAGGGCAGTGTCACTACAGTCAAAGTCACTGGACTGCATGGGGACTTGACACATTCAGTTACATCTTTCTAAATGTTCCCTTGAGCACCTACAGGTTGCTGGTACTTTCAGTTGCACTGTGACTTTTTTTATCCAGCTATTTCACCTTGTCAAATGCTTCCACCAAGTCAATTCAAGCCATTAGCAAAGTTCTTTTTTTTTTTTTTTTTTTTTTAAAGAAGGAAGAGGATGCTCTAGGATCACCCTGTTGTACAGTAACTGACTTTCAGCTCCCTGTCTTCTTTTGTTTGACAGATCTTTGTTTCCTGCACCATTTAAACTGGCAATCAACATGATATGGTACTTCAGTTGCCTGCCTTATTCCATGTTTCTGCAAGACATATTACCAGATGTCAATTTTTGTACAAATGTCCACTGGAAACTGTCTAATGATCAAAATCACCATCGTCTGTTGTCCCCTTTGCAAGACACATACTGTACAACAGTACTGCCAAAAATATTAATTGCTACCATCAGGTATCTGCTGCCACTCTTAACACAACATTAAATTAGTTTTGTTTTACGAGGATGTGCAAAAACCTGTTCTGTGATATCACTTGTTTTAAACAGATGTCAAGAGGACAGATTTTTCCAAGAGATCATCTCATATTGTTGAAGGAGGATAACCAAAGAAGCTACCAGCTGTGATGAACGGAAGTCAGTACTTCAGGAGTCCAGCTTTTCTAATGTTTGTTTACCATTCTCCTCTGGCTTGTGATTTGCTCCCATAATAAGTAAACAAATAACTGAAAAAATGCAGCTTCACCTTATATTCATGTACTTATTCCCTTCCTCTTGTGCCTTAATTTTTATACCCTTAAATGGCTTAAACCACCATATCTGTAGCTCAGTCATTTTGGGATAAGAGCGTCTGTGCTAAGACATATGCCAAAGTTCATTGACATGTAAAGAAAAGATAGCAGAGAACTAGAAGGCACATGTTACACCTAGACTCTGCATTGAAGTGGTGGCATTCAAATAAGAATTATCCTGATAATATGATCCCATTATTCTTACAAATAGTGTTATACTGGAGCGCTGGTGGCTGCCAGCAAGTGTCTTTGGTCTATGGGCAATGATAGACCTCACTGAAGCTGTTGAGTGTGTTAGCTGCCTTTCATTCTGGCTAAATGGAAGAAGCAATTAAGCTCTTTTATGGAGTAAAATAACTGAAACAAAAGAAGCTACCACTCAAAGCAATGACTACACAAGAATTAACTCAGTGAAAATAAGAAGTGTGTCCCTGCTAGCCAATTACAGATGCAGGGGCTGGGACACTGATCGTGTGTGGATTGATTCAGAAGCAGGGAGATGGAGAAACCTTATTTTGGGGCAGAGTGCTGGCTGGAAAAGTAGGTGTGGAATTATGAGCAATGAAACTGCCTCTTGCTGTTTGTTCCTTTTGTGCTGAGGGAAAAAGGGCTCCAGTAATCTCACTGGGGAATCCAAGGAACCCAGGAAGCTGAGTAGCAAACACCGCCTCCTCAGCTACCTTGAACCTGCATGGCACATAATAAATAAAGTAAAAACTTTCAGTAGAAGCCCATTTGGACCTCAGCCATCCATTTCTAGGAGGGCCATTGACTGTTCCACCCTAGAATTGCTGTCAGTGGGCCTGAAATAGGGCTTCTATTGGATCGACTTACAATGCTTGATTTACATGTGAACTGAGACAGATGAATAGACATCCTTTGTCTAGCAGAACCCCTTTTTCTCAACTGTGCCTTAATACACAGTCTATAAGAACATATTTCCAGTATATATATACACAGCTTCTTACATAGCAGCAGTAGTACATGCATTGTTTGATGATATTCATAACCAATGTGAAACCAGCTTTCATTTAAGACCTCACATGATACTCTTGATGGATAAATACTAGGAAAGTAGTGTGCTAGGTGTAGTGAGTTTATCAGACCTGTTAGGAGTTGCCATTAGAGAACAGTGAATCCTTTGCCATCTGGACCTAATGAGCCTCTATCACACTTGGCACTTTTGAAAACCAAGAAGCCTAAACATAGATTTGAGAGCCTAATTGCGAGTAACCAAGTTTTTAAATTCTGGCTACACGTTTCTGGGGCTGAGGCATTGAGCCAAGGTCTGTTCTTATTTATGGTGGTGCAAATCTAATGTAACTCTACTGAAGTCTGGTTGGGGTTACTTAGATTTATAATGATATGAATGGGATCACTATTTGCCCTCTGGTTCTTTGTGCAGTTAACCTCCATGTCTAATAATCTAAAATATTAAAGACAGCATAGTGAAGGTGAAGCCACCATTGATTGCCTTTGCAATTACAGTGGAGACACCTAGGAAACTGGATTAAAGGACTTTACCTTTTATTTCCAATAGTAATTTTTATTCTCTCTAACCTGGAGGACAGGAAAAGAAGGCATAAGGCAGCCCAGAACTGTTAGTTCATTTTCTCTTCTCCTTGAAAGGGTCATAGGAAAAGAAGAAAAGTGAGAAGTGGACAAAAAACATATTCAGCTCTTCCCCTTTACCAGTGCCTGATACTGAAGTTGTTGTGTGGAAAGTCTGGCTGTAAATCAAACAGGTTTCTCATCCCTGCATTGCTGAAAATTACACTGTCGCCATGAAGGAAATATTCGACCCAAAGGGGAGGCACAGCAGCCGGCACAACCAAAGCTGAGTACACCAAGACAACAATGCACGGTAACTGCTTGGAAAGGCACTGAGCACAGAAACAAGAGAAAAAAAAGTATTCTTGGCCAGCAGGAAATAGACTACCTCAGCACTTTATCAGCAGTTGTACCAGGAAAAGCCAGTCTAAATGGGGACAGAATCAGACAAGACTAATCAGTGGAGAGAGAATAAGCTGCAGAAGTTCCAGCTATGTGGTCAAAATAATCTTTCCAACTCTCCTCCACACTGGCTATAGTTCTCAGGCCTCTGGGCCTCAGTGCCTCCCAGCAAGAGACACCCTCTGTCTCCCAGAGCCTGGTCTCTGAAGCTTGCTTCCCCCTTTTAATTCTGTTTTTCTCCTCATTATTTCCTCAAACTGAAGGACCCTCTTTCCAGACTTGACATTTCTGGAAAGTTTTGCATAGTGAAGATGAGTGTAGCTACTATCTACAGACCAGATTTAAGCCCACCTTGCATAGGTCCAGTGTGGGGTATTGTACACCTCAACCTCCTAAACATTAAAACTTTAAGGCCATTCTATATGTGCAGTGGTGCAGCAGTACTGGTAAATCTATGTTGGTGAGAGAAGCTTTCCTGTCAACATAGCGCTGTGCACACAAACGCAGGTGTGGAATATTCATATGACATAACTTTTGCCGACATAGGCTATGTCTATACTACAGCCTACGTGTTTCTTTGAGTCCCAGTAAGTCTTAGCATCTCTGACTCCAAATACATACCCAGGAACTTCATAAAACAATAGCACTTCTTAGTAATAAAGATAAGCTTTTTATTGAGTCAATAAATTTTAGGAATAATCAATACTAGCAGCCTAATCTACGTAGAAAAAGATATCCCTATAACAATATCAAATTGAAAGGTGACAAAATAATCCGTAAAGTAAACAATTCTAGTTTCAAGCAGGGGCTGAAGAAGTGGGGAACAAATTGATCCTTCTCAAAGTCCTTTCCAATTGGCATTGGCTGCAATAAGCACTGCACAAGAAGAAAGAAGTCTCACCAACTTAGGAATGACCAAAGCGCATGAATCTTTCTGGGGCTCAGCCATAACAAACAATCCTAACAGTGATGGTCACTTATAGGATGATGAAGTACACTCCTAAATGTGAAGCGGTTCACAACTGTATATTCACAGGCAACTATTGTGAAGCAAAAATAGCCCAGGCCAATGTTAGTATAGCCAAACAATCCCAACTCATCATGTACACCACCGTGCAACCTTTATAGGTCTTTCCACTGATCTTAAGATATAACGGGTTATGAAACTGTCAAGCCATTATAAACTGCACATTTAAAAAGGCCACTAAATGTTGCAAAAATCTACTTTGAAAGTATCCTTTTAAGTGTACTATATTATACTGAGAAACGTTTTTTTAAAAACATGTCAAGTAAAATATATAATAAAAACTAGCGGTTGTAGTGCTTTTTGTCTTTAGATCTTAAAGTGCTTTATAAAAAAAGAGATCAGTATCATTATTCCATTTTACAGATGGGGAATCTGAGGCACGGGGAGGGACGTCTTGTCATATTAACCCGGAAAGCCAATGGCAGACCTAGAATTTAACCCAGGACTTCTGACTTCTCATCAAGTGCTATGCATATGCTTTTTACTCCAAATTTCTAAGAGCTCTGCTGGCTTGATCTGGTAGTTATGTTGCGCCTGAAATTCACATATCACAGTCCTCTTATATTAAGTTATTAACTTAATATGAACATGGATTTTCTAGCTAGTGTATCTGCACAAATTGAGGTTGTTGCTGGCATATGAAGACCTTAAAACTAAGCATTTTTCATGTCTGTGCTAAAGAACTCCCATAAAGCTTTACAAAAAGTAATGCTAAAAAGAGATAATACAGAATTATTAGCCAGTGAGAGCTAAACTGCGTAAGTGGAAATATGTTTAAGAGCATGATCTTTTATTATAGCTGTATAAGGTTGTTTTAAATCACATATGTGTTTGCTAGATAAAATATGCAACTTGAACAACAAGTTATAAATCACAAGAGAAACAAGAAGAAAGGGATAAGTAGGTTTAAAAAATATAAAAAGAGGGAACAAAATGAAAAGTTAGACATGACGGAATATAAGATTTAAGAATAACTGGTTGAAAACTTGTTCTGAACCCTTGTTTAAGTAGGTCAAAAATTTTTAATGCTTCTTTATGATTGGAAATGTGGGGCATGGTGGAATTTGTAAGATGTCAATAATAAGTTAATTTTGTTAACATTTGGATGACACCACTTATGCAGCTAAACCACGACTGAATATGGGATAAACAAGGAGAAAGTATATACATATAAGGGTCATAGGGTCATAGCCAATTCAGATCAGTGCAGGATGGCAGTCCTGGTACCCCAGAATTGGCGAGTTAGCCTTTTCTGTTTGAACTCAGATGTTTAGTCTGATTGATAAACCAGAGTTGAGCTTGACAAATTGATGTCTCAGTCAAATAATGAAAAGAAGCCATGGTGGAAGTACCTGTATGTACATGATGTGCATTGAGCAATATATACACCTAAATCAAAAGCATCCAAAATTTGGGCCTATATACTATAAATAAAATATTTCTGTTGATTCATAGTGGAATCACTTTCCTTGCTTCTATTATCTGAAATCTGAATAAAACCTTGTTAAGAGTTGTTTGTTATTTTTGGTTTAAACTCTTTTTCTATGGAAAATTAGGTTTTTGACCTTTTTTCCCCCCTCAAAAAATCTGCTAGCTGCAGAAATTTCAACATTTCCTTGGGAAAAACTGAGCATCCAATACCCCAAACATTTTATTTGGAAATACTGTGAGAGCACCTCACGGGTGTTATCATTTGTGACCTCATTCCCACAGTTCCCCTCTATGGGCCAGGGTTCCTGGCTGGACTGTATCTCCCTTGGTACCACTGCAGTCTTGGGAATCATGAAGCACTGCAGTGGCTCGGTAAGAGAGGAAATGATGATACATCATGGAAACTAGTCCAGCCAAGGAATCTTGCCCATAGATGAGACTGGGGACATGAAGCACATTAAGTACAACTCCTTTGAGAAATCATGCCAGCATGTCCAAATTAAAATTTTGGTTTTTGACAAAAAGCCAAATGTTTCCAATGGACAAAAAACCCCAAAGAACCAAAACATGCAACATTTTCCAGCCTGCTCTGCTCATTAGCAAGACTGTTTGAGGTATACGACAGCCTCTCCAGTTAGGAAAATATTACCTGGGACATGTTCCTATATTAAGCATGCATGTATTTTCAACTGTGACATGAGACATGATCAGACAACAAGATACGTTACTAATTACATCTCTGCAAATGGCAAAGTATTATAGGTTAACCAGTCAGATGTAATTGAAGAAATGTGCATTGTGCAGTCTCTCTGTATCTTCACTTTGCTAGAAAACTTGTGAGACTAAACTTCATAATTGTATGAATTCATCTGTCAACGTTTATTTAAACTTTGTGTTACCATAAAACACCGTACATTTCATTTTATTCAGGTTAATTAAGGCTTTAACAGACTTTAATCAAGTTGTAGTTAAACATTTAAACAGAAAAATATTATTTGAGTGGACTTGTAATGTTCAGTTCTACAAATTAATAACCACTTACGTTAGAATGAAATTCTTATTTTATTTCATTATTAATTTAGGTTTAAGTACATGGATTTGTTTGAATTCATTATCTGTGGCTTCCAGCTTCATGTCAGGGTTCAATTTTAAACCGAATTAACTACTTCAGGTGATTACAATGATTTCTTTTTGTCTTCAATACAATTATATGGTTTACTGGAAACAGTAAGTTGACCAATTTGTCAGATGCTTCATTTAAAATACAGTATTGACCTTCATGAGATGATTTTTTTTTACTATTTCAACTGAATTTATTTATTTGATATTTAGAAAGTATTCAATGTGTTTTAAATCAGTACAAATAACATTTTATTGAAGAATTTTTGGAGGGCTATAAACAAACTGAAGTAGCAGGGTCAAGAACAAATTGTCTTCTTGTATTTAATAAGAGATCAATAAATAACTCACTTTTTCAGTTACATATCTAGTGTCACAACTGATCCATTATATATGCCTCCTAACAATCCTCACAATCTGCAAACATGCAACAGGAAGCTACATTTGGATAGGCTAATGTTTTCAGTAGATTTCCTTACTATGCATTATGGAAAAAGAGATTAAGAGTGGACCTCACCGCATACTATTTTAAAACAACAATTATTCACGAAAAAGTATATTCAACATTATTGTACTGTACTGTAGCTTCTCTTTTTTTCCAGTGTTTGAATTACATAAGTGGGCATTCGTATTTACAGTGCCTCTCTGTTCTGCATAGCTTGATTACCTATTGTACAATACATTAAAATATACATCATTAAATGGAAATGAAGTGTTGAATCATACTTAGCCTGACAGTTGATACACCAGGAAAATGAAGACTCTCACTATCATTCAGGAAAAAGTTCATTATAGCCAGTATTTATTCAGAGATGTGTGTGCACTGATTATGTTCCTTTGATGAAGGCAACTGGGCATGACATATCACTCTGATGATGAATTTTAAAAAGGCATTTTGTATTCTCTCCCCCATGCACATGCTCACACACAACCCTTAACACAGAGCAGAGTCCTGAAGTCTTTTCTCAGGCAGAACTCTCATTCCTGACAATGAATTTTGCCTAAATAAGGAAAGGAGTATTTGGCTCAAGCCGCACACTCATTACTAATTAAGCAATGGCAGTTCAGCACCGTAGAATACAAAACATAAAGACTTCTCCTCCCATATCCCTGCAAGACAAGCCAGACTTACAACTAGCATGAGAGTACAAACTCCAGACTCGTTTATGCCAGTGTTGAATATGACTGGTTTCCCTCCCTTCCCCAAAGTGATGCATAATTACTTATATAAAACACTCATTTAACTGGTAGATGATTGGCACTAACTGGCTAGGTGGAAGCAGCACATTTGAGACAAGAGATCTGCTTGAAGAGTGTGTGATCACATGATATTCTAGGAAAGGGACTGAGTTCCAGGGACCTGCTAGAGATCTAAACTAAATGGATGGGTGAGCTCACTGGAGCAAAACCTCCTTGACCACAGTTGGGAGCAGGAGCAAGGACTTGTTGCTCTCCCAATTGCTCCCCTCCTTGACATGGACAGTAGTGGGCTCTTCTCACACAACGGACCAGGCCATTGCAGAGTCTCCTTACCCCAGACCAACAGGAAAGGTTAGGGGACAAAGAACTGGAACTTCTGGCCATGGGGCCATGCATCAGGACCAGGCAATGTTCAGAAGCTGCAAGTGGCAGCACGACAGGTGAGAGACCCAGGACCTCCTGCCCCCTCCAGATCCAGAAAGTAGAAGGGGATCAGCCTCTATGACACACATCCTATAGGACCACCAAACCACAGAGTTGGCCTGGCCACAGTCAGATGAGAAAACTGCAAGACTTTCCTGGAGTGTGTGCAGGCCTGTGGCAGCAGGGACTTCCCCAGCAGAATCTGATAGGAGCAGCAGAAGTGGAGCTAGAAGCCAGGCTCCCTCACCAAGGACCTGCACATTTTAGGCCCCAAAGAACTTTAAAGAAATAATAGACCTGAAGCTGAGGGTGAGAGAAGGAAATGAATAGTGTGGTTGTACAAGAGGCTTTAGCAGAGTGAGGGAATGATGAGGAAATGAGTGCAGTGAGCGGCAGAAGAGGATGCATACAGAGGCCTGGTGGGGAGGATAAGAAACATGAATTGCTGAGATTAGCAGTAGAAGATTCAGGTAACAGTTTACATTTACTAAACCTTTCAATAGATATGTGCATCAGGAGCAAAATTCAACTCTTGCCATTCAGACTTTGAGGAGCTGAGGAGATTTGTGTGGATAATTATGTAGGGATGATGGAATTAACCCATTCAGTCGCTCAGCAGCTATTATGTCACACTCTGGGCTGGAAGAGCAGCCACTGTCTTTCCCTCTGCCCGTATTTCCTGCCCTAAACATTTTCTTCTGTGAAAAGTTACACTGAAACAGTGCAAAGACTTGCATCCCTAGTGTACAAGAGCATTGGGAACCCTCTATGCCTCTGCTCCACCTTTACCCCACTACAGGATTTAGGTAGTGGGAGGACATTGCACTGACTTTCTGTACTTGGGTAACAGAGCTGATGGCTCAGTATCCACATGACCCAGAAGGCCTGACATCCCTAGATCTCCAGCGGACAGGTGATGTGCATCTCCATCGTTAAAGTAACATTGAGTATCTTCAGAGTTTAGGACTGAGTGTGAATTAATATAAATTATTTAAAGTTATAGTTCCGTAGATAAGTGCACTGGCACTTCCTTAATGTTATTCAAAATGCATTAGCACATTGCATTGGGGATATTATTTTCTAGTATCAAAGTACTAAAAGTTCTGTGCCCCCTATAGCTTACATACAGATCATTTCAAAACTATCCGAAAACTATTAAAACAAAGAGCCCCAAACTTCCAATTTGCCTTGGATTCATTCTATAAACAGTCTTGATTATTATTTAAGATCAATTATTTTACACTCTTTACATTAATGGGAAGTGTGCTATGAAGCACTGTAGAAAACAGAGATATTTTGTGCTAATTCACCTATATAATTTGTATACACCAAGTTTGTTGTGGACAGTGAATACCTGAGGATAGAAGCAGAATAATATGACAGATTTCATATGTGGTCCTAGTGAAATACTGTTGCCTGATTGCTCTAGCATCAACATGCAGGTTATGACCGGACTTAATGGTTTCAGATAATTGATAATGCTACACATGACATTCACTCTGCAGGACATTTTGCAACTAAAGTGTGTTACTTATATCTCCCAGCCATCACTTTTGAAAGCTTTCCAGTCTATGGGTGTATTTTATAGACAAGGGAAACTCAGATTAGGAATGAGTGTGTTTGTTGCAGCCCAAAGATTTCCCTATTTCTGCTAATGTTTGTTTTCATAATTAAGACAAAGATACCATTCACATTGAACAACCTGCCATGTATCACCATGTGGACATAAACAGAATTCCTAATTAGTAGCACTCATTCAAGACGGCCCCAAAATTAACCTTTTTAAAAAATGCTCTATTACAGTCCAAATTTATATCCATATTTACATAGGTTTTTCCTTCTTCTGGAGTATATTGTCAGTAAAGGGACTCGTTAAACTTTTGCTCATCTCTTCACTTTCTTTTATGCAATATCAAAATGCATTTGATTAAAGTCATGAAGTGGTTTAAACACATCTAACATTTGAAGCTTATTTTCTAAACATTATTTAAAATTGTTTCTGCAGAACCACGGAGACTAGCTAAGAGCAGAACGTTGCTCAAGAAGGCTGTGGAATTGTGGCACAGCTTGTAACTGTACTCAGAACCCATTAGCCTCTACAGTTTTGCATGCTAAAGGATGTGGACAGTGATGCCATGAAATGAATGTTGTTAGAGTGGAAAGGTGATGTAAATCAGAATAGCTCTATTAAAGTTAATGGACCTACACTGATCTAAACCAGCTAAGGATCTGACCCAAAGTACTCCACCAGCATTAGTTCTTAAATGTGGTTGCTGGAAACAATGGAAAAGCAATTATAAAGTTTAATATTTTATATATACATTAAGCTAGTAACATTGGGATCTGGAAGACACTTGCAAACCATTACAAGATAAAATAATTCACACTGAAAACATGGAGTGTATGAATAAACTTGAAATGACAGAACAGAGGTGAAGAAATGAGGATTAGAATCAATCTGGACAGCAATATATTCTGTTGTTATATAACTGCATTACACTGACCAAAACTTTTGCAGATAAAAAAACCCTCCTACTTTAGTTGCCTCAACTGCGAATTAGAGTAACTTCTCTGTTGATGCTATTAGAAAAATACATGTAGAATCTTAAGGCTTCTGTAAGAACTCAGACATATACTGTATGCTTAAAGCCAGATTTTGTAATCCTTGACTAGTACCTCACACTGGGATTAGTCCCATTTTCCTCAGGAGAGTAAGGTACTAAATAAGAGAACATCCACAATTATTTGCGTGCAAATATTTGTAAATTCAAACTAGCTAAACCTAAACAAATTATATTTTAATGTTCAACCCAAGGATATATTTTAAAATAATCAGCTAATACTTTGAGTTGCTGTCTAAATTGCTCAGCAAATTTGGAAGTAGAATGGTGAGAAAGGAGCACTGTAACCAGCACTCACAATGAGCAGGATGTGCTACCCTGAAGATTCGGATCTAACAGATGCCCTTGAAATTGCAAATGAGGAGGAAAATGGGGGTGAGGTTGTGTGGGGGAGAAGCCCTATGCAAAGACAGGTCAGGGAGAATCATTTATCTCCACTGACCCTGTCTGTCAAGTGAATTGAGACTCAATAGCTTTTCTCACTTTGCCTTCCAAATTTTTTACATCTCTTTTTAATCACCGAAGGAAGAAGTCAGGCAAGATGTCCATCTCATTGTAAATACTTTGGAGACCTGCACTTTAAGTAGAGAGAATTAAGTCATTAACTAGAGAGCTATCTATAAGCCACCTCTGGAAGCAGAGCATCTGTTGCAGTCACTTTTTATAAGCTGCATTCACCGACCTGGTTTGTCAGCTTTGTACCTCTGCTCCCTCAGTGTCAAAGGAAATGAACCACTCTAAGCTTAGCGCCTTTCTAGAGAAATATGTCATATATATTTAACTAGTTTTCAAGTTAGACACTTGCCTGTTGCTAATTTTTCTCCTTTTATTTCACTGAGGGTATGTTTTTAATCACACCATTAAAAGACTTGTTTTTCCCTTTTCCTTATTTTGCAAATTATTTGGTGCTTTGAACATTTACCAGCCATCCAAACTTCAATATACATTCTGCTTAAATGAACACATCTTATTCGGAAGAGTGTTCTCCTTCCATTATCTTCATACGTAATTAATTGAATTGGAACCATGTGCACACATCTAAGGACAGAATCTGGCTCAAAGTAATAGCTTATTCCAGTTGAAAATAGATGGATGAAAAGTGTTATATACATTAATGGCATATCACCGTGGTCACAGGACCTGATCTAAAGCCCACTGAAGTCAAGGAAAGATTCCCACTGACTCCACTGGGCTTTGGATCAGGGCAGTACAATGCATTGTATGGGAATGACTATCATTGCAATGCACCATGTCTTCCCAACGGAACAAGGTTACTCATATTTGTTATGCCCTGCTCATATGTGGGCTACATATAAAACTAAGTAACAATTCTAAAGAATGTTTTCATGCACAAAAAAGTGGGCTGGCTATGTTTTCCTCTTATGCAAAGTTTATACCTGTTTCCCAAAATCAGCAGCATGTTAAATACTGAAGTTTGCACCCCTCTGGTTAAAATAGAAATGTCTACTCATTTCATGTTTATTGAATTAGCCACACTTTCTGAATCATTTTAAATTAGTTTAGGAACTTCACAATTCTTATTCATAATAGTTGATTTCCTTTAATGGGCTGCCTCCCTCAATTGGCATTGGCAATCCAGCAAGAAAAGTTAAAAATGGGAACTAATTAAAACCTAAATGTTTTGGTGGTTTTAGTGGTCAGCTTCTCAGTTATTAAAACACATCAGCTTCGTACATTTTCTAGTGTAGAACCAGATGAACTAGTACAAGAAAGGACTGTTACAGTCAATAACTGATAGGACCCTCCCAAAGAGAGCCCACAGTAAGAGGAACAGTATATTGTGTGCAGTTTATAATTAAAAGATAAAATTTTCATTTAACATTATCTAACAAACGTACATAAACAAGTAATCGTCATTCTTAGTCTAGTGCATATCCACTAGATACTGGATCTGATTCACCTCTTTGGCTGCAAGGGGATGTTAACTGCAGCTAGGCCCCAGGGGAAAACAAATAGTGGAACAGCTCTCCAGGTGTTTCAACTATGTTGGATCAGCTTTAAAACTCTGGCCAAAACTCCATGGAAGCCAACATGCCTGGGAAAAGTGCAAATGAGCACATATCCTGGGTTCTCTGGCCTCAGTCTCCCTGCCCACTTTGAACCAGATCCAGAGTCTATTGAAATCTATGGGACTCTATTGACTTGAAATAGTGCAACTGATCTGCTTTAGAACACTTTCTTGTTCTATCTCTAATGGGTTAGAGAATCAGCAGTTGCAGAGTCTGGAGATGCCAACAGAGAATTCTCCTTCCACATGGGAATTTGCGGTTAGTTTCGTTTCCAGTCCCCTTTCATGTCAGATGACACAAAGCAGCAGGGTCCAATTAGGGAATATGACCCTATCTGTTGCCCCACACAAAATGAATGTTATGTACAGCTTTTAGCCAATACTAATATGCTAGGTGTAGTACACATCATTTATACTTGGCATGTGGATAGTTATATTGACTGAATGTATTATGCTCTTCCCACAATGCTGTTCACTTCTGTTCACTCATGTTAAAGTATATATCTCACAACACTCTGAACAGCATAATTCAGCACTTGGAATAGGCAGCTATGGAACTTTTCAGAAACAAGATATATTTCTGTTCTGCCCTGGTACCAGTTGGGGAATACATTAATAGGCAACTGGTGTAATGTAGTATTCCAAAACAGAGATATGGAGAGGCACAGCATGATATCAGAAAAACAAGATACATAGTTGATTGGTAAAGTTTAGTCTTGGATGACACACAGTGCATTTGCTCATAAACAGCTTTAATATAAATATAGGTAATTTGGGGGCATACTTCACAGCACACCTTTGGTATAAGCTGAACTATATGCTGTGAGAAATAGCTTCCTGGAGGGAGTGGTATGTATACCTCCTTTTCATATTGTACTACTTTGTCTTTAGATGTAAAGTTGGTTATCTGGTCTATTGAACATTAATATTGAATCACAAACGTAGACAAAGCACTTGGCTATACTTTTTATCAATATTGCATTTCAGAGTTGTCCCCTAAATATAAGAAAGTATCTGTATTTCCAATTCACGTTTTTATCGTCAGTATTAAAATATTAGAAGTTTTTCTTATGTATCAGCTCTTGGAGTCATGTGATTATATAATTATCAAGAGATTTTTAAGTATGTTTCTAGCCCTCATGGTAGTGAAATTAACTATTCAAAACGTAAACTCTAATGGCTGAAACATGAGATGCAAATAAAAAGGACTCCAAAATGTATCATTTTTCACATGTCATAGTTTATGTTAATCTCATATTTTGTTGTTATGGTATGACTCATTTTTTGCATGCTGGGGCTGGCTATGCTGGAGACCTTATGAATATGACTTGGAAATGTAGATTGCAAAATCTGCTCAGAAGTTATTGTACATACGCAAGTCTTGCTGGAAGTACTTGGTTATTTAATCCAGATGTTTGTCTTTTAAATAATTAAAAGTTATGTTATTAACTTAGACATGAAAGAAAATGTAAAATGTGCAGTATTGACAATGTTAGGAACATTTCTAGTGAGACATCAGATAAAGTAATATATGCCTTCAATTTCAAAGTGGATTAAGGGTATAAAGTCATGTACTCTATTAGAACATACTATCAATTCAGAGGACAACTAAAGTAACTAAGGATCACTTTATTTATAGTATAAATTACATTTATTTCCACAAGTTTTTTAACTAATCATGTTGCTAAAACACACGGCATTTGCCTGTACAATTTACAGATAGAGATCAGTTTAGAGTAAATATAACATACAAGCCAAGATTTCAAGATTATGCATGTGTAGTATTTCTCACATAAATAGTTCCAGCAACTTCAGCTGGACTACTCATGTGAGTAAAGTCACATCTGTTTGCACAATAAGGCCCTGGAATACATGCAGACATTTACTCCTGTGTGTATACATACTCCGATACATAATTTAATTGACTAAAGGTATGTCTTCTGTGCAGCTGGGGGTATGAATGACAGCTCATTTAGATCTGCCCACAGTAGCTATATTCTAGCTGGCATGCTAGAAATAGAAGTGAGGACACCACATCATGGACCACACAAACCTGCCTGACCCCTCTGGACCTTCCTGAATACATACTTGCTTGTGCAGCTGGTGCTGAAGTTTGCATTGCAATGTCTTTCCTTCTATTTTTAGCAAGCTAGCTAGAGTACAGTAAGCACTTGTACATTGTACATCTACATGAGCTGCCATTCACACTACTAGCTGCAGTGTAGATTACCTTAAGCATGGAGGATAGTTGTATATAAGATTGGGTGCTAAAGATAGAATTTACAAACAGCTACATCACCTTATTAGTCTTATCTGACATTAGATGCTTTCAAACTCCTAGAATGAAATATAAGTAGCACTATAAAAACAATAGTGGACCTTGAAATTGTTTTAACAAGGAGGTTATTTATACACAAAGGACCCAATGTTGCTTTTTTATTTTATGACTTCATTCACTTCACACACTCACACACACACACACACAATTGTATATATAGAAGATGCCTATCAAAATACCGCAAATCTATACTTAGTAAAATAATTTTGAAGGTTAAATTTGTTGTTTGTCTCTTCTTATAAAATTAGTTTTTCTGAAGGATTACTGTACAACATACACCTTCGGGAAATAAAGTCGTGCATTTTTCATTGTCTTCAAATCTATTTTATGCTCTACTGGAGTCAGCACCAAATTTGCAGCAGAGAAATCATACATTGATAGTAGCCACTGAATAGGAAGTTTAGTAGAACATTTGATGGAAAAGTTGGGGGAATATATTAAACTGCTGAAATGTATTTAGAGGCCCTATTTCTTAAATACTGGGCCATGTCTACAAGGTACATATGTATCCAGCAGAACAGGATGAAGAGTTTATATCAAAAGCTATAAGCAAAGTAAAAGCCTCAGGTTCTTTAGTTTGTGTTTGATTTTACTCCAAATAGAAACAAAGAAACAAACAAAACCAACAAAACAATGTGCCATATAATAATACTTCCCGTGTCCTGGAAGCTCCCATATAAGTATTTACCCAATGATATCTGAGTTGCTGTTATTAGTACTTGTTGCAAGTTTAGGGAAAATCTAATAGTATCTCAGATACAATATTATTCTACCTGAGTAAATATTGACTGTCTAATGGTGACTATAGTATATAGCGCTCTACAATAGTTGTGTTATCCAGCCTTGACTCAGCAAAGTGCTTAAGCATATACTTAAGTGCTTTGCTAGATGGTGGCCTATTGCCCTCTTCTGGCATAATGCAGGACTGGATATAGTTTATAACATACTCTTTCATAGCAATATAAATTAGGAATAGTATGTCAACTAACTTTGATTTCCTGGCTTTCGTCTGTTTTAATTATTAAATTGAGTTTTCTTAGGTTTAACTCAATTCTAGTTTAGGCAGATGACTTGTAGGTAAAAAGCTCACCTAAAAATCCAATGACTAAAGGTTTTCTTCTAAAATCTATCTTCCTCTGCAAGGAATGAACTGAACCATTTCACTAGATATGTCATTGAATACACTCCTGATCTTTTCAGAAGGCATTTTATGTGCTTTTACAGACCTGGTGCAGTATCTTTCAAATTGTCCCCAGGAAAAATTTGTGAAGAATCATATGATTTTTTTTAAAACCACAAAAATTATCTATGCAGAAAAATTCCCCTAGAAGATGAAAAGTAGGAAGTCAAAATGAATTGCAGCTGTAGCTATGTATGGGGAGAAATTAAGGCAGGGGAGAGGGAGGGAAATTTGATAACGTTTAACATATTTCAAGAAATATTTCTCAACTTCAAAAGACACTTCCTATTAATAAAACCTAGTAAAATACACCCAATTAAAAACATGTGTTTGTCACCATCATGTTAAAAAAATTAAGGGTCTTTATAGTTCAGATAGGCATAAATAGGATATTGAGCCATTCCCCCTCTCTATTTCTAGTGAAAAAATCTAGACCTCTGATTGCAAGTTATCCGATTGCTGCTCAGTGGTCTCTCTTACTGCTACCTGAAATGAATTTGTATTCTCAGACTGGCTCTTAATGGGTAAGCATCCACAGCACAAATGACACTATCACTCACTGAGCTTCCTCCCTCTTTCTCCGCAGACATCCAGTCGGATACCAAGCCTTGCAGCTTCATCTTCTACACCATTTAAAAATCTGACCCCCCAAAAAATCAGCTTCCAACGGACCCAGAATCCAGTTGTCAGGAACTAACAAGCCTATTAAGGATCGTGTCAGTTTGGACCCCAATGTCCCTCCTAAGGTTTGGGGGAGGGCCGCGATGAGCCTAAGACTCAGAAAGTAGGGGTCTAAACTTTTGCTAATGTTCCCTATTCTCCAGATATCAACAGGCCCACATAAAGGGGGAAAATGTTTCCCTGATCTCTTCTCCTCAAATCCCACTATGTCCAAAGTCACCTGCAAAGGTCCTCAGGTCTGCAGGAACAAGGCCTTCAAGGAGCAAATACTGGGTAATACCAGGGTTCTTGGGAGTACCTCCCTTTCTTTTTGTTCACCTATCTCTATGCAGGAAAAACAGGGATTTTTTTCATCCCATCCCACATCTGCCTTCTGATCCTCTCCGGAGTAACCAGGAAGGAACCAAAGATAAGTTAATTACAGAGGACAAGTTATACCAATGTTAGTCTTTGGTCAAACTTATTTTTAATCAAGTAAATCCTTGGTCCTGGACACTAAATATTACCATGGGGAGTCCAGAAAACTCAGTCAGATTGACATGCACAAAGTAAGGACTGTGTGCATAAAGACCAGGAACTCTAAGCTTACTGCACTGCTAGAAGGCGTTCAGATACGATGGTGATGAGGGCAGTATAAGGACCTGTATAGAATAGAGTTAAAAAGAACTCAAGAACTTCCAGACATAATTTTAGGGGTAGGTTTCATGTAATACATTATTACTCACATTACAGAGTGCTTCAATAAAAGCTCATGAAGTATAAAGCTGTTCCTAACTAAACAATTGTAATTGTACTGAGTTCAATTTTCTCCAAATTGGAGACATTTTCTAGGTCAGAGAGCTGAGATTCAGCAATATACTCTCCTGTACCTTTATAGAAGAATAAACCAATAAGTTTTTTCTACATTTCACTGAATGTCATTGCAATTAAATTATTCCGTGAATGCTTTCATCTTTCCCCATCCAAATTTTGTACTTTCCCCTCAAACAGTTGCTATTGTTAAAATATTTCCCAAAGCATTTGGATTCAGCATTGTTCTGAGCCTCTTGGAGAGGTTAGTATTTACTTGATTTATTTTAATACAAGACAGTCTAACAAGTTTATTGTCAATAAAACACTCAATTGTATGCAATAACATCTGAACATCAGCAGGACATGGAGACCTACGTACAGTACACTGTCATAATAAAGTGAGAACATTGCTCTGCACAATGCAACTGTCTCCTTGATTCATTTTCTCACCACTGTCCTTCCGAGATCGTTTAATTAACTTCCAGGGTCTCATTATATTTTCATCTCTGTGAAAGAAGTGCAGGAACCATTATGTGGAGATCCTGTCATCCTCATATCCTTCCAGTCAAGTTAGAGTCACGTTGCAGCTGATAAAACTGCAGCCTGTTAACTCTTCATCTTAACAGCTTGCTTGCTATAAATTGATAACAGGATTGACAGGTCAAGACTGACATCTTTTTCTGCTGAGTCAGATGAGGTGGAGTATGTGGGTGACTCATGGGAGTTTGCCACCAGGCTCAATCTTAACATTTTTCAGTTGCCTCAGATAAAATATATTTACCTTAGCATATGCAGTATTTATGTTAGAGTATGTTCTCTCTCTAACAAATATGCCTAGATATTTAAGAATAACATTTCAATTCAGTAAGTTGAGCTTTATACGTCTTTTCCTGGTTTTGAGTATGTTTGGATTTGACAATAATTGCTGGGGGGGTTTCCTGAAGATGAGGATTATGAACCAGATCCCAAATCTGTGTAAATTCACACCAGACAAGGATCTCACTCACAGTCTTAAAACAAGACTGTGGTCTGTAGATGACAAGTGGTGAGGAAAGAAATAATTTCCAGAGATAAGTACATTTTAAAGTGATCGGTCTATGTAATCTGCAGAACAGAACAAGACCAAAGATATTTTTAGCAAACACCTGTTATTAATCTGTATTTGAATAACAATGTTAAAGACTTGGTAGATCATATAATCCATCATCCTAAATTATACCTTTTCTATTCCTCGGTCTTCCCCACTTGACTTCAAACCATAACCAAATCTTCTCCTATAAAATTCCAGATTCAGGAAGAATATTTGGTTAAGGAAAATGCTCCAGTTACTGTAAGTAAATATAAATTCCTTACTGTATCTATGTAACATACTGTCAAACTAAGTTTGCAAGAGGCTGCTAAAATGCTTAGTTGACAAATTGCTAATATGATAAATGGAAAAGCCCTATAGTGAAGAGCTCCGAGTAAACCCTTCTAAGATATTGTGTCTTCCATTCAGTAGGAGAAACAGCAACATTGATCATTTTGAGAACTCTGTTACAGCACTATGGAGGTCAGAGCATGTTTTGTTAACTCACTGTGCACACTTGGTACGTCATGCTACTTCTGCATATTATATTTTGCATGGCTACAAAGTAATGGTAACAGAATGTGATTTCGCATGTCAACAAACCTCAAATTTCTAACTTTCCTTGGCCTATCTTAAATTGCCTTCTAAAGCAGAGGAAAATTCCAGCCTTTATAAATGCAGACTTTAAAGGAATGCAAAAAGAGTTTAAAAAAATTGGCTGGGATCAATAATGCACGGGAAAAAAGAAATCAGTGAAAAAGTGGGAAATGGTTAAGATTTGGTTGGACAGGTGACAACTGAATAACTGAATTTTCTCTCAGTAAAATGGAAAACAGCTAAGAGAGCAAGAGGAAAAAAATGCATTTGGTTGTATGGTAATAGAAAGCAGTCTACATGACAGAAACAAATTAAAATATAAAGGAATTGTTAAGAGATGAATTATGAAAAACAATTAGAGAAGCTAATAAATACACACACATTTTAAATTGCTAGTTATTCAAATATTGAATGCCAAGTGTCCAATAGGAAGTTGCAGACTGGATCTGGCCAGCATCTCTTTTAATCTGGAATTCAGCCTTTGACTGTGGTCCATGCCCAATTCAGAAAAACATCCTTCTTCAGGACAGCTTTCAAGCATGTGCTTAACTTTAAGCTCGTGCTTAGAGCTAAGTATGTGATTGAGGGCTGTCTAGAATAGTAGTGAACTTAAGTATGTGCTTCTGCTATTAGCAAGTGTTGGAATCTTGAAAGGAGTTTCCAATTGGTTACTGCTGATTCAAACTGAAAAGAAATGTCTGGTCTATTGGATAGTTCGGAAATTTGCCAACCAAAAAAGAACAGGTAGGAAAATTAGTGTGACGTGGAATCAGGTTGACAGGAGAAAAAATATTAATAAAAAATCTATTTGAAAAGCTTCCCAGAAATAGGTACTTTATACATAAATTACAGCACTTCCTGGTCCTTTGAATTCATCATGTTGACCTTTAAATAAGCCTTGCTAAGCTAAGTAATAATAGCCAGATATTTAAGAAGAAAACATAATATCTGCGCTTCTTTCAAACCTTTGATAAAAGAAAATACACAATGCATTTAAAATGTGACTTGTCAATTTAAAAAAATTGCCAAGAGAAGGCCAGAATTCTGGTTTATCTACAAGCTCAAAGAGGGGAGATTTAAATAGTCTTTTTTACAAGGCATTATACATGCAATTCTCATCCTTAGCATATTACACACGCACTCTAATTAGGGTGACTCATCTTCATAAACCACTCATATTTTTCTATAAACTTCTACTGTTTAATATGATGCACAAAGATCAAAAGTCTCAAACCTTGATCCATAAAGTTTAAAAGTTTTACCTCAAGGATAGTTTATTTTTAAATACGATATAAACTCCAAACAGATTATGCCGAGTGTCATGGAAGTTACACAAGGCGAGAGAGACGCCACTTCCCAAAAACAAGATGCACATGGAAGAAAGGATTAAAAAGTAGTGGAGGAATTCTAGAATGGTAACATGATGTCAGCACACAGGGATGACAGAAACCAAAGTATTATTCATCACATCCAGAGCTAAATTTAGGGAGAATGAGTCTCTTGGCAACCATTTCCAAAAGTACAGATTGGGTAAACTTTCCAGCTAATCACGAGCACTTGAGGAGTCTGAGGTTTTCAGCTGAAATTCTCCAAAGTAAAGGGAGGTTTGGCAGGCCACCAGGTAACCCCAGAAGCATTAGTGCAAAATTGAATCCAGGGCCTATGGAAAGGAGAGGGGGTTGTAGGTAGCCTTTGAGTGCGAGTCGGGTGAGGGCACTCTGTTATCAGGGATGAGTAAGGTTGGGACAACGGAGGCACAGTCAAACCTCACTACCTTATAAAATGAGAAGCAATCTATTATTTCTTGAGTTAACATTCCATATTAGTTAGGTACAAGCATGTCTAATTGTCCTTTAGTTTCTGTTTGCCATGTGAGGTTTTCGGGCAGAAGTGGCTGAGAGCACTATGATGGCATTACCCCCATGGCCTGGAATGCAGCAATGAGGTGCCTGATAGTGTAGGACTCAGTAAGTACAAGAAGGTGACAGACCTTACTTGTTATGGACTTAATCCTGTACGATACTGAATGACTCATGGGAGGGCTCTCAGCACTTCCCCAGATGCTCTTCACAACAGGTACGGTCAGGCCCTAAGAAGTCTTCATGCAGTCGCTTAATGGAACAATACAATTTAGTAAATGATTTGAATAGAAGCTTCTTTC
The DNA here is from genome assembly GCF_026122565.2 of Emydura macquarii macquarii. NCBI lineage: Eukaryota > Metazoa > Chordata > Testudines > Chelidae > Emydura > Emydura macquarii. The sequence goes on from NW_027130698.1 coordinate 6,881,267, forward strand.
CAAAATGACAGATATTACCAAATTATACTGGATTAATTGGGCCATTTGTTCAGCTATTAAACCACTGAAAGGACACTCTTGTCAAGGAAAAGAATGTTCAGTGGGCCCCAGAGCCATAAAAGACGCACATCTCACTGTTCTGTAAGAGAGTAGCTTTTTTTAAAAGTGAATCTGTGCTCATGAATATTTGAAAAAGCTTTAAAATATTATCTATCGTATGGGAAAGAATTTATTTATTGTGTTAAGAAAATAGTTCGTGTGGTTAGTGTAAATACTCCGTGCTGGAAAATTGCTGCTTTTTGGGTGCACACTTGATTTGTCCACCAGTGAAAATGAATTAAAACCCCCCCAGAACAAAACACATTTCAATATAGCATACCTGCACAGGTTTAATTCTGTTCTCAGTCAGACTGTTGGACACCAGTTTTGCAATTTTATCCTTGAGTGCTTTTCATTACTCTTTCCCATTTATTGATTGTTGACAACATTTACTATTAAGAGCAGATCTAATCAAAATACAGCATGAGAGCTATCAGCACAATAGATAAAAGAAGTGGATTAGGGATCTAATATACCTAAATGCCTGAAATAATATAGCCTACTGAATTATAGTTCTAAATACCTGAAATATTATACTCTACTGAATACAACATGGTTATTGTGAAAGCGTAATTAACCTGGATACTTGAAATGCAATAGCCCTAGTTAGTTCTGGGGGTGTGGGTATTATAGATCCTGTTAATACAACTTTTTAGCTCTTCTAAGATGCTCAGGACCGACAGTGTTACACCTACCAGCTTGGCTCAGTTCTGTTATTTGCATTGGCTGGCAGGGAAGAGGACATCTGTAATCTTCCTGCTGTGCTGGAAGGGGGGTCTCCCCCCACCACACCCCTTTTCCAACAGCATACTTGGTCAGTGCGTACTGCAGCTCTTAATGACCCATTTTCAGGCTGGCTTGCTGGGAGTTGATGAGCTGTTTGTTCCTTCCTCTACAGAGCTTAGACTGTGTGCTGTGCTGTGAAGTGGGCACCACTTTCCTGTCCCTCCTTTCCCAGTTTCAAGACTGGTTCAAGAGTGGCCAGTTAATTCTAGACTTGTTGCGTGTGTGGCTGCGGCTAGACATTTGGCTTGGGCTATCTCCAAATCACACCTGGGGGTCAGGAAGGAATTTCCCCAGGTGCAGATTGGCAAAGTAGTAAGTTTCTTTCCCCTCCCCCAAGACAGTTGATAAACCTCAATGCTTATATCCAGGACTATTATTTGTTGCAACTATGTGGGGGCTGATCAGTACAGTAACCATAGATGCAGGAGCTATTTACCTATCCCACCCGACTACCCTCATAAAAGTAAGTTTTGCTTAGGTCCTGTAGTTGGTCAGTTCAGAGCGTGGAAGGCTTCCAGGTCAATTACAGACTGAAAAACCTCCATGGGTGGGTCTTTATGCAAATGAAGGATATTTGACATGATTAAGGGATGAGGTTTAATTCATGGCATGGCAGGGATCTACTACAGGTAAACTCCCCTGTCTGTGGTGGTCTTTGACTGCTATCTGGTTATACCACACTGCAACATGGTGAATTGTTTGCTACATTTCTTTTCTTACACAGCATTTATTAATAAAGTTTGCAGCCATTGTTTCTAACCTTACTAATTTGACTGTCTCCTTCCCTGAGCAGCTGGGCAATGGCATAGAAACAGACAGACATTGCTATAATATCACAACATCCAACAGGATGGCATCTGATGGATTTCTATCTGCATTTTTCCAGAGAGTAGAGGCAGATATCTTGTACCTTTATTATGCAGCAGATTCCAAACAAAACTGAGGAAACGCTTAGCTTCCATCTGAAAGTCAACATTTCAGCAAGCAACCAACAATGGACCAAATTTAGCCCTCAGACACATGCAGTAACTCCCACTTAAGTGAAGTTTTGATCTCCCCCATGAGCATTATTGCTTTGCTACTGCCTGTCTTCAATAGATTCCACCATCACACCTAACTTTGTCTTGCAATCTGGCCAGGGCTGTGTCCTCGACAGAAAGAAATCTGATCTCCCTGGTCCACCATCTGAGTTAATTTATCTTTCTATCTAAGAAAGATCTAGCAAAAAGTATCTTGGAAAATGGAATTATTTTCACTGCTGCCAGCCCTTGCATATAGAATCTTCCCTTTTATTTCCCATATTGTTCTTTAAGTTTGAATTTTTTTTTAATTTAGTGTTTTAATTTTTGGGGTCTTTTTAATACCTTTGTGTGAGATATTTCTATACTGTTTTATAGTGACTGAGTGCCTTATTGGGGATGCAGTATAAAAATGAGTAGAACGTAAGGCCACGGTTTGGCCGAATGTTTTTAAATTTCACTCACATGGAAAGAAATTATGGACAGAACCCCAGCTGATTTAAATCGGCATAGATCCATTGACTTCAGTGGACACAAGTTGAGGGTCTGATTTTATGTTTACATTTCTAGAACAGTACAGATTAAAACATTTTAGGGATCTATCAGTGACACAAGAGAGAATGTCAAAAAATAGATGAAGTCAGGAACCTCTAGAAGTAATGCCTCTAAAACTGACACAGTAAGTAAAAAATCAGGGATGTAGATCTAAATAAGATATTAAAGTTGAACACAATATGCTTATTAACACAAATGAAACCATGCAGCATTTAAAATTTTAGGTCTACAATATCCATAACTGTATATGCCTGCTAACCATGGAGTTAAAAGATCCTAAAAATGTTTTGAGAAATTTCTCATTGTATAAACATATATGAACAATATTTTATTATCCCCTCTGAGTTGGCCAATAGTTTTGCAAGAGAAAATAATTTTACAAGAGAAATGAAAAACAATGTATTAATAAGGTTTCATTGTAACAGTGGGAAGGATTACTTACACTCAGCTGAAGCAAATGCATTCCTCCTAAATTTATTAAGACATTAGAAAGGGCCTCTATTTTAAATAGCTATGGAAAATTTAAGACATAGCAGGGGGGAAGATTTTTACCAGTTAGGACATGTTTTTATTTTATGAATAATATTCCATTGCTTCTTCAAATATTCATGAGTACTAATCCACTATTTTTATAAAGGCTGCTCCTCTACTACAGTTCAGTACAAGATGCATGTATTTTATAGGATTGTTTTGGCCCATTACTCATTTTTTCCTTTGACAAGGGTGTCCATTCACTGTTTTAATAACTGAACAAGTGACATACTCAATCCAATGTAATTCGGTAAGTATCTGTCATTTTTTAGGATCTATGCCAGATGTACTCTGGCAGCATTTGTAAAATTCACTGCTGAAATGAGACTGGGGCAAGAATCAGGTACCAGCCCATCCTTAGTTACAGTAGATGATGGATTTGAAAAGACATCTGTTCAGAAGGACAGCATCAGCAGACTGTCTATATGCTGTTGTTTTTAGAAGACGTATTACCTATTTGCTGATTGATATAGGTTGACATTGAACCAAAACAATGATCAATTTTTTGGGTGAGATCCGAGTTTGCGTCACTTGATTTTTTGGGTAAGATTCGAGTTTGCTTGATTTGATAAAACTCCTGTATTGCACTCTTTATTTGCATTTAAATAAAGTAACATGAAAACCAGTGACCCTGGGTTATAGGCACCCTTGCAGTCAGTTTAAAAAAAAGAAAAAAGTAAAACCAAAACAGCAGAGCATTTCCCCCTTCTCTGCAACATACTCAACTGTCAACCAAACATAATAAAATAATATATTCCCACCCCTCGCATATCCCAAAGCAACAACCCAAAATGCCTAACCCTTCCTATAGAAATCCAACAACCCCTTCCCCTATCCTCCAAATATCTGGCCAAATAGATGGGCTTTGCAGCATGATCAGAAGGACAATACATTTGAGTTTTCAAGACGTAGATGGAGCGTGAACTCCAACAGCAAGAATGCCCTGCCAGCAGTTCCCTTTCATATACCAGGGAATTGACATCTCAAGCACTTTAGCTGATCTCAACTGTGGGAATGTAGCCTGGGGAATGAGACAGAAGAACAACTGCTCATCAGTACTGTGACATTTAGGGGATCACCCTCACCAATAAGTGTTCTGTCACTGCCTGCCTTGTAACTTTGGGTACCTTAATGCTATACTGCTATGGCTCCGAGCCTTGACAACAGTAGTCAGCCCACAAGCATAAAGGTCTCATCTCAGCCTCCACCAACCTAGTTATATCTTACAGGGTGACACCAGCAGCCCTTCCAATCCTGAATTTCCCCAAATCCATCTACCCCGATTTCTTAACTACTAAATACTCAGACTTTCCCCCTCTGGTACATCACCCTTGAAGGAGTGAAACCTGCCCCACAGTTATCAGTTCACTTTGGCACACACACATCACACGGTTTGCACACCAGAACCCAGTTTAGGGTAAAAATAAACAACGTTAATTTATTCCTCTATATTCAATGCTTGAGGTGCTAAAGGAGCACTGAAGGAAGACGTCCATAGCAGCTACACTAAATGAATTCCTTGCATCAGTCTTCATTGCAGCAGGTGTGAGGGAGAGTCCCACACCTCAGCCATTCTTTTTAGTCACCATATTGATGACTAATGACCAAAAACTCAGTTTTGAAGAGGGTAATCTTCTGGGAATATATCATCTCTCACAAAGCCTCTTGGAAAACCACTGGATTTATTAGTCTCCAAGGGCAGATCATCAAAACAGGTCCCTTGCCCAAACAGAACACATGGGGGAAAGAGTGTTAATAACGTGTAGAAGAAAAGAGACACTGGTGTATGGCGTTTTAAAAGATATAGAATAGGAGCTGCAAAGAAAACATTAACCACTGTCATAAAGGAGACTGGATCATGAGCTACAGCTAAGAAATGAGTTTATATGTCACCTCATCTGTCCAATCTATTTTCTTTCACATTTTTCTTCTTCTACAGAGAGCATTTTTAACATTACTGCTCAGAACATGACAGAGAAATCCACTTCTTCAGTTTAACTCTTGAAAAGAATTGAATATCTTTGGATATGTTTAAGTATGATAAATTAAATAGAGCACCAGAATTTGGCCAAGTTTTATACCTATCATTCAACAGAGCTTTCTGATTCTGTACTATATCACAATTTCTGTTCTAATAGAGTGAACGTTTGCACGAATGTCTGTCTATTCACTCAATGTGACTGACTGCCAGGTTCCTCCTCGTGCTCTGTACTGTAAATATATCCCTAAGTTACATAAAAGCTTGTGCTACGTAAAGGAAGATGAATATTTAATCTCTCTCATTTCACTTTACTACATAAAATAGAAATATTATACTGTGCATTTAATACCACAGACTATTTAGTATTTCTTTTATTTACAAAAACCCTATTGGTGAAAAGGGGGGACTGCTCAGGGTGTATGGCTTAAATGTGAGTCTCTTAAGAAAAAATAATTACTAGAAGTAACTTTAATTCCTAGTTTTAAAATGCCAGGGAGATGAGAAAAATTGACACAGAGTAGCAACACTTCCTCACTTCCACATCTGAAAGGTGAAAATTCATGCATTGCATACTGCTCATATTGTCCCTACCACCGTGGTGTCCCGTACATAGACTACCTTGCAGTTAGCACAGCCAGGGCTGAACTTCTATTTTAACTGGGACAAAATCTCACTCTTCCACAAGGAGTGGACTAAGCCCCCCAAAAGTGTTGTTGTTGGTTGGTTACAAAAATGAATATGAAAAGATTGACAAGAAATGGTTTCAAGAATATGCTGACTGCAGTTATTTTTAACGAAACATATATAACATCAATACAGAAGCTGCCATTTGGTAAAAATATTAACATGTGAATAATTTTGTTTTCAGAAAGCATTAGCATTGTTTCCCAGCATTGCTCTAATATCACATCACTATTTAGATGCTTAGAAATATTAGGAAAGCTGATCACTTTGTATTGGAATAATAAAAGGGAACTGGGTCTTTGTTCATTTTTAAACATAGAAAAACAAATAAATTAAAGCCTTATTAAAAATACTATCAGGGAAAGTGAATTGTTTCAGCACTGCTCATTGTTCGTATACAGACAGAGGCTAACCTCTTCAAAAATAAGAACTTACAATTAGACTCCCAAACATGTAGAACATCAAGAGTCTTCCCTTCAGGTTAGTGGATGTTCAGCACTTTTGAAAAATAATCAGAACTCCTATTTTTGAAAATTTGGGCTTTAGAGCGAATTGACGTTATAATGATACAACAAGTCACCAGTGAAGTCAATGGCAAAACCCCCAGTGGACTTCAATGAGGCCAGACGTTCGTTGACAAATTAATATAAAATAGAAAGTTTGACACTTTGGTACCCAACTATACATGTGAATCTCTTGAGGTGGTGTTTGAGTGCCTATAGCTAGGATTATAATGCTAGATTTCCATGCATACGGGTGTGAGATGTTTGCACACTTTATATCCAGTCCATGCACTTTTTGTGCACATCAGTTTGAAAACTTGTCCCACAATGTACTCCATTCTACAAGGAACCGAGAACTCCCGTGAAGATTCTGAGCACCCTGAACTTCTATTGAATTTGGGCAGAGTTGAGTTCCCAGAACACCTCTCTCAACACCTCTCAATACTGAGTCACAGCTTTGGCTTGTATTACAACATTTTTCAAAATTTGGGGAAAATTTCATACTGCGGCACAGAATGCTGAAAAGCCCAGGAAGTGCATTAAGGTGGACCATGCTGGAGCACAGCCTTATTGAATAGGAATTTGTAGGTATACTGCTATGGCAGGAGTTCTTGGAAACAGTGGTGAGGGTTTTTTTTTTTTGTTTGTTTGTTTTTTAAATGCTCAACATTGGCCTTACTCTGCTCCCATTGCTGGCTATGCTGGAAGAAATACAGGAGACTCTGGGTGTGGCTTAATTAGGCAGTAACTTTATTCTTAAACATCTGGGAATACCCAGCAGATACAAGTGTACAGTGCAGGTAATTCCATAATTATTTCAATATATACAGGGGAGGGGAGGGGGGGCTTCTGTCAGCCCTGTCCTTTACTCACCCTGGTCCTCAGCTAACCTACTGCTGAGACCTCATCATCCCTCCCACCTAGAATGACGGTTAAGGGGGCAGCTATATGGGATGGGGTTGGCTCCTTGTTGTACCAGTCAGAGGAACTCTGAAGCCACCCCCCCCCCCATATCCACCCCTTTAAAGAATGCCTTCTTTAAAACTTCTACCCGTCCATTTTACGTGATCACTGTAACCCTTACCTATGGCGTGCCTATCTTGGGCATCCGCTACATGTTTACATAATGAGTTGCAACATCATAGCCTAACTCCTGTTCTATGTTTGCCCATATAAGCTCCCTGAACCTGCTGTGGGGAAGGCAAAAAAAAAAAAAAAACACTTTACTTTGGCCAATTTACTTTGCCCCCTGAGAAAGGAGCAACTAGAGCAATGCCCACAATGGATCCTGACAAAACCTGGTATTTTACTGCTTCCACGGATGGGATGGTGGGTGCTGCTCTGCCTAGTCCAGGTAAGAGAGGACTTTGCCTGCACCGACATGTACCTATAGAGTCCCTCTCTCTTCTGGTCACCACGGGTCAGCATCCCCCCACACTGATCTGGTCTGCTGCTGCTGCAGTCGAAAGTCACTCCCTGGCTCTCTAACCTTAAAGCGGCACACACCTTTTCCAACAAGCCAGAGAATGGTCCCCCACGGCTGAAATGTGTGGTGAGGTCATTGAAATCAATAGAAGTTATGTCACTCGGAGCAGAGGTAGGTCAATACTGAGTGCTTTAAAAAAATCCCACCCCATATGTCTAACACCGGCTATAAAAGGAGTTACATTATTTAGAACTGCTGAATTGGCCAATAGTAAACCCCCTACCCAAGAGAGGTGCCTGTGGTCAATGGACACACTGACACTCCTTTTGGGATGTGAATCGACCTGCTGAATCCTGTCTCTCCAACAAATACAAGATGAACATCTTGTCTAATATTATTTAAATAGAAACTGGATGTGTGCCTACTCTGTATTGCCGCTTCTGCTGTGAAGACCTTGATGAGCATTTTCATTAGTAAATAATAAATAATGAAGCACAAAGAATCAATTTCTTTTTTGGTGATTTGAAAAGCCAGTAATGAATCAGTTTGCTTTCTCTTATCTGAATAATGTAAACAACAAAAATAGCAGAGTTCTAATTTCAGCTTCCTAGAACATTATCAGATTTCCTTACCATATTTTCTAATGCAGTCTTAGTATTGCACATTAAATCAATCAAATTTTGTAGCAGATGTCTAATGTATTCCCTTCATATGAGCCAAATAGCAGGGAGTAGCATCTGTGTCAGATGCAAGCACGTCTGCTTGCCAGCTATGTTGGCCACAGGAAGATGCTGGACACTTGATTGACAGCAGCTATCAGAGGTTGAATCAAAGTTGGACAGAAATCTGAAGAGGGTTATTTTAAGGGTGAGAAACATATGTTTTTCTACAGATTTCATTCCTTTCTTTTCTGATTACAATAAAGACTATAATTTTACTGGAGAACTGGCAAATATAATATAGATTTTAAAAGATGTGCATTTTCTTCTATTTATAAGTCAGGGTTTTTTTAATATGATGCTCTGATGATTGATATTAATCAAAACTATTAGGTTACAGATGTATCAGTGATTTATGATACTTGTATATTTTGTTTAATGGAAGATAGATCTTATTAAAGCTAATATTATTTTAAAGGGAGAATATCCACATTGTATCACCACTTTAAAAAAATAAAAGCAAAAGATATAAAGTTACAGGAAAAAAGGGATTTTGTGACAAGGCAAGGGCACTGCAGGCTGTAAAAAGTTAACAGACCCTTGTCTGTCACGTGACTGTTTGGGGCAGAATATAAAGGAAAAAGGAGCTGGATCAAAAGGACATTAACAGGATGGGTGTGTCCTCTACCCTCCTGGTTGTTTTAGTTGATACTGAGACACTCAGGAGGAGATATGAGAGAGATGGGATCATGTAGGACTGTTTGGAATAAAACAATGTCTAGGACAGAGCTCCTGAACTCCTCTCCTCCTTTCTCTTCTCCCCTTGATTCTTAATCACCTTTGTCAACACCAGCCACCACCCTATCATTCAAATCTGTAACCTGGGGACTCTCCCTCTCATGCCATACACATTCAGGCTGTGGTCAAATTCTGATGTTTCTTCCCTCACAGCATTTCTAAGCTCAGTCCTCTTTGTCCTTACAGATAATAACCCTTATCCTCTCTTGATTTCTGTAATTTCCTTCTCCTCAATGAACTCACTAACACACATCTTGCCCCACCAGTCCATATAAAACACAGCTACAAAGATCATTATCCTTGTCCTGACCAGTTAACCTGCCTCTTTCAATAAATCTACTGGCTCCCCTTGTTCCACTATATCAAGGTGTGATCACTAGCTTCAAGGCAACACTTAATTCTGTGCCTTCTCATTTAGCCACATACTCTTTCAGTTTGCTCCTGCATCACCTTTGTTCCACTGTAATTTCAGACCTGACAAACCATTTATCCACTTCTACACAAAAATCTCTGCACTTTCTTCCATAACACTCCATCTGACTTAGAGCCTCATCCAAAGTCCATTGAAGACAATGGAAAGATTCTGTAAGACCGTTACCTTCCCCACATAAAAATCCCTCCTGAAAATTGACTTCTGCTATGACACCTCTAAGAAATTAGCTGACTAAAGACAACAAGAATGAAGGGGCAATTGGGAATCATATCAGGAGTTGGCAGCAACTGTTATAAAGTCACCTAACTTTCCATTATAGACGATTCTTTCAACTTTTTGGGCAACAACTCTAGTACTTCTATTGTTTATAGCAGAGCTTTGATTTTTGGCATAGCGTAATCTGGGGGACAAGGACGTGCCTTTTTCTGATCCCATGAAATGCTGGTAATTATAAGGTGCTGAAAGTTGTGATTTCCTGTTTGTGGCTTGTGTTATAGAGCTTGATTTTGGCAGCATGCTAAAGCCCAGAGCTTAAAGCTCTGCTTCTGTACCAGCCTAGTGCCACACTTCAGTATTCCATTGAGAGCTCAACGCAAGACAGGACACTGGTGTCACTGCTGCACTAGGAACCCCTGGGAGCAGAGACTCAACCACATGCCAAAGGAAAGTCAATGGCAGAGCCAGGAGTAGAAGTCAGAAATTTGGCTCTCAGCACTATATTTAGTCCATTATGCCATGCTGCCTCTCATTTGAGAGTTTTACTTTTCAGTGCACTTACGTATTACTACTAATTAGAACCCTTGGATTCCATTAGAATTATGAAGTTCTGAAAATTAAAATTGCATTTATATCATACAAGCCCAGAAATCGTATTGAATGGGTAAGACAGATACACTATTCTCACAACGTTATAGCTGTACATTGTTTTGTCATTTTAGAGTAATTCTGTTTTCTGTAATTTGATTTGGTTTGGTACAGTACACAGAAAATGTCTTCATTTCACACAGAATCAATTGCAAGGAGAGGAAGGGAACACAGAGAAATGACTGGCAATAGAAAAACGTCTAACAGAATTATTCCTCCAAGAGGTCAGATTTTTTACTTACCTTTTAATAAACTGAAGTTTATCGTGTTGATGGGTGCTGGTGCTTATCACCTGATAACATACTGCCATTCGTGTTTCCTTTCATGTTAATACTTTATGATCCTGCAGCTCAATGTGAGATTACATAACAATCTATCTAAGATCTTGCAGAGAGTGCACTGAGAGTCACCACCATATGCACCATCACATTAATAACATATTACACCATGCATTTAGGGACTCTGAGGCGTGCACATCTTTCAGTAACTTTGGCCTACATTTTCAGAAGTAATTAATGGTAGTGGGTGGCTCAATTTATGGGTGCTCAGATGGACACACTATGAAGAGGCCTGGTTTTCATGAAGTGAGGACAAGTGTTCAATACTTCCTAAAAATAAGGCCTATTCAAGATATCTGAAATTGGGCACTGATAAGTTTAGCCACCCAGAATCACTAGCCATTTTAAAAAATTGTTAACTTCCTTTTTCAGAGGTTAACTGTAAAGATCCATTTTCTTTTTTGTGTGCCCTTTTCTATTCCTTTATGAGGTATAAAAAGAGGGTCAATGGGGGGCATCCTCCTCCCTTCTCTTTGATTTTACTTTTAAAATGGCAATTGTCATTAACTCTACTTTTCCAGGTTTTTTTCAAGAAAAAATAATTAATGTTATCAGAGCATTAATAATTTATATGCTCCAAAAGTATGGGGATGTACATACCCAGGTAGCACTCTGAAGCACTATATAATTATTTTCTTTGTCATTGGTGGAGAACAGAAAGGCATGAATTTTCTACTGCAGTCAGTAAGAAAGCCTACAAGTTCCCCAGTTGTTTCCTCCACTAGCATGAGCACAACATCCAGAATGGATGCTGTAAATTTGGTTTCAGTGGCCATGAATATGGCAGTGCAAATAGCTTTTAGGTTCCACAGCAAGAATCTCTTCTTTCCCACCCCATAATCCCAAGACCTTGACTAGCACACAAGACTTGACGCATGGTGAAAATGCTGAGCCTTTATAAAATATAGCTCCTTATGGATTTTCCCTTTTTTTCAGTAAAAAAAAACAAACCAACAAAACAAAACACATTTTGTCTTACCTAAAGAACAAATTTGCTCTTTTCTCTCTCCATAAAAAAAATAAAAAACTAAGACTTCTAAAGAATAAAAATGCAAAGAGCAGAATACAAAATAAAATAAAGCAATTTGCTGCTGCTCCCTCATCAATTTGTTAGAGAGTTTGTTTGTTAGGTTTTTTTTTCCCCTTGTCTGTTTCAGAAAAAAAAAATCATACTGAGAAGGAATTCTTGAAAGCGTCACTAGAGAAAAGTGTTTCTGTATTGTTGTGGTTTAAAGAACAAAGTGAAAGGAAGCCATTGACATCATTCTCTTGATCTTTGAGTAATCTGATACATCGCATATGAGGGGAATAAGTATAGTTCTGGTGCTAATGAGGCGCTTGAGTGGGCAATGGACAAGCCTGGTTATTAAAGAGAAGTTTTTATAAGTGAACAAATTTGGTATGAACAGAAAAGACTAGTGAAGTGCTACAAAGATCAATATTCAGATACATTTTGTTTACGTTATTTAAATCAATAATCTAGAAGAAACAACATGCAAGGAAAAGATGAAAATGTGCGAATTGTAGAAAACTGGGGTCAAGCTGGGAGAGCGAAGACAACCAGTCCACATAAAAAGAGAACCAGCACCAAATTCAGAAGAACATGCTAAGAGCTGGACAAGAGTGTTGCCCATTCAGTTCATTGTGAAGAAGTGAAAAGGTAGTGACCCTGGGAATTAAAAACAAGAAATGGAAGTTAACTTCTGTGGGCATATTCTAACACACTGATTTGGCTCACGGTCGAAGATGTTGATATGGAAATAGCTAAAAATACACGCAGCAGAGGGCTTAACTGCAGCAAAAGCACAATAGTCTAATACTTACATCATAAATAGAAATAAACGTTAGAGAGGAAAAATATTCTAATGCTGTTTATTAATGGTATTCTTATATTTGGAGTACCTTTCACAGATCAAATCACATTATTATGGACAGTATATTGTAATATGTGTAAAGAATAGAACAAGGTCAGTCAGAATTCAAAAGAATTAGCGAAAGGTGGACTTCTCTATTTAGAAAACAGTAGATTAACAGATGAGGTCCAAGACTATTTAGGAGGATTGGACATACACAAGTCCATGGGGCCGGATGCAATGCACCCGAGGGTGCTGAGGGAGTTGGCTGAGGTGATTTCAGAGACATTGGCTATTATCTTTGAAAGCTCGTGGCAACAGGGGGAGGTCCCTGAGGACTGGAAAAAAGCAAATATAGTGCCCATCTTCAAAAAAGGGAGGAAAGAGGATCCAGGGAACTACAGACCAGTCAGCCTCACCTCAATCCCTGGAAAAATCATGGAGCAGGTCCTTAAGGAATCCATTTTAAGGCACTTGGAGGAGAGGAAGGTGATCAGGAACAGTCAACACGGATTCACCAAGGGAAAGTCATGCCTGACCTACCTGATTGCTTTCTATGATGAGGTGACTGGCTCTGTGGATGTAGGGAAGGCAGTGAATGTGATATACCTTGACTTTAGCAAAGCTTTTGATAAGTTATAAGCAACTGAAAAGAGGGTCATATAATTGGAAGTATCAGATAAGGTTAAGTCTAGGTAGTGCTATCTGCACCATATATAGCAATTGTGCAGCTATGAGTGGTTGTTTATCATCAAGTATATCATAAGTATATAAACTTATCATTTTGCTTATATTCAATCTGTTAAAGACAAATTCCAACCCTGAATTGAGAAAACACCATTGTAAATAATAAATTTGGAATTTGGAAATCCACAGTCACAATACATTCAGAAATCATTGACACAAGCACACAAAGCAGGAAGCACCACATGGCACTGAGGGCAGAAGAAAATACCTTACAGAGAGAAATAGAGAGCTCAATCGGTTTAGCTTATCAAAAAGAAGATTGAGAGGTGACTTAATTACAATGTATAAGTACTTTCTCAGGAAGAAAATACCAGTTAGTAAACAGCTTATTGATCTAGCAGAGAAAGGCATAAAACAAAAAAACCAAACCAAAAAACAGGGAACTAAAACCAGTCAGCCTCACCTCAATCCCTGGAAAAATCATAGAGCAGGTGCTCAAGGAATCCATTTTAAGGCACTTGGAAGAGAGGAAGGTGATCAAGAATAGTCAGCATGGATTCACCAAGGGGAAGTCATGCCTGACCAACTTGATTGCCATCTATGAAGAGGTGTCTGGCTCTGTGGATTTGGGGAAAGTGGGGGACGTGATATACCTTGACTTTAGCAAAGCTTTTGATACAGTCTCCCACAGTATTCTTATCAGCAAGTTAAAGAAGTATAGGTTGGATGAATGGTCTATAAAATGGATATAGAACTGGCTAGATCATTGGGCTCAATGGGTAGTGATCAATGGCTCCATGTCTATCTGGCAGCCGATAACAATTGGAGTGCCCCAGGGGTCGGTCCTGGGGCTGGTTTTGTTCAACATCTTTATTAATGATCTGGATGATGGGGTAGATTGCACCCTCAGCAAGTTTTCAGATGACACTAAGCTACGGAGAGTGGTATATACCCTGGAAGGTAGGGATAGGCTACAGAGGGACCTAGACAAATTGGACGATTAGGCCAAAAGAAACCTGATGAGGTTCAACAAAGACAAGTGCAGAGTCCTCCACATAGGATGGAAGAATCTCATGTACAGCTACAGACCGGGGACCAATGAGGTAGGCAGCAGTTCTGCAGAAAAGGACCTGTGGGTTACAGTGGATAAGAAGCTGGATATGAGTCAGCAGTGGTTTCCAAGAAGGCTAATAGCATATTGGGCTGCATTAGTAGGAGCATTGCTAACAGATCAAGGAAAGTGATTATTCCCCTCTATTCGGCATTGGTGAGGCCACATTTGGAGTAATGTGTCCAGTTTTGGGCCCCATTACAAAAAGGATGTGGACAAGTTGGAAAGAGTCCAGCGGAGGGCAACTAAAACTATTATGGAGCTGGAATACAAGACTTATGAGGAGAGGCTGAGGGAACTAGGTTTGTTTAGTCTGCAAAAGAGAAGAATGAGGGGGGATTTGATAGAAGCCTTTAACTACCTGAAAGGGGGTTCCAAGGAGGATGGAGCTAGGCTGTTCTCAATAGTAGTAGATGACAGAACAAGGAGCAATGGTCTCAAATTGCAGTGGGGGAGATCTAGGTTGGACATTAGATAGAAGTTTTTCACTAGGAGGGTGGTGAAGCACTGGAATGGGTTACCTAGAGAGGTGGTGGAATCTCCATCTTTGGAGGTTTTTAAGCTGCGGCTTGACAAAGCCCTGGCTGGGATGATTTATCTGAGGTTAATCCTGCTTTGAGCAGGGGGTTGGACTAGATGACCTCCTGAGGTCCCTTCCAACTCTAATATACTATGATTCTATTATTCCTATTTAACCCACTCAGGCTTGAATGTGGTGTGGTTGAAGGCAAAACCCCCCCCAAAAAACTCCCTGGTTCCCTGCCAATTGGCCCAGGGGAGAAAAAATTCCTTCCTGATCCCCTAAATTGGCAATTGCCTAGACATGCAGCATCTATCAGGCTGAATTCCCATTCCTGATTTGGGTGGGTAGGATGGGCTGTTGGAACAGAGCTGAAAGAGTCTCCACATGGCCTCTGCAGTAGGCTAAATCCTGGTAGCTGGGGAATCAGCATCCCCATCTCCCAGATGGCTCTCTAGAACCCCATGGAATCTCCAATGGGTGCCAGAAACACCCAAGGAGAGGAGCTACCTATGACAAATGTCTCCCTCCCTTGCTACTTGGACTGTTTCCCCTTCACTGCCCCATCAATTTTCCCTACCTGTTGATGCGGGTGGGTGGCATATATCTAAAAAATTTTCTCATTAAAATATGCTAAGATGTCATTTGTGTTTACTAAAAACCTATTGGAAATAAAGTGCCTATTTTATATTGTAAGATACAAAAGGACCTATTTACAAATCAAATGGTAAAATTTGTCCCATTAATTGACTTGTCTTCCTGGCAAGGGATTTTACGTACCGTGCAGTGTTATAAAAGAGGAATATCTATAACTTTCACAATTCCAAATCACACCTGGACAAATATGAATTCGCAATGGTATCGATCCTATTGAGGTCAATGGAATTTTGCCATTTCTTCAATAGGTCAAGCCTACAGGGAGTACAGCAAAACTTAGCACAGAAAATAACTGTTATGGTATCAGCAAATTTTGTCCTCAAATAAAGTCTGATTTGTGCTTCCAAAACCACTATTAAAGATAGTTTAACTGGGCATTTCCACCCTTCCCAACATGGGAGAAATGTGGAACTGGCCTGGCTGATGGGACTTTATCCTTTCCATATCACTCAAGTGGAGGGATGAGTCTGAGAAAAACAGTGAAACTGACTCCTCACAAAATGCTATCAAATGCTCAAAGCAAACACAATGAAGTGTGTGTGTGAGAGAGAAAATTCTGGTGTATTTCAGTTATACTAGTCACTGATAAGAATAGGTAAAACACTGAGACAAAAAGGAGATTAAGACTGTCGGCACAATTTTTAAGAAGTGTTTTTTATCAGATACAACCTTAAATCTAGCACCCAATGCTCATTCAAAACATTAAAGTAGGTCTTTATTGCTAAGTGCTAGTGAAGGGCCTGAACCCAAAGCCCTTGCAGACATCTCCATCTGTGACAAATTCACTAATGAGTCAACATGTGCAACTCCACTGAAGCTGTGCTGCCTATCTCAGGGAAAGTTTCATCCGTTGCTACTTGTTATATGTATAAAGGCTGCAGGCTCAAGCAGTGTTAATGTACTTATACGTACCCCAAGAGTTAATAAGGCAGGTACTTATTTTCAAAGCTCTTTGTAAACATTTAATACCAATGAAATCTTTTTTTTTTCCTGAGCAGAAGTTTTTACTTTATCATCTCACTGCGTCCACTGAGTGGCTATAAATAAAAAAAAGATCTCCTAATGTAATGTCATAGAATAAAGTCCAGGGCCCAATTCATTACAAATGTTTTGCCCACGTTTAAGGCAGTTTACACTTTTCAGTTTGAAGAGCAGTGAATATGTATATTGTGTTCTCAATTCATCTGGAAAAATTTGCAAGCAGATCACAGACTTACAGAGTTTCTCTTAAGGAAGACAGGGAGAAAGATACATTCTATTGTGGTAGATATAAACAACATTGTAAATACACAATATGCCCAGCAATCAATCTCCACCTTTACAGCAAAAGAAATTCTTCTTCTTTTTTTTTTTTAAATAAAAGACAGGAAGTTGAGAGAAGAGTGATGTTTTTGTAATGTTGCACACGTAAAGGGGATGCAAAGATAAGTGGACATATACATATTAGCAGTAACATTACTGTAGCACCTAGAGTACCCAATCAGGTATAGAACCACACTATAGTAAGTGCCCTACATACATTATCAGTAGCATTCACTGTGCCTAGGGGCTCACAACAAAAAGGCTAGATCCTGAAAATGAATCTGCCTGGTATATTCCTTTCAAGCGAATGAGGTTTCATGAACATGTGGACATGCACTTATGCATAGCCATTGGCTCAACTGAGAACAGGTGTCACAAGCGAGCATAACCAAACAAATAAAGGAAAAAGAGGGGAAATAAGATCGCGAGGTTACACAAGTTACTTCTTGCACAACTTGAAAGTTCCCAGTTTGTTTTGTATATTTGGTAAATGAAATCCAGTGCAATATGAAAAGTTAAAGCAAATAGCATTGAAAAAAGGTGTCACAGATAGTTTGCCAGGAATCTTATCTGTTATGGTAACAGACATGTTAGGCAAAATATTCCTAATGGATTTCCTTTTTAAAGAGGGGATAATTTTTAGATTTCCTTTTTTTACCTATATCTGAATGAGACATTTCAGTAGGCTGTAAAAGGAATTTTGTGCTGTCAATTATAGTAATATATTAGATTGTATATTTTCATAAAATATACAATCAGACCATAATGAGAACGGATTAGTTTTGCACCACATTTTATTTTCATTTTCATGGGAATGTGATTTATATTGTGTTTTCTGCTCTTGCTACTAGCTTTACCACAAAAAACAACAACAACAACAAAAACAAATTAGATTAGGTGATGTATACTTCCTATATTCTGTGAAAGTTAATAGCATGCTGTCTTATATTGACATTTTTAATGTCCTGCAATTTCATTTGTCATTTCTATTTTCATTTGTTTACATGCTCAGGAACCTGTGACAGAATATGGATAGTCATTAAAAAACATGGGATATTTGAATGAACCACAGTGCAATGTAGTCTCATTTAGCACATTATAGTGGGAATGTAAATACAGCATCCTGTTCAAATGGCAAAAATGGAAATGAGAATTAAAGGCATCTTATTATGAATCTTTCAAGTCATCTAGTGTATTCTGCCCCCTTGCCCTCCCACACTTTTAAAAAAATCTAAAAATTATAGCCTCTTTAAAAATCACAATAATTTCAGCCTGTAAAGATGAGTTATGGATTAAAAACAAAATTCACTGGAATTTAGGGAAGTCCACATCTAAACTTTAATTTACTGAGCTAGAACTCTAGATACAGACATTAGCCTCTGAATTTTGCAGGTGTGGCCCTCCTCTTAAAATTGTGTTGCCTGTTTTCATGTACATCTGAGTATGAATTAATGGACATACTTTGAAATTTTTTGCTATTATTGTTTATATTTCATTTTAAATCTCATTATGGGGCAAATTTTCAAAAGTAACCTCCAAAGTTGTATGGGTTTTTAAGCAGAAACATTTTTTTGTAGAATTGGTGCTCATGTGTGCCATCTGACCCACGATGTGAACAGAACCCTATTTATTTTAATGAGACTCTGCATGGACCTGCAGATCTGTCCACTTGACAGATTGCAAAAAACAGATCCATGGATAGATTATATTCATGTCAAGTTGGTAGAAACTTAATCCAGTTCAACTTGCATTTGCAAGAATTGTTTGCACGTACAATTTAGATACTAGATTGCAGTCCTTTTGAGAAGTAGGCACTATGGCCCTGATCTTTCAAAACAGAACTATATGGGCAGTGACCTGAAACCAATCAGAGCCCCAACTGAGGTCAATAAGGTACTGCTTTGATTCTAGGTTCCATCTATTCAGTTCTTTTTGTGTGGAATAGGGCCTCAATGTCTAAACAACTATAAAGATTCTTTCTAGCTACTGATCTGACATTAATGTGGTCTCACATACAGCTTAGGTTCAAAGTCTATATGTTCAAATCCAGTTAGAGTAATGGTCTCATTCAAAATGTAGTAAAGGCCAGATGATCGTCTATTTTGATCTCTTGTTTAATACTGGCCATAGAATTTCATCCAGTAACACTATATTAAGTGTAATCACTTCCGATTTAGAAGTTTAGTGTTTCAGAAAGACAACCAGCCTTGAAGTGATGGAGAATTTACCACATCACTTCTTGGTAAACTATTCCAATGGCCAATTATACTCATTGTTAAAAATTTGTAGGACGTGACAGACAGAGAACATAATCATCTAAATAAAAAACAGATGGCTATAAATTGTGCATTGCCTGGTTTGTGCATTTCTTCCTGTGCAAATGTGGGATTTTATGGATATAATGGATGAATCCACATTTGAAAATTTGGTCTGTCCTGAAACATGCACATTACAAGTAGTACTACTAAAGAATTTGAAGGCCTCTCCGCCATATTATCTTGGCTGTCTTCAAAAGGGGCAGCACTGCCCTCCGTGAAGCCATCTTTAGTGGAACCTGGCCACTTTGTTCTTTGTTCCCAAAGATCACTACTACAGTAAATTCTGTTGGTTGGTCGGTACCTCATGTGCATCTTGTCATAGATGTGAATGAGATATTATAATTATGTTTCTTATTACATTAGTACAGCTGCATAATAAAATGTAAGGCTGGTTAATTTTTGTTTCCAAATTTGCTTTATATCCAACCCAGGGATGATATTACATGTGATTCATAAACAAAATTGCATTTTAGGCATGTACTAGCATATTTATGGAATTATCCTGCGTACCAAATGATGTACTAAATTCAGATTGGGATATAGCAATTTCCCTTGTGTTGACAATGAGTTAGTGAGATAATTATTCCCTAATCAGACTATGTGACAAGCATACCGTGATTATTAGAAATACCAGAGGATTTTGGTCATTAGACATTTAAAAAAAGACTTTCTTGCAAGAACCCACAGCAAGATTAGAGTGACAGTGAATGATATGACAACATTTTTACATAAAAATAGCTTTTCTTAAATCTAAAGGGCAGGGATGGTTCTGTTTGGGGCTCTCTCCCCTTTTAAATACACCTGACATTCTCCTCCACACACAGAAGAAAATAGAATGCCTTATTTGATTATATCAAAACTGTTCTTGTTAATTTTTTTTGTTCAAATACACTTTTAAATTTTCTTTCTGAATATTTCCTCCCTAGTAGATTTCTCACAGGAGTCCAAGAATTATGCATTACATAGAGGTGAATACTGGTTTATGTTATGTACTTTAATAGTACTAGAAGCAAATTAGTAGTAAAGATGGGAGTTGGCTGAATTCTGAAGAGAAAATCATTGTAAATATTGTTATTTGCTATTCATACATTCACATTAATGGGTTTGGTTGACAAATGTTGGAAATGGAAGTTCTTCGTACTAGTATGTGTGTTTGCGGTAGACAAAAAGCATTTGCATCTGAACAAGAAAACTGGCTGTTCCTTGACTATTCTTTGTCATTTGCTATTCTGCTGTTTTAAAAAGTTTCAATCATCACCCATGTGATTTGGTGACAAATCGCACACCACAAATAACAAAACAGAGAATAGTGACTAGTCACTGTTGACAGCTGGAAAACAATACATTTACTGAAATACGTTAATTACTTGGCAAATATTTGCACATAGTAAAAACATGTGTATAAGCCAGGATTGAGCTGTGAATAATATACAATGAGAATAGAGGACAAAGGACCTGATCACATCCCACTGAAATCAATGAGAGTCTATTGACTTCAATGGGCTTTGGGTCAGAACCAAAAAAAAGTTCTATTTTAGACATATTAGTTGGTGCTATAAACAGTACAAGACAAAGATAATTCTGGATTTTGCTATGCCACCCCAAGAACAATGCATAAGAATCAATTTGTCTATTGGAAGTTTAACTGGGTGCCATATTAGAGAAGAGATACAGGTTAGAGAGGGCAAACGACAAAAGTAATTACTGAATTATGATTAGCAACAATTAAAAATGATGATCAATAATATCATACAAACAAGAAAAGATATTCAACAGAAGATATCCAATTAGCACCAAAGTACATAGAAGTAGTGCTTTGAATTTATATCTCCATCATAGCTGGAAGCACTACTGTCTAACTTGAGTCATGCAAATTCTGTGATACTCTCAAAAATGTTTTCTAAAGTGGTGGGTGGAAGCCAAGTCAGGCAATGTAAGTGATCTGCATAAGATCACATATTTGATAAGATGGTACATGAAGTATCTACTCTTGCTACCCTCATTTGTTCTGTTCAGTGAGTATGGATTAGCAATTAACCACAGCTACATTTGAAGTTAAGATATATTACAGGAATACGTTCGAAGTGGATTATGTGATATGAATGTCTTATTGATCAACTTGCAGAAACTGACCTCAAAACTATTGCCAGCTGTATATGATTGGAATTATTGGCTTTACTGTTGTATACAATTAGGTCAGATAAGTCATGATAGATGTGATAGTGCTGCTAGGAAGCAATTAGTACTGGAATGGTTCCAATATATTATTTTTAAATGGGTATGCATTTTTCTCATATTCTTCTCCATTAAATACCTAATACAGGAAAATAGCTGCATCTCATTTAACATACTTGTTTTGGAACAGAAAAGTCTTCATGCTATGGTCTTCGATTGCAAACAAAATAAGCAGCAGCTATAAGTGCATATACTACAGTTCACACAACTTTAAAATTATGGCAAATATGCCCCAATGGGAAGCACTTACAGACAAAAGCAGATGTTCTTTTGTTATTCCTGTGTAAAGAACAGCTCTTTTCCTCTATGTGAAAGGCATGCAAGTCATTTATCAGAAAATGGAAGACTATAAGGGGTGCTTTAATTTGGATAGGTATTGGTACAGCCAGTAATCAACACCTAATAAAGAGAAAAACATTATCATGAAGTCATAGTTCCTTAGTCTTCATATGTGAAGTGTTTATTTAACCTACAATGGGAGGAGGAGGAGGCGAAGGTATACATAATAGATTAAGAGATGAAAATGACTTAATTGCAATTCTAATAACTTCTGTCCATCATGACAGAACACTATGCACTATCAAATTGTCACGTTTTGATAGAATTTGGCAACAGAGTCTATTCTAATGGTTTTCAGATTGCAAATGCTGAGCTCTGTACTTAGTGTTTCATTGATAAAATTTCATAATTCACCCTCAATGCTCCATAAGAACAGCCATACTGGGTCAGACCAATGGGCCATCTAGCCCAGTATCCTGTCTTCTGAAGGTGGCCAATGCCAGGTGCTTCAGAGGGAATGAACAGAACAGGTAATCTTCAGTTGATCCATCCTCTGTCACCCATTCCCAGCTTCTGGCAAACAGAGGCTAGGGACACATCAGAGAATGATTTCAAATCCCCGTCTTATTACTCTCTCCTCATATGATTTCAAATCCCAGTCTTATTACTCTCTCCTCATATGGAAACTTTTCCAGACCTCCAGTAATTTTTGTTGCCCTTTTCTGTACCTTTTTCAATTCCAATATATCATTTTTTGAGATGGGATGACCTGATCTGCAGGCAGTATTCAAGATGTGGGCAAACTATGGATTTATAAAGAGGCAAGATATTTTCTGTCTTATTATCTATCCCATTCCTAATGATTCCCAACATTCTGTTAGCTTTTTTGACTGCCGCTGTTCATTCAGTGAATGTTTTCAGAGAACTATCCCCAATGACTGTAAAAGCTCTTTCGTGAGTAATGCAAGTTTAGACTCCATCATTTTATGTATTAATGTCAGTCGTTGTCTGATACTGGGCAATCTGCTCTTCAATCTGCTCTTGGAGATTTTACTTATTGTTTTACCAAATAATATAAAATAGCAAGGACCACTGTTTTGAAGGTTTCTTAGGTAGCCAAGATACCTTCCTGCTAGCCAACACACATTATGAGTATTGTACGTCACATTTATTATAATACATATGACTGTCAGGTAGTTACGTAAAGTTGTATGTTGTAAATTGATATTGTATATTTTTTCTAAGAATGATCATTCCTGTTCACTCATGTTAAGCTATATCCCACAACATTTTGCAACAGTTTGTCACAGAGAGAGAAATACAAAACTTGTCAGAAGCAAGATGTATGAATGGTATATCTTGATACAGTTATTTAGGATATGCCTTCGCAGCCCACTGACACCTGGAATGTGGCATTCCACAAAACAAAGATAAAGAAGGAACAGGATAGAAAAACAGGTACAGGATGGTGGGTGATGTACAGCATGCTCTCTAACAGGTAAACAATTATGCTATGAAGACCGGTAACCTTCAGTGTACATTTTTTAAGCAGATCTATATAAAGTGAATGCTGCGAGATTGCTTCCTAGAAAGAGTGATATGTATGTCTCCTTTTCAAGTTGTACCACTTTGTCTTTGACTAATAAACTGACTTTCAAATATGTTTAATATTGAACTATGACAAGAGTCCAGCAATTGGCCATATCTAGTAACTATACTTCCTTTTTCCATGGACTTCTAAACACCACTACTTTCTCAGCTGCCTAAATTCAGGCATGGTATTCAGTTTCCCATTAAAACATTCTGTTTCTAACACTTTGTTGATTGAAAATACCTAGGGCTCTGGAACTGCTTGAAGTTTCTGCTAAATGATTCAAGTGTAGCAAATTAAACAGTTGGACACTATTTCAATCTGCTTTGAGTTGATTATGCAAAAAAAAAAAAGACACCATATGGCTACTTTAACATATCCAGGCATGTCACAAAGGTTAGGTGTTTAAAGATTCAGGTAATGCTGATTTGCAAAAGTGAAATAGTTTTGATTACTTGCAGGTTCAAATTCTGTCAAAAAGGGGGCATGGCACACTCCAGCTAAATTAAAAATGAAACCATCTTTCAGCCTTTTACAAATAGCGGATTTTTTGCAAAGCAATAGAGAAAATATAACGAGATTCCATTTGTTGGAACAAAACCATATTATACAAATATGATTGGGATGCTTTTTCTAAGGGAATAATAATTAGTGTTTGATGTTGGGAAATATATAAAACATGACAGTTTTAGAATGTTACAGTGCTATCTCATTGATAGAAATTGTTATTTTTAAGGTTACAGGAATGCATCCATATTCTTGTCAAAAAAAAGCAAAACACAGAGGAAGCCAAACATCGAAATGAATGAGAAATGAAGAGAAATGAATGAGATTTTGGGCATGATAAACTATACATGACTGAATATTGTCTCTCCTGAATGTGTCTCAGCTGTATTTACATTAATCTCAAGCAATCTTTTTTTATGGACCTAAAGTCAAAGAAAAGTCTCGGGAAAGTGAATATGAGTTTGATTAAAAGAACTGATCTGAACCTTTGTTCAAAACTTCAGCAAAATCCTAAACCTTTTTCTGAAATTCTAGGAAAAAAGGTGTTTTTTCTTATAAACTCAGTCTGACATTCCTTTGCTCTTCTTAGGTCAGGCTCAGCTACAAGCAGAAAATATGGAGAAGCCCATTTTTATATGTTTTCCAGATCACTTTTGCTGACCACAAGCGTTTGGATAAAAAAAGGAATTGAGCTGACTTTACTGTAAAGGATTTAGATTTTCAGAGTTGCCAGTCCCACACATTTAAAAAAATTCACTTCATATATAAATGAATGTGCAGTTTATTAGTATTATATATGCAAGTCCAGAAAAAATGAAAAAGCCAAAAGCTGTTTCTCTAGTTACCAGAGCAGGTCAGCAATTTTTCATTAAAATGATTTTTTGATAGAAAATGCAGTTTCCACAAAAAATCTAAAATTTTCAGTCTCCCATCTGAATGAGTTTTCTGGTGCACCATGGGAATCACACAACTTCAAGTGCATCATAGGAAATGTAGTTTAACCAGGGGGCTGGTTCATAGGAGAGAATAGGGATATGAGGCATGTAAACTACAGTTCCACGAGGGAGTAGAGAGACGCGTTCTAATGCTGAACTGACTCAAAATGAAACATTAATTTGGGTCAACAAATTGAAGCAAAACATTCCAAATTAACTTCTTTTAACATTTGGCTCTACAAAACAGTTCGTGTTTCAACTTTTCATCTCAATTCAGGATGAAAACAGATGCTGAAATATCGGAATTTCCCACAGAACATACATTTTGATTTTCCCCTCAGCTTTATTCCAATGGGAATAATTCAGAGAAAACAAAGTATAGTAGAGAGCTTAATCATTATTTTAGGCCTCAATTCTGAATACTGAAGCATGTGCTTAACCTTAGGAACATATATCAGTCCCATTGAAATCAACAGAACTTGTTTAAGTGTTTTCCCTAAATTGGGGCCTTAGTTGGGCCCAGTTGACCATTACTTTCATTTTTAAAATGAAACCTTAGGGAAAAAGTCCTTAGGAAATTTATGAATTATATCAAGTCATTATCAGAAGAACAAAACACCTCTAGTTACTAATTCTGACACAGATGTAGGAGTAGTTATTAAAGATAAAGGATCAATATGCATAATTACTAAGGGGTTATTTTTTGTCTACCTTTCAGATTAATGAGTTTATTTCATTTCAGTTAAGAGGGTCCTCACAGTCAGTGTGCTCACCGGTCTTTGTTTTTTTTATTCTCATTGACAATGGTTTTTTTTGTAAAATGATTGTGATGGAAGAAGTCTTGATTATATGGATTTCCATTGTTCTAAATAATGTTAAAACCCAAAATGATATGCCAGCTGTTTGTGATATTATTAAAACATGACAAATCAGTCAGAATCTGATTTGTTTTAAAGTTTCCTTTTGTGCCATCATTAGAATACTATTCAGTTAGTGATATTAGTAATAACAGTTCTCATTTACATTCAATATCATCTTTCATTCTAAAGGAACACAAAGCACTTTACATAGTGTGGTGCATACATGTTTTGCAGGTAACTAGGCTTTAGATTTTGTTACAAACTTGAAATTCGGGCCAAGTTTGTGAGAAAGTTCACAAATCTACACCTTATTGGTTGAGTTTCATTTTCAGATACTGGTTTCAAATCTGAGTCAAACAACTCAGGGCCTGATCCAACACAAGCTGTAATGGAAGAAAGTGTTCACGCAAACATCTGGAAAACTAAGCTGCTATGTTTAACATAATTCTGTTTACAAGCTTAGCACACACAAATTATACTGAGGTCTCACTTGAGCTGTAACTAAAGTGGAGACACTTCTGATGCCTATTTTAAAATGCACAGCAGTAGTAAAAAGTTTCCAACAAGAAATGAAGACTATCTTATCCCATTTAAAGGACAAAAGCATGTAGGCAGAATGTAATTACATAAATTGAGACTGGCCAGAACCTCAAATTTTACACTGTGAGAAGTACTATGGGATCTTTATTTGCCACGACTAGTAATTAGAAGTTTGTTTTCTCTTATTTGGAATACAGGACCTGTGCAGCATAATACTACTAACATCATGAGAAGCAAAGGCACTGTTATTTGTTCATCCTATGAAATGCCGAGTGCATCCTGTTAGGCAATGCACTGTTTATATCCATATATAAACAAATAAAATGTATAAATAAAAAAATCCATTAGTGGTCTGGTCTTAGCCGTAACAATAAAATAGTGAGACTGTAGTCAAGCTTGATTGCCTTATTAATCAAGTTTGCCTTTATTATTTAAGAAAAATTCATAACAAAGGGAGATGCAAACAATACTAAATCCTTAGAGAACCAAGCTGGCATCTAAAGACAGCCTGATCCCTGTTCTGTCTAGTCCAATCAATTATTCAAACCTTTAACCTTTTATAGAAATCTTTGTTGCCAGCCTAAAATATCCCTTTACCCCATACATATGACAGTTATGCATATCCCCTTTGTCTGGTACATACTGCAAATTTCCAAACATATTGCTATATTCAAACTTCTCATACTAATATGGTTAGTACATTTTGCGGTTAGAATGCTTGTTCTAATAAATAGGGTATTATGCTAAACTTAGGCAATTAAACTTTCCATTCTCACTAGCTAAAATTTTCATAAAGCTTACACAACTTAACATTATTATTATTGATAATACTTAAAGCTTGCTGGGGTTTGATTCACTCAGCATTAGGCCTTTGGTTAGCAATAGACTTTTTGGCCTAATAGTCAACACTACGCTCAACTCCCATCAAGTTCAATATTTATGCAAGTCTATTTTGGCTCTGTTGAAGTTAATGGGATTTTTGCCATTTACTTCAGGGGAGCCAGTATTTCACTCTTTGTGTTTACAGTATGAGTTCCAGTGACTTCTACTTACTGTGGGTTTGTCTATCAAAGTGTTTGGGTCACTGTGTTGTCATTCCTTTATTTCCCAGTTACTGTAGGAAGGCTTTTGGAAAACAGATGAGACTTGCAATATATTCAGAAGAAGTCAGGCTCCTTATTATCTTCTCTGATAAGTTGCTCCATAACTTATGGACCTTTGATCTCCAGTTCTTGAAAGCTTATTCTGTGTATTATATTGTCTATAAGAGCTCAACTGTCTCATTGGCCAGAGAGATAGTCTTTGATATAGCATGGCAGATGGCAGAAATCTTTTGGGGGCTTTCAACTGTTACCAGAAGTGAACTGGGAGTCAGTGCAAGATGTAGAGCAGTGTTGTGATATGTTCTTGGTGGTTTTTCTTCCTAAGAAGGTAGACTGATGTTTTAAGAACATTAAGATTTTCGTAATGACCTACTGTGACAGACATAGTGTTTATGAACACATGGTTCACTGTGGCTAGGTCCTTACTGAGAATCAAGGATGTAGTTTCCTAGAAAGCTTAAGGCAAAAGATGGGATTTCTCAACATTCTTGTTATCTGGGTATCAAAAATGAATCTAGTAAGATCCAGATACTTTGTGATATGTCAACCAAAGAGTAGATTGTTTAAGTGAAAGGAGAGGTGGCTGTGTTTTGGCTAGATTTTCTAAGCATTACCTTTCTAACCAGCATCACCAGTCTTACCTGAGTACATTTAACCAGCTGTTCTTCATCCCAATACTAATTCCATGCAGGCATTGTGACATCTTTCTGATAAGGCTGACTGAGTTTGCGAAAGAGATATAGAGAGCCAGGAGCATTTTATTGACAAAGGAGTCTGCTGTGAGTCTCAACCCATTTCCAAGAAGTCTCACTGCATTATTACCCACTCCTTGTCACAAAATGATTTGCCAGAATTTGTTTTCATGTTTTTAAAAAAGTTATTAAAAGCGGTTGAATTGTTTTGAAAGCAAACATTCTGCACCAAAATGTTTATTGGGAGATACCATAACACAGAAGGACCATAACCATAACTTAATTTTCAGAATTTTTCTATAGTCACATTAACCTCCTGTACTTCCTCACTATATTTCAATTTAAATTGGTAAGAATGCTCCTATAAGGTTCTTTTGCTAGATAGATTAGAGTCACTATTTCAGGACTACACAAATAGATGGTATTTTATATCCCAAACTACATTGTTGTAAAGAGAGTTTGCATTTGAAAGCAAATAGCCACACCACTTAACTCATATAAATAACTGGTCCTGCTGTGATCATAACTCTGTGTATTCAGCAAAGGTCCTCCTTTTGGCAGACTTTCACTGGCATTTCCACTAATACTGTGGGATTTGGGTTCAGTATTTTTGGCCTCAGACTTCAAGAGTCAGTAAGAATTCAGCTAATACTCCTACATCTTGTAAAGCTGATCTCAAATAAATATAAATGTTCAAATATAGCATTTTAGAATATGCAGTATTTATTCATATCAAGTCTTTAGAAGTATAAATCCCAGCAATAGGATTGTCCAGATGAATGATCTGTGATTTTGTTAGTGTTATATTCAAAGAAAAGTTAAACTTTCAGCAAAATTATTAAATACTCAATTTGTTTGACACTTCGCATAAATAAATCACTGTTCATATCTCCTTTTATTAATGGGCACCTCTTAAACATTAGAAAGTTTACCAAATCTTTCCCAGAACTGTCTTCCTCCCCCCCCTTTACTTTCTCACCAGTAGCAGGCTCCAATGTGTTCTGTGTGGACTCTGAGACAAATTCTCCTGTAAAGGGGAAGTCAAGAAGCTTCTACTACTGCTTTTTAGTCCCTAAAACGACCTACACAGGATTTCCAGGCATATCACCCCGCCTTTCAGCTTTGCCAGAGAAACAGCTCTTGCTCTCTTTCTGAAGAATTGTAGGAGCATCTGTACTTTTGTTGGACACAGAGAATCTCATCATGCTACCAGTCAAGTCTGGCAACACTCTCACAGCACAACACATTATTCATGCAGGACCCACATCTGATTAATTTAAATTCTCAAAAATACTATGTTCTGGAAATGAAGCAGTTTAACAGATGTCTTTGTTTGGGAACCTATTGTTTTAAAGATTGAAATACTAATAGTTGTAAGAGTTTAAACTTGATCAATTTCAACTGTTTTCAGAGTCTAAAGCAGGCATGCATGATCATCCCTATTGAAGGTTTTGTTTCTTCAACAGAAGGACAAATAGCTCAAAACCTTTTAAGTATTACAACCAATCTATAATTATTCAGTAGCATCCATGCTAATTTTTAGAAAAGGACAGAAGATCTAAAATTATTCTCAGAGATAGCAAAGATGTCACCAAATGTTCCTGATATGAAGGATCCATGGCCTGTTTTTTGTCCTACTCTACAAAGTAGCTATGCAAGATTTACCATACAGAGCACACCAGACTCAGAAGTGCCATTATCTAAACAAATCTCTCCCTAAATCCTGCCCATTTGACACAAAGACCTACAATGATAAATACTGGTGTGTTTGTGGTATCTGAGGGTTTTGGATTAATTGACTCTATAAAATAGAAGAGCAATAGACATTTGCTCAACAGTGCAATTAGAATCTCCAGAAACAGATCTATTTGTCCCTCAACCCTGACACAAAGCTTCATGAGAACTATCATTGTTTTTCAAGGGGAGGTGAAACTCTTTCAGGGAAAATGATACAACATGTAAAGGAGGGGGAATGCACTGTGTCTACTGTGCATTTATGTAGCTTTTAGCATAATAGGGTATTGTTGTTGCCTTGGATGTTTGGATGCTTCTGCAATACAAAGAATTCTTAAAAGTATTATTACGGCACGTCTGCGTAGGTTGCTCTCAGTTTGTTCCCAATTTTAATAATATAAATTAGAATTGCAGCATTGCTGAATTTTTACATGATTCATGAACAAAGAATGATAAGAATATGTGGGGAAAAGTGTATAGAACTGTACGGGGTTAGGGTTTTCCTATTCTGCAATTTTTATAATACACCACTAAGGTACAAATTATAATTGTACCAACTCACCTAAAAAATAGGTAACTCAAATAATATTTTTTATAAAATGCCTGCAAATATATATATGTACAGTAGTTAGTATAATGAAGTTCTAATAATACAAATAATGATGGCCCTATACAGTTTGGTAATTGGTATAATTAAATAGTTGGAAGCTTTTTAAAAATGAGTGAATAATTTTATTTTAGAACCTGTTTAACATTCTGCATTGCATAAGCACATTAAGGAAAAGAAAAGTGTAATTAGGCTGAGATTCATGCATTGTACAACTTTCTTGCTGCTTGACAGTTTTGTATTTCACTCAATGACTTAGGACACGATCCTATTCAAATCATCTTGAGAGACTCAGAGCCCTCAGGTGCAACCACTGAAATCCATGAGAGCTGGGGGATCTCCATGTCTCTCAGGATGTGCTCAGCATCTTTGCAGGACCAGGACCTTAACTAGATAGGTGTTTCTGTTCTTCTGAAGAAAATACATTCTGGGTAATATTGCTGTATTTTAAGCCTCAGCAAACCACAATTTTAGCCAACAATAATATTTTGCATTTTTAGTATAAAGCAAAGTTATCTTTCTATAGACTTTAAATAGAATTATGTCAGTAATCAGTCTTTATGTCTGGATTAAGTTTGAATATTAGATTCTGTGCTTAAAATACTGTTGAAAAGATGTCAGTTTACTTTTCCTAATAATCCACCTTTGGAAGTAGGATTTAAAGAATTTTATAAGTGCAATTGGAATCTCCCAAAGGAGACAGGAAAAGTTTCATGAAAGCCAACGTAACACAGAAATGGAATATGAAAATGTCAGTATGAAGTTTTATGATGAATTAACAATAGGGATATTTTTAAAACCACAAAATCACGATGAGACAGCCATTTAGGTACTATTGTACTTGTACAAAACATATTCAAGCTGTTCCTAAAACCATAAAAAAAAAAAAAAAAAAAAACAGCCCAACCTAGCAAGAGAAACTGATCCAGAGTTTGTTTTACTTCAGGATATTGTCTAACATCTGGAAGAAAATTCCTCCAGCTATCAACCAGAGCCTAAACTGCAATAAGAGGATAAGTGAGAAGGCTCTCCATTTGCTTTCATAAACTGGAATGAATTTAAGACATTTACATTTAATTGGATTCTCTCTACTGAGATATATATTAGATGCAAATGGAACAAATGTGCTATATCCAGGTAGACCCCCATTCCCAGGACTGTTTGGGTAGGGTTGTGCCCCCACAAAAGAAAAGAAGCACCCACCCCAAACAATTATCCATTGTTTTCAATGACAGACTGTGTGAAACTGACAATTTCCTTTAACCAGTGTTCTTCACTCTATGTGTTGGATTTTCAGTTGCAGAAGCATCCTAAGCTGGTCCTTGCCATGCCTCCACCAAGGAAGGAGAGCTGAACTCCTTGAACATGTACATGAAGCTCCTACAGGCAGACCTGTTTTTACCAGTATTTCAGTTAAACCTGATAAACTGGTCATAAAAAAATTTGAACCAGTGGTATTATTTCCATTTATTTAAAGATTCTCCAGTGTATGCTTTACTGAAGGTAGTGGGAATACATACATGAGTAATGGTTATAGGACCCTTAGTAGTGGAACAAATTAAAGCCATGGTTTTAAACGTGAACCAGCAATAGAAAGAGAGTAAAAGTGAGATTGGAAATGGAAATGCAGTGACCCACGTGACTGAAATAAAATAAGAGCTGGTATCCTGAGAGGTATCCTGATAACATCTGGTTAAGTATTTAATTGAATATGTACTCGCTAAAAGGAGTTTATCACTAAAATATTTCCAAATCATAAGAGCAGGGATTATACAACTAAGGCTATTAAAAGGAAATGTTTGTTACATAAGGCATGAGGGGACTAAAAATGCATGTACTTACAAAGAGGAGAAAATGTGAGGATGGGGGGATTATGGTTTTATTTTATCAAGAAGTTATTTTGCTTGTTAGAAAATGTTTTTATGATATAAATAACTTAAATGTAACTGTTACTTTTATTGAAGGAACATTAACAATAGTAGAGGATAGAAGAAAGCTAGGCCCTGTTCCTATCTATTGCAAAATGATCGCTGGATTTATTTTAAAGTTGGTAACTCCATCTGGAAATCTCCAGAAAATAAATAAATAGTATATAATGCCAGGGAAGTGCAGAAGTAGAAGGACAGCAAATGAAATATACCCTGCCACAAATTATAATAAGCTTTCTGTATATTTACCTTTCTCAGAAAATATTACCACAGTCCTCTTAACAGGATAATTTACACTGTTCAGGGTTATACAGATGAGCTGCAATCCAACTACATAAGAGTTAGAGACCCATTCAGTCTTATCCATGATGTGTCCTCATTGGGCAAACTGCAAGTAACACTCCCTGAACCCCAGTATCTGGATTTTTGGATACTGCTAGAGATTCTACATCCTGGGCAGTTTCAGTGCTGTGATAGAATCAGCAACTGTTCAGAAAGCAGAGGGGCCTAGTTGTGCTAGATCTGCCCATATGGGGTATTTCTAACCAATTGCCTACAGCAGACTCCCAATATTCTTGATTCTCCTCAAGATAGAGGTCAGGAAATGACCTCATTTCCCTTCTTGACCACACCATTTCTTAGCTTCAGGGTTACTTAAGCAGAGAAAGATGAGGTCAAACTCAGCAAGCTGCTTAATAGCCTCCATTAACCTGATACATTCAGGCAACATCTGGAAGTGGAAATGAGATGACTCAGTTTACTGAAATTTGCACACTACTAACAAACAACAGAAAGTTTAATTGTCTCCAAACTAAAACTTAGATTATTTTTTAATAGGCACAAAGTTTTGTTAATGTTTAAATTGCTTTTAGTTTTCATGCCCCTCTGCTCCTCCTGGTTCAAACTATTGGAGTTTCTCCCACTACAGTATGATACTAAGTAAGGTGGAAGGAAAAATGTTTGAAGAGTCAAAACAGTGATAGTATCTGGAGAAATCCTTTGTAAACAAACGGATAGAAAATATATGGAATGGTACAACTGAAGGTCAGCAGAGATACAAAAAGCAGCCAAAAGAGATGGAGATCAATTCCTCCCTTTCACAGAGAAAGTACAATTTAGCATCAAATCAATTCTTTCAACAGACACAATTGAAAGATTGCTGCTGTTTAATGCCTCTTTTTGAAGACAAAGACTCTACTTTTATAGTAGAAGACAAGTGTACCAACCTACCAAAATGGGAATTTAAAAATAATTTTAAAAATAAAGAATAAAAACAGAAAGGGTGATTATTTAAAAAAAAAAAAAAAAAAAAAAAAAAAAAAGAGTGAGAGAGAGAGAGAGAGAGAGAGAGAGAGAGAGAGAGAGTTTACCTAAAAAAAAAGGAATTTTAAGGAAAGGAATTTAAGGAAATCTATATAATGGCAATGCTGAATACATACTGTATGTATAGTTGGCTACACCTTTTGTTATTTAATTGAGCTACTCTATGTAAACATCAGTTAGAAAAGCTCTGATGTGAATGAGTGACATTAATGTTGGCTGTGTAATTCATCCTAAGGGTAACACACTCGTTCTCACCAGCATGGAATTTGTTCCAAAATGAGAGCACATTTACAATGTAAACAGGCATCCTTAAAGTTCATTTTTACTGTACAAGAACACCCTCAGTTCTGGCATTCTACAGTGTGATTGTATTTGCTACATGTTTGGACAGTCCAGTGCCTAACAAAGAAGGGAACCAGTCACTGTTTGGGTCCCAAAAGGTATTATTATAATACAACCAACCACATTTTTGCACCCCAAACACAGTTGCATTTCAGTAATGTTTGAAGGGATCCCTGTAGCATGGAACCTACATTAATAACTACCAACAGAAGACAAACACCTGTTTTAAATGAATGAACATGATTATGTATCCCTACAACATATGTAATACAATTTTGTACAACCTCAAGTTAAAGACCATTTCTAGCAGGCAATTTGTGATAGCTGCTCCCTTGGGTGTTGGTTTAAAACACTGTATGCTCCTCAGATAGATATTGTAATTGTGAGATGTAATTAGTTTGCAAAGCTTTTAATCTCTGATGCAGAAAGGGACTACAGAAATGCAAAGTATTTACTATTTTTGTATTATTTTGATTTTGTTAAAAAAAAATCAAACAAACTGGAAAAAATGTTTATTCACTGCTAAAAAACAACAATAAAGTACCTGGTGTAAAAAAAAATAGGGGAAAGGAAGTTAATTACTGCTACTAAAACGTTTCTCACTGTGAGTATTAGAAGAGGACCTAAAGTCTCAAATTGTCCTGACCCAGTTTTGTAAGTCTGGAAAACAGAAGGAAAAAACTTCATACAATGTAATTCTTCCGTCTGCAAAAAGGATGGCTGTGAAGTATGGATTATACATCTTTATCTTGCTTGTATTGTAGTAAAAATAAATGATTTTTTTCATATCTTTAGAATCCATTGAACAAGGTAAGCCTGTTATTATCTGAAGGATACAAATTCCCATGAATTATACATTATTTATGACACTGATCTTAGTTTTCATTCCTTATCAATCAGCACTGAACCCATTTCATGATAAACCAATGTAACTCTGAGATATAGCAATGTGAATATTGAAAAGTAGATGTATGTTCAAAACAAAACTAGTCATCATTTTCAGTCTTAACTAATCATTAATCTTCCATTTTTGTCTCATTGATCTATTGTGATACACAACACACATTCTTGGCTTGGTGATAAAATTTGGCTGGAAATCAAAAAGCTTGCTTTCCATAATCTGTAAAGGGAAATATATCAGGTTTCACACACAGCTAAAATCTAATTCCCTGCTATACAATAAATCAGATTGGGATATGTCACATAAAATTCTTTGTGCTGCCACTGCCCTATTAAAATCAGACCCACTCTATCTAGTTATCGAGTCCTTTTAACTCTTTATATCACCCAAAGACCTCACACAGTATTGTGAATGGATAGGTGAAGCACCTTTCAGAGAAAAATCCCAATTTACCCTTCCTATCTCCTCCTCCACAAGTCTGAGGAGGTTTGGAAAGATTCCTTTTGTCCTCATGCTGAGCAAAATCCTATTGTTTCTCTTACTAGTGGTGGCAGGGCCAGTTTAAAGTAAAGAGAAAGGCTGCTCACTTCTCTCCCCAATTCAATTGTAACAACTATGTCACAGGAAGACATTCATTTCTTTGCTGGCTTTCTGCAGCATCTCTGGTCATGCTTTGTAGTTTGTGCCCTGGTCTACACTTACCTGGAGATTCGGCGGCAATTGACAGGAGTTACACAAACTACGCAGAGTAGCTTGCGTAACTCCCGTTGACTGCTCTGCTTCCGTTCTGCGTGCCGTCTTCACTGCACTGCGCCAATGGGAACAGCATTCCTGTCGACACAGCGCTATGTTACTTGAGGGGGTGGTTTTACTTAGTCGACTTTCTGATCAATTAAGCAGGTCTACACTGACTTTGCTGCCTTCAGTATAGACATACCCTTAGTCTAGACAAACCCAACACTGAAAGCATTGGACACTTCTGAAATGACAGACTATGGTAGTTTTAATGGTCTGTAGTATCTACAATGCAAAATGCATTCTGAAATGAAAGTGTCTGGGAGTCCCAGAGTGGAGCATCACTAAGAAGAGAACTCTTATGGTGAAGCCCAGCAGAGAAGTTATTGTATAATGCTACCCATCTATTGCCAGAAGTAAAGACCTGCACACAACAGAGCCTGAAACCAGGGAAAAGATGGGAAGCTAACATCGTCAACTAGCTACATACATGCGGTATAATAAATAGAATTCAAGACATTTTCGCAGCTGGAGGTGGGGCAGGGTGAGGAAGTAGAAAGACAAGAATGGAATTTCTGAAACAAACACCTTCCTTTATTTAGAACCTGTACCAAGATTTTGCTTCATCTAGGATTTTGCAACCAGTGTAAATATTTTTTAAAAGGACCATTTGGTAACGATATACATTTTATGATGATGACTATCTTTGTGCCCCTTTCTGGCCTGGTGCAGCAGTGACTATTTCCTTTCTAATCTCCACAATAACCCTTAAAAAGCCTACTTTCTTCCACGAAGGAATTAGCAAATAGCAGTCTAGTGCAAAGAAAGCACAAAAGCTCATGGTCTTCTGCCCCTCTTGGGTTACCCTTCCACCACACTCTTGTCATGTGCTGACCCTCCAGACTTTCTCCTTAGAGGCCTGGTTTCTTCCCAAGCCACTCATCCTCATGGCATCTTCTCTAAAGTCTAGGCTGTCCTTATTCCTGCTCCCAGATCTTTTCAGCTGTGCCTTCTAATTAACCCAAGGTAATTAACCCAGCCAATCATGATCCATGTGGGGAGGGAGCTGACCCATTACAGGCAAGGCAGAGCCCAACTCCTTTTAAAGTGCCAGCTGGCCCATGACAGATGCATACACCCTGTTCGAAGGAATACAAAAGTTAGCTATCAACTAAGGCTGTGATGTCTTTATCCAAACATACCTTTGTTTTTAGCTATGATGTTAGGAAATGCATTGAAGAATAAGGTCGTCTGTAATGTTTTTCCTTCTGTTTCTACTGTAAAACTTTCAACTGTAAAACTGATATTAGCAAAAACAATGCTTCAAAACCAAAAAAAACCAAAACAATTTGGTTCGATCTAAGCGGGTATTTTGTTTGATTGAACAGCTGGAAAATTAAAGTAATACTATGCATGCCAATATATTATAGAGACGTCAGTTACTTCTCTGTTAGTGATCAATCAGTTGGTTCATTACGAGTTGAGTGTGTCAGAGAAGAGAATCGCTTCCTTACCAACCATACAGTTGTGCCTGTTTCTCTTGTGCAGCTGGGAAGTGACAGCTGCCATTGGGTGTGGGGAGAGGAGGTGGAAGGGGCCACTGTACTGCCTACGCATTGTTTTCACTTCTGGTTCTGTGCCAAGAAGCTATACATTATGAAAATCTCACACACACATACACACACACACACACTTCCAGGCTTGAACGAAATACTTAAAGTCTCATTAAACTGTCCATTACATTTCATTCATTGACAGACACATTTAAGGGAGTCTTGATTTCATTTTTTTTTTAAAATCCTGGTGACGGTGTTACTCGTTCACATTTCCATAACCATTCTCAGAGTCATTCTCATTCTCATCTCACTTGTGATCCCAGCTACTCATCTCTGTGCGAAATGAGATCTAGAGAGGGTAAGAAAAGATACTCTGTGTCACACTCCCAGTAAGTCAGTGACGAAGTTAAAAATATACTTGAGAAAGAATTCTGTTTGTCCTTCCATGTGTGGGGCTGAAACATCAAAGCAAGAAAACTAACTGGACTGCAATTCTCTTATTGGGTTTTGAGATAAAAAGACATGACTAATACAATGACTAAGTCAAAACAGGGGCCAGCTCTTGCAAGGTACTGAAGACTTCTGATTAACTACAGTTTGCTTAATTTGCTTAACTTTCAGCACCTCAAAGAAGTGGGTAATTTTCCCTTGCATTTATCTGTATTTCCCCGTTTCCAAAAGCACAATTTTATTTCTGAAGGAATTTAACATGAGCAGTAAAATTCACGTTGTGCAATCACTTACAAATTTTTTTTGGCAATATATAACTGTTTAATAAAGGGCTAGAGTGACCCTTGGACTATGCATCCTCACAGGGGCATTATCTTCCCTTTCTTCACTTTCAGCTCTTGTGCAGACTCCTGGACATTGGGTCCAAGTGCCAAGGATTACATGCCTGCTGGTGGACAGGGAACGGCAGAGCCTTGGCTTCACCCCATTCCCTAGCATATCTGAGCTGATACAGTGGGGTTTGTACTTAACTGCTGGAAAAGGTTAACAGTAGATTATTGTCAACCAGGAACAAGGAGGAAAGACTGTGAGTTTGAGGATATTCCTCAGGCACTGCTGCGAGCTATGTCTAAAGTCAAAATTTAGTCTAAGCCAATTAGCATGGAGAAAGAAGGAAAGCAAGTGACTCACATTGTTGGTTCCTCCCATAAATCACATTTTAGATGGAAACTAGATACTAAATACTTGCCACAAATGGAATTGCTCTTTCATTTTCAATTGTTAGGGAATGTTTTATTACATATTGTAAATCACATCTAGAATTCCATCCTTGTATTGCTCTCGGCACTGATAAAATAATCCTAAAAAATTATCAGTGAGAATTCAATGAATTCTAATGGTGTAGTGTTCTGAAATTTATAGAAACATTGGCTGAGATGAAAGTTGCTTGAAGCAACAATTAACTGAGTTTATCAAAGGAAAGTTTGGTAACTACTGAGTGTAGCACCATGTGATGCAGATGCTGCATTTTATATTATATTATATATATATATATATATATATATATATATAATGGAATTATTTTCTGATATATATATATATATATCAGAAAATAATTCCATTCGTTCCACACAATGTAACTTGCTAGCAGGGAAATAGGTTATGCAAACCTCATAGCCAGAAGGAAAAAAAAAATTACTTGGGCACCCTCATGCCTCCTGGGGTAGCAATTTAATAGCCTTTTGTTCCAAGGGAAGTGATCCCTGGTTTTCTAGTAGCAAGCACATGCCATCCTTCTGGCCAAGTGCCTGCTGTTTGGCTGCATCTGTCTCCTTCAGAGCAAATGAATTGCAGCTCCCATTCCAACCTCAGTTAAAAAAAAAGTTTTACTGGTTATTTTATTAGTGCTGGAGTAGGGATTTCAACCACTATTCCCTCTTAGAATGTTCTCCTTAGAGCTGCAAGAGCAAATTTATTTTCTGACTATAACAGGTGTTATTCAGAAACCTTAAACACAAGTGTTTAAAATGCTATAAAGGTAATGCTTTAGCGGTTTTATATAGTTTTTGGAATAAATGATATTAAAAATTTTTGTTCCTGCACCTGCCTACTCTTTGCATTAGCATAAGTATTCATATCTTTACAAATATAATGTGGCATTTGGTTATAGTAAAAGACAAATAGAAGCTATGTCCATCTGCAAAGCATCTGCTATGAGAGGAACACGCATGTCTTCTAATTATGCAATAATAAAAAAGGGTTCACAGTTTCTTTTTCAATCCAAACTTTTAAAATACATTAAATAGAGAAACTGGAAGGTCCAAACTTATTTATTTTTCCTGAATTTTGTCTTTGAATTGGATGGTCTCATTAAGGTGGCATGCAAGTTCTAATGCTCTTTCATCTAATCAATACTATTAAAACCACACCTGCAAAAGTGATCAAAGCTAATTGTAATGACTGCTTGGCTAATATCATTATGATCACTTTATGGGCTTGATTTATATGAGAAATTTGTTCCGTAATGAATGCACATGTTTTACATGCCATATTAGGTAAGAGCATGGAACCAAATAATCTTCTATTTAACAATGGGCTAACCCAGTTTAGAACACTTAAGGAATCTCCACACACGTGCAGCTCCTATGGAAGTCAATAGAAACATAATATGCATCAGAGAGCAGAAGTTGGCCTCAGTTTGACAGGCAAGAAGTACTTTTAATAATAATAATAATAAGTACTTTTCCCTAAGGTAGCAGTCACAGAAGCATTGTTAGCATTTCTTCACTTTATCCACTCCTGGCTTCTGGGGTGCTGTTGAAGTAATATGAATTATCTAGGAAAATTCTGTAGGGTGAGATTTAGCTTCAGCAATAGCGGAAGAGATGAATCTCTGAGACACAATGAAGGATTTTAGGAAATATTTACGTTTGTGTTATACTGTAACTTTATCAACTTAAGAACAACTCCTTCCAAACCTGACCTGCAATTTTAAGGGAACTGAACATTCAAACATGTATGCTATATCCAAAGTTATCCCTTTGAAGTTATGTAAAATGGGCACATTAATTGTCTAGGCTGATGGATTCAGCAATCTATTGAAATGTTTGGGGACAGAAAACGGACACAAGCTAGAAAAGGAGCCTGGAATTCCATGCTCTTATCTAATATGGCATGTAAAACATTCTGTGACAATGTTTTTATATTCATTTAAATGTAAGGAAGTTTTAATGAATGACCTTTCATGTTGAAACCTCTTAAAAGACCTTTACAAGCAATGTTCATTAGGCATTGGAGTTAAACAGGCATTGATTAAAGCAAATGAATAAAAAATGTATAAACTCTCTTTATAATCTCTTCCTCTCGCTATCATTCAGCTTTCATGCTCAAGAAGTTTCAACATCCTGACTCTTCAATTAAGATGCAACAGTTTGCATCACAGACTGAAGTTCAAGGACTCCCACTACTCCTCTTCCTTTACCAAGCGATCTTTCTCCTTGTTTAGGGATATGTTGCTTCATCTCCATGCTCACTGGTTAAGTGAGGACTCACCGGGCAGTGGAATAGATTGACGGGCGGGCAGCATGAGTCACTGGTGCTTGGCTGAGGAGTTTCTAAGGCTCCATTCGTGGAGCAGTATTTGATGGGAGAAGAGCATGTGTCCCCCATCTAGAGGTTCTCTATCCATTTCTTCTCTAAAAATAAAAGGTTCTGTCTTCCACTGGCTAACACTCTTCTCCTGTCAGAAGACCTGGTCGTAGGTGGTCAGGCCTACTGGCTGGAGCAGGAGTC
This sequence comes from Emydura macquarii macquarii, assembly GCF_026122565.2. Lineage (NCBI taxonomy): Eukaryota > Metazoa > Chordata > Testudines > Chelidae > Emydura > Emydura macquarii. The sequence goes on from NW_027130698.1 coordinate 6,922,000, forward strand.
AGTCCCAGTGGTTGGAGTCTGAATGCCAGAGCCCAGGGGTCAAGACAGGACCAGAACCAGAAAGCAGGGCCAAAGGTCAGAACCAGAGTCAGAGTTCAAATGGCAGGATTGAGACAGAGTTGGAGTCAGGTATCAGAGCCGAAAGTCAGAACGAGATTACCAGGAAACAGGGAAGGCCGGAGGAGGGTGGGTTCTGAGGCAGGAGCAAGGCTGGGACAGAAGGGGAACAAGGCTAGGTGCAGCATTTTTTTAAACCTTGACTAGTTTTGTATATATTAAGACTTAATTATGCCATTTTTGAAGATTATAAGTACTTGCTATATAGAGATTATATAGATATTTGCACTGTATTATATGAATTGACAACTTCTAATGATATAAATAGTGTCACGGTGTCTGGAGTGGCTCATAGCTAGGAATGCCCAATTTCAGACAAGACTGTCAGAAAATAGGGCAGACACCCCAAACTGATCATTAGATTTCACCAAACTAGAATCAAATGTGGACTCCTGGAGCACTATAGTAGCTTTAACATGAAGCCAGACAGTCCCCTTAGGCATTCCAGTCCCCTTTTACCAACCAGACAAACTGGACTTTATGGTGAAAGGTTATTAACTCCAAATTCTCCACACATTAGGTTCTTCCAGCTCAGGGGGTTAGTCAATTATCCAGGTCAATGGATACTTCAGATCACACACTAAACATAACCGCTACATCCAATCTTTAGTAAACTAATTAAAAATGTATTAACTAATAAAAAGTAATGGGAGTTATTTAATGGTTAAAGCAGGTAAAATATATTTCAATTGGATCAGAGCATATAGTCCAAAATAATAGCAGGGATGTTAAATCTTGGTTTTCTATAAGTCTCTAGGTTGCTCAAAAGTTTGGGGACCTCAGTCCTTTTGTTCAAAATTTCCTGTTGTTAGAATTCACCAGTCCAGAGATGGGGTAGGAAAGAGGTGGCTAGTGGCTTTTGTTCATTCCTTTTATATGTTGATTCCTTTTTGCTGGAAAAATCCTGATTGTGTTCCATGTTATACAGCTTCATGGCTTACATGATCTGCCATGTCCTTCATTTGAATTACAGATTCTAGTTTGCATCTTTTTTTACATACTGTTTGAGATGCCTTTGGGGATGATGTGCAGATGCCCTTGTCTGCAGTTCCATTGTTATTTCTAAAGATCTAACCTGTGGGCAAGTCTCCAGCTCACATCATGTTTGAGGTACAAACATAGCAAAGTTTCATAACTTCTGATAGTTATTACACACATTATTCCAAGATAAAAATATACAGCAGGTTATAACTTTTTCAATTATACCTTACAAGGCATACACAATTCTGATAAATCTTTTACAAAGTAACAGTGGTGGCCATATTAGTGTAGATAGTCACCTTCCCCTTTAGACAACCTTACAACTAGATCACATTAAGGCATAAAAACAAGGGAGTGGAGTTCATATCGATCACCCTTAGATGTCAATTTCTTGAGTTTTAAGTATTCACTTTCTCAACCATCATTTATTAATGACAATCTTTTGCATAAAATATGAAATTAGATTTAGAGCATATTGTCAACAATACTGGTCATACATTTAACATACATATTAACCCCAAACACAGCACTTTCCTTTAAAAGGAATAGAAAATGATTTCCCCACCATACACCTGTTGGTATTTGTTTCCCTGTAATTTAGCTGCTTCACTGAATAGTTTCAACAAGCTCTGTACCCATTTGTTCTAAAGAAAATGCAGTTGCTCAGCTGGAGCAATTTTTTCCCTCAAAAAGCCTCATTTTCACATAAAAATATTGCACACATAGAAGTTTGGATTCAGAACAATGCAGTTTCTGTTAAAATAAATGAGTAGCTATTCCTTTCTTCCTATGGTAGAATCTGGGGTATACTTCTGGAGGAATAGTTTAAATAGAATACAGAGTGCCCTCTATAGTTACCCATTACTAGAAAGGAATAAAAATTGCCCAATGCGTTTTTTGTGTGGATTTTTGAAAGTGTGATGGTATTATCAATCATATTAGAGTACATTTATACAGTTTATGGGCGATACCAAGCTGGGAGGGATTGCAAAGGTTTTGGAGGACAGAATTAGAATTCAAAATGATCGACAAACTGAAGAAATGGCCTGAAATAAAAAGGAGGAAATTCAACAAGGACAAATGCAAAGTACTCCACTTAGGAAGGAATATTAAATTGTACAAATACAAAATGAGAAATGATTACTTTGGAAGGAGTACTGCAGAAAAGACTCTGGGGGTTATAATAGATCACAAAGTAAGAACAGGTCTTCATTGTAATACTGTTGCTCAAACAAAATTGAACAACATCCTGAGATGTAGTAGCACAAATGTAAGCAAGACAGAGAAGTAATTCTTCTCCTCTACTCAGCTGTGATAAGGTCTCAACTGGAGTACTGTGTCCTATTCCGGGCACTGCACTTTGGGAAAGATGAGGACAAATTGGAGAAAGTCCAGAGGAGAGCAACAAAAAAATTATTAAAGGTCAAGAAAACATGACATACAATGAAAGATTGAAAAAATTGGGTTTGTTTAGTCTGGAGAAGAGAAGACTGAGGGGTACATGATAACAGTCTTCAAGTATGTGAAAGGTTGTTATAAGAAAGAGGGTGATAAATTGTTCTGTTTAACCACTGAGGACATGACAAGACATAATGGGCTTAAATTGCAGCAAGGGAGATTTAGGTTAGACATTAGGAAAACTTCCTAACTGTAAGTACTGGAACAAATTACCTAGGTAGACTACAGAATCTCCATCGCTGGAGGTTTTTAAGAACAGGTTAGACAATGATCTGTCAGGGATAGTCCAGATAATACTTAGTCCTGCCTCAGTGCAGAGGATTGGACTAGATGACCTATGGAGGTCCCTTCCAGTCCTACATTTCTATTATTCTACAGTTATTTCCTTCTCATTTCAACATTTAATTAAAGAAGATGCATTACAAAAATATTAGTGAATAGTATAAAAAACAGAACAAAATAGAAATGGTCAGTAATAATGTCATAAAAAGGTATCCAGTATTATAATCTCATGTGCTGAATGATACAGGGAATTGTGGAAAGAAAAAACAATGTTTTTGGTATGTGAAAGGTTTCATAAAAAGAGGAAGGTGTCATCTGTAAAATGCATACACACAAAGAAATATTACTCTGAAGCGCTAACTATTCTCTACATAGCTGAAAAATATAAAAATAAACACTTTTAATTAGCCTATTATATTTGCTAAAAAAACATATTATAGATCAGTGGTGAACAAACTTTTCCAGTCACACCCCCCTTACCATTCACGGAATTTGTCACACCCCGCTTCCCCCAGTCGCACTCCATTGCCACCCTTACTTCTGTGCTGCTGCTGGGGGCAAGCGCTGCCTTCAGATCTGGGCAGCCGGAGAGTGGCAGCCGCTGGCCCGGATGTTCTTGTTGTTTTCGGTGAGAGAGGACTATTTTTTTAATCATGCTCCCTTCCCACCCTGATATACCCACTCTATTTTCATCCTACTCTCGCTATTATGGAAGCAGGTTCTATGGGACCCATGAGTTCCCAGTTTTTTGGTGCCCCCCTCCCCCCGAGAACCTCTTGCATCCCCCAGAGGGGTACCCCCCCCCCAGTTTGCACACCACTGCTGTAGATATTAATAGGCTTATTTTTATTTTGAAAAGACAAAATTATCCATAAGTATTTGCTCATTAGGGCTTATTCCTAGGATAAATTTGCAATTTACATATTTTTCTACGTTCTTTTTGAACAATATTCTCTATTAAGTTCAGTAGCTACCACTGTCACACACCAATCCTATCTTACATCTTTTCACCCTCTCCTGTGAAATGAAACATCTGAAGCAGGTTTTACCATATATTAGAGACTTGGAGATTCTGTATAATTATGCCAATTTCCAAGGAATAAATGCTAAAGTGCTTAGATAAAATATAGTTGAAAAAAATCAGCATTCACAGATCACTAGATTCAGGCTCATTAGGTTACATCATCTGCCCTCTAGACATCAATTAATGGAATGACTAGAGAACGAACTGCTCCCAGATCTTTGGGTCTATTTTGTAGCCAAATTAAATGAAGAAGGGGGAGTACAGGAAGAACAGATAATAGAATTTCAGAAGAATATACAAAGGGATTTTTAATCTTTTGAACAGTATATGCCGAAGGCTGTACCTAGAAAACGGCAAGAAGTGAAACACTCAACCTAGCTGGGAAATACCCAAGTACTGATTCAGTATTTTTACTAATCTGGTTTTCCCAAAAATGTTCTTTTTGAGTAAGGTTTGTGTTATTAGAAATCAGAATTACTGATTTACTATAGCTTAAACTATGAATTGACACATAATATAGCTGGTATATTTTGACAGAACACATCGGCAATATAGTTGGATTTTTCCAGAACATCCTAATATTCCCTTAACTTCACTGGAACACCAGTACAGCATGGCAGTCTTTGGATGCCTTGAAGCCCCAGGCAGCTATTGCAGGTAAGGGCATGGATCAAAACCAAACCTCGCATCTGAAACTACCAATCACTACCTTTATAGCAGCATCTGAAACATCAAATATAGATGTCCTGCTGGGAGTCCCTAGATTTGAACATCTGGGACTGCTATCTAAAGATTTTTATTGAAAACATCTCAACTGCACATGGAAAAAGAGAAGAAGCCAGTACCCAAAATACATTGGTATTCATAGGTCAATAGCTTGAATTGAACCTCTGTGCTTCCTCTTGCTAAATCCCACCAAGAAGTCTGGTCACTGAATTCTGAACCCACCGGATCTTCTATCTGGTCTTTAAGGGTACCCCAGGCAGGCTGCATTACAGTAATGCAATCTGAAGCCATGAAAGCATGGATAACTGTGTCAAATATGGCATTTAGGAGAAATTGCAGCAAACATCGCTTTAAGCACCAATGGAAATATATATTTTTGTCTTCTCAAGTAACCTGGGATTCCAGGAGGAAAACGGGGGATTCAAAAGTACCTCTAAATTACAAACCTCCTGAAAGGCTAGTTAAGTGTCCTCAATAATAAGAGCAGGCATTATTTCTGTTATACTTTCAAATTCTTTTCCTAAATCAACCAGCATCACCTCTGTTACTTAGATTAGCCTCAGGATAGCTCACTTTTACCCAAAGTTCATTTAAGCCAGGCATTGGAACTGACTGGTCATCATAGCACTGCTAGGCCCAGTGTGCATCTTGAGTATTCTTCTGGCACTCCATGCCAAGCATCTCATTATCCCCTCCAGTAGTCTCATATAAACATGGAACAAGAAGGGTGACAGCATAGCTTCCTGCAAGTAAGAGCCTTCTGGGGCAGATAAATAATTTGCCATCATGGCAATTTGGTATCTCTACAATGAGAAAGGATAGAACCACTCATGCAGGGTCTACATCAGACCGACTAAACCTCATGGGCAATAGCATCAAGGGCTGTGGATTTAAAAGAAGTGCCTTGGCAACTGACCTTTGTTCATCACTAATGGGAGACCATAAACTATGAAACTGGTGTACTCTCTTACCCAGGACTGAAACCAGAATGACTAGCTTGAAAGAAATCTGTAGACTCCAGGTATCAGAGTTACTTCACCTCCACCTTCATAATAAACTTTCCCAATTGTTTTCAATTGGTGCATCTCTATTAAAAGGATAAAACATAGCCGTGTTCTTCAAAAATCTATTATATTTTATATATAGCTAGTAATTAACTACATTGAGTTTGAGGCAAAACAAGATCTTATATTGTGGCCTTTGTAAAGATGAATTGCAAGGCCTTTTGAATTAATTACAATTGATGTAAAGTACTTTGAAGTTTAAAAAGAGAAAGAATAAAAGTAATTATGCAACTAATAGATAATACATTCATTAACATTGCTACTGCATCATTTTCTAAAATATACAGATTTTTTTGCCAAGATTTAAAGATCAGTGAGGGGAAGGGGAAAAAAAGTCTTATACATTTGTTTAACTTGTTAATCAAAATTTAATCTTTAAATTCATTCACATCTTGAAAAAACTAGCTGCATAAATTAAAATGAGACTTCTCTACCAGAAGTAGTTTAGTTAAACTCATGGAAAGTTAGAAACAAATCTTTACAGGCCCAAGGGCTGCCCACAGATATTTGTTTCTCTTTCACTAGAAGTCTGCATACTTTTGACCTAGTTAGATTATTGCTTGGGAGACGGGGAGGTAGATGCGTGGTTTTACCTGGCATTGAAAGCCACATTCCCAGTAGGCTCCCATTAATGCACCTTCAAAATTTGCAGGTGTATCTATTCATATATGAAACATTCTGTGTAAAGAATATATCAAAGGTAGCTTGGAAAAACAACAGGAATAATAAGGGGATTATAGGAGTTGATTTATATGGATACACAAAAAGACAAAAGATCCACATTTTCAATCCTGAGTGCCTAAAATAGTGCTCCTAAATAAAAGTGGCCTGACTGATTACCAATTAAATAAGTTTAAGTAGAATAGGACACACTGATTCAATTACAAGAGAAGTCTGAAGTATCATCTGCATCCTTCCTTTGGTATGCTAATCAACAATCAAAGACTAGATTATTTTTTCAAATCACTACCACTTGTCCTCTGATAATCAATGAGTCCATTTTTTTTTCACCTGGACAAACAGAGGAAGGCTCATCATTTCTTTAGCCATGATTTATTAAATCAAAGAAACCTATATAATCATGAGATCAAAGACAATCCATTTTCTTCTTGCTGGACATCTTTCCTTTTGAAATGAGTAACCCAAATTGTAACTCAAGAACATAACACTTTTGCAGTGTAAACATATCCTGCTAGTTTCATAACCTCATAGCTGAATAGAAACTCTCCCAGACTGCAGATTTCTTTGGGATGTTTAAGATCTCCTAAAAGTTAAAGCCGTGTTTGTGATGGTTGTTTTTAACAGAAAATGGGAATCTTTGAAAGCATTTTTAATCATTATTATTGTGATTGCCTGAAAGTAATATAGTAGATAAGCCACCTAAACTTCAAGTTATTGCTTGAAGAGCTGCATCTATGTAGTTTTATGAAGTTGATATATTTAACTTCATAAAACTACATCGATGTAGCTCTTCAAGCAATAACTTGAAGTTTGATAGAGACAAAATCTTTTTGACTTAAGTAGTTGAGTAAATTCTACTGATTTTTTAAGTTGTAACAAACAAATATATAATTTCCGTTGGTATTAATGAGCGAATGGCATGTGTTTTCTTAATTAGACGTTATTATTCATAGATCTGAGCTTATAGGTTCTTGGGACTAACTGCAATGGGATGTTGTCTAAGTAAGGTGATTGTGCTCATTATTCTAGATAGATCCAGTGAACTATTAATATTGCCCAACTTTTCTCATTATATGATCCAGTTTTCAGTTGCTTATAACTTTGCCAAATGTTTTATGTATCCAGCACATTTAACTAATACAAAAAATATTTGTTGTGCATTTTAATTGAATTTGAATTTCCAGCCAAATAGAACTTGAAATTAATCACAAGTTAAAAAAATGTTTTTACTTACTAGACAATTAATCATTCTGTTTTCCAACTTAATAAAAATTAAAATGTGAATAAGTGTAAATTAAGTTGTATTATTGTTTAAATAAATGTATATTAATAGTGAATTCTTCTATTTGGCAAAAAGAAGCACCAAGTTTAGTGTAACGGCTGTATTTAGTTGCAAAACAACATATTTTAATGGTTGACAATTCAATAAGAATCTTTAGGAAAATCTTTCTTTTGGAAAATAACTAAAAATACAAAATAAAATTAAAATTGATTATATGACTTACAGTTTATTCCTTGTTGATTTAAATCATTATTAAAATTGGTGATTTAAATTGCTTTGATATAGATTAGTCCACCCAGGTAGTGACACCCGCTTGTTTTGGATCAGAGGCTTGAAATTTGTCAGGGGGTGGTCTTTGTGTGAAGAATATGCCTTTTTGGGTGTATACCTTATGATAGTATATGATCCAGTGATTTAAAAATGTATTTTTTCCACAGAACCCCTACCTTATTCATTGTACAAAAAGAACAGTACTCACTTCAATATTTTGTTTTCCCCTCATTATTCAATCTGGGGGCCCTGCCTTATTTAGTACACGCTATTCAAAAACCTTGCTCCGAAAACAAAACTATTCAGCTTTTTCACAGACTTGCCTATGGTGCTCATCCTTATAGTATATAATTGATTCCCAAATATAAATGAAGTTATTAACACCCTGGTGAGATGAGGGTGTGGCATTATCCCAGTTTTACAGATGGGGAAGTAAGGCACACAGAGATTAAGGTCATAAAGTTTAAGGCCAGAAGGGACTCCTAGATCATCTAATCTGACCTCCTGTACATCATAGGCATCAACACCACCCAGCACCCACACACTAAGCCCAACAACTGAAATGAGACCAAAGTATTACAACCCACAGGAGACAAGACTATTTAGTGCCATGGGAAGAGAATAGGAGGGACTGAGGTGCACCATTGCTAAAGGCCCTCACAATCACAGGGAAACAATTAAATGAGATATACCTAGTTAGTTCTGGCAAGTGACCCACATCCACATGCTGCAGAGGAAGGCGAATCCCCTCTCCCACCACAGTCATTTCCAATCTGACCTGAGGAAAAATTCCTTTCCAACTCCACATATGATGATCAGTTAGACCCTGAGCACAAAAGCAAGAAGAAGCCAGCCAAGCACCTGAAAGAGAGAAAACTCTGTGCTACCTCAGAGACCTGGCCCACCCCACCCAATATCCCATGTGATGCTGTGGCTATCCCTAATGCTTCAGAGGAAGGAGATAAAAAAATCTCCCAAAATACATTGGTGTCGGGGAATCCCTTCCAGACCCTTACTGGTGGCCAGCTGAAACTCTGAATGATAAGCTTTAGGACCATAAGACATACACCTGAAGTAAGCCCCAAGGCTGTAGAGCCCTGCCCCCTACCTTCACAAGTAACCCCGTGATACAGGAGCACTCACATTCCACTCTAGCTCTCTCTTTAAATGAATTAAGTTATTTGGCCCCCCCACAGCTCCTAGTGGGAGTCTGTCCCAGAACCTGATAGTTCGGAACCTTCTTCTAATTTCCAGCCTGAATTTGTTCATGGCCAGTTTATATCCATTTGTTCTTGTGCCAATATTGTCCTTTAGCTTAAATAGCTCTTCACCTTCCCTGGTATTTATAGAATATTAGATTTGGAAGGGATCTCAGGATGTCATCTAGTCCAACCCCCTGCTCAAAGCAGGACCAACCCCAATTAAATCATCCCAGCCAGGGCTTTGTCAAGCCAGGTTTTAAAAACCTCTAAGGATGGAGATTCCACCACCTCCTTAGGTAACCCATTCCAGTGCTTTACCACTCTCCTAGTGGAAATGTTTTTCCTAATATCCAACCTGGACCTCCCGTACTGCAACTTTAGACTGTTGCTCCTTGTTCTGTCATCTGCCACCACTGAGGACAGCCTACCTCCATCCTTTCTGCCATGCCCCCTAAGTATTTATTAGATCCCCTACAAAGTCTTCTTTGTGTTAGTCTAAACAAGCCAAGCTCTTCAGACTCCTCTCATAAGATAAGACCTTCAGTCCCCCGGTCATCCTAGTAGCTCTTCTCTGCAACTGTTTCAGTTTAAATTAATTTTTCTTGAACATGGGTGATCAGAATTGTTTATAGTATTCCAAATGCTTTCTTACCAGTTCCTTGTAGAATGGCATTAATACTTCTCTCTCTACTGGAAATGCCTCACCTAATACATCACAGGATCACATTTGCCTTTTTTTCACAGCCACATTGGTGGCTCATAGTCATCCTATGACCAGCCCACACACCCAAGTCTCTCTCTTCCATGAACTCCAGCTTATAGCAGAAATTCTTATGACTCTAAGTGCATGATCTTGCACTTTTTGCTATTGAATTTCATGGCATTTCTGTCACTCCAGTCTTCAGGAGTATCCAGATCTTCCTGTATAATATATACCTAGTCCAATCTGAGATATCTAGAACCTGAATTTTCAGACTATTTAGTATTCTTAGGCATTTTATAAGTTCAAAGCACAGCCCCCATTAATTTCAATTGGAATTGTGAGTGGTCAGCCATTTTGCAAATCAGATCTCAACTCAGGCACTCAGAAAATGAGGAACACACAGTTAGTGACCACCTGTGAAGAGTCTGGTATTAGGCCCACCTTTACAAAACTATTTATGTGCCTAACCATAACTAAAATCCCATGTTTAGGTGCCACTGTGATACACAAAATTCTTACTTGGCTGTCTGTCGGTGCCTAAAAGACACTTGACATCTAACTTTTTGCAGTAAAAGTTCCCTAGACCCCTAAGTTTCTGCCTCTGAGCATGTGCACTGCTGCTGCATTCAAGGTGTTTGGATGCCTATCTCCTGCCTAAGCCCCAGAGCGATCCACAAATGGGAAGGGGAAGGGAAGATAGATGCTCCTTCACCTGACCCAGTAGGCATACTCAGAGGCTGCCTGATTCCACACAGAACATCTGGAGAGGGAGGAAAGGAGGAGAACCTTCATTATAACCTTTATCCCAGTGGTGAGCATACTAACCCAGGACATGGGAGACACTTGGGTCAAGTCCCCCATACCCTAATTAAAAGCAATTTGAACAGGGATCTGCCACTTCTCATATAAGTACCCTAGCCAATGGGCTAGAGTTTCCTGTTTTTTCCTGGGCCAAATAATATTGAATTATTCAATTATTTAGAGTAAAACAACTTCAATAGGAAAGACTGAGGACATTCAGATCAGACTATTCCATTAAAACATATGTATAAATATTTGAAGTGTTTGCAGAATTGGCCTAACTCACAAAAATCAGTTTGTTTGTGTGTTTGTTTGTATAAAATGTTTTTACTTGATTTACAAAGTTACATGATTTGTAGCCCGAATACTGCCTTCCTAATGTAAATACAGAAAGTCCCTAAGCAAAGTTAAAATACATAATAAACATGGAACACAATAAATGAATAAAACATAAATGTCACCTATTGTATCTTGTTTAATAATGGTCAATGCTATGGTATGACTAAATTTTAAGTTTGCTTGAATATCTAGTGGTAAACCACCTCACATTTATCAAACTTTAGTAAGCTTACTGAAATAATTAAAACTATAAAGCATTATTACATCAACATTATAAATATGTTTAAATGTACGATTAAGCAAAGAATAGCAAAAAACACAGTTACTAGAAACAAGGAGAGCACCCTACAATCACATTTTGAAGTGCTGAATGTTAAGACTATATAAAGCTAATGAAGAATTTTTTTTAAAAATTAAAGTTTTATCATGCTCCGATTACAAAACCAAATGCAGAGTATCTGATTTTATATCCAGTCTTCAAAAAACATCCTTTGTCACTAAGAATCTGATCAGCTAAGTACCCAGAAAGAACATGTATATTAAAACATACAGCAGGGAAGGATGGAAGGATTTGGGGAAACCTCAAGGAAATAATTGAAAAGTATAGCCGTTATGTGTATGTGCCATGAGCTATTGCAGGGATGGTAGAGCAAAAACAATAGAATAGTCTACAAAATATGCAGTCTAAACCATTTTGAAGGTTGAGATTTGTACACATTTAATTCAGTATCTGTTCTGTCCAACTCTGGATACCTAATCCCACTTTTTGCTTTGCTATTATCTTAAAATATTGTATAATCTTAGCAAATCTATAATATTGGCTGGGTCATTGCAGTCTTCAAAACACATGTGCTCTTGGGTTTCCATGTACTATACACTTTAGATAAATAGAAAACCCAGAGTGTGAGAATGCCATAGAGATTAAAACATATCCAGAAGAGACAGACAAACCTGCTGAGTCCCAAAGATGTACTGTATTTGGAATGCCAGAATGGATGCTTGGTGACAATAGGTGAGAATGGGATGAGAGGAAGGAGGATAACAAGGCAGAAGGGGAACAAATGTTATCACACCCAGGATAGAAGTTTGATCAGCCAGAAACTAAATTGTTTTGTGAAGGAGGAAAGGACAGTAAAATCAGGGTAGATGCAGGGAAAATCCTAAGTGGGTTAGAAGGGAGAAAGGACTGAATGAGGAAGTGAGAGGGATGGAAGGGAACAGATTCCAAAAAAGGTTAAGATAAACATGCAAAGAACTTGCCATCCTCCTGTGGTAAGTTCTTGTACTCTGATTTTCAGGAGGGAAGTGATTTATTGACTAAAATTCAGTAGGGCCAAGAGAATGGGTCTGAAAGTGGGACAAGGGGGTAAGGGAATTGCAAAACATTTATATTTTACATCCAAATGTTTGTTCTCTCACCAGCTCTAGTGACCAAGGCAGAACTCCTTATTTTCCTCCCTAATTTTGCTGTTTTAGCCTGTTGACAACACTACTAGCAATCTACTTGCTACAGTTTACTTCTTTGACACTTCCCCTTCTTTCTCCCCACACCTGCAGCTTGTTTACCAAGTCTTACTGCTTCTTGAACTATAAACACATCCATGAATTTGTCCTTTCCCTTCTGTCCCAGCGACTAAACCCTAATTCATTGATGAATTAATGCAAAGTGTTCTGAATACTTAGGATTTGATCCACCTCCAATGGATTTGGTGCTCTGAAGCTCTGTATAAACACAACTATTATTTGGTTACTTTCTGGCTCGATTACTGTAACTGCTTCTCAAGCCTCCCTGAGTCGCATATTGATTTCCTCTTGTCAATACAATTCAACAACTTCCTGTGGGTTGCCCGGTATATGTTATCTTGAGGCTAGCTCCTCAGGGCAGGTACTTGCCTGTGTGTGTGCACTGTATAGAGCCAAATACCTTGCAGCCACTTAATTAAATTTTAATAGATGATTGAATGTGATACTGCCTCCACTTTACCAGATGCGGAGTATGGAGGAGTTACACATATGTTAGTGTAATAAATGCAATATGCACCTCAGTTTACCTTTTCATTTTATACTGCCTGACTGCAAGGAATTAAATCAGTGGCTGCTATTGGGGACTTCCCTAGGAACTGAAATTAGAGGGGGGTGTACAAAGTACAGGATTCGGGGGGTTGAAAATGACTAAACTGGAAATACTACATGATGTAATTAGTTGGCCACTGGGTCAGGAGGGCAGGATAGGGGAGTTCAGGAGGAGTTCCAAAACAAAACAGGAAATTAAACAAGAGCAAAGATAAGATGCTGTTCATAGAACACCAAGGGTCCTTAAAGCAACAATGGAGAGCTATGAATTGGGAAATAGCCTTGCCATCCAACCATGCTGGCAAAGATTACTCTTCTCAAACCTGGGTCCAGGATAAAAGGGCATACTAAACTCTACAGATGCTGCTCTATGGAAAAAAGGGTTTGAATGGGTTTTCAGCAGCTGCTAAGGGAGGAGACAATGACAGAGACAGAGAAAGTAGGTTGCTTCAGGTAGGCTGCCTCCCGTACTTAAAGACTGAGATTTGGGTAAGTGGAAATATGCACACTGGCTTTTTAAAATCCCTGTATCCTGCATGCTATGTATCTTTGGTTGAATGCATAAATAATGTTCTGTTCTGAAGAAGCTGTTATTAAGTCTCTGTAAATCAGCTGCTATCATAGGCTTCTGGAGGAAAAGGGCTTACTGGTGCAAAACACAGCTGGGCTTGTTGGATTCACATACTTGATAAATAGGGAGCTGCAGCCCAGAGGTCCAGTCTGAGTAGTAGGACCATGTGGTTCCACTCAGAGGTGTGAAGATAGCAAAATCTGTCCCCAACTGACTGTACATGAGAAGGAATAAAACGAATCTAAACCCAGCTCTCCCTTTAATTGTGACACTATGAATCATTGTATAGACATCTCATAGACACTGTCTATGTGATGGGGTGGGTTCGGAGTTACTACAGAGAATTCTTTCTTGGAGGTCTGGCTTGTGAGTCTTGCCCACATGCTCAGGGTTTAGCTGATTGCCATATTTGGGGTCAGGAAGGAATTTTCCCCCAGGGCAGATCGGCAGAGACCCTGGGGGTTTTGCGCCTTCCTTTGTAGCATGGGGCACGGGTCATTTGCTGGTGAATTTTCTGTACCTTGAAGTCTTTAAACTATGATTTGAGGACTTCAATAACTCAGTCATAGGTTAGGGTCTATTACAGGAGTGAGTGGGTGAGGTTCTGTGGTCTATATTGTACAGGAGGTCAAACTAGATGATCATATTGGTCCCTTCTGACCTTAAAGTCTATGAGTCTATTCTGGATACGTATTAGAGGCAGGTAGCATTAGTCCTGCACTTGCATAACTCTGAGCCTTTTAAATATAAAATATAATCCTCTTCCCACCCCAGCCTATCCCCAAATCCTCACACCCATGAAGAAAGAGGGCATCTGATTCAGAGGATTATTTAAAATTTCTTCTATCTGGGAGAAAGGCAGGCACAACAATTTTTGCATCGACTGTGGTAAACTGATGAGTACTCATTACCCACAGTAAGGATTATATGCTTAATCTATAGTAGCCAACAGGTTCACAACATCAAATTTAAAGCTTGCTGCAGTAGCATATTGGTTTCCCAGCAGATTAAAGTGCTTGTCTTTGATTCACAGACCTTGAATGCGTTGTTGTGCTAGTTCTTCCTTTCCCACTTTTATACGGGTTGCCGCTTTGATTTTTATAATACTGCCTCAGTCTCCATAGATGATAATGCAATTGTACTTTTTATATGCTTTTATTACTGAATGACTAGCATGTCTTTTACTCAAGCTGTGACTCCCATTGCATCCAGATCTCTATTTTTCATTTGCTTATTATTTTTATGTCCCCATTCTTTGCCATCTAGGTTCATGACATAAATTACACACAATGATGTTTGCAGCATTATTGTGGCTGTGTTGGTCCCAGGATATTAGAGAGAGACAAGGTGGGTGTGGTAATATATTCTATTGGACCAACTTATGTTGGGGAGAGAGAGATCTTCTTCAAGTCTGGGAAATGTACTCAGACTGTCACAGCTAATACAAGATAGAACAGATTGTTTAGCATAAGCAGTTAACATGTTGTGATAGGCATGCATAGGACCTATGGATCTAGAAAGGTGTGTTGTGGGAGGTATTGATCATTGCAGCAGTGGAGATATGTCTAGAGGTTTCACTATCTGTTATACTGGTCGGCTCTGGTGCTGCTTTGAGCTGGTCTGTAGGGAGCTTGCTTCCGATGAAGAACTTGGAGAAGTTGGGGGGCTGTTTGATGGCAAGAAGAGGGGGTTCAGGAAAGATTTATTTCAGGATGTGGTTCTCATTGAGTAAGGGTTGTAACTGTTTGATGATACCTTGTGTGGGCTCCAGGGTGAGTAGTAGGTGACAACTAGGGGGATGCAGTTAGAGGGAGTCCTCATCTAGTGCACTAAATGCCTAAACTATGTGGGTGAAACAAGACAATCACTATGGTCTCACATCAGCTCATACAGAAAAATGATAAAAAACAACACTCTATCACCTGTGGGTGAACACTTTTCATGGAGCGATCATTCTATGTCAGTCGTCATCCTCAAAAGAAACCTGCATGGTACATTTAGAAGACAAGCCTGGCAGCTTAAATTCATAACTCTGCCAGACACTAAAAACCATGGACTAAATAGAGACACTGTTTTAATCAGCCATAAATCCAATCTATAATCCACTAAAACCCACTCCAGCCCAGCATTGCGTCCCCATCCCCCTGACCGGAGAAATATTAACAGGACACTTCACCTTGAATGATCCCTTGAAACATGTCAGCTACTTACGCTAACTAAACAACCTGCATTTAGCTGTGACATTCTGAATACATTTCCCAGACATGAAGAAGAGCTCTCTCTCACCAACAGAATTTGGCCCAATGGAATATATTACCTCACCCACCTTGTCACACAGTGTTCTTAGTTCAAATTCTTGTAACAGACAGACACACAAACACCTGCTCTTTTTCTGGCTTCCCACATAACTACAACCACCACCACCAGAAATTGCCTACATTGATGCAAATGCTTAAATAAAAGGATATCCTGAAGGCTAAAAATGAAATCATAGAAGATTAGAGTTGGAAGGAACCTCAGGAGGTCATCTAGTCCAACCCCCTGCTCAGAGCAGGACTAACCTCAGCTAAATAATCCCAGCGAGAATTTTGTCAAGCCGCATCTTAAAAACCTCTAAAGATGGAGATTCCACCACCTCCCTAGGTAACCCATTCCAGTGCTTCACCACCCTCCTAGTGAAAAAGTTTTTCCTAATGTCCAACCTAAACCTCCCCCCCTGCAACGTGAGACCGTTGCTCCTTGTTCTGTCATCTGCCACCACTGAGAACAGCCTAGCTCCATCCTCCCTGGAACCCCTTTCAGGTAGTTAAAGGCTTCTATCAAATCCCCCGTCATTCTTCTCTTCTGTACACTAAACAAGCCTAGTTCCTTCAGCCTCTCCTCATAAGTCTTGTGCTCCAGCCCCCTAGTCATTTTTGTTGCCCTCCGCTGGACTCTCTCTAACTTCTCCACATCCTTGTTGTAGTGGGGGGGCCAAAACTGGACACAATACTCCAAATGCGGCCTCACCAATGCCAAATAGAGGGGAATGATCACTTCCCGTGATCTGCTGGCAGTGCTCCTACTAATGCAGCCCAATATGCTATTAGTCTTCTTGGCAACCAGAGCACACTGCTGACTCATATCCAGCTTCTTATCCACTGTTACCCCCAGGTCCTTTTCTGCAGAACTGCTGCCTAGCCCATCAGTCCCCAGTCTGTAGCTGTGCATGTGATTCTTCCATCCTAAGTGCAGGACTCCTTGTTGAACCTCATCAGATTTCTTTTGGCCCAATCCTCCAATTTGTCTAGGTCCTTCTGTATCCTATCTACCACTCCCCCTAGCTTGCTGAGGGTGCCATCTACGCCATCCTCCAGATCATTAATGAAGATGTTGAACAAAACCAGCTCCAGAACCAATCCCTGGGGCACTCCACTTGTTACCTGCTGCCAGCTAGACATCAGGCCATTGATCACTACCCGTTGCGCCTGATGATCTAGCCAGCTCTCTATCCATTTTATAGTCCATTCATCCAAACCATACTTTTTAAAATAAGAATGTAGGCTCTGGCAGATTGCCAGAATGACCGAGTTTATAGCAGCAAACCTCCACTCCCTCCACTACTGCATGTGTACAGGTGGGGACTGTTGGTAAATATGCCTGAGCTAATCTGAGCTGTCACAGCACTACATACAGTAAGAGAAGGTCCTTAACTGCCTAAGCACACAGAGTTTACTTTAATAATATTTTGCACTTTTTCAGCATATTCTGTCCCAGGTTCTTAAAGTGGTTTACAAATGTTCATATATTCAAGCTCATATTGTATCTATTCAGCATATAATTATTATAACTCTCATTCTACAGATTGAAAAACTAAGGCACAGAGGTAAAATGACTTACAGAATCACCCAGTAAGACCATAACAGATAACAGAAGAAGAACCAGAAACCTGATTTCAGTTGCATCAGTTAAAAAACCTTAATCCCCATTTTTCTAAAAAGTTTCTCCATACTTGCAATAGCTTCTCTGCTTCAACTTGCAATTCATAGCACACATATATAACATACTAACATTCACACATCCCACTAAGCAGGCAGACAGCCACATTCTGCATCAGCTGAAGCTTCAGGGTACCTTTTAAAGGCAGACTCAAACAAGTTCCTTGCAGCCATCCAGGAATAGGACTAGCTAGAGAGAAAGATTAATACTAGCTAATTAGAGGGACCATTCCGGGGAGATGGGGGAACGGACATTGACCCCCTAATAGAGGCAATTTGTCAGCTTTTTAATAATAAAGGGCAAAGTCTAGAGATTCTCAGCTGTTTTGTGTCCTCCAGAATGCTTTCTCATCTAAGTTAGAGGAGGATAATAAAATATGAGCCTCCATTCCTTTTGTTTGCGCCTTTGTAATCTTCAGACTACCATACAAGGCAATCTATTGGGGGCTATAACTCTTTATAAATGACCAGTCACTATAGTAAATAGGTACTAAAGATCATCTGAAGATCACTTGGCAAATTTCAGCTAGTGAAGAATGCAGCTGTGCACTTGCTGAGCAGTGTTTGCTGTAGGGGACGTATTACATCTGTGTTCCAAAGTTCATACTGACCTCCACTTTCATGCAATTCAAGATGCTAATTTTAACCACATTCTTCTTAGTATTGCTTTTGTAAAGTTAGGAGAGTTGTTGAAATGGTACCATTATTAGAAAACAGAAGCTACATCTCTGATGGCATTCTCATATTCAATTTCAAAGGTATCTGCATTTTTCCAACTTCTGCATTTAACTAATATTTCCATGGGGATCAATTATAAATAATAACATAAGATGGATCGTTCATGTCACTATAGTATTGATGGATTTGGGAATGGTTAGTTGCCATGGTGATGACTTCGCTAGGGCATACTGGGATAGGTTAGTCAAAGAATAGGAGAGGTCGTGTTTTGCATGCACATTCAACTTAATTGATCTTGACATGATATAGACAAGAGGAAGAGTCCCTTGAAAGAACTTTGTTACGTTCAAGGACACAAGAAATGCCTCACAGATAGTCACTAGAAGATATTTATGCTAAAATGTTTCCCCTTTTTCCACACACTGCTATTTTGTAGTCTTTTGCATTTTAGCTAGAAAAAGCCCATTATTTATTTGTTTTCTGCACCAGTACTAAATTTAAATTGACAACCATTTATACAGGTGTTTTTTTCATTGTAAAATGAATGTATCATGTTTTATCATACACTTCATAGTTTAACATTAAGATTACTTTGCACTTGTCTAACATCCTTCATCTAGGATCTAGAAGCACTTTAAAAAATGGGGCAAATATTTCTATTATACAAAGGGGGAAACAGATACAGAGGTTAAGTGTTTTACTCAGTTACTCAAAATACAACCAGTCAGAGGTAACAGTGAGAATAAAACCAGAGTCCAGATTTTCAGGCTTTCACTATGTCTAGGATGTCTTTTTTTTATTTACATACACAAAGATAGCTATCCCTTACTGAAAACATTAAGAATTTGCTCATTTTTAATCTCTCTTATATGTGCAGATACATGTATTTGTAGCTCAATGAGCTTGCCTTGGTAAGTAAGTAATGCAGCACATAAGTGAGTGAATTAAATAATGTATAAAGTTTGTACACTAAAATATGCTATACATTTGGTGTAAATTAGCACCTGTATTTCTGGGAAAAGAAGCTGTTGGATATTGAAAAAACTAAACAAAATTTGTACATGAATTTTTCCTAAAGTAAAATTGCCCTTTGGTTTTAATGAACTCATAAATCTCTGAAGCTGCCATCGAGCTGATATCCAAACCAATGATTTCAAAGAAATTGATTTTTATGACTAGAGCTTGGAAAACCCAACTTGACAAGCAAGCTTTAAATATATCTCTGCCTTTTTAAGGTTCTTAACAGACAGAAAGATCTAGTGTTATGTAGTTTAAAAGAATTCAAATCCAAGTACTTTATAAAATTCCTATAATGCTCTACACTTCAACTCAGATTGAACAAATCTTTTAATACTCTCTCAACTCCTTTCCGGAGTAGCTATTCATATGCGGATAGCTACTAAATATTAAAAAAATTAACTGTGTTTGATTCAGGAATGACTGTATGTGAATGTGTTGACTGTATATGCATTCTATATATATGCTTTTATGTCTCTGTTGAACATCTGCCTTATAGCTGTCTGTCTGGCTTTTAATTGGCTCAATACAAAGTTAACTCTTTTCCCCCTCCTTTAAAATGAGCCAAACTATTTCCATAGACAAGTCCAAACCAATTTGAACATCCCCTAAATGTATGACATTTGGATCCAACTACAGGCCAAAGCATAGATGTGTGGGCCTGAGAGTGCTGGAACAATTTATATAGTGGGGGTGCTGAGAACCATTGAACCAGTCTATAAACCCTGTATATGATGGAAACCACTTCAAGCCAGGGGGTGTGGCAGCACCCCCGGCACCCTTAGTGCCAGTACCTATGGGTGGTCCTCTCACTAACTATTTTCAGAGAGAAAAAACAATAGGACTTCTGTAGAGCTTGTTTGTAGCATTAAGATAACAGACAGCTTTTGAGACACAATTCCACCATTGCTCCAAGAGGTGTAATAATTTGCTGCTGGCCCATAGCACAATTTGCTGCACTGGTCAGTGAGTAGATGGAGTGGTGCCAAGGCTCAGTCCATTCTGCATCCATTCCCCATCACTTCCTGCCCACTAGCTCTGGTGAGGGAATGAACAGATATATAGCAGCTGCTTATAACAGGACTCCAGGTTTGGATAGCCAGGATAGAGAGAGAAGACGTCCTTCAAGTCACCATAACCCTAAATATTTATAATTTCATACACAAGCACGAGAGAGCCTGACACTATTCTTGTAAGAGAGTAAACGGTGATAGGCAAGTTCATCCTTTTATAAGACACTTAAATAATATTCTGATTTAAAATCACTTTCATTTCTTTAAGACTTTCCAACAATTCCCAAAGATCAATTACAAGCAATACTACTTAGTCCATGCCTAATCAGCAATTACTTTAATGGTTATACCTTGGCCACAATACTGTGAACTCTGTTTCAGTTTCGACTCTTCTCCCTTCCAACTAAGATTACATTTAAAAGTCATCATTTTTTCCAGTCTTTTCCCACTTGGGTAAAGCACATTCATCCTATTATTATAGTCCTGATCCATTATTTGCCATACAGGTTTATTGCAATTAAACAGTCTGATCTTTAGAAAAGCAGAGTTTTAAGTTTAACTTCAGGTGTATCTAGAATAAGTCTTAATCAAGAATGCCCATATCAAGCAAAAAAAGTATTCTAGAAAGTTAGTAAACAGAAGTTGAGTGACCTGCAACGTCCTTTTCATTTTTCTTAGAGGAACAGATAGCTTTTCTCCAGGGCTCTTTTAATCATGTAGCATTAATTTCTTTAAGACATATCAATGTACCTGAGAATCACAGGAATAAAATATGTTCAACCTTGAAGCATTCATTGATTGCAACCCTTTGCTTTTCACACGTATCCAGCTTTCAGATCTCGGACGCTTAAATTGGATATCTGGGCCTCATTGTATTTTCTTTTTTAATATCCAGATGTCTATTCTCTATCATTTTTCTTCCATGGGTACAAAGGAAATTAGGTAAATGTATTAATAAAGCTTTTCTATATATATATTCCATTGTGACCTTAGGATAGAAATTCGTGTGGGCAGTTTCCTCCATCAGAAGTCTACAGCATGTCAGTCTTGCAAGTGACAGGTATAAGAAAGGAAATAAGAGGAAGATAAGGAATTCAAGTAAAGACTTGCTTGAGAAATTGAATTTAACTCGGAAATAATTACATCACCTCTACACCTTAAGAAGAATAATTTGGCATGCACAGGGATGGGAAATAGAAATCTGTCAGTGAAGTGAGATGTAAAGATAGAACACAAGATTTGGAAAGCCCTGTAACTTTTATGCAAAGTTATTTTCAAAAGCAGGGCTGGGACTGTTATTTAGTATAGTACACACAGCACAGCCATACAGGTTACCAATCTGTGGGAGCTCTGTTCTTTCAACAGCTCCTCCTATAACATAATTGTGATCTCTCCTGATTGCTGTCACTACCCCTTTCAAAAAAGACTTTGGAACCAAACCTCCATAGTCTCCATGGAGAGAAGTGCCTTTGTGATAATCTGACTTGGCTCTTTTGTGGACCCATCTTGTCAGCAAACCCCTGCAGAGAAATGCTAATTGAGCCCTTCTGACTCAGTGTGTCATCTTGGAGCGTCTTAACTCCATTTTGGAAGCATCTCTATGGGGGAGGAATCAGGCATTTGCTCACCTCACATATTTGGTCACCTCACAAACACATATTACACACTTGTGTGGGCACAGACACTTTGGAAAAGTAGGCCAGACTGCTCATCAATGAGAAATGTGGAGCATTCAGCAAATTTGGTTTACCATGCTAGTAACTCTGTTGGGAGATTTCAGAAGGCTTCAGTTACATTTGAATATAGAAGTGAATGGATGAATGCAGGAAGTGACCAAGGACAATGACATGCTGTATAATCACCTGCTTTTCTCCCGTTACTTTCTTCTAGTCACTCTCAGAAGTTCTACCTTTGGAATCTGTTTAATGTCCATTCTGGAAACAGCTATAGGGCCTAATTTTGTGCAGTGTTCAGAGCCATCAACTTCCATTAAAGTCAAGAGAACTGGGGATACTTAATACGTCCCATGAGATGATCAGCTTCTTGCAGAATTGAGCCTGTTTATGTGGGAAATATTCTGGCATACACATGTACACTGTGTGATAACATTTGATTTAGGTCGCTGCATATATTTTGAATACGTATCCTCTGTCTAGCTCGCTTATCCATTCAAAACAAATATTCACCTACAAAACATTTGCAGAATTTAAATAATTCTTTGCTGGCAGGGTGAACTAATGAGATAGACTACAGAAGGTTGACCTTAGTTCTAATTGGGCTTCGAAATGAAGCTTTTTACATATTTTCTTTGAAAGCTCCCTATGACTAATTTTAGTTCAAAGCTTGCTAAGCAATACATACTAACAATTACCAGTGGCAAAGATTACATTAAATAGATAACTGCTGGTTTAACCATCAGATATTAAAATGTGGTAGTGTTGCACTTAGAGGAGTGGTACTAGCTGGCATGGTTTGTTTCAAGAAACAACTTTATTCAACAAACTCCACATATGGCAAAGTCCAAAAGAAAGTAAACTCTGTCTCAGTATTGTTTCCTGTTTGCACAAACTAACCCAGATTCTCACCTCTTCCAAATTAGTGGTGGATGCCACACCACCCTTGCAGAGCTCTCCCATCTAGACACTCACAAACTGTTGTGTTTAGGGCACAACATGTTAGACTCACATGCTCTTAAGTTTCTCTTGATCTGAGTAGGCTGCAGTGCTATCTGTCTCTCTCCTTGGCCTTTCTGGCACAGTACAAGCTCCATCTACTACCCCTTCATAGAAATGGGACCCTACAACACAGCTATCCTAGGCCTCCAGGACCATAACCATACCCTTTCCCAGAGTTCCAATCTCCTGGGCACTCTGGGGCTTGGTCTACACTTACCTCGGCGATTTGGCGGCAGTCGACGGGAGTTACAGAAAGTACACAAAGAACTTGAGTAACTCCCATCGACTTCTGTGCGTCTCTTCTGCGCACCATCTTGACTGCACTGCAGCAACGGGAATCACGTTCCCATCAATGCAGCGCTATACCACTTGAGGAGGTGGTTTTAGTACGTCGACTTCTGGATTGACTGAGCCTGTCTTCACTGACCACTCAGTCGATCCAGATAAGTCGATCTGATGGCAGTGACTTTGCCGCCGTCAGTGTAGACATAGCCTGGGTTACACTTCACTTCTTCAGGGACATATGATCATGAAAGCAAACAGAAACTATGAAAGAGTTCCAAAAACAATCACACTTCCCTTTAGTGGGCACAGGAAATATACAGATCTAGAGAAAACTAACTTCTACCTGCATTTCCCTGCCTCAGTTTCCTCACTACTCTTGAGAGTTCCTTAGACTTAGGTCATATAGGCCTCTCCCTCTCACCTCCTGTAGTCGGTCTCCATCCATGCTTTCTTTCTAAAGATGGAGAGAAATAGAGAGTGAGACCCCCTCTCTTACAGTCTCCAGTCTTCTTTATGAAGTAGCCCCCAATCAGCCTCATGATATGAGCTAAGTATCTTTAGCCGATAAACTATGAAATCATTCCCAAGCTCTCTTTCAGGCCCAGTGACTGGATAAATAGTTAAATAAATAGTCACTGAGTCAAAGTGAGAGTGTGGGAATGATTCTGTAATCCAGTGATTAGGGCATCCACCTGGCAGATGGCTTCAGACCCCCTGCTCCAATCTCTTTAATTATTTATCCACCGTGAAATAGCTTCAATAAGGGAGATTGAGGGAGCCCCCCCCCTCCCACAACAGAGTGTCCCACAGCTCAGTGGTTAAAGCACTCTCCTGAGGGGTGGGAGACCTCTGTTCAAATCCTTTCTACCCCTCCACCAGAGAGGGAGGAATTGAAGCTGTGTTTCCCACTTCCCAGTCAAGTGGTCTACCTATTGGACTAGAATTTATAAGGTGGGTGGACGCACCACCTCCTCCTATGGCTGTTTTGTGTGGAGGGAGGCAGGTGACTTGTTAATTCCCACAAGCTGCCTAAGACTCCAGGCAGGGGTTCCCGTTCACAAATCACAAGCAGTGATAGATGCTTCCCTGCCAACTGGCCTTAGACACCTATTTTTGTGAAAGGGGCAGGATTTATTCCACACCCCTCATTTGCATCTCACATTCGCTAGCATAGGTGGCTCCACACCCCTCTGGCTGGCTTTTGGGGATTGCATTCTAAGGCACCTCTCTCTCCTCATTCATTGTATAGCAAGCCTAAGTGCTTAACTCAGCTTTGTAGAGTGTTGTTCCTGTGATTTTTCTAGGTGCCTAAAAGTTAGGCTCTGTGACAGTTAGCACTTCAACAGCTAAATCCTTTCATAGATCTCACCCCTCCTTTCCAGAGTTCACACTTGAAAGACTAGTTTGCCTTAGGTGGTAGCCAGCTTTCTGTCCAAAGGTGCTCCAGCTGGCAGGATAATCATCAGAGTTTAACAACCCTCTATTGTTAGCCCTGTGCCAGGTGTAAGAATTTCTCCTGTCATCTTCTGTGGGTTTTCCTCTCAATATTCAGGCACAAGATAGCAGGCCAGACATACAAGTTCCACGTTCAAAATTGAGTTTGCAGTCTGACACAAAGACAGAGTCCCAATATCCCCCAAATTCATACATTGCACAGACTTTACGCAAATCATTGCACTTACCTGTTCCCATTAAGTACTGCGTACACTTTAGAGGAGCCATATAGCAGTTCTCTGTGCCTTCAGGCCTAGTTATAGCCCAAAACAGCTAATGAGTCCTCAGGAGATCATTAGAGTAGAGCTCTGGCCATACCCTCTATAGTGGCACAGGCAGTAAGTATAGCATAGAGCAGTTGGCTCTATCTCTCTATCATCTGTGGATTCACCCAACACCTGGGGGAGTTCCTAGGTCACTGATTAACCAGCCTCCTTCAAGCACAATTTACACACACACTGTATAGGGTCAAAAATTTACTCCATGCCCTGGGTTTTGCTATATTTGCAAAGAAACTTATAGTCAATGTAACACCGATTTTAGCCCAAGCCTTCTCCGCAGGCTTGGCTGCTCCTGGGGTTCCTCCCTAAATTTGTTACACCTAAATCCTCCATTTCTGAGGATCAAGGTGGAGTTAATAAGTCACCAGGACTCACAGCATTTCCCAGAAAGATCAAAACCTAGTAACTGGCAGATTCACAGTAGGACACTGCCAATCAGTTACAGAATCCTTGATGAAAAGGAATCAGTGAGATTTTTAGCCAGAAGGCATTATGCTCTACTCAGAGAACATATAGTATGAAGTATCATACTATAGACTGATAGATATAAAGATGATTCAACCTAGTGCATCTAGTCTTGTGTGTTAGTCTTCACAGTGGATGGGATAGTGTTACTTTGGAAAGGTAGTGTTTGGATGCAATGTTAGTTAGCTTTGGACTTTTTATTGTGAGAATCTAGGGTTTTGTGTAGGATCTTTCATGGGACTTCACTGATTGAATGTACACAGTACACCTTGAATGAGATCTCCACATTTATGAGATTAACAGATCTGAGAATGTTTGTATTCCTAGGCAATTCACAAAGCTATTTCACTTCTAAATGACCTTATCTGTGACCAGAAGCAGATTACTTGGGAGATATTCAAATAAGAAAAATATAACAGGGGTATAGTATGGTGTTACAAGTCCAACACAAGCCATTTGGTCTTTAGTTTGATTTTTACAATGTTCAAATTAAAGAAGCATCTTGTACGCAGTGTTGTACCTGTGTTAGTCCCAGGATACTACACACAAAGTAGGTGAGGTAATATCTCTTATTGGACCATATTCTGTGGTGAGAGAGACAAGCTTATACACAGCTCTTCTTCAGATTTGATGGATTAAATACAATTTGTAGGCCATCCAGAAAATTTGCATCACATTGTAATAAACCCGAGACCAAACAAACACATCATGGTTGTTACTTCACAGCTACACACTATGGCTACTTAGAATTTCATGGTATCAGCAGGAATCCAACTCAGATCTTTCAGGTTCATATCATCTCCCTCACCACTTGAGAACCTCTTTTACGGCTAGATCTTGCAACTGGGTCTGCCTGGGCACACTCCTACCTATTGTTAAGAGGAGCTCCTAGATATTGAGCCAAGCTGTTGTTGCTGCCACCTCCACCGACACAAAGAAGCTCCTCAGGATTCCCAAAAATATGGGGCCTCCAACTCCATTGCCAGAATCATGGGCTGGTAGATGGGGATGAAAGAAATTGGGTAGAAAGACTTCTCAAGAATGGAATAAAATGTCTTAGGTCAGCAAATTACCATCACATATCTGCAGGAAGCATCAAGATACCCATTATCTAACCTTAATTATCCATTGTTTTCCTTTGTGAAAACAAAATAGTATGTACAAAATTACGTGTTTTTAACTCAGTGTTGAGCTGGGTCCAACATAATCTGGGTCCTATGTAATGTGTATGCATTGCAGACAATCATAGTTCTTAGGCTTTTTAAAGATGTGGGTAACAGAACACCTGCCTGCCAGTGAGTACATTATATTTACTAATCTGGATTATTTGGTCGTTTTAATACTTCAAACTATCAATTTTGCATGCATCATGTGACAGGCCCTAAACATTTGTTATAGTTTCTTATTAAAGATCCATTTGTATGCTCGGATTGCTGCACTACAATCATTAAATATTTTCAGACTGTCTGATTAATCAATTATCTTCACTCTCAAATTTTATAAGGACACAGGTCTTTGGTTTGCAATGCAGTTTTGACTGATAGAATAAAGCATAGCATAGACAAAGTCTTGGCTGTCTTTATAATAGAATAAAGTTACCTTAATTTAGGGCTTGATCTGAAGTTCATATCTCCCAAATCCACAGTGAGTGCCCTAGTCACTGGGCTAAAGGTTAATGGAAAGCACCACCAACACCTCCTTTTTCTGGTTTGTGAATGGTGTACAAGTCCCAAAAATTATTTGTAGCCAAAATTATTTGGTAAATTTGTGCAAAATTCACAAATAGTTTCAAATCAACCAGAACTGAGGTGTTATATATATATATTGTAAATACACTATTCATCTGGACATTTTTGCCCAGATCTATTTATATGCAATTTGGAGATGGATAGGCTCTGATGTCACTTAAGCTTTCTCTGTTGCTTTCTTTTGGGTTGTGGTGGTGGCTGTGCTGGTGGCATAAATTCACTTGGAAGATTCTGGATGATCAACCAAAAGTTTTTTATCTGTGAACTTTGCTGAGAAGCAGGCTGAAATTTGGAGCCTAAATGATTCAGATGTCTAAATCCCATTAATGACAATTAGGCTACTAAATACCTGACACTCAGATTTTTAAATCTATTAAGGTACTTAGGAGTCTAAATCCCATTGACCATCAATGGGATTTTAAGTGCCTAACTCACCTTTGACAATGAAATTGAGGCTCCTAAATGAGTTAGGTATTGCAATGCTGAAGGCAGCAACATCTAAATACCTTTAACAATCTGAGCCTAACTTTTGAAACTTTGTAACTTTTGAAAATGGAATTTAGCCATCTAAGTCACTAAGGGCCAGTTTTTAAAAGGGATTTAGGTGCCTAAAGATGCAGATAAGCATCTAAGTGCCCAACTTCCATTGAAAAATCTGTGGCCTTACAACTCTGAGGGAGTTACATGTAAATATCTTTAAAAATCTGGGCCTGTGTCCATGCCAAGTTTCATGTATTTCAATAATTCATTTTTCAATTATATTAGCATAAAAATAAAAAATCTAAGATTCCATTACTTTAAATCCTGGGAATTTTTTAAAATCATCTTTAAAAGTAAAGGCTACTGCATTTTTAAATGTCGGCCCCAAAACTATCAAAATGGACACTTACAGAACTATTTCAAACAAATCATTTTTGGGCAGAGAAACAAACATGATGAAATTGTAGGCCACGGGTGATTTTGCTGGCAAGTGATATGCTTGAAAATTAAGGCCTGCACTGAGTATGCCTCCTCATTTGTAACTATAGAATCACTGCCATAGGAACAGTTTGCAGTGTTCACTCATAGAGTTTTCTCAGATTTGCAAGACAAAAGTAATAAAAATGGCTATAAAGATTGCTGCAGTAGTGCAGCCTGTGCTATCTGACCTTTGTCAGCAATGCCAGAGGCTTTTTCATATGCTATTGCTAGTTGTCATTATTAACAGTGACCATGAATTTCTTCCTGTCAGTAATCAGCCCACATGAGAGACATTTCAGAGGGACTCCTTACAGAGAAGGTCACTGGCTCTTGATCTCATCAAGCTGATTTCTTCATTATTGGAAAAGGCAGGTGAGAAGATGAGTAAATGACACCCTCAAGATTTTTAGGAACACTGAAAACTAGGTATTATTAGGCTTTCAGACCAGAAAATCAAATACAGTATTGATCAGGAGGACAGGGGATCTTGAAAAAAGGTTATTTTGTTCTCCCTTCCCATCACCTGCACAAATTAAATTTTACAATGTCACGCCAAATATTTTATATATTGATTTTTTTGAATCTTTGCTTGACATTTGAGGTGACTGAAAAGATTCAGTATGAGGGCCAAATGAGGGGAGGAGTATGGGTAACATTAGATGTAGTTTCTAACTGGCAATACATTTATCATGTACAAACAGAATAGATATTAACATGTTTATTTGTTGGTATTTAGTAGTTTGCTTCAAATACACTGTTTAACAGTTGCAGAACACATCACAACTGCAGTGTGGCTTGTCCACTTAAGGTTAAAAAACACCCTTTTATATACATGTGGGAAGAGCTCCCTCTACTGAAAATGTTTCTGTCTAATAAGTCTCCTTGCTTTAGCAAGTGTAATCTTATCCAGACATATCTGAAACAGGTACACATTCAAAATGAGACTTCCCTGCATTTTCAGAATAGCATAAAAAAAGGTAATCAGTTGAAACGCATGACCCTAATTTAAAGCATTCACTATTGATGCAATAGTCTAAATTGTAGACTTTGTTTTTTATCAGTAGACCTTTGAGAAAATGGATATTATAGTGTGGAGAAAGGTCTCTGAAAATTATCAGTGTTCTTCTGTTTCAAATATTAGTTTGTATTATAAAGGCCAAACTCTGACCTTAGATGTACATAACACAATGGGATCTGTGTAGGTATACGACTGGTTCAAATTCAGCTTTTCAGTAGGAAGTACATCAGAAATGCAAAGAACCCTTGTGGATATTTGCTGACATGAGTTTACTCACAGATGCCCTCTGCAAGTAGTTAACATTGTTGAGCATTCTACAAAAAGGATGCCTGATCTTCCTTTGAAATTATAGACTGTCTTGAAAGGGGTCCTTATTTAATAGACATTATTACAACTAGTTGTTGATAGGTTATGATGCATTAGGGATGATTGTTATAGTTAGGTTCACAAATCATTTTTAATTAAGGCGGAGCAGTCCAACTTCATTTACGTAGTTGAGACTAGACTGGATGATGTATTACGCCTTATTAGTTCAGCTCTCTCCAGTAAGATATTTAATTCACTCATCATGAACTGAGAAAGGTGGTGTAGCTATGAATTGGACCGTTGGAGGTGACGGACCCCAGCTGTCTTAGCGTTTTCACCCTGTGTTAGAAATTTATGATGAGGTTACACTTGGGATACAGTATCTTTACTGGAGAGCAGATTCTTGCTGCCCCTGAGAGCCCATGAGCCACTTTTTATCTGGCCTCTTTTTGGAGTCTTTAGGCTTTCTGTCCTGGATGAATTCAATGTGGGACACTCATAAAAACTTTTCTGGGTTGAGTTAGGCCCAAGGCTGCCATGAAGAACACAGAGTTATTGAAATATATATATATATATATATATATATATATATATATATATATATATATATATGTGTGTGTATTTAAGGAGGAACAAAAGGTTTCTATAAAGCACCTACATAGCACAATTAAGCAGGTAAGATCCCTGCCATGAAATGAGTCCCATCAAACTAAAGATGGATTTACAAAACCAGCAAACAAAAATCTGCTCTTCAAATCTGCTAAAATGCCCAGTGAAATCAATGGAGAGATATCCACTGACATCAGGGGCTTTGACTTCAGCTCTGGGTTGCATTAAGAAGCAGAATTTGGCCCTGGTACCTATTAATATGTATGCAACTATAAAGTCTGCCCAGAAATAACATTCTTTTACCTGATAGACCTGTTCTAGTTATATTTAATATATTTTTAAAATACCAGACACCCAAGTACTTGAAAATTACAATTTATTTTAAGTCTTCTGAAACTATATACAAAAACTAAAACAATAAACACCCAAACTTTTCTGAAACTACATTTTCTAAAATAGACTAATTTTTTTTAATACCAGTACTGCCTTTCCTTAAGATGTTATTGGGCTAAGACCATGTATTCCTAATGATAGCCAAGAACAAATGTCTATAGTGGAAACAAATGCAAGAGTCTGAATACTAAGGAAACTTACTAGAAGAGGCCCCGATTAGTAAACAATAATGCATGTGCTTAATTTTAAGCATGTGAAAAGTCACATTGACTTCAATGGGAGTACTCACATACATAAGGCTAAGTAAGTGCAAAAATGTTTGCATGACTGCATCCTTAGTTTGCCTTGATGGAAAATCCTATAGAATTTAACAGAATAATATCCTTTCTTAGTTTTTTTCTGGAAAGATCCTATGCAATGTAATAGAAAATTACATCTGTCTTATATAATTCTATAGTGCCTTAAGTCTATAGATGGAAAATCATGATCTATCTTTGGAGTAATTTCTAAAGAACAAAGTATTTGGTATAATCATTATTTGGTTCCTTCTGTATTGACAGCAGTAATAATTGTACATATATTTAGCACCTTTCATCCTGAAACATCGGCAAATTATTTGCAAACACCATTAAAATGCAGCTACCTCTTGGGTGAAGGGCAGCAACCATCCGATATATTCAACACTGTATGATAGTGAGAGGAGGCAAAATTTGGCGGAGGACATCCAGGTACAGCCCTAATCTTCAGAAATGTGCTATGGGAACGTTAATATTCAGAAGCAGAGACAAAACCTGAGAGTGAAAGTTCTGACACGATTAAAGTTAATAGCATAACTGCCATTGACTTCAGTAGGGTCAGGATTTTACCACTGGATTTTAAGAGTTTAGGACTATATCAGTGGAGGCTAATATAAGGATAGTTGCTTTTGATGATGATGACAACGATAATGTAAATTAAATGGTAAAGTGAAAATTACGACTCCCCACATCTCGGGCTTCTTCACTGCATCAGTGTTATTCCCATTGACTTCAATGAAGTTGAAAAGATGTGAGGGTAGAATTGTCCTTCTATCTGCATACATTTGTTTTACAGTATAGGGTCAGCTAAGCCACATTTATATATATTTCAGTGCTGTACAATCTAGAGATTGGGGGGGAAGGAAGCCTAATTAAATAGACTGGTACTCTTTACCAAAGGACTCTTGGGGATTCCACACGATTCAAAATAGGTCATAGTTTTCCTTCAAGAAACCTGTCTCAAACAACCATTTTTAAATATTAATTCAAATCAGGTCTTATTACCCATCGGCTCTATGCATTTCTGGGTGCCTCATGGTATTTGTTACATTAAAATAGTATGTTATTGAGATAAAAATGGTATCAGCACATTTAGAAACATTTTATTAAATTCTAGATCTATATATTGCCAAAGGAATGTGTTCTGTGATGATTTATCCACAAGGAAATCTGACTTTTAAAAAAAAATCTCAACAGCAGATTTCCTGCTTGAAATGCAGGAATTCCTGTACTCAGTAAGTTCCAGAGGGGTAGCCGTGTTAGTCTGTTTATAGCAAAATAGCGAGAGTCCTGTGGTCCTTACAGACTAACAAATGTATTTGGGCATAAGCTTTTGTGGGCAGAAACCCACTTCTTGCATCCAACAAAGTGGGTTTCTGCCCACGAAAGCTTATGCCCAAATAAATATGTTAGTCTTTAAGGTGCCACAGGACTCTCGCTGTTGTACTCAGTAAATTATTACATAGGGTCCAGATTACAGAATCCTAATAATGAATAAGCATTAATTCAGCCTCAAAACCTCCCTGAGAAATAGGATTTGTTATGAAACATTAGCTCCAATCTTCACAGATAGCTGAAATAAGACACAGGGAAGTTACATTACTGTCACCATGGAGCAAGTCACTGGCAGAACCAGGAATAGAATTTTGGAATCCTGGCTCCTAGTCCTGTGACCTTAGCATTAGATGACACTTTCCTTCAAGTGTTCTCCTATTGTAGCCAATCGAAGGTATATTCAAGATAGAGAGGTCTGATGTAAGTATTGATTAATGCTGTGTTGCTGGGCCTAAGTCCTATGAGACATTTGGCTTAGCCAAACAAAGCCTCAGGCCTAAAGATAGGCTGAGATGAGTAAATAACGGAAGAAACAGTTAAAGTAATAGATGTCTTAACTGCTGATGTGTAGGGAATATACCAGTTAAAGCTGGTTATAGTGTTTTGGGGATTTTGCAGATATAAGGTGTCAGCAATGTGCTAACCACAAGTTGTTACGTGATTGAGCGATGTACATGTTAATGAGAACATAAGAACAGCTATACTGGGTCAGACCAGTGCTCCAGCTAGCCCAGTATCCTGTCTTCTGACAGTGGCCAATGCCAGGTGCTTCAGAGGGAATGAGTAGAATCAATAATCATCAAGTGATTCATTCCATTCCCCTTAATGAGCAAAAGGGGAACTAACAAGTTAGCCTATGAAAAATGGGCACCCCAAACTTAGTGGGATGTAGAAGTATAGATAAGAAAAAGGTGTTGAAACCTTCATAAATATGAAGTATGAACTCCAGCGGGCATCAGTGTAACACATTATAAAAGCTGTAGCCCAACCTGCATGACTTCAGAGACACCAGGATGATACCTACTGATGATGATGAGGAGGAGGAAGATAATGACTGACACTTTGTGGTTCCTAGCAGGAGCTATGAGTGATGACAGACATAGGGCTAAACACTTTGTACTATCTCTGTATCCTCTCTTATACTTCAGAGTTTGTGGGATTGTTTATGTGCCTAGTAGATTTGTTAACAAAGGGACTTGTGATAAATTGCAGTTGTTTCTTGTGTGCTGCTGGGGTCTCTCATTCTAATGATACTGGTAATAATTCTCCTCATACCGTAGCTGCTCTGGAAACCCATTATGGATCCCACTGTGGTCTATGAGAATAATCAGTCAATCAATAATCAATACGCTAACACATCGATTGGACTACACCATTAATGTTGAATTCAGACCTCAGACATGCATGCGTATGTTTCCTTGTGCTTAACAGGAGTTGTGTGTGTTCATCTAAGGGAAAAAATGTAGCCCACTGGTAATAGTTTGAGACTTTTATTTAAAGTATAATGCCAAATCATTAACCATTCACTTGGAAGACATATCTCTTTGAAATATATCATTTTCTGTGGTTTTGAATTGTAGTGATGGTTATTAAAACCACTGAATACATATCACCAGGTTACTATTTTACATGCAGGGGTTAATGGCCTGATTGTGCAACCCTTATTTACATTGGTGAACAGTTACTCAGACAAGTTATCTTGTTGAAGTCCCTGGGACAACTCAGTTGAGTAACTGTGCACCAGCTGAGTAAAGGTTGCATAATAAATCCGTAAAACATCAGATTACTGCCGAGGTTAACATTTAAAAAAAAATAATGTGGATTAAAGTCAGTTACATTCTTTAGAAATCCTGTTATTACTGTCCCCAGGGTGAGCAATTACAATCTCACTATGTATTGCCAATGTGCAATTCAGACACATGCCGGGATGTTCTTTTCCCAGAGCTGAACAGAAGAAATTCAGAAAGGAAACCCAGTGCCCATCACAACACAGAGGTCAGAAAAAAAGCTGGGTCTACCGGCTCTGGTTGCTAGATTTTAACACTGCACAAAAGTAATAAATGATCAGCTATCACTTCCTTTTGGATCCAGTAATCAAAAGTTTCTGTTCATTGTTTCAAAGATATGATTAAAGAAATCATAACAATTACACTCTTTCTTTTCTTTAGGATAGAACAATACTGTAACAGCATTAGTGATTTGCTAGGAGCATCCTTCTCATCTTCTTTTATTTTTCAAGGGTAATTTACCAGCCAAGATAAACTTGTATTCCCTTTGCCCAAAGATTCTGAATAATCTTATTTACTCTGATACAGTATCTTTAAAAAATGCTGCTGTTGGGATTTTTTTTTTATAGCATTTCAATATGTTTTCTTTTGTCACTTCATAAAATATGTATTGTCAATTTATACCCCTAGTTCCTCTATATCTGAGCCTCTTTCCTCACTCTTTCTATAGTGCTTTTATGTGTTGTTTGGATGATGTCAAGTACAGTGAACAGCAGGTAAGGAGCTCTCTGAACTGTCCAAATAGTCAATAGGAGAATTTTATAATAACAGAACAAAACTGATTGAAACAGTGAAACTGATGATAGGCAAGGAGAGTTAAAGTCCTGTATTGTGAGATTTCAATCCTCTTAAGTCTTGTCTACCCTAAGAATATTTATGTTTGTTTTTTAAGCCTAGGACATCAGCATCCATGCTATCAATGCTATAAACTGTAGTGTAGGCTAGGCATAGGCGGTTTTACACCTGCTACTGTTTATATCAGGGAAAAATGCTAACAAATTTGCCTAGTGTAGATGGACCTTTAAAATTAAATCTCACTCCACTATAACTGACTTTGAATACAGCAGCAGTGATCAGTACCTGGAAAATAGGAAGTTCCTGGTTCCAAGGGGAATATCATCTACCTGGAGACAGATCTGATAAGGAAGAGGAAGAGAAGATAAATTGTCACCAACCCATGCTGGAAAGAGTCTCTAGCTCTCCATATTGCAGTGAAAAGGACTCTATGCAGTAGCAGCTTCTTCTAACGCCTGCAGGCCAGTGCTAAAATGGCTCTTATTTAAGATGATTGTAAGTCCTGTTTTGAACGGGACAGCCCCCTTTTTAAGCCCTATCCCAACCCGCCTGACTTTTTTGGCAAAAGTGGGCATTTGTCCCGTTTGCTCCTGCCAACCTGATCAAAATGTCCACTTTTGTCAAAATAGTGAGGTGCAGAGAAATGTGCTGGGAGTGGGGGGCAAGTGGAGATGCCAATCACGGGGGGTAGGGGGAGGCAGAGATCGAATGAGCAATGATGCCAGCCCCAAGTAGTGGGCAGCAATGCTTGGGTAAGTAGAGACACCAGCCCTGCACGGGGAGGTGGGGCAGGGCTTGGGTGAGTGGCTTGGGCCAGCCCTGTGCAAGTGGGAGGGGCAGGGCTAACCCCATGTCATCTCCCATTTCCTTTGGGAAATATGGTCACCCTATTCTTATTCCCTCTCCTTCTTACTCCTTGCTTGAAGATGAGTCCTGCAGCTAGATCTATCTGTAGGCACAGGAAGAAAAATAAGTGTTACCTTTTCAGAAGGTGTGTGGGAAGGGGGAAGAAGCTGTGAAATAGCCCTTGCAACTGCAGTGGTTAAAAGAGAAGCTTTGCCACCTTTTCCTGGGGTGAACAGAAGGGAACCATAATCTTCTGCTGCTCCAAAGGGAGGCCAGGACTTCCCACAGTGCCAGCAGACACTTTTGTTATTGGGCGCTCACCAAACACTTTTCCAAAGTGCCTTATGTTGGTGACTGGCGGACTATTATGTCCAAAGACCATCAGTAGGATATTCCTGGCCTCAGGATGGACAATCATGGGATATCCCTGAGAACATTGCAAGGTAAAGGATTCTGAGGCAGATTTTGTTTTTTGGAGGATCAGGTCCAGATTCCCAGCTGCTGTAATTCATCATATCTCTGAAGTAACTGAAGATAAGTCAATTTACATCAGCTGGTGATCTCAACTTCCATTTCTCTAGAATTCTGTTTACTTCAGCTTTCATCTGATTTAAAAAAAACAATACCTACAAGATAACAAATTACTCAGACACATGAATTATAGAGACTTACAGCATTTCTAAAGAACTATTAATGCCATTTCTGAACATTAAGCTGTAACTGAAGTGCAAGAAAAATGAAATGCTGGGAGATCTAAGCAAACACAGTGACATAATGTGAAACTGGCAAACTTTGCCAATTTCAAGATGGGATCAAAAACAATCACTTTCCTCCTTTTAGCCATTGAAAATGCTGTTTGATTACTAAAAGCGAAACAATGGGACAGCTCAGTACCTGACTTGTGAGTGCTATTATATGTTCAAGTGACAATAATTAGGTCCACAGTATTACCTGTGCAGAAAAAGAGGTCTAGTAAAGGCCAAGATGAAAATCTGACTCTCAGATTTTAAGACTAGAAGTTCTTCAGGGCAGGGATCATATCATCATCTGTATGTTGTACAATTCTGGCAATACTGTCAGTAATTAAACAATAAACTATAATGACTCTGGCACATTTGCCAGCTTTTGGGTTTTTTTTTTCCAGAAGTCTTTGATAGGGTTAGACTGAACTTTCTTAGGAGAGGTTTTTAGAAATTTGCATAATACCATACCATCCAATACCTGGCTCCAAGCACTGCTACCTATGTTTGTAACCACGAACTTCTCCTTTCAAAATATTCAAAAAAAATTATAATTATTGTCTTTCATACAACATTCTGAACTGTGAAGGTAAACAATGGAATCCTCTCAAGTTTTTGTATTGGCAAGCATTTTTCTCTTATAAATATTATGCCATGCTATTTATTGATTCAAGGATGTTTTGCAGAAAATGGCAAAACAAAGATGGTAAAAGCAGTGCAAGAAAATCACCAAAGTTTGGTGATACAAGATTGGGTGAAAATACATTATCCAAACTCCATTTTTATTTTGTTAAATATCCCTACCTACAACTAAACACATCTGATATGCCTATAAATATATCTTTAATGGCCCTTGCTTGTCTTATTTTGCCCCTCCAAGGTACATTACAAAGCAAAAAGGGATTCCAGGTGGGGGAGGGAGGAGTTGGCCAGAATCAGTACAAAGCAGCATGATCTGACATGATTAAGGCAATATTTTTTAAAAATAACCATACTGTTAGAAATCAGAAGGAAGAAAACACTGCTTAGATGTGACTAGGTCTACAAGTCTGTTGAGCTTCTTGAGTACCTGTGATTTAATTTTGGATTTTTTTTCCCCACACAAAAAGTTTATTTTTGAGAAGTCCCTTTAGAAAGATCAATTAGTCATCCTTCAGAGTTTAGGGAAACTATAAATGATTCAAAGAGAAACCGCACTAGAAAGAAGAGCATTTGCATATAAGAAGACTAAATATTCATGTACTAACGATAAAGTAGAGGGGAGAGATTGCTAGGATGGATCTATTAGTAATAAGCTTTTCAGAAGAAAGAATTAAGTATAGGAAAATAAACCTAACAAGAGACTTTTCTGTGTTATACTGGGAGCCACTAACACTAAATTAGTGCAGTATTTCCAGTGTTTTTAAGGGATTATAATAATTTGGGAATAGCAATTTGATATGGTCTAAAAAGTGGCATCCAGAAGGGAGCGTGATCTGCTTCTAAATTGCATGTTAAGCAAGACAAACAAAACCATGAACCCTTTATGCACTTCTCTGTCTGAAAATTGTTATTTTGGAAGTATAGTCAGTCATTTGAATAATTGATCAAATGTGGAAAATTGTTTAGAAAGTATGCTTTGTAAGAAGTACTTGTCCTGTAGAAATAAATGGATGTGAACTATTACCTGGAGAGTGTAGTAAAGAGTAGATGCCTATTAATTTAAAGACTCCCACTCATATCTGTTTGATTTGGATCAGAATTTAAGTTTTTTATATATAAATATATAGACAGATTGCAAATTATTTTACACATTGAATTTTGTAAACAAATTCCTCGTATAGTTGAGTAGTTCTAGTTGCACTTTGGCCTGCCCAAACCTAAGCAAAACAAAATAGATATGTGAGTCAGAGGCAGGTCTGTGTTAAATAAGGAGACATTTAAAAATGTCCAACCCCTAAAACTTGCTAATAAACCATTGAAATTCCACAGTCAGCCAATAATGGATTCAGCATTTTTTGGATTATCCTCAACACAATGAATAATGTCTCCTGTCCATCTTGAAATTATTGAATTGCTGTACTGAATCCTATCAAAAATAAAAGAAATGTACACATTATCAGATGTTGAATATTGAATATAGATGCACATATGCAGTCATTTAAGGTGAAGTACCATTTCTTGTGCCTTCTTTTTTAATTTATGAGAAAAAAAACCTGGAAAAAATGCTATTTTTTAGTGTTATAGAATTAGCTGTTGAACAATTGCTCACTATATGTGAAATCAATGAGAAAGTAAATTAAGAGCTAAATCTGGATATATTGAGTTCTGTAAGCTTCTTAAACCATTGGTTTTCAAATCTTTCATTTATTGAGAGTAAACTGTTCATGAAGTAACTACTGTAGTAGAATTTTAAAAGTGTTTGGCACATTTTTGAATGGTATATAGACACTTGATTGACAGTTTGGAAACCTCTACAACCCAAGAATAAAAATAAAATAATCTCCATGTCATATTACACTATTTCCAGTGCTGGACACAGCTATGCCAGATACCCAGTTACATCTACCCAGCAGTCTTATATATTGTTCACAACATTGTTATACAAGATCATTTATATGGAAAAAATCATATGAAACCTGAAGTAAACAAGCTTCTAGAGAAATGAAAGTTCAGATCACCAGCTGATGTTAATTGGCTTAGCTTCATTTACTTAAGAGATATGATAAGAACCATCAGCTAAGAATCTGGATCTGACCCTCCAAAGAACAAAATTTTATGTTCATTCTTCTAACTGTAGGATTAGGGTTTTTTTGCAAAGAAAAAAAAAATCAATTTTATATTCAGCATATTAAATGTATATAATTAGACAGCTAACACATTTAGTGATCCTCACACTGCAGTGTTTTGTAAAGAGACCTTCTCTTACAGTCTCTATTTACTAAAAATCTTCACTAAACAGAAAAAAAGTAGTTGAAGTTAAAAATGTCATGGTGTCTTACTTGTCATGTTGTGCCTTAGGTGTGATAGCATTTATGCTTCCATGTCTAAATACTGTGGTTTGCTTTATAATTCCATGGTGAACTTTTACATAGATATTTTTTGATCTTATATATACAATCTATATGTCTTATGCAAAAGACCTGCTAAGACTCTTGTCCTTACCTATCATCCCCTCAAATTTTGTTTCTTAGTAGCTATAGATCTGAAGTTTTGAACAAATGTTTCATTTGGCATCTACATACCAGAGATTTATGCTTTTACAAAAGGGTTAAATGGATAAAGTCTATAGATGCAGATACAGGGTAGTTCTTACTCAGGCAAATTTCATCATGATTTCCATTTCTAGGAATTTTGTCTACTTAAAGAATGGCTCAGTAATGATAACCTAGCTTTGAATAACAGCATACGAATGGTTTTCCATATACTGGCAGTTTGTTTTCCATTTATAACGGGGAGTTGGCTCTAATGTCTTTTCGCTGCTGGTGACATTACAGTAGCTGCTATGGACAACATCTGCCATTTCCTTAATTTCTTTTGCAGTTTCATGGGCACCTTCAAGGACACTTAAGTGTCACTTAAGTGTCACTTAAGTGACTGCATCTATAACTTGATTTTCCAACGGAAGTTAGAGACAGGAGGAAAAAGAGGAAAATTATAACAGGGCTTGCAGAGCACTCTTTAGGAGAGCCAGCTTGTGATGTACTACAGTGCTTGCATGAGGTACATGTATGATTATAATTCCACAATTAAGATGTGAGTCACAAAGTTTGCCACCATATGTTAATTGCTAAGACACATTTCACTTGTTCTGCAGTCCACAATTAGCAGTTGGCATCAGTATATACTTTGGTTTCAAATTAACTTTGCATGTGTTTAAGCATGACATGCATGCAGATATCAGACACACGACAGCAGATAATTTAAACTTATTAGTTCAGATTTGCAGAATAACCATGTCAGCCAGATGATGGATGACAACCAAATTGGCAATAAAACATCGCTGGGTGAATGTGATGAACAAAAACTCGTTTTATCGGTCTTGTATTTCCCAACATTCTGCTGAACAGACAATTGCCCTAATTCCAGTATCTTCTTTAGCACTTTATAGCTGGAGTTCCAAAAATAGTTCAAGCCTCTGTTTGATCTACAGTAAGTTTTAGGCTAGTTGTTTTGCTGCTGCAGCTGCACAAGGACTTTTTCTGGATTTTCTGGTGTTACGGAGTACCTAGGTTTCCAGCCTGCCCTTTATCTGGATCCTGTTTCTGCCCTTTATCTGGTTCCTCTTCCTGCCCTGGCCTTGCCCAAGCCTTGTTCTAGTCTGCTTCAATTCTGTCCGTTCTCTACTCTAACGTTGTTCCAGTCCTTTTACTGATCTACTTCAGCCTTGCACCCACTTCCCGAACCTCAAACCTACTCCAACCCAGCTTCAACTTTTGGTCTTCATCTGGATTCTAAGATACTGATTTGGCTTGTCTACAGCAGTGGTTCTCAACCTTTCAAGTCTACTGTACCCGTTTGAGGAATCTGATTTGTCTTGTGTACCCAAGTTTCACTTCACTTAAAAACTCCTTGCTTACAGAATCAGACATAAAAATACAAAAATGTCACACTATTACTGGAAAATTGCCTACTTTCTTACTTTTACCATATAATTATAAAATAAATTGATCAGAATATAAATATTGTACTTACATTTCAGTGTATAGTACATAGAACAATATAAACAAGTTAATGTCTGTATGAAATTTTAGTTTGTACTGACTTCGCTAGCGCTTTTTTATGTAGCCTGTTGTAAAACAAGGCAAATATCTAGATGAATTGATATACCCGCTCCCCGGAAGACCTCTGCATATCCCCCAAGTCGAAAACCACTGGTCTATGGACTCTGATCTTGGTTCTGATGCACAGCCTGTCCCCAGACCCTGATTTCAGTGCTGCCCTCAGCCTGGTCCTGTCTCTATGGTCAGCTTTGACCCTTGGTGCCTGCTCTCGACCACAGATACAACCATCAGGCCTGACCACCTAGAACCCAGAACCTGACACCCTGTATGCTCGACCAACTAAATGGTGCTTTTATGGGAGTCAGGGATTGCTGGGGCACCAGGATGCTCCTCCCAGACTCTCTTTTCTCCAGATACGCCTCCTATGGTGCTGGCTAACTAGCATAACTCTCTCCTAGCAGCACAGTGCAAAGCTGCCTTAACACATGGGTGAATATGGACCAAAATTGTGGCACTGACAGAATATGCAGCGAGTATGTCTGATATATTGTATTAATTACCTGAGCTATCAGTGCCCACACAGTATCTGTAATTAAGATACTTTGCAGAAAATATTTACAGAAAACTATATTTACAGACAATATTGGCTCCTTTCAGTAATATCTAAAGGAAAAGCTTATGGAAAGCAATAATAAATCAAAAAGTGGCAGTTTACCATGTACAACATCAGCGAGATGACAATCAGTAAAAAAGGGTAAACCTCCACAAGTTGGATAGCTACCCAGCAATTTGGGTATTTTTTGTTTATGCTGAGCCATATATGTACATAATGATTTCCAAATGAGGATTTAGCCAAACCTTAACTAAACTATTCAAACATCATGTGCAAAATTGAATTGAAACTTTCATAAGCACTGGGCTGCACAGCAGATTTCAGTTCTTTCTTTTTCTGCATGGGACAGAAATATCCTGCCATAATTTAGCATTTTGACATGCAGTCTTAATCAGAAGCAGAAAGTGCAAGGCCATGCAAAAAGCTATAGTTTGATTTTGCAGTAAGGATTTGGGTTGGGTCTCTATCTGAATAAATTTGCCTATGTCTATCTTAGCATTTAAAACAGATGTTTCTGAAAATCTGTTTGTTACTATGTTTCAACACACTGTACAAAATTTAACCATAAAAAGTGGAGTGTATCAAGTTTAATTATGAATGCAGTGAACAAAATGAAGATATTCTTAATTTAACAATAGAAAATAAGCGTCAGGTACAGGCTATTATATTTTACTTTGCAAGCACAATCCAGAATTCACTGAATACAGTAAAGCCATCTCTTTGCTTGCTAAACACAATGCCTGTGCAATGACATGTCTATATGCATCATAGATAAAGAACAAAGTGTGCACAGAACGTAGATGATTTCTTCATAGCATAAAGCACAAATTATTTTATTAGAAAAGATTGTAGGTTTCAGCTGCCTTGCACCTAGTATTCTGATTGATTAACATGCTCAAAAAGGGGAATAATTCCCTGGTGGATAGGATGATTGGCATGCCCTAAATATCTGGATAGATAGCTAGATATGCTTTTGAATAATTGACAGTTTTAGACATATGGGGAAAATGCTGGGCTCCTGCTTTCCAAG
This sequence comes from Emydura macquarii macquarii, assembly GCF_026122565.2. Classification (NCBI taxonomy): domain Eukaryota; kingdom Metazoa; phylum Chordata; order Testudines; family Chelidae; genus Emydura; species Emydura macquarii. The sequence goes on from NW_027130698.1 coordinate 6,964,638, forward strand.
TATATTTTGACAGATAACTCTTATTAGATCAAAACCTCTTTAGGTCCTATCTGTTAAAATACCAGATGAGAATTTTAAAAGTACAATAAAATAAAAACCAACACCATGTAACAACTAATAAATAAATCCCAGATGCATACTCTCATGCACCATACTAGCTACAGAATAAAGGTTTCCACAGTCTTTTATTTATTTATTTTTTAAGATTGGTTAGTGATCATTATAGTGGTCCTCCAATAACAACCCACTATCCAAAGTGCTTGAGATTGACTCTACAAACATACTTTTAAAGGCTGAAATTCACCTGTGTGGAGGGACAGAACAAGAGCTATGAACCACTGAAGTTCAACTTAAGCTCTATTTAGTGTATCACAGCAAAGACATTCATTAAGAGGATCTATCAGTAGAGCCTAGAGTCCCAGTCCTACATGGAGTTCCTTGCATGTCGAACCAATTGAAGTCATTTGGTATCATGTGAATCAATGGGGCTCAGCGTGAGAGAACATGTTGGCTCATGTGGAACTATTTGCAGGATCAAATCTAAGCTTGTAAAACTCAGAGGTCTGTTGCAGCAGTATTTCTGTTTTCAGAAAAATTGTACTTCCTGTTTTTGGTTACATCATAGTAGCATGCATAGATAGGATCCTGGTGTTTTCCTCTAAGGCGCACTGGGAGATACAGCAAAACACACAGAGAACACACTGTGCAGAATTTCCCCAGAAGCAGAAGTAGAAGCTGGATTCACTGCAGCATTCAGAAATTTTGATTTAAATTCCTCGGGGCTTCACATATTCTTGTAGAGTCTACTAAATATTTATGGGAAGCATGCACTCTTTTCATATCTGCACATGCATTGACATCCTGTGGAAATACTAAATGTGTTTGTCCAGAATCTTTATATGTTTTAAATGCACACTAAATTCACCCAACCCAAGAGCTCATATATCCATAGGCTTTAAAAAACAAATGAACAAAACCAGACAGAAGCAGGTGACAAAGAATAGCCAAAAATAAATTAGCCATGAGCCAGATCCTTAGCAGGTGAAAATCCACTTAGTTCCACTGACTTCAGTGAATCTATGCAAGCTTATGCTAGCAGAGGATCTGGTCATAAATCTCTACAATTTGACCATCTAGGTTCATACATGTCACCTATTCCCAAGGTATGCGTACACCAGATATTGTGGCATCTGAGTCAGACAGATCAAAGTAGGAAGCTTTAGGTATTAAATACCCTTGTGACAACAACTTAAAATTGAAAAAGATTTAAGGACATTAGCGTAGCTTTAATCTTTGTAATAGAATATTCACTTTATAATTGAAGTGATCTACTTTAGCAGACAAATTAAAACCTCAGAAGCAGCTGTCATTTTCAAAATTTATTTTAAGTACATTACAAGTTCTGCAGCTTTACGGTATGCACCCAACAGATAACATTCTTCGTCATTGCTCAACTTAACGCTCTATACAGCCGGTGATTGAGTTGTTAAAGGCTTCTGTTCATCCACACTTGAGTAAGGCACACTGGAGAGACTCACCGAATAGGGTTATGACTTTGGCTGAATAGTCCACTTACTTCCCTTTATGACAAAGCAAGATATATCTCTCAGCAAGCATTGTTACAATTCATACTACTGATGATCCTCCAAAGGCCAACTACAGAGGTCTCTAACATCAGTCCACTCCAAGAGATATTACTCAGGGATCCACTAATAACAGTATGGTTGGAGGGCTGTGTCCAAGGCTTATTAACATTAACTCTGTAATAGTGGGCCCAGATGTATCCTCTACATCTTTTTTGTGCAGGGACCATCCACTTATGCATCTGTTTATGCAGGGACCATCCACTTGCAGACCTTCCTATTCTGTATGGAATGACTAGGGCATAAGGCACCTCCGCGGTAGTGTTCCTTCTTTCTCCCAGGCCCAACAGATGTCACTCCATGGGTTCTGGGATCCACTTGAGTTAATGAGAACGTTGGATAGAGGAAGGGTGGAAACAATGTCTCTTCCCCGCAGCCCTTTAGAGCAGCCAGCCTCTTGGACCTTTCAGTTAGGTTCCACATTACAGTGGAGATTGCCTTTAAATGGGGGCCTCTAGTGCAGCTGGGGGCTATAGGAGCATTTTAGCATAGCTCCATTGGAGAGCCACAGCTCATACAAAGGCATAGGATTTCTATGTGGAGGACCCTGCCTACTGCTGATCCCTCCAGGATTCTATCTGTGCAAGGTGGGAGGAAAGAATCAGGTTTTTTATTACTAATGTACACATTGAGAGTAGAAGTGGGGTATTTTTGGTGCTGGATGCCCAGCTGTTTAATTTGCTGACTGCTGTTGTTCACCATAGGCTGAATTTGCTGACATTCAGAACGCAGTGCAAGACACCACTTGGTCAAGCAATTCTTTGATGCTAAAGCTGTACTTAATTATTTATTATTGGTGCGTCAGATGGTGTCAAACCTGGGAATATTTATCCTGCCTGTTGTTGTCATTTATTGTTTGAAGCTTTGCATTTTCAACCAGCAGCACTCGAATGAGGTGATGGCAACATAAAACAAACCAGTAAATAAGCAATTACAAAGTGCGGTGAACACCATGCTCTTGTCAAAAACAAAAATAAAACCCAGCAACAGCCGCACCTCTGTATTTTTTAGTGCCACCAAGTGGACATGATTTTACATGCTATCTGAAAGCCAACACCTTTAGCAGCACAATGCTGTCTAACACTATGCTGAGAAAATTGTTGAATTCTGACTTTAGAGAAGTATCCTGCTTAGTGAATCACCACTACCACTTTGCTGCAGCAACTGAGATTTTTTTGGAATGTCTCCCAACCCAGAAGTGACTTGGCTCAGCTTGCTTAGCCTGAAATTTGACAAGAACAAAGCCTGAGGCGATAGTCCTGTAGTAGTCCATTTAAGTAATGCTGAAATCAACCCATGATTTCAAATGAATCAAACACCCACCTCCCCGCACCCCACACATTTAACACAGTACAGAAACAATTGGAAATATACAATAAAAAAAGAAAACATTAATATAGGACTGTAGAAGTTGCTAAACATTCATAAGGTAGATCTTGGGATGAGAAAATGTTTGATATTACCATTAAAACATGCTGACACCAAACTCTCATGCTCTTCTACAGTCAGTTTTGAGTACTCTGTACAAAATGTCTCTTTGGACTTATCTTTTATACGCTCTTATTACTAACAATAGAATAATGGTATTGTCTTTGACACTGCCTAATCTGTACAATGATAATCTGAACGCATTTATTTCCTCCCTATTGTTTTAAATGACAGGTGACAGCCCCCATATCCAAAGGCATATAATACAGCATTACATAGTCATTCATTCTAATAGCGATGAATTCTGGAGGGTGATAATTCTGTTATCTTGCTTTTGCATTTGTTGGAGACCCCCACTTTTCTACATTAGATTGCAACTCTTGATTTAGCACCTGCCATATTATTCATTTCAAAACTGGAGGGGACATGGAAGCATTCAATCTTTAGACCTCCTACTTCAGGACCAGGAAAGACAACAAGGGCATAGCCTGCCTGCAGATGAGGCCTCCACCACATAATCAAGCCTGATTTGTGTGCCACTAAAATTGGTTGTCAACACAGCTGTGGAATTAATGTTTAACAACTCAGATTTAACTGACAGAGAGGCTTGCCTGTGATGACAAGGGAAATTCCATATATTGCACTTACATTTTTAAAAAAAGCTAACTACACAGTTACTTTGCATTTGTCATGTCACTCCTTATCAGAACTAAATCCTCTGATACTTTGTTTCTTAAGTATTTCAATAAAGCTATCCTGGATTGATCTAACAATACTGCTAATCAGCTCGGAACATGGATCACTCAATGATTGCCCTGTTCTGTTCATTCCCTCTGAAGCATCTAGCCCTGGCCACTTGTTGGAAAACAAGATACTGGGCTAGATGGACAATTAGTCTGACTCAATATGGCCATTCTTATGTTTTTCTCCTTTCTGTGCCATAATTATGTTATTAGATACATTGGGCCATATTATACCATTGATGGGGAGTTCTGCTTAAAGATTAATGGTACGATATAATCCTCTGAATTAACAGTTGTCATCAGAATAAGGCTGTCGCTAAAGGGAGAGGATTCAAGCAAACAAGAATATTCTGAATCTCAAGATGTCTTTGTAACGGGAATTGGAAGGTGCTAATTGGAATTAGGCTCCTGAGGTAGAACTTGAACCCTTGGAATTTCAGATGCGTGGAACTGTTAGTGATGATGTTAGCATGAGATATGTCAATCTCCTTCAATATAGTGGCCAAACCTTACAGAATGAAGTGAAACTTTTATTGAATTAAGTTTAAGTATATTAGAAGTTCATTGTATTAAAATGGAAAATGTTTATGTATTATTGTGGGATTGTATGTAATGTCTTTTGGGGGAGACATGATTAATGTAAACCATGGGTAGTGTTATGAGCTTTAAACATTCATATTGTTTCAAATAGTCCTTTAAACTTGGTGATCGGGGGGAGGGAGGGGGGTGTTTCCCAGGAAATCTCTAGAGGTGATTTGCAAGAACTCAGGTTATGCAAGAACTCAGCCTTTTGGAGCTTTGCCCTGAGGAGGGGATTTTTGTCTGCTGATCACCTGTTACATGAGGACAGATCAAAGATCCAAATTGTATAAAAGGAATTACTCAGAGATTCATTGGGGTGCCCCAAGCCAGGGCGATTATGAACTTGTAACTACAGAAGAAACCCTTTATGGGGTTTGAAGGACTGCTCACCTGCCAGAGCCCTTGTTGGAGTTGGGGTGATCTCTGCTAAGCTTATTAGCATGTGTTTAGGTTCTTCTGTTATTAAGGTATGTTTTCTCTGCTTTCACCTTAAGGATAAATGTACTTGCTTAGAAAGAGCTGTGTGGTAACTTAACTAAGGGCAATGATGCTGTTTATAGCCTCTAAGGAGAATGCAAAGCAGGCCTGCATAGGCAGACTCACTTGCTGGGGAATTCACAGTGTAGGCAGGGATCTGTGCAGCCTGGAAATACCCAAATCAGGAGGGAGAGAGATACTTCTCTGCCTAACAGAGATGATGGCTTGGGAGCTGGAAGCCTCTGGACCACGAAGGGGGAACACAGGTGCAGTTGCCCTGAACTGTGACAGTCAGTTCTATAATTTGCTTTCTTTGTTTAAGTAATACAAATAAAACATTTTTTTTTTACTCAGGACTGTATTATGAGCTCAAGTTTCCAAATGTAAACTCTCTGTTCAAGAGCTGGGGATGGAGGTCAGTTGAATTAGAGAGAAAATTTATGGCATTTGTTTTTGTACCATACAGATAATAAAAAGTCACACTCAGGAAATCAGCTTTCAGAATAAAAATGAATATATATATTTAGTCAATGGGTGACTAGACAGGAGAAAAGGTACAGTAACTAATGGCACAAAGCCACAATCTTAATTAAAATGCAAATGGTGCTGCAGAACGCCAGGGAATATTTGGCTTACTGTAAGAAAACTAACCTTGAGAATTCAATTTCCTTTGTCCAAGAAACACCATCACTAATCTAATATGGTAGTTCATGTGTAATTAGTGATCAATCAGGCAAATTTCCAAATTAATTAAGTAAAATTAGTGAATGTTTAAAGGGACCATTAAAAATTTACAGATATATGCTGTTAATTTAGGCTTTGTACACTGGGGCCCTTTCGTGTGTGTTGTTACTGAAAATGAGTATGTCTCTAAATAATTTCCCTTTTAGTGATCTTAACAAGTAATATAAATGATTTTTATTTATGTACATTTATTTTGCTATTTAGGAATGGAGAAAACCTTAAATTCTAATTACTGAAATAATCCTGATTTTTAGAAGTATTAATGGTTCGCAAAAAAATCAAAAATCAAAAATCAAAACATGTTCAGAAGAAATTAAAAGTAAATCAATTTACTACCCTGAATATTGATTAGACTACTTTATATCTTATGATATGGAAAGCTATGCAGCATGTTGCCTAATCCACCGCCGTCGTTAGGTCAGTGTGATTCTTCTGTCATGGCTGCCTCTCTTGAAGGCTAGCTCAGTTTTTCCCACATCACTTTTTCTACTTCAAGTATTCCCTTCCTTTCTGCTCTAATGTGAGAACCAGGAACAGTATCACAGCAAATACACTCGGGACAGGCCTATATATATATAGTGTAATATACATATACTCTGATTTTTTTACCTGTAGACAGGTCTTCCCTCCTTGATCTCTGACCATTTTGAAGCTGATATGACAAGAGCCAGCCATATCTGAAACAGTAGAACAAAGGGCTAGGACTGTAACTTCAGGCCTAGCCCTGAGCAAGGGGTGGTGTGTAAACTGCATCACACAGGGTGGTGCAGCTACTCCTCTGAGGCACAATTCCTACCCTGCTTCTTCTTTACGGTGGGTTGGTAATTTGCTGCTAATCCTATACATTTCCCAATCCTTTTTTATTATTTTCAGTTCCTGTGAAGCAAGGCAGAACAGAAACAAATAGCAACCCACACACATAATTTCTAACTATTAATGGGATTTATTTATGTGCACGTGAAGAGGAGAGCCCAGAGGACTCACCCTAAAGCTCCCGATCATGCAAACACTGAAGTATGTGGATAACTTTAACCAAGAGTAGTCTCATTGGCTTCAGCAGGACTATTGATATGAGTATCACACATGCTTGAGTAATACACAACTGATGCCTTCGTTATGGAAGTCGACAGCATTTGTATGGCAAAACAGGTAATACTTATCCTTCTATCAAGCTGTCGTCAAAAACTTAATTATCTTCTACCTGTTCTATTTGTTTTCTGTCTTCGTATACCTGAATCACTCCCAAATTTGTAAGAACAAGTATATTTTATTTTAATTGTACTTCATATACATAGCCATCAGATTAAGCCTTCAAAAATATAAGTATTCTATGTAGAAGCTGTTTTAAAATTATGACTCCCCAAACTAGTACATAAAAAAAAATCACAAAGAAAGGTAAAAATTGCTTGAGGATGCCAAATGCTCACTGTCTCAGCAGGTGAAATTAGAGGTTAGCTAGGGAGGTATTTTGCTATTGAAAAATTTGATCCACATCAAGTTTTCTTTTTTTAACTTCTGGCTTAAAAGTAGTATTTTTTAAATGTATTTGGGCTATTAATTAATAAAATCCCAAATTATATTTTTTTAAAAGAATTGTAAGTCTCTTATAGATATAGAGCGCAGTTTGATTAACAATAAAAATTTCTATCCTCAGTGAAAGCAGCTAGGATATAACAAAACATTTTGGATGTGGTTGTTCTTTGTCATTTTAACCCAGTGGGAGTTTTATGTAACTGTTCATATAAGACTGAAGATCAAAGAAAGGTCAGTTAGAACTCTTGTCAACAGCAGTATATATTTATTTATATAAAATAATTTCCTAAGAATAGTTTTAAAGGAAAACTAACCAAGCATTAGCTCTATAGTCTATATGGTGTAAAGATAAATATTGAAAGTAATAGAAAAATAATGTCTTATCAATGGATCTGATCCTGCAAATTAATACATATGCTTAATTTTAGAGAGACAATTAATCCCATTGAATCAATGGGACTATTCATTTGTATAAAGTTAAATCCATACCAAAGTGTTTGCAGGAGTCTATTTCATGGTGTGGTCTTGGTATATCTTTCAAATTTAACTGGGTGAGGACAGGTTAAGACTTATTCAGTATTACCATTGCCAAGTATACAAAACTCATGAGTCAAGGCACCCCAAAATATCTAGATTAGTTTAGAAATCATGAGATTTTAATTAGTAATTAATTTGGGGTTCTTTTTATTTGTTTTCTGGGTTTTAAGCCACAAACATTCACATTTTCAAACATTTTTAGGAAACCATGAGGAACATATTTCTTTTTTAATGAAAGCTGAGATTGTCTTGTAATCAAATGAATTCAGGATCTGGCGTTTTCAGAAAATACAGTTTGAATAAGAAAAAAATCACTTAGTATCATGAGTCTTGTTATTCTATCATGAGAGTTGGCCACTCTGATTATTATTTACTATATGTACAGTAGCTCTTGGACCCCAATCAAAGATCAGGGCCCCATTGTGCTAGGCACTGTATAGATAAATAAAAAAGACAGTCCATCTCCCAGAGACCTGACAACTGACATGCCAGATAGAATTCAACAGTCAAACAGGGTTGGAGTATTTTGGGAAGCAGAGATAACAACAAGGTGAACTGAGTTTAGCAGATATCACTTTCTGATTCAGTAAGTGGTACATTACCACTATCCATCCCACATTAGTTTTATTTTAAATGTCAAAAAAGCTGTAAACATAAAGGGATAGACTCTGATTGACTTTTGTGCAGGGCCCAAGGAATCTTCATCCCTTTTTACATTTCACACAAGAGCTAATGATAATCAATTTCACAGAGTTGGAAAATAGTGCAAGAATTACAATCTGCATGTAACCTATGAAGTGTTGGGGGTTTTTTTGGGGGTGTGTGTGTTTGTTTTTTTGCTAAGCTAAGCAGTCTTCCCTTCTCTCTCTGACATATGAAATGAACGTATCATGTTTGTAATGGGTAACACAATGTAACTTGACATATATAACCTACAGTACTTAAGAACTGTTATGTAAAGCATGGTGACATGTTTAATAACCATAAGTGACAGAGGGTTGCAATTTTCTTTTAAGATGTTTAACAATTGAGTGGAGAGATTACATGTAACTTGTATTAAATTTGTGTATTTTAGGAATGCCTTCAGTTACAGGGAGAGTGATACCTTTGGACAAATATATGTAGTCAAACCTGCATAGGGATTGATGCAAAGCTCATTGAATTGAACGGTAATCTTTAATTGATTTTAGTGAGCTTTGTATCTGGCTTCTAGGGCTTACTTCAGGGCCACTGAAGTCAACTGAAATATCCTGTTGACTTCAAAGGGCATTAGCTCAGGTCTTTGGATAACATTTACTATGAAACTCAGTTTCCAGTGAAGCAGAAAGAAAGTTCTAAATTTTTCAGTGTATTCCAATGTGTAAACTGCAGTTCTTGTTACATTAAAAATTGACAAAACAATTATACTATTAAAGGGTTTTACTGTATCTACTTTTTACTGGCATGATCCTACTTAACTTCTCAGGTCAAGAATATACTGATCTCATTAATTATATTGTAATTTGTTAATACCTAAGTAGTTTCTATAGGAGAAACATTCATGCATGATCTTTGTGCTGTGTGACTGTCTATATTGCAGTGACTGCTCTGAGGGCCACACAGATATGTTTTTCTATATATGTAATTACTTACACTTCTTGAGATATGGTACTGGTTAAAAAGTGCTATTCCAATACTGCTTATGGATACTGGATTCAAATAGAAATAAGACAATCAATGGATGTGGCCCAAGCCAGTATATGCTGGAATGTGCTAATTTACAGAAGCGGTAATCACTGATAAAGCATAAAAATATCAATCCTCTGCCTCACAGATCCATAGGTGAGTGGAGTTACAAAGAGCCACAAAATGGCAGAGTGACATCATGGCAATCCATTGTGGTGATTAGGTCATGGCATTATGTCTTCAAAAGCAACATATTGATGTGTGTTGATGCAGTGTTATGAGGCAGACACTGAAGTGCCAAATCCTCTGTCAATAAAGCTACAGCAACTTACACTGTCTGAGGCTCTGACCCCAAGAAATTATGCTAAGACTATTTTGAGTGTCTCTCTCACTGAGACTCCATTTGAGACTATAGTCCTCCCTTTTTGTGCTTTCAAGAGGAAATGTAGGTTTCACTCACTTTTTCTGCCACTCATCAGCTGTCTGGTTGCTTGCAGGAAAAGGAGACCTTGCCATGACATGTTGAATCCATTACAATCACGCCTGGATGCTTTGTACTCAGGCACCATAGAGGTGAGCACAGAACATATAATATGAGGAATAAACAAAATTAGATGGAATGTGGTTCTTAAAAGACACACAGGTGGATAGAGAACCACAGGCTGAAGATCGTTGCATGACAGGCTCTGAACATATTTGTCACTCAGTTGTGAAGCTTTCTGGAAGTGGCACAGGCAGAAAAGATATTAAAAATTATGGGATGGTTAGAGCACAGATAATGTAGGATATTGGAATATTTTATTTATTTATTTATTTATTTATTTTACTGTGGCTCATATTTAGGCCATAGCACATTCATGCCCCATTCTTTGGAATAAGTTTGGAAAATAGTATATTATTATCCCCAATTCAAGCAAACATTCAGTGTACTCTTTCCTTTAAAGATTACATTTTTCTTCATTACTTTTTTCATATCTTTTCACCAAGAATCACTTCAGCACACCACACTGAGCTTCTTGCAACATTGAGGCCATAGTTAGGATTCTTAACTCATACCTAATTTGGTGTGTAACTTTTTCTGCCAGACACAAATTGACCAGCTATGATAGTAAGGGCCTTCAACTCATCCAAAGAGATACATCTGCCATCTTATCTCTTTGAAAGGACATTTTTTGGAAGAGACTGGAGCCCAATATATGGGAAGAGAAATCTGCTATAATTGAGCAGTTGGTTGTTACCGGGTAGCTCATTCCTATGTCATCCAGCATTTTAGCAGTTGGAAGAGATTTGTTAACAATACCACTTTGTTTGGCTATTTAATATTTTATTTAGTTTTGCTCTCTTTGTTTTATGGTTAACTATATTGTATTTTAATTGCTTGTTCAGCATGCTGAAAATCACAGTGGGAGTGTATGGGGGAGCTTTATAACATTTTAAATAATTAATAATAATTAATAGACTACCTTAAATCAAGCTTCTTACAACTTTTTCTGTATCTTCTGCTTAGGGCAAAGCTTTTATAAGCTATTTCATCTTTCACAATGTTTCAAACCATTTGTTTTCTCTGACTATAATGTGGAATACTTGAAAACCTTTTGTTTTTTAACATGCCGTCCCCTGCACTCCAAAAAATCATCAAACACATTGGAGAGGTTTTTATACAATATTTAATTTTTAATGAAACTGATGCAATTAAAAAAAAAAGATGTACTATAATTGGATACGGCCAAGTTTTCTCATCCCCTCTCTAGGAAAACACCCATGTACATCAATGGGAGCTATGAAGGCTCACAACTTCTGAAAGTCGGGTCATATTCATTTTGGTGCCTAAACATGGGTGTAGGAGCCTAACTTTGGCATTCATGCTTGAAAATTTACAGAACCTGCTATTAAGCCATTGAAGTCAATGGGGATCTTTCAATCAACTTGATGGCCTTTTGATCAGGCCTATAGAGAGAAATCATACTTTAACATAATTTAAAGCACAAGAAGAAGATGAAAGTATTAATATGGAGTTTAAATATTTTCTTTACTAAAGAATGTCTCATCTTTATAGTTTCAAGTCTCTGAGAGTGGCACATAGAGACATGACTTTGTGTTCAAAATATTACGGTAGAAAACGACTCAGCAAGATCCTAAAAATGTAGATATGCATACACTCATAGTGGGAGGAAGGGTAGGAGATGTATTGTGTCTCCAGTTGATGTTGTACCTGAGCATGGCAGTTGATATAGTTGTTGAGAACTCATATAAACCAGAAACAAAAAATAGTATTCACAAAGAATCTTGGCTTCTTTTAATTGTTAAATGATATATCTGCAACATCACATCAATCATTTTACTGTAATTTGTCCCAGGGAGTGAGATACACAAGTATCAACAGCATCTACTAAAACATGTTCACTTCCAATTAGTTTGATCATCAGCTATCTTTTTCTAATGGTCTGATGAAATTGCACAGCTGTCTATTCCCACTGAAAATATCTTTAAAGCATTATTTCCCCCACCTTGTGTCTGAACAGTAAGTGATGCAACATTCACAAAAGAAAAAGAAAAAGAAAAAATCCGGCTACAATCATGTTTATCTGAATGGGTTACTTACAGAGACCCATGAGAAGAAGTAACCACAAAAAAGGCCCACTCCATCCATAGCACAGTAAAACATTCAGGTGACCAAAACTGTACAACAGCAATAATATTTAATACATCTGATCCACTAGCACAATGTCATATTTGTCTGATCTGTCACCAAGCAGTCACAAATCAGTTGATACAGCGAAGAATGGATTCGCAAATCATCATCCGCATTTTGGGTTATGAAGAAACATCCAGGGACATCATTCGTAAAACATTTTAAAATTAAAAGGGGCTGTGAGACATAACAGTGACATTCTGAAGTGCTGTTGTGTATGGGACAAATAAGAGATTGTCAGTAGGGCAGAAATCCAGAGTCACAAAAATGCAAGTCTAATTGAATGCCTAATTTGTGTATGCATTGTGTATGTATTTCTGCTTACAAATCAGGTATATGAGCACGCAAATGCCCAATTAGACAGCCAGCTGGGATTTGCATGTCCAAATATTCAATTTGCATGCAGCTATGGATACAGATTAGACACATAAGCACATATTCATTTTAGAATGTGAAGGATGAATGGCACACCTTTTGAAAAATTAATCCTGAAGATCTAAGGTCACTTTTTGTAAGACTGTGGGTCTTAAGTCAAGTAACTGCATTCTGCCCTTCCTTTATCCCCTCTGTAATTTTGGTGAGATCTGACATTCTTCACTTTCTGACTTAGGCCTTGATACAGCTCTTAACTAAAACGTATGTTCAGTTTTAAGGACATGAGAAGTCCCACTGAAATCAGGGCAATGTGAAGTTGTACATGCTGGACTGGAGCCTTAAACTATTATGCAAAGACTATATCCAACTCCACAGGTAACTGAATTTTTTAGTTGAGTGAAGTGATCCTTTATCTCACATGCCTGCCATGTGCCTTATTCATGTTTTTTAAATGCTTTGAGATATTAAGTCAAGACATTCATTAGAAGTGTAAAGTTGTATTATGTTTTATTTAAGATGGGTGAGAAAAGGCTGTGTAGGTTTGTTAGGGAAACAAAAGGAAGGGAATATATATATATAACAAACCTACACAGCCTTTTCACATATACAAAATGACAGCCTTCTGCAGAGAGAGGAAATGAATATGATATTTTGCTAAAAATTACATTCATAACCACAGTAGATCTTCTCCCTGTCCAATAAGACCTTTAGATCTTTTCAAACATGTCCATACTAGCTGCAATCTATAAGAAGGCAAATTATTTACTAGTATCTAAACTTGTATGTGACTTGCAACTAAGGTATCTTTGCTGCTTCAAGTGTATTTGCTTTTCTGCTAGAAAGCTTCTCTTTCATTTAGATTTATTTGTAATAATCTACAGTATGTATCTTTGATGTTTCAACTAGCTGGCTAATTTTTTCCCTTTGGTAAAACTACCAGTTGCAGGTCTCCTAATATTTTATGAAACCTCCATAGTCTCTCTTACTTTTTCACAATTTATTATTCCTCATATTTTTGGAAGCCTGCAGACAAGTGTCCTAGAGACTGAAGACATCATTATTCCATGTGTCAGGGTTTCTCTTTTGTCTTCCTTTTCCTCATCATTCATTAATGACATACAGAGAATTGTCTTCTGAGTCTTTTATATTTCTTTATCCCTCATATTTTATGATACATAGAGCTGTTTTACAGACCCATCAAAGTCTTCATTTTCCCACACTTACCTGTGTCTGCATTAAAAGATCTTTGTCATTTATTAATATTTAAATAAGCCTTTCTGCAACTTGAAACATTCCTCATTATTTCAGTTACCTCTCTCTCTCATCTCACAGATTTTTTTCTGTTAGATTCCATAGCAAAATATAAAAGATGTAAATCAGCATTTCTCCACTGAATTCAGAGATACATACTGTAGACTAAATGGAGTAAAGCTGATCTATGCCATTTGAGGATATGACTTGATTATTCTACAGTTATCTAGATTTTCTAAATCAAAACTCATACAGGGAATCTTCTTTTATATTTTGTGTACCTTGAACTTAATTTATAACCATTTATATGATAGTCTTCTTTCTAGCTCTTTTTTAGGTGGTAATACCCTTTTTCTGGTTCTACCATAAAAGCTGTTGCAGCCAAAATTACTTCCTATTCTGAGTTAAACGTGAATTCAAAGATTCAAAACAATCCCCCTATTTCTATCATTTTTGTGTACTCTCACATATCTAGGGTATAACTTTTATATTGCACATTAACACTAAGTAGATATAGCACACAGTTGAGGCTTATGCATTCTACCAGTTATGAATGTCAGTGTCACTAAACAAATTAAGCCCATTTGCAAAAATAGAAAGACTGGATCAAAGCCATTATGAAATCTCATCATTAACTATTGTATTGCACGTTCTTATTCCTTTTTGTTTTCATACACATGAACAAATCACATTTTGTAATGCTTCTTTTTTAGAAGAACAATATCACCCACATCAGCTACCATTTTTGAAGACCTGTGATTCTTTCCATCACCCTTAACCGAATGATGCTTGTCGTCTGTATATTAATCTAAATAAATACATACATCTTAAAACTCCAGTATCTATAATCTGGCTGTATTCTCTCTCAAATTATCTAGTAGTCATGTGGGGGTTTTTTGTTTTTGAGGATTGAGGGAATTGTCCCTAACCCCACCATTTCTACTTGACATTTCTCACTTGATACACTTTAGAATTCTAATCATATATGTATTTTATGTATTGTAAATGCTACTAAACCAGAATCAAGATACCTGACCCAAACAGTTAGCAATCTAAAGGTATGGAACTAAAATCTCTGCTGACCCAGGAGGTCTGATTCACTTTTCTCAGCAGAAGCAAGAGGTGTGGAAACACTTTCTTTTGTGGAGGCACAGAGAACAAGTCACCTATAGCCCTTTTCATCAGGTCCATTTCTTAATGTCAGTGAAGAGAAGCAGGGAATGCATAGTTAGAGTGAATCCAAGAAATGAACTGATTTTAAGATTCTTCCCCGATAAAAAAGAAGCCCTGAGAGAGCAAATTGTCCCTAGACGGGGGCTCAAGGCCACCAAAAACTGCAGTGCACTTATGTAACAATGGCATTAGGACATTATATGGTAAACTTTATAAAGGAAGTACATTTTCAGAACTCATTTGAAGAAAAGGGAGACAGCTTGATAAGGTGAACATTGGATGAAAGGCTGTTAAAGTATATGGGAGTCATGAAATCATGTGTATATTAGGAAGTGAAAGAGGAAAAGGGAAATAGTGTTCACTTCTGACGACCAGTTAAGGATGCAGTAAACTGTCAAGAAGAACTGCTTAAACTACCAATCAGGGAGCTTTTATGTATATGTAACCTTTAGCTGGGATATACTATCCACACCACTACAAAAGTCCATTGATAGGTGTTGACATGTTTTCGTATCATCCGTGAAAATACCATATCTCAAAAAGCATTCCGTATCTTTAGGTATTTATAGAGGGATTGTGGAATTGTTCCCCTGCATATTTTACTTTTATACCATGTTTCCTATTATTCTTGGATACTGATCATCAGTAATGTGGTGGGCTTTTTTGTTTTTGTTTTTAATCACAAGGGAGTAGCACTTTACTAGCTCCACAGAAGGAAAAGGAAGATTTGCCACAGATTCAGTGGGATGAGGGTTTTGCCCAAGGTTTCTATTTTTTGTAGTGCTGATATGGACTGAATGCCCTGAGAGTCTGAGTGGGGTGGGAAGTATCTATTTTAAACAATTATGATTTTTAAATTTTATTTTATTTATTTTTTATATATATACATTATTTATTTATTTATTTTAAAATGTTATTTTAAGTTTTATTGGAAATGAGGTAATCCATAAGAGTTGTCAGAACAAAGCTCTTTTATCACTATCAAACCTTTAGAAATTGTACTTGTGGTTATGGAAGTAGTTCATAGCAGCTATTAGAGTACCTGATACCTATCACCCAGTTTATATTTATCAAGTAAAGCAACCCCGACTAAAAATTGAGATTCATGACAGCTTCCTGCATTCCTGTTCAGGGTTTAATATAACTGAAAAAGAAAAACAAACAAACAAACAAACAAAAAACAGGCATCTGAAGTTATGGAAAGAGGTGAATTAACTATTTGAAAACTGACACCTTCAGAATGGCAGTCAGATGGAGGACAGATAGGAGGATAGATATTTAGACTACAGTTTCCAAAAGATTAAACAAGATAAACAATACAGAAAGGCAGGAAAATGTCTATATTTCCAGTGGTGAGCCATATTTGATGTTGGGACTTTATAGTGTCTGAACCAGATCTCAATTAATCAAATGGGAGCCTGTCCATTAACTTCAGCATGTTTTGGATCAGGTCCATAGCACAGCAATAACTATGTATAAGCTTAAAGTAAAAAATACAACATGTGTAAGTTTACAATGTCATTATTATCAGGACTTAAGATGGGTATTTCTGAGTTTCAGATCACACATTCTCTGTATCTCTTACAAAAAGAGAGACTATTGTTTATACAAGTAATTAAGTTGATAGATCTAGAACCTACAGCTCTCTATGAAATACTAAAGTATCAAATTCGAGGAGGAAGCAAAGTGATAAAGAGAAAAGGGGAAAGAAAAAAAAGGGGAAAATGATACAGAGAAACATGGTACCAAAGAGAGAAGAGTTGTATTAACACATACTTGGGAAAGGAAAATAAAAGCAAATAAGAAAGAACAAGAAATAAGAAATAGGAAATAAGAATGAAGAAATAAATAGAAAGAAGAAAGAAGAAACTTACTGCAACTGTTTGTATTACAGTAACACCTAAAACCCACAGAGTTCAAACAAGGAGTGCTGAATTCTGACCCACTCCACCTTGTGCTGAGTAGCACCTTGCTCCATGAGTAGTCCCACTGGGAGTTTTTGCAGAATAAGGTGCTACTCCACATCAGTAAGGATAGCAGATCTCTGGCCTATAGTAAGAGCTAGTTTCATAGCCCAAAGAGCTTACAGTATAAAGGCTAGATTCTGATACCCTTTCTGACACTGAATAGTATCTTATTTCATGAGTAGACCCACTGAAGTCAGAGATCCTGTGATAGAGCAAAATATTGAACACAAATCATTTAAATCTCAGTCCACTGCTTTAAGCACAAGACCATCCTTCCTGGCAGAAGGGAATTTGAGAGACTATTTGCAGAAAACAAATTTTGATCTCAAGCGTGAGTACTCAGCTTGAAATCTATAGTCTAAAGATTATGCTCAGGAATCAGTGAGGAAAAAGAAACATTCCACATGTGCTATGTGTTCAAATCACATCCAACTAAAACAGCTCAAATTTCTACTTACTACTAACTTGTTTCCTAACAATTTATGGACCACGAATTACTCATTCATATTATTTATCGACTAATTTCAACTGGAAAATATATCTGAGAAAATTATAAAAGACTGGTGGACAATTGACCAACACAAAAGTCTAAACGTTTTGACTAAATTGTTCATCATGAGCTAGGTTGTGGCTGAGGAAAGAGTGGTGTGGAGGGTATTTCACTCCAGGAGGCACTGTGACTCCTTTGGTTCTTTCTTGTTCTGGGACGGAGTGTAATTTGCCTCCAGCCTATACCAGCCAGTGCCAGGATGCAAGAGGGGCTCCTACCCCTTACACAGGTGCATAGCCACTTGTTTGTTCAGTTCTACTGTCAAAAAGAGGGGAAAACAGTAATTATACACTTGTGAGACTTTATATGTTAATGGCCAGTGCATCAAACTCTTTTGTCAGACTGTACCATTAAAGTATTGTCATTATTATTAATCTATCATTCTAAACTTAGCTCCTGCTCTTACATAAATCGTTTCACTTTGTGTTACTAACATGCAAAGAGGGAAACATAGCAAGCTCAAGCTATCTAATCACAATGCAAAAACCTAGAAAAAAGTCAAAGTTCTGGAGCAAGCCCTCGTAATTCATACAAAACAAAAGGCATTATAATTCCAATACTTCATTCCTTTGACAAACATTACACCAAGGACAGAAAATGCCCAGAAATTAATCCATCATTCTGACACAGTTTTTAATGAGAAGGAAATGCCAAAAAAAAAAAAAAAAGCCAACAAAGAAGATACATTATCATTGCTATTCAAAAACTGTAATAACATGGACCAACTAAAACTGCTAGCTAAATAATGTCTTAAATATAGTTTTCAAGCCTGTAAGCTTGACACTCAAATTTCTGTAAAAATATATTAAACATTATTTTGTCCAGATTATTTATAAATGTGATATGCATGCCTTTATTTTTTTGTTTGTTTATTTGTATTTTAAAACATGAACAAGACAATGCTTCTCCTCTATCACTGTTTTTTAAATGTTCATTTGACTAAAATACAAGGAAATAGTGTCCCCCAGTGGCCAAAAGGATTTATAGGAAATACATTCACTTTATAGAAGTCAGTTCATGTAACAGTCAGTAAATTGGGAGCTATAGATTCAGTATATTGTATAACTTCATTCAGCTTCATTCACACAGAAAGATATTCCATAAACAAACAGAGGCCTGCAGACTATAGCATGGACATAGTTCGTGTCAGGCAAAAGTTGTATTTAGACCGTATGTCTAGCACACTGGATTGGGATTCAGGAGACCTCCCTTCTAATCCTGGTTCTGCCGTTGGCTTCCTGAGTGACCTAGGAAACCCAGGTCACTCAGGAACACACTTTACCAATGTGTCTTGGTTTTCCTAGCTGGAAAATGGGGATAATGGGGATACCATCTTTGAAAAACAGTTTGAGATCTACTGATAAGAACTATCATTATTGTTATTTAAAATAAGGTAGTGAAAACAAGAGCCCTTGCCTTCCATATATCAGTGTGTTCTTATAGCATTCACTGCTACTGGAGGATAGGTTCATTAATGGCTATTAGCTAAGATGGTCAGGGAGACAACTTCATGCTCTGGGTGTCCCTAATCCTTTGACTGCCCGATGCTGGGACTGGACAACAGGGCATGTATTCCTTACATGAGAGTTGCTTTGACAATATGGAACCAAATATGTTATAAACCTGACATCCCATGTGGTCTTTCTCCATTGACTCTGGTTAATGACTATCCTTCCCACAAAATAAATTGTAGTATGGACCTGAATGATTTTCTGGCTGAGGAAAAACAAAGTTTTCACAATTATGGCACCACTGTTGACAATATATTTAGATTTCAATAGGAAACAATAGCTGTAAATAAGAAGGCCTTTTCAAGTTCCTTGGATTCTCAAGCAGAAAAATATGGCCTTGTCAAGATGCTGGATTCAGGCAAACTTGGTTCAGTTCCCAGTTTTGCCACAGTCTGCCTGTGTGTCCTTAGGCAAGTCACTTATGTTATTTCTACTCAGCCTGTGGTGAACAGACTTGGGTTAGCAGGGCTTACGCTAGTGTTCTAAAAATAGCTGTGTAGACAGCACTTTGAAGTTGCAGCTTGGGCTGAAGTTGGGACTCTGAAGCCTATGGAGGGGTGGGGCGGGAGGCTTGCTGCTGCAGACTGTGTAGACATATGCTATGTGCCAGTATTTTAAAGGTATTTAGGGTCCTAGTGGAATTTTCAAAAGGCCCACATTTGAGTGCTTTTGAAAACCCCACTAGGCACCTAAATATTTTTACAAATCTATCCCTTAGTCATCCTGTACCTCAGTTCCCATCTGCAAAATGGGGATAATACTTCATTGTCTACCTTATTTATTTAGATTGTAAACTTCCGGAGGCAGGGCCTTTCTCCTGCTGCATGTAGGTACAGCATCTAGTACAATGGAGACTGAAGGTGCTGCTGTAATGCAAATAATAAATTATAAACATTTTATTGTGCTTCTTTTTTTATTACTTTGATTCCGCCACTGCCCTTCGTTGTATAAAATATATAAACTGTTTCACTGGAACTGTAGGATAGTTGTGTGCTTTACAAACAAACAAACAAACAAAACCCCTCTGAGTTGTATCCTCTCTATTTTGCAATATAACCAATTTAAAATGTATAAATAATGTATTGTATTGCTTTTTGCATCTTACAACACTTCAGTCAAAATAAACTATTTATAAAATAGGTTTTTGTGATAAAACTGAATTCTGCTAAATAATATAAAGCTAATATAGCAAAGAAAATAATAAGTTGATTAAAAATAATTGAAGAGTGTAAAGCCAAAACTAGCACTGTGGTTTTGTATTTAAATGTATATGTGCACTATGTCATTTTTGTTGTTTAGTGAGCAAATCTATTTTTGATTGTAAAATGTCATTCTATAAGAAGACACAGGACTCAGCAGTGAACAGAGAACAAAAGTGCCGTTGCCTCTTTTTGGCCCAAGCAGCTAGGCATAGCTGGAGTTGTTCCAGCTGGAAGAAGAACTTGATGGAGCCTGGTATTTTCTTGGATATAATCTTGTTTATTTAGAAGGAATATACAAAGTCCTGCTTCTCCAAATGCAGGAGGAACCAAAAGGAGCAGTTTCTTAGCTTTCAGCCCCAAGCCTCTAGTCAACAGACCCAAAAACACTCTAGCTTTTTTCAGGACCACAGTGTGCACATTGCTTGCTTGATTTTATTGCCTCTTTCTTTCTCTCTGTATTATCTCTTCTCAGTTTCTGTGTGTTCTGCCTACACCCACATTCTACCCACTCACGTATCCACATCCAAAACACACGCAATACTTAGCAAAACCCCTCTATCCACTCAGTCCAAACAGCTGGTGGATTTACAGTGCCCTTTTGTCTTAGGTGGGGGACTTCTGATTAACTCATCCTCTCAGGTATGTTAGTTAAAAGGGTGCATTCACACTCAATCTCAAAGAAATTTTGACCTGTGCAGTCACCAGTACGTATAACAGTATGAAGTAGAAGTACTGGTCTTTCTGTTGCTCGTAAATTGCCTTTGCAAGAAACTTGAGTTCATGTCTAGAGATTCGCCATGCCGGTGAAATATCTGCTGGGTGGCAACTATGATTCATTTAGCCTGAACTTATTTTTGATGCAGAAAACCTTCACAACCCGCTTAACTTAGAAGCCCAACCAGCCATTCTCTGTGCTGCAGGAATACTCTTGATCGGTATGACCAAAGACAGTAGCTCAGCATAACCCCAAACCTTTCTCATATATACAGCTAGCTCAGGGAGGATCAAAGTACAGATATGAATGAGAGTCTCTGCACAGCATGACATGTATTCTCTGTCCCTAACACAAAGCATGGTACAGTTACATTGTAATGTAACAGCATGAATCGCTCTATTCTAAGGGCTACAGGTGTTGTTGCAGATGCTAATGCTGCACCATACATGGCCCCTTTGTGAACATTAGAGTGCACTATTAATTGCAGTATTGTCATTAGCTGCATTCTGTATCTTTAAAGTAATTCTTTTCACATTTGCATATCTGAAAATTGCCTTCTCCAAGGAAGTGTAAGTAGGGTATGTAAATATATCGGGTTGGAGAGGGGAAGAGTAAAGTACTGAGGGAAGTAACCTGACTTCAGAGGAAAACTTTCCCAATGCAGCAACAGCATAAGGGTTTGTTTTAGTTATTATTAGAAATCTATTCTGGCCCTTTAATATGTATGAGCAACAGCTGCTACATTACAGAGAGTGTCTGGTCTTGATTCTAGGCTATTCCCCAAATCAGTGCTTTTATGACATTGTCAAATATGTTAATATTCCCTCTCCTCTCTCCCCCCAGCACCAATGTCAAGCCCATCAGCTTCTCTAACCAGGAAAACACCATTTTTAAACATTTTAAGATTGGTGAAATTGTTAGAATCTCACGACTGAAGTTGTCCTTAGTACAATTTAGTATTTTCCCCTGATTTCTAAGGATATTCTATTTCATTTTTGTTCTTCTTTACCATAGGAGACCTAGTTTTTAGTGACTATTTAATACAATCATAAGAATAATAATTAAAATACCTATTTCAAAGCACTTCCCTATCTTTAATGCCAACCCTTCGTGCAGCAGCTTTTTCAATAGTAGATGCAGAGCTCTGATTACACGCTCAGTCACAACTTTGTGTACTATGTTGCTGATCATTCCCATTTATAACTTGTTCTCCCTATTTCAGAAAGTTAGTATTTTTTTTTGTTTATATGCTTAGCATGCTAAATAGAAAGCAGATTCAGAATCATGTTGTTACACCAAACTGATTTTACTTAAGCTTACTTAATAGACAGTCAAAAAAGCTCTTTCTGATAGAACTGTTGGGGGAAAAAAGAAAGGAAAAATTCATGTTTTTCCCCCAAACATTTCAATATTTGACAGATTTTGACCATCTCTCTAGTTTGTTGGAAAATATGGAGCATTTTTATGAGAACTGTCAAGATTTCCCTACTGTGTTTTTTTTTTTATTTGAAATTTCAATGTTTTGTCAATTTCAACATTTGAAAAATGTTGACCAGCTTTACTATCTGGGAGGATTTGCAGTCCAAATAGGAATTTGGGAGGCTGGAGGGTGGAAGGCCAAAACTGGTGTCTCCATTCAGGGAAGCTACTCTCTGTGTCTTAGTATACACCTATACTAGTGGCAGTGAATCTCAGAGCCTAAGTCAACTGACTCAGGCTGGGGGAACTTGTGGTAGAGAGTTAAAAGTATCAGTGTTGATGTTCCCACTGAGGCTGGAACCTGGGCTCTGAGGCTCTCTTGCTGGTTTTCAGAGCCTAGGCTCCAGCCGGGATGGGAATGTCTGCACTGCTATTTTTTGCCCTGTAGCACAAGCACAAGTCATTTGACCTGGGCTCTGAGACTCTCTGCTGGAGTTTGTGGGTTTTTTAGCAGCATAGATGTACCTTTAGAGACTTATCTCATATCCACTAAAAGGATGATTTTCATTTACTTCAGTTGGCACTGGACCAATCGCTTAATGCCTTTGTTTTTCTCATGACTCTGCTTTTCCCAGGTGGATGGGGCCTACTCATGAAATCTCTGCTAAATTTGATCCTGGAAGTTTCCTCGAATTCCACTGTGTTCTATGATTCAGTCAACTGTCATTTGTCACTCTGAATATATAGGGTTAAATCCTGACCCCGATGAAATCAATGCAAAGCATCCATTGACTTCAGTGGGGTCAGAATTTTACCCATTCTCTTTCATAGTACTTTTGTCTCCCTTATCTCTGCTTCCTTCTTTCATCTGGTGCAGTTGCACTTTGAATGACATTTCCTGTGGTGAATAACAAATCTAGGTAACATAGAACAGATCTCTAATGTCTCCATCCTCGGCTGCTTCTCATTGTTGAGCATTGTTCGCCAGCAAAGTCACTTAATACATTCTGTATGGGAAATGGCTTATCGCGGCAGGGGTGACGTAGTTCTTTCCCAAAAGCGCTCCAGAGTAGAGAGGCTTACATGAGTCAAATAAACATGGCTGCACCCTCTTTAGAACACATAGACACAATTACTGGCTGTCAGCAACTGTAGAGGAGACAGAAAATTACAGACCAGTGCATATAACTCACTGTATGTTACTTTTTATGGGATGAAATAATATTTGTTCATTCAGGGAGACCGAATTTGAAAAAAACCCTTCCCAGCATCCTGGCATGGAAGCAACTGGAGAAATCAGGCCATGATCTGGCTGCACCCTTTGTAACTAGGACTTCTCAAGCAACATGGAATTATTTGTCTCCTCTGTCCACCCTCTGTCCAGTATGTGATAGGAGAATTAAAATTAATCTCTATGACCAACCGATAGATGTTACAGTAGCCTAATGATGCTCAGGCAAAAACCATGCACCTCATAGGAAAATTTCCCGGAATTCCCTATTCCTATTTTTCTCTCTCCTAAACAACTAATACACTAATGCAAAGCTTCAGGTCCTCCTCCTCATTATCACATTAATGAACTAATGAATTATACATATAATATTGCTGAATAATTATTACATTTGAGCAAATCTGTTCATGATTAAGAAATAGTTAAGTATGTCAGATAATTTTTCTGCAATTAATTATTTGCTCAGTCCTTCCAGCAAATACGAAACTACAATGGATTTTCTTTCTTGGATGTTTAAGTGCTAAGGATCATACCTTCTTTACTGCTCAATACAGAAAAATAGTGCCTCTAGCCTGAAAAACTCATGCTGTTTAACTTAGCTTATCCATTATTTATGAAAAAGAGTTTGGTCTCTGGCCTGGTAAATAAAAATTTACAATGTTTGTAGCAGCATGTGACTCAGGAGCGCATCTTTAAACTGGCTTTTTGCACATCAGACCAGCTGTGTCTCTGTAAAATGGTTAATAAAGCAATTCAATTGTAGAGTTTCAAGACAGTATTTCTGAACATGCTCTTTGCAATCACAGCTGATTTAAATAACTTTTTAGGACCTGACCCTGCACACACTCAGGCACACACCTAACTTTTTTTTGTGATTATTTTTTGTATTGCTAAAGAAACAGACAATGAAAAGTACACAAAGATAAATGACTCACAACTTGCATATGCTTCTAACTATGGCATGTTTCACAGCTCCAACAGAATAATGCAATCCCACAATTTTACAGCTTTTCAAATTTGCAAGACCAGAAAATACTACAAAGAGAATATTGGTATTTACAGTAATGAAATAGGAGAGGAGCGAAGGAGGTGAAGGGGAAAAGAGGAGTTAAGTGGAAAGGAGGTCTACATTATTTTAGCCATCTCAACATTTATCCACATATATCTAGACTGTCAAGAGAAATTTGACTTTCATATGGTTGTAACTCCAAGATCTACAAACCTTTTTCATGGACCGGAAGGAGTAGCGAAGAATTGTGGGCACCTCCGACCCCATGTAAATAGGAAAAGGAATTGAGAAGTGAAGTGTATCTAGAAACAGGTGCCAAATTTCTTCGAATTCATATAATTGCTTTCAATAGTGATAAAATAGTATGTGTTTGGCTTCTATCTCAGACAGGTTTGAATCATACTGATCTATTCTGGGCATACACCTACTGTGGCCCTACTGCAATGATATTTGTACAAAATAGGTACCATATGAGGTACCAAATGAAAGCTAATAACAGTGTTCATTAATATCACTGTAAAATTCATGTGTTAATATTACATTTGAAGTCCTCCTCTATGTTACTAGAACATGTTTAAGAGAAAGACAGCCTAGCCTAAGTAAAGGTGATAAACAGGCTTTCTCCAGACAAAGGAGAAAGCCTGACACCTGAAAACATCGGTGGCCCAAATTCAAGGGCTTTTATTTGCTTGTAACCATTTCTGACTTTATTCCTTATACTTGAACTCATTGAAAACCTGTTTTACTTTAATTCTAAATCAACCCAGTAGTGTGTTTGATTTGATGTGATAATTAACTATAGTTAAAGCAATAAGCTGCTGTGTTTTTGTCTCTTGAGAGGAACAACCACTCGTATTATTTCCCTAAATGTTCCAGAAAAGGGCTGGACATTTCAGGGCAGATCGCTTTAGGGAAATTGGTGAATGGGGTGTGTTAGGGTCACATGGCGATTAGTAAACAAGGCTGGTGGAGACCAGAATGTGGCTGTGGTGTAACTGCTGAAGTCAAAGTTTCTGAACCATGGCTGCTTACTACACAGACATTCAGTGGATGCTTGTATGCTGGCTGAACTGCAGAGCATTTTAAAGCACTCAGGGTTACAGGATACCTGGTGACACAACCTTTCATTTGTCTCAGTAGAACTCCAAAACATGATAATTTTGCAGAATCATGTCCTAGGTGATGACTGCAGCCCACAAGAACCAAAGTCTTTGTGGTGGTGTTAAACCCACCTTAGCAGGCTTATGGTATCAGCAGGTTTAATGATATCCAGGATCAGACTAGCTAACATTTTCTGGCAGCTTGATGGCTCAGTGGCATCTGGTGGGATATTTTCTTTTTTTTTTTTAATAAACTTGTTCTGCATTGTGAGCCTCAGTAAGTTTGCAAGGTTTTTGCAAGTGAGCTTGAAGGGCTTGTTCATCAGAGCTTGAATTAGCAATAAGTTCCCAAAGTCAGTTGTCATCTTTGGAAGGAAAGAGAATCCAACAGCATCAGATATAAATCTCTTATACGTTGTGCTTTCGGGAGCATCCTGTAAGCCTTGCAGTACAATATGATCAGCATTTCCATTTGAATTCTGGAGTAGTGCATCATATGTGTCTAAGTTTTTTCTTTGCTGGAGCAAATGCAGCACAGTTGCAAATACATCTTCAGTGTGTATGTACCTTAGCAAAAATGAAAATTAGTAATCAGACAGTGCAGCCATTTCATGAAGAGTGACAGAACCAGTGTCTGACCTTCATTCATTACAGGAAGGAGATCACATTTAGAGCTTTCTGCAATTCCCACAATATTTACACTTTGTTATCCTAGCAAACCTATTACTTTTTGCTGATTTCACGAACACAATTACACCACTTCCAGTCATATTACAGTAGGCTTTGCACCATTGACAAACATAGCATATAGAGAGGCCGGGTTACTTAATTTTCCAATATATTTATTACTAGAATATTGGGGAAACTTATAAAAATGACACACACAAAAAACAACATTAAAAGAATATTAATAAGGTTTCAAATTCAACCTAAAAAAAATTAGGAAGTGCCAGAATAAAGGGTACCTGAGCAACCTTAATTTATCCTTCTTGTGCATACAGGTTATGATAAAGTCTTTAATTATATTATCACATACTATTTTTTCCCAGGCTCCTGCCTCATTCAGTGCACAAGATGGACAATGCTTACTTAATAAGTAGCTATTCAATAGTTTGCTTTCTCCTCATTGTTCATTGTGTTGCCCTAGGCCTTATTTATTGTTCACTATTCAAATCCATCTCTGAAGACAGAATGATTAATTTCCTCATAGGATTTTCCATGGTGCTCATCACTGTCATATTTAAGTGCTTCACAAGCAGTAATTTGTCTTCACAAAATCCCTGTGAGTCGAAGGGGTACTATTATCCCACTTTACTGGTGGGAAGCTGATGCACTGAAAGGTTAAGATCAGAAGTATCTTCTAATATTGGATGCCCAATCTGAAATGCCTAGGACCCGATTTTTCAGAGTACTTAGCACTATAGAGCACTTTATATATTCAAGCACAGCTCCCACTGACTTCTGTTACAGCTAGGAATGCTCAGCCACTCTGCAACTCAGTCTTTAGGGTCTCAAGTTGGGCAATCAAAAATTGAGAAACAGACAATTAGTGACCACTTGTGCAAAGTTTGGTATTAGTCATTTGCTATGAACACTGGGGCAGAGTCTGATGGGATGGATACACATATTGGACAGATAACAGTGCAGGAACAACTCAAGGCCCAGATAGCCCCAGGAGGTCTGCATAATTCATAATTCTGCTGGGCATGCTCCAGTTGGAGGAGCAGTTTAAAAGGGAATCTCTTCAGCACAGCAGAGTAGTGAGCAGAGAGAGATGGACCCATGCTCCTTGCTACAGAGGGGTTATGCCAGGAGAGTGTCCCTAGTAGGAGGACTGCTGAATGAAGCTGGGACTCCCCAGCCTGCAGACAAACATGGGCCATGTTGCAAGGAACAACTGCAAGCCACGATGTGACCTGAGAAGGGACAGAGATATAGCAAGAGGGTGTTAGCTTGACTGCAGGTAGTGGATCCCTTCTTTATTGCATCCAAGAGAGCCCCTGCATTGGAAACTGGCGGAGTCGGAGAGCTTGGGAATCCTTATCCCCTGCCGCTATGCAGGACTGCTACCACCAAGTCCTATTGCTACGTGAGGGGCCTGTCCCCACTTACACAGAGCAGACATAGAATCCAGTTCTCCAGGGCAGCATTCAACTGCCTTCACCATGAGACCATCCTTTCTTTTTTTACAATCCCCTGCCTCACCCACTACACAACTTCTGTAATATTCACTTGTGGCTTGGTCCAGTGGCTCCTCCCCTCAGTTGAGAGGTTGGGCCTTAAGCTTTGTGTGGGCTGGAATGACAGTAGATATACAACTGCTGCAACACTTGAAGCAGGGATCTAATTGACTGCAGATTCCTTTACTACACAACCCAGATTAATCCCCAGAGCACTCTCTATTTTATACACTGAATGTGGCAAGGGTCCTGTGGCAAAAAACTGTAGGTGATCATGAGCTAATGGAGTAACCAATAGCAATAGTAGTTTGTTATCCTCTATGTGGACCAGCTCTAAAGGGGGATGAGAGACACACTTTGGCAATGGGTTTCACAGATATTTTTTGACAACGGGGGAACGGTGAGACTGGAATCTTGGTAACGGGTGGCCGAGCTGAGATTAAGTCCCAGGTTTTCCATGCTCTAGTCCCTAAAAGATTAGATGTGAAGCTAGCATCTGTCAAATTACTTACATATTTTGCCTGCAAGCTACGTCAGGCACACACAATTCTCATTCGGTCATACAAAAGCATATTTACATCAACAGATGAGAAAATTATCTAATTTACATAGGCAAATATCTATTGGTAGCTACCAAAATGAATTATGCATACACAAAAAAATGTGAGCATATTTGCAAGTGCAAAATCTGTGCCAATGGCTAATAATTTGATTTATACTGTATATTTGTATAGCTACACATTGCATACTGCATTGCTGCAGTTTTCTTTTCAAAGTACAACTATGTTGCACATAAGTGACACATATCCCATATGTGTCAGAGGTAAAATAAGCTAGACCAGACCTAGTAGAGAAGCACAGAAACAGAACAACAAACAGGATCACATTGCATTTTGTGCTTCTGTATTATAGAATTATATTTTCAATTCCAACATAGGTCACAGTAGTCACATTGGCAATTTTTAACTTGCTTTCTAGGCACGTAGTACAGTTAGGAAAGATTTTCACATAATCAAAGTTGGATATTTCTAGAGAGATCAAAAGAGTCTGTGAAGTGGAGAGCAGGTGCTACAGACATCTTAGAGGATCTGAGAATGCAATTAACCAGCAAATGAGCCTTGGAAAACCTAGTCTTCCTGAACAGATGAGCACAATAAAAGCCACTGAGAGATGAGATGGCCAAAGCACACTAATAACAGCAGTGAACATATAGACATCTGCCCTGTATCTTAACCTTTAGGAAAAGAGAGAGGATCAGATACAGAGAGGCGAGTAAGAACAATTATGTAAATGTGTGGGCCTCTTGGAGGAGATGAAAGTTTATTGATTGCTTTTACAGAGGCTCAGTTAAGCAGAACACTGCCGGCCTCTCTTTTTTAGCTCCAAGTGAATTGGTACTTGGGATGGCTAGTGATAGATGAAAATAGCAATGTGGCACATGGTAAATTAGAGAAAACAAATGATCAAACTTCTTATCACTTACATTCTAACTTTTTCTGTCATTATTGTTGGCATCAAATTCCAGGGGCGGAAGGGGGTGTCTAAAAAAGCTCCTTATATTGTATGACTCCTTATATTGTATTAGCCATTTGTGGTATTTTGCATTAATTAGATTCTGAACAAATGAATGCACACAAGAAAATAACCTACTCTGAACAACTCCTGCTGATACCAAAAATTATACAAGGCTTATATAAAACAGTGGAAAAGTGAACTCCCAAACTTTTAAAATGGGACAGCATGAAAGCTTTTCTATAACTCTTTTATTTTCTTGATCTCTGCGATATACACTTCAGTAGCTTACGTATTTACAAGGTACTAATCACAAAAGCTATCCCATGTGAAGCCTGGTAGGGATATTATAGGCATTCACATTTAAAAGGTGAATTTTTTGCTCTGACTCAAGGGATCAGTGCATGACAGGGCCATAAAATTTGCTCTTATATGAAGAGACAGAGAATTCAGCAGAGGGAGAGGAATAGGGTGGTTCATTCTGAGACAAGCAGAAAGATACAGGAAGCAAATGTAGCTCAGATAGTTTTCGTGGTGCAGCGACTATAGATGGTTTGCCAAGAGAGCACTATCACTAGAAAACACACCCTCTCACATACAGTCCCCACAGTCCTCTGGACTTTTAAAGGGTTTTGTGTTCATCATTTTATGACCTACAGAAACGTGGTATAAGGCTGGCTTGATTTTCATTATATCCAACATGCCACTTTTGATAGCCTTTTTTTTTTTTTTTTTTAAATTCAGGCTTCACCCTGACTGTGGCAATGAAATACCATTTAGTGTTAAGTCCTTTTGACTTGTTTCTTTGATCACTTCAGGTTACTTTTCTGAGATTGAGTACCTTGCCCTTAGCTTGACTTTGGGCAACTTTCTTTTTTATTACTGATGTTTATCATCCACCAGCCCCAGAGTCGGGTGGGCCACTTGTTACATAATTTGCTAACTGGGCATTTTAAATTGTTCTTTCGAGACCTGTGAGCCTGATTCTGCCACCCTGACTCACCTTGGATAGTCCCACTGAAAGCATGTACTTCACGTGTTGATGTGGGTCACAGTGTACATTTCTAACCATTTGTTTCTTCTCACTATTATTATTAGATTCTAAACAGATGTTACAGAATTGTTTAATTTGTGTGTTAGAATTCAGGGTCAGACTCCAAAACCCTTTACTCATATTGGGTAGCCTTATTCCTCAAAATAGCCTACTGATTTAATGGAGCTACTTATGGAATAAGGTGCTACTCAGTGTGAGGGGTGGTGTCAGAATTGAGCCCTCAGGCTGTCACTGTCTGATAATTTTGTTTGTATATTTCATCTCAGCTGCCATCACATTTTTCTTTACCTCCTTTCTCCCTACTTTGTGACATGCAGTTGCACAAGACAAGTACAAGCTAGTTCCAATCCTTATGCTTTTTGTTCACTTGATAACTTCATTTTTGTAAGTTATCAGTTTGGCATGGGAGACTTCACAGATCTTTAATGATTTGGTTCCCACAATAGGATGGTGCATATTTAAAAAATGTTTGGTGGAGAAAAAGAATAATCCTTGTGCCTATAGAATAACATTAGTTATATAGACAATAAATCTTAGTCTATCTCTGGGCTATAATATATACTGAAATTGCATGTTAGCTGGACTTAAGGATTTGACCCTACATTTCTAGTATTTGAAATCTAGTGTTCCTGAGAGACCTGTAGCAGGCTAGCTACTATATTTTTTAACTGTTAGCCCAATTCATGTGAAGAATGAAGCCAGAGAGTCTGCCATGGTGGTATGCATGACGGTCAGCTGAAGAAACATGCATAAGTGGCTGAATGAAAAAATCTCTCCAACAAACACTACTCATAGAAGGAAAACATGGGATTTGTAACAGGACATGCAAGGAAAGGCCCAGGATAGACAGGGGTGGCCTTGTTCAAGCCCTAAGCAATGTCTGACAGTGAGAGAAGATTGACGTGCAGAATGCAATTGTTTCCTGTCTTCTCAATATGTGTATAAGCCAAATTTTTTCCCTCTGATCCACAATGTATATCTATTTTACACATTCTGCAGCCATTCCATGCACAACTTCCATTTATATTGGTGGGAATTGTGAAGGTTAAATAAATGCAGAATAGGCATTCGAGACTTCCTGTACATACTGGAGAAGACAATTTTGCCCTCAGGATGCAGCAAAGCACTGAAGCCATGCTTGTAAGGAATATGGGTAGTAGAGAGAGAACTAATGATGGTGTATGTCTCATTTTAATCCAGCTTGATTCATCAGCTGTTTATGACATCTTGTGTCCTGCCATTCTGTTTGACCATCTAAAGCATATTTTGATTTCTTTTGGCACAAATTATAGCGGTTTCAGCAGTCAGCAACAAATCATGTCCTAGGTGGTACCATTTAAGTCAATTGGACAACACACATACTTAAAGGTAGAAGATAATCATGTGCTTAAGTGTCTTGATGAATCAAGGCCATATTTACCAGTGAGTTTTAGAGTACCAAAAATATACCATAATTTATCTGTGGTTTTTCCTTATGCTAATTTACTTACCTTTACTTAGACTTTGGGTGCTAAAATCCAACATTTCTAGCCTGGACTCAAATGGCAGTTCTTCACTGTCATCACCATCTGTTTTTTCCCTGATGTAAAAATCTAGGCGGCAGGCCAGCAACTTGTTTTTTTAGCTACATATTGCTATTGTTGAATTCTTTAGATTTGGGTGTTAAGGAACT
The DNA here is from genome assembly GCF_026122565.2 of Emydura macquarii macquarii. Taxonomy (NCBI): domain Eukaryota; kingdom Metazoa; phylum Chordata; order Testudines; family Chelidae; genus Emydura; species Emydura macquarii. Next base: position 6,996,603 of record NW_027130698.1, read on the forward strand.
GTAAGTCCTTTTCAAGAGTTAAATGAGACATACTGATCTGACTATGTTGACAGTATTGATTACTGGTGAAGTAACTATCACATTTATTTCTCATGTTTTACCCCTCTGCACTTTTCAGACTTTTCTTATGCTTTCAATTACAACCAGAGTGCCAACAAGGGCACTTTATGGAATGAGAATCATTCCTCCCCTCCACCATGGTCCATGGCTTTGCCTAAGAACCCAACCTGAGTTCAGGAACAGAATCCCCACCCTGTTCTACCTCTCCTCAGAGTTTGAAGAAACATTTAGCTCTGCTCAGGATGGGCCACAATGAATTATGCACAAAACTGACTAATACCAGCCCCTACTTTTCACTTTTATTTTGTTAGTCTTTTGTATAATAGAAATTGTTAGAACAATCTTTACAATGAAAGATAAATAGTGAAATATCATAAAACCATAAAATCATAGAAATTAGGTTTGGAAGGGACCTCAGGAGGTTATCTAGTCCAACCCCCTGCTCAAAGCAGGACTAACCCCAACTAAATCATCCTAGCCAAGGCTTTGTCAAGCCAGGCCTTAAAAACCTCTAAGGATGGAGATTCACTACCTCCCTAGGTAACCCATTCCAGTACTTCACCCTCCTAGTTAAACATTTTTCGCTAATTTCCAAGTTAGATTTCCCCCACTGCAACTTCAGATCATTGCTCCTTGTTCTGTCATCTGCCACCACTCAGAACAACCTAGCTCCATCCTCCCTGGAAATCCCCCTTCAGGTAGTTGAAGGCTGCTATCAAATTCCCCTCACTCTTCTTTTCTGCAGATTAAATAAGCCCAGTTACCTCAGCATCTCCTCATAAATCACATTCTCCAGCCCCCTAATAATTTTTGTTGCCCTCCACTGGAGTGTCTCCAATTTGTTCACATCCTTTCTGTAGTGGGGGGCCCAAAACTGGACACAGTACTCCAGATGTGGTCTCATCAGTGTCAAACAGAGGGGAATAATCATTTCCCTCGATCTGCTGGCAATACTCCTACTAATGCAGTCCAATATGCTGTTAGCCTTCTTGGCGATAAGGGCACACTCTTGACTCATATCCAACTTCTTTTCCACTGTAACCCCCAGGTCCTTTTCTGCAGAACTGCTGCTTAGCCAGTCAGTCCCCAGTCTGTAGCTATGCATGGGATTCTTCTGTCCTAAGTGTAGGACTCTGCACTTTTCCTTGTTGAACCTCATCAGATTTCTTTTGACCGAATCCTCCAATTTATCTAGATCATTCTGCATCCTATCCCTATCCTCCAGCATATCTACCACTCCCCACAACTTAGTGCCATCTGCAAACTTGCTGAGGGTGCAATCCACATCATTAATATGAAAGATGTAAAGGCTGATGTAATAAGGGTTGCCTACCTCATCCTAGTCTCAGATTGAAGTTGTGCCTTAGTTTCACTTGGTCCCTCAGCTTTCATGTAGAGGTTGACTTGAGGCACTGGTGATTTGGGGTTAGCCCTCCAGCCAAATCAATAAGTGTCTTTCTGTTTTGATGTAAAGTTCAAATGGAAAGCAAACAAACAGCTCCTTCTGCCCTCCCTCAGCTATATAGTTCCTTCCTCTTGGTCACAAGGCTTCATCACATGGCACCATAGGGGAGCCTAGGCCCTCCCTCTCTGCTCCAGACTCCAGCACAGGCACTCTAGTCATGCAGTGGCTCTCCACTCCAGCCACTATTGCACTTTTCCAAGATCCATTTTCTACCTGGGCCTTTTCCTCAGCCCTTTTTCAGCCTCTTTCCACAGGTTTATCCAAGTCTTTCCCTAGCCCTTTTCCCAGCTTCTTTCCAGAGCTTCTTTCCAGGCTTATACCTAGATCACCATAAAGACAATTCCCACATCTGCCTCTTTACAGACCAACAAGCAGTGCTTTAGCAGTCTGGCCCTTTTCCCCATCAGGCCTTGTTGTTGGCTACAAGTCCCAAAAATGCCTGTCCTTTAAAGGGACAGAATTGGATCAGGAATGGGCTGGACCTAGCCTTGCCCTCAAAGGGACAGCCCGCCCTAAGACAATTGGCCAAGGGACAGTTAAAGAGGAGGACATTACAGTTTATACACATAGGAAGGATGTAAACAAAGGTAAAATAGCTATTTAGTGTGATACCTGGGAGTATAACTGGGACCAGCGTTTCAATTAAATTTAGAGAAAACTGATATCAGAATGACTGTGACACATTCTCATTCTTTTTTGTTTTGTTTTTTCCATTTATTTTTCTTCCCAAACTTTCAGAAAATATTAACAAAGATAATAGAAAAAGTACTATACATTTCTAAACCATAATTACACAAAATTAGGTAAATGACGTATATATCCTCAGATGAACATAAATAAATTATACACATTTTAATTTAGGAATTTGTCAGTAAATTGAGTAGTTCACCATAGGTTGTCAAATTTTGCATATTTTTAACAGAACCTTTGGTTGCTGCTTTTTGAGTTATTGAGTTATTTGAGTTATTCTTCCATTTTCATGGATGCAGGTTCTTTCAGGTCACTAATGAAAGCTTTTAGGTTTGTAATGAATAGCATACCTAAAATAGGGAATCATTACAGAGCTTGTGAGTTTCAAGACTTTTCTTTTTTGCTATTTGATACTCTGTGTGGGAATTCATTGCTCACCTTTTAATACATTCCTACAGAGCTACACTATTTAAATTAACAATCAGCTGAAAATAACCACCTTAGCTTCCTTTCACAGGTAATATTATTTAGGTGCATGGGAAACGTCTTGTAACTATTTCACTGGTCCAATAAAATGGAGGTCAACCACTGTGTATTCTTAGTAGGAGTATCTTTAACTATTGACATTAACTTTTTCTTAATACAAAAACTTGCTAATAAAATATTTTTCTTTAGTTTGTTAGTATTGCTGCAGGATAAAAACTGCTCAGTCACTTGAACTTTTTTCATATAAGCTGGTTCATTCTGAAGGGTGCTGTGCACAAAATAGTAGCATATTAAAGCACAGGTGGGATGCAGAGTTTTATATGGTTTTGAAAGATATGGGGAAAATTACTATCAGAATTTACATACGCATATGAAGCTGATGGGTTATGTTTAAGAACTTTGCATTTCATGCCAAATTAATAGTAAGGCCTGCATGTGAATGGTGCTACAAACAGCTTATTGCTAACTAGTCATAAAGAAACTCACTTAGTAATGACTAATTGACAACTCCATGTGCGCCTTAGGACTGGTCCTTAGGGTATGTATGCAGGAATGGCAGGCCCACAAAATTTCTTATTCCCATTTCAGTTATGATCAGTCTCTGTGCTTGAGATGAACCTGAATGGAATTACTTTGCTCTCCTTTTCTGCTCTATCTTTAATCTGTCTTCATTTCTTTTTCTCTCCCAGACATATGATTCCTGTGTGCCTACGGTATGAATTTCACAAGGAGCAAATATCTTTCTTTCCTAATCCCCCATGAAAAGCCAGCATCAGCAACACAAACCTAACATTCTGCTCTCAATGTTAGCGTGTTTCCTTCCTTATAAAAACACACTGAATTACGAGACATCCAGACCTCTTATTAATCATGTTTTCTAATTATTTATTAGGACAAGGGATATGTGAACCTGGCAACATATACGTTTGCAATTAGGGGATTTGATTCTCTATGGCAGAAATCAGGTTTTATTATTTGTCTTAGCCTTGTAAAAGTCAGCTGGCTTAGCTAGGAAGAAATTTGTATTAATACAAGGAATAATGAAATCCTGAAAAAATAACCCATCATCCCCCAGTGGTGTATATTGGGCCAAACATGGCATCATCTAAACACACACAGTTTTATTGACTTCATAGTATTTGGTCTGTTTCAGTAAAAAAAAATTCAGGAAATACCTATAAAGATTTTTTCTTTTGTTTTTGTTTAATAGAAATAGATTTGAAATACTGCTAGCTCTGATATTTCTGGAGTTGCTTCTAGATGATTTTGGACAAGCAACTTCACTTCCTTGTACCTCAGTCAATTCAGGTAAAGAATTGGATAGGAATATAAGCGCTCCATGAAAAACACATTCTCAGCTTTGAGTAAATGAAGTACAAGCACATGACTTCAAAAAATCCATTTATAAACCATCTTTTACCATCAGACGTTGAACAATATGTTGTGGGAGAAAATTGGGGAAGGAATTCAGGAAATACCAATGGGGGGGGGGGGGAATTGCTCCATCATGGTGCTTTATAGGCATAGAACATGATTTAAGAACCTTTAAAATGTATACTTATGAGCACATACCATGCTTCTATACATATCATATTAAAAATATAATTTTTATGTTTTTTTTTAAATATCATGACCTTTGGCAAATTTTTCATAAATATATCCAGTTTTGCATACATACCAAAATGTGATGATAACCTAATAATCTAATACTGTTAAATGTTCCAAATATTTCAAACACCTGTAAAATAGTTCTGCAGATTTTGCTGGGTCAGTTATATTATCTTTGAAGGGTCCTTACCAGATGGTGATATGAAGGGAAAAACATCTCCACTGTTGGAGAACTTGCCCATTTTATTGGATTTGTTTCTCAACTGCTGCCAGGACATGCATTCATTCAAGCCGCAATTTACTGTATAATGATCACTGAAAGGAATGAGCTACACTGAAGTAGTATGTTCAAGTGATCAGGGATGAGTATTGAGAGTCAGGACTCCTGTCTCTCTCAGTGACTCATTCTATAAACTAGCATAACCTAGGTAAGTCTGCCAGTCCTTCTTGGTGAAAGTCACTTCACTCACAAACAGACACAGTAATATTGGGGTTCATGCAGGTGATGGGACAGGTGCAGGGAGCTGGGGACAAAAATCTATCCCTAAAACTGGCTGCAGGATATGGGACTGCAGACTCTCCCCTCCCCAAACCAATTACATAGGGCATTTTAGAAGAAGGGAAATGTATAATGGGAGATCTTTCTTCTTGCCTGGGCAGTCCACACCAGGGTAAGTTTCACTGTCCAGGCCTTAAGTTACCCATCAGTAAGTATATTAGGTCACTTCATCATGGTCTTTATGATGCTTATGCCATAATAGATGTTGGAGTTTAGAAAACACAGTGAAAAGCTATAATTTAAGATACATAGATAAATGTTTGTAAAGTATTTTAAGTACCATAAATGAAAGGTGTATGGAAGTGCAAAGAATTATCATTATATACTAGGGGGTCCAAACTAACAAACAAATATGTTTTTGAATATTTTCCCCCTTTTTTTTAAATGTCACCATATTTTGACTAGCTGTATCATGTATCACGTCTTCAAAGCATTTCCTGGATATTCAAGGTTTCTCATTTGCCATACACATCTGCAGAAGAAGAAAATCTGATTATAGTTGATTAAAAGTCTTAATTAACTTATGTGTTAAGTGATTAGATCTAATGTGATGGCACATACGTTTACAAGAGAGAAACTTCATGGAATTATCATCTACCACTTCTGATGAATATAATTTGGAGTCTCAAAAGTTCTTAGCTTGAATTTTGAGTGAAGGCTTCTTGTTTTATTCAGACATCCTTATTCTCCAGGCTAGTATATTAGGTGAAGATGTATAGGGAGCGGCTGTATTTGTATCCCAAACCTGGATTCTCTTAACTCTAGAGGAACAGAGGGATTGAGGAGATAGTTCAACTTTCCATCTGAGAAGATATTATATTGGAAATATAATAAGATTACAATTAAAAAAACAAAACAAAACAATGCCCCTCACATGGCAAGGTTCCAATTGCTCTGCACATGAAGGGATAGCTACCTGCAGATGCTATGGCTTTTAATACAGCAGCAGTCAGTCTGAGATGTAAAACCTCAAGGCTAGCCATCACACTGCTTGCTTTAATGTTCAAGAAATGCTAAGAATTATTCCAAATCTAAGAGAGAAATCCCACATATTTACACATAAAACTTTCCTTCGAATATTTGATGGAGTATGTATTAATGATAAATAATACCTTACGTACGTGTTTATAGTGCTTTTCATCACTGCGTCTCAAACTACTTTATAGTCTAATGTATTTAAGAACAAAATAACTTTTTAGAAAGGAGAAAATTAAGAGCAATTTAAATTTTCATAAAGTCAACCAAATTCAGTAGGTCTTTTCCTCAGTTTAAAGCATGCCACTCATATAATTATGACTGTTGTCAGAAGCCAAATCTCTTGTTAATCTAAAATTGGCAGCTGTAAATTAAAAGACAAAATAAGACCCTATTTGTCTTGTAATTTGACAGTGATCATAAACGTTTAGCACAGCTGAACGATATTATTTTTAGGGTAACATTGTTCCATCATCATTTCTGCATGCACTTCTGTTTCAATTTTTTTTCTGATTTCAAGATGACAAACAAGATTATGCCCTCAGAATTCAGGTAATCTTGGTACAACTGACTGACTTTATTTGCATACCATAGCCCTAATGATTAAACTCTTCTGTTATTTGAGAAGTTTCTTCATACTTAATAAACATATTTTGTTTTTATGTTATAGTCATGACCCGTAACATTCTTTATGAAACAGTAATTAACATTAATATTTCATGGCAAACTAGGCGTTTTGGAAAATTGACTAAAATTGATATAATGGTACGTTATCTTTTAATATTATCATCTATGTATATCTTGTCCCCCTTCTGTTTCTTCTCTTTTTTCTTATGAGTGATATTGATTGATAAATACTAATGAGACTGTGATTAGTCTAACTTCAACTAGTTCATTTTTTGAGTTGTTATTTCAATTTCCAAAACAGCTGATCTGAGTTCCTAAACGCTTGAAGGGTAAGTTTGAGGTATAGAAATCTATGACACATTGGTACTATATAATTTTGGCCCTCTGCAGAAGAGGTTTGTAGGAGTCCATGTACATTGAATGCTTGTCCCATATCTCTCTTCATGTTTTCCTATTTGAAACAAAAGTCATTCCTCTTCTCAGCAAAAAATTTGTTTATGCTCCTGTTCCTTAGACAGGGTTTTTCATATCCCTGGCACTTGTGTGAAATGCTGCAGAGAAACTGAACATCTGGCAGCTCACCAAGCCAGAGTGACTGGGAAAAGCTGAAAATTCCTTAGAGAGTGAGCAACATCTGTTTGATAGGCAGTGAAAAATAAACTAGTAATAAACTCATTTTAATAGAGAGGGGAAAAAACAGTTTTTGGAAATGCTGATTATTCATTGTACACAATTAGATTGCTGTTAATGTATTTGACAGTCATGGGAAAGCAATCACAACAGGATTCTATGCTTAAAGAAATAGATCTAGGGACCTAGTTTTGAACTTAATAGATTCACACATTCCAAGGCCAGAAGGGACCATTGTGATCATCCAGTCTGACCTCCTGTATAACACAGGCCAGAGAACTTCCCCCAACATAATTCCTAGAGCAGATCTTTCAGAAAAACATCCAATCTTGATTTAAAAATAGTCAGTGATGGAGAATCCACCACAAACCTTGGTAAATTGTTCCAGTGTTTAATTACGCTCAGTATGAAAAACCTCACATCTTATGTCCACTTTCTGAATTTGGCTAACTTCAGCTTCCTGCCAGTGGATAGTGGATTGCTAGATTGAAGAACCCATTATTAAATATTTGTTCCCCCTATAGGTACTTTTATAGACTGTAATCACGTCACCCTTTCAACTTCTCTTTGTTAGAGTGAAGGAGCTCAGTCTGTTTAGCTTATCACAATAAGGCATGTTTCCTAATCCTTTAATAATTCCCATAAATTGGAAAGGGTTCTGAGAAGAGTTATCTACATTCTTCTTGAATTGTGGACACTAGAACTGGACAGTATTCTAGCAGCGGTCACACGTGCCAAATACAGAGATAAAATAACCTCTTGACTCCTACTGAAAATTCCCCTCTTTATACAATATGCAGTGCAAGAAAATTTGCTTTTGATGGCATTTTGGAAATTTTCTTGGGCAATAAGCACTGAACCGGCCATATATCTTTCTATCCCTTGTAGGTTTCAAGGTGTTGGAGTGGTTGTATTCATTTGGGTGAAGTATCAGAGTGGTGTGCGGCTTTGGTCACTTCCTATTCATTTGGTGCACTTTTGAAAGTTCAATGTGATTGCTCACATTCTGCATCCCAACCTACGATGAAAGTCCTGCTTCTGCTGTGAGGGAGGCATGACTTGGACACAGTGCCAATTCCATCACAGAAGGCAGAGTAAGCGTTATTAATGTCTGCAGAGTCTGAGTGGGGTAGAGTATGAACTAAATCATCAGTTAAGTTGCTGAAATGTTCCCAGCTGGCTTTGCAGAAATTCCACCTTTTAACAGGGAGTAAAGAAGTTGGGGTAAGTAGTAGGGAGTACCGGTCTGTGATGGGAGAGTGGGAAATGGCCAAAGATTGTTCTAGTTGGTATATCACATGATATACGGCTTATACCATATACAGCTTTAGGAAGAACAGGAATACAGAATATCAGGTCTTCGCAGACACAGACTACGTTGAAGCAGCTTTTGAGTCCAACCAAAAGTGTGGTGTCATGTTCATCAACCTCTCCTTGGCTTATGACACTGTTTGGCTCAGTGGCCTTCTCCTCAAGCTATATAATTGCCTCCAAGACTATAATATGACACATGTAATACAAGAAATCATCACCAACTGTTGCTTTTGCGTTACAATCAATGGACAGTCCAGCCGGACAAGGCTTCTCAAAACTAGTCTCCTACAAGGGTCAATCTTGGCCCCTGTGCTCTTCAGTTTCTATACTGGTGACCTTCCACACACCTCAGGCATGAAATTTGCATATGCCGACAATATGGTCATTCTATACTCCAGCAAGTCCTTTGAGGACACACAACAGATCTTAGAAAGGGACGTCCAGGCAATGCCTACCTATTATAATCAGTGGCAGCTTTGCCTTAACATTAAAAAAACAACCTGCTGAACAACAGGGAGGCAAACAAATAACTCATCATCCAACTCAATGGATCATCCCTGCCATTCTTGAGCACCCCAACCTATTTAGGGGTAAAGTTGGGCAGAACCCTTTCTTTCCACCAACATATTAATGGAGTGGTAGTGAAAGTGGCAGCCTGGATCAACCTGTTGCAGAGGCTGTGCAGTTATGATTGGGGTGTGGATTTCACAGCCCTGCGCTCTGCTGCATTGGCACTTGTGTACGCTTCAGCAAAATACTGCATGTCTGCTTGGGGCAGGAGTACACACACACCTAAAGCTGGACACACATCTCAATGCTGCCCTTCGCATTATCAGTAGATGCCTACATCCCACACCATCTTACGAATAGCCCATTCTGTCTGGTATTCCACCCCACCACCTGAGACAGTTGGCTGCTAATGACCTACTCCACCCCCTTCATGAAAGGATCTTCCAACCTCTGCTGGCTCAATGCCTCAGAAGTCACAGGCCTTTAATAAGAGCGGTTCAGGCCTTCATATAGGCAGATAATGGCCGAAGCCAGAGTGAGTGGGTCATGAGCCAGTGGAGGAAGGAATAACGCCCTGGCAGCTGGCAACAACTGTCTCCCACATCCACTTCACCCATAGGCTGCAGCCTGCCACGAAAAGAGTGGACCCGTTTAAACCACCTAAGAACTGGTGTTGGGTGCTTTAACTCCTGCATGAACAGCTGGAATCTTTGTGCTTCTGCAGCCTGTGACTGTGGAGAAATACAAATAGAAGGCCAACTTGTAGAGGAATGCGCCCTCCACCACCTCGAAGGAGGATGGGTTTCCCTCAACCTCCTGATTGGCAAAGCATTAGAATGGCTGAGGTCTGCCACATACATTTGTTGAATGAATGTTCGGATGGAACTCTACACCACATGCAAGAAGAAGTATCAGAGTGAAAAGTCTGAGGTGATATTTATTGTTTTGGGAAATGTGAACTTAAAACAAAATGAAAATGTTGCCCAGTTTTGATAAGCGGCCATCATCTGATAAACCATCACAAAGTGAATGGGACTTCCTATCTAGAGTGAAACAAACAATGTTTGTCACTGCCCCTTATCCCTTATGAAAGGAGGGCCACACTGACAACATTTACTGAAGTGAGTGAGGTTTGTGATAACACCAATGTCATCACCTGAGGGAGTGTTCACAGAAGCAAACTGACAGTGACACGAACACTACAACAATTCAACCTTGAAAAAACAGACATGGTTCTGCCTTACACTTGCCTGCATTCTCCTAAAAGGCATTAGATCATGCTAGCTGCCCCCAGCAGGAGTACGATAATTTACTTCTACACATGACAATACTATGCCTATGAGACGGGTGAGATATAGTATGCTCACATACTCTCCTCTGTGCCCCATGCAATGAATGCATCTCAAGCAGAATAAAACATCACTAACTTTATTTAGCCTTGATAAATATGAAAATACACAAAAAAAAGCCATAAGGGGGGGAAAATCCACCCTCAGATCTAAGGGGAATCTTTAGAGGTTTTTTCCCCCATGGATTCATGCAAATGTAAACTTTTTTCCCATTATCTTATTTTTATACATATAAAAAAAGACAGTTTTTGAAAGTGGAATATCATTCATTTTCTGCTAAATCTGGATGTGTTTGTTTTTGTTTTGCAAGGAATAAGTCAAATTAAGACTGTGGGACAAATTCATGGTACTGTCCACATTCAGGAGTTGGATGGGATCTTGGTGTGAAAAGGTGTTTGCAGGATGAAGTTGTTTTGGGTTTTTTTAAATAAATAAATATAAAAACATCTGTCTTTGCAGAGCAAAAATTAGTGGTTTCCCCACAGCTTGTCCAATAGTCTTCAACACCCTGGATTTTTGTTTTCAAGTGCTATCCACTTGTCATATTATATTACAAGTCCTCTTTTTCAGGAAACTAGGAGGATCTCATTACTTCAGAAACTTTGCAGTCATTCCATTTGATCTGATAAATGCCTGTTCTCTAAATGAAGAAACTGTCTGCTTGATTGGAACAAATAAAAAAAATAATACTTTGCTGCTATAAAATTTGGTGTCAGTCTCCAGCCTGGAGATGTACAGTATCATTTTGGAAGGATTTTACTTACCTAACTGTGCTCAAGACATGTTTGTTGCAGTCTTATTGAAGACTTGATTGTTTTTGCTGGTGTGTTGTAGAGCACAAATCAAGCTTCTGTTACAAAGATGTCTGTTTTCATTTTCTTGTTGTTCTCTTTGTAACATGAGCTTTCATTACAGTGGAGACATTTTGTGTGTGCATGTTGGAGTGTAAGATGTCATAGAAATGTAAGGCTAGAAAGGAATTTAAAAGATAATTTCTAGACCATACAATGCACTGAGTTAGGATTAAGTATACCCTAGACCACCCCTGAAAGATGATGGTCTAACCTGTTCTTAAAAACATCCATTCCACAACCTCCCTAGGTAACCTGTTCCATCCTTTATATAGCCTTATAGTTAGAATGTTTTTCCTAATATCCAACCTAAATTGCTCTTGCTACAAACTAAGCCAATTACTTTTAATCCACCTCTTTGTTCAAGTGTGGTGCCCCAATCTGTATACAGCATTTCAGCTGGGGCCTTAGCACTGCCAAATTGAGCAGAAAAATAACCTCCCCTGTCTTACATAGGATTGATTAGGCACTGATTATGCAGGTCTCTAGCCACTGAATTGCAAAGATGTAATGTACACCACGTATTTTGAATTTTCTGCATGGCATGGTGTGGTGTATTCTTGAACATTTGCATATTGAAGTTACTTGGTATATGGTGTATTATGGTGACGTAAATTTAAAAGAAAAGGATTGTGCTAATACAATTGTCAGTTTATACAATGACTTTGTCAGCTGCTAAATGGAAGCAAAACTTCACTCAGATCACTGAAGTAAAGATTTCATAACGATCACTGTTCTGTCGCTATCCAAATTATTAACCAAACATAGGGTCATTTTCTGCTGTCAGTTTTTAAGCAGACTCACCTATTGATGGAAGATGTGTATTAAATTTCCAATACTTAGTAGTTTTTATGTATTTTTTCCCCATTTTGTATGTGAAGGCCTCAGTTTAGTAAGGCATTTAAAACACAGGCCTAACTAAGCTCATGCATCGTTCTTCTGAAGCAACCATAGAATAAGAGTCCCAATGAGTCAATAAGACTATTCACATCACATCTTAAAGTTAGGCAATATGCTTAGGTACCTTGCTTAGGGCCAAATGCATGTCTCCTTGACATCAGTAGAAAACTCCTATTGCCTTCAGTGAGCTTTGGATTAGGGACTCAGTGAGCGCCCACGTTGAAGATCTCATTAAGCCATAACCAACTGCAATAAATAAATAAATTATATATAATTATATTCAAAATTCACAAGCTATGTTAATTTTTCAACTTTTATGTAACTTAAAATGGGGGTATTTTACAATAATCTCTCAACATGTGCAATAGTAAGGAAGAAGCAAAAGTTTGGAGCATTAAAGAATGCCCAAACCTTCATTTGGAGACAGGACAGCAAGCTAGCCAACTTCATCTCTTAATATTATAAAAAACAGCTTAGGTGTATTGAAACTGCAAATATCTTATAAAGAGTGACCGAAAATGCCATGCAGACACATCTTGCTTTAAAGTGTTTTGGAAAATAAATTAAATTATACTTTTAGAAAATTGTTCTGATTAGGTGACTTTAGTATAGTCTGAATTTAAAGCTTTTTTAGTGGCACACATTTTTCACTTGTTGATGTGCTTTAATTTTTCTGTCTCTTCACCCACTACAAATAAAGTTCTTTTTTCTGCTGCTTCTCACTACTCTGATTTAAGAATGTGGGAGAAATCAGTCAGCAAGAGAGATTGAGATTTCAGTTTGTTATCCTCTGGAGTACGAAACCACTTAACTTTACCGGATGAAAATGCCACCAAAGATAAAGACACTAACCACATGTGACATTGCCCTTGAAACGACAAGTAATTACTACCACAAGTGCCACTCACACATTAATAGGTGAGAGACTGTTACTGATAATATAAAATAGACCACCAAGAGGAGATGATACAAAAATGAACCATTACAGTGGTGGAGATTAGTTGCACAATTACCTTCAAAGAATGGGATGCATCATCTTCACTCATATCTCTTACACACAGCATCCCTGGTTCTGACATCACTCACAGCAGCTTTACACTGGTGTAAGTCATTTGACTACAGTTCCTGATTTACACCAGTACATGTGGGAAAAGAATCATGTCCAGGCTAGGCATATATACCCCTTATGGAAACATCCACTATAATTTGAAGATAAATCTATAGAAATATAAGAAGATTCTATAGCAGTTACTTTTAAAAAAAAAAACTGTAAAATATGCTAAGGTTATATTTTCAGGGACATTTTAGCACCCTATAGTAGAGGTATCATTTTCAGTCATATAAGAGGATTTGAATTTAAATTTAAATCCAAATAAACCTGTTGAAAAGTTATCACTCTCTTAAATTTTCTATAGCTTTCCAGTTCATTCTCCAGAGCTGTAAATTCAGCCCCTCCACAAGCCCTAATTTAAACAAAAATATACATTTAGCTGAGCAGAATGTCTCTTCTAGAATATTTTGTCTGCAAAGAGAGAAGCCTTAGTTTTAGAGCAGTCTCAGAATTTATCCCCTCTTTTTATCAGGTAGTTTTGAAAGTACTATGACAGTGTCTTTGGTCTCAAGGTGTGTTGGTTCAGGTAATGAGGTGTGGTTCAAATATTTCCTTTTCTAGCATTTGCAAATATTTGTTGCCCAAGCAACCAATACTGGGCCAGATCATCAACTGGTGTAAACTGACATAATTCCATTGAGGTCAAGGGGCTATGCTGGGTTAAACCATTTGAGAATCTGGCCCATTACATTAATCCCATATGAGAGTTATTGCACATTATGTCATGCACATGTAACCAAGACTGACAAGCAAACACCTCTGAGTTTTACCTTGTCAGCTTTAAAATGGATATTTATTAATTATTATTATTATTATTATAAATAGAAAGTTAAACTGGACATTTTAAATTTTATTTTCAAATTTGATCAGTTTTCCCCCCCACTAATTTATTTTTTGTGAATCTTTTCCCTATTCCATTTTTCTTCCAGCACTAATAGAAAATTTACTCCTGGGATATTTCAGCTTTCAGCATATGTGTTTTCTTCTGATTCAGTGCATCAATATCTGTGTGTCTATTACCAACATATATTCCTATTCAATGTTCATATTTTCATACTTGCCAAGATACAGGATTTTGTTTCGGCTTCCAGTTCACATTGTAGCAGTGGTGTGAGATGGTGGTGACAATCACACAGAGGTATCACCACTGAAATTAATTGGAAGGTCCTACTCTCACATGGAACAAGGCCAGCACTGTCTTTTGAAAAAACAACGAGAATTCTGTAGCACTTTAAAGACTAACAAATTTAATTTCAGCTAGCATAAGCTTTCGTTGGCTTCAGCCCACTTCCTCAGATGCACGAAAGCCCACGAAAGCTTATGCCTGCTAAAATTAAATTTGTTAGTCTTTAAAGTACTACAGAACTCTCGTTGTTCTTGCTGTATACAGACTAACACGGCTACCCCTCTGGAACTGTCTTTTGAGTGTCAATTCAGCTGTCCCTTTGCAGGTAGCATGATTTGCAATAGAAGACCTCCTATGCTATATCTAAGAAGGCTATTTTTGGGGATTTAGGGAGCAAGTGATCACCTGTAACATTGAATAAAATATTTCCAGCCCATTGGGATCTGGTTACGACAGGGATAAAGTGAAGGAAAAATCTGCCTTTCAGAAACAAATCTAAATCAAAAAGAAAGAAAAAAATCATGCAAAAAGCTATATTAGAGATGTAAGAACACAACGGGAGATTTTGATGCATTTAGAAAGATTCCAAAAATAAATAAAAATACCAAAACCCTCCCAAGAAATCTGTTTCTTCTGGATTATCTTTTATCATCCCTGAGAAGATTGAGGCGTGAATGAATATTGTCTTGGTTTGATAACAGTGGGAATACTATACCCTGCTGATGTATTAAGTTCAAAATATTATATTACAGGCATTTTACAACGTCACCTTTAAGCGTCAACAGTTGTTTCTACCACACTTAAAATAAAAAACGGGACTGGACACATATATTCAGTCTTATTTCTCACGGACTAATCATAGCTGTGAATGATACACTCTTGGATGTTTCAACCCTACAAAGATTGCATGTTTTCATACTGCCAGTCTGTTTCTGATCTTCTTAAATCAGTTTTATAGCAGCATAACTCTGTTGGGGCAGTTCCTTGATCCTAGGTTTGTCCCCTCTTCTCTACTCCAGTGACTCAAAGAGAATTTAAAGTAGCCTTAATTCAGCAGCTGATTCACATGATTTCCTATTCCTTTTGGTGTAGAGCATTCTGGGACATGGATATCCTAAATTGATGGGTGGAACAATCCTGAGGGGGGCTAGTGCAGCCAGTCTAGCTGCTCTAATTTGTTCTATCCAGGATGTATCCAGGGTCGAAAAAGGAGTAAAGATAGATTCTGAGGGTATGACTTTGCCTCCGCCAGATCTATCTTCCTGGATCAATTGAGTGGTCAGTGTAGACCCGCTCAATCGATGAGGAAGTCGACGCAGTAAATCCACCCCCTCAAGTGGCGTAGCGCTGTGTCGACGGGAACGCAGTGGTGAGGCAGGAGCCAGGAATAAGAAACAGGGCTGAGTGCAGGAGGCAGGCACAAGCAAGGTCCAGCACAGCCAAAACAGAAAATCACCTTGTTGCTCATACAAACTTCCTGTACCGCCTTCAGGTTTATGTTGTGTAGTTAGACCAAATGGTGGAGTTGGACGATACTCCAATCAGGGCTCCCATGGTTGGTGCCTTGGCTGAGGCTATAGTCCTACTAGTTTCTCTGCCCACCAGGTTTCTGCAGACATTGGGTGGAGACCAGAATGTGGTATCTGTCCAAGGGTTCCCAGGCGTGGGTTCAGAACCTCACATCCACTGCCATTAGTAGGAATTCTTGACTTATTTTAAAATCAGGTGTCAGCTGTTTAAATAACACTTTGCTAGTGATGTAAATTAATAAACAGCTAAACTATGAAACTTTTCCTCTAACACACTGATAATTTGGTGCAAATTCTGATCAGAGAAATGTCAGTGTAAAAGTGGAGTAACTATTAGCTTCATTGGTGTCACTGAAACCAAAATCTGGACATGTCTCTCCAAAGTGCCCTGTGATACTGCAATAACTGCAGCATACAAAGTATTTATATTTATAAAAGCTGGTCCCCATTCCCCATTTTGGTGGGTGCATCTGCATAAATAAAAATATTAATATAAAATGTAATAATATTATTATAAAAAATGTCACTCAAAAACTGTATTGTCAAATAGAATAAAACCACAGAAAACCCAAATCTCAAAAAACAGCTGTCTTCCTAACCTAACCTATACCTAACATGGCATTTAAACAAGACAAACCCACATACGCCCACCCACCGCAAGCCAAAGCCTGAGCAAACAAATGGGTCTTCAACCATGGGGGGAAGTTCAGCAAGCTGTCTGTAGCCTGACAACCACCAAGACCAACTTGTTCCCATTCCCACAGGGTTCAGATCTGAGCACTGATATCAGTGAATAGCAAGAGGGAATCTCAGTGGGCCTGATCCAAAGTCCTTCAGAGACTCCCTTTACTTCAGTGGGTTTTGAACCACGCCCTAAGGCACCCAAGATTCAAAGCACAGAGCTGGCCATTGGAGAGCTGGAGACCCGTTCTCTCGTTAAAACCAGTGGGAATTCATTGTATTCTGTGGAAGGAAAAGGTGAGCAGATATTCTGTTCTTGGCTCTTCGTTATACCGATAGAATGAGTTTCAGCATGTCACTCAGGTCCTGATTTTCTAAAATGCGAGTGCTATTGGCCACCCAGTTTGTGGTGCACATACCATAACTGCCTGAATGAGCCAGGTAACAGTGAATACAAATAGCCATTTACACTTTTATACTGGCCAGTTGCATACACACAAAGCAGATTTGTGCACACAAAGATTGTATTACTAGAACCTGAAAATTAGGCACAGAATTCTTTGCACATATTTTGCACATGTAATTTTTCCATTTGCACAAATTAGAAAACTAGGACTTTAGAGTTTCAGCGCATTAGTTTTCTCATCTGTAAAATGGGGTAAACTAATACATTCCTTACATGGAATGTTTTGAGGCTTACATGCAAAGTGCTTAAATATCCTTGGATGGAAGGTATTATATAAGGGCAAAATATAAAATATTGTTGCTATTAACTTAAAATCAATAACTTGAATATCACTGAAAACCAACCTGGAAATCAGTGCAAAATATGGAGCATGGGTGGGCTAATACATTGTGAAGAAGCTGAAATTTCAAGATGGTCATCAGGGATAGGCCCAAAGAGAACATTAGAGAAGCTAGGATCTAAAAGTGACAATACCATGGATAAATATGATGAGAAAAGGCCATGATTTCCTGGCTATACACCCATGAAAAAAACATTCTTGATCATATTTGCTGAAAATCTCAGAGGAGTCAAAAATCCAGCAGAATCTCAAGTCTGCAAACGTCTTTGACAAAGGCAACACACTGAATGGATATGAAGTTTGAATTATACTCTCAGTTATAGAAATGGCCACTCCAATTCAGGAAATAATAGATAACAGTGTGGGGAAGTTAATACTGTTGCTGTGTATGCTGTACCTGCTCAATGGATAAAGAGAGAAGTTTAGTCTTCAGTGCTTTCAATCAGATGCATTTTATGAGCTATTTTACTCACACACAACATTTTAAAGAGGATTAACAAAAAAGGATTGAATGGTAGTGAGTTTAAAACATTGTCAGCTCTTCCCTTTGATATTCCTTGCTTCTGTCAGTTCAGTAATAACCGTAATGTTTCTTAAATAGAGTGGTTTTCTGTTAATTTTCCTTTTTATATTTAATTTACTCTTAGCTCCCTGAAAAGTGCCCTATTGGTAGACCTCCAGTGGTTAAAGATTTCTCCTTAATCACATCTCAGAATCATAACTGTAATAGGTATAATTATGATTTTCCAAAGTAAATAACAATATTTATTTACACTCCAGCTGCCTCATGAGAATCACATATAATTACCAAAATCTGATATTTTAATTTAATATCTTCACTGCAATGACACGTTGAGTTCCAGCATTACAAAAATTAATGAGCTTTGGTTTGAAAATTAACTTGAACTGTAAATAATTAAGCATCTCCATATTTACATGTCCACAGGCATTTATTATGCCACAGTAGGAAAATCAAGTCTCAGTTTTATTCCTGAAGCTGTCAGAGCAATGTTCCTCAGCTGACTATGGTTGATTCATCTTCAGTGGATATCTAAAATAGAGGAGGGAGGGAAACAAGGCCTATTTGATGCCAGAGAGAGGGGTAGCAATATTATATAATCTGAACCAATGATTCGGTAAGAGAAAAGGACCCATTTACATTTAAATTACATTTCCTTTCACATTTGTGTGTATACACACACACACACACACACACACACACACACACACACTTTAAATGCCATAGATCCAAATGCTGTTTAAAATTGTAGTATCAGGCCGAGCCACTAGCCATTTGCTCACTAAGCCAATTGCACATGCTGGGAAGAAGACTGATGCATTCCTAAAACCTGAGTGAGTGCCTCTAGCCACTGTTTTTGGTAGGACAGTTTAACAATTTTCCTTCAAAACTGTAGTAGCGGAAAACGGAGTTTTCAACTAAATGATATTTTTCACAAAAAGTGTCTGCTTTCCATTAAACATTTTGCTTTTATTGAAAAACTGACCAACTCAAACCTAAAAAGTTTTGATTTTATGGCATAAAACTGGAAAATGTTGGCCAATACCTGAACATTTCTATTCAGCTATACTGCTGTGGTGGCTCATGGGATTTGTAGTTCAATCATCTCATCTTCCCATTCTCCTGGACTCCCTAGCTGGAATTCATCTCCCATGATGTATTGCTTCTCCTCACCCAAACCATAATGCATGATGGGAGATGTAGTCAAACCAGGGATCCTAGCCTGTAGTGGAAAATGGGAGCATGAGGTATACAAACAACAATTCCCATGAAGCTCCAAGAAGGCCTTCTCTGAATTGAACTATTTCAGCTTTTGGCCAAAATATTTTGGATTTTGCCAAAAAGTCAAGTTTCTGCAGGGAAAAAAATAATCCCATTTTCTGATTAGCTCTAGTTTTCAGGCTGTGCCTGAAAAAGTGTTTCTAAATGGCACCTCCCTGACACCATTGCTGCGTACAGTAGCTCCAGCCAGTACAGATGAACTATGACTCCAACACCTATTTCTGGCTGCCTGCCAGAAGTCCCACTGCACAGCAGGAGAAACACGAAGGCAATGACCAAGGGAGCAGTGTAGAGCCTCAGGGAGGAACAATAAGGCTGCCAAATGTATGATCCTTTTCCCAGGCCAGGTAAGTGGAATTGAGGGGTTGAGAAGTTGGGGCCCCAAGTTCAGAGGAAAAGAAAACAGAGGAATTCAAGATTAAATTGATGCTCTATCCGTTGGGCGGGAGGGAAGGAGGAAAGAAGGTTTTTGTTTTTTGTTTTTTTATTTATTTTAGTTTATTCTTTGTGAGGTGAGAAAACTGAATTTTTGGGAAAGGGGGAGAGGAAAAGGCAAACCTGGAACATAAATATAGTTCTGAGGAGCATTCTGTTGTTGTGGCTTAGGAAAATGCACCACAATCCTGCAAATAGCAGGTAGTTCCACACCAATTTGCTGGGACTTATCCCTTCCGTCTGCTTACATCTTGCCCCCCTTTACAACCATTTTATTTCCCTTCACTCCCAGTGGGACACTTTGAATCTGCAAGTTCAGCCTGGAGTATTTTGGGCTGTTTTGTTACTGTGGAATACTGCTGTATTTTTGTAAGTGCTACCTCACAATAGGGGGATCATCATAAGTCAAGTAAAAGGAAAATAAAAGTCGGACATCTCCTTCAGAGAGCTGCTTTGGAAGAATGAAAATGCAGTAGGCTTTAGGTTGAGTCTTTAATTATGTATTTAAATGTTATCTACTAGTCTATGTAAAATTGCTTTAGGGTAACAACCATGAGTGGGTATTGCATTGCACTGTTTTACAGTAAATTATGGGATACTGAAATGTACTTTATTTGACAAGCTTCTAAAACTTCCCTGGTTAAAGAAAACTGAAATTGGCTAAACATAGTTATCAGAAGGGTTAGAACACAAATAACATGTGCAAAATATAAACTATAATATACTAACAGTTAAAGGACATGAAAATATCTAATGATGAAAGAATAGTTTTTTTCCCCTGTTCTATATCTTGTATTACTTTGATTGATTTTACCAGCCCTAGTATAATCACAATATAACTCACAAACAGCAGATGAAACAACACCCTCTATTTATCATATTTTCCACTAAAGTATCTTTTCCATTTCTTTGTCAATTTTCTTTCTGTCAGTTCTTGTTTGTTAGAAGTGCCTTTTCCTCCTAGAAAACATAAAAGAGATTTGATAGCATGGTTGTATGTTGCCCTTTCTTATAATCCTGACTTTGTTTTGTATCATAAAAGATTTTTACAAAAATCTCCATCCAACAAATCTGTGTCATATAAAAGAAGTAGATACTGCAAATTATTTTTACTATGGTTAAGGTTGTATTAATGATTTTGTTATATTGCATTCAGCTACAAATGAATGTACTTCAAAATGGGAAAAAAATAAAAATGTTACTATCATTGGCCTTACACTCTTTTTACTAATCAGGCTGGGGCTCTGGGACAAAGGGATGATAGCATGACAAAGGCAAGATCATCAGGGACCCCACCACCAAAGCTGTAACAGAGTTCTCTCCTCCAACAAAGACACACAACTCAATGGGCAACAGTGACTAAATGGTCCTCCGCCCCCGGACCTGAAACCCAATGACCAACTGGCCAGTCTGATTGAGAATGTCAGTGAAGACCAGCCCAGCGCTGCTGGAAAAGCCAAAATGGGCCTCCACACTCTGTAACCATTTCAGTCCTCAGCACACGCAAGTGCTATTAAAAAGGCCTGGACCTCACAGAGAATCAAAATGGAGAGGGGGAACCTCCTCTGTTCTCTAGGCAGCAAACAAGACTATGTTACCATTGACAGCTCTCTCTGAAACCCCTCACATAAAATGGGCGAGCCAGACTAGGGGACAGCCTGGATTAAAATCCGTTGTTCTCTGCTGGGCAATTTACAGTGTAGGATAGCTACAGGGCTGTGGTTTCCCTCACAGAGTCACCCAAGTGAGTGGATCTAGTAAACATACTAATCCCATGAGAAAGGGATGCTGCATTTTGGTTTGAAGTATACTGTGTTTTTTTTTTATAACCCAGTGTTCTCCAATACCATCGAAACGGTTGAGCTGTTGGAAAAACTAGCTGTTTTTCATGCCTCTAAACCCCATTTGATCTCTTCATTACATTCCCACTAACTGAATAATCCCAAAATCAGAAGCAGAGGAATTGGCTGCATTTCAGCACTGGTATTTTTTCATAACAGGTGAAAAACACTTGTGAGAGTTGAGGGCAAAAAAGAAAGTTCACAAATTGAAGCAGACAAGTGATGCAGATTCTTCACCGTATTGTGTGTCAGCAGTACAAGAAGCATAGAAAACTACTAGCTATTAACATAGCAATTTAGCTAAGCACAACACTGCATGATTGTTATCTTGCCTGAATATAATTGGCTCATTAACCAAAACCATATCAACTTGTTCTTGACTTTGATAGTGTGAACAAGTGCACATATGAACTTTGACTGAAGAATATTTTATACAAATGGGATTGATTCACCAACTATTCCTGCTGTTCCATGCATTTACTTTAAAGTTATCTTTTTATGCCTAGAAGTAAAGCATAAGCTTTATCAAAATGACTGGCACTCCCTGCCTCTCCTTACCATCTCAGATAGCTGTTCTACCTCACTAACTCAATCTGTGCTTTTGTTTGTCATCTGGCTTTCACAGAACTGTCTGCTACCACACTGGTCTCACCCACTGAGTTTTCAGTGAATGTCAGTTTATTACTTGGCATGTCTACCCAAGAATCAAGTAATGAAGTAATATTTGAAGCAAAGTCTGTGGTGGGGCAAAAGTATTTTTCTCTAGATGAATGCTGTATAATTTCAGGGGTTAAGAAAGGGAGAGATCTTCTCATATTCAATACTGGCATTTGAATTTGTTTACCATCTGGGCATCAGCAAGGGAATTTGATTTCATATTCAGTGATCTATATTTTGTATTTGCTAGGTAATAGGTCGCTTAAGAATGATGCAGCAATCTGTCTCTCCCATATGCACACACTGACAGGTGTTATGTAAAATACAATGATTGGATTCAGTATATTAATAAACTAGATGCCCAAACAAGATATCAATGGATGGTTAAGTACTCAAGATTTAATTTATTCCCTAAAATACTGGGAATCTTCCCTTTTAGAGTTTTCAAATCTACAAACTTTTAAAAATAATGTTTCACTTTTCAATGACATAGCTACACATTGTACGTGCTTTAAGGCAATGTCAAAAGATTTATACTTTCAGAGGGGGGTTGCGGCAGGATCCATAGTTCCACAGATTTGGATTCTTGTGTCATGAAGGCACAAAATTTAGAACCAAGAATCCATGGGACAGAGACCCCTTTCTAGAGAGTGCTGGCATCAACTGTGTGGACTATAAGGTAGCAGAGAGCTAGACCTGTTATGAACACTTCAATTTCTTGTTAGGGCAGGGGGGATTCTTTGATTGAACTGGATCCAGTCTCATTTAATCTTAATTTCATAGACTGTGTTTCATACAGATAGAGAGTTTTAAACTAATTGTCTCATGCCTCTCACTTTTTGAGGATTGGTAGAGGGTTCATTTGAGGAGAATTTAACTGACGTTACAAATTTTGACTGTCAACCTTTATCATTTTCCTTTAAATACTGGCAGTGACTAGATGAGCAAATGGAGCAGCTGTTTAAACGGCTACTTTAATATCCTCTCCACTGATCAGAATATGCCACCAGGTCATTAATTTCTACCTGGTCAGGCAGCACGGTGGACAGAATTGGCTTCATATCAGTCTGTACAGGGTTTTGAACATGTAAAGCACTATGCATGTGCTAAGTGCTATTATTTTAATAAAATTATTGCTATTAATTGCATAGGCATAATGCTCCAGCCAGTATAGTTATGATATACAGATAGGAGAGGGGGGACTAGAAGAGATAAACCAACAGTTAGATATGGGCATAGAGTATTTATTATGCACACTGGGTGAAACTGAACCTCATGCAGAAATCTGGCCTATTTTGAGGCCTTGCACTTATCCTCTACAAGGTGAATTTTGCCTTCCAAAATAAGGAGCACCAAATATAGGTGGTCTGGAAGACTACACAGTCTCTGTTATTAGTGGGGGCTTGTTGCTCCCATCAGAAGAAACCTCACTCACAAATCTGGTCTGATCCTGCCACAATCAATAGGCACAAGCTCCCCTCATCTTGTCCATTGTGAAGCATCTGGGATATCAGTTCCAACTGTGTTGCCATTGCCCATCCTTACCTGTTCTTGCCCAGAGCCATTAGTCCCAACCTAGCCTACTGCTGCCACTTGACCAAATCAGCTCTGGTCCAAAGCTGCCAGTGTGGTTCAGACCTCTGCTTCTGTTGCTTCTCCCCAGTGAGGTCTGCTCCCATCTGGCAAAAGCAGCTGCAGTCCTGCCCACAATGGCTCCAATGAAACACTGGAATCAACCCCTAATGGTGTCAAAATCATAGAATCATAGAGTTGGAAGGGACCTCAGGAGGTCATCTAGTCCAACCCCCTGCTCAGAGCAGGACTCAGGTGGAACATTTCTCCTCAAGTGGGAAGCTAGACCAAGGTGAGGCTACCAGATAGAATTCCCACGCTCTACCTGCTCAATTAGGACTGCATTACCTAGTCTGCCCACTATCAGATCAGGGTGACTCACTTTCCCCATGGAATAGCCTCCATGATTTAATACCCTCAAATACCCATCCACATATATGCAGCTGCATAACACATGGAAGGCGATTCCTAAGAAAAGATCCTTAGGAATAATACATCTATAACCACTTCATGAAGCTACACTGAAGCATATGAGAAGTAAACCTGGCAGCAGGTAGGATCCTCCCCTCCATTTTCCCTTTTCACCCAGGCAGGGAACCAGAGAGCTTCAGTTTCCAGTAAGCTTTGTATCTGTAGGGCTTACACAAATACTGCCTAGTAATAATAATTAAATAATATTTACTATTGTCTCTAATGCAAACCGACCTGTAAGAATAAAAAGGAGAGTGTTTATATTACTCCTGTAGATTTCAATGGCAGTTGAGGGCCCTCTGCACTTTTTATGACTCAATCATTGACACAGGAAGCTGGTCTTTTGCTTTAATGCACTGGACTGGGAGTGAGACAACTTGCATTCTCTTCCCAGTTCTGCCACGTACTTCCTGTGTGACCTTGGACACGTTGCACAAATTAACAGTTTTAAAAGTGGTCTCGGATTCTGGGTGCCCAGATTGACAAACCATGGGCCTCACTTTCCAAAGTGTTGAAAATCCAGTTGAAGCCAATAGGAGTTGTGGGTGCTCAGAATCTCGGAAAATCAGGCTTGAAAAGGTTAAATTTCAGCACCCAAAGTCAGAGATCACTATTAAATTTTGTCCCTATCCACTAAATGCCTCTGTTTACATAAATGTAAAATTAGAATACTTACCTCCTTCATGTGGATGCTGTAAGGCTTAATCCATGTGTGTTTGTAAAATAATTTGAGCTCAGGGCATGGCTGCTTTCTCTTTCCCTCTAAGAAGTAAAAGCTGTTATTAGTGAATTAATTTAACATTTTGTTATTGTATGACATTAATGCAGACAGTGACGGACTGGTAGAATGGCAAGTAATTTGTCATTTCCCTTTCCATATTAGGCTTTTAAATACTCTTTTGTGTGCTATTGTTATGCTATAGAAATCCTCTTCCATTAACTGGTGTTCCCAAGATTCTAATCTAGTTGCTGGATTGTTTGTAGATCTCCTATATACCACATGAAAAAAAAAAAGATGGCCTTGTTTGTTCTTTTAAAGACAGGAGGTATTTAAAAGAACAAACAAGAAGTATATACACAAGGCCAAATGAAGTATTTATTAATCAATTATAGCAATGTAATTAGTATCAAATTAGAACATACTTGAGATTTGATTAATAGTTAATTGTCTTTATTCACCTGGGAATCCATTGTTTCCATATTCTTTGCCAAGATAGTAATTAAAAATATCACAGTTCAGTGCATTGGAATCATGTGTAACTTTTCAGGTTCTCTTCAATGGATGGAGGTAGAAAATCTTTATGTATACATAGCTCATGATCTAGCTATGAATGAAAAATGCACAAATAAATGTTATATGCTGTACTGAAAATGTGGATTGTGTTTTAAGAACCCACTCCTCTGAAGACGTAACTCACATTACTGCTCCTATAATGAATGGGATGAGTAGGATCGGGTTCTATGTCTGTAACCCTTTCGTTTTGACTTATGGCAACAGTTTGCTGGAGAATACAAGCTAACATGAGTTTGAAATAATATATTATATATAAAATAGTATTATTTAATTTTAAAAATGATAGTGAATTAACTGTCCTTACAAAAATGCATGTAAACTCCAGTCACATAACTTTAAAAAGTCCATCTTTACTGGCATCTTCTAGCTTCAGTTAAACTCTAGCCTGCATTAAAGTCTGGCCTTAGCGGACTGCCTGCCCTTGGTGCTGAATATTAATGTATTGTCACTTTTTCCTTTCGGATTCAGCCAATGACAGTCATCTCCTTCCAATCACCGTAGTTTTGTTTTGCTTCACCATTAAAACAGTTTGTTGCTTTGCCCCCTCATTCCCCAGTGCAGGAGAAAACAATGGGTGATCAACACAGGCCATTCATGTAAAACAAAATAAGAGAACAAAATAAACACAACAATTGACTAATAGTTTACAATATTACTTATTAATTTCAATGAGGAGATATTATGTTGCATTGCTGCCATGTTTTGCCAAGAGACTAATAGCACCACTCCATATTCCACGTCTTATTCCACATCCATAACGGAGATTGTGTTCTGCAACAAGTGCTGCTGTCTTGTTCTGGATCTAGAATGAGGAAAATGAGCCTTAAAGGTAGAGTCTGGTCTTCTTTGTAATACAAGCAGAGGACAAATGAAGGAATCAGCACCATGTTGTTCAGCTTGAAGCTGATTTCTCATTTTCTATCCCCTAGGGGATTCAGGGAAGGTTTCAGTGATGGGTTTTAATAAAAGTAGGGTAACCTTCTGGGTTAACCCACTAATAGCTCTCCTCCTTGGGCTCTCAGCCTCAGTGGAGGATTACTCCCTCACACAAATAAAAATTGTTAATACAAAATATGCAGGCGTAATTTCATGGGTATTTTTTTAAAAATATCTAAATCTTGAGCTAAGATCTGTCATGGCTTGCTATGGCTTTTTAATAAGCCACTGCTGCTTCTGATGCAAGGCTAAGGCCAGTCTCTTACACATTACTAGCTCTTTCTTACCATTCTTACTATTACTGGAGTTACAAATGTGTGTGTCAGAGGCCTAGTTGAGCTCCCCCTTCTGGACACTGTGTTTGGGTCTCAACACACTGGACCTATGTGCTTTTAGCTTCCTGAGTCTGAGCACAGGCCAGGCACTGTTTCTGGCCCTGGGCTTCCAGGCACAAACTTGGAGTGCACTGATTCTCTTTGTAGGAACCTCTCCTGAGCGCTGAGATCTCACAGTCCAACTGTCTTGGTCTTGAGGTTAGAGCCAGCTTCCCCAGACTCTGCCACTGCTTAAGCACACTCCATCCCAGCAGTCCAGCCTTGTGCACACCCTGGTTTACAATTGACCTCTTCAGGAACATGTGATAGTTTAAATAAATATACGTAGGTTTTGCAAAAGTTTCTAACACAACTATGCTTTACTTCAGACAGCACAAGAGATATACAGATACACGTAAATAACAATAAAAAAGCCTATATATCATTCCTTGCCTCAGTTTCCTCACCATTTGAGTGCTCTTTGAGATTTGGGCCAGTGTCCTTTCAGCAATTCCAGGATCCCCCTCCTAGACACGTTTTCTCCTCCAGACCAGCTCTCTTCTTCCCTGGACAGTCTCTCAGCCAAAAAAGATCTCCTCTGTTACAAAAGCATGTCCTTTTGTTCCTGACCAAGCTTCCTCTGACACTGACAAGGGAAAGCTTTTTTTATATCCTATCACATGTACGTGGTTTCAGTATCCTGTTTCTGGGGAAATTCCATTTCTTCAAGCTGCAGTGCAACTCCCCTGCTGAAGAGAAGTTGGAGAAAACTGGTTTTATCTAGGATACCGTTCTGCCCAGATCTATTCAGGTGCTTGTAGTCTTTAACAACCTATATTCATAGACAGACTCACAAATGCCAAACTCTGTCTCTTTAATAGAAGGAGCATGAGGCAGAACACAGTGCAGATAATCACAAGGATGTAAGCCTACGGAGAGTTCATTATCTTGAACAAAATGTATAAATTGTACATAGATCCCCAAATTGTCACATCATGCAAAGAGTATTTTGTCAAGAACAACATCCAGGATCAATAAATTCCCGCAGTCAAGGTTTTGCGGATGGATGGATGGAGGACTTTGAGTGTTCACTGTTGAAAAATGACTTGGTTTGTCATAATTTTGAGCATCATTCAAAGAGTAATGTCAAATAGTGTTGGAACTAGAAAGAGCAAAGCAATTAGTTTTTTCAGTGTGCTGATGCCAGTATATCCGTTCTCATCATATGACTGCTTCCCAGTAATGATGTATACAGTTAATATATACTTATGTGAATAACAAGAAGAGTTTAATCCGGGCATAAACACTATTCAGTAGTGAATTCCATCAAGGATACATTCAGGAAGTGCTGTGCACCATATGAAAGGGATAAATTTTGCCCTGGATGTTTGTTCTTAACACCAATGTTTAGAATTTATGACAGCTGTGCATACATCAAGGAGAGACTAATTGTTGGTTAATAATGAGGTGTTGATTAGAATGAGATATTATGTTTCATATATCCTGTATTGGAACAAATGACTGGACAGTTTTAGTTACCAGAGAGAATAGCATTTATTCACAAGCCACTATTACAATCTTTACAAAAGCCTTTGAAATGGGAGTTAGAGCAAAATATTCATCTCGTTGTGAATTCTTGTACAGAAGCTCATCAAATCACGTGAGCTTCCAGTCACAAGCTAGCTTCTGTTTTCTGTCTTCTTCTATATCTTAATCTACAATGAACCAGTTACCAAGATCTTTAAGAAACAAGGAAAATATTGAGGCCTACAGCAGAAGGAAAGTTTTCAAACGTGTGAGATAGTAAACCTACTGAAATATTAGCAATATGGTTCAAAGGTGCTAGGCCAATATCATACCAGAGATACTCTGACAGGATAGAGATTTTGCTGGCCATTTAAAAATAAACCTGTACTTTTCTCATAGAAAGAGGGCAGAAAGTTCATGTATCTAGATCCAAATTTTCTCAGAGTGTGGAGGCATTCAGATCAAGGCCTGCAGTCTGGTCCTTCAGGATCTACAACCCCATGGAGGGAGGAGGGGCTTTTCTGTTGAACAATACTGTGCATGCAGACTTTATCTGGAGCAGGGTGGGAATACCACCTGTTTACACTTATTATAGAGAAAGAGGCTGGCTACAAATTAGAAACAAGAAGTTCAGAGCAGGTCTACACTTAAAACGCCACATTGGTGCAGCTGCACTGATGCAGCTGTGCCGCTGCAGTGCGTAAGCGAAGATGCTCTAAATGAAGCGAGCTCTCCTGTTGGCTTAGTTAATCCACTTGCCTGAGAGGCAGTAGTTATGGCAGGAGAAGCTCTTCTGTCGATATAGCGCTGTCTATACGAAAGGTTAAGGTCAGTATAATGACATTGCTCAGGGATGTGGATTTATCACACCCCTGAGCGACGTAGTTATACTGACATAGGTCTGTAGTGTAGACTAGACCTTAGTTTGGACGAGTATCTAATGAACCAAAGGAAATTGTCTATTCCTATTCTATTTTTCACTTCATTCTCGGAGGAGTTGAGCTAACGCCAAGCTTGAGAGTATTCAGCACCTTGCAGGATTGGGTCCTCGGGGCCAGGTTTTCAAATCTGTTTAGGCACCAATCTGCCTCTTTAGGCATCTACATATCTTTGAAAATCTTTCCTTCAGTCTTTTTCTGGGCAAACCCCTACTGCAGTCAGGTCAGTGGGAACTCTTTAGCATCTCTGAAAATTAGGCACCTTTTTACGTGTGGAACTTCAAGCAAACAAATTTGGAAATTTGGGCATGACCTGCTGACAGGTGCAAGTGCTCAGCACCTTTTAGGGCTTGGTCTTTCATAGGAAAATAAATGGATAGTTGGAAAAAATTCCTATAGCAGAGGAAATAAAATAAATATTATTTATTATTAAATATAATGTAAATCCTGTAAATTCTGCCACATTAATGAAAGCGAAAGAATTAAAAATTAAAGTTTGAAAATAGCCATTAGACTTGAGGGTGAAGTTCTGCTTTCATCTTATCAATGGAAAAATGAGGAAACAATGTTCTTGCTTTCCTTCTTTTTCTTGCAATCTCCTCATGCTCTCTCAGACCCGAATTCTATTACCAAATAACCAAACAAGAAAGGTTCATAACTCTTTTCACCTTTTCAAAATTATCCCACTATTGCCATCTTGTGGATGACATGTAGCACAAAGTTGCACATCTACCATTTCTCTTTGCTACTGCAATTGGTGGAAAAGACAGAAAACCTGATAATACCTAAATTTCCCAATCTGATCTCCTACATATAATGTTCCAAAGAACAACAAACTTTTTTGTAGAACTGGGTTTCACTATTGCAAGTTAATTATGCCCTTTTTATTATTATTTTAAATGAATCGGTTAAAGAAAAATAAAGTTGTTTCGGTAGTTAATTTGCTACTTTTTGCATTTAAGATGGCGGAACATGTTACTAGTAAAGTAACAATGAAAACTGTAGCATCAGCTTGGAAATTAAATGTATGCTATAAAGATTGTTTTAAATTTATCTGGATATTTTACATGTTATTTTGTCATTCGAAAGCTTAGGCTATCAGAAGAAGGTCCAGTGGTTAGGGGCAAAGCCTAGGATTTAAGAGACTGAGGTTCAATTCCCTATTCTACTACAGCCATCTGGTGAACATAGGCTAAATTATATGTACCCATTCTGTGCCTCAGTTTCCCATTGGTAAAATGGGCTAACAGCACTTTCCTACCTCATTGGAGGTGTTGTGAGAATGAATGCATTATTGTGAGGTGCTCAGATAATATGATAATGGGGGATATATTAGCACCTGAGATAGATAGAAAGCTGCCAGAAGAAAAATGGGGTCTCATAAAAACATTTTTTTTTTTTTTTTTTTAGAAAAAGTGACAGATTTTTTTGGTAACTCTGACATGAGTGAAAACAAAAATGTGGATGAGTCATAAATATTAACATATCAGAACTTCAGGAATCCCGAGAAAAATTTCAGGCAAATAGCCATAGGAGGCCCAAAGGCTGGATAGAGCTTATGGGGGACTGTGTGGCCCCATGTTAAAAGCCATACTTTGTGTTCATCAAGGTACATTTCTACTTTCGACTTTTATATTGCATCTATGACATTGAAAATATAACCTGACCGGAATTCATCATTAAAATAGATCAATTGGCTCCCCTACTGTGGTGAGAGGAGAACCCCATAAAGATCCCAGTTACACCTACATTCTTTTTATGTGAAATGCATCAAAGAA
Organism: Emydura macquarii macquarii; assembly: GCF_026122565.2. Lineage (NCBI taxonomy): Eukaryota > Metazoa > Chordata > Testudines > Chelidae > Emydura > Emydura macquarii. The sequence goes on from NW_027130698.1 coordinate 7,027,444, forward strand.
GCTGTGTTAGCCAAAGTTACCATAATCCTCAGGCCAACCTATGCATTGTTGTATGATCATGGTAGACAGGGAGCAGTTATGTTTTGGAGACTTGGGGGAAGAAGTCAGAACAAATATGCCTCCCTCCCATCTTGCCCCCCCTAAAAATGTAGAGGAAGGCTCTTCTCACTGAAAAGTTTTAGCGCTTCTGAGGCTAGGACTGAGCTGACCACTGCTGATTCAGGCAGCTGCCACGCTACAGGTAATCACAGCTGCAGGAGAACAAGCCTGTCCCCCACCAGCCCAGCACTACTAGGAACGCATAGGAGAGGCTCTATGCTGTCCCTCGCTGACAAATAAACTCCTGTTGCCCAGCTACAGTTAAGCTTGTCATCTACCTCAGAAAATACTCTCTCTCTTTTTTAAACCTATTTCTTTATTTAAGGAATATTTATAAGGTTTACAGATCCTAGCCACGATAATCATTAGCTCTCTCCATTTAATATGGTGTTACCATGCTACAGAGTGACCTCTGACAGGCCATTTCCAGTGATTTTTTTAAATTGAGTAAATTCTCTGGTTATACATATTTAACCAAACGCCCTCCAATTTCTGTTCACCCAGAGAGGATTTTTAATGTGGCAGGAGATGTTCTAGCATTATGTCTGTATATTGCTTCCTGAGAAGCTTCTGACTTTCCTGCTTCTTAAAGTTAATTTTCAATATAGCCTTGATGCAAATTCCCTCAGGGTTGCTAGTAGAGCTTTGCAAGCTGTTTCAAGCTGCGTTCAAAAAGAGTTTGCAAATGTATGTGACAGGCAGTTCTCAGGCCCTGAATCAGGAAAAGGGTTCACATTCCAATGAAAACATTTCCCCCACATGGTCAAATCTAACTATGAACCCATAGGCAAGTTCTGGCTTACATGACTTTGTGTCCTTTTCAACTGCATTACTGGAACTCAAAGTGGAACTGGGCCTTGGTTTTAATACAACAGCAGAATTTTGACTCCAGGAAAACAAATTTCCCTTCTCAAATTGGGCTAGACTTGTATGGCACTTCCCTTTAATGTACTAAAACCACTATGTGGTGGAGTCAAACCAGCACGGGGACTCAGAGGGACAAAAGTTCTGACATTTCCATTAAAATTTTACAAACTCAAAACACTCCCTTTACAAACCCAATTGATTTTTTGTTTGTTTTTTTGTTTTTGTTTGTTTGAGCTGGCCTAAATTGACTCAGCCAATAAGGAACAAAGGAGAAATATCTGGCACTTTCTATCATGTGACTTTCCCCATGCAATCTAGCCAACTTTCTGAATTTTACAGAAACACCTAGATCAGAAACCTGATAAAGTCTGTGAAAATCTAGATAAAGCAAAAAATTTGCAAAACACTTTTAAGGAAAGTGTGGCTGAGCCAAGGCCTATTAAAGTCAAGGGAAAAATTCGCATTTAGAAATCACATTTGCGCAAATCACTGCTGCTAATAGATGTAGTTTGAAATTGTACCAAGGCTGAAGGAGAGTGCTTACTTTAAAAGTACCCAAAACTTAATTGCTGGCATCAATTTTGAGTTCTTGGATCTTAAGTGCTATGAGGCTTTCATAGGTGTGCCTCTTACATTTGGACAGTTAGGATTTGTAGTGGTATGGGAATGTGTAATGAAAGTGCTATAGATCACCTTTTTCATAATTATGTCACACAATTACATAATTATTGATGCTGGCTAAGAAGATTCTTCCTACTTCTCTCTTGTAATCTACACTTTTACTCTCTGCTATGTATCTGAAGGATTCTTGTGGGGAGAGAGAGAACCCGGGGGGAAAAAGTCCACTATACCTCACACTCCAATCACTCAGAAAAATATCACCCTAAAAATCAGGGGGCAAAATGTTCTTTTATTAATTCCTAGTCATACAGAAAATGCAGCTGCAAAATTCTGATCTTTCACAGTCTCCACATTCTAACATCCCTGCAGATCAGGGTTTAGGAATACTCTTGTAAATTACAAGGTCAAGAAATTTGCAATATTCAATGGACAATTAATGTGGTCCTTTATGGAGTCATCACATTTTCTCACCCAATAATATATAATATTTTTGTAGTTTGTTGACATTGTAATTCATACTTAGTTAGCAGGTGTCATGGTCAAATGAAGCTATTACATTTCTTTGACTTTTGAAGTTGGGTGTAAACAATATGCTTAGACATGAGTAGCTGAATGTAAAGTAACTTTGTGTTACAAAATAAATTTTAAATATGTTGTTGGTCGGATCTTATATTTAAGTTTATCATTGCTTCTAAAAGCTTTTGTAAAATGTAATTTCATGTTTCCAAGACACTTAATACTCCCATAGATAATACATATCACTTCCATGTCTGTCATATCTGGTATTGCTGGAGCCAGGGTTGCCAGTTTTGGTTGGACACATTCCTGGAGGTTACATCACATGACATAATCTTTAATTAAATATTAAGCTTTAATTTCTGGAGGCTCCAAGACTATCCTGGAGGGTTTCCAATACTACCTGGAGCAGCTGCAGTAAAGTGGGGATGGGGAAGGGACATGTTCTGGGTCTCCCAAGCAAACCAAATTCAGCATATGTCCCTAGAGTCCCTTCCCCACTTCTGAGGGCACCATTTGAGGTACCATCCTTCCCTTCATGGGAGAGGGAAAGAAACTGAGCCAGGATGGGTTAGGGTCCTCCTGGCCAGCCCTTGGATCAAGCACATGGTGTCAGCAGCCCATCCATCTTTTAAGATAATGGCCTTCTCCAAATGCTAAATGATACAATTAATCCTGTAGTGGTGAGGGCAGAGGGAGGTAAGGAAGGGAGGGTTACTGATATACATAATAAATTTGTTTTAAATATTTTTCATTGGGTGAAGGGGACCTCTAGGAAATTGTGTACAAAACTGTACAGTAAAAGAAAAATATTTAGGTAGCAAGATCAAGCACTCAAAATTCAGGAAATGCCAGATTTGTGGCTCACCATCCTACCTTAATTCTGCTCCCCTGTCTATATGCATTAAGATACAGTATTTAATTATATGAGCACATGCTATTTTTTTTTTTAACAGGACCTCTGTCTTATTCATTGAACAGGCTGTACACACAAGGGAGCAGAGTAAAGGCTGTACAGGCAACCACGCATCTCTGCCATTTCTTCATTTCTGAATGTTTGACTTTGCAACATAAATAACTTTCTTTTCACATAGGATGCGTTTGTTTTTATAGTTTTATATTTAGAATGCATTGCTGCATCCATTGGATTTTAAGCCACTAAATAAAGAAATATTATGAAACAAGTCAAGCATATAGACAGCAAGACTAAGCAGTGGTCTACACCAAAATTTTAGATTGATCTATTCCTAAAATTTAGATTGGCATGATGTACTTAGGGATGTGAATAATTCTACCGTGAAAATCGACATCTTAGCAAAGAAATAGCTGAGGATTCCCATTCACACAGACTTTATTTTCCTAAGCCTCAGATGAAGATGATTCTCAAACTTAAGAAAATATTATCAAAGGAGAGAGGAGATGCCCCAGATTATTCCTCCTTTTTTTCTACCTTTGGTACTCACAACACCTGAAGGAAACAACTTTGGACTGGGGAAGGGATCCTGAATGAAAAGTTTAGCCAGGAAGGCTGTTAAAACATGTGCTGAGAAAGCTTTCCTTTGAATTCACCCTAACTTATTAAGTTAGGCATTAGCTGTGATTTACTTTTATTTTCTTGTAACCAATTCTGACTTTTATGCTTCATTACTTTTAATCACTTAAAATCTTTCTGTAGTTAATAAACTTTATTGTTTTATCTAAACCAGTGTGTTTGGATTGAAGTGTTTGGGAAACTCCATTTGGGGTAACAGGATCGGTGCATATAATTTTCTATTAATAAAATGACAGAATTTATATGGCTTGTATTGTCCAAGAGGGTGCTGGGCAGTACAAGACACACATTTCTTGGGAAAATTCTGAGACTGGGAATTGCTCGTGTTGCTCTGCAGTGTAAAACAAGGGTGGCTGGCTGTAGCACTCTTACAGTATAACTGGTAATAATTTACACACTGGAGGCTGTGGGTGAGCAGACCAGGAGTGGTAACTCTCATGCTAACACACTGTTAAAGGCATCCCAAGTTGGAGAACTGAAGGAACACAGTCATTATCGATCAACTGTACCCTGGGTAATGTCACGCATGGGAACCACAACTTTAAACAACATACCTATTGAACACATACCTTTGATCTCCCTAGGTCCATGTTTTCCCCAGAAAAGAAAGGCACAAACAGAAATGCAGCAAATGCCACTTCTGTTGTGTATTTTACTATCTTGGAGATAATATTCCTAAACTTTTTTGCTTTTTGCAAGCACCACATATAGAATATATAGAATAAAATGCCTTAAAAGACCATTTGAAATATTGATTTGTATATTTTGCAAAGAGCGGAATGAATGTGTGTGTAAATATTCATACAGATTAAATCAGCAACAGATTAAATCTGATTTCACTTTGTACACAACTCTTTTACATTTGTTTTCTGTGGACACTCAAGTGATCACACTTTATTAGCACAAATACTTTTGATTAACTCAAATCCTTGAACAATCCCCAAAAGTGAGTTTTAATTTTCTTTTTGACTGTAATGTTCAAAATTGATGTTGTTGTTGATTACCTAAAAGTTCAAGTGAGGAACAATAGCAATGTCATTTGACTTATGTCAGTAAATAACATGAATAAGTATGAATTTCAAATCTGGATTTTCAAATATTTACAAGAAAGTGTAAGCTATTTGAATAGGGAAAAATAATAATGTCAAGGTATACCAATGATTTCTGAATAACAAAGAAGTTGAGAAATTTCATAATCTACTCATGAACATTTTGCAAAGAGAATTAGGTGAAATTATACAACAACAAATATCATTCTGGGGCCTGGTCTACATAGGAGAAATTGACTGGTATAATTATTAGCTCTTCCAATCTAATTTAGCTCTTCTGGAATAATACCCCCATGCAGATAGTCTCAATTCTGGAATGGAACCTTTGTGAATGGTGTAGTTTTTCCAGATTGAAATCACTTTTTTTTCTGGAATAGAATGTCAGCACATGGACTTATTCTGGAACAGATATTGCAGAAAGGGCTGTTCTTGCAATATTTTTCTAGTGATGCTGAAACTAGGAAATACACCAATGAAAATATCACCTGGATTTCCAGGGTAAACTAATAGATACCAGTTTTTGTACTTTGAGATTTTCCCATTTCCAGAGGGAGTAACTGGAGAATGATACCACAGCAGAACTACAGAGACTTAATCCAAGTCCTGTTGAAGTCAATGGGCTGCAGGTCAGGGCCTCAAAGTGCTGAACAAAATACTTGTGAGTCACTTCAAATAGGCACCTCCTCAGCTCTCCTAACAATGTAAATAGAAGTTACCCTGTTTTTTTCCCCTGAAAATACTGACATTCATTATGTATTATTGAAATAATTGAACTGTCCTAAACTGCTGAAGAAATTGATCTTTTCTACTCACAGGGAGAACATTTGTGTACAGTTTGTTGCTGAGCACCTCACACAAAGATTATGTCCTACATATTGTGGGAGTTCTGTCAGCATAGACAACTTAGATTAATTGTAATAAATTGTCACTAAAGCACTCATCTAATATTGTGTGAATAAATTTCATTTTCTAACATTATGAAACAGCCAAAATTATAATAAATTACCTACCTAACCCTTTGAGAATTTTTTGCATAATTTTCCAAAACAAATTGATTTTAGCAGAGAAGCTGCTAATTTACATGGGCAGGAAGTGGTTTTCTTTAGTGTGATTAATTTAATTTCAATTTCCCTGTTTGCATGAATTCACTCCAGCAATTCATCACTGCTAGAATTAAACTACAACTGTGTTTTAATTTAGTAGGCATATAACATGTATTATATCTGAATGACAATCAACTGTCTTTAAAGATAAGGTGTGAAATTTGCATATATGTACAGAAAAGCATAGGGAAGTTCCCTTTACATATAAAAATATGAACAATAAAACATTTAATGGACAGTATTAAAATGGATATTTTGGGAATGATTTATTGCTTTTAGAGCAGGAAAAGCTCTGAGGACTTCATCCACCGGTTTGCTGTCAGCTTAATATTTTCACCTTTATGTTTTTGATCTTAGTCAATTTATTTATGATGAGCAATAATATGAGGACTCTGACTCTTGCATATTATGGAACTGAGAGTGTATGTATGTACACACACACACACACACACACACACACACACACACACACACAGTATTGGATTGGATTGGATACTGAGTGACATAAAGAGTTTATAAACTCTTTGTTACTTTTATAAACTCTTTATGTCACTCAGTATCCAATTCAGTAGGAGCCTATGTGGATTATAGTGGATTATAAAAATAAACCAAGTGTGCATTTTAACTTTCATATGGATTAAAATGCACACTTGGTTTATTTTTATAATCCACTTTTTCTATCAATAAGTCTGATTTTAACTATAAAATGAATTAGGTACTGGCAGCCCAAATATCAAAGGGCCCAATTTGCCTTATTAATTCAGTTTTGGGCATCTAACTACAGTGAAGGTGATTTGTGGGAGTATCAAAAGCATGTGAGTTCAAGCTCTAGCAGCCAATCAGAGAACTTATTTGCGCTAAATGTTCTCTTTACCTGTTCATCTTGGTGACTGGATGGCTCATCTCTCCTTGTTATTTTGGAATTATGTTTCAGCCTCATTTGAGGCAGCTCTGGTCAGTATTGCTTGGTAATATTGTTCTTCCAGTAGTGGACGTTAGGTCAGGAGACCCTACTTTGGGAGACCCCATTTGTTTGTTTTTGAAGTCAAAAGCAAGGGAAGGTGATAGTGTGGATTATATAGTTATATTTAAATTATACTTCTCAACCTTTAAACCTGCCAATGTGCAACTCCTGTCATTGAAATGTGTGACAAATGACTAATGTGGAATATCCGTGCTTTGCTAGGACATACCATAATTGACAGATTATAGTTCTTAAGTATAAAGCCTTTTTTAATCATGCATTCACACTGTATGGATCAGTGAAACTGGACATGGGAGATTTGCTACCAGTGAGCATTTGAAGGTCATAACCTGGAAGTTCTGCTTTGAACGTGCTGGTTTTAGTTAACCATCTTGTATATGCAGTCAAAGTTCCACTTTAAAAAGTTCAAAACTATGGGGCTGACCTTGCAATTGTTAAATACAACCCTTGGTTCTACAGCAAAATTAGTCTTCCTCTGTGGGAGTAATGCTCTCTGCTTTTTTGAGAATATTTGTTAAAATGCAACACACCAAAGTCCACAAAAAACCTATTGATAAGAGATAGAAGAATATCTCTGCCTTAAAAGGAGGACAGAAAAGGCTTCTATATTTTAAGTAAGACTAGCTATTGGATTAGAAAAGATTTGAGAAAAATATCAATCAACCAACAAAATAAGGAAGCAAAACTTTCTGGCAAGCAGGAAAGTAAAATAAAAGCTTCACACAGAACCACTCCATACAGAACCTGGCCACTCACTACTGCTATTGCCACTGCCATCTTTGCTGCTGCTTGCTGTCACCTCTACCTCTATCTGTGCTGCCATTTTCTGAGGTTCCACTATTTAGCCCACTTCTTAGTGTTTCAGCTCTTAGTGATTTCATCTGGAGGCAGGCAACTTCACTACTGCTGCTGCTGCTGCATCCTCTTTCACTGCAGCAGTGTCGCCACATGATGGCTTAGACCATCTTATCAGTGATTTCCGCGTTAGTGATCACTCAGCAGAAACAAGGACTCTATGTTGAATCTGATCAGCTCTCTCTTTAAACACTGAAGGGGGAGAGGCAAATGTTATCTATGACTCTTTAAACAAAGTCAACACCACAATGCGACACTCCATGGTTAAAGTATAGGAATACTGACATCCACTGCACAAGTCCCCAGGGCCCCCTAGACAGCATGACCCCCCCTATCTCTCCCCACATTCCCTTTGCTAGCAGCATCAGCAGCCCCCCTCAAACTTCAACCACCCATATCAGATCAAACCCAGCTGCCTTGACAGGTGGAGGAACCTTCCCCTTTAGAGATCACAAAGGCAGGCACAACTCACCAGCTTGGAGTTGTTTAACTGCCCTTCAGTCATATAATAATGATAACAACATTTCATTATCCCTGTATTCAAGACTAAAGTGAATTTTAACCCAGAACTGCAAAAATTGACCACTTGCAGAAATGTGGGGGGAGGGTAGTGACACATGACCCCATGTGCTTCTCCCACACCTTGCCTCTATTTAGAGGAACAATGCCCCCCCTGCAAACTATGCCTTCATATTATGGCTCATAATAAGTAAATGGACTAAGATAAAAAACATAAAGGTGAAAATATTAAGCTGACAACCACACTGGTATTTGTAACTCTGAGTTTCTACTGTATTGTCAATGCCCTTTGTAGTTGTAGTTTTAATTCAGTATGTTAATCAGGTGCTTAGCTGAGAAAAAGTATGCAAATGACAGATTTCTTCAAAAGTCCAATATTAAATAAATATAGGACTGTTACAGTATCCTCATCTTTGGATTGTGCTGCAAGGGCCTAAAGGAGTATCTGAAGCACCTGGCATTGGCCACTGTCAGAAAACAGAATACTAGGCTAGATAATTATCCAAACAAAAAGCAAATGCTCAAGAGACCAGAGTACATTTTATCTCAGAACACACCATCTGATCCTTATAGGAGTCATTTCTATGTACTGCATGCATTGTTTGAACTCTGCTGCTTATTACTTTACGCATATTTATTAAATGTAATAGTGTTGCTAGCAGACAACTTTTACATTGCTCCTATGAGTTCAGGGGTGACTCTTGTGGCTATTTACTTAGATTGTAAACTTTGTGGGTCAGGCATCATCTTTACATTCTGTGTTTTTACAGTGCCTAGGACAACGGGGTCCTGGTCTGTAACAGTGGATCCTAGGTACTATTGCAATACAATAATACATAATTCTAAATCAGACAGGCTATTAGCCTACTGTATACATTTATTTGTGCCCTTCAATCCCCCTCACACTATAGTTGTAACTTACTTACTTCTGTCTACCCCCACTTCTCACAATCATCTGAAATAGTCCTTTCTATCTTCTTTTAATATCAACTCCTTCTTCCCTACCTCACCCTGTGTTTCCCATTATCATCTTGTGATCTGGCATTCACCCCCCACACTACACCTGTACGTGGTCAATATAGACAAAAGTTTTATTAGCCATAAGCTGCACCTGGAAGGGAGCTAGGACGCAATGAGGCTTAATGGGGGAATGAAGCTCACCTGGATAGAAATAGGTGTGGCTTCTATAAAGTCAGGTTCCTGGTTACAACAAAAGGAAAGGTCTGTGGTGGGGGAAGTTTGTAGCTATACTATGAGATAAGGGGAGCAGGAACTTGTAATAGGTGATGTAAAAAGCTGTCTAGGGAAGGAGTAGTAAAGGGGAGAAAAATATATGCTTGAGCTGCAGTGTTAGGGGTCCCTGGACTGGATTCTGGTGTACAGGATAGATCTAGGTTTCCCCACAAACCACTGGAGTAGTATTTTAGGGGTAGCCTATATGGGGTCTGCCTGGGATAGTTTGGAAGGAGACTTTGATAATACTGCAGGTTGGGGGGGGGCCCTTCAATGTGACTTGGTTGGAAGGCTAAGCTAGGAAAAGGAAGGTGCTGTAGCTCCAGGACTACAAGACAGGCTATGGGTAGAATGTATGGGACTATGGGCTGAGCAACAGCAGGAAGGGATGTTGGACATTGTGGGGAACTAATCTCCAGAGTGATCCCTAGGAACTACCAGAGCAGTAAGTTCCCTGTGATGCACCCTGTAGAAGAACAAATCCCATTCCTTATATTTTTAATATATTACAACCTATGTCTGTCTCTGATGTACCTAGGTTCCTCTAGCTTAAATATGTGCCCTGGGGGACTGTGGGGCTGGCTATGCCAATATTATACTGAAAGAAAACAATGTTCAAAACAGGTTGTTTGTTTGTTTCTGAAGTTCCTCTCTGGTTATGCCAAAATGTTGCCACACATTTCTGCCAGAACATGAGCAACCCCAATAAATGTCAGCAAAACTTGGAGACAATGGTTTGGTTTTTTGTTACAGAAATCATGTGAAGCTGAACAGCATTGTGCCTCTGAGATATAATCCTTCCCTGAGCCCCCTGATACGCATTTAGACACTGGAGGCTGAACTTTCTTATTGAATGGGGCAGTCTATTTCCCCCACAATGTGAGTTGCTGTTACATGGCTCAGATACAACTGCTAAGCAGCCGGGTACTATACCAGCACCTTTCTGAAGATACTATCTTATTCTTCAGAATCTCAAATTTCATTAGAAACAGAAGCAAGTCCCTAAGTTTTATAGTTGTGAAGAGAATCTCAGAAACGTGAATGGAATATCACCAACATGAGACAAGGGCCGGAACAACCGCTACAAGAGATACAACTGCCCCCTTTGTCTCAGTGAAGTGTTAACTTAAATGCCCAAGGGGGCTGATTTGAATGGCTATATTGTTCACTATTTTATTCCTCATGTAAGGAAGGAGAGGGAGGGGTCCCGCAAGTAGGTGGCATTTTGGAGAGACTACTACTTCCACCAAGAAGAAATGAAGCCCATAGGCATATTCAAGGCCCACTAATGGGGAGCCAAGCTGTGGAGCCAAATTACAACATAACTATATTTTGAAGATCTGCACAACATATTGTGTGCAGCTTTCCCTGATGGTTACCCCATGGGTGGGGCTTATTTTGTGGGTGCAGATCAGAAGAACACCACCACCATTTTTCTCCCAGTCTGACCCCAAATAGGAGCCAATATGGAACCAGGAGATGGAGTTATGGATCCATATTATTTTCTTTCCCATTGGGTAACATACAGATCAATTCCCTCCACACATATACATACAGATCACATCTTTCCAGACACACACATACACATACACATAGCTATGTAAAGACCTGTCTCAGTCTAGCACTGAACATATGTAGAATGTTACTTGGAACTTGTTTTTTAAGAAAAATGTTTGAATTTGAAGTCAGTGTTTTTTAGCATGACTTGTTGACTCTAATGGTCACATTCTTTTTTTATATCTAGAATATGTACTAAACTAATGTATTATTGTTAGAGCTTTTATCCCCTGTTTCTGTAGTAATCCTTCTGGTTAATGATCCTGATTTAAAAATCGTAACAGTTAACATCTGATATTTTACTTTTAGCATTTTGGCATTCAGAATTGCTTAAATGAAAGAGTTCAATCTTCTAAATGACAATAATAGTTCTCATTATATCAACCTGCAGGACTTCCATTTGGTTATATCTTGATATATTATAGCCTACTATGCTGTAATCATTAGCATAGTGTTAAAAATACTCTTGATCTTTTTCAGAAAGTTCATCAAAATTGAATTTTTGTTTGGAAGTCGAACTGTTCCCCCAGGGAATATCTGTTCTTCTCATCATTGGACATAAGCAACAGTAATTGCATAACTTCTCTGACTAACAGACTGACTCTCTACTTTGCTCATGCTGTTTGTACTTGGCTAAACAATATCCACAAAGGTTTTGGTCTGTTGTTGTTGTTGCAATTCTTAGCATAATTGTTGAACATAAAGCATACATTCACCTTTTGGAAACACTAGCTAGCCTTCTAAATTGGTACTTTAGAATATGTTGATAGTGCCATAACAATGGCTTTTGAAAACTCTACCTTCCATATACTCCCCATAAAGGAATACATACTTTTAAAATTAAATTTTTAAAATTAAAATTAATTTATCATGTCTGCTTTAACCACAATCAGAAATAGTCTCTTGCAGATTTTACACTTTAATAGTCAGTTTAATAGTCTCCCCAGTTTGACCAAAAGAACTAAGAAATCAGCTTGCAGGAAATAATAGTATGTTACCTAGACACAGATGGTGGCATAAACTGTAGAAACTTTTCATGCATCTAATTCTTATTCATCCTATAATAACACTGAAGCTGATGATGCTACAGGTTATTAATACATAATAAATATACAATCAATATCATCTCCAGAAAGTCAAAATTGTCTTTTGCTTTCATTTACATTACACTAATGTAAAGAGAACTGTCAAGTTGATTCATCATAACAGTAGTAGTTCATTACCTCAATACTCAGTTCTTAACTGGCCAAAGGAGAATGAACAAGGTAATTACAAAAATTCATTTTAGTCAAAAGATGATGGTAGAGCAGCTCCTTTCTACTGATTCTGGTAACTTGGTGGCTCTGTATTTAGGAGTCTGAAGATGCTTACAATAGAAAACCTGCTTGTCTTTGTTTGCTTTCAGTAGCAGAAGGCTACAAATATTTAGATGAATGAGAACTGGTAGAAGAGGCCAGTTCTTGCCACCACTCATTCAAGAAGAATATTTCAGGAGTGCTTCACCCCTCTCTTTGGAATTCTGGGAATCTCCTTTCTTCTTCTGATCACCATCTTACATTTATACACGTCTCCTGAAGTTTCAATCAACAGCTTTTCTTCCACGCTTCCTACTTACATAACGTCAGGGTTGGTTTTGTGTTTACCTTCAAACATGGTCTTCAAAGACAAATGCCCATTCTGATACAATATTTATCAATTCCTCTTTGGTGTCAGCCAAAAGGGCTAGATTATTAGCATACATTAGTTTTCTCTGTCTTTGACTTTGTTGTTTTACCAATTAACTCCATAACTAGGATGAAGAGAAGTGGACTCAGCACACTGCCTTGTCTCAATCCCATGGATACTTTAAAACTCTCCAAAAATTCCATGTTTTTGCTACCACCTTAGCTTTTGACATTTGATACAAATCCTCTATCATCTCCACTTCTTGAAGCTCCCCCTTCCATCTCAGCACTTCCAAACACCAGCTTCCACAGAACAAAGTCATATGCTTTCTCAAGATCCATAACTACATAGCATTTATGTCATCCATTTATCATTCTTTCAAACTTCTGTCTCACTGCAAATATCGCATCTATTGTACTTCTTCCCTTCCTAAAACATGTTGATTCTCTGCTATATTATCTTCTACCTTGCTTCCAAAACCCTCAAGGACTTTGAGAGGATGACTTAAGGTGATACCCCAATAGATGTTTGGACCATTTATATCACCGTTACATTTGAGCAATAAGAAAACCTTCTGGTCATATGACTCCTTCCCTTTGAGGTAAAGTGCACCCCAGGGGAGCAGCCTCCAACAACAGGGACTATGATTGTCCCTGACGCTTGTGCAGGGTGGGAATGGGAAAAGGTAAGTTTCCTAGTGCTCACAGCCCACCAAATGCTACTCAAGATCTAAGGGCAAACCTGATCCCAAATAAACATGGGGCTGTATGGAAAATATTTTTGGAATTGCAGATTTAGATAGCACAGCAGTATGTTTAGCTGTAGTATTCTACAGATTATGAATCATGACAGTCAATGTGAGAGCTTAGCAATTTCAAGCCTCTGTCTTAAGAGTCAGATAGGACTTAGAGCGTGAGGGCAGAAAACAGGATTTCGCCTGTACTAGGTTAAAAGATCAGCTATGTAATGGGGAGGAAAATCAGGGTTAAACCTTTCATTTAAAAAGAAATCTCTTTAAATGTAATCCTGTAATTGATGGTAAGTGAATTAATGGAGTTGGGGAAGCAAAGTGGTGTCATTTGAATGATTACGTGAATACAGAGGATTCCTCTTGTAGAATTGTGTACTAAACATTTGTTTTTATTTATTTGTGACGTCTGAGAGTTCGGTTCATAGAAAACTTAAAAGGCACATCTTGATGTAAGAAATAGAGTTCTCTGTAGAGCAATGACATGGAAAGGTAAGCAATGATTTTAAGCAGTATTCACTAATGTGTTGGAGATGGGTAACAACAAACTCTGTTAAATAAATAATCTGGTCATTAGAACTGAGGGAACACTCTTGACAAGCCAGCTGCCCTTTTAAAAACTCTGCCAAACCCAGAAGTCAAGTGAAACTTTCATTGGAGAGCTGAAGAATGAAAATAAGAAATGAGTAGCAACAAATGAGAAGGAAGTTTGTTCTTTCTGAAACCTGTTTAAGAATTTGAAGAGTCCAGTTTAATTGTTACTGACTTAATGGTGAAGGGAGGGGAAGGAAAAAAATATTGTCCAATTGCACTTTTCAACCAGGCATAGGGGCAATGAGAAGTCACCCACTTGCTTTCTTTTCTTTAACTACAGAGCAAATACTTGCAGAACAAGCCTCCATTTGATCATTAAAAGCAGAAACATAAATTAAATTAATCAAATTGTCTCTCCCAACTGTCGATTTCTTGTACTCCATTGTCTTTATAACTCTATTGAAGACACAACCCCATTTTCTGTGACAAAATCAGATGTGAAATCCTAACTTCATTGAAGTCAATAGGAGCTTTGCCATAGACTTCACTGAATGCAGGATTTCACCCCAAGACGGGAACAGTCCGCAATGAGCACTTAGTATTGTCAGCACGGGCAGCAACTGACATATCAGATCTTGGTGTTTCAGCAATTCAGCGGACAAAATGATCTGATTTCTATTAAAAAAAAAGAAAAAAAAAGCATATGAAGATAGGTGAACCCTGAGGATTTAGAAGAATATAAACCTCCAAAAAACTCCCTCATCTGTTCCTCCAGAATTTCCTTTGCCTTTGCCCTGCTGCAATTGAACTAAGATTCCCACTACTCAGAAGCTTAGAAATCCTTAAGCTTCCTCTTTTGTCCCTTACACTTTATTCGTCCTCTTTACTTCCTATTCCCTTCTTGGTTAGATCAGAAGTATGATGACCTGATCATAATATAGGATGCATTAGTATATCACTTTGCACATAAACCCCCTTAGGAAAAAAAGAGACTCTCCGAGTTAACATCTGTTGATCCTGTTCTGAAATCAAGGATATTTGCTGGAATTCAATTGGGAACAAGAGTTTTAATTGCTTTACAATAACATTGTTTTTACTACCTTTGGGAAGTCTAATAATCTAATCAGCCTCAAACAACTTGTCCATCTCAAGCAATTATCAAGATCCTTAAGATTTTTATGAATTAACTGCTAATTTTCTGCTTCTATCCTTTTTAATTTTTTGTCATTACTTAACTTGTTTTATCTGGCCCTATTAAGATTTAACTGATTTGAGAATCTTTTTATTTTGATTTGGGATTAGTCAAATCTAGCTTCAGTTTAGTCAGCCTCGATGACTATATATCTGATTTTTCTGGTTATAGCTTTAAACTATAGCATAAATGTCTATAACAGACGATGCAGAGATGACTAAAGATATGGTTCTTTCCATTTTTGAAATCTCTTGTCTACAACCTGGATGTAGAAGATGGCACCGAGTCCATGCTAAAACCCGATGAAGTAAAATGTGTTGGAGACCTAAGTCTTCCCTTCCCCTTTGTTATATTACTTCAGAAATTTTTTCTCACTATCAGTCCAGGTTCATCCCTGGTATAATAACTCCATTGAAAATGGTGTGCACTTGCAGTGAATTTAACATTATTTTAAGGTTTTGGCTCTGTAGACAACATCTAAATATGTGTGGCAGATGTGTTTAATTGTAGGTCGCTGTGTAGGCCTTGAATTGCCCAACCTGACATCAGTCAATCCTGGGTGGTCCCATTTCTGTGGCTGAACTTCAAAACTCAGCTATTGGAAACAGATGATGATTTGATACACTCCTAATTTATAGTTATATATAGAATATTAATATAATTAGATTATATTTTCCTTATAGCATAAGCTTTGGAAAAGCAAACTGAGCTATAAAAAAAAGTTACATAGCCTGAATAGAAATAACTTCCAGGTGCATGAACAGAACAAAAATCTGTATGAGATCATGTTGGATAAGAATGTGGCTAACCAGTGTACAGGAAGGGGGACAAAGGTGCAAGAAGCCTTCTCTCTATGGTAAGCTTCAGAAACATTGCCTGGAGCTTGCAACAACTGCATTTCCGGTACCCTTCTGTGATCACGCCATGCCATGTTAGCACCTGTTGGGAAAGAGAGTCCTCCAAGTGGGGTAGGAAGGAGTCAGGATAATGGTCCTTCTCCTTCTCTGCTTCAGCCAGTTGACCTGGCTGGCCATGCACAGGGGAGATTATGCTCATGTCCCTAAAGTGTAATGCCGTCTAGTGCATTCAGCACTGTCCAATTCCCAATGCTGTACCTATCCAGGCATAATCAAGCCAATATATAGCAACTGTATTCTAAACCCTATCCCATATTAGGAATTCATATGACTGATGGGTATACAATATGGGCACTATGCCTTGGGCAGTTCTGTTTAAGTTAATGAAAGTGTCCAAGGAGTCTGGCCATATGATTTCAACATTGCTATTTCAATCCTTAAAGAAAAAACAAACAAACAAATAACAACCTTATGTGCTTTACTGTCTAGTCTATATTGTATTTATAAATTTATGCATAAAACAGAATGCAAATCAACAAATGATTAATAGTTGTCAATTCCTTTTTTTACCTATTAAAGTTATTCCTGGCTTTTAGTTCATTGTCTTTGTCAATGACATGTAGCAAGATCAGCTTTTCTTAATTAACTGTCATTTATTTATCAAGAAGATATTTATGCAATAGATATTTACCCTTGACAGGGTAATGTTAATAGTTTATGCCTGTATATAAATCCTAACAGAAGTCTATGAATTTAGATTTTAGCATATGATTGTTTTATATTTGCATCCGTCTCACTAGCTATTGTGTTTTTAGGGACTTACTGTACATTATTTTGTAAAGAAAACTGATTTGCATTTTAATAAGAAAAGAAAGTGAGCTAGCTTTGGAAACCATGACTGTAGGATAACTGCAAGGTCAAAATTCTTGCAGACAGCTTCATAGTAAGGCTGAATGGTTTCAGGGATGGGGTCAATAAAAACATTCACCTTTAGGTCATCTATTCAAATATGACCCATGACTATAGTTGCAAATTCTTTGGGAAGATATATGAATTGAGTTGATAGACTCAGTCCACTTCTTAATAGCCAAATCACCAACCAGACTATCGATTTACTCTCCTATTTGCAGTCTCATCAAAGAGACTAGTAACTTAATGGTGATGGACAGTAAACTGCCCTCTCAAACTAAAGGTGGGCACTGCCGATCTCACATTTTAGACGTGATGGTGGAGGAGTGTGTGGAACTGCTACTGTCCATGCTGAAAATAAATCACCATTAGCTGACAGAGTGAGAGGAAACAAACAGAAGAGTCAAATATAGGAGCTGTCCGCAGTATTTAAACTATTACATTGCTCTTTTGTGCTCTTTTGCTGTGCTCTTTTAAAGCTGCTTACATAGTACACTGATAAGTGCTTTAGAAATATGAAAACTGGATATACAGGAATAGCAGCATCAGCATTTCAGTCATAAATTCCTACTTTTGAAGCACTCAAATGTTCTCAATAAAGAACTGTACATGAGATACAGATTTTGAATCCAGCAGAGAATTACTCTTAATATAATTTGGAAGAAAAAAAATTAAAAGTATTTTCTCCCTTTAAAAAGGAGATTGAATTCCTTGCTTTCAGAAGGAACACAACTGAAAACCCTGGACCGTAAAGTCTAGTATTGATCCAAATAATGCATTATGGATATGTAGGTTCCTTCGTGCTGCCCTGCCACTGTGCTTTAAACCTACTGTGGCATATCTGTTTTGTAGGAGTGAGAGGGCCAGATCCTCAGCTGATACAAATTGACTTAGCTTCAGGGAAGTCAATGATACTATGCTGATTTACACCAGGTGAAGATCTTGTGCAGAGGATTGGTCATGGATGGGCAAAGGACTTGATCTATCCTTGATGTTGTGTGTATGTGTGAGTGTGTGTTCCTTGCTGATCCCAGCAGCAACAGTGCCAGTTGATTTTGCAATGTGACTATCCCTCAGTTAGGAAGTAAAGAGACTTCCAAATTGTTTCGCATAGGTTTTCAGATGATGATATATTTTTGTTGCTAAAATCCTAGGCCATGCTCAAATTGATGGCCTCATTGAATAAAACCCTCTCTAATTTTATTGCCTATTCCTTGGGCTTTCCATATGTATCAGATGTTCAAATTCTTTTCTAAAACATAGGGTGCTTAGTGAGCACATTGGCATACCACTATTAATATTTGCCAACAATTAATTAACATCTCAAAAATGTTGTACATTTCAGAAACTTTTGCCCTTCTTTATACAAAAGGCTTGGAAAATGAAGGTTTGCTGTTTCAGTCAATCTAATGCTTTTGACTAATTTATAGAAACAAAACAAAATAGAATGGCCTGTTGATCAGTCAGAAGGTGAGTTCAACCTTTAAGGTGGGATTAGGTCCAGCCCCACTTTAGTTTAGGATTTCTTGTAGATCAAGTGACTGACAGGAATCATGTGATGACAAAAGTATATCAAGTTCCTTTTAGGCCTGGTATGGGAAACTCTACATGTTGGTTTGTGGATGGGTTTGTAGAAGGAACTTTTAAAAGAGTAGTAGCTAGAATTCTGGAGACAGTCAGGAGCTGAGTCCTGGGGTTGATGAGAATCTCCCATTATAAATGCTAATTCTTCTAGATGTAATTGGATTACTTGTCTTTTGCATGTTATGGGCAAATCCTTCTCTCTCTTCTCTTGCCATAATGGAACTCCTCCTGTTCCAATTTGCAATGAAAGGGCAGGATGCTAGGGCAATAGAGAGGTGGTTCATATTCCTTGTGTGTGATACAACACAGCTCTGTGATTGCACTTTCCATACTGCGGTGAAAGATGTGTTTTGGGGCAGGAGGCAGGTGAGGCTAGTGGACCAGGAACTCTATGAATTCATTGCCCATTCCTATTGTTGAAAGAGGGTGCTTCCAGAGCCACAGTGACAGCCCTGGAGGAGTTCCACAGAGCTGAAGATTCATTCAGGACCAGTGTGTGCTGCCTTCCCTAGTGTCTAGTCTACTTGTTCAGGTTGTGCTCTGTAGACAAGTTTTACCCTACAGTGATTTATTCAGAAATGGATTTTTAAAATGGAAAAACTGTGGAGTATTAACTTTTGAACAGACGAAGAAAAAACACATCTCCCAAGTTTTGCATTATTCACAATATTTACATATCAAAGAATACACTGCCCAAGGCAAGGGGAAAAAAAGACTTTACATAGAAGTCTTTCAGTAGGAGAGAAAAATGTATTGCTGCAGATAAGAGGCTAACAGGGAGTCTACCTGCATGTAGCTTATATAAATGGTATTTGATACAGAAGAATTGCCTTCATTAAGAAATTGGAAAGAGCTATAAGGGGAAACATTCCCGCAGTGGAATGGAAATCGTTATGGAGAACAGAGAACAACCTCCAATATGTGCTGTTAAAGAAGGAGAATTATTCTAAATTAGTCATTGAATGATAGCTTACACCAGTCAGAATTAAAATGGTGACAAGATCAAGGCTGCATGCTGGGAAGAATGCTGAGCACAAGTGCACTTTATACATCTACATGATAGAGAGCTCTTATGTCTTACTAAGTTATTTTCCTTTTCCTGGTATTTTCAATTATCTGTATTGTTATGAAAGTCACTTGTATAACACAGTACACTGATACATAATGAGCCAAATAATTCTGCTGCCAGTGGTATGATGGAGCTGGCAGGGAACTGAGTATAGTATCTGTAGTGACCAAGAAATGATTGCTCACGGGTTTCACAAGTTGTCTCTAGTGGAGTTACTTTTCACTTTCTATAGTGTGACTGAGGTCTGGATTGTTGCCAGTGCCTGTAGGTTAATGGAGGAATAACATGAGCAACAGCTCTTACTATTTAGCGTTTGAAATGTTGTAGAATGTACTGCCACTTGACTGTCAGTGAAAAGAGGGGTGTGACCATTGCCACAACTCAGTATGCTCCAGGTATAGATACAGAGAAGGCATGGGAACCATTTCTCCCAGCTCAATCTAGTGCACACGCAAATGGCCAGACATAATCTGGCACCAGATTAGCAATAGCTGGCACGGGAAGCGCCATTTTTTGAACGACTGGAATCAGGATGAAATATAACGGCTGATATTTCTGGACTAGAAAGAAGGGAAGTGAGAAAAGTTATTATTATCTGGCATGACATCCTGTGATGCTATTGAGATGACTCAGAGGAAGGAATAAATAATAGGCCTTTATTCATCAGTGTTTGTACAGTGTACTGAAAAAGAAAAGCACTTTAAAGGTGCTAAATATTTTTTATAATGAAATTATGTAGGCAATCTCTAATGTAACCGTATCTTCAAATGTGAAAGGAAACTCAAATCTAGTGAGATCTAAATAGAATGGCTGCTGGACAAGTGATAAAATTGAAAAATAACCATTCAGAAAACAAAGTCTTGTGTTCGGGATGGTAAAAGCCGGACCAGAGTAAAGATGACTAAAGGGACACGATTTCTATTTAAGATGGAAAGCAGGGTAGTAATGGTAGCCCTCTGAATAATCTTAAATGCCAGAAAATATAAAACATGGTGTAAAAATAAAGAAGCAGCATGAAAAAAGTTAATTAGGCAAAGTGTTGTTATGCAGATGGTAGTGAATTTGTGGAGCAGTATGCCAAAAGTGTGGCAGAAGCTAAAAGTATAGCTTCTGTATTAAAGAGTTAGTCAGAAAACTGGCCTGAAAGGATGTTAGGTTTGCTCTTCATCTAAAGCTAAATCTCAACTTCAGCTCATCAGACATACAAAATATCTTCAGTTTTCCTTTTCATCCATTAGAGATCTGGTGTCCAGTAAAATATTTGAGTTGATAGTTTGAGTATAAGTGTATTTCACCTACTACAAATCCCTTCATTCCCATGGTCAAAGAAAAAAAAATCACTCGATCAAAAACTAAAATAAATAGAAACTGTATCCTAACAAGCCTAAGAGATTTTGAATGTGCATATTGACTGTGCAGTTGTAATATGACTGCTTTATGTCAATAAGTAGGCGGAAATTAGCTGAACAGAGAACATTAAGGACTTTGATGCTTAAGTAGGAAAAAAATGTAATGCTGACAAAATGCAATTAAAGGCAGAGATAGTTGTTTAAATAAATGCAGATATTTGTAATGAAAAGTGAGGTAAGATGATGCATCAGACATTAAATGTAAGAGAGAAATTCCATAATACACTTTGTATTTCAAGAAGAAACCTTGTTTATAAACACTGAGGTGGCTTCAGAGTCCCTGGAGGCAGCTAATTAGAGAGAAGCTCATCTGTGAAGGATGGGGGTTCTACAAAAGCCAGGAGACTGGCAACGGAAGAGGCTGCTAGGAAAACCTACAGTTACTCCCTTGGAGTGGGGCACCCAGAGAAAGAGGGGAACCAGAAGAGTAGGAAGCAGTCTTGGGAAGGAGTAGTGAGGGTTGGGAGAGTAAAGCCCAGAACGTCTGGGTTGAGGGTCTATGGACTGGAATCCATAGTAGTGGGCCAGCCCAGGTTTCCCTACTGGCCACTAGGGAAGTGGGTCCATCAGAGCAGCGCTTGAGAAGACTGCCTGAGACTATTTTCCAAGAGGGACTTTGATACCCTGGAAGGGGGAAACTTGCATGGTGACCCAGCCAGAGGGCTGAGTCACAAGAGGAGGCTGCAGTTCCTGGAGCAAGAGGGGCCACAGGGCAAGACAGGACGGGTGAAAACACTGCCAGAGGATGGTGCAATGCGTGGGAGATCTAATCCCCAGGATGGCTAGGAGGAGGCACTGCCAGTGGTGAGTGGACCCCATGACATGTAAGAATAAAGTAAATGCTAAAGCAGGGAAGTAGATGGTTAACTTGACTGAACATCTCCGCATTAAAAAAAAAAAAAAAAAGTATGTGGGTGGGGGAGATTTAATCAGTCTTAAAAATACTGACACTTTCAGTTTCACGACAAAATCCATGTATTTCTAGAGTGAACAGAACTTCAACATTATTGTGGAATAGGCACTTATTTATGTCATGGAAGAAGATGCACGGCTACTGAGATACCAATATAACTTGTCCATGTTAAGAATCCTCGAGTACTGTGAAATAATTTATGGATTAGGAGGCAAGTACCGTTGTGGAGATAACATCATTCAAATAAAATGTTTAAATTGCAGTCAGTTCTAGTCTATTAAGAATTCTTGGAAATATTTTTTTCTTTAATTAGGCAACTATTATCCTATCCCTAAGCTTGAGAATGGGTTCTCCTTCAATATAGTTAGTCCTGCAGAAAATACTCTAAAAACCAAAAAAATAAACAGAAGAGGAGGACAAATCTGTCCCAAATAAAACCTGTTTGGACAGGTTATGGGTTTTTTGAGAAACTCTTGTTGTACTATCATGATGAGATTTATTATAACTTCAAATGTATGTGATGCACTTAGAAAAAAACCTGTAAAACAATGAGGGGGCAACAAAAGGACTATTTACGTGCAAATCCTCTTAGCCCAGGGATTCTTATTCTAAACAACAAGGAGATCTTTACAGTGTCTCATGTGGCTAGCAATTCAAGGTCATTCTTGAGGGATTTCTTCTTTCAGGAAAGCTAATAAATTACCTGATTACATGAATTGTCACAGTTACTGAACTAAATGTACCTTTTACCCCTCCTGGTCTCCTTGAGTGCACTCCCTGTCACGTCTTGAGAGGTCACCCCTCTCAGGGTGGAATCACACAATTCTTCCACTTTCAGACTGAGCTTTATGTTGAAGTCCTCTGGTACTAAAAGTGATTACCTTAGCAGGCCTGAGTTAGGATCAGTACCTACATTTCTGCTTCTCTAGAAGCTATGACCAGTGGTGTGAGCCTTCCTAGAGCCAAGTATTGTTTAGAAAAAAACACTTCAGAGAAAAATCTTTCTATTTTTTTTTTAAACAGCCAATTTGCACATACCTATCATCCCTAAGATTTATAATCTCCTGGAAGTTTGGGAAGGCCCACAACTGCTTCAGACATTCCCACAGGCCCAGCCTGTGTCAGCATTGGCCTGTTCCCCAACATATAGCTCACTGAAAATCCCCACCCTTCCCTCTCCAGAAAGTTTTCTTAACAGTTTAGTGTCCATTTGATCTCCAAACTCCCAGTCTTGTCAAAACAGCAAAGTAACATTGGCTGGAGTTTAGAGGTAGTGTCTTCACTACTAAGAGTTCTACCATTGTCTTGTACTTGCCCCAAGGTGTGGTTTAGGAGATTGCTATTGTTTATCCTCTTTAACAAGGACACATGCAGTGTGCATAGATTAATTCAGAGCAGCTTCTTGTCTGCCACAAAGATAAACTGTCCCAAACATTCACTCACCTGCACTATTGACTTCATCAAATATTTCAATAAATGCATGTGCGATGCTATATAAGTGTTTAAACATTTTTACATGTTTAAGTTATGCACTGAATAGCAGAACATCAGTGTTTTACATCCAATATCAAATTGTGCTCTCAGTTACCAGTGAAACACTGGAATAATCCTGTAGACTTCAGTGCAGTTATACCAGATGGTGTAAGAGCACAATTTGACCCACATTATTACATTCACTTCCTTTGCATTGAAAGGATCCAAAAAGATAGCATGGCTGCAACAGGTGATGAAGTTTACTCAGATAGTGGCATCTTAGGTTCTCCATTCTCCTCATCTCTTTCCATTCCAATCCATCTAAGTCAGGGAGAACTAAGGCAAAAACACTGGCTTTATCTGTAGGGATGACTTGGTGGATTTTGGTTATGTTAAAGAGAAAACCGTGATAGGACTAAATCGGAGATGGGATAGAAAGAGAAAATCCTGGATAGCACTAGGATTGTTAGCCAGTGAGAAAGGAAGACTAGTGGAATTGTCAATAGAGGTGAAAGGTGTTGAAGGACAGGGAATGGCGTAAAAGATTAAAAAGTTCAGTCTTGGATAGTGAAGTTCAGAGCTCCACTAGAGCTGATATCCACAATTGGATGTGGGCAGAGTACAGGGAAGCCTGGTGAATCAACCCCACACAAGGTTCACAGCAGCAATATTTGCTCATAAATATTTCATGTGCAAATTTGTGTGCAATTCTAAATATCTGGAGTTAAGCTGTTTGCATTTCTAAAACCTAAACTCATGAATAACACTACAAAAGACAAACATGTGATGTATAATGTGCTACCACTTAGTTTAGAGTTCAACTACTTCATTCAACTCTAAGTGTAGTGTCTTAATATGGCAAGCAATTTCCTCTGAAAACTGCATGAAATATTAAGAACCCTTTTTTCCCTAAATATATTATAGCATGTTAAATTTTACTTTACACCTAGCAATTTTCTGCTGTTTAGTGAATCTGGAAATCAGTAAGTCACTTCTTGTTGGTACCTTCACAGGCAATAGTCATCTCCAATATCCACAAAACAACTCTTACTAGCCCTCTCATCGAGTGACTTTTTTTTCTTATACTTTCTCTGCTTCTAATTGGAACCCCATTGTCCCCTCTCTAACTGAAGGGCTAGTGTCAAGTTGAAAATTACATTAGCCTGATATTTTATTTTTTCAGATGGGTATTGAGGTTTTTTTTCTTGGGCTCATTTCTGATAGAAGAGAATGACTGATGTGATGGATTCATAATCTTTAGCACCATCTGAAATAAACATTAAAATCACTGTTGATGAAATTTGCAGATGACACCAAGATTGGCAGAGTGGCAAATAATGAGGCGGGCAGGGCAGTCAGCCAGAGATCTGAATTGTTTGGTAAGATAGGTCTATTCAAACAAAACACATTTCAACAGGGACAAATGCACAGTTATACACCTAGGAACAAGGAATGATGGCTATACCTACAGAATGGGGGATGGTAGCCTGGAAAGCAGTGACTATGAAAAAGGTTTAGGGGTCAGAGCAACAAGCAACTCAATATGAGCTCTCAATATGATACTGTGGCAAAAAGGGATAATGTAATCCTTGGATGTATAAACAAGGTAGAGTAGGGAGGGATTTTATACAATATTGGAATACTTCATATTGTTCTGGTGTCCAATATTTTAAAAAGGAAGATGAAACATTGGAAAAGGTTTGGAAAAGAGCCACAAAAATGCTTCATGGGCTGGAGAAAATGCCCTACAATGACAGATTTAAAGATCTCAATCTATTCAGTGTCTCATTTAAAAAAAAAAAAAAAAAAAAAAAGAGGGCTGACTTCTTTAGTCTAGATGTACCTTCCTTAGAAGGAAATATTTGATATTAAAGGACTATCTCATCTGGTGAAGAACCATATAACGAGAACCAGTGGCTGGAAGCTGAAGTTAGGGAATGACAATTGAAGAGGCCAGGTTACTGCTACACAATGATCTAGATAATCTGATGAGCTGGGTGCAAGTAAACAAGCATTTTAGTATGGCTAAATGTAAGCTTATACATCGGGGGACGGAGGGGGGAATGTAGGACAGGCTTACAGAATGGGGGACTCTGGGAAGCAGCAACTCTGAAGTTATAGTGGATAATGAGCTAAACATGATGTCCCAGGGTGAAGCTGTAACCTAAAGGGCTAATGTCACTTTTGGATGCATAAACACAGGAATCTCAAGTAGGAATAGAGAGAATATTTCACCTCTACTTTGCACTGAGGGGCAGATGGGGAGGGAAATTGGATAGGTCAGACTAGATCTAATAGTCCCTTCTGACCGTAAACTATGAAATACAGACCTGCATATTGTATCAGTGTTGTAGCCATGTCAGTCCCTGAAATCTTTCTTGAAGCCTCTCTTCTGGCCTTCAAACAACCCCCCAACCGCTCCAAGATCTTCATTATCATAAGCAAGCTTCCGATGGATCAAGGTACACAAACTCAAAGCGGCACCAGACTCTGCCAGAAAAACAAATGCAACACCAACAGACATACCTCCACTCCTACAATGATCAACACCCTTCACAACACACCTTTCAAGATCCCTGGGTCTTACACATGCTTATTGCAACATGTGATGTACCTCATCCAGTGCACTAAATGCCCCAATAACTATGTGGGTGAAACCAGACAATCACTATACTCTTGAATGAACTTGCACAGGAAAATGATAAAAGACAAAATACCGTATCACGTGTGGTCGAACACTGTTTACAAAGCGATCATTGTATATCTGACCCCTCAGTCCTCCTCCTCAAAGGAAATCTGAACAACACTTTCAAAAGATGAGCCTGGGAGCTTAAATTCTTAACTTTGCTAGACACTATAAATCATGGACTGAACAGACATTGGATTTCTGGTTTGTTACAACAATGTATAATCCACACCCTTCTCCAGATTATCTCCCCTCTCCCCCCCCCTCCCAAGACACTTCCTGTCCTCCTTATGATTGGAGCGGTGTTAATAGGCCTCTTAACTTTGAATGGTTCCTTGAAATGTTTTAACTACTTGTATTTAGCTGTGACTTGTATTTAGCTACTTGTATTGTGTGTAAATTTCCGAGACCTGAAGACTAGCTCTCTGTAAGCTCAAAAGCTTCTCTCTCACCAATGGAAGTTGGTCCAATAAAACATTACCTCCCTCACCTTGCCTGTCTAGAACTACATATTGTGATTTGGGTGGATTGTTCAACTGTATATCTGAGCATGGGTTTTAAATGACGGAATAATGACTCCAAGATCAGACAATAAAATGGTTGCCAGCTAAATTGAAGTTTGTGGTGAGTGGATGTCTCGCGGGTAAAAAGTTGGGAAACTGAGTCACAAGTCCATCCAATTTAGGCTTAATCAATTTTTGCCTTTTTTATACAATTTCAGACATAACTATTGTCACATACACTATCTGAACATAAATCCACGCCAGACAAACAATAACCGACGAGACAGAATTGGTAAATGGGCCCCCGTTACCACATTCTGAGGCATCAGGAATTTCTTCCACCTTCTGTGATAATTTGTCAACTTCTCTGATCATGTGTTCTGGTTCTTTACTCCCATTCTTGAATTTCTGGTTTAGTGTTTCTCCAGTCTAGGCCCATGTTGACTTAGGTCTTTTCTACATTTTTTTATTCGATTACCGGGGGCTTGTTTACACTTACAATGCTGCAGCAGCAACTGCACTGCTATAGTGCTAAGTGAAGACACCACCTATGTTGATGGGAGAAGCTCTTACAAGTTTGCGACTGTGTCTGGTCAGATGGTGGTACATGCCAACCGTTTATGGCTGAGATGGCAGATTCTTTAAAACTAAATGCAGAATGCATATTAAAAGCACTAATTTAGGATCTAAACCTGCAAATACTCATGGATAAGGATTACTCTCTTGAATAAATTTTTATAGGGCCTGCCCTGTAATCCACATACGTACTGGTTACCTAAGTAAGAGATAACAGAATTATTTTGCTTTTTTACTAGAAATTCTCACTTTTTTGAGGGTGGGGGGATATTGTTTTCTGAGTCAGTAAATGTACTAGGAGTTAGCAAACCAAGTTCTAAGAAGTCAAGGATTCTCCTTTTAGGACCTTATAAGAGCACAGCACTTGCTGCCACTCTGACATGATAGCTTATTTAGCAGCAAACTCTAAGCATACAGAGTCCACAGAAATAGTACAGTTCCATAGAAAGATGGAGGAAATAAGTCGAGAAAAGTCTCCTTCTGAAGCCTTTACCAGTGGCTGCCTTCATTCTCCAGAATTTTGCCTTGCGTTAAAAATAATCAGTTAGGGAAAAAAACCGAAAATGTAGTTGGCATGTTCATTTGGCTGCAGTTTAGCAAAGTAAGCTTATGCTTAACTCTGAAGATGTACTTTAATTTAGCCATGCTCTAAAAGTGAAATGGGGCTTCACATGAATGAAGGGGTCATATCAGAGATGCATTTATAAGAACAATGTATGGCTTTGACTCTGCTTTGGTTTCTCTTGTATTTACTTTCTGTTAACACACAATTGACTCCATTTCACAGTCAGGAATGGTAATGTAGAAAGTTGCCTGTGCCGGGTGACCAAAAACAATGACTTATCCGACCAATCAGTTTGGATAGTTGTAGAGAACTGTTTATGAAATTTTGCACCAAAATCCCAGGCCACTACCAAGTGTATTACACACCCTTAAAATAAAACAAAACAAACAAACAAAAAACTCTACAACTGCTTTTGTAACTAGGCTCAATTGTATAGCTCTTATTTCTAATTGTCTGGAGTCTTAAACTAAAGTGTTCTCACAAATTAAAGGAAGGGGAGAGAAGGGGGCAAGAAGCCTCATAGACCAAGCACATTAGAAAAATGTTGATAGGATATGTATCGTGTTTGACCTCAACAACCTTTGATCAAAATGTAAATTGTCTTCTGTAGAAACCATTATATTATAATTATTTTCTCAAAAGGTTCATTATTATTAAAATAGCATAGGATTTATCACTAAATGATATGCCTAGAATCAAAATGATTACACCAGAACATAAGTACCTTGTTAAAAACAGCAATGCAATTGCAAAGTTTATACAAGGACTGGAAGATATTTTTTTAAGTGTGCACCTGTTGTCGAAAGTTATCTATCTTGACCATCCAGGAAAATTAAGCTACATAAATTGCTACCTATAAGAATTTTAATGAAGACCATCAGTCTTTCTAATTAGTCCTCTTCATTTGGGTTTGATTAAGAACACCTTTATGATGCTTGCTTGCACTCTCACATGACTTTAATGAGATCCCATGGAACACAAATTTGGCAAATTTTGTCACTCAGCTTGTTAGAAAAACAGATAAATGAGCTGTAGATTGCATACATTAGGAAATAAGCTCTTCCTCCCAGTTAAAAGCTATTAGCAGTCATGTTGAGCTCACCAAATAACTACACATTTTTGAAGAGGTAACTTAGAAGGTAAAAATGCTCCCTGTCTGACACTAAGCCTATTAATGTATTGACAGTTGCTGGGCGCTATGAGTTATTGGGCTTGATCTATTTTCTTAATACTGTAGTCGATCTCAGAAATCCAGGAGTGCAGAAAATGGGTTCATTAAACTAACCGAATAGAAAAAGTGGTTGCTACAAAGATGCCATAGACAACACTGATAATCTATTTTTATTTAATTTATGGTATCTTTTTGTAATAGCTCTTAGTCTCCTCTTTAGCCAAGTATTTAGACCCTGTTTCTGCAAACCCTCCGTCATGTGAGTCACTTCAAGCACACTAGTATTCTGCCTGAATTCAATGGGATGAGGTGCACGTGTAAAGTTTCTTCACAGGCAGGAGTTTGCAGAAACGGGGCTTAAACAAGCAGATTCACTGAAAGGTTTGCTGGAAAATATAATTTTCAGCAAAGATCACTATGGGGCGGGGGGGAATACAAATAGGTTTCATCCCTATAAAGTATGTCAGATTGCTGTTCCCCTTAGCATGCAACTCAACTCACTACCAATGCAATTGTATAGAATCGGCCTCTTAACATAGCTCTTTCAGGTATCACTGTCCGCATTTCTTGTTCTTACCTCGGTGGATGTCTAGTTGTTGCCATCTTTCCCAGCTTGCCATTCATTGCTATGGTCCCACTGAACCTGGTATCCACCATTCTCCAGAATGACTAATTGGTCCTTTCCTACCAATTTTGCTTCCTCTTTTAGTAAACTGGGTAATTTTTACTAACTAAGAAATATGCTGTGCTATGTATTAGTAACAGAAATACCACCCTTCTTCCTAAAAGCTAGTGTGGCAGAAAAAGGTGTCCTAAATACAGGTGTGTGTGTGTGTGTCTGTTTGCACTGTATACTCTAGATATAGATAGATAGATAGATAGATGAGTATCTTATATTGGTACAAACTTTCAAAAAGTGCCCACTAATTTTAGGTGCTCATCTCTGATTTTTTGACATGTTGAGTACCCACAAATCCAACTGAAATCAATGGAAGCTATAAAGGATCAGCATCTTTGAAAATCTGATAGTATCTAAATTTTGAAACCTATAATCAGTAGGCAATCTGAAAATTTGTGCCATTACAAATATGGGGTCAGATCCTCAAATGGTGCAAATTACTGCAATGCCACTGAAATCTCCCCTTGATATCTTATTTTATATGAAATTACAAGTTTGGTTGATAAAGATAATATAATTTATGAAATGGACTCAGACTTCTGGAATGGTACTGCATGACACTTTGATGAAAAAAAAAAAAAAAGTGATACAAAATTAACATGTCATACATTAAATATATCAAAACCTGGCTATATTAAAGGATTCAATTTAATTGTAAACAAGAAATCATCATCCACCGATGTCTCTAGTGGTATCTTGCAGTATTTGGTTGCCTTATGCTATTTAACTTTTTTTTTTTTTTTTTTTTCCAAATCTATGACCTGAAATCATCACTAATAAAATTGCAGATGACACACATTGGGAGAGAGATTTTAAAAACCAAAAAAACCCAGTCACTCATACAGAGCAATCTGAATCACTTTTAAGTTGGGCACAAGAACTCTGTATTTAGCGCTGGTGCATCTGCTATTGGAATACTATGTGAAGTTTGGTATACACAATTCAAGAAGGATGATAATAAATTTGGGAGGGTTCAGAGAAAAGCCACCAAAGTGATTAAAGGATTACAAAACATACTTTATAGTGATACACACAGGAGCTCAATCAACATCGCTTAACAAAGAGAAGTTTAAGTGGTGACTTGATTACAGTCGATAAATACCTACATAGGGAACAAATGGGCTCCTCAATCTAGCAGAGAAATGTAGAATTATTATACAGTCCACTGGCTGGAAGTTGAAGCTAGCCAAATTCAGACTGGAAATGAGTGTAAATTTTTAACAGTGCAAGTAACTAACCATGTACCAAGTGTCATGATAGTCCATCTCTGACAATTTTTAAATCAAGATTGGCTATTTTTCTAAAGATCTGCTTTAGGAATTATTTGGGGGACGTTCTATGTCCTGTGTTATACAGGATGTCAGAATAGGTGATCATGATGATCCCTTCTGGCCTTGGAATTTATGAAGTTATTTAAGGTTCCAGTCATATATTTTGATCACTGCCTGCCTCTACTCCATCACTTGACTTTACTTTTCATTGGAGATTTTCTCTACACTCCTTCATTCACTTTTTTTAGTCTCCTATTTTTCCAGTCTCAGATGTAACACAAATCTAATAATTTGAGTATGAGTCAAACTCTTAAATCATATCTTTTGAATGGGGTGGAAATTGGGAGAGTCGGTTTGTCCATTCCTGGGTTCAGTTTTGCTATTTTTTTGATGGTCATGGGAGGAAAAACTGAATGTTGATGAGATTTTTGCATATCAGTAGGTATCTGTGGAATTATAACATGTCATGAAGTAACTTCTAAGCGTGTTAGGAAAATGGAAGGAGATAAACATCTGTAGCATAGAGAAATTTGTACAAGCATTTCCAAAGTGTAAGAAAAAGATCCTTGGGGGTTTGTCAGGGGTTACACAACCCAGAGCATCACACATTGTGTTTTGGGGTCTGGTCCTCTGTCATTTTGTCACTGCCCATATTTGACTCTTGAATACACCCTACTGCACACAAGAGGCCTTTCTCTGAGTTCCTATTAGTGTATATATAATTGTTCTATTCCATAGTCTTGAAAATGTTCTTTAAAGAACTGTCTTTAATGTGCATATATGTTCTGCAGAAGGTTGTAGAACAGCACATTTATCCTTACACTTGCTATTCTGTAGCAGATGTGGCATGATGCCCACATAACAAGGGCTAGTACTCCAGCAAGTGTTTAATCATTTAGGAGCATTACCTTTATGTTCTTCTGAACTTAACATTGTAGTGATACAGTTTACTCACTCTATAAGCACTGGATAAATCACAGTAAGTGTCTCTTAATTTTCAAAATTATGAACAGGTTGGATTTTCCAGTGAACTCTTTACCTCATCTCTTCAAGGTCTCTCTAAGCTGCTGTTATGATTACAACATCTGGAAGGGCAGATAAGGAGTTCCATTTGGAACAATGCAGTGAGTAACTTTTCCCAGGAAACTGAATTTGTCACTTCTTCAGAGCATCTATCTTCTGCTAGCTGTTAAATTTATATCTTCTGGCTGTGCTCAAAATCAGGCCTCCCAGACTGTAACTTGCTATTGTGCCATAGACCAGTTTATTTAAGTAGGAATGCTGTGAAGACAGGAACTGGAAAGACGCTGATTAGCCCAAATTTAATTTATTCATAAACAAGCAATATTTATGTTCTGCTTTTATTCTTTTTTTTGGAAGCATGCTTAATTCTGTGTAACCCATGCTAGGGAACCTGGGTCTTTGTCTGCCTCTAGTGGCTGTCCCATTCAAGGGAATACAGATCTACTAATGCTATCAGCTAATGAGTTACTACTTTAGTTGAAGTGGTGGAGGTTTATCTCTTTAGTGCTCATGGACTGAAGTTTAAACTCTAATAAAAGCATAAGAGGGAGATGGGTTCTCTCTAACCACACAATCTTTTCTAAATTATGGAATAGTTATGTAGAAAGGGGCCTGTAACCAGTCCTTAAATCTGAACACCATTAATCTTTGGGAACATTCACATTGGGCTCTGAACTCTGAGGACCTCTTCTTACTCCATATACTGGCACAGTCTTGATATGACTTCTACCACCAATATGTTGAAAGCAAAATTATATAAATACCATGGTACCTTTTTGCATTTTTGTAGGTTTAAAAATTCAGTCATACTGTTCCCACTTGGAATGGAATAGCTGTCTGTTCTCACTAGAAGTTACAGCAACATAGCCCACCTAGGTAGAATCCTTAGGATCAGATCTCCAAACCAGACAGAGCTTCAGGTACTTACTTTCTCAAACAAATACTTGCCACGTGCTCAGAGAAAACTAGTGTGAACATAAAAATGGCTCATTGTGCCAGAGAAATATTCCTAACACGCATTCCTCTGACAGAAACACTACAGGCCAAGTACTGTCATAACTCCATGCACACTTAAATCCCATTGATTGAGGAGGGAAGAATGCTTCTGAGCATAAGCCTCCTCTAACAACTGGAAAGTAAGAAATAAACTTTCCTTGGTGGCAAGTTTTCCCATAATCGTCTACTGCACGGTTTCTTGCACTTTCCTCTAAAACTGGACTAGAAACACCACAAAATCTGACCTACTTTGGCAATTCCTGTGAGTTCTACTTACTGAATTGGCATTGCCACTGACATTCTTGGTTTTTCCCATCCAGCTATTTGGAGGCCTTGCACTTGTCTTGGGTGTTAAACAGTCTTATGAACACGCAGGCAGGAATGCATTGGAGTTACGGAGGTTTGAATTTGACTAAGACTTTGTTCCACTTTAACTGAGCTCCTAAATAGTATTCTTTTAAAGAATGTCACTGCATGAAATAGAGGATGCAGTGCTATGGAGTTTTATTTTTGGGTTGTTTTTTTTTTTTTTTTTTGCTTTGTTTGGGGGGGGCGGTGAACCTTGTAATTTCAGGCCTCTTTAGGACTATGCTTCATGAATATTTAATTCCATGTATTAGAATTTTCAGTGAATACTTTAGCCCTGTTTATAACTTGTCTGAATACTATGGTCTATAGAGAAATACATTTGCCAGTACATTGGATTCATCGTTAACATGGTCAAAGCTAATAAATCCTGTAGCCAGAGCCGATATGTCTGTGAACTTGTCAGAGCTAACAAAGCAAAGGGAAAGACTAGTTAGGTGTGAGATAAGAGACCTCTGAGAAAAAATGTGTAGTTGCATTCTTCCCTCGTAATCG
Source organism: Emydura macquarii macquarii (assembly GCF_026122565.2). NCBI lineage: Eukaryota > Metazoa > Chordata > Testudines > Chelidae > Emydura > Emydura macquarii. The sequence continues at coordinate 7,061,084 of NW_027130698.1, forward strand.
ATGCCAAGCTAATGCCTCTGGAAGATGTTGGATGAAATACTGCAGATGTCATCTTTTGGATTAGATTTGAGATGAAGTTCTGTCTCTTTGGCCATTAAAGTTCCTTTGGGACTCAGAGGTAAAGGTATTGATCCTGGGTACCTTGGCTAAATTCCAAAGTGGGTAATTCACTGTTCTCACTGTTCCTTAATAAAAATACTTAGTACTTCTTTCCATAGCTCTCAAAGCATTTTATCAAGGTTCGTAAGCCTTGCTCTTACTGATGGGGAAACTGAAGCATGGGAGAGCAAATGACTTGCCTTGTATGAACTCCTGACTTCCTATCTGCTGCTTTATTCATTGAAACATGCTGTCTTTCTCTCACTGCAGTTTCAGTTTTCTATGGTACTCTTAGTTTCCGGTAATAAGCCATTCTGTAGTGTTGCTGTGCACTGTTCAAACAATGCACCCCTCAGAGGTGGCTGTAATGGGTGAAGTGACACTTCTAGGATAGTGTGAAAATATAACATACTTGGGACGCAAATGGCTATAAAATAGCAAGACACTTCTATCACCCCAGGCCCTTACTTACATTTTGGGATACATTTTACAAACTTTCCTCTCTTTCAAGACCAAAAGTAGCATCGGCCCAACGGTAGGGTGTGTGGGTAGGGGGGATAATAGGGAGTCAATTATTGAATCTAAAGGAATTCTATTGACATTACTTGCTTGTCTTCCCTCGCCTCATTCCACTGAAGAGGGTGCAAGGCATACGTGGCGGCTACTGCAGCCCTTAGGATGCAGTAGTTGCTGTAGAACACCTCTGTTGTGCTGTTGCTTTGGGGAAAAGACAGGATCCTGAACCCTCATAGAACGCTCCAGCATGTTGCCCATCATTAATGCTGTGTGCAGGGATGAGTATTTTGGCCAAAGAAATTAACAAAATACATAGGATGGCATATTTATTTATTTTTACCACTTGTTCTCTCTAGTATTCTTGCCTACCTTGACTCTGTTCTTTCTTTATATCCCTAGGTGCTATTAATTTCAATGGCGCTTTCTTGAGTCCTGGCCATACATATCTACATGGCTTGGGCTATATGTTAAAGCTGTCTATTATACAAGCTCACAGTGCTGGATGCTGTGTGATTCAAACATGAGCATAGGAGGGTTGTTGGAATCTCACATAGCGTGATGTAAGCATCCTTTTGACCCCTGATTTACATTATGGATAATATGGACGTGAATGCCCTTTTCTTTTTGAGATAATACATTAGTGTTATTCTCACATTATGCTTTCATAAATCTGCAGAATAGCTTTTCTAAAGATGAATGGCTGTGCAGCCTCAGCTGGGAAATTAATAGAAGGTTTGCAAACCACAGCCAATGGAAACATCTACCCACATCAGCTCAGCAATGTTTTACTAAAAGCCTCTGCAGCTGGGTGATTGTAGCGCAATTTATTTTCAAAAGCCATCATTTCAGGCAGTTTCACTTGGCTTTTAGCAGACATTAGTGGCATTGCCCTGCATTAATCGTAGTTCTTTCATGTATTGCTCTTTTATATCTGTACTGCTATGCATGGGTGGTAATGCAACTATCAGATGGTGTCAACTCCCCCGTACTATTAACTGTTGCTACCACCAATATACAGGATGGGGGGAAAGAATTAACCTGACATTTGATGCTCATTTTTCAAAGATTCTAAGGCCAGAGGGGACCATTGTGATCAGCTAGTTTGACTGTCTGAATGACACAGGCCACAGAACATCCCGAAAATAATTCCTAGAGCAGATATTTTAGAAAAAACATCAAAACCTTGATTTTAAAATTCTCAGTGATGGAGATCCTACCACGACCTTTGGTAAATTGTTCCAGTAGTTAATTACTCTTACTGTTAAAAATGTAAGCCTTATTTCCAGCCTGAATTTGACTGGCTTCAAATTCCACTTTTGTAATTATCTGCTAGTTTGAAAAGCCAAATATCAAATATTTGTTCCACAGGTACATATTTACAGACTGTAATCAAGTTGCCCCTTCACTTTCGCTTTGGTAGGCTCAAACAATTCAATCTTTTCGTTATAAGGCATGTTTTCTAATCCTTTAATCCTTCTCATGGCTCTTCTCTGAACCCTCTCCAGTTATCAACAAACTTCCTGAATTAAGGACACAACAATTGGGCAATATTCCATCAGCAGTCACAACAGTGCTAAGCAGAGAGGTAAATTAACTTCTCCACTCCTTCTCAAGATTCCTGGGTTTATGCATCCAAGGATCAAATGATCCCTTTTGGCACCAGTATTGCATTGAGATCTTATGCTGAGCTGATTATCCATCATGATCTCCCATTCTTCTTCAGAGTCACTACTTCCTAAGATAGAGTCCCCCATCCTTTAAGTATGACTTACATTCTTTGTTCCCAGATGTGTTTAGCTATATTAAAATGCATACTGTTTGCTTGCATCCAGTTTTCCAAGCTACCCTGATGGCTTTATATTAATGTAGACCTTTATCAATCAAACTTGTAATATCAATTAAAAAAATCAAGTCAGTTTGACAGATATATTTTCTATAAACCCATGTTGATTGGCATTAATTATATTACCCTCTTTTAATGTTTTATGAATAGAGTCCTGTATCAGCTGCTCCATTATCTTGCCTTGAATGGTTGTCAAACTGGGAGGCCCATAATTACCCGGGTTATCCCATTTACCCTGTTGCAATATTGGCATGACATTGGCTTTCTTCCACTCTTGTGGAAATTCCCCAGTTTTCTAAGACTCACTGAAAATCAGCATTAACGATCCAGTGAGATCTTTGGTTAACTTGCATCCTGGAGTTTTAAAAGAGCTATCTGGACCTGCTGATTTAAAAAATGTCTAACTTCAGTAGCTGTTGTTTAACATCCTCCTGAGGTATTAGTGTAATGGAAAGCATTATTGTATAATGAGACTGCCTCTTCCCCCCCTCCCCCCCCCAAGTACAGAACAGAGGCATGTCTTCCTCTTCTGCAGTATTATTGATAATTGTACTTGTACCATTTCCATCTAGTAGTGGACCAGTACCATTATCAGGATTCTTTTTGTTCCTAATATACTTTAAAAAATTCATCCTTATTGTCCTTATCTCTGCTGATCATCAATTTTTCCTCTCTGTCCCTTGGCTTCCTTTATAAATTTTCCTAGCTTCTGATTTATATTCATTGCTATCAACTTCCCATTTCTTCTATTTTGTCCTTATTATACTATAGCTGTCCTAACTTCTCCTCTGAACCAGGTGGTTATTTTTAATCAATGTGGCCTTCTTACCCAGTTGTGGGATTGTGGCTTTTCTGGGCATCAGGCAAACAACTCCCAATTAGCATTCATATTTTTCTGATTAAATTCTTCCTCTCAGCTGATTTGTCTCACTAATTGTTTTCTCTGTGTGTTACTAGTTTGGACTTTATTCTCTTTGCGCGGTATACATGTGATAAAGCCACAATGGCTTGTACCTAAGCTACCATTGATGTTTTTTGGTTTTGTGATCAATTCCTCTTTATCTGCCAAATATAGAATTGCCCTGGGTTGATTGCAATACTTTTTTGTGTTAAGAAATTGTCGTCTATAGCATTTAGAAATGTTGACGATGTTTTAGTACTAGCAGCATGAGACCTCCAGAATAGGTCACTCAAATTGAAGTCCCTCAGGAACACAAAGCTTTTTTCCCTGCACATTATAGATAGGTACATAAGAAGCCGGTCGTCCTGTCCTCTAGTGTAATTTGATGGTCTGAACAGCTTCAGGGCTACATTGTGTTAAGGTTGAATCACAATTCCTCCCTTACTCTGTGGTGGAATACATTAGTTCATCCTTTTCTGTGGAGCAGATTCCTTCCAGTGTGTGCAGAATCAGCTGTTCTAGTAAGTGTGTAGGAGAAGGGCAGGGTCAATACTCCTTCCACTCTGCCCCTTGGTCCCCATTCGCTCTCCATCAGGAGCAGTGGGCAAATAGCTCCTGCCTTTTTTCCTACTGCAAAGTCACAAACTGAGCAGGTAAATGAGGGAGAGCCTTACTTCCCTCGAAAGAGGGGCTGTGACAATCTAGTCAGTAAATAGCATCTTGCTATTTAAATCTAGAATGCTGCTATTCAATCTAGCCCAGAGGCAGTTATATTTTTCAAAAAGGAAGAGGGTTGTTGATACCACCAAAATAAAAAGATTACCCAGAGTTTGCAAAATATTTGTGTATGAGAAAAATTAGCTAAACATCCTGGCTAAAAAGTAAATAAAAAAAATATACTTGTGTTCTCGAATTACTATTAAGCTTCATCAAAAAGATGTAGTAAAATAATAAACTGTTTTGCAAACAGATTTTTGGCCTAAGCATATTTACCCATAGTTATAAACAACTTTCTAACCTCTCAGGGCCTGTGTGAATTATTGCTGAGCACATAATGGCTGACTGCACTAAAAGTGTCTGACTCCTCTCTTGCAAAGCATTTAGGGACACGTATGTGTAAAACCATATTCTAGCCAGCCTGCTTCCTTATCAATAGTTCAATATGCTGCCAGCTGAGGGGCTTGAAGGGTGGATATGGTAGAAGTTATGTAACTAAAGGTTGAATATATTTATCCTTGGGGCTGTAAACTGAGGGACATGAGGGTTTTTGTCTTCTCCCTGCCTTTTTCTCTTAGCTGGTTGCTGAATATGTTCTCCTGTCCCTACAAGGCAAAAGGACAGGCAGGGCATGAAAGGGGATATTCATTGTGAGGGAAGGATAAAGATGGGTTCCAGAACAGATTCCTCCTAGGAATGCTGACCTTGCACCATTAACCCTGAGCCACTAAATTCTCTTGCCGTAAGCTCTTAGGAACCAGTCAGATTTGATAGGCTAAAACTCCTCAGCCAACATGTCCTAAGGATTACAAGGAAATAGTTTCATGCCCCCCCACCCCCTTCCTAATTAAAGATCAAGCCACTGGTTTGTTCACTTCACCCTGCATCACTTGACATTGATGCAAAGAGAATTTTGTCATAGAATGTATTAATTAATGTTTGTCTGTTCATAAATCAGTCTCTAGATCTAACTGAAACCTGAATGCATTAAAGCTTTTAGATACACAGAAATCTATGGGAGGTTTGTATAATATTAGGGCAAGAGTGTGGATTGCCCTACCTGCCCGCACAAGGACTAAAGGGACGTGTGTCAGACAATCACTCCCCTTATGCATGTTACCTGCCTTGTAAATCACAGGGTGGTTGGAGGAAATAGCCACCGTGAGGCTGCTGTTCCCCTTAGCAGGTGATCAAACCCTTCATTGCCTCCTCCCCTCCAATGTGCTGGCCAGTGGAGGGGGAACTAATTTTAATCTGCTCCCTGCCATGGAGCAAAGAGGAAAATGGGACCTGAATTGTGACTGTGTGTCACAGTGCAGTCCCTAGTCTGCTCCATGGGCAAGACAACTTCCCATCATCCCTTCACTGGGGCAGTTTTGTTTTTGTTTAACAGACCCAGCCTGGCTGGGGGCTTCACTATGAGTAGGGAACTCACATCGGGGAGCAGTTACAGAGTAGTAGCTTCAAATTGCAACTGTTCCCCCATGTAAGAAAGGGGAGTCGCAATTTGGCCTACAATTGTTCCTCCTAACAAGGAGTGTCATTTCAGAGGGAAAAAATGGCTGGCAGTTGTGTCGGAATATAGAACATATGTGATTTCATTCTAGCCTGCAAAGTGGGGGAGCGGGGTGTGGAAGACATAATGGAGTATGTAGATCTGTGAAAAGTGTGCAGGATATGAGGGGGCAACTTCTCCTATGACATACAGAAAATGATGCCCCTATTCCTAATTGCTACAGATCAGATTCTGCCACTCTTACTCATGTTGAGTAGTACCTTACTTTGCAATTACTCTCGGTGAAATAAAAGAAGTAGGCATGTAGGAAGTCAATACATATAAAATTATGCTGTAGAAACTGTCAGTGCCTGCCTCTGCAGAGCAGAGCACAGCCAGCCAAATTGCATGTGGGAGTGTAATGATTGTTGAATGCTTAAAAAATTGGTTCCTTAAAGGTTGTGCCCTTGAGGATTGACAAGTAAGTGCTCACCAGCATACTATGTGGATACAGAGCTTTTTGACAGACTTATTTCCCTAATCTGCCTGATAAATTTGTGTACTCCCATTCATAATTCAGCTTTCTCAAACTCTTTTAGCATCCTTTGGTTACCATGATAGCCAAGCATCAGGGACAGCATCACCTATTCTCTAACAATGCTGTATTTTGCATAAAGGATGTTACGTCCTAACCCTTGTACTTGACATTTGTCCTGAACAAGGAGGCTCATAGTCAATTTCCCTTTCCTAAGAAAAATAAAAAGGTGTCCAAGATCTGGAATTAAATACTTCCAAACTGTAGGGCTCAGCATTTGGAACGGAAAGGATTCAATGTTCAAATCCAGTTCAATACAGAAACATTTGATCAGTGTATTGGGACCCAAATCCAGATCTGGATCCAGATCTTAGCTCTTGGGCTTTTATTCAGACTCATCCCTCTTCAAAAGGTTCTGAAATATGGTTTCAGCTAAGGATAATTGATTTGAATGCTCCCTTCCAATCTTAGCAGAAAAAGGAGACTCTCCCAATTTAGAGTACTTATCTCCATGTGGGCATCATCCTGAAATAACCCTCCTCTCCCACCCAAGTTCTAAAAACTGGGCTAGAAATGTCATGAGTACATGCTCTATTACAAGATCATCTATAACCTTCTGTATTTATAGTGGTGGATCTACCTCAACAGCATTTTTCTTGGTACTGGCAACTCCCCTGAACTTTTAAAGAATTGTTTGTGTTCAGTTCAAGGATTTGTACTGGTTGTTCCTTCATCCCATCCAATTCACCCATCCCTATGTAAAACATGTCAAAAGCTAAAGCATAAAAAAAATAATTGTACTTTTTGGCTGGTTATCTATGCATTGAATACTTTGAATGCAATCAAAATATAGAATCTAACATAACTTTTAATCAAATATTCAAACACAAATACTGCTTGCAAATACATGTGTACACAATTATCTTCTATCATGTCCTTTTGTTTAGGGAAACACTGCCATGCATTTATCCATTTGTGACCTCAGTTTAGGAACCTAAGTTAGAAAACTTGTCCTTAATGTAGAACTGTTTTCCCCTGGGATCCTCAAAGATGTTTTAAGATTCTCTTCATCCAACCACATTTATAATAAATATAGCACTGAAAGCTGCCCACTGGTCTTTTCTCATCTCAATGTAGCTGATAACCCCTATTGACACTAATAGGAATGGGCATGTATCAAGGAGAAACAGACTAGGAAGTGAGAGTCACTTTGCCAGACCTTGCAGGTAGCCTCTGGCAAACATGAATCTAAGGAGCCTGGTGTATTTCTAATATCTACTGAGACTTCTAGAAGATAATTGAAACATCTTTTACTGTTTAAAAAAATCTGGATGTTAGGTCCTGAATATAGGAGTTAGTTAAACTTCAGGAAATGACAAAGTGATAAACATTTTAAACATCATCATAGGTCTGATAAGATTCTAGAGGCCATGGTGAGGCTTTAAGCTAATTCTTCAGTAAATAGTGTCAAATCTGCGTGTTACAAGGAGGGGTTATGAATTAAGGTTGCTAAGTCATTGGTGTTATTAGCAAAATTAGTTCATACATACAGAGGTAGCATTTCTAGGGAATATAGGCATTTTTCTGTTTTCCATGTCCTCACAAAACTAACTGGCAAGAGTATCACATAAGCATTTCCTTCCCATAATTAAAAGGTGTATTCAAAATAATACAATATTTTAGTTTTGCATTTGGGAACTTTGTACATCTCATTTGCATTAAACTGTAGTTTCCATTACTCTAAAAAGTAAATAAGTCTACATATTTCTCATATACACTTCCTCTTATAAAAAGATATGAATATTTAGGTGGGTATCATTTAAATCTATCACATTGGATTTGAGTGTAATTTATCATGCTTTACAAAAATATCTCCGCAATATCTTGATTAAATAAACATTAAATTGCTAGATTATTCTGACCTTTTATAATCTCCCCATAGAATATTTATGTGCAAATGAGAGATGTTGCAAGTACAATTCCTTTATATTCTAGTAATGTAGAACATGAGAGATGTAAAATCCCCATAATACTCAACTGCTTTCTCTACTATTTGAACTCTGTTGTAGCTGCTTCTGGCTAGACTGGAATTTACATTAAAGGAGGTATGTAGATTACTGGAGACCACATGAATAACCATGGAAAAAGAAAAAAAAATCAACCCATATATCCCTGTAAAGAACCGTGCAGTCATTCTAGAACCTGCTCTACTGTTTACACACTAATATAGCAAAACAGCGAGAATCCTGTGGCACCTTAAAGACTAACAAATTTATTTGGGCATAAGCTTTCATGGGCAGAAATCCACTTCATCCACTTGCATGAAGTCCCGTTAGTCTCTTGCTAAAAACAGACTAACACAGCTACCCCTCTGGAACACTAATATAGCCTTCTCACAAAATGAATGTAAGGGAGTTTGCCACAAAGCACCTGGACAAAGGCTACCAAAATCAATGGAAAGATGCCTTTTGACTTCAAAGGGCTTTGGGTAATACCCTATATATATGTATAATATATATACACCTAGAAGATCAACATGTCATAAGAGAAAGTCAATTTCAGATCTACTAAGTGTAATGCCAGTAATTATCCTTCAAAGCTGGGTTTATGATGGAACCAATGATGAAACTAAAATTCTGTTAGGGGTCACCTCTAGTAGTGCCAACGATCCCTGCATTTTCAATCAATGTGTATGGGCTGTCCCTAAGTCAGTGGTGGTCATCTGGATATACCCTCATAAAACACTTTAGCATTTAAGGGTGAGGGCTTATATTTGAGTTTGTGAGGGCCTATATTTTCTATATTGTGAGGGCCTATATTTTCACAGTGGGGAGGGGAAAACAGTAACTGCACAGAGTTCAGTAAATAAATATAAATACCCAGGGCAGAGTGTGTCCTTGTTTCTAGAAATTGTACAGTGCTTACCAAACTTCAAGTAAGGTCCAGTAACTGCAGTGCAACAGGACCAAAGAAACTGCTGTATTTTCCTAGTAGTTGTGTTTACTTGTAATTGTTTGAACAAAATATAGTGTTTAATCCAAAATGGGTGACTGCACAAAATAACTCTTTGTGCTTTTTCAATTTATATAACGGGCTAGATTTTGCCTTTAGTTATGGGCTTGGGCAATGGGTGGTATGTAAACTGGACCATCTCAGGAGGTGTTGACTGAGACTCACCAACAGATCACAATTCCTGCCTTGCTTACCTGCCTTGCTACTCCTGCACACCAGACCCAAGGTCTAGAAAATCTGTGTCGGGGGGATCTAACATGAGGGCATTGACCAAGTTGCAATCTCATCCTGAGTACGTGCAGTTACCTGTCTATTCCCAGGTCTGTATATTTTGTAGGCATAGTTTAGGAGCCTATCCCTGACAATGCTTCTCACCCCCATGGGACAAGTGCTGCACTGTGACTTAGTATGACTGAAGCAATCCAGTAGCTTCTAAGAAAAAATGTCTTCACCTAACTCTTTCCTTTGAAAAAATTCAGTTAAAGAAATTGGGAAAGAAAAGGAATTCCCCCTTCTTACATGTAGAAAAGAATCAGTATGGGCTCCCCAGGATATATCTTGCTTTAATCCAATTTAGAGTTTACAGATTGACTTCCTCATGAACCAAATACCATACTGCATATTTAGGTCTAAATTGTTTATGTATAATTTCACTCAAAAGGAGCTTATTTTTAACATACCTAGTTTTAGCAGCAATTACAATTCACCTTTAAATATCCTCACTAGCACTCTTCAAGTGAAAATGTTTACTACTGACAAGTTATAAATAGCCATCCATCTCTGTCAATTGTCTTTGTTCCCACTGACCATTATTTTTCTTGTCCTTATCCACCACTTAATACTCGAGGGACCCTTGCAGAGCACTTGCTACTTCAGGGTCACTATGCACAGAAGTATTTTTGGAACCTTAATGATGCAACTTACACTGCATTGCACCTCAGGAGCACATTTGTTATTCAGATACTTGATTCCATTTATACAAGTCTACTCTAGGTCAGTTACAGGTGTTAGTCTTGACTACTAAATTTCTTGGTCTTGGATTTTTTTATGGCATCCTTCATTATACTATATAAGGTGAGATTGTAACCTTACAGTCCTTCCTGTTTACAGGGTGATGTGTAGCTGCACTGTCCTGTCCAGAGAACAAATTGTACAGGAGTCATATTACTTCCTTGCTCCGGGGAGCGAGTAAATTACTTCAGCACTTTTTGTGTAGCAACTTAACCCTCCCCTTGCTCCCTGAGGGTGAAATCAATTTAGTAGCACTTGCTCTCCTCCCCATTGCCAGGATTACACAGGGCCAAAATATTAGAACAAATATTTAGGGGGTAGTAAAATGTAGGAAAATACCAAGTACTTGATGATCATGACTGCACTGACCACTGGAAATGGCACCATCCCATATACACAGTAGCTCAGTGAGCTCTGAGCATTAGTTTCAGAGTGCTGTATAGGGAGACTTAATAGCATAAATGAAGGAGTCTCTTTGGTCCTGTTTCAGAAGACAGAGAAAAGGCAAGCTAAGCTGCCATTCCCCACCAAAAGAACTGTGCAGGCAGAGAGCTTACTCTCCTGCTCCCACTGAAGCAAAAGTATAGCACATGCCACCTAGTGATTGCTGAACAGCCACTAGCAGTGTAAACTGCACCAGTCTCACCAGAAAAAGTAGGATAGAGGGGTGGACATCAACACCTAACAAGCAGCCAGTAATGGGTTGGTGGGAGCCAAAACACTGCACGGTAGTGCACAAGCACAGTGGTAAGCCTGACTTGCGCTTCAAGAAACTCCTATTTACAGTGGGCAGGTTTTGTAGAAAGGTATTTGCAAAGTCACTTCCATACCAGCACTACATCTCATTGGCTTTCTTAGTCTAGTAATGGGATACTTATCTTTGCAGAGTCTAGGCCTCCTTTGGAGAAAGAACTGTGGGGCTTCTTTGGACTTCTTTGGAACTTCTTGCCTAGGCCCCTCCAGTGCTGGAAATCCGCTCCCTGCTCAAGTGAGATGAGAGATGGTTCAGTGTGGTGGCTTAATTTCAAAACCAATGAAACTCAAAGGTTTTAAGTGGGTTTCAGGTTCTTTGAAAGTAAAATCATAGGATGTGAAACTATGTGCACTCAAACAGCTGAAAAGCTTCTCTCAACCCCCTATGGACTAAAACTGCTGAATTTCGGATAGCTCTGAGAGCCCCTGTTGTACCCATAATAGCACTGGTTCCTTAAGTTGCAGCACTGAATGCCTAACACAAATGAAGATATAACTTGACTGTACAGCTTTTACAGCCATGCCATTGCTGTGATCTTATAATACTTTATCGGATTACAGATAAATATGACTCCATTCCAATATAGACAGACTAAGTATTTATTTTTCTTCTGACATTAAACACATTTGATGCTAAATGGTGAATTTGAGGGGTGGAGGACAAAAGTTTAAGGCAACCCTTCCCATTGAGCTTTTCAAAGATATACTGTAAGTGGAAGTTGGAAGGTGCCTTGCATTATCCAAAAGCAAAAGAGGTGACTGGCAAGGTCAAACTATTTCTAGCAGCAGCATTTAAACTCTGGTGTGACTGAAACTTGAAAAGCTGTGAGAAGTCAAGGGACAATGGTGTATTTTTTTTTTAACTTAAGTGAAATGAGATTTTCCTCACAGGGAGCATAAAAATAAAAATAGAAATCCACTTAGCTACTTAGCTAAGTATAACCAGTAAAATCAAATAAAAGAAGAAATGCTGAAACAAAAAACACAGGGGAGGAAAAAAACACTAGATATACAATTACTGAAAATAACAGCATCGTCTGGCAGTGCTTTATAACAGTGCCAGCTCTACTACATACTGTAGGAGTTTAACTGAACCTCCTAAGTAACCATTACGATGTATTGTGTGTCAAATATTTCTGCTGCAGAGCTGCACATAGAGGCCAAGGTGGGCTGAATAGGCACTGGGGTGTTCTTCTATCAGCTTCAGCTGACTCCAAAATACTAGAAACAATCCACAAAGAACAACAGCATGGTGTGAAATGGGAGTGCTGTCCATGGGAGTCATCATGGAAAGTCCATGTTTGCCTTGGAATTCTTCAACTTTTTTTCCTTTACTGCTGAAAGCAAAAGACTCCGATTTTATTATAACTATTTATTTTCTAAATTCAAATATTAACTATTTCAGACCAGCTTCTTTTCTCCTCAGTGTGTGCTACTGTAACCTACAGTTTTCCTGAAATCGCTGGCATCATAAAACTCACCCTGATATGTTCTCTGGGGAAGCTTCTCCAGGCCCACACATAGGAGCAAACCTAATGCTGGTCAGGTTTACACTGCAACCAGCAGTGTGCGGTCTCTGAGTGTAATCCAAGCATCCATTAAACAGTGTGTCTGTCTCATGTGACTTATTTGTTCCTTTCCCACTTTGCACTCCCTTTCACTGTTGTAGAAGACTATGCAAGGTGTAAGACAGTGGTGAATCATACCCTCTGTCCTTAAATGGCAGATGAAGGCACACAGGAAACTTTGACCAACCTATTCAAAACAATCCTGTTTTATCCTGTTCCATATAGTTCTAATATGTCTCTTTTCTCAGGACAGTGAGATGAAAAAGGAATGATTTTCTCTATGGCGTTTACCTGCTTTTGTTGGTGTTCCCCACTTGGCCATAATCCCTTGTGTTGGTTTCACAGGTGGAAGTTATGTAACAAACAGCTCTTTGGGACAGAGACTGTCTCCCCATCTGTACAGAATGGGGACTATAGGCATTCCTGCAGTGTACAATAAAGGTTATTTACTTATAAGCCATGACTTTAGAGATGTAGGGGTAATAAATAGATTATAGTGGTGAGGTTTTACATTTTCATTAGTACCACTCATCTTAAAGTATCCGAAAGCATTTCAAACCTGTGTGTGTGTGTGTGTGTGTGTGTGTGTGTGTGTGTGTGTGTGTGTGTGTGTGTGTGTGTGTGTGTGTGTGTGTGTGTGTGTGTGTGTGTGTGGAAAGGGACAGTCAATTGTCTCTCCCTGTAGATCAAAGAGACAGGGGTAAAATTTAACTCGGACCTAAAGTTGCAAGAGATTAAAAATATGCACAGAACTTAATTTTATGCTCTCATCTGAAAAATGAGTGCAAAAAATTCCGTTATACTCATTGAGGGATAGATTTTTCAAATACATAAATGACATGTAAACTCCTCACTATCATAGTACCATTCTAAATCTCTCCCATGTTCTTTACAAATGGTACATGTTACTTCATCGTGCTTGTCAGTCCATTTTTATTACCCCTCCCCACGCTGAAGGAGAGTCGGAATGTTAAACATACTGTTCTAAATTCAGAGAGTACAATGAAATGCTGACGGAGGGATGCATTTTCAAAACTCGCTCTCATCTGTACTTGTGTGTACTCATTGTCCCTGCAAGAAAGCTCAAGTTTTTATTGATAAGATAGATAACTATGCATTTAAATAGGTGACTGCCTAAATACTTATTTGGAGCAAACATGCAAGTTTTGGCAGTAGCAACAGCTGCACTACCAAATCTTGTGAGGGTAACTTTTCATAGGGGCTAAACAAAGATAAACGACTGTTGATCTTTTGAATTTCTGCCCTTGGGAATTAAATGAAGTTCTTTTGTATAGCAATTCAGTTGTCTGGAAAGCAGCTATTCTTTAGAATGCCTCTAGATGGTACTGCTACCACATGAACCATTTTCCATAGCTAAAATATGCAATTATATAGTATGAAGAATCCACTACATTTGCATTAAATTGCCACAACTGGCTATGGTATAGTACTGAAGCTATTTCATAGTGCTATACTTAAAGAAGTTAGGTCTGATTTCTCCTCTGGCTTACACTGATGTAAATAAAGATTAACTGAAATCAGCCTTGATTCTATATTATAAAACTTGTATAAAGACATAGATCATGCCCACTGATATCTTTTACCTGTAGTATATCAGGACTGCATAGTACTCATTACTTTATGTATATGTGTGTGACCATTAACATATTTTCTAAAGTTAACTTATGACATAACTGGGCTAAAAGTGTTTGAATTTACGCTTTCCTAATATTTGATCCCCTTCAATCTACTTTCCCTTTCCATCTATACCTGATTATGGGCTTAACTACCAGAATTCAGGATTGTTCTATAGAAAAAATCCACTAAATTCCTACAAGTCCTAATTTTCTAATACAAAATGTAAAAGGTTTGAAGATAGATGGGGGAAAATATCTTAATATAGGTACTGATGTTATCATAAAAATGATATTTGTTCATGCTAGGCAGCATCCTAGAATCTAGGCTGGGACCTAGAATCTCTTAATCCTGCTGCAAAGATAAGTGATGTAATTTGTATATCAATGTGTGTTCATCCAAAACAGGTAGGCTATTGTACTTCTAGGGTTTGAGCCAAAGCCTAGTCACTTCAAATGGTTAGATTTCCACTGAAGTCACTGGGTTTTGGATCAGGCTCCCAGTGTACTGCATATAGACATAAAGGAAACATTCTTTTCTATTTTAATGGTGACCTAATTTATAAACCCATGGCACAGAATCAAAGGCATAGAAGTTTCTGCCACACTTAGGCATTCAGAAAAAATGTTGCAAATGATCTGAAATTGGCAAGAGTTACTTGAGTCTCACCATTCATATTAGGACATGGAACTCTGATTATGTTAGTAATTTTATTTAATAAAATACTATTTTTGCTGCAGGAAAGTACCTTTCAGTGCAGAATGTAATTAGCTGACATGGCAGGCTACCTCTTGCCATGATGCAGAGCCAAACCCTGAGGTCCTTATTCAGTCCTCACTCATGCAAAACTCATATTGACAGAAATAGCAGATTTTCTTGAATAAAAAAATGGAGCAAGTGCTTCAGGCTTTAGCCCATAGCTAATCACTTGTCTGGTTTTTTTTCTTTATATTTCCTTGAATTTGTAAATATACATATATGTTAGTGTTTGGTGCTACTGTAGGCCTCATTTATTGAAAAATATAACAAAGATGTACAATGCTACAACCATTATATCTTATTGGTTGAAACATAAATAAATAAATAAACTTGTACAGAACAAATCCTGAAAAAAACAATATATGTTTTCCTAAAACTTTGATGGATGTTTCTACAGACTATGACACAGAATAACTTTTCCAAAGAAGATTTTCCTTTATTGCAACAGAGCATTTGCTGAATCCATAGGCTTTATAGGTTTCACTTTGAAAATATGAACATCAGAAATATAGGGCCTGTTGAAGTCTGTAGGAGGGCTTCAGTGGATTTTGTAACAGACTCATAATGCATACCTGCAAACATCCTTCAGCAAAAACAAAAAAAGTAAGAGTATATTGTATACTTACACAAAGCATGTAAGCATTAGAAGCATGTTCCTTGAAAATATGTCTTTGAAGAGCATTTGAGGAATTTAACTGTGGATCATCTAAATTAGAAGAGAAGTCAGGAAAGCAGACTACTGAAAAGCATTTCAGTGCCAAGGCTATTTTTAAATAGTTGAATCTCTCTTTCAGACCTCATGAAATCCTTCTCAATGAACTCCAAGCCTGGAAATAAAAAAAATCATGAGATTAGTTGGGTTTCCCAGAAGACAAGTAGAAAAGGCCAATAATAAATTGTTCTAGCTGGCAGGTCTGTAGTGTTGCATCATACCACAAAAACATCCACAGGACATTGTCCCAAGTCATCTTCTCACCTACATCCAGCTCTCCCCATCCATTCTAATTTCAGCTGTTTTCAGACTACTTAAACAAAGGGCCAGGATGAAAACAAGTTGAATATTTTCCCACTGCTAAGATGTTCTAGCCACCTGGAAAACGGCAGCACACATGGACTGTAGCTTACCCCATATGCATAAACTGAGAAAATTAACCCCTTTTGGTTTCTGATTGAAGCTAATATCAAAGGCCCCCTCTGTAAACAGAAACTTATTTACAATTACACAGAAAAAAAAAATTAATAGCTTGTTGTCTCTGCGGGTTTCAATTTCTCACCTGTTGTCTCAAACCAATTCTATAATCTTTACGGAATACAGGGCCAACATTTTTCAGGTGGTTGGCTGTTCCACATTGGTCGTTGAGGGAAATAAATCCTTCTTCTCTGGAGAAAAGAAAAACAGTTCATTCAAAAATGGTGGTTCCAAAATGTCACTTTGTAATTACATTTGGGGGTTGACTCTTGGAAGTGCTCAGCACCCAGAGCTTGCTTAGATACCTAAGAAAGCTGTTCAGTGCTCAGTTCACTGGAAAATCTGGCCCTTGATCTGTTACAGATAGTGACTGACTATATGTCTCTTAATGACTGACTATGTACAGTCAAATCACCTTTATTCCAGTGTTTCATCTTTCCTTCACTGTAATGTGCTTGCTGTCTAGAAAATACTTTACCTATATTCATTTGCTTACATATATGTCTGTCTATTTTTGTTTTTGATAGGTCGACTTTACTTCAGGTTGTTTTTTGTATTTGGATTCTTAAGCATAAGAATCTTCTGTTAATATGTTTCAACAAAGCTGCTGAATCCTCTGCTTTCTTCTCCTCTTTGAGGGTGTATCAGGGCATCTGCCCCTCACACACCTGGAGAGGGTTGAGGGCCCTTGGAGAGGCTGTGCTAAAGGTAGCCAGAAGGAAGGGGCTGTGTGGCAGCCAGTCAGGGCCCAGGAGGTCAGTATAAAAAGGAGCTGCAGAGCATAGCAAGAGGAGTGACTGCCAGGAACTTGAAGAGGATGGACTGTTAGCACCCTGGATAGAGTAGTGGCTGGCTGCTGGGACTCAATGCCCTGAAGCAAGGGCGGAGAAGGTACTGGGGCTGCAGAGAAGTGGCTCAGGGAAATCCACTGAAGAGTTGGCGGAGATGCAGGGAAAGGCTCCCTGGGCCTACACAGGGTCCCTGAGCTGGGACCTAGAGTAGTGGGTGGTCCTGGGTCCCTTCCTTCCTCCCCACATTGCCATTGGAGTGATGGCAGGACTGCGGTGGCCACAGTGGGAAGTGACTATAATGAACTGCAGAATCCCCTGGAAGGGGGGGGGGAACCTGGATTTTGGCTGAGTCACAAGAAGGAGGGTCCAGCGGAGACAGGACAGAGGGCAGAATACTTCAGAGAGGGGAATCTGCCTGGCTGAGGGCTGATTCCTCAGAAAGCCAGCTAGAGACACCAAAGTGGTGAGTCGAACCGTGTTACAGAGAGGTAGATAATAGAATATTGGATTATACAAAGTCTGTTGAGAGCTGAAAGGATTACCATAGTTGCTACGTTTTGGCTATTTTTTTTAATGTTTGGCCAAAAAACCCTCAACGAAAGCATACTAACAGGTTTGCGAGAATTTTGATGTTGTTGCAAGTAGGTCCCACAATAGAAAGTCGCTCTACTGTGATTTCATCTTCTCAGACCATACATGGCTTAAGTTGTTCACCAGTCAAAATATTTATCTGCCATATCTGGTGTTGGAGCCACACCTGAACTAATGCTGCATCAAGCAGAAATAACTAGGTCTTTTCTCACATGCACGTATTCATGTCCTCATTGAGCAAGTCCCACTGTCCCACTGATTCACTTGTTTAAAGATGGGCATATGCCTAAGTACTGTGAATCAGAACTTGAGAGAGAGATTCTGCAAAGGTCTGGTATACCTGACGAATGGACATGTGGATCTAAAGCCTTGCTGTTAGTAGAAGTGAAGAGAAAATCAGAAAAAAGCCAATCTTCCATAAAATTTGGAGTTCACTCAGCCATTGAATTGAATGGGTTGGGAAATCTCATCTCTTGCCTTCATTGTGGGACCCAAAGCAAATTGAAGGCTTGTCTGTGACACTAACATCATGGAGTTGATTGGTCCCTCCTAAATCTCTTTGTGAGCATCTTCACAAAAAACCAGAAATTTGCCTATATGCTGGGGAATCTGAATATTGCTGTTATCTCAGCTCTTGGCTAAGCCACCCAACAAAGTGGTACCCAGAGATTTTGATCCTAACTGTGCAAGACTCTGTCATCTCTGAATACAAATTATATAAATTAAAGATTTCTGTACAATTATCAATATTTGTTTAAATGTGCCTTACAAGCCTAAAATTCTGTTTCAGCAGCTAATTGGTAAAACCACAGTGTTGTTTGCACCTGCATGAATGCATCATCTTAGTAACTTTAATCTTTAAACTAATCCAGCTCTCACCCTCTCATTTATGTGCCTGGCATACTAATCACATTATTTTGGCTCCTTTTATAGCTGCATGGAAATGACACAACCTACTTTAGTATTCTTTAGTCTTTAACAAGTGAGACTGGGAATTGAGGAATAATCAGTAATGGTTATCTGCCTTTCCTATTTAAGAACAATAATGATGTTCACTCATCCTGAACAAGGCCTTTAATTAATCATTGTAGTTATGCAGGTTGAAGTCCCACTGTTACCATCACTGAAGCATAACAGTAATATAAACTCCTGCTTTAGTGCTTTTGTTCTGTGAAATAAATCTTTACATCCATTCCTAATTTATTAAAAGTATAACACTGGCCTGTTATTATATTTTTATTACAATATTTTCAAACAAGTGTATTTGTATTATCATTTTTGGCTAACAGCTGTAATTTCCATTTAGCTGAATTTTTAGGTACACTGTGTATTTGTGTTTCAGAAACATCAACATTCTTATTACCACCCTTTCCTTAAAAAAACTAATGCTCCATGTATAATCTTACATTAGATTTCACAATGGGTAGCTGAAATTGCACACAGCATCACACAAATCTCAGTTTATTTGGAGATATATATACAAAATTTAAAATGGGAATAGGGAACACAACAGAGCCACTTGCATTACTTTAAGTGCTAGCACCCTTGTATGCTATTGACTGCAATGTAATGTTCACATCTAACTTAGAAGCTGAGGAAATAGCCTAATTATATTAAATGTTACCTAGCACACTGTCTCTTCCAAGTGAATAATTTAAAAGAAATGACTAACCATATTCTTATGAGAGCCACATATCAGCTCATAGCTTGGAGTCCCCATCAAAGTGGCTGCACATTCACCTCTTCCTATTGTCAGACACAGGAGCAGATATAAATGCATCCCTTGCACTGGAAGCATTCTAGAACTTGCAACTGTGCAGCTTGATTTTCCAAACAGCAGAAGCAGAAATGTGAAGAGAGTCAAGCACCTATAGCTTCTGACGAGGAAGAAACGGAGAGAAATTACCTTTCTTTGATTGTCCAAACTCTTTTTTTGATCCTTTTTGAGGGATTGGCAGGTCTGAGGACAGAAGTGTATTGTCAAACAGTGACTTATTCAGAAAAGTACTGAATCATTATATATAATCACAATTAATATTTGAAACATTTATGTGGGTGCCAGGTAAAGTCTGTCTGGGTCAGTTGCTACGTTGCTCAAGTTTTTGCCATGTTTTTAACTAGACATGTACAGCAATAAATTGGAAATATGTTCAGATTTAGTATCTTTCACTTTCCATCCTAAATGGTTGCCCAATATTCCTAGACAACATATTAATCAGCTGCCAAGTATGAAAATGAGAGAGAGAGATTTGGTTTGTAACAGTTTAATTGAAAATGAAAAAAATAGGTTTAAGGGTGGCTTTGTGTTTAAGGGATGGCCTTGGAATTGGACAGTTTGGCATCAGTGCCTGGCTCTGCCACAGAACCCAGCTAATGTTGGGCCAATCACTTAATTTCAGAGCTTCTGTTACCAGTTTGTGAAATAGGGATGGTACACTGTATGGATATATTAATTATTGATACATTCCGAGTGCTTCACAATCTGTTATGAATATCATAGGGGGAAACATTGTATTGACCCATATGTATGAAAAGTAAACCTCACTTCTTTAATGATGAGGTTTGGATAGGTGGTCTGGTTTTGAATTAAAATCACTGAGAAACATTTTCCAAATATATTTGTCTGTTTTAATTAAAGGCTTCTCCTTCTCCAGCCCCCCATTTTCTTGATCTCTTTTCGACAGTCCTATAATATTTTTATGGACTTGCTTTTCTAGAGGCAGGCACAAAGTGAGGCAGATACTCTGAACAAGGAGATATCAAAGAATAAATTTCCCCTGATGTTTTAACCACATGAAAGCTCTCCAAATGTATTCCCTGCTCCTCTTAGTAGTTTGTATAATGAGATTGGTAGACGTGAACACTAACATCTCACTGTTCCAGTTGCGGCTGCTAGAAGCTAAAGGATCACTGTGCTATGGTAATGATTCCATTTGAAAAGGGAATCGTTGCTGCTGCACCCTTTCTTCTTTTTACATGTTATTTGTTATGCACTGACAGTGTTCAGCTCTAGACAAAAAAATACACAGTCCCTGCCCCAAGAGCTTACAATCGAAGAGTGACAAAGATCAGACAACACACACTGAGAGGCCCAGAGGGTGGAGATGATTTTAGGGTTTGGGGAAAGGGGGGGGGGGAATTGGAGTAGTTATGGCTTAATGGCAGCATGGTTAAAATCTCTTCTTCAGCAGAGCTCAGAGATTTGAATGGAGAGGGAGTATGCTAGCCACACAAGCAAAAGAAGGTCATTGCAGTCACTGGGGTAGCACAGAAGATGGCAGAACACAAGAATGATACAAGCACTGCTATACTGTGCAGGTGAGGCACTCGAAACTGAAGGGAGGACTGGGAGTAATACACAGGCACACAATCACTCTCCTGAGAATCTGAACAGCATTGTAATAACACTGAAACAGTCTCTTGCAGTAACTTCTCCTTAACTATCCTTACCTCCTCTGAGCAGGTCTCTCCTTTTTATACACCGCTGTAACTTGCCCTGAACCTGCCTAGGATTGGCCTTCTCTAGTTGTTCAACAATTTGCTTAATAAAGGAGAAAAGACCCCTCCCCCCCCAACACACACATGACAAAGGACCCTGCTGTTTTCTTTCTATTTTTTCCTGGGTCATTGTCCCTTGCCCCAGTTTGCTCTCTTGCTTCCCAGAGTGAGGCTGCTGGTTTACCAAATGCGAGCCACAATGAATAGCTCCCCCATTGTCAGCTTGGAGCAATACATTATATTATAAATTTCCCTGTAAACAAAACTCTTGGTTTAGTCTTATGTCAAACATGGTACTAGGACATGAATATCACTATTCATATATATATAAAACTATCAAAACTGAAAATATGACCCTGTGTATGATGCATGGCTTTACTCATTTCTTTTCTTCCTTTTTACTTGTGTGTCATTTACTTCTGTGCTCTAACTGGTACGAGCCAGTCACTGTCCTAGCAGGGGGTATTCATGTTAGAACCAGTTGAAGATCTTTTGTCAGACACTTTTGGGGGATAAAACGGATTATTTCCTTTTTTAAGGGAAAATAGTTTTTGTTGAAAGCACTTCATTTGGTTCACCAGTGGAAAATGTATTTTGTTTGGGGTTCACTTTTGCGATTAAAACTCAAATTTTGAAGAAAAAAATTCAACAAAAATGAATTAAAATGAACAATTTCCATCCTAGTCTACATTTTTCATCATTGTGGAAAATAAAAATTTCCAACCAGCTCTACATATTATGCAGTGACCAGGATGGTGGATCCAGGCTCCACACTGTTAACCATGGTCTATTTGCCTGGGGGATGACTTATGCTATGCCCCTATTAGAAGCACTATATTCAGTTTGGTTCATCTCATCTTAAGATATTGTAGAGATAAAAATAGTCCAGAAAATGTGCTAAATAGTTGCCATGGTGGGATTTATATATTATATGATTAACTATTTTTGCCTGAAGTGGAGACTTCATGGAGATAATCAAGACTCTTGGGCCATTCCTGCAAACCTTCTGCTTGAGGAGAGAATAATTTGGACATATGTCTGTGATTTATATCCCATTTGTGATATATTTATCCATCTATCTTTGCTACTTGGGTATTATGCTTGTGTTGCTCACTGTTCTTACAGCTGACTCTGGTTCTTTAAAAAGCAAATCTAATGTTATTTCCATTCTAGTTACTTTCAATTCTGAGATTTTTTTGTTAACAATCTTTCATTACGGCTGCTGTGTTTAAAATCATAATTGCAATTAATTATTTTGCTCAGCGTTTTGATGTTTGGGGAAAGAAGCTCTGGAAAATAATATTTTCAAGCACATCAATTGATATCCAGCATATAATTTGATGGCAGAAAACTCTTAACACAGGGCTAAGGTTGCTTGGTAGACAGGAGGAGATCTATACTGTGCACTCTAATGTGTGGGAGCTCCATATGTACCTTGAGGATCCAGCACACATTATTTGCAGAGTTGTGTATGTTATATAATTAGCAGGGCACAGAGATTTTATTACAAAGAGTATTGTTAGTAGTGAGCTGGGACAGGAGAGCAGTCTAAATAGTGATCATCTGCATGCACACCACTTAGTGTGGTTGGTGTCAGGCGTAGCTGTACTGAATTGTGCAGGCAGTAGTTAGTATCTGCTTGGTAGAAGTATGTTTGTGAAATCTGTAGATTACTCTGAGCTATGTGACAGCTATGGGATTGTGATACAAGGAGATATAAGTGGTTTTTTTGTTTTTGTTTTTTTCCAAATCTCTCCTGTGTGAGGAAAGGGAAAAGTTGCAAGTGTACTTTTCAGGATGAAGTTAGGGTTGCCAACTTTGTAATATTTTAAAAACTGGACACTCCAGCAGGAGTCATGGAACTTCCCCCACCCGGCCCCTTCCCTTGAGGCCCCATCTTGCCCCTTTTTACAAGGCCCTGCCTTCTGTTCGCTTGTCGCTCTTCCCCACTTTCTCGTTCCTCGCCCACTCAGGTCAGGAGGTACTTATCTGTGAAGCCAAAGCTGGGAGATGAAGCTGCCTAATGCAGGAAGTGGCGGCCCTGGCTGAGTAGGGCCTGACACAGATGATGACCTGGTGCCTTCCCACCTCCCTCACCCGCAGTAACTGGACTTTTGGTGTCCGATCAGTAGATCTGTCGGGACACTGTCGGGTCCCCTTTTTGCCTGGACTTTCCAGTTGAAAACCAGGCACCTGGCCACCCTAGATGAAGTACGCATCATCTAAGCAGAATATATGAGAGCAGGGCATAGGGCTTATATTGCAAAGGATATTGTCAGCAGTGAGGTAGAGCACGAAAGGATTCTCATGCTTTAATGATGATTCAATAAAAGCATAGGTTGAGGCGGTATCCTGTGAGTTGTAAAAGGCTGTGAAGTGGATTTTAATTGTAATCACATAGTGTAGTATTCTTTCTGGGGAATTGGTGAAGTGTGAGTGTAAATAGGATCTTATAGTGCCAAGGCTCAGGTTCCGGGAAGGTAGCATGGGAAACCTATATTTTTTCCTTTTTTTCTTTTAAAAGTATTAGATGGAATCCTGTAGGTGAGAGAGAATGGATTGTAAAAGGAGGTGAAGAGTTTGTACATCTCAGCAACTCTGGGTTTGGCAGAATAAAGTGTGTGTGTGTGTGTGTGTGTGTGTGTGTGTGTGTGTGTGTGTGTGTGTGTGTGTGTGTGTGTGTGTGTGTGTGTGTGTACACAGCCTTAATTATGCATGTCCTGGTTTTCAGAAGCTTGAGTTTTGCTCAGCTAAGCATTCTGAAAGGGAGTGACAGCTCACCAAGAATTCATAACTTTATGTTTAATGTAACATTTTGCCACTGATTTTCTATTTTTTTTTAAACAGGAAAAGATACGTTTTTGGTAAGAATTAATCATGTAGGGAGTTGCACATAACATGTTCCACAAGTTGCATAAAGAGTCAGACAGCTCCCCAACCCCACACTCAGCATTAATGGGCTATATTGAGGCATTGCTGAAAGAGGGTAGAGTTGGGCTGTGCTGACAGAGTTGGGAATGCAGGAGGTTAGAATATACTGGCAGAAATGGGGGTGCCATGCCTTCCTCACCTGAGCCCCAATCTGTCTCCCTCCCTAATAACTTTATGATCCCCTGTATGGATACATTAAAATGTCATTTTCTACAAAGACTTTGATTACATTCTCCCCCCTCCACAAATAAAATTGCCACCCAGGACTGTCAAACTGTAGCAACCTCCAGCCTCTCAATAAAAAATTTCTTCTGCTTTTGGTGAGGGCTTATCATTAACTTATCTTTAGTTATGTTA
Source organism: Emydura macquarii macquarii (assembly GCF_026122565.2). NCBI lineage: Eukaryota > Metazoa > Chordata > Testudines > Chelidae > Emydura > Emydura macquarii. The sequence goes on from NW_027130698.1 coordinate 7,085,285, forward strand.
ATTGAAGGGTGAGTTCGCAGCCATCCATTTTAGTCAAGTCTGATTCATCCAGTCATTAGTACCTCTCAGTTTAACAGTAACAGTTTAACAGTAAAAGGTAGCATAAGGGATCCAATTCTGGGGGGTCCTGTAATTTGGGAATCCCATCAGTCAAGTGATCCCAAATTTGGATTACTAATACTGTACTACTCCCTAGGAGGCAGACCAAATTTCAAAGCAATCTGATTAACCATTTGGATTTTAGAGAACTCACAAGAGTCAGGCTTTAAAACATATAAAATGCTGGGAATGGACACCCTCTAAGTGTTTTTCTGTGTTGGCACATGCACACTGTAAAAATGTACATTTGCTTAAATGTCATTCTCAGTTTGGGTCCCCCAAAGATTTAGTGGGTATCGTGCACTACCTTGAGCAAAACTTGACAGGCTGAGACCATTTTGACACCCATCACATTGATAGTTTGATCTCTACCTCTGCTCAAAAAACAAACAAAAAAAACCTAGACGTATTTTGAAAAATGGCTAACATTTTTGCAAGGGGACCCTTATATCTGCTGATCCCCTAGCTCCTATGACCCCAAATTCTTTTTATGGAAGTTCAACCTCCAATATATAGTTTCAATAGATGGAGTTCCCTTGCATTTTACAATGTAAGTTAAGATGTAATGTAAGTTAAGATCTTAGGAACAGAATTCTATTAAATTAAAAACAATTTGAAACAATACCCATAACTATAAATAGTGAACAAACATATTGCCAAAAGTATCAAAAAGCAAATTTCCTAAATGGGTCCATATGGGTTTCTCAGGAATCTAGGTAAAGAAATACATTCTATCATTTAATTGAGCCAATTCATTTAAATCCATCCCTTTAATTCTTTTATATCCCAAGATGCTTTCTATGAAGAATGCACACCTCTTAGCTGTTCTGGTGTATTTACAAAACATTAACCTATTTTTAAATACTTAATTAAAAAAACAAGCAAACTTAAAATGTGAAGTCCTGACAAAGTAAGGATAATTCAATTATAGCTCTTCTTTTCCAACCAAATTGCACAACAAAACTTGTTTACATTTTTTTTCATGACACATGAAAGACACACACTCTGCAGAAATTCTGATGTGCCTACTAACATTGCTTTCCAAGCCAACACGTTTCTCAGCATTTTCTCATGGAATGGAAAAATTGAGTCTTTAATCTAAATCAGATTCTATGATGATGATGATGATGAATGAGTTCAATGGTACTACTCATAGATAAAATTAAGCATGTGCGTAAAATGAATCATGTGCAACAGGACTGGGCCTTAGATGGTCTATGTCTTTGTGATTGTTCAGTGACTATTAACATTGGGCTCTGATTCTGTTTAGGGCCTATGGAAATTAATGTAATTAATTTTCAAAGTTATATGTAAAATGTATTGTTTTTCAATGTGCATGTCTCTGTGTGTCTTTAGACTAAGACTTATGCCTAAGACTATCTACTGTGATGGATAATCTTATAAAGGATTAGAATCATCTTGCACAGTCTGATTTAGTAAGGTCTGCCCTTGAATGTAATTTGTCGTATCAAAAATGATACAATGAGTCCAACGCTGGTTCCACTGAAGTCTGAGAGTTTTGGGATTGACTTTGCTGGGAACAAGATTTGGCCCAGGAAAATGTAGTAACTTCTAGAAAGTTTTTGCAAGGATGACCAGCTTCTTGTAACTCCCTCTTTACTAAGTACATATGAGCACTTAACATGTAGGGGCAATTGACCTTTGCCATCCAATGAAATGTAACTTCCAAGTTGTCAAAGTATTGTCATGTTGGTTTCAGCGATGTAGATTTTCATACCTTGTTCATTAATATCAGAGAGTAACCTATTGTTATAATTTGAAACATCTTGCTGAAAAGCTCAAAGAAATCTCTTTTTCTAGACCTGAGCACTCTTCTAATTTTTTTCTTGGTTCTGGGTTCTTTTTTGTTTGTTTGTTTGTTTTTAACTGAACAGCAAGACATTCAGGAGCCCTCTGAAAGTGGGCTAGTGCATGTGCCTTTTGAAATGGAAGTATCTTATTTAATACAAAATAAAATGGTTGTTTAAATGTATATGAATATAAACTCTTATTCCAAAATAAGGCAGACAAGCTGTTGAAGGAAAGGTGACTCTTTATGTGAAAATAAACAATAGTACATATATTTTAAGCCAATTTTTTTAAGTTTGACTCTTTTCAGGACTCAGTACTGCACTCTTTATGCAGGCAAAACTCCCCTGGATGCCAAAGTGAATATGTTCAATATATTTGCTCTTACCAACTTCATAATGTCATGGATTAACAAGGTGGTTAGTGTAGCTGTATTTATCTTACTATACTATGGAAACTGTCCATCCCGTATTGTATATATCTTACCAGAAGGTACTGCAACTTATAACATGCAGTTGGTTTGAATATCAATTGTGCAAGCGGGAAAAAAGATCACAGAGTCTACTCATGTTGCTATCATCTGCAGAGGCTCAGACACAGTCGTAGCTCTTGTGCTCAGTGACGGACTAGAGAACTCTATCCCCAGCCAAGATATTAGCAACCCACTTATGGTGTGAGCTGAGGGCAGAGCCATAGAAGAGTTGAACCAGTGCAAGGGATTGGGAAGCAATGACATGTTCTCTTAAAGGGTATAGCAGCAGCTTCTGCTGCATGCATTCCTCAGAGACGTATCTCAGACACATTCCAGGCTTAATTTTGACATACTGTAGCGTAATGTTCAGTTGAAAGCTACATTAGAACTTTACCTTGAATTGTTTTGTAAAGCTGGATTTCCCAAGTGTGTGCATTCTCCCTCTCCTAGCAGAAGTGCACTGACCCAACCCATTGTATTCCATGGTTCAACATATAATTTCAACTATCTGATATTCCATTGGTAGAGGCCTGAAGGTGTAATGTCGTTTCCAAGATATGGTGGCATAGAGAACATCAATGGGAGCAGGAAGGAAAGGACACATCCTACCAGTAGGTCAGCAGACACTCCTACATCGAGAAGTACCTGAATCTTCTGGGGTATTTTGCAGTAGCTTCAATCTTCTTAATATTTACCTTTCTATTACACATGAATGTTCCTGCATCTGGCAGTTCTTTTGAACACAGAACACCTCCTCCACCCCCATTATTTTTAAAAAAATGTTTGATGGACCATGTCCTTATACAACACGTCACAATAAAAAATGAATCAAGCACTGAAATAACATTTTTGTTTGCCAGTCACAGAACAATTCCAGCCATCAGCATTTAAATTATTATAGAACTCTTTATGTGTATTAAAAATAAAAAATGACTGTGTTCTTGCCTTGCCTTGTAGTACTTCAGCAAATAGAATTACTTAATAGGATTACTATTGAACTATGCTGCGCACTTCTATTTCAGTAATAGTCTTTGTACATTGTCTTCCTTTGTACTTTACATTTGTAACCATATTGGTGCATAAAGACAAAAAGGTAACAAAACCAGAATTTTTGTATAAACCATATAGTATAGTATGTTTCAAAACATAATTAAACTTAACTCATGATGGTATAAAACCTAGTATAAAAATGTTCTTAATGTATATTTAATATTATCACAAATTTAAATCCATATTATATAAGGAGTCAAACATATCTAGCTCCTGTTATTTATAGTATGACTAGTTGATAGACATGGACCAACTAGATTTATGGATGAGATTCTAGCTGTCTTTCATTGGGTAGAAAGGTCACAGTGGCATAAAGGGACTTACAATTACTGGTTTTGGCCAGGGGAGGATTCCCTTCATGTGATAGCTATAAAAGACAACTATAAAGCTGTCTTTCAAGGACCCTGTTGCAAGCTTGGTAATAGGGGTTGGGAATGGAAGGGCATGTAGGGGTGAGAAGCTGCAGCATGTGGCACTGCAGAGATTCTGGATAATGCTGCTGCCCCAGGAGGTTCCCATAATGCACACAGGATCCCAGGCCTAAGTTAGGCTAGGGGCTGTGTCAGCACCTCTCTCAGGATGAGGAAGGCATAAAAGTGGTTCCTCCTGGGCTACAGAATCTCTGCCCTATGGAATATGAAATCCTGGCCTCATTGAAGTCAAAAGCCAAACTTCCATCACTTCAATAAGGCCAAAATTTCACCCTATATGTACTGTGTATGGCGTAGGAAAGAATATGTAGTTAGGGTGTTTAAAATATTTCAGTTTACCACAGCATAAAATTGTTGTGCTCTGGGACTTTAAAATAACTTGAATAGAAAGGGGTTAAAACTGAAATGTTCATTTAAAAAGAACTAGCTCTTCCATAGCTGACCTTTGGTTTTTTGGAGGCCAGAATCCTGAAGTTAGCTAAGAACAGTTGCTTTCCTTTGAAGTCTCTGTAATTAGCTAAGTAACTCCTGTAATGCAGCTAGCTAACACTTCAGTGCTATGCATGGAAAAATGGATCCCTTTCAGACACACATAGCTGACCAGTGAACACAATGAAGTAAGAGATCTGAATGCTGTGTTTTAATTGGGCCAGTTGATTGTGTACCACCTACCACTGGATGACCGTTCTATGCTGCTGTCTATTTCTCTCCCATTATGGTGGCTTCTCTATGAAAGAAACCATAGCCCCCCACTGATGGCCACTTGCAGTCTTACCTGGCCAGTCCCCAGCAGGCATTGAAGGGAAAAAGAAAGCTTCAACAAGAAAAAGATTAAAGAAACTGGGCAATAAATGGTCAGGAGCCAATAGCACCCTGAGGAGGTCGAGCTGGGGATTGTTAGGCTGAACACAGATGGGAGATCAGTATACACCCATCAATATGAAAACTGCCTGTCATGATTTTAAACTAGATACTGTTATATACTCCTTGCAGTAATGAAATCGCCCAGCCTTCGGAAGGATGTCTTGCTGGCTGATAACTTTCAGAATTTCCTTTGTCTTCTTTTGGAAAGGCAAACACCATGTTAGTAATTTTCCAGAGGCTGTTCCTTCAGGATGTGTTTAGTGTGAATGGGTGCAATTCCACTGGTTTCAGTGGCATCATAACTGTTTACACCAGGTTTGACTTTGCCTCCTTCTTTTTAAGGATGAATTGTTTACATTTATCAACTTCACCATTATTTCATAGTTTCCTTGAGATGAATAGTGTCATGCCCTGAAGATTTATTTCACTAGAGTTTCTCAGTTAGCTCCATAACTTCCTCTTTGGGCTCTTCAATTTCTTTTTAAGGCCACAATCTGATTTTTTCCCATAAAAATTGCTCTTGGAGTAGGAATTCCCCCATTGTCCTCTACTGGAAAGATGATTTGGAGGGGGGAGAATCACTTGACTTGAAACTGTCATTTTTGAACACTCTCTCTTAAGCAGTCACCTCCTTAACAGCAGATAAATTATATTGACTTCCACTGCTCATTGTAGCATAAGAAGTCATTCATTGTATTGCAGCGTACTGAATTAACCTTCACATGCTACCTTTCAAATAAATGACATCTCCACTTTAATCCCTTCTCAGTGTGCCTTTATAAGTCTTCTATTTACTGTAGTTATTATCTACTGTATTGGAAGATCTTTTTTTATTTTGTGGCTGGTCTCCAGTGCAGCTAAAAGGATAAAATAAATGGTTCACTGAGGAAAGAGGCCTGGGGTTTTGCTGAGGGGCCTTGCACTCATGGACCAGGGTCAGACCTTGTAGCCCTCACAAGCTGAGGTCCTCATCCCTCTGCAGACTCTCTAACTCTTGTTGGTGGCAGTAGTGGTGGGACTCAGTGCAAACTGAGTCCTGGAGCGTAGGCTCTGAGGAGTGCCTACCCTGAGTTATGGGTTATATGGTAGGAGCCCTGAAATCCTCCCAGTGGAACCACTTAAATTCCTGGTGCATGAGAGTATGGGTAATGGGTGGCTTGTGTCCCTTCTCTTTGTTTAAGTTAATAAAATTTGTGGCCTGCCACTTAAAATCCATCCATACATCAGTCCTCATTTATCTGCTGTATTTGGATCAATTGCAAATGTTATATGTTAAAAAACAGGAGAAACCATCCGAACTGCTACTTGGCTGCTGTCAGACTCCATTCGATCTGCATGTGCTTATAACGAGTTTTCATCAGCAGGAAAAGGCGGAGACTTAATGGTACAGTACTCATCGTGCCTCTCAGTATGTATGTTACTCTGAGTTGAGCAAGTGGCATCGGTGACTCAATAGGTGGCATTCATTTGAGGAGTGTGAATCAAACCCATGTCCCAGCATGGTATTAGATTTGGTATGTTCCTGGAAATGCCATCTTTCCATTCAGATGTCAAATTGAAGTCCTTGCTACTTTTGATCATGGCAGTTTCCACTAGCATTATGGGGGAAAGGAATTAAGAAGTTCATTCCATCTAAATTCTCCTGTTTTCACTTGATAAAAGTAAAAAATTCTTCTGACTCTGGTCACTAAACTATTGTTGTTAGCTCTCTTCTAATAGCTACAGTGTTCTATCTCAGAAGTAACTGCATTTCAGTGGTGAGTGAAGTGGTCCCTGTGTATAAAGAGTTTGTAATTCTGTGTAGCACTTTGGGGCTTTGGAAATTCATAAAATATTGATAGATAGATCAATAATATCATTAGTAATTTTTCTTCTACTCAGCCATGGTTTTTTATGGCATTAGACACACTTTTCCATTAAAAGAAATATACATTATGATATAACCATTTGTGCACTTAAGTTTTCAGAAGAGCACTCACTCATGAATATTGGACCAAATTTTGCCCTCTGGTAAACTTTAGACTCATACACTATAAGGTCAGAAGGGACAATTATGATCATTTAGTCTGACCTCATGCACAACGCAGGTCACAGAACTTCACCCACCCACTCCTGTGATAGACCTTTAAACTATGACTGCGCTATTGAAGTCCTCAATAATGATTTAAAGATTTCAAGGTACAGAGAATCCACCAGCAAGTGACCCTGTGCCCCATCTTATAGAGGAAGGCGAAAAACCCCCAGGGCCTATGCCAATCTGCCTTGGAGGAAAATTCCTTCCTGACTCCAAATATGGTGATCAGTTAAACTCTGAGCATGAGGGCAAGACTCACCAGCCAGACACTCAAAAAGAATTCTCTGTAGTAACTCAGAACCACCCCATCTCACATCCCTTCACAGGCCATTGGGCATATTTATCGCTAGTAATCTAAAATCAGTCAATTGCCAAATTAGGCTGTCCCATCATATCATCCCTTCTATAAACATATCAAGTTCAGTCTTGAAGCCAGCTAGGTTTCTTGCTCCAACTGCTCCCCTTGAAAAACTGTTCCTGAGCTTCACTCCCCTGAGGGTTAGAAATCGTCTAACTTCAAGTCTAAACTACCTGATGGTCAGTTTATATCCATTTGTTTTTGTGTCCACATTGGTGCTGAACTTAAATAGCTCCTCTCCCTCCATGGTATTTATCCCTCTGATGTATTTATAGAAAGCAATCATATCTTCCCTCAGCCTTTTTTTGATTAGGCTAAACAAGCCAAGCTCTTTGAGTCTTCTTCTTAAGACAGGTTTTCCATTCCTTGGAACATCCTAGTAGCCCTTCTCTGCACCTGTTCCAGTTTGAATTCATCTTTCTTAAACATGGGAGACAAGAACTGCACACAGTATTCCAGATGAGGTCTGACCAACACCTTATATAAAGGTACTAACACCTCCCTATATCTACTGGAAATACTTCGCCTGGTGCATCCCAGGACCGCATTAGCTTTTTTCACAGCCACAACAGAGTGGTGGCTCATAGTCCTCTTGTGATCAATCAATATGCCTAAATCCTTCTCTTCCTCTGCCACTTCCAACTGAGGCATCCCCAGCTTATAGCAAAAGTTCTTGTTATTAGTCCCTAAGTGCATGACCTTGCACTTTCCACTATTAAATTTCATCCTATATCTATTACTCCAGTTTACAAGGTCATCCAGATCTTGTATGATATCCCGGTCTTTCTCTGTATTAGCAATACCTCCCAACTTTTTATCATCTGCAAATTTTATTAGCATACTCCCACTTTTTGTGCCAAGATCAGTAATAAAATGGTTAAAAAAGATCAGTCTCAAGACCGATCCCTGAGGAACTCCACTAGTAACCTCCCTCCCTCCAGCCTGACAGTTCACCTTTTAGTATGACTCGTTGTAGTCTCCCCTTTAACCAGTTCCTTATCTACCTTCTAATTTTCATATTAATCCTCATCTTTTCCATTTTAACTAAAAATTCCCAATCAACCATATCAAATGCCTTGCTGAAATCTAGGTAAATTAGATCCACTGCATTCCCTTTGCCTAAAAAATCTGTTATCTTGTCAAAAAAAGGAGATCAGGTTGGTATGGCATGATCTACCTTTTGTAAAACCATGTTGTATTTTGTCCCAATTACCATTAACCTCGATGTCCTTAACTACTTTCTCTTTTAAATTTTTTTCCAACACCTTGCATACTATTGAGGTCAAACTTCTGCCACACCAGTCACCTACACATTGACCTGGAGCTGTCTGGGCTTAACTGCTGGTAGAATGTATTACAGCCTGAACTGAATAGCAGGGGCATCATTTCAGAGAAACGTGGAGGGGGAGGGAAGTAAAATTGGGTCAGCAGATAAAACATTATACGTGAATATACAAGTTAGAGGGGAAGTGGAAGACATAATGGACAGCATGGACCTAGAAGAGGAGGTGGGGGGAAAGCATCTCACACCAAATGACACCCTTGCTGAATATATGAGAGAAAAACTAACTTCACCAAACAGTGGTAAGGAATGAAAGAGGATGGCTTGCACAACTCCTAGAATAAAATATGGTGAAAAATGTAACTTTTCTGGAACTATGTGATGCCACTTAAGGGTAACATTAGTCACTGAAATAGTCTGTCATAGTTGTGATAGAAAACAAATGTTTAAAACCCCTTAATTGAATCCATAACCAGCCTGAATGATTCAAGTTTACTTTTGCTATAACATGCAAGTCTGCAAGTAATAGAAAAATGAGTCATATATGGACTGGTGGGTTTTTTTCCCCAAAAAATAAAACCTTGAAAAATATCTAATAAAAACTTGTTTGGTCCCATGGAGTGCATATGTATGCCTGGTAAAGAATGATGTGTTCTTCATATATATCCCTATGGTTTAAACATTTAATTCTCAGTCACATATGTTCTTCAGCTCATATGGTTTGGCTGATAAATGTATGGTACAGTCTGTTTCTTTAAATAAAAATAAGTTATGAAGCTTGCTTTTCCCTGGCTTTTCAAGGAGAAATGAAATGCCAATGGGTTACAATGTGAAGTGAGGTTCTTTGGCCTGCAATGTGCAGGAGGTCAGACTAGAAGATCATGATGTTCCCTTCTGACCTTTAAGTCTGTGAACTTAAAGGTGAAAGGTAAACTCTGAACGCCTCCACAAATTCATGCACAGATGTGATAATGCTTCAGAATTCTTTCGAAAACAGAAGACCTAATATGTATTCCCCTCTCATTTCTACAAGAAAGCAAGAAATAGTCTGTCATTAATTGTCAAATTAAGTTAAGAGTCAAATCCCTTGTGTCACCATACAGTTGACTCAAATGTAGACCAATGTTTTGGAAAGGAAGGAAAGAGTAGAAAATAAGTTGTGTCTAATCTCCCTTTTGAAGATAGAAATCCAGTTATGTGGCTAAAATATAGAATTTCTGGTATAATAAAATAAATTGAATAACTTTTCCCACTCCCTTTATTCTCAAGCTCCTTACTACTTACCCATGACTCCCCAGAATGATGGAAGACCGAGGAAAAAAACTGTTTTGTTTAGATTTTGATTATTTTTCTTATTTAGTAGCAAATCTCCCCCTCCTTTAGGACCAGATGCTAATACCCTTATTCACACAGTGCAACGTCTTATGCCATGAAAGGCTCCCTTGAAGTCAAGGTCTCCACTTGCTAAGCGCTATACAACATTATTACAGGGAGCAGAACATAGCCCCGTACACTGTCAATATCAGCATGGTGAGGGATGGCAAAGGAGTGGAAAAATGATATTCTTTTTTAAAAAGGTGCATATGTTTTTTAATCTTAAAACAATTTTTAAAGTTAAAATTCAATTGTAAAAAACCTAAGTAATTCACATGGAAAATGACTTAATTAAAGATCCCCTTGGGGTTTGGATTGCTTCCTCCAAGAGACAAACGCATCCGTTCCACAGCTCATAAAAATAAAATGAGGATTACTTGACAAACTCTCCTAAAGAATCAGGCATGTTACAGGAACTTTCTGATTATTTACTACCTTGCCATTTAAAGAAATTAAAAAAACCAAGACCCGGATCTTGCAATGTACAGTGTGCTGCATGCCCCATTTCCCTCTTATATCTCTCCTTCAGGAGCCCCATTGAAATTAAAAGGGCTCCAGGCAGGTCTTGCTGTCCACTAGTGCACTCTACATTACAGGTTTTGGGTATAGGTTGCAGGATGGTTGCAGCAAGGATGACTGGGAATCATTCTTCTCAGCTGCATACTAATTTTAGGGTTTCTATGCTAAATAAATATAGAGTTTTTCTCACCTATTGCACTATAGCTCTCATTGCCATTTGCCTCTGTTAACCTACTGTTGAATCAAAATTTGTAGGCAGGTTTTCTTACAGCAGACCACAAAGCTCTCTGTTCCAGTGTTATCTTTGGTCTGCTTTAGGAAGAAATTCTCCCCTATGTTGCACAATGAAATTGTAGTAACTGTAGTTGTCAGCCATCCCAGATTAGTGTTGTTTTAATGCAGTTTATGACTGGCACATCAGTCAGTTTGTTTCATACCTTTAATCCATAATATGAAGCTGATTTACTAGCAGCAAGTGCATATATCATTTGGTCACTTCCATCATGCCCTCCTCCTCTGTTGCTCTTCAGGACAACAATGGATTTGATGATTGCATTGCTTGATGGATGGGTACAGCCATTAGGTCATGTGTAGCTAGAAGCAATGCTTCATCCAGGATATAGCTCTTTAACTTCTCTGCCCATTCCCTTCCCCTTGTCCAGACTCATCCTTTACATGTTGGAGAAGTGTGATTTAGCTGTTAGACAATGGGATGTGCAACCTTGATCATTTGGTTCTGGGTTTTGTTCCACATCCCATGTAAGGCTGAGTAAATCACTTAACTATGTGGCCCACCTAACCCATCAGAAATAATAACACTTGCCTATCTTGATGGGGGGAAGGGGCTCTTCTGTACTAGAAATTCCAAAGCTCCTGCAGTTTGTCCAAACTATACTACTATAAGTAGGAGTTGAGTGAGAGTCACAACTAATTGTGAACACATTCAGAATTCAAAGTTTTCACATTTTATTACAGTCTTAAACTGGATAATTTCCCTCCAAAATGTTGTTAGGGTTCACAATTTATTTTCAGCAAAACCAGGGTCATTTCCAGGCAAAGGCACATCTTTGGACTGGAGACAGATTTCCCATTGAAAATGTAAAATGTTGCACTTTGTAAATGTTCATTTTTGACAAGCCATTTATTGGGATTAATAACACAATTTGGGACTGTAATATCACATAAAATAGTGAAAGCTCCTGGGAAATTCTGGGAAACAAACTGGATTTAATATAATCCTAGTCAGCTGTGCCAAAGTGCTTTTGCATCGGTCGTCTTTATGAATGGAAGATTTATATATTTCCTGTGTACTATAGATACTCCTTAGTAGAGTTGGGTGATTTTTTTTCTGAAAAATGTCTACTCAGGTTGAGTGAAACATTTTGTGAATCCGCATCAAATTCAATTAGGCTGAAAAAAATTCCCAAGAAGTTAAATATTTACACATTTTCAAGATGAAACATTGATTTTTATTTGAAATGACTTTTAGAATTTTACTTTGATTTTTTTTTAATTTAATCCTTCAAATGAAACAAAATGCCACCTCTGACTTAGAAAATGCCACCTCTGACTTAGAACAATTTTTTAATTTTTTTTAATTTCAGTTGCCAAACCAAAAGATTAGTCCCAAGGAACAGAACTGTGTGAATAAACTAAGTTCTGTCTTTTGAAACCATTGCTATTGCAGAGGTGTGTATGTTTATAGCAGTGTGCACAGCACCAACTGTATCATCAGAGGGCATTCTACACAATGCTGTTGGGGAATGGGCACAGAAATGGCCAGTGCTACACCTTCTAATATACAGTCTCCCAGCATAACACTGATTTGACTCCACCCCTACCTTGCCACCTTTAATTTTCTAATGCCTCTGCTGAATGAACATCCTTGCACTCAGGCAATACAGGTACAAGTTTTCTGCTGTCTTTACTCAGAACAAGGGGAAGGATGGGTTCCTTTTCCCTATCATCATCCTTGCGCAGCTGAGCTAAAGTGAACTGCATCTGGTGGTCTTATAACACCCAGGATCAGCAGCAGTGAGATGCATGGTGGCACATATTAGAAGTTCTGAAGCTTATTTTAAACCACTGGTAGGTTTAAAGAAGGAATATTCAGTAGAGCATCCCACCAGGATCTCATTCTCATGTTAGTACAGCGTTTCTCAAAGTGAGGCAGAACTGTTCCCTGAGGAAACTCTAATTTCTTGCCAGAGAAGATGAAAAGAAGGAAGGTTTTATTTTCCCCCTCTTCCTTATTTAATCATTCTTTCTTAGAATGCAGCAAATGTGGAACATCTGTACATGCTGAATATTCTATAGACAGCTCTGCTTTTGCAGAATCCTAAATGAATGAGCAAAAAAAAAAAAAATTAACATGTGGTCCTGGTTTGAAACAGACTAATACAATTCATCTTGTCCTTCATTTCTCTTCACCTCCCTTAAGAAAATTCTCTGCAGGGACTCCATCTGCCCCAAGGCTGTAAGTATTAGGATTTGGTGTCCAAAATCACAGCATACTAAAGAGAGGCATGGCTTGTAAAACTTGTCTCTGGAGCTGAAGTGACTCAAAATTTGGACAGAATTTGTTTAGATCCATTTTTCCCCCATCATGCCAGTCCATATTTTAAGGCATAAAAAGAGTTGCTTCCCCATCCAAAACAATACAATACTGCTCCCTATCTTACACCTCTGCCCTCTTATTTTTTTTTTTTTTTTATTTACTTTACACTCAATGTATTTGTAACAATGGAAACTAATTTGCAGCAAGCAACTGTTAACTATTGGGAGTAATAACTTAATTAGACTTCTTTGGTTGAGGCACTCCCTCAAGATCTGTTTATTGGTGATGGTAGAAGGATCATTATTCTCTGCTTAATGCTGTCATTGTAAAAATTTCCTGTGTTCCATCCCCCTCCCTACAAACAAACAAAAACTGATTTAAGAAGAAAATACGAAGCAGCAATGTAAAACGTAGACAATCCAGATGATCAGATAATGTAGATTTACATGGCTCTGGTGAAGAAATTGGAGCTGGAGTGACTTATACAAACCGAGGCTCAAGCCATTAGAGTATCTTGTCCACAATTTCCCTTACTCTAAGCTTTTTCTGAAGTAGTCTCTATGTAAATTAAAAGGCATGAAAACTGGAAAGCAAGGGCTTGATTCACTATTGCACTGATCATTGGGTAGTCACTAACACCAGTGCAGAGTGCATCAGGGTGGAAAACACTAGTCAGCAGAATGCAGTCGTTTATACCCCTTTTGCACTGGTGCAAATAACAGCTGGACACTCCTGCCATTATCAGCAGAGAAACAATATTTTGTCCAATGACTCTCTTTGCCTTTCTTTTGTTGTATACCTTTACTTCACTCAAACTTTTATTGAACGTAAAGCAAGAATTTTAGGATCCAAGTTTTCTACTAGAGCCTTGGATGTCTTTTAGATTCAGATGTTCCACCTGAGTTCAACTTCTCACTGCTAAGCTCTTCATACCAGGACATTATCAAAAAGCTGATAACCACTATTTAAATCTTTGGCAAATAATTTATTGCAGCTGAAGCAATAATTTCAGATGCATCATTAACTATTTGACCACATTCTGAAATATTTCCTTTATTTTTTTCTATAAATTTTCTGCTTCAGATATACTAAATCAAGGCATACAGAATTCCCAAATTCAAGAGCATTTTTTGGCTAAAATAAAATAAAAAAAAAAGTGTCCAAGTTCACCCATTAGCATTCCTTGCACAGGTTAGAAACAATCCTTACTTTTGTTTACAGTGTAGGGTTATAAATTATATTGAAATATCATTCAGTTATAGTCGTTCTCCAAGATTTCAAAGAGATGGATGGTCTCCAGGGTAGAGTTGTCATAAAAAGGAAAATCAAACCAACTGAATAATACAATAAGTCTATGTATCAAACCAGCTCAACCAAGCAGTGATAAGAACTGTGGCAGTCTTTGAGGAGCAGTCTGACAGATTTCATTTGTCTGAGTTCAGATCTTGCCCCAGTGTCACATGTCATATCTTCCCACCATCCCTTTGGTGTTCTACTGGCACCCTCCAGGTGCTGTCAGGGGATTTGAGGGAGTCTGCCAGTTAAAATGCTTGAATGGCTAAGTCAAGAGTACAAGTAAGGAGCCATTTCTTCTTCTTCTATTTATATTTTTCATGCCATACAACTGTCACATCTCATGCATTTGATTCTATAGTGTACTTATATAAAGCTTTCCTAAAACCTTTAGAAAAACTCTGCAGTTCAAAGCAGAGCTGGGACTTTTCCTGTACATGCAAATAGTACTATACATGGAAAACCAAGGTGTTCCTATCGATAAGTCCGTAGGCAACATACTGAGAGTTAGCTCTAAAAGCTTCAGCTATAGGTACAACACATGAAGCTAGGGGACACAGGCTGATTGAGGTGCTATCTTTTAGATGAGACTGACAGCTGAAGTCCTGTCCACTTATAGCCACTAAATGTCCCCATGGAACTGTCCACAACAGTACGGAGGTTATCTTGTCCTGGCCAAATTTCAATTTGAGTAATAATCTGAGGGGATCGAAAATTCTCCCTCTGGTTTCACTTAAGTTGTCCGTCAGTACTTGTACTGAAGTTAGGTGTACTATTTCTGTACGCTGATTTATTTTTTAAAAAAAGACGCTGCTTTTCACTAAAGAGGTAGCTGATGACTTCTTTTTTAGAAACCTAAAGAGACCATTAAACAAACTCTTTTTTTGGATGCCAGCATCACCTCTGCAGAGTGGTAGCAGAAATCCAGGGCCTTTCTGGTTGGCTTTCCAGTAGTGTCGAGTCTGCATTACACTCAATGCACATGTATTCACACTTCACTCTGTTTGCACACATACATTAGTCCTGCAATGAAATGGCCAACCAGAATGCAGGGCAAGCCCTTCTTTCAGGAACCTCAGTACAGCACCAATACCCAGTTCCAGGGTGCAACTCTGCTTTAAGTATTGACTCGAATCAGACTCTCAGGTAAAGCGCTAACTCTCTCACTGCTTGCACAGCTCTCTCTCTTCCCCCCAGCTGGCTCTACACAGCCTAGAACTAACCACAGGACTATGTGTCTTCCCAAGAGTTAATACTTACTTGCATGCTAAGGGTATGCCTACTCTGCAGCTGGGAGCATGTTTCCAGCTCAGGCAGAGAGACATGCAGTAGCTGCACTTGAGCGAGCACGCTAAACAATAGCAGTGTAGCCAAGGTAGAATAGTCCGCAGTTCAGGCTAATACCCAAGTGTGTACTCTGGAGTGTGGGCAGGTTTGTACTCAAGTAGCTAGCCCGGGCTGCCACCTGTGCTACTTCCACCTATGCTGCTAGTGTTAGCACACTAAAGCGAGCACAGCTAGCATGTCTGTCTACCCATAGTCCCAAGTGCAGTGCAGATCAAAGCATGTGGAAGACAGTGTGTAGCAGCATCACTTTACATAACAATGAAAAATGTGTTTTAGAACACTTTGGGATCATTCTGGATATTCTGGGATCATTCTGGATATACATTTCATGCAGCTCTTGGACACTATCTATATCAATATGGATATATATTGTAACTTTAAGACCTAATACAGTATAAGGGAAAGTAAAGCAGAAAAATATAATTAATAACTTAAGCATGTAATTTTATTTGTGAATGAATTGCTCATAAACTATTTTCATTGTTCTTCAGAACCTGGACCCAATCCTCCATTTTTAGTAAAACCCTGTGTTGCCTCTGCAGACGTACAGAATAAAGCTGGCAGATTGAGTCAGGCTGAAATTCCCTATAAGGGGGATTCTTGGGCATTATGGAGGTAGTAAATATAACTGAAATAACTTGAGTAGTTTAAAATTTAACGTATATTGCAGATACAAGATAGACGTGGCTATATAACTCATGTAGCTTGGTAGATTTTTTTTTTCTAGGGTGTCAATTTCAAATCTCAATTAAGCTATACATAAATGGATTTACTGGTCTGATCCCAATCCATATTTGTCCCTATTACAAAACCAGTTGCTATGATATGAAACCCTTGCTAGAGATGAGGTACAAAAAATTTGAGTCTGGATTCTATGTGAACAAATTACAAGTCAGGAATAAGCTGCAGAAGTATGGGGAATCTTATACAGTGCCTTCCCACACTTAGTTCAAGAGTTTTAGTTTCTCATTTTAAAGATTTACTCCTCAAAATAGGGGATTAAAGTAAAAATATCTGAAAAAAACTGAAATGAAATACATACTAAATCAAGCTCCCTTTAATCAGTTGTATTCAAGAATAAAATAGCTGTCAAAAAGGTGTTACATTGTACTGTAGTTATCACGCTAGCCTGTTTTCAGAATGCCTCCAGCAATATGGTTCTGGCTCACTCATAATGTCTGCAAGTTGTTAGCAAGAGTTGCATTAAATCATCTTGTCAGCGTCCTGGTTTTTATCAACTTAACTCAATCAAATTCTTCACTTAAAGGAAAAAAAAATTGTTTTCAGTTAACTAAGTCTAGATAAAACTGATTTCCCAAATCTCATTTTCTAGTTAATGTCTAAAACTCTAGATCTGTGCCTGAAAGGCAGAAATAAGGCACTTTGCCTTTTTGTCAGTTTCACAAAAAAGAAAAGAAATGGTGACATGAAATAACTTTTCACCTGGAAATGTAATAAGTCCCCCGCCCCAATTACAAAATAACCTGTTTAGCCAAAAAGAGCTTGTTAGCAGTGATTTTTGTTTTTTTAACATAAAAATCATAGTGATCTCCAAAACTAACAATTCCTTCTGAAAAGAGTTTGTGATAAAATGGCCCAATCCTATGAACACTTACTACGAGGCATAGCATAATGCTTATTACAGGTTCTAAACGTTCACAGGATTGGGCCCTAAATTAAGGTTAAAAACAACAGGATGAGTGACAAACGGAGGGAGGGCTCAAAGGTTGGGTTGATCCACAATAAGATTGCATGGATGCTGAAGTGTTCATTACCCACTGCCTGACACTTATTGCTGAGGATTTGGTTCAAAACGCAGGAAAACTTGTCTGTCAAATGGGATGTGTCTGACTGTCCCAATAGTGAAAGAGTTAAAAGGCAAAGAACTTCCTGAATAAAGCAATGATTCTGTGAGTGCTTATGCACATGCATAAGCATTTTTGCACTTGCAGCAGGACCTAAACAAGTTAATTTATACTTAAGGAGATGGTGGTGTATTTAAAACGGTGTTAACACTCTAGGCCGTCACTTTAAATTTCAAGATTTTTTTCTGGGTCCTGCCCTGCAGGTAGGAGGCTCTGTAGGGAAGCATGTGATGTCAGCTTGGCAGCAGTCAGTTTCCTGACAGCCAGCCTAGAGTAAAGCGGGGTGAGTTGTGCCTTCCTGCTCTAGGCAGCAGCCTGTTTTGTCTCTGTCTGGTTTTGGGTTCTTGTGTGTTATCGTTCTGAATTCTAAGAAATAAAGTAGTTACATTGCAACCTTCCAGCAAGAATATTTAATATTTGTATCTAACTTCTCTGTGTGTATGCTATGAACATGATGGTTCTGTGTTGCATTGGATATAATTGGATATATTTGTATAAAATATAAATTAGAGCACCGTGAGTATGCTCTAACCTATATGAAGGGCCACCTTTACACTAAGGTTGGCCACAGAAGAGAACTGGACCCATTCTGTTCTCTAAAGGGCCTGATCCTATGCCATAGAAACCAATGACAGAATTTGTGTTGGTTTAAATGGGAGCTGAATCTGTCCCTAAAGGTTTTGAAAGCCTGGATAAAAATGAGCTGGACACAGTTCGGTTTCCTTCAGGTCACATGGGACAAAGGGGGACAGAGAGCAATAAAATAAGCAACAACAAATGTGATGTTAAGAGTTAACACTAAAAGTTAAAATCAATTCTGTTACAGAAAACAGTAGCCAGTTTTCAAAGTCCTGGCAAACATGTTTTTGAATCCAATAAACATTGGGCAATGAACATGCCATATTTAAGGCCATTTCAGCCCTCTGATGCCAAAATTCATAATACAGAGTTTATACGACATGCTGAAAAATGCCTAGAGAACTTTAAACAATAATAACTAGAGAAGGTGCTTGAAGGATACTGGCACCTGCTCACCTTTCTCTGCTAAAAACAATCTAAAATGTACATTATTTTAATTACAGTAGCTAAATACCATAGCCAAGATTTTCAAAATTAGGAGCCTACATTTAGGCCAAATGAGTGCCCTGATTTTTAAAGTGCTGAGCATCCAGCAGCTCCCATTGAAGTGAAGGGGTACTTGGCCTGATTGTTTGAAAATGCTACTTATTTAGCAGCCTCAGTATAGACTTAGAAGTCAAACCTTAAGCTCCTATTTTTGAAAATCTTGGCCAAGATCAATTGCAATACAACATACACTCTAAGCAATTAAGATGTTACATTTGCCATATTCCTCCTCAGGTTTAGAATGCTATTCTCTTGATTCCTGATTTGTTTAACATTTGAAGTTATTTTCTCTTCTCTGTGTTTCAATCCCCTTAACCATTTTCCTTTTTGAAAGATGGCATCTTTTTTGCTGTCACTTGATCTTCAAAATGGTAATATATATGTATTCGCTTCATTCTGTCAACAATACTCTACAATCGCCAGTTTGCCCTGAGGTTTGATGATAAATACGCCTCCTCAAGTTTTCACATCCTAGGTAACTTACTGTGCTGTGCTGGAAATGCAGTCTCCTTATGTGGCTTTGTCAGAGTGGGACCTATCTGGGTCAAACTGTGAACTTCCATTTTGTATTGGGGCTTCCATTTTTTGTTGTGTGCTGAATTCATATATAACCTTGCCCTGGGCAAAGTTATTATGATGATTTTCAGTCAGTTATCCTGTCCAGGAAAGTTACTTGACACCTTATTGAAGAACTATCACTGAGAAGAATCGAGACAACAAGCTAAGACCATTGACTTGGTCTCTCAACTGCCAGCCCATCCCCATGGAACAATGGACTCTCTACACAGGATCTCAGAGGCAGAAGGGAAAAAACATGCCAGTGGAGCAGACTGTATTTAAGGAGGGTTGCCTGTATGTGGAAGGCGAGAAGTGGAGGGTGGGGCATCCATCCACATGCAAGAAGACAGGGCTTTTGAGAGAAGACATGAAGCCTGAAATGCTGACAAGACCTCTGACTTGCAGAAAGGGTGCATCTTAAAACTTCTGTTAATCTGCAAGATCTGTAACTCTCCAGTGCTTTTTAAAGACTTCTTAAGTAATTCCTGTGCTAAGCCTGTATTTCTTGCTTAATAGCCTTGTTGTTCCTGAACAGGTTAAACTAGAAGCCAAACTGCCCCAGCTAGGTGGAGCACTCAAGGTGCATGTGTGAATAATTGGAGATCTTGGGAGATCTGAGGCCCTGGTTGGTTCCAAGGTATGGGATAGCTAGACTGTAGAGTCCCCCATCCAAAGAAGGGCAACAGGTCTAGAGGTCTGAGTCTGGGAGTATGCCCTAGAAACCCAGAGCTAGGAATAGGGGCTAGACTCATCCCAGACTCAGATGGTTTAGAAGAACTTGGGATCCAGTAGTTGGGTCCACTTACTTCTGATGTGTGACCATCCAAAAGGGGGACTGACCCAGGTGCTATGAAAAGCATATACGCTATCTTATAAATCAAAGAATAATGCCTGTCCCCACTACTTATGGGCACCAGCACTGCCCAGGTTCCCCACAGTGGTGTGCAGCCTCACCCCCATCATATCTCTTAGACGCTGCAGTTTATTGTGGTTTAAGATGGCTTGCCCATACCTTACACCGAAGAATACTCCCCATCCAGATCTGGGTTCTAGTTGCTTTTTTATGCAATCAGATCAACAGAGAATCTCTCCCACAGTTCTAGGAAGAATGTTTAAGTTGACTGTGTCCCTTTAAGGCACTGTTTACAAAAAGTAGGACAACTGTTCTGATGAAAAAACAACCAAACATCCGTATTCTCATGCATGCAAATGACAAGAAGTCTCCAAGAGTTTGCTACAAAGAGAGGCCAGTGGTTACAGCCCACCCCTAGGAGCTGGAAGACCCAGGTCCAAATCCCTGCTCCAGGTGAATGAAACAACCAGTGGGTTATTGGCTATTCTGGGGTGGGAGGGTTTCTCTTTCACTATTAAAGAAAGTTTTCAAAATTCTAGTTTTCATACCTGTGCAGAAAGAAAACTGTCCGAATCTCTATTTTTTTGTGAGATGGAAAATGTTTTCTGGCTAGCCCTGCTCCTAACTCAAAATGCCCCTTTACATGGAGTATCTTTTCAAAACACTATTTGCCCACTCGAGATGGGTAATTTTTAAGGATAAGTAAAATCATTATGTCTCCCTTCTCTCATCCCAGAATCATCAACCTTCCTAGTAAAGAGTAGGTGGGCAGATTTTGTGCCTGACTTGATAACTTTTCATGACAGTCCTGCAAAGCTGACTTACAGGATATCTTGATTACAGGAAAGTCAGAAAATCTCCTAAGGCTTCATATCTCAGTGACAGTAAAGTTACTAAGGCTTTGAGATTTCTGGTAAATATACAATCATACATTCTAACCCTTGCTCTCTCTGGCATTTACAATGGACGCCACATCCCTCACCGTAAATATTCCCTTGTTCAAAAGGAAAGTCAAAACATAAGTCAGGAGGTGAAGTCAGCCTTGTCAGTCACTCAGAGGCATTTAGCAAGACTGCTGGGTTTGGTGCTATGTTATCTTCCTGTGGCCAGCCTCTATTAGAGTTCTACAGAGGTGCTTGCTGGAGTCAGGAAGGAGGTTGATTGATTCCCAAATGGGCATATGCCAAATTTTAGGGTGTGCTGTTTTGTAGGGCAAACTCTTGCCTTTCCAGAATTTCCCATTATAGTAATTCTGGAAGAAGATGCCTCAAAGTCAGTTTGGGCCTCTCCTTTGGAAAGCAGTAGGTAATGAATTGTCCTATGGAGTTGTTAGTACTCAACATTTAATAAAGTAGAGCACCTCCTGTCACGCTGGCTGGATAAGGGGGACCCTTGAGGTGTATTCAGGAGCTCTGATTACTTCCTTCTATACCAGTCTCGCGTTGGGGGTGTCACGCTGGCTGGGTTGGAGGAGGGGGGGAGCATTAATGATATTGTTTGACATCAGTATGTCAAAATCATAATAATTCATGTGAGAGATGCTATGTCAGGTACTGTTAGAAAGGCTATAATGTGCTAAGTAAGATGATAATGTTTATGTTCATGTGTTATATGTGTAAAGGAAGTTATGGATATGTTTGAGATACCTATTTCAAATTGTGCTGTCTGGAACACACCCAGATAGGATGGCTGCAGAACAATAGCCTGCTTAATTGCCCATTAAGACATTCCCAGGTGCAAGGGGATCAAGGGGAGAAGCCTGATGAATCACCAGGACTAGCCCATGTGACTCTGGACTCCATTTTGGTGCCTGTAAAATTTCACAAGCAGAATGGCAAGGGCCAGAGGATATATAAGGTAGAAGCCTTAGAATCCATTTTGTCTTCAATCCTGTTCAGCTTCAACCACCTATCTACCTCTGGATCAAGTCATCTGCAACTGAAGCTGTGAAACAAAGGACTGAGACCCATTCAGGAACTGGATGTATACCAGAGGGACTATACAAGCCTGCAAACTCCACAGTTCTTCTAGAAACCTGATGTATATGGACTTTCAAATCAATTATATGTATCTGATTGCTTTAATCCTTTAACATTTTTCTTACTGTTTGTTCCTTTTTATAATAAACCTTTAGTTTTAGTTACTAAAGGATTGGCTGGCGGCATGGTATTTTGGGTAAGATCCAAATTTATATTGAGTAGGTACTGTGGCTGACCCTTTGGGGTCAGGGGGAACCTTTTTGGTAAAGAGCATAGAGTTTAAATAACTGGTCTCTTTACTGGACTTAGTGGCTGATTGGGGGCTAGAGACTGAAATGCAGTAAAGGGGGCTGTGTGTATTTGTGTCTGGCTTCTTGATAACCAGTGTGAGGAATCAGAAGCACTGTTTGTGGCTGGTTGGGAAGTCTGACTTCAGTGTCATCCACCA
Source organism: Emydura macquarii macquarii (assembly GCF_026122565.2). NCBI lineage: Eukaryota > Metazoa > Chordata > Testudines > Chelidae > Emydura > Emydura macquarii. The sequence continues at coordinate 7,107,642 of NW_027130698.1, forward strand.
GTGCTGGGAGAATCTGCTCTCCTTTTACAGCCTGCCCTGACCTTGGCCTTTTCAGGTGGCTACCCTAGGCACGGAAGGGTCATCCTCCCAGTCTAGCAAGGTGTGTCTGTACCGAGAATTCCCTGGGGCCACCCATATCTATGTGTGTTCTCTGACCAAGCTGGTCAGAAATAGGGCAGAGTTGACTCTGGAAATTTGAGGAATTGAACCTGATAGCCCAAAGATTCCAGAGACAGAGAATGTGAGAGCTGATGTCTTGTTCAAGGGTAAAAGGTCTGAAAAGGAGTCTATCTATGGCTGGACCAATTAGACAGCTCTCTGAACCACAGAACTTCCACATCTTCATGTTTTCTTGTGCTGTCCCCTGTGAAGAAATGCTTGTCCAATGCCATACACAGACCCATTCCAACAACTATTGGTGAAAATAATGAAGGACAAAGCAGAGAAGTGGCTCCTGATTTATCCCCACTGGCTAACCAGACAGGTTTCACTTGATATTGCAGTTGCTAATGGAATTACACAAATGGGATAAAATCATGTCATTGTGTATCTATTCCCCTCAAATAACCTGAATTACTTCCTCTTAGAAATTCACACTGGAAGAGATTTAAAAAGAAAAACCTGGGCATGTTTAGTCTGTGAGAGGATTTGATGAATCTTCAGCTGTGTTAAAGGCTGTTATAAAGAGTATGGTGATCAATTATTCTCCATGTTCACTGAAGATATAAAAGAAGTAATAGGCTTAATCTTCTGCAAAGGTGATATAGGTTAGATATTAAAAAAAATACTTTCTAAGGATAGTTAAGCACTGGAATAAGCTTCCAAGGGAGGTTGTGGAATCCCTGTCACTGGGGATTTTAACAACAGGTTAAACAAACACCTATCAGGGATGGTCTAGGTATACTTGGTCCTGCATCAGCATAGGGAGCTGGACTAGATGACCTCTCAAGGTCCCTTCCAGCCATACATTTCTAAGATTGCATGATTTTCAAATGAGACTAAGGGTGTAGGTGTCTAGCTGCCTTTGAATTTGAACGGAAGTTGGGTCCTTAACTCCCTTGGGCTAAAATTGTCAAAGGAGCCTAAATTAATATCTTTGTGAGAGCTCAATGTAATGAATAAATGTAATTCCATAGACAGAAGTTAACTCTTGCCTCCTCCCACTGAAGTCAATAGAAGGTTTGTGATGTTCAAAGAGGCAAGGATACTATCCTAGATTACTTACTAATTCCCATAAACTATAATAGGTCATCAAATCTTTTAGAGTATGGAATTAGGTATATGTGATGGGATACACCCTTGTATTTACACCCCACATGTTATTGTAATAAGCTTTGCACAAAGTATGAGCCTTGTGAGGTATCATTTGAAAACTCATGACTTGATGATTAGTAATATCCTAATAAAATATGTGTAACAACATTGTATGTGAAGTTATAAGATTCCTCTGTATGATGTTATTAACACGTTACAAATCCCACAGCCCCGCTTAGGCAGAATTCAGCAAACAGGTCCATCCCAAAACAAAGGAATACGTGCTTTCCCTTATTCATTTAAACAGTAAACAGAGTCATCAAGCAGGAAGGGAAAAGAAACGAAGCTCAAACAGGTGAAAAAAAAAACCTAGCAGAGAACGTCCTTCCACATAGACTCTTTGTCTCCTGGTTCTCAGATAGAAATGTTTTTCAAGAGGGAGACAATGTATTAAAAGGAGGGGCAAATGCCCCAGGGCTCCCTTCTCTTTCTCCTTGCCCATCACATTCTCTGTACCTAAGAAGACAATGGAAATAGCCACTGGGCTCGGCAGGGAAAGGGTCAGGGATGGTGGGGTTCAGATGCAAGAGTTTGGCCAGTAATCTTCCTGGAAGCATGTGGTGAGAATTTTTGCTTGAATCTAATATAGTTTGTTAAGTTAGGCACTAGTAAGTATTTTATCTTTATTTTTATGTCTCATTACTTGTACTCACTTAAAATCGACCTCTTTGTAGTTAATAAACTTGTTTTATTGTTTTATCTAATCCAGTGTGTTTAAGTTGAAGTGTCTGGGTAACTCTGTTTAAGGTAACAGGCTAGTGTATATTATTCACTTAAAGGAATAACAGACTTAATATATTTGGACTGTCCAGGAGAAGGCTGGACAGCACAGGACATACAGTTCTGAGAGAAAGTCTGAGACTGGGAGTGCGTTGGGGTCACCCGTCAATGTAACCAAGAATGGTGAGAGCCAGGGTGTGACTGGCAGGCTGCAGTTACAGATATGCATCTGGGAATGACCTGCATGCTGATGGTGGTTGTGAGCAGTCTACAACAGAAAGGCATTGCAAAACACCCCAGGTTACAGGGCAGGAGTGACACAGCCCCACACTGGTCAGCATTGTACCCTGGTATGTCAGAGCATATAAATGGGAGAAATATACTATTGCAAATATCTGAGCCTGAGCCTGATCATGCCCACAAGGCCCAAGCATGGAGGGGACGCTCCTCATGCAGTGCTACTTGAGTCCCCCCTTTGGAAATGTTAATAATGTTAAGAAAATATGACACATAAATATTGCATATTATTGGTTGATGGTGGAAAAAATTTGCAAACTCTAAGTCATAATTATGAATGGATGTATAGTGTTGAGTGCAGAACACAGTGCCATGTGCAAAAAGCATAGTATCGTGTGCACTGCACTAAAGTGCCTGGTGCAAAAAGTTGAGTGCTGAGTGCACAAAGCGGGAAAATGGGGCCCTCCTATTGGATAAACTGTTAATATATAAGACTTTGGGCAACTCAAACAAGGTGCTGTCCTCCCAGGTGGCAGCCCATGTTTTCCTGATACGTTGGTCCAAGAGAGAAGATCAAGAGGCCTTACCTGCTTGGGTGTGCCTGTATATGTGCATTCCTGTTCCTGTCATCTATTCCCACCTCTCTTGTTGCCTACTGTGATTCCTGCTTTCCATTCCATTGTCATTCCCTGTGGATCCAGTTCTGTGTTCACCTGCCAGCCTGTGTGCTGTCCAGCCCTGTTCAGGAATGCTGAAAGGCATTATGATATAACATAAGAAATGTTAATTGTTATTGTTTATCTCCTTTCCCCCTTTTAAGGCACTGTGTGGTTTGGGTCCCTGGGCTTTAGGCTCATTGGGTATCTGGTCTTTGTTCCTTGTTAAATCAACTGTTATTCTTTTACCTTAAATCATTTATAGTTTCCTTGGGTGTGGATGATAGATGCCTCTAAGGATGAACCTTCAAGGGTCTTTAGTATACATTTGGACCTGCTGCTGGTTAAGCTGTGAGAGATAGGCCCATTGGCTTTGTGTGAGTAGTGGGGCCAACATCTGTCCTCAACCACTCTCCCTGCCTGTCCAGTGACACCCCGCCCTGTGCAAAAAAATTGGTTTTAGTCCTTGTTAATAAAAGAAACAGTCACAATTCTTGACATGTTTATGAATTACGTTTCTAAAAAAGCTAAGATGATGATTATCTGAATTCAGATAAAAAGTCAGGCATCTCCCCTCTGTGGCAGACAGCTAAAATGTTTTAACCAAGTCTGTTTATACAAGAAAAAGATATTTGCTAAAATCCTTCATTTGTATTGATAAATTTAAAGGATGGACATTTATGCTAATACTCAGTACAGGAAACATGAGACAAGACCTAGAAAGGAAAGCAAATGAACAGTTTTAAAATAAAGGTACTAACCTGAGACTAAGAAGTAACCCAGGAGAAATATCTTAGAACTATTTCACATAAAACACTATCTCTTGGAATAGAAATTGAAGCACCCACTAGAAGTACATATTTATAGAAAAGTGATTTATCTTTTAAGGCCTGATTCTGTCCCCATTGAAATAGATGGGAATCTTCCCATTGACTTCAATTCGATCAAGCCCACAGTCTGATTGTTTTAAAAATAAACAAACTGGATATTTGGAGACAAGTTTCCTATTGTCATATGCTAATTTCAAGTTTTGCATGACTTACTAGGCAGAATTTGTTTTCTTTAGTTAACCTATGAGTCTTGGAACAAGAAATTTCTCATCTTTGCCCCTCTCCCTCTTGGCAAATATGATAATACATTTTGAAAAGTGGTACAGAGTGTTTTAAAGGTATGATAGAAAAGTGTTCGAGGACACTTTAGTAAATACTGCTTATTTAATAATAAATATTGATTATTTAACAGTGAAGCATCCAGATGCTGAAATGACAAAGTAGTGTTGGCAGCATATCTGCTATGTTGGAACACTGCATTGCTTGAGGATAACAGACAGTTAAGTACAGTAATCTTGGGAATAAATTTCATTTCTTCTAACTACGATGCCTCAGCATATGTTTTCTTTCATAACTTCCAGGTCACTACATTTTCACTATGATTTACGGTACTGCTCAATGGTGCTTCACTTGATGTTTGTTTCCAAGCCATCTTTTAAAGAGAAATTGGTAAAGTAACAAAAAACGAAATCAGTACTAAATGGTTTGGAGGTAATCTGGATACTTCCAAATATGGGCAGCCTAACAACCACTCCATTTAACCTTCTCAGTGAATTTGTATGCACCAGGAAAAGCTACGTGTTTAAAATCCCTTATCAAAAGCAACTACACTATTTTAAAAAACGAGAATGAGTTTGAAGATGTGTTGACTACTTACAGCTAGTTCGGAGATTGCTACCATGTTGCACTGCATCAGAAGACATACATGCATTGTGGAATTATGGGAACAGAAGATGTTTAAAAAAGGAAAGGAAGAAGCAAAATTACAAAGACGATAAATATGAAAAAAATATGGAGTTTAAAAAGCTTGAAAATCCAAAATTTCCCAGAAACATTATGGCATTCATTAGCAGCTCTTCTATGTGTTACAACATACTTTGCAAGCTCTATGCCTTCAACTTCCCTTCACATTACCAGGGTCCAGAAATCCTTTTCCATAGCAGAATTTAATAATTATGTATCTACATCTACTGCACTGCCAAAATTGTCTCTAAAATCCTAGCTACTTAGAACATTTGAGTGCCAATGCTATGCATGGTACTGTATATATGTACAATGTAACATGGCCTCTACCCTATGGAGCTTATAGCTTAAGTCAGACGAACAATGAAATGAAACGTAATAAAATAAGGTATGGTGCAAGTTTAAGTTGGTGGGCATTGTCTTAGTCATAACTGAAAGGCTTTATAGAGGTAGTTTTTAAAAAAGGAGTTTAAAAAGAAACAAAGTTGGTTATTTTAATCTGGATCTTACTCTCAAGTGAGTGACAAGCCTTTAATTGTTCAGCATCAGGCCTGTTATATGTAAGGGATAGAACTCTCCAAGGAACTGAACACCTTCTGAGAAGATGCTGAGTGGTCTCACTTTCCAGTCATGTCAGTAGAAAGTGAAGAAATTCAGGAGCATGTTTCAGGATCCAAGAAGAGAGAGACAGTTCCAAGCACAAGGAGCAGCATAGATCGAAGTGTGAAGATGAGAGAGAGAAAAGGGTGCAAAGGAAGTGAGTATTCAGGTGGCTTGGAAACGATGAGTCAGCATGAGTCTGAACAGAGCTGTGGAGTTGTGTATGCCTCCAGCCAATATTTATGCAATAAATGAAACACATTTTAAATCTTAATTAACCCCCAAAAGGGACTCGAAAATGAAAAATGTTACAGGAACGTTATGGAGCTGTTACACGCATTGCCAGCTCTTTTGTGTGTTAGAGCAAGCTTTCTGTCTTGTTTGCAATCTTGCAGAAAGCTGCAAAATACAGTTTCAAAAGGAGAGGTTCACAAAATCCAAATTACAACGATCTGCAGATTTGCTAGAGAATGGGTTTGATCATGCAGCAGATATGTGTGAGGCATATTTAAAATGAGATTCATACCACTAATTTCTTCTTAACAATATCCCTTCAATGTTCATGCTGTTCCCAATTGTGCAAATGATATCATCAGATTGCCAGGCAAATTGAAGCAATTATCCATTCACTCTTAACTAACACGCACACTGACACATTTGCTTTTTGGTAAGGAGAAATGATCTTTCAACTGGAAAAAAGATTGATCACTGAGGAAGTCTGTAGCTGCAGCTTATTTAATTGCTGAAGAAATGACAATATCCAAAATAAATGAAGTAATATTTTACATTAGGTGTGCTATAGAAAGAAAGCAGTGTCTATATTCTATGAAGAAAACATAATATAATATAAAGCATATAATAACACTTTTAAGCTAGTGTCCCGTGACAGAGACAATAACTGATAATTGATAAATAATTTGTATTTATTATGCATCAGAGTGATGTTATAATATCTTTATATTTCAGTGTATCATGCAGTGTACCCCACAAAACCCAGCACGAATTGGTAGCAATGACTAAATATATGTGGGAGTCTTCTTCTTTTGTATGGCTTTTGGTAGGTAGCAAGAATTACAAATTTATATCTAGATTTGATAGCCAGCACATTGTTGCAGCAGAGTATTTCTTCAGGCCCCCGGTGAAAGAACAAAGGGGGCATTCAAATATGATGTGTTCCATTGTTTGTAACTGGTAATCACAGAAGTAAACCGGTGTTTGTCTCATTTTCCATTTAAAGACTGTTTGTCCACATCTCTTATGAGATGTCCCCTGATACGATTCAGTCTGCACCAGTCTTTCTGACATAAATCAAAACCTCGGCAGGGTCAATGATGAGCTGTTTGTTTTGAGTGATCAAAATGCTCTGCGTGGCTCTCCATTGAGCATCAGAATCAAAGTTGAGTGTAAGGGTCTTGATGTGGTTCCATAGAGGGTTGCAGGATTTTAATTTTATCTTTGGCAGGTTCTGCAGGTCATCGTGTAACAGGATCCTCATATTTGCATTGACAAGATTCAGAAAGTGAGATGTTTGGGCAGCTCTTCTAATCTGTGGAGTCTAATTCAGCCACAGAACGTACAAAGGAAATTGTTGCAATTCGTAGGGTCCATGGACCAGAGTCCCATGATGTTCCGGCCAGTTTCCTAATAAGCACGACATGAGACCTGACCTTATCATGGGTGTTCTCAAGGTGTTGTCAGAAGGTCAAACTCCGGTCCAATATAACACTGAGATATTTTGGGTTTGCCTCAGGGCTAACACTTTCCCCACAGAACTGTACACCAAGTTTGATATTAGCCATTTTATTATTCAGATGGAAAGTGGTCACCATGACTTTTTTCATGTTAGGCCTAAGTTTCCAGCGCTGGAAGTAATTAGCCATTTTGCTAAGATCTCATGTCAGGGTGCAGCTGATGGTATGGAGATTTGTGTGCTGAGACAATGAAAAAGCCATGAGTGAGTTCTTGGTCTGCTGATCTGGCCACTAAGGTCTACCTTAAAGCGGCAGTAGATGAGGCATTCTCAGTGCAGACATTTCCCGTAAACACTACACATAAATAATATACATAACAACTATTAATGACACAAATAATAATGCACCCAACTGGCAATAAAGGCACTTTCCTGCAACCTACATGCCTTTCTCATACAAGCAACCCCATTGAAGTCAAGGTGACTACTTGTGTGACTAAGACTTACTGCTGTGAGAGAGACTTTGTACTAAAGATGCACACGTCACTCAGTGAAACTGGTTTACAGGGTGCTTTGATTTAAAGGAAAGGAGTTTTGTTACATGCTTGTATATTTCCTTTTGAGTCTTGTTGTTCGGATTCTTATACGGATTCTTTAGTTCACTGACTATTGGGATTCTATTGCCTGTGTGTATAATAAAGTTAGTTTTAGCTCTATAATTACTGTTCAGGCTTTTTGGAAAAGAGTAGTGTAGTATGGTTGGCCGTCCCTCCCTATCAGTCTGGGAGGGAGGCCACACTCCCTCCCTACCCTGCTTCGGCAGGGGTAGTCCCAGCTCGGGACTGGGGGAACAGTCTCCAAGCTATAACTAGTTCAAAGGCCCCTGATGCGGCAGCAAACAGTCCAAAGGCCACCGGTGTGGTCGGGGAAGAGGAAGGGGAACACAGGTCCACGCAACTCTACTGCGTCCCAGCCCAGGCCCCTAGCTGTGGCTGAGGGGTATGCCACGGGGTCAGCAGTGTCCCAACCGCAACATGCTGAGTCAGCGTCCGGCTCCCTGGTCCCCGGACCATGTGGCCCCTCCCCTAGGCTACTTTCTTCCCCCTGTCCCTCAGGTACCTGGTGTCCTGGCATCCAATTGCCCTCGTCGGGGTAGGTTGTAGAACCCCTCGATCTCGTCAGGGGGCGGCAGGTCGGGCAGTTCTTCGGGGCCGTCGGCGGGGGGCAGTTCCTCCAGGTCTGGCCCAGTCAGGGCCCACGCCCCGCCGTCGTCCCCTTGCACTTCCAGGGGCAGCTCCTCTAGGTCTGGCCCTGGTAGGGCCACCTCCTCCGCATCTGCATCTGGCAGCTCCTCCAAGTCTTCGCCTCTCAGGATCACTGGGTCCAACAGGGTGGGTGGATCCGGAGCTACCGCTGGGCCCCAGGCCTCGTGCTGCTCCTTCGCCTGCACCCAGATGCCGGCCCTGGTCCGCTTCCCCGGGTACCTGGTCCCAGTCGGCTCACCTGGGTACCAGGCTGCAGGCAGCTCTGGAGGGATGTCCTTCCCCTCCGGGAGCCGGCCGACAATTGAGCTCCTGGGCCTTTATTTTGTACTTTCTGTCCCACCCCCTCGCTTCCAGGCTGGCAGACAGGCAGTCTCTGGCTCCACCCCCACAGGCCCGGTCTGGTACTCCCTATCAGTCTGGGAGGGAGGCCACACCCCCTCACTATAGGTAGCAACAGATTCAAATTTATTTAGTAATTATTTAGAAAAAAGTTATGCTCTTGTCTACTTAGGCTTGCATTCAGGTTTCTGGTCTAGGGGTGCAGAGATTCCTCAGGCAATGAAACCAGTGCTGTTGGGCTCTGCAAATAGGGACAGGATTCTAGAGACTCAGAGAAGGCAGGTAGGAGTGGGCAAAGCTCAGCTAAGGGAGAGGTACGGGTGATATTTCTGATTCCACTGCTGCTTACATCTCCCCCCATCATAGGTGAGGATGAGGAAGTTGCTTCACTCACTCCATTAAAGTCGCCTCCCTGGAGCCAGCCCTCAGTCTGGAGATTTGGGGGGGAGAATGTTTTTTCTTCTCATCCCATTCAACAGCCCAGCATCTGGGCCAGCTATCTGGACAAGATGTTGGGGCTAGGACAAATCTGCCATGGTTGCAGAAGGCCCAAAACCCAATGGAATGGCATGTTTCCATTACATGGTGGGTGTAACACGGACTGGTTCGGCCCCGTCGTTGTGGCCCTTCCTCAGGCCCAGGCTTGGAGGAAGGCCACTGCACCTTCCAAAAAGGGGAACGTTAGTGTCTGGAAACGTTGCAGTCCGGGCCCTCAGGCAGGGTGGGCGAGCAAGCAAGCAGTGTCCTCTAGTCAGGAGAGCAGGGGACAGGAATCACTCCCTGTGTGGCAAGGACAAGGAGGAGGGGAGTGGGATGCAGGTCCACCCGACTCCACTGCGTCCCAGCCCAGGGCCCTAGCAACGGCAAAGACATTGCCACTGAGTCAGCAGGGCTCTTGCCACAACATGCCGACGGGGCCTTGCCCCAGTCTCAGCCACGGCTATAGCTGTCCGTAGGCCACTTCCTCCCCGTATCCCCAGATACCTGTATCGGTGGGATCCTCAGTGTCACTGGGGTACATAGCCCGCGGCAGGCTCACTAGTCCCTCTGCATCCACAGGCAGCAAGGTGGGGAGCTCCTCTGTGAGGGGCAGCTCCTCCAGGTCACAGGGCTCGGGGGATGGCTCGGCCTCAGGCAGCTCCTCCAGGTCAGGTCCAGCCTCGGGGGGGATCTCTGAGTCCTCAGGCTCAGGGGACTCGGTCCAGTTACTGGGGCCCAGAGGCCTGGCCCAGTTCTTGGGGCCAGTAGGCCTAGGCCAGTCTAGGGGGCCTGGAGGCCCTATCCAACCCTTAGGGCTTGGTCGCTTGGGCTGTCCCCAGGTCCTAGGCTTCGGGAGGCGCTCGCTTGGGGCAGTGGCCTGGCTGGGTTCAGGCCTTGGCTGCAGTAGGCGAGACGGCATATCTGCCTCCGGCAGTAGCCTGTCCCTCACTGAGCTGCGGGGCCTGCTTTTTATACTCTCAGCCCCGGCTGAGGCTCCGCTCTTCTGTTACCGGATTGGCCGGCCGGCGAGACCTATCTCTGGCCAGCTCCCCGGTTGCCAGGCAGACTGAACAGCTGGCCCTTTTTCTGCCTGCTCTGGGCGTTGTGGCCCTTCTTCAGGCCCAGGCTCGGAGGAAGGCCACTGCACCTTCCTACAGTGGGGCATAACAGCAAGACCTATGCATGAGAATCCTACAGGGTGAGTGGGTACATGCAGAATGCAGGTTCCCTGGTCTGTGGCCTACACTTCTACTGCAGTAGCAGCTGTGGATTGGATGCACCCAGACACTGTGATGGGTGCTTAGGATTTCATTCCTCAGCCTTTTATATCTACACCTGTGAAATCATTGTGTTAGCTCAATCTATTTAAAAATAAAAATGTGAATCTTCCTTTCTTTATTGATTGTGACTAGTTAACTTCCCTTTGAATTTGACTCTTATTTATATCTTTGTTTGCTTGGCTCAAGAGTTTTTTTAGCAGGGTATTAAATGTCTCTCCCCACAAGGGGCCAACACCTTAACAGCCTGAGCCGGAGGGCTGCATGTTTAAAATGTCAATAGAAAATTGAATATGGATGTTAAGAAAGAGATCAAACAAGGCATATAACACATATTTTGTATGACTTTTTCATAGCCACGCTAAAGCTAGCAGAAAATACTTTATCTGCTTATTAGCCCAATGTGCCATGGAATGAAGTATTTTCCTGGCCCTAAAACCATCGTATATCAGCAGGTGTTACAGAAAGCAGTAAGGGGGAAGTAACAGAAATAGCTAGGTGTAAGACAAGGTTTCATTTATATATTATTTCTCTAGTGTCCCTTTGGGGGCAGGGCGAGCCCTACTCCTGCCTCAGAGTCTGGGGCAGAGCCCCCTGGCTGTGCTGTTAAAGGTGTTGGCGACTTGGCACTCTTGCATGGGGAAGTCAAAGTTGTTCAAAACAAAAAGTCAGTATGCTTCCATTGCCCCAAAAAACTAGTCCTTGGCCTTTGGGAAATCAAAGGGGATGGGGGAAACAAAAGACAAAGACAAAGGGACTGGCCCTCTCCTTTCTGAGGAGGCCTGGGCAGTCACGGCTCTCAAGCCATTTTTCTGGTCTGCCTCCACAGGCCTGGGAGCTCTGGGCTGCCATCTTGAATTAAGCAGGGATCTTCCCTTTCAAGGATCTGCCCATCTCTAGTCATGTTAAGTCTCACAGGTTGAGGCATTCATGACTGCTGCAAGAAATTTCTCTGCAGAGAACCTGCACCAACTGTATGCCCTGGCCATTTTTAATTTACTGTTTATAGCACTGTCCTCATTTGCTAAATCTTCTCTGCCTCCAACCAAAATCAGGAGCCTAGCTATTACCATCAAGCTTCATGCATGCCCCAAAGGAAGGGATGAAAAATCATGCATCCAGTTATTCCTCCCTTCTGCATCTCCTCACCAAGGGTTTTGGATTTGCTTCATTCCTGAATTCTGTCCAGTAACAATGAAATAATGGACCATCTCAGGACTAATCACTGGTTTTTTGAGTAAATGATTGTACTCTCTCTCTTTTTGGTGTCTTTAATAATTATAATTACTGTTATGTATCATCAGGGCTGGCTGAGGACAGGTGGCAGACAGTAGTGTGCGTTAGTTCATGATGAAGCAAGCCCAAGGGGCAGAGTGGAGAAGGATGCAACACAGTGGGTCTTATTGGGGCAAATAAGCTTCCAAGTGAATGACTTTACAAGAGATTTGCATGCATTAGTCCTAATATTTATCCTCATTATGTTGTTGTAAGGGGGTGTAAAATATATACAAGACAGGACATTTACATATCCCCAGCCCTCCTGCAACGGGTTTAAGCCTGTCTGTGTGTGCTATCCCTGTGATTGCTCTCCCAGTCCCCTGATCATTAGACACATTGGAATGATGCATTATGTTAGCCAGCCAGCCAACAAAGAGGGAGCAAAATCAATGATTGAATTAGACAGCAAGCATTCTCATATTGTGTGTAAAATGACCTGGCAGCCAAGATGACCTGATAAACCTCCAGGCACAACAAACCAAGAAACACAGTCCTTTCCAAGAACTTTAGTCTGTTTACACAAGGAGTAGTGATAGAAGCTCTGACAACACGGAAGGCAGATGGCTGAGACTCTTTTCCTTGCCCTCCATGACCAACGAAAGTAAGTAGTAACAGAGATTAACATCAGACAAATTGTATAATCTCTCTGAGCTTTAGTTTCTCCATCTGTAAAATGAAGATTACAATTATTGTGTAGCTCATACGAGGGTTAAGCTTAATTCAATATTGCTTGTAAAGAACTTTGACATCTACAGAGGGAAGACAATCTAGAAGTACAACGTATTATTAGTCACATAGCTATATTCCTATACATTGATTTAAGGAATGACATACACATTCTAGCTTTTAAGAATAGATAGTAAATGACTCGGAATGAGTAGTTTCAACATTCCCTAATCAAGGCAGATGATTTGGGTTTTGTCACTCAAACTTTCCCGGAATGATTTTTAAATCTTTATTCAAATCTTTATTTATTTTAAAAGATTAGGATCCAAGAAGCAGAGTGTGATTCAATAAAAATAGTCATACCTGATTGAAATTCCTTCTAATTTATTAACAGTTACATTGACTAATACATTGACCTTTCTATGACTGGACTAACTCTTAACATTACCATAATGCAGGCAGAAACGCCTGATTTTGTTATCACTTGTAGATGGTCGGCACATGGCTTCCCCTGCTACTCCAGGCCTCTGCCACACAAACTACTCGCTGTTCTCAGCTTCAGGCTCCCATCAATGCTCTTTATGCACAGGCGGTTTCCCACCACCATTTATGCACACACACACACGCACACACACACACATATGAGAGAGAGATTCCAGGATCAGAGGCCACCCAATTCCAGTCACTAACACAAGGCAGCTCACCTCCAACTGGTTTCTCCCTCTCAAGCTGGTCATTCACCTCCTTTCCCTTTTCTGTGAACCTTTATAGGGCCTGCCTAATGATCTTAGCAGCTGCTCCCTCTTGGCCCACTCCCTGCAGGCTCACTCAGTCAGTTCCAGTCCCCTGTTAATTAAGGTTTCAGTGGCAGTGGGCTGGCTTAGCCTTAAGTTTTCAGCCAGCATCGTGTCACACACTCTTATCAATTTTATACCTGTGCAATTCTATTGACTTCACTGGGATCATTCCTAATTTATATCAGCACACATGAGAGCAGAATAAGGCTGAGAGCCTTTTTTTCTGATACACCTAAAATTCTACATGTTTGTCATATGTATATCAAAAGGCAATGCTTATAAAAAATAATGTGAGTCAGTTGTTATTCTAGGAATTCTAGGAAATTAAATATTTATTAACGTACTGCATGGGATTGTCATCTGTTTAAAGTAAAAACAAAACTTTGATCCAGATGCAATAATTTGGTTGAACATAAAATATGGCTGATGCATCCATACAAGAAATCAACTGACAGCAAAGACTGAGAGGTGAAGCCCATAATGACATTTTCCTTCTTCCCATGTAGTCTTCAAAGACTTTTTTGATAACCTTTGTCAGCCATGGCAATTACAGATTTAGCCAGCATGCACTCTTAAGACCTTTGATCTCATGAGCTTGGATTAGTTTTAATGCATTTAATACATCACTTTCTCTGTCAAGCGGTTAACACTTTTCCTTTTCTGCCCTTATCCATCGATGAAGTAGAACTTTGGACTGATTTCCTCATTAGCCCCTAAAATATATACAGAGATAAGTGAGGCTTGTGTGGTGTGGATTGGGAGTTTCCTGCTACCTGTAAATTCATATAGACTGTAGGCTTCACCACAGTACTTCACTGACATACAATTTATTCTTCTTATTGGTATGGTATATATATGGTATATTTATTAACATGAACAAATGTGGAAACGTACACATGAAGATATATATATAAATCTATTATTCTCAGAACAAAAGTTCTGATAACACAGAGACAGTGAGATTTTATTTTTCTTTGTCTCTTCAATGACCTTCATTGACACAACGGCTGGGGCTGAGTATGGAGAACAGCACAGTGGCAGGAGGTGAGCGCCTCCCTCAAGCTGATTATTTGATTTAAGCAAAATTCTACTCTTTTCTCATCAGGTTTCTATCTTAGTGAATTTGACAGACCAGAGAAGCCATTCAATGCCAAATTAATTCTATAACTACTTGAAAGCTGCTGAATTTACACTCAGAAGTCAGATGAGGAAAAACTATTTTTTCCATTAAGGGTCATTGAAAATGTAAGTTATAGCAAACTGCTGCTTTGGGGATTGAAGGGATGTGAAGGGAATTGAGGAATTCTGTGTTATTCATACATAGTTTTCCTACAACATTAAAGGTCAGATTCTCTAGTCGTGTAACTCTATTGGATTCAATAGAGCTATGCCCATGTACACCAGTTGATGGCTGTGTCCCTAAATTCTTTACTCTTTGCAATCTTAGGGTTTCCATTAGATTTCTAGTTCTTCCTGCTTCTGGTTGACTTCTACCAAGAGAATAGATTTTTCTTATCAAGTTTGGCTTTTACCTACACAGTCACAGATGGGACCTGCATTTGCTGAGGTATGTGAAAATTTAGAACAACACAGAAGAGCTAAATATTGTGTAATTTTGATAAAAGTTCAATCTGAATTAGGGAAAAGGTAGTAGGAGTCGCAAAGGATTTATTTTGTGGGAGGATTCTTCTCTCTCTAATTTGAAAGCTGTTGGCTATAATGAAAGAACCCTGAAAAGTCCTACTATGTGTGTATTGTGCCTTATTTTTGTAGTTGTGCATAGTTAGGAATATGCTAACACTCCCTTAAAACAAAAAGCACAAGAAAAATGAAACAGCTCCCAGCAAATGATGGCTGGGTACTTCCCTGAAAGAACCACTCTTCACCATATTAACTTTAATGAGATGTATTTTAATGCTTTTCTTTTTACTTTGTTGTTAACAATTAATAAAGAGCACAGTATATTGGAGTCTAAAAACAGGCAGAGAGAGAGTCTTTCGTCTGAAGCTCAACCATTTCACCTTCACAATAAAAGAGAAAAAAATGTGATTTCTAAAGAAATCAATAACCTGACTCTTATTTTTTTTTATTCTGTATTGCCCCCACGATCCCTTGACTTCATGGCAAACTGTGATATTATCTGTCTCCCTGCAAGAGACAAAAATAAGAGGGCTGTCAAGATGACAGACACAGAAAGGCAATAGTTTACTATTAAACAAAGGACCTTCCTCAAATATTTAAAATGTTTCCTCTTTCTCATGTGTGTTTTGTGTTTTACTCACTAGTGCACACAGATGGAGTATGGAGGGTGAGGTAGAGGGAAACATAGCTAGAAGTGTTATCAGACCAGGCGTTTGCAGTGTCCACAGTGATGAGCACCTGACATCTGCATGTGGTGTGGTAGGCTCTACAGAAAAGGGGGATTAAGGCAGGGAGCTCACTTGGGCCTCTTCCAGGGTAGGATGTAGACATATGGTATGTAAAGGTCCTCTGTCATGGGTGGGGCTAGTGGCCCTCCCTCGCCGTCAATCTCCGAGGGAGGCCATACCTCCCGGTGTCTGCGTCCTGTGGGGAGTTCTATCAAAGAGGACAGTCTCCAGCCCTCACTAGGGCAAGCACACAGTTCAAGGCCTGGCCCTTAGGCAGGGCAGGCCCGACAGAAGGGACGCAGTCTCTAGTCCTCAGCAGGGCGAGGGGCCAGTCCCAAAGCCCAGCCCTTATGCAGGGCAAGGCAGGCAGTGGGCAATCACCCCTAGGTCGGGGTAGGAAGGGGGACACAGGCCCACCCAACTTCACTGTGTCCCAGCCCAGGACCCTGGCAGTGACAGGTTGTCCCATTACTGGGTCAGCGTGGCTCCAGCCGAAACGCGCTGACTTGGCTACAGGCCATAATGCAGCCGGATGGGTATCTGGCTCCCTGGGCTCCTTCCTTCCCCCCTTTCCCTAGAGTACCTGGTCCTTCGAGTTGTTCCCCCTCTCCTCGGGATATTCTGCCTGAGGGAAGTTCCAGAATCCCTCAGCCTCATCACTCAATGGCAAGTCTGGGAATGTTTCAGATCCATCCGCGGAGGGCAGCTCCTCTAGGTTGCAGGGTCCTGGGATCTCCTCTGGCTTACTGGGCTCTGTGATGTGAATGTAGCAATGATGCAGTGAACTGCCTTTGAGTCTATAGAGTCCTCCACCATAATTCCCACAATTACCTGTCATATATCTCCCCATGTTTTATACTCTTCAATTGCCACCGTCTTTTTCTCTGTGGACTGGAAATGACCCAATCTTCATGTTCCCTTGAGCAATGTTGGACTCTCCCCTTTTGTGCAGGTGGATTGCTGTGACAACTCGCTCCACCTAACTCCTGCACTACTATTTTAAAAAACATTTCTGTTCTCCAGCATGCTACAGGTTGGTTGGGGAACATCACCAGGATGCTGGTGTCCATCTGGTGTGACTACATGCAGAGACGTGATTTTGAAAGGAGCTA
Source organism: Emydura macquarii macquarii (assembly GCF_026122565.2). Lineage (NCBI taxonomy): Eukaryota > Metazoa > Chordata > Testudines > Chelidae > Emydura > Emydura macquarii. The sequence goes on from NW_027130698.1 coordinate 7,124,235, forward strand.
TGTGATAACCTCACACAGGATTAGAAGGGGTTAAAGTGGCCAGGTAGGCCAATTAACTGCCCAGGTTGCACCAGGAGCAATAGCCAGGGAGCAAGGAGTTGATTAAAGGAGGCTCAGCAAGGCAGGAATAGGTGGGGCCTATAAAGCTCAGGACCTGAGAACAGACAGGGCTGCTGGGAAAGGCTGCAGGAAGGCTGGCAGCAGCCACTCCCTGAGAAGAGGGAGGAGGGTTTTGGAGCTGGTACACCTAAGGAGAGAAGGGGATCCAGGTGTAGTAGGAAGCAGTCCAGGGAAGGAGCAGTGAGGCCTGAGAGAGGAAAGCCCAGGACTGCTGAGCTGAGGGTCCCTGGACTGAAAAACGGATTAAAGGGCAAGTCCAAGTTCTCCTACCAGCCACTGAGTGACTGGCACCCTGGGGCAGTCAGAGGGAAGACTGCTTAGGGCTGCGAGGGAGAAGGGACTTTGGTACCCTGGATGGGGGGACACTGAGTGACACAACCGGAGAGCTGAGTCCGTGAAGAGGATGCTGCGGTTCCTGGGATGAGAGAGGAACTGCAGACCTGTGAGAGAGACAGAATGATGGTGTGCAAGCTGTGGAAGGGGGCATCAACCTCAAGAGCTAATCCGCAGAGTGATCAGGAGGAGGTGACAGACCAGTTGAGAATGTTGCACACCATCACAAGCTCACAGAGCATTAATCTGTATGAGAAGATTTCCCATATGCTAGGTGAGCAGGGAATCCACTCGACAGCAGTGCAACGCAAGGAAAGAACTAAATACCTCAAATCCCTGAACCAGCAGGCAACAGATGCCAACGGCAGGTCTGGTAATGCTCCCACTCCTGCTACAGGGAACTCGACAGGATGCTTGGCACTACTCCTAGCACGGAGCCCACTGTCAGCCACAACATCCTCCTGAACCCCAAGGGTTTTATTGTGAGGCAGGAGGAAGGAAAGGGGGCCAGGGCAACAGGTAGCAGTACAGGGGACTCACATTCCCAGGAGCTGTCCACAGAAATTGATGCCCCCATGGAGGACACCCAGCAGAAAGGATGTGAGGATGTTCCTGACATATTCTTTCAGAACCTCTTCTGGAACAGAAAGACAAACCAGACTATGGAGATGAAGTCTGAACAGACTGTGGAGCAGGGACAGGACACTGATTCACAGCCTGGTAGGAGTCATACCATCATATATTTTATTATTACGGAGATGTATCCTGGGTTTATTAAGGCAGAATTTTTGGGTTATGACAAATAACGTACTTGTCCTAGAGGAGGGTATTTTATGCCAGAGGGTTGTGTTTTTACACTGCGTGGTGGGGATGCGCTTCAGACCCCCATATGGTCTATGGACATTCCTATCACCCCAATACCCCATTGCCAGATGAGTTATCCAGAATGGATGCCAAGTGAAAAAGAAACAAAATATTGTTGTTTTATCCAGTGTGGCAGCTGGTTATCCTCCATAAGGAACCTTTCCACAAGCCTTTGCCCTCCACCCCTGTGCTCCTACCCATTTCTACCATGCTTCCGCCACCACCACAAGATATCCAAGATGGATGCCAAGAAGGGGGAAAAAATAAATAACCACAGCTATGTAAACTTAACATTCTTTGTTTAATATTTAGTATACAATTAAACTATTACATGAGCATTACATGGTGTACTGCATAGCATGCATGAGTTAATAATTTTTCCAGTAATCTTTTTTTTAATATCAGGATTGAGTACATAATATTTTGGTGTATACCTTGGTTAACAGGGTATTGCCCCATATACTAGTGCTTGTGAGGCCATTTGGCTGCAGAAACTCTTAAAGTTCGTTGAGGCATTGCTTGTTGTTCATTGCTTGTTAATGTTATGGATATGTCCTTTGGGTAACACAGTATTATTCCATTTAGTTGTGCTTATACGTCTGTGAATTGGCAAAAAGTGTAAATGTATTTGTTTTACAATGGTGAGCCTGCCTGGAACAAAAGTCAGGGACACCACTGAAGATTGTCCTTTACAAACAATTTCACTTTTCCTTCCCAAAGCAAGTCCAAAATCCCAAACCTTTCTGTAACTCAAAAGATGAGTGCTATTTACCATACTTTGTGTCTGTGTATATCTCACACTTCCAATGCCAGAAATGAGAACATCTGTCCAAGAGGAACCATGAGGGAGCAGTTTCTAAAAATTCCCTAATGTTTCAAATTGTGGCCTTGGGTATAGATTTAAAGGTGAGTTTAGTTATTTTGCAATTAAGCTTAATTGCACAATCATTCATCGTGTGTCATTTTTTCCTTGTTCCTAGTTGCATTCTGTTTGTTGCACTGTTCCATATTTCTGCTGAAGAATTGATCAATAAATATTTTATGCTTTTTAGTATTGGGGCTATATTGGGCTTGTGCTATAACACACAAGCTGTATATATTTTTCCTTCTCCCCAGTGTTCTACAATTAAAGTTTCTAATTTTTATTAACTGAACCTTTTTGTGACTTATGCTCTTTGTGTAAATAACGAGAGTTTTAAGGGATTCTAAATAAGGGGTTTAGTGTCACAGAGGAAGAAATGATACATGCAGCCCCATCCAAGACACCTCTCATCGGACATATATGCAACCTCGTGTGGTTCCAGAATTCATCGCTATTAACTTTCTAGATAGAGAACCCATCAACCCACTACCCACAAAACAATGCATATTGGGGTACCATCATCCACAAAGGGAACCCCTAGTGTGTCCTGGACTGTGAACTAGCATGCCTCCCTCCACCCATGTAGACATAACAGGGTTAACAGATGACAGAGGGAACAGTGGGGCACAGTTTACTGTAGGCAATCACTGTCCAGGGTTATAACAGCTTTTAGGCCACGGTGTGTGCTGGGCTCTGAGGTGGGAAAGGGTCCCCCCACCATTACAGTGCCCTCCCCTCTCCTCCATCCATAAAGAAAGGCATGCGTTAGTAACTGACATAGGAAAACTGGCAACAAAAGTAATATTTATTAACAGTTCACACAATGTAGGGCAACAGGACAGCCTCAGGCACACGGGGTATACCTTATTTCCCTTGCACACCAAGAAGCAAACCCAGAGAGGACAAGTGTGCTTTCTGATTGCATGTACCTGGCCTGCAAACCAGTGGAGTCTTCAATCCACTTCCTACAAAAGTGTATCCTGAATCTTTGAAGATGTTGTGTGGGGCACAGCAGATCACAATCTTATGGACAGCACTGAACCTGCTGGCATCAAAATGTTCTGTAAATCATGCCATCTCCCCTTCAGCCCTGCCAAAGGCACACTCTGTAATCATTCTTGAACTGCTGAGCATGTAATAGAACCTTCTTCTAGCAAGTGCTGTGTTGTCAGTGTGTTTCACGTGCCATGTTAGAAGCAGTTATGCAGGGTCCTCCAGAATAATAGTAGGCACCACTACCCCGTTGATGATGACATTACTAGGAGAAAACAAGGTCCCAGCTTCTCCCAACAGGTACAGTCCAGATCTCCTGAAAACACTTGTTCTATGCACTTTGCCAGTGCTACCCATGGTGGTGTTTACGAACTCGCCTCTGTGTTTCACCAAGACCTGCAGAATTATGAAATAGTACCCTTTTTGGCTTACATAGTCTCTTGTTCCCTGTGCAGGTAAATTCTGGGCACATTGTGGAAGGTAAGTTATGGGCATGTTTGTCATCAATGGCCCCTGCATAGTTGGGGAGCCCCATTCTCTAAAAGCTGGCTATTATTTCTGGAAAACTTCTAATGCCAACCACAATTGGATACATCGTAGTAACCATTGTCTGGCAAACCTACACCACCACAGGTGACTTGTCTGCACCATACTGGTTAGTCATTGATCTATAGTAATCTGAGGTAGCCAATTTGCAGACGACAATCTGCTTCTGCATTGGTATAGTCTCCCTCAGTAAATTATTCTGGCACTGATGAGTCAGAGCAAGCTCCCCAGACAATTCCAGGAAAGTTTGTTTCCTCAGGCAGAAGGAAGTCACTGTGAGTCATCCCAGGTCTGCAGGATGACATGGTCCCACCATTCTGTGCTAGTTATCCTGTACCAGAAACACCATTCCACACATGGAAAATAAGTTGCAACTGCTTCAATCAATAGATCCATTCTGTCTGCCACGAATGGACACCCTTCAGAGTCCCTCCACTTTCTTTGTCTCAGAAACTGTTCCTAAAATCTCATTCAACATCTACTCTGCTGCATAAACCAATCAGTTGCAAACAGCGTCTGCTGATCAGATGGATCCATGGCTCATACATGGGATGGAATGGATAGAAGCTGAGCAGGTTGCACAGCCACATGTGATTAACAGTATGGTGGTCTGAAACTACTTCTGCACAGGCTTTGGATAAGGACAGACATGTTCTAGCACTAGAGTGGCTCCGTGTGGTGGGAGTGCAAAGAACTATGGGACATGCACCTACAAATGCAGATGTGGACCAAGATGCAGCTGCTGCATCAGTGTGGATATGGCTACATGGAGTATGGCACATGTTCAGTTCTGTAGTGTGGATTCTGCTTAGCTTAGCTAATGTGTGGACACATGCATGCAGGACAGTACATGGGTACGCTCCCAATGTAAATATAACCTTAGTCACCATCCTGTGCTTTAGGCCAGCTGAGTGCATGCTAAAGGCAGTGTGGCTTATCCACACTAGACTTTCCCCACGCTAGACCAAGAATAATTTCCTTACGCTTTCCTAATACCACCTATCCTTAGAGTGAATGAAAATTCTTCCACTCTTAATTTACAAGGATTGACTATCTTTGGACTCTCTATTTATTACTATGTAGGGTCAAGTTTTAGTTCAAGTGGAATAAGTTGCCTGAATAATCACCCAGTTATTTACTAGACACATCTTAATTTGGGGGCAGGCAACCTGGAAATTTAGATAATGGGGTTATGTATTCAGGATTTACACAATCTAAGCTTTATTTCTGAAGATTTTGATTAATCTCTCAATTATATCACCATAAATTTTGCTTTTGGAAGATGTGATGATCATAACTACGGTATTGTCTCATAGGTGCTGGAACTAGGGGTGCCCGAAGCGCTGACACACCTCCTGGCTTGAAGTGGTTTCCATTATATACAGGGTTTAAAATTTGGTTCAATGGGTCTCAGCACCCCCACTATAAAAATTATTCCAGCCCCGCCAGTATGGTCATTGGAGCCCAAAGAAACAGTTCTTAACTATTACATTGGCTCAGATTTCCTTTGTAGTATCCCCATTATGTGTGATCATATTGCAGCCATACATAATACAACTGTCATATATGCATGCATGAACTGAAATATGTATTCTCTTAGAAAGACAAAACACATGTTGTATTGTTACATAAACTTTGTTTGTTACATGTCATGAAGGACCTGAAACATTGGTACCTAGGGAAGTCATTATTAAAGCAATCAAGCAAGATTTGTGAAGACAATTAAGTTAAATGTTTTATGAGTTCTTCAGGATTCTCATTTATAAAAATCGCTAGAAACCCAGTCATTTGGCCGCAGCGAGTGTTATGGGCAGGAGGAAAGGGGAAGATCTGTATGTAGTGCATTTTTTAAAAAAAGAACAATATAGTAAATTTAATCACTTGTGACCTAAATAAAAGAATATGTTAAATACAAAATTTCAAAAGTGAAAATGTAATTGGAATTTTTAAACTATCAGGCTAGATCTTGCATCACTCAGTCAGACTTCAGCATAATGATGCAATCTTTTTACTGCCCCAGAAATACAGTTTAAAGGTAATTAAACCAAGCCTTCTCTACCAGCAAACAATGAAACTACTTTATAATATTTTCAGTTTGTTGACTGACCTTTACAAAAGTTTCTGGCTGGGAATTTTTCTTCTTCTCTTGAATTTGTTACAGCCGTTTCAAGAGATGAATAGCCATCTGCTTTGTAAAAGGTTTTGTACCGATAAATTGAGATAGGGCTATCTCTAGGTGGCCTCTTCTCAGATTAGGACACCCACTTGCCTCTGTCTTGAAAGATCCCTTCAATCTTGTGAATGTGAGAGAAAAGACTTTTTGTGACACACATTTATTCCATTTAGGTGTTATAGAAATGAAACTTTGCATTTATATGGAGGGATGGAATTTAGTGGATGAAAACTATTTCTTTAAGAAAATGCTTTTAACACTAAAATGTATTCGTACCCCAAATCATGCAAGAGGAGGGACTGGAAAGATGCCCCCACTTTCAGATGTTAGAGATAACGATGAGTGATGATTATTAGTTTAGAGTGCATGGTGTGCTCAGCATGCACAATGCATGAAAATCAGCCGTTTCTATAGAAGCCGCTGTCAGTTTTGTGTTAATTATTGTGTTGAATTATTTAGGAAGTGCAGAGACAGGAGGACATTTTTGTCATCTAGAGAATTTGGAATAGAGTCGTCAAGTGCTACACTTAATAATAGTACCATGCTTGTGTTCTGTGTCAGTACAGTGCCAAGCACAATTTGGTCCTGGTCCATGGCGAGGCCTTCTTGGTGCAATGCAAATCAATGATAGCAATTTTCAAGTGAGGATCTCAATGTATGATGATCTATATGAATTATAGTCCCCATTTGACAAAGGGAGAAACTGAGAGGTTGATCTGTATGTTAGTCACAAAGATCCTGCTCCTGTTCCTATTAACTCCTTTGGCAAAATTCCCACTATGTTATTGGTAGAGTCAGAAAAATCATCTGATGAAATATTTGGAATGAGTTTTGTGCTTGGGTATTTTTTCAACATATGTTGCACACATCTGTGTAGATATATTTATTCCAACACAATACAAAATGTAAGGCAAAATTCTCTTCTGCTGTAAATCAGCTGCTTTGGACCAGCAGAAATTTGGACCAAATGAGAACATTAATCCCTGAACTGACATTTGAATGGGATTTGGTCAAGTTTAAAAACGTGAATGTAATAGTTTTAAGGTTTATATATTGAATTTCAGAGTTTAGTTAAAATCAGACAGAACTATTTTTAAATATAATCAAAATTGTTCTGGCAAGGCACACACTTTCCATGTAAACCTCAGTGTTTTCCTTTGCACTGCAGATGTTAATCACTATGTGTCTTGGAAAGTTTGCTACCACACCATTTTACTAGATCTGTGCCCACGTATTGAAGGGCATGACCAAGTCCCTAATGGATAGCATTCTTTATATATAAGAAAGATTAATGCTGGCTGTTTGGAAAGTAATGTAGTCTGAGATGAAGAGAAGATGACCTGTGATCAGGTGTGAAAAATGAGTTAATTCTACTAGATATTGCTTGGTAAGTCATCCAGTGTGCAAAAAGAGAAACCCTATTGTTTTCTAGAACAAAAATGGATTTCTGTTCAACCACATCCTTGATAGCCAGGTGCAAGAATTAACTGTGCCTCAAAGGAATGGCTGACACACATTGCCTTCTCAGCTACTCGTGGGCTGGGGCAGTTTACACCCCATCTTTTCTTCTAGGCTGCGTCTGACTGTACGGTCTAACCCTTTGGGTCTATATGTCTAGTAACCATGTTCTTGGTGTCCCCTTTATTCAGATACTTGCCACATTTCAAACAGCTGAACACAACACAATGAAGACTTCTGTGTAATAACATTTCTTTCTGAAAGTTTTCCATTAACATAATTGAAATGCTAATTAATTATTTCCTTTTGTTTACAAAATCTAGCAGGATCATTACATTTGACATTCATAAACTGAAGAGTTACTATATTGCTTTGAAAATAGATTGTTTTCTCCTTTTATTAAAAGTATGTGTAAAACTAGAACAACTAGTAGGAATTTATTTTTCTGTTATGCAAGCTTTGTTGCAAAAGTGGGGTATGACTACTTTTATTTAAGAAGAAGATTCTTGGCTATGAGGGTTAAATTGCATTACTTTGCTTTTATTCCTCAACATTGACCAGAACTCTTAATTTACAACTTATGCTATAGTGAATGGAAATATAAACTAACCTGCAATATCTTAGTACAATCCAATACTTGGTTAGCATTTTATCCATCTGGCTCTGATTTGCTCAGAACAAAACTCAGATTTAGGTTTTTCTTGTGGAAATAATAGAAGCTGTCATTACAACTTGCTAGAAGTAGCGAAGTCAGATAAAAGGTCAAAGACAATGTGTGTCCCCCCTACCAAGTCACTTAACTATTTCCTTGGCTGCAAGCTAATTTGTAAATATTCTTCATGAATAAAATAGTGTGCAGAAGAACCCTCAAAAGCCAAATAGACCCAGAGATAGTTCATGACACTTTAAAAAATAATTAGCTAATTAACATGCACATGCTATACCTTAATTTGCATTGATGATGTACAAAAAAGATTAGTTTATGACATTTCTTGCAGGTAGTATTTCACAATTGTGGACTGGGCCATTTTAGGAACTTAATATTTTAGAAGAGATACTGTGATTAAAGGTTGTGAAAATCTCTATAGGAATAGTGTAATCATCTCCTAATTAGTGATACATGGATATAAAAGGTATGTCTAGAATAGGATAAAAGATGCATTACATTTTAAAAATGTGCTAGCTGACATATTTTAACCAGCATGTTTGAAACTCCATAGTGTACACAGGAAAAAATGAATATTAACCCTCTTCGCTTGTCATGAAATTTAGGGTTCACCTCAGCCAGTTAACATGTGTTAAAATAAAAACCTAATGTAGATGGAGTAAGTTGTAAACTGTGTAAGTTATAACATGTTGTACTTGTAACACTTTTAAAAAATGCATTTCACCTTTTATCTTAATCCAAACAAACCCAATGAGTTCATGTAATTACTAAGGATTAGATTATGTTTGATTAGTGTACAGCTACAGGAAAGCATGAAGGTACCAGAAGTTTGTATACTGCTTGTGTCATATACTTAGCAGGACGGTATAATCATATTCCCTATTCTGCCTCCTACAATATTAACACCCAGAGGAGGAGTAAAAGGACCCCAACTTCTGCCCACCTGCTACTGGAGAAGAGTGCAAGGGCAACTGTCCAGTGAATGAACTATGATGTGTAGCAGTGAGTCCTCTTCCACTCTGGTATGGTGTGTTCCAGGAGTAACAGTTCCCCAGAGGCAGAATGCAACATGTGATCTTATAGTTGCTGTGCAATTTTACACCACTTATTAAGGACTATACCTAGCAGATGCAATGGAGTCATACATGTATGCAGTTCCAAGACCTAACCCACTGTGGTTTCATTTAGGTCAATTTCCTATGGCCCAGATATACTACCTGAAAACAGAAATATTATGGCTAAGAAATTATGGCACAGAATGTAATTTAAGTTTAAACGACAGTAATAACCATCTTTTTACTTTGCTGATAATGTCACTAGATTTAAGTCCCATCAGGCCCAACTGAATATTTAAGTAGCTCATTATATATAGAGATATTTTTAATGTCTATACACCATGCTATAATATATATATTGTGGTGTTGGCCAATTCTTGTATCATTGATGCAAAACTCCTATGAAAGTAAATAGGTAAGGAGGGTAGAAATACATTGTATAATTTATTATAGTAAGAACCGAGTCTGCAATCTCATTCATATTGAATAGCATGGTGTATAGATATACACTTACATGGTATATACACGTATTCATATTTAACTAAGGACTAGGCAAAATGAGTGATATATACAGAAAGAAACCTAAACATTAAAATCCCTGTGAACTGTTAACAACACAGTTTACAGTAGTTAAAAATCCACATATATTTTGTCTTATGTATTCAAATGTTTATACCATCCAGAACTAAATCATTGGTAATATATGATTGGCATTATGTTTAGTTTTTCATTACTATACTGAAAAATTTCCTTTTAATTTTTCAACAGTAGGTTATTTGCTTCTTCAGCATTATATAGATCTTGACTTCCTAGTTATCTGAGCAATAAACACAAACTGAATTTCTATAATATAAAATGTTTACATTAGTAAATGGAATACAGCAAACTCATTAGATACCTTGATCAATAAAATATTCCCATAGGTTTATACTCATATTAAACATTAACCAGTGAGAAAAATATTTATTTGATTATTAAACTTTCATTAGCTTTTATCCACCACCAGAGAAAGTAATCCATTTTTCCTCCGGCAAAAATGCTCAGCTTTTGCTTTGAAAGTGCTTGTTTTCTTTAATATGTTTTTAATAGTTAATTAAAAATAAACTGGGATCCTTTTCATGGAACAAAATACATCCAAGAGCTGTAGAAATAAAAATGTATGGCAGCAAATTAAACGGTATTCCTAGATATTTTAGTTACAGTATATACTGGGACCAAATTTTGCTTTCAGATGGTTATATTCAGTTGTCATTGAATCCAGGCAAGGGCAGAAATTCATCATAGGGGTTTACCATACATAAGTGATAAAGGAGAGAAGGTGAGATTTTGAAAAGCACTCAGTATTGGTCTAACTCCTATTCCTATTCAAGTCAATGATAAAACTCTCATTGACATCAGTTTAAACAGATTTAAGTCAACTCACTCAGAATTTTCATGCACAGAACCAACAGGAAGGAAAAGGGCTTTTTTTCTCCTGTGGGTATGTCTCCACTGGAATTGGAGGTGTGATTGCAGCAAGATTTAGCATACCACCTCCCCTCCCCCAATGATTGAATCTAGCTAGTCCGTCTAACAATAGCAGTGAAGATACAGTGGTATTGACTTCAGTGCAGGTTAGCTATGCAAGTATTTACCCAAGATCCCTGGCATGTTTGTACAGCCCATGCTGAAATCTGTGCTGCCACGTCTACACTGCTATTTTTTGCCATGCTAGGTATATTAAAGCTACCAGGGTATGGACAACCATCCTGAAATCAGACTTCCACTTCCAATGTAGACATACTCTCCACTTCTATTCCCATTAGCACACACACCTGCAATTAAAACTTGGTGAACTAATACCTGCACATGAAGCTGCGAGAATGTAATGCACATGAATACAGATAACACTTTTTAGGTATGACTGTACTTTGAGCTGGAGGAGATATCTCTGCATTTTCCCTGATCAAGCTAGCATCCTAAAAATAAGAGTGTAGCCATGGTGGGGTACGCGAGGCAGGCACAGCTTGCCACCCCAAGTACGTGCCTGGAGTCTTGGATGGGTATGTACTCAGGATAGTTGGTCCCTCCCTCCTCTTGTGCCACCTTGGCTACACTTTTTTAGTGTGATAGGCTGATCAGAGCTAGTGCAGGGATATCTCCTCCAGCTGGGAATTAAACCTCCAGCTTAAAGTACAGCTCTAAGTACTTCACTCAAAATACAGACATACCTAAAAAGTGTTATCTGCATACATGTGCATTACATTCTTGCAACGTCATGTGCAGGTATTAATTCACCAAAGTTCAACTGCAGGTATGTGCACAAATGTGAATGTAAGTGGAGGCCTGGTTGACGAGCCACTGAAAATTTGGTTCTCAGACTTTTGTGCATTTACTGACGGAATAGTAATTCCTAAATCCTTTGCACGTGTTCAACAATAAAAACAAAGGGGAGATGATCAAGCTTCAGATATGCACCCCTCCCCCACGAATATCAAGGACTAGTGCCCCCACTTTATAATAAATGTATAACTCAAACAGGGCTGAGCCAAAAATGTTCATATTTCCCTCAACTTCAAAACTGTGTTTTGTGGCTGAGATTTTCATACTGCAAGACATAGTCTGTCACAGATAAATTCCCACTGATGTCTGTGGGAATTGCACATGCTGATCCAAGTGTATAGTCATAAGTTTCAGCGGGAATGAATTTAATTTTAGCAAAGTTATGAACACCTCCAAAGAAGAGTGTATATAATGGTGAGTGCAACACAGAGCACTCTCTGCAGGTATCACTCTAATTATAGATTTTTTTCACTTTAGAATGCTTTTAATTTGGACGTTGGGACAGTGATACCATGTATTGTAAGTAATTAATGCAATATCCTTTCTTGCAATCAACTCTGCTATTCTGATGTTAATTGAGTCTCCCTCTTATAAGGCTACCCTACTCTAGTTTGTCGGCTCAGTCTGATTCTAATATGTTTCTGCATATTTTTAATATAACAAGAACAGCCTCTTAGATTACATTATTTATTCTTTCACTCATTTAACTAGAAAGCAATATCATCAGAGAATGTAAAACTTGTCATTAGCAGGGCTATCTTGGTAATCACTCCAGTGTACACTGAAACTTTTCAAGGAGGTCTGATAGTAAATTACGGAGACATCTATATTTTTCATTTTCTTTGGACAGTTAGTTTACATCTACTATAAATGTAAATCTTGCTCAGATGTGACTCTAGTACTGTATAGGATATTTACTGCTTCAGTAAAGCTTCACTTGTCTTTTATTCTGTCTCTCAGGGCTGGCTGGTAGGCCAAGCAATGCAGTCATGTCTATGTGAAAGAAGAAAAGTAATGATGAAGTCTGGTACTTGGCATAATATCCTTCAATGTGGAAATTATTCAGCAGAATATATATTCCTGGAAAACCAAGAATTATGACCTATATTTTCAAAGGGCCTGCACCCAAATGTCACAAAGCCTAACAAGCGTATGCAAATCAGCCACCTGGAAAGAATATACCTGTGCAACCCTGACTTGTGCATGCATATTTGGTGTTTTACATGTATGATTTTGAAAATATGTCTGTATCTTCTTATAATGTCAGTGAAATTTGCTACTGAAGAGTATCTCAGATGAGGTGAAGGGGGCTGTGATCCCTTTAACATAGCCAGCCCTCATTCCCATAGAAGAAAATCTCCCCTTTTGTTTTCTTTGTTTTTAAAATGAGCCTGTACCGCCTTTCTTTATGAAAATAGCCTTTAAAATGTAAACCTACTAGTGCAAACTGACTGCTAAGAATTAAATGAATGAATGAAAATTAAGATGGGATCCACCTCTGAAGTAGGAGGCTGTGGAACCTAAAAATTCCTCTTCCAACCTTCCACAAACATTTTTTTTATGTAAATGATCAGCTAAATTTTGGGTGTATCTGAAGGAACCATATCACTAACACTTCCAAAACCTCAAGTCAGCCATTGTGCATAATGGTGTCAGCAAGAAAAGCAAGCAAGAAAATATAGAGATATGGTCATATATAACACACACGTCTAATGTCTCCCACACAATAGTGTATAATAGTGCTTGTTACAAAACTAAAAACAACAAATAATTCTGCCTGGCGGGGACCCACTCTCCTTCCCTATATTCTTTTTTTGTTATTGCTAGTTTCTGTTTATCCAAGGTCAGTTTGTTCTACATCTTCTGCCACTCCTTTGAGGGAAAGCCTGCTTATACAAGTGGATCTCAACTTGATCTCTTCTGGCAGAGAGTTCCTCAGCTTATTGCTCTCCGTTGAAAATGTTCTATCCCTGTCACATTACATTTTCACTCTGAGGTCTGCCAGTCATGGTGTCCAGAGGTCACTGATGATGAATCATGGTATGAATTATTTGTTTTGCACATATTTACCTCAGTGAAGAGTCATGACATGAGTTAAAACACTTGCTTAATTGATGGAGTTTATAGACAGATTATATTATTTTCAGAATGTTGTATGAATCAAATGCACATATTTTGTCTTCTTTCTGTTTTGCAATCTCCCTCATTACAGTTTTATCAAACTAGGTGAATGCAGTTCTTGCCAATTTTGCTCTGATTTCTGCTTTTTTTTAAGTGTCTTGCTATTTCCTTTACATTGTTTTGCAGTTGTAATGTGATATCATTTCACAATGTATAAAAACATCATCAGGAAAAAAAATAGGCTAATGTAAATAATTAGCTTAGGAAGGTGTCTTGTTATTTATAATAGGACACCTTGTGAATTTTCACCTGGGCCGCATCTCCATCTCACTTTAGCAGATGTTGCTGATCCTCCTAGGGATGTTCTAACCTTCAATGCTTTATTTTCTCACTGAGTAACCAGATGCTCAGCCATGGAAATATCAAGTTCTGGCAAAATGTGTGTCTGCTTCAAAAATCAGAATACAAATGAGAGGCATTAATCTATTCCAGCAGAGTAGTATAAGAAAAAATGTTTAAAAATCCTATCCTTACTCAGCCAAAACTCCCACTGACATAAACTCTGCAGCTATTTTGAACACACCGATGCTTAGGAGAAATGGTTTTGAGATCTTGACTCTATTCCGGGATCTGCCACTGACTTCCTGTGTTACCTTTGCAAGATATTCTTTCCCTTTATTTCCCAATCTGTACAATGGGGCTAATGCTCACCTACGGCACAAGTTCTTTGTGTGTCTTAATACATCAGCTTTTGAAGTTGGAGGTGTTGGTGTTACGAAATACCAACTGGTAGTGGTGTTTAAAATGATACTAGAAAATTCAGTGAAAATATGTATGCTTCCCCAAAATTGTTCGGCGGGAGAAGTAGGCGTGGGCCTTTTGCAACATTGTCTGTTTATTTTCTTTGTCAGATTGCAAATGAGTATGATGCTTGTTCAGATTCACTGTATAATTTAGATTCAAATCTTAAGCAATGTAGATCAGGATAAAATGCTGAAACACTCTTTGTAATATGTATGTGTAATCTGGTTACTATGAGCATGTGGGACCTAATTAGTGCAGTGTATTTAGTGACTAGGGATACCAACATCAGGGAGAACACAAACTAAAATAATATAGAAACTGTCACTAATACTGCAGTCACACATTTCCACCTAGAGAACACAAACTGGGCATGCTTCAGGCTGAATTGCTTATATGACACCCATTTCCTATAAACAGGAGGGCAAAAACCTGGTCATGATTGCATTTGCAGTCTGCTGCTTCCCAAGCTAAGACATACCACACCTTAAAGGAAAAATGATCATACATTAAAGGAAAAATATTGTAAATGATCATTAGCATAGATGTGATTGTTACTAAACTTGGCCAAAAAATGGAGACGAAACAAACCTGCAGAAATTTCAGCAAATTTGTAACAGGTTTTAATTCTATTGTGTCTTGTCATTGTCCAATTTTCATTGTCTGGATTTTCTTAAGAAGTGTTTTTGAAAATAGAGCAGAGAAGGAATCTGGTCCATTAGGAGTACCTTCACTTAATCACTGGTAGAAATATTCTTGTAAAGTACTTTGTGCCCATGGGGAAATGCAAGCATAAAAACGACATATATCTTTTTTGTTCCTGATCTTTGATGAAAAAGATTCTTTTCTGGATACTCATTATTGTTTAATGTTTTCTCAAAACAGATTTGGTTTCATACAATAATGGTAGTGAGACCACTCCTTGGGGAAGACTTTATCTAATGATGTGACATATACAACATTTCTGTGCTTTGGAGATCTCGACTGCTGATAAATCTTTATTCCCTCTATGGTTTATTAAATCTCTTTTGTTTACCTACATACAAAAATATGACTTCTCACATATTCAAATACAGATACAGCTCCACATAGTGAAAACAGAGTACCATAACCTCTCAAGTCCATTCAGATATGTTCATTGTGATCCAAAAATTATTAATGTCAATAGATAGCCTCCATTGGCTTCAGAGGTCCTATTTTAGCAATAGTCCAATATTTTCTATTCCAATATACCTCTTGAAAATATCTGAACTATGGCTTGTTCTGTGTACAAGTATTGGCTGGCACTGCACTTTGATAACTTCACGCTTACCATTATATTTGAAGAAATATTGTGTGATTAACTTTCAGGGTAACATATAGCAATGGTATGCAAGCGATATGCTGCTGTACCTTCAACATGTTAGGAGGAGAGGGAAATCATCAGTTTAAAAGAAACATTTCAATCATTCTCCTTAGTAATCTAAAGGGAGATGTAGGAGCTTTCAACAAAAAGATTAAAGAGCAGAGGAGATACATTGGTTAGATCGCTCTTTCATTTGGACATAATAAATGATACGCCATGTGTCACTATAATAAATAATTTCTAGTATGGGGAATACACTTAACAGTTAAGCAATAGGTGAGTAACTTATATTGTCAGGTCAGTGGAAAAAAGACGAAGAATTAACAGAGTACTTAAATGGTAACTGAAGGATGGATAAAAGTAGTTAAGAATTATGTCATGTGACACCACTGTTAGATCTTGTAAAACAAAATGTGATATTATCTTAAATGACAGTATTATTGTTGGAAATTTAATTGATTAATAAAAGCTATAGTGATGATACAAATCTGAGATGGCAGTTTATTAAAGATTTATCTATCTTGCATTTTTAACAACTTCACTTTTCTTATTATATCTTCAACTACTTATCTAATACTAAGCAGGGAAAGCCACCAGATACAGTATGTATTATCCCCCATCAAGATTCTATAGCATCGTTATGGGTCTAATTCTTCTGCCAATGAATTTTCTGAGAGCTTTGCTATTGATTTGGATGGGACCTAAGTGTATTTAGGATTGTGTTTAATTTATATTCACACTGGATTGAGATCTAATCTCAACCAGTCCTGATCCTGGATTCGACCCTTTTGAACACCTCCTCAGCTGTATAAATCAGCATACCTCAAATTCAGTCCATGGAGATATGTTTATTTACACTAGCCAAGGATCTGTCTCCTTAACCAGCACCAACTTCCAATATTCCAACATTTTTAAACAATGTTCAATTCTAGTTTATGTTTGTTAACCAACAAATGTGGGGGAAAATGTTCTTAATTACATCTACCATTGCCAAGAGAATTTCTTACTCTCCTCCATTGTCCCCCTCTATCATCACCTATTCATCTTTGATGAAAACATTTCACATTTCTCCTCTAAACAGAAAATCATCAGTTACATTTTACCAGACTTCACATGTATTAATGCCAATCTCCTCTGCTTCTCTCCCACATGCACACAAACACAGCACATTGATAGTGTGAAAGCTGACAGATGAGGGGAAAAAGCAAGCTGAGTTCAGTGTTGATTTAGAAACCATCCAGGCCTGTAAAATATTAATTTTTAAAAAGCAAAACAGCAAAAAACCCAACTCAGGTTTATATGCCTTATTTCCTCATTTACATATATCCATGTTCCAACAGATACTAAAGTTTCTCAAATTATTATTTGTTCATGGCACGCAGTGCATTAGGTTCTCCACAGACACATAGAATACACAAAGGGGCAGATTTACCTCACTGTTACCCTCCCCCTGGCCTAATTATTTACCTCAGTATAAAGTCGATTATAGTGCTAGCAAACTAGACTAGTAGTGTTTTGTACCCATAAGAGCTGCCATACAAGGTCAGACCAATGATCCATCTAGCCCAGTATCGGTCTCCAACAGTGGCCAGTACCCGAGCTTCAGGGGGATTGTACAGAACAGGGCAGTTTCAGAGAGATCCACCCTTTTCTTCCCCTCCTGGCTTCTGGCACTCAGATTTTAGGGTTGCCGTGATCATGGGGTTGTGTCCCTGACCATCTTGGCTAATAACCAGTGATGGGCCTATCCTCCATGAACTTATCTAGTTCTTTTTTTAATCCAGTTATACTTTTAGCCACCACAATATCCCATGGCAATGAGGTCTACAGGCTAATTATGTGTTGTGTGAAAAAATATTTCCTCTTGTTTGTGTCAAACCTGCTGACTATTAATTTATTCAGGTGACTGATGGTTTTTGTATTATGGGACAGGGTAAATAACACATCTCTATTCACTTGTTCCACACCATTCATGATTTTATAGACATCTCATATCCCCCTTAATTTTGTCTTTTCTAAGCTAAACAGACTAATCTTTTTAGTCACTCCTCATATGGAAGCCCTTCCATATCCTTGATCATCTTTGTTGCCCTTCTCTAAGCCTTTTCCAATTCCATTATATCCTTTTTGAGTTGGGGAGACCAGAACTGGACACAGTATTCCAGGTGTGTGCACACCATGGATTTGCATAGTGGCATCGTGATATTTTCTGTCTTACTTTCTATTCCTTTCCTAACGGTTCCTTACATTTTGTTAACTTTTTTTTGACTGTTGCTGCATATTGAGCTGAAATTTCCAGAGAAATATCCACAGTGACACTTAAATCTTTTTTTGAGTGGTAACAGCTAATTTAGAACCCATCATTATATATATATTGTTGGGATTATTTTTTTCCAATGTGCAGTACTTTGCACACACCTATGTTGAATTTCATCATCTTTTTTGTTTCCCCGTCACCCACTTTGGTGAGATCCCTCTGAAATTCTTTGCAACAGCTTCGGACTTAACTACCCTCTTTGCACTGCAGTAAATGAAAAGAAATGATGAATGAGGCCCATCATCCTCGCTGCGAAGATCTTAATGGTAAACATGACATAATACGTGAAAGCCACAGGGGTTCAGATAGGGGAAAGGAGGATAAAGTCACACATAGGTATGTAAATTTGCTGTGCACACATCTTCATGGTTGCATTTTATCTATAAATATTTTCCATCCTAGCCCATTTACAACTAGAATATTCCCCCAATCTTTTTATCTGAAAATATTTGGTCAATTTTAGAATCACAATTATTCCAAAAAGCATATCAAAGCAACAATCACATCTCACAATTTGTATGAACTTTCAGGGTGCATATTTCTGATTGGAGAACTGGAAATCCAAGGAAGTTTCCGTCTGTGAACAAGTTGCATATAGGCAGCTGCAAGGTGGATGTTTCATAATTTTGTACAAAACATGGCAGTTTCAGTTTGCATTGCTGAAGCAAAATTAAATAAGACTGCTTGCTCAGTGGGTTTCATGTCTCCTATGGTTCCCTTTCTAACATCTCAGGGTCATGTGAACATCAGGAAAATCCTGATGAAAGTCACTGGTTTCCCAACAAAATAATTAGTTTTGCCCCCAACAGGCTTTTGTCCCCAAAGTTTTAAAACTCTCCTGCCATGTCGCCAGCAAAGAGACCTAATTGTCTTCAAACTTCCCAAATCTATAAGAAGGCTCTTAAAAGGAAGTGAAATGCTTGCTGCTCCATTTAACCTTATTAAACCTGTGACCTCTCAGACTGTACTCTAATCAAAGTTTCCAGAACTGTTCACTATATGCCATAAGCACAATATTGCAAATAGCTCACTCAGATTCTCCTTTGCCTCAGGTGGGAAAGGCCTGTGATCTTCTGAGCAAGAGGATCTGTATCCTATTCCCATTGTTGATAGGTAGCATTGAATGGCCATAGTGTGCAGCACAGAAAACTGTGATGTTCCTACACAGGTAAAGCAGAATTGTTAGGATATTACAGTGGGTAAGACATCAAAGAACTTGAACTCAATTCACTGTCTCTTCACAAAACTCAAATACTGAGGAAGAGAAAGAAAGGTTTATCTATTTTTTTCTACCCTACAATGTGGAGTCAAGATGGTGAGTAAAGATTTCTTTGGTGATCTCATCATACTCTCCTTTCTCCACATCAGAAACATGCCATGCAATTTGACACAATTGGAAACCTTTGCTGCACTGGAAGAGTGTAACTCTTTCAGGTCAGGAGTGAAGTGCATTGGCAGAGCTGTATGTAAGGAATGGTATCTGGCTCAAGCCAGTGTGATTAGTACCTTATTCTATTCAATGTGATATTCATTTAAAATTAAGCCCCTGTTGCAATCTGAAATATGAATAAAGCTAGAGTATTGCCTTAGCCACAATAATGAAATTACATAATGTTTTACTTTTCTATAATCACCATTCCAACACTCAGGGGTGGTACCAACTAGAATGGAATATGAGCAAATCTGAAAGAAAGGCAGTTACCTAAGTTAAATGGTTTTGATCCTAGAAATGAACAAAGCCAAATTGATTTATTTTCCTAGATATTCAATTATGGAGGATTTAGTGCTTCAGGTATCATCATCACTTATAGATCTGATCCAAGTGACAAAATCCCAGTATATGATCAACTACAAAATTCTCTGTGATATAGCTTGATAAAGCTGTACAGAATATTTGAAAACCTTCTGTCATCAGGAATTCCCTGTTATCCAGTCACGGTGAAATACTGTATGTCAATAATAGTGTCACTTAGCAATTGTTCACATAGGAATTCTATTACATTTTCCAGAAGCACTAGAAATTCTATTGACAACCACGGAAAGGACTGATGAAAAGCCTGCTTTGGATTACTAGAATTGCCTGTCTCTGATTTTCTTCCACTACAAGGATTGTGTGACAGGGAAGATGCATCCCAAACTGTGCCTGGCAAGCAAAAAGTTAACTTCAAGTCCTTTCTTATATACCCAAACACCTGTTCTAACGCTGCCACCATGTCATGGTGATGAAGATACCTGTCTCTGTGGCTTATAAGCCACCCTCTTACCTGTGAGCTACATGTTAATACTATCTATCTCAAGACAAGTGATTTGTCTTAGAGGGTACATTCCCAGGGGGATGGTCAGAGCAGGATTTTTGGAGACTATCATATCCTATAACATTATCAGTACATGACGTGACAAGTTAATTCTGTAACAGCCAACAGAACATAATATATTACTAAACCAAATGTCATGAGGAAATAGGCAAGGTTGAAATGTGTATCCAGAAAATGTATAAGTTCTGTAAGCTTCCAATTCTTCTACCTCCAGGAAACAGACCCCCAAAATATTAAAGTTTTCAAATGAAATATTTGTAATCCTTAACTGTTCACTTACGCCATATTCTGTGGTTACTATTCTCTAAAACCTTCCCAACCTTAATTTTGTCCCTTTATAATTTGTGATCACAACAGTTCTGTAAAGTGGAGGTGACAGCATATACTACAAACAGTATCAGAGATGTTTTACCACGTGCAGATGGTGGCCATCCATAAATTAATCATTCCTATAGTTCATTCAAGGAATAATCTCTAAATATTCAGATACATGTTATTTGGATTAAATTAAAAGTGAACAATTATATTAAAATAAACTTCTTTTTAATGAGCCGTTAAATTGCATCAGCATTTCAATATTTAAAGTTAACATGATTTACAATATTGTAAGTAAAAGGCTGCCAAAGAAATGGATATAATTGGAATTAGGACTACTTCACAGAATGCAATAGTTAATCATGATTAGCTGCAAGTTAAAAAGACAGCAAAGTTTAGGAAGTGTTTTATTTATTTCTTTAATTCTTTTAGTCCGGGGACTGGGATATGTGTGTTAAGTATTAAAAGTTTTATTCTCCTATCATTTATACAGAGTATAACTCAGATATTCATACAAATTTGATGACTGAGGTGAACTACACAGGTCTGTATGAAAATGATATTCTGCCCTTAAAAAGGTCACACATCTTGGCAGTTATATAAATGAGAGGGTCTTAATCCCAAAAATGAGGCTGGAAATGAAGCAAAAGAGTATGGAACTTCTTAAAATGTTGGCAAAAATTATACCGTCATCTGCTCTTCCAAAATAATACATATGTGTAACTCCCATTTCACCTGCTCCAAACCCATAGGAGAAATCCTGACTCCTCTGAAGTCAATGGTAAAACTCTCAATAACATCAGTGGGGTCAGATTTCCTCCTTGGTGTGAAAGTCAAAGCATTCACACTAGCACTGCCATCATACCCAACACATCATAAGAATGTACTGTTGCAATTTCCTAACTACAACACAGCACATTACAGGCTCCTCATTGGATACGGGACAATAGTGGAAACGTATTTTGTGAACATTCCTTACAGAATTCCTTAATTTGCTTCACTGGGATTCATGGTCAGGAACACAAACCAGGCATTTTTTGTTAGTGTTGTTCAGAAGAACTTTTGCAGAAAGTAAAAGTGTCTAAGTATTCATGCAAGCACCTGTTCATGTAAAACTTTGACAAACATTTGTGTCATCATCTTGAAACCTCTTTGATTTCTTGCCTGTTTAAAAAAAGGTTGGAAACAATATCATGTGGCAATGTTGACCAGTTACACACCATAAATTAGAAATAGTCACAGCCGTAGGTGAAGTAAATAGCATGTAAATAACTCAGAAGTGGAATTTTCTTTTGCGCAATGTTCTCAGTCACTGAACAATTTCAAATAGCAAACAAATTCACAACAGTTGAGGTTTGTACAGACAATTCATGAGCAGGAAAAAAGGAACCATTTCTTGGGATAATTAGTTGCTGAATTAGTTGATGAATAGCTTGCCTAATACTGATCTCGACACTATGTGTACAATGTTTGCATTCCGAAATGGACAGAATAATCATTGATTCCCCAGGATATGCATCATGTAGTAGTTAACTTCCATAAATTAATAGTGTGGATTAAACAAGATGCTTTTTTATAAATAAAACAGTAACATATTTCATCCAGTTACAGGCAATACCCTTCAATAGTGGGGATTTAAAGATGGGGCATGAATTGAACTATTTTCAATATGCTGATGATACTCAGATTTATCTCTCCTTTTTTTCTGACACAGATGATTGGTTAAGTGTCCCTTTTTTTAGTCTATGGTAGTGATTTTGGCATAGAAGAGTGGCTGCAGCTCAACACACATAAGGCAGATGTTGGGGGAAGCAATTGAAGATAAGCACAAATTAAATCAGCCCATCTGGTTGAAGATGTGTGTTTACTACTAAGTGTATGTAGAACATGACATAGGCATGCTTTTATGTTTTAAATGTTGAAATCAAAATAAACCTGTAGTTTTGTGTTTCCTGAGTGGTGGTATAACACTGACATTGTGAGGATATGTAAGCCTTGCTAACTAGGACAGCATTCCCTGCAGGGGCTTGTGGGGGGAGGGTGAGGGAATAGAAAGGAAAGGAAAAAAATTTGATTGATGCCCAGCTATTTACCTTAGTTGGAAGACCATGGCTGTCAAATTGTGGAGTCCAAAGATTTGGGGTCTTATGGCTGTAAGTAGATGCTAATGTTCATCTGTTGAATATGGGTGGCTGGGTGATGTGTACGTGTGTATTAAGTATATATTGTTTGTGAACAATAATTGTGATGTCAATGGGAATTTTGCTTAGGTAAGGACTATGTGACAATGAACATCTTCATTAAATGAATAGGATGAAAAGAGCAGATCTGACAAAGGAAATTTAAAATATATTATAAGCCACATTACAGAACATTCTTAAATGTTTGACATTGAAAAGAGAATTAACTCACCAGTCGAGTAATACCATGGCATTATTTATATATATATATATAAAATAGAGATTTAGAGATTGTGTTGATATGAGAATCCATTTTTCAGATTTGCACTGCTCAATCTTGTATAACTCTTTGTGTTAAAGTACCATTGAAAGGGTATTGTATAGATTAATCGTGGGTGATCTTTTCTTTGTCTTCTCTTACAAAAGGTCACAATAGGACAGATGCAACATTTTGTTTCTAAGGATATCTTGAGTTTCTTAGATAAAGGTATAGAAAGAATAATAATACGAAGGAATGGCTATGTAGATAATTATATTGGTTCAGATACACAGAGCATCAATCATTTTACAGATCACTCAGTTTGGGTACCAATTCTGTAATGATCAGTTTTTCAGAGGTGGTCTGATACATACAGAAATCACTTAATTACAAAGAAAATGTTTTACTGAATAGTAGAGAGATTCATGGCAGACTTATAATGTAAAATTTCCTATAACCAGAACTGCATGGGTAACTCGCAAAGCAACAAATACCATTTTGTTTTAGCATGTCCCTTTAAAAATAATCCACCCAAAGAATCCTTTACTTCTTTAACATTTCAAGGAACTGATTACAACTCCATATACATCTATCTCCTCAAACTATATTGCTCTTCTCCCTACCCATTTACCCAACACACATGGCTCCAATCAAAATAGTTCATTTTAGTGTCATTTAAAGCCTCTGAAATCCTAGATGGCATGTGCTCCCCATCACCTTTGCTTTTGTATGCAATCAGCTATCCATTACATAATTGTTGCTTTTAGCAACTACTACCTTTGGGCCATATCCTGACATTGATCTGTATGCGCTGAACTTCCCATTGAAATCAATGGGGAGTTCCGTGGAAAAAAAATCGAAGGCAGGAAATGGCCTTCGTAATGAACACACACAAAAATCCATTACGACTCTAATGCAACAAACTACAATATTAGGAAGTTACTGATGTTAAATGAATGTTGAGTATTCTAACTGGTGAATATGCTTATTTAATCAAAAACATAATCCCAGTTCCAGCCACTCCCCCCGCCCTCCAAAAAAGCACAATTCAATTTATTTCACTCACATTCTCTCTCTCTCTTTTTTACATAATAGTACATTCCCAGGGAGCTGCACTAGATGACCCATTAGGTCTTTTCCATCTCTAACATCTCTGATTGATTGACCCAGGAGAGGAAACAGCCTTGGAAGAGAGATCAGATATGGCAGTGCATTATCTCTAGAAAGAATGCTATGCAATCGTACAACAACAAAATATTAATGAGAAAAGGCCTGTGCTGTATTCTTTTAGCAGAGTGCCTACTCCTCCAGTCCTGTCACAGGCTTCAATGGAAGGTTTGACTGCAAAAGGATGCTTCCTGTTGCAAGGATTTATAAGATGGTGCTCAGTTTCTGCAGCAATTTTAGATGAGTCAAAGGCAGAGCTGGCAGGCAGACTTTCAATATACCCATGAAAAATAGAAAATATTTTCTGCAAACTTCTTTATTAATTCCCCCTCCCCATGAGCATTCACTAAAGTGGGTTGAAAAAAATGAAGTAAAAGATCATGAAATAAAACTGCTCCACTTGGTTATGTATCTCTCTGCATTAGGCCCAATCATGACCTACTGTTCAAGCACTGTCTAGGTAATAAGGGGGCATGAGGCATGGGATGGGGTCCAAATATTCCAAGAAATCTTTTGAAAGAGACCATTAAAATGACAAATTATTAATATATGTCAAATAGCATATTTGGTATTTTTTAACTTTTTACTAAGAGGTACTTTTATATTGGAGAGATACGTTCAATAAACCATCACACATTTTTTTTAAAAAAGCATTAAATAAAAAAACCCAATAATGATACCTACTCCACTAGCAATGAGCCACTCTGGAGTGTGGAATACTAGCCATTGGGGCTGTTTGCTGGTACTGAAGGCATCATGATACCTTGTGATCCTGGAAATCCATGGTAACTCCATTGAAGACAATGGAGATATTCCAGACTTGGGTGAAATCCTGGCTCCACCGATATCCATGGCAAAACTCCCATTGATTTCGATGGGGCCAAGATTTCACCCGTAGTGTGTAAAAATGAAAACCTGAGAAAGCACATATGTGTACAGATAGTAACATAAAAAGCAACAGATTTTTTGTATCCTGTTTGTATACTGATATATTATATTGTTGAGTTTCTTTTAAATAAGAAATGCTGTGGTAGCCTAGTAAACAATTACAATTATCTTTGTAAATACCACTAGGGCATTCAGAAATTGTCTCAACCAATGCACTATCCTGCCATCTTCTACAAAGAAGGCACATAGACTATAGGTTTGGTGAATTGTTCATCATGCCAGGGGTTTCACTGCCTAAACTGGGATTTCTGTAGTAAACAGATTATCTGTGAAAATTCCACGTGTTAACTAATTTTTCTCTATCACATTTTCCAGATTTACAAAATATTTAGGCTAATCAGACATTTTGAAATGTTTTAAAATGAAATTGTAAAACTACTTGATTTCATAACCTTATTGTTTCTCACATTCGTAAATGTTAAACACATAGTTTAAAAAGGTGTGTCTCATATAAAACATAAAAGTTAGGTATAGAGAGAGAGCTCATGCAAATGACACATTTATCACATATCCTCTGTATTTTTCATTGTCTGAATAGCTGCAGAAATGGAAGATAAGAACCAAATAAAAGAAAAAGTTTTAAAGAATTTTGTCCTTCCTTTGAGCCATGAAGCATTAAGTAATTGCATTGAAAATATAGAGTCTGATCTTTCAGCTTTTCCACTTCACCAGAATAAGTACAGGGTCTGATCTTGCAGCCTTTCCACTTAACCAGCATAAAATCCAAGTAACTGGTCTTTATATATGTGACAAATGAAGGAGCAGGGAAGGAAAAATCAACCCCTTTAACAGGGGATTAGAGAAATGGGTTGCACAATGCCCACTCACAACTGCTTCTCCAGTCTCTTGGCTGGAATAGCAGCCCCTCTGCATCTCTTGGTGATTGGGGTTATTAATTTATTATTATTATTGTTTATTATTTATTACTGTAGTGCCGAGAGTTGCCGGTCAGGATTTAGGCTTCATTGTGCTGAGCACTGTACAAAAAGGATTGCCCTGAAGGTAACTTACTCAGATGAGTAAGTACAGATCTGAAACTCTCCCAGGACTGTTCCCTAGGCTCTGCCTTAAGTAGTGAAGCTTTGCTCAGCCTCTTCCTTATCATTAGGCTAGTTTTTCCTGCCTTGGGTCTCTGTCATGAGAAGAGCATCTAACCAGCCTTGCCACCCGTGCCGTGTCAGGAGCATTCTGACTTCAGTAGCAAACTATTACTCGTGGTGGAAGGAATTGTTCATTGATCCCGGAGAATAACATAGCTCTTCCACCTCAATGTGACTCAATTGTGCCTAGAGATAAGGGGAAGCTAATACCAATGTTATTTATATGGGTGATTGATGTACATGCCTGGAAGGAATATAGGCATGCCATTTCACCAACAGATATTAATAAAGTCAAGGTGAAAACCAAAATACGTGCTGACACTCCTCTAGCAATTATGGTAAAATCCTAAATGCATTCTAATATTTGAAGGATGTCACATGGCGTTTAGAAATGTCTTGTAATAAGTATTTACCAGTTGAGTGTATATACTACTTATGATTAAAAACAACCTGCATGTCTGAATATTAAATTTCATTACTTATTGAATATAATAGACACTTTAAATTAAAATAGTTAGGCTGAAATATTATTTTTTAATACATCATGGACCATTTTACAGACAACAGATTCTTTTACAAGGCAATATGCAATTCTAATTATTTTAGAACCTTGGACTATATATGGAGTAAAGTGAATTAAGAATGTGATGTTTTTTTCTTTTTCCTGTTCCATTGAGTCCTTTACTGTAATCTGGTTTATACCTGTTTTAATTTTGTTTATGTGACCTCTAACACTGTACTTATTTTTTTAAGTGCTCTGCAATAAGCTGTATTGAATATGCCATGTTACTACTATAAATAAATGGCATTTCATACATTCTGCTTGCAATGTATATTTCCATACACTCTCACTGATAAAGCTGAAAAAAACCACATAACTACTGTAGGCTAATACAATATCAAATAGTAAACTAGTCCTGAGCTGTTCTGATAAGCTATAAAAGGACAGTATTGAAAGACGCCTATACAGCAGAGCCCACACAAAGTCATATGAGACTCAGAGGCCACTAAGACCCTGATTCAAGAAAGTGCTTAAGCACATGCCTTCTGAAATCAATGAGGCTATTTACATACTTAAAGTTAAACACATAAGTAGCTTGGGGCCAGAAACAGAAGCCCTTATACCCTTTATCAGACTAAACTCATTTTAAGATCTATATCCATTGAGAGACCCCTCTGCAATGGGGCATCTTGAAAAGGGGTACAGGTACCAAAGGCCAGCTAGAGAGTGAAGCAAGACTCTGTTGCATTGGTCTCTCTTCCATTAATGCTCCTTTGTTGTGCTGGTTCACAGAGGGGAAGAAATGAGGGCCATGGTTGCAGCTCTCCTTTGCCTCCCTTGGGATGGTTTGGGCTCCTAGCAGTGCAGAGAAGGAGCCATCCCCACATTCCTCTGAGTGCACTGATTGCAATTTCAACTCTTCCTGTACAGGGTGCAAAAGAACCCAGAGGAGGGAGGTTTCTGGTGTCCTCCCCCTAAAACTGCACACACACATACACACACACAATCGACCCTCTGTGGGTGGATCTAAGGTCTGATCCAGAGCCCACTGAAGGCAATGGGAACCTTTGCATTGACTTCATTGGGCTTTGGATCAGGCCCTAAATGCACTGGTGTCCCAGAATGGGATAGCTATTCTTTTTAGGCATAAGGAGGGCAAAATATCACCACTCAGAAGAGATGAAATCTGCCAAGCTTCACACTGAAGTCCTTAAACTACAAAATGAGTGCTGTTTCTCGCACCATCATTCCCACAAATCCTCTGCTATTGCAGAGCATGGTACCAGGTGTCATCTTATGAGTTCTTTATTTATAAGAAGCTGGTCATTGCCAAGCATTATTTTTATATTACTTGTTATTAGTGGCCATCCTCTGTGCTACTTTGACTTCTGCTGTATTGGGATCTCTGGTTAAGCAAAACCTTAATTCTAGATGTCAGCATGCATGGCACTAGCTGTACATTTGTTGCTAATAACCGATCACATTTTTCCAGGTCCCTCTGTGATACAGTACTTGACAGCAAATCAATGAAAGCTGCATTACAATACTTCTTTCTGTCATAGCAGTTATTGCAGTATGGTATGGCAAAGGGAAACTAATAGTTCTTTACCAGTTTTATGGAGCTGTATTACAATAAATGCAATGAAAACATCTCTCTTGTCACATTAAGGTTGTTGATGTACATAGTGATTTTTTTTTTTGTCTTTTCTTAGTAAACAAGAGTGTAAACCATTTGGAAAGTTAGAGATCTCTTTCATTTTTTTGAAAACTTGTCTTCTCTTTGCTAGCTAAAGTATTCATTGTGAATTTCAAAGCCTTTCGCAGTCTGTAAACTGCCCTCAATCTGTATGCTCACTGGCATTTTTGTCATGGCTCAAGGGGCATATACGGTCCATAAGTTAAGATGTGACATGCTTACTTTACTGTCCTCTTGACCACAATTTCTCCCTTCTAATTTGAAAAGCCCAATTATATTAATTCAAAGCAATCTATTGTTTAATTGGATCAATTTCAATTGCAAGTGACGACCATTGATTTCAACTAAAATCTCATTTAAACCTGGCTATGAGATTGTTAAAAAGTTTTGCAGAAAATGATCTGAGACAACAGAGAATAACTAGGGCATTCATTTGTGTACTAAGGTGTCACTTGGACATTTAATTATACTGCAGCAGTTTGTTTTCCACTCTCTAATTCTCTAAATTAAAAACAGAAATAGACCACCTCTCCGGTGGTGAAAAATATCATGGGTAAAGAGCGTTGTACATATACTCTTTATTTTTTACTCTTATAACTCAGAGTTTTTATATCAACTACTTTCATTGTTTATTTCAGACTATCTTCGTAAAAAGGCAGTGATGATTTTTATGTTTATTTGCTTTAAAGAAATTAACTAGAACGTATAGCATAGCTGTGATGGAATCTATAAGTTCTTCTCTGCTCCTGCTCGAGGCAGCAGTGCCCTGGCATGCCCTGCTGATGGAAAAACCACTCAGATCAGGCTACCAACAAAAATTAGTCCTCCAGAGCCTTAAAAGGGCCAGGAAGAGACACTGGCCAACTGGGATCTAGCAAGCCAGTGAAAACAATTTGCTTCTTCTCAAAGCATTTTGAGGTGAGACTGGGACAGGGAAGGAGCTCCTCAGTGCTGGTCTAGAAACCTAAGGCCAAGTCAGGCTCTAGCCCTCTGGTACTGCAATTAAGAGCTTGCCTCTGAGTTCTGTTCATTTATTTAAAGGTGCTGACAGCCAGATTCTGAGTTTTGTTATCCCTAGTTAACTGTTTAGAGACTGACATTGAGCTTATGGCATGGGACCCCAAGCTCTGAGTATGTGACCACAACTTGTGGCCTAAGGCAGGGACAACATGAAACACTGCACTTGGCCCCAGAACACACAAAGAAAAGCCTGAAAAGAGGGACTTTTCAGAAGAGCCGGTAAAAAGAGCTTGCCAGAAAAGGGAACCTAGGAAAGGTGCTCCTGGAAGGAGCAGATTCCGAAAGGGGTAGGAGTAGCAAAGTCCTAGGAAGCTCTCGTCCCAGTGAAAGGACATTACCAGCCAGAGGAAAGACGCCCAGGCTGTTGGGGAACTACATGCTGCTCCAGAGAGAGAACTGCAGCATTTTGACCTCTGCGAGGACCCTGAATCCAGAGGAGGAAGCCTTCCCTAGGTGAAGGAAGGAGGCCTGTCTCCAAAAGAGAGTCCTGCATCAAAAGGGCCATCCTGGTGAAGAGACTGGATAGAGGGGTTGGGTGGGTGAACTCAGGTGAGGCAGACAGATTAATATTAACTTGCCTCCCACCTCCCCGGCTAGGGCACTGGGGCAAAGACTTGCTTGCATGTCTGTTTAGCCTTTGGGTAAATAACTTAGAGCTCTGAAGGGGCACTGTTGCCTACATAAAAGCCTTATTGACAGCCTGTGATGCTATGTATAAGAAAGATGACCAGCTGTATCCTTGTTGTTATACAATTGCAACAAATCTTGTACAAAATATTTCATATACAGTGCCAATGGAAAACTTACAATCTACCAAATATGGTTATCCTGGTTTAATCCATGTATCATCTCTGTATCTGAAGTTATGAATATTGGCTATGTATTTGGATCTGAAGCCCATGTTGTATTCCTGGGTGACACCCACCAGATGGATTTACATCAGGGCTAGTCAGCTATTATTGAAGGCCCTTCAAGGACGCTTAAATCTCACAATGGGCAATAGAAGAAACTCATCCTACCCAGAGAGCTCTTCCTGTTGACATCTCAGTCTCCAAGGGGACAATAGGTTCCCCCTGTGGTTCAGTGAACTATATAAGGACATGTGATATGCTCATGTGATCCTGGACTCCATCTTAGCCCAGTAACTTTCCACAAGCAGAGGCTGTGGGGTTTCTTTGGAAAAGTACATTTCCATGCGCACGGCAGAGATAATAAAAAAGACAACTGAGACATTTCCATTTTGTCTTCATTTCCTGCTTCATAGCTCTGGACTGGATTTCTAGAAGAAAGCTCTAAGCAAGAACTGATGATCCCCAATCTGTCTGGGTGTCTCCGGAGAGATTTTTGCAAGCTAGCAGTTTATTCCATCTCTGCTACAAACCTAATATAAAGACTTTGCAATCAGTTGTGTGTATATGATTCCTTAATCATTTATAACGCTTTTCTTTTCTTATTAAATCTTTAGTTTTTAGTTGCTAAAGGATTGGCAACAGCGTGATTATTGGATAAAATCTGAATTATATATTGACCTGGCTAAGTGGCTGATCCCTTGACATTAAAAGGACCCTATATCTGATTAAATTGGTTTTCAATAACCACTCATCATAAAGTCTAGTGTCTGGGTGATAAGCCAAGAACTGGAATATCTAAGGAGACTGGATTTTTGACTCCTTGTTAACCAGTGTGGTGGTACAAAAGTTTACTTTTGTTACTGGCTTGGTATAATCTACTGATAGAATAACCACCAGTTTGGAGGAATTCTGTCCTTTTTCTCAGCAATTTGTTCTGAATTTGGCATTCTCAGCTATGACCCCCTGAGGCCTAGTGACACAGTCCATTAGGGGAGATTGAGACAGGGATACACTGGCTGCTATGCACCAGGCCAACGGGGAAATGCCAGCAATGACACCAGGGGCTAATCTGTGGGTGAGAGCTCACATTATTACAGTCATACACAGAACCATTTAAAAGGGAAAATGTCATGTGAAAGGGCAGCATCCCCACTCCAATCTCAACCAAGTATACACAGTGAGTTAGCATCCAAATTCCTTTCCTAGGTTTTTACCTTTGTTATGAATGTGAGAAAAACAAACCATAGCCTAAGCTTCCTCCTGTCTGGCTATTTCAAGAGAGTTTCCCAGCATGATCACCTATCTTACACTTATATCTCTTTCTTACACTGAAGACTCTAGACATGATTTTAAAGTTATTCCGTTTCTTCAGTACATCTCAAAGTGCTCAGGCACCTAAAGAGGTAGGTAGGTGCCTATGCACTTTTGAAAATCCCATTACGTGCCCATCTGTATCTTTAAGCACCTAAATATCTTTAAAAAGCTGGCTCTCCATCTTTTATCCTCCTGAGTTGATAATGCCACTCCCCTTTCTGGCTGCCAGGATGAGTCATAAGAGCAACGCCACATCTCTATTTAGGTTGCTACAAGCAAAAATCCCCTCACAACTCATATCAATGATTCATGAAGAGGCTTTAAGAAAACACTAAGTACAATAGCATTATCAGAAGAACTTCTCCAGCAGTATAATGTTTAACACAAGTCTGCTGTCAAATACTTGATAATCTCTGGGTTTCTTAATATGATTATACTCTTCCTGCAAGTACAGCACTCTGTGTTGGGCAATCAGTATTGGGAGCAACCCCTATTTTCCAAGTATGGTATTTTTCCCATGATTCCCCACCCCCACTTCTGTTTGATGGATCAGTGTATTTAAAACACCAGCATGCTAAGCCAATTATCCTGAAAAGTTCCTATTAAGGAACTGACTGAAATAAATGCATAAACCAAAAGGCATTGACTGAAATTCATTAACAAATACTTATGTTAAAGCAAATGCAATTTTTATACTGTAAACACTATGGTCTCTGAATTATATTTGTAGGCAGGTATAAGAGAAAAGGAAGTGGAAATTAAAGAGAGAAGCTTTGCAAATTTGATTTGTAGGACAAACATACTCAAAGGAATCAGTTTCTGTGGAAAATTATACACCCGTGTACACTGATACAATTATTAGTGTTTTCATTAAACATGGAAGTTAAATCGGATACTTTATATCAGATCAGTATTTAATTTGGCTTATACATGAACAATTAACAATTTGGACTGAATTATACACACTGATTGCATTATTTATTTATTTAGATTTTTACAGAGCTTAAACTACCTTATACTCTTCCCCACCCACCAAAGCAAATCCTGTATCTACCCCATTCAGGGCCCAAGCATAATTCTTTTGGGCCCAGTACAAACTTGTAACATGGGCCCCGCTCCACACACATACTACAATCCCTCATCCCATACATACAATCTCATGAGCCATGAAAAAAGTTTGAATTTTGAAATTACTGTTACATATTCTACATTTCTGAAAAAATGCCCCCTTCTCTGCTATTTTTGTTTAACATAACACCCAGCCTAAGAGTCCTACAAGTTTGCTGACTATTTTGTAACTTTTCGGTCATTATAAAGGTATTATATCCTGTCAATGTCTTGATTTTTTTATTCTAATGGACCAATGTGACTGCAAACATTTTATAATTAGGCCATTTAACTTTAAAGCTTTATTTTTCTGGCTTTTTTCATTGCAAAATCATGAATTAGCCCCCCAAAGTCAATTTTTCTTGCAAGTCCACACTCAGTAGACAAGATAGCTAGGTGGCTTAACCGTTCTTGCCCCATTGTAGAACACCTGCAGTTTTGATGAGTGCTTGCTTGCTGAAACTTCTTTCAGCTTCTGCCACAGACACTGGCAGTGTGCAAAAAAAAAAAAAGTGTTGCATGTTCTGACAGCTTTTCTTTGTCATCAATTGCCAGTGCCCCAGACACAGTCTCTATATTGAAATCATTTTCATCTTGATTTTGTTCATCTGCTTCCCTAGTTAATATATTGCCTAACTGCAGAAAGGCCTTGTCTGGTTTAAAAAACTGGAGGATAGATTGGTGTCCTTTAGCTTCTTTTAGTTCCCTTTCTTTTACCTCCTTACGTTCCTGGCTGCCTTGTTTGTATTTATAGCCACTACCAGACATGGCAGTATGAGGTGTGTATGTGTGACTGTGGGTGAATTAGACACTTACATATATTTTAGGCCTGCAAATTCTACCAGAAGAAGAAGCAGCACTGGCTCCCACTGTCTTATGGTGCTTTGATTTGCCCCTCCCACCAGTTGTCCCTACCTCCTGCCTTTGCACAAGGAACTCTGGGACTGGTTGTTCTTGATCTTGCTACGATAGACTATGTCACAGAGAGGAGCACAAATCTCTCTATCTCTCAGTCTCCAACTACAAGTCTTAGTTTAACCGCACAAGCGCACACTCTCTATTCTAGAGAAGGGCCTGGGCTGGGCCAGCAGGCCCAGCAATTCACTGTTCAGAATGTTGTTCGAGACTGCCCTAACATTGCTTCAGATTGGCTCCAGCCAATCTCACGAGAGCTGGACAATAAATACATAGATACAAGGAAATAAGTTTCTATAAATATCCTCAGGCATGATCTACAATTTAGCCTCAATTTTTTCCTCATGATATTGGGGGTTGCAGCCTGGGCCGGGTCCCCCCAGGGCCTCCAGGCCCCGGTAAAGTGTACCCTTCCCCCCCACACACATGTGAGGGCCCTGAGCCTATTACCTATAATCTTACCAAAGAGGGAGGGACGAGTTGGCTTTGAAGTTGCACAAGGTGCTAACAAATCCTGGGCCTAATACTGCCCCAGCTCTTCTGCAACGGAGCATCCTTTGTGCTGGTTACCATCATTGTGGGAAGCAGCCCCAGAAAGAACATGGTCTCTATAGAGTTACTAAATCTGCCTCTCCCTGACAAAAGCAAATGGTCAGGGCAGGAATGGAGTCTTGACCAACCTTGGAATAGACCTAGTAAAGTTTAACCCTCCCCAGAGCAGCAGGAGAACCAGAAGGGACATTGTGATTCAGACAGTCATATTCTCCCTCCGAGGCTGCTTTAGCTGTTTCTCAGGGCGGATCACAGTGGTTCCCAATCTTTTTGAAGGAAAGCCCCACTAGTTAACACTAGGTAAAACTAGTTAACACTAGGTAACACTAGGTAAATCTCCCCCCCATCCCCTGCTCTGCCCCCTCTCTGGCCATAAACACATATAATGATAATAATAATCATAACACTAAATTACATAAATAATAATAAATTACTCTTACCTGAGTAAGAAACTAGACCTTCCCTGGTGCAGATGCCACTGCACGTCCACTTCTTCCCGTCTCCGGTCCCTCATGAACAGAGGGTAATGGAGGCGACGGGAACTGGCGGGACGGCAGGGACTGCTCCAAGCCCTCACCGGTGCAAGGCTTCTCTGCTCTGGTTGGTAGCCCAGCCAGCTTGGGGCTGCTCCTCTGTTCCGGCTGGCATGGAGATCGGGGGGCTAAATGACCTCAATACCACTGAAGCCTCACGGACCACTTGTAATCTTTGGCAACCCCCCCGCAAGAGGGTCCCACAACCCAGGTTGTGAACCGTTGACATAGTCACAAGCCCTAAGGGAGAAAGCAAATTCCAGAGCAGAAGGGTGTTCCTTAAAAATGCCCTGTTAGCAGTTCCCTCGTGTTGTAATGAAAAGAACTACAGCTTAAGTGCCTGTCCTGATGGCAAACCTGTAGTATCACTTGAGAATTACACCAGGACTGCTGTGTAACTGGGCCCCATATCATCTAGGGTTGTGATGGTTAAGAACAACATCTTGAACAACCCCAGGAAACTGATTACCTGCCAGTGAAGATTATGAAACATGGGTGTGACATGCTTTCTATGTGGTTCTCTGCATAACAAGTGGATGGCTGCATCCTGCCCTAGCTTAGGGTTTTAATATCCTGTATGCAGGGTTGTCTTGCACAGGGAAAGAAGTCTCTGTAAATTTGCATTTATGGTATTTACTAGACTTCTTTTCACTGGTCGTGAGTCAGTAGTTTCTCACACATGGAAAAGAAATGGGGACTCAGCTCCCAAAATCAGCAGTTCCCCAATGTTTGAGGAGGCCAATGCTTTTTTCAAGGAGGCCCTGTGCCTATTCACTTGCTCCCACAACTTTCCTCATTTGCAGGCACTGTGCTGCCAGGGAATTCTTTGACTCCCATTGATCCAGCAACATCCCCATTTAGGGCTAGCTCCATAGAAGAGGAGAGAAGAAGGTTTGTTAACTTTGAAAAGCCCAGCTAAATATTACTAGTGGCGTAAATGTCATGGATTTTGTGCTAGATCCATTCCCTCCTTTCCTCTGCAGCTCAAAACACATGAAGCCTCTATGTAGATTCTTTTTGCAGGTTCAATGGAATTGCAAAATAATTACGGCAAACAGACAATCTGCCCTTCCAAGTTCTCACCTCCAGATCTTTCAGCTTCTGGGCTTCTTCATCTGCATAAATGTAGAGGACGGCAGGACACTAGTAATTTAAAGGCATTATAACATTTATCAGAGAAGGTATGTATATGGCTACTAAAAGTATGCATTTAAATTACTTTAAACAAAAGTAGTTAATTAAAAACAGGGTAATCACTTTTACAGAGATCTCAACAATGTGGCAGAATGTAACTAATACCTGAAAGAGTGTCAATAAAATCAAATGGAACCAAAAGGGATTCAGACACCTACCAGAAAGTATAAATAACACTAGTCTGACTAGTCTGTGTCAATGACTTACATGAGCACGGTGATAGTCTTACAATTACACATACATACATAGCCATATCTCTCTCACCCACTAGTTATCCACACAAAAATGAAAATGGGTTTGCATTCATCTAACTTGAACTCCAACTTTCTGACAGCTGAACCAATTTTACGTGTGAAGGATTTAAAAAGTGGTGAAGGGTGGATGGGTTGCACCTACTATATAGTAAATTTTCCAGAAATCTGCTTTATATTATATTCTACTTTGTGTTGATGTTTTATTTCTGAAATGTGTCATCTATTTTATGTAATAGAAGACTACACATCTGTACTGTAGCCACAAATTGGCTTGACAAAATAAGAAGCTGGCTGAGAAATAAATGACTAGGCTTTACTGGATAAATGATTAAGGAATTTCATTTAGGAAAAAATATATACTTTAGCACATTATTTTTGTTAATGTGTTGCAACAAGTGTATGCTGGATATCATAAAAAAATGCTGATATATAAGCTGGACATCTGTCTTTGAACACTATTTTTTTCCTAATTTTAGGTTAATATCTGGAAATCTGCAAATATCTGGATAAAATTCCAGCATTCAATTCCAGTTTGGTTAATAGTTTTTGTAAGTCTGTAACTGCCAACACATCTAGTATAAATTTAGATCCAGACCTCCAAAATATAAATTCTTTTGTCCCTAAAACTTATTCATAAGATACTTCATGGAGTACAAGAGAGTCTATTAGTAATTTCTGTTATCAAGCAGAGCTGTTTTCCACAAGAATCCAAAAAGCAGAGCAGAGCATCTTAAATCCTGACAACTTTGTGTCAACTCAATCCCATTTAAAATACAGACATCATCTTGTCACCCTTAGAAGACCTGGTTCCAAGTCTGGAGCCAAACCTCATTTGCTTGGCAATTGTTACTGTTGGCTCAGTAAATACCAGTATATTAATCTGCCAGCTGTACTCAGTAAATGAATCTAAGAAACTAATCTTATTTTGCTGGATGAAAAATGGCCTAAAGTACTATACTTTGGAACCGATCCTGTCAACAGGTACACCATCAGTAACTCTAGGCATGGGAGTAATTTTATGGAGTTCACTGGGGCTACTTACATGTACAAAGTTACTCATATACTTAAGTGCTTACAGGATCATGGTCTTACATCTCTGCCCTCTGCTTTCAGCCTATCACAAAACACCTTTTAAACATATATATTATTGGACTCTAGAATTATTAATTTATTCAGTTAATTTAAGAGATTCTATACATTGTTGGAGGTCTCAGTGCTTCCTCCTGTCCCTATCACAGTTTCCTCCTGTAACGTTATCTCCATCTGTCCCCAAGTCTCTGACCTTAATGGCTTCTCAAGACCTAACTTTTCCATCTCTTCATCAGCCATACCATGTGCATTAAGGCTCAATGAAGACAGCCCTATTTTACTGTGTCTTAGGAAAACAGATGACCCCTCTTTTAGACCTCTTCCACACCACTGGCAACCGAATACCTTCCTTCTTTAAATGAATTAAATCAAGAGATAAGTGATAGTTTATCAAATAGATTTAGGTGTGTCAATTGCGGGTCCCATCACTTTTTAAATTAAATATTTTTTTTCAATGGAAGGTAACTAAGGACAATTTTGAGGCTGGGTAACTACTCAGATCTTCATGATCAATTTAATTCATTAATTCGTGCATGATGATAGTATTAGATTTGTTCAAATCTTCTTCTTCATGAGATGAGGACATAATACATTAAGGAAGAGAATGTGTATGGGAAAAAAATGATACTTGGCTAATACAATATACACTGCCCATTACAAAAAATAATTGATAAAGTCTTACAAGAAAAGGTGACACAATGAAATCTGGTACAGTGCAATCTAAAGAAATAACTCAATCTAAAATGTGGCCATTAAGTAAGTGAGATGGGTGGCATATTGAATAAATCCATAAGTCATTAGATTGTCTAAAAAGGAACAATTGAAAGGGTTATCAGGAAAATCTATATTAATTCTGAAATCTCCAAGGATAAGCTAACTGGATGATATAATTACCAAGTCTGAAACAAGCATGAACAATTCAGTGATAGAATCAATGTTTCAACAGTAGAAAAACCAGACTTTGAAACTCAAAATAAA